>NC_087254.1:8789102-13589102 GCF_037042905.1 Lytechinus pictus | reverse complement strand
TTCAGATTCTGAAATCATTTTTTCAATTGGCAATGTGACAAGGATGTGTGATGTCACATGTGAACAACTTTCCCTTTTTTTTCAATTTTTTCAATTTGCCGGAAAAAATGGCACTGCAAACTATTCAGTACTCAAATGGATGGAAACCTACAACTCTTCACTAGATATTTTTGTGATTTCTTTGTTTGGCTCTTATTGGGCCTAAATTGCTATGTCAGGAAAAGAGTTGTTTCACATAATAGGATTGGAAAGTTGCGCCAAATAAGCAGAAAATAAAATATGGTAAAAAATATTCAAAAGCTTTAGATTTCATCAATTCAAGCTTGCAGGAAAGATATTTATGACATCTCTTTGTGATAGAAGAAATTTAAATACGTAATCTGAAAAGCGGAATCAATTTCCCTGGTCACATTACATATTGTCTAACCATCTTTTATCTGAAATCATTGCAAGACATCGAACATGATGGATGATCTGTGAAATGCAAATGTGAAGTTTTGTTCATTATTTTTTTGTGGATTATTTTCAAGGGACGCGGATCAATGGATTTGGATTTGCTGACACTTATATTACTTCCATAGTATCTCCGGAATTCCCTTGGCAATATCCCGCAGACACCCAGCGGCAGTGGCAGATACAAACCGACGTTGATCAGAGGGTAATAATCCCAGCTGGAAATAACAGTGTGTTCACAGTGTGGAACACAATGTGAATTCACCTTCACACTGCTCAATTTGAGCAGTGTAGCACATTTTCACATAGTCCACTGTGTGAGCACACTGTGGACACCCACACTGTAAAGGTGTCCACAGTGTGAAGATATCCTCACACCGGTAAACTTGAGCATTTTAACAGTGTGAACAATATTTTCATATAGTCCACTATGTGAACACACTTTGATCACACGTACTGCGTGTCATTGTGTTTTTTCTAGCAGTTATGTTACAATCACCATACTGTGTTAACTGTGCATAAATGTTTTCACAACGTTATGATACTGAGTGTGTGCAAGATAAGGGAAATAAATTTTTTTTTTTCTGAGGAAGTTTTGAAGTGTAAATTCTGTACACTTTACAGAAATGCTTGTCTTGCCTCGCCTGCATAGCAAAGCGAGACTACAGGCGCCGCTTTGGCGACGGCGGCGGCGGCGTCGTCAACATTGAAATCTTAACCAAGGTTAAGTTTTGAAATGTCATCATAACTTAGGAAGTATATAGACCTAGTTCATGAAACTTGGACATAAGGGTAATCAAGTATTACTAAACATCCTGCCATAGTTTCAGGTCACATGACCAAGGTCAAAGGTCATTTAGGGTCAATGAACCTAGACCATGTTGGGGGAATCAATATCGAAATCTGAACCAAGGTTAAAGTAGAACTATATTGAAAATCGTAAAAATGGAGAATCATATATCAAATTAAAGGAGAAAATAAGGAGAACACGATGGTGTAAATCATTTATCATGGAGACCGATGGAACTCAGTTAATTGATAGTTTAAAGTTCTCTCTCTGAATGCTTCAAACACGCAGAATTACGTCCGCGAAATTGGGGTTTTTTTATGACGTCACTTTCTGTACGAGAGGCGTGATTGGCTCTCCAACGTAAACCTCCACTTGCATGCAAAACCTGTTGCGAGGGTACGTTTTCTCTACATTGTCACTGAATACTTCGATCCTGAAATGAAAGAAAACCCAGAAGTTTATCTAGATTTGGATTTTCAAATTGATGATTATGAAGATGAAGAGAATGATGATGAAGTTTCTAGCTCTAGAAAAACAAAGTGACGTGGATAGAGGTATACATTAGGGGAAATACGCCGGTGATTATGAGTCGGACAATTCAACTTGCATGATGATTCGCTACCAACACATGCAGCTGATAGCTGCTCCGCGGGTCAAATCCATGAAAATGAATTCCATCACGACCACATCCAGACAGAGTCTCTTTCTTCCATCAACAACATAATGAGAATGAAAATAATGATATAACTCAACTGTACTTACAAACAAGTGAATATATCCGAACCTAGGCTGAAGGTAAATCAACTCAAGGAATAACAGCAGACGATATGCACCGACGATGAATTTCACGTGGCTGGGAGATTGTCACTCGTTCTGTTTATTTGACTAAATTACGAAACTCGGAGAATTAGTATTCTACATAAAAATTAAGTAACACCTGGTACTATATTTTTTGAATTACGATAAAACCTTTTTGAAGTAAAGAAAATGAGGTGAATTAAAAGATCATCCGCCTAGCTCGCATTCGATTGTAAACAATCAGCAAGGCGAGCACATAAAGTTGGATAAAGCTACGCTTTATCCAACTCTATGGGCGAGCAAGCCACTGAACTTAAAATACGTATTTTCAGTTCAGTGGAGCAAGCTGGCCATGTGCTTTTGATTGTTTGTTTACAATCGCATGCGGCTAAGTGGATGATCCTTTATATCTTATTTTAATTTACCTCAATTTATTTGCTTCAAAAATATTTTATCGTAATTCAAAAAATAGTACCAGGTGTTACTTAATTTTTATGTAGAATACTAATTCTCCGAGTTTCGTAATTTAGTCAAAATAATGAGATATACATTTTATCTAACAGAACGAGTGACAATCTATTCCAGCCACGTGAAATTCATCGTCGGTGCATATCGTCTGCTGCTATTCCTTGAGTTGATTTACCTTCAGCCTAGGTTCGGATATATTCACTTATTTGTAAGTACAGTTATTTTATTATTTTCCTTCTCATTATGTTGTTGATAGAGGAAAGAGACTCTGTCTGGATGTGGTCATGCTGCATGGAATTCATTTTCATGGATTTGACCCGCGGTGCAGCTAGCAGCTGCATGCGTTAATTGGTAGCGAATCGGCTTGCAAGTTGAATTGTCCTACTCATCATCACCGGCGTAATTCCCTTAATTTACCACCATCCACGTCACTTTGTTTTTCTAGAGTTAGAAACTTTATCATCATTCTCTTCATCTGCATAATCATCAATTTGAAAATCCAAATCTAGATAAACTTCTGGGTTTTCTTTCATTTCATGATCGAAGTATTCAGTGTCAGTGTGGAGAAAACGTACCCTCGCAACAGGTTTTGCATGCAAGTGGAGCTTGACGTGGGAGAGCCAATCACGCCTCTCGTACAGACAGTGACGTCATCAAATTCGAGTCAATTCAGAGACCGATCGATGCGAGGCATATTTCGGAGAGGCATTTTAGCGCTTTTTAATTGGCGATTTCCACCTTATGTATTATTTTCGTTATTTTTGAATGACCTAATGGCTATCCTCACATCTTTACCTCTCCACTGATATATAATAAGGCCATATTCATAATCAATGTATTTCTCCTTTAAGTTTTTAAAATGTCGTCATAACTTCGAAAGTGTATGGACTTAGTTCATGAAACTTGGACATAAGGGTGATAGTGTATCATTGAAGATCCTGCTTAAGTTTCAGGTCACATGACCAAGGTCAAATGTCTCTTAGGGTCAACGAACTTTGACCATGTTGGGGGTAGTTGTGGAATCGTCATCATAACTTTAACATTTTATAGATTTAGTTCATGGAAACTTGGGACATAAGAGTAACCATGTATCCCTGAATATTTTGTGTGTGTTTCAGGTCACATGACCAAGGTCAAAGGTCATAGGGTCCACGAATTTTGATAATGTTGGGTTTTTTTGTGGAATTGTCATCATAACTTTAAAAGTTTATAAATCTAGTTCATGGAAACTTGGGACATATATGTAAAAGTAACCATGTATCCCTGAATATACTGTGCTTGTTTCAGGTCACATGAACAAAATAAAAGGTCATTTAGGGTCAATGAACTTTGGCCATGTTGGGGGTATTTGTTGAATTGGCATAACTTAAAAAGTTTATGGATCTACACATGTAGTTCATGAAACATAGACATAATGGTAATCGAGTTGTTTTGCACATGTCTGAGGTCACATGATCATGGTCAAAGGTCATGTTGGGTAAATGGACAGAGTATTTTATTATCATATGAGTGTTTTCTTTTATGAATAATTATTTAATAGTCTTTTCCAAAGTCAGCACTGCTGGTATATCAAATCGCGTAACGCAGGCGAGACTGCCAGAGGCGTTCCACTTGTTTATAAATTTTGCCCCTCACGCCACTGGCCCGTCATAATTTTTGGCTCATTATGCAACACTAGCCCCCTCCCCCCTCCAACAAAAAACCTCTCAGAGAACTAAGTTTGGTCGGTCACCCGCCCCCCCCCCCCCCCCATCACGTTCGACACACTTTTACATACCAATCGTGTTTGTGACTTTATTCAAATAATTCTCTTAATCAGGGATTCTCATATGGCGGCCCACTGAGCCTTGCGGAGTGGCGCGTTGGGAGCCGTTATGGAAAAAAAAAGGAAAACATGGCGAAATCAAAGTTTGATTTACTAATAACCTGGGATTAAGTTTTGATCATTTTATTACATACGGAAAACAAAAATTCGGCTATATTTGAAACTTTAATGCTAATTAATTTTCTTAGATTATGTTTGACTTCGCACTCTATAACACCAAAATGGAAGATCGATGGCGTTCTTCTTCTTATTTATCCTATGCTTGGTGTATTCATGTACGGCTGGTGCGACTACTAAGTACATTTGTGAACATGTATATTGTAAACAGTACCTTTAGTATGTAGGATTCATGGTAAGGTTTATTTACCCGGGCATTCACTTCATTAAGGAAAATTTTATGTATAGCAGCAGGCTGCGGAACGGTTTTGAAAGGGGGGGGGGGTGATCATGAAAAGAATTACAATCAGGATGTAATTCTTACGCTTTTGTACGCGGTTTTGGAAAAAAAAGTGGGGGCGGGGGCTCAAACTCACCCAGCCCCCAGTTTCGCGACCCTTGTGTATAACATTTTATGTTGTTACCACCCTTCTTCAATCTGAATGCTTTTCGCTAAGCAAGAGGGCAGAAGGTCCCATCTTTGTAAGTCTATAGGCAGTGGCGGACCGTGACCCGGAGAAGACATAGCATTGGAGGGGCACAGCGTTGTTCACAAACAATACAGTGCCCCTCCAATCAATTGTCTCCTCCTGGTGACGGTCCGCCACTGTCTAGTTATAGGTATGACTTGACCGGGGACTGGACCCACGACCTCCCGTTCATGACACGGACGCGCTACCATTGAGCCCCCGGAAGTCTAGCTTTCTTTTTAGACATTTATTTATTTATTTATTTATTTATTCAGTCTTATTTTAAAACAGGGTGATCCTTTCAGAGCCAAGAGGCCTGCTTTTCAAAAGAGCCCTGGTACATAAATATTACATACAAATGAGAACTTATAATGTACAAAACCATAGAGATAGAACTACACAAAATGATACAACACATATGTAATTAAACTAAATTGAACTAAAATAAACTAAACTAAACTAAAAATTTAGCTAAAAGCATAACAAAACAAGACATGAAAAAGGAAAAGGAAACCGGTAACCAGCACGACATAAAAAGTTTGGCTTCTATTAGTACGATTATAACAGAAAATGAACCAGGAATTTCCTGCATTATTTAAAAATGAAATATTATGGAGTGCCATCATTGTTCAATATAAGCGGAGCTATTGATTTCCCCATGAAAACGACGAGAAAACGGCGAATGTGAAGGACGAGGATCCTGTTAGAGGAATGAAGATACTGAAAGAAAACGGCTGATAAACGGAGAGAAAAGGGCGAGAAAACGGAGACAAAAGGGCGAATGGGGAGTAAGGCGCGCGTTGCATAAAACGGAGAGAAAAGGGCGAGAAAACAGAGACAAAAGGGCGAATGAGTAGTAAGAGGTGAGAGCATGAAATAGAAAAAAGGTTAGAAAAAAAGAAAAGGGCGAATGGGTAGTACGAAGTGCATTGCATAAATCAGAGAAAAGGGGCGAGAAAACTAAGACGAAATGGCGAATGAGTGAGAAGTGCATTGCATAAAATGGCAAAAAATTTGAAAATGTGTGATAGGCCTATGCATTGAGAAAAAGCGACTACAAAACGTAGAATATATATTTGCAATATTTCTACCAACTTAAGATTTTCTTAAGTACTCCTTTTGGAAATATTCTCTAGTTTTCATGGGTAATATCTAATAATAATTCTCATTTCATTCATGTAAAAAAAATTGTTATTTTACTTTCGGGGGGGGGGGGTACGCCTTCTTTCATAAATCTTATTTACATATTGTATAGGCCTACTACATTCATTGTTTTATTTCAACATTTTTTATACTTCATGTGGAATTTGATAAAATGTCAATCAGATGAAAATAAAATTTAATTGAATTGGATTGAAACTTCTTTGAATACTTTATTCTTTACTCTTATTTTCCCTTCTTCATGGGCGGGAACCCGAGGGGGACGCGTCCCTCACTTTTTGGAAAGGGGGGCATAATATCAAATCCCCCTCTACTATTTGTGGTCTCTTATGATGGAGAACAATAAATCATTCAAAGTCGAATGTAGTTAAAGAGCTAGAATTCGCCCTATTTACTAAAAAAATGCAAAATTTCTCGCGCCGAATATTGGCACGCAGGTTGTCAGGGACGTAATCTACAAAATTGTATCGTAATTTGTTTCATGCAAATCGCTATTAAGTAATTATGCTAATTCATGCGTAATTAGTATGCAAATTCATACTTTTCCCTCTAACTCCCTTTATAAAGCTCAGAATGTTCTATTTTTTGGTATAAGAACTCTTTGTCTACATGAACAAAATTGCGATATCAGATCAATTTCTTATGTCTTATTTTTTTTTGCAATTTCGTATGTATTTCTTTTGTTTTTTTACTTTTTGTTTTTCATTATTTTTTCAATTAAATTTGTTTGGGACTCTTCTGAGATCATAAACAGCATTACATCTAGACCAGCAAAACTAAAAGTAATCATACATTTATGTTTTTTGTTGAAAACACAATTTGCATTGACTTTGTACACGAAATCACATTTTTTAGCAATGTTTGTTCTGACATGCACTTACATAATGTTGCGCAAGACTTGAAAGTAAAAATTTAGCGAGCGGCGAAAATATTGCGCGAATTGTTGAACGGGGGAGGGGGCGGCCTAGATAGGATTAATGGATTATTATCTGATACCAATGACCAGTGGCGGACCGGGACCCGGAGGAGACAAAGCATTGGAGGGGCACAGCATTGTTCACAAACAATATAGTGCCCTCCAATGCTTTGTCTCCTCCGGGTCATGGTCCGCCACTGCCAATGACTTTTAAATGTATTACAAATTTAATCATGAACCAATAAAATCCTTCGAATAAACTGGCATGAAGTGATGGGGCACATCCAAGAATCTGTGTGGAAGTGGGCAGGGGCGGATCCAGGATTTTCCAAAAAGGGAAGAGGGGGGGGGGAATTTTTCGGGGGAAATTTTTGACAAGCCAAAAAAAAAAGTCTTCAATTCCAAAGGGGGGGGGGGCACATCTTGCTTTCAAATGGCATTTTTACTTTAAAAAATTTAATTGTCCTTATCAAGGGGGGGGGGGGGCACGTGTCCCCTGTGCCCCCCCCCCCCTGGATTCTCGCATGTAAGTGGGGGTATTTTGTACATATATATATAGCCATACCCTCGCAAGTTAAGTGTACGATGAGTTACTGATGACATTGACCAAATCAATGTCGTTAACAGGGTGACCAGATTTCACAAAATGAAATACGGGACAATCGACAAAAAAGATCAACAAAGAAGGCTACACAGTGTTAGACTTGTGAAAATAAAATATAAAGAATTGGAAAGGAGGGTGAACGAAAGAATGAAGGAGAGAAAGAAAATACGAAAAAAAAGAGATGAATTGAGAAGAAAGAAAGAAAAAATGAAGGGGGAAAAAAATTAAAGAAAACAATAAAAAAGAACAAAAGAAAGTTAATAAATAAAAGGAGGATGAAAGAAAGAATAAAAGAGATAAAAAGGGATTCCGTCATTCTTTGAATTGAATATAGAAAGAAAGAAAGGAAGGGAAGATGAATAAATGTGTGAAAGACAAAATAAAGGAGCAAAAGAAAAAAAGAGAAAGTAAGAAAAAAGGAGGAGGAAAGAAAGAATGAAGGAAAGAAAAATGTTTCCTTCATTCTTTGAAAGAAAGACAGAAAGAAACAAAGAAGAAAAACAGGAAAGGAGGAAGGATGGAGGGAAAAGGGAAAACTCAATAACTTGTTCCCCCGATTACATCTCCAAATCAGTAATCTGAGAACCCATAATATAATTATACAACTTTCCTGCCGATTTTGTGATTATTTTGGTATAGAAAACTGTTTATCATGTCATTGTTTGCACCATTGAGAATCTGCTCCGATCCTATACATGCCTAGCTAGTAGCCTGCCACACACAGGCAGGCCAGTTCGGTTTGCAATGTATTGGGTTAGCAAGAAAATCACCGCAGAACTTATTGTTGTCTCTGCTTCGTCATCTGTTGGTTATTTGATGAAAATTCATCACTTTTAAATGTATTAACTACATTTTGTTCAATATTCTGAAATATGGGACAAATAGGCGTCCCGGGAAGGGTTTGTCGGGACGCCGGGACAAAGGAGCAAAATACGGGACGATCCCGGGAAATACGGGACGTCTGGTCACCCTGGTCGTTAATTTTTCATTTCATTTATTGGTTTTTGCAACATTTTTCATAACAAAATTCTGGACAAGAAAATACATATCTGAAACTTGACATCAAGATAATGAACAATAGTTTTGTATATAAATCCTCAAACATATCTTACATAAATAAAAATCATTAAGTGGTATTTTCTGTTACACAATAAATAGGATGGTTGCAAGGGTCGTCACAAAAGCAAAGCTTGAAAACACAGAAATGAAACACAGAGGCAAATAAGGGCAGCAATATTAATTCCCACAATTCATTTCATCCGTTTATTATACTCAAAGGGCACTGTAAATCACATCCCATAATAAATATTACATTTATGAATTTGGCTCAGAATTTTGAATGTTGCATCTTTCTCCAGTGGTTCTCTATTGCGCTTTCTGTCCTTAATTTCATCTACGAACACACTGACCCCTCCTAAAAACTTCACCCCCGGTATGCACTTGCCTCCCACTTGGTATTTTGCCATTTTATATTAATTCAAATACTTGCATGATAATATGCAGAAAGGGACTTTTCATGGTTCGATCTCGTTGGTATATTGGTCAAAACTGTGTTTTATAGTGTTAAAGACCCCAATGCACTTGAGGAAAGATAACTCTTAAAATGTATAACAGAAGCTTTGGAGTGAATGCCCTAGCTGTTGCGACTTCAATGGGTCAATTAATTACACCGTCTCGCACGTTTTGTGAACAATGGAAGGTGTGAATGAAGGTGTGAAGATTGCCGTTAACACCTAACAATAGGAAGAATCTGTTTCAACTTAAGTTACGCAATGATCTCTTGTGATCTCTCGTTGTGTTTCTTCAACCCGGATGAATCCCCCAAACCACATTGTCCAATCACGGACCTACTACAGTCAGCGTTTGTGAAAACGGAAAGATAATCGAGGATGATAGTGTATTTGTGATGTAAATAATGATGGTGATGATAATGAAGGGGGATGAAGAGGAAGAAAAGGACGAGAATGATGGTAGTGGTAATGATTTTGATGGCGGTGATGATGATGACGATAACATAATTTTTTTTTCTTAATAAACATATGTGTGTAAAAAAAAAAAAAAAAAAGAGGAAATTTTCTTTTTAAGAATATGGATAAGGTGCATATTATATTATATTATATTATCTTTGTTTTGTTTTTTTCTGCTTTTGTGTTTGATTTGTCTCTATTGTTCTGATTACAATATGCATGTCTATATATCGTGATTTCGTTAATACCTTTGTTAATTCAACAAAACACATAAATAAATTATATATGATACAGTGATTATGTATGAGCGTTATGGTTAACGATTTTGCACAAGCTGGTTATAAAAATGACGCTAGACGATTTTGGTAATAAGACCCGCGTGGCTTTAGACGAATCGGCATATCATGTACAATGAATCAATTGTAGCTAACTCAATAAAGTATCCAGGCACATAGGGCTTAATGGGACAAAATAAAGTACTCAATAGATCTTTCATTAGAAAAACAAAATTGAGAAAAGATCAAAGTCGCGAGGTTATAGCTTTACTCAAATGACTGTCATGTAGACCTCTATATATAACTATAATGTATTTTATTGTTTTGAATCATCTCTAATCATTGCTTTGGTTTTTAATCAATTATTTTTTATGTTTACAAGCTGTATACTTTTTAATATGTTCGGTAATATGTTACTGAATAGCATATTCAATGAGTATTACGTCTTTATAATTATCATTATATAGTGGAAAAAAAACTGTGAGCTTTATTCAGCCATTTTTTAAAGCTTAATATTTAGTAGGTATTTGTGATTACTTTATGGTGGAAGTTTGATGAATTTTAAGAAAAGGTTTGATATGAATTATGATTGAAAAAACTGAAGATTGTTCGGTATTATCCACTACCATACATTATGGTAGTATGAATTTTATTCCAAGTTGTGTGGTACAACATTATTTGCTGATTTGTACTTGTTTAGTCCTATTTATTATTAGTTTTATTACTTTTGTGCCTTTCGTCATTTATTAGCAGTTTTGAAGGTTTTTTTTACCGATGGGGGTATTCACCCTTATATTAGCTGTTATGTAGCCATTTTCCACAAGGAAGGTATTCGCCATTTATTAGCCGTTTTGTAGCCATTTTCTCGAAGGAGGTATTCACTGTTTTATTCTGATGAAAATCATTGTTGCATACAGTTAGCTTTCCATAGTTGGTACACTTTTTTGTCGCCGTTTTTTAGCCCTTTTCTAGCCCTTTTCTAGCCGTTTCCTGTTGGGAAAAAGGGAGAAAAAACGGCGAATCACCCAAACCAGTCTGGCTCACTGTATACATTCAAAGTAGAATGCAACAAATACCTTCATAGAGTGTTCAATGGTTTGCTATTCTAGTCATCTCTATTCAATTTCTTCATCCTGCTATGTAAGGCATCCTTACGTAATTGCTTTGAAATCTGCCGACTAAGAAATGAAAGGCCATTTGACCAAAATTGTCCATGAAGTAACTACGAACTGGTTTATACTTTGCTTAAGCTTGTTTGTGTGTTGGATGGTGGAGTAATATGGAACTTCAACAAAGTAATTGAGAATGGCTGCTCCAAATGTCCCTTTTCAGGCCAGTGTATCGGACTGAAATTCCATTTTCATTAGATCCATTTAAAAACAACAATGCTTCCTTTAGCGACTGGTATTTTCCCACTAAGCCAAGTACAGCTAAGATCAGCATGCTATGCATTTAAAGTAGAAATAGACATTTGATGTGCTAGTCTAGTCACATGGTCTTTGCAATTTCTGCATCATATTAATTATATCAGAAATGTTTACGTAAAACCTTGCTTTGTTATTTACCTAACCTAATGAATGAAAGGAAAGGTGACCTGTACAAACTTTCCTGTATGGGGAAACTCTGAACTGGATTATTCATCAATTACTTCAAATTCTCTCGGAAATTACTCAGATGATTGTCTTCATAAACTACCTGGACATCGAGCACCCGTGGGACACTCTGACGTTAACCCATTCGGCTCCTGGTACCAATCTAACACACATCCCATTAGTGAGTGGAAATGTGATGTCGATTCGTCTACCGGGCGGAATCGTCACCATCTCCTTTTGCAGTGATCTTGTCCAACAGCAAGGCGGCTTTTCATTGGATTTCCGATTTTACGATGCGAATGGTACGTTTATAAAAAGAATACACGTCGATCTTGTCTCCAAAAATGTCTATCTTACGAACTGCTGAAATTATTAGAAAACAGGTGCGGTATTCTGTGAAAGCTCAATTAGCATTTTGGTATTATGAAAAGTCACTTAAGTGCCCCTTTCCTTATTTGGCAGGGTTGACAATGACAATGACATTAATTCCCATGACATTTATTCCAATAGTACGCGTTATGACCTCGCGAAGTCTTAATTGGTAGTTATGAGACTTGGTATTCTGAAAAGTCTCATAGCGCTCAATTAGCGGACTTTCCAATGGGAAAGATAATGGTGATAAGAGGTTCATTAAGTCTCATCATCTCTTGCTAATTGTGGCTTTCATTTCTTATAAATATCATCACAAAGGATTACTACTGTGACCAAAAGTAGGAGGAAGATAATTAAGGAGAAAGGTATAAAAAGGGAATAGAATAAAGGGAAAGGCGGTTTTATAGAAACAAGTATAGGCCTAAAATAAGGAATAGGGAATATATTTGGTAATAAAGAAATTATAAAAGAGGGAAAAAGCAAACAGAAAGTGTGTACATGGGGAAATATGACTATTTTTTTTCTATATTTTCTTTTATTATTAGCATCAAACAGTATTTCATTTTTGCAAATTATTTTGACAGTTTATAGAGATTGTCAAATTACGGTAGGTGCAGCAATGTTCAGGGATGAATCAAACTTTGTTTCTGACAATGGAAAAATAAGAATAGACACCTCTAGTATTTAAATGAATATTCTCTCATGGAATAAAATACCCCCCCCCCCCAAACAGAATTGTGAGAGATGCCATCGTTTTCCCCATCTATAAAATGTCATAACTTTTGTACATCCGATTTTGATAAAATTTCGGCTTAATTATGCTTGTCTGATTTTTAAATCTTTTTATTCAAATCAGCATTTTGCTGGAGAAGATTTCCCATATACTAAAATGAAAAGTTTATTATTTTTAAAATAAGCAGGAAAAATCCCCCTCCCTCGAGCAGGGCCTCGAGACAGAGGCAAATAAAATTTTGTTAAAGAAAAAAAACAAAGAAAGCTACAAATGGATTCAAATGGGTGGATGTGAAAATCAGAACGCGTTCGAAATTTAAAAAAAGAAAAGAAAAAAAAAATAAAGGTACAAGAAAAATGAGAGAGAAAGAAACAAGGCAACAGTTAACTTCAACAACATAACGAAGTCTAATCTCTGATGCAAAAACATTTAGCATTATTTTTCAGCAAAAATTCTAATCTCTGATGCAAAAACATTTAGCATTATTTTTCAGCAAAAATTCTTTGTATCAAGATCGTGACGCAGTGCACCTGCAAGCAGCTGGGCGCTGCGCTGCAAGCCAGCAAAGTGAAGAGACACTGCGCGCCAGTAGTAAATTTTCCGTTGTAAGAGCGCATATGATTGGCCAATTTGGCTCAGTAGGGGAGTGGCTTAAAGGGAGTTAACTGAGCGCTAATATAGTTTTCAGAATACGAACTTGGAGGTCTATTAGCGCTTCATTAAATGGGTAACTTATGAGGAAACTTATGAGACTTTTCAGAATACCCCCTCCCCAGGGATTTATTCCCAATTAAGTTTTATAGGACTAGCAAGCCGACAAATTCAAATTCAGGCCGAGGATGAGATGTGTTTACTTCGAAGCATGTCATATTTCTTAGTCATTACTTTTTTTCCTCAATTTATTTTCTATTCCTAGAAATTGAAATCTTAGGCTGCAATTAATAGCTGCTAATTATATTCAACCATACAGTATGATAACTAAATATATATTGTAAAAATGCACACGAAAAATATGTTTCTATTGTTACAGTCACAGACTATCTCAATGAGAATGCATTTGAATGCCATTCAGGGTTTGAGCTCATCCGCAACGAGGCCCGTTGCGATGGAGCCATCGACTGCCACGATTATTCAGACGAAATCAACTGTGGAGGTAATTCTTATTTAGCAGGTGTTTCTGCATTAATTTATTGATAATTTCGATAAATGAATCACAGTAATCATAACGCATATAAAAACACAAAAATAAATGATAAAATTACAAATTGTGACAATTACATAATGGTAATAGATAGATACTTTAGATAGAAATAATAATAATAATAATAATTGGCATTTATATAGCGCTTTATCAATCTACGACTGTTCAAAGCGCTTCACAATTATTATTACCCGGTCACTGGATTCATAGCATTTCAAGCAGCCTGTTAGGCGCACACCTGCTAAACCAACCACAATGACGTTTGTTTCCTACCGGTACCCAATTAGCACCTGGGTGAGAGTGGCGCTAGGCCATGGTGGGATTCGAACACACGACCTTTTGATTACAAGGCGAGAGTCAGAACCGCTACACCACGGCGCTTCCACATCGTACACATAATTTACATATACATAAACAATAACAAATAATTATAAAATGCAGTGGCCATCAGCTATCGTAAGCAAACTGCTTCTGAGAATAGCAGCCAGGGGAAGAGAGCTACATGAAAACCATAGGCCTAATTGTAAAAAAATCACGGGTGTATATTATAAGTGATGTGGAAGCGCCGTGGTGTAGCGGTTCTGACTCTCGCCTTGTAATCCCTAATCAGAGGGTCGTGTGTTCGAATCCCACCATTGCCTAGCGTCCTTTGGCAAGGCGTCAATCCACAATTTGCCACTCTCCACCCAGGTGTTAAATGGGTACCCGGTAGGATGCGAAAGCCTTTTAGTATGCCTAGCAATTGAGTCTTGGAACTCTTGTTGGAATGCTCCCCAGGGAGTGGAGAAGGTGCATACATTGTATGTGGGCATGCAAGGATCCGACGACCGGGGTAATAATATTTCTGTGAAGCGCTATATAAATGCGGAATATTATTATTATTATTGCATTATTTTAAATGTTAGAGCATCGAAATTCACATGATTCTTATTAATAATTAATCTAAATCAGTGAAGGTTTCTTCAAATTCTCTTGTAGTTCAAATAGATTCAGGGCCAAGTAACACAAAAGTTTATAGTGATCAATCGAATCGCTAAATGAAATGGCCTATCAAGATCATCGTTACATGTGCATTTTGCTCAGTAGACTGACTAAGAACCAATCAGAAATGTTCTTAGTTAAAGGTCATCGATTAATCGCTCACCTTTGTGTTACGGGGCTCTGGGAATGGAAGAGAAATATATGTTCAAAGAATGTTTCACGATTTATCCATGGAGAAATATCGGAGCATTATCTTATCTGCTTCTTATTTTCATAACATACATGTTTTTCATGTAATGTCAAACCGGATGCTTTATGGGTTCCATGACATTTGCTCCGGTGACAATTGCTCCGATGGAAAATCTACACATTAAGCAAAACATAAAACCTAACCTCCAAAACTAAATAAACCCTAATCATAATATTTACATTATTCTGAACCAAAAACTATATCACAATCCTAACTCTAATCCTATGCCTTCTGAGATATTAAGACCGGAGCAATTGTCGCAGGAGCAGATGTCGTGTCACCGCTTTATGACGTTCCAAACAAAGGAAAATTCATGAAGTGACACAGCAACGTACCTAAATCGTTGCATAATGTATTGTGTGCACTTTTCTTTGTGAATTATGTGGTTAACATGTTATGAAACCCTTCAGGCAGTGGCGTAACTACGGGGGGGCATGGGGGCACGTGCCCCCCCCCCCCCAATCGGCTGACCAAAAAAAAAAAAAAAAAAACGGGGAAAAGGAGAAAAAGAGGGAGAAAGGAAGAGAAACGAAGTGGGAAAGAAGACATTATTGTTCATTATAATGTTATATTATATCATAATTATGTTATGTTATATTACATAAGAAACATTTTTTTTTATAACTTTATGAAACATAATTATCTCAGGGCCTATGTCCTCATTGTTCCTGGTGCTCGCATTGTCTGTTTACCGAGATATATAATCTTGTTATACTAAAACCTCCCGTTTTCAAGTCAATATACACCAAACTGCCAAATATATTTCCTCGCACTTCGAGTTATTGTTTTATGTACAATAGTATGCTTCTTTTTCATGACTACTTAAAGTGATTGCCCCATTTTAAGGTCTTGATATAAAACATTTCCTGTCCGTGCTTACGTTCGCAGTAGTGGATTGGTGAAACATGTCTGCTCTCCATGGATTCCTAGAATCAGTCCTTAAATGTCCCTCTTTCTAATCTGAATATCAAAAATTTTCAGCTCGCGCTTCGCGCACGCATCATTTGGTTAGTGAACTACGTATGGTCTTCGTGAATTTCTACAAACAAGCCTTAAAATGCCCCTCTTCAGGTCTGAATTTCCTAAATTTTCAGCTCGCGCTTCGCGCTCGCAAGATTTGATTAGTGAGATGGGTATGTTAATCATGTTTACAAGTGCTTTATGTGCATGCTTAGATGTAATTCTAACAAAATCAGCAAGCGCTTATTGGCAATCGCATTAGATGACTATGGTGAGATGTGTATACTCTTAATGCATTCCTAAAATATAGTCCTTAAAATCTTCCTGTTTTGGGGTCAATATTTACAAATATTTCAGCTCGCGCTTCGCGCTCGTATTATTTAGCGAGACAGGTACATATCATGATTACAAGAGATTGATTATAATGTCCCTTTTTAGGTCTAAATATCAATTTTTTTAAGCTCGCGCTTCGCGTTCGCATTATTTGACCAGTGAGAGACATATCCGTTTAATGGCACTGTCCTTAAAATGTCTCTATTAGGTATACCTGGCAGCTGGGCGCGCTTCGCGCGCTCACTTAGTGACTCAAAACTTTTGCTGGTGCCCCCCCCAATGCCGTGACCCACGGTACGCCACTGCCTTCAGGTAACGAGTAAATTATTTTAGAGATAATTGGACCTGAATCATCGCATGTAATAGCCAACAAGTGCTTCAGTGCTATTGAAACCAAATAAAATATTTTTCTATAAATCATACATTTTCAAAATGTTTGTGACGCAAATTCAATTTCATTTTGTGAAGCTTGTGACTCAGAATCTTTCCTGTGCCGCGGAAGTGATATTTGTCTTTCAGGCAGTAGGCAATGCGATGGCTGGAGTGACTGTCCATTGGCCGATGATGAAGAACAATGTGGTAAGAAAACGAAAGAGATTTTTTTTGCAATAATAAGGTTTTAACAAGACGGGGAGGAGGTAGAAGAAAAAAAGTAAGGTCGAGGATGAGAAAAAGATAGAAATTGAATAGCAAAAATTGGGGGGGGGGGGGGAATAGTTTAAAACCCTTGTGCTAATTGCTTTATATGATATGCACGCATATTCAGCGCATATCGAGTGATCTATAATTGATTCTTGTATCTAATTACCAATGTTCACAGCTCAAAACGAAGACTTATGTATTCATAAAATAAATCTGAAATTAAAATGAATGATGTGTTGGACAATAGAAATCAACAAAAAGCATATGCGATAGCGAGGTTGGTTTCGATTTCTTTCATGATAGACACTTTGATTTTCCTGACGGTTGATTTTTTAAATGGAAGTCAACAATTATATCTTATAGCAAAATACGTTTCAAAATCTTTCATGATATAGACACCGAGAAATGTCCTGATGGTTATTCGTGTGGCGAGTCCCCATACAACAATAGGCATGGGCCAGTACCATCAGCCTGCACTGGGCCTGAGTGGGTCCCATTCTGGGTGAATGCATCAGAACCATGGAGCGGACGACCCTTGCAGAATGTTGCACCAAAGGCTACATTGCTGTGAGTACATGGCCAAAGACTGTGCTTCGTGGCCGCGAGTTTTAGTAACGACTACGCAGACACTATCTGGAACTTAGAAAATCTATTGTCAAATGCCCTTCATGACAATGACGTCTTTGTCGAGGGTCGGTGAATCGAAACAGCAGTTTCGTCCTTGACTCTGGGCAAAATGACGGTATATGCGATTTTTTTGTCATCTCTGAAACGTCGAACGAAACTGATTCACCGATCCTTGACAAAACTTCATTGATCTGACTTGCATTTTCAATGCATTTGCTGCAATGTACCCTGTAAAAACGCTGCTTAAAATTTTAAGCAGCGTTTTTAAGTGGGTCACTCTAACAACTATTGTTTGAACGTTTCAAACGAATGTTTAAACAGTGTGCTATTGTTGTTATTACTGTGTTTTCATTCCGCGTACATAGATAATATTTCTAAATTCCTGAATGCCAGAGATAAATAACATTCATGAAGAGAAATTTCTGCTAATATGTTTATATGTTTATTGTTATTAATTTTGACAAATAATTTTTGTTGGATATCAAAACATTGTCAAACATATGAAGCTTAATGAGTTTTATGCTTTGATGTATTAACCCAGCATGACTACTGAAAATAGTCTCGACAATAACTCGAAAAAATATTATGTGAAGCACCTTAGTATTTTTAATCATTTTAATTTATCAATTCTATTTTAATAATTCTTCATTCAACCCTTTCAAATACAAATTTGATATGGCATGCTTCTCGAGTGTAAAATAGGATCACTGTAAGCAATATTGAAAGCTAGATTTTGTGAAAGTTGCTATGATAAACATTTACACTTATATTCTTTTTACTTGTTGTTTGGTTTCTCCAAGATACCGTTCTTTATACCTTGATGTATGTATTCATTTTTACGAGTAAGGTTATTTATTCCAAAAGTCTTCATTTCTCGCATGTCACAAAGTAACCATACATAAAAGGAAACCACTCGTCTTATCTAATCCTTATTACCCTATCTGTATAAAACTGCACTGTACTGATGAAATTTCTCTATCAATTTCCTTGTACCATTCCAGAAATTTAAATGGTTTTCCAGTCAAAATGTTGAATCATAGTATATTTGACGGAACAACGAACCTTCATACTATGTAAGTATTCACAAAGTGTCTTTTTATACGTTTCCATTAACATTCTTTTGTGTTATTTTTGTATATTTCTATCAACGCTGATAAAATAAACATTTGAAACATACTCTTAATGAAATATGTAAAAACAAATGTATTTCATAAAATTGATTTTTTTTTTCACTTATATAGTGACGTTGCATCATGCCAATTAGAAAGCTTGCCAGCAGGAGTTTTTAGTAAACTCTCACGCCTGTGGAAAATGTGAGTATGGTCAAAGTTCTTAAGCACTGCGTGTTATTGGTATTCCCAGAAAACCCGTTTCTTGATGTCTTAAATTTGTTATGAGCTAAAGAGCACTCATCATATATTGTTTGAAACGCACTTGTGTCTTTGTATATCTAGGTAGTGCCTTTTAGGGTTGTCACTTAAGTTCATATTGTTCTACACGCATATTCAAACTTCATTTTATTGCATAAGTACTTGGATTATTATAACTATTGACATAATTATTCAAATATCAATTAGGATAAAGATTCAACTTCAAAGAAATACAAAGTGGGTCATTTGTGTTCTCCAAAAAAAATAACACGTACTGCAGCCTAATCTTTTGCTATTATTGTCGATTCTATGAAAAGAATTCAAATATTGATTCCTGATTACATTTTTTGTTAGAAGTGTTTATTCAATTTTGTAAAAGCTGTTGTGAATTGGTCAATGGCACTTTGTGTGAATAAACCTATTTCTTGAAATAAAGATAATCAATTTTATTTCATTAAACAAAGGTATGTGTTTTGTTTATCTTTTACACTCTTACAGTTCATAAGAGTTTTAAAAAATCTGAGGAGAAATATTCAAAAAACAATTTCCAACTTTGACGTGTGCATCACAAACACTTTCTTCGAAACTCCTTCTTTAGTGTTTTTTGTATATTAATACTCAAGTCGAAAAAGACCACTTCAAATACATACATCCCATTTTATTTGTACTTTTATAATCAGTTGCACAGTGCAGCCAGGATTAGAATGTTAGAAATATTTTCAGACATGTTTTTTTTTTCTCAACTTAAAAAGTCCCTTCTCATGACGGGAAATTGATTTTTTAAATTGTCATTAATATTATATAGCGTTATCTGTAATCAATTCATCCCTTTCTCAATATTTCTCCTGTTATCTCTTTAATAATCCATGTTAAAATCATTTAATGTATACATGAACTTGTATTGCATTGTTTGTAATCTTGTTCTTTATTTTTAAAGAATGTTGACATTGTCTTTTTCATATGTAACAATACATAAACATGTAAAAAAAAAGCAAGATAGATAGATGAAATAAAAGGAACGGTATTGGTAGTATACTACGCTCTTACTTTTCTCATTTGAACGTTATGGAATAAAGTGATGCATTCAACATGTTAGGCTATTTTCTTTCGCTTCTGTTCAATTACATTTTGGGAGGAGACACAATATATTTAATGGAATTATGTCCACGGGTTTGTCAGTTTATTTATTAGGAATCGTTTTAAAATATTACCAGCCCATAATGTAAAAAAAGATAACGACGAAGTTCAAAGTCCACCATAATATAATGTTAGGAATATGTTACATTGTATCGCTTTCTTCAATTATTCTCATCTCTGAAAAAAGTCTATGTCACATATTATATTTGTGGCTGCCTCTTTAGAGTATGTTTTTATTTCTTGAATGACACAATCCAGCTTGGTTTTATACCCTTTCAATTCTGTAAACACCCATATAAATATCTTATCACTCTTTAAATGCACGAGTTTATGAAAATGCATGTGTTATGTTCTCCATACACTACCATTTGGGAGTTTTCGCAACAGCTATGCCGACTCTTTCTGGAACGTAGAAAATCTATTGTCAGATGCCCTTCATGACTTTAAAGTTTTTTTCGAGGGTCGGTGAAGCGAAACAGCATTTTCGTCCTTACCTCTGGACAGACGACATATTTTGCAATTTTTCGTCAGTTCTGAAGCGTCGGACGAAAATTCTGTTCCGATTCACCGACCATCGACAAAGACTTCATTTATTTGACTTGGAATTTCAATGTATTTGCTGCGCGGTAGGATTGATGCTGCGTCGAAGTTCGAAAATTCCCTATTGAATATTTGTAATTTTCCCACACAGTAGCGTCCGCAGGGGGTGGTTACAAGGGATCAAACACCCCTTCACTTTTTTATACCCAACACCCCCCCCCCTCCCAAAAGAATTGAACCCCTCCCCCTGAAATTTTGTTGAATACCTTTTTTGGGGGGAGGGGCTTGTCAATTTTTGTTGGGGGGGGGGGTAGGAAACGATCTAGAACTGGTGAAGACCTTTTTTTTTTGGGGGGGTATAAAAATTTCATTCTGCTTGAAACCCCCACCCCCCTTTTAAAATCCTTCGTACGCAACTGTGCCCACATATAAGATATTATCATAAATAATTTCGACGATTGTTCTTTATTACCGTTTCCTTCCTTGCAGTGTTGCGACCAACAACAGTATTACCTATCTTGAGAATGGCACGTTTTCTGGACTGATAAACTTAAGATTGCTGTAAGTGAACACAATCGTTAAATTATCATCATCATTAAAGTGTTCTTTTCCCTTAATCGTGATAAAAAGAAACCAAATTAAAAAAATATGGATGATCAGTCATTTATCATTATCATCTTAAATTATGTAATAATTATTTCATCAGATTACATTGTTAAAATATAGGGGAAAATCTTCGAACAAAAATCATCTGAAGCATACATATTTCCAATTATTTCAGAATACGCAACAGAGTAAATAGCAAATTTGAATACTGCAAAATAAAATTCAGATATTCGTAATGTTATAATTGCACCTCTAAATAACAAGAGTTTACATTACAGCAAAAAGAAACGTATTCATTATCAAAATAAAGATTCATAGATGAAATAATTTCAAGATGTACCTTCGATTTTTTTTTCTTCAAATAGATACTTGGATTTTAACCAGATAATGCGTCTTGACGAGGGATGTTTTACAGATCTTGGACGTCTCTTTTTCATGTAAGCATATATCGGTAATGTCTAAACAACTTTAATAAAGGGGGAGGCATACAGTTCTTAACGTCCTTACGGACGACTTAATTTGATGAGATGTTTCATGGAGTTAATAATTTCTTAACTGAAAAAACTTACATCGCGAAATGAAGTAATGTGCTTGGTCATGGGGATTAATATGCCACCGGCCGTATTTGCCTCCTCTATACGAGCTAGAATATATGAATAAATAAATAATAATTAGTAGTAATGCATTGTTAATATCTAATAAAAGATCGCAGTGTGTAAAACAAATTATATCAACATATGTAAAGTATGATTTTTTAGAATCAAGGTAGACTTGCAATTAGTACAAAATATGGTTATAAGAATATAAAACATTCTTTCTGCGTGTTTTCAAGAACATCCAAAATATGGCGATGCTAAATCTCATGCCCGTTGAAAAAGGAGTGGTTCATTACGACTCTAATAATCCATCTTTAATTTATTGTTCGAAATTGAAATCTGAAACAGAAATACTCCGAAAATTCGTTTTGCCCAATTGATCGTGGGCCCGGCAGCCACTGTGCAGCGCCAAATCAACGTAGCTATATCCCTTCAATCGTTGAACATCAAACAGGGTAGCAGCAACTCCCATATTTTAACGTCTTTTGGTCTGATATATCTCCAACGTGCCCCAATTGAATTGATTATTACATTAAATACTAATTTTGCATTTGCTGTTTTCTAGTGATCTAGCTAATAACCAGCTGTCAGAGATTCGTCAAGGTGCATTTAAGGATTGCAGTTCTATGGAGAGACTGTAAGTATACATTCAATTCTCATATCAGAATGATTCTAAGAGACGTGCTCGTTGAGGCTTTCATTCAACGTTACCTGTTGCAAAAAAAAATGATAACGAAAAAGAAATGAAAAGAGCTTTATAGTATCTGTGCATCTGTTCCTATTATGGTTATACCCGTTAAATCGCATTCTCTACTTTCCATGATTGCTTTTTAAAACTTGCGCTGTAAAGGGCGTAATAAAGGTATTGATAAAAAGCTTTAGTCAAAGACAATAACTAATCTGTTGGTGAATATGTGTCTGACAAAAAAATGGTCAATATCAACCAGAATCCTGGTAGATTCTACCAATATGTCGGTTGATTATGATCATTTTCGCCAGAAGTGCACTTTACCCACATATAATTTTGGTTACTGTCACCGAACTAATTGAAGGGTATATAAAGTACTCTTACTTTCACAAATTGAAATTGATTTATTTTCTTTCCACAGAGTTTTACCCGAGAACAATATAACACAAGTGAACAGCTCTATATTTGAAGGAATCAAAGAACGTCTGAAGATAGTGTAAGTATATATTATATTAAAACACAACTTTCCTCCTTTGATTCGAGAGTACTTTACTATACAAAAATCATTGATGACATAAGTTTTTAATGATTTCACAATCCTACTGCTATACTAATAATCGAACGCATCCTCGAATGAATAATAAAATGCTACGCTTTGCAATCTGACATGAGAGTTGCTAGATTATGCAACAAACTCCACCAGTTCGAGTGTTTTCCCTATAACCTCGTATATACCTTTGTTCTATTTTTGAAACAATGAATATATTCAGCTAATAATATAGCTCTACTGTAGTTCGGACTCATCACAAACCAATTTATGATGTTGATTTGTCATTGTGTTTTCTCTTTCCCGCTCCTAATTGCAGCACTTTTCGAGATAATCCGCTCCACTCCATTGCCCCAGGTACTTTTCTCGGCCTCACTCGACTCGAAGACCTGTAAGTACATTTCCTGAATGTTTCCCACCATTGTCGTAATCTTGATAAGTTGACAGTACCGGCCTCAACCATTGTTTCATTGGAAGCTGCTCAAATTGCAGAAAATCCTTGAGAAAAAAAGATGCGTTTGTTAAGTGGGCTATTCCAACCCATTTGAAACTTAACCTTATTGTTTGTGGTAATGATACATTGTATTATCGTAATGTAAAAGAACATGTACTTTAAATTGATGTTTATTTTGACTTGGAAAGCTTTGACTAGAAGAATTGAAGACGTGTCTCAGAAAGCTTTTTATCAATCTTAAGTCGTCTTCTAGTGACTCCATTTAAAAAAGAGATGCAATCTGGCAGCCATGTTGGTTTTGGCTACCATTTTCTTTATCTGAGCGCTTAACACTCGAATCATTTTGTTTTTCTATAAACCCTTACCTTCAATTTCGTATCAAAATCAAAACTTGTAAATTAACCCATTTAAATCTTAACCATATTGTTTGTGGTAATGATACTTTGTATTATCGTAATGTAAAATAACATGTACTTTAAATTGATGTTTATTTTGACTTAAAAAGCTTTGACTAGAAGAATTGAAGACGTCTCAGAAAGCTTTTTATCAATCTTAAGTCGTCTTCTAGTGACTCCATTTAAAAAAGAGATGCAATCTGGCAGCCATGTTGGTTTTGGCTGCCATTTTTATTTTATCTGAGCGCTTAACACTCGAATCATTTTGTTTTTCTATAAAACCCTTACCTTAAATTTGGTATCAAAATCAAAACTTGTAAATTAATTCGAAGTGACTGAAGGCCGGCCGGGCGCCGGGCATCATAAAGGTTTATCATTTGATTTTTAGATGCCTCAATTCCCGGCTTGCTTCCAATTGTATGTATGCATGTATGTATGAATATATATATATATATATATATATATATATATATATATATATATCATTTTTCTCACCTCAATCCTATCATGTCTTGTATTCCAAAAAATCATTCTTTATAACTAGGATAGCTGATGCCAACCGTGATTTAATTCACATTTTGTACTGCATCTGTTCTTTTTTTAATGCGACACTGTAGAGAAATTTATATTATTTATATGAATGAATAGCCTTTATCTCTATGAGAAACACACAGACATTTAATAGTTTGTGCACTGTTATCATTTTCTTCGTTTCCAATGACTGATTTTTTAATAATTGAATTGCATTATTAAAAATCACAATTTTCGTCACTCCTTACGGTCTTTCCTCTTTTTGTATGGCAGGCCCAGCTCCTAAACATTGTTTACGTATTACAAAAATATTTTGCTTGGCCACCTGTCCGCGTTGAAAACACAAGTGCAGACCTGGTGATTTCAAGTTCAGTGTTGACCTTTTGGTGTTGGTGTTACGTCATTTTTTACACGATTAAAACACCAAACATAAAATGAAGATGGTCCCGAAAAGTCACTCACTGGTTGTTGAGATGTCAATAATGTGATCTGAATAAGTTTTGGAGCTAGGGGAAGCAATCCAAAATTCAACACCAACACCAAGGCCAACACTTGAAATCACCCATTAATACAGACTCCCACGAATTGAAATGGATGCGTGTGTGCGTGAGAGAGTGTGCGTGAGCGTGTGGGTGAGATAGATGGTGGGTGTGGATGGGTGTGTGTGTGTGTGCATACAAGTGTGGGTGTATTATTTGTAGGTGGATGTACAATTTAAGGAATACTATTACATTAAATATGAAAAAATCCCCTTTTGTTATGCATGCCGTCGAATAATAATAATAACAACGGTAAGCCACTTCAGTTCCGAAAACTGTTCTCCCAGCGGGCCCTGCTATTATTATTACCCCGGCTAAGCTAGGCCACCTATTCAGGTGCACACAGCTTTTTGAGGAATTACTCCCTGCCGGTACCCATTTACCCCACCTGGGCCGAGTGCAGCACACTGTGAATGAATTCCTTGCTGAAGAAAACTACGCCATGGCTGGGATTTGAACCCACGACCCTCTGTTTCAAAATCCGGAGACTATTCCACTGGGCCAAGAAGCTCGAAGGTTTCAAGCTCTTATAAGCTTCCTTATATTGATCTACTCCTATATAACGTATGTTTTAGGTGGGAAGACCTCGCACCGCCGGTGAAATACCACTAATCTCATCGTTGTATCTTTTCAATTTTCATTTATTCAGACACATCATGTCTGTCTCGTCGGAACACATTCAACTTTTCCCGGAAATATTCCAGGGACTGGAAAATCTGATTGCGCTGTAAGTAATCTCTTATATGTCTCTTATACTTATTCACTGGAGGGAACCTTCAAGCTTGCTTGCTAAAAGTTTATCCCATTTGATTTCATGATGTAGTATCTTAACTCGATTTACTTTGTAATCTTGTCGAAAACTGAAATTAAATAGATTCGTTATCAATCACTCAAACAATCAATTTCTGTGTGTTATGAGTATTCATGTTTTTGGTCTTATCATTGGCCCCGGGGGCACTGCCATTGACAATATCAAGGGGTATACTTTTCATCGCTCGCATGCCTGTAAAATTACAGAAAATTCGTGTTTGGTTTATGAAACCTTGGAAATTTCTTGTAATTACTTTTGTCTCTTTTTTTAATCGACCAGCCTGCTCTGTGAAATTAAAGAAAATATCCTTTACATCAATTTACAAAATGATTATGTATCTTTTCAATATTTCTTTTCTAACAGTGTAACAAATCGTATACCTATAAGAACATAATGTAAACCGATGATGAGGGAAAGACAGTGAATTATTAAAAGTAAAACGTACAATATTTGTTGTTTTCTCAGGGTAGTGTATGACTCCCGGTTTTGTTGCATCGCACCAGAGAGGGCCACGTGTGTTGAACGAGTTCCATCCCACCCACTCTTCACCTGCAGGAAGACCTTCCTCCAGAACCTTTTCATCAAAGTCTTCATATGGATACTTGGCATCAGCGCATTAGTAGGCAATGCTTTCGTCATACTGATGCGTCTGCAGCGGACGGAAGCTACGTCGGTGGGCACTATCCAGTCCATCTTTATCACCAGTCTAGCCCTCTCCGATTTTCTAATGGGTGCCTACATGATTATCCTAGCCACGATGGATCTCTATATAGGGGATTCGTACTTCTGGGAGGGTCGAGCGGAAGAGTGGAGATCAAGTAACGTCTGTCAGGTAGCCGGGTTCATCGCGTTCTTGAGCAGCGAGGCTTCCGTGTTCCTCCTGACTCTCATCACCGTTGATCGCTTCATTTGCATCCTCTTCCCATTCAGCATCGAGTACCACATCACCACCACCAAGGCACGTATCCTCAACGGTGCTATCTGGATGTTCTCTCTCTTTCTCGCTCTTGTTGCCATCTTCATCAACTACCTCTACCCCGATGCGTACAGCCTGAGTGACGTATGCGTTGGTCTTCCACTCATCCGCAAGTCCGTGGACCTGTACGCCAAACTTGACGTGAATACCCAATCCCGGTATGGTGTTGCGACCTTCAACACTGTTGCATCCTCCACAGTTTCTACCTGGCAGTTCTCCATCGCTGTCTTTCTGGGGATCAATCTCATTAGTTTCGTAGTAATTCTTTTCTCCTACATTGCCATCTTCATAACGGTAAGCCAGCATACCACTCTATCGTTTGTAGAGAAACCTATGTCACTTCCGGTGTCACTTCATGAAGAGACAATTCATATTTTGTGTTATCCAAATTCTTCACTTAAGTGGGTGTTATCCATTGCCAAATCATTCGTGCATTGTTAGAATAGAATTTGTTGTTGTTTGACCATTTCGTCACTTGTGACCAGCTTGTATTTGCATTATTAACATTCGATAGATTTTTTGATAGGACGGTTTGAAATCTCATCTTATGTGACACTAAACGCTTATTGAAAATACAATGGACAGTTATTTACTCCATTCTTGGTCATTCGCTTCACCCCATTAACGGTGAAAGGCCAAAAGCATTTTCCATTCACGCAAAAAGAAAGTCATATGATACTTTTGGTTTATTGTAGACTATATTACGCCTACATTAAGGAAATTGTTAACCATTTTCTTTACATACATTCCAATTGATTGAATAACTCAAAGCATTATTATTTTTATTATTATTATTATTATTACTATTATTATTATTATTATTATTACTATTATTAATTTGGTCATATTCCACGTCAACCTTGTGCCCAATGTGGATAAAAACTTGGTAATGGTGGGAGGAAATTTAAGTTAAAAAAAATGTGTAGTAACTGTTGATTAATGGCTCTGAGTGTTGCTATATAAGACTAGTTGACGCCGTATGCGTTCGTTTGATATAACGTCCCGGCGCCACTGTGGACTAAATTACATGGTTCCCTATTTCCCTTTAACGTCTAGGTGCGTTTTGCACGAGATCGAGTCGGTCGTAAAGATAGAGTGGCGAATGAGGTGAAGATGGCGCTGAAATTTTCCTTGATCGTAGCGACCGACTTCTTCTGTTGGATGCCCATCATCATCCTCGGGATCCTCGTTCAGACCAACCTCATTACTATCTCATCCGATGTCTACGCCTGGTTGGTGGTCTTCATTCTCCCGATCAATTCCTCCATCAATCCTTACTTGTACACCATCACCAAAGACGCATCTTCTAGGCCCAAGTTAACGAGAAGCACTAAAGAAACTAAGTGATCTTTAAGAGGTAGTATTAGAAACATACATATCCAAAAAAAAACAGAAAAATAAAAAATAAACAATAAATCGTGGAAGTGGTTTGCCGTTTGCGTTGATTCCTAGAAGGACTAAGGAAAGTGGAAGTTTAGGAGTGTGGATTGACGTAGAGGCGAAACGATAAGTCTTGCTCTGTAACTCCACTCGCCGACTCCAGACAATCTTTCATTTTTTTTGTCCAACTTACCAAGCCTCTCAACTGTTTCCTTTTCCGGTTTAAAGTCCTTTGAAGGACCGCACTTTATTTCAGAAAAGAATACTCTACATTCCAACTCCCACTTACACGTATATCTATTCACCTTTACCTCTATCCATTTCAGTCCTTCTAGGACTTACGGTGTGGGGTCCAGAGGAAGAGGCAAATGTGATGCTACTTGTTGATACAACGTGCATGTTTACTCATAACATTCCAATGTTAAGTTGATTTACATGTTAAAAGACAAATTAAACAAATATAATTCTTCAAAATGTAAAAGATGGATTCTTTTTCATATTCGCTTAAAAGAAGTGTGAGAAAGGGCGCTGTTCTTTTTATTGTTTAATTTATATCGTCTCCATTTTTTACGAATCTGGCGAAGATGAATTCAGAGGACAGAAACCAATGAAAGCGTTTAAATTTAACTCATGTTTTATAGTGATTTTGCAGGGCTAAAAGTTCGTTAATTCATGTTCTTTTATCATGCTAATACAGTATCTTTTATTGAAATGTATTTATTCAGGAAAACACAAGATCAGTATAAAAACGCTGTCTAACATCAAGGTTCTGAAAAGGTTAAAATATTACATCAAAATTCAAAAATAAAAACTGATATAAGAATACGACCAGCTGCATATGATGAGCTAAAAAAAATGACAATGACAGTCGGTATTTACGCAATTTATTAAAAATCATTATTTACAAGTTAAAATGAGAAAGAGAAGAGGAACCTGTCTAAAGGACCGAGACCATTGGCCCTGATCGCACTGGGCTCTAATCCGCTTCGACCTTTCGCGCGTTTATCTATATACAACGTGAGCCGCAGCGAAGTTTCAATTTTTTGTGTCGCGATGTCCATACAAGCACGAGCTACCAAACTTTCGTGAAATTTTGCACTTGCATGCAGGACTAAAACTGTTCAAAAATATGAGGACACATTCACGTATGTGGTCTGTTATCTAATAAAGCGAAAACTTTGATCATCTTTTATGCAATTGTGAACTTATCAATAGAAATCATATTGAATGTCATTATGGAGTAAGTAACAAAAAATGTAAATATGTGTTCGATTATTTTTTTTTCTTAAATAAGTGCGCACAGGAATGCGTATGGCTTAACCATTTGTTTTATAAAAGAGCACTGTCGATTAAAATACTTTGCGGGCAGAGGTGCCGCGGCCAGGGATCGAACCCCCATGATGGCCATAGTGATCATCTTGATCACTGCCAGCATCAGAACAATAACGCACATAACGGTACTGTTCGTAATTGCATCTGCTTCAAAAGTGTGACACATGCATATGCATATTGAATCAATGATCAGATTAGTTTCAAAGACATCAAGGTCAGTTCCGTTTTCAGGAAAAAGGCTCCTAGTAGATGTCAGAGAGACCCCCCCCAAAAAAAAAAAAAAAAAAAAAATCACAGATTTCAAAATCGAGACACGGCCATGATGAACTCAATAAATGACATGATGATTAAAAACACAGCAACATGACTTGGTTAAAATTTGAGATATCGTGTTGAAGAAATTTTAGGGGTAATGAGGAAAGCTCGAACAAAAACTGTCTATTCCGAGAGCCCACGTAATATTCAGCTTTTAAATAGCGCTTGATTCATTGAAACATTAATTGCCTCTACATCATAAACGCTAATGAAACAGAAAGATTTGACAATCATGACAAAGGGGCATCCAGTATCCCCTGCTGTTTCATCAACATTTTCATCCGACAAGTTGTCAGGTCTGACAACGTTCCTTGATTATGTTTGGCGGAGAGGCAATATATTGCTAATAGTAACTGTCGGATAAAACAGTACTTGTCGGATAAAGCGTCTGACAGGTCCTTTCATGAAACGCTCCCCGGGTCGATGTTGCAGGCATTGGCAAGGAGGAAAGCAGCTAGAGCACCATTAAGAAGATCCAATAAGGGATGGTAAACTTTCCCGAGATCTTAACAAAAAAGTAGACTCCAATTTGAGCAAACCTGCATACATTCTACCAGGATCAGAGATTATTATTGATATGAATTATTAGTTTCTATTAGTTTTCCGTAATTGTTGCTGACTGAGATTCTGACCATTGTATTGTTTTCGTTTTTTTATCATGTATATTGATTGTACTTTTGTTAATGTTTTGAATGTGTATATATTTATATATTTTTTGTTGCTTTTTTAGTTCTTATTCTCTTATCTCAAATCTTTATTTTCATCATGTACAATGTAACTTATATCTGTTCAAATGTTTGTACATGTATTTATTATTTTGTTCATGATTTATAATTTATTGTTTTATGTTTTTCAACTTTTATGTACGGACTTGCTGAAAAACAGCCTTGCGGCTGATAGCAGGTTTTTTTTTCCGTATTTAAATAAATAAAACATACATACATACATACATGAATGTTGTCGGAATTACCACTATAATTTTCATTGTCGCTGTTTTCGTTTGTAATATATTTGTTATCATCTCCATCGTGTCCATCGTAATGGAAGATCATTACTATTTTGTAAAACTATTGCTTACAGAATTGTATATTTCGCAAGAGTGTGAATCATTAATGTAATATGTGCGACTATGTCTGTTTGGTATGACAATTTATGATCAAATGTAAACTGCACTGGTATTACTGTAAAGCGACTATTCCAATTACCAAAATGTTTTTGTTCATATTTGATGTACTATTTCATGTAATGGTACCTGACAGTGAGATTTGTAAATAAAACTTCCTTTGCCCTAATTGGGAAGATATAAAATCACTTTGGAACTATTTTTTGGCTGGTGGAAGAATTAGGGCTATTTTACTGTTTCAGTTGATAAATTTGATCCCATCACAGTTATCTTCATAAATTGCGATTTATTTTTAAAATGAGCTGGCTACGATACTCTTCTCTGGTTAGATATGGAATGTCAGATGTGTATCCTATCAAATGGTAGTAAACATTCGACCGTCTAATTTCACGTTATTTTTTTATGAATTTGAAAGTGCCAATTAACACACAAGTCTATGGGGAATGTTTTACGCGCGTGACGCCTATATGTAATATAGGGGAATTCCCTAGTAGTGGATGGAATACCTGCCCAAACTCCTCAGTAGCAAGCGATTTCTCACTGATATCAATATGTTTAGTCATCAAGTGGTGCAAAAAATTGATTTATTGGCTTAGCAAGGCTATAAAGTTAGTAGGTCTGTGTATGTAAGCCTAGGAATGTATATAGACTGTTCAATGAGAGTCTAGGCCTCTTTATGTTCTGATTCACCATTGGTTTGTGTTAGTGTATGATCACCTACTTAATGTTGGAAAGGCATTTACAAATTGCTCATGTTAAAATTGTTCTTTGGAAGGGGGTAGAGAGGAGATAGAACTTTGAGAACTTTACTGAAGAGAAGAGTGGTACATTCAAGAAGGTATTTAGAAAAAGGCACAGAGTAAGGTAAGGTATCTAATAGTGCTCAACTAACGAGGGGGGTGGCTGTGTGCTCCAATCTTAGTCTAGCCCCCCCCCCCCTCTGTATAAGCCATGCTATCTATAAAACTATCTTTCTCTCTCTCTCTATCATCTATTTATGTATCTCTTCCTTCTTACATCTGATACTAATATGCAATAGCCCTAGGAAGATTTTGATATGAAGGTCATATGCAAATGTACTAAAGTAATATGTTCTCATTCTTTTATTGTTTCCTCATTCAATCTCATGTATATCTGGTAATTATGTTGGGGGCAGTTCTGGTATCCTGATATCTACACAAAATGTACATACACCTTTAAATTACAAGGAGAATAGGGGCCTATATTGTCATTGCATTCAATGTTGGGCTATATGCAGGTAGGATATGTGTACATTCATATAGTGAATATAAAATGTATGAGTAACACATTAAAATGGGTCATTGCATAGAAAATAGGCATTTTGTCAGGAAAGAAATTTAATTATAGAATGTTTCAGTTTAAACATGTGTTCAACATATTTTCTTGTCCAGGTTAGGGTTGTCTTGTAGACAAGCATGTACATATGTTTTGAATATTTTAAAAGCAAGCGTTGGAAACGTTTGATACCCCCCCCCCCCTTAGGGTACAAGTGTACCAGGTTGATGTCATATTTTGTACCGGTGCTAGAAATATTTCTTACTAGGTGTAGCATTTTCATACAGGTGTCATAAATAGCCAATACAGTGCTCTAGCATTTATGAATGTAATTGACAGATGCACAGGAAGTGTCTTTTATTAATAAGAATGTGTTGCTTTATGCACATGTGTAATTTGAAATTCTTTGAATTACTTTATAGAAATTTTACAGTTAGTCCTAGTAACGAAAGGGTATATTAGGAGGTTAGTTTCAGTAATTCAGGGAGAACCACCTAAGCTAGAATAGACTACAGATGTTAGTATAGGCAGTCAAAGTTAAAACTGAGGGACTACGTCGGTGACGAGATAACGACCCCAGCTGCCGCCGGTTCTCCACCGACATGGTTCGTCAAAACTCATGTCATCATTGGGGGCTCGATCTCGTCCACTAATTCGTTGAAGCCACGTCTCTCTGATCTGGGGGCTATTCATCAAGGGGCAACTGTCTGCCGAGGCCGAGTGGAAGAGACATCGCAAGCTGCGGAGGCCAGGAACTGGACCGACCACCAGGGCCGAGTGGGGCATGTCAAGCCAGAAGAGATGATGGGGGCTCTAGTCAACTATAGTTTAAGTTAAGTTATATTTTGTTATATCCATGTTTATTTCATGTATAATCATTGTAAAGGAAATCAAAAGGAAACCACAAAATGACAAAAGAGATTTGATTAAATCCTTTTACTAACTGTAATCCCCAGTTTTACGTATTTCTTATTTGGTGTCAAGCAGCAGTAGGTAAATAATATATAAAAAAGTCACTTCCCACGTGACACATTTGTAATGCATTTCTTTGTGCTAGTGTGAGTGTAGAGATATAAGAGAATAGCAAAGTAGCTACTTTTAAAAATAAAATTCATAGGTCATATAATATAGGTTCCATGAGCCTAATTACAACAGGAGGGCTAAAGATATTCGTTCGACCCAACCCATTCGAATTATTTTCAATTTGATATTGCTGTTTGACAAAAGTGTATAAATATAGTTGAAAATTTAACACTGATTTTAGAAATGGTATCCACTGAACTTCCTTTGCCCAAATTGGGAAGATATACAATGACTTTGGAACTATTTTTTGGCTGGCGGAAGAATTAGGGCTATTTTACTGTTTCAGTTGATAAATTTGATCCCATCATAGTTATCTTCATAAATGACCCTTCTCTGGTCATATATCCTATCCAATGGTAGTAAACATTCGACCGTCTAATTTCACGTTTATTTTTTTATGAATTTTTCATAAGTGCCAATTAACACACAAATCTATGGGGAATGTTTACGCGCGTGACGCCTATGGCATATTTTACTGGAAGTAAAAAGGCAACCAATGTGCGTGAAATTGATGGGATTTTTTTTACAAGATGAATTTGCATCAGTGATATTAAGTGAAGTTTGAGATCCCATTTCGTTTTTTGCAGGAATGTTTGGCCTGCTTTGATTTACACCTTTACGGCAGTATTCTTACGTCTTCAAGGCTGAGGCTGATTGCCAGAGTTAAGAGGTTTCAATCTACAGTTCAGAGATTGTGTAACTTTGTTCAACTAGAGTCAAGAGTGTGGTCCAGAGATTGTGAAAGTACTACGTACATTTTCATTAAAACTGAAGCAAATAGAGTTCCCAGCCGAATTCTGTAAAGGAACATGCTATCTCTACGTCAGTGCAGGTTTCTTCAGGTTATTAATCAGAGCAGCCATACATTCATTAATTTATGTCCAATAAAAATGGAAAGTTGCAAGAAGCTGTCCTTGACTTCTCACATATTCTTAACTTTCAGCAACTTCCCACTACGTAATTAAAGAGATTACGTCCGTACTTGCACCGTGACTGCTTTGTTTAGTAGTTTGTATAGCTTAATTGTATAGGTATATTGTTTGTCAAGTTCACTTTTGGCTCCGGTCTGGGTCTTTAATATGATATTATTTTATTGCATCTTTTTTACCCCACGCTTCTGGAACTCCTCCCTCCTTCACTCCGTGAAATTGACAACATTGAATTCTTCAAATCGTCTCTCAAAACTCACTTATTTCAGCAGATATGTAATAATCAGCTTAATTGGATGAGCATGCACCGGTGCATGTTTTAAAAGAAATATGGTGCGATATAAATGCTGTAGATCATCATCCATCATCGACTAAGTCATCAACATGTAAATGTCATTTTAAATCAGATTGTATGATATCTCCACGATACATCATGGAAGCATTTACTCAGTGGAGCAAACATTAATTACCACTTACAGTATGGACAACTGTATTGAAATCCTGGCATCTGATTGGATCAGAACAAATTGGTCAGTGTAAACAACTGACTACTCGTTTCATGAAAAAATCCGCTGATCAACAAAATATAGTTGTTTGAGTTGAATTTTACTTCCTATGTTTCATATTACAGACAGTATTTATGATAGGCAGAGTGGCAAAGTCAAATTTACCAAAATTATATTGCCTTAAACATTAGCATGTGATATTCATCAAATAAAGAATGTAATACCGAATGTCTTATCTAGAAGTCTCGATTTTGATATCTCAATTTCATATGATATTACTCAGGAGAAGGTCAGAAAAATATTTTGGAATTTTCGAGAAAGTACCAATTTATTATTATCTGAATATTTTAAATTGTGCATTGGCCCCTTTGGGAGAAGTTTCCCACTTGTTTCTCTTAGATTCTGTTGAAGCTGTCAGAAACACTTGAAAGAAAATAGAAATTAGTACGAGGTTGAACATTAACGTCACCATGAAAAGCGATTTAATGTACTAAAAAATCCTAATTCCAATAACCTCGTATCTCACAAGGTCGTTGAATATTAAAAAATATAATTGCATAAGATATGATAATATCCAGGGCTCCGTAACACAAAGGTTCGCAATCAATCGCTAAATACAAATGACCAATCAAGATCATCGTTGCATGCGCACTCTGTTTAAAATGATGACCGGGAACCAATCAGTGCGGTTCTTTCATATTTGCAATTCATCGCAAACCTTTATGTTACGGAAGCCATGCAGGTTTTTCGAGCATTCCCTCATCATACAGAGAAAATCTGATACAGACTTCGAGTTGATAATACAGAGTGAGTCATAAAAGGTCATATCAGCTTGCAGTCATATTGCATAAAGTATAACAATTTTATTTTATTGATTTATTGATACGCCCTGATAAAAGCGATTTTTACCCCAGTTTCTGGTCATGCTTACTGGATCTGTGTATGCATGGCATACAAGACAATTTTCGAAATTTTCTAATTGCGCCTAGTGGCTGCATGGGTAAAGAATAAACACATTTTGAAAGAAGTCGTAACTTCTGCTTAAGCGGAAAATTTACCTCATTCCACATACCCTCTCGCACACACACATACACACACATCAAATCATCTCTAATAAATAATAATAATGTTTGGATTTTATGTAGCCCAATACCAATCTGTGACTGCTCAAACCGCTTCACAATAATTATTGCCCGGTCACTGGATTCAGAGCCTTTTTTTCGAGGCCTGTTTTAGGGGCACACTTGCTATAAACCAACCATAATGATGCCCCCCCCCCCTCCGGTACACAATTAGTACCTGGGTGAGAGAGGAAAAGCCTGGATTATCACATCGCCAAAGGCGAGGATCGGAACCGCTACACCACTACGCTCCCACCTCGATCCCCCCCCCCCCCAAAAAAAAAAAAAAAAAAAAAAAAAACACACACACACACACACACACAAACACACTCGTAAGCACCAAGAGAACAGTAGAGGCTGTAAATTTCTGGAATATATATTTATTTTGGTTGGCAAAAGGAGGCCAAAACTTGTCATGATTTGTTTATGTCGACAGAAGCGTCACCTTTTTCTTTGGAAATTTGTAGTTGTCTCGAGAGGGAGCCCTATTTTTCGGACATGATGATGTGGCACGAATTTTGAATAAGTCAATTTCACAGACATGCCGTATTTCTCTGTTTTGATGAGCCCAATGTTGTAAGTACAGAATACATCATTTATCATTGTATTTAATGTTTCAATAATTATATGTATCAATAACTTCGAAATATGTTGGCTCTATGTTTTTTTTTTTAATATCACCTTTATTCAAAACAATTAAAACAAAGGGAAGTTACAAACAATGAAAATAAGTCCAGGTTACTCGTTTTTTTAGGACGAAGTACAGGACTAATAAAATATTAAGAGTAGAAATGGTACGTTTAATTTTGAAATCAATTTGTGCAGGTGTGGGTTATGTATGGTACGTGTATTGCTGTACTGTAGTGGAGATGTGTAGACGTGTACATGTACCAAAGCGATGATAGGTGTAAAGACGTAGATGGAGAAATATGATTTATGTGATGAACATTTATGAGCCAGCATGTTATATGCTGAAGCTGAATGAATGAATAGCTTCAGTTTGGTTGCAAAATAGATTGAAGTTGAGGATTAATGTGTTTGCATTGCCTATAGGCACTAGCTCACTGCAACCATCCTGCCTGTGGGGAATCTACAGGTAGGACTATGGTATGCCAATGCTGTACAGAGCACATACTTTAAAAAATCATTAAAATATCACTTGTGTGACCAAAATTACTAATTTCCATACAGTTGCAATTTATTTTTCATTAGTAACTTGGGAAAAAAATTTATTCACCAGAGCGCTTAAAAAATTGAATTTTTGGCATATTTTTGTGTACGCCCTCTATTGGTGGAAAGTAATATGGCAAGAAAATTTTCATTTTTCAATCTCTATTTTTGATTAAGAAAAAAATAATTTAAAGAATCAAATTTACTTAAGAGCCAAGTTATATGATGAATAGCTGTAATGAAAACTCAGTGTAAAAAAAATAAAGCATTTGTCCCAAAGAAAAAGAGAAAATAAGCCAAACATTGCCACCCTTATTTTGCCACACAAGGAGATATAACAGAGAACAAGCTTATATCATAACCTAATTGTTCATTGAATGAGTGCCTATAGGTTGAGTGCACAAGTTACGATTACAGTGCGCATATTTAATTAGGTCAGCACCTTTTCTTGTGTATGATTGTATTGCCAAGCAAAGGGTAATTAATAGGATGGTAAAATTGTTGATGTATTTGTTTGTTTGCTCATGTTTTGGGGAAAATTGCGAATATTTATCGGTGACATATAATATAGCTACATAATAAGGAATTATCATAGACAAATCATATTGATAGTATATAATTTCTTTAACAACTGTTGTTTGCATTCATTGAGGCATAAACAAGAAACTAAGGTGAAACAGGATAGATCGTTGAGAGTTATGTTGTTTATACCTGTGATTTATATAGTACATGGATGTTATTCTTTCTTGGGCATATGTTGGTCCTGAAAAGGACCACCCAATCTCGACGTTTCGACAAGTGTGTTCTTGTCGTCCTCAGGAGAATTCTCCTGAGGACGACAAGAACACACTTGTCGAAACGTCGAGATTGGGTGGTCCTTTTCAGGACCAACATATGCCCAAGAAAGAATACATGGTGTACCGTGAAACCTACTACACTATTCTTCTTCGCCATGGAAACCTTCAGAAATTATACATGGATGTTATTGAGAAGGATGTTGCCATGTTCGTATATCAGATTCTGTATGATTTCATTGTTTCATTGAATTGCAGGTTGAACCTTGCTATTGCCATTTTAACGCCGCATGATCTCTCAATCGGGCTGATTTGTGTGTCACGGTATTCTGTGGAATTAGAAGTTCTAACGTCACTTACAGAGGCCACTCGGTTTTACTTATAAGCAGAAGAATTCCTTACAAAAAGTCACAGTTTAATTGGATTGGTCGAGTTGGAAGTAGAACGCCAATTGGACCTAGCTTATTTTGTTTGGCCAGACTGTTGACGGGGCCCCGAACATTACACACAGGTTAGCGATTGATCGCTATAAACCTTTGTGTTATGAGCCCAAATCGTTCCTATTCCTCTGGACCAGACCAGATGCATAGATTCGCGCGCCAACGCAACAGAACAGTATACACGTATGGTAGGCACATGATGGTGCCCCAGCGCACAGGCGAAGGATTGTCAATGCATGCTGACAGCCAGCAACAGCTCTTTGGAAACAGAGCGATAGCACTGAACCTTAAAAAAAGTTGAGTGGCCCTGGCATGGCCAGATCGCACTCCTGTTATATGTTTGTGGGTGTACTTGAAAGCAAAGATCTTCAATAGGCCAACTGCAAATATTAAGGCGCTTCATCGTGGAAAAGAAATACCTATGTACATGTTGCGCCAAACTGGCGGGAGCCGAGTACACCGAGTTTCTCGAGAAAATCGCCACTTATATATGTACACCAATGTACAATTTTATGGAGGCCACATCGAGAATTGAGGGCAGGGGACTTGGGAGATATAGGAGAAACATATGGAAAATACCTTTTTTTATGTTATTTTTAATGCTCACAGTTTATTTGTGTGTGCGTGAGTGGATGTGCATGTAAGGTGGTGGTGGTTGGGTGTGTGTGTGTGTGTGTGTGTGAGAGGGAGGGAGGGTGTGTGTGTGTGGAATATACCAAAATACTCGGGGAGGATAACAAATTGAAGATTAATGTTCATACTTAAGCCTCTGTATTCAGCTCCAAATTCCTTCTCCTCTACGCTGGCCGGATCGTGTCCGGGTCAGCGTCAAAATTGCACTTCACTGGTTCACATCTGCAATACTTCTCCAGTTCATTCTCAAAGCATTAGCCACTGGACTATTCAGAGTTTTTTCATTCTTTTGTAATAAGATTTCTTACGTTTCTCATTGACTGATCTTGGGATATACCATTTTTATCATGACCTCTGGTAGGCCCATGTTTATATTTCAGACAACACAACTCTATAGCTGATGGGACATCTTTCTGGCTCTGTAGAATAGCTTTGAATCTTCGTTGTTTTGGAATTTGTCAAACAGATTCACTGAAAGTTTATGTATGTGCACATATAATAATGGGATATTCTGTTGATGACATGTGATAATTTTTTATCTATATTTATAATGTGTGGTGGTCGGAGGTATATACTAGTAATTAGGCTTACCAAATGTGAGCTTTCCACAATATAAAATATCATTCAGCTCTACTGTGATCAGATGCACTATTTATGTATTATCTATTTAATATTGTTGTAGATATAAAAGTCAATAAAGCCTTTCTTTTGCCAACGGTCACTTGGTATTTTACTCTTTCTGTGCTGGTAGTAAAACGTATGACAATATGACGCCAGGAATGTCGATGTTAATTTCTGTCGTGTATCTTATCACATCGTGCGACAGTTTCGCCAGAACGCCCTCTTCGACAAGATGTGGTAAGGTGCTTTTAAGTTTAAGGCCTCCAAGCTCTTCTTCAAAAGCTTTCTGTCGAGTCGCAATCACCATGTATCCACCTATTGCATGTAAATGCAGAAAGGATATATATGAAGAAGTGAAAAAACAACTTCGTTTAATGTTTCATTTTCTGTAGCTATTGCTGTTTCTGATGATCAATGATATGGTAAATTGCCAATTTGTCTACTGGAAACTCGTCCACTCAGCACATGGTCTACTTTCATTTAGTCTAATGCTATTCCGTCCATCAACACTTCGTCTAACAACCATTTGGTCCATTAACCATTTGATCCATTCATCACTTTGCCTAATCACCGTTTCGTCTATGACCATTTCGTCTCAGTTGGTCTAATATCAATTTCATTCTCATTCATTTTGCACAATTAACACTTAGACATTGCACAATTAGACCAAATGGCATATGGACTAAATGGCTATTGGACCGACTGGTTATTAGACGGAATGGCATTAGACTGAATGAAAGTAGACCATGTGGTGAGTGGACGAACTGATGGTAGACCAGAATAGTAGACGAGTTGACATTTGGACGAAATGGCATTAGACGAATTGGAAATAAACCAATGATATACCAGTAGCTATTGATCCCTCTCCATAGCTACTGGGGAACTCGGGATTTTACAAGTAGATCTATATCAATACTTCACTGATTTTACTTTCCTTGGTGAGTAAGCAAAATAGATCTAGAAAAAAGATCATTTTAGTTGGGTCATTTTGAACACTTTCGTGATCGTCGATCATTTATTATCTGAAAGTGTGACCAATTATCATAGGGTGTTCCCATGAGGCTGGAGATTACGATTGTCGACAGTAGAATTATCTTCTGTTAGCCACATTGTATAAAACTTGCTTGTTGCACCACAAATTGTTGCCCCTGCACAAATTGTCGCCGACAATTTGTGCAAAATTTGACACCGCAAATTGTCACCCCTGCACAAATTATTGTCGCCTCGTGCCGATCTCAATTTTTAAGCATATTGTGCCAATTTGTGTCGGCAAAAAGAAACCTAGAACCACAAATTGTCGCCTATCATAAATTGTCATCAACCACCAGTCTGTTGTGTGGTGTATGTGCGTCGGGGTGTGTGTCGTTGTTTGTGGTAAAGTGTTGAGCTTTGTGTTAGAGGTGAGTTTTGTGTTAGTGTGTGTGTGTGAGGGTTTGTATGTGTGTGTATTATAATTTTTTATTATTAGTTTCTTTTGGGGGTTATATCCACTTGGTCTAGCAATAGCAGTTGGTCGAACTCTCTGATCGCCTAATACCATACGAGCGAAACCCATTTGCTCTAGTTACCGTTTTGTCTAACTTCCACTTGGTGTAATGTATAGGACTTGGTCGAATATAATTGGTCGGTATAATCGCCGAATCGTCGAATAGCCAATTGGTCTAATGGCATTTTCGTCTAAATCCCAAATAAATATTTCCAGTCTGTTACAAGACTTGACCAAGTGGTGTTAGACAAATTTTATGTTAGATACTATACCAAATAGATATTAGACCAAATGGAAATTAGACGGAATGGTTAATAGGCAAAATTACAATTAGACCAAAAGGCAATTTACATTTGGGGAGGCTAATAGAAAAGCAGCAGAGCCAGTGGAAAATTTGGTTTTATCCACTTGGTCTAACAACACTCGGACTTATTCTAGGTTTGTCTAATAACACATGGGCTTAACCCATTGGCCCGTATTCTGAAGTCGGGTTTAACTTAAACTCAGGTTTAAAGTTGTGGTTTAAGTATGGATAGCCACTTGTTTCATAAATCACTAACAGTAGAGATATCATATTTCAGCTCATTTGGCTCTCAAATCATTCATAATTGTCTAGGATTAGGAAGTATAAATAGATGATTGTCTTCACCATCGATGAATCAGGAAAGAGCACAGTAAACATAAGATAAGAAACATACAACTTGATAAAAATTTTGACACTTTTGGCTTTCCATAACTTTAGCACAGAGTTAGACCATGGTCTAAGTTAAACCTGACTTCAGAATACGGGCCATTAGGTCTAATTTGCAATTGGTCTAATATATACTTGGATATTTGCTCTAATGGCCAATTAGTCTAATAGCCAAATGGTTTTATTGAATTTGCAACTCTACAACTTGACCTATTTTGTTTGTTTGTTTGTTAAGTGTTGAGTGAAATGTGGCGATAATTTGTGGCGTCCCCTCCTCCACAAATTGTCGCCTAAATTAGGCAACAATTACAGGGTGACAATTAGTGGTCTCAAATTTTCCACAAATTGTCGCGGGGAGACAATATGTGGTGCAACACTAGCTTTCATTTTCTTAACAGATGACTTTAGATTAAATGTAGCAATATTTTACGAAGCAATGGTGAATATACTCTTCGAACCAATGATCCAGCATATTTTTAAATTCTTGGATCTGGAAAATTACATAATTTTGCTATTGTAAAATGAAATATGTGGAAAGGTGATAATAGCTAGGTTGTGAATGCAAATTTATCATCATAATTACACACAGAACTCTTTCAGCGATGAGGATGCGATGTTTCATCTTTTTTTTTTTTTTGCTCGTTCAGTCTTACTGTATTCATTCAAACCTACACATTTTCACTTTCCCATACTTTTTGGTAATCATGTTACCTAAAAGCCATGTTTTTGTTAAACGAGTTATTTAATACCTACGATGTTATTTAAGGGACTCTGCACTTCAAAAATAATATCTTTCTGCTTGGTTCCTACTACTTATTGTTATTATCAATGTAACATATTCTATTTCTATCATATGCATGGTGAAAATAAAATAAACAAACGAACAACCAGTATAAGTAAATTAGGGTCAAATCAAATGTGTTACTAAAACCACTGGGCATTGGGAAATCTCCGAATATTCTAGCTAATGTGAGGTGCTCACGGTAGCAGGGGGGGGGGGGGGTTGTGAAATGCAAACTACGTTGAATTTTATTGAATTCCACCCACGCATCTAAATTCTAACATATATTATTTTCGATTAACTTTGCGTTAACTGATAACCTAAAGTTGTTGAAAGCACTTTCATTTTTTTTTGTATGTGTGTTGTAAGAATTGCATTTCGTTTAGGCCCTTGATATATTAATTCATCAACCTTACCGGGTTTTAGGAGGCGAAATATCTCTGGGAGACATGTCTGGTTCAAATGCGCACCGGGGACGAATGTTCCACAGGACATGACTACATCAAAATAGCCTGAATAGAAAAAAAATTAAGAATTCAACTTTGTGAATCGAAAAGAGGAGAAAGATAAAGCAACGGCGATTACATTAAAATATGGTTTCAATAAAATGTTGCAAGTAATTGAAATTGTGATATCATTTTCACTATATTGGGAACAGGAGGTAGCTACTATATTTTTGTTTTTTAACGCGCTCATATTGTCGGATAACATGGCAATTTTCATTTATAGAAGTTGCAAAATTATATAAATTCCTATGCACTAGATCCAACCCCATACAAGGGCTGGTTTTTGACAGTTTTAGATAATAGATTTTGCAAGTATTGCATCCGGAAAATACTATTAATCCTTTTGAAATAAAATATTTAAATCAAAACATTATAATCTCACTAATAAAGAAATACTGGGAAGGAAATAGGGGGAGGAGCTTATGTCGACTCTCTCGAGAGATATGTGTGAAGGCAATCGTTGACACATTAGAAAATACAGCAAGAGAGAAAAATACATCGTATTTTGATGTATTGTTTACCAAACGAATTTGACAGGAAGTAGAAAATCCATAGTGACCCTGACCATTTGGATATTGGACAGAAATCAGTATCTGTCTACTTTACCTATATTTACCATGTCATAGGGGTTGGTTTCTTGAGCTTTTTGGTCCAACGAGGGGGGGATGACCCTCACCCATAGCCCCTGTACAAAATGTGAAAATGGAAGGGAGTGGAATGCCACCCAACCCCACCCCGGGATCATCGCCGCCTATGCTACCCTGCAGGCATATTTTCAAAATCATTCGAGTTGTAGTCCTGTATATTACCTCCATCATTATACAGTATAGCACATATATTCACTTTGATTAGGTGCTCAAGTCGTTCCTATATCATCCTGGCTAAGCCGGTCTATCGACTCCGGCACCCACAGTTTTTTGATGAATTACTTCCTTCCAGTACCCATTTACCTCTCATGGGTTGAGTATTTATTCAATTCAATTCGTATTTATTTTTCACTCATAAAAAGAAATCAACAAAGTACAAACATATAAACAGATAAGATAGATGACACGAATATACATTAAAATCCAGTTAACATGAGTGAGGGCAGTGGCAAAAAAGGACGAACCTTATAAACGCCAACCCAAGATACTTAATGAAATAAATTGAAATAACACAATTATACTAAAAATTAAGAAAACAAAATACCGTACAGACCCTAGACAAAAACAAAACTACGATACTAGAGCCTACAATATTAATGCAAATGATAATGATCCAGTAAAAAAGTCTTATATTTCTTTTTGAAAACATTTAGAGATTTACTGTTACGAATTTGGCAAGGAATGGAATTCCAAATGACAGGACCCTGATAAAATATTGATTGTTTATACAAAGAGGTTTTAAAAAATGGCAAGTGAAAGTTTGATGCATTCCTAGTCATATGCATGTGTATGGAACTATTTGTACAGAAATATTGCAACAGTGTCTTCGGTAAAACATTATTATGGCAAGAGTACATGAAAATTGCAATGTTGAACTTAAATATATCTTGAAGTTTTAGTACTCTCAAATGACAAAATATTGGTTGAGTATGGGCAAGGTATGGGACATGATCTATTATTCGTATTGCTCTTTTTTGTAAAAGAAATAATCTGTTGATATGACATTTGAAAGAATTTCCCCAGACTGGGTTGCAATAATTTAAATAAGGTAAAATTAAAATATTATATAAAAGAATTAAAATCTCTCTAGGAAAGCTGCATAATTTGTATAATACACCAACATTTTTTCAATCTTGTTACAGATGACACCAACATGTTCACCCCAAGTAAGCTTATTATCAACGGTTACACCCAAGAATGTTAACGAAGACACCTCTTGAATCTGAATGTTGTTTAATTAAATATTTATATCAATATTATTTCTTTTTTTTATTTGAAAAAATCATAAAATGTGTTTTGGAGATATTCAAAGTTAACTTGTTTATTAAGAACCAGTTGGATATGTTGTGTAGTTCTTTATTGAATACACTTTGTAAAAAAAATCATGATTTTTATGGGACATGAACATGCTGGTGTCACCTGCAAATAAAATACATTTGATAACACTTGATACGTTAGGCAAGTCATTGATATATAGAGTGAATAGAAGTGGTCCTTAAATTGACCCTTGGGGAACCCCACAAGTGATTTGTTGAAGTGAAGATTTATTGTTGGCAAGAGTGACATACTGTTTACGATTACAAAAATAACTTTCAAATAACTTAAGAACATTACCACGAATTCCATTATGAAACAATTTACGTAATAGTGTTATGTGATCCAACGTATCAAAAGCTTTGCTCAGGTCAAGGAAAAGACCTATCATTGTTTCCTTATTATCAAGAGCATTTACTACCTTGTGAATAAAATATATTAATGCTGAAGCAGTGGAGTGATTTTTCCTAAAGCCATATTGATTGTCATTTAAAATATTGCACTCAGAAATAAAATTTAATAAACGGTTGTATATACATCTTTCAAAAACCTTAGAGAAAATTGGTAAAACAGAAATTGGACGATAGTTTTTTTAAATTTCACGGGCTCCATTCTTAAACACAGGTACAACCTTGGCTATTTTAAGTTGATCTGGGAAGACTCCCATGGCAAGACAAGCATTAAATATAGAACATAGTGGTATGCAAATAATATGAACAACTCTCTTAAGAATTTTGATTGTTATTTCATCATATCCAGGACTTGTGTTATTCTTAAACCCACTGACAATTTCTATAATCTCTTTTGGTGTAATAGGCTGAAAAAATAAACTTTTGTCGTTCTTTTTTACATAATCCAAAACATCAACACTATTTTCGCACTGCCCCAGCTAAGAAACAAGGTTTGGACCTATATTGACAAAATACGTGTTAAAACATGCACTCATTGCGATAGCATCTGTAACTTCCTCATTATCATTTAGAAGTGACTTGATGACTTTTCGTTTATTTCGCTGACCTAGTGCTTTATTAATTATTTTCCATGTATGACGTGAATTACCAGTAGCAGTTTGAAACTTACATTTGTGGTAAGATAATTTTGCAAATTTTATCATATTTGTCACCTTATTTCTTATGGTTTTATAAACGCTCTTTCTATATTCAGTAGGATTTTTTAGGTACTTAACATACATTTTATATTTCTTTTTACAAAGTTTATGCAATTCCTTGGTAATCCATGGTTTGTAATTCTGATTAATTTTTGCCTTACATGATTTTACAGGAAAACAATTATTATATACATTTAAAAAGGATTCTAAAAAAATATCATAACTGACACAAGGACTGGAATCATCATATACCCAGGAGACGTGCTGGAGAGCTTGACTGAATCGAATAACATTTCTTTCACTATAGTCCCTTATATTGCTGTTTACACATTCACTGGTTTTAACATGTATATTACTGATGGAAAAAATTGGAAAGTGGTCACTTACATCCGACAGCATGAGACCAGATAAAATGATGTTATCATCATCGTTTGTTATTATGTTATCTAAAACTGTGGCAGATCGTCCTGTAACACGAGTGGGTTTAAAAATTAATGGATGTAAAGAGTATGACAGAACAGTGTCAATAAATGTATTTACATAGTTAACTTTATCAAAACTTAACAAATCTATATTAAAATCGCCCAACAAATAAATAGTTTTCTTTTCATTGCACAACGTTTCAAGTATTGTTCTAAGTGAATTTAAAAACATAGCAACATATATGTCGACTTTTATATTCAATGTCATTTCTAATAAAAAAGCCTACACCACCTCCCCTTTTGCACGTTCTCCCTTGACCAATAAAAGTATAACCATTAAAATTATATATTGCAGTGAGAGCATTATCTTGTAACCAGGTTTCAGATAGGCCAATGACTGGGAATTTCAGATCCAAGCAGCTTAAAAATGATATTACATTGTCATAATTTCCTACTAAACTTCTACAATTAATGTGCATACATGAAAATAAATCTTTTAAAACAGTATCACTAAAGTTCCGGTTCAAATTCACATTAAAATCATTAGGTGTAAAATATGATTGATTACAGCTGTTAGTGTTACTATTTGCTGGAGTCAAAATCTCTGACAGAGTATTTACAGAATCATTATCAAAATTTTGAAACAGGCTTGAGACAGATAAAGACATAAAGATGTACACTACACAAACAGCAACACAATATACACAGCTAAAATGTAAAAATCTTACTCTACCGATCTAAAAACACATAAAAATACAAAGTAAACATATTACACATCAGAAAGCATTAAGCTGCCAGGTTTTAGAATATCTTAAATACACACTATTATTTTTATTGCCTTCCAAAGATGAGGAAGAAGGAGAAGAGAAAGAAGGAGGAGAAAAAGAAGGAAAAGAAAGAAGATGAAGAAGAAGAAGAAAAAAGAAGACGAAGACAAAAAGATAACAATAAGAAAAAAAGCTAACATGCTGTTAAGTTATTCATTATGTCATTTTACAATTTCCCAAGATCCTCAACACACGTGATCATTTTATTTGTGATTTGACCTCCTGAGTTCTTGACACCAGCAAAAATCCTTCCATCCGCAGTCCATGCTCGCAAGACCTTCTTGTGATGGCGTACATTATAGAAGATGCTCTGGTTGGTTTTTGTCAGGTCCTCGTTGATGAAAGTACCTGTATCCTTCAGCTTGATCCTTGCTTTGATGAATTTTGATCTCGTGCGATACGAACAAAATTTGACGATGATTGGACGGGGCTCTTTCCTTTCTCCATTTCTAGCCGATGAGACTCTGTGTGAACGATCTATATCATTGACATCTAGTTCAATTCCAAGCTTTTCCGTGGCTAAGTTACAGATGATTTGATCAGTGTTTTCAGTAGAGCTCTCACGAATACCATGGACACGGACGCTGTTTCTTCATGTGTACTGTTCCAGCAAATCAATCTTCCTATTCAGACCCAAGGTGCCATCCGATCTCTCCTCTTCTGAAGTTTTCATCCGAGCTAGCTCAGTTGATTTTCACTTTCGTCTCCAGCTCCAACAACTTTCCCTCCTGCTCCTCGAGTCTTTTCACAATTCCAGAAATTTCTTCACCAACTGCCTCTTTAACAGCCCTCCTCAGAATTTTCTGGAACTCCTCACTGTGCCCCAGTTCGCTGATGACATTCTTTGCGATCTCTGTAGATGACAACCTAGTATTAGGCATTTTCAATGTCACACATGAACAAATGATGTTACGTAATGGATAACAATAGAATGCGAATAGCGAACGGTGGACGTCTACACACGCATATACACAAAAAATTACTCACACCAGAGTGCATACATGGGACTGTTTAAATAAAACTGTCATTAAGTCCACACTAATGTAATGGAAGGCAAGAAAGTTGACTAAAAACCTGGCAGGTACTGTCTTCCAACTCCAACTAGACCATGCCTAGAGTCCCAGCTACAAATAAATAATGTCCTCTCCTGAGTAGAAACGTTAAGATATTGCGAAATATTCCAAAAAGCAAATTTAGGGGCAGACACGGAGACACAGACGTTGGCGACACATCATATTCAAGGATTATTGCAGGTATATTTATTGCTGGAGGAAATTGCCCCCAGAGCTTTCTGTTTCTTAGTCCGAAGACTAATCCACTGTCCCACAACGGTCCAAGAATAAGAAATATTTCTTGAAAACAGCATGAATTACAACACCTATAGCTACTCGATACGTACGGAGGCGTCGTGATTTAGGTTATGACTCTCATCTTTCAATCTGAAGGACGTGGGTTCGATTACTATATAGCCATGGCTTGTTTTCTATCAGGGAGAAATTTACTTACATTGTGCTGCACTCAACCCCATGTGAGGCGAATGCGGTAGGAAGACATCCCTCGAATGCCATAGAGTCTGTAGGTGGCACGGCTTATTTTGCCTAGGTAATAGTATAATATTATTGTAATGCGCAGTTGAAGGTATATACAATGTAGAAGTTGCATAACATAAATATAAAATTAATAGCATTATTAATATGCTTACCATCAACGTACTCTAGAGGTTCGCTTGGATCAAACTTAGCCCGAACCAGCTTTGAGAAGACATTCTTCTTCTCACAAATTTTCAGCATACCAGCAGACATGTCCACTCCGTGGATATTCCTGTATCCTTCTTTAAATAGCTATGAAACAAAAGGAATGGAAAAGATGGATCAGCGTATCCTTAATCTTGAACTGCATATATAGATGTATATGAAAGAAAGAGCATGTAATGAGGCTAAGGAAAGAAAGAAAATATTTGATTTGATTTGATGATTTGATTTGATTTATTTATTTCCGTTTTACAATTGTACATAATATGATGAACATAACATAGCAAGGTCAAAAATACTACCAGACAAAATATAATTTATTTAACATATTCATAAATTTAAGGAACATAATTCAGTAAATAAAGATATCTCAAATGACATTTGTATTTAAAGTAAAACGGAGGGACTTGCCGAAAAAAGCAAAGCTTGTACAAGAGGCAAGCCCCTTTCTTAGTTCCATTACAAAATTACAACAAATAAATATTGGGTCTAAATAATAACTTTGTTTAAAAATAAATACAAACAATTTTATGCACTTGACAAAAACGTAACTGATGGATTGTGTGAGAAAATATTAAGTTTTACAATATTATAAGAGAGGGGGAGAGGACAGGAGGGAAAGAGGGGTGCAGTACACTAAGTAGAAAGGAAGAAGAAGGCGGGCAGCAGGAGCAGGTACTTTGGCTAATTGCAATTTTAAAAAGAAAAAATAAAACAAATAATATACATGACTTGTGTACATAATATGGGCGCATGTACACAAAAGTCGAGTATAATTAAATTAGTTATTCACAGCTTGACCTGTTTGCAACGAGTATTGCAGAATTAACATTTTTTTCAGTTTGCGTTTGAAAATATTTACGTTGGGGGATTCTTTGAAATCTTGAGGCAGAGAGTTCCAGTAGGCAGGCCCGGAGAAGACAAATGAATTCTTTGCAAATAGAGTTCTTGTTAAAGGAAGATGATAATATTGTCGTTGCCTTGTTGGGTAGCAGTGTATGGATGCATTTTTACGGAACATATTAGAGAAAATGGCGGGGAGGTCGTCCTTGCTTAATTTGAACATAAATTGACTAAGTTCGAAAAGATATATGTCACTTACTTTAAGAATGTTATTTTCAAAAAATAAGATATCAGTATGTGATCTAAAGTGTGTTTGAAAAATTATTCTTAGAGCTTTTTTCTGGAGAAGTAATATTCTATTTAGTTGTGTTTGTATTGCACATCCCCAGGCAATAATTCCATAATTAATATATGGTAGAATAAGGGTGTAATATAATGTTAACAAAGTGCGGGAAGGGAGAAAATGTTTGAGTTTATTAATAATTCCAATGTTTCTAGAAATTGTTTTACATATACTATTGATATGAGGCTTCCAGGATAATTTGTCGTCAATAAGGACACCCAAGAATCTTGTAGTGGAAACATTATTAAGAACGAAATTATCAAAGAAAATACTGTCAGGTAGAGTATTGATTTTATTACTGAAAAGCATGTAGTTTGTCTTCTGGTGATTAAGCGAAAGTTTGTTGGCCTTGATCCAATCTGTAACATTTGTTAGTTCAAAATTTACGATTCTAACGAGTTGGTTGATATCATCATGGGAAAAGAAAATATTGGAGTCATCAGCAAAAAGTATAAATGAAAGTAAATTTGATGTATTTTTAATATCATTGATGTAAGTAATGAAGAGAAGTGGGCCTAGCAGGCTACCCTGGGGGACACCACACGTAATTGGTAGAGTAGTCGAATTGCTATTATTCACTGATACGAACTGTGTCCTATCAGTGAGGTAACTCCTGAACCACTCCAAGGCCTTCCCTCTAACTCCATAATGACACAGTTTATGAAGGAGAATTTCATGATTTATAGTGTCGAAGGCCTTGGAGAAGTCCAGGAAAATACCGACAGTATGACAACTATTATCGATGGAAGTGGTGACTTTATTAATAAATGACAAAATTGCATGGGAAGTACTATGGTTTTTACGGAATCCAAATTGGAAGTTTGAAAAAATGTTGTGTAATTTGAAAAAATCACTTGTTCTGATATGGACAAGTTTTTCTAAAATTTTAGATAATGAAGTTAGTAAGGATATTGGACGATAGTTGGAAACGAGTTGGCTATCACCTTTTTTGAAAAGTGGGATGACTTTGGAGATTTTCATTTTATTGGGGACCCGTCCAGTGCTAAGAGAGATATTAAAGATATGTACTAATGGATTATGGATCAACGATGGCTGTAATGATTTTTTTTAGAAGAAAGTTGGGTATACCGTCATAACCCGGGCTTTTCTTATTTTGTAGATTGCTAACAATATTTATGATTTCCATCGAATTAGTAGGATTAAAAAACATGGAATTGGGGTTGGGGTCATCAAGGAAATCAGAAAAGGATTTGTTAGTTCGAGGTATATTTTTAGCCAAGTTGTTGCCAACATTTGAAAAATATGAATTGAACTCTCCTGTGATTATATTAGTGTCGTCTGTAATAGTATTGTTTGATTTTATTTTTGTGATTGTAGAGCTTTTTTTCGTTTTGTTCAGTACATTATTAATAATCTTCCAAGTATTTTTCATATCATTTTTGTAAATGTTTAATTGGGATGTGTAGTATTCCTTTTTGGCTATACGTAATAAAGTGGTAAGGGTGTTTTTATAACAAGTGTACTTAGAACGAGAGTTTTCGCTTGGTTTAGAAATGTATTTATAATAAAGATTATTTTTACGGTTAATAGATCGTAAGATAGATTTAGTAATCCACGGATGTATTGGGATTTTTTTATAATTTGACTTTCGGTTGATGATAAGAGGGACGTGGGTGTCTAGAGAATATGTTAATTTGGTAATAAAAGAGTCGTAAGCTACATCAACCTCTGTGGAGTCAAAAATGGTCGACCAGTCTGTATTGTCTAAATCATTAATTAAATAGGAAATGTTATCATCGGTTATTTTACGACAGGAAGTATTATATGATTCATTCTTAAGTATTTTACTTTTAGACAACTTCGCAAAAATTGAAAAGTGATCAGAAATATCGCTAAGGACTATACCAGCTTGGGGGTAGGATATGTTACATTACTAAAAATATTATCTATAATAGTTGCAGAAGTGTTAGTTACTCTCGTTGGTTTAGTAATTAGTGGTAGGAAGGAATTAGTCAGAAACGTTTCGAGAAACTCTTGCGAGATATTGTTAGTGTTGCAATTCATTAAATTGATGTTGAAATCCCCCATAAAAAAACAATCTTTGTTTTTTAGAAAAGGATTGAGTAAAAAGTCATTGAGGGTTTCCAGAAAATGTTGAGTATTTGAATTTGGAGGTCGGTATAAAACTCCCAGTATCAGATTTTTTCCTTTTGGATTGATGATTTCAACAAAGAGTGATTCTAGAGCGCCATTGGATAGAGTCATATTACTTATAAGATTATATTCGTATTGCTGGGGTATATAAAGTGCAACACCGCCACCGGGTCTAAGAGTTCTGTTATTAACAACTAGATTAAAATCAGAGAGTTCAAAAAGAGAACAAGGATTTTCCGCGAACCACGTTTCAGTTAATCCAATGATTGAATGTTTCGGAAACTGATTATTATCAAGAAATAATTTTAACTTATCGAAATTTTTCTTGGCACTACGAATATTTAGATGGAGAAGAAAAATATCTTCTTCAAGACTGCTAGAATTAATTAAAGATTTAAAATGTTGTTCTGTAAAATACTGTGAAGTAATAAGCTGTCCACATGGGTCATTTGGGTCAAAGTTTGAGTTAAGATCAGCGGTATTATCATTCAGGTAGTTTTTTATGTAAGTGTCAAAATAGGGGTTTTCTGACGAAGCGCCGTGTTGCGATGAAAGGGACAACAGGTCATCGTTGCATAACGAGCTGAATGGAAAATAGATGAAAATGAAAATAGATCATGTGTATCTACGAAATTGATAAATGAATAAATTAGATTTGATTAATAAATCACAACAATATTGACAATATTTACATTTACAAATGAATCCAGAAAGAATGATCGAAAGAAGAAAGAAAGATAGGTTTTATCCCAGAAGTAAACATAAATGTATAATTCAATTAAAATTCAATTCAATAACGGTTTATTAAAAACATGTGTACAATTTACAACAATAGAATAATACTCAAATACAAACATGAAATGATATAAAATTAATAGTACTTCTTATTATAATACAAGGAAATAAATTGTTGAAAGTAAATAAAATCATACATTGTATTGAACATAATAAATATTAAGTACGCAAATTCTAACCACTACAATGAGGCACATTGTTCATGCATTAATGAAAAGTATTAAAAAAGAAAAGATGGGAAAGGATGAAGACGGCATAGGGAGACAGACAGAGAGAAAGTGAGTAAGGGGAAAGGGTATTAAAAGGAGATATAGGTAGAAAGTACAGAGAGAGGATTGGGCCAGAAAGATGAAGAAAGTAGTGGCGAAGATTGAAAACAAACAAAAGTATGAATGTATGACAACAAATTAAGTACAGAGTACACTGAGTGAGGCAAGGCGGTATAGTATGAGAATGACTATCCAAACAAATAAAAAAAACTATATCTATCATATCTTCCGGGGGGGTCAACAAATGTATCTAGTTCTCGTTTAGTAAGTCTATGAAGTAGGGGATGGGACTATTTCGGAATCGGCTGGTTTTGCATTTGAATTGATTGTACTTAGGGATTTTCCTTAGCGAAATGTCTAGCCTTTTGGGAGGAGGGAGCCAAGTTTTGCGGTGTGGATTGATTGTAAGAAATTTAGCAAATTTTTGAGCAAGAATTTTCCGTCTACAATCCAAAGTTTCAAGGTTGATTGTTTGGCAAGCATCTTCATACGACGAGTAGTTACGTCCTAATATAATTTTGCAGACTCGTTTCTGTACTCTTTCTAGGTCAGCGATCTGTTGTTTGGTCAAAGCCCCATTGAAAACCGGTGTGCAATATTCTAATAAGGGACGGATGTATCCAACAAAGACAGTTTTTAGGTCTTCAACGGGCATTCCATATTGCTTGAGTGATCTGAACATATAAAGTTTCTTATTACACTTCTTAAGAATTTCACCTACATATTCATCCCATTTTGAATTTGACTGTATTGTTACACCCAGTATCTTAGCGGAAGTGACGAATGCTAGTACAGATTCACCAATGTGTAGGTCATTACGAATAGGGGGTGTTTTTATGAAAGTTACATTCATACCAAAGCACTTGGAGGGATTCAATTTCATATGGTTATTTGTCGACCAATTTTGAAATTTATTGAGACATTCTTGTATTTTGGGGGTGGTGATATATTACTCTACTTTTCTGCCAAAGTTAGATCATCAACATATTTAAAGTAAGGAATAATCATAATCAGAAATAGTAACGGACACAGTTTTTTACCTTGCGGTACTCCTGCATTATTTTCCAAACATTGAGATATTTTACCCTGATACTTAACACACTGTTGACGACATTCTAGGAAATCAACAACCCACTGAATTAAGCATGGTCGTACATCAAGATCAATCATTTTACGGATAAGGATGGTATGGTCAAGCATGTCAAAGGCTTTACTAAAATCAGTTCACGCAATGGTAGAAATCGATTTACTTTTTTCTGCATTTTCAAAAAGACAATGAAGAAGCTGTACCAAATAGTGAGTAGTGGAAAGTCCAGTCCTATTACCAAACTGACGTGAATCAATGTGTTTTTCAATGTCTTGCAAAAGCCATTTTGCCACAAAACATTCAGCTATTTTGGCAAAGTTACTTGTGAGGGCGATTGGTCGAATGTTGTCGATAGACGCGGGCAGGGCCTTAGGTATCGGGGTAATCTACGTAATTAAGTACATTTATATAGATTTTGGACATGAAATTGCAAAAGAAAGAATCCCATGAACATCATTGCGTTCAGTGGAAGAGAAACTCGCTCACATGCAAGTCCCCAGAGTTCATTCGAATGAAATGAAAAAAAAATCCAACAAGCATAACACTGAAAATTTCATCAAAATCGGTGGTATAATAAAAAAGTTATGACACTTTTTAAGTTTCGCTTAAAGTACTTACATGCACATCCTGGACCCCGTCTTAAAAAGAGTTGCGATTTATCCCCGGGATTTATCTGATCAACCTCAACTATGGAAAGCCAGCAAAGCCCACAATTAAAGTTCATGTTTATTCAAAAAGATTTCTAGATATTATGTATAGTCAAACATTCATCGTTTTCTTGACAATTTGGTGTGTTTGCATTTGTTAACAAAGGACATTTTTTCAAATTTCCTGTAGAAAATATTATGACACTGATGGATTTCCATACATTTACAATTGATTGGATCAATCGTAACGGGGCACTGCACTGCAAAAACTCCGGTGTTGATTTAACACCAGCCCGGAATATATATATGTCCACACCAGAGAAGTATTGAAACAACACCAGTTTGGAATCAAACCGATGCAGTTTTAATACTAATTGGTGTTGTATAAACACCTATCTGGTGTTAGACCAAAACGAAACTGGTGTTGTTTAACACTTCTCTGGTGTGGACATATATAGATTCCAGGCTGGTGTTAAATCAACACCGGAGTTTTTGCAGTGTGGTCGGTAAGTGAGGGGACTGATGGCGTCACCCACTATTTCGTTTGTATTATGAAATATAACTTTCCACTCATTTTCTTGTGAAACAAAGTTTTATTCCCCCCTGACCATGTGGTATTATATACAATTGTTTTAATATTTTATATAGTTTAGTCAATTTGATCATTATTGTCGAATTTGTAAAAATTTAAATATTGTAGCATAATTCAAACAATAAAAAACATAATTAATAGTGAGTGAGGGCATCATCGACTGCCTAATTTGCATGTCACTGAGTTATGCATGTAACTGTCTTATGAAAACTAAGATAAACTTTAAAATGCCATAACTTTCTTATTTTACATCCGATTTTGATGAAAGTTTCAGTGCCATGCTTGTTTCATTAATTTTTATCTATTGATTCAAATCAACATTTTTTGGGTGGAACTTGTATCTATATATTACAAAGAAATACACGTCAAATAAATTGTGTTTCATAAATTACGTTTCATACTATCTGAAACATAATTTATGCCCGCATTAATAGACAAATATTTTCATTATATTGTCATTGAGTAAACGGAGTAGACATTCTTTTCATTAACCTTAACAATACTTTACAATTTTCCTGGACTGATATTCATCACTTTCTTGTCACCTTTTACCGTTAACATGACCGAAAAAAGGTAAGGTCATTGTTAGGTCAACAATCAATTCAATTCATTTAATTGACATCCTTACAACATATACAAACATATGTACAATTATAATATGATACAACAACAAAAGAGTAAAAGAATTTAAGCAATAAGAAATGGTAGAACTATAAAATAAATGAAAAGGAAATGTAGCGGACACGGCGGATGTAGGAACTCAGAAAGGCCATTGACCTGCCAAAGCCGACTCCCTTGATTAGTTGATTACTACATTATGGTATGATTAAAAACACAAATAGAATAGTGGCAAAAATAATAACAGACACGAACATATCGACATCAAACCCCCCCCCCCCCCCCCTTAGAGTTAGAATTATATCTTAACTTTAAGTAGACAGTTGGTTTTGTTTCAATCTATGTTTTACTGATGAGAATGAAACAGACAATTTCAAAGTATCGGGTTAATTATTCCACATGTATGGTCCTTTATAACGAATTGTAGATTTAGAAAGTGTATAACGAAAGGATGAAATGTATCATTTGTTTGAATTTCTCGATACATAATTATTTATACTGCTATTAAATCTAACATAAATTTTGAAACAAGTTGGAAAATTAGAATTTAGATTGAAATATTTGTACATAAACAAAATAATTTGCGATAAAGTTCATTTAGTTTTTAAATTTTGAGCTTAAAAATAAAATCTGTGTATGAGCTCTTAAAAGATTTTGAATCATGGGCCTTTATATATATATATATATATATTATCAACTTGGTATGGGATTGGTGGAGGTTTCCAAAAGTGCTCAATGCCGGGGCAGAGCAATATATATTTTCATATCTTGGTCAGTTCGGTCTACTACCGTCGGTTTCACGCTTTCGGCGATCTTCAGGCAGATTGATGATTTGACGACCCATCGCAGCACGCAGACACAACCAAGTCGTCAAATCATAGTAGACCGAACTGACCAAGGTATGAATATATATATATATATATTATATATTACCCCCTCTTTTGTTATTTGTAATCCTTCTGTTTTGTACCCTTTGTTTACTTTGTTGTTATTACAATTTGATTTTTATGGTTTTGTTCAATTTTTTTGTTTATATACATATAGGCCTGATGAAATCCCTACTGGCCGAAAGCTAGCATTGAATGAAATACCTTGAAAGCTACGTCTAGCGTCAATGCCTGGATTATTTTACGCCTATATATATATATATATATGACTTTTAAAGTGGAAATTCACCTTATTGTGAAATCTATAGAAACAGCAAAGACAGTTGCACTGGGAAGCAGGGGTGCTAGGAGTGCCGAAGCACCCCCAAGATTTAGCTTGGGGGTGTTGCGTGTCTTATTCACCACATGCAGGCAGCACCCCCCTGGAAATATGGTATGCATGCTAAATAGCAGAAATTTAACCCAAGTCACCCTCCTTTTTTAGCAAACGCCCTTTTAATTGCCAAATTTTTCATGGAGCACGGTCACTTCAGTTTGTAGCCAAACCTTGTTTTGTAGTTTTGTTTTGTTTTTTTTTTGCTTCTAAAATTCAAACCAGCACCCCTGTTAAGATATAGTTCCTAGGGCCCTGAGCAAAGAACCATCGAAATAACATGTCCAATAACCGCCAATTATTTTGATCAAAACTTGTCCCATTGAAACTTCTCATAATAAGCTTATTTAGCTAGCTTTGTGAAGTGAAGAACGAACTTTTAAAGAGGCAGTCGAAGATACGAATTTACTCCTTTCTCACGAGAGATTCTTCATATGCCTATGTATATGACAGGGTCTGTTTATAAAACTAGTTACCTCTTCCTCAATAAGTCCTGTACCGCATCCAACATCAAGTATCTTGACATTTCGATTCGGCTCAAGCTGGATGACCGCCCTGGCTGTTTCATAAGGAGCGTTGTATAAGAACTGTGGATCATGCATTCCCTGAGGAAAGAAGCAAAATCAAAACAAAAGAAGTTGAAAGGCGAAAACGGAGATAAGAGAATTTTGTCTTTGAAATGGCAAATGTAGCCTCTAAAATCAAAGGTTCATTTAGTCCTCAATGATCTTCAAGTTTTGTATGTTTTATATTGTTTTGAACAGAATATGCCAATAACGCCGGGCAATAACGTTCCAATAAATTAAATTCATATTTCAGGCCATATTTATGGTTAGGGCCTCCATAATAACAAACCAGTGGATACCCAACCCCCCCCCCCTGCGGCATAAAATACGCAAACATTAAATATTGAAATATCCCCTAACTTTTATGTTTGAAACAGGTGTAAATTTGGGCCATATTTTTAGCACCCATTTTTTTATATTTGACTCAAATTACTTTGCCCCAAATTGAAGAATTTTAAAAGAAAATAATGTTACACTGTATGCAGAAAACCCATGCAGACCTCCGATTGTTATCGGGCTTCATATAATAGATATTTAGAATGGAACACCCTCCCCCCCCCCCCCCGGATCCCTGTTAACCCCGTGCAGAAATATTGGAAGGCAAGGGAGATTAGCCCACCCTAGAACTGAAATATTTTTTTTCATGAAAAAAAACAACAACGTTATGCTCGATATCGAATGAGGATTGTCAATAGGTTGTTTCCGCTTCCCCAGTTTCTGTGTTTACTCATCATACAGAGCGCCTATGGTCGAGCAGTTTTTATTACGACAAATAAAAAAAGATACTCATAATTCTGTTTTACCTCATCGTAATACTCGCATATCTCGTCGTACTTTTTTTCAAGTTCATCTACATCTTTGGTGTCTCGCAAACCTTTTGCTTTCTCACTCCAGGTAGACATGATGTTTCCTCTTCCAACTGATTTGTATTTCTATTAATGATAAAAATTATATATTGTAAACCGTTTACTACTATTCTACTACTACTACTACTACTACTTCTACTACTAATACTAATACTACTACCACTAGTGCTGCTGCTGCTACTATTACTACTAGCATTAGCGTATCATCACCGTTATTTTTAGTTGCCTGTATTATGAAGTCCTGTTGAGACTACATTTAACATGTTAAATGCAACTCCATTTAATAGGGAACTACTCCTCCTCCTCTCTCTACTTCTACTGCTGCTACTAGTATTACTACTACAGTAGCAGCAGCACTAGTAGTAGTAGTAGTAGAAGTAGTAGTTGTTGTTGTAGTACACTCGAAAATATTGGGTAAAAATGCTCTATTAGGGTAATTATGTGTCCAACCAACATTGGTATTTCTTTTGGGCATTTTTATTTGTCCAGCGTGAAGAAAATTTTGCCTATTATTTATTTTTTTATCTTATTGGACAATATAATAATAATATAATAATATAGGGTATTTATATTGCGCACATATCCACCTTGTTAGGTGCTCAAGGCGCTCCTATATTACCAATAATATAATAATATGCTTCCCGCATTGTATAAAATACTGCCCCAAATTGGTTGGACATAATAATTACCCTCGTGTTTGTTAAAATTTTACCCAATTTTTTACAGTGTATTTCATTCGGTGTTAATATAGTACTGACGCACTTGCTGCAGGTCATTACATGTGATGATTCAGGTCCAACTCTGAAACAATTTTCTCGTTACTTGAAGAGTTTCATACCATGTTAACTAAAAACTCCTGGTTTGTGCAGTTACCAAAATGTGCCGTAACACAGTTAACAGCACATTTTGGTGATTTACAAAACTGTGCAATTTCCCAAAATGTGCCGTAACAGGGTCTCCAGACGAATCCATGACACATGCTCCGGGACGATTGCTCCGGTGACAAATGCTCCCCAAAATGCTACATTTGCTCAGCGACATTTGCTCCGCGACAATTGCTCCGCCGATATTTGCTCCGCCGATATTTGCTCCGGCGACAGTTGCTCCGCCGACATTTGCTCCGCCGATATTTGCTCCGCCGATTGTTGCTCCGCCGACAGTTGCTCCGCCGACAATTGCTCCGCCGACAGTTGCTCCGCCGACAATTGCTCCGCCGACAGTTGCTCCACCGAAAAATTATTGTTCTTTTTGTAAAAATAACAACGCTTCTTCTCCAAAGCTGTGTGGTCATTATTATTATTCTATATATTTTTTATATTCCTAATTGAATTGCTCAGTGGAAAGAAATAGCTTTGCTCAATATTTCTCCCTTTCTTTCCTTAAAAACCACCTTCTCCCCCGTCCCTTTCTCCTCCTGTTTAAAAATTTCTCTCTCTCTCTCTCTGCATTCCCAGTAACTTCTGTTCCTATTCCTTTTACACCCTCTCCCTTCTCCTATCTCTTTCTTCTCGCTCTAATGCTATTTCGGTCTGTTTTCACTGTTAATTCTTTTAATTTTTCCTACCCCTCTAATGGAATTGAAAACTAATAAAGTTTTACAATCTTGTTAGATAGGTGTTTCCTGACACTTTCACTCCATTTTCTTTTATCATTTTTTCCCTTCAATCGCGTGCAGTGTGAAAAAAAACTCTCCTCTTAAAAATTAGTTTTTACAGACTTGCTGAGCACGTGCCTTGGAGCCATTCAAAGAATAGGCATTGTTTTATCACGTTGAACTAACCTCAAACTGCAACAAAATAATCTGTTCAAATATAATCATGCATAAAGGTTGAGAACTACATACAAAAACAAATGACAATGAACGACTTTTTAAAAGAAAAAAAACTTTTCATTTTCTTTAACAAAGTTATTTTTCCGACATTATGGCAAAACCTAGCCAACACAGTTTATAAAAACAAAATAGAAAACTAGGTCGAAAATCATTTACAATATGACAAAGTAAAAAAAATAGAAAGCATATACAGCTAAAACAGGAACTCATCACGCTATGCCAAATGCTTGTCAAAATTCTTGTAAAAACCAAAAACAATGAAGTGTAAGTACATTAGTATAAAACTATACCAAAAATAAATTTCGCATATAAAATGTAAAAGTACAGCGTTTAAAAAAAGTGAATAATCTTAACAAAATATAAGCTGGGTTTTTATCACTAATAACAATATATACGTGAAATAAACTAAGATGAGTAAATACATTGCATGTATGAGGCTTATATCTTTAAAAAATAAAATAAAAGAATAGAATGCAAAAATATCATTATGGTATACATAATTTTGCATCCATGGAACCGGGGGATATGAAATCATTCAAATATCAAGATATAGGTAAATATAAGTATAGCTTAAGATAGGTTAAGGAATCGTTAAGTTGTTTTTAATTAGGATTTTGAAGATCATAGGAATGTCTGTTTCAGTCATAATGGAGGGCATGTCTGAACAACTATTTAAATAATTCTAAACCCGGATTTGGTAAAACTACATTGAGGGAATTTGCCTTTCTAGTATTAAAAATGTGACGAAAAAAAATCCACTTTCGTGACATTGATGTACATGTGTAAGACAGTCAATACATTAAAACATTAGGGTGGTTAAAAATAATATAGTCTAACTGATACTCGGCCAAGAAAAACAAATCTGCAGTAGGTTTCTTCCTCTACTTGTCTCATAATAAAAAATACCAGAGACAATTATTCGTGCAGATCTTTTTTATTTGCAATCTCTAAAATTTTCTTTTAGAAACATCTAAGGCAGTTTCCCCGTACTGCACATAGCAAGGGTGAATGATAGATTTGTAATGTTTGTACGATGTATTCAAAATAGCTATTGAAAGCTACCCAGCTAGCACAAAAACATTCTAAAAAATATCATAATAGTGTTAGGTAAAGGTTACGAAAACATTTTTAAAATGTCAAAATATATGTATGGTTAGGTAAACATTTTTATATAACGTTTAGCAATAATATTTTAAAAATGTTATTAAAACGTTTTTTGCATTTTTTTTGAAAAGTTATAATGACGTTTCAAAAACATTATTTTCTTTCAGCATAAGAACATTTTGGTTAGAAAATTATCAAAATGTTAAACGCGATGAATAAAATGTTGTATTAATGTTATAGAAAAAATCTTACAAAACATTATTTGGAAAACACAAGTGAGACCTTTTCGAAATGTTATTAAAACATTATGTGCTACCAGGGTATAGATCTGCACGTATTATTTGTATATACACGCCAAGTAAAATAGGTTCAACTTTACACCTTTAATATCATTATTTTCATTAATATAAAAGGTGCAGACCAATGTCACACTAAGAGCATCTTTCAAGGTGCATTTTTGTACCTACTTTGCACCTTCAGATGTTTAGTTTTGAACCCTTCTTCTGAAAGGTGCTAAGTTGCAGCTTTAAATGTGCTCCAGGTGTAACATCGGTAAACATGCATAGTTTAACCTATTTTTATTAGAGTGTATATTCTATTTCGACTTGTCATCTATTATAAGACCTAGGTATTTCATTGTTTAATCTGTTATAACTTTTTCCTTTCATTGCAAAATTAAGTTCATCCAACAATGACTGATGACGTTTAAAATCTGCCTGGTGATAGCCTGGAAGAAATTTGTTTTGGTTAAAATTCTTGTTTGGTTTGGTCATGCATGAATTACTTTTGGAGTTAGAAATTAATATCACCAGCATTTAAACAGAATGCTTGCATCGCAAACTATGCCACGTTGATGACAGTTCTTGCTATAGCTAACGCTGAATAAAAAAGGGCTTATTATCAATTGATATACAAGCATTTTTAACCCTCTCGGTCTACTATCAATTTGATAACTGCCGGTCAGTCTTATTTCTCATTTTATCAAATGACAAAAAAAGGTTGATGAGTAAATCATTTAATCATCTGATCATATTGACCAAGTAATATTAGACCACGTGGATATTAGACGGAATTGGTTTAGCCTGACTGGCAATTAGACGAAATGGTCATTAGACGAACTGACTGTAGACGAACTTGAATTAGACAGTGTGAAATTAGAGCAGTAGCAAAAAGTCGTTGCAGATCAAGTGAAAATTCATTCAAAGAGATTTCATTTTCTCTAATCATACACCAAGATCGTCAATTTTCATTCAATTTTGACCAAGATGTTTAAATGTTATGCCTCATTTTATGAAGCAATGCATGCCCGAATTTGCTACTCCACAGCTCAGAATTCTTGCGGGGGGGGGGGGGGAGTAATCAGTGAGCAGTACAATAATGGGTGGCCAATAGTAACGGGTTTTGACAGCATATAGTAATTTTTTCCATTATGTTTTTTTTTCATTGGGTTCGTCTATGTTCGGATATGGAATCAATAAAATAAACTAGAAACTTGAAACATGGGTGTGATTTCTATTATGGGTGGGGGATGACTGATGGTGAATCAGGGGGCGCGGAACGGTTTTCAAAGGGGACGGGGGCAGAGCCATAAGGGGGGAGACTGACCATGCAAAAAATCATTTTTACGTTTTTGTACACGGTTTTGGGAAAAAGTGGGGGGGGGGGGGCTGAATCCCTCGCTTCCGCGACCCCTGTGAATATAGCACAGAAGAGAGGGAACAACACAGAGGAAATTCAAGGCTTTCCAGCTATTAAAAACGAACGAAAAATAATAAGCAGATCTAGTATATCCAAATCGCCTCGGAAGCGATGATTATTTAGATGAATTTTGCCATGACAGTTAAGGCTTAATCGAATTCATAGTAGGCCTACATGTACTTGCAAACTTCGCTCAAAATATGCAATGCAGAGGTTGTGGTTTCTTTTCAAGACCAAAGAGGGATAGATTGGTGTAAATTTGCAATCGGTACGCCAGTTTTAACTTCATCCTCCTAAATGGATTTTTAGTTCAAAAGAGTCTGCCTAGAGGACTAGGGACCAAGAAGCAAATAGCTAGTTTCTCTGTTTCTTACATTGGTCTACGATACCAGCTGATTCAAGTATAACTCCATAAACATTAGACTACTTTCGTAGGGTATATACAAATTTATGCATGCAACTTACGAGCACTTGAAGACAAGCTATTTTATTCTATCGAAGAGCCGAGCCGTAAGAACCGAGCTAGATGTTTTGATATTTTTGTATTAAAATTAACATTGTCAGCCGATATATATGCCTATATAGGGTATAAAGTGGCACAACAACATGAATGGTAAAACAAAACAATACAAAAAAGTATGTAACACAAAAGGATGTAACTAATATTTTCGTCAGAGCAAGTGTCTTGACTTCCTTTAGGCCTAGTAACTGTCGGTGAGCAATCGTGAGCAGAGCAATTGTTATTTGAGGAGCATTTGTCGCAGGTATTTTATTTAGGTCTTATATTTATTTTTTTAAAGCAACATGCCGAGAAACTGTCGATGGAGCCATTGTGGACGGAGCAATTATCGGCGGACCATTTGTCACTACATGTGGAGCAATTGTCGGTGGAGCAACTGTCGGCGGAGCAATTGTCGACGGAGCAATTGTCGCCGGAGCATGTGTCGTTCGGGTAGCATTTGTCGCCGGAGCATTTGTCGCTTAATGTGGAGCAATTGTCGGTGGAGCAACTGTCGGCGGAGCAAATGTCGGCGGAGCAACTGTCGGCGGAGCAACTGTCGGCGGAGCTACAATCGGCGGAGCGAATGTCGAGGAGCAAATTTCGCGGAGCAAATGTCACATTTTGGGGAGCATTTGTCACCGGATCAATCGTCGCCGGAGCATGTGTCGGGTTACCCTCCAGGCAGATGTTCTTATCGCCAGACCCTGAAAATTATTGCATATGCAGCGCTACACATATATATATTATATGTAAATAGTTTTTGTTGTTCTGCTCTAAAGCGCCTTGAGCATCTAATCAAGATGGAAAGTGCGCTATACAATTCTCATGTATTATTATTATTATTATCATTATATCCACAGCTAGGGAAATAATATACAATACTGAGGGGAGATAATGCTGCTGGTCCTAAAATATTGAATTATCTTCTTGGCCGGGAAACGCACTCCGTGACACAAATGGGGCCATTATACCAACGCGTAACAAACAACACGTACGCCAAGCAATAGAAAAAAAGTGTTGAACTCTGACTTGACCTTTTAGAGTACTAAGTGTTTCGGTATAGTACGTGTCAAAGAACGCGTTGAATTGAATATAAATCATTGCCAGTTATAAGGAAATTCATTTCAGGTTTGCAAATAACAATTGCATATATACACTGGCCTGCATCGAGTGACATAATCATACAATACTGATGAGAGTACAAGCACATACTACTACTACTACTACTAGGGCCTACTACTACTACTACTACTATTACTGCTATTACTAGCAGTAGTGTTAGTGGCAACAGCAGTAGCAGCAGTAGTAGAAGTAGGAGTAGTAGTAGTAGTATACACTGTAAAAAATGACGTGCTAATTTAGCACTCGTAGTGTATAGTCACTATACAAGCACTGTAAGTGCTAAATTAGCACTACATTTTTTTACAGTGTAGTAGTAGTAGTAGTAGCAGTAGTAGTAGTAGTCGTAGTAGTAGAAGTAGTCGTAGTAGTAGTAGTATAGCAGTAGTAGTAGTAGTAGCAGTAGTAGAAGCAGTAGTAGTAGTAGTAATAGTAGTAGTGGTGGTAGTAGATGAATAACATTCTTTCCAGTTAATGTTGCTCATATCTTCTTTAAATGTGTCAAAATCAAAATGTTTGAACGAACGAAATTTGCTATCTTTGGAGAAAAAGGTTGATATTTACATTTAATGACAGTAAATATTACATAGTGATCACTTAAACCTGTTGTTTGTAATAATGAAACTTTTACTAAGTGAGTCAGAAATACAAATTAAAGCAATAAGTGATTGACTGTTAGGCGTAACTCTCGTGGGTTCAGATAACCTGTGTCATCTGCTTGGTCATACATGGATTTTTTTTTTTTTTCTTTTTTGACAGATTAATATCAGTTAACATGTTACGGTTATAAAATCATCTTGAGACTTACAACTTTACATTAAATGCAACTCAATTTAACAAGGTACGAGTTGCCTTGAGTCTGATTCCTGTTAAAGATGGATGGTTGTAGGTCTACTTTAACTCTTTTCACTTTGAAATTTCAAAAAAAAAATTGGGGGGGATAATAATGACAAGTTTTCGTGTTTTTTCTTTTTATCAAAATTTCTATATTAACCAATTATACTGATGATTATTAAATAGATTTTTCCCTCGAGCTTTTACCATTTTCTATAGCTTCTCTAATATAGAAAAGTAATTATTACGATTGTTAGATTATTTGAACGGATGTACGAAATTGCAACAACAGCGTGAAATGGTTTTTAAAAAACGAATGATAGTTTGAACTGTTTTGAAGTCGAAATTAGATATATGCTATCACAGAAAAGAGATACAGATAGTGCTCGCCCTCGGATTCTAATTCACAGAATTACTGTAACAGATGCTATTCGAATGCGTATATAGATTGATAAAACAGTATAGGTTTATGTTTATATAAGATTACTTTTAACATCTCCGAAAGTAGTGCGTCAAACAGATTTACATGTATAGAATATAAAACAGCAGGCTCATTCATACCAAGGAGAAGTAGTCAATACAGTGTGTCATGGGAGCAATAACCATATTCAAAGTGAACAAAAGACAGGATAGTGTTTACTGTCAAGAATATTACGATATTTTTTAAAGTTTTGTTAATTAAGCCCAAACTCACCGGGTTTTTTTTTCCAGACGTAAGCGAAGGCCTCCAGACAAACGTTCAGACAGACGTTCAAATTATTGTAGAACTGAAAACTGAAAAGAAATCCTAAAATTATTGCAGAACTCGCTACACGTATATAGCCTATACCACAACTAGGAAAATAAAATGCGATACTGAGGGGATCGAAGGTAATGCTGGTCCTGGCATGTTGAACGATCTTCATGGCTATATTATACGGTATTCATTATCTCTGTGCAATAGCTGTTGCAACCTTTTCATATCAAATTCATAGCTAGATCTTTTGTTAGCGAAGGCACATATAGTAAACATAGCTACAAAGCGACTAGTGAATAGTCTTGACACATCGCTAGCTATATGTATTACGCGTATGCGAGAGAGAGAGAGAGAGAAAGACCCCCGGGGGGGGGGGGGCCACTTACATTGACGAGTGGATACCATGCGCGACCAAAAAAACACGTAAAAAGGATGTCTTTTTCATGATAGGGCACGTTACGTACGTAACGTGATAAGGGTGTCAAAAACACAAAAATAATGAAAAAAGGGTATCTATTTGGTTCCATGACAATTGCTCCGCCGACATTTGCTCCGCCGACAATTGCTACGCAAAATACGACAACTGCTCCGCCGACAATTGCTCCGGACAGTTGCTCCGCCGACAGTTGCTCCGTCGACACTTGCTCCGCCGATATGTGCTCCGTCGACACTTGCTCCGCCGATATTTGCTCCGCCGATATTTGCTCCGCCGACATCTGCTCCGCCGACATCTGCTCCGCCGAAAATTGCTCCGCCGACAATTGCTCCGCCGATAATTGCTCCGCCGACATCTGCTCCGATTATACGACAATTGCTCCGCCGATATTTGCTCCGCCGAAAATTGCTCCGATTATACGACAATTGCTCCGCGACAATTGCTCCGGCGATATTTGCTCCACCGACATCTGCTACGATTATACGACAATTGCTCCGCCGATAATTGCTCCGCCGACATCTGCTCCGCCGTAAATTGCTCCGATAATGCGACAATTATTTATTTATTTTTTTATTCGTACTTTCATACGCATAACAATTTTAGCACAGGCTGAAGGCGTCAATTTACAAAGTAAACTTAAACTATGCTTGCATGATATCAGGGGCGGAAATCTTTCCCAAAAGGTAGGGGGGACACAGGGGCGGATCCAGCCTTCGCCAATAGGGGAGGGGGGGCGGAAATTTGTTTCAGCCATATTTTCCCCGATCGGCAGCTCAAAGATGATTTGTGTTTGTTTCTTTGAAGGGGTAGTCGTCATCAGTCACTTCTAAGCTTTATTCTTATAAATTCATATATAATATCATAATCCTTAATTATATGATGCGAGCGCGAAGTGCGAGCTAATATTTTGGAAATTTTCATGTATTTTGACTTAAAATTTGAACATTCTGGGCAATGTTTGTTATCCTGAAAAAAATCTGTATGCAACTTAATAATTACTACGAACGCAAAGCGCGAGCAAAAATGAACTGATGGAAAAGATACCTTATAAAGACTGCGTGCAGTTAGCATTTAACAATCAAATAATGCGAGCGCGAGCTGAGTTTTTTGACATTTTCACCTAAAGAATGGAAATTCTAAGCACTTTTTGTAACTCAAGCAGAATAGGTATATAAGAAGACAATTGATGCGAGCGCGAAGCGCGAGCGGAAAATTTCGAGATTTAGTCCTTTAATATTTACTGAACGAGACACTCTATTCATGTTTTGTAAATCATGAAAAGGATGAGTATTAGTCATGCGAGCGCATAGCGCGAGCAGAAAATTTTTATATACGTACCTGTTGAAAAGGTACCTGTTAAGGACTACTTGCACTTAGCCATGAAGGCGTTACATATTTCAACAATCAAAAAATGCGAGCGCGAAGCGCGAGCGAAAATGTTATATGTTGGCACGAAAGATTCTTTTTATTTTCCAAGTTTTCCCCTCATCTTATTTCATGCTCTTGTCCTTTTCTTTTTCTCCTCTCTTTTTCCCTCCTTTTTTCCTTTTTCCTTCTTTCTTTCCCTTTTTTTCTTTTTTTGCTCCGCCAATAGGGGGGGGGGGGCGTCGGACAAGCTTAGGGGCGGGAAAATTTGACAAGCAAAAAAAAGGTTATCATCCCAAAAGTACGGTCATCTCGTCCCAACTCGTCCCAAAATACATGTTTTATTTCGATTTAGAATGATGTATTTCTTACCATCATAAAAGACAAAAAATAGTAGGGGGGACATTTGATATTGTGTCCCCCCTACTCTTTTGAGTAGGGGGGACACGTCCCCCCTGTCCCCCTGGGATTTCCGCCCATGCATGATATATTAAATGTCATACACAGGGGCCGCGGAACGGTTTTCAAAGTGAGGGCTGAGTCAAAAGTGGGGGCTGTCCATGCTAAAAATCACAATCATTATGGTCATTCTTACGTTTTTTGTACACGGCTTTGGAAAATTTGGGGGCTAAAGCCCCCGGCTCCGCGGCCCCTGATACATGCATATAGAAAAAAATAGAAAAAAAGGGGTAAGCACAAAGGAGGGATAGATATTCTTAATGCTTATTCATGGTGGGGGGGGAGCATTTGTGTAAGTTTTATTACGTGCCTGGCGATTAAAATGAAAGAAAAAAAACGCGTTTTCATGTAATTATTATAACCATATAGCTCCATGTTATAACAGTAGAAACAAATTAGACATACCCCATTCTTAGCGTCAAAATCGCTCAGACTGGCGAAATATGCTCCGAAGTGGAGACATTATTTTGCTCCAGGTGAAATACAACGGTATACCCCACCTTATTTTGTCGAAAACCTGTACTGTAGTCACGCAAAATGTTTACTGTCGGCAAATTTTGTGCCATACAAACATGACCAAGACATTCAGTAAGTAAAAATTAATATTCAAGAAAATACCAACATGTGAAAGGCTACATGTCGTGTCACCTTCTCGGCACACCCCTCCACTCTGGTTTCCATATCCTCTCGTACACACAGTGCTCTCAGTCTGGTCTCCACATCCACATCATGTCATACAAACCGTAGGTTTTTAGATTATGATAATACTGTATATAATAGTGAGTTGCTTTTTTGTTTTATGTTGATCATGATTGTTTTCTTCACTGATAGAAAAAGGATAATTTTTTTTTTTAATAATCCAATAATAAAATCCATATGTTCTGTTTTATATAGTTATTAGTCAAGGTTACTTTAGTTCGCATTAGTTCTCACTGTTTATAATTCTTATGCATTATACCGATTGATATTGTACTTTAAATTTGACTATGTATTGTTACTTTGATTTTGTTGTGCTTTGTGAACGGAAAATGAATAAATCTTAATCTAAATCTAAATATGGTCCGCCAATAGTCGAATTATATTCATTATGATGTTATATTCATTATGATGTTATAATGTAAGTAACAATTTGTTGTTGATGGGGGATATAATTTTACACGTAGTTTCAAAAAATAGAAAAAATCAATCAAACAAGATTTTCTTCTATAAATGATATACCTTCATGTGTATATGGCCGCCTATGTATTTTCCAAGAATGAACTATATGAGAAGGGAACGTGTGTTCATGTACTTATTATCATTATCATTGTACCACCATTATCATCATCAGAATCATTATCAGCATCTTCATCATCACCATCATTATCATTGTCGTCGTCGTTTTGCTTATGCGGAAATCAAACAAAAATGATTGTGAAAAGGGTTATGGAGGGAAAGAGAGAGAGAGAAAGAGGGGGAGTGAGTGAGAGCTTGAGGAAAAAAAGAGGTGTATGACTTATTATTTCTGAATATCGCGATTTCTGTTTATTCATGGGATTGAAATAGAAGGATAAACTTAACAAGTTCTTGTCATTATAATTTTTTATTTGATTTACTGATCAGAACATGAGATAAATGAAATCATGAAGACTGTACGTTCTCGACAGTTTTATTAACGTTTTCCAACCAAAACTACACTTTAATGACTGCAAACACCTTCATTTTCACACACTCGCAACTATGGACACAGTATACATGTAATTGAGAGTAGTGTCATTTTCAAAACCTTTCTTAGCTGCAAGGAATACTGAATCTCATTTCCACAATGTGCATCTGAATGCACAATGCCTGTGTTTCTAACATGTACCCAAATTACCCAATTTAAAGAACACATGTTAAGATCTAATGAATCAGCAAAATAATCCACATTCTATCATGATCAGCAGGCATAACAGCCTATATACTCTTCAATACTTCAATTACAGTTTGTCGAAAGAAATAACACAAAGAAAAAGAAATATATAGAATTGTAACTCTGGTAAATATATCCAAAATATTAAATTAACGCATCGTGCTCTCATTTCTTTTACGAGATATCCCCCCCCCCCGAGATATGCTTCATGTTTACAATTTAAAAAAGGCGTATAAATGTCCCCTTTCCATGTCAATAACAGCTCGTGCTTTGTGCTCGCATTATAAATTCAGTGAGATGCGTATTGGGTTTCATGAATTTGTAACTATATTATTGCTGGTATATATATTATTGTCTTTTAAAAATAACATTATTTGTTTAGACGTAATGAGAGAGATACATACATATATTCATTTATTATAATATATTTATATTGTCGCTTTGCACAGAATAGAACAAAAATACAACCGAAGTCTAGTTTTATAGTAACTCACCAGTAGCGTAATGAGCCAACAACAAAAAATGGAGGGGGGCCGCGGGGGCGAGACAAGGATGACATTTATTTTCCTTTCCTTTATTCTTTTTTTTCATTGGTAGGGAGAATGGGGGATCCGTGACCCCTAGCACGCCCCTCCCCCATCTGTACGCCAGTGATGATCATACTTTCGTTTGAAACAAATTGAAGGAAAAAAAGTGCAAGGGTAGATAAGGCCGAAGACGTAAATAAAAATTATTGATACAAATATTACTAATTATAATACTGATAAATATACAATAAATCAAGCGGTCACCAATAAAAATAAACAACGTGAAAGAACAAAACGAGAAAGAGAGAGAGAGAGAGCCCGCGCGAATGTATGGTGTATAAGTTGCTGGAAAGCAGAAGAGATATTTGGCCCGAATTCACAAAGGTGGTTTTTAAAACCCACGGTTGAGTACATGGTTTATGCAGATTTCCTGTATAATTACGCTTATTTTACCGCGTATATTAAAAAATGTCCAATGCTGATGCGCGCTTTTCTCTGAGTGCGCGAAATTGACGCCTGTTGCCATGGTTATCTACGCTATTTTATTCATGAGTCCACTGTTTGAAAAGTGGACTCATGAATAAAATCAGTGGACTCATGAATAAAATAGCGTAGATAACCATGGCAACAGGCGTCAATTTCGCGCACTCTGAGAAAAGCGCGCATCAGCATTGGACATTTTTTAATATACGCGGTAAAATAAGCGTAATTATACAGGAAATCTGCATAAACCATGGACTCAACCGTGGGTTTTAAAAACCACCTTTGTGAATTCGGGCCATTGTGTCCAGCACCCCCCCCCCCAAAAAAAAAAAATTCTCTCCCCGCTCAAGACCGGAGTGAAACCAATGATAATAATATATGAACAAAATCCAGATTCACAATTTCAATGGGGAGTGTGTCATTCCCCTTCTCCGTTACAATTTGTCAAGTGGCAGCGGCAGGGAGAACAATTTGTTTTGTTTTTTAAGCAGAAAGCTGTGATGATAGGGGGAGAATAAAATAAATAAAACATTAACGAATAAAAAGAACAAAACAACGACAAAACAATTTGTGCAGAAAGCTGCGATGATAGGGGGAGAATAAAATAAATAAAACATTAACGAATAACAAGAACAAAACAACGACAAAACAATTTGTATCAGGATGAATTTCTTATCATTTAACATAGACCAACTTGGAGAAATAAGATGTTCATGCAATTGTCGTATAATCGGAGCAGATGTCGGCGGAGCAAATATCGGCGGAGCAATTGTCGTATAATCGGAGCAATTTTCGGCGGAGCAAATATCGGCGGAGCAATTGTCGCGGAGCAATTGTCGTATAATCGGAGCAATTTTCGGCGGAGCAAATATCGGCGGAGCAATTGTCGTATAATCGGAGCAGATGTCGGCGGAGCAATTGTCGGCGGAGCAATTTTCGGCGGAGCAGATGTCGGCGGAGCACATGTCGGCGGAGCAAATATCGGCGGAGCAAATATCGGCGGAGCAAGTGTCGACGGAGCACATATCGGCGGAGCAAGTGTCGACGGAGCAACTGTCGGCGGAGCAATTGTCGGCGGAGCAATTTTCGGCGGAGCAGATGTCGGCGGAGCACATGTCGGCGGAGCAAATATCGGCGGAGCAAATATCGGCGGAGCAAGTGTCGACGGAGCACATATCGGCGGAGCAAGCTTAAGTGTCGACGGAGCAACTGTCGGCGGAGCAATTGTCCGGAGCAATTGTCGGCGGAGCAACTGTCTTATTTTGCGTAGCACTTGTCGGCGGAGCAGATGTCGGCGGAGCAATTGTCGGGTCACCATCTATTTTGCTAGGAAAGCTACGTGTTTAGGGTCATATTTGCGGGGATGATAAAACAAAATTAAAATATTTTATAAAGGATGTCCTTTTTGCCCCAGCACTACGTGTTTAGAGTCCGATTTGCGCGAGGTGTAGAAGGTGCATGGGGCCGTACTAAACCAAATGGTGTGTATTAAAAGGTACCGACGACCGACGGACCCATCACTGTACTTGTTTAGGGGTTCATTTCAGGGAATACTTGCCAAGAGTATCGTTTTGTTTCCAATACTTGATAAGGGTAGGGTTTCAGACGCCAATACTTATTAAGAGGTGCATTTTCAGAATTTGGAAAATACGTGTTTAGGGTGCTTTTCGAGACCCCGTGGTCGCGCATGGTATCCACTCGTCAATGGAAGTGGCCCCCCCGGGTAAGAAATACATCATTCAAAATCGAAATAAAACATGTATTTTGGAATGATAATCTTGCAATGGGGCTGGGGGATAAAGAAAAAAGGGCCACCTTTTCTTTCAAATGCACAAATTTTTCGCTTGGGGGGGGGGCAGCGCGTGTTAATTTTTTTTGGAAAAAAACCTAGAGTGAGGGAGCAAAAAGGTGATGACCGAGCACTTATGAGGCATTATTTCGAGGCACTTTTGTTAAGTGAAATTGATGGATTTTGTGCATACTTTTAGTGAACTTTGTGAAAATCTGCAGTAAAAAATGTGAGTTTTCAAAATTTCGCCCCCCCCCCCCGCTGCCAATGACCATGGTCTCAGTAAAAAAAAAATGAAAAATGACTTATCTCCCCCACTTACGACGGCATGAAACTTAAGGCATGTAGGACTATTATTACAATTTTTTTCATTTATTATCAGCGGCACTTAATTGCAGAATTAGGAAGCAGAACGGCGCTAAATAAAGAAATCGGGCGATCATTGGACACGAAGACTGCATGGTTTTTCAGGACAACTTATCTGATAAGAAGAACAGGCACCTATGAGAAGGAAAAGGGGCACTCGATAGCACATAAAACAGGTTCTTCATCTCAGGTGAAAGGGGCATATAGGACATGTTCGTGAGGGGCATTTTTCTAATTGGGTAAAAAGGGGCATACACTGATTCGAGAAAGGACACTTACAAGAAGGCAAGGGAGCACTTGCTCAGACATAAAACGGATGAGTGTTTCATCAACATTTTCATCCGACAAGTTGTCAGATCTGACATCTTTCTCTGATGTTGATTGGCTGAGAGGTACTGTTACTATGGTAACTGTCGGATAAAATGGGACTTGTCGGATAAAACGTCCGACAAGTCCTTTCGTGAAACGCCCCCCGGGTCCTTCTTGGGTGAAAGGGTACAGAACACGTTCGCGAGGGTCACTTTCTTGGGTAAAAATTAAGGGGCACTGATCCGAGAAGGGGCACCTATAAGATGGCGCAAATGCTGGGCACTTGCTAAAAATTATGGCCCCCCTTAAGATCTCAGCCGTGGATTGCGCGATCACAACGAAAATTTGCATGATGGTAGAGAATGACGTAATCTACGCAGTTGCATTGGTAAATTTCACTGAATTCATATATTTTTATTTTATATGAATTAATTATGCTAATTTATTCATGAAATCATACTTTTTGCTCTGATTCACTAAATAAAGCTCCTAGAATGCTATTTTTTGGTGAAAATATTCTTTATAGCATTCCTAACAATTGTGAATGAAAAAATTCTGGTACCAAGACCGATTTCTTATGTATTTTATTGTTTTTTAAATTTCTTATGTATTTCTTTGTTTTTTTACTTTTTTTTTTTTTTTTCAATGGAAATCGTTCCAGACTTAATTCTAATCATAAACAAGGCAAAATTAATTAAGTTTGATCATTAAAAGTAGAAATAATGATACATTTATGAATTTTGGCCAAATACACAATTTGCATTGGATTTGTACATGTTTATACATGTAATCACGTTTATTAGCAATTTTGGGTCTGACATGCACTTACATAATGTTGCGTAATGTCGTAACCGCGTACCCGGGCGTCACAAATTTGGTCTCAAAATTTGCGTGAGACTTGAAAGTAAAAAGTCTGTGAGCGGCGAGGTCAAACAATTTTGCGCAGCAGATATATCGCAAAAATTGTCGGGGGGGGGCCATAATGCCCCCCCCCCCCGTGAGAATTAGGGTTAACAGAGAAAAATCCAACAAGAATAACACTGAAAATTTCATCAAAATCGGATGTAAAATAAGAAAGTTTACGACATTTTAAAGTTTGGCTTAATTTCACAAAACAGTTATATGCACATCCTGGTCGGTATGCAAATGAGGTGAATGATATGATGTCATCCACTCACTATTTCTTATGTATTTTATTGTATGAAATATGAAATATTCTAATTTTTTCCTCATTGCCAAGTGAAACAACGATTAATTCATCACTTAACATGTGGAATTAGCATTGTTAAATACTATATGGTTCAGTCAAGTTGGTCCTTATAGTCAAATCTATAACAAATGAAATATTCTATAATTCAAACAATAAAAAACAAAAGAAATAGTGAGTGATGGACATCATCGTCTGTCTCATTTGCCTGGCACTGAGTTGTGCATGTAAATGTTTTGTGAAAAATATGTGAAACTTTCAAATGTCATAGCTTTCTTATTTTACATCCGATTTTGGTGAAATTTTCAGTGTTATGCTAGTTTGATTTTTCTTTATTCATTCATATCAACATTTTTCTGGGGTAGACTTGACCTTTAAACGGCTTCTCGGGTGAAAGGGGGACATGTTCATGATCGAGGGGCTCTTTTCTTGGGTAAAAGGGGACATTGATTCGAGAAAGGGCACTTACAATAAAGCAAGGGAGCACTTGCTAAGACATAAAACAGGTCCTTCTCAGGTGAAGGGCACAGAACACGTCCATGAGGGGGCATTTTTCTCGCGTAAAAGGGTACTTGTTCAGTGCTTCAAAAAGTGGGAGGGGGCACTGTGCCCCTGGCCCCATGGATCGCCGCCCCTGATTACACCTTTTTATTTGTAAAGTTTCGATTTTCAATAAAGTTTTATTTTGAAAAAAAAAAAATCTTCTTTTCCTTCTTCTTAGTAGTCTAACGCTCCCCCACCCCTCCTCGACAGCGGCTTTATCACGGCGGGCGGGGAAATGGTTTTTGGGAAAGGTCCGTTTATATCTTTAATAGGGAGAAGCACCGCCTCACCATGCCGAGCTGGGGGAGGTTAGTTAACACAAAGACGACATTAAACATAAACGCAAAAGACAAATAAAAAAATTTAAGTGTCTAATTTGGTCGTTTGTTTATTATATCTAAAATTTATGTTTACATTTTTTTTTGTTTTTTTTTCTTCAAAATTTGGTTTCTTCAAAACCCTGGTTTACATATACTTTCTAGCATTATCCAAGATACACTGTAAATTATGAGCTCAACAAGTGACATGTACATTCACACCATCTTAGAAACTGTAGTAAGGGAAAAGGTAAAGGGACAAGGAGAAAGGAAAGAGTTTTTAACTGTCAGTGGGCCCTAGGTTTTTAATGTCTGTCGTATTGTATGATTGAGGCTTTTTATATGAAGAAACTTGTACTATTAGCTGATTTCTGGATTCTCTCTCTCGACGTTCCTCGCTACGACGCAATGGACGTTTCCTCCATCTCAATCAATCGACGGTCGGTTCACCAGCTCTTTCCACTCAGGTTTCCACCAGGATCAACAAAAATGTGTTCATTCCTCTCTATCACTTGGAGCGCTTTAACTTGTTGCAGATCGTTGCTGAACTTGTGAGTAAAGAAGATACATCATATGTCCAGTTGTTTAAATTTCGAGAACAAAATTGGAGGCTTTTGAACTGAAGATTATTGCTTCGCCAAATCACAGTCTTTTGTTGCTCTCTTTAACACTCAGCAAATCGAAGACACAGACGACAAAAATTTGAAAGTTTTTTTTCTGTAGCAGGACAAACTTTGATATAACTTTAATAACATGTTCTTCAGGAGTCCATTCGGTTACGAAGACGAAGAAAGAAAGAAAGAAAGAAAGAAAAAGAAGAGGGGGTGGCAAATGCTCTGGGATGGGGATAAAATTTATGCAAGTGCAAGTGCAAAGAGGAAAGGGAAAACATGAGGTTTTATACTGCATTCACACTCAGCCAAGCTAGCTCACACCTCTATTCCAGAAGATTTTTTTATTATTTGATATTATTTTTCCATCCCATAATAATCTTTTGGTCACCTGATCTAACTCCACTGTCGCAGTTTCGATGGACAGGGCAAAACCCTTTTCAATTGGTCAAAATATTTTAACACAACTCTCAAATTTCTCATTTAAAATTCCAAGATCATTCTTACATCCTAATTGGTCATTTAAAGGGGCAGGACTTATTCCAGTCAGCGTGGGTACACTAGACTCTCTCTATCGATCCCCTGCTATCGAGAACCTACTGACAGCTTGAGCCCTACGGAGTCAATTAACTAGCGACAGGCCGACACCTGCCCTTATTCAAAATATCAACAAATATAAAAATTGACAAAAATCAATTCTCTGTCCAGAACAGCTCAATATTCTCGACCTACATTATCTCTCCATTTGCTCTGCCATTCAGTCTCCAAAACCATTTAAAACTGTGAAAAAATATTTGTTTGTCGGTCCTATTTCCCTTTACCTTCAAATTTACCTTTTTCTGGAATTCAGGTGCATTCTGGTGCGTTCACATTCGACATTAATCTTCACAATGCTACAATAGTATAGTCCTACCTTTATGATTTAAAAGTTAAAATATCTCGTTTTCAGGTCTGCATGAATATTAAACAATTCCCGAGCTCGATCGCACGTAATCTGAAACTATATGAAGCAGGAACTACAAATGACTTGTACCTATTCGCCTGAGAGGAGTTTGCCTCAGTTGAGCTAATAAAGACAGTGATCCCCGACCTAACTGATCATGATCCCAAAAGTTCAGACTGGGTGGTGTACATCACAATGGAAAGCCTCACAATAACCCTAATCCCGAACTCTAGCCCTCCTATTAACAACAATCTTCGACCCATCTCTCTCACAAATGACCTTTGCCAAGGTTTTGCTGATGAGACCTTTGCAGCTATGGCTCCGTGAGGATATATCGCTGAGAATATATATATACCAACGTCAATTCGGCAACCAAACAAGATCAACTGTGAATTAGCGTAGGTACCTAATTGTCAGTTTACTCCACAATCTTTATGAACATTGTGGAAAACCAAAATCAGTAGCAAGAGTTATATGTAAAGACTTCAACAAGAGTGTCGCTGGGGCGAGCACATAATACGCATAATACGCCCGCCTGTAACGCGGAAAATGGAGTTATGATCAAGAAAGAAAAGTGGAACATGGCGACTTGACATTTGACATTTTGACATCAAAATCAATAGAATTCCTGGGATCCATGCTATCATACACACCAAATTATATGAGCTGTGGTGATAACTGATAAAGGTCTGCAATTAAGCACCACTTCTACCAAGTATAGCTATGGTTGCTACCAAGCATGGGCGGAAATCCCAGGGGGGACAGGGGGGACGTGTCCCCCCTACCAAAAATAGTAGGGGGGACACAATATCAAATGTCCCCCCTACTATTTTTGGTATTTTATGATGGAGAAAAATACATCATTCACATTCGAAATAATACATGTATTTTGGACTAAATGACCTTATATTTCGGGTGAAAACTTTTTTTCTTCTTTTTTTGCTTGTCAAATTTTCCAGAGTGAAAAAATAAGATGAGGGGAAGACTTGGAAAATAAAAAGAATCTTTCGTGTCACTATATAAAATTTCGCTCGCTCTTCGCGCTCGCATTGCCTGTTAGGTGATTGTTCAATATGGAGCTTAAATATCAAGTTTGGAAGTCAATATACATTACATATTTCACCTCGGAAATCGAACTTTCATTATTTTGTGTGATTTACAAACTGATTTTTTTAAAGTGCTCTGTAAAAATGAGAGCTTTATGATCTGAATATTGACATTTTCTGCTCGCGCTGAGTGCTCGCAAATTTCGATTTATTAAGTACCTATTATTTTTGTGTGTTTAGTTTGACAAATATCCCTTTTCAAGTCTGATTGTCAAAGCGGAAAAGATAACGCTACTCGCTCGCATTTTGATTGGCGCGTTATGTATTTCTCAATATTGATTTTCATGACAGTTTATCAAAGACTTTGGCTCGCGATTTGCGCTCGCATTAATGGTTGAAAAATATTTTAACTGATGTATTTTATTCATAATTGCAAAAGTGCTTGAAATGTCCAGTTTTCAGGCCATAATATCATCAGATTTCTCGCCCTCATTAGGCATTAATAAATAATATATTAATTTAATCATTAAATTGTCCCTTTTGTTTCATCTCGCGCTTAGCAAGAGGAATAGGAAGATAGTAATCATTTTCATATGACATGTCCTAAGGATGTCCCGGTCCTATGTCAAAACTCAAATAATAATGAAAAATATCAACTCTTTATTAAGTGCGATCCATATCCACCTCACAATTTTCCTACAAAGTGCTTGAAATATAAAGCTGAAATTGACTCTTTTTTCAGATCGGATATCAAAAAGTTTAAGCTCGCGCTTGCTTTGATTTTTCATGATAAAAGATGTGTAAAATGCGTAAAATAATTCTAGGTCTAAATCTGAAACACGTGCATGTTTATTCAGATATTTAACTTGTTCTCTATTTAAATCATTATCCACTTTCAGATCACAATATCAAACGTTTTCTGCTCGCATTATTAATGTAGAAAGATCCCATATTACTCATCCTTTTCATGATTTAGGTCTACACTCTCGAATTTTTCTGCTCGCGCTTCGCTTGCATTAATTGCTTAGTTATAGAGCTACCCTGTTCGCGATTACAAAAATTTATTAAAATTTTCGATTCTTTTTGTAGAAATGTCAAAATTTTTCAGCACGCGATTCGCGCCAGCGTTAATTGTTTGTTTAAATAGTTAACGTCTTCATGGCTAAGTGCAAGCAGTCCTTTACAAGTACCTTTCGATCAGTTCAAATTAAACGTATATAAACATTTTCTGGCTGCACTTTGCACTCGCATTATTAATGTAAGGAAGACCCCCAATTACTCATCCTTTTCATGATTTACAAAACATGAATAGAGTGTCTCGTTCTTAGATCTAAATCTCAAAATTTTCCGCTCGTGCTTCGCTTTCACATCAATTGTTTAGTTATATAACTATAATGTTTAAGTTACAAAAAGGGCTTAAAAATTCAATTCTTTAGGTAAAATTTTCAAAGAATTTCAGCTCGCGCTTCGCGCTCCCATTATTTGATAGTTGAAATATGTAACGTCTTCATGGCTAACTGCAAGCAGTCTTTAACAGGTACATTTTCCAACAGTTTTCTGTTCGATCGCACTTCGCGTTCGTAGTAATTGATTAGTTGCATACACATCTTTTTCAGGATAACAAACATAGCCCAGAATGTTCAAATTTTAGGGAAAAATAAATAAAATTTCAACCAAAAAAATTTGCTCGCGCTTCGCATTATATAAACAAGGATTATGATATTATATATTTATGTTGATTTATAAGAATAAAGTTAAGAAGTGACCATGATGACTACCCCTTCAATGAAACAAACAAAAATCATCTTAGAGCGGCCGATCGGGGATTAACATATGGCTGAAAAAACAATTTTGCCCCCCCCCCCGTTGGCGAAGGCTGGATCCGCCCCTGTGGTCCCCCCTACCTTTCGAGACAGATTTCCGCCCATGCTACCAAGATGTCGGAGCAGTGGCCTAATGATGTTGTTGCAGCTAACCTAATAAATGTCTGTTGTAAATAGTGTTGTAAAGAACTGACTATACTGGTCTGATATTTGCCTCCAACCAATCATCCAACCATGGTGTCAGATCCGGGGTCAGATCCTGCATTATCATGCTGAGTGACCCACCGAGCCTAATTGAGATGGAAGAATCATTAATATCAGACCAGTTCATTCCATTTTCTCCCTAACCCTCGTGAGGAGAGAGATATGGTGAAAGATCGAGCTCGGTGAAAGACCATTGCAGTGATGTTATGCCCATATTAGTTAGGACTGTCGTTGTATGGATTGGAGTGCATGAATGTTCCTGGCCAGTTCCAGTATGACACTTAAATAAAAACTCCAAAAGTGCGAGGAAATATATTTGGTGTTATTGACTTGAAAACGGGAGGTTTTAGTACAACAGGATTATATATCTCAGACAATGCGAGCACCAGGAACAATGAAGACATAGGCCCTGGGCGAATTATGCTTCATACAGTTAGGAAAAAAATGTTTCTTATGTAATATAACATAACATAATTATGATTATAATAAACAATAATTTCTTCTTTCCCACTACGTTTCTCTTCCTTTCTCCCTCTTTTTCTGCTTTTCCGCGATTTTTTTTGCAAGCCGATGGGGGGGGGGGGCACGTGCCCCCATCCCCCCCCCCCCCGTAGTTACGCCACTGCCTGGATGCAAAGTCAGGCGCGAGACTCAAAAGTCCGCACCATAGTCAGGGGCGGATCCAGCCTTCGCCAATAGGGGGGGGGGGGCCGGAATTTTTTTCAGGCATATTTTCCCCGATCGGACGCTCGAAGATAATTTTTGCCGGGGTTTTGGTTTCTTTGAAGGGGTAGTCCTAATAGTCACTTCTTAGCTTTATTCTCATGAATAAACATGAATATATAATACCATAATCCTTATTTATATAATGAGATCGCGAAGCGCGAGCTAAATTTTTTGGGGAAATCTTATTTATTTTTTCCTAAAATTTTGAACATTCTGGGCAATGTTTGTTATCCTGAAAAAGATGTGTATGCAAATGAATAATTACTACGAATGTGAACTGCGAGCAGAAATGAACTGATGGAAAAGGTATTGTTAAATAGATTGCTTGCAATTAGCCATGAAGACGTTACGTATTCAACAATCAAATAATGCGAGCGCGAAGCCCGAGCTGGAATTTTTGACAATTATACATAAAGAATGTAAAATTTTAATCAATTTTTGTAATCGTGAACAGATTAGGTAAATAGCTAAACAATTGCAAGCGCGGAGCGCGAGCGGAAAAAAATCCTAGATTTAGACCTAACAAGTGGAATGCCTCTGGCGGTCTCACCTGCATCACGCGATTCAATATAGCAGCAGTTCTGACTTTGAAAACTACTATAAAATAATTATTCCCCAAAAAAAAACATTCATTTAATGATACAATACTACGTTCATTGACATTTGACCTTGATCTTGTGACCTAAAACTTGTTAATGATACTTGATTACTTTTATGTCCAAGTTTTATGAATCAGATCCATAAACTTTCAAAGTTATGATGGTAATTCCACAGATTCCCCACATGGACAAAGTTCATTGACCTTTGACGTTGGTCATGTGACCTGAAATTCGCACAGGATGTTCAGTGATACTTGATTACTCTTATTTCCAAGTTTTATGAACTAGACCAATAAACTTTCAGAGTTATGATGGCAATTCAACAAATACCCCCCAACTTGGCCAAAGTTCATTGACCTTACATGACCTTTGACCTTGATCATGTGACCTGAAACTCGCAAATTATGTTCAGTGATACTTGATTACTCTTATGTCCAAGTTTCATGAATCAGATCCATAAACTTTCAAAGGTATGATGGTAATTCAACAGATACCCCAATTTGGCCAAAGTTCATTGACCCTAAATGACCTTTGACCTTGCTCATGTGACCTGACACTTGCACAGGAATTTGAGTGATACTTGATTACTCTTATGTCTAAGTTATATGAATCAGATCCATAAACGTTTGAAGTTATGATGAAGTTTCAAAAACTTAACCTTAGGTTAAGATTTTGATGTTGATTCCCCCAACATGGTCTAAGTTCATTGACCCTAAATGACCTTTGACCTTAATTATGTGACCTGAAACTCAGGCAGGGTATTTAGTAATTCTTGATTAACCTTATGGCCAAGTTTCATGAACTAGGTCTATATACTTTCTAAGTTATGCTGACATTTAAAAAACGTAACCTTCGGTTAAGATTTGGTGTTAACGCCGCCGCCGTCGGAAAAGCGGCGCGTATAGTCTCACTCTGCTATGTAGTAGACCGGCCAAAACGATTTTTTATACTTTGGACGGCAAAATTTGTTAATACTTGCTAATGCTTGGCATCCCAGCTAATAGTCTTGCAAAAATACCCAGGAATAGCGTACGGCCGGATGCCAAGCGCAATTTTGCTTGAAAGTGTCATTTTTAGCGTAAAATCTGAAAGAATGTCGAAAATCACGCATTTTGATATTTTGACGGATTGTTTTAATATTTTTGATTATCTTTGATATGCAATTACTCTTATTCAGAGTTTCAAATTATAAGTCTCATAAATATGCATTTCAAATTTGAATATTACTCACAAACATATGGCACAGGAAACATAAAACCGCGATTTCCTCAAAATAAAAGTTTGTGAAAACTATCAATAGTTTAAAGTTTTTTACGCAACTTAAATTCTTCGATTTAAATGCGTTTCTCAATCGAATGTATAGTAAATGTCCTAATGCCACAAATATTAAAAGAATTTTCAAGTAAGATGGAATATATCTCATTTTATGTTATCCGAAAGGAGACACTGTGCATTTTACCAGGTGCGCATTTTGAAAGAAAAATTGAAAATACCGTACATTATGTACATAATTACTTGTATAAGTACATACTAAAGCGAGTTTTTAATTACATGTATAAATACACACTAAAGCGAGTTTTTAATTGAATAGCACAATTTGTCAATTCTTTGCATCCCAGCTCAAATTCTTGCGGAAATACTGAGGAATAACGTACGGGCGGATGCCAAGTGCACTTTTGCATGAAAGTATCATTTTTAGCGTGAAATCTGAAAGAATGTCGAAAATCACGCATTTTGATATTTTGACGGATTATCATCATATTTTTTATTATCTTTGATATGGAATTATTTTTATTCAGAGTTTCAAATTATAAGTCTACTAAATATGCATTTCAATGTGGAATATTGCACACACATATATGGCAATATGACATAAAAATCGTGATTTACTCAAAATAGAAGTTTGTGAACACTATCAATAGTTCTAAGTTTTTTTACAACTTAAATTCTTCGATTTAAATTGGTTCATCTATTGAATATCGATCGTTTCTAATGTCACAAATATTAAAAGAATTTTCAAGTAAGATGGAAGAAATATTTTCCGAAAGGGGGCATGCAAAATTTAGCGGGGAGGGGGGGGGGCATTTTGAATGTAAAATTGAAGATACTGTAAATTATTGACATAATTACATGAATAAGTACATACTTAAAACGAGTTACACAATTTCTGGCCGCAACTGCCTCTTCCCCCCCCCCCCCCCCCCCCCGCTGCCTAAGGTCATGTGTAGTGTCCGAAAGGATTACATGGAGCTGAAAGTATCCCGTTTTCAAGATAATAAACCACTAGCGTAAAGGGGGGGGCAGACTGCCCTCCCCCCACGCCGCTGTAATATACCCAAAGTATTCTGCTCGTGATACGAGTGTATATTTTATTGTGGTTTAGCGAGATAGGCACCCTACACGGGATTACAAAAAGATGGCAAATAAATCTTCGACTCGAGCTTCGCGCCGGCATTAATATATGAGATAAACAACTTGCTATCTGTTTAAAAAAAAACCTTGCTTGAAGTGTCAACTTCTCAGAATCCAGTCGCATCCAGTCCATTATTAAATAAATGTGAATACTGTATGTCCAATCTTTAGCTCTTCTCTCCCAATTTTAGCTCGCGCTTTTGCGCTAACGTTTTTTGTTAAGTAAGATATTCATCTTTTTCTTCATTAAAAACATGTTTAAAATCTTTCGTTTAATTCGACATTTTCAGTTCACGCTTCGCGCTCGCATCAAATGCTATAATTAAATACTGATCATTGTTCATGATTTCACGATTTTTGTTTTACCTCATTTGCTTAGAAAGCGTGAATGCTTCTAAGCAAGCAACCAGATGACCGATGGCTTAAGGTACTCTCCGAGGGACCTATAGGATTAAAATGTCTTACTACCATTTAAATGCCTTACTTGGCACTAGCGCACCAAGTGGGAATCGAACCCAGGCCACCGGAATCCGAAACCCCCTCACTACCGATTGAGCTATATATCGCGCCTTAGAATGTTTCGTTTCTAATTAAAAAAAAGCCAGCTCGGCTTGTGCTGGATTTTTTTTTAAAACAGATACATAACATTCTTTATTTCAAAACGTCATAAAAATGTCCAGTTTACGGATTGGAATATAAAAATCAGATTGCGTTTCGCGCTCGCATCAATAGCCTATATATCATTAAAAAAAAAATGTATTAAATGCTCCGTTTTCACGTCAGAATATTAAAAATTTCTGAAATTTTTAACATTACAATAATGTTCATGATTACACTTACGAATTGTGTAACTTTCTAACTTTCAACTCTAAATTTCATGGCATATGAATTAATCTATTTTGGTACCATCTGCAAAATACCAAGCCCCGCCCCCGTGCTTCTCTGCTGACAAAATCCTAGCTACGCTGCTGGAGAGTGAGCTGACTGACCAAGTCTTTTAAGCAAAAGCCTTAATTTAGGGAAGAATTTGTGTTTATTAATTAAAAAAATATGTTTAAAATTACAATATCTACATTCAATTGAGGTTATAATAAATATGTAGAAATATATAAATAAAAGAATAAATAAATAAATAAATAAATAACTAAATAACCCCCTCCCCAGCAAGCTTTCTATTATTTTGCTTCTGTTGTTTTATGCTTTTTCTTGATTTTTTTTTTTTTTTTTTTTTTTTTTTTGGGGGGGGGGGCAAGTTTCCCCTCCCCCTCACTTCCATGCATCTTCTATCAAAAGGCTTATGTCAGTGTCCGTAGCTCATTTTCCCAATTTTAGAATGTAGAAGGCGTTGTTTCATGCAACTGCGGTCTCTTTGATCAGTTAATTGAACAGTTCATTTGGGGGGGGGGGCAAGTTTCCCCTCCCCCTCACTTCCATGCATCTTCTATCAAAAGGCTTATGTCAGTGTCCGTAGCTCATTTTCCCAATTTTAGAATGTAGAAGGCGTTGTTTCATGCAACTGCGGTCTCTTTGATCAGTTAATTGAACAGTTCATTAGACCAAAAATTAAAATAGATCGGTCAATAACCATTTGCATGAGCTAAGAGTTTTCATCTGTGGAGAATGATGTTTGAAATACTAAAAGAGTAGGTTCTTTAAGTTCACATTTTAATTCTTAAAGCTCATTTCATCACATGTATTACCATGTTGGGAAATGCAGTCGCACGACCATTATGACAAACAAATCTAAAGGCTAATGACCAGCGTCCAGCGCAGATATTGTAATATATAGATTGCATTTCCCAAATTGGCATTGGCAATACATACATGTATGTCCAGGCTGCCCATATGCAGGGTCGGGCTGTCCGACTACGATATATAACAGCATGGACCTATGATAATAGCAAACGCGAAAACTGTAGTGAAGCAAAATGAATTGAATGAAAATTATAACTTGCAATGCAAAAGACCAAATAACATTTATTATTCATATTTTCACATAATAATTATAGCAGCAGAACATTGGAAACAACTGAAACTAATAATTATTCACAAAAGCGCCATTCATGTGATAATAAAATAATAAGCTCATCGAACCTAAATGACGTATAACCTTGATCATGTGAACTGAAATGTGTGCAAAATGATCCATCATACTTTAATACCCTTATATTCAAGTTTAATCATGAACTGGATCAATGAAATTCAAAAGTTATGATGACATTAAGAAAAAAATACCCCCATATATATGGCCAAAGTTCAGTGACTCTAAATGACCTTTGACCTTAATCATGTGATCTAAAACTTGTGCAAGACGATCAGTAATACCTGAATACTGTTATAAGTGTCATTAATTTTTTTTTCCTATATACGTTCAAGGTTATAACGAAATTTCGAAAACGTAACCTTGGTTAAGATTTCAAGGTTGATATGACGCTGTTATATCAAAACTACCGTCGCCTCCGCCGGAAAAGTGGTTCCTTTAGTCCTGCTCTGCTATGCATGCAGGCGAGACAAAAAATAGGTATTGCCGTGGCAACGGCCATACTTTTTTAGACTTTAATAATCCAATAATTGAAGTAAAATGCAGATTGACAGAGTAGTTTAAAAATGCCAATTCGATCGTTTTATTCATACATGTATATTTTATATGCACTAGCGTACCTACGGGGGGTGGGGGCAGAGGGGGCAGTCTGCCCACTCCTGACGAGTCCCAACCCATGCAAAAGACGTATCCATGCCCCCCCCCCCGACGAGCTTGAAGACCTTTTTTGCCCCCCCCCCCCTGACGAGCTTGAAGACCTTTTTTTTTGCTTGTCAAATTTTTTGGCCGACGGTTTTGCCACCCCCCCCCCCTCCTGTGGAAAATCGTAGGTACGCTACTGTTTCTATGATTTTGGATATAGATATTCCTACAAAATCAATGTTACCATGGTAAGGGCAAATTAGATATCAGACCTATTTATGAATATCGCCACAGGTAGATTTACGTTCAGCACCAATTAATTCGCGGAAATAGCAAGAAGATCGAACTCTACAAAAGTAAACATAATCCGATATAATATGACGAGTATCGCACTGATTAATATTAGTATGTGCAATATAGATGTAATATTGTGCGCTGTTTGTATTTTATCAGAAATGCGCATCCGATAATTGTACATTGTTATCTTTCGCATATATAACATAAAATGATATATCTTGCATCTTCTTTCAACATTTGTTTTCACTATATGTGCCATGACAACAATTATTATGTATTTATTCGGTTAGCGCTAAAATTGACGAAATTGAGATGCGGAACACAAACATTATACTATTGATAGTTTTCACAAACTACTATTTTTAGTAAATCACGATTTTATATTTCATATTGCCATATATGTGTGTGTAATATTCCAAATTGAAATGCATATTTACTAGACTTTTGATTTAAAACTCTGAATAAAAATAATTCCATATCAAAGATAACCAAAAATATGATGATAATCCGTCAAAATATCAAAATGCGTGATTTTCAACAGTCTTTCAAATTTTACGCAAAAAATGATACTTTCACGCAAAAGTGCACTTGGCATCCACCCGTACGTTATTCCTCAGGATTTCCGCAAGACTTTTAGCTGGGATGCAAAGAATTGACAAATTGTGCTATCCAATTAAAAACTCGCTTTAGAATGCACTTATACATGTAATTAAAAACTCGCTTTAGTATGTACATGTAATTATATACATAATGTACGGTATTTTCAATTTTTCTTTCAAAATGCGCACCTGGTAGAATGCACATTGTCTCATTTCAGATAACATAAAGTGAGATATCTTCCATCTTACTTGAAAATTCTTTTAATATTTGTGACATTAGGACATTTACTATACATTTGATGGATAAACGCAGTTGAATCGAAGAATTTAAGCTGCGAAAAAAAAACTTCAAACTATTGATAGTTTTCACAAACTTTTATTTTGAGGAAATCGCGGTTTTATGTTTCCCTGTGCCATATGTGTGTGTGCAATATTCAAATTTGAAATGCATATTTATGAGACTTATAATTTGAAACTCTGAAGAAAAATAATTTCATATCAAAGGTAATCAAAAATATTAAAATAATCCGTCAAAAAATCAAAATGCGTGATTTTCAACATTCTTTCAGTTTTTACGCTAAAAATGACACTTTCACGCAAAATTGCGCTTGGCATCCGGCCGTACGCTATTCCTGGGTATTTTTGCAAGACTTTTAGCTGGGATGCCAAGCATTAACAAATTTTGCCGTCGAATCCTTATCTAGAGCACTTTTTGACTTTTGGCCGGTCTACTAATGCAGGTGAGACAAAAACGGGACACTTTATTAATGTTTTGTAAATCATGAAAAGAATGAGTAATAAGGGATCTTCCTACATTAATAATGCGAGCACAAAGCGCGAGCAGAAATTTTTTGATAAAAGTTGTGATCTGAAACTGGATAATGATTTAAATAGAGAGCAAGTTGACTATCTGAATAAACATGCGCGCGCGTGTTTCATATTTAGACCTAGAATCTAGGCATTCTAAATACATCTTTTATCATGAAAATCAATGCGAGCACTAAGCACGAGCTTAAATTATTTGATATTCCGATCTAAAAAAGGAGTCAATTTCAGCTCTATATTTTAGCACTTTGTAGGAAAATTGTGAGGTGGATATGGATCGCACTTAATAAAGAGCTTATAGTTTTTATTATTACTTTGAGTTTTAACATAGGACCGGGACATCTTTAGGACATGCATATGAAAATGAGGACTATCTTCCTATTCCTCTTGCTGAGTGCGAGATGAAACAAAAGGGACAATTTAATTATTAAATTAATATCTTATTCATTAATGCCTAATGAGGGCGCGAAATCTGATGATATTATGGCCTGAAAACTGGACATTTCAAGCATTTTTGTTATTATAGATAGGATGCATCAAATTTATATATTTTAACCATTAATGCGGGCGCAAATCGCGAGCCAATTTTTTTGATAAACTGTAATGAAAAGGGGATTTTAAGTAGTTTGTTGTATAATCAATATTGAGACATACATAACTCGCCAATCAAAATGCGAGCGTGCATATTGTGGCGGCCTTCCGTCTTGGAACGGGTCCTGGATGCTGGGGGGCCGGCCTGTCCCTTGCCTCGATCACCTTCATCCGTTGATAAATTACTAGCCATCTTAACTGCGAGCGGTTTCCTTATATCTGTATTATATGGCGTTATGTCGAGACCCGGGCGTGTTCCGTTTTCCCAAAATATATGGGGGTGGAGTGTTGAGAGGGAATATGGACGATAATTATAGGTGATTTCTATTGGAGCTGTATAATCTATATGGGAAGGCTTATACTGTAGTAGTCAATTGGATTCCATAGATCACACAGGTTGGAGACGATGAATAAACTTAGTTTATGACAACGGTCATAATTTAATTATACATTCAGCATCTCTTACATGTTATCACCATTAAAACCGTCACCAATTATCCAGAATTGTATTTGCAGTAGTAGAAATTAAGCGAGCAATGTTCGTTTCCAAACCTTTTCTTAATGCAGCCCAGATGGAGAGGAGCGCAGGGAGTTCTTCGTCCGACTCCGACCTTAGCCATCAGCGTCGAAGTGACGAGATCGTGTGTGTGTATTTGAGTTTTTGTCAGACGTGTATCAATCAGATATGATTATTTACGTCTGGGACCGACCTTTAACGTCACCATCCGAAAGACGTGACCAGGGTTCGAACCTCGAACCTCTGCATCAATTTGTAACTTCCCCACGTAGCTTGGATTACAGGCGCACGCCACAACGCCCAGTTGTGACGAGATCACTGCGTAACTCCGCTATTTATAGTCTCCGAGAGCTGCCTTACGCAGTGCGTTGCGTCCGTCGACCATTGAGTTCTAACGCGCCACAGCTATAGCGCCATCTACGTTTACTGCATTATAACCAAAACCGAAGCGGACGGGTTCGTTACACAGCCCCCTCTTCAAGGAATGTGTCCTCACATTAACAGAGGGATTCCAAACAATTTGACAAAGCAACCAAAATGTATTGAATTATATGCATCGCTGTATTAATCATACTGAGAGTTATGTCCTCTTTATATACACTCCTTATATGAATACTATGTACAATCAATCTCTCTGCATCTTCCATAACTTATTTCTGTAAGCTCTCATTAATAGCAACATTATCATCATTCTCATTAGCTATATGAAACGTGTTCATTCTGTGGACATTAACTCTGAATATAAACATTACAGCGAGTACTTCTATATTAAGTAATATTTGTACATCTAGGACACCTCCTTGAACGTTATTATCCGAAAAGATAATGGTGTGGTGTTTTACAAAACAAATAATTGGCTTACACTACGACATGAATATGGCGAAACATTTATATACATATGTAAGTCCAGTAGACATTGAGTTGTTTTTCACATTGGTTCAACAGTTCGTGTGGATTAGTGCTTCTATCTGATTAGTTAATTCTTTAACAGTCAGAATCCTAATTGTGTCTTCTGTTATGCCACACAGTAGATCCATAGATCGATATATATTAACAGTTTGTCAGTTATAGAAACAGCTACAGTACAGTTCCACATCTATCTACAAATGGAAAGTTATGAGTGTTCAATAGAAATAGTCTGGAGGTCTTCTCTGCCTCCTAGGATAGCGTGAAGGGTTGACGTCTGAGTCACTAGAATCATCAGGTAATGGAATTCCTGGTTCTACTGTAATCTCAGTAGAAGCCTGAGTAGGTTGTCCATCATTCACAACATCTGGTTCACGATCGGTTGTCACTTCGTCTGTTAGGTCGACTGGCTGAGTCCTCCAGGCCTCCGGTACATCAGATCCGTTGTAAAGCTTCAGGCGGTCGAAGTGGACTACTCTCAGTTTGCACCTTGGGGGATCTCAGGATACGATAGGTCACGTCGGAAAGTCTGGACACCACCTGGTAGTGACCTTCTCATTTAGGTGCCAATTTGGGACTGACTCCTTTCTTCCTGGCATTGTTGCGGAGCCAAACAAACTGTCCAGCTTCGTAGAGTTTCCCATCTGATTTCCGATCATAGTTCCTCTTCTGGCGTCGCAGTTCAACACCCTTACGTTCCTGGGCCCTTTGGTACGTCTCTTCCATTCTTTCCCTTAGCTGCTGTGCATAGTCCGTCCACTCACTTCCATCCTGTTTGGAGAACTTCAAATCGATCGGCAGTGAAACCTCTCGGCCAAACATCATCATGTTTGGTGTCTCCTTGATTGTGTCGTGCGTGGAGCTTCTGTATGCAGCTGTGGCGTAGGGTATATACCTGTCCCAGTCCCGCTGGTGCTTCTCTTGTTTGTTTGTTTGTTTATTTATTATTCGATTATTAAAAAAACATGAAATATATATTACATAAGTACATGACATAAATGGCATAAATAGAAATAAACAAAATGAATTGCAAATGAATAGATACAATACAATAATCGAAAGGATAGCCCATTTCAGAGTTATTGACATAAATTACTCTGGTCTTCCATGGGGTCCATAAAAAGATATATTAAAATAGTTTACATTGCAATACAAGGAAAATTTGATTAAAAAGAAAAGTGTGAAATAGAAAAAAAAAATATATATATAACATATGTATAATTGAATGTATCAATTAACACCCCCCCCCCCACCAACGATACAAATTATCAAACCAGAACCTACTTTATCACCCCCCCCCCCCTATGTGAGCAGCAATAGAGATGCTAACAAATGGGGTTTATACATCAACCAAGTATTCAACTATTAGTCTATTGAATTCCTTAAGTGTGCCAGATTGGCGTATTCTTATCGGTAATTCATTGTATAACACAGTTGCACGATACATAAAAGTTCGTTTGCAATAGTTGGTTCGCGGTTTAGGAAGAGCCAACAGGCCTGATGTTCTGAAATTATATTTGTTTTCCTTAATAACAAAGTTCTCCTTCATGATAATGCATGATTTGGCTCCTGGGTATATACCCAGGAGCCAAATCATGTATTATTTTATACATAAATGATAACATGTGTCTCTTTCTTCGCTTACATAGTTGTTCCCAGTTCAGCAGATTATGAAGTTCAGAAATAGATTTATGTTCATATGGATTTATGCCTAAAATTATTCTAGATGCTCTGTTTTGGAGTTTTTGAAGTTGTTGTAACAAATTCATACTGGTGGATTGCCAGACTACATCAGCATAGTCAAAATGAGGTAAAACAACAGTGTTGTATATTATGTTCAAGTTTGAACTACTCATAAAGTGTTTAAGTCTACATAAGAAATTTATCATTTTTCCTATCTTCTTACACATGTTATCTACCTGCAGATTCCATTTCAATTCTGAGTCAACAAGAACACCGAGATATTTGAAACTTTTAACTTGTGTTAAGCGAACACCATTTAAGTTTAAATCTATAGAACCATTCTTAGTAAGCATTTTTTTCGAGCCTATCAACATACAAACAGTTTTGTCACAATTTATTCTTAACTTGTTTTTCTTCATCCACGATTCAAGTACTTTCAATTCCTTATTCATTGTTCTTTGTAAAACTTGTGGTTCTTCATGTGAAAAATATACCACAGAATCGTCTGCATATAAATGTACAGAACATTTGTTGAAACATTTGGGCAAATCGTTTATAAATATAAGGAACAACAGTGGACCTAATAAGGACCCTTCTGGAACACCAAATTTGAGAGGCTGTTCCTCTGACATTGCATCATTTACTGATGTGATAATTGCTCTACCTGATAAGTAACTTTTAAACCAGTTAAGTGCTATATCAGTAATCCCAATTCTCTCAAGCTTTATATGCAAGAGGATCTTATGATCCACAGTGTCGAATGCTTTTTGCAGGTCTACAAAAACAGTTCCAGTGTACATTTTGTTATCAAGAGATCTGAGCCATTCATCTGTAACCTTAATCAGGGCAGTGCATGTCGAGTGCTTAGATCTAAATCCTGATTGTTCTTTTGTTAAAATATTATTTGCATGAAGATAATGAATTGTTTGCTGTTGAATTATCTTTTCCAAAAGTTTAGAGACACATGGCAGTAGCGAAATTGGTCTATAATTGTCCGGTTGTGTTTTATCACCTTTTTTAAATAATGGTATTATCTTGGCTACTTTCCAACGTTTAGGGACTATACCTTCTGTAATGGATTCATTTATCAGAAATGTCAAAGATCTAAGCACTACTGGAGCAGCTGCTTTCAAAATGAATGAACTAATGTCATCAATGCCAACAGATTTTTTATTTTTTAAAGAATAAATTAATTTCAACACATCGATTTCTGACACTGGAGATAGAACAAAAGTTTCACGAAATGTACCTGTATTTCCATTGCAATAAGTTTCTATATCGTCATTAAAGTTTTCAGCACCAGACCTTAATTTTTCAGCAATACTTGCAAAGTGACTGTTAAAATCATTTGCTAGAGTGATATTATCATGTGCAATACTTATAAGAGGTGGAGAGGAGCTTCTGTTAGGTACAAAAGATTTCAAAATTTTCCAAGATTTGTTTCGGTCCTTACATTCACTTAATTTCTCAGAATAATACTTCTTTTTATTTTTTCTAATCTCTAATGTGACTTTATTTCTTAAGCGTCTATATTCATTCCAGTAAACATCCTGTTTTTTGTGCCTTGCCTTATTTTTCATTTTATCACGAGATTTTATAAGTTCAAATATTGAATCATTAAGCCAAGGGGAATGTTTCTTTCTCACACGCTTGGTTTTCAAAGGCATGTGTTTGTTGACAACCTCTAACAACCTCTGGATCCAGTAGAGTAGCAAGAATGTTGATCAGTGTCCGGTTGAACCTTTCAATCCTCCCATCACTCTTTGGGTTGTACGGTGTCGTCCTTGTCTTTCTGACACACAGTAGTTTACAAACTTCTTGGAAGACGTTGGACTCGAAGTTCCTGCCCTGGTCACTATGTATCTCATTAGGAACTCCATAGCGGCAGAAGAATTCGTCCACAAGCTTCCATGCCACTGTTTCAGCCTTTTCATCTGGTATTGCATAGGCCTAAACATACTTGGTATAGTAGTCAGCTACCACAATAATGTACTTGTTCCCGTCTTCAGTCACTGGCAATGGTCCCATAATGTCCAGGGCGATCCTCTCCATCGGATATCCACTCTGCCTCTGCTGTAGCGGAGCTCTTTTCCCTGGCCCTGCCTTCTGTCGGTGAGCGCAGTCTGGACATTGCCTAATGAAGGATCTGACATCTTCCTTCATTCCTATACCCAGTAGAAACGTTCCTGTATCTAGTGTAGAGTCTTCGTCATACCAAGATGTCCTGCTATGGGAGAGGAGTGTAGATCCTGTAGTACCTCCGGTATCAGAGCTTTATGTAGCACATAACGCCGGCTGACATCACGTCCATCTCCTGATTCCCATCTCCTGTAGAGAACACCATCTTTGAACTCTAGCTGGTCCCAGTGATCCAGGAGAACCTTGATCTTAAAAAGATATGCCGTCGCCTCTTCCCGGGATGGCTTCCTCCCTTCCACCAGTGCATTCCAGACTGGATTTATGTTAGGATCTTCCTGCTGGGCCTCTTGGATGTCAGCTAGATTGTCATTCCTCAACGTAATGACGTTGATATTCCCAGTGTCTCCTTCATAGATGCAACCTCCTTCTCGCTTACACTGTCTGCATGGTCTTCGAGATAGAGCGTCAGCGTTGCTGTTAATTCCTTCCAGCTCTATGTATAATTTCAATGTCGTAGCTTGCTATGACTTCTAGCCAGCGTGCCAGCTGACCTTCAGGTTGCCGGAAATTCATCAGCCATCTCAGAGCTCCGTGATCAGTCCTCACCTGGATGTGGCGACCATACAAATACTGCTTGTAGTGTTTGAGGTACACTACTAGAGCAAGTAGTTCCTTGCGGGTTACACAGTAGTTCCTTTCTGGTTTGCTTAGGACTCGGCTTCCATAGGCAATTACCCGTTCCTGTCCATTCTGTATCTGAGAGAGTGCACCGCCGATACCATCATTGCTGGCGTCTGTGTCCAGAATGGACCTTCCCTCCACAGTAGGGCATACCAGTATTGGAGCTGTGACTAGTCTGTGCTTCAGTTCCTCGAAGGCTTATTGGCAGTCCTGGTTCCACTCAAACTTCCGTCCTTTCTCTGTCAGTTGGTGCAGAGGTCTAGCAATTCTGGCAAAGCCTTCAACGAAGCGACGGTAATGAGATGCAAGGCCTAAGAATCCTCGGACCTCCCTCACTGACTCGGGTCTGGGCCATGTCCTGATTGTTTCTGTTTTGTCCTTCTCAGTGGATATGCCTTCTGCAGAGACGACGTGCCCGAGGTAAGAAACAGACGTCTTGAACAGGTTGCACTTCTTCGGCTTCAACTTCAGCCCTGTCTGTCTTAGACGTTCAAACACCTGCTGCAGCCTCGCCATCTCCTCATCAATGGATTTCCCGAACGTCATCCAAGTAGACCAATAGCGTCTCCCAGTGCAGTCCTCTCAGTACCTGGTCCATGAGTCTTTCAAACGTTGCTGGGGCGTTGCACATGCCAAAAGGCATGACCTTCCAGGTATACAGTCCCCCATCTGCTAGGAAAGCTGACTTCCTCTTAGCATCCGAGTCAAGCTCTACCTGCCATTACCCACTAGCAAGGTCCAACGTTGAAAACCATTTGGCTCCAGAGAGTGCGTCAAGGGTCTCGTCGATACGAGGGAGAGGATATGCATCCTTCAATGGTAACACTATTTAGTTGCCTGTAATCAACGCAGAAGCGTTGGAAGCCGTCTTTCTTCCTGACTAAGACGATGTTGGCTGCCTACGGACTGTCTGAAGGCTCGATAAGTTCCCTGTCCAGAAGATCGTTGACATGCTTACTGATTTCTTTTCGCTGTCCAAATGAATGTTTCCGTGGCCTCTGTTTGATTAGCATGGTCTGTCCGGTGTCAACTGTATGTTTCACCAGGTTGGTTTTCCGCAAGTCATAGTCTCCTTTGGAAAAGACATCCTGGTATGTAGTCAGTAGCTTAGCAATAGGTGCATGGTACTGCTCTGGCACCTCTAGTATACTCCGCTCGTACAAATTAGTCAAGTATTCTGGTAGATCAATCTCCTCACTGAAAAGCTGAGATGCCTGGATATCTGGATCTGATACTGATGTAAGATGTCCTAGTTCCGTCCCTTTCTTTATCACACGTTGTGATCCTGTAGGGTTGTACACTCTAACTGGGACTGCTCCATTACTAGTTCTGACGAGGGTCCTGGCCAAGATGATGCCTTTCTGTGTAGGTTGAAGTCTATCATTAGATGCTTCGACCATGCCTGTAATGTCATCTGAAACCCCGTCCAGTACTTTTCCTGTAATGATGCCTTCTCGGCCTGCCGGTATGGTGTACATCTCAGTAGCTATGATGCGGAAGCAAGTTCTAGTGTTGTCTTCATGGCGACACTGAACTGAACCCCACTTGGTTTCCATTGTAGCAGTCTCCAAGTTAAGCCTTGCTCCTAACTGCAGAAGATTATCCATGCCCAAGACTCCATCGCTACAGATATCAGCGACAATCAGGGTGATCCTTGCCTTCCCCTGGCCTATTATCACTTCTGTGTGGATCTTTCCATCCACCTCTCGGTGTGAGCCGTCTGCAAGCATAACCTTCTCTGTAGTAATTTGAATCGCAGGTTTCTCTTGTAGTTTCGCATATCCTTCCTTGGCGATGTATGTATCCATTGCTCCTGTGTCTACCAGAAAACACAGCTGTACCCCACTGATGGTGACTGGCACATACATGCCCTTCAGAATTCCTTTGCTGATTTCTCTATTGTACCTGGTTGTAACTATTGGCTGTGTGGTATTTAGTGTTGAGGGGCTGGTGCTTCCAGGTTCCTCGGCCGCGCCACGCCCCCCCCCCCCCTGGGTCGACCTTACTTCGTTTGTTGAGCCCTGATGTTGTTGCTCGGCTTGGTGAATCTGAGCCTCATCTCTTATCCCCTTTTTGCACTTCCTCTTCATGTGGCCTTTCTTCCCACAGTAGTAGCAGCTATCATCAAACTTATCTGAATTTCCCTGCTGCTTATGTTGCTTGTCACTAGGTACCACTGTCTGAAGTTGTGGCTGTAGTGCGGTCCTGATGGCCTCCGCCAATTTTTCCTCCAAGCTAGCTATCATGGCTTTTACTTCAGAGATTGATTCAGAAGTTGCTTTATCTTCCTCTCTCTCCCTTGTCATCGCCCTGCTGTACTTAGATTTCCTGCTGCTCCGCTGGTCCTCAGAATGATGGAAGGCCTCGGCTACCACTGCAGCATGTACCATATCATCCAATGTCTTACATTGGTTGTTGAACACTTCCTTGGGTTTCACAAGGGCATCCATGAAGTGTCCCTTCGCCAATCTGTCACGGACATCAAAGTCCAGCTCTGGGTAGGCCAATGCGGTGAGCTCTCTGATGCTTTGTGCAAGCTCCTTGAGGGTCTCTCCCTCCTGTCTCTGTCTTTGCTTCAGCTCCAGTAGATGATTCTCGGCCTGTTTATTATCTGAGAATCGATTGGCCAGCATTCTCTTTAGATCACTGGAGCCTACTGTTTGCCTTTGTTCACGTATCAGCCTTAGTGCCTGACCTCTTAAGCATGATGCCAGGATCCTCCCTGCTTCTTCATCATCCCAGCCATTCACTGCTCGGCATGAGTCGAAATGTTGGCTGTAATCAATCCATGATAAACGTCCATCATATTTGTCTGGCTTGATAAAGTGGGTACCCCTAGGCTTCTGTTGGGCGTCCTGTGATGACCTTGGTTTTGAGTTCTGCCCATGTTGGAGTGTATTTTCCAATGCTTAATGGATTATGGCCTGGAGCCTACTGTCATCTATTGGAGGGTCTCGCACAGCAGTTGGTTGCACAGGTGATGCCGTTTCCCTGATAGTATTTCGTACTGGCGATTCAATATGAATGCCTCTCCTATTCTGCCACGCAGGGGCGTCGATCCATTTTTCAGATTGGGGGGCAAAATCATGAATCAACTTTCCAAAGGCGCTCGATCACACAAAACAAACAGACTCAAACACACACACACACATATGCCTTTATGTATATATATTTAGATATATATATATATATATATATATATATATATATATAAGACGGGGCCCATTTTGTCTATATATATATATATATATATATATACACACACACACACACATCTCACCAACAAATTAAATAAAAAAATTAATAAAAAATAATAGATGCGAGCGCGAAGCGCGAGCTGAAAATTTTGATATTTTGATCTTTAAAAAAAAGAGTTTAATTGACGTTTTTAATAAAGAACAAGAAATATATCCAACAAAAGATTATTGCAAATCGAAGTGGGAGTTCTTTTGAGGTATAGAACTGAAAACGGGACATTCTATTCACCTATTCAATCATGAAAAGTATGGGTTTTTGCTACAGAAATGATGCGAGCGCGAAGCGCGAGCTGAAATTTTTTTATATTCTAATCTGAAAACCGGACATTTTGAGCACGATTTTAGATGAAGAACAAGTTGTGTATCTCAATCCCGCTTGCTGATTTCTATGTAACATTACAATCTTATTTTATTTTTTGCACATGCGGAATTATTGGGGGGGCAAAACGATATGTTTGCCCCCCCAATATTTTCATTGGTGGGGCGGTTGCCCCCCCTGCCCCCCCCCCCCCCCATGATCGACGCCTCTGCTGCCACGTAGTATTGGATGGCACTTCCTCCTCAGTGGTTGATGCTGTTTGGCTAGACCTATCTGTGCTTCCCCGAGTATTCAGTTTTCTTCGTCTCCGTTTGGTAGGCTTACTCTGCTCATTAGAGAATGATAAAAGCAGCTTCTCCATCTGTGCTTGCATAGATTTAGCCTGTTGCATCATCATAACCTGGGCCTTGGCTTGCTGTTTCATTTCGTCATTAGCATTGGCTTGATGTTTCATCATTTCCTCCTGAACCTTGGACTGATGTTTCATCATCTCTTCCTGAGCCTTCGATTGGTATTTCGTCATTTCCTCCTGGGCTTTGGCTTGATGTTTCATCATCTCGGCGATCTCCATCAGAGCCTCGGTCTTCTGCCTCCTCCTACTGGGAGAGAACCTGATTCCGGAATGGGTAGAAACTGATTCATCCCCTGAAGTAGAATTGCTGCCATCTGTTCCAGATGTCCACTCGTTCTCCATCCCACTCCTGACACCATTTGTGTGGCGGCCCTCCGTGTTTCTTGGGTTATATATCGATGAGCACCTATCCTGGAAAAATCATCTAGATGCTGTCTGCACAAAGGTGTCTCGCAGTGTAGGTGTTATTTATAGGTTAAAATCAATTTTACCTGAAATGATACTGATAACAATATACAATAGTATTGTTCTACCTTATCTGACATATTGTAATGTTGCCTGGGGAAACACTTTTAAGTCTTATCTTGATAAATTGAGAGTATTGCAGAAAAGGGCGATACGACTTATAACAAATTCTAATTATATACATCCAAGTACTCCGTTATTTCTTCGTCTGAAAATGCTACCACTTAGTGAACTTGTGTCGTTCAATTGTGCATTGTTCATGTTCAAACTACAATCGATGCCCCAAGAATGTACTTTAAAAAAATTATTTCTTCAGAATTCACAAATACATAGTTATAATACACGTCAAAAGGATCTTATTCGTCAGCCATTTGCGAGAACAAATGTCACTCTGACCTCCTTTCATATATCATGTATTAAAGAGTGGAACAATTTACCTGTTGATATAAAAAATAGTAAAACTCTTTTCATGATCAAAAGATTATCCAAAACTTACTTTCTTGACAGATTATGATTATTTTCCTTCAATGTGTATTTTAAGTTGATGTATTTGCATTTAACATGTTTAATTTGATGACCTACTCAGAATTTATGTTTAGTATGTGCATATGTGGGTGAATGTGGTTGTGTGTGGGTGTGTGTGTGTGTGTATATATGTGTGTCTGTAACAGTTTCCATTCTATTTTTAGCATCTTAACCTTATATATATATTTTTGTCTCTCCTTTTGTATCTTGTAGATTAGTATATATCCTATGTTGTATGTTAATAATCATAAGTATTTCAGGGCCCTACTCACAAGCTTTGCTTTTAAAGGGGTCCTAAAACCAATTCGTCTATGCTATAATCTAATTGATGTATGTTTATGTACTCATTTACATTGTATGTATATCCATTTTGATTATGATGTGATGTTTTTGGTTTTGAATAAATAAACTTGAACTTGAACTTGAACTCTTGGAACGGGTCCTGGATGCTGGGGGGCCGGCCTGTCCCTTGCCTCTATCACCTTATATCTGTATATATGGCGTTATGTAGAGACCCGGGCGTGTTCCGTTTTCCCAAAATATATGGGGGTGGAGTGTTGAGAGGGAATATGGACGATAATTATAGGTGATTTCTATTGGAGCTGTATAATCTCTATGGGAAGGCTTATACTGTAGTAGTCAATTGGATTCCATAGATCACACAGGTTGGAGACGATGAATAAATGTAGTTTATGACAACGGTCATAATTTAATTATACATTCAGCATCTCTTACATGTTATCACCATTAACACCGTCACCAATTATCCAGAATTGTATTTGCAGTAGTAGAAATTAAGCGAGCAATGTTCATTTCCAAACCTTTTCTTGATGTAGTCCAGATGGAGAGGAGCGCAGGGAGTTCTTCGTCCGACTCCGACCTTAGCCAGCGTCGAAGTGACGAGATCTATATTTATTTTATTTTTATTGGCACGTAAGTCAATTTGACTATTTGTGCCAGCTAATAACTTAAATTTTTATTTGGCTTTAATGCCTGAAAAATAAAATTTGATTGGCTTTTGTGCCAGCTTTGATATTTATGCACCATTTACCAAATCATGGTGTTATATTGATTTTGATGTACCATTTATGTTTTTTTGGTGTTATTTTCATGCACCTTTTATTATCATGGTGTTATAACAAGTCTTATTTATGGGTCTTATAAGGTATTATCATTTTTCAATTCAATTTTTATTATCTTGTTGCGACAAGTCAATCCAGGTGAAAAAAACAGAGATTGTGACCAAAATTACTCTGGAAATCTGTGAGAGACTTTTGCAAACCCCCCACTGAATATGTTTAGCAAAGTGTGATATAACATGAAATTTGGGGTAATGTTTATTTCACATTTTAACATCTGCCGTCACGTCGTGACGCTATAGTAAGCAAAATTTTGTTTGGAGCGTAACTGCCCAGGAAGATCAATAATGATTATTATGAATTTTGCCCGGAGAGGTCGTAAATTTTGGTGGCTTTTTGGTGCCCTTGAGAAGCCCAATTTGGTGAGGTAGTTTTGTGCCTGTTAAGATGGCAAATTTTATAGTGACATGAATGATTCATTTTATTTTCCAAGTATTCCCCTCTTCTTATATTCACTCGTCTTTCTCCTCTTCTTTTTTCCTCCTCTCTTTTTCCTCCCTTTCCGCCTTTTTTTTTCTTTCCTTTTTTTCCTCCGCCAATAGGGGGGGGGGGGGTGCGGGCCCCTCGCCCCCCTGGATCCGCCTATGATAGTACCATGCATGCACCACCGCTATCCGCACACAACATGTGTGCATATCAAGTTAGCTGAGCTGAGCGCAGCAACTCTTGACGCGGTCATCATCCGGGGTCAAATTCCGAATTGCTTGTAATTTGCTCACTCTCTATCATGGAAGATGACATTCCGTCAATTTGTTGGTATGACCAGGGACGTTATGTTATTCTTTTATGAATGGGTTATAGATCTATTCTTAATTGTTTATTATAATACTATAACGTGATGGATCGACTAGATCTAGATCATAAAGATATATATACCGGTAACGCTAGTGATATATCTCTATGATCTAGATCTACTAAAGACGAACGTAAACTGGGATTTCTTATCATCATAAAAGACCAAAAATAGCCTATAGGGGGACATTTGATATTGTGTCCCCCCCCCCTACTATTTAGAGTAGGGGGACACGTCCCCCTGGGATTTCCGCCCATGATTCCACCTGTGGCATGAGAGGAGGTAAAAGGGACTCAATTCAGAGCCTCTAAAAGAGCCATGATCTGGCCGGGGATATACAACAATAAGAGAAAAAGAAGGAGGAGAAGAAGTTGAAGAAGAATTAAGGAAAAGGAGAGGGAGAAGAAGAAGAAGAAGAAGAATTAAGCAGAAGAAGAAAAGAAAAAGAAGAAGAGGAGGAGCTAAGAGCTTCTCATCCTCTCCTCGATCCTCTTATTCTGGCAAGCTATTTGAGGAGAACTTCCAGAGCGAGCCGGTAGCCGAGATCGGCCTCAAGTTCAGTAACCTCATGATGCCATCGGTATTCAACATGGCGCAGACCGGTGTACTTCCGTTTGTGAGGGGTGTGGATCTCAGTCGAAACGATTTTCGGGTATGTTATTGTTCTTTGATCACATTTATATAAAAACTAGTATTTGTCGACAATATATTTTGTTGTTTGGTATTACGATTTAGTAAGATTCATCGTGAGGACATGAAGTATCGCTCGTGATAATGGTCTAACATTCGAGATCAAATTACCTTGTGTAGTCCCACATGCTAAAGTTAACGTTAGCTTCTAACGTAGACAGCTGGCAGCCGTCTGTTTCGAGTAGACACTTCAGCCGGGCCGGGCGGGCGATCGCGCGGACACAGTGCTAGACGTAGATTTTTGCATTGCAGTGAATGGCGGGCGCATATCTAACACACACAGTTCGCTCCGCTCGGCACTTTGGCCGAGCGCTGGAGTTGCATTCGGCATTGCTCGAAAAGACAGAGTCAGTTTCTTTCTTTATTCCGCTGATTTTGATTGGTCAAAAATTCCCGCGGTTTCTTCGTACATCTTCGGTAAACATCGGAAATATACAAGACGGAGTTTCCCTTACCTTCATGCAAGGGAAGGACCTAATATATATAGGTATTTATTTTTCTTTGCTTGAAATCACCTTCTCGTAATCATCGAATCCCTTGTAAACTCGGTCAGTAATAAAAGGCACTTCAGTCGGGCGGGCGATCGCGCGGACACAGCGCTAGACGTAGATTTTTGCATTGCAGTAAATGGCGAGCGCCTATCTAACACACACAGTTCGCTCCGCTCGGCACTTTGGCCGAGCGCTGGAGTTGCATTCGGCATTGCTCGAAAAGACAGAGTCAGTTTCTTCCTTTATTCCGCTGATTTTGATTGGTCAAAAATTCCCGCGGTTGCTTCGTACATCTTCGGTAAACATCGGAAATATACAAGACGGAGTTTAACTTACCTTCATGCGAGGGAAGGACCTAATATTCAGGTATTTATTTTTCTTTGCTTGAATTCACCTTCTTGTAATCATCGGATCCCTTGTAAACTCGGTCAGTAATAAAATTGTATATTTGAGAACATTTTGTGAAATTCTAATCAAATTTGGTCCGTAGAGAGTTTGCGAATATGAGCTTCAGTTTTGAGTGTCATGAGGTGTTTGTGAATCTGACTCGGCCGATCGAGCAGGGTTGTTTTGAGCGTATACGAACAGCTGTGAGTGACGTCATCCCCACTGCGTTGGGCCTGAGATTAGTCTTGGTATTCAGACACAGTATGTTTCAGCCGTTGTATATTTTTTTTAATTACGATTTGAGCTCTGTTAATTATGAAATTCAAATTGTTATTTTGAAAATAATTTTGTAGAATTCGTGTGAAATAAGTATTAAGAGCAAAACTGCAAGTAAACTTCAAGAATTTTGTTTGATATGTGATTTTTTGTTGGAATGCATCTGAATGTCTAGAATATGGTATTGTTAATGAAAGTCGTATTTTTGAATGGCACAGAAAGCTCCTTGCATGAATTTAATTTAGAAATAGGTTTACATACATGAGATGTGTTTCATGAATTTGATATCTGATTTATGGACCTTTGTTATGGTGTTAATTATTAATTTGAAGATATTATGAAAAAGTAAGAGAAGACAATAATGAGGCAATTAACAGTGATGATGAGACATTAATAATATGAGACAATAAACATTGAGACAATAATTATTATGATTATAATGATAACAATTATAATTATAATGATAATAATTATAATTGTAATAATTATTGAGACATCAATTCTAGTATTTATTGACAATAATAATTATTACAGTAATCATTATTATTAGGAGTTGGCTATAAATGGGTGATTTTTGGTTTTACTGTGGGAACAGTTTTTTTGTGTTCCTTTTACCTTATCTCAACATGAAATGACAATATTTTTTGTCTCGGGTCCGAGAAAAAAGTGTGCCGGGCCAAAATCCAAAATGGCCGCCAAAACCCCCCAAAATCACAGTTTTGGCCACAACTTTTTTATTTGGTGGTCATTTTCTCTGGTTTTGGTGTCTATTTATATGTTTTGGGGGGCAGGTAATTTGTTTTTCCTATAATTAGTACTTTTAAACCATTATTTGTAGAGTTAAAAGGTAATTATACCTAAATTTTCCAATTTTTGTAGCCTTTTTTCAGCCAAAAAGTGGGTTTTATCATCCTGGGGTTCTGGGATATTAGATGGTACGAGGTCAACAATAGCAAGCAGCATCGTGTACATGTAGCTATATTGCTTTTATTCCTCCACTTTGGGTTTTACGGATATTTGTGAAATATATCATTTCAAATAAAAGAAAATGTCATTTATCCATAGGGGCTATACGGTGTACAATGCACTGTACATACTACACTGCATATATCCATGCATTGACCACCATGGCATATGACAAGGCCTGTATATAAACTATAGTGTCATAGAAATGAGCTTCAAAGGTTTAGAATTAGATTGTGAATTTGATTTCTTGTCAGCTGATGTACATGGTGAAACCAGCAATGTAAATTACACTTACATGTAAATATCACATCCATGTATATATACGTACATCACATTTTTAGCCATATCTTCTTCATTTGGAGGCTTTATTTAACCTGGTTCTGGTTTCTAACTGGCCTATGTTTATGGGGTCAGGTAACTACTAGTATCATGGTAACGCTGATCAACAGCCAATCAGAATAAAGGATTGCATACAAGTTACCATTAAGTTAAGTTAACATAATGGTAAATTTTTATGCAACTGGGCCCAGAATAGCTACAGTGTAAATTACCTCTCTCCGCCCCCTGAATTAGCATATTTGACAAAACATGTCCTCAATTTCTGAGACAAAACATATCTTCAATTTCTGAGGCATCTAATTCTAAACCTGAGAGCTCATTTCTATGACACTATAGTTTATACAAGCCTTGTTATCTGTCATGGTGGCCAATGCATTTATGCAGTGCAGTGTGTATGTACAGTACATTGTACATATGTATACTGTATAGCCCCAATGGATAATTGACATTTTTTTATTTAATTAGATATATTTCACAAATATCCGTAAAACCCAAAGTGGAGGAATGAAAGCAATATAGCTATATGAAGCTGCTTGCTATTGTTGACCTCGTACCATCTAATATCCCAGAACCCTAGGATGATAAAACCTACTTTTTGGCTGAAAAAAGGCTACAAAAATGGGAAAATTTAGGTATAATTACCTTTTAACTCTACAAATAATGGTTTAAAAGTACTAATTATAGGAAAAACAAATTGCCTGCCCCCCAAAACATATGAATAGACACCAAAAACCAGAGAAATTGACCACCAAATAAAAAAGTTGTGGCCAAAACTGTGATTTTGGGGGGTTTTGGCGGCCATTTTGGATTTTGGCCCGGCACACTTTTTTCTCGGACCCGAGACAAAAAATATTGTCATTTCATGTTGAGATACATTACAAGGAATAAAAAAAAACTGTTGTCATATTGAAATTACAAAAAAAGTATTTTTGACCCATGTATAGCCCACTCCTATTATTATAATAAAATAATTGTAATGATAACAATTATAATGATGTACTTTGAATTGTAATAATTACTGAGACAATAATATTAATGAGATATCAATAATAATCATTATAATAATAATACTTATAATTAAAATAAATATAATTGTAGAAACAATTATAATTATAGTAATTATAATTATAGGCCTTATAATTAATGAGACAATAATAACTATTATTACAATAATACTAATTATTATAAAATAATTATAATGATAACAATTATAATGAAAGTAATTATAATTGTAATAATTACTGAGACAGTAATATTGAAAGGTCATCAATAATTATTATAAAAATTATTATGATTATAAAAATAATCATAATTATAATAAAAGGCCTTATAATTATTTAGACAAATAACTATTATTACAATAATAATAATTATAAAATAATTATAATGATAACAATTATAATGAAAGTAATTGTACTTGTAATAATTACTGAGACAGTAATATTGATAAGTCGTCAATAATTATTATTATTATAAAAATTATAATTATAATTATAATCATAAAAATAATCATAATTATAATTATAGGCCTTATAATTATTGAGACAATAATAATTATTATTTCAATAATAATTATTATTATGAAATAATTATAACAATAATTACTATGATAGTAATTATAGTTGTAATAATTATTTAGAAAATAATATTAATGAAACAAAAATAATTATCATAATAATAATTATTATAATTATAATACTAATTGGGACAATAATGAAACGATGATGAGACAATAATAATATCAACAATTTTATTGAGACCATAATAACAAGACAATAATGAGATAATAGACAATTGAAATCAATCTGTTTTTATTTTTTTCTAGAAATCCTAAGATTATTATTTTAATTCTCTTTCTTTGATTACAAATTATATTCATTGAAAACTTAATTTCTAATGTTCAAGCAAAGAAAATCAATATCAAGTCATGTTTACCCTGTGCACAAACCTACCACAGGGCAATTACCCCCAAAATAGGGTTAGGTTAGGTGTAGATTTTTGGATAGGGGTACAGTGTAGTTGTCCGGGGGGGGGGGGGGTAATTGTCCAGGGTGGGTGTGGGGTGGGGGGAGGGGAATTGTCCGAGGGTGGGGGGGTGGGGGGTTATCGTCCAGGGGTAGTTGCCCTTGAACCAAAGAAATCATATGCCAATATGTCAAATCAATCTGAGTACTTTAAGATTTAAATAAAAAGCTTGTACAATTCCCCATAAGCTATGTATTATAAATGTGCCATGCCCAAAACAAAGAGAATAATAAGATTTCGCAATCTTCTTTTGTCCACAAAAAGGCCTGTTATTTCATCACAAAGATGACAATAACTCGACTTCTCGATATCGGAATTTGAAAATTCAAACAGTTTTGTGAATCGTAGATATTGAGCATCATTGTGAGCCCATCAAATATGCTGGAACAGCCTTTCCTAATTTTCACCTGAAGTGCCTAGTAATAAAATTGTATATTAAAGAACATTTTGTTAAATTCTAATCAAATTTGGTCCGTAGAGAGCCTGCGGATATGAGCTTCAGTTTTGAGTGTCATGAGGTGTTTGTGAATCTGACTCGACCGATCGAGCAGGGTTGTTTTGAGCGTATACGAACCGCTGTGAGTGACGTCATCCCCACTGCGTTGGCTTGAGATTAGTCTTGGTATTCAGACACAGTATGTTTCAGCCGTTGTATATTTTTTTAAATTACAATTTGAGCTCTGTTAATTATGAAAATCAAATTGTTATTTTGAAAATAATTTTGTAGAATTCGTGTGAAATAAGTATTAAGAGCAAAACTGCAAGTAAACTTCAAGAATTTTGTTTGATAAGTGATTTTTTGTTGGAATGCGTCTGAATGTCTAGAATATGGTATTGTTAATGAAAGTCGTATTTTTGAATGGCACAGAAAGCTCCTTTCATGAATTTAATTTAGAAATAGGTTTACATGCATGAGATGTGTTTCATGAATTTGATATCTGATAATTTATGGACCTTTGTTATGGTGTTGATTATTATTTTGAAGATATTATGAAAAAATAAGAGAAGACAATAATGAGGCAACAGTGATGATGAGACATTAAGAATAATGAGACAATAAATATTGAGACAATTAGAATAATTATTATTACAATAATAATTATTATGATTATAATGATAACAATTATAATTATAATGATAATAATTATAATTGTAATAATTATTGAGACAATGTTAATGAGACATCTATTCTAGTATTTATTGACAATAATAATTATTACAGTAATCATTATTATAATAAAATAATTGTAATGATAATGATGTAATTTTAATTGTAATAATTACTGAGACAATAATATTAATGAGATATCAATAATAATCATTATAATAATAATACTTATAATCAAAATAAATATAATTGTAGAAATAATTATAATTATAGTAATTATAATTATAGGCCTTATAATTATTGAGACAATAATAACTATTATTACAATAATAATAATTATTATAAATTAATTATAATGATAACAATTATAATGAAAGTAATTATAATTGTAATAATTACTGAGACAGTAATATTGAAAGGTCATCAATAATTATTATAAAAATTATTATGATTATAAAAATAATCATAATTATAATTACAGGCCTTGTTATTATTGAGACAATTATAACCATTATTACAATAATAATAATTATCATAAAATAATTATAATGATAATTACTATAATGATAGTAATTATAATTGTAATAATTATTTAGAAAATAATATTAATGAAACAAAAATAATTATGATAATAATTATTATAATTATAATTATGATAATAATTGGGACAATAATGAAACGATGATGAGACAATAATAATATCAACAATTTTATTGAGACCACAATAACAAGACAATAATGAGATAATAGTCAATTGAAATCAATCTGTTTTTATTTTTTTCTAGAAATCCTAAGATTATTATTTTAATTCTCTTTCTTTGATTACAAATTATATTCATTGAAAACTTAATTTCTAATGTTCAAGCAAAGAAAATCAATATCAAGTCATGTTTACCCTGTGCACAAACCTACCACGGCAATTACCCCCGAAATAGGGTTAGGTTAGGTGTAGATTTTTGGATAGGGGTACAGTGTAGTTGTCCGGGGGGGGGGGGGTAATTGTTCAGGGTGGGGGGGTGGGGGGAGGGGAATTGTCCGGGGGAGGGGGGTGGGGGGTTATCGTCCAGGGGTAGTTGCCCTTGAACCAAAGAAATCATATGCCAATATGTCAAATCAATCTGAGTACTTAAAGATTTGAATAAAAAGCTTGTTGTACAATTCCCCATAAGCTACGTATTATAAATGTGCCATGCCCAAAACAAAGAGAATAATAAGATTTCGCAATCTTCTTTTGTCCACAAAAAGCCCTGTTTTTTCATCACAAAGATGACAATAACTCGACTTCTAGATATCGGAATTTGAAAATTCAAACAGTTTTGTGAATCGTAGATATTGAGCCTCATTGTGAGCCTATCAAATATGCTGGAACAGCCTTTCCTAATTTTCACCTGAAGTGCCTATTTCGAGGTGTTTTTGAATTTTTTTTTTTTAATTTCTCCTCGTACACAGATGGCTCGCTATCGTGCAGCCACCATTATTAGGGGGTTAACAATGCAAAATCCCCCCGACGGGGCTCATCGATTTTTGTCTTTATTTCATAAAAATATATAAAAAGAACTGTACATAATACAGTGTAGGGCCACTACTAGGCACTACACTAGGGGCGCTAGTAAGCCAGGGCCCAGGCGGCTTCTTGAGAGTAAAAATCATTTACTAACGTAGGCTTACTCTCAATGAAGCCAGGGAGTCCTTCCTATTCATCTGCGTGTACCGCAAAAAACACTGAAATTTTCGCCCTCAAGATTTCTACTTTCCTTCTAAAACATGATCTAGCCATAAATCATGTACATGGGAATCGGGATAAAACTTAATTTCCGACATTTCTACGCTCTCGTTATTTTTAAACAAGAATTCATCAAAAAATGACGCTCGCGTCCGTAACGTTGGGGAAGTACAATAAGAAACAAGATGGCGGCGTAAACATCGGGCAAGTCTCTTCCGTCTTTTCACAATATTTTTCTCATTTTTTTGATGAATTCTTGTTTAAAAATAACAACGAGAGCGTAGAAATGTCAGAAATGAAGTTTTATCCCATGTACATGATTTAGAGCTAGATCTTTTAAAAGGAAAGTAGAAATCTCGGGGGTGAAAGTTTCAGGTTTTGGGGTCCTTCAAAATTTGACATCGAGGCGAAGGGGATTTTTCTCAGCTACGTCATCAGTGAAAATAAGCCAAATTGGCGAGAAACCGCCAAATCTACACCCATTTAAAGCCACTCCTTACAGAGCAACCCAAACTCGTTCTGAAACTGCTGCCGGTGCCGCGGTATTGAGATCACATCGCGCGATAGTCACCTATACAGTGTACCAAAAATAATTAAGATAATATTATTCCGTTTTGGCCTGAAATGCACCAAAATGGTGGGAAATAGAATTAAAAGGGGAAAAAACAGTGACTTACTTCAGCTGTCGTGCAACTTCACTTCTCTGTTTTATTCAAATTTAATACATAAACATATGGCCATTGAGTCCCTGTACAGATCGAGCTAGAACTTCGGTCTCTGTATAACAACAGAGTTCGAAGCTTTTGGTCTACTTCTAACGTTACATTGAATGAAGCCAGAAGGGTGTTGGTGTTGATGAACTGTAGCTCCCGAACAGGCGGCGAACACAACATCCCTGTGAGCCCAAATCATTAGAGTTTTATACATTTTAATGAAAAATAATATTTACGCTTTCTGATTCTCGCAGTGATTTTATACTTTGCATTGTGTACGATAAGATTTTATTGCAATTTCTCCCCGATTTCACTTTCGTCAAGAATTTCTCGCGTAAATTTGAGATGATCAGCAGCACAGCGCAGAGGCGTAACGCCATGTGCTATCGATAACGCAATCGGTATCGCTCCTCTGAACTCAGCTTGGTGTTGGAGCTCGGTTCAGCAGCGTTTTCATGCTCTCAACGCCGAACACCGTACTTGAAATCACCCACTTTGTCTTGCGTAAATTTTGACAAATGAAAAAAAAAGGTCACCAAAAAAAGAAGGTCATTTTGTCCCACGTAATATTTGGCAAGCCCCCAACCCCATAAAAAGTTTGTCACTAAAAATGATAGTAAGTCCTGTTGTTCCCTGGTAAAATTGGACAAGCAAAAAAAAAAGCCAAAAACAAAAGAATATGAACGCAATATCCCCATTACAAATATTGCTGTGATTCTCATAAGGGAGGGGGGGCACATAACTTTGTATGAACGACATATTTACATCCAAAATATTGCCTATGAATCTCAAAAGGGGGAACGGGCCAGAAATGCAAAGTCCGTGAAGTGTCCAATCTTTTGGTTGTATAGACATTGGTAGACCGTATTATTGATAAGGTATGTAGATTTTTTTCTATTTATTTTTTAATTAGTCATCGTTTTAAATTATTTGCTAAAAGGTGTAATCTTAAATTATGTTTTAGAAGGTATTTCATTTATTGGTGCCCATATTTAATCAAGTAATCGTAAGAATTGCGCATTCAAAGAATTTAGACACAGTTATAAAACTACCAAGGAGCTGAATCAAGGCTATGAAATTTATTAGCGCCACCATCAGGCTTCCTTTTATTTCCGTAGAAGAGACATGCGAAGTCACTTTCCAGGCCGAGGTTAGCAAATTTGCTCTGTTTTGTATGATTTTTATTTTTGAATTAAAAAGAAATATGATTGTATGGCTACTCACCGGAAAGAGCCCTGGTGAGTAGCGAGAAGGAGTTTCGGCAAATATTACTTCTGTAATGAAGGGATGTTTGCCGACTAGAATAGAAATCCAGGGCCAAACACGGTTTGGTGTACGAGGCTTGCATAGCATACTAACCTCGTACTAGTGTGAGTGACTAAACTGACTACTTTTGTAAGCTTCTGACACTAAAGAGACATATTTTTTAATAGTGTGATCATTAAACATAAAATTATAGAAAAGCAGAGGAGCGTTTACTCAGTCTGTTATTGTCGCCATCTTGCCGTCTTTGTAGAGGGCAACAATATCATGAGCAGTGCTAACTTAGATTTTAAAAAATACTTGCATCGGCTGATAAATTTCATGAATCTTACCTAAATTGAAGGTACATGTAAGATTCATGATATTTAATTTAAAAATACATGTTTGAGATATGTTTCATGAATTTTATGTCTGATAATGGACCTTTGTTGTGTTAATTATTATTTTGATGATATTATGAAATTTTGAGATATAGACTATAATGAGACAATAATAATAATAGCTAGACAATAATAATGGACCACAGAAATTATTATTATTATTGTAATAATCATTATTATGAAAATAATTATAATAATCATAATTATAGACCTAATAATTATTGAGACAACAACAATAATGACAATGAGACAATGATAATAATGTTATTGAGACAACAATAATTATTGTTATTACAATAATAATTATTATTAAAAATAATTATAATAATAATCATGATTATAATGATAATTGTTGAGACAACAATAATTATTACCGGTATAATAATTATTGAGACAACAATGGTAATAATGAGACAATAAGAGTGATATTATTGAGACAACAATAATAATAATGAGACATAATCAGTTATCATTACGAAATCATATGCCAAATCAATCTGAGTACTTTTAGGCCACCCATTTTCTTAATTCGCTCATCGATAGCAATGAACCCTAAGAAATACATTGTGCAGTGGATAACCAACTTTCTCACTGGGCGTACCCATCGCACCCGATACCATGGTCACCTGTCTTAGGAGACAACACTGAAGGCGGGCATGCCACAGGGCACAAAACTTGGCCCCATATTGTTTCTTGTGCTTTCAAATGGTGCCTTCTCAGACAGCAGCCTAAGGTACTGGAAATATGTAGATGACATGACACTGGCAGAATCTAGAAAGCGGGGTGTGGCCAGTGAAGTTCAGTCTACCCTGAATTCGCTATCAAACTGGTGCACGAGTAGTACAATGAAACTCAATCCTGGGAAGTGTTTTGTTATGCTGGTAGACTTTGAGAAATATGATCATGTCCCAGTGCAAATGTCTCTAGATAACCAAACGTTGAGTGAGGTATCTCTGATGAAAATCCTAGGTATCCTCATCCAGTCAGACTTTGAAGTGGGATTCCCAAGTGAACAATATGATTCGCAAAGCCAATAAAAGAATGTACATCCTGAGATCATTGATTCCATTCAAACTACCAATCAAAGATCTTTTCTTGATCTACAAAGGATACATTCGCCCGCTACTTGAATATGGCGTACCCGTTTAAAAATATTGTTCATTTTGACCAAGAAGAATTTGTGCAGTGCCCTTGTAAATTTGAGAAGTTTCTTTTGGAACCCAGTTTAATTATTGATACAAGAAGTGGACTAGCAATCAGTTGCAAATTTGTAATTAATAGCAAGATTTATGATGGATATTGACTTGCAATCAATTGCAAGTTCCTTGCAACAATCCATATTTCTGACTACTCATGTGTGTACTTTTCTGTGATTGATAATATGGCCATTAAGTGCAGTACATGTTATTTTTCACTAATGATTTGCTTGCAGGGAGATGTCTTTCCAAATGCTGTGGCCGACATGTCTGGCCTTCGCTGGCTACGACTCAACCAGACCAACCTTGAAATGCTTCCAGATGAATTGTCACAACTCAATAAACTGGTATGTATTAACTAGCCAGTCTACAAGTCACAGAGGACCCTGGTTCCCACCGAAGGCTTTGAGACCAGCTCAAAAATATGATCAACAGCCTTTCTATTAAACCTTTTAAAGCCATGTGTTTTCCATATGCATCATGTACGTACGTAGGTGTGATGAATTCTTTCAGCATTCTGAGATCATGCTTTAGAAATCCTTCTGTTTCAATAGCAGTTCAAAGACAGTTTACCCCAAGGTCTAAATTCCATCAGTGAGCTTATAAATGCTTTGAGGATATTGGTGGATACTACCAAGTTGCATCCTTTTTAATTGTAACAATGCTCTTAATCATGATATTTTGCTCATACATTTATTTCTTGAAATAAGATATAACAGTTATCTGGTGCAAACCACTCCATGTACATTTACTTTTTTTTACAAGAAAGTGTGCAGAGGTGTTTGCAGGTCAGTCCACAGAGTATTTTGTACCCCAAATATTTGTTTTAACATTGCCTTGCATCTCGAATTCTCTCTCACATCTCATCAGGAACACCTCCACATGTCGAGGAATAACCTGATCCAGATCCACGGAGACCTTCCCACAATGCAATGCCTGCGCACCTTGAACCTGCGTCACAACAAGATCCGCAACTCTGGGATTCCCAATGATATCTTCATCCTAGAAGACATGACTGTTGTTGTAAGTTATGTGCCAAGGTTTAAACAATTGAAAAGTACTGTCTACAGTTTTGAGCTCCTGAAATGGGGAAATGATAGGCCGAGAGCCAATTTTTCATAAAGTGTTAACATAATGTCTCAAATGATAATGGTTTTGTAGTTCAGAGTGATCAGGCTGCTTAACCTCACATGGAACCTATGATATGGGGTTCATTTGACTATTTTCAGATAAACTGTATGTTAGTTTTAGAAAGAGATATATGTATACGTACCAATATTAAGTCTTTCAATATTCAAGCTGAATCCTACTATGCTGGGCTGTGTAATTGTCAGAATCTTTCTGAAACGAAGGTGTGGTCTTTGCCACAATACCAGTTCATTGGGAGAGGAGGCCCGGGGACCGTTATTACCTACACACCCCTTCCCCATTTTTGCAAAACAATAATCCCTCTTTCAAGTCAAGTGTTGCTATATATTTCAGCTACAAATTTGTTTCAATTTGTTGTTAATCCATGAAGAAATCCCCAGAAACCCTTCAATATCGGGCTTTTTTTTTTTTTTTAGATTAGTCTTAATTTCCTATTTCTTTTGTCGCGATGTAGGTAAGTAGAGCAGATGAACAAAGAAAACAGATCTCTGTACGTGGTCATCTGATAAATTGCATGGGACAATAACATTGCCTTTTTTGTGAGAAAAGATTTTGTAATAATCATGTAGCCATGTATGTGTGTGTGTGTGTGTTATTATGCAGCCCTTACTATTACAAACCTTTAAAGGTCAAGTCCACCCCAGAAAAATGCTGATTTGAATAAATAGAGAAAAATCAAAATTGCATAGTGCTGAAAATTTCATATAATATAATACAAAAGAAATAGTGAGTGGATGACGTCATAGTCTCCTCATTTGCATACCAGCCAGGATGTGCATATAACTGTTTTGTGAAATTAAGCGAAACTTTAACATGTCATAACTTTCTTATTTTACATCCGATTTTGATGAAATTTTCAGTGTTATGCTTGTATGATTTTTCTCTTTTCATTCATATCAACATTTTGTTGGGGTGGACTTGTCCTTTAAATAGTAAAATGCATATTTAGCCTTCAGAAATTCTGTAGATCGCAATCATGTTTGTTTGTTTGTTTTTTGCAGGATTTTAGCCACAATCAGTTATCAGCCATACCAGAGGATATGGAGAAGGCCAAATCTCTTCTTGTCCTTAATCTCAGCTTTAATAAGTAAGTAGTCACATTAAGTTGCCTCATAGATTAAGTCATTAAAATATGCTTTCCTTACATTACGATTTTTGAGTGGATTTGGCGCTTTATAAGTCACATTATTAATATTATTATAATATTCAGCAATAAATCTAAATTCATTAATGTTTTCATTTTTTTTTCAACTCATTCCTGAGAAATACTTTATTTGGCCTCCATGCAGGTCCAAATTATGCCTTGAAGTTGCAACCTCCCTTGTCCGATTTTCACAACATTTAGTTGCCTCATATATTGAGTCACTAATATATGCTTTCCTTTTTATAGTAATATTCAACAATCATTCAAAATTCATTCATGTTTTAATTTTTTTTTTAACTCATTCCTGAAAAATGCTTATATTTGGCCTCCAATTTGTGCCTTGACATAGCAACCCCCCTTGTCCGATTTTCACAAACTTGTTGCAAAAAAGAGATGTGTGAGACTTACATGTATAAGATAAAGTTGCTGTAATCAAGATTTTTATGCAGGGGGACGAATTGCCGGCCCACCATTCTATTAGATGCTTTGTCAACATAGAAAAAAAAGTAACAAAGAGGGTGGATGACAGGTTTTGTGTTTAAAGATAATGTCTATAAAACAAATATGGACTATTCTGTATTTAGATGACAGTGGAAACCATCACTCCCTCGGTGCTTTTCATACCATGCCCCTCTGTCACCCCTCGATGGAAGGGATTGTATCAACAGAATTTCAGGAATGATATTTTACGCAGTTATCCTCTTGAGCAGTTGGTATTTGTATAATATAGTGTTTTCCTGCATCGGTGCTATGCCAAGGTGAATAATTATTAAAATGGGACTTTCCCAGCATAGGAAATGCATGATGCATATGGGTGATTTTTTCCTCATGACAGCCCAATCGCCCCTAAAATTTCCCCAAAATTCATTCTTTGGGGCGACCATTCTTTCTAGAGTTGCCCCAAGATCTGTCATAAACTATATTCAAGGTTATTTAGAAAATCAATATTCTAACTATGGCAGAATATTGATATTTGCTTTTACTGCATAATTGCTTGTAATGCCTAATAAGTAGTCCTTAAAATGAAAGAAATAGCCCCCAGAATTCTGCAATCGCCCCCATTGTGGAGAAAAATGTAGCCCCTAAAAAATAGAAAAATATTTTCTACCCTGGACTTTCCCCCTCGCTGTCACGTGAGTAAAAGTACTCTGACTGATCAATCTTTCTCTCGATCCACAGCATCAAGGAAATCCCTTCCCAGTTGTTCATGAACCTGACCGACCTTATCTACATCAATTTCAGCGACAACAAACTGGGTGAGTTCACACTTTCAACTCCCCAATGTCTGCTCAATCACACATTTACAGGGTGTTGCAAGAAAGTATTTGCAATCAATTGTAAAGTTTTCTCTTGCAAATTTAAAAGTGATAGATCAATTTTCACGATAGCAAATCAATTTGATCTTCTTGTTTCAAAATGTAGATTTGCAATTAATTACAAAACTTATGATTGATTTCGTGACCCAAAATAGACCTGCAATTGATTGCAAGTTTCTTGCAATGAACCATTATAAATGTTACATATATATGATCTCTCTCTGGATATCAAAAACTTCTTGTAGACTTTTTTTAAAGATGGGAATTTGCTATTTTTTAATGATTTTGTTAGTGAAATCTCTCAGGGTTTTGCTTTTTTGCTTATTTAAAACTTCACACCTTACTTTCCTTTTTCAGAATTGACCTTCAGTTTGGTTTTAAATACACTTTTAAGCAATTTGAGCTATACAGCATTTAATTATTTGTTATGTTTGTGATTTTTTTACATGCTTTCAATCAAAGGATATTCAGGTCTTTCACACAATGCTCATAATGATTTTGTTATTTTATTTTTCCTTGTGCATCTATAGGGATGTAAAAGGATCCGAATCAAATTAGAGAAGAAATGTAAACAATATTTAGAATTAGATTGAAATGTAGATACATTTTTATTCAGTTCTGTTATTCATTTTCAGAATATTGTGTTTTCCGATATTGATAGCCCTCATTGGCAATGCCTCTGATAATATTACCATTAAATCCCCTTTATGGTGAACGATTACCATCACTGTTGGTAAAAAATTTGGGGGAAGTTGATGGGTATTTGAGAAAGTATTGGCTTGCCAAACCTCTGAATTAGAACAGGAAATCAAAGGGCGAGACTTACAAAGGGGAAGTCCTTGTCATGATACTTGATTTCCTTCCTCCATATCATTATTGTGAAAGATACACCTCTAGTTATGATAAAAACATAGAATTAGATCATCACTCTGCGGTGTTTTGCGTTGTCAGGTGATTCCTCTAAATCGCTTTTTAAATCACCTGGGTTTTTTTTTCCTGAAGATACCTTACTGTTTGTGATTCTGCCTTTTGATTTCAGAAATTCTACCACCTCAGATGCGAAGGCTGACCAACATCCAGACTCTGATCCTCAATAATAATCCGCTGCTTCATTCACAACTCAGGTGAGAAATTTGTGTTGGTTGAATGTCAATTTTTTTGTGGTTAACTTCCTGTGGCAATTCATAAATCTGTTCGTAAGCTGTTGAACCTTTCTTGTGTGCTAAAATAATCACCAATGAACATTTAATGGTGAATATTATTTACCACAAGAAAGGATCACTAGTCGTTCTTAAAGTCACTCTTAACTTCCAAACGGCTTTATGAAACAGCATGCAGCTATGATTATATGGTATGTACAGGTGGTTGTTTCATAAAGTTGTTTGTAAGTTAAGCGACTTTGTGAACGACTGGTGATCCATTTTTGTGGTAAATGATACACACCAGTTTTCCATTGGTGTTGATTTAGTTTCTAAGAAAGGAACACCAGTCATTCACAAAGTCGCTTAACTTACAAACAGCTTTGTGAAACACCCATCAGGGCCCGTCTTCCGAAGAGTTACGATTGATTCGATCAATCCCAACTATATGGAAATCCATCCATACCATAATTGTTTTACAGGAAATTTGCACAATCTCCTTAGTAAACAAAGAGAATCACACTTAATCTTCAAGAGAATGATGAATGTATCAATATACATTATATCTAGAAAATATTTTGAACAAATTTGCATTTTCAATGTTGACGTTGCTGGCCGTCCATAGTTGTGATTGATCGGATCAATCGCAACTCTTTGTAAGACGGGGGGGGGCCTGGTATCTTTGCCTAAGTCAAATCTATTTAGACCACAAAAATAATTGACTTCAGAAAAATTTGACTTTCCAAGAGTAAATAACTCATTTTGCATAATCTGGTGTGAAGAATTCCTTCCACTTGGACGAATGTCCGACTTTGAATGGTCGACTGATGCACGTTTAGCTGTACATACACGTACATCCCAAGTCCCTGCACATTGATACTTGTACACTATACATGTAGTAGTATTAAGGTATCTTGTCAAAGTGGCATCTTTCCTGCAGGAATCCTGCAAGCAGCTTTTCAGTACCATTCCTCACATTTCATTGTACAAAGTACCAGAGAATGCAGGAAAGTTGCAATGAAAAGATGCATAGCGCCCTCATCGCGGGATTCCTGCAAACAGACACGGCACAGACTTATGACAAGTTGCCTAAAGTGATTTCTGCTAAATATGCAAGTGATCACTATCCTCTAAACGACCACTCATAAAGTATTCATTTTCTAATATTGCCTCTCTCAGGCAATTGATGTCCATGACCCAACTTCAGACTCTTCACCTTCGCAACACCCAACGGAACCTGACCAACATCCCACCGGTGCTTGATGGTCTGGTTAACCTGGCTGATGTTGACCTTTCTTTCAACGACCTTGAGAGCGTACCTGATGCTTTCTATGCCCTCTCCTCTCTGAAGAGACTCAACCTCAGTAATAACTGCATCACAGAGCTGTCGGTGCTAGGTATTAAAAGGATGCCTTTAATTATTTTCTGTTTGTAACAAAAATGTCTTTCAATCAGAGGGACGTGGGTTGAAATTCCAGCCACGGCATGTTTTCCTTCAGCAAAAAATTTACTGACATTGTGCCGCACTCGACCCAGGTGAGGTAGCCCCTCACTGATTATTTTCCAATCTATTATCCCTAACAGCAAAGCTCTCTACAGATGCAATTTGCTCAAGTGTCAGTCTTCTCTTGTTCCAACAGGGACAATGACACAATTTCCTATCGCTTGTATCAGGAATTACAATTTTCATACAAAAGTAGGGATCCCTTCCCTATAATCAAATTTTTATCATACCAAGCACCTATTTCCTGTCTTTTTTTCTGGATGTATAAAAAAAAATTGTTGATATTTTCTTCTTCATATTTTCAATCCTTCTATTATCGTGATCTCTTTCTATCTTTGCTCTCTTGGGGTTGCACAGACTCGTGGACGAGGCTGGAAACCCTCAATGTTGCTCGCAACAAGCTGAAGTCCCTCCCTCCTTCCCTGTGCAAGCTCATCTGCATGAAGCGTCTCATCATCAGCGGCAACCAGATAGACTTTGATGGCCTTCCCACGGGAATCAGCAAGTTGATCGCTCTGGAGCAGTTCATTGCCGCAGATAACCGTCTGGAGTCCGTACCCGAGGGGATCTGTCGCTGCCCCAAGATTAAGAAGTTGATCTTGACCAAGAACCATCTCTATACTCTACCTGAGGCGATACACTTTATTACAGATCTTGAAGTGAGTTTCCCTTTGAAAGATGCAGGGGAAGATTTATTGTCAACAAGAAGGGGGTCTTGAAAGCTACTATTTCTTTATAAGATAGACAATTGTGCCACTTTCTTGTAATTTTTACTAAATATTCTTGAAGTGCCAGGCTATTTCACTGGCAAATTAGTTGTTTCAACAAAGTCAATTAATTCATGTATACCATTTCTTAAACATGTTATTTTTTGTGGCATATTTTACATATATAAACTGATATAAACTTACATTTCTGCATGGATGCCATGTTCTAAACAGACACTGGATGTCAGGGACAACCCTGACCTGGTGATGCCCCCGAAGCCTATTCCACAGCAGATAGGAAGCGGAGCAGAGTACTACAACATTGACTTCTCCTTGAGCCACCAGCTGAGGCTTGTTGGCGTAGTGCCTCCTTCACAAGCAGGAAACTCACCAGGTAAAACAGCATTTTTATCCATTTTGGGGTTTTCCTTTAGTTCCTCTGTCCCGTTTATAGTCTTTCCATGTATAAAGAACCATATGATGGAACTCCTACAGGAGTAAAACAGTGAATTTGTATTTAATTTTGGTATCGAGGTCCAAGGTCACAGAGATCATATACCAGAAAATGTATCGCTTTCGAGATCAGAGATAACCATATGTAAAGATTCATATTCTTGTATGTAGGAATAGCAATGATCTGATAAGATTTGGGGGTCAAAGGTCAAAGGGCCATTATTTGAAAATTAAGTTAATGTATTCCTGATCTGGCAATGGTGGAGGCATAAATCATAAATTTCTATTTCATGCAGTAAGAGAATTACTTACGTGTAATAGTACTATATATCTGTTCAAAAACAATTTTTTTCTAATTATGTAGTCATGACTGCTTACAAAGTTTTAGCCTGCATATGTGTTCGTCAGTTGTGTTTTGTCATGTGATTAATATGAAGGCATTCAAAGAGCAATCCTTGGCAGTAGAATGATGCGTAATAATTTGAAAGTTCACAAAACTTGTTTTCTACCTATCCCACAACTGAAAGTTAAATGCCAGTTGTGGTACCGATCTCAAAATAAGTTTGAACAGAATTCAAAAAAATACCACCAAAGTGTTTGTATTGAAAAATAAAGAAACATGTATCAACTGGCTCTGGAAGAAAATGTGTAATTGCTATGAAATTAACAAAGTAATCATGACATTCCATTTTTCCAACCAATACTGATACACTGTCCCACATATGCTTTTCTGCTTTTATGATTTTCTGATTTCAGTTCAGGTTTCATGTTTTCACAAAGTTAAATTTACCTCAATATACCAAGGGGAGCATTTCATCAATATTTTTGTCTGACAAGTTGTCAGATCTGACATCTTTCCTAGATTTTGATTGGCTGAGAGGCACTGTTACTCTGGAAACTGTCGGGTAAAACAGGACTTGTCTGATAAAACATCCAACAAGTTCTTCATGAAACGCTCCCCAGGTCTAGATATATGATAATATTGTGACAGTTGAGCTTGATTTTAAAAATTTTCTTGTGAATTCAATGTTTATTGCAGCTACTTTCATTTATCTTTAACAGTTAGCTTTTTTTTGTCCAATATTGTGATGTGTTGCAGCTGCTAAAGACGCTCTTGCACGCAAGCGGAGACTGAGAGAGAAAAGAATACAGATGCAGACTGCCAAGGCACAAGCTGCAAAAGCTGAACAGGCCAAACAAGATCAAGTGCTCAAGGTGAGGGATGATTTGTTTAACGAATGGGGAGTTATGAATGAATAAAATCTGAACTTGCTTCTGTTACCAATTCACAACATTTCGACAGGATTAAAGAAGCAATCATAGAAAGCACAAAAAATCACTAACTTGATAAAAAAAAAGTGGACTTGTTTTCAATCTATCTCACACTTCTGACAAATTGTTTAGCTTTGTCAGATGCCAATTGTCTACTCCGATAGTTATGTATTGGAGTAAATGGAAGAGTTGTCCGTGCCTTACATTACCAATGCAGCCAATTTGAAGTCTTCATTGGTATAGTGATTACAAATTTTTTACAACTTTTGAAAATTTATAATTTTCTTAATATTTATCCGATATTGTTCAAAGTGCAACCTGTCTACTTGTCTGATTTTTCCTTTTCCTCTAAAAACAACTTTTTAATTGGGTTGGATTCTCCTTTTCTTATACTGTTTGGGGTGACATAAGTCTCCAAAGCCTGACGCAAAACTTTTCAACTGCCCTATGAAGACTGATGTCGAAACGTGGTTGAAAGTCAGTTCTGATTTATGATTTATAACTGTCAATATGTTGAATTCAAACTAAATGAATGATAATCTTCATCCCGTTAGTGACTGGCTTGCTCAGTCATGGTGAGACAGACTGATCTTGAGCAGAATGCTAAAAATTTCATAAAACTCTGATAGTAAATAATGAAGTAATTGAATTTTAAAGTTTAGCAGTATTTTGTGAAAAGAGTTGTATGCACACCATCATGAATATTCAATAGGTAGGCTAATGTTGTTGTGTCTCCTCTTATCCTTTTCTTATTACAGGAAATCATAATTCAATATTTTCATACATGTGTGTATGATATGCCTCCCTTGTAACAGAATATGTTGCAGAAACAATTATCAATTAAATCAGTTGTCAATCCATTTTTTTTTTTTCATTCTTGATGGAGAAAATTTGAACAAAAAAAGTCATTTTCATATAACAAAATTCAAAAGAATAAGTGGGGATATGAGGTCATCAGCTTGCTCATTGAATATTCACATGAAGACATGCATAGACCTGTTTCACCGAAATAATGCAAAACTGTAAAATGCCATAAACTGTTATTGTTTGTCTGATTTAATTTTATCCGTTCAAATCATATTTTTAAAGCCTAAAATACCCCTTTAACAAAGTTCAACATATTTCATGCATTGTGTAACAGAATGGGGTATTACTAATCCTATGACTTATCTAAAATGGAAGAGAAAGTTTTCTAAAAACAAGCTTGTGACATATATTTCTTAACCTTTATTTGGAATTACATCATTAGCTAACACCAACAACAACAAAAATGTATTCCATCTGCAACTTTCTTTTTAAATTTGGTTACCTCATATGATGATTGTGGCAATTGTGTTTTGTTGGATTTTATTAATACTATATTAAAAAAAGAATAATTTTACCACAATTTTCCCAGTAGACAGTGGACTTATATGTTTACCAATTAATTATATGATAACCATGAGCTCTGTACAGGAATAACCTAGTTTCAGTCAGTTATGGGATGAGGAATTAATCCTTTACTCAGTACAGACAACCCATTGAGGCTGAATTTGCTACTTTACACATACATGTAGCTCTCCAGGGATAACAATCAAGGGATCCCTCAATTTCAAAAGCCGCTGGGTCCATTGTTATCAAGAGTATCCCTAAATGAGGTGTTCAATGGTGACACCTAATCCTTGATCTATTCATCTCAAACCCAAGGATAACTAGAAGCACTCTGAGTCTAAATCATTGTTTGTCTTGAGAAAGCTGACTGCAGGGAATGGAAGCTTTTTTTCATATCTCAAGTTTAATCTGAAAGATAGGAGTGTGATATGAAAACTATTTCTATTTCACTACTGGAATATTGAAGTTTGTACAGTATGAAGGTGAGCTTGGGTGGTTTATGAGTGATTACCTGTTCATGGGCAATTTGGGATTCTGCACGAATGTGATATGAAAAATTGTCTTGAGAAAGCTGAAAGATAAGAGTGTGATATAAAAAACTATTTCACTACTGGAATATTGAAGTTTGTACAGGATGAAGGTGAGCTTGGGTGGTATATGAGTGATTACCTGTTCATGGGCAATTTGGGATTCTGCACGAGTGTGATATGAAAAATTATTTCACTGCTGGAATATCGAGGTTTGTACATGCTGGTGAGCTTGAACTTTGTTGGGTGATTGTGATTGAATTGTGTTAATGTGTGATTTTGGATTTCACAGACCTGTCAGAAGGCAAGTGTTAAACATACACGTAGGAATCAACAAAGTTTCAACATTTTTTGGCAAACCACAATTTTAAGACAGTGGCGTAGCTCACTTGGTCAGAGCATGGACCTATGAAGAGATGGACATTCATCGCTTAGATAATGAATTCACTAACAGGTGACGGTAATTGTCATCTGAATAACATTCTCTTCATACTAGTCTTCTTTGGTCCTATGATCGTCACCGTGAGAAGGGACTGAATTAGTTCGTGATTGGACATTTATATTTCACAAATTATATGCGCAGTTGATAGAAAATCAATGAAATAATGGATAATCGATGTGCAGTTTTTGTTTACCTTTGTTAATCTTAGTTCCATGTGTTTTATTTGGGGAAATGTCTGCATATTTTAATATAGAGGCAATATCGTGATTGATTGTTTACTATTTAAAATTCAATTTTCCCAAGTTTCTCCATAATATTCCAGATATACGTGGCACATAACATGTGTAGATCGTGTATCTTTCAATGTTATTGAGGTCCTTATGTGTTAGCGGTAGTTAGCGGATCGAATAATATCATATTTTATATCATAAAAATCGTCTGCTTCTCAAGTTTGCTGATCCATATATGAAGCATATTGACTGAAAGGCACATACTGAAACAGGGGATCAGCCAACAAAAATCAAGACCGGGAAACTGTTCCGTCTTTGAGTGATCAGATACCCTTGGTAGTCATGGTAATTGCTATTGTTACAACACCTGTATGTTCTCATTAAGATGCGCATAACCAGGTGACGGTGACTATCATTGGGTCAAAGAAATGCTCGCGTTAATCGTCCATCTTTTCATAGGTCCATGGTCAGAGCGTGTGTTTTGGATAAGGTTGTATAGTCTCAACGTGAGTGGGTTTGAGTCCCGCTCATGGCGAAAGATGTATCACACAAAAAAACGATACTAAAAGCGTTACATAATAAAGCGTGCCTCGTTGGTGTATTCAGTACAGGTGTGAATGCTGCTGGGAAACACCCTGCCATCGGACAGGATGCAATTGTTTACAGTCCCCTGTTACGAGAGTTACAACCTATGCACTTTAAAATTCAAACTCAGAAGATCAGAATGCAGACAATTTTTTATTCGCTCTTCTTTTTTTTTGTATTCATATTTTACTATCATTTCATTTGAATAGATTGAAGGGATAAATTCTGTAGTCTTGTATAGTACATTAATCTTTGACATTTATGTTTGTACATGTAGGGTATGAGTGACCTTGCAAAGGAGAAGAATGAAGGACCTGCGGCAGATGGGGAGGAATCAGAAGTCAAGTGAGTTCAATCCTAACATTTTATATGCTTCATCCTAACATTACTCTGTATTAACAAGAATTAAACATCTCCAACATGCATTTACATGTATTTATATTCAATGTTTTCTCCATGCAGGTGTTTGGTGTTTTACCAGTGGTATATATTAATTCTGACTTATTTACTTTTGGCTGAAAAAAATCTGCCTACGTACAGTGTACATACGCAGGAGATGACCTTACATGTACCTTGCATGTATGACACGATTCAATGCTAGTGAAATCTGTAAAAATATGATAAAAGTTTGGAAGATTTCCTGTAGAAAAAAGCTGTTTCCAAGATTTTTTCTCAATTATGAGCAGATGTTTTAACTCTTTGCCCTGCTTTGTTTGACTAGCAGAACATAGAGTAGACTGACAATTCTGACATCCAACTGTGACTCAAGTCACATTTTATTTCTAATGCACATGGAATCTATTTAAATCTATTGTACGCACACAAATACAATTGTTTTGACATACAATGTCCATCAGACTGCTATCTCTGGCACTGTTTATATCAAGGTTTTTCCAGAAAAACTTAGTTTTTTTTACCTGCTTTTGAAAATATTCTGATGAGGTAGGATGAAATTTATACCCTTCGAAACAAAAGCTTGGATACAGAATGTATAGTTAAAATGTCGAACTGTATCTCTTTATACCCAATAGCATCAAGTACATGTATACTATTGGCAAGATTATTGATTTCTCTACAAATATCATTTTGCAAATTTTGTCAATACAGTGAAGAAATCAAAAGTTACGGAGAACCCCATAGCGCTACCATACAATCTTGTTTAAAAGTGGCACAGGGGGTATCTTGTACACATCTGGCAAAAAATCTGTTTTGACAAAATTAATTCTATTTTTAGATTTCAAATAGGTTTCTGTTTCATAATACCGTACATATGCCATCAACGTTCATTAATTATCTTGAGAGGCTTGTGGTTGACCACTTTTATCCTAAGACATACAAGATAGTATGGGCCATGAGTGAGAAGTGAAAATTTTAAAGTAAAACTAGATTTTAATTCGTCATGAGGACGAATTAGGTGGTCTGTCATGATTTTTCATTCAGTGTCGGCTAATGTTGTATGAAATGAATCATTTAGATATGATTGATAATCTTGATCATAGACATCATAGGAATGCATTTTGACCATTGCTAAATGTGATTATTAATGTGGTGATGACAACCGTGATGATTATAATGATGGTGGTGATAATGCAATACGGTAAATACAAAATTAAGTTTGGAGCACGTAAAATGCCTTAAAAACTTCTCAAAAATTTCAGACGATTTACCGAAATTGGCTTTCCAAAATTGCGCAATAAAAGGCGCCTTCATTTTCAGAGCAGTTAATTTTTAATGGACAGTTTCATATTTTTTATGCAAAATCTTTTTAAAATTTCTTTCTACTGTCAGCAATTTTTCTTTTAAGATTTCAAGCAAGAATTTCCACAATGTCAGTGGGTATCAATTTCACAGAGTGCTTGAAAATTCTTAGGTGATACTTTTTTAAAACTAAAATATCTTAAATATTTTTATTCAAAATTTCTGCTGAATTTCAATTATTTTTAATGAGAAGTTTCGCAATGATACATTTTCACAGCATTCACTTCAAAACTCATCATCAGTGGTGTATTTGATAAAAGAATTAAGTAGAATTTTTTGAGGGGAAATATTTGCAAAATTTCTGCAAATTCCTAAACATTTCACATAATATTTTCCGTCAAGAATTTTCAATATCCATTTATTAATTGTGTATGACTTTAACATTTACTTGAAAATTATTTTTCCTTTTCAATATCCATTTATTAATTGTGTATGACTTTAACATTTACTTGAAAATTCTTTCTTGATGATTTTACTGAAAAAGTCAGGTAAAAGAATCAAATACTGGCAATTTTCCCGCAAAATTTCGGGAAAATTAGTATTTTACTAAATTGCACTATTTTTAATTTCACAGAAGGTATCTGAAAATTTATTTAGAAAAAATAACCAAATAGAAATAAATCCAGGATTTTCCGCAAAATGTCTAGAATGAAATTAATCAACCAAATAGCGTTTCAATGCATAAATGATGTTTTACAATGTTAAAACTACATCTTAAAAAGTTCCGGCAATATTAAAAAAAATGTCCTACATAAAAAAACGCAAAGCAAGTGGGCTTGATATTTTCAGCAAGACCGTACAATTGATTAATAAAGCATTTTCATAAAAAAATTCTCAAAAATTAGGTCCAGAAAAAATTTACAAAAACTTAAACAGGTAATAACACACTAATGCTGTGGTTGAAAGTGAAAATCATTCACACATTATTTGTAGAGGATTGTTTTCACTACATCATATCAAAATTTCATTGAGAGAAGATTGACTAGTAATAACGAAGAAATGGTCAAATATGCATAAATACGTTGACGTAATTGCGAAAAAGTTTAATTTTCACTTCTAACGTAATTTTGACGTTATTACGCAATCTCCAGATGATATTTTGACTATATCCAAGAGTGAGGAAAAGTAGGGGGTCAACGGACTCCCTGAAGAGCTACAGTGAATTTTATATAGGCATATTTTTGCCCACTTATGACTTATTTTGCGAGTTTGCACGCGCGTGTAATGCAAATTTGAATGGACGCGCATTCCCGTATTATTGGCCGTAAGAGGCTGAATGAGGTATCAAATTAATCAGAAGCTAATGGACAATGGACAGACATAAAATAAATGATGACTCGAAGATGCATACCGATGGTAGGTGCAAGAACGCGCACGCATACCTGTGCGCGCGCAAATTCTTGACATGCTCAAAATGACCTGAAACGTACCCAAACTTGACCACGGTTGATTTGGGGAATTTTTAAATTTTGACGCGCGCGTACGTGCGCGTCGTGACCTTTGCATGACCTCTGATGACATGTCCTGATGACCTGTCACCTGAACTTGATATGATGCAAATATGGATGATTTTTGTCTCACCTGCATAGCAGAGTGAGACTATAGGCGCCGCTTTTCCGACGGCGGCGGCGGCGTCAACACCAAATCTTAACCTGAGGTTAAGTTTTTGAAATGACAGCATAACTTAAAAAGTATATGGACCTAGTTCATGAAACTTGGCCATAAGGTTAATCAAGTATTACTGAACATCCTGCCTGAGTTTCATGTCACATGACCAAGGTCAAAGGTCATTTAGGGTCAATGAACTTAGACCATGTTGGGGGAATCAACATCAAAATCTTAACCTAAGGTTAAGTTTTTGAAATGTCATCATAACTTAGAAAATATATGGACCTAGTTCATGAAACTTATACATAAGGTTAATCAAGTATCACTGAACATCCTGCATGAGTTTCACGTCACATGACCAAGGTCAAAGGTCATTTAGGGTCAATGAACTTTGGCCGAATTGGGGGTATCTGTTGAATTACCATCATAACTTTGAAAGTTTATGGATCTGATTCATGAAACTTGGACATAATAGTAATCAAGTATTACTGAACATCCTGTGCAAGTTTCAGGTCACATGATCAAGGTCAAAGGTCATTTAGGGTAAATGAACTTTGGCCAAATTGGGGTATTTGTTGAATTACAGCCATAAATTTGAAAGTGTGTTGGTCTAGTTCATAAAACTTGGACATAATAGTAATCAAGTATCACTGAACATCCTGTGCGAGTTTCAGGTCACATGATCAAGGTCAAAGGTCATGTAAGGTCAAAGAACTTTGGCCACGTTGGGGGTATTTGTTGAATTGCCATCATATCTCTATAAGTGTATTGGTCTAGTTCATAAAACGTGGAAATAAGAGTAACCAAGTATCACTGAACATCTTGTGCGAGTTATAGTAGTTTTCAAAATCAGCACTGCTGCTATATTGAATCGCGTGATGCAGGTGAGACGGCCAGAGGCATTCCACTTGTTTATGATTAGTTGCGGTGATATGATCAATAATTCATTTTTACAAAATGGCGCCTAGATGACGTCATCATGATTTGATAACCTTGAAAAGTTTCGTTTCGCGATTCCATAATAATTTCCATACATGACATGAAAATCAAGAAATTTGACAAGCCCGATTTTGAGATAAAGTGGGAACAAAATTTGGCAATAAAAATAAAGTAAATTCTGACGAATATAATAGGTGATCTGTCATATTCATGACAGACCACCTAAAAAGGAAAAAAAAAAAAAAAAAAAAAGGCAGGCAAGGTTTGAACCACCGACCCCAGCTTTACTAGTCAGGTGCGTTATCCAGTCGACCACAATGTTTCCGACAGACGGCAAATGCAAAACAGGAAACATATTGTCAATGTAAATTTTTGCAAGTAGAAAATTGGCATGATGACAAACCTCTACAAGTTCTAGTTTTGAGAATAGCACAAGCTTTAAAATGATACAATGGACATATTGTCTAAAGGGTACATTCTAAGCTAAAAGATATTGAAAATTTGGCGAGAAATAACCAATATTTACGGAATTAGAATCAATTTACATGAGTGTGGTGACATCATGAAACAGAAAACGTTAATTTTTAGTTCCGACGCCATTTTGATGACGTCACAATGTTTTTAAGGGTCAAATGTGGCATGAAATCATATCTCCTTTTCATACTCTATTCGAATAGGAAAAAAAAATTGGGGGTCAACGGACTCCCTGAAGAGCTACAGTGAATTTTATATAGGCATATTTTTGCCCACTTATGACTTATTTTGCGAGTTTGCACGCGCGTGTAATGCAAATTTGAATGGACGCGCATTCCCGTATTATTGGCCGTAAGAGGCTGAATGAGGTATCAAATTAATCAGAAGCTAATGGACAATGGACAGACATAAAATAAATGATGACTCGAAGATGCATACCGATGGTAGGTGCAAGAACGCGCACGCATACCTGTGCGCGCGCAAATTCTTGACATGCTCAAAATGACCTGAAACGTACCCAAACTTGACCACGGATGATTTGGGGAATTTTTAAATTTTGACGCGCGCGTACGTGCGCGTCGTGACCTTTGCATGACCTCTGATGACATGTCCTGATGACCTGTCACCTGAACTTGATATGATGCAAATATGGATGATTTTTGTCTCACCTGCATAGCAGAGTGAGACTATAGGCGCCGCTTTTCCGACGGCGACGGCGGCGGCGGCGGCGGCGACGGCGGCGTCAACACCAAATCTTAACCTGAGGTTAAGTTTTTGAAATGACAGCATAACTTAGAAAGTATATGGACCTAGTTCATGAAACTTGGCCATAAGGTTAATCAAGTATTACTGAACATCCTGCCTGAGTTTCATGTCACATGACCAAGGTCAAAGGTCATTTAGGGTCAATGAACTTAGACCATGTTGGGGGAATCAACATCAAAATCTTAACCTAAGGTTAAGTTTTTGAAATGTCATCATAACTTAGAAAATATATGGACCTAGTTCATGAAACTTATACATAAGGTTAATCAAGTATCACCGAACATCCTGCATGAGTTTCACATCACATGACCAAGGTCAAAGGTCATTTAGGGTCAATGAACTTTGGCCGAATTGGGGGTATCTGTTGAATTACCATCATAACTTTGAAAGTTTATGGATCTGATTCATGAAACTTGGACATAATAGTAATCAAGTATTACTGAACATCCTGTGCAAGTTTCAGGTCACATGATCAAGGTCAAAGGTCATTTAGGGTCAATGAACTTTGGCCAAATTGGGGTATTTGTTGAATTACAGCCATAAATTTGAAAGTGTGTTGGTCTAGTTCATAAAACTTGGACATAATAGTAATCAAGTATCACTGAACATCCTGTGCGAGTTTCAGTTCACATGATCAAGGTCAAAGGTCATGTAAGGTCAAAGAACTTTGGCCACGTATGGGGTATTTGTTGAATTGCCATCATATCTCTATAAGTGTATTGGTCTAGTTCATAAAACGTGGAAATAAGAGTAACCAAGTATCACTGAACATCTTGTGCGAGTTATAGTAGTTTTCAAAATCAGCACTGCTGCTATATTGAATTGCGTGATGCAGGTGAGACGGCCAGAGGCATTCCACTTGTTTATGATTAGTTGCGGTGATATGATCAATAATTCATTTTTACAAAATGGCGCCTAGATGACGTCATCATGATTTGATAACCTTGAAAAGTTTCGTTTCGCGATTCCATAATAATTTCCATACATGACATGAAAATCAAGAAATTTGACAAGCCCGATTTTGAGATAAAGTGGGAACAAAATTTGGCAATAAAAATAAATAAAGTAAATTCTGACGAATATAATAGGTGATCTGTCATATTCATGACAGACCACCTAAAAAGGAATCCCAAGAGCAAGGAAGAATGAGGATTCAGTAGAATCAGTAGAAATATATTAAAGTGAGAATCCTGGAAAACGTGCATTAAAATATGGTTTTTAATCACTTTGAAAGAGCAACACTGCAGGGAATAATTTTCCCGAATTTGCTCCACATTTTTTAAAGAATACTACACAAATAGTCTTTTGTAGAGTAGATGTTTATTTTTAAATAGGACTATAGAACGTAGTTGAGAGCTTTTATTTTTTTATCACAAATACAAGTAAACTTTGGTAAGCAAAATTAGTCCCTGTACTGTGATTGCTGCATGGTTATTAGTACAATGTGGTCGACCAGCTTCTCAGGATAAAGATGAATGAATAATATCACATAAAAGGGCGCATTTTGCACATGTGTATTATGAAACACATAAATTGTCAAAGGATATTCAGGATTACTCAAGTGTATTCTTCATTGTGAGTTTGTGCTTTTTTTACTTTGTAATGAGTTTATCACTGTACATGTAATTCTGTCGCTTTCCGAATAATCTACCAATCCTTCACAAGGATGCGAAGAAGACGCTCAGAGCAGGTTGTAGTTTTCAGAAGGTAACTAATATGCATGAAAGTGTATAGTTTGTTCCACAGTGGAGCTTGAAATATTTTCAAATATTTGCACACCTGCACAAAGAGATACTAGCTAGTCATTATCTTGTACTAAGGCTGCACGATATGAGAATGATACTGAAATATGGAGGAATCTTTATTACAGAATACCAGTTATTGTCCTGTCAGTGAAAGAGCACCCTAAGGAAACATTTTCACGCACTGCATCGGTGCCAAAACACCCTTACGCAATGACGTTATGCGTGCTGCTAAGGGTGTTTTGTGCACGCACGATGCCCGAAAGTATGGTGTTAAGGGCGTTTTTACACCGACACAACGATATTGGGCGCTGTGTCACCTCTCAAAGAATTTGAAAAATATGTTTAAGACAAGAAAGAAAGTTCAAAATTTTGTCAACCTAACTCATTATCTCAGTACATTTCCCTTTTTTTTTTAGGTTTTGCTTTAAAAAGAGTGGCATTGCTTTTACAAATTTTATTCTTGGAGGATAATACATCTATCACATTTTTCTCGATATTACAACTGGTGATAATGAATAAATACATATTGCAAATTTTGTGCAGCCTTGCAATATCGTGCAGCCTTGTGTTGTACAGGGTTTTTCCACAAAATGAAAATGGCCAAGTTGTGTTGGTGCCTAAACTATTTACTTTCGGTCAGTCCGAAATATATATTTGCAAGGGTGATGAAATACAATTGGCATCCCTTCTAAATGTTGCAAATTGCTCGATGTACCTTTATTGTAAAATAAGTTGTTTGAATTGAGATTCATGAGCAAATTTTGAATGTATGCAAGACTTCTGTGTAAGTGTATGTGATATATTGTTGTTTTTTTCTCCTTTTGTAATTGTATGTATACATGTCTTGTATTTTTAATCAGCTACATACTGTATTTATTTATTTATTATTTATCCGGCTCCTCAAACATATTCAAGATTACAAAGCATTATCAATCATTCAATAAAATGACACAAAAAATTATACAGGTACATGTACGTGCAATATTTGATAGCAGTTTGCCCAGTGCATCAGTTGGTGGCCAGGGAAGAGGTGAGCAAACTTAATCACTGTGACCTGATGGTCCCTCTGCCCAACCAACTGATGCACTGGGAATACTGGTAAAATATAGCATAAAGAAAAATACAATGACAATTGCAGGGATTATGATGCATGATAAGGCAAAAAAATAAATAAATGTATACTTTTGTATAAGAATTATCTGTATTTTTTTATTTATTTTTTCATTATTATTTTTTTCAGAAAGCATTTCCAGCTTTCATGTATGTATGTTGTTGTTGCTTTCATTTTAAAACAATGCATTTTGCATTGTACTTTTTGTATTGTATATTTGTGCCACTTTTGTGATTATTCCACATGTATACTGGTCAATATTGTATACTTGCATGACAGTACTTGCCAAACTGCATGATAAATTGTATTGTAATATACTAAAAGCATTTGCCTCACACGGGCAATCTTTAGTGCTAAAAGAGCATCACGTCTGATGTTTCAGAATATTTTAGATAGACAGTGAGGTTCACAAAACATATTTTTGTAGGGAATAGGATTAACCCGAAACCAAAGAGAGGGGTTTCACCCCCCCCCTGCATAAATTTGTAATTACTGTGCAACCTTTACATGGGGGGGGGCTTTGTGTATAAATTAATTGAAAATATCAATATATGTGTACATTAATTGCTGCAAAACTTATTTCAAACCTTGTGAGAATATTTAGAATAAATATGTGATTTGTTTTCTGCAGAATCCTAGTTCAATCTATTCACATTCATATACAAAATAAATGTATATAAAATTCAGTCATTTTTTTGCTCTGAAGGACCGTGAGTATTTTATTAAGATGGAAATTGCACTGCAGTGTATCTCTTTTCCTATGTATACATCTACATGAACATGCGATTGTGCCATGTTTATAATTTTTCCTAAGAACACAAGATGTATATAAATTTTCTATTTTTATATAAATAATTCCATTTTTAATTGCATATTTTCATCCTTGTTTAGGCCCAAGAGCTGGATGGACGCCTTGGCGAAGCCACAGCTAGATTACACTGACTTCTTTGCAGCCAATTGTGGAACCGAACCAGGTCTACATATCTGGCAAATTGAGAACTTTATCCCAATACAGGTAGATGAAGGTAAGTTGAAACCAAAGTGGGATATGTTTGGTTTTAAAAGATTTTGTAAGGGGCAGTCACTCCGGGGCCCTGTCGTACAAAGAGTTGCGATTGATCCAATCATCTGTAACTATGGAAAGCCAGCAATGTTACCATCTAAAATGCATCTTCTTCATAATGTTTTCTAGATAGGATGTACATTCATACATTTATCGTTCTCTTGAAGATTCAGTGTGATTCTCTTTGTTTTAAGGAGATTGTGCGAGTTCCCTGTAGAAAAAATTATGACACTGATGGATTTCCATAGAGTTGCGATGGATTGGATCAATCGTAACTTTTTGTAAGACAGGTCCAGGGTTCCATCATACAAAGAGGTGCAATTGATCCAATCATCCCTCACTATGGAAAGCCAGCAACGTTACCATCTAAAATGCATCTTCTTTTAAGATATCTTCTAGATAGGATGTACATTTATACATTTATCGTTCTCTTGAAGATTCAGTGTGATTCTCTTTGTTTTAAGGAGATTGTGCGAGTTCCCTGTAGAAAAAATTATGACACTGATGGATTTCCATAGAGTTGCGATTGATTGGATCAATCGTAACTTTTTGTAAGACGGGTCCAGGGTTCCATCTTACAAAGAGGTGCCATTGATCCAATAATCCCTCACTATGGAAAGCCAGCAACGTTACCGTCTAAAATGCATCTTCTTTTAAGATATTTTCTAGATAGGATGTGTATTCATAAATTTGTTGTTTCTTAAAGATCAAGTCCACCCCAGAAAATTGTTGATTTGAATTGATAGAGAAAAATCAAACAAACATAACGCTGCAAATTTCATCGAAATCGGATGTAAAATAAGAAAGTTATGACATTTTTAAGTTTCGCTTATTTTTCACAAAAGAGTTAAATGCACAACTCAGTGATATGCAAATGAAAGAGTCCATGATGTCCATCACTCACTATTTCTTTTGTTTTTTATTGTTTGAATAATACAATATTTCAATTTTTACATGACGAAAGAGCTCCGTTTGATAACACTATACCCCTCTTCTCCAAGTACGAAAACCCTACTGCCCCAGGCATGCAATGTAAGTATCAAAACACCTGTTTCTTGACCTCGGTCCGAAGATAACACAACAGCCCGAGTGCGGTCCGGGAAAACATGTCGCCATTTTTTATTCACTTACTTTCCTTATTTCGAGGTTGATTTTCTTTGTTCGAAATTGAAAATGGGCTAGCATTGAATTTCTGAATACAGTATGCCTTTGAAAACGTGATTAAATATCGAATACAATAATTTAATTCCGAAGGTCCTTCTACAGGCAGAGAAGACTTACGTAATAGCACATCTGTTGTTATCATTTCGTCCTTGGCTCAACGCTCATAATCTGGCCTTTGGGGATTACCTGGCCAAGCGGGGTTGATCAGGCGGGTGTTTCATAAAGCTGTTCGTAAGTTAAGAGCGACTGGTGATCATGTCTTGCGGTAAATGGTACAATTGGCGATGATCACCAGTCGTTGTTAAAGTCGCTCTTAACTTACGAACAGCTTTATGAAACGACCCCCAGGGCTTGGAAATGATGTTTTAGATTTTCAAACGCAAAATGGGGTGAAATACCGCAGTTTGCAATCCGAACTGCGGTCCGTTCCCAAACGGGGGTAAGACGTAATGACACATTTGACAAGAAGGACCAACTTAACTTAACCATAAGCTGTTAAAATAATGGTAATTCAACATGTTCAGGGAGAAATGAAACTTTGTTTCACTTGACAAGGAGGAGAAAATTAGAATATTTCATATTTCATATAATAAAATACAAAAGAAATAGTGAGTGGGTGACGTCATCAGTCTGCCAATTTGCATACCGACCAGGATGTACATATAACTGTTTTGTGAAATTAAGCAAAACTTTAAAATGTCATAACTTTCTTATTTTAGATCCGATTTTGATGAAATTTTCAGTGTTTTGCTTGTTGGATTTTTCTCCTTTTTTTCAAATCAACTTTTTGTTGGGGTGGACTTGTACTTTAACAATTAAGTGTGCTTTGCTTTGTTTACAAAGTGCATTGTGTAAATTTCTTGTAGAAGGAATTATGGTGTTGATGGATAACCATACAGTTGAGGTTGATTGGATCAATCGTAACTCTTTGTAAGACAGGGCCCTGTACCTGCTGCACGGAATCATTGTTAGTGCTGACATAGCCCTAACAGTAGGCCCAGTTACATCTTTTGAATTGTGATGTTAAACATTAATCCAAGATGTATTGAAATAACATGTTGTTGTGACATTGGGCATCGCTGCAACATTCCGGGGTGCCACAACCTCTTTTAGTGCATTGTTAGCGTTAACGTTTCTTTGCGGCTAGTACAGGATGTTTTTAATAGCCAGCATATGCTGACATACGTATGCCAAGACATTTTCTCAATAAGTCCCTTTCCTTGATAATAATAAGAACTGCCTTTTATCAAGAACACAAAATTATTTCTTGACATGAAAAATTTGCCTTATTGATATTTTTTTTGTGAATTTGATATCATTTAAAAGTTTTTTTCTAATGTCATGTAACACTTTTCGTATCAAAGGTTATATGCAAATGAGTGAAATTTTTCGCTTTCTCTCCTCTTTCAATTTGAAAAATATTTATTTTATAATTAAGTATATATTGAATATATAACAAGATAATCAGCAAAAAACTTACAAATTAATCGAGAGAATTAGGACAAGTAATAAAAATTAAATTTGACTACTCTATAAACTTATGAAATCACTATTGGTAATTATGATTAACTAAGAGCTTCTTTCTTATCAAATTAAAATTGGTCATAGTATTAAATAGAAATAGTGAGTGTATGACATAGACTTGCTCTTAAATCTGCTCTCTCTCTCTCTCTCTCTCTCTCTGGTGTAGCCTTGTATGGTAAGTTTTACGAAGCTGACTGCTATATCATCCTCCAGACCTTCCTTGATAGCTCCAAGAATTTGAACTGGCAGATCTATTACTGGATTGGACAATCCTCATCGGTGAGATTTTAATGTCGTTTATTTCGTAAAGATATCAATCAGTCACTTAGATCTTGTTGAGAAAGAAAAAAACCAATATATTTGAACAGGCAAAAGACCATATTATCCCTCCTCCCTACCTGTGATGGAAAATGGGATAAAGCTAATTTTGTTTAATAGGTGATAAAGAGAGATGTAATTGTTTGCCCAGTTTATGATGGAGCTGTCTAATTTTTATTTCTCTTGCAATTTAAACCATGGCCCTCGCACGAAGACCAGATACGGTGATCGTTGCGTTTTCTGTTGTTGCCCCTGCTCTGTGGAACAAGCTCCCAACCCAAATGCTCGGACTATTGAAATCTTCAAATCCTCACTTAAAACTCACCTTTTTTCAACACTGGCATCGTGTTAGTTTTTTTGTGTTATATTATGGATTCATTGTTTACATTAGTCAGCCCAACTGTGCGCTTTGAAACACCCGTATAAAGTGCCCTTTAAATATTATTATTAACTTTACAGGATAGATGGAATTGTTTGCTCATTTAAAGTCAAGCCGTCCAATTAACAAGAGAGCTGCAATTGTTTTATAATCGAAATGTTTAATATTGATTTCTGGTGCAGTGTGACAAGAGAGATGGTTATGTTTGCCCCTTAAATCTCAAGCTGTGTAATTTTGATGTCTGACAATCAGACGGCTGGATTTTAAAGGAGTAAACAAGTACACTTCTCTTGTCAGAAATCAGTATCATTTCAAATCGAGCTGTCTCAGTTTGATTTTGGTGCTGCTTAACCAGAGAGATTCAAAATATTTTTGGCCCATTTATGATTGAGCTGTCTAATTTTTATTTTTATGATTATCTTTGCCCATTAAAAATCGAGCTGTTTAATTTTGATTCCTGACAACCAGATGGATTATAAAGAGGTTAAAAAGTACATCTCTCTTGTCAGAAATCAATATAATTTATTATTGAGCTTATGTTGATGATTGTGCTGCATAACAAGAGGGATTAAAAATATTTTTTGCCCATTTATGATTGAGCCGTCTGATTTTGATTTCCTGCTGCAGCTTGACAAGAAGGCCTGCTCCGCCATGCATGCTGTCAACCTGCGTAACATGCTGGGAACCAGGACACGCTCCATCCGCGAGGAGATGGGGGACGAGAGCGATGAATTCATGGAGCTCTTCGATCACGACATCGCCTACATCGAGGGCGGAACAGCCAGCGGCTTCTACTCTGTGGAAGAGAATACCTACATTGCTAGAATGTACAGGGCGTCGGGCACACAGAGTCTGCACCTTGAAGCGGTAAGACTAGAGACCTCAGTTTTTGTCTACAGGCGATGCTTTTCCAAAGTATATATATTTATATATCTAAAAGATTCACGTATTGGCTTCTGTAAGGTAACAAAATAATGCTGAAGATAATGCTTTCATTGCCAATAAAGTTTATTATTGGCAATGACAATGACAATGACAATGACAATGATAATCTCATTTTATCCTTCATCTCAGGTTCCAATGGATTATATATCTATATATACAGTGCTTCCGACTAGTACTGATTTTCAGTGTTTAGTACTAAAAATGAGAAGAATACTGATGGTTTCATGCAAAATACTGATTTTTTAGAACTTCCAACTGTAACTGATTTTCAGTATTTACATGTAGTACTGGAAAATGAGAAGAATACTGATGGTTTCATGCAAAATAATGATTTCTAACATTCAGTTTATGTGTTGTCCTATGGTATTTTTTTGAAGAAAAAAAATGATTTCCTTACCAAAATACTGATTTTCAGATTTTAAAATACCTACATGTAAATGTTTTTGTTCAGATTGGCAGCTCTGTATATAGTCATATTTTTACCATCTAAGATTGAATTTTCATATCACCATTCATCTGGAAATATATGACTCTCCAAACCTAGTACATGTTTGGTCATTGTAATTCCATATTGATTGTTTACCCTTGTATTAAAACCATCATGTCATGTTCTTGATAATTTCATTTTATCCTTCATCTCAGGTTCCAATGGATCATGAATCATTAGACACCAAATATGTGTTTGTGCTGGATAATGGGATGGACATCTACATCTGGTACGGTCAGAAATCAAATCCCATCACAAGGTCGAAGGCCAGGTATGTCAATCTAAGATTAAATGAGATTAAATGAAAAAGTGAAACAAATGCTAAAAGGGACCTCTCCACCCCAAGATCAAGTAAGTTCTACTGAAAATGTAGGGGAGGAACGGATCAATGGAATTTTCACCAAAATCAATCAAAGAATTAAAGAGTTATGCTATTTAACCCCAAACCTAGGCGGTTATGTTTTGGGGGTTTTCTGTTCATCCATCTGTTTTGTTTTCGTTCTTGTGATAACTAAATAACTATTTTTATGGCTCAACTGCAAACTTGCTTCAAGTATGCATGGAGGGGTCACAATTATCTGAGTAGATTTTGGAATCATGTGATCAAAGGTTAGAGGTAATAATATACTCCCGATATTGATATTAATCCCAAATAACTGTTTGAGGATTGATCAAATTCCTACTTGGCTTACATCTTCATTTGGAATGACAATGAACTGATTAAATTTGGGGGTTACAAGGTCAAAGCTCACAGAGGTCATTATTTGAATGTGATGATTATGATTAAAGGGGGACCAAACTGACCAACATTTTGTGTTGTCTTTCATTGACTGTGTGTTATAGATAACTAGTCTAGAAAAATAAACATTTTGAGATAACCATCAATAATACAGAGAATGAATTAGCCTATAAATTTGTTCATGCTGAGAAACTAAAATGTTTTTGAGAGGAATGTACTTTGCTATTTGCTATGATGGCTATTTGGTAACATAATAAGTGTGGTATTGAATGGTGAATTGGCGTTTTATCATTCAAGTGGGCCTATATTACAAGACTACACAGCTCAGAATGCTGCATTTATGCTGGCCAGATGTGAGTATATGAGGACTTGTGGTGGCGCTATTAAGGCTTCTGTTTATTATTGCTTTAAACCAAATAACTGTTTAAGGGATGATCGAATTCTTACCTTGCTTACATGTATGTCTGCTTATGAAATGAGAATGAATTGATAAGATTGTGGGGTTACAAGGTCAAAGTTCACGGAGGTCATTCTTTGAATACGATGGATTACGATTAAGAGTACAGTAGCTAGGAAAGTGATTTTTACTTTGAACCCATATTAAAGTGACCAACAGCCTGTAATGTCCACCCCCTTTCCTGTTCATCTATGTACAGGTTGATGTGTGAGAAAATCAACAAGATGGAGCGCAAGAACAATGCCAAGATCACCATGATGTACCAAGGTAGTGAGGTGGAGGATTTCTGGGAACCTCTAGGAGGCTACAGGGAAGACTTTGTACCACAGGTAAGGGTTAGTGGGGGATTTAAATGTGGGAACCTCTAGGAGGCTACAGGGAAGACTTTGTACCACAGGTAAGGGTTAGTGGGGGATTTAAATGTGGGAACCTCTAGGAGGCTATAGGGAAGACTTACCACAGGTAAGGGTTAGTGGGGGATTTAAATGTAGGGAGGTTTAGATCTAGGAAGGGGAGGGTTTACTGGGTTGTGAGGAGACTCTGGGAGGTTACAGGGAAGACTCTGTATCAAAGATGTGTATTAATGGGATGGACAGAAAATGTTGAGGAAGGGTAGATCTTGGAGGGGGAGGCGGTCAGTGGGTTCTGGGTGACTCTGAGAGGCTATTGGGTGACTCTGAGAGGCTATAAGGAATTCTTTGTACCACATGTAAGGATTAATGGGTAGATAGGAAAAGGTACATGTAAAGGATGATCAGATCTAGGAAGGGGAGGGCTTACATGTTGTAAGTTTTGAGGGCCCTCTCTGAAGCCACAGGGAATACTTTCTACCACAGTCTTAGCTGGGGATAGAAAAGATAGAGAAAGGAAGAGAAGATCTAGAAAGGGAGGGCTTAGTGAGTTTGGTGCACCTCTTGGACACTACAAGGAAGACTGTACTGGAGGGTTAGTGGGGGATAGAAAAGTAGAGGAACGATAGATCTTTGGAAGGGAGATCACTCATTAAAAGGATGAGGGAAAAGAGCAAAATTCATCGTTGATAGAGAAGGAAGGGAAGATCACAGATTTACAGAGAAGAAGGAGAGATGGAGGAAGCAAAACTGAAGGGGTAGGAGAAGGGTGATGAGAGAAAGAGGGAGATATGATTTTTGGTGTTCTCTCGTCACTTTTTATATCATTTCATTACATTACAGGACTGGTTAAAATCTTTCGTCCCTGAGAAACCAAGACTGTACAAAGTTGGTCTTGGAACTGGATACTTGGAACTACCCCAAGGTATGTAATAATCATATTAAATCAGCCTTGGTATCACTGAAGGCTTATGTGTGTTGCTGTATTTTCATCATCCCAGAGTGTTGAGAAGAGCCTACATGTATTTAATGGTTGTTCAACAGATCTATTTTTTCCTTTTCCACTTCTTAAACTTTATCAGCTCTGATAATTTGACATATCAAATTTGAACTAATTACTTATGTTTAATAACACATTTGGGAATGATATGAATTATGTAGCACCTCTGAATGTTCTTCAGATCATCATCATTATTATTATCATGGTTACATCATCATCAATCATCATATTCATCATTGTTATCATTATCATCACATCTTTATCATAGTCATCAACTTCATCAACTTCATCATCATCAATCATCATCACCATCATCGTCATGACATTATCATCATAGTCATCATTATTATCACCATCATCACATCATTATAGTTGTCATTGTTATCATTATCATCACATCTTCATCGTCATCCTCATCGTCATCATCATCACCATCATTGCCATCCCATTATCATCATAGTCATGATTGTTATCATTATCATCACATCATCTCCTCCATCATGATCATCATCACTGTCACTATCACATTATCATCATAGTCACCATTTTTGTCTTCACCAATTTAATTTCCACACTGCACCAGTCAAGTCCAAAGTTTCATGTAAATCTGGCTTTGCCCCCATTGGATAGGAGTGGTCCGACACCCCCACACTCAAGACAATCACCAAAATTCTAATCATTATTCGTTTGTTTTTAACTTTCAGTGGAATTACCGAAGGGAAAACCACACCAAACACTCCTTGAAACCAAGAATGTCTACATCTTGGATTGCAATGCTGATGTATTTATATGGTGAGCTCATCATTTATAATTTGTTCTAATCCATCTTCCTTGGTTTTTTTTTTAATATTAATTGATATGTTTGGTGAGAATTTGCTTTGTTGATAGTATGGTAATTATTATTAAGATGATAATCTATTATATATCCAAGAATGTACAAGTAAGTATTGGTACAGTGATTTTAGTTATAGACAAGTTGATGACATTCTAATAGAATTCAAGCTTTAATGATATTGTTAAAGGTAAGTTTCATTAATATATAAAGCCCATGATATATATGTATACCATTGATAAATAAGGTACAGGGTATTACATGTATAAATCAACAAATGCAATGCCACATATCAATGGCAGAAACTACCATGAAGTAATATAGTGAGTGGAAGTTAAACCCTGAAGATGGTTTTTAATCAAGCAAAAGAATGAAGTAAGATCAGATTAAGCAGGTCCTCATTTTTGTATATTATACTATATATTTTCACCATACATACATGTACCAGATTAGTTAGCATTGTGTCATGGTACAGACCTGCCAACCAGTACGTTTTAGCCGTATTTAGTACGTTTTTGTAACCAAAATACGGCAGTACGTTTTTTCTTTGAAAAATACGTGTTTTTTTTTTTTTTTTTTAACTAAATCATAATTTATTGAGAAAAATAATCTCTATATGTCTCTATTTCATAAAACGTGCACAAATGTGGTTATTAGATCAATGTAATTTCAGGTAACTTGTTTTTTTTTTCAATCATTTTGTTCAAACCAGGGTGAAGATATACTCATGTTTCAATGTTTGTTTTTTTCATCTGCAAGACCAGTGCGCATTTTAGCTTGCATGCAGCTTGAGCGCCGCGACTAGCGAGTGCGCCAAGCATTTTATTATGAAATACACTTTTTTTGGGAAAAATACATTTTTTTTAATCACAGAATACAGTTTTTCATTCCCAGAGGTTGGCAGGTCTGATGGTATATGTGATAATCATACTAACATCATTGTAATAATCATACATGTATTATGGGAATGATAATCATGCATGTTCATATTCATGTATAAATATCAATAACTTACGCTAGAAGACATCTCTGATTGCGCAACAATAATCCAGCAATTAGTTCCTAGGGATAGAATTGAACCCATGACCCTCTGATTAAGATCTACAATTCAGAAACTCTACACTATGACACTTTCAGATATTAGCCTTAAGCCCAGCACACACGTGCACCGTCCGTTGCGATTCGATTTTCAATTAAATTGTAATAGCATTTGGCATAAACATTTCTCCCTTTGAAATCACTACCATCAAAGTTCTGAATAGTCGAATGAATATTAAAAACGAAATTCCAGTCTATATCTAGCCTCCCTGTAGAGATTAAAGCAAATCCAATTTCAAATCGTAGTGACGTCATCATCGGCTGCGACTGGAATCCAATTTGGATTTTACTCTGACCACAAGGCCTGCAGCGAAGGAGAAGTTTAATTTTAGTATTCTTAGCATTACGCCGAACTACAAATTAAATGATTTTACTTCTTGGGACTTACATATTTAATGTATATTTAAAATGCGATTTGTTCAAAAGTCGTGTGGCAACGGATAGTGTGCGCTGGGCTTTTTTAACGTTGCCACAATTGATTCTTGGGGAAGGATTTCAACCCATAATCCTCTGATTAAGAGACACGAAACAGATTTGTCATGTAACATATCTTGCTTGCAATGACAGGATCGGGAGGAAGTCGAGTCGTCTATGGCGAGCTGCTGCACTGAAACTATCCCAGGAACTGTGCTCTATGCTCAACAGGCCTATCAACGCTACAGTCATCAGGATACTGGAAGGGTAGGTATACATTCCAGGGGGACTGTTTCATAAAACTCTTCATAAAGTTATGCATGACTTTAAAAACAACTTGATTATGGAAAGCCAAGAGGGACCGGATCCACAATGATTTTTAATCACATTAATTTAACGATCCCATGCAACTTTGTCATACTTCTCAAAAGCATCAGAAGAAGAAGAAAAAACATTTTGATACTTCTTATTCGTTCACAAGCTTTTTGTGAATTCATGCATAACTTTACAATAAGATTTATAAACTATCCCCAGAACATGACATTTTGTAGTCTGCAAGGACAGACTCAAATTTGGCTCTTTTACCAATTATATTATCTCTTAGAGTGAAGACTAGACTCCAAACTCTCTCTCTCTCTTCTCTATACCAAAAGGTAGATGCAGCAACAGTATATATTGAATCTAGTCTTACTACTCCAGACTTTGCACTGTGCACAATGCAAATTGCGAAAACCAAAGGTCTGTGCCTGCAGACTAATCTTACTTTGTGTGACATGTTATTGAACATTCATTCATTCTGATTTTCCGTCAGTCATTGTAGTAGGGGTAGCATGTGTGAGGTTACATCCAACATTCTTCAAGATACCATCATAGATGCTGAAAGAGATCCCATTAGCAATTTTCCATTTGCAGTAATTACAGGAATTTTTATTGTACCATACATGTATTTCTAGGAATATTTATCCTTATGTGCTCTTGTGCTACTGCCCATGCTTTAGCTAGAGCTGCTGGCTCCATGGCTCTGTGCATTTCAGGAATTGATTCTGCCATTCACCTCACCTGGGTTGAGTGCAGCACAAAATGGAAAAAAAATTCTTGCTGAAGGAAAACACAACATGTTTGGGATTTGAACCATGGCCTCCTATATGAAGGATGAGAGTCATAACCACCAGACCGCATTTATGAAGCCTCTTTCTTTCTTTTCTCTCTGGAAATCTTTATATTTTACAGTCTTTTAGTAAATAATGTTGGTTTTCAGATACATTTTGACACATATTTTTTCGTGATTGTTGAATTCATGTTGATGCCTTATGAAATATTCTTTGTAAGCCCCGTGCGTAAATGTTAATATTGTGGTAACTTTGTCATCCAATGGTAACTTTTATGGAGTCCTTGATTTTGATTGGCTGATGAGCATTGAAACTGTGGTAGTTACCATTGGATTGCAAAGTTACTATTAAAGTAACTTTTATGCAACGGAGCCCAGGATATTACTTTTGAAATCTACTGCATATGACTTCTTGTTCATGGCATATGCATGCACTTAGTTCCTTTCTCGGGATATGTTTCTTGCTCCATGAATCATTGTTTTACCATGCATGTATATTGCTACACAGGTGTTTCACAAGAGTTAAGTGTGGCAGCACACTTGATTGATTTTATTTCTCTTGATTAAAGGGATGCTCCTGGCTGAAGATATTTATATCTCAATATATAGAGTAAAATTCACAGAGCAAAATACTAAAAAATTCATCAAAATCGGATATTAAATATTGAAGTTGTTGAATTTTAAAGATTTGCATTATTCGGGTGAAACAGTTCTAGGCATGTCTTTATGAATATTCATTAGGTAGGCTGATGATGTCATATCCCCACTTGTTCTTTTGCATTTTATTATATGAACTTAGGTTTGTTCAAAAAAAAATTCTATCAAGAACTTAAACAATTTGATTGATAACTGATTAAGTGCATTAGTTATTTCTTGCTGCAACTTATTTTATAATAATGGAGATCATTTACTCATTTATGAAAAAAATGGAACAATTATGATTTCATGTAATAACATAAGAAAAAGGAAAGTGGGGATGTGACATCATCAGCCCACCTAATGAATATTCATGAAGACATGCATAGAACTGTTTCATCGGAATAATGCAAATATTTAAAATTCAATAACTTTGTTATTTGTTATCCGATTTTAATAAAATTTTCAGCATTTTGCTCTGTGAATTTTGCTCTATTTACTCTATATTTTGAGCCCAGAGCATCCTTTTAAAGGTAAAGAATGTAGTTGCAGAAATCAATTATTTCGTGAGAAAGTATGTGGATCATTACGTTTGCTTTTAAGGGTTTACTTTTAGGGTTTAAATGATACTGATAATCACCAAAAGTTGCTGAAATTTCACATTTTGCACCTTTACATCCATGAACTCGCCCTCTTTTGAAATTTTGTAGGAAACTATCAAGAAAATAATTCACTTCTTTCTTGACTGTGAAATATCATTTTATGATGTTACACTCAGTCAACACCATGAAAGTCTACTTATGGGACTACAAATATTGGCATTATTGTGGTCCAACATGTATACTTTCATGGTTTTGACCCAGTGTAACATCAACTGAAAAAAACAAAAATATAATAATTATTTTTTACTCTGAGACTGCTATTTTCTTTCAATTTGCATTCATGCTTTGGAACCAGCAAATGAAAATGATTCTGAAATACATTTTAAGTTTTCTTTCAGCAGTTTCCTACTCTTATTTCATTTGCTGTGTTTTTATTTCATTGGGTTGTACACTTATCATTTTTTTCCATTTGCACTTTCCATGCAGCCACGATCACACTTTCAAATCACTTCCAAACAAATCAACCCTAATTTAAGTATAAAAGCAATTAATTTCCTTGATTATCGCCAAAACTGACTAATTATCTAATGAAATAACTAGTGAAACCAATTGCTGCTAAAAATTTTATTTGGGTATTTATCAACATTTTGTTGTTATCAAGATTCAATAACAAGCATTTGAAATCTGGGCTAAGCTACTCTCATGGGTCTACTTGCCGGTAATTTGTTGTTGATATGAAGGTTTATAGGAGAATTCTGTGGATCATTTATGTTCCCTTAAAAATAAATTCTAGTTATGAAAATGATCTCAAAATGGGTTCAGAAAATATGTATTTATCAATAAGCATTATGTCCCGATTGAATCAGATAGAAAATCCATAATTGCAAAGGAAATTAGCAAAATAATCATCATGGCATTCCTGCATTCGGAACAGAGTCTCGAGTCCTCAACTGCTCAAATCTGGCCTGATTTATAACCCCTAAAGCAGTGTAGTCCTGTAATATACATGTACATACAGTATATGCCCACCTGAATGAGAGCACACAAATTCGCTACTCAATACATTCATACCGCACTAATTATTTCATTGAGCAGCGAAGCAAGTACTTTGTTCTCAAAACATTTAAGTTGTTAATTATAGGCTAATTTATTCTCTGTAGTATAAAAATTTACCTCAAAAGGTATATTTGAAGCTACTAGCTATTTATAACACACAGTCAATGAAAGACTTCACACACTATAGTGAGTTCCCTCCCACTTTTAATACAATGAAGAATGACTCAGAATAGATCATTTCTTTTCCCTTTCATCCATTCATTACGTGTTTGTAATTTTTGTGCATATGATATTAAGTTTTTCTTTTCTTTGAAGTGACATTGGCAGGCAGCGCTCAAATATTTCTTCTGAGGCAAATTATTGTTGATTGAAAAAGGGATCCTTCCCACTTTCTTTAATTGTTATATCAATTAAAGATAATGCCAATGTCATTAATATTACATTTTTATTTTCAATCATTTGTGCATTCAAATAATTTGATTAATAGCTCTTTGGCCTCCTTTTTTATCAGTGTACGATTTGTTAATTGTTGAAATTATAATGAGTAATTGGATTTACATATGACTTCAAGTAACTCATCATAGCCTGTTATTTTTTTTCCTCTTTTGCCCTTTCTTTTCCGGATATTTCTGCTTATATTGTGTGATTTGTTGTCGTTTATGTCATTCAGATTGAAAGATGAAATCTTTGAAACTTATATTTTAAGTTGCCATTCTTTTATTTGTCATGTATTATAGTGTTTTGCAATTAGAAGTATTGATTTATCTAATGAAATCCTTGTATCCCTTTGATACATGTAGCTTTTTGTTCCAGTTTTATTTGTTTTTTATTCACACCCTTGTACATTTAACCTCTGTGTAATTGAAGGACCCTCGTTCTAAAAAGTGAGATTTTCTTCCCCCTCCAAAGTTACGAGCCTCAGATGTTCAAACAGTACTTTGAATCCTGGGATGAGATCCTAGCCGTCGACTACACCCGCACTGCCGAGGCGGTGATCAAGACCATGATCACGCAGTACGGGCAGCGCGGCCCGGGATCGCGACACGGGTCCCGTCAGGCGTCGCCCTGTCGGCTGCCACCCGGAGGAGGTCAGGGGTAAGGCAGGGGTCACTCGGGGTCGTGACGAGACCAAAAGTGTTGAGCATCCCGGTTGTGATTTTTTTTCTTCCTTTATTACTGAGGAAAAGTCTGCTGCCTGCCAATGCTTGCTATCATTGCATCGTCACCAGCATCATCAGAGGTTCTGCATCGTCCATGCTTGTTGTTTATGAATAGTACCTACATGTATACAGTGCGTTAAATGTGTTGCATCAAGTTCATTAACCCATTAAATACAGAGTTCTGTAATTCCTGTAGGCTTTTTGAGGCATCAGGTATACTCCCTGGCTCAAACATACTGTATATCTCATCGAAGAAAAAGGATGTAATAGATGGTTGACCTACATATTATTTTCTCAGTTTAACCCTGCCAAGATCCTAATAAGATGTGGGTTTCTGATTCAACCCTCCCCCTCCCCCTCTCCAATCCCCAGAGATCTTTAGGAAAATGTCATTGCTTATTAATTATGCTTAAAATAAAAGGTTTGATCTAATTAACGAAGTAAAAGCTAAAAACATTTTTTTTTCAGTTTTGTTTTTGATAATATTTTCATTGGAAATTATCATTGACGCTTTTCCAATCATATGCAACATGAAATAAATTTGGTTTAATCAGTATAGATAAAATACTGATACATTTATGAATTTTGGATGGAAACTTAATTTATGTTGGGTTTGTAAATATTTATGTGTTTGAGCAATTTGGGGTCTTATGTGCATTTAAAAGAATGTTGCATATTTTTGGAATCGCATATGGTAGACTGAAACAGAAATTAGTCATGAAATGGTTTGGCTCACATTGTTTGCATTACAGGTTTCTCGCAAAATATTTTGAGGGGGTTGAATCAGCTCCCCTCCCACACCCCTCCAAGTCTTAATCTCCCATTGTTTTATCGTCTGTGAATGTACATGTTGACATACATTTCATCGGATTCATTCAGAATGTTTGTCGAACTGATTTTGTGAATGTTATGTTATATCAGAATAGCAAACTAATCTGCAATTATTCCAGTTTTTGCATTTAATCATATTCTAAATATCCATTTTTCAGAAGTAGAAGGGTGAAAAACAATATATTTTCCAAAACAATGTTTAATGCATGTTTTTATACAAGATTAAAAAGTTTGCAGTGTACCATTGTAACTGAGTGCAGGATAGAGTTGGTTCAACTCATACATGTAGATAAAGGTGATGCTGACTTAAACAAGTACACCTTGTGCATGCTGAAAATCTTGTAATTCATGTGTGCAAATCCAACGGTAGTCTTTTCAGTGACAACTTCCGACCAAGTGATAAAGATGGCAGACAAACAATATTTATTAAGTTTATTAGATTGATTACACTGTACGTTTTCTAGATTAAAAGGATAACTGACTCCAGTGGCTGTACAGTGTCAGTCATGTTGGCTATGTTTGTGTTTGTCAGATCAAAGGGTAGCATACATGGATTATATATATTTGCATACATACTGGTTACGTCCAGGTGATAGTTGAATCCATTTGTTTTAAAAGTGGAAATTTTTCCCCTTTTTTAAAGAATGTTGCAAAGCCAATGACTGACATTTTTCATTTTCAGTCAGTAGGGTGTATCCGTGGATCCCTGTAAACTTCAGGGAGGTTTAAAAAAAAGTGCAAATAGAATGTTATACATGTACTTATGGAGCTGACTACAGCATGCCAGATCAAAGCTCAAACTTCGGATTTTGGATTGCATTTTAGTACACTTACATTGAATAAATATGAAGTTTAGTGAATGTGAAGAGTCATCCATAAGATCATCATAGATCATGAATGAAAATGATTAAATGCAATAATTGTCCTTTAATGTCCTGTATTATTGAGAAACTAAAAAAAATAATTGATTATAAAACTTCTTTGAATCACTTTTGACATTGCCTTTCTGGATAAAAAGCATGTCAGGACTAATAGTGTGTTGATTTATTGTATTAAATGTCATAACAATTTGTGATATTTGTTAAACCATATTGTCCTACCGACCCCCACTAACCGATGACTTTTTCCACTTTTTTTTTTTCCTGCAGGATTCTTGTATTTGATTTGCTGTGTTACTAACATTTTCATTGTAGCTGCAGAAATCTTTATAAACGTATATAATTATGTAATGATTAATGATTATAAAATGATGTATGTATTCATACTTGTAGTAGTCCTCAGTATTGTTTTGCCTGTATACATGTACATAACATATTTTTTGAGTTACTGCTGATTGTTGAAAAATTTGTGAGAGTTTATATTTAATGTTCGTGCAGCAGGTATATATGCTGTATAAAAATGTTTATACTGGATTTTTTTTTTTTTAAATATCATTGAAAATTTGCAAGTTGTATGTACATAACATGTTTCGAAATGTAAATTTTTCATTTATGGTATACTTGTTAAACTTACTGGAAAAATGAAAAATAATACAATGATTACATAGAAAGTGATTTAAAATATTTTTTATGAGATTTGTAACAGTGAACAAAATTCCTAACTTTTCATTTTTGTTGTTGTTGTTGCTCTTCTTCTCCTTCTTCTTCTTCTTCTTCTTCTTCTTCTTCTTCTTCTTCTTCTTCTTCTTCTTCTTCTTCTTCTTCTTCTTCTTCTTCTTCTTCTTCTTCTTCTTCTTCTTCTTCTTCTTCTTCTTCTTCTTCTTCTTCTTCTTCTTCTTCTTCTTCTTCTTCTTCTTCTTCTTCTTCTTCTTCTTCTTCTTCTTCTTCTTCTTCTTCTTCTTCTTCTTCTTCTTCTTCTTCTTCTTCTTCTTCTTCTTCTTCTTCTTCTTCTTCTTCTTCTTCTTCTTCTTCTTCTTCTTCTTCTCCTTCTTCTCCTTCTTCTTCTTCTCCTCCTCCTTCTTCTCCTCCACCTCCTTCTTCTTCTTCTCCACCTCCTTCTCCTCCTCCTTCTTCTTCTTCTTTTTCTTCTCCATCTCATCCTCCTCTTCCCCCTTCTTCTTCATCTTCTTTTTCTTCTCCTTCTTTTCTTCTTCTTTGTTTTTCATCCCATCTTTTCCCCTGTGCCTATATGTCTATCATCGTATCTCTTTCATCTCTCTTCTGCCTCTTATATATCTTCTATTTTCTGTTTATACTCTTTGCCCCCCCCCCCTCTACCCCCACTATTCATCCTCTTATAATGGTCTGTCATTTATCCTCTCCTCTTTCTGTCTGTAGAAATGAGAGTCATGTGTTCAAATCTAAATTCCCTGGTTGGGATGATGTATTGGCTGTGGATTACACCAAACGAGCTGATCAGATCCACAAGAAGCCTGCCATTCAGAAGGTCAGTTGGAGTAAAACTTGATTTCAAAAAGAGGGAAGAATCCAGTTTAATGGTCTTTATTGATACAATAAAATGAATCCTTGCAGCCCGAGTCTGAATTATAAATTACTTGAAGTGACGTAAGAATATCAAAAATGGGGGTAGGATGTGCAGAAATGTTGATTACTTGATTTGAATTGTATAGGGTGGATTAAATATCAAGTCAGTATCAACGTCGCAAAGTGCACAATTAAAATAAAGATTTAAAATATCAGTGTATGACGGACATGGCATCTGATTGATCTAAGAAACATGGATATTATCATTGGAACATAATGTGGTAACAGAAAAGGGAAGGTCCAAAAATATTGCACTATTGCACTGATTCAATTAGATAGGGGGTCAATAGGAGTATTATGTACACTTAATTTTTTATTCATACATGTTCTGTAATAAATCAGAATGAAATAAAGAAAAGAAACCTTCAATTCAGAAGGTGATACGGATACAAAACTACTTGCTAGCACGACATTATTTGGGCCGAGAAAATATTAGATTATGGTAATATTGTGAATTTTTTATTTATCAGTCTTAATTCATACTGTAACATTGAAGAATGGCATAAATCAATCCAAAATATTTTTTTTTTGGGGGGGGGTGCATTTGTTTGTTTCTTCAGGGACCCATTTCATAAAGACTTACAACTATTCTAACTTTGCCATTGTTGTAATTTCCTTGGAAACCTTGAATGTGATTGGCTGCTGAGCCTTGTTAGCATAGTAGTTACCATAATATCAAAGTTACACTTATTGAAAATCTTTGTGAACCTGGTCGCTAACTAATTTTATTTTTGTACAATACTACACAGTCCAATGCTCCATTATCTTCATGATTATATTTTAAAGTATTGATTACATTTCATCGATTAAGAACTACAGATTTTACAATTGCAATGGAGGCAGCTGTGATGAATGTTTGATTCAGAAATTCAATTTGATTTTATACTTTAAAAGGATGTACAAGAGAAGGAGGAGTTGAAGACTGACCTGTCCGCATTGTTCATGCCCAGACAGCCTGCCATGCCTCTCACAGAAGCTGTAAGTACATAACCATTTGATACTTTTTATACCTGCTTTGCTAGGCTATATTTTAAGTTATGATTATTTCTGTTCTGGTGGGTGTTTCATAAAGCTGTTCGTAAGATAAGAGCGACTTTAAGAACGACTGGTGATCCTTTCTTGTGGTAAACGGTATATTCATTGGCGATGGTTTAGCGTGTAAGAAAGGTTCACCAGTCGCTCTTAATTTACGAACAGCTTTATGAAACGGCCCCCAGGTGATCTTGGAAGGTTTGTGTGGTGGAATGGACAATCATGGAAGTGGTTTAAAGTACACTACATGTATGTGTGAAATCACAGAAAGGACTGAGATAAGGTGGATAGAAGTAGAAGTAAAATGGAGAGGTATAAGAGTGGAGGTTGGAAATTAGAGTATCTTTCGGAAGTGAATGTAGTCCTTGAAAGGATTGTAAATCAGAAAGATTTTAGAAGAAGCTTGAGTAGTTGTAGAGATGAGAGGAGGCTGGCTTGAGTTGGAGAGTTGAGAGAAAGCTGGGTCCAAACTTACAAAGAGTTGCGATTGATCGGATCAATTGTAACTCTTTGTAAAATGGGGCCCTGGTTTGAATGGGAGAGATGGTAGAAAACTGGAAAGTCGCAAGTGGAGTTGTAGAGCAGGAGCAAGAGAAAACACTGAACGTTTTGGGGCAGGTTGTCCAGTCATTTTGAATATTTATTTGTATACCATGCAATTGAAGTGAAATTTGTTAAACAACTGTTTAAACAATTCTTGTTATCACAAATTGATATGAAATGAATTGTAAGTTTCTTAGTTGAGGTCAGAGGTAATTTGTGTCAACAAACTTCATAGGATTCTATATCAAACAAATTTTGGTTTTAGGGTTCTCTCTGGTAGAGCAGTTGTCTTGAAAGGTGTTAATCCTCGTACCATGTTCCAGGCAGTGGACCTAAAACTGTTTGAATGAAGCATTCCTCTGAAGGTTTCCATGGCGAAGAAAGAGTGTCGAAGTTTCGTGGTACACCATGGCCCGTATTCTGAAGTCGGGTTTAACTTAATTTCAGGTTTAAAGTTGTGGTTTAGGTATGGATAGCCAATTGTTACATAAATCACTAATGGTAGAGATATGCATTTCAACTCATTTGGCTCTCAAATCATTCATAATTGTCTAGGAAGTATAAATAGATGATTGTCTTCACCATCGATGAATCAGGAAAGAGCACAGTAAACATAAGAAACATACAACGTAATAAAAATTTTGACACTTTTGGCTTCCCATAATTTTAGCACAGAGTTAGACCATGGTGTAAGTTAAACCCGACTTCAGAATACGGGCCCATGTATTCTTTTGTGGGCATGTGTTGGTTGTGGAAAGGACCGCCCAAAATCACCGTTTTGATGAAATGTGAGAATCGGTAATGAAATTCCACTTTCGGGATTCCCACACAAAATATGTGGCTCTCATTTATCGCAAGGTATAGATTGATATATTTTTTTTTTACTTCTTTTTCTATAGGATCAACTGATGGAAGAATGGAACGATGATTTGGATGGCATGGAAGCATTTGTTTTGGAGGGACGCAAGTTTGCCAGACTTCCCGAGAATGAGAAGGGTAAAAATTTGAAGATCTCTACCTTTCTGAGTAAAGATTAAGCTTCTTTACAGTTGGAACTGAAACAAATTTGTTTTGATCCAGTTCTTGAAAGGGCATTTTATCTGACAAGTTCCATTTTATCTGACAGATACAATAGTAACATTGCTTCTCAGCCAATCAACATCAAGGAAGATTGTCTGATCCAACAACTCGGACAGAATTGTTGATGAAACACTCCCCAGATTTTTCTTATTCAAGAAGAGATAAGATGATCCACACAAGGCGCTACTAGATTTCTAGATAAAAAATTGTCTTAAAAGCTGAGACAGGAACCTAAGTAAATTTTGATTTGGTCTAGTGGAACCTGAACATTCTTATTCGCCGTTCTGACGGCGGAGGCGGCGGTGTCATCGTCAACATGAAAATCTTAAGCAAGATTGAGTTTTTTTAATGTCGTCATAACTTAGAAAGTATATGGACCTAGTTCATGAAACTTGGACATAAGGTTAATCAAGTATTACTGAATATCCTGCCCAAGATTTAGGTCACATGATCAAGGTCAAAGGTCATTTAGGGTCAATGAACTTGGACCATGTTGGGGGAATCGATATCGAAATGTCATCTTAACTTAGAAAGTATATAGACCTAGGGTCAACAAACTTTGACCATGGTGGGGGTATTTGTAGAATTGTCATAACTTTGAAATTTCATGGATCTAGTTAATGAAACTTAGACATAAGAGCAATTAAGTATCCCTGAACATCCTGTGCAAGTTTCAGGTCACATGACCAAGGTCAAAGGTCATTTAGGGTCAACAAACTTTGATAATGTTGGGAAATCTTGGGAATTGTATGGATCTAGTTCATGAAACTTGGACATAAGAGTAACCATGTATGCCTGAATGTCCTGTGTGCATTTCAGGTCACATGACCAAGATCAAAGGTCATTTAGGTTAATGAACTTTGGCCGTGTTGGGGGTATTTGTTGAATTGGCATCATAATTTAGATGTTTTATGGATCTACACACGTAGTTCATGAAACATAGACATACATGTAAGGGTTATCAAGTATGTTTTTGCACATGTCTAAGGTCACATGTTTATGGTCAAAGGTCATGTAGGGTCAATGGACACACACAGTATTATTTTATTATCATTTGAGTTTTCTTTAATGAATAATTATTCAATAGCTATTTTCAAACTCAGCACTGTTGATATATTGAATTGCATAATGCAGGTGAGACTGCCATAGGCATTCCACTTGTTATGCTGTTTAGTTAAAATTATTTTCTTTCTCACGTATAGATGTATTTTTACGTTTATCCTCTATATTCATGCTACTGTTGCTGTTGTATGTATGCATGTACATGTACCAATATGTCATTTTTAATGTAAATGTATTGATGAAATCTGAAATACTATTGAAATTAAAATTGAAGAATCCTTTTTGAATTCATCTCAATGACAGGACACTTCTACAGCGGGGACTGCTATGTGTTCCTCTGCCGTTACTGGGTACCCAAAGACCTACCGGAGGGAGAGGAGGAGGAAGAAGAAGAGCAGAACGAGGAGGAAGATACCGAAGAAGACTTCCAGTGCACCGTTTATTTCTGGCAGGGCCGGGATGCGAGCAACATGGGGTGGCTGACGTTCACCTTCAGTCTTCAGAAGAAGTTTGAGTCGCTGTTTGGTGATAAGCTGGAGGTGGTCAGATTGTGTCAGGTATGGAGTGACATGGAGGAAGTGAGATGGGAAGAAATTTCAATTCTAATTTCAATTCCTATTTTGATTTCAATATTATTTTCAATTCCAATTTCATTTCTAATTTCAATTCCTATTCCTCTTTCAAGTTTAATTTCAATTTCATTTTCAATTCTAATTTCAATTGCAATTTCAATTCCTATTTCATTTTCAGTTTCAATTTCATTTTAATTCCAGCACTAGTGAAAGACTTCAAAATACAGTCAGAAGTAAATTTTCATAAAATACAAGAAAAAGACCACAAAAGAACATAAAATAGAAAAAAGCACATGGAGGGGGCTAACAAAAGAAAAATATGATTGTCTTCGCTTTTCCCTAAATTATCATAATATGAATTTGTAAAATGCAGGAAGTGATAAAAATAATATGAGAAATATATTTTTAAACATTGTTTAAGAAGGGATGGAGGGCAATGGAAAGAGGGCAAAATAAGAATAGGAGGAGGAAATACTAGGAATGTAGAGGGAATTCATGGATGTTTTAAAGTGTTCTCTCATTGAATGTGTTATATATAATTTAGATAACCTTAAAATATACATTTTGAGATAATTGTTAGTAATCCAGGGAATAAACTAGCGGTACATGTAGCTTATAATTTTATTTGTGTAAAGAAACTATTTTCTTTTAAGGAGAGCACAAGTATGTGTTTCTGTATCATAATTATTGTGATATGAATGTACTGAGAAGTGGATTATCATGCTATCATTCAGGTGGTCTGAATTACAAGGCTACTCTGCTCAGAATGTTGCATTGTGGGTAAATCAACCTTGCCAGATATGAGAGAGAGGCAAAGAGTTGTCATGGTAACAATGAATTCTTACAAACCTTCTATTCTCCATCCTCAGCAACAAGAGAACCTCAAGTTCCTTTCTCACTTCAAGAAGAAGTTCACCATCTACCGTGGGCGCCGCCCTCTCCCCAATGCGTCACCTGATGCAGAGCAGCCCAAGGACTTGAATCCCAAACTCTTCCATGTGAGAGCCAATGGAGGTCCCCTGTGCACCCGCTGTATTCAGGTCCATCCCACTGCGCAGTGGCTCAACCCAGAATTCTGGTGAGTGCCCTCATATAGTGCCCCTATAAAGCACTCCAATAAAGTGTCCCCATAAGGTGCCCCCTTAAAGGCCCCCCCCCCCCCCCCCCCATATACTGCCCCCACAAAGTTCCACCACAAAGTGCCTTTGTATTCTTTTGGTAAATCTAAAGAAGATTCCATTTCAATATTATAACTATTGTCAACTTGAATATGTAAGATAGTATTAGTATCACAGAAAACACATAGTATTGAATATGGTGATCTTAATAAGTGTGAGGTACAAGAGGGAAATGTTTTTGTTCCATGTGTTTCATGAAATAATTTTGCATGGTACATTTTCACACAATTCATCAGGACATATGCCATAGAAGACAGCTTGTTGTAATTTGATATCAAATTCAATTGTAATTATGCACTGTTATTTATAACTTATTGGGGGACACACTATATAAAAATGTATTAATACCAATTGATACTACAATATCATTGTCAAACTGGGCAGCATGAATTATCTGCAATACGAATGATGGTCTTTGCAAAGGCGTTTTCATGAAATTGCGCCTAATTTATAATTTTTTTAACTTGAACTACCATGAATATTTCATCATGTTTTGTTTCATCATTCTTTTTTTTTCAGCTACTTATTAGAGGTTCCTTTTGATAGTCAAGATAGTAAAGGTATTGTCTACACGTGGATTGGTTCAAGGAGTGATGCGGACATGGCCAGGATAGCCGAGGAACTTGCATATGAAATGTTTGACGTAAGACAAATCTTCATTATTTAGTTAGTCATCATTTATCCAGGCTCCTTTATTAATATATTATAAATAGATATTAAGGATAAGTATTTATAGATTACTGTATTACTCGGCCTATTTAATTCTCCTGTCGATACAATGCTTTGAAATATTTTGACTGATATCTTTGCACTATAAACCTAATTTTTAGCCTATTTTCAAGAGAATATTTAAATTCAGAACAAAGTGAATTTACACCTTTAAATCTGTATTTCTTTCTCCATCACTATTTTTACACTATCTTGAGTAATATTCGTATTATTATCTCTTCAACTTAAATTTGGTATATTTACATGTATCTAGTGCTTTTAAAAAATGTATCGTAAATTAAGCAAAATATAGAAATAACTTATATTGAAACTATTTGCTCCTATTGATATTTTTGTCTTACATTATTTATTGAATTGTAAATCATTTAATCAATTTGTATAAGGTTTTATGCCCTCTTGGACCCCCCCCCCCCCATATCGTATATTTTAATAGCAGTTATTCTGTATACATACAGTTATATTATATTATATGTATATCATGTTTATTTCTAATAATTGAAATAAAGTTTAATTCATTTTTGCATACCAGGGCCATTTAACATGAGAGATATGATCAGTTGTGTAATTAATCTTAACTGTAAGACTACAGCATTCCATGTACAAAATGTTAGAATCGATTGTAAATATTGATCGTATCTCTTTGTGATTCACCCCCCCCCCCCCCCCTAGGACATGTACAGCCATCAGCTTCTCTCTGAGGGTTCCGAACCAGAGAACTTCTGGTGGGTGGCTCTGGGTGGTAAGAGGAATTATGACCAAGAGGCTGACTACATGAACAAGGCCAGGCTATTCAGGTGTTCCAATGAGAAGGGATTCTTCACCGTGTCGGAGAAGTGCTCAGACTTTTGCCAGGTTAGCTGAAGTTGTGTTTTAAAAATTTCCATTTGTGCATCACTTTCATTCTGTAGGATTGTGATGTCCTATATATACAGTTGTGCTCGAAAGTTGGTGAACCCCCACCACAAAAATGCACTCCTTCATGCCGAGTGTTGTAAGTAGACAACAACGCTACAATGTTCGGCGAGCCCAGAGAAACAAACTTTATTTTAAATGTACTATTTTATCACCTTGGGCCCATTGTTCATTTACCAGAGTTTTTTATGGCAAAAGTTTTATGCAATGGGCCCCTGACTTCACAATTAAATATCTAAAACATGTCAGAACTTAAAACCATTTAAATATGTTCATTTTCTGGTGGGGTTCACTAATTTTTGAGTACCACTCAGTCAATGGCTGATATCTGAGGGATTGAGGTGTTCCATGACATTTGCTCTGGCCACAATTGCTCCGATAGAAAATCTGCCAACATAAAACCTAACCTCCAAAACTAAATAAACCCTCATCGTAATCTTCATATTATGCTGAACCCAAAACTCTATTACAACCCTAACTCTAATCCTATGCCCTCTGACTTATCAAGGCCGGAGCAAATGTTGCAGGAGCATATGTTGTGTCTCCGGTTGAGGATCATCCATCTACCCTGCCCATCATGTTTAATTATGAAAATAGCCCACCTTTTACAGTGTTGCTTCCCAATTATAAATAACTAAAATAAAGTGTGTGATGTTTTAGCTTTATAGATTGTTCAAAATGAGGTATTTCCCTGGACAAAGCATTCTCAGCTTCTATCTCAAATTATTTCTCAACCAATTGAACAAAACTTTGTTACCAGTCATCCTTCCTTTTCCTGATAAATCATATTTAGCGGTTTCCTTTTGTCTTAACTTTGTAGTAACCTTTTCTGGCAATTCAATTTTTATATTTTATTTGATTGCATGTTAATGTTTATTATATCAATCTGGTTTTTTTTAGTAATACTGTAATACATGTACCTGTATATGCCATTTTGATTTAAGTATTCTTTGTAAATATTGTATATATTGATTTTTTTATCTCAGGGCCCTCAAGGACAGCAGTTTGTGATGATTACATAAAACTGAAAATAGAAATGAAATGAAATAAATATCTATTTTGTTATTTCTGTAGCTCTGCATCAGGGAAGAAATTGACAGGGGCTCATATGCTCAAAATAGCCCTTGAAAATAAAACAAAGAACCCTAAAATCCCCTTTTACTGCAATGTTATATAGAGCTTATGCAAGGTTGTAGATTTAGGCAGTAGGTTGTGAAAAGTAGCCCGGAAATAAAATATCAAAGTTAGGAGGCGTGATAGCTCAGTCGGTAGAAAAGGGGTTTCGTATTCCGGTGACCGGGGTTCGATTCCCAAATTGGTGCACTAGTGCCCTTTGGTAAGGCATTTAAATCCTCATTACCAGGTCCCTCAGAGAGGACCTTAAGCCGTCGGTCCTCTGGTTGCTTGCTAACAAGCATTCATGCTTTCTTAGCAGTCAGGTAAAAAATCACTACCATTTACCAATTTTTGCCTGATCTGCATACATGTATATGTTAGTGTGCTAGATTTTCATGTGTAATGGTTTAAAATTGATTAATCTTTGATATTTATTGCCAGGATGATCTTGCTGATGATGATGTGATGATTCTTGATAATGGTCATGAGGTCTATCTATGGCTAGGACCAAGCTGTAGTGATGTGGAGAAAAAACTTGCCTACAAAAGCTCACAGGTAAAGTTTTTTTTTTTTTTTCCATTTTTATCCCATTGTATACGGTATTGAAGCAATGAAGTCATCAAAAGTTTTTTTTTTCAAAATAGCTGGGTTTTTTATACCATTTCTCAGCAGAGCGTGATGAAAAAAATATCTACAACCTGAATTTGGTATCAATCTGTTAGGAACTCAAAATATTTCGTGAGATCATGGACGTTCATCAGTCGAGTTCAAATATTTTTCTAAAGTTTCAGAGATTTTGTCCACTTTAAACATGTTCTTTAAACAGTGTGGATATACATATCATAAGCTATGTTTACATAATTTATTATGTTGAAAGTAGTAAGAGACAGAATATGGAATGATTACTTCTAGATAGATGGTGCTATATTAATGCTTAATATTATTATTATTTAGTTATTATTGTAATAATAATTATAATAATGACAATGTGCTGAAATGATTACTTGTAGATAGATGTCGTTATATAAATTATCCATTATTATTTTATATGAAATCATTTGTATTTGGCTTTCAGGTATATGTTCAGCATATGAAGAACAAGGAGCCAGATGCCCCTCGTAAATTTTCTGCAGTTAAGAAGGGGAAGGAACCCTGGAAGTTCATCCGCTGCTTCCACGGATGGGGACTGTTCAAGCCAGGTGCTAAGTATTAGACAGTTACTGTCACAACAAAGCAACTCAAAACTGTTTAACTTGCTGCATCATCAAAGAATGTACAGAGATTGCTTTCATGATGTAAAACATTGATTTTACGCGCTTAAGAGCTTCGCCGAGGAAGGTGCCAAGTTTCAGAAGATGACTTTCACAAGGTAGCACAGCACTAAATGTGATTTTCTTCTTCAGTGCATGTACGCTTTAATAGGGATGATGGAGAGTACAAGAGGACGACTTTCACAAGGTAGCAGCACAAAAGTTGATTTTCTTCTGTTAATAGGAGCTTCAGCAAGGTCTTAGAGGACAACTTTCACAAGGTAACAGCAGAAGAGTTCGTTTTGATAATCTCCATGCACGTAGTGGCACAAAAGTTTATTCGCTGCTTCCTTTCATAGCAATTTTTTGGTAAGTGGCAGAATAGGAGAAAACATATTCACTACATTGTAGGTAGCAGCTCAAGAATTCACTACATATATTTCATTTCACGAATGGTAACATTTCAAAATGCCAAATACCAGTAGATTGGAAGCAGTGTGAAAAAAAAGGAGAACAGCCACATTATTTTTTGTGGATATTGAATTTAAGCTTTAAAAAAAGCTGCTCTTCCCGTTAGAGACTGAATGATTTTGCTATATAACCCATGTTTTCCATAGACTCCGGCCCACATTCATGCGGGTTCATTGCCAATATGGTAAATAAACTTTGCCAATATGGTAAATAACTACCACTTTTATTGGCCTCTAATCTCTGTTACTATTACTACCGCGCCAATAGGACAGAATATGGTTAAAATCAATATTTTCTTTATTCATTTTTCATTTGTGGATTGCATTTTAGAAAACAATGGTTTGATGATGAAGGGCATTCTTGGTGCTTGATTTGAATTTTTCATAGGTTGGAGAGTATATGGAAATCAGTAGGTGCAATAACTCAGTGTAGTTTTCTTAAAAATCACAATTGATTTTGTCAACAATTGTACATGATTGTTTCTTTTTTTTTATTGAAGTGAAAATCATATTGAATTTAGAATTATTTATGTATATTGATATGAGAAATTGGGGAAGAGGATAAGTAAGAAATATGAAAGAAATATTGATTGACTTATTGAATAGTGTTGAATAAAAATGGACTTATGGATAGACTTATGAAGACACAGTTGCATTTAAATCAAATTCTTTTATTTCAAGATTTGGGTATTGTGATATCTCCTCATGTCTAGATAAAATTGTTTGTATTGGGATACAAACTAAACATGCCTGTACACCAATCAATGTGGTATTTTGAAAATGTTTGGCATTATACATTGTGCTGCACTCAACCCAGGTGAGGTGAATGGGTACCCGGTAGGAAGAAATTCCTTGAATGCTTGATCGCCTAGGCAGCTCAGCTAAAGCCGGGGTAATGATAATAGCAGGGCCCGCTGGTAGAACAGTTTTCGAAACTGAAGTGGCTACCCTGGGTAAATATACCTATATTATTATTATTCTATTATTATTATAAATATGAGTTCAAATCGCAATCATATGAGTTTGTAAAGGGAAATTCATTACCTATGACTTTAGGTCAAAGTATCTTTTGTTTTTTAAAAAGCTATTTGCAAAAGAAAATATTTCATTTTTTAAATGAAAATCATGCTTACCTTTGTACTTTTTCTTTATGCTGTACTAGTATAATTATGTACATGGCATTTATTTATTGAACATTCAAATCACATAGAGTTTTGTGTTTTCTATTGCATAATGATTGAGTAACGAACCTTGAGAAAAATTATCTTGAGTGCGGAACGATCCAAGATCAAGAAAAATGCACTTTGAGGTATTATGATGTAGTTATACAAAATATCTTTTTTTTGCAATGGAAAGAAGTAAGGCTCACTCACTCAATTTTCCATCCATAAAAAACTCTTGTTATATTTTTTTTGTATTTTACATGTAGAACAATTTGCTTGTATATTATTTTTTTAATCAGATGCTGTGCATTCTTTCATGTAAAACTTGTAATGTTTATATATTGTTTTAGAGTTTTCGCTTAGTGACCTGCAGAGGATTCAAAAACAAAGAAATGTACTGTCGAATGCCCTGTCAATGACAAAGAACGCCAAAGAGAATTGTCAAAAATTTGTGAACCGGAAAAGCTTTTTTGTACTAGATTTAGGGTGAATTGATGCATTTTCAATTTTTTTGTCTGGTCTGAATTTAGGACAAAATTGCGGTTCCATTTCACTATTTTTTTGTTAATGAATTCTTTGGCATCCTTCATTTTGTGATTAGCATTCACAATGCATTCCTCTGATATTGAATCTTCTGTAAGTTGCTGAGTGAAAACAAAATATTTTTGTTCTTAAACATCTTCATACTTCATAAACTGATAAGGAAAGGATATATCCTTATCAGTAAGGACAAGATGCTTATCACTTATTAAATATTTCAGATGTTCATTTACTTTGTCACAATGATCAAGACATGTCGACAACAGGATATAATTATTGATGGTTGATTGTTTCATTTGTTTCAAATTCTATGAACATTGAGTATGCGTTCATGTTTGATTTTAATTGTCTCATGAAATATATTGAGACATATACCTCCATGCTAGTACTAAGGCTGATCCATCTAATTTGAGGTCAAAATCATTATGAAGTTATTTCAAAGTTCAAGTCCACCCAAACAAAAAGTTGTGTTGAAGTTGAATCAACAGAAGAAAATCATGACAGTGAAAATTCCATCAAAAACATATTTAGAATAAGAAAGTGAAGGCACGTTCAATTTTTTTTTGATTTTTTCTATCAGTCTGCATGGGTCGAATGCAAATGAGGAAGGCTATGATTCCACACACCCAGTATATCTTTTGTATCTTACTATTTCACATATCAGATATTTCATTATTTTCTTTCAATAATGTGACACTGTTTAAGTTCTCATGGAACATGAAAAGTCATCAGTATTAAAATTCATTGTGAATCGATTGAGAGCTGTTTTACCACCTCGGCTAAAGAAAATAAGAATATTTGATATTGTAAATGAGAAATAGTGGAAGAAATATTGAGTGCATGACCTGATCAGCTCAGACCAGAATGTGCATGTTATTTTTGTTAAAGGACAAGTCCACCCCAACAAAAAGCCGATTTGAATAAAAACAGGAAAATCAAATAAGCATAACACTGAAAATTTCATCAAAATCGGATGTAAAATAATAAAGTTATAACATTTTAAAGTTTCGCCTATTTTCTCAATACAGTTATATGCACATCCTGTTCGGTATGCAAATGAGGGGACCGATGACATCACCCACTCACTATTTCTTTTGTATTTTATTATATGAAATATGAAATATCTTTATTTTCTCGTCATTGTCATGTGAACATAGTTTCATTCCTCCCTGAACACGTGGAATTACATTATTTTAACTTTTTGTGGTTCAAACAAGGGGGTCCTAATCGTCAAATTCGTGAAAATTGAAATATTGTATAATTCAAACAATAAAAAACAAAAGAAATAGTGAGTGAGTGACATCATCGACTCTCTCATTTGCATATCACTGAGTTGAGCATAGAACTGTTTTGTGAAAAATAAGCGAAACTTTGAAATGTCATAACTTTCTTATTTTACATCCAATTTTGATGAAGTTTTCAGCGTTATTCATGTTTGATATTTCTCTATTTATTTAAATAAACTTTTTTCTGGGGTGGACTTGACCTTTAAATAACAAACATTATATAAAAAAAAAACACCCTACTTCCAATTACGTTGATTTTTATTGTGTTAAATGTATTTTTGTTTGGTTTTGTTTTTACTTTTGGTTTTCTTTTAATACTGGTAGTCAAAGCCCCTTCTTGATTGGGTGGACTTTGATCTAATTCTTGTTTCAATGTCTCACCAAAAAAATCCAACCAGAGACTGATGAAATGACATGCCATTTGTCATTCTGGAGTTGGCTGTTTCGTTGTGACAGAAGCATTGCCTTACAGTAGAATTAACGGGCTGTGTGGTATTTCATTGGCTTCTTGGTATGACAAGAGTTAACCACAAAGAATCTCAAAACACATAAATTTTATCACCTAACCTTTTTTTATCCTTTTCTGTGTGGTTCTGAGAGCAAGGAAAATATAAATGAAGTACTTTTATAACAGTAATGAGCGTGCTTGATAGTCATGTTTATCTTTTGTGATGATTGACCAATTGATGTGGTCTTTAATAGGGTCATTGTATTTATATGTATTACAAGATTATTTCTGTCACAAGTTTTCTTCCCTTGGTTTGCAAAATATGATATTTACATTTATTTAAAGATTGCAATAAATTCCACATCGTGGATTTTGATTTCTATATTCTGCTGTTGGATTAGTTTCTGTTCGGGATTCCACTTTTCTTGCTACGTACTACCATTTTTGCCCCCCCCCCCCCACCCCAAGGAATTTTTCATCCTCTCTCATTCTCACCCCCATCCCCCCCTATAGCACAGTAAAATAATGTTATTTTCATCGGGGAAGTACATGGTACTGAAAAAATATATATTTGGTCGAGACAATGTTCCGATCGTACAACTTTTTATATACTGGCATGCAAGGGAGCAATACACATAATATTCTACATTTTTTAATAAGGCACAATTTGAAAGGTAAAAATATAAATGAACGGCAAAAAAAATGTAATGAATGCATTGAAGTAATCATCTTATCACAAAGACTTTCTAGACCATTAGCATGGTTTATTAGCTTTTGCTTATAGTGCTCCCACTCTGTAATGCACTCCCGGAATGAACTCTCTTTGACACTAAGCTATGCGAAGTCTGTAGTCATTCAATTCAAATCTAAGACTGATTTATTCTCATATTTTAAATAATCCCCTTCTCTGTGATGCGCCTCTGAATAGATAGAAGGCATACTTTAAACATGTTATTTTTATCATTAATATTATTATTGTTATTATTATTAGGACCTTTATTGTTTTCTGTTGATGAATTCTTATTCCCTGCATGATAATTTGTAGTAAATTTAACTCCATAATTTTGTAGAATATTTTGTTTGTGAGCTGAATGATTTTCATTATGAAAATTACACGGCTTAATCATTGTATGGCTTATTAATGGAGGAATTCAATCAGATCACCCCCCCCCCCCTCCCCCGGCACATCCCCTGACTCCTCTTATCGCCCCATCTGACGAATAGAGAAAACGTTGGGTTCACTCAATTATGTGCCATCTACTAAATACATGTTTCATTGGGTAATTTCCTGTTCCGTCGATCATCTCAACACTTTTCGTCTCATCTTTTCCTTCCTTCTTCTTTCTCCTTATTCTTCTTCCTCCTTTTTCTTCTCTCTTCTTTAATCTTCTTCCTTTTCTTCTCACCTTCTTCTTCTTCCTCTTCCTCCTTAATTCTCCTTCTTCTCCTTCTTCTACTCCTTCTTCTCCTTCTTCTTCTTTTTCTTCTTCTCCTCCTCCTCCTTCTTCTTCCCCCTCCTCCTCCTTCTTTTTCTACTTCTTTCTTATCACCTTCTTTTTCTTCTTATTTCTTCTTCATCTGCTTTCCTCTCCTCTCTAACTTACTTTTTCTCTTCCTCTGTTTTCCTCTCCTTCTCTCTAACTTACTTTCACCATTGTCTTGTACTTGTGTTATGTTATGAATTTCTTCTACATTAATTGTGTTTGAAATTTAATGTTGAATATATTCTGCATATAGGGCCTACCAGGAGGGGGGTGTTATAGCAGCATACAGACCTTTTGTCATCATCCGCATGCATTATGAATAAGGTAATTGCCGTAAGTTAATTTACTGTGTTTGTTTATGTAAAGTTTTCAATATTCTTGTATGATGTATTCTACTTTTAATTTTTGTGTATACTTATAATTAAAGCCATTGGAAACCAAATTTCTTTGTATGCTTACATCATAGAGATATATACTAATATATCTCTATGGCGTACATTGACGTGACCAATAAAAGAATCTTTGAATCGATGAATGGCTCCCGCTATCAAATTTCAGACAGGGTGATTCCCCTAATACATGTATGACGTATTTTGTACGCATAAAAATACGGAAATTACATTACGCACAGCAGCAAGAAAAATCGTATCAAGCCGAAGCTATATTAATTACGGTACTCTGATCAATAGTTCTTTCGGAAACTTGTTTGAAAGGACCTGGTGATATCAACATTGCATCGACTTCATCAAGTAAGTGTCTTTTCGGCTTGTACTCCGTCATTTCATAGATTGAATTATAGGCCTAACAAATGATTTGCCTGACTTTTCTGACAATCCTCTGCTCTGCCTCTGGACTGTAGTCGAGTGACGAGTGTCCGTCTGTGTTGACTGAACTTAGTGCGAAGACTGGACTATTGTCTTGATCAGCGGAATTGATTTGATGCACATATTGCGAGGTTCGGCGATTTCATTCATGTGCAATTTGAATACATTTTTCATGAAATCTTAAGAGTACCTGTGTACATAAATAAATTGCACACGCCGACAATAGAGAAAGAAGAGCTGGAGGTATGGCAGTGTATCCTATTGCCGGACACCTTTATTTCAGTGCTTTAAAAATGACAACTAGTAGAGGAAATACAATCAAGAAAAATTCACACTTGCTATTCCAAATATTATGAAAATTATGAATATGATAAAATTATTTTATATTTACCAACCATTTTCTTTGCATCGCACTTGCCGCATACCCCTCCACGAAAAACAATTATTTTCGTGCGCGACAAATTACATCATGATTCCGGACGCGCGCCGGACGGGTAAAGATATCCTTGATTATAATGATGTAAGAACAATTTTTTGTGATTTTTTTCTTCTTATATCATATCATGAGTAAATTCTAAGTATACTATTATTTGCTTTTTTATATCGAATCTGAGCAGATGTTGGTAATAAATTCGTGTTTGATAACTTATTTTATTTTGTCTTGTTAGCTGCATTTGATGTTCCATGGCACTTTCCAATAATAATATGCTCGCGTTCGTAACGTGACGCTCATCAAGTTCTGTCGATGCGCTCCCGATCGACGGCTCGACTCACGAGTCACGGTAAACCTCGCGCACGGGTACCTTGAGAACTAGCCGTCGACGATCACCCACAATACACCACACCTCATCATTCGATCGAAGGAGTGGACGAGATTGAAATTCGGCAAATCAGGCCCATATTTCCGTTAGAAAATATATCAATTGTTAATACAAAACTATGTTATATGATATTTTAAGCATTTTCTGTCATTTTTAGAGATAATTAGGTAAAAGTTGGATTTTTCGCCTGGTTTTTGCAATCTTGTTCTATGTATTGCTCTGTGAAATTTAATTGCGGAAGTCTTACGGTACGAATTTGTTTTAGAACGCAGTAATATGCGCGTCCGGAATCATAATAGTGTCCGGTAATACAATACGTGACTATATAAATCTCTATTGGGAGAAGTACGAGTGGAGATATTTGGAAGTTGAGGAATGGCCTTAATAATAATACCCTTACTTTGGCCTTAGTTGAAAATAATAAATTTCTTTGTTTGGACTTTGGGTCTAAGTTAGATCTATTAATGATTCTGAGATGTGATTGACTGTGATTGAGTTTATGTTGACTCAGTCATATCTTCATTAACCGTACCCAGGGAGTTCGCGGGCCGGAGCTCCCTGGTTACCGGTTAGATCTTCATTAGCCAACAGGAAGAACAACAACAAAATGGCCAGCCCATTGAGCATGTCATATACTCATAACTTGACTGCTAAAGATTATGATAGTGCAACTGACGACACAGTCTCAATTAATTTGATGAAAGTTGAAATATGTTTTAGTTCATTGATTAGATCTAAATCTCATCTTGTGATGACTCATATAGGCCTAAGTCATATTAGGGATGTCGACCTGAAAATTCAAATTATATTATTCAGATGTTCAAGATTGCCAGTGAAAAGGCCTTTGAAAATGATTTAAAATGACACCAAGATGGTCAAAATCTGACCAGTGGTTGCCAAGATACAGCCGATTCAAATTTCCAGAAAAGGGCGATTTTCTGCCAGAGAATGGTCAAAATGGCAAAAATGTGTTTTTGCCATTTTGTTAACTGCCTATTTTAAATCTTGATTAAGTGTAGAGTAATAATAATAATAATAACGTTTTATTTACCCAGGGTAGCCACATCATCAGTTAGGAAACTGCTCTACAAGCGGGCCCTGCATAACATAATATGTTATTATTACCCTTCTCCAATCTAAATGCTGAGCGCCTAGCAAGAAGGCAGAAGGTTCCATTTTTGTCTCACCTGCATAGCAGAGTGAGACTATAGGCGCCGCTTTTCCGACGGCGACGGCGACGGCGGCGTCAACACCAAATCTTAACCTGAGGTTAAGTTTTTGAAATGACAGCATAACTTAGAAAGTATATGGACCTAGTTCATGAAACTTGGCCATAAGGTTAATCAAGTATTACTGAACATCCTGCCTGAGTTTCATGTCACATGACCAAGGTCAAAGGTCATTTAGGGTCAATGAACTTAGACCATGTTGGGGGAATCAACATCAAAATCTTAACCTAAGGTTAAGTTTTTGAAATGTCATCATAACTTAGAAAATATATGGACCTAGTTCATGAAACTTATACATAAGGTTAATCAAGTATCACTGAACATCCTGCATGAGTTTCACGTCACATGACCAAGGTCAAAGGTCATTTAGGGTCAATGAACTTTGGCCGAATTGGGGGTATCTGTTGAATTACCATCTTAACTTTGAAAGTTTATGGATCTGATTCATGAAACTTGGACATAATAGTAATCAAGTATTACTGAACATCCTGTGCAAGTTTCAGGTCACATGATCAAGGTCAAAGGTCATTTAGGGTCAATGAACTTTGGCCAAATTGGGGTATTTGTTGAATTACAGCCATAAATTTGAAAGTGTGTTGGTCTAGTTCATAAAACTTGGACATAAGAGTAATCAAGTATCACTGAACATCCTGTGCGAGTTTCAGGTCACATGATCAAGGTCAAAGGTCATGTAAGGTCAAAGAACTTTGGCCACGTTGGGGGTATTTGTTGAATAGCCATCATATCTCTATAAGTGTATTGGTCTAGTTCATAAAACGTGGAAATACGAGTAACCAAGTATCACTGAACATCTTGTGCGAGTTATAGTAGTTTTCAAAATCAGCACTGCTGCTATATTGAATCGCGTGATGCAGGTGAGACGGCCAGAGGCATTCCACTTGTTATAAGTCTTTGGTATGACTCGGTCAGGGATCGAACCCACGACCTCCCGTTCATGAGGCGGACGCTCTACCATTGAGCCACCTTGCCCGGTCTTCCTTGGGGCATCTAACATGAGAACCACCAACAAGTACCTGAAAAATTGGGTCCCAAATATTTTGTGTTTTCCTGTTGGACTGCTCATAATCTAAATATTTGACACACGTAATATGTTAATTGTTTTAGTCATTAATCTTGGTCTTTTCATCATTCTTGCAAATATATGGAAATTATACACTGATTAAGTATTCAATAGTTCAATTTAGATTTCGATGACAACTTTTCAGTGTCTGCCGATAAGAAAACAATTTCATTACCAACCCTTGTACTATTTTCAATATTCATGTAATTTCCAAAGGAATTTCTTAAATCTTACTAAAAAAATATAATATATCACTCATGAATATTTGCATACATTTTAAAGCACTGATTGGTCTATCGCACAGATTACGTCATGACCACATGGTCACCAAAATAATTCATTCAGGCCGTGTGCGGAAGTATATCGCTACCGAGAACGATATCCAGTCTTATGTACATGAAATGGTCTCGGTTCGTGATTGGATCACTCGGTATAGATAAAAAATTATTGAGATTCAGAAATTTCATGCATATTCATGCGATGCTCCGAAACCCGGAAATCAATTGACTTTGTGCACGTTGCAATAGATTCTACAAACAAATTTACTATCAGCCAATCAGATTTAAGTATTTCAGTAGCTTTTAACTGTTATTGCATTTTAACAAGTTTTTATGAAGCAGGCCCCAGTTTGACTTAGGAGATGTTAAGAACTCAATTATTTTGTATACATGTATTCTGGTCTGAAATCATACTTCCAGTTAAGGCGATTATTTGACTTGGGAAGGTCGACTTATGCTGTGTCTACTGTATTACAAATAATATTTAGATTCATTAAATTAAGATATAAAGCATATGTGCCGTAATATTCAGATTCAAATTCATTTATTTCACATCTCTTTGAAAATGCACAAAAATACCAAAATACAAATGAAATGAGCACTTACTTATACCGCAGAATAATGAACAATGATCACCGCTGTAAGGCGGATGAGGGGGAAAGACAGAAAGCCATTGGCCTATCGAGGTCTAATCCCTAAATACCATTATCCATACCACAGTAAAAGGACTTGTACACAATTTACTTATAATTTACCAACACAAAGCCAAGAAAAGGGAAAATATAAGAGTACCTTCTTTTAAAAAGGTGATCCTCTCAAATTTGATCCGTAGATTTGCATCAGACACGTAGTGAAAAGAAAAAGTGTGCATCATGCCGAAGCGGCGGCAAGGACTGATCCTTCATGACACAATCTCGGTGAAAACCCAAAGCGGTGACTGCAGCATTCAGCTCTGTTTTGGGGACATCACAAAACTCAAGCAAGAGGATAAAGTGGATGTCATTTTTGTGTCTTCTTTTGGGAGTGAGTATTATTTATAAATTGTTACCAAAATATGTTATTCATGGTGTAACAGAGGTTTTGTCAAAGTGATGTTTGTTGTGGTAATTCAAGCAGATGAAGACGAGTACATCTCAGGATCTCTCTAATAAATCTTAATAGTGTATTTATTTTATGACATTTTTCTATAGATTTTTATGATTACTATCCAATTCAAATGTAGATTTTATCTGCAAAAGTCAAAACTAAGAAAAAAGGTTTTGTGAATTTATATGTAATATGACTATAATAACAAGAAGAAGAAGAATGTTAGATTTATTATGATGATTTTGAATGCACCCTTGCCATTAATGTAATTTATATAAAAAGTGAAGTCCTGATTATCAGTGATTCAAATTGCTTGCAGACTCTTGATCATCTTTGTTCGAAAATCAGAACTTATTTCAACATTAGCTTTTATTTTTTTATTACAGTCTTAAACTTTTAGCCCAAAAATTCAATAAATATCACAAATCATTATTTGTATGATACATGTACTTAAAACAAGGCTCGATACTGACTTATTTTCATGGTGGCCCAATCAGTCCACAAAAATCATAAATTTCATATTTTTGGTGGCCCGTAAAGCAAATAGGGTGGTCCTAAAACAATAGAAAACATTACAATTTATCAAAACTTTGGTAGCCCAACTGGACCACCAAGTGTGGGCTTTTACAGAAGATTGGTGGCCCGACTCTCTTTTTTTGGTTGCCCTGGGCCACTGCTAATGTCGAGCCCTGCGTAAAAGAAATTTAAAAAATAAAACAATGTTTCGAATTTGCAACTTCTAGTCCAGTTATATTTTTATACTGTACTTTTGTACATGTACTTGCAGCTAGTGGCAGTGCTGAACCTCCATGTTATCTATTGGTCCATTTACTATTGATAATGGTTCGCATCATTGCAGGATGTCAATATTATAAAATCATTCAGTCATATTTGTGTTCAGACCAAGTTTTATGGAGAACGATCCTTTGCCCATGCTGCCCCTTCACTTTGGAATACCACCCCATCATATGTAAAGAACTCTTCTCCACCCAAGTTTAAATCCACTTTGAAAACATATTTATTCAAAAAGACTTTTAAATGAGTTAGTGCCACAATTTTCCAGCAAATTTCTTATTTTTTCTTTGCCTTTTCTGTCTCCTTTAAAAGCGCATAGGGACGCATTTGGCAGTGATATGCGCTATATAACCATGTTGGTATTATTATTATATTTTCTTATCTCCTTGGTTATTTTATGTTTTTATATTTTCATAATGACTAGATAACTATGATAAGATGACAGGCACCGTTATTGGTGCTTTGTATGAAAACTTGGGCATTGATGTAAAGAAGCTAGCTGACAATAAGGAAGAAGATCTCAGAACTCTTTATTCATGCTGGTGGTCCAAACCACTACCTTCAAAGACACCCTACAACAGACTTCTTTGCTTTGAAAGCAGGAGGTAATAGTCTTTTGTATTATTGGTAACATAAAGCAGTGAAACTATCTCTGCCTAATCCTACTACATCACCATCACCATCATTATCAACTTAATCATCATGAACATCAGTTATCCCTATCTTTTTCATTACTATCATCCACATCATCATAATTGTTATTTTTGCGGAGTGTTTTTAGTATACCCAAGGAGAGTATCAATATCACCACCACCATCATCATCATTATCACTACTATCGTCATCATCGTCATCATCATAATCGCTACCATCATTATCATCACCACCATCACCACTATCGTTATCATCACCACCACTATCATCATCATCATCATCATCATCATGGTTGCTTTTTCTCATAAAAAAGGACAACAGTCTGATTCTGAGTGCAGATTGCAGATGGCATGAAGAAATGAAATATATAATTAAATACAATTCAGCAATCCAAATTGTCAATGAATATTTTGGCCCATATTTTGAAGTATGATTTCTTTTGGCCATGTCCTATTATATGTGGCAAAAAAAATTGTGGGATGCTGAATACATTCAAACATTTTTAACATATTTAAGAAACATATTTACATTGTTATTTCCTCATGCTTCAATATTGAAGAAAACTACAACATATTTTATGGTAGTTTATACTAAATGTGAAATATATAGAGACTTTTGTCAAATATGCCTCGTCATAGGTAAAGCCCAAACTTAGACCAGAAAATTAAATTTAACTGGAGTTCAGAATAAGGGCCTATATTTTTATTAAATTTCATTTCATTCAAATACAAATCATTTTAGTTTTCAGTTAATGGTAGAGTATTATTGTCTTTTTGATGTTCTTTCAATTTTGTATCTAAGGGCTGACAGACATAATTTATAGAAGTCAATGGTTTTACCAAGGTTTATGCATTTTCCTTCGTTTTTGTTATCAGACGTCGTGCAGGGCGCCCTCAAGAGTTAGTCGGCCATGCCTTCCGATGCCTGGTCCCTATCCTAAAGAACAAAGATGCAAGTGTCATCACTCCCTTACTCAGCACTGGCAATCAGGTATTTTAGTCTTGTTTTTCCACCGGGTGGGGGGGGGGGGGTATCGGCCTCAACTTGCATGTTTTCAACAAATTTGCATGATAGTAGAAAATAATGCAATCTTTGGGGCTGCACAGCTAAATTCATTATTGGATCAATAGTATGTGAATTTTGAAATTTGGCTGTAAATCTGTAATCAAGGCCACAAACTACAAATTTTATAAAGAGACTCTTTTGGGGATTCTGATCAAAATGTTTTATGTATCATATTGATTTTTAAAATATTTATTTGTTTTCAATTTTTATAATATATCGGGGTTTTTTCAATGACAATTGTCAGCCATACTATTTCAATCATGAGCAAAAGTAATTACTTTTTATGATCAATTTTTAAATCGCATTTGGAATTGAACATGTATGAAATCATGTTTTTGAGCTATTTAGTATAAAGTCCGACAAACTTTTAAAGCTGTTGCATAACTTTGGAACAGCATACACGGGCAACGCACAGTATGTCTCAAAAGTTTGCTGAAGAATTCAAAGAAAGGTTATGAAGCCAGTGCTGTGTTTAAGCACATTTGAATGACCTGAATGAGTACCTTGTGTTCAGTAGTGCTCATTTCCAGGTTATTTCCTGGCTCAGGACGTGCGATCAAGGCGTTGATTAAGAATAAGTAAACAGTGCACGTATCTGGCTAGCAGACAAAGGCAATCAAAGCTACAATGTATAATGGTGTACAGGATGTTGATGTATAGTATGTGAATATGTGAATGTTAGTATGTGAATTGTGAATGTGATTGTATTATAAGCTCCTGTCTGACCCACTAGTCCTAGATTTATTGTGTGCATGGTCTCTAATAATCACTTGCTTTACAGTCAGACCGCAGGTCCTTATGCTAATGAGCAAAAAGGCCAGATTCTTCCAAATCATCTCGTGGCTGAATCCTCCTCCTTGCAAAATCTCGTGATTCGTGAGATTTTCTTTCTCTAAGAATTTACCTGTTTTAATCTCAAGTTAAATGAAATATTATTGCACCATCAGATAGAGTAAAAGTTACTCTTTCATATTGGTCATTTATTTTGTATACAATATTTTGTTAAATAAGTAAATTTCTAGCCTGAAATTGTGCCTCAAAACTGAATTTTCTTCCTCTGTTTTCTTTTGCAAATTGTGCAAAACTTTTTATTTTGAGCCTCAATTATATCTATATCACCATAAAGCTGAACTTCTGTACTTTCTCACAATGCCACTCTTGATATGCGGCACCTTTTAATCGGGTCAAGATCACACTTTTCCCACCAAGGTACAAGACGAGATTTCTGAAATTGTGTACTTGCATGAAATCCAGAGTTCTGATTGGCTGGATAAGGTTCACAGAACAACAGGCGCGGGGTATTTGAGGAGATTACCACATGGGAAGTGTGACCTTCCCACGAACCCAGGCACTGGAACCGTTGGAATTTGCCATTGTGTGGTCTTTTTGACCAATCAGAGTGCAGTATACTTGTTTTCAAGCTGCTTTATGTACTTGGCAAATAAAAAGTGTGATCTTGACCCGATTAAACCAATTCTTATTTTGAAACCTATATCATTTCAAAGCATACATATTCAGCTTTATCATGATATAAATATCATTTGGGCTCAAACAAAAATAAAGTGTGAAAATAGCAGCTTTTGTCAGGTGAAAATATTTATTTTGTAGCATATTTTAGATCAAAATTTTAACCTATATTACAAAATCTTTGAATAAATCCAAACACATGACCTAAAATAATGATTCTTCTTCTTTACAATGGTACCAAATTCATGAAATTCGATGCATAATTAGAGCAGCAATGACCGAATGAAAAGAGGTGTTTTGGTCCGCATCAAGCTCATTAAATATGCAAAACATCTCAAGTCATGAATATCACTTGGATGAAAGAAGCCACTTTCTTGGGACCTGCAATCTGACTGTTTACCACAATGACAAATAAAAACACAAATGCAATCTAAAATCAGTGATTTATCAAACAAATAATTATAAGTGTCCAATAAAGACACAATTTCTTACACAACACCAGCACTTCATATCAAATGAATGATAGTATTAAAGCAAATAATCAGCATCGGGGAAGGAGATGGGCAAACTATTACTTTCGAGGCAAGCTGGATGTACATTTAGCTATCGAGTACATCCAGCTTGCTGAGGAAGTGATAGTTTGCCTTGTCACCTGAAATCAAGAGGTGATTATATGCTTTTTATTCCGCATTGAGAACCACAAACGAAGAAATGATATTAATACGTCTCTATAAGAAGAATTTTGATTTTTTTTTAAATCCAATTGAACAAAAAAATCCATTGAGACAATTTTATGCTTGTTTTAATGCTAGCGCGTATGTACATGTACATGTAAGCTGGCTCAGGATGTATTTATAGTATATAGTACATGTACATGTAGGCTACTGTACGTTATTTGATTTACATGTAACATCTTAAGAGACCTCCCGTTTAAAGAAGAGTCACAAAATTGCAGGAAATGATTCATTCTGAAACCATAATGATAATTGAGATGAAGGTCATTATTATGCATGTGTCATGGTGATGCATGTTATCCTGTTCCAGTGTTGGTTTTCAGAGTGATGTACATTTGAAAATATTCTTTAGACAAATCAATATGATCCCGCAAAAAATAAAACAACCATAAATAAATAAAAAATAGATGAAGGAAACGGAATCAACATCTCCTTGAGTAAAATGAATTAAAGCCATGTGTAGACCAGAAGAAGTGAATAATCGCTCATCAAATACATGTATATTTAGTGTGTTGGGAAATTGTGATGTTTTTCCTTCTCTGTCTTTCTTTCTCCACACCCCCCTCCTGCTTGGCTCTATCTTTCCCAAATTTCCACTATCTCTTTTTCTTCTGTCATTTTGTACTTCTTATATCCTTCAAGTATATAGTTATCCTTCTTTCTCACCCAATACCTAAATCCTTTGAATTGTATCTCTATCTTTTTAAAATCTTTGTCAGTCTCTCTCTGTCTCGTTTGCTCCCTCTTCTCTGTATTTTTCTGTCCATATCATTAAAATAATTCCTTACATGAATATGACTTGATATAATAGCTTAGTTAATTTAGTCTGCCATACTCTAGTGTATTTGATAGCCTTGCACACCCCTGTATGGCACCTTTTCAAAAGTCAGGGCCACTTTTATCTGCAGGAATCCTGCAAGCGGCTTTTCATTTCCACTCACATTTCGTCATAGACAAAGTAATGTCGATTTTCAGGAAAATGTCCAAGAAAAGTCGCCCATCTTGTTTAAGGCAGGATTCATGCTGAAAGGTTTTGCATCTACATGTATAGACTTTTGACAAGTTGCTTTACGTCACTCCATCCCTTGACAGGGCTATGACCCGCGGGTGATGTTGGAGGGGATGATCCAAGCAGCGATCAGCTGGGTCAAGGCCGGTCTTCCCATCAGGCTCCTCAAGATCGTCGTCTACGCGACCATCAAAGATGACGGAGAGATCAACTTCCTCCGAGGGGCGGATCGCGACATCCTGGACAAGTTTGAAGAGCTCAAGTCGAAATATGAGTCTGCTAATCTTATCCCACAGGTACATGTATGCTTAAGAAAGTGATTACAACACTTGTCTTTTTTCACCATTTCCCCTCTACATGTATTTTAAACAAGGTTTTAAGACTCAAAACGAATAAGCAAGGGACTTTCGGACATTTACCCTCTTATCAGCTGCCAAAGAGTTCCCATTCTGTAAACTGGTTTTTTTTTTGCAGGAGTTTTTGCATTTTATTCATAAATCAATTAATGACTTAACATCTTCATATTACAAAATTATAAATGAATACATTGTAAATATAAGAGTCGAAGAGATAAATAATACTGACCAAGACTGATAATTACGTTATACATATACATGTAACATATGATAAAGTAAAGTTGGGTTAAATACAGGGGCCACCTCTTATAAGCGCAAAGCTGCTTGAAGCAATAGCAATTTTGTTTTGTTTACAATGTAAACTAAGTTGTGACATCTGTCAGCTTCCCATAATTTTAGCTCTTAATTAGACCATGGTCTAAGTTGAACTTGACTTCATGATACAGGCCATGATTGAAATGTTGATATTTCAATGTGTGCAGGAAGTGACCTTGGAGTACGATGTCTACCTGTCCTTCAGTGACAAGGACCAGGAGATTGCTGATAAGATCCAGGCCCAGCTCCTGGAGGAGAAACCAGACATCCGTATCTTCACCGCCAGACAGAAGGTAGATACAGAGGTCTTCTGGCAGGAGCAGATGTACGAGCGGGTCTCCAAGTCAGCCAGAGTCCTCACAGGTGAGAGTCACCCTGGGGTGTCAGTATGTAGAGGGTCCTAGATACTAGATAATTACATTTCTTCATGCAATTATCTAGTATAGCCATCTTCTATTTGAATTTTCATGTGTAGATTTACATATTTATTATACCGGTGTGTTGGCTCAGTTGGTACAGCATCTGTCTCACAACTGGGAGGTCGGGGGTTCAAACCCCGGCCGCGTCAGACCAAAAGACGTTAAAAGATGGGAGTTGCTGCTACCCTGTTGGGCGTTCAACAATTAAAGAGATACATGTAGAGCCTTGTTGATCTGGCGCTGCACAGCGGCTGCCGGGCCCACAATCAATTGGGCAAAGCAAATTTTCGGAGTATTTCATTTCATATTTCGAACAATAAAATATGGATTTTCATCATTTTTCGTAATAGAAATAAATTGCGATATGTGCTGGGCACATGGAGAGCTTGCTGTGAGCATGGATGCTCTCTCGCTCAATCATGCTTATTTCTCTCTTTCGCTGTCATGGTCACTTCTCATGGAGGGGGGATTACATAGCACAGCATCTGTGATTGCTTTAAGGCCACCGCACACCTTATGACCCGACTGGTCTACAACTGGTCTGCGACTGAGTGAGGTGCGATCCGACTACCATGCTGTCTGCGACTCACGCATGTGCCTTTTGCTTTTTGCCGTAGCAACTGAGAAAAATGACGCTTACTATTACGTATGCGCGTTGCATATCATGTACGCATCGGTATTCTGCTGTCTGATTGGCTGGAAGATGGATTGAGCTTGTAAGGATTCAACATGTCAAATCCTTACAATTTTCCTTCCCATTTGTCTCTGAACGGTCTGCGACTCTCAAGCTGACAAGAGCTGTGACGTCGCATCTCCCCCTCACTCAGTCGCAAGCCAGTCGTAGACGAGTGGGGTCGTGTTGAAGGTGTGCGGTGGCCTTTAGGCTTACTGCAATCTCATGTGTCCAATAGTGGTGGAAGGCGAAAACGGGTTGCAGGTTTCCACGCTGGGTTATCATCATATCATCATGAATTTTTAAAAATGAATATATAAATTTGAAAATTGCTTCTCAGCCATTTATTGTGGGAAATTGTTAGATAAGCAAAATAAAGTAGCATAGTACATAATTGCAAGTTAGGTTCCACCAGGCACTTGATATTTCACCAGAAAGCTGCATACATGTATACCAGCATTAATAACCACTTGTTCAAGTCTTAGGCCTTGGGAAATCTGTAAGTTGAAATATATATCTTTTACGCTTTATTAATTTCTGATTATTGCTGGTACTTATATTCTAAGATGTCAGGTACACATGTGTACACGTTCATGTACCTAGACTGAAAAACAATCTTATGAGGTGTCAGATGGGCTGGAACTGAATCACAAATAATTCATTTATCAGGTCAACTGATAATAATTGTATATTTATATTGCACAATTTCTGTTTGTACATACTCAAAGGCGCATTACAATAAGTAAAGGTTAAATAGTTAACAAGGTAAATATCCCATAAAATAATTTTTTTTAAAGTATAATACCCAAGTTTCTCCAGTTTTTCTTTACTTTATGAATTGCTCAAGTCATGAAAATCTGAAAACGTAACAGATTTTCATATAAACTTAAACACAGAGACAAATGATTTCAGGAAGGACAAAGAGATGGTCAGGTATAGTTACTTTGCCCATGTTGTGAGTTTTATATGTGGTTTATTCATATAAATAAGTTTTGTGGATAAAAATTTCTTTAATTTTTTTACCTATGTTATTGTTTGAGATTCTATTAGAATTTTAGAGACCCACTTTTCTCTTTGAAGGTCAATTCCACCCCAGGAAAATGTTGATTCGAATAAATAGAGAAAAATCAAACTAGCGTAGTGCTGAAAATTTCATTAAAATTGGATATGAAATAAGAAAGTTATGGCATTTTAAAGTTTTGCTTATTTTTCACAAAACATTGATATGCACAACTCAGTTACATGCAAATGAGTCAGTCGATGATGTCCATCACTCACTATTTCTTTTGTTTTTTATTGTTTGAATTATACAATATTTCATTTTTTACAGATTTGACAATACGGACCAACTTGACTGAACTATATAGTATTAAACAATGCTAATTCCACATATTCAGGGAGGAATTAATCGTTGTTTCACTTGACAATGAGGAGAAAATTAGAATATTTCATATAATAAAATACAAAAGAAATAGTGAGTGGATGACATCATCAGTCCCCTCATTTGCATACCAGCCAGGATGTGCATATAACTGTTTCGTGAAATTAAGCGAAACTTTAAAATGTCATAACTTTCTTATTTTACATCCGATTTTGATGAAATTTTCAGTGTTATGCTTGTTGGATTTTTCTCTTTTTATTCAAATCAACTTTTTCTTGGGATGGACTTGTCCTTTAAAGAAAATGTCAAAAATCAATGATTTTCAGATGATGAAGATTATTCATACATGTACACTTAATTCTGGTAGATTCGAAATGATAAGAAACCCCCATTATGTATGAATCGCATATTACATTAATTAATGCATGCTCGCTCCTTGAAACAAATATTATACTCTCATACATTGTTCCATTGCAGCTCAAACCTATTCACCGTAATTTGCTTGCATGTTCCTCTCGTTTCACCCCCAAAGTCCTCAGCTCCAACTACCTGGCTTCGGAATCCTGTTTGGAACAGTACAATATAGCCCTCTGTTGTAACAGACAGGCGCACCGCAATCTTCTGGCGCCGTTTTTTGTGGAGACAGTGACCCTCCCGACTTACATGGGTCTTGTGCAGTACGCAGACTGCAGGTATATGTGTTTTAGTGTCAATCACGGTTGGGATATAAAACTTTTTTAATGCATTTTGTTTTTAACCTTTTAAACCATTTTAATTTAAAACCTTTCAAATCAATGTGAATCAATGTCGCATGCATTTTAAAACAAAATATTGTTATTTTTCAAACCCTACAATTGATGCACATTAATTTTTGCAAATTAAGATTACATTTTTATTTGGCTGTTCAGTTATAGTTAAGAGTGGAAAAAAGGTGATCAGATGATCTACACATGATAAATCCATACCCTTCTGCCTTCCACTATTAGTGATGTTATGCCTTGTCCATGGCCTGTAATTTTGAAGGTGAATTATTTTCATGTAATCATCATTTTCATAAATAAATACAAATGGGATCCCCTTTGATAGTGCAGTCTTTTGATACAAAAAAATTGGATTGTTTGACAAATAAGTGCATCGGTGTAGTGAGATATTTGTGTGTATATTGCACCATCGATGATGTATTATTGTGCTTATTATGCCACTTCCCTGCCCCCTACCCTCATACTTTTTTTTCAATAGAAAAATTATTTATATGCACTTTTATTTCTGACTATGTAGTCTGTTAAAATATTGTGCCTTTTAATGACTGGTTTCTTTTTATTTTCCTTCAAAATTGCATGCCAAATTCTGTGCTTTTTAGCACCCATAGGAGAAAGTCATATTTTTCGTTTAAAGCTGTTTTTTGTTTTGTTTGTTTTGTTTTCATTCTGTGGCCCGACTATGACATTGCACAATACAGGGAAAACATGGACTCTAGCATTGCTCAGGCATGCAGACAATTGGTCAAATCACTCACGGCCACAGACAAAGTGGTCAAGGTTGCCTCTACGGATCCCTACCACTACGATGTCTTTGTGTCGTATTGCCATGCCGACACAGACCGGGCCACGCCCCTCGTCAACCGCTTGCAGAAGCTAAACCCTAAGCTTAAGATATTTTATGACATACAAGAGCTGAAGACTGGTGAGGGCTCCCTCCACTGCACTTTCCTCTCTCACTATATCATGTCAAACATAACCCATGTTAATACCGCATTTCTACTTCAGTCTTTCCATTTGCATTCTATCTAGACTACATTACACTTGCTCACTCTTCGTGTTCCTAATGCACATGATATACTTAACTTGTCATTGGCCCGTATTCTGAAATTGGGTTTAACTTAAACTCAGGTTTAAAGTTGTGGTTTAAGTATGGAAAGCCAATTGTTACATACATGTAAGTCACTATCGGTAGAGATATCATATTTCAGCTCATTTGGCTCTCAAATCATTCATAATTGTCTAGGAAGTATAAATAGATAATTGTCTTCACCATTGATGAATCAGGAAAGAGCACAGTAAACATAAGAAACATACAACTTATTCAAAATTTTGACACATTTGGCTTCCCATAATTTTAGCACAGAGTTAGACCATGGTTTAAGTTAAACCTGACTTCAGAATACGGGCCTTTGAGTTCAGCCTTGTATACTTTTTATACTGCTCGGTGTACATTTTCAATGCTCCTTTAATGCAATTCTACATATACACTGTATGCCTGTATCACAGCTTTTGTCCAGCTGTCTTCACCAACTGCAATAACTGTTGTTGACTCTGTCTTTCAAAGTGGAGTTTGTTTTCTTGCACATGCACATCTAATCCATCTGTAAGTTTGTGGATATTTTCCCCTTTCTCTTTTCATGCGTGTTGCCGCCAATTCTGAAATTGTCTTTCTCTCCATTTGTCTTTTTCATGATCAGTCTTTTTTTCCACAAGGCACAACCATTGGTGATGCAATATTCTATGAGAAATAATAGAAATGTAATTTAATACATTGCATATATTTTTTAAAGATCCCTAGGCCTTCTTCTTCCTCTCAGCACTTTATCACAAATGTTAGTGATTCACTGAAGAAAGCATTTTCCAATTGATTGTATTGACTCGAATGTACAATCATCATTGTTAAAATCAATTGTATGAATACTCGCTAAGCCCTGTGTTACAAGACCCATGTGCATGATAATGCATTATGTTGCTTACGTGTAATTGCTTTTAAACATGAAATTAATCCATTTTCTTTTATCTTAAACAGGAGGGAGGTGCTCTCTCTCCCTCTCTCACTCTTTCTCTCTCTCTCTCTCTGACTTTCTCATTCTCATATATTAATTTTAAAAAAGCAGGGCCAGTTTCATAAAGCTGTTCGTAAGTTACGAATGACTTTACGCACGACTGGTGGCCATTTCTTGTGCTAAATGATCTCCTTATGAAACTGATTTAGCGCCTACATGTAAGAACGGGTTTCAGTCATGCGTAAAGTTGTGCGTAACTTTACAAACAGTTTTATGAAACACCGCCCAGATGTCTTGGTATATCATCAATGCATTGTACCTAGATTACATCACACTATTGCAGCATAGGAAGTACATAGAGGGTCAAAAACAATATTCAAGATTATATTCTTACTACATGTATGGCAGAATAATGTATTTTCATTTACTGCATAATTGCTTGTTGCCCTTAAAATGAATGAAATAGCCCCCAATATTACATAGGCTATGTAGATTTGAATCAGTGATAGGTCAATACGCCATCACGTGACCATAGCTGCGAGGATCGCATTTGTTATATTCTAGGTTTTGACGTCACCTCAGTAAATATAACTGCGTTGTATTGTCAATTGAGGCGTTATATTCACAAGGTGACGTCACTCGCTGCTTACAAGTTGCGTAATCAGGTAGTTTATTTGATGTACGCATTAACGCGTCAATTTCATGAAGAACACGTTTGATGTATTTTCCAAATTTTTTCTCTATTATTACGTAAATGGATCAGAGCTGCAGCAAGAATTTTGGGTAAATCAAAGATCTAGATGATGAATGCAATCTCTGATGGCGAATCCACATAGACTAAATAATATAACAGATATTGCCTGGTCTATCTTTTTAATAAATAACATTTCAATTCCCCTCCGAAGCTATATTTTTCGCTCGGGAGAATATTTTTCCTCAGCGCTGCGCACTTCGGGCAAAATATAATCCCTTGGGAAAAATATAACTCCGTCAGGGAGAGGAAATGTTATATTCAAACTCTAGGTAGGCAATCTGTATAAAATTCTGCAATTGCCCCATTTTGGAAAAAAAAATAGCCCCTAACAAACAAAAATTATTCCCTACCCTGCATTGTTGTATGCACATGTGCATTTACTTCAAATGTCATAACCCTATGCATTTCCTTTTTTCATGAGTTATCAATTTAATATAGACATGTCTTGTGGTGTATTGTATTTTTGATGAAACATTGAATTTGATGTCTCTATTCTGTATTCTGTTTGTGTAATAGGATCAAGAGATTAAGTGGCTGTGTCAGAAACCTTGGATATTATAAGTAGTTAGTTTGGATATTTTTTTGTAATCTCGTCTTAAAATGAGATTTTTCAAATATGTAATTCATACCAGAGGGTGGAGGTTCAAGAAAGTATATTGATACTCTATGATACTATTTGCATACAAAGTGTCTGAAATTGGTGCAATATTCATGTTAACTTTTGACAAATAGAGACATGATATTATTTGAGCAATAATTTTTTTTATACGTAATTTTGTGCAAACCACTAATGCGAGACGTTAAAATATGGGGGGATCCAGGGAGTGTTTCATGAAGTAAATGATTATTGATTTTCAGACGTATTCATCCCGAGCCAATCCGGTGCAAGGATTTCAGTAGCTTATAACAGTTTCATGAAATGCTCCTCCCCCCTTGCCCCTGTTCTCCTATGCCTCCAATAGACAAAGAATCCATATATTTAGGGGTGGTATGGTCTAGTTGATATGTCTCTGGACTGTAGATCACAAAGTTCAAGTTTGAATCCCAATGTGCTGTTAACATCCTTTGGCAAGGCATTGTTCTACATATTTTCTATACTCAGTCTACTTGGGATAAATGGCTACTCAGCCCTAATTTATTCCTTTAAATGCTAAAGCTCCTTATCGACAGCTATGGAAAATCTGGGTTGTTAATTGTGGAGCAGCCAGAGTTTGGTATAAAGCCACTAGTACATTTATGAAGCTTGAAAATCTGAAGGCGAACACAAAGTAAACTCAAAATCAAATACTTAGTACATGTAGATAGAAAGAACCAAATTTGTTCATAATAATAGACAAAAAAATAGCACACCTATCCTCCTTGTTAGGAAATCAAGGCCCTCCTAATTACATGTACACCGGCTAGGCTACATGCAGGGGCCGCGGAACCGGGGGGGCTGGGGGGGCTTCAGCCCCCCCACTTTTTTCCAAAACCGTGTACAAAAACGTAAAAATTACCATATAATTGTGATTTTTAGCATGGTCAGCCCCCCCACTTTGAAAATCGTTCCGCGGCCCCTGACATGTAATCTACCAATGCCGGAACTCAGATAGCTTTTAGGAACAACTTCCTGTCGGTACCCATTTATCTCAATGGGTTGAGTGCAGCACATTGTGGATCAATTTCTAGCTGAAGGAAGATGGATAATAATATTTGACATTTATATAGCGATCAGTACAAATGTCTCTAAGCGCTGCATACTATTACCCTGGCTTTAGCATGGCTATCCTGATTGGACGCTCGGGCATTCAAGGAATACCTTCCTATTGGGTACCCATTTACTACACCTGGGTGGAGAGTGGCAAACGTAGATAAACGCCTCGCCAAAGGACGCGAGTGCTGTGCTGGGATTTGATCCCCGGACCTTGTGGTTCAAAGTCCGGAGACTGAGCTACAACACCTCTATATCGTGTTTCATCTGTACAGGTCATGAATGGCAACGGACACTGTACCACTCTATTGACGGGTCATCCTGCATGATCGCTCTCATTTCACCCAAGTATCTCAAATCAGCTGTGTGTATGGAGGAGTATAGTCTAGCCCAAGTCAAACATCTCTCACAAGTAAGTTTTGTGTTAAGAGTCGTAAATTGTTGTGACATAATTCCTTTAAAATATATATTTCTTAAATATTTCAATTCTCACCCGTGGTGTGTTCTATTTACACATACCTCATATACATGTAACTTGTTGACCCAGTAAACTGGCCCGTAATAAACATTGGTGGTGCGTGAATTATTAAACATGCAAATTGTTGACCATTTAGTTTTCATGTGGGCAGAAACGCCCTTAGCAGCATGCATATAAAGTGCATTGCATGAGGGCGCCTTTGCACCGATGCATTGCGCAAAAATGTTTTGCTAAAGGTTGACAAGACAAAATATGGATGAATCACCCCCTTAAAACTTAAATGGACTTTCATTTCCAGTCCTCAGAAACTTTGAACGATTCATTATCACCCACAGGATCCTCTTCACCTGATACCCGTCTGTATCTGCGACGGCATCGAGGAGGACTTTGCTAAGATATCCCACATCCCCATGTTAGATGCTCGCCCTGGTGCCTATGACGACGCTGTCAACAGCATCTGCTCTGCTGTGGTGTCCTGGCTCGAGACAAGCTCATTCCTACACCTTGACACACTACTCAACAAGAAGCCAGTTAGTTTTCTTCTATCATTACAAAGGTGGTTTCGTTTTTACCTTGGTACAAAACCATGGACTATGCATAAAGTCCAATCATCAATGCATGCTTTTGCCCCCCCCCCCCAATAAATTCATGTTTGAATGAAGTGTGATAATACAAGAAGGAAGCATAGTCCATTTTTTTTACCTTTGTACAATTGAAACCACCATTGTAAATTTGAGCCATTATGTTTTCTTTGATGAACATTTCCAGAACTTGCCTTGATAAAAACTGCTTGAAAAGAACAATATGGAAAAGCGATTGAAAATAACAACTGCAGATGTCATTTGCGGTATGTAAACCATAGACTTGAATAACTTCATGGCAATGCAACTTTTCTATTGAGTATGTTTTTTTATTCTAGCACAAATGGGGAAAAATTGAAACACACAACAAATCATCAAGGCCGATAAGAGAGGCTCGTATTCTGAAGTCAGGTTTAACTGTGGTCTAACTCTCTGCTAAAATTATGGGAAGCCAAACATGTCAAAATTTGTTTACATGGTATGTTTCTTATGTTTACTGTGCTCTTATAATTCTTTGATGGTGAAAACAAATATCTATTTATCCTTCCCAGACAGTTAAGAATAATTTGAGAGTCAAATGAGCTGATACTATGAGCCTCTACTGTTAGAGATTTATGTGACAATTGGCTATCCATAGTTAAACCTCAACTTTACACCAGAGTGAATCAAACCCTGTCTTCAGAATACAGGCCACAGGCATGAAGTGAAGTCAATAGGGCATCCATCATCATGGCCTTCGATGGCCTTGGATTAACTTTATCTTTTGTATTATTGACTGATAGCAATCACATTTTCATCGATCTATTCATCCCTTTTTTAGAACAACTAGCCATTAGCATTGGAGCGGCCATGAATAAAATATGTCCAAAAAATATTAAGCAATGACAGGACAAGAAAGTATAGGAATAAATATTGACTGAAATAAAGTCTTTTTGACATTTTATTGTTATGAATTGTGAATGAGAGATTTGTAGCCGCCCAAGTGTTAGTCCAGATTGGACATTGATGAATGAAAGCTCTATTTCCCCAAGCTAACATAGAGGGCCTCGTGACTTTTTATCTCTAGCCCAGTGCTGACTCACCTCATCAGGGTTCCCAGCCCATCAGGGAAAATTATTTTACTTTTTTCCAGTCAGGGAAAAATCAGGATATTTGATTAAAAATGGGGGAAAAAATCAGGGAATTTTGATCGGCTCAAAAGTCGAAAGCACGGTAGTCAGTCAGACTCTTTTATATTTTGTTGCAATCAAAACAACATCCATTGAATGACTGATTATGGTGGAGTTTTCTTACATGTAATTCACTGCAACAACTTAGAAAACATGCAAAACTGGGAATGGGTTTAAATAATTATCAGAGAATTTTTAAACTTCATCAGGGAAAAATCAGGGAATTTTGATTTCTTGGAAAGCTGGGAACCCTGCTCATCTACCCTCACTGGGCTAGAGATTGGGAGTGAGGATGCCCTCTATGATACGTTAGCTTTGGGAAAGAGAGCTTCCATATATCAATGTCCAATCTCGAGTACCCAAGTATTTATAACAAAAATAGATTTTTCTGTTCGTAGTTGTAGGTTTAGTATTGAGACTACCACCTATATGTATATAATGATTCTACTAAGAGATTTGTTTCCTTTTTTCTGTAGGACAATCAAGTGAACGTCCCAGAAATGATGGAGAAACTGCGAGCAGCACGGTTCTGGGCAGAATACAGGAAAACCATAATATCCGTGAAGATATTCCCACCTACGTTGGATAAGTTAGAAGATGATGAAGATAGGACCACGGCCAAAGAAAATTATGAAGATACAGAGGGAGGTAAAAAGAACAAGGAAGATGAAATGAAGGAAGTTACTTGTAGTGAAGGAGGTGTAGAGGGTGGAGAAGAAACAAGGAATATCTGCAAAGATCTTCAGGGTCTTGAGGTGAAAGATGGAGAGAAGGACACAGTGAAAGATGAAGAAAATGAAGCACTGCCTGATGAACTGGAAAAGCCGTTGGTGAATGTTGGTGTTGCTGAGAAAGCAGACACGGCCGTTGAATCTGCATTCACACACAGCGGTGCTGGAAGTGCAACAAAATCAGAGAAGACTTCCAACAGTTCCAAGTCGGAAACTGTTGTCATAAGCTACCACCAGACTGACATCAAGTTCGTCCACTTCCTCAAGAAGCTCTTCAAGACGTATGTCCCTAACCTTGTTCTCAAGTCTGAATTTAAGACAGAGCAGATGAGACTTGATAGCCTTGAGGAAGCAGATGCTATCATCGCTCTCCTGTCGCCGCAGTACATCGAGTCACCTCAGCATGTCGAGGAGTTCCACATAGGTCTTTGGAGGCAGCGTGTGAGCCCTGAGGAAGCGCCTCTCCTTGTCCCTGTCCAGGTGGCCCTCCTGCCAAAGCGGCCCACCTACTTCCAGCTGGTGGGGTACCCAGTCAACACCTGGGACACCATGTGGGCTGATCTCTTGGGGATTCAGGACATCAGATCACCTGAGGGAATTGACAAAATACGCAATGATATTGGTAAAGACAACTTGCCAAAGGTGTCCCCAGATGAGCTACACCCTCTGACTGAAGCTGCTCAGGTTGTCATATCCTCGATCAAATCAAGGAGGTGAGTAGATTGTTCAATAAGCACACTCAAAAATTTGATTTTTTTTTTTTTTTTTTTTTTTTTTTTTTTTTTTTTTTTTTTACAGTGAAACCTGTCTATAGTGGCCACACAAAAGAAGCACAAAATATGGCCTTAATAGGCAGGTGGCTGCTATGTTCTTACACACACAATCTGCCTCCATGAGAGTCAGTTTTAGTGGTCACTACAGAAAGGTGGGTGCCATAGACAGGAACTTACTTACACAATCTGCATCCATGGGAATCAGTTTTAGTATTCACTATATGCATGTGGCTGCTAGAGACTGGTTCTTACCCATACAATCTGCCTCCATGGGAATCTGTTTTAGTGGTCACTATAGGCAGGTGGCTGCTATAGACAGGTTCTTATACACGCAATCTGCCTCCATGGGAATCAGTTTTAGTGGTCACTATAGACAGGTGGCCACTAACACAGGTCTGACTGTATTATCATTATTTTGGAAGATTATTTCAAGATGATTATGCTTGACCAAGTAAAATACATTTAATTATCTTTTTTGTGATTGTAATCATATTTATGTTATTGTTTGAGAATGTATCCCTGTATTAAACCTAATGGAATAGCAATAATAAACAAATGTTATATTTAAATTGCAACTTAATGGAAATCTTTTACTTGATAGCCGTCTATAAATCTGGAAAAACAGCCCTGTGGTGACACAATAGGTGAACCATTTGCCCGTATTCTGAAGTCTGGTGTAACTTAAGGCGACCGCACACCTTACGATTGGTCTGCGACCCGATTTCAGAATAAAATGTAGTAGAATTTGATGCTAATATTGAGAATTGGAATATCTTACTGTGCAATGTTCTAAATCATCGTACGAATACCTATGTTCAAATTTGTGACTATGCTGTCATCCTTCTTTAATAGAATAAAAGCGAATTTAATATCTAGTCGTAATGACGTCATAGCTGTCGTACGATTGGCTATTATTTGAAACTAATTTGGTCTTTACTCCAAAATAAAGGTTTGCAATCTTTCAAAATGGTTTAATATATTAGTATTCTTGCAATTAATTTTAACCTCAAATAAAATGATATGTTCCGTTTACATTTTCATAAAATTAGCAAAATGCGATTTGTTCCAAAATCGGATCGCGAACAGTCGTAAGGTGTGCGGTGGCCTTTAGGCCATGGTCTATTAAACTCTGTGTTAAAGTTATGAGGAGCCAAAATAAAGTTATGAGGTGCCAAAAAAGTTCTGTTAACAATGTATGTTTCTAATATTCACAGTACTGTATCATCATGCAATCATGGCTCAGAAAACCAATTCAGTTATTGTCCTCTGACAGTTATGAGTAACCTGAGTGACAGATTGGCTAAAGTAACAAACCCTTTTTATTTTATAGAGATTTGTGTCACAATTGGCTATCCATAACTAAACCGCACCTTTAAACCAGAGCTGGAATTAAACGCGAGTTCAGAATATGGGCCATTGTGTGTAAACAATGGTTTGACCCTCCTAGTGTTTGTCTGATGAAAACGATCCAGTACCACTGATGAAACATGTACCAAACTCACTTATTTCAGCAGATGTGTATAAATAATTAGCTTAATTGGGTGAACCTGCACCTATGAATGGTTTTAACAGAAATATGGCGCAATGTAAATGCTGTGGATCATCATCATCATCATTGAACCTTAATTTTTCATTTGTATTTGGTTACTTTTTTTTCATCATAGGAATATCACCATAGAAGATCCACCTCGTGTTCGGCCAGCTCTTGTGAACACTGCCAAACTACAGAATGAGCTTGCAACTCTCAAAGAAGATTCTGAATGCACATCAACATTAGATCAGGTTAGTGATACTACTTTGGCAAAGATTGTTAAGATGAAAGTTAGGATTTTTTAAACATATTCAATAATGAGTTTGATTTTTGTTATCTGTTGTGCCATTCTTAAACATGTGTCGCTCCCTTCAAATACAGCTGCGTGATGATGGTTCTTGGAGCATTGATCAGTGCAAATCGTCGTTGTGTGCCACGATTGAGACCCCTATAGTCAACCCTAAATTTCAGTGTCAGAGTATAGAGCTACTTCAGAGATGCTCAAATTTGCCATTTATGATATTACCCTTACTTTCCTGCCTCGAGTAATCAGTCGGGGTAGCGGTAGAAGTATAGAAAGGTAATGTTGTGGCCAGGGATAAAAGAAGCAAAGCTTCTGAGTCTAGCCTTGGCTGAACTTGGAGGAAAAGGCCATCCGAGAGTGTGTAGGGTCATAAGACAGAGAAACAAGAGAAATGGGACAGCAGTGGCCCTGTCACGTTCAATTGGAAACAGGGAATTCATAACCAAGGTCACCGCGCCAATCTGCAGTCATGAATAGATTACCCCTTAGTCAAAATTTTAGTGCATTTTCACTTTTTTTTTTTTATCATGTTTGGTTGCTGTACCAATACACTACAACCTGTATTTTGAACTCCAGTTTAATTCAAACTCTTGCTCTGTGGAAAGCCAATTTTTTTCTGGTATCTCTAACAGTACAAGTTCAGTTTGTCAGCTCATTTAACACTCAAATCATTCATAACAGACTGGGAATAATTACTGGAATAGTTATCGTTTTTCAATGAGGATAGAGCCAAGTTACCATTGGGAACATAAAAAGTTATATGCCGTTTTGAGTTTTTGGGGTTCCCATAATTTTGACACAAAGTTAGGCCATGGCCTAAGTTAAACTGGACTTCAGAAAACATGCAGAGAAATGATTTTAATAGTCATAACCTTGTTTTTGAATCCTTTTTATCTTTGTATAATTTATGCAGTATCTGGTTTCTGTGCCAATTTATGACGGAGAGGCCTCACCCAGTAAGACCTGTACCATCTTGTGAAGAAAGAAAAGTGAAAGGTCAGCGATGGGTCACTCATCGCACAGCATTAGAACTTCATATCATCGGGCACAGGAAATGGCTGGCTTTTTAATCATGAATCCATTGTGATATTAATCAATATTGTAATTATAGTTTGAATTGTTTTGATGAGAGAAACGAGTTGATGGAGGTGGAGGAGGAGAAGGAGAAGAGGAAGAAGGTTTGGAAGACCACTTTCTCTTCCAAGACCACTTCAAGCTTTCCCATTACACGTAAAACTGGTTTCATCTAAACTGGTTTCCATTAAGCTAGTGAAGAAAGTAGATGAGGACCTGGTTATACTAACTGTTGAGAAAATGTGATGTGTTGATTCTTACTATGCCACAGCTTTAATACTTTGATTGGTGCTCACTTGATATCATAAAAAGTGACTGTGAACTCACCTTGCTTTGATCAAAACATGACTTCCAATTTACATGAAGTATGCATTTTCTTAAATTGTAACATGATATTATATATTCATATGTTTATCTGATTGCATAACTGTATAATTGAACATTACTGAAATAGATTTGATGACATATCTTTATTATGATAAGCATAATTTTATTGGTATATTAATACTCAAAGTCAAATACTAGTATGTTGTATACCTACATGTATATGAGGAGCAAACTGTGGCCTTTTTATATGAATAATACTGAAGAAGAAAAGTACATCTGTACTATGCACATTATGAGCAAAAATGAATTTGGATGCGTGTTTCATAAAGGTGTTCATAAGTTACAAGCGACTTTATGAACAACAGGTGATCCTTTCAAGTGTTAATGATATATACCAGGGCAGTGTTTCTGAAAGAGTTATGTATGACTTAGAGTCATACTTTAATTTCTAGTTGCGTGCTGTTCAGGTCATCACTGCATTGGTCAAATCATGGTAGTAGGGCGTGCGCTCCTGCGTATTAATCAATAAAATTGTGTGTTATATATCATGTGCGCATCAGCACTAAGCATGACTTTAAGTCACTTTGTGAAACACCCCCCCCCCCCCAGATTTCCATTTGCGCTGATTTAGTTGCTGACAATGGGTCGGTAGTCATTCGTAAAGTTGCTCATATCTTAAGAACAGCTTTATGAAACACCCACGTACTAGGTTATTGTCATATATTTACTGAGAGTAGAAGAGAGATGATGATTTGAAATGGGGATTAAAAGGTAAGAGAGAGAGAGAGGGCAAGCAAGTTGTGTTTAGTGCAAGATGATGTTTTTGAAAAGAATTCAGTGACCAAATTTTACTATCATAGTTGTAAAATCAGGAGTAGCAATTTTGTTTCTTTGACCAATTCTGCTATTGGGATCAATTTTTTTGCATGAATATTGAATATGTAACAGTAATCATGAACATGTTGCTGTTTATAAATAGTTGTTCTCTATTATTTGTCTTGGTGCCAAGCTAACGTTGTTTACCTAATACTAACATATTTTGTGTAAATATTTTGAGAACTTTTATTTGAGAAGAATTGTATTTTTAGAAATTTTAAGAAGTTTCTTGAAAAAGTTGTACCAACTTTATTCATAAATCCATTGATGTAAACTTGTATTTGTCATAAGAGTGGATACCTTTCTCATATTATATTAAAAAAAACTATGATTATACCAGTTAATCACAATGTTTTATTTTTAGTGTGTCGGGTTTAGGTTACATTGTTGATAAATGTATGTATTTGTTTCTATTAGTTGTTGGTATTTAGTGCAATAACAGAAATTTCCTTTTTTATATATTTAAATCATATTTTTATTGTTAGTTAATATCACAAAAGTGCATGTCACAATTTCACTTCATTACTAGGTAATATGAATGCTCATGCCCTAAAACAATTATGATGTAGAGGATTATGACATAAAATTCTGCTTTTCAAGGTAAATTTTGCAATTCTACATGAATATTATCTGTATATTTTTATATACATGCCCACACATATATACCTAATGGGCTGGAAATTTCAGGATGCAATATTTGTCTCCATCAGTCTGATACCCACTCATGTGAAATGCAAGCTCAAAATGCGCATTTACAGAAGACTCTAAACATTATTGAGAAAGGGTGATAAAAATTGAAAAATAAACAGAATTTCAAATTTTTCACAAAGAAGTCTGAAATAAAAAATTAAGGGATGGGGAAATTCGTAAATAGATGTCATTATTATAACAGGAAAGAAAGATGAAAAGATCTGGGGCCCGTTGCAGAAAGAGTTGCGATCAATCGCAACTCTAAAAATCATGCGCAACTTGATTTTCAACCAATCAACAGCGCGCATTTGGGACTTGCGATTGATTTTTTGACTTGCGTTTAAACGCAACTCTTTCTGCAACGGACCCCTGGGCCAATAACATAAAGCTTAGCAATCAGCGTGCAACATTTTTTTAATGATTGATTGCAATGACTACAGTGTACAATCAATTGTGAAAATCAAGCGTATGATTAATCACTAACCTTTGTGCTGCGGAACCCAGGGCTGCATAAAAGGTTTACGATCAATCCCTATAGGCAGTGCCGGTCAAGATTACACGCTCGTTGCTTTCAAACACTGACCAGAAACCAGTCAGAATTGTGTTTTGTGAAACAGGGCCCTGATCAGGGGAATATCGTAATATTTAATGTTATCAATCTTGCTGCATAATTTTCTCCAAGCCAACATTTGAAATCAGATGCAAGCTAGCTTTCTACATTAATGTACCTAGAGATCCAGCAATGATCCTCATCTTAATAATAATAGCTGGATTTTTAAAGCGCTGCTAGTATTACCCCAGCTATAGCCGTACTGCCTACAGGTGCTCTAGCTGGCATTCGAGGAATTTCTTCCTACTGGGTACCCATTTACCTCACCTGGGTTGAGTGCAGCACAATGTGGGTAAATGTCTTGCTGAAGGAAAACACACAAACAAAAATTGGGTCAACATTGTAATTGTACTTATTTATAATCCATATTATCATTGCATAATTACATTGTACCTTGGACAAGATGCTGAATCTCAGGAAGAAGCAATAAATTGTTTTAAGGGACCAGAAAAATATAGCAATTAAGGATATGAAATTATATATGTAGCAAATGAAATATTATGCATTCAATTATGGAAATAAGTCATTTGTTCAAAATGCAATTACAAATTTATGCAATGTTTTTTAATGATAATATTTTATATAGGGTCTACAGATTATGTATACTGTTAACAAATTTATGCAATGTTTTTAGTGATAATAATATTTTATATACAGATTCTGTATAATGTTTTTGCTCAGTGTTCTATTTTCATTCTTTGTTTCCTTCGTATAGATATACCATTGTAATAAAATGTTCTCTTTGACACATACATTTAATCCTTTTCTGAACTTGTGAATTGTAATTTTTTGTCTCTCACCAATAGTTAGCTAAATTTAGCTCTTTTTAATCTTGGATGTATCATCTTGTAATTTAGTTTGTCATGTGCCATTGTTCTTTTGACTCAGCTTTCAATTTCATCTTGCAAACAAAATCAAGTAGAAGAGATAACTTTAAAGGTCAAGTCCACCCCAGAAAAATGTTGATGTGTATCAATTCAGAAAAATTTAAAAAAGCATGACGCTGAAAATGTCATCAAAATCGGATGTAAAATAAGAATTTTATCGCATTTACTTATTTTTCACAAAACAGTTATACATTGTATTTGTAGGCACAACTCAGTGACGTGCAAATGAGAGTGTCGATAATGTCCCTCACTCACTACATGTTCTTCTTTTGTTTTTTATTGTTTGAATTATAGGTCCAACTTGACTGAAACAAAAAATGTTAAAACATTGGTAATTCCACATGCTCAGGAAAGAATAAATCTATGTTTGACATGACAATAAATAGACAATTTGAATATTTCATATTTCACATAATGAAATACAAAAGAAATATTGAGTGGATGCGTCATTAATTCCCTCATTCGCATACTGACCAGGATGTGCATATATCTGTTTTGTGAGATTAAGCGAAACTTTAAAATGTCATAACTTTTTTATTTTATGTCTGATTTTGATGAAAATTTCAGTGTTGTGCTTGTTGGATTTTTCTCTTTTGATTCAAATCAACTTTTGTTGGGGGTGAACTTGTCCTTTAAATTCAACTTCAAAAGTTACTCATTCCATGGCTGTGAAATTCCTCCACCCCCCCCCCCCCCTCCTCAAATAATATTTGTCAGTTTGGGTGCATGTAGGGGTATTAAAATATTCTCTCACGTGGTCAATCTCATCGCAACCCCATGAATTTCCATGACTGCACACAACTTCCAGCAGTGTATACATCCAGAATTTGTAAAAATTATTATCTGTATATTTGGTTACCATGGCAACATATTACATGGGTTTTCATTTAAAAATCTATAGCTTGCAAAATAATCATCCTCCAGGTGGAGGAGGAGGAGGATGATGATGATGGTGGTGATAATTGACGATGGTTGCAGCCAAAAACAATGATGATGATAATGATAATAATAAAAAGAAGAAGAAAATAATGAGGGTGCCGATGATGATATGATGATGATCATCATCATGGCCCTAGCCTGGGAAGCAGGGTTGCTGGGAATGATGATTGAAGCACCCTCCAAAATTAGGGTGAGGGTCAGGGGCAGCTCCAGGCTTTTCCAAAAGGGGGGCACATTTTTCCGAGGAAAAATTTGTCAAGAAAAAAAAAAAAAACGGTCTAATTCACTTTCACAAGCCAGCTGCGCTCCAAGGGTTGGGGTTAGGGTTATGCTATATTGAACCAAAATAATTTTTTCGTTCTTTTTTAATTTATTTATTGATTTTTTGCTGGTCAAATTTTAACCAGCACCCCATATCAAAAATCGTTCACATGGCCCAAGGCCATGATGGTAATGATGATTATGAATGCAGCCAGCTTCGATCATAGATTTTGACATAAATCTCATTTTATCTTTCCCCTCTTATCCTTCTTTTCTTTTTGTATTTTCCCCTTGGTTTTGAACTTTTTTTTTGGGGGGGGGGCTCAGTGATCCCAATCCCCTCATATTTGTTTTAATGAAGGTGTAGATATAAAAATGAATTTAGATTCAATTAAATTTTTTCAGGAATTTGGTTCGCATGGCTTGCCATAAATTGTCTACGTGCGCATATGCACTTGGTCCTTTGGAAATTTTGTGGTTGAAATATTGAAATTTCATAATGTCGAGCCCCACGTCGATAAATTTAGACCTCTTGACCCAAGGGGGTTTGGTGGTGTTTATGGAAGTATATCTGTATTATCAAGAACTTTACAGCGTCATGTTAGTTTCTCTACTTTTCGTGTACATGGCGTCAGGTTATCGGACAACGAGAACTGGGAGCCGAGCTTGCGTTTTGGTGCTGGGAGATATCGGGAGAAGTCCCCGCATGCAGTATCACGCGCTCTCGCTGGCCGCAGAAGAATTCGACGTGGATATTGTGGGCTATGGCGGTAAGTTAAAGGGATAGATCTATAGTGATCATAGCAACTAAATTCTGTTTAAAGTAATCTCATATTACTCTGGGGCCGATTTCACGAAAGGGTCTTTCCGAGGACCGTCTTTCGTGTCGCCCATCTTTTATGATACGCCATGTGAAACGCATTTCAAATAAATTATCTGCAAATATATTTTATTTGTCCGTTAAAATAAACAAAATATTTGTTTATAAAATGATATGATATTACATGAAATTGTATAAAATTTGATTTAAAAGCAAGCTTACGAATTTTATTTGTTTATCATAAATTTCAGAAACACCCCGCTTATAGCGCATCATAAAAGATGGGCGACACGAAAGACGGTCCTTGGAAAGACCCTTTCGTGCAATCGGCCCCTGGAGTCTGGGCATTATCCTGGTTTAAGTCACCAGTCCATTCATTGCCGTTTATTTCGTCAGTGACAGTGCTGGTGACTTCTTTCAACTCCACATAGGCCTAGGCCTATAATATATTGATAATTGAGTGATTGACTTTGTAGTACACAACAAGTGCACACACACTGAGACACATGAGAAGAGAGGTGACTAATTTCACGATAAGGCCTTACACTGCATGAATAAAGAAATTATTTGTATAAACTTTTGTGACATTTCTTCCATCAATTTCTGGTGAAATTTAAGTGTTCTCGTTTTTATGCCCGGGCGGGGGCACTCAAAAAGTCTCAAGCCCAGACTAGAGCACTCTAGCAGTCTAGGCGACACCCCAATACTTACCCGTGCTAATAAACTGGGACTCCACTCACGCGCATTTGGGCCGCCCTAGCTTAGAACTAAGCAATATTATCTAGAAATTGTTGAATTGTAGTCATGAAATATGTTCTATTTAATGTTGTAAATCGGATCAAAAATCCGATCGAAAATCGGATCGGCAGTTAAGCTTCTAAAATCGAAATCGAATCGAAAATCGAATCGGCGATGTTTAAAAACAAAGGAATACATCAAAATGTTGTTCGCGGTCGCGCGCATCTTCCTGACAAAGTCACAAAGACGAATGCATTGGAATGGAAGTCGCCAACATGCGCGATCGTTTGGAACATGTTTTAAAGCCAGGGGTTTTGAGGTGTTATTCATTGCTTTAAAATAAACCGAGTGATTTTTATTAGAAAGATAAACGAAAGACGCATCTTCCGAGCAAAGGCGCAAAGGAAAATCAAATGAAAATATTTCTCATAGATCACAGGTTAATGAACGATCGGCGGGACATCTTTTAGAAGTATTTTTAGGTGCTAGCGATTTAGAATTATTGGAATGATCTCTTACGACGCATCATCTTAAAGTCGCAAGTGCAATTAAAATGAAGTAGAAGACGCAAGCACGCACGATGATTTGAAATATGTTATTAAAATGTTTTGGGTAGCTAGCATTTTCAAATCAATTTGAAGTTCACGGCGGGGTCCGCTATCACCACGAGGTTGAAGAGAAGATGTCTATCATCATAAAGGGGGTAAGAGAGTAGCGCAGTGAGCTCCGTCGGTAATACGACCTTTCAAAGTTCACCGCGGCATCCGCTATCACCACGAGGTTGAAAATAAAATGTATATCATCATAAATGATGTAAGAGAGTAACACAATAAGCTCCGTCAATAGTACAGTCTTTAAAAGTTTATGGCGGGGTCCGCTATCACCACGAGGTTGAAGATAAGATTTATATCATAAAGGGGGTAAGAGAGTAGCGCAGTGAGCTCCGTCGGTAATACGACCTTTCAAAGTTCACGGCGGCACCCGCTATCACCACGAGGTTGAAAATAAAATGTATATCATCATAAATGATGTAAGAGAGTAACACAATAAGCTCCGTCAATAGTACAGTCTTTAAAAGTTTATGGCGGGGTCCGCTATCACCACGAGGTTGAAGAGAAGATTTATATCATTATAAACGATGTAAGAGAGTAACGCAATGAGCACCGTCAGTAGCACGATCTTTAAAAGTTCACGGCGGGGTCCGCTATCACCATGAGGTTGAAAATAAAATGTATATCATCATAAACGATGTAAGAGAGTAACGCAATAAGCTCCGTCAATAGTACAGTCTTTAAAAGTTTATGGCGGGGTCCGCTATCACCACGAGGTTGAAGAGAAGATTTATATCATTATAAAGGGGGTAAGAGAGTAGCGCAGTGAGCTCCGTCGGTAATACGACCTTTCAAAGTTCACGGCGGCTTCCGCTATCACCACGAGGTTGAAAATAAAATGAATATCGTCATAAACGATGTAAGAGAGCAACGCAATAAGCTCCGTCAATAGTACAGTCTTTAAAAGTTTATGGCGGGGTCCGCTATCACCACGAGGTTGAAGAGAAGATTTATATCATTATAAACGATGTAAGAGAGTAACGCAATGAGCTCCGTCAGTAGCACGATCTTTAAAAGTTCACGGCGGGGTCCGCTATCACCATGAGGTTGAAAATATGTATATCATCATAAACGATGTAAGAGAGTAACGCAATAAGCTCCGTCAATAGTACAGTCTTTAAAAGTTTATGGCGGGGTCCGCTATCACCACGAGGTTGAAGAGAAGATTTATATCATTATAAAGGGGGTAAGAGAGTAGCGCAGTGAGCTCCGTCGGTAATACGACCTTTCAAAGTTCACGGCGGCTTCCGCTATCACCACGAGGTTGAAAATAAAATGAATATCATCATAAACGATGTAAGAGAGCAACGCAATAAGCTCCGTCAATAGTACAGTCTTTAAAAGTTTATGGCGAGGTCCGCTATCACCACGAGGTTGAAGAGAAGATTTATATCATTATAAACGATGTAAGAGAGTAATGCAATGAGCTCCGTCAGTAGCACGATCTTTAAAAGTTCACGGCGGGGTCCGCTATCACCACGAGGTTGAAAATAAAATGTATATCATCATAAACGATGTAAGAGAGTAACGCAATAAGCTCCGTCAATAGTACAGTCTTTAAAAGTTTATGGCGGGGTCCGCTATCACCACGAGGTTGAAGAGAAGATTTATATCATTATAAAGGGGGTAAGAGAGTAGCGCAGTGAGTTCCGTCGGTAATACGACCTTTCAAAGTTCACGGCGGCATCCGCTATCACCACGAGGTTGAAAATAAAATGAATATCATCATAAACGATGTAAGAGAGCAACGCAATAAGCTCCGTCAATAGTACAGTCTTTAAAAGTTTATGGCGGGGTCCGCTATCACCACGAGGTTGAAGAGAAGATTTATATCATTATAAACGATGTAAGAGAGTAACGCAATGAACTCCGTCAGTAGCACAATCTTTAAAAGTTCACGGCGGGGTCCGCTATCATCACGAGGTTGAAAATAAAATGTATATCATCATAAACGATGTAAGAGAGTAACGCAATAAGCTCCGTCAATAGTACAGTCTTTAAAAGTTTATGGCGGGGTCCGATATCACCACGAGGTTGAAGAGAAGATTTATATCATTATAAAGGGGGTAAGAGAGTAGCGCAGTGAGCTCCGGCGGTAATACGACCTTTCAAAGTTCACGGCGGCATCCGCTATCACCACGAGGTTGAAAATAAAATGAATATCATCATAAACGATGTAAGAGAGCAACGCAATAAGCTCCGTCAATAGTACAGTCTTTAAAAGTTTATGGCGGGGTCCGCTATCACCCCGAGGTTGAAGAGAAGATTTATATCATTATAAACGATGTAAGAGAGTAACGCAATGAGCTCCGTCAGTAGCACAATCTTTAAAAGTTCACGGCGGGGTCCGCTATCATCACGAGGTTGAAAATAAAATGTATATCATCATAAACGATGTAAGAGAGTAACGCAATAAGCTCCGTCAATAGTACAGTCTTTAAAAGTTTATGGCGGGGTCCGCTATCACCACAAGGTTGAAGAGAAGATTTATATCATTATAAAGGGGGTAAGAGAGTAGCGCAGTGAGCTCCGTCGGTAATACGACCTTTCAAAGTTCACGGCGGCATCCGCTATCACCATGAGGTTGAAAATAAATTGTATATAATCATAAACGATGTAAGAGAGTAACGCAGTGAGCTCCGTCGGTAATACGACCTTTCAAAGTTCACGGCGGCATCCGCTATCACCATGAGTTGGAAGAGAAGATATGGGCAATTCCATGGAAAATGTTCACTTTCGAGAAAAAATGAAGTTTCAGATTTCACTTAAGCAGTCAAATTTTCTTAAAAAGTAATCTATAAAGTTTCAATTTCCAATAGAAAAATCACAATATTGATAAAATTTTGTGTTTTTTTCCATCATCAAAAAAATAAAATAATAAATTGCAAAATCTAAAAAATGTGGCTATTTTTAAACAATTCATCTTTCCTGTCTCTACTAAAAGCAAATAAGGTCCCACAGGTCTCTTTTAACTTTTGTATCGATGATTAATGTTTAAATCAACAGAAAATCATTGTTATATTTCATGCCATTCATCAATTTTAGAGAAATCGATCTTCAGATTAATGTGATTTCTTTACCGTTATCAGTGTCATGTCCGTTACGTTTTTCACTTAAAGTTTTCACAGCTTACAGGAAATTTGTCTGAAGGTACTGCAGATTCAGATTCTATGTTAGAATTAAACCCCCTACCATGTGTAGCAATCATTTTCCCTGACCACTTCTAATTTTCATAAAAATGGCGTAACGGACATGACAATTCGCGTAACGGACATGACACCTAATATATGACAAAAGGCAGCATTCACAAAAACAAAATATTAGGCTCAGTGTCACAGACTGTGGTCAGTCTCAATTGCTTGAGGATAGCTGGATGTAATAACTCCTAGAATCTGCATGTCATTCTAGCTATTTTTAGAAGTTGGTAAATGATGAAAGTTCAGCTCTTGTTCTGGTATATTTTTCTGAGAATTAACGGTATGCCACATAATATTAGGATAAGATGCAGCTAAAACATACTCAGATCACAATCTGCATCATTTGTGTTTGAACAATAATTGATTATCTTAGGTGTTTGCACTGACAGTTTGGAGCATGATAAAACTCCAACTTGTGAATTCATGAGATCTTTGATGACATTGCTTCAAAGTATCTGACTTTCACCAACCCTCAACTTCTTCAGTGATGGCACTGGCTCACATTTAAAACAAGTTTGTAAATATTCAGATATCTGTGTTACATGATGTAGCTCTATGAATCCATGAATCTACAGTGGCACTTCTTCATATCACAAAGCAAAGAGGCTGTGGAAGGAATGTGGCGCAATCAATAAATTATGTCATCATAGTATTTTGGTCAGCCATAATCATGATTTGAATGATGTATCTTCGTTTGTACACAAGCAGCGCAGACAATACAATGAAATTAGATACAGCCACATTTGTCAGCAAGCAAGATCGTAAGATTTCGTACATCCAAGATTTGATGAAAGGATGATTATACCAAGGATCTTTATTTTGAATGAAAAAAATCTCAGAAGCGATTTACAAACATTCCGATTACCTTATAACTCGTACATAATCGATAATGAAAGACTGGTTTCCAGGTACTGCTATTAAAATTTAAAATACTTTTTAATATCATTTTTTTAATCTTGAAATTGACATTAATACTAGTACATATTCTTTATCATAAAATACATTTTATAATACAGGTGTATGTTCATCTTGGATTTAATCAGGTCTGGTACATTTTGTTTTCTTCTCACAAAAAATCTGATTTGCTCTTCTCAGTGTGCCTATGGTACTATTAAAGCATTGTATTCTATATAAAATTATCATGTGGGCTATAGCTATTAAATTAATAATACCTGCCAAAAGTGCCAATAATATCTACATTTTTTTCTTAAGAATGTTAGTAAAGGTACTTTGCTGTTACATAATTACATTCATTATTCATATTTCTTTCATTTTGCAACTAAGAAGTGCTGATGAAGTTCACTTCGGAAGGGTGTCATGTCCGTTACGCTAGTGTATATTGTCAAAAAGTAAGCCATGAATAAAAAATAATCTTTACTATCAACTTTTTCTCTTTTAATTAGATGTGGCGGATGGTAGTAACTGGAAAATAATCATTAACTGTTGTTAACTGGTGTAAAAGAAATTTTTCCAAATATTTTTTTGTTTTATAAATATTGTACGCAAAGCCCCCCTCTCAAATTGCAAAATAATAGGAGATATTACAGATTACCAGTTATGATGTGTGTCTCTAACCTCTAGCCTTAACAAGTAACCAATTAGACTTGTACCATATCTTGTAATAAAATAATTATATTCGCTTACAAAAAGTGGACGAAACTGTCATGTCCGTTACGCTTCATGTGTCATGTCCGTTACGCTACATTTTGAGCTATGAATACAGAATGCACTGTAAAACTTTTGTTAAACACCATTTTATGGATAGAGCATGATCTTAAGGTTAAATTAACACCAGCGTCGGGTGCATGCAATCTAAGAATTCACAGGAATTTTGATAAGCAATAGGAGGTAAAAATGCTTCGTCCATTTCGTGTCATGTCCGTTACGCTCACAAAGAGTACAATTTCTCCGCAACTGTTCAACGAAACGATTTGAAATTTCATGTGTATGTAACTGATACTTAAATGTGTCTGATAAGCTCAGTAGCAATTATCAAAAGACTGCTAATTCTACTGTATAAACCTTTGAATTACAAAAATTTGTCTGAACGTCATGTCCGTTACGCTGGAATTGCCCACATCTATCCTCTTAAACATCGCCATAGATAATACTGCGTCTTTCTCCCTGAATAATGCGACCTCTAAATAGCTAGCACCTCAAAAACAATCTTGAAATATGTTCTGAGCGATCACGCACTGTAACCAGATCTACGCCGATTTTTTATTTTCGATTTTTTCCTTCAAGTGGCATGATCGAAGATCGGCAAGTGATTGCCGATTGTGGTGAAATCGAATGGAATCGGTTGCCGATTGCAAAATCGGTTACAAGCTTAGTTCTATTAAATAAATTGATAATGTTTAATCGGTACTCACCGGTTCTTTTGTTGCATTTTCAGACCATTTCTCACAATTCTTCGTAAATATTTGAGGCAAATCTTGTCGCCATAGACAGCTTAACATCCATCTTTATTGATAAATGGAGCGCCCTTTACGATAGTTGTTAATGCCGCGGAGAAATCGTTAGGCATTTTGGCCTGTGTTCAAGGCGTAGCTGTTCTATTTTTTTTTATAGGTATGAGATCGAAATCACAGCGAGTATTTACACTCTTCCATAATGATTCCGAAAGGGAAGCGCAACACCCCCCACCCACAGGGGTGCAAATTCCAGGGGGACATGTCCCCCTCACCTAGAATAGTAGGGGGACACATTATGAAATGTCATCCCCCTACTATTTTGGGTCTTTTCATTCAAAATCGAAATAAAATATGTATTTTGGAAGAGACGATCTTACTTTTGGGGTGCCCTTTTTTTTTGCTTGTTTGCTTATCAAATTTCTTTTGGTCAAGATGACCTTCTTTTTGGGGTGATAAACCTTCTTTTTTGTTTTTGTTTGTTTGTTTTTTTCTTGTCAAATTTTCCAGCCCCTGGTCCCGGCTACCTTAAGGGAGAGATTTCCGCCCTTGCCTAACAGTACACTTGATATTGTTTGCGAATCTGCGTGGGCGTCGGGGGCTGGGGGTTGAGGAAAAGCGGTGAGACAAGAAAAAAAAATAGAAGGAAAAAGAGGACAGAAAAAAAGTGAACGAAAGAAAAATTAATGGAAAATAAAAGGGAGGAGAAAATAGTGAGAAAAGTGATGGGTAGGTCGAGATTTTATGTGTCCGTGCAAAAAGAAATGAGCAGAGGTTGAGATGTTGTCTGTTTGGGCAAATGTCTGTCTGTTTGTTGGACTGGCGCCTGTTGCAAAAATTATTAAGCTGATGGAATCAGAAAGTTCCAACTGCTTCATGTCATACCGACAGTGACAGGATTAAGCGGTTGTATATATAAATCACGCTCTAAAACTGTGTTCTTTATTAAAAAGTTGTCCTTCATATTCATTTTCGCAAAAGAATATCAAGTTTTCAATTAATTGTCTATAGTTATCCTGTTTATGATAAAAATACTTAGAAATTGGGTTAGGTTAGGGTTATCAAATTATCGGGGCAGAAAATATATTTTTTCAGTTCGCGCGTCGAGCTGGCATTAGTGATCAGTGAGATTATGTTTTTAATGACATTCATTCTATTCACAGCAATATATTATTAAACATAGCCGCATGAATTATAGATAGTGAATAATTTACCGCTACACACTGATCATGCGGATACTGTTTTGTAAAGGGGAATTTCACCTTGATAAAAAGATTGTGAAAATATAGGCCAAAGAAAAATAATTTCAAAACATCGGTGAAGGTGTTATTTTAAAAAAATGGAGTTAGTAGAATTTCGAATGCTTGATTTGTGACGTCATAAACGAGCAGTTGCTCAATATTCTATGTAATACAAAATGCAAAAATTTCCCATTTTTAATGGTCCGTAATGACCCACTTTTTTCTTTTTGGAGAGAGTATGAAGTTATCTATTGATATACTGAATGTACAATAAAAGTCATTATCACGTATTTCTTGACATTTCATTTACTTTTTACCATAATTATATCCGATATAGCTGCTCGCAAAGGCCTACGCCGTCACAAATAATTATTTAAAAAATCTCACCTTTAATTTTTTTTTGGTGAGGGATGGATTTTTCCTGAACGCATACCAATTTTTCAAATTATTTTTTCTGCTATTTTCATAATTAACTTTAAATAAATTCACCTATGCAATACTTAATTTTTTCAAAGACAAAATAACAAAATTACATCTAGTCTTCATCATCACCATCATCACCAACTTCATTCTCATCATCATCACCACTACCACCATCATTATCATCATCATCATCATCATCATCACCGCCACCATCACCACCACCATCATCATCACCAAGATAATTTTCATCATCATCATCTTTCTTTTTTTTTCTTTTTTTTTCCCCTTCCCTTCTTCTTTTTTTCCTTCCTATTTTCCTCCCTTTTTAGAGGGGCACACCACCAAATAAATATGTTTGTTGTTGTTGTATATAAGTTGGCGGATGCCTCATGAAATGAAATAAAAGAGAAAATAAGGAAATGGAAAAAGTAAGAAGAAGGATAAGAAGAAAAAAAGAAAGCCAAACAAACAAGACAAAATAATATCAAAATTTTGTAATAAAGTCAGTCAGTTTAATAATTATGTTTTCAATGAAATGAGACATAAAAGAATTGAAACAAGTAAAAAGGGCTACATCATAGTTAAAAGGGCTACATCATAGTTAAAAGGGCTACATCATAGTTAAAAGAAATAGAGGGAAGCTCCGAGACAATAAAAAGTGTAAAAAAAATCAGAAAAGACTTTGAAACACTCTGAACACGAGTATAATATAAAAAAAAATTGGGAATAAGCGAGGACAAGTAGGTGAGGGACCCCCCCCCCCTCTCTCTCTCTAGTTATTTACTCAAACTCGCATATACAAGAGAAGAAATTCTTACTAATCAAAATATTGCGAGCAAAAAGCATGAGCTGACATTTTTTTTAATATTCAAAACTGATAGAGAGACACATTTTGAACAATTCATGAAACATAATAATCATTCATTATAGTTACCAATCGGATTGCGACAAGATCTGAGAATTAGAAATTCATTAAAAGCATAAAATTGTATAACATTAAAATAAGACGGGCGCAACGCATGAGCTAAAGCTTTATATACCAATTAAAAATGTGGACATTTTTAGCGCTTTCGGTAGTCATGAAAAAGATTCATATTTCATGAAAGCTCAAATCCCGAGGAGGAATATTTTTTATTAATTGACTTAAAAAAAGGCTGTTCTAATTAAGCCCCATTTAATATTTGATTACAAGTCTCGTTAAACAGTAAAAGAAGAAAAAATAAAGCATATTGTGTTCCTCAATTCTCTTTCTCTTTAACCCTATTTTTTTTTTTTTTTTTTTTTTTTTGGGGGGGGAGGTATTTTGGTTTAAAAAAAAGAGAAAAAAACGATAATTGCTGGCTAGTGGGTGTATAGTGGTAGGGACACCCCGTCCCCACCCCCCCCCCCCCCCCCCCCCGTAGTTACGCAAACATGGGACCAAATGATCCTACTTGTTCCAAGGCGAAACTTGTGCAATCAATTAAATGTTATTTTTGAGAAAATTAAAGCTTGCGCTGTTTAAATTCAATCTCTTTCACCTAAATTTGCGATGAATGCTAGCATTATGAAATATGTAATTATCAACGTCTGGCGAAAAGAATAACCAACCGATCAGCTGACGAGAACGCGTATCACGTGATCTGCATATCAGCTTCGATCGCGAGTCAGAAGTGAAGAGCAACTGGCAATAAAATCTGGAAAAAGTCGTCAAAATGGAAGTTCCCCTTCATTTCTTTCAATTTTTTTTTATTGCTAACAATGCTTTAACTTTCTTAAACAAAAATTTAATGAATAGACAGTACGATAGCTCGTACTTGTGTTATAATACACAAATAATCATCTTCACAAAGATTTCTGACACAAAATACTACAGATGTCGCCTATGAGGTCCATACATGTAATGTTTGGACCTCATTGGTACTAGGAGTGGACTAGAGTGACAAAGCCGTCAAAGCCAAAGGCTCCAACTCGAGTCGAGCATCTACATGTAGGTACACAAGGCACAACACTCGCAAAACTCCATGGAATTTTTCATTATTTAGACACTAGATAATGAACTGTAAATGACTTTAATGTTTCCTATGAAATTTACAATATGAAGCCACACTTTTCTTCTTTGTAATTGTATTTAATTTAATGGTAATTATTTTTATCTTGATGGCGAAGAAGATTTGAATCGTCCGACACTCATTCAATTAACAAGGTTATGATGAATGAAATGAAATTTGTCTTAAAAACCATTCTTCGATCTTCAAACAGAGGCGCACGGCCAATATGGGAGACTGACTGTCTGCCTTGTGTGAGAGATTATCTCCAATATCAGAGACTTTTGTAACGAATTTGGGACATCCGACAGTCTCCAGTTCGGGAGACCAATTTCCTTTGTTTACATTTGCTGCAAAATGATTGCCTTGGCGGCAAATGGAAATGTGATGAGCAGATTACTCATGAACAATTACCCCTTTTCACCCACACTTACATGTAGCCATACTTTAAAAATTCATCTCCTGCTATTTTCATTAGAATTTTTGTCATCCACACACAAAACAAATGGGCTTCTGAGAAGTTCTGACCTCAGGCTCAGTGAGACAAAATTTTGAGGGGAAAGAATTACATTCTTGTTTGTGTTCTTTCTTTTGTCCTTTTGCAAAGCAAGTCTCCAATATGGGAGATTGTCACTCATATCAATTGGAGAGTGTCTCCCATATTGGCCTTGCGCCTCTACTTTTCTTGCAAAATAGTGATTTCCAAGCTGTGTCACTGCTATTTCCATTCATAGAGTTGTGATTGGCTCTTCGATTGGATGTGCAATATGACCATTCCAAATGTCTTGAAAAAACAGGGTTCCCAGCCCATCAGGGAAAATTATTTTACTTTTTTCCTGTCAGGGAAAAATCAGGGAATTCGATAAAAAAATACCTCAAATCAAGGGAAAATGCCTCAAATGAGGGAAAAATCAGGCAATTTTATCGGCCCATAAGTCGAAAGCACGGTAGTCAGTCAGACTCTGTTATATTTTGTTGCATATCAAAACAACATCCATTGTAATTTAATGATATGTACTAGGATTGCCTTGAATCAACCTCTTTCTGTATAGGTGAGGAAAAGATGGCGTTATGGAGAGAAGGGAGGCCATTACATGACTGATTTACTGCAACAACTTAGAAAACATGCGAAACTGGGAATGGGTTTAAATAATTATCAGGGAATTTTCAAATTTAATCAGGGAAAAATCAGGGAATTTTGTTTTCTTGAAAAGCTGGGAACCCTGAAAAAATGATCAGCATTTTTTTTTTTAATCACTGTTCATTTTGTGCAAGAGAGCTGTATTCATTCACAGGCGCTGGTTCCCCTTTTCACCTTCATTATTTTTTTACACATACAAATTGACAAGTGGTTCCCAAAACTACGATTTAACCAAATGACTATCATCCTAAATCTAAATCTTTTTTTTTAATTCTAGGTTCTCAACCACATGAGGATGTTCTCAGTAATAAAAGAATCCAAATCCATGTGATGCCAAATCCAGTATCTTTCAAATGTAAGTATGGAGGATGTGGAGATATTCATAGTGATGTTGATGATTATGATAATGTTATTTGTGATTTTCCATGAAGGTATGAATCAGCATAGATTTTTGTTTGATATCGATGACAAATATATGACTCTCTACCACAAAATAAATTAGTCACAAATTTTACTTTCTTTTTCGATGTTTGAAAGACAATATTTTGTAAATCTTGATTATGGATACCATCAAAAATAATACTGAGATGATGAGAAAGGCAGGCGAGATACTTCCCCAAAATCGGGAGGAAATAGGGCCGTCTGCACCATCCCGAGTTTTCAAATTAGCGCGCTATTTCTGATCCGACAAATTATCCCTATCTGAACAATCTCGAGATTATTTGCAATGGAGACGCAATGATCGCGCTAGTTCGTAGGATTAATCTCGAGATTGCAATCCCAAGTCAACTTGGGATTATTTGCAAAATAGCGCGATATTTTACGAATTATCGCGCTAATTCGTAGGTGCAGATGCACTCGGGATTATTTATTCACGGCGTCAGACCATAATGCATCGATGCCTCGCTTGAGCAGGAATCGCTCTTCTTGCGATGGTGGAGACGGCAGTTTATAATCACTCGCGTCGCGTTCTGGTTCGTAATCACTCGCGTTTTGAATTTTTGGCGATTTTTTTTTATTTCGGTGCGATTTTTTTTTAACGGTGTCTTCAATGGGACAGACATGCAGGGAAATTTGAGTTTCGTTTTAAGCCGGCAATTAAGTGCCTTAAAATAAAATGTACTCGACTACTGTTCTAAGTACCAAGAATAGAAAACAAGCTTGATCCGCCCCAGACAGCTGGCAGCAGTCTGTTTCGAGGAGTTCTTTTCAAACATTTTAATTTTTTTTTTTAATTTCTCTGTATTTGGTGATTGTACAACTCATCCCCCATCTGTATGCTTTGTACTGTTTCTAGTGGAAAGTCCCCCAAAGTACATGTATTTCATACCTTGAATTTAATGTAACTTGCCTGAATGCGATAAGCTTTGTTATTAACGTGTGTGCTCTCAGATTTTAACAAAAGTTATAAGATATTTAAAAAAAATGTTTTCAAGAAATCATTAAATTTCTCTAATGATGAATATCTAGTCTTGTTTATCCATTGCAATGTTCATATGTGTGATATGATAGGTGGTTTACTTTTGCCAGTAACTACTTGCAGTAGGCTGGATACATAACATGATCAACAACAAATATACACTTGTAAATACATTACAATACAAATTACAATACAGTGTAGATTTCTTGTCCTTGATAACCCCCAAATTTTTTCATATTTTTCACCCTGCAACGTCCTGCAAGATTAATGAAAATCCATTTTACCATTTTTAAATTTTGTTCAGTGCACCATCATTATATATAAAAAAAAAACTAATTTTGTTGGTCCCTCGGACTTCTTTATAACCAGAGTGCACTTTACTCCCCCTCCTACTTCTCTTTCTTCTCAGTCTTCTTTTTATTCCCATTATTATGTCATCTTATTCTTCTCCCTGTTCTTCTACTTCTCAATTTCTTCCCTTTCTCCTTATTGTTCATCTCCCTTCTCACTTCTTCCTTCTCTCTTCTCAGTCTTCCCCTTATTTTATCTTCTCTTTCTCTTCTTCTACATCCTCCCCTCAATTTTCTCTTTTTAGTTTCATTTTTACCCCCTTATGTCCTCCATCTTCTTTTTTCTTCTTCTACTTCTCCTCCTCCTTCCTTCTTGCTTTTCTTCTTCAGCACTTTTTTCCTCCCTGATTTTTACGTTAGTGTAGAATAATTCACAAAGAAAGGGAGAAGCAAATAAATAGTGATATTATGAAATTGTAGCACCTCACTATGCTTTATAAAGAATACCACAGACTTCAGGAAAATCCTCCAAAGGCAAAGCTAAATCGAGAGTAGCCTTTCCTCCTTTTTCTTCTTTATTCCTTTTCTCCTTTCTTTCTCCTTTTTTCCTTGCTTCTTTCTTTCTGTCTGTCTTTTTTGTTCTTTCTCTTTTCTCCCTCTTTCCCTTCCTTTCTCCCCCCTCTCTCTTTTTTTAGGGGGAGCCCCCCCCCCCCGCTTCCGCCGCCTATGGCTCTAAGATTTAAGATGTGGAATGTGATTATGTTAAAACAGTAGTCAAAATTTGCTTATCTTAAAACAGTGGTCGAGAACGTTTTATTTAAGGCACTTACCAGCTTAAAATAAAACGAAACTCGAATTTCAATTTCATTTTATTTTTCCAGTACGTTTGTCCCATTGAAGACACCGTTAGAAAAAAAATCGCACCGAAAAAAAAAAAATCGCCAAAAATAAAAAACGCGTGTGATTACCAACCCGACGCGAGTGATTACGAACGCGAGTGAATATAATAAGCCGTGGAGACGGGGTTTCTTGAATCTCGAGATTAATCGCGAAGAGGGCCGATCGGGCTAAAATCTCGAGATTGAGCAAACTCGGGATGGTGCAGCACCGCCTAATGAGTGTAATATAGAGCAAGTTCATTCAAGCATGCAAAGCTGGGTAATTTCAAGAGCATGATAGGGTTAGATAGAAAATCCTTAAATTGACCAAATTACATACATAGGGTTATTGTGGATTATGTTGAAACTTTGCACATCACTTGAATTCATTTTTTCATTGCCACAAATTCAAAAGCGTGGGAATGCCTTTTTGTTGAACCTTCATGGTCAATCATTGAAAAGTTATGTTTATCAATGGGGCCAAGGTTTTGAGAGTTAATTGTTTGCACTGGGCACATAATTTTCTAACTCTAAAAAGTACATGTATAACTTAGACTACATTATGTACATGTAGATCATCTGGCCCTCAGATTCTGTTAGATGAAAAATCAATGTATTACGGTAACCTTGGTTACAGAAATTAACAAATAGAGTTTTCACTCCAAGATGGTTTTTTGAGTGATGGTCGCATATAGCCTACAACCAAAAAATCTATAGTTTAGGCCTAATTACATGTAGTGGTGAGTGCTGAAATGACACGATTTGTGCCCCAACGTTTTGGGAAGAGCCAATTATTTTTACATAAAGTACATACGGTAGGGGAAGTCGGGGTAAGTTGTGACACTATTTGCATTTTGCATGTTAGAATTGATATGACGAATAATTTTGTAGAAATAAGTACCTTGCCTTTATAAGTTTGATTCTTAGGAAATATTTTTCACCTATATACATGTATAACTTTCTACCCCCACACTGAAAGTCATTGTGACCTTTGAAAAACATGATGTCAAATGGCTCAACTTGCCCCATCTGTGGGGTAAGTTGTGCCACCTTCTGGGGTAAGTTGAGTCACAAAAACTATGTACAAAATGTATGGGGGAAGAACCAGCATGTAATTTTTTATCTAAAGTCTTTTCACTTGCTAATTCTCTATAAATACTAACATCCTCTAGAAGTAGAAGTAAAAGAATTGTCATGTGAATTTTCTCCTTTCTGTCTGCATATCAATGGCTTTTTAAGGTTTGTTTGTTTTTTCATTATACATTACCATAAGAATTACCATGGCTCAACTTGCCCCATGTTGGCTGGCTCAAATTACCCCAGTCCGAACTTAATGCAATATTTTCACATCCACTCATTTCTTATGCTTCCATGATGTAAAGGAATATGACAAGAAAGAGAATCCATACCTGGACTAACAATATTGTTCTTATTTCTTTATTATATTTAAAGACGTGTGTGGGTAAAAAGCACTGATCTATTTCACACCCTTTTTTACTTTTTTGGCTGAAATTTGTATTTTTCCCTCAAAAAAATACTTTTTGTTTCAAAGTTGAAAACAATGTGGTGGGGTTGAAGGTTATGTAATGGGTCATCAATACATGACACCACCACAATGTCCGACTCATTCATTATTGGCCTGGGGGTGGTGGCTCAACTTGCCCCTATGCTCAACTTACCCTGCCTTCCCCTATAGGTAAATGTTTATAGCAAATTAAGTGGGGTTTTTATGGGGGGCAATATAATCTCCCAAGTCCCAAGACATTGAATTTTATCATATTCTCTCCCAAAGGTCTTTCTGTCATTGTCAACTGATAGTTGGTTGTTTACCTTTCAATTTTATTCTAGTTTTGCCAGTGATTGTTAGGTATTTCGTCATGGTTATTGGTCAGTGCCTTCAACTCTGTTGGGTCCTCTTCTTCAAGATGAAATGGCCTTCACATATATTTGTCCAGGTAAGAAATACAGAGGGGTTATTACTCTAAAAGTCTAATAAAATGACTACATGGTTGTATGCACCGTGTGCACGCGGGGGGGGGGGGGGGGGGCAGTTGCCTTCACCTTAGAAACACACATTTTTTACTGGAAATTTTCAAAAAATCACCTAAAGTATGTAAGAAATCCTTCGATTCCACTTAAGAAAAATGTGAAAGTGCCCCATTGACAAGCTTGGTTGTTCACTCCCTTGTTTTTTAGTTGCTTAGAAAAATTTTAGGCATCTTACCCCCCCCCCCCCCCCCCCAAAGAAAAAAAATTGTGCTTTATGGTCATGAAATGAATAAAAAATCCTGGGGGTGTCAGTTTCCTGGGTAGTATTGAAAGAACAGATAGAGCTCCATCAAAATTTGTTAGAGAATGAGAGGTACTTTAAGGATTTAAAAAGTCTGGAATTTTCCACAAACAATCATAAAACTGGAAATATTGTTTCATTGGGGAAAGCATCCATTGGCAATGCTCAATGTGTTTCGTCTCCAGGTTTTTATTTCTGTAGTACTCCTTAAATCAATTTTTAAAAATCTATATTTCACATTTTTTTTTAATTATTTGTCCTGTGCTAGAGAAGACATGCTGAACCTTCATAAGTGCATTAAAATTGAGAAGTATCAAAATTGGTTCCATATTTTTTTGGATGAAGAAACTTTGAGTCTAACAATGAAAGCTGAATGTAACCCTATTATTGATTTTGATAATGAAGCAATGGAACAATTGTCACCAGATCAGTTTACATGGAACACCTGCACAGGGTATTGTTTGAGGAAGAGGGTTGGATTACCCAACCATTTAATAATATACCTTATATGCAAATTTTTTGGAATATTGAATATATAGATAGTATAATTCATAGGTAATGCTTTTTTTTTCAATGTGCATGCATCAGAATTAACCACCAACTGTAACATGGGCCCAAAGAATCCAATATTTAGGGATGAAATGTCAATTAAACATGGCCTGTACCTGTTGATTTCAGGAATAACACATAAAAACTTTTGACCAGCTTTGACCTGTTAAACAACCCTTCGTAGAGTAACAATTTAAAAGTAGTTCAGTAAAATCTTATTCATTAAACATCCCTTCGTAGAGTAAAAGTTTAAAGGTAGTTCAGTAAAATATCATTCATTTTGTAGAATGGAATGAGTGATTTTAATGTAAAACAAGCTTCCCAAGCTTGATCCTTAATGACTGTAGATGGCCAAGCATATAGATGGCATGGAATTATTGAAGACTCTTAATAACCAGCTATGCTAGAACAATGAAATGTGTAAAAATGGGTAATATCTAAAACATGGAAATTAATTTGGTATGATACACTTTTTGCATTTGTGCCGTTTCTTGTGGAAATGTTGGTTTCAATTTGATTTGTTGTCATACTGTAATAAATACATAATGAAACCATTTATCTGTCATTATTCACAGAACCCACCGGCCATCCCCACCCTAGCCGTCGCGTGGTTTGCATGCAAGGTCTATGGCAGCAAGTTTGTGGTAGATATGCACAACTACGGATATACCATACTAGGTATCAGCCTTGGAAAGACACACCCCCTTGTCAGGTTTTATGAAAAGTGAGTATTACTGTTAAGAAGGAAAAAAATGTTGATTTAGAGCCCCTTCGCAATTGGTCATGCAACTGTTTGCAAATATTATGTTGCAATATACTGTTGAGGCTAAAAGTTTACATACACCCATGGAATTCAGTGAAATTTGTTCGCTTGTCAAACATCGTTAGATTTACTGTATCTTCAGAAATACATGTATAAGTACTAACATGACAAATTTTGGTATTAATGAAAGAGCATATTAAGCTCTTTCTTATATTAGGATGCCATTGGGATTAAAGTATACTACAGGTGGAATTTTCTTTGAAGAAAAAAAGGTAATATTTGTGCCAAATGTATTCTATTGTTATTATATTTTCAAACATAGTTTCATAGAAATTTATAAATGTCAAATCTATGATTTATATAACATTTTCTATCATGATATGTCACCACTGATAAAAAAAAGTGTAATTTGAAATGTTTGTGTTGAGTAGTAACTAGTACAAATATGAAATGTTTTTGACAAGTTTTTATTCTTAATTTGACTAAAAAATGAAGATTTTTTGGGGAAAAATGACACCTAAATATATTTCAGCTCCTGATGACAAAACAATGTGATGAAGGGGCATGACATTGATGCCATACTCATTTGTTTGATATCAAATTCGTCATGATAGCACAAATATTTTATAAGATACAGTAAATTTTATGATGTTTGGCAAGTGTCAACTTTTCTTAGAATTTCCTGGGTGTATGTAAACTACTGGCCTCAACTGTATTTTGCTCATGATCGCAACGGTTGCAAATGATTAACCAATTGTGAAAGGGACTGAAGCAGGCAATCTGTAGATCTTTCAAGGTGTATTCCGATCAACTCGATCACTAGAATACCCGTTAATTTTAACTTGTTAAGACCTTGAAATACCAGGTAATTCTTTTCTGTATACACACCAACCCAAAGCAGACACTTTAAAGGTATCCTGCTAACACCGTGTAAATTCTGTGTTTCTATTGTCAGGTTCGAGCGCTTCTTTAGCCGTCAGGCTGATGGACATTTCTGTGTAACAGATGCAATGAAGACGGATCTAGTTGATAACTGGTATATCAAACGTCCAGTAACTCTGTATGACAGACCAGCAGAAAAGTTTAAAGAAACTCCTCTAGAAGAACAACACGAGGTAAAGAATATCTTGCATGCTAAGACTTCATGTACTCAATAATGGTAATGGGAATAATTACCCTTTTTTTTTTTTTTTACAAGAGCATATATATCAAAATTACCTTTTTCTTAGATTTCCAAGAGCATATATCAAAATTACCTTTTTTTTAGATTTCCAAGAGCATATATCAAAATTACCTTTTTTTTAGATTTCCAAGAGCATATATCAAAATTACCTTTTTTTTAGATTTCCAAGAGCATATATCAAAATTACCTTTTTTTAGATTTCCAAGAGCATATATCAAAATTACCTTTTTTTTAGATTTCCAAGAGCATATATCAAAATTACCTATTTTTTAGATTTCCAAGAGCATATATCAAAATTACCTTTTTTTAGATTTCCAAGAGCATACATCAAAATTACCTTTTTTTTTAGATTTCCAAGAGCATATATCAAAATTACCTTTTTTTAGATTTCCAAGAGCATATATCAAAAGATGCACCATCTAAATCCAAACTCTATATAAAAAGGTGAAGCTTCTAGGATGGTGATTGCAGGTATCTTTGCAGCTATTCCAAAGTACAAGTAATCTGGTTTTTACAGTTTTGTAACAGCTGTATATTTATTTGAATGATGCTTGAATATCCTTCTGGTGGATATTCTACCGTCAACACCGACAATTCAATTTCTGTAGAAAATCAAACTAGGACTAAAAAATAAGATTGGTTGCCCCGGCAACATAATGCAAGTTTGTAACTTAAAGAATGATCCATTTCATTATGAATATTTTATTGTTTGTACGTTCAAATAGAACGGATAAATAAAACTTAATACATTACACAGAAAAACAACAATAAAGGTTAATCTTTCTATCAATAAAATGTTTGTATGGTGACAACACTTCCTCCCTACCATTATTTGGGACTGCAAATGTGAATTACATGTCAGAGAAATGTTACTTCAGACAAGTCAAAAAGTAAAAGAATTTCAGGAAAAATTGACCTGTGATTTGACCATCAATTTGATTGCTCAATGGTGTTAACATCCATGTAAGTGAAGTCCTACCAAGCAAAACATTGACCTTGATTTGATCATCAATTTAATTACTTACTGGATTTCACATAACTCTATGTGAAGTCAACTCAAGCAAATTTGACTTATTGTTATAAATACAAAAAAGTAATTTAACAGGCCGTCTCTTGCTATTTGCAGTTATTCACAAAGCTGGCAGAAGAATATCCCGAATTTGCTTCTAAATCTGGAGAGGAGGGTGGGACAGCCTTTACATCCATGGCGTCTGGTGAAGCAAGGAAGGTAGATGGTAGACCAGCTCTGCTTGTCAGCAGTACCAGCTGGACTGAAGATGAGGATTTCTCCATTCTTTTGAGTGCATTAGACAGTGAGTAGAGGGCCTTGTAAAGATTAGTGTTAAGGGATATATAGTGGGATGATTTGGGGGATAGAAGGGGAAGCTAAGGGTCCAGTGTTTTATGTAATAATGATAATGATAATAATAATAGTAACTAGCAGAGCCCATGGAAAATTCCACTGGTGCTACCTGTATAATTATTATCCTTTATTACTTGGAAATTAAAATGATTGCTGAAATCACTCAGACAGATTATTTTTTTTATACATTAGAATACTTGTTTTTTCATCACGGCATTCTAGAGGGGAATATTTAAAAAGGGAAGAGGAATAGAAATAATGAATTGATACAGTCGTAATGATACATAACTACACAAACAACAACAAACAAAACAAAGTGAGTATAAACAATGAGGGACGTGTTCAATGAAATAACATTATTACATAAAATTGTTCTGTAACAGGTTGAACATTATTATTTCACTTTGAATGTAGGTCCAGTGTAGTGTGATTGAAAATGATAAGAAACTGATGTGCCTGGCTGTATTCAGGTTGTACATGAGTTCCCTCCTAAAACATAATGAAACAGCCCTTGGACAGCAATATAGGCAGAAGGATAACAGACCTATCCTTGTTTTCACCTTGGGTTTTTCAGAATTTGAGGCTGCAAAGACTGAAGGCGGTGCCAACACCAATCTTCCCTCTTTAATATGTGCCATTACCGGTAAGGGTCCCCAAAAGGAATATTACAAGGGGCTTATCAAGGAGAGAAAGTTCAAGCACATCAAGATATGTACACCATGGTTAGCTGCTGAGGATTATCCAAGGTTGCTAGGTGAGTCTCTCAGCAATAAATGTTTTTCAAAACAATTAAATATTCAATGTCTTCCTACTATAATGATAATAATTAGGATAATTGGCTTATATATAGCGCAATATCAATCTAGGACTGCTCAAAGCACTTCATAATCATTTTTACCCGGTCACTGGATAGCAGCCTACTAGGCGCACACTTGCAGAACCAACCACAATGACGGTTGTTTCCCACCGGTAGCAAATGAGCACCTGGGTGAGAGTTGCAAAGTGTGGATTGACGACTTGCCAAAGAACGCTAGGCCATGGTGGGATTCGAACACATGACCCTCTGATTACAAGGCGAGAGTCAGAACCGCTACACCACGGCACTTCCACAATTTCTACTGTTTTCTCTATCCCATTTAGTCATGATTGCAGTGTTTTGCACATAAAGAGCTTTAGTGCATTTACGGTAGACATGTGCAACTTACTTACCTTTAATTGAAAATCAAGCTTAAAGGTCCACCCCAGAAAAATATTGATTTAAATAAATAGAGAAAAATCAGACAAGCATAATGCTGAAAATGTCATCAAAATTGGATGTAAAATAAGAAAGTTACGGCATTTAAAATTTTCGCTTATTTTTCACAAAATAGTTATATGCACAAGTTAGTCACATACGAATGAGAGAATCGATGATGTCCCTCACTCACTATTTCTTTTGTTTTTTATTGTTTGAATTATACAATATTTCAATTTTTACAGATTTGACGATAAGGACCAACTTGACTCAATCATAAAATGTTAAACAATGGTAATTCCACATGTTCAGGGCGAAATAAAACTTTGTTTCACAGGACAATGAGGAGAAAATTAGAATATTTCATATAATAAAGTACAAAGAAATAGTGAGTGAGTGATGTCATCATTTCCCCTATTTGTAGGGTTGAACTTGTCCTTTAAGTCCCCAAATCAAGTTTAATGGTGCCAATGTAAAAGGGTCGAGTTGCAATTGAAAGCAAATCATCTACAAATTTGTGGTAAATCAAGGGACTTGCGCTCGATTTGGGGATTTTTAATTGATGGGAGTTTAAATCATGTTTCTCTCAGTGCCCCAAAATTAGTCTTTCAAATCATGGGGCAAAATCTTGTCTAAAAAAAAGGACTAAATAATATATCAAGTGAACATCCTGTCCAAATTCCTGCTTCTATATAAAAAATGTATTGTCAGTTTGAAATTTGTTCATACCAACAACATGACTCATTCAAGGACCCCCCCCCCCCCCCCTTGTCGCAGTTGTATATTAGCCATGTTTCAATCATCTACGTATATATTGAAAAAAGTTTTAATGGCTCCATATGCCAATTGGTAGGCACGGGTGAAAATTAGGATCAACTGTTCAAAACATATAATTCTTTTCCAAACACTAATAAATTGTGTACAATTTACAGTTCATTTGTAAAAGCTACATGCGGTTTTCTAATATGAGTAGGGGAAGGCGGGGTAAGTTGAGCATAGGGGCAAGTTGGGCCACCACCCCCTGGCCAATAAGGAATGAGTCAGACATTGTGATGGTGTCATGTATTAATGACCCATTACATAACCCTTAACCCCACCACATTGTTTTCAACTTTGGAACTAAAAGTAATTTTTTAGAGGGAAAAATACAAATTTCAGCCAAAAACGTAAAAAAGGGTGTGAAATAGATAAGTGCTTTTTACCTGCACACGTCTTTAAATATAATAAAGAAATAAGAACAATATTGTTAGTGCAGGTATGGATTCTCATTCTTGTCATAGTCTTTAACATGATGGATGCAAAATATTGCATTAAGTTTGGACTGGAGTAATTTGAGCCAGCCAACATGGGGCAAGTTGAGCCATCGTAATTCTTATGGTAATGTATAATAAAATTAAAAAAACCTTAAAAAGCCATGAATATGTAGGCAGAAAGGAGCAAATTCACATGACAGTTCTTTCACTTCTAGAGGATGTTAGTATTTATAGAGAATTAGCAAGTGAAAGACTTTAAATAAAAAATTGACATGCTGGTTCTTCCCGCATACATTTTGTACATAGTTTTTGTGGCTCAAAATTACCCGAGAAGGTGGCATAATTTAACCCACAGATGGGGCAAGTTAAGCCATTTGACATCGTTTTTTTCAAAGGTCACAATGACTTTCAGTGTGGGGGTAGAAAGTTATATATAGGTGAAAAATATCTCCCAAGAATCAAATCTAAAGGCTAGGTACTTATTTCTACAATATTATTAGTCATATCAATTCTAACATGCAAAATGCAAAGAGTGTCACAACTTACCCCGCCTTCCCCTATCATTCATACTTACCACACACAGGTTCAGCAGACCTTGGGGTGTGTTTACACTACTCATCAAGTGGACTGGACCTACCTATGAAGGTGGTGGATATGTTTGGGTGCGGTCTCCCAGTATGTGCAATAGACTTTAAATGGTAAGTTCTAGGTTTGTTCCAATCAAATCAAATCATTGTCTTCATCAATCCATAGTTTTTAATCGAGTTTTGTCCCGTGAACGAGGGGGGGGGGCAGATTCACCTCACTCTCGCAGCAATCGCCCTTACCCCTTCTCTCCTCTATGCCTGATTTAGTGCTTCCTCCTACTTTTCATAACATACCTCCTAAATCTGCAACATTGGATAAGCTTTAACAGTGCAGGGAATGGGGATTTCCATTTCTCCATTAGTGAGTTCCCAGGGCTATGTTAGATAATAATGAATGATTTGCAAGTATCCACCTTGCTAGGTGCTCAAGGCGCTTCTATATTACCCCGGCTAAGCTAGTCTACCGATACCGGTGCTCACAGCCTTGTGAGGAATTACTTCCTGTCGGTACCCATTTACCTCACCTGGGTTGAGTGCAGCACAATGTGGGTAAATTTCTTGCTGAAGGAAAACACGCCATGGCTGGGAATAGAACCCATGTCCCTCAGATTGAAAGATGAGAGTCTTAACCACTAGACCACGACGCCCCCAGCTCCCACATAATTTTTTTCCCTGCTCCACTTGCTTCTTCCTCGTCTTCTTTGGCCGTCCCCTCCTCGAACCATCCACCTTGAACTCAAAAGCCCTTCTTAAAACGTTCCTGTCATCCCTCCTCAGCACGTGTCCATACCAACGTACCCCATTCGCCTTTGCCAACCGGTCCACTGCTTCTTCCGAACCCAACATCTGCATCGAGTCCTCAGTCTTCTTCCTGTCCATCAACTTAACACCACACATTGCTCTCTTTGTCCTCCTCAAATCCCCATCTCATTTAATGTCCCATTTGGCTATTCATATACCACAACTTTAGACCAGAGTTTGGACTAAACTTGAGTTCAGAATCCGGGCCATTGACTGGAATAAAATATTCAATGATTTGCTAAACTTGTATAAGATTGCAATTTGAGCTGAAACTCCAATGTACTTCAGGGGCCCATTTCATAAAGCTTTTTAATAACAACAAATTTGAATTAACAGTTTTAAGCTACTGAAATAATTCAATTTGATTGGCTGATAGCGAATTTGTTATAGAAAGTGTGTATCTGTAAGTCTTAATGAAATGGGACCCAGATTATTGAACCTGATAATCTTTAGACTGGCTGTCTTGTTAAGCTTAGATTGACTAACTACTGAATGCACAATAAGTTACTGAAAACCAATATGACTGATATAAAGTTCAAAATTGGCCTAGCTCTGTATGAATGAGTAATTTAAGTTAATAGAGTATAAACAGTGAGCACTTTTATAATCATCCGTTTGAATTCAAACACAATTCTAACTAACAAAATAACATAGGATGATCTTAACTCTTCTTGGACAGAAGGAACTTGTTATGTCTTTATGTATTGATTTGATCCAAATATGACTTTTTTCGTGGGAGAGTCATGATCTAGTGGGACATGGGTTTCAATCCCAGCCACGGAATGCTGTCCTTCGGGAAGATATTTACCCACATTTTGCTGCAATCGACCCAGGTGAGGTGAATGGGTACCCAGTAGGATTACTTCATTAAATTCACTGAGCAATGAAAGGCAGCTCGAGCTAAAGCCAGGGTAATAATCATCATAATAACAATGGGCCTCAGAATAGATTTTCAGATAGATTGTGCTATATAAATGCCTGTTAATGTTATTATTTATTTGGAATTTCAGAGATCTTTCTTGTTCATTTAAATCATTATCTGTTTTTTTTTCATTTATGTGCAGCATTGGTGAACTGGTGAAGCATGAAGAGAATGGCTTGATTTTCAAAGATGCTGAAGAACTTTCTAATCAATTCCAGGTGAGTAAGAAAAACACACATGAATTATTACTAGTGGGTGATGACAAGTAGGTGTTGAAATCAAATGTTGGTGTTGTGACATCACCAACATCAGCCACAACGCCGTACTTGAAGCTGGTGTAGGGATTGACCTCGGAATATATGACATTTCCAGCATTTTTTATGCCCCCGCAGACGAAGTCTGGAGGGGGCATTAAGCGTTGCCCCTGTCCGTTTGTCCGTCCCCCCACTTGTTTTCTGCGCGTTAACTAAAAAAATATTTGATGGATTTTAAAAAACTTTGGTGTGTAGGTACATTGTAGATGACACCAAAATACAGGCTAAGTTTGAATTCGGGGTCTGCAGGTCAAAGGTCACAGCTTATTATGTATGCGAGTTGGTTCAAAGGTCTAAATTTGTTCATTATATTATATATCCATATTGGTTTCTGCATGATATTAAGTTCAATCATATTGAATGAATTTCTGATCGCGTTAAGCGGGGGCATCTGAGTCCTTTGGACACGTCAAATTTCTAGTTGTTGTCTACTATTAACTCGAGCATTGCAGCTGGTGTTGATGATCTACATGTAATTTCCCTTATTCCCCAACACCACCCCCAGGGATTGGGAAAATCCCGATTCCAGGTTTGGTGTTGGTATGGGTGTTTGCGATGTCAAGCTCACAAACGGGATAAAACATTGGTAAAATTAACTTAGGGAAAGCATCCATATTGTATTGGCAGCGTGCACCCCGCGAGCGTACGCCTGCACACTCTAAGACGGGATAATAGCGTCGGCCAGCGGCAGCTAGCTGCGATAATTAAAGCACAATAGAACTCACATCCGCTCTCGCAGCTCCCCCTGTGCCTGCTGCCGCTCGCTGCCATACTTTATAATCCATTTGATTAGAGATTTAATCCCCAGCTCGCTGTATCTAGCGGCAGCTCGCTGCCGCTAGCTGCGCTGTAGATATCTCAAGCGCTGCCGCTGCTCCCCATTTCTATCAAAATTCACTAAGGCAATCTCACGTACCCCGCGCCGGCCACGGCTAGCCTTCAATTCCGCGGCTCGCTCTGGAATGAAGACCCAGAATGAAGAGTTAACATATACGTCGTGGTGCCTGTACTAGCTAGTTCCACTTGTCGTGCTGTTTGACTTCAATTTATTATTTTTTAAAACATGATAGTGAAAGGCGTTCCCCTTTTATGTCCGTAGCAAAGCATGCATGCAAGCACGCTCTATATTGGAAACGACTACAGCTAGCAAGTATATGCTCGGCCGCATCGTGTCGCATGGCGACCGAGTACAGATCAACATCCACGTGCGCACGATGTGAATATGACAAAAATTCTTGATCTCGATAAGTCGCGATGGTTCTCGATAGTTTTCGTTGTCAACGAACTGAACTGAAAATTAACACCATCGATAGAAATACTGCCGATTTTGAAAATGTTGCAGCTTGCGAATTGAGCTTGACACGGAAGATTCACACAAGAAAAATAAGTTGAATTAATGACTTTTTTAACGTATGATTTTGGGGCCGGATACAGATGGATACTGCATTACACGCCTATTTTACGAATGGTGCCCATGCATAGTTTTTACCTCTATTAAGGCCATAGTTTGAGACATATTAGTATGAATGGGCCTATATCATCCAACTCGCCGGATAATGTCCACCAAGAGCGTATAACTAGAGTGGTATGCCTATTCATCTTTGCCATGGGAAGATATTAATATTTTTTAGAGGCCAGATAAAATGAGACAATATGAATATGATGCCCGAATGTAACTGAATTAGTGCGAACATTGATAGCAACGGCAGACTAAATTTTGGAGAATGATAATGACGCCAAATCATTCAACACGCTAAATCGCAAATCAACAAAATGTCTACTTCTTTTTATTTTGTTTGACATTATGCTGCCTTACTTTTTATGTTGATTTGATATACATACTTCCTTTTATGTTATTTTTGTGTTGATGTTTTTGACATTTTGATTTTGTTTCTGACATCATATAATTTGTTTGGGTATATTTGTGTTTTTTTGTAACTTTTGCCGAATTTTTGATATTGTAGGCACTCTTCATTCTTGAAAATTATTGGAAACGCAATCTGCTTATGTGGGACTTTATTGGAAAAATACGCGAATTGTATTTCTTTCAGGAGAATAAGAGTTTACATTGGAAGGTTTTAATTGATTTCATGATATATCATTTCCACTTCAAAACAATTTCGAAAATACGTCTCGAACGATCGTGCATTATAATCTAAGATGTTGAGTACTTTTATTTCAACGTATTTCCCTTTCTGACTTTATTGGAAAGATAAGCGAATAATATTTATTTCAGGAGAAAGAGTTTATGGTATCTGAAATAAATTCTATATAATTTCCACCTCAAATAATTTTAAAATACGTTCCGATCGTTCATGAGCTGATCTGAGACGTTGAGACCATTATCCAATGTATTTAAGATTTAGATTACTGACTTAATTGAAAAGATACGTGAATTGTACTATAGGGTTAGGAGGGTTTTAAGGAGAGAGTTTATTCTAGAAGGTAATTAAATTATTTCAATATAATTTCCAAATCAAAACAATTTTGAAATAATTTCTGTCCCGAACGAATTTCAATTAATCTGAGACGTTTAATTATTTTTATTCAAACCCTTACCTTTTACCGGACCTAATAAACCGGCCAAAGTCAACGATCAGCACCATTTGCATACCTAATAAAGGGGGGGGGCAGACTTCCCCCCTGACGAGTCACATTACATGCAAGTGACGTATCCCTGCCCCCCCCCCCCCCCCCTGACGAGTCAAAAGTGATCCCTGACGGGCCATAAGTGACCCCTCTCCTAATGTGAAGACCTTTTTTTTTGCTTGTCATTTTTTTTTCTGGCGCGAAATGTCATGTACTTGTGGTTCAAGACCTTGTTTTGCTTGTCAAATTTTTGGGCGGACGAATTTGCACCCCCCCCCTTTGAAAAATCTAGGTACGCCACTAATCAGCACTACTATTTATACCTCGGTCACATTTGCTCTACGGCGGCTGTACGGCGAGTCGAAAACATCCGTTTTAACATTTTTGAACCAGCTGCAAATAGGTGGTTTGTATTTTTAAAAAATGAATAAACGGCTGTTTTTGATTCGCTTTACGGCTGCCGTAGATCAAACGTGACCGAGGTTTAAGTCTCGGCATAAAAATCAGTGCTTTTCAGTATCAAGGATATTCAATACTGTCTTTCTAGGCACGGGATTAAATCCGATCAGCCTTTCATCCACCAGTTTCCTATAGTGCGCTAACAATTCCCTAGTGACGCTAAAGACCACACGCATAGTGGGGAGGCATTGCGGGGGCGTGAAGGGTCGAATGCAAATTATCGCCCATTATCATTAACTTTCAAAGCTAGACAAACGCCGTCTTTTGATCGCTCTGTATCATTTCGAGCAGGAACAATAATTAAAAAAAACGGATATGCGGTTTGGTAGTCCATTTTTTTTCTTATTAAGAAACATTGAATGAAGAAAAAGAAAACACTTGAGATCCACAGATGACATCCCCATACAAAACATCTTACTTATGAAAAAAAAAGTGAAACTGTATGATACTCATTGTAACTTCCATACTGCAATATGTGATAAACCCAGAATCATTTTAGGTATATTTTTTAAGTTTAGCAACATTTTGTGAATAAATAGGCTAGGGCCTTAATACAAATAATGGGAACTGATAGATGTGACGATCCTTTTTTTAGTGCCGCATGTGGTTATTCAAATGAGGAAACTCTTCACCCTCTATATTTTGTTATGAACATGATGAATGGGTGCTACTGCGTATTTTGCAAACCGATTCCATTAGATTGTTGGATGCATGGAATATCTCTGTCGTTCTTTGATTTTCGCCATCATTTCCGATTGATGTAAGATCGATTGTTTTGAGGTGCAAACAATTCAAGATAAATTTCATATATCTTTAGGACTGAATTAATGTTCTTTGAGAACATAAATGACACTTTCCCCGACAATATCGGAAAGGCAAATGAAATGGAGTTACAAACATCTCAAATTAATGCACGATCGATCGCGCATGATTTGAAATTTAATTTGAGTGTAAACGATTTAAATAACTGATATTGCCCTATATGGACGAACCCATGTTCTGTCCGAAAAAAATTAAATGACCAATTTTCCCGAAAAAGTCGAAAAGGCATTTTTTTATGGAATAAAAGTCGCAAAATTTCTTATTCTTGATCCAATCCAACATGAGATGAAAGTATTTCAGTATGGAATATCGAGTTTAAAGTTAAAAGATATAAAGATGGATTATGAATATCTATATCTTCCAACAATATACGATTGTTGTTCTTGATCCGACCCGTTATAAAATGATGGTGGACTTCAAGAAAATCGTAGATATACCTATACAGAGTTTTGATCTAGATGATACTTCTAAAAGGTTTCGAATCGGAAAGAGATCCGACCCGACATAAAATGGCGGTATTAAATTGACAAATATCGAGTTCATAAAGATCTTAAATTATCAAAAATATACTTCTGAAGAGTTTTGGAACGGAAAGAATGTAATTCTCCCTACGCTATGATATCTACATCTTTTAACAAGATGCAACTATTGCTTGTTCTTGTTCCGATATGAAATTAAGTATAAAAAAAGTTACTCCTCCCCCTAATCAAAACTACCCTGCTGCCGCCCATCCTCCTACCCCGGATGCCGGGCAAGGGGATTTAAAAATACATGTATAGTAATGTACATAAATAATGATCCACATATATTCATACAATTTGCGTTCAGAATTTTATATTGCTCTAGATGCACATCACATGGCGGTAAATGAACGTGGACTGAAAAAGGGACGATATGTTCTATTTCCACTCCATGCAGAATCATTGCCATGTTCGTGCCATTTCTAGTTAATTGATGCATACGCAATTGTTGATGATTATTTTACATCTCTAACAATTTTGTCCAAAAAGCGTCACTTTTCTCCTGTGTCTAATTTGTCAACAAAGTTAGAGCTGCGATGCTTTTATCCTCTCAACGATAAAATGCGAAGGAACAATAGATTTAATTCCCTATAGAATTAGAGATATTGTGACAAGTTCGAGCAACTGGCACTTCGTCATTTCACAAAGGAGTGATTAGTGCCCATGATCGAATTCATTGAGCCCGAGCATTAAAATATTATAAGAGGGCAAAAAAGGAGACTCCACAGGATGTTCCTTCTTATCCCCTTTTAAGATTAACTGATTAAGAAATACCTAACAAAGGTGCTGTTTAAGTCATTAAAGATCAAAGCGTCATTTTGCTTTCACCATATAATGCGCGGCGAGTTCTTTTCAAAGAAAGTATCCGACTTAGATTATATTGATTAATTATCATTGAAGGGTCATGGGCGTAGCGGACATAAATATTCTGCGAAAGATATTGCTCTTTTCATTGCGCTTGAGCGTTTTTCATTAAATTTATTAATTGTGTATACATGTACGAGTATGAAAACAGTCATACTCACCTGCTGCGACCAAATAATTCAATGATTATGTAAACATGAAATGAAATTAATTGAATACTTTTGCATAAAATATTATGGCATAAAATCACAAATTTTGTAATTTGAACCATCAAATTAATGGCAAGGTGAATTATATCATTCTAAAACAGGAACAAGTGATTATCGTACATTGGTGGAAGAAATAGTTAATTTTTAAGCAGGGTTAATTAGATATATATGAATCTTTCCATCTTGAAACGTACTAGAAGTATTTTTTAGATCATTTATAAGACAGTTTATGGCTCAATATTTCGCACATTTACACCTTCATTTCGTGTCGGAGCAGAAATAAACAAACAAGCTATAATCGTACATTGCTGGAAATACCGTAGATTATTGCAAAAGGCAGTCAGATGCTTTCGCCTCATAACTATTTAGAAATCTACTACCCGTTTTATCTATTAACATTCCAAATATTTTGCTTCATTTCATGTCGGGTCGGATTCAAGAACAAGCTATCATCGTATTGTTCGAAGAATAGAATAGTTATTTTATTTCCGCGTTAAATAATCTAGGACCCGTGTTATCTGTCAATATTCCAATATATTTTGTTTTATTAAATGTCTGGTCGAATTCAAGAGCAAGCGATTATCGTACATCGTTCAAAGAAATACGTAATTATTTCGCAAGTTTAATTATATGAATACGAATATTTCCACCTACAAACGTACCAGAAATATTTCTAAACCATTTAAGACACTTTTAGCTCAACATTTCATTCTTTTATACCTTCATTTCGTGCCCGAGCGGAAACAAACACACATGCGATAATCGTACATTGTTGGAAAATACCATAAATTATTACGAAAGGTAATTAGATTCTTCCCGCCTTAAAACTTTTTAAAAGTATATTTAGAATAATCTAGGACCCGTGTTGTCTATCAATGTTCCATTTTTTTTTTTTGTTAAATGTCTGGTCGAATTCAAGAACAAGCGATCATTGGACATCGTTCAAAGACATGCACAATTATTTCGCAAGTTTAACTTTATGAATATGGATCTTTCCACCTCGAAACGTACCAGAAATATTTTCAAAACCATTTAAGACACCTTTTAGCTCAATATTTCGTTTTTTTATACCTTCATTTCGTGCCAGAGCGGAAACAAACACACAAACAATAATCGTACATTGTTGGAAAATACCATAGATTATTACGAAAGGTAATTAGATTCTTTCCACCTTAAAACTATTTAAAAGTATATTTAGAATAATATACGACCCGTGTTATCTATTAACATTCCATGTATTTTGTTTTATTAAATGTCTGATCGAATTCAAGAACAAGCGATTATCGTACATTGTTCAAAGAAATACATAATTATTTCCAGAGTTTAATTACATGAATACGAATCTTTCCACATTGAAACGTACCAGAAATATTTTTAAAAGTTTTTAAGACACTTGTTAGCTCAATATTTCATTCTTTTATACTTTAATTACGTGCCAAAACGTACCCAAACAAACACGCAAGCGATAATTTTACATTGCTAGAAGATACTATGCCCTATTTCATGTCGGGTCGGATTAAGAACAAGTGATGATCGTACTTTTTTGGAAGAAATAGATAAATATTACGCAAGGGAAATAATATCAAACTCATATCAATATGAATCTTTCCACCTCGAAACGTACAAGAAGTATTTTGCTAAAATTCTAAGACTCTTTTTAGCTCAATATTTCATAGTTTAATACCTCCATTTTTGTGTCGGGCGGACAAGAAAAATCGCCGCATCGGTCGCGCACATTTCACCAACGAAAATAGAAAGAAGCACATCATTTGAGTACGAGTATTCGCTTGCAAGTTGGCCGCGTGCAAGCTGCGAGAAGCGGCGAGAAGCTGCAAGGATAAAATCTAGGATTAATGATTCCTGTTAATCTGCTTTAATCTGAGCAGCGCGCCGCCGCTAGCTGTGTCTAGCGGGGAGATACATCCTGTTCACTAATTACCGCAGCGGGGGTGTGCTCGCGGGGTGCACACTGCCAATACAATATGGATGCTTTCCCTTATACGAATGAGATGAGAGCAAGTCATTTGAGCTTTATACACTACAAAGAGCAGTAGTATTCACTCTATCAAATTCTTGAGTCAAGTTTAGCCTAGACTGCATTCTGTACGATGAGATTTCATTGCAATTTCTCCTAGATTTCACTTTCATCGTTGAGATTTCTTGCATAAAATTGAGATCATCTAGCGCATAACAACATGATTGGTATCATACTTCTGAACCCAGATGTCTTTAGCTTTCATTGGGTAGTGCATAATTCTTTGCTGACCCCAGCCTGTGTGAAGAGCATTGGAAAAATGTGTAATAAAGACATATTTGAGGGAAAGCAAAATTTGGTGTACCAGCAAGAACTCCTTTGGTTAAAGGGGAAGGTCACCCTGACAAAAATGTTATTGTAAAGATAGCAACAAAATTTGTTTTATTTTTTTTTTTCTGGTACTTTTACAACAAATATTTCGTCAGGGTGAACTTCCCCTTTAAGCCTGCTTAGCCTTTATAGTGAAACTGTCAGGCCAGGGAAAGTTGAGATTATGACTTTACCATAAAGCAATTTCTAATGGGATTAAGTAAAGTCTGCAGGTCATGAATGTTTTAGATGATTTATATCAGAATGGTTTCGAATTCCCCATGAAAACAGACGAGGTAATATGTCTCTAATATCTCTTATGTCATTATCTCTGTTGAACCTAGGATCTACTTTCTAGTTTTCCATCCAACCAAGGCAAGCTGAAGGTCTTCCGAGAGAACCTCAAGACATTCCAGGCGCTACGATGGGAGGAGAGCTGGAAGCGAACAGTTAGACCAACTCTCTACACCTAAAGATGATGTTTGACCATGCCTTTACAGTGCTGGAATCGAACAGGTAGACCAACTCTCTACATTTAAAGATGATCTTTGGCCATGCCATTCCAGCATTTAAGGAGCAAGACAGATTCATCCAACATCAGTCGGATATTAATTTTCTGAATTCAGCATGTATGATGATATGATTGTTTGGTGAGATCTAGTAATCTTAATAGTACTACATGTATACACTTGTCTTAAAGCAAAAATGAACCATCAGCGAACAGTTAGACCAACTCTCTACATTTAAAGGCATGATCTTTGACCTTACCATTCCAGCATTTAATGAACAAGAAAGATTCATCAAAACATCTGTCGGACATTGATCTTCTGAATTCAACATGTATGATGATGTGATTGTTTGGTGAGATCTAGTACTATCATTACCTGTATATCCTTGTATTAAAGCAAACATGAACCAGCTTCGTTCATACATTAGTGCTTTTGGTGCAGTCTGTGCAATAATCAACTATCATACGGCCCCAAAACTGCTAATTTTTTATTCACAGACTCTTTGTAGGATCCCAATCAAATGTACTTCAAAAAAAATTAGGTATCGCAATTTTTTTTCTGATGTACTTTTTTTTTTTTTTCTTTGTTTTAGACTTTTTTTCTTCTTTTTTTCGATGGAAATTGTTGCAGACTTAATTCTGATCATAAACAATACAAAATTAATTAAGTTTAATCAGTAAAAGTAGAAATAATGATACATTTATGAATTTTGGCTAAATACACAATTTGCATTGGATTTGTACATGAATTCATGTTTTTGAGCAGTTTTGGGTCTGACATGCACTTACATAATGTTGCGTAATTTCGTAACCGAGCATCGCAAATTTGGTCTCAAAATTGTGCGAGATTTGAAAGTAAAAAGTCAGCGAGCGGCGTAGTTGAAAAATTTTGCGCTGCGGATTTATCATGAAAAATGTAGAGGGATTTATCGTGAAAAATGTAGAGGGTGGGCAGAATCCGCCCCCGCCCCCCCCCCCCCCCCCCCCGGGCCTTTTAGGGTTAAATAAATAACAAAATGTTTGCCAAACAAGAGGTAATCACAAGAGCTAATACCTAATCGTGACATGACCGTATTGTCATTTAATTCATAGGTCTTTAGCTTTAATACATGTTTACTTTAGTTTTAAGCCCTGTGCACACTACACGATCCTATACCATGTGATTTTTTACAAATCACATTTTTCATTAAATTTGGAAGTTGAAAGAAGTAAGATTTTATTTGAAGTTCCGTATAGTGCTTGGAATACTAAAATTTGCTTTGCTGCAAAGCTTGTTGCAGGAGTAAAGTCCAAATCGGCTTCAAGTCACAGTCGATGATGCCTTCACTAAAATTTGCAATTAAATCTGCTTTTATTCCTACAGTGGGTCTCGAAATAGACTGAATTTATGATTTCAGTATTCATCAGCTATTGAGATCTGTGACTGTTAATATTTTATAGATTGAAATGATATGTTCTTGTCACGTGCTATTACAATTTCTTTGAAAATTGGGTCGCAACATATTGTATAGTGTGCACCGGACTTTAAATCAGAATATTTAAAAGTTTACATTCTAGTTTCTGTTATGATGTGCCTTTATTTTTACTCCTTGCTGTAGAGATTTTTTTTTCTTTATTTTCCCAAAATGAATTTGATGATATGAGAAGAATATAACATGTTTTTCCTTAATGCTCTTTATGTTGAAATAACTTCCATCGAAGGAAACTTAAACTATTTTAGTTATTTATTATTTGTTTTAGTTTCTCCATTTACAATTAATGATTTTATGCACAATGTTTGCAATTAGTAGTTAATTCCAATCAAGGTCATTTGTGTGGAAGTCAAATGCAGGTTTTCTATCAAACTAAATGAAGTGAATGTCAGTTCAAACTCGTTAATTCACTCAAAACATTTTAGTATCAAATATGTGACTGGCATTCACTTATCATGAACCCATTTTGTTATGTATTTTATAATAACTTTCATGTAGCTTTAAGGAGCAGGTCCAAGCTATTATTTATTCGCTGATAGTTCAGAGTATCTTTAACTATTTATTGTTTCATTCACAAATGCTTGCTTTGTAACTTATAAAGAATGCTTTCCCGGAGTATGAATTGTGCTTAACGCTATTTGGCAAGGAATTTTGGTTTCTGTCAGGGGGGGAGAATTAAACTCTCCTTATGTTGTTTCATGAATTTCCTTACGGGTTTTTTTTTGTAACCTTTTTTGGGGGGAGAGGGGTTTACACCAAATTTATTGAAGAATCTTTTGGAAGCATATTTATTATTTAAAAAAAAAACGAATTTCAGCCTGAGAAAGTTAAAATATTTGAATCTACGGTATATGAATAAGGTGAGAAAATTCCATTTGCATTGACTTTATATATAAAATCACTTTTTGAAACAATGTTTGGTTTAATGTACACTTACAAAATGCTGGCTAATCTGGGAACCGCATATCCGGGCATCAAAACTTTGATCTCAAAAGATGCACAAGACTTAAAAGTAAAATGTAAAGAAGTGGTGCAGTAAAAAAAATTGCACTTCAGAAAAGTCAATGAAATGTTGAGGGGGTTGATTCTAAGCTCCCCCCCCCCCTCCTAGCCGTTTTAGGGTTAATGTTGAAAATAATTTACAAATACTGTATTGTAAAGCTTATGCTTCATTCAAATGAAGATAGTGTGTTAGGCCTTGGAGATGTTTGGGGGTTAACTTATTGTGCTGACTATTCTGCAAAAGTGGATCCAAAGGTTTTCCAGAGTTTTTCCCTTTTGAGTTTTATCTCTGGTTTTTTACCCTGGATCTACTTGTCGTAGAATTGTTTGTCACAAAATTTTGCCCCATGTATTCTGCATCCCTACATAATACTTACTTTTCCATGAGTAATATCAATATGTTTTATCAAATTTTGTCAATTATTACACCAAGAATATTTATATGAACATTTTCAATTTTGGTATTATCTATGTTATTTCGAAATTTGAAAGGGGGTATTTTGAATGCACAGAATACCATATAGAATGTATTTGGTATTTATTTAGACCTCTCAGCAACAATCAAAGGTCATTATAAAACGCTAATCAATAATGATTAGTTCCTATTCATTTTTATGTCAGAAAATTATATCAGTATCATATGCATACAGAACATTTTTTTAATATTTTGGGTAAATCGACAACGTCATTAACACATTGTACTGTGCAGGGTAAGATATTGGCAGAATATTAGATCTACACATGTAGCATTGATAAGAAAAGTAAACTGTTTGCATTTAGAGAACTAATTTCCAAAGCAATAATATGCAACACATCTGATACCATAGTTCCTACACTCGTAAATTAGTATAACATTTTAGGAAGATTAAAAGCTTTGCTTAGGTTAACAAAGCAGTAATGGTTATTGAGTCATGTAGTTTATGGGTCAAAGTAATGTACATCCTAGCTTTGTTAATTTGATTAATATCAGAATTATGAAGTCAGTGAATGTAGAGTAACCGACAATGAATCTCAAGTATTATTTGATAATAGTTTAGAATGCAACTTATTTACACCCATCTAGAAACAGACATTCCAATACTATTAGTTTTGAAACTGTAACACATTTGTCTATACATATTGTGTAAATGGTATCTATACATTTAATGCCAATTCTGTCACTGTTATTATGCAGGTATTGTTTTCAATATGATTTGTACAAATTCAATGAATTTTGAATTGTGCAAAGTGACAAATCTCTTTTATAGATAGATGTTCATATCGATTTTGTGATGTATCGAACAAATCAGCATCATAATACACAGTTTCTCAAAATGGATATTAATGTATAAAAATACATCAGATAGTAAGCAAATGATTACAATTGGTTAAAGTGATGGAAAAAGCTATGACTTCCCTGGTGATTTGAATATAGCTAACTTTGGAAGACTATTATTATAAAACTATGAGAATGGTGACAAATTCTTATCTGTCCTGTACAATTACTCTAGATAGCTTGGACCTGCTCTTATATGTGTGATCATTGTATACATGTAATTGTGTTCATGAATTTGTAACCCTTTTTCTTTGAGAAACATGGTAAGACCGGCAGCCCAGAAGGTTCATTCAAGTAACAGCACCGGAGGAGCTGACCTTGTGGATCGATAGAGCGGGCCCTGGACCTCACGAATATGGACTGGTGCCTGGTCTGTGCTGTGGTCTTCCTGCTAACTCTCACAATTCATGATGTCCCCACTGAAAGACTTGTCTTTTTCATTGTTCAGAGAAGGGCACATGACTTCATCAGACGTGTCATGCATCCGTCGTAATGTAAGTGCTTTGCGATTTAATGACTTTCCATTATGGAGTATGCAATACAACACAGTGAGTTTTTTCAGGTTTTTGTTGTGAGGGCAACAGTTATGATGGTAATATGGGAAAGTAAAAGATACTTTGTACAGTTTGTGCCACTTGTTTACATCAATGGTGGTTCCAATTATTTCCTATTCCATTTTAACAAATTTGGTCAGATAACTTTGAAATATGACCATGATAAGCAGAACATGGTCTTTGTATTTTATAGATATATAATTCTCTGAGATATATATATAGTTACCTTTTCTGGGAGAAAATTGTCAATAATTTTGAAAGAATTACCATATATATAACCTGGTCTCTTCAATCCCTCTCATATACTTCAAAATCCCTTTCTCATTTTCACACCCCAACCCGGTCTCTCTTTCATTGACCTGACCCCCTCTCTTACCATTCTCTTGTTTGTTATGTCTCGATCCGTTGATCTCTTGTAGTATCTCTGCTCTTCCTTGCATCACACCCCCTCCCTCTTATTGCTCCATCCCCTCTCTTTCTCATCACTCTCTTCCTCTCCCTCATTCTCTCTTCTCCTATTGATATGTTTATCTATCAATTAATCTGTTGATTGCAAACTCCCTTTGCCTTCTTGTACTCCCCATTCCTTTTTCACTCAATTTTGCTTCCTTTCATGCCCATTCCTTTCAACATGAATTAATCATGACTGATTTTACAATGTTCTAATTCAGCAAGCTCTTATTTTGTTCTTTGAGAGTTTTTAATGATTGTTTGATATAAAGAAATTTATGCCAAAAAATGAATTACAGTACTTATTGTTAGATAAGTATTACTGACATGATTAATATGCACCAGTGTCTGTACATACTACAGTTATGTTTCTATGAATGTCAATTGAAAATCCCCCCCCCCACCCCAACAATCTTCCCATATGTGGTAAATATTATCCCAAAACTCTTCAACTTGGTCCTTTGCTCATAGTTGATGATGGTAAACCTAATGTTTGTGTGTATCTATCCAGACGTAACCTCCGAATGAGTAAAGATAAGGTAGATTGGCTTCGGAATGATCAATGGGTCCGTGAAGTAGGTCGAAGCCTCGACATAGTCATGTCTCCTTAAACACTGTAAATGACAAGTGTGTGCTTGAATGTTCATTCCCACTCAAAAACCAAAATGCTTCATCGATTATTACATTTTTTTGTTTTAACAGTATCAAGTAAATGAAGTGCAATGTCATATTTCACGAACAGTCCTAGAAGAACTCCCCTAGATTATATTACAACTCGACTTCCGTCCAGAGCATGAAACCCTCAGAGGACAACTTCCCATGTCATTGGTCTTCCAAAAAGATGCCTCCACCCTGGAGGACATCTCTTGATATGATCCTCACTGGACTTCTCATGAGCACAAGTCCTTTGGAGGACATTTCCCTTGAAGTCACCCCTTCACCCAGAAGACAATATCCCTTCATTCAATTCCCACCAGACACCTCTAGAGCATGACTCCCTCAGGGGACAGCTTCCCCTGAGGACAACATTCCCTAAAGGACAACTCTCCCAGGAGAATGTCTTTCTCCCAAATGACAACTCCCATGATGACAAAGTCATCGTGGAGGTGTCCTGATATGTTTGTGGGTAGCATAATACTACAATCTTCTTCATTATCGATTCTGTTGGTCACTTGTATCGACTTCTTTTCTCCAATGACTGCTCATTCATTAACAGGTTTTCTTGTAATTGTCAATACATTTGTCTCTTTGCAAAGAAGGAAAGAAAAAAGGCAGTGGAATTTTGTACCTCCCAATGCAGAACCTCTTGTCAACCAAAGTCCTTGTCAAGATTTTTGTTCTGTGGCATTCTGGAAGCATGTTTTACCCCCAGCTTTTGTTTATCCTTCTTGGCTCAACTAGAAGATCTCAATCACGTTTTCCATGGTAGTTACAATAATGGCAGAGTTAAAATAGTTGCAGGCCCCAGGTACCACCTATCTATAAAAAGCATACCTCTAAGAAAGTTGAAAGTAAATCCTGGCACTGTCTACTTGGTGATTTTTTGTGATTGTCAATACCGTCCTCTACATGTATTTGCCAATAAGGAAAGCAGGTGGGTGTCTCATAAAGCTGTTCGTAAGTTAAGAGCGACTTTAAGAACGACCGGTGATCCTTTCTTGTGGTAAATGGTATTCATTGGTGATGGTTTAAGCGCGTAAGAAAGGTTCACCAGTCGTTCTTAAAGGTCAAGTCCACCCCAGAAAAATGTTGATTTGAATAAATAGAGAAAAATTTAACTAGCACAACACTGAAAATTTCATCAAAATCGGATTTAAAATAAGAAAGTTATGACATTTTAAAGTTTCGCTTATTTTTCACAAAACAGTTATATGAACGAGTCAGTTACATGCAAATAAGAGAGTCGATGATGTCACTCACTCACTATTTCTTTTGTTTTTTATTGTTTGAATCATACAATAATTCATTTTTCGCAGATTTGACAACAAGGACCAACTTGACTGAACCATTTAGTATTAAACAATGCAAATTCCACATGTTCAGGGAGGAATTAATCCTTGTTTCACTTGGCAATGAGGAGAAAATTAAAATATTTCATATTTCATATAATAAAATACAAAGGAAATAGTGAGTGGATGACTTCATCAGACTCCTCATTTGCATACAGACCAGGATGTTCATATAACTGTTTTGTGAAATTAAGCGAAACTTTAAATTGTCATAACTTTCTTATTTTAAATCCGATTTTGATGAAATTTTCAGTGTTAATGCTTGTTGGATTTTTCTCTTTTTATTCAAATCAACTTTTTGTTGGAGTGGACTTGTCCTTTAAAGTCGCTCTTAACTTACGAACAGCTTTATGAAACGGCCCCCAGGAGATGGCAATACATGTAGATTATTATACTCCCTGATTCAAAACCTCTCATCAAATTTAAATCCTTGTTGTGATATTTCTGTGCTAATTCACCTGGAAGCATATTTACTCCCCCCTGGTATCGTTTATCCTACTTGCTCCCACTTGAAAGAGCTGGTACCCCATCGGTATGAAGCAATGATACCGCTGAGACAGTTGATTTTCAATCCTGGGACTGTCTAATTTGTAGTTTCTTTTGATCGTCAATACAGTTGTCTCTTTGCCAAATAGGAAAAACAGGAGAGGGCAATAGATTCTTATACTCCCTGATTCAGAGACTCGTGTCAACTGAAATCCTTGATGAATTATCTCTTTGATATTCTGAAAGCATTACTGATGTAATTGCTGGTGTAGATAATATGTCAATGACTGTTGGACCACAGTCACAACGGCAAAACTGACTCCAGACTGACAGAAGGTATTATGTTATTACCAATGACATACCATAGGTCAGATCGAATTCAGAATGGTTGGTACATGTCTGTAGCATTAGTGTATACTGCAGTGATGATCATGATCAGAGCCATTTGATGTAGTTTTACTTGTATCCTATGTTGAACTTTGGTTTTGTAGCAGAATCTACAACCATGCTGTCATCTGAATCACCTTGGAATGGTATCCTCCAATGAGACTAAGTGATTTTATTCCATCAGAGAGAGAACATACCCATAGGGCCTGTTTGAGCTTGAGGAGACGATGATTCCTCGCAGAAAGAAGCTAAGACAGTGACTGTGATGTCAGTGTCAAAGACCAGCAATGCATTTGATTTCAGGCAGGAGCCTGAATTGGCAAAGATCACCAAGTGTTGTTTATGTAGGGATTTGCTGTAGCATAGACCTCTAGCCCCAGTCACATAGACACCGGACCACCCCAATCTGATCCAGGGGAGACCCATGTTGATGCTTCGGGAATCCTTGGGGGTCCATGGAGGTGCTGTGCAGCTGCCATATTGGTCCTTGAGACACGGTGCTCTGCCGGCATGGTCTGTTTAGATCCGTGTATAGCTGCTGTGTAGATACCATGTGCACTACAGTCATCGACACTCCTTTTGGGGCAAAACCATCTCGAACCTCCTCAGATCATGCCAACATGATCGGGGGATTGTCGTGTCAATCCTTGAGGATCTGTGTTTCTGTGTGGCTGTCGCTTTAGAAAGATTTTATGGATTGAGAATCCCAATGCAGGAGTCACCATATTGGAGAATTAGCATGTCTACATTGACAGTAAATGAATGAGGAATGTAATATCTCCCATGCTATCCATGAAATCTGACATTGCACATCGCTACTTGATACCCATATATTAATGTAATAATTGATTAGGCATTATAAACTACTATCAGGGAATATGAAGCACCCGGTGTTCAGAGACTGGTTTATGTTTAGAGCCCGCGGGGCTCAGAGGCTCCCGCTTCACATTCATTGTTGTTCCATTGCTTCAAGCTCCTTTCTTTCAGTTGTGAGGTGAATTGGATATGTACATCACAGGCTTGGATTCCATAGACAAATGGGTGAATGACCAAGACCCCCGACCCCCCCCCCCCCCCTCCAATCCCCAATCAACAAGCCCACAAAACAAAAACAAAACCACAAAAACTTTTTTTTTCATTCAATTTTATTTTCAAATAAAAAAAATGTTCAGATGACATTCATAGAAACAAAATTGTATCATTATGTACATGTGCAAGAAATAAATTTATCGATAGGCTAAATTCTAATAAAATGATTAATGAAGCTGATTAAATAGAACATGTAATATCAGTCACGATTGGTGAATGTTGAGAGGATGTGGAAAGGAAGAGAGTGATGGAGATGGATGGATAGTACAGGGAGGTATAGGGAGACTGCAATCAATAGATTGATAGATGAGATAAACAACAGAGAAGATGAATAGAGAATGGAGGAGGTGATGAGAAAGAGAGGGGAATGGGGGCAATAAAAGAAGAGGGGGAGTGCAAGGATGGATAGAGGGACTATATAGAGATTAATGCATTGAGATATATGAAGAGAGAAACGGGAGGGGGTCAAGGAAATGGAAAAGAAAAGGGGTTGGGTACAGAGAGTAAAAAATGGGGGTGGTTAGAGGGTCCCCCCCCCCCCCCAATTGCAAATTGAATTACCATCATAAATGTCGCCCTCATTGACATAAACTGGAAACCTCATTATGTTGTCTTGTATATTCTAGGCAAGTCAAAAATCACAAAGCACTTCATGGGCGGGGCGTGTCACTTTCGATGGTGGCATGTGCACTTCTGAACAACGAGAAAGAAGTCTTTTGGTGGAGGCGTCATAAATTTGAGTTTCGCAGGAGACAACATCACAGACTGGGTATCAAGCCATTTTGTGAGGGCAGGGTTTGCTTCATTGGTCTGGGTCAGTTGCTCTGGGGCTTCTTACTTGATTAAATCTTCTGGGCTGCCAGTCATTTTTTTTAATGATTTTTTTTTACTTTATGCATCTTAGAAATAAAAGCTCTTTCATTATACTTTTTTTACTGTTTATACCTCATTTGTATATACTGTCTCATTTGCCCTCATTTCACTGTGAAATACTTATTCCCCCCCCCCCCCCCCCGCCTCTCAAAGAAAGTTCTGCAATTACCGTTTTCTTTGATCAATGACGTGTTGCCATAATTTGGTATTATTTTCTTATCGTGTACCCAGAAAACTTTTCATTCAATTGTGAATGCTTTGCACCCCCCCCCCCCCTGAAATTCATCAAATTGAAAATCTTTCTATAAAGAAAACATTAATTGCAGAACTTTAAATGACATAATGTGAACTTCACAAGTAAATGAAAATTTTACTGACTTCATGAAAGCCACATGTTTATGAATGATCCGAGAGAGGGAAATGTACTTTGGCATCCAGTGTAAATGTCTCATTTTAGCAATCAAATTTTAGCCTAAATTTGCCACCATGATTACCAATGTTTATTAATGTGTCTTCCAGCCCTCGAAAATATTGATCTATTTCATGGATATAGATAATTTGCAAATATTTTAAGATTTTGAAGCTAAAACGAGCATTCAAGTTGAATACGAAAGCACTGAATTCAGAGGCTATCATTTTGAACTCCGATTTAACTTTAAACTTCGACTTAATGATTTTGTGCGTTGTGTTCTTTTACGTCTGTTCCGAAGCTTTTGCTTTTCACTTTCATTCAGTGCCAGAAATACTGATAAATCCCAAAATGTGTATTAATTGATTAAGTTTCGTGTCTAATAAATATGTATATACATATTAAGTGACAGATAAAAATAAAGTCATAATTCTAATTAAACGGGAGTTCAGAATAAAGACCAATGAAGGGGCAGTGCGAATGGCATTGGCATATAGAGGGGGGCCTTGGGGCACCTGACCGTCGGCACTTTCATGACCAAGAAAAAAAAGTAGAAAAGAAATAAATGGAAAATATATCATTTCTGAATATTATGGCGCATGGAGCAAACTTGCATTTCTTTTTTACCTTCTTAAAAGGAATATCTAATATTTACACTCAAGAAAATGTTTGGACTTTTTGAAATGAAAGTGTAATGTCATAGAATTTCATATAATGTGCGGAAATTGGTATATTTTACTCTTCTTTCCCCTTTCCTTTTCTACCTTTTCTCTTGATCGTGGAAGTAAAACCAACTCGGTCCCTTCAATGGTGTACTGGTGCATGTTATAGCATGACTTTGTATGTGTTAGGAGAAAGAGAATGTGTGTGTGAGAGGGTGTGTGTGTTACGAGGGTTATGGGGAGGTAAGTTCAGGTACATTACGTTAAAAAGATAATGTTCCTGAGAACGTTAAAAAGTAATAGAATTCAGTCAAGCATGCACATACAGGTAATGTATAAAATGGAAATATTCCCGCATGCAAGGTTAAAAAAATGTGGTGTTGCTCTGCAATTTTTTTGCAGCAAGAAAATACAGGAAAGAAATATTGTTGTTGCATGCGAGGATAGACAATCGATTTGGTTGATCAGTTTGGCTATATTGATTCTCATTGAAGTAGTATTATATTGTTATCAGGAACATTCTAGTCATTTATCATAAAGTCCCTATTGATAAAGCGGGATGCTGTTAGAGATGGGGTGTGCAAATGGATACAGAAGAGAGTGGCTAAAGTTCTAAGTCAAATCATAAGGTTCTAGGGATGATAACAATTGAAGGAGAATGATGGAAAGAGGAATGGAGAGATGTTGTTTACCAAAAGAAGATTGGAGAGCATTTTACAAACAAGATACATCAGATTTTATTTTGTCCCATTCTTTTGCATAGTACACGCATTTTAAGAAAATAACTCGTGTCAGATATGTTAGCAGACTTTTTAATATACATTTATATGGTTCCTTTACAAACTCTGAAATTGGGACCTTTATAAAATGAACAACTTTTCAACAGATCTGAAATATTAATAAAATTATTGAAACTAAGATTTTCATCCGTGAGAAATATGTTTAATGATATACAATATCAAGAGTTTTAATCAAAAACGAGTAGTAATGTTTCGAAAATAAGCAGCCTAATAATTACCCAAAGAATATCAGAGGAAGTCGCACATCAATTTTTACATGGATATTGTCCTGACACCGAACGTTCCTTTAATTTGTACTTTAATTGGTAACAACGAAAACCAAACTCGTATTTTTTTTGCAAACATATCGATTCTCTTCACACACACAAAAAAAAAAGAAGAGTCAATGTGAATAAATCGCATATATGTTCTTGGCTACACATTGATATTTTTATAATTTTTGAAAATGTCTGAGAATATAAACTAAACACTGTCAGGAAGATGATGTTAAGATTGAGTGGAAATCATTATTAAAGAGAAATGCAAAATTAGTCGAGATCAGATAGACCAGGAAATAAATCCGTTTGGGTCCACACTCTTCCGGGTACCGTATAAAATTATAACTCGGAATAAGGTCAGATATTATCCAGAAATGACTAGATCTGGCCTAGGAATGGTAATCTCGAACTTAATTCCGAGTCATTTTGCCCGGATCGGTTGTGGCCCTAAACGGACTGATTTACCCAGATGAACCTATTGTAAAGATGAGTGAGAGAATGGAGGGTGACCACAAAAAAAGGGGGGGGGAGAAAACTGAGAGAAGCATGATAATATGAATATTTTGACAAGAACAGCAAATAAATACACAGAGACAAACGCAGACAGCATCATTTGATAACAAAAAGTCCAGTCAAAATTAGCTATTTCGGAACATGCAGCTTTACACTGCAAAAACTCCGGCGTTGATCTAACACCAGCACGGAATCTACATTATCATGATTATGTCCACGCCAGAAAAGTGTTAAACAACACCAGTTTGGTTTTAGTCTATACCAGATAGGTGCTTATACAACATCAATTAGTATTAAAACAGCATCGATTTGATTCCAAACTGGTGTTGTTTCAATACTTCTCTGGTGTGGACATATATAGATTCCGGGCTGGTGGTATAATTCAACATCAGAGTTTTTGCAGTGTATGAAAGGATCGACCCCCAGCTATGTGTAATAAATAAAGTACCCGAATACCTGAGATTATGTGACTGTTATAGGCATGATATGGGAAGTCCACCCGAACAAAAAGATGGTTTGAATTAAATAAAAGACAAAATCAAATGAACATAACGTTGAATATGTCATAAAAACGAATTTAAGGTTAGAAATTTATGAAATATCTAAGTTTCGATTAATTTTACAAAACGGTTATGCCCATCCTGGTCAGTATGGAAATTAGAGAACCAGTGACGTCAAACGGCCATTATTTATTTTTTATTTTATTATTTGAAATACGAAATACCTTCATTTTTCCTTACTATTATGAAACCTGGTCTGATTCCTCGATCACTAACCAATTGGAGCAATTGTGGCAACCTATTGTGATAAAGGTGAAAAATGTAAAAAAAATAAAATATTGTATACTTTATATAATAATAGTGAAATCAACTTTTTGTTGGGGCGGACTTCTACGTTCCATACTAACATTGGTGTTTTAAAATCAGCAGTATAAGAAACTTGTCAGCAATTTTCACCGACAAATTTGTTGTGAGTCAATCAGGTGCAATAATTTCGGGAACTAAGAACACCTTGCTGTAAAAATCTCTGGCTGTTTCATGAAATGCGCTGCTGATCATGCAGCGATAAGATGTTCCAAATTAGCAGCAGTTTCTCTTTTTGTTTCGATCTGCCGATTTGACTGGACTTTAAAGATACATCGTAAAAATATAAACATTCTTATTTACAACGGCAGAGTTGCTGGAATTTACACTCTCAAAATAAATCAGTCAAAATGACTAGTTTATCGGGTCAGCTGGGTTTAACTGTTACTCTAGTCATATTTCACTATTTTCTAGTAGTATAATTTTACTAGAACAGAGTTATTTCTGACTAGAATATAATTCAGAAATGTGACTAGACATAACAGTTGCACCCAGCTGACTACTGGTCTAGTCAATTTGAGCAATTTGTTTTAAGAGTACTTATATTCCGAACACACAACAAAAATGGACTAGTAATTTTTAAATGATTTTATAGAGCGATGCATATTGAGAAAGTGAGTTTGACTTCAGATCACTAGAACCTATGGTAGCCTCATACTCCCTGTCGCACTCTGTTTTCTTTCCGCTTATTTTAAAGGAGAATGAAACCCTTGAAACCAGCTGAATCCATATCAAAGAGAAAAATCAAAGAAACATATTGTTGAAAGTTTGAGGAAGATTGAATGAATAATAAGAAAGTTATGAGCATTCGAATATTGAGATCACTAGTGCCATGTAGATCCTCCCGACGGCAATGCGACCAAGATCTGTGATATCACACACGTACAACTCCCTCATTACTTTAGTACTTATTTCACTTATATTCTCACTTTTATAGAGTCTATCACAAGGTGAGGTGTTCTCTTTATGAGATGACAAGTACAGAGGTTTCACAACATTATATCATTGATGAATAGTTTTTCATATGATTAGAATGAGCAAAAGGAGATGTTTTGGGGTATATTTTCAGTGTCCAAATGGGAGAGTTGTACGTGTGTGACATCACAGATCTTGGTCGCATTGCCAATGGGAGGATCTCCATAGCATTAGTGATCTCGACATTCAAATGCTCATAACTCTTTTATTGCTAGTCCTATTTTACTCAAAGTTTTGTTGATCTTATTCTTTGATTTCTCTGCTTTCACAAAAGCTAACTTGCTCCAAGAGTTTCATTCTCCTTTAAAGTGTCTCTGATGACAATAACTAGATATCTGACATCACGGAATGGTCATTGAGGGATTAATATATACATGCCTTTTTTTTGTTAAAGGCACGAATTTAAAACGATATTGGAATTTTGATGAAAATATGGATAAAATGAGAAAACAAAGAAAAGGTTAATGCCCGAATCAAAATTATGTACCTCGGTACTGATGCATTTTTGGTCAAATATTATCATCATTATTACCATTGTCTGAAGTCATCGATATCGTCAAGTAAAGGGCCGCTTACAAAAATGTCATATCGGGGCAATAAGAGGCACCCAAAATACATCATTTATAAAACTGCATCATAATTATTGTCGGCACCATCCCCAACGCCTTGTCGGCAAATCCACCCTGAGTACTAATTAAAACTCTTTGATTGAATATTCTTGTGCAAATGTATCTATCTTTTTGTTTATTTATTCATTTATTCATTCATTGAATGAATATTTAGTCTTAAACCACAATCAAAATGTCTTGCAAGACGCCACGGGATACAACTTATTTTCAGACCCTCATTAAAGGCTTAATCCACCCACTAGGCAAGTTGAATTCAATAACTGGGGAAAATAAAACAAGCCTAACACTGAATTAAATGTCATCAAAACTGGATGGTAAACTTTTGACATTTTGTAGTCCAGTCAAACCTGTCCTATAGTGGTCAACTGTCTACAGTGAATGCGTATCTTAATTTAGTGACGCATACAGATGGGGGCCGGGGGGGGGGGGGTTGGTGGCCATAGACCCCCAAATTTCATGACCAAGGTAAAACAAGAAAAAGAACTTTAAGAAAAGTAAAGAAAAGGACTGGAATATGTATCCTTTTTTTCTGGATATTAATATGTCAGAATTTGTCAAAATATTAGATTTTTCAATCAAAATGTCAAAATTTTTGCTTACAATTTATTTATTTATTTTTTATTTATTTTTTTTTTTTTTATTTATTGATTTATTTCATTTCTTTTCTTTCCATTTTTCACATACAAGTCAAAAATACATAAATACAAATACATAAATACAATTACAATTAGTACGCCTTGTCGGTCCCTATCCATATTTTTATTTATTTATTTGTTTATTTATTTATTCTTATTTTATTTTATCTATTTTTTTGCTGACCACGCTACCGTTATTGGTCACCGTAATTGTCACCCATTTGAAAGGAATATGGGTTGTAGAACCTGGCTATAAAGGGCATCTGTCTCTAGGAGCAACCTTTTCTGTTTCCCCTATTGTGGCCTTAATAGACAGGTTTGACTGTATTTTTAGTTCCAGATCAGGACAGTCTATTCATGTTCCTCTTTGTATCCATCGCTAACCTGGCCGCCAGGGTGTAGATCAAGTTCAGGGTCATCATCATCGTCGCCGTTGTCTCAGTTCAAACCTCATGCATTCATTCCCATTATAGAGGCGTCGAAGGCTGGATCGGTACTTGGGTGTTCGACATTAGATTCTTGGGGCACTAGGGAAAAGAAGACAGATAAACAACTCTCCAAAAAAATACATGTGAATGATCGACACCGATTAATCTATTTTATTTCTGCATTCAGATCAGATATGAGTAGGCCTATTAATCAACAAAACATGAACATAGGCAACGTATGACGTACAATAGTCTTTGCAGTGGCGTACCGTGGGTCACGGCATGGGGGGGCACCAGCAAAAATTTTGAGTCACTTAGTAAGCGCGCGAAGTGCGCTCAGTTGCCAGGTATACTGACCTAATAGAGGCATTTTAAGGATAGTGTCATTAAACGGATATGTATCTCACTGATTAAATAATGCGAGCGCGAGCTGAAAATTTGTGATATTCAGACCTATAAAAGGGACACTATAAGCAAATTTTTGTAATCATGATACGTACCTGTCTCGCTAAACAAACAATGCGAGCGCAAAGCGCGAGCTGAAATTTTTGTACTTGACCCCAAACGGACATTTTTATGGACTATTTTAGGAATCCATTGAGAGTATACATATCTCACCAAACTCATCTAATGCGAGTGCCAAGCGCTTGCTGATTTTGTCAGAATTACATCTAAACACACGAAGCACTTTTTGAAGTCATTGTAATCATGGTTTTCATACGCTTCTCAATATCGCGAGCGCGAAGCGCGAGCTGAAAAGTTAGGAAATTCAGAACTGAAGAGGGGCATTCTAAGGCTTGTTTGTAGGAATTCACTAAGACCATACATAATTCACTAACCAAATGATGCGAGCGCGAAGCGCGAGCTGAAAATTTTTGATATTCAGATCAGAAAAAGGGACATTTTAAGGACTGATTTTAGGAATTCATGAAGAGCAGACATATCTCACTATAAATGCGAACGTAAGCACGGACAGGAAATGTTTTATATTAAGACCTCACTACATAAAACAATAATAACTCGAGGTGCGAGAATTGACTTGAAAACGGGAGGTTTTAGTACAACAGGATTATACATCTCGTTAAACAGACAATGCGAGCACCATGAACAATAAAGACATAATGCACTGAGCAAATTGTGTTTCATAAAGTTAAGAAAAAAATGTATCCTATGTAATATAACACAACATAATTATAATATAATTTAGTATAACATTATAATGAACAATAATTCTTCTTTCCCATTAATGTTTCTCTTCCTTTCTCCCTTTTCCCCGCTTTTTTTTGCCAGTCGATTGGGGGGGGGCACGTGCCCCCCATGCCCCCCGTAGTTACGCCACTGAGTCTTTGTAATAATCAATGAATTCAACAAAATGCATCTCATTTAAAAGAATGATTAAAGGAATGCAGGAGATCGCAATCGTGAGCGATTCAGCTTGATGTTATGCTGATGGCGGCCTCGTGAAACCGGTACGCAGTGTCTTCTTCTGTGCAATGCATGCAGGTGCAATAGAGAGAGCAGTTGAGCTATTGACTTGAAGAGGGGATGCATAAAATTTTATGATGTATCTTTTAATAGTAGCTTTAAAGGAGTATATTTTTTAACATGACTTAGTATTGTCTGGAAAATTGTTTCCAAATATCGAGTAACTTGCAGTAAGGTATATCAATCCCTCATTACGTTGCGATATATGGTTCAACTCTCTGGTCACCTGTATATGAAGAGCTCAGTTGCAAAAGTTGTTAGGTCCATTTTTTATCAGATTTGATTTTTTTTCTCAATGTATAGATTTTAGTAGCTTTATAAGATGATACCCAAGAAAAGTTGAAATTCCCATTAAAAAGTGAACAAAAATGGCAAAGAAAAATTACTTTTTTTCAAAAGGGGTTAGGTCCATTTCAGTTTGGTTGCAAAAGGGGGGTAGGTCCACAAAGCATTTTTTGGAAAAGAATATTTAAAAAAATATGAAGACATGCAGGTAGATTTATTTTTATACCCAATTTCATATCACATGGTAGGGTATAATGAAAAATTAGTTTCGCATCAGAATATTGCAATATGAGAGAATGAAATAATTTTCTTCGAGTGGACCTAACCCCTTTTCTGAAGAGCTCATTTGTCAAAAGGGGTTAGGTCTATTTTTCATAAATTGTATTGTTTTTTGTCTCAATACCTAAAGGCCCGTATTCTGATAGCAGGTTTAACTTAAACTCAGGTTTAAAGTTGTGGTTTAAGTATGGGAAGCCAAAAGTATCAAAATTTTTATTAAGTTGTAAGTTTCTTATGTTTACTGTGCTCTTTCCTGATTCATCGATGGTGAAGACAATCATCTATTTATACTTCTTAGACAATTATGAATTATTTGAGAGCCAAATGAGCTGAATTATGATATCTCTACCGTTAGAGATTTATGTAACGATTGGCTATCCATACTTAAACCACAACTTTAAACCTGAGTTTAAGTTAAACCCGACTTCAGAATACGGGCCAAAGAGTTTTAGTTGCTCTGATAATACCAAAGAAAATTTGAAATTCAAGTGAAAACGTGAATAAAAGTGGCAAAGAAAAATCACTTTTTTTAATCAAAAGAGATTGGATTCATTTCAGTTTGCTTGCAAAAGGGGTAAGGTCAACAGTGATAATTTTTTTTTAAATATATAGAAAAAATTGAAGACGGGTAGATTTCTTTTATACCCAATTTTATGTTCACATAATAGGGTAGTCCATAAATCACTGGAAGAAGGAAAAAAAATCTGCTTGCTTTTCTCTCCTCTTTTCCTTTTCCCTCCTTATTTTTCTGCTATTCTTTCTTTTTCTCCCCATCCTGTTTTTTAAAATCATCTCCTTCTCCCCTACTACTTCCCCTCTTTTGGTTGATTGGCCCGCAGTTGCGTACCATGGATCATGATATGGGGGCGGGGGGCGTGACAAAAAAAAGTCGATAGCATAGGGTAAACCAAGACCCGGGATTTTTCTCCAGCTCTTTCACATTCCACTGAAATAAAACATTTTTTTTATATATGCATTTTCAGATTCTGACACAATCAGACTCGGACAACTTGAATGACTGACGAAAAGGCTTGCAAGAATATACATAAACGCGCACAACGGGAAAGAAGGGAGTTTCTCCAGTGTGTAAAGTATTTTTGTATTTGAGTGTCGATTTGTGTTCATGGTTGGGGGATAGACCATGGTCGTAAGCATAAAACTTTCTTGGGGAGGGGGACGCGTAAACATTTTAAATGAAACTCAAAATCGAGGGAGCAAAGTGACCGAGCTTGCCATTGAGGAGCTTTTGCATTTTCTAAAGTGATCGTTTGAAGGATTTCGTGCACACTTATGGTTAATTTTGTGAATATTTTAAATAAAAATGTTATTAAATCTTTTTTGGGGCGGGGGTAGCTGCCCCTCTGCCCCAACCCCCCCCCCCCCCCCCCCACCGCTGTGTACGGCCATGGGATGACTTACCCAACTTTACTTCTCTGTGAGGGATTTTTTTTTTTTGGTTAGTTTGATGGGGGCAATTGCGTAATAAGTCTACAATTTTTCAAGGGCCAGACCTGACGTAATAAGCAAACTTTATTATAGGTTTTCCCGTCCAAATAGGAGTCACTTGAATTTATTAATGTGCATTTAAATTCACGCGTCATCGTTTTCCGGAGATATCGGTCATTCAAATGTTAAAATCAGACAATGGGATTCATTTAAAGACACTAGAATTCATTTATAATAATTTCAATAAATTTATGGTCAAGACTATCTCAAATTTGATCATTTCAATATTTGTCACTTGCTTTTCTTTTCTTTCTAAGGCAAAGAGGTTCGTCAATGGTATTATAAGTTATTGAATGTACTTTTCAATTAAAAGTGCTGGGCAATGGAATTCAGGAATTGCGCATTCAATTTTATCAACAATGACCGATGGGATTGCTTGAGTAACCAATTTCATTTTTGAAATTTCAAATTAATGTTGTGTAATTCGTTTGTTTTGCATGGCATCCGTATCTAATATGTAAATGTATAAACATATTTTTTCATAAATTCTAATTTTTATGCATTAAGGCTAGATTAGATATTTGTTTAACCCAAACTCGAATTTCTACAACTTCCTTAGTTTTCACCATAAAAACTAATTTTTGCATCTTTCGGGGGTTTTACGTTTCGTTTACGTTACAAAGGTGTTAATGGCGATACTATATTTTTCCTTTTCGCCGACAATGCTGACTATGTGAGCATTTTCATTAATGATTTAATACCTTCTTTTTATCTCTCTCTCTCTCTCTTCAACGTTTTTATAAGTCCCAAGGGTGGATCAATGATTTTTCATGGGGGTATTTTGTAAGGAAAATTTTGACAACTTAAAAAAAAATGTACTTATGTACTAATTTAAATCATGCTATACGTGAATTCATTTGACTAAACAACTGCCATGCCGTGCAACATCTGATTTTGAATGCCCATTTCTTAAAGGAGAGTCCGCCACAACAAAAAATGATTTGAATAAAAAGAGAAAAATCAAACGAGCATAACACTGAACATTTCATCAAAATCTGATGAAAAATAAGTTATGACATTTTCAAGTTTCGCTTAAATTCACAGAACAGTTAGATACACACCCTGGTCGGTATGGAAATGAGGAAACTAATATTGTCATCCACTCACTATTTATTTTGTATTCTGTTATATGAAATATTCTAATGTTCTCCTCATTGTCAAGTGAAACAACGATTAATTCCTCCCTGAACAAGTGAAATAAGCATTGTTTAATATTATATGGTTCAGTCAACTTGGTCCTTATTGTCAAATCTGTAAAAAATAGAATATTGTATAATTCAAACAATAAGAAACAAAAGAAATAGCGAGTGATGGATATCGTCGACTGACTCATTTGCATGACACTGAATTGTGCATATCACTGTTTTGTGAAAAATAGGCAAAACTTTAAAATGCCATAACTTTTTTATTTTACATCCGATTTTGATGAAATTTTCAGCGTTATGCTAGTTTGATTTTTCTCCATTTATTTAAATCAACAATTTTCTTGGGTGGACTTGACCTATAAATTGCATGCTCTTTGTAAAAATTCAAGCGATTCACTTGAAGAAAGTTTTGCAGAGATGATGAACCCACATATGCGGAAAATTTGTTATGCTTGCGAATTAATGAAAGTGTATGCTGTTCATCTAAATTCTAGTGACTTGTATGGCGCGGAAAATACATTCAAGTGACAAATAATGAAATACATTGAAAAATTGTGCGATGATGGCTATATCTCGAAATCAACTGATCATAATTTATCAAATTAAATTATTTAAATCTGAAATTGAGCGGGAAAACCTATGAAAATGCAATATTGAGGGGATATATACCCCCATCCCACCCCTCTATCTCTCTCTCTCTTTCACACACACACACACGCACACCCCCTCTCACGGCCACACACACACACTAATCGCACCAGTACACGCCCGCACATACTAAGAAACGTACATGTCAAAAATATTATTTTGACGATGATGGACAGCATTTGTATAGCGCCATTTTATCGGTCAAAACATTCAAAGGCGCCGCGGCTCCCCAATATATTCACACATTGCTGTAAAGGATATGTCTTTAGTTCAGATTATTACCATAAATCGTACGGAGAACTGAGTTTCTGTATTATATATCTAAACCCGCTGGCGTAAATTGGGGGGGGGGGGGAGGGGGATCCCCTCCATTTTTTCAAGGGTATCCCCCACTTACATGTACGTCACTGTATATGGGGACTAGCTGCCCCCCCCCCCCCGCATGATATATGCGTCAGGCGCCCTATCCCCAGTGGCGTAACAAGCGGGGGGCAGGGGGGGGCAAGCTGCCCCCCCTGGCGGAGCTCACCGGGGAAAAAAAAAACGGGAAAAAGAAAAAAAGGGGGAAGAAAGGGAAAGGGAAAGGAAAGAAAAAAGGGGAAAGGGGAAGGGGAAGGTTAAAGGGGAAGGTTAAAGGGAAAGGAAAAGGGAAAAGAAAACTAAGAAAAAACATAAAAAAGGAGAAAAAAACAAGTGAGAAAGAACAATTCGCCCCGATATACAAATACATTAGCATGACTAGTAAGACAGGGAAATAAATTGAAGATTGAAGTTAAAGTTGAAATTGAAGACAAAAAGGCAAACAAAAGCGGGAAATAAAGGCAGAATGGAATTAGCCAAAATCTAAATTGGAAAATAAAGAATAGGGACAAGATAACGTACACTACCGGGCTGCCGAGGATTGAGATAACGAGCGGGAAGAAAAATGGATGGTATATAGCATAATGTCGTATGAAAGTCTATCATAAACTTGCTAAATCTCCAAAGGCTCTGTCCAAGAGTCAAGACCCCGTGCAGTGGGGGCTCTTCATCTGTAACCTTTAATGGGTTCTATAACGGGCCCCTATATGGACCCGTCCTGCATTAAGCTTTACGTTGAAGCACTGGCGTACCGGGGGTCGTTCCACAGCCATGGGAAATAAAAGAAAATAAAGGATGCAGCAAAATGAGATGAATGAAAAAAATATATGACATGATATGTGCTATAATGATGTAAAAATCTATCACATTATTAGAATTTCATTTTAACAGGCCATTTTTTTTCTGGCTCGCTTCGCTCGCTGGCGACTTTTTACAAATTTTCCCACATTTGCTATGCTGTGCCCCTCACAATATTTGGATGATTACGATACACAACTGCATTGAATTCATGTGTTGTGTTTAAGCTATATAAATATACACGCAATTTGATTAAAATAAGTGGCCATCTGTAAGGTTTAAAATGGCTTTGATATCAAGGGTTCCGGGGCTCTGCCCTGGACCCCACCCTAAAGCACTGTTATATGGATGAGTTTGGACCATGGCTCCCAAAAGTTCTACAACCAAACAAAAAAAATGAGGAAAGAAAGGAAAGTGTATTATATTTTTTCTGAATATCACGTTAAAATCTATCTTCATGTTAGATTATCATGAAAAGGTGATTTTTTTAATCTCGCTCGCTTCGCTCGGGACCTATATTAAGCTACTTCTTGCGAGAAGCGCCAAACTCGGACCCAGTCAGACTGCAGGTCCCAAGAAAGTGGCTTCTTTCATCCAAGTGATATTCATGACTTGAGATGTTTTGCATATTTAATGAGCTTGATGCGGACCAAAACACCTCTTTTCATTCGGCCATTGCTGCTCTAATTGTGCATCGAATTTCATGAATTTGGTACCATTGTAAAGAAGAAGAATCATTCTTTCAGGTCATGTGTTTGAATTTATTCAAAGATTTTGTAATATAGGTTAAAATTTTGATCTAAAATATGCTACAAAATAAATATTTTCACCTGACAAAAGCTGCTATTTTCACACTTTATTTTTGTTTGAGCCCGAATGATTTTTATATCATGATAAAGCTGAATATGTATGCTTTGAAATGATATAGGTTTCAAAATAAGAATTGGTTTAATCGGGTCAAGATCACACTTTTCATTTGCCAAATACATAAAACAGTTTGAAAACAAGAATACTGCACTCTGATTGGTCAAAGAGACCACACAATGGCAAATTCCAACGGTCCCAGTGCCTGGGTTCGTGGGAAGGTCACACTTCCCATGTGGTAATCTCCTCAAATACCCCGCGCCTGTTGTCCTGTGAACCTTATCCAGCCAATCAGAACTCTGGATTTCTTGCAAGTACAAAATTTCAGAAATCTCGTCTTGTACCTTGGTGGGAAAAGTGTGATCTTGACCCGATTAAAAGGTGCCGCATATCAAGAGTGGCATTGTGAGAAAGTACAGAAGTTCAGCTTTATGGTGATATAGATATCATTGAGGCTCAAAATAAAAAGTTTTGCACAATTTACAAAAGAAAACAGAGGAAGAAAATTCAGTTTTGAGGTACATTTTCAGGCCAGAAATTTACTTATTTAACAAAATATTGTATACAAAATAAATGACCAATATGAAAGTATAACTTTTACTCTACCTGATGGTGCAATAATATTTCATTTAACTTGAGGTTAAAACAGGTAAATTCTTAGAGAAAGAAAATCTCACGAATCACGAGAATTTGCAAGGAGGAGGATTCAGCCACGAGATGATTTGGATGAATCTAGCCTTTTTGCTCATTAGCATAGGGACCTGCGGTCTGACTGGACCCCTCGAGCATATAGAGCTTCGCCCTGATGCTCACAATCATAACAAAAATCCTGTTCACCGTGGCGTACAAAAAAGAGAGAAAAGACAGGAGGGTGAATATGTTATCATCTTTTTAAAATTATGTCAAAAGCTATCACAAAATTTGATTTTTGCAATAAAAATGTCAAAGTTTTCTGCTCGCTCGCTTATATTTATATATATATTTGCCCGATACGCCATTTCGCCCCCTCAAAATTTTTGCCTTATGACGCCATTGCCTGTTCCATGATATGACCGGGAAATTTTTGGCTCTTGCCCCCCCCCCCCTGGCCACCGACCCGTTACGCCGCTGCCTATCCCTCACTCTCTTTCACACACCCTCACACACACACCCATCCACACACCCTCACGCACATCCTTTCTCACCCCCACACATCTACGCACATATATACCCTCATACAAAACTAGGAAACGAGTATTTAAAAAATAGTATTACCATAAATCGTTCCCACGATTGTAGTTCGTTTTATAAATCTAAACCCACTGGCGTAAATCTGAGGGGGGGGGGGTGATCCCCGGCCATTTCCCCCGCCCCCTTGAATTGCAAATATTATCCCCCACTTAAGGAGAAAAACAATATTTTTGTATTAATCAAATTAAATACTGCATGTTAATGCTTGGATTTAATTTTAAATGGCGCCATGCAATCCGTCTGTTAGCCCAAATTGAGAATTTGCGCGTAACAAAGTTAGAGAAGTTTGTCAAAATCTAGACTATAGACAAGTATAGAAAATAACTGGGTTGAATGCTTTTTAATGGCTCATTATCATCCCCCATATGATTTATACTACTTTACTAATTTCCTTAAGAGTGCATACTATACACGTAAATGCTTTCTTAGTAAATCAAAGACTTTAGTATTCTGGCCGCGCAGGCCTACTAAATCAGCGTACCATCATTCTGCAATCATGGCAATTAATGAAAATTCAATATTACGAGTCAGATGTTTGATCAACTTACCAAGTTTTCCCCAATATAGCGACTGTATACATCCAAATACTGGCTTTACTGCATAGTTCATTCCGTAATTTCCTTGCGGTTAAAATCGTTTTCGGTTTTCATATGAGCCAGCATTTTACAAAAAAAGTAAAAACAAATCGAATTTCATCGCATTGATCATTTTACTTCTGGAAAAAAGAGCTCTGTGCATGCAGCTGAGAGAAACGGAAATTCCAATGTTCCCGCCATTGCGCGAGATCGTCTTGGCTCGCATCGCTGGTTGCATATATTATTACGTAATCATTCAATGGTAATAGCCTGTCATTGAATGTATTTCTAGGAGGACACCTGTTTTGTCAGCACGTGAATACTCGAGTACTCGTTCAAAAGATAATGATTGGTGTCTGAAGAGAAGTGGCAGGGGCATGGACCATGGGCGGAAATCCCAGGGGGGACAGCTGGGACGCGTCCTCGATCCCTACCAAAGATAGTAGGGGGACACAATATCAAATGTCCCGCTACTATTTTTGGTATTATGATGGAGAAAAATAAATCATTCACAATCAAAATAATACATGTACTTTGGACTAAATGACGTTACATTTTGGCTGAAAACCTTTTTTTTTTCCTTGTCAAAATTTCCAGCCCTTGGTTCCCCTACCTTTGGGGACAGATTTCCGTCCATTGGCAAGGCTGCATTTTTGGGGAGGGGTGCAGGCCGCGGTTGCCCTTTGGTGTTTTCCAGCAAGAGGTGGAAACATGCAAAAGTGAAGAAAATAACAAGAGAAAAAAGTTCTTAATAAAGGAATGGGACAGAAATCAGAGAGACCGTAGTCTAACGTGTACTTCACTAAACTATCCCCAGCCTATCCCCTTCAAAATATCGCTGCGCCGCTCCAGAGAAAAGATATACTCATGGAACAGAATTCTCCAAGAAAGATGATATGTCTTATACCAGGAAAATGATTTCCACTGACTGACGATCCGAAACTAGTGAAGGTCCAATGTCCCCCTTTTTTGGTGGGAAAGGGCCGGAGGGGGCGGGGCAAGATCCTTTCGCAAGCAAACTCCTTTTTTATCTTCAATTCCTTTGTGGAAAAATAAGAGAAACTTTTTTTTCGAAACTCAGCGAGCTCTGCCCTCTATATTAATATTAGCCATGCAAGGCTAGTGGGCAGAGATAGATTCTCCTTTTATATTTACCCTTCATTTATTTCCTCACTCCTTTCTTCACTCGTTTGCTTCTCTTTCTTTCGTCTTCCTTTTCTTTTTCTTCCTCCTTCTTTCTCTATAATTATAAACCCGTCGTTACTCTCTACTTTTCCCTCTCCTTTTCATTCCTATAACCCAAGGTGGTGTGGCGGGTCGGGGAGTGTTGATTGTATATTGATATATCTGTGCTGAATTTTTATGCATACATAATAATCATATTTGTATCTGATATGTTGCACATCTGTCTTTCTTCTTCAATTGTGTAAAGTTAATTCAATGCCAATGGAAGCCGAATTTTCAGTGTTTTATATACGGACGATAAATATTTTGAATCTACCTCTTCCCTTCCATTACTTTTCTCTTTCTCCCTCCCTTACTTTCTCTCTCTCTCTTATCCTAATTTCTTTCAATTTTCAATTCTTTATTCCATTTCCATTCAAAACATAATACAACGTAATATAAAGTAATACAACCCTAACCCTTTCCCATCGTTTATTTCCCCTTCTTTTTGTTTCCCGTCACATCTTCCCTTCTCCTTTACTCTTTTTTTCGGGGGGGGGGGAGGCAAGGCCCCTCGCCCCAATGGATCAATCTAAATAAAACCGAAACTAATATTTTGCTTAGAAGGGGATTTGAGCAGCTCTCAGAAAAAATATCAAAATCGGTACTTTTCAGCGAAAATAGCAAGGGGATATCATAATCATAAACCATGTTGAAATTCTGTTTCTCTTAATATCATTTGCATGGTAATGCCCTATACCCCAATAATCCTAAAAATCAGTTTACATGCAGCCCAAATTATATGATTTTTCTGAAAAAATCATAAACGGTTAGATGTATTTTTAATCAAAATATGAAAGTTTTTTTTTAATATTCCCTCTCATTCTAGAATTCAGATTTCAATAGGAACTAAGTATATATTTATCAAGTTTGTGGGGATTAAATAAACAAAATAGAGATTATCATCCTTTTTTGAAGAAAATGTCAAAAGGGTTTATTCAAGATTTTTTAAATCAATAATAAATTATGAAAGGTGTCTTTCCTCTTTTGCTCCATCGCCTATCAATGTTCCCTAATCATAGAAATTCAGGCTTGTGCCATCACAGCAGGGCTCCGTCTTACAAAGAGTTATAATTCATCCAATCAATCTCAACTGTATGGAAATCCATCCATACCATAATTTTTTCTACAGGAAATCACACTGAATTTTAAAGAGAGTGATGAATGTTCGCATATACATCATATCTATAAAATATTTTGAAAAAAACGTGTTTTAGACGTTGATGTGGCTGGCCGTCCACAGTTGTGATCGGATCAAGTGCAACTCTTTGTAAGACAGGGCTCAGGTCATTGTGTCCAGTAGGGCAATCGCATAACCCGACCACTCAAAAAGGCCCCTAAAATGCCGAAACGTCAGGTCCAGTTTACGCAATGTTTTGTGAAAATTAAAGCCAAATATACAGAAAGTCAGGTTAACTGGACCTGATGTTTGGGAATTTAGGGGGGCCTTTTCTCAAATGGTCAGGTTATGCGATCGCCCAAAATCCAACGATGCCTACAGCCCAAATCAATTACTTTGATGGGGGTTTCGGTAGGTTCAGAGAAATCCTCAAATTTTCACTTTTTAGAGAGAAAATAACTCAAGTGATATGACAAAATATTAATCTTTTTCTTTTTACTTTTTCAATCATTACGATAGAGTGTTCTTTAATATGTAAGTTGTGTAAAATAATCAAAGATTACAAATCATTCATCCATTTTTTTTTTCATATTCACTCCAAATTTTTGTTTTCTTATTTAATACTCTAATCCTATAACAGCAAGTTTAATGAAAGCAAATTCAACTACAAAACATATTGATGTATTAAACAGACATATGGTTATCTTTGATGAGAATGAAATTCATTATGAAAATCAGTAAAACACTCTTCGAATAAAAATATAATTTGTTTTATATTGCTTATTCACTAACAGAAAATGAATTATAACAAAAACATCTCGTGTTTGACACTCTTCATGAGAATGATATATATATATACATGTATAGCAAAAATCAGTATCATCATAATGATGAAGCGGTCTAAAAAAGAATTCAATATAAAATGTGAATATCATACCCCCAAAATACAATCCAATTTAATGATTCCTTTTTAAAATGTAAAAAAATCAAAGATTACAAATCATTCATCCATTTTTTTTCATATTCACTCCAAATTTTTGTCTTCTTATTTAATACTCTAATCCTATAACAGCTAGTTTAATGAAATCAAATTCAACTACAAAACATATTGATGTATTAAACCGAGTATGGTTATCTTTGATGAGAATGAAATTCATTATAAAAATCAGTATAACACTCTTTGATAAAAATATAACTTGTTTAATATTCACTAATAGAAATTGAATTATAACAAAAACATCTGGTTTTGACACTCTTCAGGAGAATTATATTTACATTAATAGCAAAAATCAGTATCATACTGATGTAGACCTATAGAGTGAAGTGTTCTAAGAAAGCATTAAACATAAAATGTGAATAACATACACCACAAAGATAATAAAATGTAATGATAAATCTTCCTTTTTACTACAAAATATCAGACTGCAATTTATATTATGATGGGTAACATGAGACTGTGACATGATTCACATAAGATTAGCAAATGCTTGAATACGTTCACTAAACATAAGATGGAAACAGAGGGGGAGAAAGAATAATTGGTAGTATTAAGAATTGGCCATGCTACCATAGCAATTAAGAACAAGAGGGTGTTACTCTGCACCACCACAGAGAGGAGAAAAAAAAGGGGAGGCTTGATCCCGCCACCCCCGCAGTCAGGAACTAAACTAGATTTCAAACCTGGATGACTGACTGAATAAGAGTTTTTGGCCCCTGAAATATCCCACATAGCATCATAGCATGCATAAATTGCAGAATAGCCCCCCCCCCCCCCCGTTCCGCTTTAAATTGCAATTTGGTTCAATACAAAGGTAATAAGGAATAATCCAGAAAATTCCCTTATGGAAAGGGAAGTGTGAGACAGTGTGACATACTCTCACACAGTGGCCCATATTCTGAAGTCAGGTTTAACTTAGGCCATGGTCTAACTCTGCTAAAATTATGGGAAGCCAAAAGTGTCGAAATTTTTATCAAGTTGTACGTTTCTTATGTTTACTGTGCTCTTTCCTGATTCATCGATGGTGAAGACAATCATCTATTTATACTTCCTAGACAATTATGAATGATTTGAGAGCCAAATAAGCTAAAATATGATATCTCTACTGTTGGTGATTTATGTAACAATTGGCAATCCATACTTAAACCACAACTTTAAACCCGAGTTTAAGTTAAACCCGACTTCAGAATATGGGCAAGTATGAACACAGACACTATTTTTACATATAAGTTCATGATTGTGTGACACCTTTTGTTCTTCCTAGTAAGATAGGCTCTGTACAGGTTTTTGTCTTTCTTTTTTTTCATGCACCTAGCTGTCACAACAAAGTCTTATAAAAGTTATTTACAAGACAAAGATTCTACTAGTAAGGAAAATTAACAATGATCAATGCAATGATGACTTTTATCCCAAAGATACACATGATAAAAGATACAAAATAAAATACAACCTTTGACACTTAAAAAAAATACCTACAAACATATCTGTCCAATCATTCTAAATTTCCTTTTAACATTTCTTGAAATGCGCTTTGAGCACTCTACAGGGTGAATTTGGCATGATAAAAGACCAATTTATTATTATTATCATTCTTCTTCTTCTTATTATTATTATTATTATCATTATTTGTAAGAGCGTTACAGTAACAATACAAGTACACCATACAGGTACTTTAGCAACAGTTTTTATATAACACGCCCCCAAAATATACAAAGCCAAGCTAGTGCATGTTTCAAATGTAACATGAGTGAGGACAATCATACCAATACATTATATGTTTTATAAGAATGTGATGTGGACCATTGTTAGATATTTGGTGAACTATCTTCATCTCGTAATTAAGCAAGACTCCTCATCATATTCTAATAACCCCTCATCCCTGCTCATGCGTAAAATTTTGAATCGGACAAAAGAAATTCCTAGTCAAATGTGGGCACAATCATTTGATAATGATTCACTTTGTCATCCTATTAATGTAACATTGCTAATATGAATAATGTAAGTATGAAAATAATAAAAACAAGTTGAAAGCTCGAGTTATTATCTTACTATCTATATGAAAGCTACAGTATGGTTGTTGGAGTGATTACCATTAAGAAGAATTTCAGTTTTGTACCATGTTATCTCGAATCCAGTCGATGAAGCTTGACACACGGGTGAATCCATTAGGGACGTATGATGCACCACATTCACGAACCCAGCTAGAGATCCCAACCAGTGTCCAACGGCCATTGATCTCCTGTACGATAGGACCACCACTGTCACCCTAAACACAAGCATACAATAATGACAGTAACATATTTTAAGGGGTCCATATGTCTGTAATTTACAACCTAACATTAGTACACATAATCAGTCTCATTCTTGCTGACCAAAGCAATGATATATCCCATATGCTACCTCCCCAAACTACTAATACCTCATTTCCAGTGTCATGAGATCTGTTACGACTGGCCTTTTGTACCTGCTCACGAAAATTGTTTAGCCATCCAAATTTTTTTAAACAATCAGAATGATTCCCAGGACTGAACTCAAGATCTGATAAGATCTGTCACAATCAATATATCGCGGTCTAGTGGTTAAAACTTTTGTCTTTTGATCTGAGGGACATGGGTTTGATTCACGACACGGTGTGCTTTCGTTCAGAAAGAAATTTACCCCCATTGTGCTGCACTCAACTCAAGCGAGCTGAATGGGTACCCAGTAGGAAGAAATTCCTTGAATGCTCGAACGCCCGATCAAAGTAGTTGTGCTAAAGCTGGGGTAATAACATAATCATGTTAAGCAGGACCAGCTGGGAGAACAGTTTTTGGAACTGAAGTGGCTACCCTGGGTAAAATGTGACGTTATTATGATTATTATGATTATTATACTCCACAATTGAGACCCATTTTCAATCGTGGCTCAAATCGTGAGAGATGGAACTAGTTTAATATTAACAATATCTTTACATCATCAGTGGCCCGTTGCAGAATGAGTTGCATTCAATCGCAACTCAAAAAATCATGCGAAACGTGATTTTCAACCAATCAACAGCGCACATTTGGGACTTGCGATTGATTTTTTGACTTGCGTTTAAACTCAACTCTTTCTGCAACGGACCCCTGGAAACAAATTGATATGACACATAACTTACAGTGCAGACTCCCTGATAGCCAGTATGATACATGGTGCAGAACATGGTTGGTTCAAAAGTCACATCCAAAGGTGCGAGTCGATGACAGAAGTAGTTTGGTATGACTGGCATCCGGCCCTCTTGAAGGAGGTCAGGTTGACGAGCTACATGTATCAGAGAATTTAAGAAATGTATTTTTTGCAGAAGTTTCTGCCTGTTATTCATAAATCTATAATAAATTAACATGTTCACATCATAACAAAGATATAAATGAATACATTTTAAATGTGAAAATTGAAGAGATAAATAATACTGACAAAGACTGATAATTAAATTATACATAAAGCATGTGATATAGTAATTTAGTCAAATCCCGGGGGGGGGGGGGGGGGCACTCGACCAAAAAGTAGTAGGGATGTGCTGCGGGCGAGACAAAAAAAGGGGGCCTTGGAGCAGGCTAATTGTAAAAAAGGAGGGTCCTCGGAACGGGCTTCGGAACTACAAATGTTTGTAAAAACGGGGGTCCTTGGAACGGGTCGCCTGCATGTGTGCGTATGCATCCCCATGGAACGGGCATAAGTGCATGCGGCTAGCCCAGCGGCACGGGCGCCGGGTGCACTAGCGCAGAGGCAATAGTCGGACAGAGCTCTGCGGCCGCTTTTCACCAAAATTGCGGCTTATTGTAGCAGATTAATGTGACCGGAACGGCGTGACAGAAAATATGCGAAGCTTTGGAGCGGATTTCTTTCTTCCTTTTTTCACGATAAGAAGAAAATGAAATGCTTTGGAGCGGCTTTCTTTGTTTTTTTTTCTCAATAAGACAAAAATGATATGCCTTGGAACGAAAATTTGAGTGTAAAAATGGGGGTCCCCTCCTCGGCACATACCCACTATGCATTATATACTGAGTGCCCCCCCCCCCCCCCCCCCCCGGAGTCAAATACAGGGGCCAGCTTTTATAAGCATAAAAGTGCTTGAAGCAATAGGAGCCAGTAGAGGGGGCTACATGAAATATGTTTTGACAAAATGATGTCACAAAATATGAAATATTGAAAATTAGAAACTCGGTTCAGAAGAATATAAAATCAATTGGTCAGGGGGTGTTTCACAAAGATTTAAGTTTGACTAAAAATCAGTTTTAAATTCCAAGTTATGTATGGTATATGTCTAGCCACCCTAAAACCAACAAAAAGATGCTCTAAATGATATATATAGTGGAAGAGCCGTGGTGCGGTGGTTCTGACTCTCGCCTTGTAAACAGAGGGTCGTGTGTTCGAATTCCACCGCGGTCTAGCGTCCTTTGGCAAGGCTTTAATCCACACTTTGCCACTCTCGACCCAGGTGCTAAATGGGTACCCGGTAGGATGCGAAAGATATTGTATGTTTGATTTTGCCAGCGCCATAATGAGGCTGCGATGAATGCAAGGAATGCTCCCAGGGAGTGGAAATTGTGCACTTTTCGTGCGGGATTGAAATGAATCCAATGACCGGGGTAATAATATGCTGTAACGCGCTTTGAGCCATTTTGGGAAAAGCGCTTTATAAAAATTGGCTATTATAATATAACTTGTCAAAGTCCCTTGCCACTTATTGTTGGTTTTGGGATGGCTGGTAACATACAACACATTAATGCAGGGACGTGTACTACTGTGTATCCTATCCACGGGGGGCCCACTTCCATTGACGAGTGGATACCATGCGCGACCACGGGGTCTTGAAAAGCACCCCAAACACGTATTTTCCATATTCTGAAAATGCACCCCTTAACAAATATTGGCGTGTGAAACCTTACCCTTAACAAGTATTGGAAACAAATACTATTGGCAAGTATTCCCAGAACTGAGCCCCTAAACAAGTACAGCGATGTACTATTTTCCATATTCTGAAAATGTACCCCTTTAACAAGTATTGGAAACAAAACGATACTCTTAGCAAGTATTCCCTAAACAAGTACAGAGATATTTTATTATGTCACGCGTCTGTTGGTCATCGGTTTTACCTTTAGACACCATTATTTTGGTTTAGTACGGCCCCACCTTCCACACCTCGCGCAAATCGTACTCTAAACACGTAGAGTTGGGGCAAAAAGGACATCCTTTATAAAACATTTTGATTTTGTTTTATCATCCCCGCATATTTGACCCTAAACACGTATATTTTTCCGAGCAAAATAGATACCCTTTTTTCAATATTTTTATGTTTTTGACACCCTTATCACGTTACGTACATAACGTGCCCTATCTTGAAAAAGACATCCTTTTTATGTGTTTTTTTGGTCACGCATGGTATCCACTCGTCAATGTAAGTGGCCCCCCCAGGAGTCACACTTAACTCTTTGTGAAAACATCCCGACATAAAATATATTATTATTATTAAATTGAAAAAATCGAAATCCCTCAAAATGCATTTCTGAATCAAATCTAAATCTGTTTTGTTTTGATGATAAATTAATTCAATATGAGAGCAAGCCAAACTTGAAGTTGATTCCTAACACATGTCTTTATTATCGAAAGGACTGAACAACTTAGTTTCATTCATGATGACCTCTGTGACTTACCCCAAGAGCCAATGAGATTATCATATATATATGTATGTATAAACTTAACTATTTGTGATTCATGATGACCTCTGTGACTTACCCCAAGAGCCAATGAGATTATCATATATATATGTATGTATAAACTTAACTATTAGTGATTATTTTATTCCATATGCCGAAGAAGACTATTTCTATTTTACTCAGGTAATTTTTACTGCTAAACTTCGAATGTTGGCGGTGAGGCCCTTTCCAGATTTTCCTGTTTTGGAGCCGGAGATTCGCCATTGTCATCTTGCAGTCATGGCAACGCATCTTTAGATGCGTCTTTTACAGTGCGCTTCCTCCATCTTCAGCGCATTGATTTCTTTGAAAGGTGAGTTTCACAATCCGTATGCCCATGAACAGATGTGTTTTTCACGACCGTTTCAGAAACGGATTTTGAATTCTCTTTTTTGTCACATCATGGGCACTGACGAAGAGTGTGACTTTACCTTTCATTTTTGAGAGCTATGCTCCTTTTAAAATCTACAATTTTATTTCTACTGCATTTACTAAACTATTTGTGATTATATACACATATATGTACATAAGACGAGTATGAAGTTGATACAGGAGTCTCCTATTCACCCTATGTATCATACTTGGCATGTTTGCAAAAGTATATCCAGAGTATTGAAAAACACATCCATCATGCTCATACATGTATCATCTTGAGTATGAATGAGTCGAAATCCTTTCCATGAAAAAAAAATGGAACACATACCGTTTCTTTCAGTGAAGCTGCCCCATCCTGTGAATGTGACGTATTCTTCAGGCTTTGGTACAGATTCATCTGCTGAAGGAAGACATACAGGCTGCACCTCATTAGTAAAGTTGAGAGGGGTGACGAGCTTGAGGAGAGCGATATCATTAATCAGTCCCGGGCCATATAGACGATGCTTGATGACCTGCTGCACATCTCGAGACTGTCCACTTTGATCATTTGTAGAGTAAAGCAAGCTTCCAGCCTTGATAGTATATGGGTTATCATCAGTTGCATTAAATTCCCTGTAAATAATAATAAAATGTGCGGCATTCAAAGAGTCCTTGAGAATAATTCTACTGAACTGTAAAAACTCATGAGGTGATTGATGTGGGGGTGATGCAAGATAACACCTTTCATCTCACCTCAGTACATTTTTGTCCTTTACGTAAATTTTTCATTGTCTTAATTGTCCCTTGCTTTTGAGGTTGCAATACTTGGCCAAGGCAATATGTTTGTGGCATAGTGCAGTAACTACAACAACAGCAATTAGAAAATCACAGAAAACTAATAATACTTACACGCAGTGAGCCGCAGTGAGGATCCACTCTGGAGTGATAATGCTTCCTCCACAGAACCGACCGTTTGGCGTGTAGAGTGCAATCTGCCAAGGCCATTCCCCAAGCCCAGTCACATCCTCACCATGGGTGACCCGATGGATCTCAAGAGCTGGCCGTAATCCACAACCCTCAAATGGAATAACTGAAAATAAATATATTTCAAAATGAAATTACTTTTAACCCGAATAAGACAGGGGGGCCTTGACATTTTTTGTGATAAATCCGCTGCGCATAAATTTTTAACGTCGCTTGCTGACTTTTTACTTTCAAGTCTCTCGCAACTTTTGAGACCAAAATTGCGACCCAAGGATATGCGGTTCCACAAATATGCACCATTTCGTATGTGCATGCACACCCAAAATTGCTCAAAAACGTGAATTTGTGTACAATTCCAATGCAAATAGTGTTTTCAGCCTAAACTCATGAAGGTATCATTATATCTCCTTTTACTGATTAAACTCAATCGATTTTATCTCGTTTATGGTCACAATAAAGTCCTTGATGATATCCATTGAAAAAACATTAATAAAAGTTGAAATTAAAAAAACAATAAAATACATGAAACAAGGCAAACGCCAAGCGTTGTCTCGCCTGCATATTGCAGTCATGAAGAGACTGCATGTCAAAACTATGCTATATGACTTAGATGGACCTCTGTTACGAGTTTGGCGATCCCAACTCAAAGCTATAGAAAATTATTGTGTGTACAACACAGCACAGTGCCAGTCATGGAAAGTTCATTGACCTTTGAGCTTAATCAAATTCAACTCACATTTGAACTTGACCTGCACCTTCAAAAGATGGACCTCTTGTATGAATTTGGCAATCCTACCTCGAAGATATAGAAAGTTATTGTGTGTATACAGCACAGCACAGTGCCAGTCATGGAAAGTTCATTGACCTTTGACCTTATTCAAATTCGAACTTGACCTGTACCTTCAAGAGATGGACCTCTGTTATGAATTTGGCGATCTCACCTCGAAGCTATAGAAAGTTATTGTGTGTACAACACAGCACAGTGCCAGTCATGGAAAGTTCATTGACCTTTGACCTTATTCAAATTCCACTCATAATCGAACTTGACCTGTACCTTCAAGAGATGGATCTCTGTTATGAATTTGGCGATCTCACCTCGAAGCTATAGAAAGTTATTGTGTACAACACAGCACAGCTAGTGCCAGTCATGGAAAGTTAATTTACCTTTGACCTTATTCAAATTCGACTCATATTCAAACTTGACCTGTGCCTTCAGGAGATGGACCTCTGGTATGAATTTGGTGATCCCACCTCGAAGATATAGAAAGTTATTAACAACACAGCACAGTGCCAGTCATGGAAAGTTCATTGACCTTTGACCTTATTCAAATTCGACTCATATTCAAACTTGACCTGTGCCTTCAGGAGATGGACCTTTGGTATGAATTTGGTGATCCCACCTCAAAGCTATAGAAAGTTATTGGGTGTACAACACAATTGTTGACGACGACGACAACGCCGGAAATAGTGATACTAGCTATGTCTCGCTCCGCTACGCAGCTAGGCGAGACAAAAATGAATGTGATAATGAAATATTTTAAAGTACATTGGATCAGAATCCTATAGAGTCTGATTTTTTTTTTGGGGGGGGGATTTTAGGGGGCCTTAATTTATTTATTTAGATCAACTCTTGCTTTTATGCATAAATTAACATAATTAATTAGAAATGAAATTTTTCAAAGAATTTAATCTCACAATTTTGTAGATTATGTCATGGGCAACGCGGGTGCATGGCAAGTTTCACGCAATCAACGGCTGAGATTATATGGGGGGGCTGAACCAGCCTCTCCCCACCCCCTCAGTCTTCTTGGGCTTTAAAATAGCCCTGTCATTTTAGGGTTAATGTAATCAGGTTTAGTAAAACAAAACAAGATTGGTAAAAGTGGTAAAATTTTCATGGAATTTATGCCATATTAAGAAATTATCCAATCTTTAGACATATGTCATATTTAGTGGAATGTAACCTTTAGAAACGTGACATCTTTAGAATGGGCTTATCTCAAAATTACATCCTAGGAAATGACACATATCTAGGAACAATGACTTTAAAATGGTAATGACAAAGGACTATAATTGTTTTCTTGTTGATCAAAGACTGACAAGTGACTAGAGGATTTTAATACCTCATTAATCTGTTCTCTTCCCACAGAAGACTGTACATGTGAACATGCATGGATAAGTACCTGGGCCGGCCGGTATTCAATATTGAAAGTATTGATTTTGTAAGTATTTTACTTGGCATTTTACTTGGATACAAAGCAAAATTCTTTAATAAAATAGTATTCAGATCACATCCAAGTTTTTAACCATATCAAGAGAAATTTAAGCAAAACACTTACTAATAACCATTATGAGCCAAATAACGTTCAATGTATGTATTGATCTGTGCGCAGAATATATGACTGCGAATATCACGTGTGTAAACTTTACGCAAGCCAGATTTAAGTGTGGTAGTTGGTTGACTTAGATTTAAGCAAAGTACTTTGCCGAAAAATGCAATTGAATACCAAACATGGATAAGTATCTTACTTAAAGGACAAGTCCACCCCAAAAAAAAGTTAATTTGCATAAAAAGAGAAAAATCTAACAAGCATAACACTGAACATTTCATTAAAATCGGATGTAAAAAAGAAAGTTTTAAAGTTTGCTTAATTTCACTAATCAGTTATATGCGCATCGTGGTCAGTATGCAAATGAAGAAACTGATGACATATCCACTCACTATTTCTTTTGTATTTTATTATATGAAATATTCTAATTTCTCCTCATTGGCAAGTGAAACAAGGATTAATTCCTCCCTGAACATGTGGAATTAGCATTGGTTAACACTACATGGTTCAGTCAAGTTAGTCCTTATTGTCAAATCTGTAAAAAATGAAATATTGTAGAATTCATAAAATAAAAAACAAAAGAAATAGTGAGTAAGGGACATCATCGTCTGTCTCATTTGAATGTGACTGAGTTATAAATATCACTGTTTTGTGAAAAATAAGCAAAATTTTAAAATGTCATAACTTTCTTATTTTAGATCAGATTTTGATGAAATTTTCAGCATTATGCTAGTTTGATTTTTCTCTATTTATTCAAATCAACATTTTCTGGGGCGGACTTGACCTTTTAGCAAAATACTAAGTAAAATACTTAAACAAATTGAATACCGGCCCTGTCCTCTTTTGGACATTTTTCAGCAGACGCAGAATCAGCAATGTTCAGTCTTTTTTGAAAAGAACAGAACAGGTGAACATGAGGCAAAACCATTGTTGGAGAAGGCAAACCCCTGTTACGAACCATGGAAAAACTAAATCACCCCAGGCCAGTTATTTAAGTATCTAAAAATGTGTTTCTTGACCTTGATGGGTCCAAAAAAAACACATGATTTGAGCAAACTCGCTCGCCATCGCATGGAGTCATTTTTATTTCTCTTTAATAGTTTCCTTATTTCGGGGCCGATTTTCTTTGTTCGAAACTAAAAACAGAATAACATTGGATTTCAAAATACAATATGCCTTTAAAACTTGATTAAATATCAAATACAATAATTCAATTCCGAAAGGCCTACTACAGGCAGATCTGCTCTTACGTAATATCAGCTGTTTTTTCTGGTCTAACCCTCGGGCTTGCGCCTGCGGAGGAGAAATGTTACATAAGAGGGATTATCGGGCGATACAGGGTTGATAGCGCTTGGGAATGAAATATCTTGGTTCCTCCGAGGATTTTGTTATCGGGGTATAGGACATCAGCAAAGCCCTGAGCTAGTGCGGTTGCCTCTGCAACGAGGGTTTGACGTAATGTGAGGTGTACAAATCCTCATGTGACCAATAGGGATTGCTGTTACAAGTGGCAAACTTTCAGAGTCCCGTTTCATAAAGAATTGTTATAACAAATTTTGTATAAAAAGTTTGCAATTAGCTAATCAGATTGAACGATTTCCATTACGTCAAACCCCCGTTTGGAGAAAGACCGCAGTTCAGGTTGCAAACTGCGGTTCTATACCCCATTTTGCGTTTGTAAATCCCAAAATCATTTCCAAGCCCAGGGGGCCGTTTCATAAAGCTGCTCGTAAGTTAAGAGCGACTTGTAGAACGACTGGTGATCCTTTCTTGCGCGCTAAATCATCGCCAATGGTGTGTACCATTTACCGCAAGACAGGATCACCAGTCGCTCTTTATTTACGAACAGCTTTATGAAACACCCGCCTGATCAACCCCGCTAGGCCAGGTAATCCCCGCTGTCTCAATTTTACCTCCACAGGCCAGATTATGAGCGTTGAGCCAAGGACGAAATGATAAACAACAGCTGTGCTATTACATAAGACTTCTCTGCCTGTAGTAGGACCTTCGGAATGAAATTATTGTATTCGATATTTAATCACGTTTTCAAAGGCATATTGTATTCAGAAATCCAATGTTAGTCCATTTTCAATTTCGAACGAAGAAAATCGACCTCAAAATAAGGAAAGTAAGTGAATTAAAATGACGGCATGCTTTGCTCCGGCTGTTGTGTTATCTTCGGACCGAGGTCAAGAAACAGGTGTTTTGATACTTAAATTGCTTGCTTGGGGCAGTTATGGTTTGTCGTACTTGGAGAAGAGAATTGATTGAGGGAAACTGGGGTATAGTATTCTCAAATTAAAGGTTTTCGTCATGTCAGTAGCTTAAAACTGTTATGGCAAATTTGTTACTGTAACAAGTTTTATGAAACAGACCCCTGATATATGATACACAGAAAGAGTGACACTTACAGGAGGGTGGCAGCGTTTGTCCTGGTGGACTCGGTGAATCGGTCGGAACTACAAAAGGTGGTATGGTGTTATTGAGAGACCCTGTACAACCCACAAGCTCATCGCTGACATCATTACAGTCAGGTTCGGAATCACAGACAGAAGACATAGCCAAGCACTTGGAAAAATCTTGGCACTGGAAGTAGTTTCCATCGCATACTAGAAAAAAAAGGAAGAAATCGAATATTGATTATGACATACAGAAACTGTAACATACTGATAGCCTATTCTCACACCGTTTTCTTCATCCCGGAGTATTGTTCACCCAATATTATCCTTAGCTGGACTATATGTGGGGCTAACTTTCCATTTAACACCACCTATATAATTACAGGGATTAAGGGTTATTTTGCCTGTGAAAATGGATATGATAGTAATAATGCTAATGATAACACATTTTTGGGAGAAGACAAAGTAATAAAGTGTATGGTAGTGACCAATCACGGCTGTACAGATGGGAAGGAGCTGAGTATATGTACTGCTTGCTTGACTCATTTCTGAAACTTCTATAATGCTTCCCTCATCAAGTTTTCATAGTTTGAGATAGATAGGACATTTGATTTTGCTTTCTGTTCATTCTTGTGTTTGCTCTTGAAAAGTGCGAGGAAAAAATGTTGAGCATGTCGTGATTCAGCAACACGTTGACATTACGTAGTACTGAACACCATTTGAAATAATAGTTAATCAATATATTGTGCTCATATCTGTACATTATAATGACAGATCATAGGGGGAATATGTACGGTCTTACTCAAAAGACTTAAAATTGCAAGATTTTTAAGCAAAAACGATGCAAAATAGTACAAATAATATAATAGCTTGTTGCAATACTTGTCTGGGATGGTTGTGCTGCAAACAGAAATAGACTCCTCCTGGCCTATCAATACAGGGTTAAGTAACGATATGATATGATATTTCATATTTGCTCCCCAGTGTGAAACAAACATTCTAATTTAATTTCACACAGCGGAGACTGAAAGACTGTATTGGGTATGACATATAGGTGACATGACACCTGCTCCTGCAACAATTACTAGTACTTAGGGTTTTATTCTAAGATGTAGGGTTAGGGTTGCAATAACGTTACGTTTAGGAAAGGGTTTATAGTTATAGTTTTATAGATCTAAGGCGTGCATTCGACACGGTAGATACATCTATAATGTTAAATAAACTACAGCTTATAGGATTGTCCCCTACTGCATTGTCGTGGTTTAATTCATACCTATCAAATAGAAAGCATCATGTTGTAATTAGACAATCTAATTCTGATCAACTTATTTTAAATCAGGGCGTACCTCAAGGGTCGATACTGGGACCCCTCTTATTTTTTATATACATCAATGACATGGTAAAAGTGGTAAAGAATGGGAGTCTTATCATGTACGCCGATGATACTACTTTGTATTGTACAGGTTCTTCTCTTAATGAAATTCAAATAAAATTACAGGAAGACATAAATAACATCCATCATTGGATAGTTAATAACAAATTAGGTTTAAATGTAGACAAAACTAAATTCATTCTTATTGGAAGTAAACCAAAAATAAATTCTTTTGGAGTTGAAGGCATCTCTTTAACCTATGACGGGACAGAGATAGAGCATTGCTCCAGTATAAAATGTCTCGGAGTAGTTATTGACCAGAACCTTATGTGGAATGATCATGTTAACTCTGTTTGCAAACATGACGAAATACCTCCATTTGATGACACTATACCCCATTTTTTCTCAATGAATTCTCTTCTCCGAATACGAAAACCATACTGCCACAGGCATGCAATGTAATTATCAAAACACCTGTTTCTTGACCTCGGTCCGAAGATAACACAACAGCCCGAGTGCGGTCCGAGAAAACATGTCGCCATTTTTTATTCACTTACTTTCCTTATTTCGAGGTTGATTTTCTTCGTTCGAAATTGAAAATGGTCTAGCATTGAATTTCTGAATACAATATGCCTTTGAAAACATGATTAAATATCGAATACAATAATTTAATTCCGAAGGTCCTTCTACAGGCAGAGAAGACTTACGTAATACACAGCTGTTGTTTATCATTTCGTCCTTGGCTCAACGCTCATAATCTGGCCTGTGGGGATTACCTGGCCAAGCGGGGTTGATCAGGCGGGTGTTTCATAAAGCTGTTCGTGAGTTAAGAGCGACTGCATGGTGATCATGTCTTGCGGTAAATGGTACAAACCATTGGCGATGATCACCAGTCGTTGTTAAAGTCGCTCTTAACTTACGAACAGCTTTATGAAACGACCCCCAGGGCTTGGAAATGATGTTTTAGATTTTCAAATGCAAAATGGGGTGAAATACCGCAGTTTGCCATCTGATCTGCGGTCCGTTTTCAAACGGGGGTAAGACGTAATGAAAAGGTATTTGCGGGTCTGGCAATGATAAAACGAATCCGTCCATTTATAGACAATGACACTATAAAATTATTATATAATTGTTTAATCCAATCGCAAATGGACTATTGCTGCGAAATTTGGGGAAACCGTTCAAAAACGCAAACCAACAAAATCATTAAACTTCAAAAACGGGCTGCGAGACTTATTCTAAATTGCAACATGTACACTCCTTCTAAAGATATGTTTACGGAGTTAAAATGGTTACCATTTAATCAACGTGTCAAATATTTCAAATGTGTCTTCATGTATAAATGCATTCACAACTTATCTGCTGACTACTTTGGCAAGTTTTTTCTCCAACTTGGTGAATTTCACCAAATTAACACCCGACAATCAGCAAGAGGCGATCTCGTACTCCCTAAATGTCGCACAGAATACCGTAAAAACGCATTATGCTATGACGGCCCTTCCCTATATAATAACCTACCAACTGAAATAAGATCTCAAATTAGCCTTGCATCATTTAAATTTCATTTGAAGAAGCATTTAGCATTAGCTAATCATGACCCTTCTTTTTAAGCTGCACCTCATTAACTTACGTAATTTACATTCGGCCCTCTATTTTTATTCTTTTGTTCGACTCACAACTTCAGCTTACTTTCTTAATTTTACAGATTTTGGCTAATTGTAATTGTAACAATACACGTCTTATAACTTTCACGTCATCTGCTTTTTAAATGATTGTACTTTTATTGTCAATTGCATGTTTCATTATTTCCTTCACATGTACTTACTAATTTATTTATGCCTCTTATGTTATGATGTTGCTATGTAAATGAATTTTTATAACTGTTATGTTAGCTATGTACACTGTCACAGGGCCCCATGGGAGACCAACACATTGTTGAATGGGCTTCCCTGTTTTTAAATAAATAAATAAATAAATAAATAAATAAAAATAAAAATAAAAATAGTTCATAGTCATTCAATTTGCATGTGGAATTCATAGCAGAGCAATTATCACTGGAGCAAAAGTCATGGAACCAAGATATATTTAATAATAATTGGCATTTATATAGCGCTTTATCAGTCTACGACTGCTCAAAGCGCTTCACAATTATTATTACCCGGTCACTGGATTCATAGCATTTCAAGCAGCCTGTTAGGTGCACACTTGCTATTTAAAACCACAATGACGGTTGTTTTCCTACCGGTACCCAATTAGCACCTGGGTGAGAGTGGCAATGTGTGGATTGACCCTCTGATTACAAGGCGAGAGTCAGAACCGCTATACCATGGCACTTCCACCTCTATTTACCTCTGCATTTATCTTCAAGTTCATCTGATCCATCAGTACAGTCATCCTTGCCGTCACAAAGAGTCCAGAATGGAGTACATTCCCCGTTGTTGCATTGGATTTCAGAACTCTTGCATACTAGAAACACATGAATAAAAATGATGATATCATTAATTGATAAAAGTTACTATTATGATACCTTTGCCTTCCAATGTTAACTATGGTAACAATGATCAACAGCCAATCAAAATCAAGGATTCCATGCAAGTTACCATAATGGTATGCAACGGGGCCCAGGAGGGTGTTTCACATGACTTAAGGTTGCACTTAAATTCGCACTTGCATGCAATGTAAAAGGCATCTGTTATATATAAGTAGAATTGTAAGAGTAATTACATTCATTTATTTAGTTATTTTCTCTTTAAGGATATTCATAGTATAGAATGATTAAGAATATTCCAGAATGTCTCAGTAAAGCTTTAATTAGGCATGTTCTTTAATAGGCTGAGTAATCTTTGTTATTTCTGAATAGAGATTGCTACACAATAGATTCCTAGTGGCAGTGAAACGAACAATAGGATTAGCTATGTTGTTTAGATTGTTAATTTCGCTGAGGTCATTCAAGAGTCTTCTAGAAGTGGACTATTCTAGAAATTGGCAGAATGTTCTTTTTGTAGGCAATACAAGAAGCTTCCAGAATAGTGAATAATTTGTATATAAGCTGGCAGTTTCTTCAAGGACATCATCACATCAGATCAGAACTCAGAGTTTCACGCCAGACTTTATGTCAGAGCATAGTTTATTTCCAACTGGAATACAACATTTATCTTCTGTGGAATTATTTGCACGCCATCAATGAACTGTTTGCAGTTACTTTGAGGAATTCTCAGTTCTCATCGAGATCATCAAGCTGTTTTAATGAACGCTTTTCAACCAATAGATTGCTGAAATTGACTGTTAATCATCATCAACATCGTCTTCACAGACATTTCAACTCGTTACAGAGACTCTTATTATTCATCCTGTTTCAACATCAATTTTATCATCGCCAACATTGTGGACATTAATTTAAGGAACCTTTGTCAACCAACCTGGGTACTATCATTTGGAATATAATCAGAACTGACACTTCAAGGGATGTAAGATCATTATTTGTTTTATGTTTTGTTTAGTGATCTATTTCCTGTAATAAAAGAAAAGGAAATCAAATCTAAAACTAAATTTTCATTGTTATTTGTTGAAGAATCGTAACACATCACTGAATAACAAGTCATAGTGGCTAACCTTTTAATATGGAGAACAGAAATTACTCTCCGGTAATTTTATTGGAGACAATGGCAGAGCGGGGATTCAAACTTGCAATCTCACTATCATGAGTACAATGCTCTCACCACTAGACCACACAAGTTGACCCCAAATCCCCTATGATATTGGCAAGTCTTTCAATATGAACAAGTGCAGCACCTCTGGGAGTCTTGCCTGCATTACACACATCAATATACATGTATAGTAACAGTGCTGACTTTGAAAATAACTATTCAATGATTATTCACACAAAACACCATTCAAATGATAATAAAATATTATGTTCATTGACCTTAAATGACCTTTGACCTTGATCATATTACCAAAGACTCCTGCAAACAATGAGGGATTATCATCACTTCAATGAACTAGATCCATAAACTGTCAGAGTTACATGTATGATGATATTTCAAAACTTAACCTTGGTTAAGATTATCAACGATGTGCTAGTGTCTTTCTACATGGCTTCCCTGCCTGTTTTGTCAATGATGAAAGGAGATGATTAGCCATGAAAAGACATGGCCCTGGGAAGCAGGGGTGCTGGTTTGTTTTTAGGCTTTGGTTACCAAATGACACATAGGTGAGAGTCAGATTTTGGGGAGGGGTTTCACCCAAGTTTCCTTCAGGAGTGAACACCTTCTTTTGTGCTTGTCAAATTTTCCTTGACCAAAATCACATTCATTCGGGAATGAAAACCTTTTTAGCCATTTTTTTTCTTGCTTGTCATTTTTTTCTTAAAAATTACCACCCCCTCTGAGAAAATTGTACCCATGCAAGCCTCATACTGGAAAGACATGGCTCTCATGGCCCAGTTAAATTGACTTAAAGACGTGTATTCTTAAATCGGGTTTAATTCAAACTCTGGTGTAAAGTTGTGGTTTTACTGTGGATAGCTAATTGTAACACAAATTTCTAACAGAACAGGTTCACTTAAAGCTTACTATTAAAATTATTATCGAGTTGTTTGACATCACCTCTGCCTGGGAGGCGAAAGCGGACTGAATCACTATGGCCTGCAGGTCTCTCCTCCGGATAAGTTAAAAATTATTCAGATCCTTCTTAACTTTCTGGGAATACTAACTGAATTTATTTTCCTTGCCACAATGGTGAAAGAACACAGTGAACATACAAAACACAATTTTTCAAAATTTTGACATTTTTCACCTTCCAATAACTTCAGCACAGTGTTAGTTCGCAAAAGAACTTGACATATATTAGAATATGTGCTATGACCACAGGCCTTCATAAAACCAAAGTACAATAAACACTTACTGCAGTTGGCTTCATCCGCCCCATTGGCACAGTCAACTACTTCATTGCAAACGTCATTCACAGGGATACATCTTTCTCCACAGTCAAACTGGTTTGAAGCACACACTGTTATGAGGAAGGGATGTGCAGATAATGAAAAAAATCTTTAACAAATTAAGAAGAGAGTTATTTTAATACAGTCCTTGCCTCTTCTTCTTGGGTATATGCCCCATCGCAAGATTATCAAAGAATGAAATTCATCCTTCATCATCTCATAATGATAACTATCATCATGAAAATTAGGAAACATCATTGTTACCAACCACAAACATCGTTATTAGATTAAATAATAATCCACATTTATATAGCGCTTAACACATCGGAACAATGTCTCTAAGCGCTTTACACATATATTACCCCGGTCATCAGATCCTTGCATGCCCGCATACAATGTATGCAACTTTCCACTCCCTGGGGAGCATTCCAACAAGAGTTCCAAGACTCAATTGCTAGGCATACTACATAGGCTTTCGCATCCTACCGGGTACTCATTGAACACCTGGGTGGAGAGTGGCAAATTGTGGATTGATGCCTTTTGCCAAAGGACGCTAGGCCATGGTGGGATTCGAACACACGACCCTCTGATTACAAGGCGAGAGTCAGAACTGCTACATCACGGTGCTTCCACATCAATTACTATCAATTGGTTGAAAAAGTGAGAGAAACCACTATTAAGGTATGGGAACAATTATATATTATTAACCGTATCAGACATCTGAGCAGGGCAACTTTGAAACATTGTTGCCTGCTTAAGACTGGGATCAAATGGCCGGTCAATAAAATTCCAATTGTTTATCCACGGGCCCAATTTATTGCCCGCTCAGGAAAGTCAATGAGAAAATGCGTGGAAATGTAGCGGGCAATAAAAGGCAGCGCTAATTAATATCCGGGTATTCTACGCGTTTTTGCACGCGTCCTTGAACCGCGCAGTGCTATACGTCATAATGGTAATCAAGTTAGGGAAAGCATCCATATTGTATTGGCAGCGTGCAACCGGCGAGCACACCCCCGCTGCGGTAATTAGTGAACAGGATGTATCTCCCCGCTAGACGCAGCTAGCGGCGGCGCGCTGCTCAGATTAAAACAGATTAACAAGAATCTAATCCTAGATTTTATCCTTGCAGCTTCTCGCCGCTTCTCGCAGCTTGCACGCGGCCAACTTGCAAGCGAATACTCGTACTCAAATGATGTGCTTTTTTATATTTCCGTTGGTGAAATGTGCGCGACCGATGTGGCGATTTTTCTTGTCCGCCCGACACGAAATGGAGGTAAAAAGACTCTTAGATTTTTAGCAAAATACTTCTTGTACGTTTCGAGGTGGAAAGATTCATATTGATATGAGTTTTATATTATTTCCCTTGCGTAATAATTATCTATTTCTTCCAAAAAAGTACAATCATCACTTGTTTTTAATCCGACCCGACATGAAATAGGGCATAGAATCTTCTAGCAATGTAAAATTATCACTTGCGTGTTTGTTTGGGTCCGTTTTGGCACGAAATGAAAGTATTAAAGAATGAAATATTGAGCTAACAAGTGTCTTAAAAACTTTAAAAAATATTTCTGGTACGTTTCAATGTGGAAAGATTCGTATTCATGTAATTAAACTTGCGAATTAATTACGTATTTCTTCGAACAATGTACGATAATCGCTTGTTCTTGAATTCGACCAGACATTTAATAAAACAAAATACATGGAATGTTAATTGATAACACGGGTCGTAGATTATTCTAAATATACTTTTAAATAGTTTTAAGGCGGGAAGAATCTAATTACCTTTCGTAATAATTTATGGTATTTTCCAACATTGTACGATTATCGCCTGTGTGTTTGTTTCCGCTCGGGCACGAAGTGAAGGTATAAAATAATGAAATGTTGAGCTAAAAGTGTCTTAAATGGTTTAGAAATAATTCTGGTCCGTTTTTAGGTGGAAAGATTCGTATTCATATAATTAAACTTGCGAAATAATTACGTATTTCTTTGAACGATGTACGATAATCGCTTGCTCTTGAATTCGACCAGACATTTAATAAAACAAAATATATTGGAATATTGACAGATAACACGGGTCCTAGATTATTTAACGCGGAAATAAAATAACTATTCTATTCTTCGAACAATGTACGATGATAGCTTGTTCTTGAATCCGACCCGACATGAAATGAAGCAAAATATTTGGAATGTTTTTAGATAAAACGGGTAGCAGATTTCTAAATAGTTATGAGGCGGAAAGCATCTGACTGCCTTTTGCAATAATCTACGGTATTTTCCAACAATGAACGATTATAGCTTGTTTGTTTATTTCTGCTCCGACACGAAATGAAGGTGTAAATGTGCGAAATATTGAGCCATAAACTGTCTTATAAACGATCTAAGAAATACTTCTAGTACGTTTCAAGGTGGAAGGATTCATATATATCTAATTAACCCTGCTTAAAAATTAACTATTTCTTCCACCAATGTACGATAATCGCTTGTTCCTGTTTTAGAATGATATAATTCACCTTGCCATTAATTTGATGGTTCAAATTACAAAATTTGTGATTTTATGCCATAATATTTCATGCAAAAGTATTCAAGTAATTTCATTTCATTTTTACATAATCATTGAATTTGGTCGCAGCAGGTGAGTATAATAGTGCTTCTTCGCAATTCATTATGACTGTTTTCATACACGTACATGTATACACAATTAATCAATTTAATGAAAAACGCTCAAGCGCAATGAAAAGAGCAGGATCTTTCGCAGAATATTTATGTCCGCTACGCCCATGACCCTTCAATGATAATTAATCAATATAATCTAAGTCGGATACTTTCTTTGAAAAGAACTCGCCGCGCATTATATGGTGAAAGCAAAATGACGCTTTGATCTTTAATGACTTAAACAGCACCTTTGTTAGGTCTTTCTTAATCATGCAGTTAATCTTAAAAGGGGATAAGAAGGAACATCCTGTGGAGTCTCTACTTTTTTGCCCTTGGTCGGCGAATTCATGTAAAGGGGGGGGGGGGGGTCGAAACTTATTAGACCTATAAAATCCCGGGCACGTTGAAATCAACAAAGTATATATAGCTCTATGGTATTATTATGTACAATTATATTTTTTAGGGCGGTAATGTCAATAGGCATCCAAACAGAATACCTTGTTAGAAGGCGGGATTACTTTGATTCTAACTTACCTTTTGTATCGGCGTGGGGATACAAAATCTATGCAAATTGTTAACATAATTAAAAGAAAGATAAACTTAAAAATAGGGGGGGTATAAAACCAAGTCCATACTCATGTGGGCACTTATGAGTGTAACTCCTAGATTTACCCGGGGCCACAATGCCTTGCCGCCTTTTCAGCTACTTTAAGAGATATGCCTCATTATATTGCTATATAACTAAGATCAAATTTCATTTGGCCTTTGTAAATGGCGCAAGAACGAGAACACGACACGAAGTGCGCTTGAATTTTCTATAAGGCAGATCCTTGACAATTTTGATAGTTTTGACAAGTGAGAACGTTCGTAAATAATCAAATGAAATAAAGCTTCCATTTGTTGGGGGAGAGGGTGGGGGTGAGCAGGGAGGTACATGTATGGCAATTTTGTGTCCTCTACGCTTAACTGACTTTTGGAAGGACGTGTCCCCCCCCCACCACATGTTTGATGTCCAACTACCCAAAACATATAATGTCGGCTTAATTGGTCGCTATTTTTAAAATCCCGTTCTTTAAATCTTCATGTTCTATTTTTCACATTTGTTTTTTTTTAACATCCTTTAATTCATTCTATTTGCTTTTCTCCGTTTTCACACTTTCTTTTGCTCTCGCGATTTTTAAAATTACATTGAAAAATTATAATTACCCGAAACACTTTTGAAATATAATGTTTGTCTGTTTATTGCGTGCTCATTGTTCATAGTTTCATGTTGGGGTTTATTGGAATAACGTCAACCTGGTCAGGCTTCCTGCTTTCACTCCTGTTCAAAGAAATCTTGTAATAGATATTTTTGCCAAGAAATGCACAAAGATCGTCCAGACAAAAAAAACCGAGATGCCAACTGTTTTCAATGAAGCTCGGGCTCAATGAATTCGATCATGAGGACTAATCACTCCTTTGTGAAATGACGAAGTGCCAGTTGCTCGAACTTGTCACAATAGCTCTAATTTCTATAGGGAATTAAATCTATTGTTTCTTCGCATTTTATCGTTGAAAGGATAAAAGCATTGCAGCTCTAACTTTGTTGACAAATTAGATACAGGAGAAAAGTGACGCTTTTTGGACAAAATTGTTAGAGATGTAAAATAATCATCAACAATTGCGTATGCATCAATTAACTAGAAATGGCACGAACATGGCAATGATTCTGCATGGAGTGGAAATAGAACATATCGTCCCTTTTTCAGTCCACGTTCATTTACCGCCTTGTGATGTGCATCTAGAGCAATATAAAATTCTGAACGCAAATTGTATGAATATATGCGGATCATTATTTTATGTACATTACTATATTTTTAAATCCCCTTGCCCGGCATCCGGGGTAGGAGGATGGGCGGCAGCAGTGTAATTTTGATTAGGGGGAGGAGTAACTTTTTTATACTTAATTTCATATCGGAACAAGAACAAGCAATGGTTGCATCTTGTTAAAAGATGTAGATATTATAGCGTAGGGAGAATTAGATTCTTTCCGTTCCAAAACTCTTCAGAAGTATATTTTTGATAATTTAAGATCTTTATGAACTCGATATTTGTCAACTTCATACCGCCATTTTATGTCGGGTCGGATCTCTTTCCGATTCGAAACCTTTTAGAAGTATCATCTAGATCGAAACTCTGTATAGGTATATCTACGATTTTCTTGAAGTCGACCATCATTTTATAACGGGACGGATAAAGAACAACAATCGTATATTGTTGGAAGATATAGATATTCATAATCCTACAAAAATCAATTATTTCCACATCGAAAGTCTTCAAATATATTTTTATTGACAGAGGATATCTTTTAACTCGATATTCCATACTGAAATACTTTCATCTCATGCTGGATTGGATCAACAATAAGAAATTTTGCGACTTTTATTCCATTAAAAAATGCCTTTTCGACTTTGTCGGGAAAATTAGTAATTTAATTTTTTTCGGACAAAACATAGGTTCGTCCATCTAGGGAAATATCAGTTATTTAAATCGTTTACACTCAAATTAAATTTCAAATCATGCACGATCGATCGTGCATTAATTTGAGATGTTTGTAACTCCATTTCATTTGTCTTTCCGATATTGTCGGGGAAAGTGTCATTTATGTTCTCAAAGAACATGAATTCAGTCCTAAAGATATATGAAATTTATCTTGAATTGTTTGCACCTCAAAACAACATCAATCGGAAATGATGGCGAAAATCAAAGAACGACAGAGATATTCCATGCATCCAACAATCTAATGGAATTGGTTCGCGAAATACGCAGTAGCACCCATTCATCATGTTCATAACAAAATATAGAGGGTGAAGAGTTTCCTCATTTGAATAACCACATGCGCACAAAAAAGGATCGTCACATCTATCAGTTCCCATTATTTGTATAAAGGCCCTAGCCTATTTATTCACAAAATGTTGCTAAACTTAAAAAATAGACCTAAAATGATACTGGGTCATCAAATATTGCAGTATGGAAGTTACAATGAGTATCATACAGTTTCCCTTTTTTTCATAAGTAAGATGTTTTGTATGGGGATGTCATCTGTGGATCCCAAGCGTTTTCTTTTTCTTCATTCAATGTTTCTTAATAAGAAAAAAATGGACTACTAAACCGCATATCCGGTTTGTTATTATTGTTCCTGCTCGAAATGATACAGAGCGATCAAAAGACGGCGTTTGTCTAGCTTTGAAAGTTAATGATAATGGGCGATAATTTGCATTCGACCCTTAACGCCCCCGCAATCCCTCCCCCCACTCTGCGTGTGGTCTTTAGCGTCACTAGGGAATTGTTAGCGCACTATAGGAAACTGGTGGATGAAAGGCTGATCGGATTTAATCCCGTGCCTAGAAATACAGTATTGAATATTCTTGATACTGAGAAGCACTGATTTTTATGCCGAGACTTAAACCTCGGTCACGTTTGATCTACGGCAGCCGTAAAGCGAATAAAAAACAGCCGTTTATTCATTTTTAAAAATACAAACCATGTATTTGCAGCTGGTTCAAAAATGTTAAAACGGCTGTTTTCGACTCGCCGTACAGCCGCTGTAGAGCAAATGTGACCGAGGTATAAATAGTAGTGCTGATTAGTGGCGTATACCTAGATTTTTCAAAGGGGGTGCAAATTCGTCCGCCCCAAAATTTGACAAACAAAAAAGGTCTTGAACCACAAGTAAATGACATTTCGCGCCAGAAAAAAAGACAAGCAAAAAAAGGTCTTCACATTAGGAGAGGGGTCACTTATGGCCCGTCAGGTATCACTTTTGACTCGTCAGGGGGGGGGGGGGGCAGGGATACGTCACTTGCATGTGCTGTGACTCGTCAGGGGGGGAAGTCTGCCCCCCCTTTATTTGGTACGCTAATGGTGCTGATCGTTGACTTTGGCCGGTTTATTAGGTCCGGTAAAAGGTAAGGGTTTGAATAAAAAGAATTAAACGTCTCAGATTAATTGAAAATCGTTCGGGACAGAAATTATTTCAAAATTGTTTTGATTTGGAAATTATATTGAAATAATTTAATTACCTTCTAGAATAAACTCTCTCCTAAAAACCCTCCTAACCCTATAGTACAATTCACGTCTCTTTTCAATTAAGTCAGAAATCTAAATTCTAAATACATTGGATAATGGTCTCAACGTCTCAGATCAGCTCATGAACGATCGGAACGTATTTTAAAATTATTGGAGGTGGAAATTATATAGAATTTATTTCAGATACCATAAACTATTTATCCTGAAATAAATATTATTCGCTTATCTTTCCAATGAAGTCAGAAAGGGAAATACGTTGAAATAAAAGTACTCGACATCTTAGATTATAATGCACGATCGTTCGAGACGTATTTTCGAAATTGTTTTGAAGTGGAAATAAATTATATAAATATAATTAAAACCTCCCAATGTAAACTCTTATTCTCCTGAAAGAAATACAATTCGCGTATTTTTCCAATAAAGTCCCACAGAAGCAGATTGCGTTCCCAGTAATTTTCAAGAATCAAGAGTGCCTACAATATCAAAAATTCGGCAAAAGTTACAACAACAAAAAACAAATATACCCAAACAAATTATATGATGTCAGAAACAAAATCAAAATGTCAAAAACATAAAAACAAAAATAACATAAAAGGAAGTATATCAAATTAACATAAAAAGGAAGGCAGCATGATGTCAAACAAAATAAAAAGAAGTAGACATTTTGTTGATTTGCGATTTAGCGTGTTGAATGATTTGGCGTCATTATCATTCTCCAAAACTTAGTCTGCCGTTGCTATATCATAGTTCGCCCTAATTTAGTTACATTCGGGCATCATATTCATATTGTCTCATTTTATCTGGCCTCTAAAAAATATTAATATCTTCCCATGGCAAAGATGAATAGGCCTACCACTCTATTTATACGCTCTTGGTGGACATTATCCGGCGAGTTGGATGATATAGGCCTATTCATACCAAGATGTCTCAAACTATGGCCTCAAGAGAGGTAAAAACTATGCATGGGCACCATTCGTGCAACTGCTCGATCATTAATATTCTTTTAAAACGAACGGTTGGTCTTGCGCTTCTTGATTTTCATGCTCAAGAATTAATATTTTTGTTGTCAGTGCTAAGAAGCAATGTTGACGTTCGGATAAAACGGGATAAAATAGGCGTGTAATGCATTATCCATCAGTATCCGGCCCCAAAATCATACGTTAAAAAAGTCATTAATTCAACTTATTTTTCATGTGTGAATCTTCTGTGTCGATCTCAATTCACAAGCTGCAACATTTTCGAAATCGGCAGTATTTCTATCGATAGTGTTAATTTTCAGTTCAGTTCGTTGACAACGGAAACTATCAAGAACCATCGCGACTTTAATATCGAGATCGAGAATTGTTGTCATAATCACATCGTGCGCACGTGGTTGTTGATCTGTACTCGGTCGCCATGCGACACGATGCGGCCGAGCATATACTAGCTAGCTGTAGTCGTTTCCAATATAGAGCGTGCTTGCATGCATGCTTTGCTAGGAACATAAAAGAGGAACGCCTTTCATTATCATGCTTATAAAAATAATAAATCGAAGTAAAACAGCACGACAAGTGGAACTAGCTAGTACAGGCACCACGACGTATATGTTAACTCTTCCAGAGCGAGCCGCGGAATTATTGAAGGCTAGTCGTGGCTGGCGCGGGGTACGTGAGATTGCCTTTGCGAATTTTGATAGAAATGGGGAGCAGCGGCAGCGCTTGAGATATCTACAGCGCAGCTAGCGGCAGCGAGCTGCCGCTAGATACAGCGAGCTGGGGATTAAATCTCTAATCCAATGGATTATAAAGTATGGCAGCGAGCGGCAGCAGGCACAGGGGGAGCTGCGAGAGCGGATGTGAGTTCTATTGTGCTTTAATTATCGCAGCTAGCTGCCGCTGGCCGACGCTATTATCCCGTCTTAAGGCCCGTTTACACCGCATCCGGCACGGCGACCGTGCATGGCACCACGGCAATCCGGCACGGCAAAAAAAATCGATCACCACTAAATCCTATTAGTCTGGTCTGTTAGCGGAATTATGTGGACACGGTGGACAAAAGCATGATTTTTTCTCCAGACCTTTGTTTATGTATGAGAATTAAAAATGGGGTATGCTCCAAAAAATCTGGCTGCAGGAACAGTGAAAAAAATGGGTGAAAATGTCAGAATTTATGAGTTTAGATTGGTCTGATATATAGACTAGCGCTAGTGCAAAACTCAATAGCAGTGCATTATTTTGCATTGGTTTAGTTCTTGAATTCAGACCCTTTTTGAACAAATATTCTGTTTGTCCTCACATCTCAATGCACTAAATATCTGAATGCAGATGCTAAAGAAGCCGAAGGGTGGTGGTGGAGGGGGTTGAATGTTGGTGTGTATGTACATATTTTGGTCTTGGGGTAAAGATGTGCCATATACATTTTTTGCATGTGTTGGAAATTGTGTTGCCATGGTAACAGTGTATTATGACAAAAATAAGGTAAAAATATTGCAGTTAAGAACTACTTCCTCTGTTTTCATCAGATTCTCATGAAATTTGGCACACACATTGGTCTTGAGGTGAAGATGTCTAAGACACATTTTTGTGTGTCTTTCAGAAATTTTGTTGCCATGGTAACAACATAACATTTGGTGAAAATTGGGAAAAAAAACCTTACAATTCAAACTGCTTCATCAGTTTTAAATCAATTCTCATGAAATTTGACACACACATTGGTATTAGAGTAAAGATGTACAAGGCACTTTTTGTATGTGTTTCAGAAATTGTGTTGCCATGGTATCAACATATCATATGGCAAAATTTAGGTAAAAACCTTGCAATTTGAACAACTTCATCAGTTTTGAACCATTTCTCATGAAATTTGGCTCATACATTTGCCTTGAGGTAAAGATGTGCAGGAACCATTTTTGTGTGCATTTGTCAGAGAGTATATTGCCATGGTAACCACATATGATAGCCAGAAATGCAGGAAAACTCATTGTGGATCAAACAACTTCCCCTTTTTTTAATCAGTGCTCATAAAAGTTGGAAGAAATATTCATCTTTGGGTAAAGATTCATATCAAATTCTAAACTGCATTAAAATATATGAGTGTGGGGGTATTAATCACCTTCAGTAACATTTCTAGGTTTTGGGGGAGGAGCGGGATTGGTCCTTAAAATCTGACATCAAAATAAAGGTTAAAGGCGGTGTCCATTAACACTCTTGAAATAAGCATCCCCTCAAGGGCATAGGCTGGGGGTACACTGGGTGAATGTGAAACCTTCCGCTGTGGCAAAGGAGTTCCAACACTGGCAAGCAAAACAAAATGTGTACCCCTTCTACTTTCAACGGCTGATTTTCCAAACCTTAGTTCCACCTCCCCAAGATGTGCACCCCTCCCCATACCACTTCTATCTCCCCATGCTCAACCAGTCTACGCCTTTGCCCCTCAGGGGTCTTTGGATTTTAAAGCGAGACATTACTCCCTTTTTTTTGGGGGGGGGGTCTTTAGAAAATGACCTCATAAAAGTAAAAGTTAAAGGATTATGACTAGGAACTTAACCCCCCCCCCTGAAAAAATAGGGGGCTGATATATTTTTTGAGCAGAAAAATGCCCCCCCCCCCCCCCCATTAAAAGGTAAGGAGAGTCATTTGCACTTCAGAGTTCAGACCGTTCATTTGATGTTTAATGCATGCTGCTTTGGTAAAAAATTGTTTACAGTAGCCAATTAATCATTGTTTATTTATATTCTCCTACTCAGTCTGTTATTCATATTCCATTCCTACTCTTTCTTTTTAACTATATCACATCACTCTTGATTTTGAGCTTCACCATACCATCTTATGGTTCCTCTCTTCTTTTTTTACCCCCTCTCTCTCTCTCTCCAAGTATATTTTTTCTGACATATTATAAAGTGTACCTTAATCATGCAACTAATTATAGAAATATATATATACAAAAATCTCTGCACTTGTTTTAGAAATTCACTTGCAAATCCATGACTCAATAACATACCATATCAAAAATATGCATATGTGCACAATAAATTTTTGCCTTCTATTTTCTTTCATTTAATTTTTTCAGTATATTTCTGTGACAGCCCCCTGCTTTATATATCCTACATCTCCAATTGTCAAAAAATGAATATTATGTTTCAGTAGCAAAATTGTTGGATGCAAGATCTGACTGTCACAAAAAATGCAAATAATTTTCCATTGGAGTAAGGACAGACGTATTCACTGTTCATTGAGCAAATTATGACTTTTATTTCTCTACATATATTCTAGTCATATCCCTTTCAGATGGTGGTAACTGCAGGAATGGGAAAACTCAGTGATATAACTAAAATTTTCACAGAGGATTTTCGGAAAAAAACTAAATCCATTTTTTTTTCAAGCAACAGTTATTCCATTCTGAATGCTGCAACTATGAATTTGATGCACCTTTACCAAAATATAATATCATGACAGCCATTTCTTCAATTCTTTAAACTAGACATTAAATATAGCTAATAGTATTATTTAGGACAGAGTGTAGCCAAAATAGAGTTTAAAAGATTATGAAGAAAATAATAAATGTCATGGTATTATATTTCAGTGTAGGTGTAAGCATTCAAAATGGAATAATTGTTGCTAGATAATAATGATTTAAAATAGCAAAGAAAAATGTACTTAGAGAGGGAGAAAAAGAGGGGGGGGGGGAGAGGAAACAAAACAAGAAGGTATGGTAAAGCTCTAAAGTGCAAAAAGTGCAAAAAGTGATGTAAGAAAGTCAGAGTAAGAACTGAAATGAACAAATACTGAGTAGGAGATAAATAAAACGTTGATTAATTGGGCACCGGAAATGATCTTTTATCACACCAGAATGTTTTAGGCTTTAAATTAATACGCTGAAGTGTAAAGGATTTTTCTTCCCCCCCTTTTTTTTTTGGGGGGGGGGGTTCAGTTCCTAGTTGTAATTATTTCCTTTTAATCTTTATGTGGCAATTTTCTAAAGGCCCCCCCCCAAAAAAAAAAAAAAAAAAAAAAAAAAAATGGAAGGGGTGCTTGCTTTAAGAGTGTTTAAGTTCCTAATGGCCATGGCCTTTAACCTTCTATATTTTTATGTTGTCAGTTTTTAAGGACCTCCTCCGCCCCCCCCCCAAAAAAAGAACCTATAAATGTTATTGAATGTGATTAATACCATGAATACCCTGCGCTATTTTATGATGTTAAAGGGGAATCCAACCCAAATAAACACTTGTTTTTAGAGGAAAAGGAAAAATCAGACAATAGGTCAAAGTTTAAACAATATCAGACAAACCATAAGAAAGTTGTGAATATATAAAAGTTGTAAACATTGGTAATCACTATATACCCATGAAGACTTCAAATTGGCCGCATACGTGATGTCATAATGATGTAAGGGAAGGACCACTCTTCCATGTACAGAAATAATTAATTGACTAAAATGTCTTTTTCAAAAGTTTTACTTCAAATTGTATCTTTCTTTCATGAGGACATAAAACATTATACTAACAGGTTTATATTACGGCCCCAATGGAATTTAGGAGAAAACCAAAAATCAAAGTACAAGGCCAATGGGAAAGTTGTCCTTGCAGCCTCGCCCCTTGTCATAATTTACTTACCCATTGTCAATTTGAAATCTACATACTAGTAGCCTTAGGGATCTTAATTTTAAAGCAGCCATAACTTTATTTTGCTTGTCCGATTGCTTTCAAACTTTCACCTTTCTTATTTTTCTCCTTTTCCACACAACATTTTATGACCAAGGCTGGATTCCCCTTTAACACTGAATATGAATCTTTACCAAAAATGAATATTTGTGTAAACTTTTCTGAGCACAGGCTGAAAACAGAGAAGTAGATTGATTCACAATTGATGAGTTTTCCCTGCATTTCTGGCTATATGTGGTTATCAAGGCAATGCACTCTCTGACAAATGCAAAAAAAAAAAGGTTCTTGCACATCTTTATCTCAAGGCCAATGTGTGAGCCATATTTCATGCATGAGAATTGGTTTGAAACTGATGAAGTAGTTCAAATTGCAAGGTTTTTACCTAAATTTTGCCATATAATATGTTGTTACCATGGCAAAACAATTTCTGAAACACACACAAAAAGTGCCTTGTACATCTTTACTTTAATACCAATGTGTGTGCCAAATTTCATGTGAATTGATTGAAAACTGATGAAGCAATTTGAATTGTAAGGTTTTTTTTCCCAATTTTCACCAAATGTTATGTTGTTACCATGGCAACAAAATTTCTGAAAGACACACAAAAATGTGTCTTAGACATCTTCACCTCAAGACCAATGTGTGTGCCAAATTTCATGAGAATCTGATGAAAACAGAGGAAGTAGTTCTAACTGCAATATTTTTACCTTATTTTTGTCATAATACACTGTTACCATGGCAACACAATTTCCAACACATGCAAAAAATGTATATGGCACATCTTTACCCCAAGACCAAAATATGTACATACACACCAACATTCAACCCCCTCCACCACCACCCTTCGGCTTCTTTAGCATCTGCATTCAGATATTTAGTGCATTGAGATGTGAGGACAAACAGAATATTTGTTCAAAAAGGGTCTGAATTCAAGAACTAAACCAATGCAAAATAATGCACTGCTATTGAGTTTTGCACTAGCGCTAGTCTATATATCAGACCAATCTAAACTCATAAATTCTGACATTTTCACCCATTTTTTTCACTGTTCCTGCAGCCAGATTTTTTGGAGCATACCCCATTTTTAATTCTCATACATAAACAAAGGTCTGGAGAAAAAATCATGCTTTTGTCCACCGTGTCCACAAGTAGGGTGTTTTTGACGCTAACAGACCGGACTATATGAAACTGTTTCCACTTCAACGGTGCCGTGCCGTGTTGTACAACACGGCGTAATTTGCCGGATTTGCAGATCGATCAGCAAGCCATTTTCAGAGCACGGCACACGGTTTTTTCACTTCTGGCCAATCACAGTCCAGATAAATTACGTCATTACCCACATATTTTCTGATCATGCGACAAATCGCCTGCGGTGAGAGTCTATGGGAGTTTACGTGTTAAATGCAAAATCGCACGTACACGTAGGTCTACGTGTATTACCTGCTGAAGAGAGGTGAAGGAGGACTTGATCTTGCCATTCTTGGTCTGGTAAGCAACTAATTAAGAACAAGTGTCATTTCGCATACTGTAGAACTGACCCCCAGAAAGTAGAGCACAAGATAAAGGGCAAATAATATAAGGCCGGAAATGATAATCTGGGATAGGGCCTAACGTTTGATCATATGTTAGTTAGACTCGGTCTAACGTTGTTTTTTGTTAGTTAGATCTAGGCCTACTACCGGTACCACGTCTGACGTTAGAAATGTTAAAACTCAGGCCTAACTTAAGATCTAACTTAGATAGGCTAGATATTTATCCTATAGGCTATAGCCTAAGCTAAGTCACATCTAACGTAAGGTCTAACGTTACTCGTTAGGCTTTATGAAGTTTATGTTAGACTCGGTACGGCATTAGATTGGCCTAACCTAGACTAGAGAAAGTTAGACTTGATCTAGATTAGACTGGAATCTAACTAACTAACATTAGGCTGAACTAGATCCTAACTTAGATCTAAAATTCTAAGGTTAGACCTAGGCTATAACGTTATCAAAAGTTAGACCTGTACGTTGTTAGGCCTAGTCTAGTCTAGTCTCTAGATCTAACGTTAGGTCTAACGTTAGACCTAAGTAAGTTAGACCTCAGGCTCTGAACGAATAAGATGAATTTTAAGATATATAGACTAGCCTAGCCTAGTATTTGAGAGAGGCACTGGGTCGTTTTGTCAGCAGCAAGAGTGGCAGATAGGAGGGTGGCAAGGAATAAGAGGGGATATGGATAATTGAGTGGTGAAAATAAAATGAGCGCACTTTCCTTTAATTAAGGCTTTATCCAGGGGCAGCTCAATCGGGAGCGATGGGAAAGGGTTTGGGTTGGCACTGCACTATAAAAAACGGAGTGCTATTTTAGCACTTAAAGTGCTTGTAATTTTTGTATAGCGACTGCACTACGAGTGCTGATTTTCTAGTTTAAATTTGAACTAAAAATCAGCACTAGTGCAGTCACTATACTTTATACAACTTACAAGCACTGAATTTTTTTACAGTGTGGCTTGCCCGAAACAATCCCCCAGAACAAAAGCGACCCCTTTTCAATATGAAATATGTCCTTTGTGTGCTGGCATAACTTATTAATCTGCACATTTCTGTCCCAAAATTTGATTGCTTTATTTGTGTAATTTCATTTTTTTCATTGTTTTTTTTTAAATAATTTATTTTAGTATTTTTTTTGGGGGGTGGGGCTGAAGTGATTGGGTATGTATACCTTACAGAGAAGACATAATTTGTTGACATTTTATTCAACAAACATTTTATGCCTAAAAAAAAACATTATATGACTTAGCTTATAGGCCCTCATGGAGGCAAAAAATTGTGCTTCTATCTTTTTTTCTTAGCATGTCACTATGTACTTTTCAAATGATAAAATGTATTATTTCAAGCTCTTGAAGACATTTCTAGACGATCACTTTTCTCTACAACAAAATCATTTTGATTAGGAGAATTTCTATTGTGCATTGAAAAAAATGGGACCCTGATCAGCAAGCCATCCAGTTACAATGTAAATGTAAGAAAATGCTTATTGGACACTGGCCTTTCCCTAATCGCTTTTGCAATTCTTCCTTAAAACCTTTATTATTATTATTATTATTTGCTAATAAAATTTATATGGAATGTGTTGCATGACAGATAACCGACATGGAGGAAGCCCTTATCCTAGAAGTGTAGGAAAATCCAATCCTGTATGACAAGAGATTGGAGATGTTCAAGGATACAGAAGAAAAAACGATGTATGACATGACATTGGGCGTCAGCTTGTAATCTCAGGTTGGTATTGTTTAACGTCATATTTTTTTTTTTCAAACTTCACGATTTTTTTCACTATCAATTTGAAGAAAAATATTGTACAATGTACATCTTTAGAAAAGAGTTATATTTGTATGTGGATGTTTGAAAGCAAATCAAGTTCACAATCTAACAACTGTAGCTACCTTCCGGTTGTTGTAATTCAATGAATATCAATAGTAAGTTTTGGTCTTTATGGCTATTTCAAAAATTGTTTCCACATGTGTAAGATGGTCTATAGTGTTTTAATTAAAAAAAATAACGGAAAGTAAATGAGACATAAGAGCAAGGGTGTGTAAATGCAGAAAGAGACCTTGCTTTGTGATGTGGACCAGAAATTTTATACCAACCACTCCTCACAAATATGTAATATAAATATCACGTCACTTTTACAAGCAAAAAAAAATGAAGGAGGCAAAATTCTTTACTTTCAAAAGCACGTTGTCCATTTTCCCATTAAAATATTTCGGGGGGGGGGGGTTGTCCCTTGAGATGAGTCATAAACAGAAAAGAAAATTTTTAAAGGTTATAGGAATTAGATTTCGTGTTTTTTTAAAAAAATCATCTTTAGGTGACGTAGCGAGGTGAGGGACAACTTCCTAAAAAACGACAGAAAATGGAAAGGAAGAGTGGTGACGGAGCTCCCTCAAATACAGCACGTAAATACAAGTACAGTGAGGCAATGGAATTCCTAGTTCCTCACCTACATAATCGAGAGTAAGTTATCCAGAAGACGGTCGGGCAACAGCTATGGTATTAATTTGCACTTTGTGCACTCTGCAGGGTGGATATGAGAGCTCTCGTACAAACTATACGAATCAATTTTATTGATGGTTGGCTCATTCTCTCATGTTTACATCAACCCGTTTCCTGTAATTATTATATATACATCTACATTTTCATTCAATATGATTGATCATATTTGTACCTGACTACCTGTGCAAACTGAAATAGTACAGGTTATTGGGTGTTGCATTTCCTTGAAGTGAAAGCCATTTGCCTTCTGAAAAGTAACCCGCCCCTTAAAAAAATAATATAATAGAATAAAACTACAGACGTTAAGAATATTAATGAATTGAAGAACAGACAGACTGTATCAACTTGTCACGATTTTTTAGTATTCAGTATTCTGAGTAAAACATATGAAATAAATTTGAATATATGATTTTTCTGTCAACAGAACAAGCTCAATATTGGATCCTGTGTTTGATGTGGACACACCAGGAGAAGCCTGTACCAAGCAGAAAAAAACTGCATGAGCAGGAGAATGGTGGGTGACATCTGTCCACAACGTGGGTCAGGCTTCCTCGTCATCATCCTCAGGCACGTCCGCAACATCAGTCCAGTCTTCAAGTCCCAACTTCACTTCAAATCGAGGACACAATGTTGCAGTATTTTCAAAGCACCGATAGTCATGGTGACAACATAACTGTACATCAATATTTATCCAGCTTGTCCCCTATTGTCCCACACTGTAAAAGTTACCTCAATGCCAGCTCCATTGCTATGAGATTAAATTTTGGTCTTCTGAACATTGAACATACTACTATAGGAATTAAAGGTTTCGTGTCATCTAAATCTAAGTCGATTCCTATTGATGTTATAAACATCTCACAATTTAAGAATCCAAATATGTTTCACCGCTAAAAAGAGAGCTGATATCTTATTCCCTCTGACCATGGAGCTAATAGCTCTATGCTCTGACATCACTCAATACTCATCCGATACGGATTGTTAGCTAACAAAGGGACAGTGGTTTGTAGTTTGCCAGAGCTAACAACCTGTTAACAGTCTCAACATAAAAGATGCAATGTCAGACATGCAGCATCACCAACAAATTAAAAGCGGTGTATATGATTACATCTGAATGACTTATGATAAATCCATATGAAATAAATCATTTGCAGGAAATTTACAACTTTAATGACTGATATCGTATTATAAACAACTACACCATAAAATGTGTTATTTTAATTTCCACTTAAATTTTTCACTTTGACATCTCCCATTGTTACAGTTGCAAGTCAGTCTCAATTTGCAGAAATTACGATTGTGAATGATTATGATCTTCCTCTTTTGTAGATCTGGAAAATATCGTCTGAGCATGTTCACCATTTATTAAAAATATATTTATTTCTTAAATTATACTTGAATTTAAAATCAGGATTTGTTCACAGATAAGAGAAGTTGAACATTTTGCACATCACAGAAATTTGGTTCATGCAAATACATGTATTAACATGATCACTTGTAATGCACTATCAAATATCAATACATGAAACCAGTTACTGTGAAAATAAAAATGATGGGTACTGGACGGAACGTTTCTGGACTAATGTTTTATTTTGGAAACAGAGATCTAGGATTGTTTGAAATATGACAAAATGTTAGAAACAAAATTTCATTTCTAAACAGAATGGCTAAGACACTCCTGGGGCCTGTTTCATAGAGAGGTACAACTATCATAACTTTGTCTTTAATATGGCGCAACATCCAATTATAATTGTGGTTTCCATGGTAGTTGCCATAATGTTAAAGTACTTTTAAAATGGGCCCCTGGACATGAAGAATACTGACAAAAGAAAGTTGATGGTGAAATAAAAAGAATACATTCATCTTCAAGAAATTTTTTGACGCCCTATGCATTTTATTTGTTTATATATCTCGTATTATTTTTTTCTGTAATAAATTGATGAGCATCACTTTTTTTTCAACAACAAATATAATGTAGATTGCTGAAGAACCTAAAATATATTTGGAGCTGAACTAAACTCAAAATAAAGATGTCGACAAAATGAAGTCCAGTGTTGCTCTTATTTATGGGGCCAGACCTCACTTGGCATTGCTTTTCAAGAACAAGTCCACCCCAACAAAAAAGTTGATTTGAATAAAAGAGAAATATCCAACAAGTATAACACTGAAAATATCATCAAAGTCGGATGTAAAATAAGAAAGTTATGACATTTTAAGGTTTTGCTTAATTTTCACAAAACAGTTATTTACACATCCTGATCGGTATGCAAATGAGGAGACTAATAACGTCATTCGCTCACTATCTATTTTGTATTTTATTATATGAAATATGAAATGTAATTTTCTTCTCATTGTCAAGAGAAACAACAATTAATTCCTCCCTGAACTTGTAGAATTAGCATTGGTTTAGTCAAGTTGGTCATTATTGTCAAATAAATGAAATATTGTATTTTTCAAAGAATAAAAAAAGAAATAGTAAGGGACATCAACTGTCTCATTTGCATATCACTGCGGTGTGCATATCACTCTTTTGTGAAAATAAGCGAAACTTTAAAATGTCATAACTTTCTTATTTTACATCCGATTCTGCATGAATTATGCTAGTTTGACTTTTTTCTATTTATTCAAATCAACAGTTTTCTTGGGTGGATCTGACCTTTAAACAAATAATATACCGTATTCAAATATGTTCAGAAATAACTTCGTATAACCAATTTAACTGAGAGAATAGAAGAATCGAGAAAAGTGGAAGAACTAAGGGTGAAAGGTGAACCAATGAGCACGAGGTCATGAATGAAGAAGAATGTTCTGAATATAAATGAGAAGACAATAGAAACATGTGGAGTTGGAATGGCAATAGAATCTGATATATAAACTAAGGAATGAGATGAACAGGTGACAATGGCATAGAAATGGGAAGTGAAGTATGGAAAGCAAAGTGTAAAATAAAAAGATTAATCATGACAAAATTCAATTACATTTAAATAGAACGATCCATTCCCATATAGATGAGTGAAAAACAAAGAATAATTGTGTCTGTCCAATGAGCAGTTCGTCAGATTGATGCTTCTTGGTGGAATTCAATACAAGATTAATTTATACATAGGACATAGATACACGAAAACCCAAAAATTACTTCTTGCCACGCCTGAAGCAGGCTTCTTTGCTTTGGGTGTCATTGGACGTTTTTTTGCCTGCTGGACGGGATCCGAGCACGGCTTTATTGCCGTGCCGTGGTGCAGTGGAAACTGGAAAACAGCACGGCGTGCCGTATGCCGTGCCGGAATGCCGTGCACGGTCGCCGTGCCGGATGCGGTGTAAACGGGCCTTTAGAGTGTGCAGGCGTACGCTCGCCGGGTGCACGCTGCCAATACAATATGGATGCATTCCCTTAAGACAACGCTGGATACTGCGTCCCTAGGCCAGGGACGCATCATTTCAATTACGTCACAATGGTAAAGTTCAGAGGCCCAGTCTGCTCAACATGATAAACTAGATTCTCATTCTAAAAATTTAAAATATCTAAATTTTAACGATTTTTGCTCTAGATGTCTGATTTGGTTAATAATAGCAATATTGACTGGCCTGGGGGCGAAAGGACATTTATCGCCCTCACTAAATTGATATCACCCTCGTCTACGACTCGGGCGATATATGTCGTATCGCCCCGAGGCCAGTCAATATTGCTTTAATACTAACTGGCATTGAGGAGAACATCAAATATGTCACCCGCAACAGAATCATATTAGCCCAAGTCCTTAGATGAGGGCAATATGGTTCTTTTAAGAGCAACATATTCGATGTTTCCTGAAAAAAAGAGCCAGTCAATATTATTACCTATGGGTATACAATGTGTAATTCAAGGTATTATTTGGAACAATTTAATTGCCTTATCACTACTTCTAATTTCCGGTTATTCACAAACTTAGCAAAGTAACCCTTAATAAGCAATTGTGACGTAAATTGTTACCTAGCAGTCGCACATCATGCATGGCGCACACATACTGTACACTCAACGCGTAGAAATTTTGTGCTTGGGTTACATTTGTGTATGCACTGGCCGCGCCGCGCATTATCTACAATGCGTTGGTTCATAAACTGGTTCCAGCCAGATTTCTCAAATACTGAAATCAGCGATCAAAATCGGCTCCTACTGCACAAGCGCATTGGCAGAAATATGGCCAATATTGCCCTCTGTTTTGTACAGGATTCCTATGGGCAAAGGCCAGGGAGGGCAACATGGCAAATGTTTACCTCGTTGGTCACAGATTGAAAGTAGCAAGCGAAATATGACTTTTATTAATCTCCTAAGATGCCTTGTTTAGGTAATAATTATTGATGTTGTATACCTAAACAATAATCTTTTATTCATAAAAAGTCTGTCTTTTATTCATAAAAAGTCTGTTATGAATATGAATTAAATGGGTGACCAATTATGTACAGGTATTGCACAATAATATGCCCTCACCTATGGCCTATGCCTTCAGGAAACTTGACTCTCATCATGTGTTCAAAATGAGAAAATTCCCAAATATTAGATATGACGCTAATCATACCCTTGTCATTTACAAGATCTTCAAATATATCCTTCATTTTCTGAGGAAGTGAGGGTAATAATGTTTTTTTCAATGATTTTTTATAGGGAGGGGGTCCCAATATTCCAGAATACTTCAAAACCTTGCTGCAGCAAGTGTTGACAAGTATTCTTGGTCAAATAATTAAGTCCCCGTACTAATTAAGTCCCTATGCTAATCAAGTTCCCATACTAATTAGGTCTACTAGTTAAGTCCCCATAATAATGAAGTACTCATACTTATTTATAGCCTCGTATTTATTAAGTCCCCACACTAATGAAGTCCATGTGCTAATTAATCTTAATACTAATTAATTCCCTGTACTTATTGAGTCCAAGTACTAAGTAATTCCCCATACTAATTAAGTCCTTATATAAATTAAGTTTCCATACTATAAGTCACAGTACTAATTAAGTCACTATTCCCGATATAAATCAAGTCTCCATACTCATTAAGTTTCATTACTTACCGCAGTCTGGAGGTTCGTCTGTATAATCTCCACAGTCATTGTGTCCATCGCATATGAACCTTTCATTCACAATGTTACCATTATCACAGACAAAGGCTATCAGAAAAGAAAGTGGCTAAAAGTCAGTAATTATTGAGACACAAGAATTAAAACCCTTAGGTCACATCAATAATAATGATGGTGTTCCATGTTTTAAGTCAAACTTCATAGTTATTTCTATGGATGGATCCTATGATATAGAAACAAGGGATCAACATAATAATAATACCTGCTTATATACCGTGTGAGTAAAAAAAAATGACACAGAATAAATCCCTAATTTAAGGGAAAATATGTCATTAATGTATCATTATTATATATGGGCTGAAAGAGTATCTTCTCCCATATAATTTGATACCATATTTATGTGGTATATATTAAGGATTGGATGATCAAGAGGTATTCTTTGCAGTGATGTTATTCTTTATTTTTGGCAAATTAAGGCATGGCTGCAATGAATGATCCAGATGTCAATGATGTCATAATTCTACGCGGGTTTCATCACAATCTATTTCAGAATACCTTTTCAATAATTTCACCTGCATCACACGATTCAATATAGCAGCAGTGCTGACTTTGAAAACTATTATAAATAATTATTCACAAAAATCACGAATTATATAATGGTACAAGACTAGGCATTGACAATAAATGACATTTGACCTTGATCATGCAACCTAAGACTTGTCAGTGATACTTGATTACCCCTATATCCACATTTTATAAAGTATGTCTATAAACTTTGAAAGTTATGACAGCAATTTAATAATTACCTCCAAAATGGCTAAAATTCATTGACCTTAAATGACCTTTGACTTTGGTCATGTGTCCTGAAACTCGCATGAGATATTCAGTGATACTTGATTACTCTTACATGTATGTCCAAGTTTTATGAACTCGATCCATACACTTTCAGAGTTATGATGGTTATGCAACAAATACCCCAACATGGCCAAAGTTCATTGACCTTTGACCTTAGTCATTTGACCTGAAACTCGCACAGGATATTCAGTGATACTTGATTACTCTTATGTCCAAGTTTTATGAACTAGACAATAAACTTTCAAAGTTATGATGGTAATTCAACAAATAACCTCAACTTGGCCAAAGTTCATTGACCTTAAATGACCTTTGACCTTGATCATGTGACCTGAAACTCGCACAGGATGTTAAGTGATACTTGATTACTCTTATGTCCAAGTTTTATGAATCAGATCTATAAACTTTCAAAGTTATGATGGTAATTCAACAGATACCCCCAACATGGCCAAAGTTCATTGACCTTTGACCTTGGTCATGTGATTTGAAACTCGCACAGGATGTTCAGTGATACTTGATTACACTTATGTCCAGGTTTCATGAATCAGATCAACAAACTTTTAAAGTTATGATGGTAATTCAACAAATACCCCCAATTTGGCCAAAGTTCATTGATCCTAAATGACCTTTGACCTTGGTCGTGTGACTTGAAACTAGGTCCATATATTTACTAAGTTATGATGACATTTCAAAAACTTAACCTTAGGTTAAGATTTTTATGTTGCTTGCCCCAACATGGTCTAAGTTCATTGACCCTAAATGACCTTTGACCTTAGTCATGTGACATGAAGCTCACGCAGAATGTTCAGTAATACTTGATTAAACTAATGTCTAAGTTTCATGAACTGAGTCCATATACTTTCTAAGTTATGATGTCATTTCAAAAACTTAACCTTCGGTTAAGATTTGGTGTTGACGCCGCCGCCGTCGGAATAGCGGTGCCTATAGTCTCACTCTGCTATGCAGGTGAGACAAAAATTGTTCAATAAACACACACTTTTTAGTAATTATTCTCAAATTCATTTCATTGAAAAGGGATTTGCAAATATGTTTACTAACTCATATAGGATTATCATTTATGATATCATTGGCATATAGATTCATTCATTGAAGTCATGCCTTACTTTGGACAAATAAAAAATTAACATCACTGCAGAGAATACCTATTGGTTATCCAATCGTGAAGACATACAATATAAATATGGTATCAAATTATCTGAAAGAAGATACTCTTTCCACCTACAAATAATGATTATGCGTTCAAGACATATTTTCCATTACATTGGGGATTTATGAGGTGTCAATTTTTTTCTACTCACACGGTATAGAATATTTACACATAATTAACAAATTACATGTATGATTAACTTCGCATTTCTGCTGTAGAGCAAGCATGTGAAGACTTATGAAATTGAAATTATCTCTTTTATGTTACAAAAGCATTAATTTCTATATTTTTATTATGAACTGCCTGTATAGTGTACTCCTAAAATAAATTGCATTTGGCTTGAGTTTTGATTGACTAGACTTTACATACATCTTTCTATTAAATAACAAAGTTTATTTTTAAGAAACAGTAAATGAGATAATAGAAAAAATTGAGATAATAGGTCCTTAGGTATATCACTACAATCATTAGCAACATAATATAGATTTCATTGTGGTTCAACTCGACACAGTATTTTATTTCAATTTGTTGACTGTGCTGCATAATTGCTGAATTTTTACTTGTAAGTCATGGGCAAATTATAATAACTATAACAATAATGTAGCATATTGCTGTAACAAATTGCAAGTTTATTTTCTAATTGACACTTTTTAAATATTACCATTTGTGAAATTAACTTTAATAGCAGCATGGAAAGAATACAAAATTTATCACGGATGAACTTTATTGAATCTCATGGGTTAGGGTTTTGTTTGATGCAAAAAGAGGAAGATCAATCTCTATAGAAGCTTGCCGGACAATCCAGGTCAAATTACATTTAGCTAATGCATGCTCACACACTGGGAGAGCATTTGAAGAACAGTCAAGTTAGGAATTTCCATTGACTAATATTTTGTCAGCCCATCAGAAGCAGGGATGTCTAGTAGCTTATAACACAAGTCAGTGAATGTCACTAATTATTTGTTTCATGAAATGCTCCCCATAGTGCAGACACAAAAGAATATGCGTTTGTATACTCACTGCATCCGCTTTCATCATCGCCACAGTCCTGTCTACCATTACAAAAGTACCTCCGGTGCAAACAGGTGTTGAGGGGACCACATCTTATTTCTTTGATACTAGGACAATCTGTGCAATTCAACCAGCAAGTAATAGTTTCATAATAATTCAGGGGCAGATCCAAGGGTGGATCCAGGGGGGGGGGGCGGAGGTGGGTGCAAGGGATGCGCACGCCACCTCTAGATTTTCAGAATCAACCATAGAACAAATTAATAAAACTTAATGCACAAAAGTTGTCATCTGTGCTACCTCTATTTTAAACTTAATTCTAGAGCCCCTCTATATATATATATATATATACAGTACTTACAGAACACCAGGGCCCTATTGTATACATACAATGGTAACTAAAATATTGTATACAAGAAAAAACAACATGCCTCTTCTAGCCAGGACTATATCATTGACACATAATTTCTTACCATAGGGAAAATCCTATAGGGGAAAAGAAATATATTATCAATGTCCTAAATGGAATATTTAAAGCATCCGGATTTGGGTGGAAATCTAGTTTAATTTTCACCAGCAAAATTTAGCATTCTCAACCTGTAACAAAGTTACTGGAGGAATACTACAGTCAAAGAGCGTAGTGCATATGATGCCATCCTCCATGAATGAATTGTGATTACTTATACATTTAGGGATACTAAACAAGGCAAATGCCAAGCGTTGTCTCGCCTGCATAATGCAGTCATGAAAACTACATGTATGCTATATGACTTAGATGGACCTCTGTTACGAGTTTAGCGATCCCACCTCCAAGCTATAGAAAGTTATTGTGTGTACAACACAGCAGTTCCAGTCATGGAAAGTTCATTGAACTTTGACCTTAATCAAATTCAACTCACATTCGAACTTGACCTGTACCTTCAAAAGATGGATCTCTTGTTTGAATTTGGCAATCCTACCTCGAAGATATAAAAAGTTATTATGTGTACAACACAGCACAGTGACAGTCATGGAAAGTTCATCGACCTTTGACCTTAATCAAATTCAACTCACATTTGAACTTGACCTGCACCTTCAAAAGATGGACCTCTTGTATGAATTTGGCAATCCTAACTCAAAGATATAGAAAGTTATTGTGTGTACAGCACAGCACCGTGCCAGTCATGGAAAGTTCATTGACCTTTGACCTTATTCAAATTCAGCTCACATTCGAACTTGACCTGCACCTTCAAGAGATGGACCTCTGTTATGAATTTGGCGATCTCACCTCGAAGCTATAGAAAGTTATTGTGTGTACAACACAGCACAGTGCCAGTCATGGAAAGTTCATTGACCTTTGACCTTATTCAAATTCGACTCATATTCGAACTTGACCTGTACCTTCAAGAGATGGACGTCTGTTATGAATTTGGCGATCTCACCTCGAAGCTATAGAAAGTTATTGTGTGTACAACACAGCACAGTGCCAGTCATGGAAGGTTCATTGACCTTTGACCTTATTCAAATTCGACTCATATTTGAACTTGACCTGTGCCTTCAGGAGATGGACCTCTGGTATGAATTTGGTGATCCCACCTCGAAGATATAGAAAGTTATTGGGTGTACAACACAATTGTTGACGACGACGACACCGGAAATAGTGATACCTATGTCTCGCTCCGCTACGCAGGCGAGACAAAAACCTGTGACACGGTATCATACATATAGTAATGAAAATCTTTTAAGAATCTTGCTACAGAATTTTTCGTGTTCATTTATGAATTCATATTCAAACATGTATTTATTGATTCAGTAAATTGATTCATTTATTTGTGTATTCATTAATTTTTAATCATTCACGTATTTATCTATTCATTTATTTAATTTACTCATTTATCAATCAATTAATTAATTTATTCATTCATTCATTCATTGACTCACTTTACTTAGTTAATTACTCACTTACTTTTTTCTTACTTAGTTACTTATTTCATTTATTTCTCTCTTTTTTTTCTTGGGGAGGGGGGGAGTCAAAATTCTATGGAGGTCTAACATCTGTCTGTGGTGAGATGGAATGTCTGTTCATATCTTAAGTGATATTTTGGCTGTACATGTATGTCGAACAAAGCACTTACCACAATCTTCATCGGCTCCATCAAAACAATCATGGATTCCGTCACAGCTGCTTGTCTCATTGTAACAGCCATGGAAAATACCTCCACATGAGAGTTCACTTGATGGACATTGCACTGAAAAAAACATATAATATATACCATGGCACTTGAGGATCGAGCTAAAACTATTCACATCAAAGTAAAATCAAAAGTACCCTTCTTGTTCCCGAGTGTAAATAGTTTTAGCTTGATCTTGGAATGAGTCATATTTGTTTTATACCCCTTCTACCGGTATCATTCCTCATCACATCATATAAGAAAATTTATAAAGGAAAAAACTTAATGACTATTTCATCTAACTTTTTCGGATATGCTAGCTGATCACTTAGCAGGCAGTCCGTGGACCATTTGTACGAAGTGTAAACACAATTGGTGCAGAAATAAAGATATGAGAGCAATTTGAACAAAAAGTTGACCGTTTGACCATTAGATGTCTTTTCACCCCATCATCCTCAACAACACACATGTGGTATTACTCAAGGATCATTTGAAACAAGTGTGATCAAAATAGATGCAGAAATAAAGAAATGAGAGCAAATTACACAAAAACTTCAAAAAAGGAATGGACATGGCCTCATATCATTTGACCTTTTGACCCCCTAGATGACCTTTGGCCCCATCATCGTCATAGACACACATGTGGTATTACCAAAGGACCATACATGTATGTACCAAGTGGGAACATAATCAATGCAGAAATAAAGAAATGAGAGCAAGTTGAACAAAAAATTAACATTTTTTAAACAGAACAACAGACTAACAGGAGAAGTGATCACTCGGTCTCTGCCCAACTTTGTTCAGGTAAGACAAAAATGATTAGTCAAGAATAAAGAAATGAATGCAAGTTGAACAAAAACTTTAACATTTTTGAAACAGACTAACTGGAAAAGTGATCGCTACATGTACTTCTCTGCCAACCTTTGTTGAGGTGAGACAAAAATGATTATAGTCAGGCTGCTCAAAAGTTACAATTAAAAACACTGGAATAATAAAGATTCCTGTGATGATCACTTACATGATTCTTCTGACACTGCTCTTATGTTGGCAGACAGAACTAGCCTTGACGTCACATCTGTCAGGGGTTTTTCTATACTGATCCACATTGAGTTCCCGGGAGGAGTTATATCGCCTACTTCGATACCATGCTCATCATTAAACGGGAGCCCTTCAACCTGAAAATCAAAATATGACATTAATATTAGTCAATCAAATGGCTTTCTATGTAATTTCTGCATTTGAGGTGTTGTGGCTCAGTGGATAAGGTGTAGTAAATGGGTACCTGGTAGGAAGTTCCTTGAACGCTCCATGCGCCCAATCAGGGTAGCCGTGCTAAAGCCGGGTTAATAGTATGCTGCGTGTAAAAACATTGTATTCTAATATTTTAACATTCAAAGAGCGCTTAAAAGTGCTCTAAATTTTGCATATCATTATTATTATATGTACAAAAACAATTTTCTAGCTCATTTTCCTGATATAGCAGCATGTTTACTGCAGGTACATAGACTAGTACCTGGCAATCTCATGTCTCATATCTTTATGTTAATGTTTATGTTGTGTTATGGTCATTAATGTTGTAACCTTGGTAACGAGCATCAATTTAGGGTGTTGCAAAAAAAAGCACACAATCATTTATGAACACTTTCTCAACTATCACCAGATTATGAAGCCTGCTTGCATAAACAATTGTTTTTAAGCCAGAGAAATAGCAGGCATGGTGGTTCAGTGGTAAAGTGCCCACCTCATGAACGGGAGGTAGTGGGTTCAAACCCCTGGAGTCCTACCAAATCCTTTAGGACCTAACGCATTCTGGCTAGGTGCTCAGCATTTAGGTTGGAGAAGGGTAATAATAGCACATTATTGCATACAGGGCCTGATAGAAGAGCAGTTTTATAGCTGAAGTAGTTACCCAGGGTAACTAAAACATTACTATTATTATCATAAACCACCTTAGTTGTGAAAACTGGCAAAATTACATACAATTAATATTCCACATTTCATACAGAACCTTGAATACGATACTGCCTTCGTCACTGTAATCGAGGCCAGTGCCAATCATAAGAGTATGTGATGCTTCAGTGATCAAAGAGAGTACATCCATTAGAATCCTTGACGGGGGTGTCACTTGTATTGTCCATATCATTTGAAGAGGTAGAGGAGTAACTAGCAGAGGATAGCCAGGAGTTTGAATGCTGGCCACCTCTCCTTCGTTCAATACAAAGGTTTCCAAAGGACCTGGGTGATGAAGTAATTTCACAAAAGGCATGTGTTATGTAGTATTAATAATAATAATTATAATAATAATAATAATAATAATGATGATAATAATGATAATTATAATAATTATAATAATAATGTAAAACTTTTATGGGATTTTAATATCCAGACAGACAAGGTCATTGAAGCTAGACGACCAGACATCGTTCTCTTAAAGAAGAAGGAAAAGGAATGTCTCATCATAGATATTGCGATTCCGGGAGACTGCAGAGCTTGGCGTAAAGAGGAGGAAAAGATACAGAAGTATAACGATCTGGCATGGGAGCTGAGAAGGATATGGAAGGTGAAGACGAAGGTGGTACCAATAGTCGAAGGTGGTACCAATAGACGAAGGTGGTACCAATAGTCATCGGAGCCTTAGGAACAGTGACAACAAGACACAGAAGCTTTCTGGCTGTTCTAGGAGTCGAGGTGTCCTTTGAAACGATACAGAAGGCAAGCTTGCTTGGAACAGCTCATATCTTACGGAAGGTCTTGAATTAGAAAGAGAAGTGAACAATGAGAAGAGGACCCATTTGATAGAATATAGAACAATAACCCTAGATTTCTGGAAGAAGTCCGGTTGCTGTTTAATATACCAACAGAACATCAAGTTGTGGACAATGGAAATAATAATAATAATAATAATAATGATAATAATAATAATAAATTTGACTTCAATATATTGCACCAATCCACTTTGTAGAGTTTTCATGGCTCTTTTCAAGAAATTATAAAGGAAATCAAAAACCAGTGAACAAAAATGTTGTTAGGTGATTTTTTTTTAATGTTTCAGATATCAAACAATTTTCAAACATATTCAGGAAGACTGTTCTATTATAGAGAATGAATGGACAAATGTTCTTTCCCCCAGGTTTTGGAAACTTTATTTGGGGGTAACAAGAGAACTGAAAGTGGAAGAGTAAGGATATATTGAAGGGGCGTAGGTTTGAAGAGAAGAACCATACACACAGTAATAATTAACAACAAAGTCATACATCATAACTTGACATTTCTTCTCTTCTACCATATACATGTAATAGCACACTGTTGGATCCACAGCTGGCATGTGCCCCCTCCCCTTTTGAAAAACACAATTACAATTGAATGTAAAAATGCTGTTATAGTGTGCCCCCCCCTAGTTTTTTTAGCTTTTCAAGTTTTTTTGCAAATGAAATATACTTAATGTTTGGTCGAAAACAATAAAAAAAAATTTTTTTTGCTTGTCAAATTTTTTGTCGGGAAAATGTGCCCCCCCCCTTTTTTGGGAAAATCCTGGATCCGCCCCTGCAATAGCATTTTATAAATTTGCAGTATAAAGATCAATCACTATTATCACTAGTTTATTGTATGTGGGTCATGATTCCATTGTGACATCTGTATCTAAACTCCAGGAATATATAACATTGTAAAATGAAATTTTAAAAATTCCAAAGGGAGCAAGGCAAAATGCATATAACGAAAACAACCATCAATGTCTGGGTAGATACCTACATGTAAAAGAATTCTGTTTAAGCACTCTCCTTACAGGGTGACATAAGAACTCTCTAAATAATTAGAAAATGTTCATAATTTGTACAGTTAATACTATTTACACTTTTTGTTATTCAAGTGAACCAGCATTCACTTGCAAATTTGCAATTGATTTTGAGATGTATAGTTGATTTTGTGACCTTGAATGGAAGTTTGCTGTTATGGTTTTTTGCCTGTTTGATCTTCCTCTTCTTAATCAATAAATTAGTTAAGGTGCATTCAGGCCCTTAATTGAATGACATATTTACCGCAGGTTGGTTCATCGCTGTTATCTGGACAGGTGACAATACCATCACATATCCTCTGTGGAATGATAATTCTGTCGGTACCGGGACATCCGCTGATGTCTTCAAAAGAACAAAACATAGATGAATGCAGTTGCAATACAAATAGTATTGGACGTTTTACATAAAAATGTCAACCTGTTAAACTAATAAAAAAATTTATGCTATTTGACTTCCACAAAAACTTCATAAGAATATGAAATAGATGAATGCAATTGAATTACATATAGTATAGCATGTTTTAAAACAGAAACAGTTTAACTGTTAAACTAATAAAATGTGCACTCGCTGCTATTAGACTAAAATATTCAATTGTGCAAGTGTTATTTGATTCTACTGAAGTTTTGTTTACAAAGTGCACATTGCATTTTGTGGTCTGAAAAAGAATACCAATAATTTCTTAATCCTATCTATGCAGGGTTTTTTTGGGTGATCATATGGCCGGGGGGACCCCCGCCCCTTGAGATCCTGGCCGCTGACCGCACCGAAATTCTGCACGAACATTGCCTAGGACATAGTCTTCAAAATTGTAGTAATTATTTCATAAAATTTCTATTGATTAACTCTTAACCCTAACTAGGCCGGGCTTTTTTGGCTGTTCTGTGGCCGGGGGGGGTTGATTCAACCCCCCCCTGAGATCTCAGCCGCCGATCGCGCGAGCGCCGCAAAAATTTGCACGCTGGTAGTGTGCGATGTAATCTACAAGGCTGTATGGTAAAATTTTCCAAAATAATGAGATTTCATTTTATATGAATTAATTATGCTAATTTATGCATAAATCATACTTTTTGCTCTAATTCACTAAATAAAGCTCCTAGAATGCTAATTTTTGGTAAAAAATATTCTTTGTAGCATTCTTAACAATGGCAATTGAAAAAAACTTCGGTTTGGAAATCAATTTCCTATGTATTTTATTGTTTTATGAATTTCTTATGTATTTCTTTGTTTTTCAACCTTTTGTTTTTCTTTGTTTTTTTCACCAGATTTATTGCACAACTTTTTTGAAGCATAATTATGCTAAAATCAATTGCTTTCAGCTGTATAAAGTAAAAATAATCATATCTTTATGAATAAGATGAGAAAACTCAATTTGCATTGACTTTGTACACTAAATCACGTTTTGGAACAATTTTTGGTCTGACATGCACTTACAAAATGTTGCGTAATTTCGAAACCGCGTACCCGGGGGTCTTAAATTTGGTCTCAAAAGATGCGCGAGTCTTAAAAGTATAAACTCTGTGAGTGGCGCGGTCAAAAAATTTTGCGCGGCGGAATGATCGCAGAAAATGTTGAGGGGGGGGTTGATTCAACCCCCCCCCCCGGCCATTTTAGGGTTAACATGCCATACACACTACTAACCCAACGCCACAGTGCTAATCCGATAGCTTTTGGGTTGAAAACACGTTTTTGAGGAATTCGGGTCTGACATGCACTTATGTAATGTTGCGTAATCTCAAAAACAAACAAGGTTTTCGTGTTCCAAAAATATTGCTTTAAAAAAATTAATGGGGCCCTCTGAGCGCCCCCCCCCCCCCCAGATAGGGTTACTTTAAATTTGAATTTTATATTCTTTATTATTTCACAATGTGCACATCATGTTTCATTATTTGAAAAAAAAAAATTTCTTAAGCACTTCTTCTTTAGCATTAAGAATTACAACTAATTTTATTGGTAATGTTATCAAAATCATCAATGTGAATTGTTATTATTGTTAACTGAAATTAGTAATGCAAATATGGACTGTTATTGTAAAAGTGAATTTAACAATATTTTTATTGTAATGGACACATCCTCGTGCATGTGTAATTTGTTTTTAAATTGTGAATTCCATGGAAATTCAGACTTCTGAAATGGCAATTCTGAATAAATATATCTTGAATCACAAATGTAGAATCAATAACTGATTGATTGATGACATCAGATATACCTTGTGGATGTAAGGCCATCACCTCCATTGTAAAATCCCTTGTTCCCGCGAGGGAGGTAGCTTGTATCAACAGATTTCCGCTCGGGAAGACCTTGTCCGCAGCCTCACCAAAAGCCCTGCTAAGCGGCCCTTCAATGGTCCAAACATAATCCTCACCGATATCTGCTTCTATGGAAGTCACTCTGATGAAATCACCAGGCAGCAACTCGACGTAATAAACCATAACGATCAAATCAAGGGTTGGATCAGTTGATACGACTGACCATTCAAGCGGTGATTCATCGACAAATTGAGGATTGGAACGTGACAGGAAGGTTATACTTTCTCCCTCTTCTAACTCGAATGGAGCTGAAATTATCAAAAACATCAGATAAGAATTATGACTATTATTACTGCCTTTAATCTCCCTCCTTAAAAAAGAGGAATTCATATGTAGATATACATACATGTATATGTATATATATGATTTTGATCAAACAAATACTATTACTGCGATTATGAGGACTATCCACAGGGAAGATTAGGAAAGCATGGGAGATAATGATTCATGTAAAATGAACTATACAGCCTTTGTCAAATTAAGCTATACACTACAAACCTTCACTTGATTATGTTAATTCATACCATTGTGTATTTTTTTTGTTGCAGAAAAGGTCTTATTTCACTTTCCGATATGCAGGCTAAACAAAAATGTCCATCCTTTGTAATTTTGAAATAGTATCAATCCATTATGTAAGATGCAAAAAAATAGAATCAAAATTGTCAGCAATAGGTTTTTAAAACTTCTAGGAACAAGGGTTTTAATTATATTATGTTTATATAAGTATGCTACATTTGTAAATTAACAACAAGAACAATTACTGATTTATTGTCATTTGCCATATCAGCTCTGTGATTCTCTGAAGATAATGCCATATATAGATTTATATATACCATGTGAGTTAAAAATAACTTGACACCTCACAAATCTCCAATTTAAAGTACACACACGAAGAAAATTCACAAAAGTGATGATTATAGACAAATTATATATGGAGGGAAAGGTCTTGTCTTTTTATACACAAATATGTCACTAAAAATTCTTATAGATGTCGTGGAAATGCAAGAAATGAAATTATTAGAGACCCTTCTCAGCCCCCCAGACCGACAATCGTGCACTAGAAAACAGTCGAGAATAACGACGTCACACAATCAACGAGCTCATCATCCCTCTGTGCATCACCTTACTGACCTGTTCAATATCTTCTGAATTTACCGTTTTCTTCTTGTAATGTGGTATCCGATTTCTGTTTTCGACAACTTCAGACCAAAAGTGAACCAGAACTGTGTTACTTTGCCCGTTTTTAATTAATTGGGAACTGTAAAGATCGATTTTGTCCACTGGACAGGGTCGTTGTGTTGCTCCAGTCAGTGACTGAGTGAGCGAGTCAGTGTTTACTGAAAAACTTCACTACTTGCCGCTGGTGCACTGCAGGGGAGCCGATGCTGCACGTTCCGCTGTTTGATCCATCCACAAAAGGCATCATACCTTAAAGTCAAGGTAAGCATGTTTGGAAATTGTACTTGTTCTGGCGTCTGACCGACGAAGCATTCAGGTCAGATGACACATACAGATCTAATATAATTTTAGAATCATGCATTATTTCATGCTGTACTACCATCCATGAGGCATGACTACGTAAAGTCTTTTTTAAAAAGGTTTTTGTGGCAGATTTTTTCTTCAGTCAGATTTCTAAATAAGCTGGCCAGGCAATGGCTTAAATTGGCTTGGTTAGACTGAAAAATCTGCCGTTTCAGAGGAATGTTTAATTAAAGGAGAATGAAACTCTTGGAGCAAGTTAGCTTTTGTGAAAGCAGAAAAATCAAAGAATAAGATCAACAAAAGTTTGAGTAAAATAGGACTAGCAATAGAAGAGTTATGAGCATTTGAATGTCGAGATCACTAATGCTATGGAGATCCTCCCATTGGCAATGCGACCAAGATCTATGATGTCACAGATGAACAACTCTCCCCTTTTGGACACTGAAAATATACCCCAAATATACCTCTTTTTGCTCATTCTAATCATATGACAAACGATTCATCAATGATATAATGTTGTGAAACCTCTGTACTTGTCCTCTCATAAAGAGAACACCTCACCTTGTGATAGACTCTATAAAAGTGAGAATATAAGTGAAATAAGTACTAAAGTAATGAGGGAGTTGTACGTGTGTGACATCACAGATCTTGGTCGCATTGCCAATGGGAGGAACTACATGGCATTAGTGATCTCAATATTCAAATGCTCATAACCTTCTTATTATTCATTCAATCTTCCTCAAACTTTCAACAATATGTTTCTTTGATTTTTCTCTTTGATATGGATTCAGCTGGTTTCAAGGGTTTCATTCTCCTTAAAGCTATTTTTATTCTTCTTGGAATTAGGAATAGGATGTCATGAAGCCAGACAAAATTTCAGCACTGCAGTGGTTACCCTGATTCCTGACCGAAATTAGAGTCTGGTGTGTCTTTCAATAATGAAGATAAATGCACTCTTTGTAATGACCCAGAGAGCACAGCTCAAGTGATGTTCGTGTAGGCTCCACTCCGCTTCACTATATACACCTATACCCGGGTAGCGTACGTGTAGTGTAGCGGTAGTGAAGTGGAGTGGAGCTTACACAAACATCACTTGAGGTAGAGCACTGGTGCTCTGAGTGGAACTTTTCACAGTCTAAACCTACTATTATTTGTCGTCGACCGGGAATTACATGCCACTGCACCGACTTATTCCTGTATCAGATGATGATGAAAATCTGTGCACCAAAACTAGAATATAAACTGATTAAAGTCAAACTAAAAATGTCTGGTAGGCTTCCTACTATAGTGTACATACTTCCTACCGTAGCCTGTAGTACATTTATTAACCAATTTGTTCAAAAATATTGTGGCTGTTGCAGACAGTATTTCTTGTAGTCCTTCTTAATCATCAAAATAATAAAATTCATACTTTGATTTGATTATTTAGACTATTTCTCTTTTTTTCTCTCTCTCGTCTACATACAGATCTGCACACTTGCTGACTCTGGTCTCTGCTTACTACTTCAATCTGGGAGATTCTGATATGGACATGTGGCCATTTTTTCTTCACTCTGCTTTCCTGGAGCTACGATTTGCAAGTATTGGACTGATAATGATACAACAGGAAATTTATCTTTATTGATCTTGGAAACATCAATTTAGAGCAGTTTTGGAGAGGACTATAATATTGAATTGGACAGGAATACAGCTTGTCAAAAATAAGAACACACAATTTAAAACGAAAGAACAATTTTAATGTAACTAGGGCATTTTGTGAGAAATTTTCTACTCAATCACACGTCCCAAATCAAGGGTAAGTCCTTTGATTAAACACAAACATTTAGTTAAATTGCATGTGCAACTCAACCTTATTACGCTTCAATTTGAATTTGAGACTTACGCTTTGAACATAAGTTTCTTGCAATGCCCCATAGTTATATTTTGTTAGCAACTCTGTATCAGTTCTATAACATGCTGATTGCTGAAAGTTAAGTGTCGTGTATATATCGTCACAATTTTTTATCGAAAGGTATAATATATTTGTCCTTTTAAACAATATTTGAATATGGGTACGCCTTTTATTAGATTTCCATGATATTCATTGCATGTACATGTATGAACAAAAGTGAAATATTTATTGTGAAGCACTGTGAATGTTGTTTGCAGTTGTGTGATGGTTCATCATGTTTGTTATAAGACGGTAAGCCTGGTGGATGTGAGGAAGTGGCCTGGATGAAAGGAAAGTGAACATGTGTCCAATTACTGGTTTGCATATTTTAAGACAATTTTGTTTCTGGATAAATATCGCTATGCATTCCATGTGAAGAGTAAAGGAGAAGTCCACCCAACCAAAAATTCATTTGAGTTTAAAGAAAAATAATAAAATATTGCAGATAATTTCATAAAAACTTTGATTCAAATTTAAATAATAAAATTCCAAAAAAATTGAAATGAATGTGATGTCACATAATCAACTCTAATTTGCATATCATTGTTTTGTGTATATAAATATTATAATTGTTTTGAATAAAAAAACAAAAAAAACAAGGGAAATTACTCTATTCAAATAATTTTTAGTTGATGTGGACTTGACTTTTAACTCATCCTCTACCCCTCCCATCCCTGCCCAAATAAGTGTAGAATCTAATCAAGAACTTGAAAATCAAAAGCACCAATTAAGAAGATTTGATAAATGCAGGTCTGAATAGAATCTCACATGAAAATAAAAATAGAAAAAAGAGCTTACATTCAAAGTGAACAAGTTCAGTCTTAGAATCATTTAAAGAATGTGCTGAGGCTCTGTCAAGAATGCAGAATAATAAATCACCAGGTAGCGACGGCCTCACAGTCAAGTTTTATAAATGCTTTTGGAGCAAGCTAAAAGATATGTTAATGAACAGTTTAAATGAAGGACATAGAAAGCAGCAATTGTCTCCAAGTCAAAACATGGCCATGTTGGCGTTATTGTTTAAAAAAGGAAATAAAAACATCATTCATAACTGGAGACCAATATCAATCCTAAATGTGGATTACAAAATTCTTGCACAAGTTCTTGCCAAACGACTACAAAATGTAATAACGAGCATTGTATCTCCCGATCAAAGTGGTTTTATTAGAGAAAGGTCTTCAGCCGAAAATATACGTCTGGTGCAAGATATAATTGATTATTATCAGGGCATAAAAGCCCCGGGCATAATTATGTTTCTGGATTTTGAAAAAGCCTATGACAACATAAGTCATAATTTTCTATTTTACCTTTTAAAAAGATTAAATTTTGGAAATTCATTCATTCGGTGGATTCAATCGATGTATAAAAAAGGCAGTGTGTTAAATCATGGCTGGATCTCTGAAACTTTTCAAATTAAAAGGGGTGTAAGGCAGGGGTGCCCCCTCTCATCACTACTTTTTATTATTGTTGCAGAAGTTTTGGCGACGAAAATTAAACAGAATCATAAAATTGAAGGTCTCAGTTTACCGATTTCGCAGTTGAATGATGATCAAGTAGAAGTAAAAATATCTCAATTTGCAGATGATACAACTATATTTATGAAAAATAAAAATTCTCTTTCTATTTTGATGGAAGAATTAATACTATTTGGTTCAAATGCTGGGCCAAGGATTAATTTGCAAAAAACCAAGCTGCTGAAGCTTAATATTGATATTGTCCCCGGACAAATAGAATGTACTGAAGAACCGAGAAAATATTTAGGTATATATGTTGGGAAAAATGAGAAAGATGTTGAAGATTATAATGGGCAAAATAAACTAGATAAGATACAAAATATTATTAGAGTATGGAAACTAAGAAATCTAACATTTTTCGGAAAAACTATTATCATCAAAACTTTGTTGGTGTCTCAAATTGTGTATCCTGCAAAAGTGATTAGAGTTCCCCAGAAAGTAATCAAATCTCTAAATAAAATGTTATATACTTTTATTTGGAATTCTTCAAAAGAAAAGGTTAAAAGAAATGTTTGTATAAATAAAACAAACGAAGGTGGTCTTAGTATGGTCCACTTGGAATCGAAAATTGAATCGCTTAAGATTTCGTGGATAAGCAAGTTGTTAGAGCAAGGCGAACGTAGTTGGAAATTTCTTTTTAATTATTGGTTATCAAAGATTGGTGAAATTCCTTTATGTTTTGAATACAATATATCAGCAAAAGATATGAATTTTCTTTGTACAAAAGCAAATATACCTAGTTTTTACCATGATTTTTTTTGTAGCTGGTCTAAGTTAAGATATATTGGTATATTTGGAGTAAAAAACATTGAAAATGAAATCATTTGGAATAACAGCAATATTACTTTTAATAAACGTATGTTGGTATTTGAGAAATGGAAGCATGCAGGTATAATTAGGGTTAAAGATGTTATAAGAAATTGTCAGTGGTTAGCACCAAATATTCAAAATAAATCTGTCTATTCTTCTCAGCTTTTATTTGATTTAGAATATGCTAAATTAAAAAAGTCTTTTCCTGTTTATTGGTTGAATAAGTTGTTTAAGGAAAATTATCCACTCGAAAAAAAAGTGAACGAATCTTAATTTCATTAAAAAGTGGAGAACAAATAACTCTAGATTATTTACCAACAAGAAAGATATATTCTTTATTATGTTCGGAGGTATCGGAAGAACCAGGCATTGTTTCTTTTTGGTCTAATCTTTTTTCATTACCAGTTTCCTTTAGTTGGAACCATGTATTTTATTTTAAGTTGCATTTAATTGTGGATAATAGAATTAGACAATTTAGTTTTAAATTTTTGAACAAGATTTTACCCTCAAGAGACAATTAATTTAAGTGGCATGTAGTAGAAAACAACTCATGTAACATTTGCGGAGAAGTTGATACCACTTTTCATTTCATACTGTATTGTAAATATGTTCGATTTTTTTGGAAAATTATAGAAAGGTTGGTATTTTATATTTTCAAGATTACTATTTCTATAGATGAAAAAACATTAATCATAGGTTATGATCTGCAAAGTTCCAGCAATGTTATGTGTAATTTATGTTGTGTTATTGCTCAATTTGTTATTTATCGAAATTACATAAAAAGCATATTCAAAGGAAAAAGATATGATGCGAATTCTTTATGGATTGAATTCAAGCTTATTATGATAATTTATTTAGAAAGTTTATGTAAACAAAAAAGCAAGTTCGGAATTTTGAAAAAATGTGATATTCAAAAAATTATTGCATTATTGAAGTGAATTGATTTTTTTTTTAATTGTTTGTATATATATGTCCATGTTATTGTGAAGAAATACCTCGATTAAGAGGATAAAAGAAAAAAAAAGAATCATTTAAAGAAAGCTTATTCTGAAATGTCCAAGTTCTAACATCCTTCAAACAATCTTCCATTTTTGGATAGCACAAGAGCAATATGTATATGTATATACATATATATATATATATATATATATATACATGTATCCATTCTTTTATTAATTCACCAACAGATTTAAACCATTGGAACACTCTAGCTGAAATATTTTGCTCAAACCCATTTGGTAATAGAGTTAAGGCATTTCAAAAGGGGGATTATTTTTTTGGTTGCGTTAATGAAAGATTGACAACAATATTCATTTAACCCTAAATAGACTGGGCTTTTTTGACGCCTGATTCAGCCCCCTTATGATCTCGGCCATCGATCGCGATGAAAATTGGCACACACGTTACCCATGGCATAATCTACAAAACTATAAGATCAAATTCTGCGAAAAATCTCATTACTAATTATGCTAATTTATGCATAAAATTGAAAGTTTGCTCTAATTAACTAAATAATGCACCTAAAATGCTAATTTTTGGTTCACTGACTCTTTATAGGAATCTGATCAAACGTATACTAAAAAACTTTAACATCACTTTTATTTTCTAATAATAATAGCCAATTTTTATATAGCGCTTTTCCCAGAATGGCTCAAAGCGCATTACAGCAAATTATTACCCCGGTCATTGGATTCATTTCAATCCTGCACGAAAAGTGCACAATTTCCACTCCCTGGGGAGCATTCCTTGCATTCAGCCAATGTATTTCATTGTTTTCTAAATTTCATATGTATTTCTTTGTTTTTCGACTTTTCGTTTTTTTAAATGTTTTTTCAATGGAAATTGTCGGGGACTTTATTTTGCCCATAAACAAAATGAAATAAATTGATTTTAATCAGTAAAAGGAAATATGATAAATTTGTGAATTTTGGCTAAAAACACTATTTGCATTGGATTTGCACACAAATTTATATTTTTGAACAATTCTGGGTCTGCATGCACTTAAGAAATGTTGCATAATTTCCAAACTGCATACGGAGGGGGGTCTCAATTTTGGTCTCAAAATTTGGGCGAGACTTGAAAGTAAAAAGTCAGCGAGCAAAGCGGTCAAAAATGTTGCGTGGCGGATTTATCACAAAAAATGTCAAGGGGACCTGAAGCAGCCCCCAGTCTTTTTAGGGTTAAATCTCAATAGATTAAACACAAAATTAAACTAGACTTACAGCAACCAAATTCGTCGCTTCTGTCGGAACAATCCACTTGTCCATTACAAAGAGACTGGTATGTTATTTCTCCATTTTTACAAAATGTCAGATCTGCAGAATATCAGAAGGTGAAAGAAGAATTTTACCAAGTAAAATAACAAACTATATATTTCATATCTAGTTTTGGAGTCAAGAATATGCACAGATCAAGTATTATTATTAACATGAATTCAAAAAGAGCAACAATTATTGAAACAAAAAATTTGAGCATCGCAAAAGCATGGTAGGTGTTTGATGATGATTGTCTTAAAATGAGAGGCTGACAAGTAACACATCTAAAGGCTGCCGCACAATGTACAATTAGTCTTCAATCTGAGTTTGGAATAAAACATTAAAGGCGAGTATTGAGACATGGAGCATCTTACTGTGTAAAGTTCTATATCATCATACAAATACTTTATTGACTATGCTACCATCCTTATTAGAATGAAAGAAAATATAATATCTAGTCATAGTGATGTCATATCAATTGTATAATTGGCTACTATTTGAAACCACTTTTGCCAAACTAAAGGCTTGTAATCATCCTAAATTGTTTTATCAGTATTCTTACAGGAAATTTGAACCTCAATTTTCATTCATATTTTCAGAAAATAAATCCAATGTGATTGGTTCCAAAATCAGATTGTGGATCAATTCAGTTGTAATGCATGCAGAGACCTTAACAGTACAAATAATTTTACAAATTGTTAATCTGAAAAAGGACAGAAATGAAAACACCTCTATAATCAAAATCAGGTGCATTGTGGTCCGGTGGACGAATCTTTAGTCTTTGAAACAGCTAGTGAACAGAACGGAAACAGATGTTGAAAATAACAATTTTTTATAAAAGTGGATTACATGATAGAATTGCTTAATAACTCAAATTAGATTGTATCAACTTTGGAGGGCGTTTATACCACTTTCTATATCAATGGGGGGGGGGTGTATGGAAGTTGTTTCCTTTCTTATTTGATAAAAATACTATTGCACTGGACTATTAATCAAACTACATGCATTACCCCATTAAAGACTGAGCCCACATACATTAAATGTATGCTGGAGTCTATGGAAAACAAGTGTTCAATCAAAAATTCATTCGGTCTCCAACAGATTAACTTCATGAAAGTAATCTTATCAGTAGAGAAATCTCTTATCCCATCATCTCACGATCAAACACGAAACTAGAAAGTGCTCACCTTCCTCATGCACCGCACTCAACTCTAGTTTGAAGCCAGACTTCCCAGTGGAAAAGTCGCTCACAAACCTCAACACCATGTATGATGCGGAGGAAATAATGTCATCAAAATCACCCTCCCCGCTGAAACTAAGCTCAGGCTCACGACCGGCATCTACATAGAGGAAGTCATATGTGGCCTCCGTGTTGAACGCTATGAATCGGAGCAAGACACTGTAATTGGCAGGAGCATGGACTACCCACAAGATTCTGAGAGACCTCGGGTAATCTTGGGGGTAGTTTGGTGATGTTATTTCCACGGCGTCTCCTACCCCAAGGTCTATGCTGATTGTTGTTGGTCCTGAACACAAAAAAGAAGAATGATAACAATACCAGTTGAAGGTAACATGGAACAGAAAACTCAATCTATTTATGGCATATACTTGGTAAAGGGTCATAGCAATTATTCATCTTCACTTTCATAATTTGATATTTTCCAATTTATAGGACAAGTCCACCCCAACAAAAAGTTGATTTGAATGAAAAGAGAAAAATCCAACAAGCACAACACTGAAAATTTCATCAAAATCGGATGTAAAATAAGAAAGTTATGACATTTCAAAGTTTCGCTTAATTTCACAAAACAGTTATATGCACATCATGGCTGGTATGCAAATGAGGAGTCTATGACGTCATCCACTCACTATTTCTTTTGTATTTTATTATATGAAATATGACATTTTCTAAGTTTCTCCTCATTGTCAAGTGATACAACGATTAATTCCTCCCTGAACATGTGGAATTAGCATTGTTTAATACTATATGGTTTAGTCAAGTTGGTCCTTATTGTCAAATCTATAAAAAATGAAATATTGTATTATTCAAACAATAAAAAACAAAATAGTGAGTGATGGACATCATCGACTCTCTCATTTGCATGTCACTGAGTTGTGCATATAGCTGTTTTGTGAAAAATAAGCGAAACTTTAAAATGTCACAACTTTCTTATTTCACATCCGATTTTGATGAAATTTTCAGCACTACGCTAGTTTAATTTTTCTCTATTTATCAAGTCAGCATTTTCCTGGGGTGGACTTGACCTTTAAAAATTTTTTGATAGATTTTTGTTGTTGGGGGTTTAACCTCCCCCCCCCCCCCCCCGTTTTAAAGGGAGCCCAAGAGCAGGTTTATACACCGAAATTCCCCCATCTACCACTGAGATCATCCATTCTCCCAAAGCAAACTTATCTTTCCTATATCTTCCCAAAACTCATATAGCCCACACTCAAACATCACTCACATCCACCCCACACTCATATAACCCACACTTAAACCTCACGCACATCTTCCCCACTCGCATATAACCCACACTTAAACCTCACTTACATCCTTCCCACACTCATATAACCCACAAATAAACCTCACCCACATCTTCCCCACTTGCATATAACCCACACTTAAACCTCACCCACATCTTCCCCACTCGCATATAACCCACACTTAAACCTCACTTACATCCTCCCCACTCATATAACCCACACTTAAACCTCACTCACATCCTCCCCACACTCATATAACCCACACTTAAACCTCACTAACATCTTCCCTACACTCATATAACCCACAATTAAACCTCACCCACATCTTCTCCACTCGCATATAATCCACACTTAAACCTCACTTACATCCTCCCCACTCATATAACCCACACTTAAACCTCACTCACATCCTCCCACACTCATATTACCCACACTTAAACCTCACTAACATCTTCCCTACACTCATATAACCCACAAATAAACCTCACCCACATCTTCCCCACTCGCATATAACCCACACTTAAACCTCACCCACATCTTCCCCACTCGCATATAACCCACACTTAAACCTCACCCACATCTTCCCCACTCGCATATAACCCACACTTAAACCTCACTTACATCCTTCCCACACTCATATAACCCACAAATAAACCTCACCCACATCTTCCCCACTCACATATAAACCACACTTAAACTTCACTGACATCCTTCCCACACTCATATAACCCACACTTAAACCTCACCCACATCTTCCCCACACTCATATAACCCACACTTAAACCTCACTCACATCCTACCTACACTTAAACCTCACTCACAGCCTCCCAGTATAACCCACACTTGCTTTCAAGAGATTTGAATTACATATATGCACAGCAGAGAGTATTAATCAATGGTAAGTACTGTCATTTCTTTTGAACGTAAATGTACAGTTCATTTAGACTGTTTCGTAAAATGTTATATTATCAAATTTGTAATAACAGTTTAAAGCTATACTGAAATCATTCAGTTTGATTTACTGATAGTAATCTTGTAAAGTAGAAGTTATGCAGTCTGTGAAACTAGACCCATGTTGTCAGAATAGGTATTGCGTCTCATACCTGGCTGCTCTGTTGGAGGTTCATATTCGCAGACATTTTGGAAATCCCAGCAGCAATCGCCGAGTGAATAACATTGTGAATCACAGTAACAGTCACCCCGATTACAGCTTTCTACTGGACTGGTACAGCAGCTTAGTTCACAGGAGCCATTAAAAGGGATGCCTAAATAAAAATCAATTCAAGGACGTTTCACAGTTATGTTTGTGCGCATCATGATCAGCACATGTTTTACACCCTGCGCGTTGACGTCATGATGGATGAACAGGTGATTTATCAGCTGTAGGTATGAGCTGATTTTTCTCATTATCTGCACTCTAACTGCAGATCCGATGTGTTATTTTATGAAGCTAATAAACTGAAATTATTCCATGGAACATTTTTCCCCTGCAGTGCTGCAAAGTATGACGAATATGATCCAGAGTTTGAATAAATGATAGAGTGGTTTGGATATTTCCTCACATAGAAACAAATCATTTGGCGCGTTTTTGGTGTTTGGCATTTTTTGCAAAGTTTGGTGCAAATGACATGGTGTTTGAATAAAGTGCAGCATTTATTGTACTGCTCAAGTTTATTATTGAAATCTCACATTATTTAAATTGGGGTTTTTGTTATCTCTCACACAAGTTTTAAGAACTGAAAGTGCTGTTAGACTTTAAAAAGAGCAAACAAATAGCAACATAAATAGATTATCCATCTTAAGGATCCAATTATTAACGATATTGCAAAATTTGATGAATATTTAATGGAATTTAACTGAGTAATAGAGCTTTAAACCCATTGTTGTGATCTTGTGAGGTCTAAAAATGCCAAATTCTTTTTAATGCGCAATTCTAAAGAACATCCATTTGGGTGAACTTTGAAGCTCTATAGCAAAACTTGTGGAATGCCTCTGGCGGTCTCACCTGCATCACGCGATTCAATATAGCAGCAGTGCTGACTTTGAAAACTACTATATAATAATTATTCACAAAAAACACCATTCATTTATTTGACCTTGATCATGTGACCAAAAACTTGTCAGTGATACTTGATTACCCCTATATCCACATTTTATACACTATATCTATAAACTTTGAAAGGTCATGTGACCTGAAACTCGCACAAGATGTTTAGTGATACTTCGTTACTCTTATGTCCAAGTTTCATGAATCAGATCCAGTTATGATGGTAATTCAACAGATTTGGCCAAAGTTCATTGACCCTAAATGACCTTTGACCTTGTTATGTTATGATGTTATGATGGCATTTCAAAAACTTAACCTAAGGTTAAGATTTTGATGTTGATTCCCCCCCCCACATGGTCTAAGTTCATTGACCCTAAATGACCTTTGACCTTAGTCATGTGACGTAAAACTCAGGCAGGATGTTCAGTAATACTTGATTAACCTTATGGCCAAGTTTCATGAACTAGGTCCATATACTTTCTAAGTTATGTTGTCATTTCAAAAACTTAACCTTTGGTTAAGATTTGGTGTTGACGCTGCCGCCGCCGCCGTCGGAAAAGCGGCGCCTATAGTCTCACTCTGCTATGCAGGTGAGACAAAATCGAGCACATATAGACCATCTTATTTTTTTGCATATTTGGAATATTCAGGTGCTAATGTATATACATGTACATGTATGTGCAAAGTTTGGTGAAAATGACATGGATTTCACTTTAACTGTGGAATGTCCTTAAGCGATACCAATGATGATAATTATGATGAAAATCAAGAAAACAATATTAAAAACAATGATCACAAAATCATTTTATTCTACCTTAATGGATCCTTCAATGCTAATGATAATAATAATTATAATAACAGCACTTATTTACCCATGCAAAGTACAATGTAGCCACTTCAGTTGGAAGCTGTTCTTCCAGCGGGCCCTACATATAACATATCATTATTACTCTTCTCCATTCGTTGAGCGCCTGACAAGGCAGGAGGTCCCATTTTTAGAGTCTTTAGTATGACTCGGTCTGGGATCAAACCCACGACCTCCCGTTCATGAGGCAGGCGCTCTACCACAGAGCCACCATGCTTTAAGTTTCTGCAAATTCTAGTAACATAGTAATAATAATATTCAACATTTATATAGTGCTTAATACAATGTTTTTAAGTGCTGCATACTATGACCCCAGTTTTAGCATATCTACTCTTATCAGCGCTCGAGCATTCAAGGAATTTCTTCCTTGTGGGTACCCATTTACTACACCTGTGTGGAGAGTGGCAAATGTACAGAAATGCCTTGCCGTAATTTCTCATGGGAAGCTGCAAGGCGCTGACCACTCTTTAACAAGTGGAATGCCTCTGGCAGTCTCATTTGCATCACGCGATTCAATATAGTAGCAGTGCTGACTTTGAAAACTACTATAAAATAATTATTCACAAGAAACACCATTCATATAATGATACAATACTATGTTCATTGACATTTGACCTTGATCATGCAACCTAAAACTTGTCAGTGATACTTGATTACCCCTATATCCACATTTTATACACTATATCTTTAAACTTTGAAAGTTATGACAGCAATCTAATGATTTCCTCTAAAATGGCCAAAGTTCAATGAACTTAAATGACCTTTGACATTGGTCATGTGACCTGAAACTTTATCAGGATCTTCAAAGATACTTGATTACTCTTATGTCCAAGTTTCATGAATCAGATCCATAAACTTTCAAAGTTATTATGGTAATTCAACAGATACCCCCCATATTGCCAAAGTTCATTGACCTTTGACGTTGGTCATGTGACCTGAAATTCGCAAAGGATGTTCAGTGATATTTGATTACTCTTATGTCCAGGTTTTATGAACTAGACCAATAAACTTTCAAAGTTATGATGGTAATTCAACAAATTCCCCCAACTTGGCCAAAGTTCATTGACCCTAAATGACCTTTGACCTTTAATAATCACGTGACCTGAAACTTGCACAGGATGTTCAGTGATACTTGATTACTCTTATGTCTAAGTTTCATGAATCAGATCCATAAACTTTCAAAGTTATGATGGTAATTCAACAGATACCCCCAATTTGGCCAAAGTTCATTGACCCTAAATGACATTTGGCCTTGGTCATGTGACCTGAAACTCATGCAGGATGTTCAGTAATACTTGATTAACCTTATGGCCAAGTTTCCTGAACTAGGTCCATATACTAAGTTATGCTGTCATTTCAAAAACTTAACCTTCGGTTAAAAGCGGCGCCTATAGTCTCACTCTGCTATGCAGGTGAGACAAAAATGGAAAACAAACACGGAGTTATGATACCCACCTGAAATACATGGGATCCTGTGTAATATTGGTGGGGTATAGTTTTAACTATAGATGAGCATATAATGGGTTGATTGTAACAAAATTTCAACTTCACCTGTTCTTATTTAAAAGCTTAGAAAAATAAGAATAAGGTACTATATACATGATTATTTTCACACACTGGTATAAGAACTACCACTCAACTGACTAGCTGAAGATAATTCCCATCTCATCAAGGTAAAATTTCAATAACAAAGTGGAAATTAAAAAAGGAATTCCTTACTTATGGCAGTAAGCGTGAGTAGGAACCCCTCTAGACCGGCAGCAAAGTCGCTCTGAAACCGTATCCACATTTTTGAAGTCACCTCAGCCAGATCTCTTGGTAGACTATAGCCCGATATGCTTGCGACCAGCGTTTCATTAGAATACGTATCTCCGTTGTATATGTATAAAAAGTCAAAACTATCTTCTAATACGAAATTGATGAAATGGACAAGAACGGCTGAATCAGCTGGAGGGATGACTTCCCATATTCTCTCTGAATCATCCGGGTATGGATCAGGATAATTCGGAGAGGTTATCATGTGGGGTGATCCAATGTTGAGACTGATCAAATCATATTCAGCTGGAATTTCAGAGGGAAAGAGTTACAAGAGAATCAGCAGGAAAGCAGCAAAAGCTAATCCAACTTCAAAACTTCAAATATAAAATGTGTCTTGATGGAATTTAAAACTTGTCTTGTTATTTCTTTTCTATTTTCATAATCTCAACAGTTTAGTTTCTCATTAAGGCATATATAATTTTGCTTGTTTCAGAAGATATCCAGGGATGCATTTCATTCATGTAGTGAATCAATTGAGAATGCTATTTAGCAATACTCGATATTTATCACATGTATGTAAAAACATTCAGCATTCAGCAAATGGATTTGTGAAAATAAAACCTAAAAAAGGGATCTTAGGTAATTAACTATAAGAATTTTCAAGGGAAACATAATCTCCTTTTTAAAGTGACATAACATAAAAGATACATAATATGAATGGAATGTTAGAATGGCCTGCAATTCAAAGAAATAGTTATAATTTTAAGATACTAACGTGTAGGGACTACGACCGTATCAGTGATGATTGGAGTAGGTGAAGTACCTAAAAATGCAATGAAATTAAGAAAGATAAGAAATTAAGTTAGATAACATTATAGGTTTCTTTAAATAATGAATATAGATTCTCAATGATGATTCATAACCTCAACAGTAAAAAAGACCAATTATTCTTATATTTAATGATACCTTGCAGTTATTGACTTCATGTCTAAGAATGGAATCAGTATTTTCTTTAAACAGTGATATGATAACAAAGATAAATAACGTATTGTAGAACAGTCTTATACATGTATAACTGTATTAAAGGGAACCAATATACAAGGAGAAAAACTATCTTATCAGAAAGAATAAAATGAGAGAAGAAATCTAAATTTTGTTTTATCAAAATCGGTTATAGAATAAGCGAGTTATGGAAGTTTGAAAACTCTTGTTGTGCTTTCTATCGGGATCCTCAAATTGGCAAACATGCTTCAAAAATGGCTGATTTTGTGGAAAACTCTCCATTTGTTTTGTACACAAATTTTCAGATTTTCCTCATTTTCTTTAAATTGCATCTTGCCTCCTTCTGAGCATAACATATGTCATCGGAAAATATAATTCACACCATATATTTCTGAGTCAGGAGGAGATAATGTGAAATATGTAAAATAAAGGGGAAAATCTGAAAATTTGTGTACAAAACAATGGAGAGTTGTCCAGAAGATCAGCAATTTTGAAGCACATTTGCCAATTTGAGGATCCCCATAGAAAGTACAACAAGACTTTTTAAACATCTATAACTTGCTTATTCATAACCAATTTTGATGAAACTTGTTTTAAATTGTTCCTCTCATTTTACTCTTTCCAATAAGATTGCTTCTCTTCTTGGGTTTCGGTTTCCTTTAACAGACCCAGTGATAATTCTCAGATACTAACTTGTAGGAACTACGACGGGATCAGTGGTGATTGGCATACGAGCTGTTGCAGAGTATTCCAAAAAAAAGAAAACAAAATTTAAGTTAAATACATTCAACGATTTATTCATTCTAATGGTTTATTCTTGAAATAAAACTCTATTGATTGTATTTGATAAAATATTAATGAAGGCAAATGGTTCTGTGTTAATCAGTTTAGCCTAGCTCACATCATTACTTTCTGGGCTTGCGTTCAGCATTATAGATATCCAAAGGATGCATTTCATTCATGTAGTGAGTCAATTGAGAATGCTAGTTAGCAATACTTGATATTTATCACATGTATGTCAAGACATTCCGCATAATATCAAATATTGTAACACAATGGATTTACGAAAAATAAAACCAAAAACAGGGGATCTTAGGTAATTAACTATAAGAATTTTCAATGGAAACATAATCTGCGCAGCAGCGTCTTTGCTCGTTGCCTGACAAAGTCTAGCAGCTTGCAGATGAAACGTTGCTTTCCTACTATGTTTGATACATCGTGAGACAACTTGTTATTTGTTCTATTCAAGAAGAAGCATTTTGAAATTATGGACGAACGACAGATATGCCACGCCATGGCATAAGCTCATCTGGCACTTCGGGCCGGGTGAGCCAAAAACACGAAAAGATAGTGAAATTATTTATGTAATAGGATCAAACCCCGCTTTGTAAAGACATAATGTAACTGAGAAAAGGCAAAGAAAATTGTTACAACATACCTCCAGATATGACAGATTCCAGGAAAGGGAGTAAAGTTGAAACCCTTGCATAGATTCCTGGAAAGCCTGGATCAGCACACCCATTACCAAAGCTTGTTACACCTGTCAGGTGCCATCTCCCATCAGCACCTTCACACACCAAAGGACCACCACTATCACCCTGGTAAAAATTCAAGACAAAAGATCATCTAAAAGAAAAAAATATAATTTTTAATATTTTCCTTTATTTGTGGGCTTTTTTTCTCCATTTTCAATTTTTCACATTTTAATTTATTTCACCTTTATATTTTTCACTTTTTGAGTTTTTAGTTTTTACTACATTTGTGTTTAATCTTTATGCAGGATTTTATATTGCAATGAATATGCATGCATGAAAAGATCATGGAAATTCGGTTAATGTACTGTTTATAGACAAACTGATGCCAATCACTTAACCCTTATTTAACTGGGGGTGGGGTCAATTTGACCCCCCCTCGATAAACCACGCTGCTCAATTACTTTTTACTTTCAAGTCTTGCGCATCTTTTGAGATCAAATTTGCGGCGCCCGGGTATGCAGTTCCAAAATCAAGCAACATTTTGTTAAGTGCATGTCAGACTCAAAATTGCTCAAAAATTCTGTGTCAATGCAAATTGTGTTTTATGCAAATTGTGTTTTAAACAAATAAATCATAAATGTATGATTATTTTTACTTTTGATGGTTAATGGAATTTATTTTATGCTTTTTATACTTATGATCGCAAAAGGGTACCCGAAAAAGCTCATTGAAAAAAAAATAGACGACAAAGGTTCCAAGAAACAAAAAAATACATAGGAAATTAATTATATTTTGACAATTTTTTTATAAATATTTGTTAGAAATGTAATAATTAATATTTACATCAAAATTAGCATTCTATTAGCTACAGGCCTACAGGGTGTTTCTTACAAAAATGTAACCCAAGTTCAAAGGTCAGCTATATCAAGAGTACATGAGTTATTGTTGATATTTCTATTTTACATGACTGAGTAACTCATCAAATCTAATTTGACACCTTGCTTGCGTCACAAGTGTCAATGGTCATAGAGTTATGATTTTTCAAAGGCAAAGGGTACAAAGCACATTTTTTCCAAGTTTTGGGTTTTAATGTTCATGCAAGAAACCAACATTGTTGTTAGGTTTTGGTTTTATCAGAATTTTTCTTCAAATTTCAGTGAAATGCTTTCCCCTCTGTTAACATTTTTGTGAGTGACTGGTGTTTAAACGTCGACTGTCTTATAGCTTCAATCTCTGTTGAACATGTTATTCATCCATACTTGTTTTGAATTCACCACAAATTGCATGTGCTTATTTGCATAATTAATTGATAAAAAAATAAATATTATTTTTTTGAAAATTTTACTATCCTGTCTTGTAGTCTACATCTGGCTCTATGCGTGTGCAGATTTTCGCGGCGATTGCGCAATCAGCGGCCGAGATCTGAAGGAAGGGGGGGTCAAAATGATACCCCCCCTGGTATATCTTGGTCTGAAATAGTATGATAATTTCAGAATGGACCAAGTTTCAAGTTTACTTTATTGATTTCACATCCAAACTTGAAGGATTACAATCATGAAAGATAAACTGTCATAATGATAGATCATGAGAACAAACCTGACAAGTATCTATTCCACCTCTTTCGAAACCAGCGCATAGAAGATACTCAGTGTCATAATCGTCAGGGATGTCATATAGTTTTTTACAGTTTTCACCCTCAATCAACCTAACAACAGCTTTTCGTAGTTTGTCTGCCTCAACTGAAAGGAAACAAAAGACAATTCATTTTTTTTAATAAATTTTGCACCAACACAGGTGAACTTTCATGATCAGGCAATGTTTTCCAATGATAAAATAACTGTTTCCTTGAAATCATACATATGTAATTACTTCACAGAAAATCTAAAAAGAAAATCTTATAAAATTATTAAGCATGACAGTAAATGTTTTCGAGATTTTTGTACATATACTTTATTTTTATGAACTAAATTACCCATAATATTAGGTTCAATTCAGTTACACATAATACACACCCTTTCTATTAAAAGAAATTTGATTTTTTTTCTAGATTTTTTTGTAGGCTTTCAAAGATAGCTTCTGATGTAGTTCTCTTGAGAGAGCTACTGCTGTGAGTAGTAAGAGATCAAGGGCCAGTTTCACAAAACTTAATATGATGAAAAATTTGCAATAGCAAATGCTACTGACAACATTCAATTTGATTGGCTGATAGTACATTTGTTCGAGAAATAGTGCATTTGATATTACAATAAATCTTTCAGATACAGAACCAAGAGGTTGTTGCACTAATAGTTTGACAGCATAGGCCACATTGCTAGGGTTGCAACTTCTTTCCAAACATGCCACTTATTGTCAGAAGAAGCAAACTGAATGATATTTCTTTACTCTAATGAGGTCGTTACTTTATTTTGACAAATCAACCAAACTTTGGCTACAAGCAGCAAGCAGCTGGATTCAATTTGATGATTTAAGTCAGTTTTAGTTAAGCCTACCGTGTTCAGTGTTACCCCAACCGGCGATGATGCACGTCGTGTAGTCTCCAAATTCCTGAAGCGTTTGTGAGAGACAGGCTGGTCTAACATACTCGGTGAAGGATACAGGCTCGGAAAGCTTAATCAAAGCAATGTCTGCATTCAGTGTGAAATAATCGAATTCAGGATGAATGACGATGTCATCTGGAGTGATTGCAAGATGGTGCTCCGAATGAATTGACAGATGAAGGTCTCCAATGATGACCAAGTCTAGTAGATCAGTTAAACCCCTGTGGATCAAGTTTATTTGATAATGAGTGAGACTGGTCATCATGGCTCTGTAAATGCTACCGCACACCTTACGATAATCTGATAATCCCTTTTGGAATGAAACATAATTTGATGCAAATATCGGGACATTGAACATCTTACTGTTTGAAGTTCTAAATCATCGTACGAATGCTGTGTTCACATCTGTGACAATGCTACCATCCTCATTAGAATAAAAGAAATTGAAAATATGGTCATAATAAAGTCATATCAATCATACGAATGGCTACAATTTCAAACCAATTTGACCTTTAATACTAAATAGGTTCTATTTGACCTTTATTCCTAAATAGAGACTTGCAATCATCCAAAAATGTTATATTAGTTTTCTTAGTTAATTTGAACCCCACATAAAAAGATACTTTCATTCTGTAACTTGTATCATAGCTCAGGTAATAACTAATGAATTAAGGTACTGGAGCACCTCAACAACATACCAAACACAATGAGCAGCAGTTACAACCCAATCTGATGAGATGAGTGTTGCTCCACAGATTTGACCATAATCCACAGAGTACAGATAAACCATCCAAGGGAATTCCCCTTCCTTTGCATCGACTCCGCCCACAATCCGAGGCTGGTAAGGGTTAAAGGCTGGTCTTGTTCCACAAAGTGATGTATTTAAAACATCTATATTAAAAACAAAATCAGATATCATACATAATGGTACTAATCTAGATTAATATGATCGGTCTCCGAACTTTGAAACAGAGGGTCATGGTTTCAAATCCCAAACATAAGGCAGTTTCCTTCAGCACTGAAGAAATCGATCCACAATGTGCTGCACTCAACCCAGGTGAGGTGAATGGGTATCTGTGATTGAGCTGTAGTGCTTGTAATCACCTTTGACAACTGAGGGCCTAATTCATTATGATTTTATGCTTCTTTAATGATTGTGGAAATTATGCTATTCTGGCCTTCAATGTCTCTTTAAAGAGTGAAAAGAAATGAATGAATAAACTAATTTTGTGCTAAATAATTTAGTATCAAGAAAATAAGTTACCTCATTTTGTTTGAAAATAAATACCTGGACAAATTGATTTTCTTGAGAGGATATCCTGGCACTTAATCAAAACTTCTTGACATGGCAATGGACAGAACCAATCATATTATCATAATCAAAATTGAATACAAGGCATAAGCAATTTTGTGTCTCGCCCACTTATGAAAATAACAAAAAATATGGTGATTTGCATGGGCACACAACAGAATTGTATCAAAACTTCATTGTGAAATGACTGGAATGGAATAACACTTGTCACAACAGGCTTGCCCATAAACTTTAAAGTTGACCTCAAAATGAACTTTGACCATATACCATGTGACCTCCGAACACAATAACATGCAGGTCTCCTAAGTACACCTACAACCCAAGTTTGGTCAAAAAGTGACTTACGGTTGCAGAGTTATATGTCATAAGAGTCTTGCATGTAAACTTTAACGTTGACCTGAAAATGACCTTTGACCTTACCATGTGACCTCCAACTGCAGCATAACATGCAGGTCCCCCAAGTCCATCTACCATCCAAGTTTGGTTGAAAAGTGACTTACAGTTGCGGAGTTAGGTGTCATAAGAGAGTCTTGCATGTAAAATTTAACGTTGACCTGAAAATGACCTTTGACCTTACCATGTGACCTCCGACTGCAGCATAACATGCAGGTCCCCCAAGTCCATCTACCATCCAAGTTTGGTCGAAAAGTGACTTACGGTTGCAGAGTTATGTGTCATAAGAGTCTTGCATGTAAACTTTAACGTTGACCTGAAAATGACCTTTGACCTTACCATGTGACCTCCGACTGCAGCATAACATGCAGGTACCCCAAGTCCATCTACCATCCAAGTTTGGTTGAAAAGTGACTTACGGTCGCGGAGTTATGTGTCATAAGGTTTGTGACAGACGGACGACATTTGGATCCCTAAGTCTCGCCTTCACCTCCGGTGGGCGAGACAAAAATCATTAGGAGACTCATTCTGCATTGTTGTTCTTTAAATTTTATATCCAATGTTAAAATATAGATTTAAAGTGCTCAGAGACAGAAAACTTCATTATCATTATCAATATTAAACAAAATCACTAGATGAAGCAAGGCAATAAACAGGTTGACCCCCCCCCAAAAAAAAAAAAGTCGACAAAACAAACACTCTATTTATATTCCTACATGTACCTCCATCTGGTCCAGTGCACCTGCCAAACAAATCTTCTTCAGTCTCAGGCAACGAGTCACAACCCAGCGGCCATTCCTCTCCATGTTGGATCTCATAGTTTTCAGCACATATCTCCTCCTCCTGCATACAGGATGACTTGCAACGCCGAAGGGTGGGGCCATGGTGAAGACACTCGGGGAACAACATGTTACATGCCACAGTTTCGCTAAATACTTGAGGGCAACTATCCGTCACCTGTGATAAGATGATATTGATGAAGAAGTTTACACTTTGCAAATTTTGAAGAAGCACCGTGGTGTAGCGGTTCTGACTCTTGCTTTGTAATCAGAGGGTCGTGTGTTCGAATCCCACCGCAGCCTAGTGTCCAGTGGCAATTAGGGCGTCAATGCACACTTTGCAATTTTCCACCCAGGTGTTGAATGGGTATTCGGTAGGATCTGAAAGCCTCTGTAGTGTGCCTAGCTATCGAGTCTTAGAACTCTGTTTCTTGTTGGTACGCTCCACAGGAAGTGGAGAAATGAAAGGTATTGAGCACTTTCTATTATAAGAAGGGTTATTCCATTAACTATGTATGTCCGACCCCTTAAGTGGGACCTTCATGAAATTTTCTTTCTCTGATTTCTGGTTCTTTTGACAGTCTGGAATGCTCTCAAATGACCATGATTTGGTCAGTTTATGAAGTGAAGTAAAACATGGGAGAAATGAAAGTCAGAGGTACAAAAAAGGTTGATTATTTTATGGAATTACCCAGAAGACATTTGATGATGATACCTGATAATGAATTGTTATTTCAAGACATAATTTTTGTTTTAATTGCAAAATCAATCAAAACTTGCATAATTAGACCTTCCACAAGTCAAGTAATCGCTTCAAGCACTCCACAAGAATAGCTAAGCACCAGGGCCATTAATCATTTGAATATTTAATCGAGAATTTCAAGTATTTTACTCAGTATTTTGCTTAAGTAAAATACTAAACCATCTTTGGTATTTGATTGCACTTTTGGGCTAAGTATTTTTCTTAAATCTAAGTCAGCCGCCTACACATGTGACATGATCAGTCATACATTCTGCGCACAGACGGATACATACATTGCGCATTATTTGACTCAAACATAATGACGTCATAATTGCTTAAATTTGGCTTGATGGAGTAAAATACATAAAAGTGATCTGAATACAAGTTTAAGCATTTTGCTTAGCCAAGAAAATGCCAAGTAAAATACTTACAAAATTAATACTTTGAATTAAAGAACGGCCCTGAGTGTTTGCTTGGGTGATCGTGATGCGCATCATTGTCTTTTTTATATATTGTTTTTTTCCATTTAACTATAAGGCGCAATAAAAATCTTCATTAAATGTGTTCTTTATTTTTTTCATCTGGTCATTAAAGCGATCAACCACTCATTCAATAAGGGTATCACCATGCCACTCTACACTCTGTGAGCTAGCAATAGAATAAGAAAGTTACGGCAAAAATATTGTGATAAAAACTGGGTAATGTGAGCTGCTGACTGTGTAGGAGCATACTGTGAATTTACTCAATATGGAAAGCATGTATTGACTAAATAGTGAAATAAAATTGCTTCAATACACCCTGCATTAACTAGTGTTTATTCAAAGTATATTACACCCTGTACTAACTAGTGTTGGTTATTGACCCCTGCCCTGCTAAATATTTCAAATTTGCACATTTGTACAAATAAAATTGTAATAATAAGTTTTCTCTCTTTCCTTCCTTGGATAACATCTATACAATAATTGTCAGCATCTATGGTGCAATGGAAGTCTAAATAAAAGAAAATAAAACTGTCATTATTATCCCCCAGAATTAATTCAGCATGCAAAGAATTAAAATCTTTTGGGAGTATACCTACCTTCACTAGAAGACTGTCTGCCTCTGCTAAGCTGGTAGCATGTTGGTTGGGGAAATATGTTATATTGTAAGGCAGGAGGTGACTACATCTTGCAGGCAAAGCAACACAGATGGCTGCAGACACACACAAAATATAATATACACTTAAATTGTGGGGGTGTCCTGGGCTGGACTAGTGGTTACCACTCCTGTCTTTCAATCAGAGGATGTGGGTTCAAATCCCAGTCATGGTGTGCTTTCCTTCAGCAAGAAATTTATCCACATTGTGCTGCACTCAACCCAGGTAAGGTGAATGGGTACTTGGTAGGATTAATTCCTTGAAATACACAGAAGGCAGCTCAAGCTAAAGCTGGTGTAATAATAATACTAGTGCACCTCAGCGTAAATAAGTTTTTACATAGATGGCACTATGTAAATGCCTATTATCATTATATTGTTAATTATGTATTACTCATATCTTATACATTATTCGAGGAATTTAAATTGCTCTACAATTATGCATCATACACTGCAGCACTATGCATTTCAAGGAATAAATCCCTTTCAGGTCCCCATGTACCACTCCAGGGTTGAGTGAAAAAAAAAATTGTTTGAGGCTATACTTTATATTCAAACATAGACAATAAACAATGCACTCTCGCAAACCTTCGATACCATCATACACATCCACAAAAGAACACACAAAAATAAACTGGCCAATCAATATCATTTAATTGGTTAAATGTTTAATCTAAATTGTTGGAGCTACTTCTGTTAGCTGAGCATCTTTTAATGAAGTACAAGATGGTGGGTAAGGGGAGAAAATAAAAAACACAAACAGATATTTCTGTGGGTTTTTTTTTCTTTGGATACCATCCAACAGCATTTCAAATTCAGGTTCCAACTGTCTGACAGGGTGTGATATAAAAGGTACAATCAGGCATCTACTGCCTAATTCTGCAAAATTGGAAAAGCTTTAACATTACTGGATCATCGGAGAAAGGAAACTTTCAAGCTCGGAAGTTAGAAGTACCGATAATTGTATAGGTAGATTTTATTCAATCTGCATAATCAGAAAAAGACATGAAAACATCATAAGTATGCTGCAAAATACACTTATTTTGTCAAAAAACATTATTTGACTCGTTTGTTATACGGTTCGATTAACTGAATCTGATTAATGTTCAAAATCCATGCCTTGCTCTTTATGACAGCTATTTTATGTATTTAAACTGAATTATGTTTATGTGTAACACCTTATCATAACTCCTTACTATGTTGTCATTTAGAAATAAATTAGTTCAAACTGAAATCAAGTCTTCATTGACTTATTATTTGTGTACAGAAACTCTCTTAAAAGAAATAGTTCCTTTTGTCTAAATATTAAATGTAAACATTCTTCAAAAGAATTCAGTACCTCTGATGACTCGTATAATTATTCATGAGTCTGATAAGCAGTAAAATAGGGCTCATTTTATGTAAATTATCGCCTTATATCATTTGCTCTCAAAAATCATATCTAATCCATTCTCAATAGTCCTAAATGGTTTTGTCTTTATCAAATCCTATAACATGAAAGCTGATAGGCTACAACCAAAATTACCCTCATGCTTTCGCACAAATTTAATTAAATACCAGCTACATCACCACCATCATGATAAATGCAAAAATGTTGATATATTCATTCCTCACTTTAAGCTGAACGTCAATTTCTCCTAATAGGTCATAAGACTTCTTATCTAAACTTCATTCTCAGAATCTGTATTACACTAACAACCATTCACCGAAATACTGTTTGTTTACATCTCTCACACCCTCTACGTCTTTACGCTACTACACTCATAATTTGTCCGATTTACTTTCATTGACACGTAAGCACCCTTATGTTAAATTGACCTTGACTTTCTATCAAATGAAGCAAAAATAATTTCCCTTTTTTCACATTAACTAAACAAAATATCATTCTTTCTAAGACATATACAGATACATTGAGTATTAATTATGCAAACTTACTTCTTGTTCGGCATTCTAACTGCTTCAGTTTGGGGTAATTTATTGGTTATTCTGACATATCGTCAAAGAAAAACATTCACGTTTTCTAGCTTTCGGCAAGTGCGCTGACCTCATGCGGTCGATTTAAAAAGTCAAATCTAAAAGGAAAAATCATTAGAAAAAGGTTTGCTCGGCAAACCATCTACAATGACTAGATATTTTCCAGGGCTCTTTTGAGAATTTGGGGTCAAAATTGCCCCATGACCTTGGGTTATTTCTTTTTCACTGGGTACGATGATCTACATGTATGTCAATACTTAGTGATACTTACGACAATGTTCCTCATCAGTAAAATCCTTGCAGTCATTGTATCCATCGCATACAGCTTCCATTGAGAGGCACTGTCCATTAGGACAATGGAACACATCTGCTGCACCACAGTCTGTAGACAGAATAAAGAAGTTAATAATTCTTTAATACTTAGGCATATATTGGGAGTACCTAATCTCAAATATCTTTGTATATATTGTCTGAATACACGTACCTCCTTGAATATTGGTGTTAGGAGAGAATGAAACTCTGGGGTAGAATGAATTGCAATATAAAACAGAGGATAGAGAATGCAATTTTCGAAGAAAAAAATTTCCATCTCCTGCTCCACTTGCTGACTCAAGCCAACCTTCTCTCATCACTCCAACTACCCAAGCCTCTCAACTTTTCTGGTTTACTTTCCTTTAAAGGACTGCATTCGTTTCAGAAAATTCTCTACTTTCCAATCATCCGCTTTGTCACCTCCCCAATTCATTTCTACCTTTATTCACTTATTCAATTCAATTCAAATTTATTTCCACATCTGATGAAAAGGACAAGTACAAATTCATATACAGATACATGTAGATTAAACATTAAAATCAAACATTCATTTCAAAATCTTTATGTGGTGGGAAATGACAAAGGCTAAAGGCCTATCAAGGTTATTCCCAAAGGTAATAAAATTTACATTAAATGTTTCTTAGATATTTACACAATAACATGTAAAAAAAAAAAATACACACTTACACATGGCATTCAGAAATATAAATATAAATACAATAACAAGACAACCAGACACCCCCCCAAAAAAAAAAAAATAATAATAAAAGGGCAAATTTTGATAACATATTCAAAGTAGGGCATATTTTTATTTCTTGTGGTAATTTGTTCCATTACTTAGGTGCTGTATATGAAATTGTAGTTCTTGAGAATTTATAATTTAGCGTTGGTAGATGGAAAAGATTTGATTGACGGGTCGCATATTTACATACTTTTTATTATATACAAAGCAATTTTCTAAAAATTTCGGAGTAAGAAAACAAAAAGATGCCAATTAATTGTTAATATACTAAATTCTTACTAAATAGGTTCATTATTGCGGACTGAAATAATCGCTACAGGGTATTCATTTGTTTCGCAATCTACTATGGTCAACAAGGAAATTCGTGATCACTCTCGACCAATCACACAACGGATCAGTGCCCACCTATTGTTCCCGCGTTCGTTCGTACGGTCCTGGGGATTGGTATAAATAGACTACGTTATCAGATAATTTTCGTCACTTGATAAAGAGTTGCAGCGGCACTCAAAAGCTCGTGAACTTGTAAGCTAGCGAACACTTTTTGCGAGAGTGATCACAAATTTCCTAGAAAGCTAGTGAACACTTTTTGCGAGAGTGATCACAAATTTCCTTGTTGACCATAGTAAATTGCGAGACAAATGAATACCCTCTAGCGATTACTAAATTCTTTGAAGACAGGAGCAGTGTGTGAGAAAGGATGTAAATTAAACATAAATCGTATTGCTCGTTTTTTAAGAATTAAAATTCTATTTAAATAATTCTTTGCACAGCATCCTCATGCTATATCACAGTAGTTAAGTTATAGCAAGATCATGCTATTGTACAGTTTTAAGAAGAATATTAAAAGGAACAATTTTCTTTATTCAATTCATTGATCCAATAACTCTAGATATCATGTCAGGTGTATTATAAACCATTCCCGCGAATGTTAACCACCATGAAAACTACCATGCAAACCTTCGACCATCATCACTCTATTCTTGCTCGTTGATACTAAAGGCCCCCTCACACCTAACCGAATTGCCTGAAATATCATCTGCGATGGCTGGCAAAGGGCATTTTAAAAAAAATTGTTTTCAGTGGTAACTGATAGTAAATCATATTTACCCATTCGTGTTTGGGTTAATTCGTACACCTTCTGAACAGCTGTGATTATTCAAATTTGTGTGAAAATTTTGAACATCTTTAAAATTTCCTGACGAATCGAAAAATCGTTGGACATCTGTTTAATTCGCATCTCTTATTTAGTCTGCGGTAATCGTTTGTTTTAATATCGTTCGTGTGTTATTGTCGCGCATAATCCCTAATCGCACTTTTGTCAAAATGACGGATCTCGAAAAGAACCCTTTAACGAAGCAACACAGTGACACAAACGTACAAGAACGCCCGATCTATTCCCTTGTCTTCATTTCTAATCGCAGGCAATATCAAAACATTGCTCACTGTTTGTTCGTCTTATTGGGTTATATCTACCCTTTGCTCGCCTTCGGCTGTAATTTACTCAAAGAGGTGAACCGAAAAATCAATATTCTTTGCATGTCATATTTATCCTTCGCTTACCGTTCATTGATAAAATTTGACAATAGTTACTGATCGCATGACTTGAAGGAAATTTTATTTGAATTTGCATGCATTTTGTGCATTTTTCCCATTTGTCACCCTTCGTCCGCCTACATTTGGGGCTTTTAAACCTTATTTTCTCATATTATGTATCTAAAATAAAGAAGAAAAACATAGCTTTAAAATCATGTTAATTGCATGTCATAAATCAATTGCAAATGCTAGAAAATATATTCAAATACTTCTGTTCCTATTTTACGGGACACACTGCTTATATCTAAATCAACATTATACATGTACATGTTCAAGCTCTGAATTACAATTTCTCACTGGAAAGTGGTGATGCATGGAATAAGTACAAATGACCAAATCTCACCTGGCCTTTCAACAGATCTAACTTCTATGAAAAACCCAGATGCCTCAGTTGATTCAAAATCAGGTCTAAACATTATCCAGGCTTTATTATCATCAGAGACAATATCACTGGGAGTAATAAATCCAGAGAGTTCTGCAAGTCGGATGCCCGCGTCTGGGGATGGGGATTCACCAGTTCCGACAATCACCATGTCCCGTTGAGATTCGGTTTCAAACCTTGCAAAACGGAAGTAGATTCCATGTTGGGGAGGTGCGGTGAGATGCCATAGAAGAATTTGACTGTTAGGATAAGTCAATGGGTAGTTGGGTGAGGTGATGTTCAGGAGTTCCCCACTTTCCATTGTGAAGAAATATTCTGCATTAAAAAACACAATGAAAAAAAATGATGAAATCAAAGAACTCAACAAGCAATTTTAGTAGAAGTGACCCATGTAAAAGTGAGTATAACAGGACACAGCAAAGATAGCCTAAGTCTGTCATGCCAGCACACTGATATCAGACTGATCTAATTATTATACCAAAGTATGTTTCATCCATTCTGGGGTTCTGATGAACAGGAGTAAGCTAGCAGCTTAATTGATACTCATACATCTATCTGAGGCCAAAAACATTTTACCTCAACTTATTTTTACATTACTGAAATTAAATTCAAACCTTAAATGAATTGAATTAGATAATTGGCTGAGATCAGAAGGGGGAGGGTCAAACTGCCCCCCATAAAAACCTGATCTGAAATAGCTGGGGGTAATTATATGCAGTTCATCATTATTGATAAAGAATTATTTCCTTAGAACAAACCTTCAAACTCCACTGGGTAAATTGCTATTACGAAGCCCTGTTCTCTGACGGTTAGATCACTTTTAAAAGACACCCAGTACTGGTACTGAGGAGAAATCCTGGTGACACTCTGGAGCAGATGATGTCCAGTCCAGCTTCCCAAGATGCTGCTTTCATCGGTTGGATCGTGACCAGTGCCGATAGCAAGTCTCTCAAACGAGTCTTCGATGTTGATGACGTCAATATCGAAACGAGCTCCATATTCCTCTGGTGCTGTAATGGTCCACAGCTGAGACACATCATTCGGATAAACATTTGGGAAGTTCGGTGACGACATATAGACTACATTACCAGGTACAAGGGTAATATCTTCTTGAACATTGCCTGCGAGGGATATAGAGATTTAAGAATAAAGAAACTTGTAAAACTAGTGAAGCTAAACACGTCAAACAGGATTATCTCAGGGACAAAAAGTATCCAAATAGTTCTACTAAGTTATTCAATGGCAAACATATCACCCTGTATTTACTTTCATCTTTTCGTCAATATACAAGAGGCAGCTGCCTAGCTGTTCCAGCGCACGGTGTGTGTATGCTGTGCACAGTCAATATCTTCCGTAGATGTGAAGTTAGCAACGCCATTGGTCTGCGAATAAGTCAGGCCAATCAACACCTCCAAAAACAGAATCTTCAATACTTTAGCTCTTGATGAAAACATCCCAAATTTGTTTATAGGTAAGCATGTTTTTTTTTTTTTTTGGGGGGGGCATAATATTTACATCCCTAATCTTCAAAAACAGCAGGGGGTACATCCCTTACCCACCCTCTCAGGATTAACATTTATGGGTATTGGTCAAGAACAACAACCAAAATATAGCAATTTACAATGGAATTGATACCAATAACAAAAGTTACATTAACCTGTTGACTTCTAAATTTTGCAATTCCTATTGACTTTGTACAGAGACCACCTGGGGCCCGTAACACAAAACTTAGCAATGATCGTAGAACAATTTTTCTATGATTGATTCCATTGACGACAATGTAAAATCAATCGTAAAAATCAAGGGTACGATCAATTGCTTACCTTTGTGTTATGGGACCCTGGTTCCTGAAAGCCAACAGATTCAAAAGTGTTGCATTCATACATGCATTTAATAAAAATAATAATCAAAACCACAGTCACAAAATAATATCTTCAAGGTAATTATTTTTAATATACAGGATATAGACAGCTTTAAGACGTGCATACCATTGTAAAGACAATCAGTAAACTGGATGTCATCGATGCTGATGAATCCTAGGGGATCTCCTTCCAGTCTTGCCGCGATGATGAACCATCCTGCAACACCCAGCTCAAATTGCCCCATGAGCCATCTGTTTAGTACCTTCCCTGGTAAACTCCACACAGGTTCCCGTTGAGTCGCGCCCTCTGCCACGAAGTACACAGTGAGATCAATGACATCACCTCTGGATATGTAGTAATAGAAAGTAAAGCACTGGCGGGTGTTGCCCTGGATTCCAGGGAACTTGCTGCTTGAGAGTCCTGCGATGATTTCAAGTGAAATCCCAGAATCCTCAACGTAGACGTAACTTTCACCTGTATGGAAAAAAGTACACTGCATTATAAAGGAAGCTTTGAAAACTTGATTTTGTCTGCACACTGGTCCAAATCACTAACACTGCTTTTATCAGATAATTGCCACTTGATCTATGCCCAAATTGTCTACTAACCAGTTCGGCTATACCCATTTCATTTAATTTCCATTTGATCCAACAATTTTAGTCTGTGATATTACATGAACTGTTCATGAACCAAATTTTCATTTGATAAAGTACGGAAAAGTAAGAAGACAAAGTTGAAACTAAACCATCTGGCCATTAGAATAAAATTTATTTTAATATATCATTTAACGACAATTGGATTAAGTTGGTATTAGGCTATTAGTGGAGACTAAACAGAAATTAGTCCAAATTAATAGGAGACCAAATTTATTCAGTCTACAAGGCAGGCTGAGAAGTACAACAACTCTTGTTGAAATGCTCCCAAAAGGGTGAAGATGTGGATGAGCCACAATCCCATAGCTGGGGAAATAATGTGTCGGTAAATTGCTTAGAGATGTTGTCGCAATTTGGTGCTATGAAAAAGTGAATATTAATATTGTGATTAGGCCTATTGTTATTATGGATCTCTCCATCTCTGCTTAGTCTATAATTATCATAACATCATTCACCTGGTGGGTGTTTCATAAAGCTGTTTGAAGTTAAGAGCGACTTTAAGAACGACTGGAGAACCTTTCTTACACGCTAAATAATCACTGAAGAACATTTAGTGGGAATACCGTTTACCACAAGGATCATCAGTCGTTCTTAAAATCACTCTTAACTTACAAACAGCTACATGAAATGGCCCCCAGGCCTTGCAAATGATTAAGTCAGTATGCATTCAAAAACATGGCCACCCAGCACAAATCCCACAATGAATCGGCAAACAGAGGCCCGATTTGACCAGTGACATAATGATCAATGATCAGGGGGCCGTTTCATAAAGCTGTTCGTAAGTTAAGAGCGACTTTAAGAACGACTGGTGATCCTTTCTTATGGTAAATGGTATATTCATTGGAGATGGTTTAGCGCGTAATTAGGATCACCAGTCGTTCTTAAAGTCGCTCTTAACTTACGAACAGCTTTATGAAACGGCCCCCTGGTGGGTGTTTCATAAAGCTGTTCGTAAGATATAGCGACTTTAAGAATGACTGGTGATCCTTTCTTTTCGTAAATGATATACACCATGATAATAATAATAATAGCGGCATATTTACCCAGGGTAGCTTACAAATTTGTTATCACAACAAGTTTTAGGAGACAGGCCCCAGGGTTGTCAAAGATATGCTAGGCGTCTAATCACTGAAAAAAAAAAACTTACTTTGGCTAGGTTCAGTGTGATCAAACAAAGGCCCAATGAAGAAGGGCGGCTCATTTCCAGTGAACGTGAACCTATTCCAATCAATGGTGTCTATGAACTCAACTTGGGTCCATCCGCACAAATCAATATCAAAGTTACATTCTATACTGGTACTTGTAGAGAGAGGAACTTGACGATCGATGTAAGAAATGGTGTTGTCTTCTCCGGAGAAAGCAAAGGATAAGTCTGTTTTAAGAGAATACAGTATAAAGTGGCTATTCATAGGAGTAAAAAAAGATTGTTTCATCTTTCAAAAGGGGAATTAAAATGCTGACTGGAAATGCTGATGGTATCAAAATTGTAGAAAATATGAACCAAAAAATGTTGAGATTTTGAATTATTTTCATGGCACTTTATATAGAGAAAAGGATAAAAAAGGGAATTATTATGCTATTTAGGTAGCACATGATAGGACAAAAGGGGATCATAACAATTTTTATTTTACAAATCTAACATAGGTCTGACAATCTGTGTGTTGTTTTATACTTTAATTTCTAAAGTTGCTATAAAGTAAAGACAAGATGTGAATTCTTTCTTGACTCGCACATATCAAGAGCAAATGCGAAAATTAACAGAAGGTTTTTTTCCAATTTAATCAAACTAAAGAAGACGGAATTTAAAAGGGACGAAAGACAAAAAAAAATTCTAAAAAATATTTACAAGCAGAGACATCAATTTTGATCCAGCACGCAAATTCCTGTCGATTTCAAACCACAATAGAGGGGTAAACTCGGAAAGCATCCCAGACTTTTAAGAAAGAATTCCACATGCACTTCTTGTCCATCTTCAACAATATTCATATTTTTTAGTCTCGGCGAGGGAGCTAGCTTTAATAGTGCTGTGATGATATGGAAATACATGTATTATCTTCATTATGGCATCTAGAGTTCTATGGCTTAAAAAAAAATTGAAGCAAAATTAAGGGTTATATTTTTTAACAATTGAGAACCTCATGCATGGATGCATCTCATTTTTCATTTAGCCCAAGATAAAAGAAGAGAAAAGTTTCTTACCAAACATGAGAATTAATTTTCATGCCATTAAGACACCATTTTTCTCCTTGTGTTTACAGTATACAAATAATGAATGTTTATGAGTGCAATGGACAGAATACTTCATGAGGTGAAAGATGAAATGATCCATTCAACGAGGCGTAGCTGAGTTGAATGGATCATACATTTCATCTTTCACCGAATGAAGTATTGTGTCCATTGCACGAATGATAAGAACATTCATTATTTGGTTTATATGACACCTAAAATAGATTCTTTATCATATGAAATTTATGAATTTCGATGCAAAATGTTCATTCAGTGCGAGCTCGGTCTGTTGATTGTCGCGCACAGTATGCTGCAGTCTCGGTGCGCGCGTGCAATGGACAAAATCGTATGAATCCAAAATTGCACGGTGAATGGATCCATAATTGCACGGTTGATGAAGTCATTGTAAAATGGGCTGAATGATTGATATCAAACAACAAATAAAATGACAAGGATCTATCTAGGTGTCATATAATGACATTTATGTTATGTATGATGATGTAGTGTTGATGCAAATGGCGGAAACTGCAGCATATGTGCCAGGTTAGATCTAGGTCCCATTTCACAAAGACTTCTTAAATGCAAGACTTCTATTAAAATTTACCATCAGCCAATTGGGTTGAAGGATTTCGGTAGCTTTTAACTGTTACCGTACAGACCTCTGGATGTGTCTATTAGCTTGGAGCACGACAGCTAGCTCATTCCACTCACCAATTAATTACACATACACAGAGATGAAAGTGTTTGATTACACAGCAATATTGCATCGACCTGTTCATCTTGTGGAAACTTTACGCTACTTTAAGCTAGCTTAAAGCTACATAAGGGACCCTATAATCGCATCATCTTCAAAATCCTTCTCCTTGTATTCCATGCAATTAACAGCTCTGCTCCACAGTACAATATTAATCTAATCAGCAAATACACTCCTGTCAGGTCCCTACGTTCATCCAACTCTGGTTCCCTAGTTATTCCTAAATCCGTTAAGACATGAGGGGTTCGGGCTTTTGCTCACGCTGGCCCTGTTCTCTGGAATGATCTTCCCCTGACAATCCGTGAATGCACTTCCATTGACACATTTACACGTTACCTTAAGACTCGTCTATTCAATGCTTCCTACTCTTAATTGTTCCTGAATCTATTACTATTATATTTGTACTTTTTCTCTTTTGTTCTTTCTTTCTTTCACTGCACCTTGGGCACTCTGCCGAGTGGATTTGGCGCATTACGAATCACATATATTATTATCATTATTTTTATTACTATAATATGGAGGAATTTTATGACATGTAATAGTAGCAGATGGCCTGGGTTCACCTGTATCCTTTGAAAGCCAATCAGAGCTCAAAAATTCTCATGCAATATTTATTCCTCTGATATTTATTCAATTGATTTTTATTTTTTTATTTTGCTCTTCATATTCACATGTAAAAAAACTTGTGAATGCCTTTTCCTACCACCATTTGTAGATTTTGCTTTACTTGCTTTTTAAGTCAATATAAGTGATTTTTCTAACTACAGTAAACATCATAGTACGCTATTTTATTCATGAGTCCACTGTTTGAAGAGTGGACTCATGAATAAAATAGCATGGATAACCATGGCAACAGATGTCAATTTGGCCCACTGTGATGAAAGGGTGCATTAGCATTGGACATTTTTTAATATACTTGGTAAATAAGCATAATTTATATAGGAAATCTGCATAAACCACGGGTTCAACCAATGGTTTTAAAAACAACCTTGTAAATTCGGGCCCATTTATTTCAGGTTGCTGGTAAATTATGAGTAAACTTTTTACATCACTATGAGAAAACCTATTAAAAAATAAATAAAACTAATTAAAACCCACTATTATGTCACAATCTGAATGCGAATTCCCTTTTATGCTGTCCTTACTTTTGCAAGATGATCCAATTGCAAAGTCCAGACAGATACAAGAATATCCAGCAGCATTAGGTGTGCAGATATTTCCTTCTCCACATGGTTCATTTGCACAGGAATCTGAATTATCTAAAGTAAAAATGAAAAAGATTGATGATATTAGTTAATGTTCATTCACATTTGTAGCAGCATCATGTCAGCTGGTATTTTAACCTATGAATACCAATTTCATTTGCCAAAAGAATATTTTGTAGAGAGTAGCCTCTTCGTATTGAAACACTTAAAAATGTCTTATTCCATGCATAACCTTTTTCTCACAGGCAAAATTTTCCTTAACCCTGTATTAAAGGTGGGACTGAATAGCTTGTAAGCCCCACTAATTGTCCCAGGTTAAGCTTAGCCCACTTTTTTCCTCACAACATTTTTGCAAACTGGGCTTACTCCACCTATAGTACAGGATTATTTGGCACTGCAAAATAAAAGAGTTAGATTAAAGGCCACCGCACACCTTACTACTGTTCACGATTCGATTTTGGAACAAATCGCATTTTGCTCATTTTCTGAAAATGTGGATGGAACATATCATTTTATTTGAGGTTAAAATTACTTGAAAGAATACTAATCATACATCCATTTTGAAAGATTGCAAGCCTTTATTTTGGAATAAAGGCCAAATTAGTTTCAAATCGTAGCCAATCGTATGACTGCTATGACGTCATTACAACTAGATATTAAATTCACTGTTATTCTAAGGATGATAGCATAGTCACATATTTGAACATAGGTATTCGTACGATGATTTAGAACATTACACAGTAAGATATTCCAAGTCTCAATATTAGCATTAAATTCTACATTTTATTCTGAAATCGGGTCGCAGACCAATCGTAAGGTGTGCGGTCGCCTAAAGAATCGCTGCTAGAAAGGAAGCCCAGCAAAACCGAGCACTTTGCATGATGTATGCCCTAGGAGCAAGTGCTGTTGTCCAATCAGAGAAAAGTGCTCATAAATAGCTATCACTCGTCCAGAATTACTGAACATTGTGTAAGAAAATCAAGCATTTCCTTAGCCAGCGTTAGGCAGAAAATTTGGCCGGTGAGGGATGGACAAATTATGGTACCGTGTCAAGGATATTATGGGATTATTGACAGTCTGGGGTTACGAAATCATTGTAAAAAAAGGGCTATTGTATCTAAAAACTTATCCAGTTTTATCCAACGGGCATGTGTAGGGACAGTGATTTTCCGCGATCGCGGAAAACGGACGGAATTCACGGAAAGGGTGTTTTGAAACGGAAAGTGTCATTTCAAACGGAAAATCACGGAAAACGTATTTTCCCTCAAAATACACAGAATAGCAACAGAAATTACTCCAAAATCACAACAAAATGAGAATATTAAATGGCCACAAAACACCAGAAAACACGATCTCACTTCGCTACTTTCATGACAATTCACACATCGTGACTGCACTCGACATCAGCACACTTGATTGTACCCCACACCGTACCTATACCCGTACCCTGCCGGGGCCGGGTTGGGCTTCACATGCACACACATATCGTTCACTGCACGGTCGTGTGTTGCTGCCCTCTACGTTTGAAGATGTAACAGCACGATATCGTGGTCTTAAAATCCAAGATGGCGGATTGGCAAAAGCCGTTCACTGATGATAACGATGTCCAAAAAACCCCAAAATTATCGATGAAATATCATTTCACCGTGAAATAATGCTAATAATGTGAAAGGTGAGGATGTATGCATGCTAAATGGGGTTGGAAAAATATTTTATGCACCCGCATAGATCCGATTAGAACGGATTCTATTGTGTTGTTGGTACAGTAGCAGATACAAATTTTGACCAGTGCGAGTGTTGTGATTTTGCTATTCAATGTGTAAACGGAATTGTCACTTTTCCGTGTGTACAAAGTCTATGGGGGAAACGGAATTTCCGTTTTCTGACATGCTGAAACGGAATTTGAGATTTTCTGAAACGGAAAAGGCAATTTTTTGAAACGGAAAATCACTGTCCCTACATGTGCTTATAATATTAATATAGGGTATATACAATGTGCAGAGGTGCGTAAGGCACTCTTATATTACTTCCCCTGAGATAGGCGGTGACACGTCATTTGCTCCTGCGACATTTGCTCTGGGCTTTATTTCGTCTAAGATGTAGGGTTAGGGTTCGGGTTGTAATAGGGTTTTATGTTAGGTTTATGGTAGGGTAAGGTATTCAAACCAGGGTTAAAGTTAGTTATTCGATTAGTGTGTGGAGGAGTTGCGGAGCAATTGTACCCAGAGCAAATGTCATGAAACCGAGAGAGGCTTCCAATTTTTTTGTACTCACAGCTCTTTGAGGAACGATACATACCTCCTATTTCCACAAGAACACCCTCTGCAACTCCAAGGATCCCTTGAAGGGTCAGTGTTTCAGGCGATGTTAAAATCCTCATCCAAATATAATCATTAAAGATCCTATAAACGTGGTGGACTGGTCCATTCCTAGAGTCAACAAAGATGCTGTCAAGGTTTGAGGGATCACTTCCATGACCGACAAGTACGGTATCAAGAACCCGTATGATGTCAAAGGTGAAAATGTAGATATCTATGGCATTCCCTTCAACAGCATGGACGATCCACTGGTATTCCAAGTCTGCTGAACGGGGCACTGTGAGTTCGAATAATCTACCTGGAACCAGGCCCAATGCCACCACTTTTTAATCAAGAAAATTAGGATAAAGGTGGTTAAAATTCTTGGGTATTGGTTTGTCTCTTTTAATTTAAAGTAAACATCAACTTGCTACTCGTCTCACCTTGCTTCATGAATCAATATCCAGAGACTTTGTTGGTCGGATATTTTCATTTCAATTTGATTCATCTTATATTTTCATTCTCAATGACAAAATGAATGAATACAATTCAACAATAACTCATCCCAGAACATCAGGAGCATTTTCCTGGCCCCATATTATAAAGCTTAGTGTTTGCATGATTGTGGAACTGATCTCTACAATTGATTGCACTGTTTATCATGTATGATCAATCTTAAAAATCAGCCCCAAGAGCAATCACTACACTTTTGGGGCTATTTTTACATTCTTAACCCTTTCCACGCGTACTTCGCACCAATGCACACTCGGTGCCGTGCGAACTTCGCATTTCGCACTCAACAAACAATGCATTGTTTCCCTCCCTGAAAATAATTCAGTACAGATGGGTTCATGGTCCAGCGCACAAAGAGTTAATGAAAGCAAATTAATAAATTCAATTAAAAAAAATAATTCATCTTATAACATCATGGTGTTGGAAAACTGTTTCTGATCAGTTACAGTTCTCCCGAGCCCCATAACTTAAAGTTTAATGTTTGATAATGGGACTGGTATCTACAAACCCTTGTGTTGATTATCATGGATGACCAATCATATATGTCAAGCATTTTGAAAAGCCATCAGAAAACATAAAGTCCCTCTGAACAGTTGCATATTTTCCTCTTTTTGTGATTATTCTAAACATTATTATGAATATTACAACATATTATAAAAACCCTTTCGAACTCTTTGAAAAATTTTACATGAGCTTTAAAGGAAAAGTCCATCCCAACAAAAAGATTATTTGAATAGAAAGAGAAAAATCAAACAAGAATAACACTGAAAATTTCATCAAAATCGGATCTAAAATAAGAAAGTTATGACATTTTTAAGTTTCGCTAAATTCCACCAAACAGTTATATGCACACCCTGGTCAGTATGCAAATGAGGGGACCGATGACATCACCCACTCACTATTTCTTTTGTATCTTATCATATAAAATATTTGAATTTTCTCCTTATTGACATGTGAGCAAAGTTTCATTCCTCCCTTAACAAGTGTAATTTGATTGTTTTATCATTTTGTGGTTCAAACAAGATGGTCATAATTGTCATATCCATAAAAGAAGAAATATTGTATAATTCAAACAATAAAACACAAAAAAAAATAGTGAGTGAGTGACATCATCAACTCTCTAATTTGCATATTACCAAGTTGAGCATAGAACTGTTTTGGGAAAAATAACCTGACTTTTAATAACTTGACCTTTAATAAAGACAGATTTCTCTTCTGCACCAAGCTTGACCCTAGCTAGTGACTAGCTACTGACTGACTTAATTACCAATTAAAATGTAACCACAGTACAAGATAACATTCTAAAAGATTGATTTGAAATTTTTCTACATACTAATTACAACAGGTCACATTTATATTGGGCTTACTTTGATGTTTGTTAGTGATGGATATAATTACTCTGGCTTTAGCACAGCTACCCTGATTGGTAGCTCAAGTACTCAGAGAATTTCTTCCTACATGAGGACCCATTAACTACACTGGGGCGGAGGCTAGCAAATGGAGATAAATGCCTTGCCAAAGGATGCAAGCTATCCACTAGCTAGTCACTAGCTAGTACTTGCTAGATAATTATTAGCTAGCAGCAAACTTAAATTTCGGGGGGGGGGGGGTGGTATTGAAAGTGGATGTGTTCTCTTCTCACCTGGTTCAGGTTGAGGTTGTGGGTCAGCTGAATGAATAAAGTCATGGTATTCAGAGACCTTGGTGTAAACGCCAGGATAGTTTTCTCTCCCACAGCCATAGCCAAAGCTAGTAATGCCTATCAGATGGAAGCGACCATCTTGATCTTCACATTGGAGAGGACCACCTGTATCACCCTGTTGACGATGAAAGCACACAGATTAATTAACAAAATGCCAATACAATAATAAATAATAATGTTTTTGTTTGTATAGCACTTGATATTTGTGTTTCTAAGCGCTTTAATCTTTAATTTTTATCAAAATGGTCATCGGATCCTTGCATGTCTGGACACAAAGTCTACACTTTCTCCACTCCCTGGGGAGCATTCCAACAAGAGTTCCAAGACTCAATTGCTAGGCCTACTACAGAGGCTTTCGCATCCTATGGGGTACCCATTAACACCTGGTTTGACAGTGGCAATGTATTGATAGACGCATTGCCAAAGGACGCTAGGCCATGTTGGGATTCTATCAAACAACCTTCTTCAACTACTACACCAGAATGCTTCTATACACCATGGTATAAAATACTAAATAACAATATTTTTAAAGAATAATACAGTGTATATCAATAATTCAATAACGACTAGCCTTGAAGGATATTTTTTTGCCAGAATCAGAATGGTATTGCCCAATTATTTTCATAACAGTAAGTAGTGCTGTATCATCATATCTTTATTTATCATAAAGATTTGTATTTATCATAGATTTAGATTTTAGATTTAAATTCATTTATTTCTGTTCAACAAAATTTTCAAAATATAATCAAAGTAACAATACATATTCAATATAATACAGACAGATCAATGACATATCGTAACAAATAGTGAACAGGGGTGGATCCAGGATTTTCCAAAAGGGGGGGGGGCAAATCTTTCGGATGAAGGTTTGGACAAGCCCCCCAAAAAAGGTTTTCAACTACATATTAAGGATATTTCGTATCCGAAAAAATTTGACAAGCAAAAAAATAAAAGGACTTCAATTTCAAAAGAGGGGGCACACCTCTCTTTTTTAATGGCATTTTTACATTACAAAGTTTAATTTTGCTTCTCAAAAGGGGGGCACGTCCCCCCCCCCCTGGATCCGCGCCTGATATTGAATATAAATTAAACAATCATATCATATACAAGACGGATTGAGATTCGTTGGAGAAATAAGTTTATTTCCTACTATGCTGAGGTAAGGAGAGACAGCGAGGGACAGAGAGTGAAAGAAAGTGACAAAGAGCAAGCGAGAGTAAAGGAAAAGGCCATACCTGACATGTGTCCATTAATCCATCCACTCGTCCTGCACACAGCATAGTCGATGGAATGGTAAGATCAGGATAAAACGACTGACATTGGGCCTGATCAAACAACTCTACTGTTGCTTCTAGAAGTGTATCCGATACATGCCCACCTATTGGAACAATAACAAAATAAAAGTACAATGTAGAAAGTTATAGCTCTTAATTTAGGACCAAAGACACTGAAAATCAATTGACTCTGTTTACAAGCATATTGTCAGTGATTCATTGAATGTCCTTGCCATAATTAGTAACATCACCTCGGACTAGTCCTTAAGATTTTAGATTCTAGTACAAAGTGGAAATGAATGTCAAGAGCTTCAATCATGCTCATTAACTAAATCAATAACTTATCATATTGCTCTGTATATAACATAAAATGTTACACTCATAATTTTATTTTGTTTTTTTGTAGTTGTTGTGTTTAAAAAAAAAACATACTTTAAAGTTCAATATTCGCCTATATTACTAATATGTGTAGGGGCCAGGCTCGACTAGCACTTGTGCTTTTTTCTGGTCCCTTTTATCAGCTCTTAACATATACATGTATGTTTCATTTCTGTAATATTTATATGCATGACATAATAATGTAATATGTAAACATCTGTAAATATGTTGTTATCGTTGGTGAATAAATCAAATCAAATCAAATCAAATCAAACTATAATCATGCTATCTTATGCAATCAAAACTGATAAGTGACAAGCTTGTAAGATACAAAGCACAACAATGAAGAAAGCTTTATGCATTTTCACTGCTTGCCAGCAGATGGCCTGATAATGCTTCTCAGTGTTACTGGCCTAAATTCTTTGACAATCATACAGTGCAGCAGGGTTGTGATTAACCCAGAGAGCTCCCGCCCGCACAGCGGGCGGGAGCCCAGAAGCTTACCGTGTATTTTACCATTGTCACCGGACTAGGGTGATTTATGGTCTAAATATTTCTCCAAATGAATTGTGAAAACGGAAAGTATACAATTACCACGATTATATGGATGAAGGTCTAACGAGTGGCAGATTCCTGACATCTGGGCACAGTCTGGAAGCTCAAAAAAACGAAAAGTTCTCTCCTTCTACCCAGTCTCGATCGGCCATTTTGTTACGATTTTTAACAAAAATGGCCGATCGAGACGGGGTAGAAGGAGATAACTTTTTGTTTTTTTGAGGTTCCAGACTGTGCTCAGATGTCAGGAATCTGCCACTCGTTAGACCTTCATCCATATAATCGTGGTAATTGTATACTTTCTGTTTTCACAATTCATTTGGAGAAATATTTAGACCATAAATCACCCTAGTCCGGTGACAATGGTAAAATACACGGTAAGCTTCTGGGCTCCCGCCCGCTGTGCGGGCGGGAGCTCTCTGGGTTAGGTTGTGATGTGTGTCTGCACATAGTAAAAAAAAATATTATTCTACTCCAGGTAGAAATTGGTCAACCAAAGTAAAACTATCGTGGAAGTGGTTCATGGTCCACCATGTGTGAAGTACTGGAAGAACTGATATGAGATGGACAGTCAACCTGCCCCAAACGTCAAGTCTATTCTCCTGCTCCTAGTACTCCATTCGTCGACTCAAGCCAGCCTTCTCTCACCTACTCAAGCCTTCTACTCAAGCCTATCTGCTTCTCAGCTTTCAACTCCTTCTGGTTTACAGTCATCTTACGGACTACACTCATTCCGAAAAGAATACTCTACTTTCAAATCTCCACTTTCTCGCCTGTCTAATTCATCTCCATTTCTATCCACTTTTCTCATCTCAGTCCTTTCCAGGACTTTACACATGGTGTACCGTAAAGCACTTCCGCGATTGTTCATACCACCATGCAAACCTTCAAACATCATCCAAAGTAAATCTATCGAAGTAAGATTACCAAGCAAGATTTCAGCTGGGAATGTTTTAATGACACTGTAGCATTATGTATGGGCCAGGGTTGGGCTCAATTACTTTCTTCAGTTACAATTACGTAATCGAAGAAATGTTCAATTACTTTTCAATTAAATTCATTTTTTTAATTACAATTGCAAATTACTTCTGTCAATTATAAAATCAATTACTTTCCAGAAAAGTCATAACAAACCAATTTTTAGTCTGTTCATAGTACCATCTATTTCAACATAATTCAAAGTTACAGAGAATTTGACGAGATAAAGGTTTAGGTTAAAGAGCATGGATTGTGCCTGTTACTCTCATAGATGCTTAAGCAGTTGACATGAAAAAGGTAATGAAATTAAAATCATAAATTAAGTATATTTATTGTAAAGTAATTGAATTTAATTGAAAGTGCACTGAGTGTAATTGAAGTCAATTACATTTGTTTCAATAACAATAACAATTACTAAAAAAATTGATTAATTTTACATAATTGATCAATTACCTTGTAATTATTGAGCCTAACCCTGGTATAGGCGCAGCCATATCTATCGCGCTAATTTGCAATAGAAATTACTTTGTTAGACCGCTGGGCCCGTATTCTGAAGTCAATGAGGTCTAACTCTGTGCTAAAATTATGGAAAGCCAAAAATGTCAAAAATGTTCCTTACATTGTACATTTCTTTATGACTATTGTGCTCTTTCCTAACTCGTGAATGGTGTTCAAAAAAAGCTATCTTATTCATCCTCCCAAAACAGTTAAGAATGGTTTCAGAGAAAAATGAGCTGACCCACTGAATAATAATATGGTCAGAGATTTATGCCACTATTGGCTATCCATAGTAAAACCACAACTTTAAACCGGAGTTTAAATTAAACTCGACTTCAAAATACGGGCCCTGGAGTTATGGCGGAAACTCCGGGCAAGAAGCAAAGAATGGAAGTAATTGTACACAAATATTAATGCAACAATGTCAAAATGTTATGGGCCGATAAATTCATGCAAACAAACTAAGAGGTTTTCCACTTTCAGAAAATTTATTTCTTAGACTGGTTGATTTTCAAAGCCTTTTTTAATCTGAATTTCTTACGTATTTCTTCATTTCATTGGACCACCGGTCTGTGAGACATTTCACCAGTGGAGTGTCCCTAGAAACTATTAACATTCAAATAAATTGTTTTTTTCTTCAGTAAAAAATTATACATGCACAAAATACCTTCAGAGGTATGTCCCCATCCAGTTACGTAACATGCTCGAAAGGTTGTAGACACATCTTGATCTAGGTAACAGATAGGACGGACAAAGTCGCTAAAGTCAACGCTGGTACTGAACTCGATCACAGCAATGTCATTTGTGATGGAATTGATATCATAATCAGGATGAATAGCAGCATTGACATCAGTTTCAACATGATATGCAGATTGAAGAGAGAGTAAGAGATCACCCAGGACAGCAGCATCAAACTTTTTACTGTAATAAAAATAAAAGCATTCAAAATCAAGGTACAATCACATCATTTTTCTGTAAGAAAACTAATTTATGATTTATTTTTTTTATAAAAGATGAAGAAATGAAGAGCATTGGTGTTTTGCCTCTAATCTTTTTGTCCTAGTGCAAATTAGGAAATTTATCAAGTTAAATATCTGATTTTTCTTATTATGTTTTTTTTTTACTTTCGCAAATAGAAATGTGGACGTCTTTGCCGATTTTTGTTTATTCGTTTTAGTTTCTGCATTTCGTTTTTAGCTCTTGATTTTAGAATAATGAATGTACTAGCTGCCTTCTGAATTTACTCGTAATTTGATCACTTTTTTTCCATTGTCCAAAGATTCTCTTTGAAAGAAAATTGTTTCAAGTTGTTGCAGAAACCAGTCTTTACTTACGTCACAAGCACATACTCATTATATTCAGTTCACTTTCCTTAGTTACAGACAAAATCGTAGAATTTGAGCTGACCCACTAGTATACTAAGTGCTGCTAATGATAATAGTAATGTAGGGTGGCCTTGGGCGAGCGTATGGGCGTGGTATATCCCTAGAGTTTATTACAAGAGACGACTCCTTGATTGCCTGTGGTGTAGTGTACCAACCTCAACCTCAGGGTTTATTTTCATGAATAATTTGTTTAACAATGAATATTCAAATGTGATAATTTGTATACAAAAAGAAGTACATGAATATAAAAAGCTTTCGAATGAATATAAATGAGCTTCTATGAATAAACATTACTTTTACTAAAGGCTAAACCATTCAGAGTAAATCAACTGAACCATGGAATGAACATGAAGAAAAGAACATTGCAAATAGTAAAGGAATGCAAAGCAGGAGATGAAAGGATGGCAATGAAGAGGGAATATGAAGCATGAGATAGAATGAAAAGCATGAGATGAATAAAGGGGTCAATGTAGAAATGGTGAGATCAAAGGAAAGGTAACATCAAAGGAAATAGAATCATTCAATACATTGTGTTCAAAATAAACTCCTACAGTAATATTAACAATAACAAAACTATGGAACACCACTCAGTCTTTACTTCATTTTGCAATTCTACATAGCAGCAGTATTGACTTTGTAACATTGATGCATAAATCATCTTTTTTTACATGTATAGGCCTACCCTTCGAATATAAGTGCAATACTCCATGGCATATGATACAATAATAGATAAAAATAATGATAATCAAATTATTATCATTTTATTTATCGTTATTATTATTATCATTACAATTGTGATAAATAATAGTAATAATAAAACAAAAAAAGTACTAAATAACAATAACATTAAGATAATAAGATTAACAATAATGACAATTACAATATTAAGTATATACCCAAGTCCTAAGGGGCCTAGGCAATGTGAAAATTATTTTAAGTGGCAAAATATAACACTTGCATGCATCAAAGACCCTAAACTTATATTGACATTGGGAAAACAGGGGGGGGGGGGGAGAGGATCAAAAGGAAGGCAAGGGGAAGTATAGCATACTAACCTCGCGGCCTCGCATGTGTGTGAGCGGGAAAAGCATTAAATGTTAAGACTACAGTAAGAGAGAGGAGATCGAGAGATATATATTATGGTACAACAAAAGAAAGAGATGGAACAAACAAAAACTTTCACAAACTTGACAAGATTGAAAGTACATTTCCTTTTCATTTTATGATGTACATACAGTTTTTAAAAGGCAGGAGGAGAGGATATTATTTCAAAGAATATATTAAGAGCTGTGCATTCTTACACACAATGGGCAGCGGTGATTGCTCTGGTACTGTCGATGAGTACAGCGGCACAACGATGAACATTTGAACGGTCTCGGAGAGATACCATCCAGGGCCAATCCCCGAGCTGAGTCGGTGAACCACCGATGATGCGAGGACTGGAAGATGAATGGGCTGGTCGGAATCCACAATCTGTAACTGTACCAGGACCAATTGAGAAAATTAGTTATTTTGGTCTATATTCTCTAAGGTCCATCTCCATTGTTTGTAATGAGCATATCATTCAAAACAAATAAGAGAATGGCCCAATCGGGGACAGTACGGACGATGATGCCTGTTTAAGTTACCTGTATCATATACAGTGTATGTTTTTCACATTCGCATCCTAGCTAGCTACCTAGCTGCTGTGCGATGAATGTGCTCGCACCGTTTAGTTTCGGTGGGGTCGTTGTGTGGAGATGGGAGGCTAAGGTTTTTAAGGGCATAATCCGCATATATTATAGGCCTACTTCCCTACTTTGCCCCCCCCCCAAAAAAAAAAGGAAGCAAGTAAGTAATAGAAGGATAATTTCCGATAAAGAACAAACTGTCTCGTTGTACAACACCATTACATAAGGAAGAAGAATTCAAGTAGGCCTTGCGGGGTAGGCCTGTGACACTAGAGCTTGATTGATTATGGACAGTCAGACCAATTTCTCGATAACCCCACTGCAATGTAAGCTTTAATTGAGCTTGACTGTGGAAATACTGGTATATCCCAATTAAGTAAGGCTTAGGAGAGTTATATTTTGGGAAGGCTGATTAGCTATCGATTAATCAGTTAATTGTATATGCCTATATATATATATATATCTATTAATTGCACGGCGACATCCGATGAAAAAAACACTTAAGGGTCCAAAGTTAAATATCCGGTTTTGTAAACGGCCGTTGAACAAGGATGGAAGGATCATCATGTACCTCACACCCGTCGCAATCACACCCCCTCCTGCTTTTTTAGATTAGTCGAGCATATACATCCTCCATCCTCAACCCTTAAAGTCTCCTCACCAACTGGCATTATCGACATATAAATGATAAGAAGATACAATTTGTAATTGACCTATTATTTCCGGAAAGATCTTGTATCCCGGGTCTAGTATATTTCTTTCTGTTTCAGAAGAATTGTTGAAATAATTAATGAATATGCTCAGAGTGTGGTATACTAAATAGGCCTAGATAACTCCTAACAGAGATGGTGGAATAACTCTGAATAATTCTCCCATTTCTGTAGAGACTTGTTGGACGTTTTGTAGACTAAGTCTGTCCTATATGACAGTTACCATGCACAACTTTAATATCAAAATCAACGAAAATTGTGTGACATGAAACTTGTAAATGATAAATTTTGAGGAATAATAACTAGTGTTTAGCGTATACCATGGAGCTACTACACATGGTATAACTATAGCAGTGAGATATTCCGATATGATTATGATGTCAGATTGCGTTGACGATTGGTCTATTTCATTAGCAAAAGTTATGCAAAAATATATTTTAATGTAGAGGCTTATAGATTAATAAGGGCTTACCTTGTTCGCAATTTACTCCGGTGTATCCATCATTACAGATGCATAAATATGAGCCCTCTGTATTTTCGCACTGTCCTCCGTTTCGACAAGGGTTATTCAAACATTTGTCAATCTCTTTCAAAGATTAAAGAAAAAATAAGAGTTCAGCAATCGAAAGGCTCCATTTATTAATGTTATCATTATTAATTAGAAGAAAAAAAATACGGAGGAAACTTGCAAAAATAATTTTGTTTGATCAAGGGTTAGTTTCACATCCGTCAATGTCTATCAAAGATCAAGTAACATTCTACGTTTAGGTATTTCAGCAATCGAAATGCTTCGTTCATTAATGGTTATTATTAATTAGAAAAACAGGAGATTCAATAATTTTGGGAAACTTGCATTTTTTTTCCTTGATAAAAGGGCGATTGATTGTTGTGACCGTGTTGTGACTTCTACTCGTTTCACGAGTGGAAAGTCAGATCGAACACCTGTACGTTAAATGTATCATCAATTACACGGTCGGGCGATGTCAGGCAGGGGGTAAGATGATCTTCATGTTACGCTATTCTTTTCTCAACTGAATAAAGGGATACTACAGAGTTGCATGCCCTGGGTCAATCTATTCTTCCTCTCTTCCTCCTTTTTTCATCCACTATCTGAAAAACATCGGGAGTAGTTGCTCCTGGCGGCCCCGTATAGTGCTGCCCCACAATTACAATTTTAATTCAATTCAATTTGTTTTATTTCATTTTCAACAGAACAAAGTAAAGTGGTCGTATGTAATTAAAAACGACTTTTGCAAATAAATCTTATACAAACAATATAAATTAAGGTAGGTACAATATTTGGAACTTTTTCCATAAGTAAAATAAAGTATTATACATAAGCAATTATCATAAACATAAAGATCTGAGAAAATGGAGGGATCCACTAAAAAGCAAATTCATCCAAATCGGGCATTAATGAAGAACTTTATATAACTTAGTATTTTTTATGACCATTTTTTATGGACACCGTAAAGCCATTGATTTTTTTCATCAAAATGGAATTCATCCATGTCCATCAAAATTATGGAAATGGAAAAGAGTAATTGGCTTAACAACATAATCCTGAATCCTGATTCAAAAGGGTGGGAAAATCATCAAGGAAAGGATCTTAATATTCTGTATAGTACTATTTACATTTTGATACCATTTAGAGATAATGGTTTACCTATACACGAGTCATCATAGGTACATTTATTTACCTCTAACTTATGGAATCAAATATAAAACTATAGATCATCCGCTGAAACATGATTTTGAGTAAAATAATAAATAATCATAACAATAACAATAATAACAATGTATGCAAGGGTTTGCGTCAATAGAGTGAAAAACACTTAACAACGAAACAAATCACATACTGTATTCACAATTTTTCCCTTCGTATAATTCAATACAGATACAATATAGGTTCCATCTTGGTTTTATGCAAGTCACTCCATTTTTGCAGGGATTATCAGTGGTACACTCGTCTATGTCTTGAACAGTATGAAAAGAAAGTAGCCCTTAGAAAATCTAACTTCATAGGTATATGTGGAGCGTAGTGGCGCAGTGGATTAGTCTCCAGACTTTAAAACATAGGGTCGTGGGTTCAAATCCCAACCATGGCGTAGTTTCCTTCAGCAAGAAATCAATCCTCATTGTGCTGCACTCAACCCAGGTGAGGTGAATGGGTACCTGGCAGGAATTTATTCCTTGAAATGCCGAGCGCGTGAAAGCTGCTTGAGCTACTGCCAGGGTAATAATATCCAAGTCCTTTGGAAGCGCATAGAAACGTTATTCATAATGAGTTATGCGCTATACAAGAACTGACTATTATTATCATTATTATTATTATTATTATACTCATAGGTTAAATCTTGGTTGATACAAGTCTCTACATTCAAGCACGGATACTGCATAGACTTCTTTATTATCATTTCAAATGGGAGCTGCCATATCATCCAACATATTTTGATAGCCATAATTTTCCCATTTTTTTCCTTTGAATATTTTTAGGTGAACCTACCTTGTTCACAATTCATCCCAGTGTATCCAGCTGTACAGGTGCACGTATATGAGCCTTCTGTATTATCACAATCACCTTCATGCTCACAAGGACTATTCGTACATTCGTTGATATCTGTAGAAGATCAAGAAAAACGATGAGTTAATATGACCTATAGGTCTTTTGATATCCATTTTGTGCGTTATTACGCAATTAATCACAGAGGCGGCGTTTTGGGCATTTGGATAGGGGTTAGAAAACAGTATTACCCTACATATGGTATTCTTTTCTCATTTGAATAACAGATTTAGGTCTACTGTAAATTCCACACCACCTTTTTTTCTTTTGCTATATTATCATAATTATTATCATCAGCCTTGTTCACTACGGTTGAAGTTTATTTATATCTATCATATTATTGAAACGGAAATGAAATGTTACATCGTTGATTTTACTTAGGCCCTGAATATAATACTGAAGCAAAAAGGCTTTGGAAATCTCAACATCACGGAAACGATCTCCTACAACTTTGAGGAGACATCTACCTCCAAAATGCTGAATAGGATACAAGTATAAAAATCAATAAGCCTAATGTTATAAAATTAATCAAAACACCGGTGTAGAAGAGAAAGTTATGACCTGTCAACAAGGTCAAAGTTTTTATCATTTTCACAAAACAATTATTTGCATAAGACGGTGGATGTGAGAATGGGAGACCTCTGAAGCAAAGTTTGATTTCTCCATGAACATGTTGAATTTCCATGTCTTCATTTAATCAAGAGGGTCCTTTTGTCAAATCTGCCTAAAACTGGAATATTCTAGAATTCAAAAATACAAGAGAAACTATAAAAATTGTGAAACCATCAGCTATCTCATTTGCATACTATCCACGTTGTGCACAGTTACAAATGTCATATGATAATGAGCAAAACTTTTGAATGTCTTCATATTCTTATTTCATAAGAAACTTTCAGCATTCCAATTATTTTATTTTTCTGTTTTTATCCGAATCAACTTTATTAACAAGAGAACTTAGTGGATGTCCCCATCGAATTACTGACTTAAAAGGGAAAAAAATGATCACTTTGACTGATTCCCCTATGCAAGGGTTACTGGAGGTCCATTTGTTTACATTTGAAATTATAATGGGATCGATAAAAAATCGACCAAAACATCGTATATCAAGGAATGCATATCGTTTTCACAATTGGTTCCCTCATATCCTTCAACACAGGTGCATTCATAGGTTCCATCTTGGTTGATACAAGTCGCTCCATTCCTGCACGGATTAGCAGTGGTACACTCGTCTATATCTATAACAGTATGAAAAGAAAAGTAGCCCGTAGCAAATCTAACTTCGGAAAATGATGTGACCTTTTACACAGGTACATAAAAGTAAGGTTACATTTTGGTTGATACAAGTCTCTCCATTTATGCAGGGGTTAGCAGAGGTACGCTCGTCTATGTCTGCGAAGAAAGTGACCAATCAAATAAATTATTTCATAGAGAGATTAATTTAATCATTCCTACTTATAAGAATAACATATTATTTTTTGATGAAAAAAGGGGGAAATGAGTATTGACATTGTTTTGAATGATCATTTTTCACAATCGTTTCACTTAGTCTCTTTGTAAAGGTAGCCTAACTTTACATATTCCAGTTGAATTGATATTAATCAACTGATCCATACATAGATCAAATCATCACAATTTTGTTTCTGTAGGGGATTGATATCGAGCAAGGACAGCGTTGAATATGCACTTTTGTTTAATTATCGAGAAAAACAAATATTACGATCACGGAATTCGAATTCGATTGTGAATATTTTGATATGCCCTTTGCTAAAAACAAAGAAGAAAAGTCGAACTGATTAATAATTACCATTCTGACATGATTTTCCGGTGAATCCCTCGACACAGGTACAAGTGTAATCTGATGAGTTCGGGATATCATTACACGATGCTCCATTGCTACACGGTTCAATGTCACATGCAGCTGGTATCATGAATCCACCAAAATGAAAGACAAACGGAAAATAAGACAAACACCAAAATAATTCTGTGTAGAATTTTGTGTAGAATTTAGTGTAGTATTTTGATTTTGTGTAGTATTTTCATTTTTATATGTTATATTTTTATTTTTATAGGCTATGTAACCACAAAAATATTTATTAGGAGGCTGCACTCTACAAGCTCCGCTTTTTAGCAGCCTCCTCCATTTCCAACCTGATATGTAATAGTCTGGAATATAATTTTTGTGCAGGGATACTTGAAATATGTTTTGTTATTTGTATGTCAAAATGTACAAAACAAACTGTAATTGTTGAAAATGGAAATAAAACGAAATGAAATGAATTATCGCCTGTGTTTATAGTTAAATTGGTATTTGATTGATATTTGCAATCATATTGTTGTTGTGCTGTTTCATCATATCATTAAATAACGCAGACAAGCTTCCAATATAGTAGACTTCTGTGTTAAATGTTTTATAAACACGTGGAATTTCATACCTGTTGTGACGTCGATAATCGTGTTTTCATCCAATGCATTCTGCATATTATGTGTTAGGTTATTGAGGGTGACCTCGATTGCATCGCTTCGCTCTCTCTCAGCCATGGGCATGTCAAACGTCATCGTGAGCTCCACCTTAATACTCCCTGGGCTGTTGAGGTAGGGTGAGAGAAGTAAGTAGTCACCTTATACATGGTGTTGAAATCAGGAAAGATCAACTGCCTCTCATTGATGAACAATGCAGCTTTTTGCAAAACCAATATTACTCAACATGAAAACAATGTTTTTCCCCTAGTTTTCGATAATTCTGCCATTATTGCATCATAACTTTCAGTGACATTATTTTCAACTCATTTCCTGAAACCTCAGACCCTTTTCAATTTTCTTCATGCCAATACATAACAAAGTTCATTTTCCATTTTAAAAAATTATTGCCTCTTTTTTGGAAATAGTACACCGTATCCAATACTCAACCCTTTCAAATATTTCCCTCAGTTTGCCCCTGTTTCATAGTAGAAATCTCAATTCAAATTACTGTAATGAGTCAGGATTCCAAAAATGAATACTTATTCTATTTAGATTCAAATTTAAAACTTATTGACATAAAATTCTGATATCTTATTATAATTACTAGAATTTAAACGTTTTTAAGTCAATTTGTTCTATTTTGAATATCTTCCCTTATTGTAATACCATTTTACTCTGTAGACAGCAGTTCAATTTTCGGATGTGTAATGGTAGGGTATCGGGTATTCACTTTGACAATACTTGCCTTAGTGAATTTGTTCCTTTTTATAACAATTATATAAACGTGTCGGGAAACACAATATCTAAAAAACAAAGACAAATCTAAATGAAAATTGATAGAAAAAATAGCATTGTCGATGTATATTGAATACGCAAATATTCACAATTGCCATCACCATCATTATCCAAAGGTAAATTCTACTAGCAGCCCCTGCCCCTCCCCAAACAATCATTAAATACACAACGTACCGTTGCATTATGTTTATATAGAAAGTTGAAAATTAAAAGGAAGGGCTAACAAAAAATCTTATAGAAATATATGTTAACCAGGTAGACTTGGATTGTAAGCAGATTGTTATGAGATTTTTCATTTCGTCAGACCTACCGTTCCTAGTCATTGTTCAGGTAAATGTTCACAAAGGGTGCAACCCCTCCAAAAACAATAATAAACAAAAAATGAATAAGAATTAAATAGTAAAAAATGAAGAATGAAATAACAATAATAATAATGATAATAATCGTATAATAATAATCAATTTTTGTAAAATTAGTATCTAAAATGGAGAATTATACTCATTTTTAACTCTTGCGTGATTAGAGTGGCAAAACAAATCAGCGAAAACTTTTTCGATAGCATCAATTACGATTTTTCTAACATACTGCGATTTTTTATATATCTATGTTTGTTAATAGCTATGTCACTCTTTTTTTTTACTATTTACTATGTCTGAATTTAAATTGTTTAATGCATTTTTTCTGTACATTGTTAGATATTTACTATTTCAACAGGACCATGTTGAAAAACAGTGTATATATTATCTGAACATGCTTATCCTGTATAAAGATTTTTAAATGAATAAATAAATTTCACGTCCATTCATGTTCGTCATGTTACTTGACAAGATTTTTTTCCATCTTTTTCAATTTCCTGTAATAATTCTATATAAAAAAAGGAAAAAAAGAAATAGGATACAAAGACAACGAAATGAAGATGTTCCAACATGGTATATGTATAAAATGAAGACGTAAGTCCCAAAATATTGTAAAATGTATTTTGTTGATTAAGGGAATGCATCCAAGAGAATAATTTGTCGGTTTTTTTTTCATTTCTTATTGAATTAGAATAAAATATATTTTGTATAATTCCGGGGTATAATTCTTATATGGACACAATTTTCCCATTTTTTCTTTAATGCATACCTGACTGATATAACTGCGACTTCTCTGTAATACGCGTCGTATTGGTATGCTGCATCAATCTGAGGGGAAAATAAAGATTAAAATGTAAATAGCCCTGCATGCAGCCAAATCAAATTGTCAAAGAAAATCAACATTATTTCAAGGGGTTCTTTCGTGCTGGTGACAACGATAAAATATCCTGAGTTTGCTAAATCTGTTTTCACTTTACTTGCATTTTAAATTTGAAAAAGGTAAATACACCAATAACACACTATAATTTATGTACCTTGAACTCTTGCTAAAGCCTAGGCAAATTTGCTATATACTTCATACCAAATTGAAAGACTGCGCCATAGTAATTATAATGAGAACGTCGTAGTCACGTGATAAGAGCAAACTTGACGCTGGATCTGTAATTTATTATCATTTTCTTCGTATGGCGAACCCAGAATAGCGTTTGCATTATGTTTTGAATGGATATGTGGAGGGACCTCGGTATGTTTGTATATGTGTACAAATACAGAAAAGAAAAAGAAGTGTGTGGGTGAAGAACGAGGAGAGGAGGAAGAAAAAAGTGAAAAGGAAGAACATAAAACATAATGATTCGTTCATTTGGAAAAGATTTACTGTTATAAGAAGAAGTGGTATAGAATTAGAGGTAGTAGTAGTAGTAGTAGTATAGAAGTAGTAGTAGTAGTAGTAGTAGCCCAGTAGTAGTAGTATTTAGCAGAAATTGTAGTTAAAGTAGTAGTAGTAGTAGTGGTAGTAGTAGAAGTTGTAGTAGCCCAGTTGTAGTAGTATTTAGCAGAAATAGTAGTTAAAGTAGTAGTAGCAGTAGTATTTAGCAGAAATAGTAGTGAAAGTAGTAGTAGCAGTAGTAGTAGTAGTAGTAGTAGTAGTAGTAGTAGTAGAAGTAGTAGTAGTAGTAGTAGTAGTAGTAGTAGTAGTAGTAGTAGTAGAAGAAGAAGAAGAAGTAGTAGTAGTAGTAGTAGTAGTAGTAGTAGTAGTAATAGTAGTAGTAGTAGTAGTAGTAGTAGTAGTAGTAGTAGTAGTAGTAGTAGAAGAAGAAGTAGTAGTAGTAGTAGTAGTAGTAGTAGTAGTAATAGTAGTAGTAGTAGTAGTAGTAGTAGTAGTAGTAGTAGTAGTAGTAGTAATAGTAGTAGTAGTAGTAGTAGTAGTAGTAGTAGTAGTAGTAGTAGTAGTAGTAGTAGTGTTTCGAAAATGAAATCGGGTAAGAAGGTGGATACAATGTCCTAAATATACACAACAAAAAAAGTAAGTCCCCCCTTGAACAAACATCAATAATTTCCGAACCAATGCGAGTTTTTGATATATTTTTACATGAGCGTGTAGGTAATTTTATAAGCTACCCTTTGAGTAAATATTATGGACGTATTTTACGTCATGCTTCAGTGAGCACCGTCAGAAGGCAAAAATGTCACTTTTCAAAAGTCACAAGCCAAAAATCATGACTTTGATTCCATTTTATTGGAACTGATTCCACATTCTCATCATGAAAAATAGTCAGAAGGCTTGTAAAAGGTACTTTCTAAAAGACGATACAATTTTTTTGGCTAAATTTCACGGTTGAATAAACACAAGTCCAAATTTGCTATAATTGGATTTTTACACATTTTCATCAATAACAATGATAGAATATGATGACAGTTATTTTTAGGAAGAGTATCTTCAACAATATTCATCGTTTCACGGTTCAATGAACATTTATTGAAAACAAAAAATACGATTTTCAAATATCATAGGCAAGTATTGTTTAATTTTGGTAACTGAAACTGATCTTTTATCAACTTTTTCGTTATGTTCATGACCAATTAGCATGCTTCAATGATTCAAAGGCGTTTAATTAAACATTCACGCTTGAATGAACATGTGGAATGTGATTAGCTCTTTTTTACGTTATTGAAAAAATGCAACTTGTAACTATGGATATCTGTCACAAACCTCCTTGCATGGTTCATTTGATTTGATTTTTATGAAAATCCCGATGTTTAATGCATCAGTGAGCACACAATATTCGAAAATTATGCAAATGAGAAGAAAGTTCAAGGTCTTGGCCCCACTCTGTGCCGTATCGAATTGTTATTTTGGTGTGCGCTCCTTTTGGATAGTGTTACTCTGAAGCCATGTGCGAAGTTTCACGAAATAACTGTTGGCAGAAGTAACAAAAACCGTCCATGAAACAAACCCCTTATTTCATATTTGTTAAAATTTTGACTTCCTCTCTCATAGACTTGTGTACATTATGGGTGCATATGTTTAAGAATAAGTAACCCCTTATTCAATATGGTGGAACTTTTTTCAAGGCTGTCTTTAGCAATGCCATTTGGCAGTAATGTTTAACAAAATGGGCAGAATTCTGTGCAAATATGAAATCGATTTGTTTATTTACGGATGAGTGAGCACGCATCAAAGCGAGAAAATGGGTATTTTCAATGTCACAGACTCATTTTAAAGGGTAATAAGATGAATATTGGGGGCAAATTCGGTTTCAAATGTGACTTTAATTGCTGTTGTTTTTCTCATCCATCATCACTTCATACTTACCGAACTTAACATTTTCATGGTTGAGCGAGCACATTCGAAAACTTAGGAATGAATACTCTTTATACTGCATAAATGTATTCTTTTCCTAACAATTTCTCATGATCAGTTTAATTTATGGACAAATCAGTGGTGGATCCAGAATTTAAAAATGGGGGAGGGGCCTATAATCATATTTTAATATGACCTAACAAGTTGTCGAGGATACTACCATACACCCCTATGATGATACGTCACAATACAGGGGCCGCGGAACGGTTTTCAAAGTGTGGGGGAGGGGCTGAGCCAAAAGTGGGGGGGGGGGGTGCTAACCATGCAAAAAATCACAATCGTATGGTCATTTTTGCATTTTTGTACATGATTTTGGAAAAAAGTGGGCCCCCCATCCCCGCTTCCGCGGCCCCTGCGATATTGTGCTCACTCAACCATGAACATACGATATCAAAATTGTGTGTGGAGTGGCTAAATGATGGATAGCAAAACAGCATAACACCATAAAATTCACCTAAAAACAACTTTTGCCCAACTTTGTATTTGCACAATCTGAAAAATGACTCTTGTGACTTTCAAAAATGGTCATTTTTAATTCAATCTTTAATTACTCATGCATGACCCAACTGATCAATCTCATTTTCCCCCAGGAGTTGCTTAATGAGTGTAGAAAACCACCTACGAATTATCATATCTCAAAATAACTCCGTTCAAAAGTTACCGCAATTTGATTTAGGGGGGACTTACTTTTTTTGTTGTGTATATATTACATTGCTATATCGTTTACACAATAGTTGCCCCCAAGACATTTTTAAAATCTCATTTACTGCAAGTTTGCACAAAATGATTGAACACCCTCAAACACACATTTCATGGTAATTGATAAGTCTACTCACCGATGAAATGATATCATTGGTGAAGGTCACATAAGCTTGTGTCGATTCATCTCTCAGGTCGTCAGTGAACGTCCGATTAATGAGGGTGATGTTTACTCCGATTTCAACGATTTCTCCTGGAAAAATACTGCTTTTATTATACAGTGCGTTCCAAAAAAAACGAAACCGAGATTTAGCGATGATTTATCATAACTTATTCACAAATAAAATAGATTAATGACCTAACAATGTAAAGCTTAGAATCTCCTCTTTCATCTGATATTAATTTGATTATTTCTCCTTCACGCATGAGCGAGCAAAAACAATTTGAAGGAAGGATACCAAAAACTCATTTGGCGGGGGGTATATGAATTTCAAAAAGAAAACCACATGTCTTAAAATTTCAATATCTGCTCTTTGATTTGATATCTCAATTACAGAAAATGGTCAAGAAATAACAAAGTTCTGGTTATTTGAAATAAGGCTTGAATTTCAATAATTTCAAAAAATGAAGAGGTTTTACAGGCTAGCGTTCACTCGACACTCCGTTTTGTTTACGATCAGCCATGCATTAAGTCTTTTGTTAACCATGCGATAGCTTCTGTGGGAAACCGGTGAAAACAGTTTATTTAATGAAATTATGGAAATTCAAGCCTTATTTCAAATAACCAGAACTTTGTTATTTCTTGACCATTTTCTGTAATTGAGGTATCAAATTAAAGAGCAGATATTGAAATTTTACGACATGTGGTTTTCTTTTTGAAATTCATATACCCCCCGCCAAATGAGTTTTTGGTATCCTTCCTTAAAATTGTTTTTGCTCACTCATGCGTGAATGAGGAATAATCTAAGTAATATCATATGAAAGAGGAGATTCTAAGCTTTACATTGGTAGGTCATTTGTCTATTTTATTTTTGATTAAGTTATGAAAAATCATCGCTAAATCTTGGTTTCGTTTTTTCTGGGACGCACTGTATACATGTATATGAGAAATTCAGAGGACGCGGAACGTTTTAAAATGTTTGTGTCTGAGTGGGGGTATTTTTATGTTTCTGGACACAATAAGTGAAAAAAGTAAAAAATGGGGGAGGTGCCAGCCCCCTGTTGCATCCACAAATGTAATAACGCCCACAAATGTAATAACACTTTACCCACAAATGTAATAACGCCCACAAATGTAATAACACTTTACCCACAAATGTAATAATTTCACCCACAAATGTAATAATGCACTTTACCCACAAATGTAATAATTTTTGATCGCCCACAAATGTAATAATGACTTTACCCACAAATGTAATAAATTTGAAGGGATTTTTAGCGAATCCGTTCTAAACTAAAATCCTGTAGTAATGCGTTCATATAGCCATGGACCTATTGTAATAGGTCCATGATATAGCACAAAAGTCCAAAGTCTTTTTTCCAGACCCGGTTGATTCAAATTATAATATAAGTCCAAAGTCTTTTTTCCAGACCTGGATATTGCAAAAATTATAATATGAGTCCAAAGTCTTTTTTCCAGACCCGGTTGTTTACAAAATTATAATATAAGTCCAAAGTCTTTTTTCCAGACCCGGTTGTTTCAAAAATTATAATATAAGTCCAAAGTCTTTTTTTCCAGACCCGGTTGTTTAAAAAAATATAACATAAGTCTAAAGTCTTTTTTCCAGACCCGGTTATTTCAAAAATTATAATACAAGTCCAAACTAAGATACGATAATGATATTCAAGTGAAATAAAAATGAGAATCGAGCTCAGTCTTTTCTCCAGACCCAGTTAATTAAAGCTGGAGGAATAAATGTCTTTGTTGTTGTTTGAACTTATATGGCGCGTATTGTGAATATATGCGCTCAGAGTAAATTCAGAACCAAGCGTAATCTTTTCTCCAGACCCGGTTACCTAAAACTAAAAACTAAAAACCTATAGTAATGCGTTCATATAACACAAAAGTGCAGTCTTTTTTCCAGACCCGGTTAATTCAAAAAGTATAATATAACTCAAAGTCTTTTTTCCAGACCCGTTTGAGTAGAAAATTATAATACAAGTCCAAAGCCTTTTTTCCAGACCCGGTTGTTAAAAAAATTATACTATACGTCCAAAGTCTTTTTTCCAGACCCGGTTATTTAAAAAATCATAATATAAGTCCAAACTAAGATACCATAATGATATTCCAGTGGAATAAAAATGAAAATTGAGCTTAGTCTTTTCTCTTAACCCTGTTATTCCAAAATTATGAATAACAATACAACAACAAAAACAGTATAAAGACTCAGCCAGACCCAATAATTTTTTTTTCAAAACGCAAATAGTAATAATTTCAAACACAAATAGTAATAATAAATAAACTACAAATCTAAGACCAAGCAATCATTCAACCTAAGAACCTTTTTTAAAGAGAGGTTAAAAGCGTTGTCTTTATTCCAGACCTAATCATTGAAAAAATTACAAAAAAATATTCTAACGTAAGACCCTATCATATTCTTATTCTTGTGGAATAAGACGAGATTTAAAACGTACTCTTTCCTCCAGACACAGTTATTTAAAAATGAATTTAGAAATACTTCAAATCTAAGACTAATTTTCAAAAGTTACACCCAGAAAAAAATACCCCACTCCCATTTTTTTAAAAATAATACTAAGACCCCTACAAAACATTGTAATAATGCATGGGTAAAGCAATCATCTTTTCTCAAGACTTGGTTATTATTTGAAAAAATAAAATAGTTTTTACAAATATTCTAAAACGAATACCCAATAATCTAATTACTGTGGAATAACATGAAGATCGATTGTAGAATTTCCTCCAGACACATTTATTTCAAGAATAAAAAAACAATAAAAAATCCAACCCCCAACAACGAATCTGAGAACCAACAATCCTCCAAATTAAGACCATGTAGAAAAGCACATGTTTAGAGCGTTGTCTTTATTCCAGACCCAGTCATTTAAAACAATTTAACAAATCTTAAAAACTTTGTCATATTCCTATTCCTGTGGAATAACACGAGTATTATGCTTAGTCTTTCGCCTAAACCCGGTTATTTAAAAAATAAACAAATATATAAAAAAGACGAGATTTAAAACGTACTCTTTCCTCCAGACACAGTTATTTAAAAATGAATTTAGAAATACTTCAAATCTAAGACCAATCTTCAAAATTAAACCCGGTTAAAATGCTTGGGTTTAGAGTGTTGTCTTTACCCCACACCCAGTTCTCTTAAAAATACAAATTAAGCCAAACTATAAAAATGATGTGATAACGCATACCACAAAGACGACAAATTAATCATAGGCGTAAATATTCATATGATACGCGCCTTAAAATCCAAGATAACAACGTTATTCTACATCAATGATATTGTGGGGTCTTTACTGATACTGTTTGTTTGTTTTTATTGTTTCTTATAATTTCCTATTTTGAAATAACTGGGTCTGGAGCAAAGGCTACACGATATTTCCATGCTATTCAATATTGATAAGATTGCAGGGTCTTTGTTTTGTTGTTGTTGTTGTTGTGTTTTTTTAATGATTTTTATAACTGGGTCTGGAGAAAAGACCACGCTATATTTCCATGCTATTCAACATGAATAGGATCGTGGGCCGTTGTTTTTATTATTATTATTAATTTATTATTATTATTATTCATTTGTTATTTGAAATAAGTGGGTCTGGAGGAAAGACTACGCTATATTTCTATGTTATTCAACAACAATAAGACTGTGGGGCTTTTGTTTTATTATTATTATATATCTTTTCTATGATTTGTTATTTTGAAATAACTGGGTCTTAAAAAAAGACTACGTTATATTTTCAAGTTATTCAACATCAGTGAGATAGTGGGGTTTTTGTTAATAGTGTTCTTAATGATATGCAATGGTGAAATAATCGGGGCTGGAACAAAGACTACACCATATTTTGATACTAACTGGGCGTTGTGGCGTGCACCTGTAATCCAAGCTATGTGGGAAAGTTATAAATTGATGCAGAGGTTCGAGCCCTTGTCACGTGTTTCGGATGGTGACGTTAAAGGTCGGTCCCAGACGTAAATAATCATATCTTATTGATACACGTCTGACAATACTCAAATACACACACACACATGCTATTCAATGTTGAAAAGATTGCGGGGTCTGTTTTTGGTTGTTGTTGTTGTTGTTCTTTTGTTTTTTTGAATGATTTTTTTATAACTGGGTCTGGAGAAAACACTATGCTATATTTACATTTTGTTCAACATTAATAAAATCGTGGGGTCTTTGTTTTTTTTTAATTATTTTTTATTATTTGCTATTTGAAACATTTGGGTCTGGAGGAAAGACTACGATAAACTTCTGTGTTATTCAACAATAAGAAGAATTAATTTTGGGATCTTTATTTGGAAGATTGTTTAAATGTTTTATATAACCGGTTCTAGAGAAAAAAAGACTGTGACTTTGCACCATATGAACGCGTTGCAATAGGGTTTTATTTTAGAACAGATTCGCCAAAAATCCCTTCAAATTTTTTAACATATGTGGGTAAAATCATTATTACATTTGTGGGCGATCAAAAATTATTACATATGTGGGTAAAGTGCATTATTACATTTGTGGGGTGAAATTATTACATTTGTGGGTAAAGGGTTTTAGTTTTTAGTTTTAAGTAACTGGGTCTGGAGAAAAAACTACGCTTGATTCTCAATTTGTGTGATAAGCTTTGCATTAGTTCAGTAATTATATTTGCATCCGTATGATTTCTTTTGTTCTCTTTTTCTTTCCTGTAATACATATAATTATGTACGCATATCAGAATAAGTCTACTATACTTTTTCATTTCCAAGGGGGATCCACACTTTACATGCTTTGCTTTTTAGTGGATCCCCCTCATTTCCATTTATGCTCTATATTATACTGTTTTTTTCTGTTTTTTTTTTTTTACGAAGTAAGAATGCCCTTCTGTAAAATTGTACTTGATTTGTATTACTTTATATTACTTTGTATTATGTTTTTTGAATGGAAATGAAATAAAAGAATTGAAGAATTGAAGAATTTACTCTTAGCGCATATATTCACAATTTACTCTTAGCGCATATATTCACAATGAGCGCCGTTTAAGTCAAAACAACAACAAAGACATTTATTCCACCAGTTTTAATTAACTGGGTCTTGAGAAAAGACTAAGCTTGATTCTTATTTTCATTGGCCCAAATATTCACCACTGGATGATACGCGCCGTATAAGCTAAAACAACAAAATTTTATTCCACTGGAATATCATTATCGTATCTTCGTTCGGACTTATATTATAATTTATTAAACAACCGGGTCTGGAAAAAAGACTTTGACTTATATTATCATTTTTGAATGAACCAGGTCTGGAAAAAAACCTTTTGCACTTTGTGCTATATGAACGCATTACTATACGGTTTTAGTTTTTAGTTACTAGGTCTGTAGAAAAGACTATGCTTGATTCTCAATTTACTCTCAGCACATATATTCACAATATGCGCCATATAAGTTAACACAAAAACAAAGACATTAATTCCACCAGTCTCGATTAACTGGGTCTGGAGAAAAGACTAAGCTCAATTCTCATTTCCATTCCACTGGAATATCATTATCGTATCTTAGTTTGGACTTATATTATAATTTTTGAAACAACCGGGTCAGGAAAAAAGACTTTGGACTTATATTATTATAACTTTTAAACAACAGGGTCTGGAAAAAAAGACTTTGGACTTATATCACAATTTTTGAAACAACCGGGTCTGGAAAAAAGACTTTGGACTTATATCATAATTTTTTAAACAACCGGGTCTGGAAAAATGACTTTAGACTTATATCATGATTTTTTAAACAACCGGGTCTGGAAAAAAGACTTTGGAATTATATTATAATTTTTGAAAAAACCAGGTCTGGAAAAAAGACTTTGGACTTATATTATAATTTTTGAATCAACCGGGTCTGGAAAAAGACTTTGGAATTATATTCTAATTTTTCAAACAACCGGGTCAGACTCTGGAAAAAAGACTTTGGACTTACATGATAATTTTTTAATTAACCGGGTCTGGAGAATAAAATTTGGACTTTCGTACTATATCATGGACCTATTACAATAGGTCAATCGCTATATGAACGCATTACTACAGGATTTTAGTTTAGAACGAATTCGGCAAAAATCCCTTCAAATTTCTTACATTTGTGGGTAAAGTCATTATTACATTTGTGGGCGATCAAAAATTATTACATTTGTGGGTAAAGTGCATTATTACATTTGTGGGTGAAATTATTACATTTGTGGGTAAAGTGTTATTACATTTGTGGGCGTTATTACATTTTTGGGTAAAGTGTTATTACATTTGTGGGCGTTATTACATTTGTGGGCGATTATTACATTTGTGGGTGTAACACCCCCCCCCCCCCCCGGTTCTGCAGCCCCTGTACCTTTGACTTCCTGATTTGTACTTGCATTCACTTAGAAATTGTGGTAACACACGTTACCCCGAGTTCCATTAGTTACTTTATACATTTCATTGATTTAATTCATCATAAATAATTGGAGATATTGTTACAGTTCGTCATTTCCACTTCAGCAGTCAAAACGATCCGTACTGAAAGGGGTACCCAGGGCTGAAAATGATAATATATCTAAATAAATAGAGTAAAATTCACAAGGCAGATTGCTGAAAATTTCATCAAAATCTGAGAACAAGTAACGAAGTTATTGAATTTTTAAGTTTAGCAATATTGAAAACAGTTTGCACGTCGTCATGAATATTCATTGGGTGGGCTGATGATGTCATGTCCCTTTTTCCTTTTCCTGGTTTATTACATGAAATCATCAATATTTCATATTTTTAGATATGTGGGTATAGTAGGTATCCCTTATATAAAATAAGTTATAGTAATCAATACCTAATACATTAAATTAATCACCAATCCATTTTTTTTTCTTTGAGGACAAAATATAAGAAAATACAAACGAACAAGTGTGGATGTGACGTCATTAATTTGCTCATTGAATATTCATAAAGACATGCATAGAACTGTTTCACCGAAACAATGAAAATCTTTAAAAATGCTACAACTCTGTAATTCCTTGTCAATATTTCGTAAATTTTCATTGCTATAATTGTCTGATTTTTCTTTATCTGTTCAAATCATATTACTTTTAGTCTAGAGTACCCCTTTAATGAAGAGATGGGATAGACTAACCTATCACAGGTGGTATCGTGGTGGTCTTCACTGATGTCTCCGGGGTGGTCTTGATCTCCTCAAAGGCCGCTACAGAGTCATCTGTGGTAAAAAAAAAAATCATAATGATGATAATGAGGATGATGATAATGATGAGGATGATAGTGATTATGATGATGATGATGATGATGATAATGATGAGGATGATGGTGATGTAGTGATAACAACTGCAATAATAATAATCCAAGTTGACCTCTTCAAGTTGTAGTTAGTAGTTTTCTGAAACCCGACCCATCCAAGAAAAAAGCCCTTGGGGTCAGCTGCCCCCTCCCCTTTCGGATAACATTTCGCTTAATAAATAACTTAATTTCATAGACTGAAAATATACAAACGCTTAAATAATTTGCTTATGATTAAACCTTTGAACTAATTAACTGAATTAACATAAATCATCAGTTTTTTTTTCATGATATATGACCTGGTGGGTGTTTCATAAAGCTGTTCGTAAAGTTACGAACGGCTTTACGCACGACTGGAACAGGTTCTTAGGTCATAACTCAATTACATAGGGATATCACAGAGCACAAGAAAGGATCACCAGTCGTTCGTAAAGTCATTCCTATCTTACGAACAGCTTTATGAAACACCCACCAGGATATGGCAACTCACCATTAATGAAAATGTACAGTGCGACCCCCATGCCAATAAGTGCTGCCAAAAGGAACAACATTAGAAAGACCATGATCCTGTACCGGGATCGATTTTTCCCTAGGTTTGAAGATATCCCATCCGAGTTCTCCTCGACATAACGATGTGGTATCCCCGAGTTATCTGGTCCTGTCGACATAGGTTTCATCCTGATCTCAGTGTGGTCATCGTATCCATGGTTGTCATAACCGTTAATGCCCTGCATCAGAATAACAACGGTATCATTACCATCATTACCACTTCTGCTACCACTATAAACTGCATGTTGCTGCAATATACATCCTTATAAGTCTACTTCTCAGAGTACAACTACGAACAAAAACTACACATAGGCGGATCCAGGGGGCCGACCGCCCCCCCCCCCTATTGGAGTAGCAAAAGAAAAGGAAAAAAGGGGGAAAGAAAGAAAACAAAAGAAAAAGACTACTACTACTACTACTACTTCTACTACTACTACTACTACTACTACTACTACTACTACTACTACTACTACTACTACTACTACTTCTACTACTACTACTTCTACTACTACCACTACTACTACTACTACTACTGCTACTTCTACTACTTCTACTACTACAAATACTACTACTACTAATCGGGCCTACTACTACTTCTTTAACTACTACTACTACTACTACTACTACTACTTCTACTACTACTACTACTACCACTACTACTGCTACTACTACTACTACTACTACTACTACTACTACTACTACTACTGCACATGATGCTGTTGTTTTTGTTGCTGCTGCCACTACTCTAAACTTTAAAAAACATTGGGTAAAAATGCTCCATGAAGGTAATTATGACTCCAACCAACATTGGGCATTTTCTTTTGGGCATTTCTATTTATCCAGTGTGATAAAAAATTTGCCCATTCTAAAGTAAAAATGCTGCTTATTTCTTAACCTTACTGGACAATAATATGCTTCCCGCATTGGGTAAAATACTGCCCCACATTGGTTGGACACATAATTACCCTCGTGCTGGTTAAAATTTTACCAAATATTCTTTACAGTGTATATACCACCACCACCACTGGCAAAATTTGCACCGCATGCAATCGCCTTGACTTTCATCTTCTAAAGCATGAATTAGGAATTAAAGTGGTAAAGATAAATATTTAGATGATAGATGGGAAATCGTGTTGGAATAATTGACCAAGACTTAGAAAGCAAGGAGAACATCATGCTCATATCTTTCTATTAAAATATCGATAGATTTCTGTTCTTCTGAACAGGGGCGTCCATCCATTTTTCAGATTGGGGGGGGGGGCAAAATCATGAATCGTTCTAAAGGCGCTCGATCACACCAAACAAACTCACCCACACACACACACACACAGGCCTAATTATATATATATATATGAGAAAGAGACTCGGACACATATCTCACCAAAAAATTAATGCGAGCGCGAAGGGCGAGCTGAATTTTTTTAGAATGCTGACCTGAAAACAGGAATGGTACCTGTTTAGGACTGTTTGTAGCAGTAACTCATGTGGAGGATACATATCTCACTACACAGATAATGCGAGTACCGAGAGCGAGCTGAAATTTTTGTATAATCTGACCTGAAAGATTCATTTTTGGTACTAATGATTAGGATGGGTATCTAAAATAACAATAGATGCGAGCGCGAAGCGCGAGCTGAAAATGTTGATATTTCGATCTGAAAAAATTGGCAGGTTAATGGACGTTTTTAATAAAGAAAAAGATATATATTCAACAAAAGATTATTGCAAATCGGAGCGGGAGTTCTTTTTAGGTTTAGAACCGAGAACGGGACATTCTGTTCACCTAATTAATCATGAAAAGTATGGGTTTGGTACATAAATGATGCGAGCGCGAAGTGCAAGCTGAAAATTTTTGATATTCCAATCTGAAAAACGGACATTTTGAGCACGATTTTAAATAAAGAACGGAGTTGTGTATCTCAATCTCGCTTGCTGAGATCTGTGTAACACTGCAATCTTATTTTATTTTTGCACATGCAAGCGGAATTATTGGGGGGACAAAACGATATGTTTGCCCCCCCCCCCCAATATTTTCATTGGTGGGGCGATCGCCCCCCCCCCCCCCCCCCCCCAGGATCGACGCCTCTGCTTCTGAATACTAAACGTCTCCACAACTTTAGAGCCGATTAAAGTTTATATGTAATGCTATGGAAACTAAAATGTCAGAGTGTTTTATTTTAGCCCCTACCGCAAGTCACGACTTCAAATATTATAGCCTATCAATTATTTAATGAATCATATATTATCATTACTATCATTATTATTACTATGCTACATTGTATTGTATTTTATGGTTGAAATAAATCGAAATTCAAATTGAATTGAAAAATCTTACCTGTCCTTCACTCGTCATGTTTGGTTAAATCAGGGAAATCGTATATATATGTAACATGACATCGAATTGCTCCTTTCTCAAATAAGTGAGACTTCGGCAAAAACTTTATAGGAGTGATACCATTTGAAGATAGGGCGTCACGAATCCATAACTGATAACCTTTGTCGAGAGGAAGCTTTGTTGACATAGTTTTCTCGATGATGAATCACACTATATTGCTTTTTTCAATATCATATGGACATTGTTTATCCAGAAATATTGCCGCCCGATTGGTAAGAGGTAAATCATGTGATCACACGTGAGATCCCATATTAAGCGATACAATTTGAATAATGTGAAGCATACATAAAAGACTTTACTTTCTGTGTTTCGCCGAAGTATTCGATGGCTTTATTAAACAAGTGGAATGCCTCTGGCCGTCTCACCTGCATCACGCGATTCAATATAGCAGCAGTGCTGATTTTGAAAACTACTATAACTCGCACAAGATGTTCAGTGATACTTGGTTACTCTTATTTCCACGTTTTATGAACTAGACCAATACACTTATAGAGATATGATGGCAATTCAACAAATACCCCCAACGTGGCCAAAGTTCTTTGACCTTACATGACCTTTGACCTTGATCATGTGACCTGAAACTCACACAGGATGTTCAGTGATACTTGATTACTATTATGTCCAAGTTTCATGAATCAGATCCATAAACTTTCAAAGTTATGATGGTAATTCAACAGATACCCCCAATTCGGCCAAAGTTCATTGACCCTAAATGACCTTTGACCTTGGTCATGTGATGTGAAACTCATGCAGGATGTTCAGTGATACTTGATTAACCTTATGTATAAGTTTCATGAACTAGGTCCATATATTTTCTAAGTTATGATGACATTTCAAAAACTTAACCTTAGGTTAAGATTTTGATGTTGATTCCCCCAACATGGTCTAAGTTCATTGACCCTAAATGACCTTTGACCTTGGTCATGTGACATGAAACTCAGGCAGGATGTTCAGTAATACTTGATTAACCTTATGGCCAAGTTTCATGAACTAGGTCCATATACTTTCTAAGTTATGCTGTCATTTCAAAAACTTAACCTCAGGTTAAGATTTGGTGTTGACGCCGCCGCCGCCGCCAGAGAAGGAAATCAAATATTTTGAAAAAAAAATCTGAAACGCTTTGCTATGCTAAAATTTGCTTTAGATAAAACCCACATTAATAAAATAATGTATAGGTCTAGAATGATAATTTATTCATAAAGTAATAATTTTCAAAACAATCCTCCGATGATGATAGATATAGTCACTAACTTATAGATGGAAGGGGGTTGGGGCACTTTACCCCTTAAAGTTCAACGGCCAAGAACAAAATTAAGAAAAAAGAAGAAAACAAGGTGGAATGGGTCCCCTGTTGCTTATTTTCCGAATATTTAGACCAAAATGTATCGGAAAATTAGACTTAAAAAAAAGTTTTATTTTTTTTTGCAACATTTTTCGTTAAATCCAACTGTTGGTCTTTGCACTCTAAACAAATTTTACCCAATATTGGGTAATATGGGAACGTGTATGTTTCTTTGGTAAAATTGTTTACAAAATATTATGTAAATTTACGCAATGTTGGGTTCAAATTTACCCTTCAAACATTCATTTTGCACAATATTTTTTTTGGGGGGGATACTTAGCAAGCATGCATGTTCCCTTTCTACCCAATATTAGGTAAATTCTTACTCTATGTTTTTATAGTGTGGAAAATAGGGTGGAAATGAAGGTAATCCAAATTTTACAAAGGTAAAATAAGACTCTTCAACACCTCCTTCCAGACACTCTATGACCAGTAATGTGAAGTTGGGCTTGATTCAAACTCTCGTTTAAAGTTGTGGTTTAATTAAGTATGAATAGCCAAGTGTGACATCAATCTCTAACAGTAGAGATTTAATCTTTCAGCTCATTTGACTCTCAAATCATTCTTAATTGTCTGGGAAGTATCAATAAGATAATTGACTTAACCATTAAATATCAGGAAGGAGAACAGTAAACATAAGAAAGAAACAATGTTATAAAAAATTTTTACACTTTTTGCTTTCTGTAATTTTAGCACAGAGTTAGACCGTGGCCTATAAGTTAAACCTAACTTCAGAATACGGGCCAATGTGATATTTTTTTTTTAATCATTGCTTCCTGTCGCAACGCCTCGTCTCACAGTGCTACTGGGCAAAACTAGCTCGTACTACAGATCTATTTTGGGATCTGATGAAACAGATATACCCGTTTCATCAGATCTCAAAAAAGATCTAGTACGAGCTAGATTTGCCCAGTTTGTGTCAATATGCCTTTTATCCTACGTTGAATCCGGACAAAGAACAAACTTTTCCCTCAAATATACGATGAACCATGAATCATTCACTTTTTTAAGAGTCGTCGCACCATGGAAACATACAAGAGATGTACGTGTCTTTTTTCACCTCTCCCAAAATTTATCTTTATCCTTTATCTTGTTCTTTCTTACTCAAATTTTGCGTGATTTATTTCTGATGTTCATTTAAACTTAGTGATCTTTGATTGTTTATGAGGTATGTACACCTATTGTTCATTCAGGAGCAATATGATATGATTGGCATATACACCACTTACTCCCTATTATTAACTGTATAGGTTTATCCTCATATCGACAATTTAATACATTTTCCTAATTATTAAAGAAACATTTTTTAACGTTTTATATGCGCTAGTATATGCTTTAGTATTGCTTTTACATTTATAATTATTATCATTATTATTATTACCATTATCATCATCATCATCATCATCAATATTATTATTATTATTATTATTACTGTTATTATAAGTTCGTTAACAATCCATCAATCATTGTCATTACTATTTCGGAAAGAATTAATTTGGCTTTTTTGTTGATAATCATTTTATTTTATCGTTATTCACAATTAATGTACAATTAAAAGCACAATAGATTCCGATATACTGCATGTGCTCTTATGTTTGTTTTAATATGTGTATCCATGTTCATTTTTCTTGTCGAAAATGACAGGGAGCCTAATTATTCCTTATTTATGTTCTGATTTGTATACGGTTCGCGTTAATGTTTAAGTAATTATTATCCAAGTTATTTCTTGACGCTTTCCGCCTATATAGTGTTTATGTTTATTTTCAGGGCAAGTACATCCCACAAATAACGTTGATTTCAATATAAGAGATAAATCAAATGAATATTCATCAAAATTGGTAGTAAAATAAAGTAATGACATTTTAAAGTTTCGCTTAATTTCACAAAACACTTATGCACATCTGCATTTCCGTAACGGGGGGGGGGGGTTACAGTAAGGGACTAAATCCTCCTTGAGGATTTTGCCGGGAAAATTTCAAAAATAAACAGGAAAGAAGGACATGGAGAAAGAAAGAGAAAGGAAAAGAAAAAAGGCAAGTTCATCCCAGAAAAATGTTGATCTGATTCAAGAGACAACATCAAACAAGCATAGGCCTAAAGCGCTAAAAATTTCATCAAAATCAGTTGGAAATTGAAAAGTTATGAAATTGTAAAGATTCGCTTATATTTCACAAAATAGTTATATGCAAATTAGGGTGTCTATGATATCCCATACTCACTTTTTCTTTTGGTTTTTTTTATTGCTTGAATTAAACAAAATTCATTTTTCATAGATTTGCCAACCTGACTGAACCACATAATGGTAAAAAAATGGTAATACAACACGTTTAGGGAGATGACGGTGAGGGATTAAAATATTTCGTATTCCATGAGTGGATGACGGCATGAGTCCCGTCATTTGCATACAGTCAGACCGCAGGTCCCTATGCTAATGAGCAAAAAGGCCAGATTCATCCAAATCATCTCGTGGCTGAATACTCCTCCTTGCAAAATCTCGTGATTCGTGAGATTTTCTTTCTCTAAGAATTTACCTGTTTTAACCTCAAGTTAAATGAAATATTATTGCACCATCAGATAGAGTAAAAGTTACTCTTTCATATTGGTCATTTATTTTGTATACAATATTTTGTTAAATAAGTAAATTTCTGGCCTGAAAATGTGCTTCAAAACTGAATTTTCTTCCTCTGTTTTCTTTTGCAAATTGTGCAAAACTTTTTATTTTGAGCCTCAATGATATCTATATCACCATAGAGCTGAACTTCTGTACTTTCTCACAATGCCACTCTTGATATGCGGCACCTTTTAATCGGGTCAAGATCACACTTTTCCCACCAAGGTACAAGACGAGGTTTCTGAAATTTTGTACTTGCATGAAATCCAGAGTTCTGATTGGCTGGATAAGGTTCACAGAACAACAGGCGCGGGGTATTTGAGGAGATTACCACACGGGAAGTGTGACCTTCCCACGAACCCAGGCACTGGAACCGTTGGAATTTGCCATTGTGTGGTATATTTGACCAATCAGAGTGCAGTATTCTTGTTTTCAAGCTGCTTTATGTACTTGGCAAATGAAAAGTGTGATCTTGACCCGATTAAACCAATTCTTATTTTGAAACCTATATCATTTCAAAGCATACATATTCAGCTTTATCATGATATAAAAATCATTTGGGCTCAAACAAAAATAAAATGTGAAAATAGCAGCTTTTGTCAGGTGAAAATATTTATTTTGTAGCATATTTTAGATCAAAATTTTAACCTATATTACAAAATCTTTGAATAAATCCAAACACATGACCTGAAAGAATGATTCTTCTTCTTTACAATGGTACAAAATTCATGAAATTCGATGCACAATTAGAGCAGCAATGACCGAATGAAAAGACGTGTTTTGGTCCGCATCAAGCTCATTAAATATGCAAAACATCTCAAGTCATGAATATCACTTGGATGAAAGAAGCCACTTTCTTGGGACCTGCAGTCTGACTGCATACCGACAAGGATGTGCATATAAGCGGTAAATTGCCAATTCGTCCACTACCAACTCACCTATGGTCTACCATCATTTAGTCTAATGCCATTCCGTCCATCAACATTTCGTCTAACAACCATTTGGTCCAATAACCGTTTTGTTCAATCATCACTTCGTCTAATCACCAGTTCGTCTATTACCATTTCGTCTAATAACCAGTTGGTCTAATACCCATTTTCTTTTAATTCATTCTGCACAATTAACAGTTTAGTTTATTTAGACCACATGGTATATGAACTAAATGGCTATTGGACCAACAGCTTATTAGACGGAATGGCATCAGACAAGATGAAAGTAGACCATGTGGTGAGTGGACGAACTGATGGTAGACCAAATGATAGTAGACGAGTTACGAATTGGCATTAGATGAATTGGAAATAAACCCATATAAGCATGGACCTACTAGAGTAGAAGGTCCATGATATAAGTATTTTGAGAAATTAAGCGAAATGCAATGCTTTTTTATTTTACACCAGATTTTGATGAAATTTTCAGTGTAATGTTCTTTTGACTATTTCTCCTTCTGTTTTATTCAAATCAACTGTTTTGGGGGTTGGACTTGTTCTGAAAAGGAAGAAAAAGAGGAAAGAGCGGAGAAGGAAAAGGGAAAGAAAGAACGTAAAGAAACAAGTGGAGCGCCTCTGGCAGTCTCACCTGCATCACGCGATTCAATATAGCAGCAGTGCTGACTTTGAAAACTACTATATAATGATTATTCACAAAAAACACCATTCATATGATACAATACTACGTTCATTGACCTTGATCATGCGACCTAAGACTTGTCAGTGGTACTTGATTACCCCTATATCCACAGTTTATGAACTAGATCCATATACTTTCAGAGTTATGATGGTTATTCAACAAATACTCCCAACATGGCTAAAGTCCATTGACCTTTGACCTTGGTCATGTGACCTGAAACTCGCACAGGATGTTCAGTGATACTTAATTACTCTTATGTCCAAGTTTTATGAACTAGACCAATACACTTACAGAGTTATGATGGTAATTCAACAAAACCCCCAACATGGCCAAAGTTCATTGGCCTTAAATGACCTTTGACCTTGGTCATGTGACCTGAAACTCGCAAAGGATGTTCAGTGATACTTGATTACACTTATGTCCAAGTTTCATGAATCAGATCCATAAACTTTTAAAGTTATGATGGTAATTCAACAGATACCCCCAACATGGCCAAAGTTCATTGACATTTGACCTTGGTCATGTGACCTGAAACTCGCACAGGATGTTCAGTGATACTTGATTACTCTTATGTCCAAGTTTTATGAACTAGACCAATAAACTTTCAAAGTTATGATGGTAATTCAGCAAATACCCCCAACTTGGCCAAAGTTCATTGACCTTATATGACCTTGGTCATGTGACCTGAAATATATTCTTTAAAAGAAATTCAAAGCCTATAGTGGTAGGTTGAATAGCTCAATAAATTATATTTTTATACTTTTCAATGGTTTAAGGCATGCTTAGCCATGTCTTATTTTTCACTTTCTTTATTTTTTTTAAATTTGAATTAATGTGAGACATAATGCACTTGTATGCAAGTGTTCATTTTGCACAGCTAATCAAAAGAAATGTTTTTAAAATGAAGATTACAATTCTTGCTTATAACAAGCATAAAGGCCAAGTTTATAAATTTGTCAAAAAATGTTTTAAACTTTTATTTCCACTGAACAGGTAAACAAGTGAAACGCCTTTGGCAGTGTCACCTGCATAGGTCAAATGTCTTTGGGTCAATTCCAAACTGTAGTAGTAATATAATTTTGTTTTTGTAAGTTCTCAGGAACCGATCATTGGACAAAAATATGTTGGTAAAAAAGAAATGCAACACTTTTCGATGGGATTTTATTGGAAGGGTTCCTATTAGAGAAGGAAGAGGCATAATTGTATATGAACAAAAGGAAGAGCATTTGGAAGGGATGGAAAGTACTACTTCAGTGTCTGAGTGAGCGAGAGAGGGAGAATATGATATTCTGACGAAAGTGTCACTATTAAAAGAGAAGAGACAGTGAAACAAAATGTTAAATGATGTTAATAGTATAAAAGGAATGGGACTTCTCTTTTCTTTTTATTCTTCTACTTCAAAATTCTGATTTTTTTTTCTTTTTTTTTCTTTAACAAAACTCCTACAGCCCTCTGTGTTCTATTCACCATCTGTTCTCTATTTTTGTCCTTGCCTCTTTTTAATTTAAAGACCAAGACCGGACCAAATAAGTGAATTTGACAAATCGTATACCGATCAAAAGTTCATACATGTACTACAATAACACAGAAATGCAAGCTTTATACATTTCACTGCATACCAGCCGAGTATTTGCCTAAGAATAGCTCCAATTATCAGGCTTCAAAATTAGGTTTTCTTGTGCTATTCACCGGCCTTAAGGCTGTGGTGAGATTCCAAAGGTTTGTACACAGAAAAACAGGGCGATTTTTCTGTTTCTCAAATTATGCACTTTATTTTCTTCACTTCTGTCATAGAAGTATCATAACCAATTTTTGTCATAATTTGTCCTGCTTAATTGGCACAGCTTTCAAATTCTATCTGCCTACACATGTGTGCCTGACAGAGCAATTAGGCCCAATAAAAGCCAAAATAAAAGAAATCACAAAACCTACAGGAATATTGTTGGTTTTCCATCAATTTGAGAACTAAATAATTTTAATTACCATTTTATTCTGCAAATTAAAAAAAAATCAAATTCAAAATCCGAAAAGCAGAAAAATCACCAAGATTTTTTTGTGTGTGCAAACCTATGGAATCACAATGCTTCTACCACAACATTACATCAAGAGTTTGAGACTGGTAAAAATCACAAGAAAGCCTATTTTTTGAAATCTTTTAATTCTTAAGCAAAATGCTCGACTGTCAAGTGGTGATTATTCATAACAAGTGGAATGCCTCTGGCGGTCTCACCTGCATCACGCGATTCAATATAGCAACAGTGCTGACTTTGAAAAACACCATTTAAATAATTATTCACAAAAAACACCATTCATATAATGATACAATACTACGTTCATTGACATTGGACCTTGATCATGTGACCTAAAACTTGTCAGTGATACTTGATTACCCCTATATCCACATTTTATACATTATATCTATAAACTTTGAAAGTTATGACAGCAATCTAATAATTACCCCTAAAATGGCCAAAGTTCAATGACCTTAAATGACCTTTGACTTTGGTCATTTGACCTGAAACTCGCATGATATGTTTAGTGATACTTGACGACTCTTATGTCCAGGTTTTATGAACTAGACCAATATACTTACAGAGTTATGATGGTAATTCAACAAATACCCCCAACATGGCCAATATCCATTGACCTTGGTCATGTGACCTGAAACTCGCACAGGATGTTCAGTGATACTTGATTACTCTTATGTCCAAGTTTCATGAGTCAGATCCATAAACTTTCAAAGTTATGATGGTAATTCAACAGATACCCCCATTACGGCCAAAGTCAATTGACCTTTGACCTTGGTCATGTGACCTGAAATGCGCACAGGATGTTCAGTGATACTTGATTACTCTTATGTCCAAGTTTTTATGAACTAGACCAATATACTTTCAAAGTTATGATGGTAATTCAACAAATACCCCCAATTTGGCCAAAGTTCATTGACCGTAAATGACCTTTGACTTTAGTTATGTGACGTGAAACTCATGCAGGATATTCAGTAATACTTGATTAACCTTATGTCCAAGTTTCATGAACTAGGTCCATATATTTTCGAAGTTATGATGACATTTCAAAAACTTAACCTTAGGTTAAGATTTTGATGTTGATTCCCCCCAACATGGTCTAAGTTCATTGACCCTAAATGACCTTTGACCTTGGTCATGTGACATGAAACTCAGGCAGGATGTTCAGTAATACTTGATTAACCTTTCTATTTTCACTCTCAACTAATAAACTATTCACTCATTTTTATTTTATTCGTCCTTATTTTTTTTTACTCTCTATCTTCTTCTAATCCTCAGTTCCCTTTTCTTCTCCTTACCTTTCTTCATTTTTTCTTCTCGTTACCTTTGTTCATCTTTTATTCTTTTCTTGCCTCCTTAATTCCCTTCTCTTTCCCTTACTTACACCTACTTTCTGATTTCCTCTCCTTAAATTTCCTCTTTTGTTCTCCATCTCTTCATTCAACTTATTCTCTATTTTCCTCTCCTCCTTAATTCCCTCTTTTCTTCTCGTTCCCTTCATCCAACCTATCCTCCACTTTCCTCTCCTTCATTCCCTCTTTTATTCTTCCTCTCCTCCATTTCTTTCCCTCTTCCTCCCCCAATCTTTCCGGTCCTTACTTCTCCCTTTCATCTTCTTCTTTCTTTTATCCCCACTGCTTTCTTCTTATTCAAACCTCACTCTCATTTCATTCTTCACTTCAGATTCTCACTTTTCCTCCAAAAAGTAAAAACATTAAATAAAAACAAAGAGCATGTAGGAAAGATTATATAAAGAGTATAAGCAAATATGATTTATTATTAAAAATATATCAAAGATATAGGCTTTCAAAATAAATATTTTTATACATCAACACCAATAAATGAACATTATTATATCAAAATTACACAAAATTCTGGGGGCCGTTTCATAAAGCTCTTCTTAAAGTTAAGAGCGACTTTAAGAACGACTGGTTATCATTTCTTTTGGTAAAGGGTATATAAATGATGTACACTGTAGGCGATGGTTTAGCGCGTAAGAAAGGATCACCAGTCCTTCTTAAACATGTTAAAGTCGCTCCAACTTACGAACAGCTTTATGAAACACCCATCATATTTGTAAGCGTTCCAGCAAAAACATGACATACTAAACACTTTTCCGTAAACCAAGTAATAAGAGATAAAACTAAAAGAAAAAAAAAATGAGATAAAACAGACTGATGAAGCTACCAAAGCAATGTTCAAATGTCTATCAAGATTTAAATTTTATGCATTTGGAAAGCCCAAAACATTTGCCATTGCTATCAGGAGCAGATCCAGGTGGGGGGGGGGGAATTGAAGACCTTCTTTTTTTTTTTTTTGATTGTCAATTTTTTTCGGGTACGAAACATCCTTAATTTGTGGTTGAAATTTTTTTTTTCTTGTCAATTTTTTTCGGGTACGAAACATCCTTAATTTGTGGTTGCAAACATTTTTATTTGGATTGTCAAAATTTTCCTCTAAAAAATTTGCCCCCCCACCTTTTGAAAAATCCTGGATCCGCCCCTGATTGCTATGTGGAACTAACAGAGTATTTAATTTATTTATTTATTCAATATATTTATACAGGAATAAAAAGAAACATTCGATCCAGCAAGGCAGTTTTTTATCAATGTCCTGTTAAAACATATTTACACATACATTCAAATTATTTCTAGTTATAACAATAGAGATTTCAAAAACAGAGAACAGTATAAAGTAAGAAGCTAAAGAAGATTTTAAAAAAGGAATGTCAGACCAGTGATGGATACAAGGCACAGACAAAGCACACACTCTCTATGACACACGCTTAATTGCACAAAACAGTTCTATTCACATCCTGGCTGTTATGCAAATGAGGAGACTATGACGTCATCCACTCACTATTTCTTTTGTACTTCATTATATGAAATATTCTAATTTTCTCCTCATTGTCAAGTGATACAATTATTAATTCCTCCCTGAACGTGTGGAATGAGCATTGTTTAATACTATATGGTTCAGTCAAGTTGGTCCTTATTGTCAAATCTATAAAAAAATGACATTTTATAATTTAAACAATTAAAAACAAAAGAAATAGTGAGTGATGAACATCATCGACTGACTCACCTAGTTGTGCATATCATTGTTTTATGAAAAATAAGCGAAACTTTAAAATGTCATAACTTTCTTATTTTACATCCGATTTTGATGAAATTTTCAGCACTATGCTAGTTTGATTTTTCTCTATTTATTCAAGTCAATATTTTCCTGGGGTGGATTTGACCTTTAACACACAACCTCCTCTCTCTCACCCCCCTTCTCTCTGCACCCCCCCCCCCCCCTCCTCATTCTATCTCCCATTCTCATCGTCACTCTACCTCATCCTCAGTCACACGTAGGACACTCCCACACGCAATCATTGGATTCTCAACAAAAACAAGCACAATCACCCACACACATGATACCTCAGCGGTTTATTTTAAAAATACATTCAAAAACAACAAAAAAGGTATAGTGACATTCAGAGTTAAAGAGATGTAAGTTTTGAAACAGATGTAACACATTGTTATTGAGGAAACAATTTGTTATTAAGAGCATTGGTCTACGGGCTTCACATTGGAACTTTATGACTTGACAAGTTGTGAAGTGTCATTTTCCAACAAATCGAATATTGGCAACATAATATAAGCTTCAAACATCTATTGTTTATGCTTAGTTCCTATTACGTATTGCTATCTGCAAATGTAAAAACTATATTGTTCTCATTGTGAATATCATTTTACATGGTGAAATAAAAATAAATGTTAGAAATACATACTGTATAATATACCAAGAATGTGGGACCATAAAAATGTAATAATTACAATCAGTGTTGGAAATAAAAAGAAAACCTTGTACATTTTTTTCATCAATAAAACAAATTTTCCCTGTCACTATATTGACAAGTCTAAATTTTGTGAAAATGTGAATTAAATATAACGTTAAAAAAAAGCATTCCCCAAATAAGAAATAGCAACTGAATATATTATTTCAACCCCCCCCCCCCCACACACATACACAAAGAAAATTGCATGATCTACATTTTGAATATTTGCCATGTGAAACAATTTTTTTTTTCACTTTCACTGAATGCAAGTTACTTATTTGTTTTATAAGCTTGTTTGGCAAGTAGCTACCAGCCTATATGCATGGGGATGAACTGCATCTTTCACATCCCATCATGTCCTGTACCATATCCAATGTCACAAAGACAAAAAATATGATATCAAATTGCTAATTGGTTATGCACCTTTTTCTATTTATAAAGCTTACACATATTAGAAAAAAAAAATTGAGACGTAATGCTTTAAAAATTATTTGTCCTCATTACTGAAAGATCGTACAGATGAAGTAGAAAAGAACAAGAATAATATCAAAGACATAAATATTGATTTCTGGAAAAATAGTAAAATACCCTCAAAGTGACTTTAAACCTCCTCTGAGGGTCATATGGAAAGGGGCCTAAGTTTATCAATGTAGCCTTTGAAAATGCTCTGTTCACAAATAAGAAAAAAATATGTATATTGTAAGTATAAATCTAGTGAAGCATTCAACATTCAAACCTGCACATAAATTACGGTGAATGACAAAGTGAGCCATGGCTTTGAGATCTAAAAAAAAAAAATGGAGATGCAGGAAAGGTGAAAAAGCTATCCATATTTTTCATCGATGATGCCTGTCAAATGTTTGAAAGTGGTAAGCAGTTGCATTTTATAGTCACTGAACTAAAATCTTTCCCTCTCCAGAAATGGTATGAAGAGACTTTAAAAAAAAATCCAGTATCTCATTCATTTGCATCATTCAAGGGTCACTTCATGGAGACCCCACCCACTTGCCCTGATGACATCGGAAGGACACAAGAGCAGTTCATTGGTATGGGAACTTTCTCAGACTAATGAGACACACATACCAATCTCCAGCCCAGAAGGGCTCAACACTATGTGTTTTCTTTCAGGAAAAATAGGTATTCAGTTGAAAAGCATTTTTGATAAAAACGGATACAAGAAATTACAAATACAAGAAAAAAAAAAAAACATTGACCGCTGGCCAAGGATAGCCAAAAAAAGACACTAGTTCTTATTAAAGGTTCTCCCATCACCTGTCAATAGCTTAGAAATATCATTATAAACATTAACATGAAAAAACTGACATAGATTTAAATGTCAAGTTTGATACCAAGCAATAAATGTACACTTTAAAACAGGGAAAGTGCTTTCCTGTTCCAAATAATTTTTCCATTTCTGTTAGCCTGCAATTCAGTTTCAAATTTGATCTAAATGGAAATACTGTTTTTTTATAGAAATGTTCACAACAAATTTCACATGAAAAGGAAAAGCCAAAAACAGATTTCCTGTGTTGATTTATTGGAAAACAGAAAATCATTGTCCCTACTTTATACAAGACACATATTTATACTTCATTCCATTCTTTAGTTAAATCAGACAAGAGCTCCCCCATATGTCTAGACTTCTGTGTAATTCATCTCATACATGTAGCTCTTCTTTATTAACTTAAAAGCTCTATCCATATTTTTTTAGACAAATGTTCCCGAATCAAAATACCATAATGTAAATAGGCCAGGTGTTAGAAGAATGTGATAAGAGTTAAATCAATTCAATTCAATTCTTTATTCCATTTCCATTCAAAACATAAAACAAAGTAATATAAAGTAATACAAATCAAGTACAATTTTACAGAAGAGCATTCTTACTTCGTAAAAAAAAAACAGCATGTAAATACATGTACATGTAATATATTTTGAGGAAAAGATTTCAAGTTATTATGTGCATGTTTCCATTATGTTATCCTAGTTCACAGACCCCACTGGACACTTCTTTTCTGACACCCCATTTTCCTATTCACTTTTGTACCTGTAGGCAGAATTTTCATTGTTATTGGCCTATTGATGATGAATATCAGCACTAAATTTGCCTCAACAAGTACAAAAAAATATGCACCCCTGATATATAATTGGGCATCAGGCAAAAAAACAATACATTTATATATTTCTTTTCAGGGCTATACTTTAATTCACAACTTACTGCCAAATTCTGCAACACTGGATGAGCTTTAACATTGCTGTGAATGGGGATTTTCCAAGGCTCGTTTTTTAGTTTTCAGGGCACTCTGGAGCATTTTGGGGATGAAATTGCCCTGTGCAATTGCCCGTGTAATATTTCCCCTGTTGGACATGCAGCATTGGCAATATATCGTCAGACATTCCTGGCGGCATCATGATGGGCTAGCTGAAATCAGGAGACTTCACTAGTCTGTCATCACTCTAATATCGAATGCAGCAATTACACAAAAAAATGGGGTCTAGGTCTAGGATTTTAATTTTCCCAAGAGGCTGAAGATAACGAACTTTAAAAGCCCAATGATAAACCTTGCTTTCAGTTGTGGCTAAAATGACTAGAGTTTTATTAAAATAACAAGTGGAACACCTCTGGCAGTCTCGCCTGCATTACACGATTCAATCATAGAGCTATAGCAGCGGTTCTGACTTTGAAAACAGCAATTGAAATAATTATTCACAAAAGGAAACACTCATATGATAATAAAATACCATGTCCATTGACCCAACATGACATTTGACTATGATCATGTGACCTAAAACATGTGCAAAACATGCTTGATTACCCTTATGACTATGTTTCATGAACTACATGTGTAGATATATAAACTTTCTAAGTTATGATGCCAATTCAACAAATACCCCAACACAGCCAAAGTTCATTGACCTTAAATGACCTTTGATCTAGGTCATGTGACCCGAAACGCGCACAGAATATTCAGGTATACATGGTTACTCTTTTGTCCAAGTTTCATGAACTAGATTCATAAACTGTTAAAGTTATGATGACAATTACACAAATACCCCAACATTATCAAAATTAGTCGACTCTAAATGCCCTTTGACCTTGATCATGTGACCCGAAACTTGCACAGGATGTTCAGGGATACTTAATTGTTCTCATGTCTAAGTTTCATGAACTAGATCCATAGATTTTCAAAGTGATGATGACAATTCCACTAATACCCCCCCCCAAATGGTCAAAGTTTGTTGACCCTAAGTTACCTTTGACCTTGGTCATGTGACCTGAAAACTCAGGAACGATTTTCAGTGATACACTATTACCCTTATGTCTAGGTTTCATGAACTAGGTCCATATACTTTCCAAGTTATGACATTTCAAAAACTTAACCTTAGGTTAAAATTTTGATATTGATTCCCCCAACATTGTCTAAATTCATTGACCCTTAATGACCTTTGACCTAGGTCATGTGACCTGAAACTCAGGCAGGATGTTGTTCAGTAGTAATTGATTACCCTGATGTCTAAGTTTCATGAACTACACTGTAAAAACAAATTGTAATTTAACAAGTTTTTTGGCTTGTAAAAATACAACTTTTGACCGTTTTTCAATTATTACAGTATTTTTCTTGTAAAACATCAGGAAAGCTGTTATTTTCTTGGAAATCAAGATAAATAAATAGTTATCAGCTTACTTAACTGCGTATTAACAGGTTTCTCGTGTTCATACAGGCTCTCTAGTTAATTTACAAATTATTAACAAGAATTTTCCCGTATAAAAACAACATGTACAAGTTCTTTCATTTAACGACAAAAAACATTATTTATGTTTCATAAGCAGTTTTTTCTTGTAAAAGATAACAAACTTGTGCAATAACGGTTATTATTGTTAATTATCTCGCTATATACGAGAACATTAACAATAATTTTACCGTAAAAATACAACTTTCTGTGATCAACAAGAAAATTGAAAAACAGCTTTATCAACGATGGTGCTATAACAAACTTGCGCAATAACCGTAAGTTCTCGTATATAGCGAGATAATTAACAATAATTTTACCTTAAAAATACATCTTTCTGTGATCAACAAGAAAAATGAAAATAAATGCTGTTAAAAAACAGCTTTATCAACGATGGTGCTGTTCATTATTATTATTTTTTTTAATTAACGGTAATTTTACCGTAAAAATCAACAAGAAAAATGAAAATGAAAACCTACAGAATCAGGGGGTTGGAAATTATCACCCTAAAACACAGGCCGGTGCATCAAGAGTAACAGTTTCAGTCATGACATGTTCATGACTACAAACTCCCAATTTCCAACTTTTTTTTCTGATACATTTTGTGGAAAGATATTGTCACAATTGTGCTTAAACTTGTTAATTTACGCGATAGTACACATAATTGATAGCCTGAGTCAGAGCTAGTGAACTTTCGTACTGTCACATATCTTTTTCTGTAGCCTCCATGATGGACAGTGATGAAACAGTTGATACTGGGCCTGCTAGTCAGTCTGCCGTTCGTACATTGTCAGCTCATCCACTAAAACTTTTAGAGGACTACGTATCTCACACGCTACCCGCTCTTCCAGTTAGCAGTAAGAAGGAGATAGTTAGTAGGATGTGTGACATCGGTGTGGACACACCATCTGACTTGAAGTTTGTGGAGGAGAGTGATCTTGATATGCTTAACATGAAGAAAGTTCATCTCAGAAAGCTTTTGAGAGATTGGAAGACTGAGAAAGGTAAGCCAAATGAGCTGGGAAGTCATGGACTAAAAGCATAGTGTACAGGACAGTGGCATCCCTGGCAAACCAACTAGGGGATTATTGGGGGGGGGGGGTTCTGTCCAAACACTAACGAAATTAAAATGTCTTCATCTTTTAAAGTACCTTTTAGACATTTTCTGACAAGCCAAAGAAAAATATTAAGCAAGGGTCACTAGCATATAATTTAAATACATCAATGTACTACTTATTATTTCTTCATTATCTTCTGCCACCTGTGAGCACCTCAGTTTTCTCAAGCAATATGTCAAGATATTTCTAATAAATCAAATGTTTGAGGTAACTTAATAATGCTTGCACTAAGATAAAAATATGTCATTTCTTACTTCCAAATTAAAAGCATGCTAATATTTCAGCTATAGTTTTTTACAGAGATATTCCAAGATAAAGTAAATAGAGGAGTCAAAAAGGGGCCTGAGCTTTCGATCCTAGCAGAATCATCTTCAGAGGCAAAAGAAGAAGATTCTGCTAGGATTGAAATTATATCACTCCACCGGCTCATTTGTTATTTTAGGAAAGCAGCTTTCAGCAGCCCCTTTTTGCTATAAAGTAAATAGAAAAGATATACAAACACCAAAGTGTTCACACACTTTTTTTTCTGGGTTGATGTATGGTTATCACTAGGGAAACAAATGTTAAAAATTGTTTTCTTTTATCACTACAGAATTTTGCAGCTCTGAATCTATTTCGAACCTCCCCAGCTGCTCTACAATCTCTTCAGAAAGTGAACTGAACATCTCAGAAAATTGCCCTAGGTCTCCAGACCGAACTGACTGACAGGGCCATTCCCTGGTTTGAGATGCCCAGAGAACTGATGGCTGCTCTTAATGCAGGTAAACGGCCGTTGCCGAGTGTACGCAAAGAAATAGTGCGAATCATTGTTGGGGATCTGTACAAACCAAAAAAGTCATTCCCCAGAACCAAGGTTTTCAGGGTATTGGCGCAGGAAGCTGTTTCGAAGTACCCGAACTAATTTATGGATACAGTTGATGGAATCCAGATAGGAACAGGATACGACAGCTTGCTTCCTCAGTTCCTTAATAGAGTAGACAATTTGTCACGTCAAAAACCAGACCCGAAAAGAAAAGTGACTGAATCTAATGGAGCTGAAATACCAAATAAGAAAAGAGATGCATATGGATGTGTTAACTGGCAGCCAATGAATTTGCCAGAGGGGGAGAATGAGGCTTCTCAAGAGATAAAAGAACAGTTAAAAGAATTGCATAAATCTGAACCCCATGTTGACCAAAATGAAGTTGCAAGACTCATGGCAAAGACATACACATCACAACGTATCTGTCTCAACAAACCAAATATTGAATTTCGGGAAAACTGCGCGCAAATTTTTCAAAAACAGCGATCATTTGTGAATGATTAGTTTATTTACTGTATCTGTAATTAAATAATTATTTGAGTGTGAATTTGTAGTTTCACAGAATTAGGACCCGCGCAGAAATTAGGGCACAACTGCGTGGTGATACCCGGGCTGAGGTCGCCTTTACATTTTACTATCATCCCCACACTAGCCAACGGGTAGTTCAGCAGAACAACCAATTATAGATATACAGAGACTAAAGGCTTTTGGTCTAACGTTAGAGCCAGTACAGATCGAGGCCTCACTATATTTAGACCGAAGGCTTCGAACTCTGTATCGCATCCGTGGTCATTTTTTAGCAGTTATCAGACGTCCTTGACGGACGATCTTACATGTACCTATGGTATAGGCCTGCTATATGTCAAATACCTGTCAAGATTCGTTTGATACCTGCTGAAAAAACGACCACGGACGCGATACAGAGGTCAAAGCCTTCTGTCTGCCCTTTTTTTTTAAGGTAAATTTTTAGTGGCGGGCTCGGCTCGGTCTAATGGCTGGTGCACAGTATACCTCGTGATATGAACATTCCAATCTATAAAGTACGAGATAGTTGTAATACTGAAATCGAAATTTCAATTTATTTCGAGCCTCAGTGTAGGAATAAAAGCAAATTCAATTCCAAATCGTAATGACCTCATCAGCTTCAACTTTATTCCGATTTGGACTTTACTCCGGTCACAAGGCTTGCAGCAAAGCAGAAATCTTATTTTTTGTTTTCTAAACATTGTGCCAAACTTCAAATATTATACTTCTTGGAACTTTCAAATTTAATGCAAAATGCAATTTGTTCAAAAATCACTTCGTATCGGATCGTGTAGTGTGCAGAGGGCTTTAAAAATCAACCTTTCAGTATCTGTCATAGACGCGGTGTCTCGCTACATGTATAGCGTCACAGTGTCGGTGTAGCGTCATGCAGACAGAGTTGCATTTGGTATCGCATTTTACATTTTTCCTCTGCGCTCATAGATCTAACGTTAGATCTAGAGCTATAGATCTACTTGATGATTGGGGGGCACCTATAACGTTAGAGTAACCTGCCCATGATTCGATATATTAAGCTTTTCTGCAATATTTTTTGTTCAAATCTTTCTTTGAACAAAATGAACATATGGAAAAGTAGTCGCATTTGCTCCCGAGCAGCGACCGAACGCGCATACGTGTACAGAAGCTATGGCACTCTAGATACGATATTATGTTGTAATGGGGCCGAAATGTGAATTGACTCAAAAGTAAAATTCCTACGAAGCTCGGTTGAGTGGAAATCTATTTTCTACACCTTTTTTTATGATAATACCAAATTTTAAAGAAATTAGAGATTCAGGCTCCACGGAATTGCTGTTTATAAAACACATGTTTGAGCTTCTCCCACACCAGATTTGCGTATTATTACACGTAAATTTCCGTTTGCACACGCTGTGTCGAGGTGGGACGGTCTGTCAAAGACTGTATCTCATGAACCAAACATCGTACGAAAGCCGGTTTCCCGCCAATCTGTGCAGAATATATTTCTCTACAATACATGTAAGAATGATGCTGATTGGTTAAAAATTGTCTACGGAAATAAAGAAAAACTAAGACCCCTTCATTTGTTCACCCAATCAGCCGTCAGTGCGATCTCTGCCCTCATTAGCATACCGGGTCATGACGTATCAAGACGTCTGAGTTTCATCATGGTGGATTTTACATGTAGCGCGGCCTGACATTCTCGGAAAATCAGACAACATTTGAGGTTTACTTCGGGTATTTAGCTAAATTGGATTTTGATCTAGTGACATAAGACTGCAAAGAGTCTGAAACTTTCATTTATATGTATTGTTAAGAACAGAACGAGGAGAATTGTGCTTTTTTCTACAATGTCGGCTCAGGATCGCCCATTCTCATAACTGTACAAAGAGAGGTTGGATAGCACCATTTGTGTCTACGGGGGGATTCCAGCTTGACAGGACGTTCATTGCCGACACCGCAACACTCTGTATTCAAAATACATGTAAGTTGTAACTCAGTGTCAGTCATCGATCAAGTCTGTTGCCTTTTTTGGAAAGACTTTGACCTTTGTGACTTTAAATTAAAGTTAAAGTAACTTAATTAAAAAATTTAAACACGTTAAATTAATGCATGACAATTTTAAGTTCAAATCAACATGGTCAAGTGCACATACATTACAAATCAGTGCCCAGTGGCAGTGCAGTGGATGGTTATCTAGTAGAATTCAAAAACTAAGGCACTATACTCTATTTTTATCATGCATGTTCAGAGAGTCTAGATTCTAGTGTTCACTACAAAGCGAGAGCAAGAGCGTTATTTGACAAGAAGTCCAAATAAAAAATAAGTAGATCTAACATGTTTTTTAACATATTTATCACATTTTTACATGTTGTTTCACAACCACAGGTATGGCAAATTTGAGACGTAAGCCACGCGTAAATTACCTGGAACTTTCACGCGGGCCATCATTACCAAGCAGTCGTACAAAGTCTGAACGTTGGTCATCTAAGAAGCTCTACCCTCTGACAGTAATCGATACCAAAGTGGAAAATGGCAGCTTGAAAGTATTAGTGCATTATGTCGGATGGGGAAACAAGTACAATGAATGGCGTGATGCTGCTGAAATTGTAGACATACCCTTGGAATATCTGCAATCAGATGATTCGTCAAAGAAATTGTTTTATATGAATTTGGCTACTGCCATCAAAGAGGCACTGCACGGGCAACGTAAAGTCAACAGTGTACATGTAGTTGAACTTCGGATCCCCATCGTAAAAGATATTTTTGAAGATCTTCGACAAAGATGTAAATGTAATTACCATTCATCCGCACCAGCAGCGCTTATTTTGAGAAATTTGAAAGCTCTAAATGAATGTGTGGGGGACAGATGGTACTACAGAGTATTCAACAAGGCAGGGGACTTTGCATACATCAGAGATGGGACATTCTCGTGTCGACTAGTAGAACGCGTACCCCTGGTGGAATTTTCTGGTGAAGGAATGCCCGAATTCACCCACCGTGGATTTGTTATTGTTGTCAAATTTCAACGCATGCTTGGCAACAAGATGGATTTTGCCTTGTATGAAGCTGCAAACAATTGAATAATACATTGTGTACTTCTGTGCAGATGTTTGTATTGGGAGTTTATATTACTATCTTAAACATGTTTACATTAACATGTAATTTGACCTTACATACATTGCAGTAGAATGTTCAACAGTGCAAAATATTCATGACATGTTTTTAAACAGCTAGAAGTGGCTTTATTGATTCACCACCCTGGGTATTCGAAACAACATAATACTTTTAAAAAAATTCCAAAGAATAGTATTCATGTATGTTTTATTTTAAATTAAATGTATGTATATGTTTAGCAATTTGTATTAGGTATATTGTACTTGTATTCAGGATTCATTTGATGCCTTGAACCAATGTACTTTGTATACATGTAGTTATAGCCATGGCTAATGTAAGTAGCATGTGTGTTCTGATATCTTTTGCACTATCTTGTGCTGTGTTGTTGGCAAATGGTATGCCACAGCCCACCGAAGAGTATCCATATATTGTTGAGCTTGATGTGAATAACTTGCTCTTGTACAATATTGCCTCTAAAATTAGCAGTGGCCCAGAATTGAGTGATGATGAGGTTCGTTCAGTTTTGACCAAGGTACTAAACACCCATCACATCACTCTTGAAGGAATAGATCTGTCTTCTGTTTTCAAAACCCTTAAACAGAAAGTAAAGAGTTTGTTTCAAAAATTAAAAAAATGTGTCAAGGCTGGAGGCAAATCAGTGGAGATGCAATTAAGGAAATGGAAAGAAAAGGAGTATTCATTAAAACTACATCATAAATCAGGCAGCCCCACGAAGCGTAAACTACAGGAAGATGTTCAGGAAGAAAAAAGTAAACGGATTAAGTTAGAAAGTGAATTAACTGTGTTAACAAATAAACTGGAACAAACAGAAGGCAAAAACCTAGAACTAGAACGTAGAGTTCAACGCCTGAAAAATCCAATGAAAAAAAAAAAAGGTGGGCGAGGAAAAAACAAAAATAAACTCAAATATACGCCATCCCAAAAATACAGACACCAAGCTAATGCACTGAAAGAATTTAAAAGTACAGTACAAGAAGGGGCAAAAAATGCTGGTTTTACCCCCCATTAAAATTGAAATTCAAAATGACAAGGCCAAGACAATCAATCTCATCTTTGAGGAGAGAGAAGGACCTATTACTGAAACTGGCATTGATGAGATGCTGTTTATTTTGGACTCCTTTAATATCCCACAAAAGGGATATCATGAATTAGCACAACGCTTTGCAGCTCTGCCACGATTGTTTTCAATCAATGAAAGAAAACAATCTATAAACTCTGAATGCCGGGTCAAAGAAATTGATGTAGTACATGGAAAAATAAGAATCACTGGAGTTTACCGTTCCTTAGAAGACTGTCTAACATCAGTACTCTCTGATCAAAAAAGGTCTCACTTAATTGTAAATAATAAAGTGAAAATAAAAATCAGTGGTGATGGTACAAGAGCCGGTAAAAAAACACATCTAGTCAATGTCACAATTACAATTATAGGAGAAGAAAGCTGTAAATCTGAACAAGGTAATTACCTACTTGCGCTTTTAAAATGCCCTGAAACTCATTCTTGTCTGAAAGTAGCTTTGTCAGATCTGATAGAGGAGTTTGATGGGTTGAGTGAAATAACTATTGATGGTAAAATTGTGAGTGTGGGAAAATACCTGGGTGGCGATTTAAAATTTTTAAATCAAGTTACAGGAATTGCTAGCTTCGCAAGCAAGTACTCTTGTTTGTGGTGCAAGTGCCCAAAGGAATCTCGATATGACATGACAAAAACATGGTCCATGACAGATGAAATGAAAGGTGCTCGTTCTGTGAAGGAAATTTTAAACTGTGCCTCGAAGAAGATGTTTGGGTGCATTGCAGAGCCACTTTTTAGATCTATTCCTGTCATTAATATTGTTCCAGATACATTACATTTGTTTCTGAGAATTTCTGACCAGATGATTTATCAGATCATAAAATACTTACAAGATGAAGACAACTTTGTTCGGATATCTGAAGAACGGCTTAGCAAGTGTCAACATTTACAGCGTTTTAAACAGTTTATTGAAAATGTTGGTATCCCAGATTGGAAATTCTTTATCAGTGATGGTAAACTGAATTACGACTCATTTACTGGCCCTGAACATCGCAGAATTATGGAAAATATAAACTTTGACACCCTTATCCCAGACCATCCAAAACTGTCTGGTATTAAGTCTTTGTGGACCGATTTCAAAGTGTCCCATGTCTGATGATCAGATTTCAGATTTTGAAAAGGCCGCACGAAAAACGGAAACGTTGTAGATTTTTGTCAACAAGGACTTGAGAAACTAAATCACCTGGTCACAAAATGGTATTTTCGCTCTACGAATTTCAGTAAGGCCGCTCTTAAACAGATTATACACAAACAATTCAGGATCAATAAACTAGAGGGAAAGTGTAGGCGTGCCCCAAAATTTCAAATGACTTGTACTGCTTGTAACAAAAGTGGTCATAATAAGAGAACTTGTAAAGGGCCAGAAAATACAATTGAATTTAATGTGGAGCCTTGAAACATTTGTTTCAAAGAAGCATTTTGAAGTTGGCTTCAATTGATTCGGCTAGCCAACTAGAATGAAACATTTTTTGTGTATATACATGGCTATACATTAGCTTATGTGTGTTTGGATTTAAGCTTTTACGCTTTACATTTGGGTAGATGTAAGCTGGTATTCTCTATTTTATCATTACTTGAGTCCTTGTCTGTTATAAATTGAGATGCCTACAATAACTTATTTCTTATCCATAATATATATGTATGGGTGGTGCATATATACTGGCAGGAAAACTTAATGTATTGATTTAGGCAGTGATTGTTTCATGTTCGCAGTGAGCGAAGTTTTGCAAGATTACCCGACAGTTGTCGTTTTTGTCACCATGATAATTTCACACCTCGATGTACGCAGTTAATTGCAGTATGCATTGCATTCTGTATCATGTCAACATTCACGTTTGTAACAACTAAAAAGCTGTAATAAAAAAAATAATTATATGAAAGTGAAACGTGCTAATAATTGACCATTGGTCTGCATCATACACCTCATTTATATTTTTATGCTTTTATACAAATTGCAATATGTGTGCTATTGTTTACCTATTTTGTGTCATTTTAGATACAGTTTTAACTTAAAAATTTTTGTACATTACAACATCAATCTCATGTCTGTATTTTTTTTTGTAATGTGTGCTATTGACAACTCATCGTGCAACTCAAAAGAGGTTTTGATATAACGTTAATATTTTTTGGCCAAACTGGTCAAAGCTTGCCAAAGAAAAGTTACAATTGTTTATCTGTCAAGTTGTTTTTCAAATGTATTTTATTATACTTCGGTTTGGAAGTGAATGGATTGTACAGGGTATTACTATTAGCAGTACAAGGTATGCTCAGGAATCACGAGGCTTAAATATGCAATTCCATTTTTCATCAAATTGATCCAAGCTTGCCAAAGTTATTTGTGTATCTTTATATCCATATTTATAAATATAAATGCAATACAAAGAACATAAGCATAATGTAAACCAATTTACTAGTGTTTGAACTGCCGAAACTGTGCTTATATGCAATCAAATCTTTAAAAAGAATTTGTGGTTACATAACATTAAAAAAAATGAAAACAAAAAAATAAACACTGACATCATACATGTGCCAAGTTCACACACACAAAAAATAAAATGCAACAGTGTAAGACCTAGAGCCAAGCATGATGATGTACGTACTATGTTTGTTACATTTTACATACTGCTGTGCATAGATTTGTGCATGTATTGAAATGATGTGTTTGATATATTGTGTTATAATTTTTACAAGAGCTGTCATACATTAACACTGAGCTCTTTGGGGAGTGCAAGAAATACTCTACACAAAGAAATTACAGAGGCATAAATGTTACCAAAGATTTTCATGAACTCTACTACTTTTGTGAATTGTGTTTTCCAAACTTGATCTAATGTTTCTGAGCCTGATGATTTATGCTGGTTGAATGTATACATGTACTTATTGCTGTACATAGACTTGTGCATGCATTGATATAATGTGTTTGATAATTGATATACTGTACTTTGTTTGATATACTGTACTATGACAAGTGTTGCCATACGGTACACAGCTCTTTGGGAATACTCCACACAAGGAAACTATAGAGGAATAAATGTTACCAAAGATTGAATGTACTCCACTACTTTTGTGAATTGTGTTTTCCAAACTTGATCTAATGTTTCTGAGCCTGATAATTTATGTTAGTTAAATGTTGTATACATGTACTTATCGTTGTACATAGACTTATGCATGTATTGAAATAATGTGTTTGATATACTGTGTTTTATATTTGACCAGAACTGTCATACAGTATACACTGAGCTCTTTGGGGAGTGCAAGAAATGCTCCACACAAAGAAACTACAGAGGAATAAATGTTACCAAAGATTTCATGAACTAATTTTGTGAATTATGTTTTCCATACTTGTTCTAATGTTTGTGTGTGTGTCAATTTGTGTATGCACGTTTTGTGTGTTTAGGTGTATATGTATGTGATGTTTTTACCAAGATGCAAAATGACACCAAGGAGCTATTTATAGCTCCTTGATGATACACTGTCATGTGTGTTGTGTGTATGTGTGTGTTTCAATGTATGTTTGTTTTTGTATATGTGTGCGTGCATGTTTATGTGTTTATATGTACATGTGCTATAGCGAATGATTGTGTATGTGTGTATACTTTGCGTGTATGTGTGGCCACACAGGGTTTGTAAACTTTGTATGTATGTATGTGTCTGTGTTATATAAATATGTGTGTGTGGGTGTGTGTGTGTGTGTCATGATTCTCTTTTGACCAACAAGCAAAAATACAATAACTAAACTAAGAAAATACATGTATGATGTAGTATTAGTCACCAATGAAGATGCTTGTAATCATGCCAAATCTTAAGAAATATAAAATTTGTCATAATACCAAAATAATCACATAACAATATGCAGAAACAACATAAACAACTTTTGTATTTACATGTAGATCTGCCCACTATAAAAAAAAAAAAACGAAAGAAAATGCCATAAACATCAAGCCTACAGTGTTCTGTATGCATGTAGATTTTACGATAATTTACCCATTTTCCATAATGGACGCGTCCGTATCGTAGTTTCGTAAGCTGGCGTGCGCATTGGACCGGAGAGCTCATGAATAATTCATGAAGCCGGCGGCGTACGTCGGTGACCCGCGGAACCCGGTCATTTTGAGCAAATGCGAATTTCCACCCCAAACTTTTCCATATGTTTGCACCAATGTTGTAGATCTCCAGAGCTTGGCCAATTTGGTACCGCATTTGGCCTGTCTTTCACTGTAAACAGGGTCTACAAACTTCTTTGCTTGATCGTATTTTGAAAACCTAATCAAGGCAAATTATATAGCCTAGGTCTAATGTAGGCCTGGCTAGATCTAGGTCTAGTCAACTTTATTCAATTTTGTACATCTACATATGTGTATGTTAAACCCCATTAAAATCTAGGTCTAGCTCCAAACCTAGATCTAAATCCTGGCCTAGGACATAGTCCTATATTATAGGCCAGCCTAGTCTATAGCCTAGGCCTAGCGAGGACAGGCCTACATGTAAATAGTAACAGATTTAGCTCCAGGGGAGGGGGGGGGGGAGAGATTCTTGCTATGAGTATTGCAGATGTATGTACAGTTTGTGAATGATCAGAAACTAATTTTGAATCTGAGATACAGCAATTAGGTTGACTTCATATAAATTCCACACTGTGCACAAGGGATTTTTTTTATTGAGAATTTGTACAATTTATCCACTTATTCCATTAGTTCTCTATAGAATAGTCATATAACTTGTGTAATAATGAATATTGCTATTCTTAATCTTTGATTTATGTTTATCACCGTTTGATGTTGCAGAAGAAGAGCATGAAGAGTACCCACTGGATGCAACATACCGCGGTACCAAGATATGAGTGGATTAGAGGAAACCCCTTATAAAAAAAAACCATGGTTTTACAACCGTAATCATGGTATAACCATGGTTAGGGGCGGTTTTACAATGGATCGATGGTAGTCCATGGTTTTAAATTCATAACCAAGGTAAATGTGTGGCGGAAGTGTGGTAATACCATTGTTAAAATACCATAGTTATAATAACATGATAAAAATGTCATTTTATGACGATTTTAAAACCATGGTTATAAAAACCATCATTATACCACAGTTTTAAGAAAGTTAAAAAACAATAGTTATAAAACCATGACAAAATCATCGTTCCACTTTGGTGAAAAAAACCATAGTAATTTAACCATGGTTGTAACCATGGTTTCACAGTAGTATAAAAACAATGGTTAGGAAACCTTGGTTTAACTCCCGTTCTACTAAGGTTGGAAATCAATGTTATAAAACCATGATTTAAACCATGGTTTTATGATAGCATAAAAACAGTATTTATAATACCATGGTTAAAATTCCGTTTTACCAAGGTTGAAAACGACGGTTATACACCATGATTTTAACCATGGTTTTAAGATAGTTTGAAAATGATGGTTATATAACCATGGTTTTAACCGTGGTTTAATGAGAGTGTAAAAACAGTGGTTACAAAACCATGGTTAAATTTCCGTTTCACCAAGGTTGAAAACGACGGTTATACACCATGATTTTAACCATGGTTTTAAGATTGTTTGAAAATGATGGTTATATAACCATGGTTTTAACCGTGGTTTAATGAAAGTGTAAAAACAGTGGTTACAATACCATGGTTAAATTTCTGTTTTACCATGGTTGAAAACGACGGTTATACACCATGATTTTAACCATGGTTTTATGATAGTTTGAAAATGATGGTTATATAACCATGGTTTTAACCGTGGTTTAATGAAAGTGTCAAAACAGTGGTTACAAAACCATGGTTAAATTTCCGTTTTACCATGGTTGAAAACGACGGTTATACACCATGATTTTAACCATGGTTTTATGATAGTTTGAAAATGATTGTTATATAACCATGGTTTTAACCGTGGTTTAATGAAAGTGTAAAAACAGTGGTTACAAAATCATGGTTAAATTTCCGTTTTACCAAGGTTGAAAACGACGGTTATACACCATGATTTTAACCATGGTTTTATGATAGTTTGAAAATGATTGTTATATAACCATGGTTTTAACCGTGGTTTAATGAAAGTGTAAAAACATTGGTTACAAGACCATGGTTAAACATTCGTCTTAGCAAGGTTGAAAACAACGGTTATAAACCAAAATTTTAACCATGGTTTTAAGATAGTTTGAAAACGATGGTTATATAACCATGGTTTTAACCGTGGTTTAATGAAAGTGTAAAAACAGTGGTTACAAAACCATGGTTAAATTTCCGTTTTACCAAGGTTGAAAACGACGGTTATACACCATGATTTTAACCATGGTTTTATGATAGTTTGAAAATGATTGTTATATAGCCATGGTTTTAACCGTGGTTTAATGAAAGTGTAAAAACAGTGGTTACAATACCATGGTTAAATTTCCGTTTTACCATTGTTGAAAACGATGGTGATATACACCATGATTTTAACCATTGTTTTATGATAGTTTGAAAATGATGGTTATATAACCATGGTTTTATCCGTGGTTCAATGAAAGTGTAAAAACAGTGGTTACAATACCATGGTTAAATTTCCGTTTTACCATGGTTGAAAACGATGGTTATACACCATGATTTTAACCATGGTTTTATGATAGTTTGAAAATTATGGTTATATAATTATGGTTTTAACCGTGGTTTAATGAAAGTGTCAAAACAGTGGTTACAAAATCATGGTTAAATTTCCGTTTTACCAAGGTTGAAAACGACGGTTATACACCATGATTTTAACCATGGTTTTATGATAGTTTGAAAATGATTGTTATATAACCATGGTTTTAACCGTGGTTTAAGGAAAGTGTAAAAACATTGGTTACAAGACCATGGTTAAACATTCGTCTTAGCAAGGTTGAAAACAACGGTTATAAACCAAAATTTTAACCATGGTTTTAAGATAGTTTGAAAACGATGATTATATAACCATGGTTTTAACCGTGGTTTAATGAAAGTGTAAAAACAGTGGTTACAAAACCATGGTTAAATTTCCGTTTTACCAAGGTTGAAAACGACGGTTATACACCATGATTTTAACCATGGTTTTATGATAGTTTGAAAATGATTGTTATATATAGCCATGGTTTTAACCGTGGTTTAATGAAAGTGTAAAAACAGTGGTTACAATACCATGGTTAAATTTCCGTTTTACCATTGTTGAAAACGATGGTGATACACCATGATTTTAACCATTGTTTTATGATAGTTTGAAAATGATTGTTATATATAGCCATGGTTTTAATCGTGGTTTAATGAAAGTGTAAAAACAGTGGTTACAATACCATGGTTAAATTTCCGTTTTACCATTGTTGAAAACGATGGTGATACACCATGATTTTAACCATGGATTTATAATAGTTTGAAAATTATGGTTATATAACCATGGTTTTAACCGTGGTTTTATGAAAGTGTAAAAACAGTGGTTACAATACCATGGTTAAATTTCCGTTTTACCATGGTTGAAAACGACGGTTATACACCATGATTTTAACCATGGTTTTATGATAGTTTGAAAATTATGGTTATATAACCATGGTTTTAACCGTGGTTTAATGAAAGTGTCAAAACAGTGGTTACAAAACCATGGTTAAATTTGCGTTTTACCAAGGTTGAAAACGACGGTTATACACCATGATTTTAACCATGGTTTTATGATAGTTTGAAAATGATTGTTATATAACCATGGTTTTAACCGTGGTTTAATGAAAGTGTAAAAACATTGGTTACAAAAAGCATGATTAAATTCCCGTTTTACCAAGGTACTAACTTTGTTAGTCTGGGCCTATAAAGCTTGTCACGACTAACTCAGCTGTGGACTAACGAAGGTTTTTCATTACTCGTATTTCGTAAAAAGACAGGCTTGACTATACACCATTTGTGGTTTCTGACTAACTTTCGGCCATCCAAAGGCATGACTAAAATTATAAAGGCCTGCGACCTGAATTACTAACTAAGCAGGGCCGTTGTTGTTGATCTTGAAGGTAGTCGGGCCGGGGGTGGCCGCTGGTGTTTTTTTTTTTTTTTTTAATAGGACTATATTATCTTTTTGTATAATTTCAAAATATGTCTGCCCAGTCACTAAACATTGTCTGTCTATACGTATATATATATCATTTGTCATTTTGAACCTGTCTACTTTATAATTGTGTTCAACACGAATTTCGCGCATTCCCCGCCTGCCCCCCCCCCCCCACCCCTCCCGCTCATTTTCGCGCCCTTTTTTTTTGCGCGTCGATGTACGGTACTAGTAGTACCACCGAGTACCTATACCACATGTGTAACGCACAACCCGCACATGTATGCTATACACACCATAGACAAATGCACACACACGTCACACGTAAACCGTGCAGATACAATCAGCTTAATGCTTCGAAGGCCAAGGGCTAGCTAAGCTTCAAGTTCATGAAATTCAGGCAATTAACTGCATTCAACTAATTTTTTAACTGAAACTATAGGAGAACAGACAAATTATGGAACTGTCAGGAGATAGTTAACGGTAAGTAAGCTTATCTAATCAGTAATCTGTTGGGCATTCTCGTGAATTAGTCCACTCCTGGCACCTCCTTGGCCTTGCATGACTCGGAAATTGAACACTCGGCGGATTGTGCGCGTACCGTACCAAGCCCGAGTAGAACCGTACGGTACTGCACTCTGCAGCAGGCAGTGTCACTGTCAGTGCAGTGGATTATTTCAAGAGTTTGCCTTAGTCTGTAATGTTGCTGCATTTATTTTGATTAGGAGTGTTGCATGGGTCTAGAAATGTATTCTGACTTCAACTTGAAGTTGAAGCCAGGCATTGGGGCTGGCTACATGTAGGGCCTAAAAGTTATTTATGGCTATTATTATAGGCTTGAGCTTGCCTTGGACTTTGCCTTTGGTCCTTTTTGGACTAGATTTATTATTATGGTGGAACACGTCGTACTCATAGCCTAGTCCCGGCCCTAGCCTAGGCCTAACTTAGGCTAGCGCTTGGCCTACCTGAAAAAAAAACTTGTTGGCTGCCATTGAGTATGAAGAAAAATTTTGTACTAGATCTCCTACTGGCTTAATTAACGTTAGACTATCGACTAGGGTCTAGATCTAGATCTATACTTTAACTTTTTAAAGTTTACGTTAACGGTTAGAGTACGGTGTCGGTGGTCCTAATTAATGTTATACTTTTGAACGGCAACAGCATTCAGTCCACTGATCTGTATTCTTTTTTTTTGATGGGTCTAGTCTCTAGGCCTAGGCTACAGACTCTGCTACTGCGGGTTAATTAGTCCTCATTTAATTAGTAATACTTGATCAATGGATCAGCTAGCTGCAAAGTAGTATGTTTTAATAAATCCTTTATTTTTAAGCGGGAGTACAATTCATATGTCTGTATATGTTTTTCCATGTGAAAATCTTTTTTTTTTTTGGTAAGTTCAGAGTGTGGTTGTGGGAACGTGGCTGGCTCCTTGTTTCGACGATTTCTACAGCATGCATGCACATTACGATAGTAGATCTACACAGTTGTACACAACTGAAAGATATGCGCATTTTCCTAGCCATAGCGGCGATGATTGTTACCAAAAGAAAAGTAATGCCAATAGTTCTAGTGTTTACTTTCGAGTCTCCTTGGTATTTTCATATATAGGCCCGCGCGCCTACAACTAATCATGAAAAATCCGAGGCCAAACCACGTAATGTGGAATTTCGTCACAAATGGGTTAAGTTATTAATTTAGGAAGTGTTGTTCCATATGTCCGACTGTGTCACTAATAGTGGAATTGTCTGAAATTTGTATGAATTTTAAGTATGGTTGGTTATTATGAAATGAATGAATTTTCATGTGATGAAAAATGGAAATACCATCGCTGGACCGTTGTGTCGTAATAGTACTGTATCTTAATTTCAAATCAAAATTTTTAATAGACTACAATACAATTTTCTTTCCTGGTAGCGGGAAGTTAAAGGGATGGTCCAGGCTGAAAATATTTATATCTAAAAGTATATAAATGGAGTAAAATTCACAGAGTAAAATGCTGAAAATTTCATCAAACTTGGATATCAAATAACAAAGTTATTGATTTTCAAAGTTTATCAATATTTTTTGGAATATGCACATCATCATGAATATTCAATAGGTGGGCTGATGATGTCACATTTCAATTTTTTCTTATGTCATTACATGACATCGTAAATGTTTCATTTTTTCATACATGTGTAAATGATGTGTCTCCATTATGATGAAATAAGTTGAGGCAATAAATAACTAGTCCACTTAATCAGTTGTCAATCCAATTGTTTTAGTTCTTGGTAGCAATTTTTTTTATTAAACCAAATTTCACATAATAAAACACAAAAGAACAAGTGGGGATATGACATCACCAGCCAACCTAATGAATATTCATAAAGACATGCCTAGAACTGTTTCACCGGAATAATATCATTTGAAATTCAAAAACTTTATTTGTTATTCGATTTTGATTAAATTTTTAGAATTTTGCTCTGTAAATTTTCTTCTATTTATTGAGATATAAATATTTCCAGCCTGGACCATCCCTTCAATTTTACTAATATTCGAAGACAGGAAACTAATACTAGAAAAAAAGATAAATGAATGGAATATGTATCACCAAACCCAGACAAACATTGGAATATGTCTTGTTTGCCTCTTGCATCGAGGCAAAAACTGAATATTTGTGTCCATGTACATGCAATATCTTTTGATTACACACATTTATCCTGAAAGCTCTTTGCATACATTATTATTTATTCAAAATTCAGGTTTAGTAAGAAAATCAATTACTTTTCATTCCAGGTACAAATTTTTATTGATATATGGCCAAAATCAAAGAAGGGTGTTGGTAACCAACAAGTCAGAGGAGACCTCAAAACAGGAGCTGCTTAGGGTGGTGTGCACAACATTTGGAGTGAAAGAAGAAGATATTTTTCCTGCAGACATGGCAAGACAAATTCTACGATTTTGCAGACATGGAAGAGGACGAACTTGTGACAGGGCCATTGAGAGTAAAAATTACAAACTACCTGTGGTCCTCGGTGCACAGCAACTGGTGAATGGTGGAGAGTAAGTATCTGGTACCAAACAGAAACCCCAATTAACTCTCAATGTGCCATAGTCTTGCCCAAGTGCATGCCATTTAATTTCTTTGGCAATTGATTCATCCTTCTAGATAAATATTTTACTTGATAATGGCCAAACTTAAAGGCATTTCTCTTTTTCACATGACATAGTTATATATGAGACTCAACCAGAAGGATTATTAAAGAGGATTAGAACTTGGCCAGTAAAAACGCTTTAAACGTGTATGGGGCACCTTAAGAGTTGATGAATTAAGTAAATGTGAGTAAATGCATAAAATATGAGAATATTTCTTGCATTATAACTTACTAATGTTTGAGTATCACTATTGATGCAGGAATCTTACAGTGGCTACATTGTTGTGACATTTTGTAATGCATTTCTCTGTTAGATTTTACCTAAAGTTAATTTTTTAGTCTAATTCGCATGTATATGGTTCTGCTATGGTCTTTCACCAAATGTTAACTGGTACAGTGTGTTTGTGACAGATAGTCGCAAAGTGTGACCAAGTGGAGCTTTTCTGTTCTTGTCTTTGGCAACAAGACTGGCGTGTCGTTGCATAAAACTTGCTATTATAGTAAAATTTGCTGTAAATATCTATTAAGGACTCGGATGAAAAGTGATTTGACAGAAACTAAATGAATGAGGATTCTAAATCTATTTGTTTTTTCTTTTTTAAGTATAATTTTTTATTCTTTGTTTTTTCTTTTTTTAAGTATAATTTTTTATTCTTTCCAAATCTGACACTGTTGCAAGGCACATAGAGTGGATGAGCACTGAAAAAAAGGCAGCCAGACTTCAAGAGAGTTGAGTTCTGCATGCAGAAGACACTGGCAGACAGAAGGGCATGGATCATAAATTCTGTCCCTCGGCCAAGGATCACTGATGACCGACTGAAGTATCCTTGGCTCTTTGATGAGGATCAGGTAATCTATGCAGAGTTTTCTCACCAGATTTTGAAATATACTGAATATCCCGAGATTGATTGAATGCTGACGGACGTTGATAGAGTTGCTTACTCAATGTTTCCCTATTACAGTGATTTACAGAATGTATTGGAAACTTCTAACTCCACATGGATTATCCAAACTTGCTCATAAACTTAATTTATTCAAGACTGCGTAAGGTGTGAACTTCATATGTGGTCCTTGTATGTAAAATTCAGGTTATTTTCTTGTCAAAGCAATATCACCTAAACGGCTTGAGGTATGGATGTAAAAACTTGGTGTTTAACATGTACCATCATTAGGAAGACGATTTGAATGGATTTTGGAATATGTAGGTCAAAGGTCAATTTGTGAAATTTATTTGTTTAAACACATGGGCCCGTATTCTGATAGCAGGTTTAATTTAACCCTAGTCTAAAGTTAACCCTAGTTTAATTAAACCTCCTCTAAACCTCACCTCTGGTCCAAGTGTAGTTTAATTATTTTGGTATTCTGATAGCCGGGTTTAACTAAACCTGGGTTAAACCCGGGTTTAAAATTCTTTTTGAAAATAATAACCCTCTTTTAACCAAGACTAGCACCTTTTTGGTAAATTACTGCTGCAGGGGTGATTGCAACAAAGTTGAAAAAATGGCACTAAAGTCGTTTTTTCTTTAAAAAATTGATATTATGGAAACTAATAACAACTATTGTAGTGAAAGAAAAGCATTCATCACCCATATATGGTAAGAAATTTTCATTTCAATTATATTTATTTTTGTTAATTACTAAAACATTTCAACCCCAAACCGAGTGACCTGCACAGTTTTTTGAGTATCAGTCCCATTTATTTATTTTCATGTTTGTCAAAATCTAAATTGAATAGATTCCCCTCAACCACTCTAGACTAGAGTCTAGACCCTAGTCCTAGATCTAAAACAATAAGCTAAGAGGTCGACGTCTTTATTCTAACTTTAAGTAAGGGATTTTTTTATAACTTTTTGAGAGTAGTCTTGGGTCTAAATAGGCCTATAGTTAGATCTGGCCTAGGCCCAATTGTTTGGAGGAGAATTGAACATAGTTTTTACTAACTAAGTTAGGCCTAGGCCTATTTGATTTTTTTTTTACTTTCCTGAAGCAAAACATAGTCTAGTGAGTTAGTGGAGCAACCAAGACTGAAGATAAATATTGGTCTAGGCCTAGAACAGCATTCATGACTTAGGCTGGCTTAGCTTAGGGACAGGGATAGATTATAGTACTATTCTAAAGTAACCTTAGGCATAGGCTAGATCTAGTGGAATGGATCTGATTTGTCTTAGACAAAAAGCTTTGAACAGTCTCTGTATTGGTTGTTCCGCTGAATTATGACACTCTACGTTGGCCTCTCTCACCAAGGCAATGTTATATGACAGTAAAATGTCAGAATTTTTAAAATAAATCCCCAGAAACAACGGTTATTCCTGTCTACAGACAGTACAGTGTTAGATCTGATTATCGCTGCATTGCTTGCCAAGTAACTGGGCCTGGCTAAATTTAGAATTAGTCCAAGACATCTCTCTACTCCTGTTTTAGGTCCATATCTGTTTCTTTTAAGAGTTTGTTATTCAAACATTTTTGGGGACTCGTTTAGGTTTCCAGATCCAGGACTAGAAAACAGGCCCAAACCTAGACCAACAGCTCAGTCTTGACTAACCCAGGGAGCTCCCTGGGTTAAGTCTTGACTAGACTAGGCCTGGCCTAGATTTATGTAAGAATTTAGATCTAGGCCTAGGCCTAACGTTAGTCTGTGCTATATATTCATTCTAGATTTCTAGCCTAGCCCTAACTGGCTGATCTAGTCTACTGTATGATCTAGAATCTCTAATGCTGGCCTAGATCTAGACTAAATAACTTAGACTAAAAGTTAAACCCTATCTAGACCTAGAACTAGATCTATATCAATGTAATACATGTAATAGGTCTAGATCTAGAGATTTGTAGACTCTCAACATGCTCAATGTAGATTCTAAATAAATAAAAAAGTAAATGTTGGCTAGTCTCGAGGCTAGTCTACAGTAGATCTAATCATCTAACGTTAGGCCTTAAAATAAAGTAGGCTGGAGATCTAACGTTGGATTATTTCTATTACTAGATCTAAAGGATCTAGACCTAGATCTAAAGCTAGGGACTGTAGTTCGAGATCTAAAGTTAGAGGTCTAGCAACCCCCTTAAAACTAGTACTAAGCCTACAGCTACATGTTGTTCTCTGTGTAGCCAAACAACAGTTAGCATTGTCTTAATCTTATTTTGGTTTGTGTAGTTACCGTACAAACACATATTTTGATGAATGAGAAAATGTGCCTTGCAGATTATTTTACCTCAAGTCAAAACCTCGTGTTCTAAATTTCATGAGCATACATGTAGGCCTATGTCATAAAATGAAGAAGCAGTTCAATCCATTAGATGTGTTTACACATTTATTGATTTAATATGCTGTCACCATGGCAACACAGTTTCCAACACACACAAATATATGTCTTGCAGATCTATACCTCAAAACCAATGTGTGAGCCAACTTTTATAAGAATTAGTTGAAAACTAATGAAGGAGTTCAGATTTTCACCTAATTTCATTATGTAATATGTTGTTACCATGGCAACATGATTTCTCATACATACAAAAATATGTCTTGCACATCTTCAACTTAAGACTAATGTGTGTGCCAAATTTTATGAGCATTGGCTGAAAAAAGATGGGAGTTCGAACTACCAAATTCTCACCTTATTTTCTTTATTTGATATGTTGTTACCATGGCAACACGATTTCTGATACAGACGAAAATATATCTTGGACATCTTCACCTCAACATTAATGTATGTGCCAAATTTCATGAGAATTGGTTAAAAACTGAGGAAGTAGTTGGAACAGCAAGATTTATACATAGTTTTTGCCATAATATACCGTTACCATGGCAACACAATTTCCGACACATGGAAATATGTGTCTTGCACATCTTTACCTCAAAACCAATGTGTGAGCCAACTTTCTTGAGAATTGGTAGAAAACTGATAAAAGTATTTTAAACGGCAAAATTTTTGCCATAATATACTGTTTCCATGGCAACACAATTTCCAAAAAAGAAAAAAAAAATTCTTACACCTCCTTACCTTGAGAACAATGTGTGTTCCAAATTCCATGAAAATCGGTTAAAAACTGAGGAAGTAGCTTGCAATGCAATATAGGCATACATTCTAAAAAAATTGTTGGCCATGATTTGTTGGATTTAAACAAGGCTTAAACTACCCCCAGCGCGAGTTTAACTTTTTGAAGATTTATTACCACACTTAGACCAGGGTTAACTTAAACCTTGCTATCGGAATACGAAACTTAAACCTTGCTATCGGAATACGAAACTTAAACCTAGGTTTAAATATGGCAGTTTATTACCACACTTAGACCAGGGTTAAGTTAAACCACGCTATCAGAATACGGGCCATTGTCACCTTAACAATTTGAAATATAAATGTGAAACTTGGTGCTAACATGTACCACTATAGGAGATGATCTGGATATATTTTGGAATATGTAGCTCGAAAGTAAATTTGTGAAATTCAGGTAATATCTTTGTTAATGCAATGTCACCTTAACAGTATGAAATATGGATGTAAAACCTGCTAGCATGTATCACTGGGAAGAGGATGCATTGAGTAGTGTATGTTTCATTGACTGTTTTTGAAAATTTGACTCAATGTCTCTAATCTTCAAATTAAAGGTCTAGTCCACCCCAGGAAAATGCTGATTTGAATAAATAGAGAAAAATCAAACTAGCATGAAATTTTAAAGTTTCGCTTATTTTCAACAAAACAGTGATATGCACAACTAGGTGAGCCAATGATGTCACTCACTATTTCTTTTGTTTTTTATTGTTTGAATTATACAATATTTCAATTTTTACGAATTTGATGATTAGGACCTCCTTGCCTGAAGCACAAAATGTTAAAATAATTGAATTCCACGTGTTCAGGGACGAATGAAACTTCATTTCACATGACAATGACGAGAAAATCAAAATATTTCATACTTCATATAATAAAATACAAAAGAAATAGTGGGTGAGTGATGTCATCAGTTCCCTCATTTGCATACCGACTGAGGTGTGCATATAAGCGTTTTGTGAAATGAAGCAAAACTTTAAAATGTCATAACTTTCTTATTTTACTTCCGATTTTGATGAAATTTTCAGTGTTATGCTTGTTGAATTTTTCTCTTTTTATTCAAATCAAGGTTTTTTTTTTTTTTTTTTTGGGGGGGTGGACTTGTCCTTTAATCTTGCCATATCTGTGTTACCTCTGTGTGTGAAAAGTACATTAATTTATTAGTTTATTCAGGGATTTTTTTTTTGTATATACATATAGTCTTTCTACCTTGTCTTCTCAGTCAAACCAAATCTTATAAGATCAACAGCAAAAAAAAAAAACAGTTTTCAGGAGTATATGACATCATTCTGCATTCCATACTTAATTAAGCTTGACATATCTGTGCTAACTCTTAATTTATTTAGAATATTTATGATTGTTTAATGCCTCCGCCAACGAAGTGGCCGGAGGCATTACGTTTTCGGGTCGTCCGTACGTCCGTCCCGTTTTGTTTTGTCGAAATCTCAAGAACCGTGGAGTGGTTTTACATCAAACTTGGTATGAGGGTATATCCTGGGGGGATAATACTTTGTTTTGATTTTATGGTCATGGGTGAAAGGTCACAGAGGTCGTTATATACCTTAAAATGTCCTGTTCTTGTGATAACTTAACCATTGGAGCTAATAACTTCAAACTTGGTACATTCTTTATATACATAATAGAGGGAGAATGATCTGATTGGATTTTGGGGTCACATGGTCAAAGGTCACAGAGGTCAGTATGCCTTAAAATATCTTGTTCTTGTGTAACTAAAGGAATGTTAGAGGAAGTAACTCCAAACTTGGTACATATATGCTTGATATGGGGGGGGGGTAATTTGGGGGGGTTGCAGGGCCAAGTTCAAAGGTCATATACTTACAACTTTTTTATCCATTTAGTAATTTTCTTGTGTTTTATGAATACTAAAAATTATTTTCATATATCAAGTTTGATTGTAGGTCAGTGTATGCATGAAATAGTTCTTGTGATAAACCAAAGACTTCGATAGATCAATTTCAAATATGGACAATGCATACATTATGACATTGACTTGAGAAGTTCAAAGGTCTAAGAGTTCATGTCTCTTGTCACAATTGCTTGTAGATTCAATATTAATGGTTCTTGGATGCATATATGAGAGTGATCAATATGATAATAGAAAATATCAATCAAGGTTTTCCGTTGGGTAGATTTAATTTTATTGAATAATTTTTGCCTTATCCAAATATAAGTGAACACCAAATGTTCAGGCCAGCTATGGTACAATGTAGGAATCGAACTCACGATCTCCTGGTTACTAGACAGGCGTCATACAACTAGACCACCAGGAATTAAGCCCGATGGATATTGGCTGCTATTATGTGATATATCAACACAGTACTGTACCTGCTGCTATTATGTGAATCAAACCAGCTACCAGCCATCGGGCTTCTCGGTGGTCAAGTGGTATGATGCCTGTCTGATAACCAGATGGTCGTGGGTTCGATTCCTACCCGAGCCGGCCTGTAAAATTTTTTCTTAGCAGCTCAAACATGCACTGAACATTCAGTGTTTATTTATGTTGGGATAAGGCATAAATTATTTAATATAAAAAGAATAGAACAAATTTGAAGATTTATGGGAAATTACCTGTGCAACATATTTCTGATCTAGTGGCAATGGCGGAGGCATAAATTTCGACTGTGTGCAGTCGAGAATCCATCTAGTTATTTTCTTTTGTTTTTCGTATAAAGTCTTTCTAACATGTCTTCTTGGCCAAATCAGTTATATGAAATCACTAATCAGCAGTAATAAAACAGTTTTCAGGAGTACATGTATACATTCCTTACTTAATTTAGCTTGCCATATCTGTGCTAACTGTTTGTGTGAAAAGTACAAAATTTATAAAGAATGTATTAAAATTTATGTGGGTTCTTTTATAGATATGTATTCAAACCTGCCATGTATAAAGACTTGCCTCTTTTGTCAGCTAACTTGGGTAATGTTTCCAGAGCTGTACATGTAGTACTGTATTAGATGTGTTTGACTTTATTTTTATTAAAAGTTTTCATTGCGTTGTTCTTAACACTGATTTGCATTTTGTCCCTTTTTAGGTCATTGTGTGATCACTCACTGATTGATACAATAAGTGGCGATGTGTATAGTGTGGAATATGACCTCTGTCATATTATCTGTCTGACTGACCTACAATTTTAAATGTAATTTCTTATTATACCATCACCAATGTGGCTCTTTGATGATGTAGCCGAATGTGTACATTGTAACTGTATTTTAATTGACTCTTTTCTTTCGCTGATACACTAGAAACTCAATATACAGAGATTCCCAATATAACAGTCAAATTTGCTGGTCCAAGGTCCTTTTGTTTTTGTGCCCTGGTGAAGTTAGATTCCGGGTATAATAACAAGGTTCATGATCCCAAGGTCCTCCTTATACTGAGTTTCCACTTTATCTCATTTCAGCAGATAATATGATAGAGGTAAAAAGCAGACAGGTTGGATGACGTGTATGCTGTGTATGACCATACGACCATGGTTATACTCTGGTTTGGGTGGTATAGCAGTTGATGGTTATACCAGAGGTCGGTTGTAAAACCATGGCTCTACTGTGGTTTGGTTTGTAGAACCAGGGATTTATCATCGTTTCTGGCTGTGAAACTACAGTTAAACTTTGGTTTGAGCTTGAGAACCACGGTTTTATTGTCTCACTTGCATAGCAGAAGTGAGACATAGGCGCCGCTTTTCCGGCGGCGGCGTCAACACCAAATCTTAACCTTGGTTAAGTTTTCGAAATGGTATAATAACTTTGGAAGAATTTGGTCCTATTTCATGAAACTTGGGTATAAGGGTAACCAAGTATCACTGATCGATCTGCTATACATTTCAGGTCACATGATCAAGGTCAAAGGTCATCTGGGGTTACTGAACTTAGGCCATGTTTAGGTGTCAATATAAAAAACTCAAAGATTTTGAAATATCATAACTTTGATCGTTTTTAAAATCGGTGTTTGATCGATGTCATCGAGCGCCGGTGCAGATTTTGCGAAATCGGTGCATCGAAAAGAAAAAAAAAATACGTCGACCGGCCGATTTGCTTGGTTAACACAATCATCAAAATAAACAGTAATGTCCAACTTGACTACTACTTACTTGATCTACATTGCCCCCAAAATAACACCTATTGTGTAATTATGATGCCTATTCACCACTAATTCGAAGTTTATTTCGATCATAGTTCGAGTCTAAGTCGTCTGCTCGTGCCGAGATAATTTATGCACGATGAATTCATGAATGGAAATGGTAATACTGTTGTAAATCCTTTCAAATTTACCATAGTTAAATCACAGTAACTGTAGTACGATCACGGTTGAAGGATGTCCAAACCATGGGCAGACCAAGGTGCACCATGGTTTAACCATCATCAGACCATCATGCACCATGGTTAAACCATGGGTATGTCGCACAATGGATCCAATATTAACCATGCTTTTACCATGATTTTGAGGATGCAAGACCATGGTAATTCTATGATTGGTTTGTAGTGAAACCATGGTTATACTTTGGATTTCATTGCATAACCATGTTATTATCACTGTTTCTGTTTTAAAATCATTGTTTCACCTTTTCTTAACCATAGTAAAGACACTTTGAAACGATGGATTTACCACAATAAAAACAAGGTTGTAACCACGGTTAAACCATGGTAGCCATGGTTTATCTACAATGAAACCATCGATTAACTGTGGCACATTATGGTTAAACCGTGGTATACAATGGTTAAACCGTGGTATACAATGGTTAAACCATGGTTAGACAGTACTTTGACATGGTTTAACCATCATCATACAATATTGCACTAATGGTTAAAAGGTGGTTTTACCATATGATTGATCATGGTTTTACCGTGATTTGGGTTGTAATTATGTGGTTTGGCTGCTGTAAAACAATGTTTTCACCGTTTTCTAACCATGGTTTCACCTTCGCTTTACCATGGTTTTACCTACCCTTTACCATGGTTTTATACTTTCTTAACCATAGTTTCACCTTTTCTTAACCGTGGTTATAGTACGGTAAAAACACAGTTGTGACCATGGTTATGCCATGGTAATGTCATGGTAAGTGCGTTCCAATTTAACACCTTTTAACCATGGTTACCATGGTTTACCCATGCTAAACCTATAGTTTAACCGTGGTACACCATAGTTAAACCATGGCTAGACAGTACTTTGACATGGTTCAACCATCATCATACAATATTGCACTATGGTTAAAAGGTGGGTTTACCATACAATTGATTATGGTTTTACCGTGATTTGGGTTGTAATTATGTGGTTTGGCAGCTGTAAAACAATGGTTTCACCTTTTTCTAACCATGGTTTCACCTTCTCTTTACCATGGTTTTATACTTTCTTAACCATGGTTAAACTATGGTAAAAACATAATTGTGACCATGGTTATGCCATAGTAATGTCATGGTAAGTGCGTTCCAATTTAACACCTTTTAACCATGGTTACCATGGTTTACCCATGCTAAACCTATAGTTTAACCGTGGTAAACCATGGTTAAACCATGGCTAGACAGTACTTTGACATGGTTTAACCATCATCATACAATATTGCACTATGGTCAAAAGGTGGGTCTACCATACAATTGATTATGGTTTTACCGTGATTCGGGTTGTAATTATGTGGTTTGGCAGCTGTAAAACAATGGTTTCACCTTTTTCTAACCATGGTTTCACCTTCTCTTTACCATGGTTTTATACTTTCTTAACCATGGTTAAACTATGGTAAAAACATAATTGTGACCATGGTTATGCCATAGTAATGTCATGGTAAGTGCGTTCCAATTTAACACCTTTTAACCATGGTTACCATGGTTTACCCATGCTAAACCTATAGTTTAACCGTGGTAAACCATGGTTAAACCATGGCTAGACAGTACTTTGACATGGTTTAACTATCATCATACAATATTGCACTATGGTCAAAAGGTGGGTCTACCATACAATTGATTATGGTTTTACCGTGATTCGGGTTGTAATTATGTGGTTTGGCAGCTGTAAAACAATGGTTTCACCTTTTTCTAACCATGGTTTCACCTTCTCTTTACCATGGTTTTATACTTTCTTAACCATTGTTAAAATATGGTAAAAACACAGTTGTGACCATGGTTATGCCATAGTAATGTCATGGTAAGTGCGTTCCAATTTAACACCATTTAACCATGGTTACCATGGTTTACCCATGCTAAAGCTATAGTTTAACTATGGTTAAACACTAGTGCACCATGATTTCACCATAATTAAACCATATCTTACTATGGTTAAACTATGAAATTACTGTACTATGGATCCAATGCAAAACCATGGTTTTACCTTAACATCAAACCATGGTTTTTTTTTACAAGGGACCCGCGACCAAGCACAGCAGAAATTCTTGACAAATATTTACGGCTTTTGGATGCGGGAATGGTAAAATAACTTGATTACTACAATAGTGCAGTGGATTCGCATTATGAAAAAACTCATTTTAAATTTAATTGTTTGAACAAAGCATTTTTTGGTTATGAATTTCCAAAATTAATGTCTTTCTTGCTTGAGAATATAGTGCAAGATTATAGGATCACTTGTTCTGCGACGATGGCATTAAAAATTCAGTTGCATCTTAGTTGTCATAATTATTTATGATTAGTGGAAAAGTTGTTCTGAAATCTGATTTGAAAGGTTAAGTTGGGATGTGTCTTCTTTCCATGAATGTCAATCTGGGGGGGGGGGGAATATTAATTTCCCCACCCATTTCCCCCCCCCCCCATGATTTAGGGTTAGTTTGGTATTTTTCATTCTCTTTTTTTAATATGCAACATTTGGCAATCAATGTGTATTGGCCAATCAGAACTTGCTATTGGGTATAAGTTGGGATTCACTTTTATTAGCTGTTAAGTGGTTCGTGACAAGGTGAAGAATCCCCATCGATTGCGCAGCCATGAAGTTATAGTTACAGTTTGGAAAGCATACCGTAGTTGATCTCAGTCAAGCACTGTACCTGCACATTTGCAATGTACATGTATGCCTGTAGTTTAATGCATACATGGACAGTTTTGCAAATACTAAGTATTGTTTCTCCAGTGGTTAATTACTCCAATAGTGATCAATATTGAAAGGAATGTAATAAATGATTAGAAATAGAAAGGTCAACGTCAAAGCTCAATAAAAATGGGAAATCTAATGGTTCATTAGAAACCATTAGAAACCAACAGAAATTTTATGTTGGCCTCCTGTTGGACCCTAATGGAATTTCGACCTGGGAATAGACTTTACTTGATTTGTGCAGTGTGTGCATGTGACCTAGGGTTTTTGTTACAAACATTGACGAGTTTTAATTTTTTCAAATTTAATGAGCAATATTTAGCATGACTTTAATGACAATGTGATGTATGAAAACATTGTATGCTGGTAATTGTATTATGTGTGATACAGTTTATAAATACTTATTTCATTTTCAGATTGATCAAGACTTTGATTTAACAATTGAGGATGCAGCTCCTGGTGCCCTTTTCACAATGTGGCCAAAGTTGTCCGGGCAGATTTTAGAATTTGCGGGTATAGAAAGATCCGAGGGGTCGGAGTGGACCAGAAAATATCGCAGAGTAAGTTTTAGTCTTATACTCAATTCAAGCTTACAGTAGCAGTGCGAAGACTTTTACAAAGCTGCATCAATTAGCATTGAAACTGCGAAAGAGGATATTTCCTCTTCAGGTGTAAGAATAACAATGCTTCCAATTTATAGTGAAATCAGTGTTCTTATGTACACCAAATCCTGCCCAACATAATTGTAATAGTTGATAGACCTCATCGAAACAAGCAAATGATGTTCTACAGTAACATACACCAATTCAGAGTAATGATTTCTGATGTAGAACTAACACAGACCCCTGGTATTTCTTACTATCGTGTTGCACAAGCCGTTAAAGAGAGATAATTGACTTTCAACAAACTTACCAGCTGAACACTGCGCACAGCATTATTCACCATTATTGTATAGCAGTAATGCATTGCAGGAATCTCAAATGGGAATGCGGACGCATGTATTTATCCTCGCAGTAATACTGACAAAACTTGAATAACTTTGTACTCAAGGCTTTTAATCAAACTTGGAGGGAAGCATGGTTACTTATATGCAAATTTATTTCAAATTTTACCAAACATGAGGGTCACCTCGCTCAAGGTGAAAGGTGATGATGAGCATGGGTCAAAGTTAAGTCTTTTAGGGCAAGTTTTGTATTACAGCTCATAACTTTTGATCCATGTATGCCCATTTGTGACCAAACTTGGATAGTAGATGTCCCTGGGGGAGTTGAATGTCACCTCAAGGTCAAATGTTACAGCAGAGGTTGAAGAACTTTCGGAGCCCAATGTTAAGTTTTTGGTTTGTTTGTTTAAATTTCTATTATCACTCAGTTCCAAGTTTAAGGTCACAGGCAGGGGTCAACAAGCCTTTTCAATATAAAATGATTTTGTTGTCTATTAATGGGTGATACACATTTTGGCTAAAATTACCTTGGTGAATCCCTTTATTACCTTTAATCCTTATAATTTCTCAATTATATACTTGTACCCATTCCACTTGTTAGCTTGAATCTCACTTGCAGGCAAACACATTTAGTTTGAAAATGCTGAAATTTCCTCCTCACCTTCATCCTTCTTTCCTTTTTTCTTTGCTCCCATTCTCATTTTGTTTTCCCTTCTGGCTTCACCGGTCACTTCTTCGCTCAAACCGTATTTTCATATATACAGGTCAACAAGAAAATTTGGCTTTCAGTGTACTTCCTGTGATTTAATCGGCAGAACGCAAGGGGAGAGAGGCAAATGTTCCGTACTTCAAAGTCTTGAATCTCTCACCAATCTCCAACCAGTGAGTATTGCTTATCATCTTACTTTTTTGAATTTTTTATTTATTTATTTATATATTTATTTATTTTTTGGCCAATTTAGGTTAAAGCTCTGATTATCCTGAACAATATTAGAACGTTACTGTTGGCAATCTTTGAGAGCACTTGGGCTTGACTCTAGCACATGCTCACTTGACCAAGGCAAGTGAAAGTATCAAAATGCTAAGTTGCTTACCCAAAAAGGTAAAATAATTTTTTTATGTGGGCAAGTAAAATTTTGACCCCAACATTGAAATCTGTTTGGGGCAGCTATCTGACTGTATTTGTTCTATCCAATAATCCTGATACTAAATGAAGCATCTCGATTCTGTAGTGCAAACCATATACAACATAATAAATGAATAAGTTCACACAATGACTATCTCTAAAACAACAAATGAAGGGAGTTTGCTTTTAAGCAAACTCCCATAATTTTTTGTTAAAATAGAGATAATCATACACACAATGAAAAGTGTATAAAATTGTGCTGTGTAACGTCAGTTACCATGAAAATGCCCATGTGTGAAATAATGTTTCTGATAACATTGAATGCACAGGTAAAATCATTTTCCAATTTCCCTAGAAAAAGCACTTTTATAGAATTTATATCACATGAAATTTGGGGAGCTGCTCGCATGTGACGTCACAAATTTAAAACTTTAAAACTTCATAACTCTTTTATTCTTTGGTGGATTTTCACCAAACTTTCATTAATATGTTTCTGTCACTTCTGCTTTTATTAAAACCAACTTAATGTCAGGATGAACCTTGCCTTTAAACCTTATATTGGCAGCCTCACATTGACACTGGTATATCACTCACAGTATAGATATTTTAGGTTTTATGAGCAAGTATATGGAAAAAGGTTCTAATTAATGCCTACTTCCCCTTCTTAAGAGGAGCTAGTGCTCGTTTGTTACTCTATTGATTACATGTAAATATTTTTAGGTCAAATGGCATTTTTTTAAATGACAGTTGGCTAATTTGAAGAGTTGTTTGAATAATTTCACCTTTTGGTGCAGAAGAACAGTTCTCCTTGTTATTATCTTTGTTGTGAGAACTATAAGTTCAGTACACAGTATCTTTCAAAATTTCATGCAAATACAAGAAAGGATCTTCTAAAAGGCCTGTCTGAAACAGTTGGATGACAATCTTTATTGCAATAAGAGATTGTGTGATTGAACCCAAATATCTCTGCCAAGGCTTTTATTCCAATTTGTTGTACCAGGATTTCTGTACAAATTTGACTCATTTCGATACTTTCTCAATGCTAATTATGAATGTTCCATCGTTGATTTTATTGAAATATTCAGCAACTGAACATTTGCTCAATGCATTAAAAAACAAATGATCTTTTGTACCATAATTGGATACCACCCTCTTATTTTTCATCCAATGCACACTATTTCACTTTGGCCTGCAGTGATGCTGACCTTGGGTCTGTACACAGTAAAAATGCTGTACAAAATATCGCTGTATAAGAGGTGCTGTATAATTTTATGAACAGCACATGTTTAAACTTTAATAATATCTGTATAAAACAACGGCGATTGGACCTGTTTAACCCTTTGCGTGCGGGCCCGCGAAACCGGATACCTCTCCCTGCGGCGGAGCCGTTTTTGTACATTGCTGGTATTTGGATCTATGGCGGTATTTTCCTAATCTATTGCTAATTGCGCCGAACTGAAGTATTTTCAGGATTTTTAGTAAATGTAAAGATGAAAGATCAGACAATTTTCTTTTTAGAACTAAAGGTCTCGCTTCTCAAATCAACAGAATAGTTAAGAAATTTACGAGGAAAAAGTCGTGTTATTTTGTAAAATCTTCGCTTTTTCCCAAGTCAATAGGCACTGTGTACAAAAATGCGTAAGGGCAATCAGCACGCGCGGACAATCGGGTTCGATCGATACCGCTTTGTTGTCTGATCTGGTGCTTTTTTTCATTGCCAATTGTCACGCTACTCATGAATGGTCTCTTTACCCCCTTGTATACAGATCATTTGCAAAGTGTATAATTACGACGATAATCCGTTTTGGGTGAAATCACAGCATACCAAATTCCTTTATTTTCCATAATAAATAAAAAAGGGTGAATATTCCCTTGCAAGTACGATGATGATGCTGCGCAACGAAAGTCCGAAACTATTTTGTGATTTTTGGCTTCTGGGCTTTAAGACGGTGGCCTCAATGTTTCACTAAAAATCGTCTTTGGTTTCTTCTTTTCATGAATTATAGTTTGTAATAAAAAAATAATTTTGTTCCTGAAGATTACATACCAGTCTTCGATTTGTTTTCCTGTTGCAATTTCAAAGAGCGAAGGGGGTAAATGTGACTCAAATAGTGGATCTGAAATCATACCTCCCACCAACGCTCTCCTCGTCTCGTTCTACGTTTCATTTTTCTATCTCCCTTTTCCCTCCAAAATAACCATGCTACCGACTACTGTTCGTCACAATGAGAGAAAGTAAATTATTTTTATCTATTGAAATTGTAGCATCTAAATTAAATTTATTTATACATCTTTTTCAAATATTTGGGTGTTGATTCTCACCAGGGTAAGCGCCCCCCCAAAAAATATAAGATCAACCTGTCTTTATTTTTTCTTTATATGGATCCTTTTCTGCTACGCTATTCGCCAGAAAAACAAAAGACCAAAAAAAAAGAAGAAAGAAACTGGCGAAAAAAATCAATAGCATTTTTAGGGGGAGGGGTAGGTGTAAGATTGAGAGGGGTTTGTCGGGACACGTCAAACAAACGTGTTTTTTTTTGTAGGTGGATATACTAATCTTCCTTTTATTCAGGGCGTTGGCTATTTGTCCCCATGCTCTTTTCATAAGGAATTTGTTTGAGCGTCCGCCATGACTTTCTTTTTGTTTGGGGAGTGCCGAGACCAAGAACTGCATGGACGTTTTCATTTTCAAAAGAGTAGAGGATAAACGGTGTTCTAAATTTCTTTATTTTCTGTTTGTTTCCTTTGAAATAGAAGACAAAAATAAGAGCAATATCGGATGAGAGAACGAGAGAAAGCGGGGGGGGGGGGGGGGGTTCACAAATTTACCAGGGGCCCGTTTTATATAAAATTTGTTTACAAATTTTCAATAACACTTGAAAGGTACTGAAATCCTTCTATTTGACTGGCGGATGGTAAATTTGTTAAAATCATTGCGCATTTGTCAATATAAAATGTACATGTATAATGTATTTATAAAACGGTATAAAATCGTTTTCCCTTTCTTTGGTTTCTAACCTGTAACCGAATGTATTATCTACCGCTTTCATTCCCTTATATCTATCGTCTTTCTATATCCCCTCCCTTCATGCCCTTCTACACCTTTTTTCTCTGAGTTCTTCTCATTTAAATTGTATCTGTATCGTCTTCCTTCTTCCCGATTTGGATTACGAGGTATATACCCGCCCCCATCCCCCTCAATCCTTTCAGATTTTTTCTTCTCAGTACCTGTCGTTTTAGATTACATCTCTCTCTCTTCATCGGAAACGGTTCCGAGAGAATGCCTCGTTTTTGCCAACTTGTATCGGAGATGGTTGGATTTGTGGGCCTCTCGTTCTATTGCATCGTGGTCATCAAGTCGAAATTTTGGGGTTTTTTCCCCCAGTTTCTCAAATAATGTCTCGAAAAACCTTTTAAAATTACTTTTGTAACTGTCATTTCACAATAAATGTTATATCATCTTCCATTTTCTATATTGATAACATCATCATCGTATAAAAATGCACAACTAAACTATTTTTTGTGAACTTGGGGCTTAGGGTTATGGCAAAACAGAGGCCTCAATATTTCACTAAAAGTAATTTTCTTTTTTAGATTTGTTCATAAATTATATGTCTCAGTCTCATTTAATTCGATTTTCCACGCAGCTATTATAATGATAAAAAAAATTTGTTTCTGAAGTTTATCCTGAAATTATTTCAAAGTGTTAAAAGGAATAGAAATGACTAAAATTGTAAGTCTGAAATCATACCTTCCAACTCTCTTCTTGTCACTCTCTACGTTTCTTTCTTTATCTTACTATTCCCTCAAAAAGAGCCATGATAGCAATTACTGAAAGTAAGAGAAAGTAATTTTTCTTGAATAAATTATAGCATCCGTAATCAAAAGTGTTTATTTTTTTTATTTGTTCTTTCGTTTTGTTCGATTATCTCCTTCGTTTTGTTCGATTATCTCCTTCGTTTTGTTATATTGTCTCCTTGATTTCACAGCCGAAAACAAAGTAATAAATAAATCATCAAAAAAACATTCACAATAGTTATATTTCATTTTTGTCTCTATCGTTTTAATCGTTCAATCTCATAGTACAGAGGCAGCGGAGTTGGTAGGAAGTTTCAGTCCTCACCGGCCCCTTTCAGCACACATGTACACAAAAAATCCGAAGTCTATATAAATTTATGATTTTTTTTGGCCGGTCCACTCCCTCCCACATTCAGCTCAACCCCTCCATTATCAAAAACGCTCAGTGGCCCCTGTTTTTTATTTTAAAAAATCAGATATTTTGGTTTTGATGCTAACCAGGGTAAGCGCCCAAAATGTTTTTTTGCAGTAACGGAAACAATTTGTTTTCCTTTATGAATCTTTTCTACCACGCTATTCGCCGGTAAAAAAGAAGAAGAAAGAAATTGGCGAAAAAGTAGGAAAATCAATAAAATTTGGGTCGGTATCAACATTTTTTTTTGGGGGGTGTAGGTCACACATGAATAAAAGTTTGTAGGATTGAGAGGGTTCTATCGGGTGACACGCCAGACAAACAATTTGTCATCCTGTATCATTCTATTTCCTCCATTTCGCGCGAGGAAACTTTTAGTTCATTATTGGTATTATCATTTGAAGTGATTATGTTTCCGGCAACTTTTCAATGCAAAAGTTTTCAATGAGAGAGAAAAGGAAATAAGATGAAGAGCTTCTAAAACCTAACCTATTATAAATTCATTCTGTAAAATGACATGAATTAACAAATTGTGATTTTTTTTAGCCGCTTCACCCCCGTCCCACAGCTCAACCCCTGCACCATAAAAAAACATTGCTGTCCCTGTATAACATCTTTTTCCAAATATTTCGGTTTAGATGCTAACCATGGTAAGCGCCCCAAATGCGATTTTTTTTTTTTGGTCGTAAGGGGGGAAAAAACTGGCCAGGACGGTCTTTATTCTTATCTTTTCTACCGCGTTACTCGCAATTAAAAACAGAAAATCGGAGAGAGGAGAAAAAAAAGCAATATTAGAGTGTAGGTCAGAACATTTCCATCTGGGGGGGGGGGGGGGCAAGGTCAAACAAGAATAATGATAAAAAGTCATCAGTTTGGCAAGGGTCTGGGGACCGAGTTGCGACAAACAAACGTTGTGGGATTTTTAAAAAAGTAATCTGACCAAAAAATAAAGTCATGTTGTTATTCGTTTAAGTAGATATTCATGGAATTTTAGCAAAAGCGCACTTGTCTATTCCCCCTTTTGTCTCTGTCTCTCATTCACTCTCGTTCTCCGTGACATCTGATCATATTTTTTCTATGATTTCCCTAAATGATTCTTCGTTCATCCTGATATGCATCATCACCCAGGGGTAGCGCTTTTATGCAAAATGAATCACTGACGGATGTCATAAGCACCTGTGTTGTCGGTAAATGAGACAATCTTTTTTTTAGATACGGTATGTTGGTCGAAATAAATGCTTTTTGTATTGCTAAGTACGAAAAGCATTCAATTGGTCATCCTGCCGATAAACACTAATCTTCCTTTTGTTCGGGGCGTTGACCATCTGTATCCTGCTCTTTTCGGAAGGAATTTGTTTGAGTGGCCGCCCAAACATTCTTTTGTTCGGGTAGTGCCGATATCATGAACTACATGGACGTTTCCCTTTTGAAAAGAGCAGAAGATGAATGGTGTGCTTAATTGCTTTCTTTTCTCGTTTTTTCAGAATAGTAGACAAAAATAATAAGAAGGGGGATGATGGGGAGGGAAAAAGTTCAAAAGTGCACCGAGATCAGCTCAAAGTACTAAGACATTACAAGCTTTTTGTTTTTCTGAAAATACAATCGATCGATGAAACCAAGGAGATATCATTCTATCTAGAGCGATATCTTCTTGATTAAACAAATAAGACGAAAATGGTGAATAAACGCGTAGCTTATTACGTGACGATCTTGCAGAAAAGATGTTAGCGTATATATATCTATCAGAACAACGATATGGGTCAAATCACGTGATCAGAACAAATCACGTGATCAGGCCTTGTGCGCGCGCGTACGTGCTCGTCACAAAATTTATCTTCCCCATCAGACTCCAACGAAAAAATCGGGTAAAGTTGAAATGATTTCCTATTTTCGGGATTTTTCCCCACGTAGCTGTATATTTTTTTCAATCTGTTATCGAAATAGGTTTATAAAGGAAATAGTGGCAGAGGTTTTAGTACATAACAATTACGAAAAAGCTGAAAAACTTCATTGAATTAAACCAAACATATCTCGGCTTCTGTAGAAGCCCGTCGTAGCTAAGTGAACGACTCGCTGGGCTTCTGTGGAAGCCCGTCGCACGCAAAGGGTTTTAAGGTCCGTAGAGAAAAGGCTTGAACAACAGTTGTTAAAGATCTGCGCATGACGTATCGCCTACGTACGCGCGTGCGTACGCATGCGCAGTGGTCGAAACATATGGTGAGTCGGAATATCTCTACAGTGAGCTAAAAAATCCCCGGGAAAAACGTGTAAATCTCCGATTTGAGGAAATGGAAGATGTCGGGGTCACAGCTCTTCTTCAGGAGTGGGGCTTCCCACTATTAGTTCCGGTCTTTAGAGGTAAATTTAGTGATTGATTTCGAGTGAATGTTCATGAATAATCTCAATTATCAATGCATTGTTACCATTGTTGCAGTGCTTTGTGTGTGCATGTGTGTGTCTGACTGTCTGTGGTCCTAAATCTCCGCACCCTACTTTTCACAGCGAAAAATTACATGCAAATCAACAAACAGTTGCCAAATTTTGTTTCTCATATAATGAAGCATATTCTGAGGAATAACACTGCATGAAACTTGTACGAACAAACTCACTTCTATGTTATTTAGAGAATTTTTTAGAGACGATTTTGTCAATGTGTCACTCGACTCGGTCGCGTAAAAACGGGTTCCTTAACCGGCGCACAGTGCATTGTCTAACTTGCGCGAAACAGTACGTGGTTGGTTTGTAAACTGGGTCTACAAACATCTTTGCTTGATCGTATTTTGAAAACCTTATCCAGGCAAATTATATAGCCTAGATCTAATGTAGGCCTGGCTAGATCTAGGTCTAGACCCTAGGCCTAGTCAACTTTATTCAATTTTGTACATCTGATCTAACTGTTACTGTTAGCTCTAGTCTAGGTCCAAACCTAGATCTAAATCCTGGCCTAGGTTAGGCCAGCCCATAGTCCTACATTATACTAGGCCAGCCTAGTCTATAGCCTATACTAGATCTAGGCCTAGCGAGGACAGGCCTACATCATGTAAATAGCAACAGATCTAGCTCCAGGGAGGGGGGGGGGGGAGATTCGTGTTTATTGAGGAATATGCTGCTGGGAAGAGTGAGTGACTTTTTCAAGATCCTTCCTAACGTTAGATCTAGGCCCTGTTGCTACGTATTTTCAAAGGAAATTATTAAATGGGACATCGATTACTTATAACGTACAGCAGGATATGCAGAATGGGGTCCTGCAATATTCTTTGTGCCTCATCTGGGATGGCCACCAACACTGCCGACAGCTAGTGCAAGCCAACGACAGGTTCAGCAACGTGGTGTTTACTGACAAGTGTTTGGTACAGTTGGTCCAGACTCCCGTCATTTCTTTCCGGAAGTTCAGTGAGCCACGCACTCTAAAGCCCCGTCCCAAACATCCAGCCAAAGTACACGTGTGGGCCGGCATTTCTCGTCGTGGTCCAACACCATTAGTAATGTTCACGGGCATCATGAAGCCAGATTTCAAAGTGAGAAAATAACGTATCAGGAGTTTGAAAGCCTTTCCTGGATAGGTGGTTTCCCGACGGTCATCATCGTTTCATGCAAGGTAACAACCCGAAACACACATAGAAAAAGGCACAGGAGTGCTTTAGTCAGGAGTGATGCCATCAGATATAATGATGGCGAGCAAAAAATGGCCTTTTGGCGGTTTGACATGGGGCAATTCTGGTCAGCAGGTCATAAGAACTACCTATTAATGGGACATCGATTACTTATAACGTACAGCAAAATATGCAGAATGGGGTCCTGCAATATTCTTTGTGCCTCATCTGGGATGGCCTCCAACACTGCTGACAGCTAGTGCGAGCCAACGACAGGTTCGGCAATGTGGTGTTTACTGTCAAGTGTTTGGTACAGTTGGTCCAGACTCCCGTCCTTTCTTTCCGAAAGGTCAGTAAGCCACGCACTCCAAAGCCCCGTCCCAAACATCTAAAGCCCCATCCCAAGCAGTCTAAAATACCTTATTAAAGTTCTGACAGCCCATATTGTTTGAGTTTATCAAGCTACATGTACTGGCTGTATTTAGATGAATGATTATGCCATGTCCAAGTTATATCACAATGAGTCTTCTGAGACTGTATATTTTCTATAATGGGTTTACTTGTGAAATATGCTAAAATAAAGTCAAATTCAATTATTTTTCAGAACATGGATCTATTCCGCTTAACAACAGAAGTGAGGGCTAAGGCATTGATTATCAGAGGCCAGTGTTATAAGCTTGAGAATTCTATGAAGTTTGATATCGAGTCAATAAAAAAGATGAGTGAGAAAGCTGAGAAGCTCATAGAGCTGACTGAGTAGACATTCGCCTGCATCAACTTGAAAATTTGAATGAGGAAAAAGCTATGGAAATTGAAAGACTGAAGAAAAAAGTAGAGGACTTGGAAAAGAATGAATAAAATAGTGGCCTGGTTTAGATGCTTCATTGATGCTCTGTGCAGTCACGTTCTCTGTTACACACATTGATACACTGCCCTGTCTATGAATCTAACATACTCATTAATGCACTCATTAAAGCACTGTGTATTATGTAATGTGGATACAGGGTACATGCATACACCCAGATGTTGGGACATCGATTACTCATAACGTACAGCAAAATATGCAGAATGGGGTCCTGCAATATTCTTTGTGCCTCATCTGGGATGGCCACCAACACTGCCGACAGCTAGTGCAAGCCAACGACAGGTTCGGCAACGTGGTGTTTACTGACAAGTGTTTGGTACAGTTGGTCCAGACTCCCGTCATTTCTTTCCGGAAGTTCAGTGAGCCACGCACTCTAAAGCCCCGTCCCAAACATCCAGCCAAAGTACACGTGTGGGCCGGCATTTCTCGTCGTGGTCCAACACCATTAGTAATGTTCACGGGCATCATGAAGCCAGATTTCAAAGTGAGAAAATAACGTATCAGGAGTTTGAAAGCCTTTCCTGGATAGGGGGTTTCCCGACGGTCATCATCGTTTCATGCAAGGTAACAACCCGAAACACACATAGAAAAAGGCACAGGAGTGCTTTAGTCAGGAGTGATGCCATCAGATATAATGATGGCGAGCAAAAAATGGCCTTTTGGCGGATTGACATGGGGCAATTCTGGTCAGCAGGTCATAAGAACTACCTATTAATGGGACATCGATTACTTATAATGTACAGCAAAATATGCAGAATGGGGTCCTGCAATATTCTTTGTGCCTCATCTGGGATGGCCTCCAACACTGCCGACAGCTAGTGCGAGCCAACAACAGGTTCGGCAATGTGGTGTTTACTGTCAAGTGTTTGGTACAGTTGGTCCAGACTCCCATCCTTTCTTTCCAAAAGGTCAGTAAGCCACGCACTCTAGAGCCCCATCCCAAACAGTCTAAAATACCTTATTAAAGTTCTGACAGCCCATATTGTTTGAGTTTATCGAGCTACATGTACTGGCTGTATTTAGATGAATGATTATGCCATGTCCAAGTTATATCACAATGAGTCTTCTGAGACTGTATATTTTCTATAATGGGTTTACTTGTGAAATATGCTAAAATAAAGTCAAATTCAATTATTTTTCAGAACATGGATCTATTCCGCTTAACAACAGAAGTGAGGGCTAAGGCATTGATTATCAGAGGCCAGTGTTATAAGCTTGAGAATTCTATGAAGTTTGATATCGAGTCAATAAAAAAGATGAGTGAGAAAGCTGAGAAGCTCATAGAGCTGACTGAGTAGACATTCGCCTGCATCAACTTGAAAATTTGAATGAGGAAAAAGCTATGGAAATTGAAAGACTGAAGAAAAAAGTAGAGGACTTGGAAAAGAATGAATAAAATAGTGGCCTGGTTTAGATGCTTCATTGATGCTCTGTGCAGTCATGTTCTCTGTTACACACATTGATACACTGCCCTGTCTATGAATCTAACATACTCATTAATGCACTCATTAAAGCACTGTGTATTATGTAATGTGGATACAGGGTACATGCATACACCCAGATGATGGGACATCGATTACTCATAACGTACAGCAAAATATGCAGAATGGGGTCCTGCAATATTCTTTGTGCCTCATCTGGGATGGCCACCAACACTGCCGACAGCTAGTGCAAGCCAACGACAGGTTCGGCAACGTGGTGTTTACTGACAAGTGTTTGGTACAGTTGGTCCAGACTCCCGTTATTTCTTTCCGGAAGTTCAGTGAGCCACGCACTCTAAAGCCCCGTCCCAAACATCCAGCCAAAGTACACGTGTGGGCCGGCATTTCTCGTCGTGGTCCAACACCATTAGTAATGTTCACGGGCATCATGAAGCCAGATTTCAAAGTGAGAAAATAACGTATCAGGAGTTTGAAAGCCTTTCCTGGATAGGTGGTTTCCCGACGGTCATCATCGTTTCATGCACGGTAACAACCCGAAACACACATAGAAAAAGGCACAGGAGTGCTTTAGTCAGGAGTGATGCCATCAGATATAATGATGGCGAGCAAAAAATGGCCTTTTGGCGGATTGACATGGGGCAATTCTGGTCAGCAGGTCATAAGAACTACCTATTAATGGGACATCGATTACTTATAACGTACAGCAAAATATGCAGAATGGGGTCCTGCAATATTCTTTGTGCCTCATCTGGGATGGCCTCCAACACTGCTGACAGCTAGTGCGAGCCAACGACAGGTTCGGCAATGTGGTGTTTACTGTCAAGTGTTTGGTACAGTTGGTCCAGACTCCCATCCTTTCTTTCCAAAAGGTCAGTAAGCCACGCACTCTAGAGCCCCATCCCAAACAGTCTAAAATACCTTATTAAAGTTCTGACAGCCCATATTGTTTGAGTTTATCGAGCTACATGTACTGGCTGTATTTAGATGAATGATTATGCCATGTCCAAGTTATATCACAATGAGTCTTCTGAGACTGTATATTTTCTATAATGGGTTTACTTGTGAAATATGCTAAAATAAAGTCAAATTCAATTATTTTTCAGAACATGGATCTATTCCGCTTAACAACAGAAGTGAGGGCTAAGGCATTGATTATCAGAGGCCAGTGTTATAAGCTTGAGAATTCTATGAAGTTTGATATCGAGTCAATAAAAACGATGAGTGAGAAAGCTGAGAAGCTCATAGAGCTGACTGAGGATGTAGACATTCGCCTGCATCAACTTGAAAATTTGAATGAGGAAAAAGCTATGGAAATCGAAAGACTGAAGAAAAAAGTAGAGGACTTGGAAAAGAATGAATAAAATAGTGGCCTGGTTTAGATGCTTCATTGATGCTCTGTGCAGTCACGTTCTCTGTTACACACATTGATACACTGCCCTGTCTATGAATCTAACATACTCATTAATGCACTCATTAAAGCACTGTGTATTATGTAATGTGGATACAGGGTACATGCATACACCCAGATGATGGGACATCGATTACTCATAACGTACAGCAAAATATGCAGAATGGGGTCCTGCAATATTCTTTGTGCCTCATCTGGGATGGCCACCAACACTGCCGACAGCTAGTGCAAGCCAACGACAGGTTCGGCAACGTGGTGTTTACTGACAAGTGTTTGGTACAGTTGGTCCAGACTCCCGTCATTTCTTTCCGGAAGTTCAGTGAGCCACGCACTCTAAAGCCCCGTCCCAAACATCCAGCCAAAGTACACGTGTGGGCCGGCATTTCTCGTCGTGGTCCAACACCATTAGTAATGTTCACGGGCATCATGAAGCCAGATTTCAAAGTGAGAAAATAACGTATCAGGAGTTTGAAAGCCTTTCCTGGATAGGTGGTTTCCCGACGGTCATCATCGTTTCATGCAAGGTAACAACCCGAAACACACATAGAAAAAGGCACAGGAGTGCTTTAGTCAGGAGTGATGCCATCAGATATAATGATGGCGAGCAAAAAATGGCCTTTTGGCGGATTGACATGGGGCAATTCTGGTCAGCAGGTCATAAGAACTACCTATTAATGGGACATCGATTACTTATAACGTACAGCAAAATATGCAGAATGGGGTCCTGCAATATTCTTTGTGCCTCACCTGGGATGGCCTCCAACACTGCCGACAGCTAGTGCAAGCCAACGACAGGTTCGGCAACGTGGTGTTTACTGACAAGTGTTTGGTACAGTTGGTCCAGACTCCCGTCCTTTCTTTCCGAAAGGTCAGTAAGCCACGCACTCCAAAGCCCCGTCCCAAACATCTAAAGCCCCATCCCAAGCAGTCTAAAATACCTTATTAAAGTTCTGACAGCCCATATTGTTTGAGTTTATCGAGCTACATGTACTGGCTGTATTTAGATGAATGATTATGCCATGTCCAAGTTATATCACAATGAGTCTTCTGAGACTGTATATTTTCTATAATGGGTTTACTTGTGAAATATGCTAAAATAAAGTCAAATTCAATTATTTTTCAGAACATGGATCTATTCCGCTTAACAACAGAAGTGAGGGCTAAGGCATTGATTATCAGAGGCCAGTGTTATAAGCTTGAGAATTCTATGAAGTTTGATATCGAGTCAATAAAAACGATGAGTGAGAAAGCTGAGAAGCTCATAGAGCTGACTGAGGATGTAGACATTCGCCTGCATCAACTTGAAAATTTGAATGAGGAAAAAGCTATGGAAATCGAAAGACTGAAGAAAAAAGTAGAGGACTTGGAAAAGAATGAATAAAATAGTGGCCTGGTTTAGATGCTTCATTGATGCTCTGTGCAGTCACGTTCTCTGTTACACACATTGATACACTGCCCTGTCTATGAATCTAACATACTCATTAATGCACTCATTAAAGCACTGTGTATTATGTAATGTGGATACAGGGTACATGCATACACCCAGATGATGGGACATCGATTACTCATAACGTACAGCAAAATATGCAGAATGGGGTCCTGCAATATTCTTTGTGCCTCATCTGGGATGGCCACCAACACTGCCGACAGCTAGTGCAAGCCAACGACAGGTTCGGCAACGTGGTGTTTACTGACAAGTGTTTGGTACAGTTGGTCCAGACTCCCGTCATTTCTTTCCGGAAGTTCAGTGAGCCACGCACTCTAAAGCCCCGTCCCAAACATCCAGCCAAAGTACACGTGTGGGCCGGCATTTCTCGTCGTGGTCCAACACCATTAGTAATGTTCACGGGCATCATGAAGCCAGATTTCAAAGTGAGAAAATAACGTATCAGGAGTTTGAAAGCCTTTCCTGGATAGGTGGTTTCCCGACGGTCATCATCGTTTCATGCAAGGTAACAACCCGAAACACACATAGAAAAAGGCACAGGAGTGCTTTAGTCAGGAGTGATGCCATCAGATATAATGATGGCGAGCAAAAAATGGCCTTTTGGCGGATTGACATGGGGCAATTCTGGTCAGCAGGTCATAAGAACTACCTATTAATGGGACATCGATTACTTATAACGTACAGCAAAATATGCAGAATGGGGTCCTGCAATATTCTTTGTGCCTCATCTGGGATGGCCTCCAACACTGCTGACAGCTAGTGCGAGCCAACGACAGGTTCGGCAATGTGGTGTTTACTGTCAAGTGTTTGGTACAGTTGGTCCAGACTCCCATCCTTTCTTTCCAAAAGGTCAGTAAGCCACGCACTCTAGAGCCCCATCCCAAACAGTCTAAAATACCTTATTAAAGTTCTGACAGCCCATATTGTTTGAGTTTATCGAGCTACATGTACTGGCTGTATTTAGATGAATGATTATGCCATGTCCAAGTTATATCACAATGAGTCTTCTGAGACTGTATATTTTCTATAATGGGTTTACTTGTGAAATATGCTAAAATAAAGTCAAATTCAATTATTTTTCAGAACATGGATCTATTCCGCTTAACAACAGAAGTGAGGGCTAAGGCATTGATTATCAGAGGCCAGTGTTATAAGCTTGAGAATTCTATGAAGTTTGATATCGAGTCAATAAAAACGATGAGTGAGAAAGCTGAGAAGCTCATAGAGCTGACTGAGGATGTAGACATTCGCCTGCATCAACTTGAAAATTTGAATGAGGAAAAAGCTATGGAAATTGAAAGACTGAAGAAAAAAGTAGAGGACTTGGAAAAGAATGAATAAAATAGTGGCCTGGTTTAGATGCTTCATTGATGCTCTGTGCAGTCATGTTCTCTGTTACACACATTGATACACTGCCCTGTCTATGAATCTAACATACTCATTAATGCACTCATTAAAGCACTGTGTATTATGTAATGTGGATACAGGGTACATGCATACACCCAGATGTTGGGACATCGATTACTCATAACGTACAGCAAAATATGCAGAATGGGGTCCTGCAATATTCTTTGTGCCTCATCTGGGATGGCCACCAACACTGCCGACAGCTAGTGCAAGCCAACGACAGGTTCGGCAACGTGGTGTTTACTGACAAGTGTTTGGTACAGTTGGTCCAGACTCCCGTCATTTCTTTCCGGAAGTTCAGTGAGCCACGCACTCTAAAGCCCCGTCCCAAACATCCAGCCAAAGTACACGTGTGGGCCGGCATTTCTCGTCGTGGTCCAACACCATTAGTAATGTTCACGGGCATCATGAAGCCAGATTTCAAAGTGAGAAAATAACGTATCAGGAGTTTGAAAGCCTTTCCTGGATAGGTGGTTTCCCGACGGTCATCATCGTTTCATGCAAGGTAACAACCCGAAACACACATAGAAAAAGGCACAGGAGTGCTTTAGTCAGGAGTGATGCCATCAGATATAATGATGGCGAGCAAAAAATGGCCTTTTGGCGGATTGACATGGGGCAATTCTGGTCAGCAGGTCATAAGAACTACCTATTAATGGGACATCGATTACTTATAACGTACAGCAAAATATGCAGAATGGGGTCCTGCAATATTCTTTGTGCCTCACCTGGGATGGCCTCCAACACTGCCGACAGCTAGTGCAAGCCAACGACAGGTTCGGCAACGTGGTGTTTACTGACAAGTGTTTGGTACAGTTGGTCCAGACTCCCGTCCTTTCTTTCCGAAAGGTCAGTAAGCCACGCACTCCAAAGCCCCGTCCCAAACATCTAAAGCCCCATCCCAAGCAGTCTAAAATACCTTATTAAAGTTCTGACAGCCCATATTGTTTGAGTTTATCGAGCTACATGTACTGGCTGTATTTAGATGAATGATTATGCCATGTCCAAGTTATATCACAATGAGTCTTCTGAGACTGTATATTTTCTATAATGGGTTTACTTGTGAAATATGCTAAAATAAAGTCAAATTCAATTATTTTTCAGAACATGGATCTATTCCGCTTAACAACAGAAGTGAGGGCTAAGGCATTGATTATCAGAGGCCAGTGTTATAAGCTTGAGAATTCTATGAAGTTTGATATCGAGTCAATAAAAACGATGAGTGAGAAAGCTGAGAAGCTCATAGAGCTGACTGAGGATGTAGACATTCGCCTGCATCAACTTGAAAATTTGAATGAGGAAAAAGCTATGGAAATCGAAAGACTGAAGAAAAAAGTAGAGGACTTGGAAAAGAATGAATAAAATAGTGGCCTGGTTTAGATGCTTCATTGATGCTCTGTGCAGTCATGTTCTCTGTTACACACATTGATACACTGCCCTGTCTATGAATCTAACATACTCATTAATGCACTCATTAAAGCACTGTGTATTATGTAATGTGGATACAGGGTACATGCATACACCCAGATGATGGGACATCGATTACTCATAACGTACAGCAAAATATGCAGAATGGGGTCCTGCAATATTCTTTGTGCCTCATCTGGGATGGCCACCAACACTGCCGACAGCTAGTGCAAGCCAACGACAGGTTCGGCAACGTGGTGTTTACTGACAAGTGTTTGGTACAGTTGGTCCAGACTCCCGTCATTTCTTTCCGGAAGTTCAGTGAGCCACGCACTCTAAAGCCCCGTCCCAAACATCCAGCCAAAGTACACGTGTGGGCCGGCATTTCTCGTCGTGGTCCAACACCATTAGTAATGTTCACGGGCATCATGAAGCCAGATTTCAAAGTGAGAAAATAACGTATCAGGAGTTTGAAAGCCTTTCCTGGATAGGTGGTTTCCCGACGGTCATCATCGTTTCATGCAAGGTAACAACCCGAAACACACATAGAAAAAGGCACAGGAGTGCTTTAGTCAGGAGTGATGCCATCAGATATAATGATGGCGAGCAAAAAATGGCCTTTTGGCGGATTGACATGGGGCAATTCTGGTCAGCAGGTCATAAGAACTACCTATTAATGGGACATCGATTACTTATAACGTACAGCAAAATATGCAGAATGGGGTCCTGCAATATTCTTTGTGCCTCATCTGGGATGGCCTCCAACACTGCTGACAGCTAGTGCGAGCCAACGACAGGTTCGGCAATGTGGTGTTTACTGTCAAGTGTTTGGTACAGTTGGTCCAGACTCCCATCCTTTCTTTCCAAAAGGTCAGTAAGCCACGCACTCTAGAGCCCCATCCCAAACAGTCTAAAATACCTTATTAAAGTTCTGACAGCCCATATTGTTTGAGTTTATCGAGCTACATGTACTGGCTGTATTTAGATGAATGATTATGCCATGTCCAAGTTATATCACAATGAGTCTTCTGAGACTGTATATTTTCTATAATGGGTTTACTTGTGAAATATGCTAAAATAAAGTCAAATTCAATTATTTTTCAGAACATGGATCTATTCCGCTTAACAACAGAAGTGAGGGCTAAGGCATTGATTATCAGAGGCCAGTGTTATAAGCTTGAGAATTCTATGAAGTTTGATATCGAGTCAATAAAAACGATGAGTGAGAAAGCTGAGAAGCTCATAGAGCTGACTGAGGATGTAGACATTCGCCTGCATCAACTTGAAAATTTGAATGAGGAAAAAGCTATGGAAATTGAAAGACTGAAGAAAAAAGTAGAGGACTTGGAAAAGAATGAATAAAATAGTGGCCTGGTTTAGATGCTTCATTGATGCTCTGTGCAGTCATGTTCTCTGTTACACACATTGATACACTGCCCTGTCTATGAATCTAACATACTCATTAATGCACTCATTAAAGCACTGTGTATTATGTAATGTGGATACAGGGTACATGCATACACCCAGATGATGGGACATCGATTACTCATAACGTACAGCAAAATATGCAGAATGGGGTCCTGCAATATTCTTTGTGCCTCATCTGGGATGGCCACCAACACTGCCGACAGCTAGTGCAAGCCAACGACAGGTTCGGCAACGTGGTGTTTACTGACAAGTGTTTGGTACAGTTGGTCCAGACTCCCGTTATTTCTTTCCGGAAGTTCAGTGAGCCACGCACTCTAAAGCCCCGTCCCAAACATCCAGCCAAAGTACACGTGTGGGCCGGCATTTCTCGTCGTGGTCCAACACCATTAGTAATGTTCACGGGCATCATGAAGCCAGATTTCAAAGTGAGAAAATAACGTATCAGGAGTTTGAAAGCCTTTCCTGGATAGGTGGTTTCCCGACGGTCATCATCGTTTCATGCAAGGTAACAACCCGAAACACACATAGAAAAAGGCACAGGAGTGCTTTAGTCAGGAGTGATGCCATCAGATATAATGATGGCGAGCAAAAAATGGCCTTTTGGCGGATTGACATGGGGCAATTCTGGTCAGCAGGTCATAAGAACTACCTATTAATGAGACATCGATTACTTATAACGTACAGCAAAATATGCAGAATGGGGTCCTGCAATATTCTTTGTGCCTCATCTGGGATGGCCTCCAACACTGCTGACAGCTAGTGCGAGCCAACGACAGGTTCGGCAATGTGGTGTTTACTGTCAAGTGTTTGGTACAGTTGGTCCAGACTCCCATCCTTTCTTTCCAAAAGGTCAGTAAGCCACGCACTCTAGAGCCCCATCCCAAACAGTCTAAAATACCTTATTAAAGTTCTGACAGCCCATATTGTTTGAGTTTATCGAGCTACATGTACTGGCTGTATTTAGATGAATGATTATGCCATGTCCAAGTTATATCACAATGAGTCTTCTGAGACTGTATATTTTCTATAATGGGTTTACTTGTGAAATATGCTAAAATAAAGTCAAATTCAATTATTTTTCAGAACATGGATCTATTCCGCTTAACAACAGAAGTGAGGGCTAAGGCATTGATTATCAGAGGCCAGTGTTATAAGCTTGAGAATTCTATGAAGTTTGATATCGAGTCAATAAAAACGATGAGTGAGAAAGCTGAGAAGCTCATAGAGCTGACTGAGGATGTAGACATTCGCCTGCATCAACTTGAAAATTTGAATGAGGAAAAAGCTATGGAAATCGAAAGACTGAAGAAAAAAGTAGAGGACTTGGAAAAGAATGAATAAAATAGTGGCCTGGTTTAGATGCTTCATTGATGCTCTGTGCAGTCATGTTCTCTGTTACACACATTGATACACTGCCCTGTCTATGAATCTAACATACTCATTAATGCACTCATTAAAGCACTGTGTATTATGTAATGTGGATACAGGGTACATGCATACACCCAGATGATGGGACATCGATTACTCATAACGTACAGCAAAATATGCAGAATGGGGTCCTGCAATATTCTTTGTGCCTCATCTGGGATGGCCACCAACACTGCCGACAGCTAGTGCAAGCCAACGACAGGTTCGGCAACGTGGTGTTTACTGACAAGTGTTTGGTACAGTTGGTCCAGACTCCCGTCATTTCTTTCCGGAAGTTCAGTGAGCCACGCACTCTAAAGCCCCGTCCCAAACATCCAGCCAAAGTACACGTGTGGGCCGGCATTTCTCGTCGTGGTCCAACACCATTAGTAATGTTCACGGGCATCATGAAGCCAGATTTCAAAGTGAGAAAATAACGTATCAGGAGTTTAAAGCCTTTCCTGGATAGGTGGTTTCCCGACGGTCATCATCGTTTCATGCAAGGTAACAACCCGAAACACACATAGAAAAAGGCACAGGAGTGCTTTAGTCAGGAGTGATGCCATCAGATATAATGATGGCGAGCAAAAAATGGCCTTTTGGCGGATTGACATGGGGCAATTCTGGTCAGCAGGTCATAAGAACTACCTATTAATGGGACATCGATTACTTATAACGTACAGCAAAATATGCAGAATGGGGTCCTGCAATATTCTTTGTGCCTCATCTGGGATGGCCTCCAACACTGCTGACAGCTAGTGCGAGCCAACGACAGGTTCGGCAATGTGGTGTTTACTGTCAAGTGTTTGGTACAGTTGGTCCAGACTCCCATCCTTTCTTTCCAAAAGGTCAGTAAGCCACGCACTCTAGAGCCCCATCCCAAACAGTCTAAAATACCTTATTAAAGTTCTGACAGCCCATATTGTTTGAGTTTATCGAGCTACATGTACTGGCTGTATTTAGATGAATGATTATGCCATGTCCAAGTTATATCACAATGAGTCTTCTGAGACTGTATATTTTCTATAATGGGTTTACTTGTGAAATATGCTAAAATAAAGTCAAATTCAATTATTTTTCAGAACATGGATCTATTCCGCTTAACAACAGAAGTGAGGGCTAAGGCATTGATTATCAGAGGCCAGTGTTATAAGCTTGAGAATTCTATGAAGTTTGATATCGAGTCAATAAAAACGATGAGTGAGAAAGCTGAGAAGCTCATAGAGCTGACTGAGGATGTAGACATTCGCCTGCATCAACTTGAAAATTTGAATGAGGAAAAAGCTATGGAAATTGAAAGACTGAAGAAAAAAGTAGAGGACTTGGAAAAGAATGAATAAAATAGTGGCCTGGTTTAGATGCTTCATTGATGCTCTGTGCAGTCATGTTCTCTGTTACACACATTGATACACTGCCCTGTCTATGAATCTAACATACTCATTAATGCACTCATTAAAGCACTGTGTATTAAGTAATGTGGATACAGGGTACATGCATACACCCAGATGATGGGACATCGATTACTCATAACGTACAGCAAAATATGCAGAATGGGGTCCTGCAATATTCTTTGTGCCTCATCTGGGATGGCCACCAACACTGCCGACAGCTAGTGCAAGCCAACGACAGGTTCGGCAACGTGGTGTTTACTGACAAGTGTTTGGTACAGTTGGTCCAGACTCCCGTTATTTCTTTCCGGAAGTTCAGTGAGCCACGCACTCTAAAGCCCCGTCCCAAACATCCAGCCAAAGTACACGTGTGGGCCGGCATTTCTCGTCGTGGTCCAACACCATTAGTAATGTTCACGGGCATCATGAAGCCAGATTTCAAAGTGAGAAAATAACGTATCAGGAGTTTGAAAGCCTTTCCTGGATAGGTGGTTTCCCGACGGTCATCATCGTTTCATGCAAGGTAACAACCCGAAACACACATAGAAAAAGGCACAGGAGTGCTTTAGTCAGGAGTGATGCCATCAGATATAATGATGGCGAGCAAAAAATGGCCTTTTGGCGGATTGACATGGGGCAATTCTGGTCAGCAGGTCATAAGAACTACCTATTAATGAGACATCGATTACTTATAACGTACAGCAAAATATGCAGAATGGGGTCCTGCAATATTCTTTGTGCCTCATCTGGGATGGCCTCCAACACTGCTGACAGCTAGTGCGAGCCAACGACAGGTTCGGCAATGTGGTGTTTACTGTCAAGTGTTTGGTACAGTTGGTCCAGACTCCCATCCTTTCTTTCCAAAAGGTCAGTAAGCCACGCACTCTAGAGCCCCATCCCAAACAGTCTAAAATACCTTATTAAAGTTCTGACAGCCCATATTGTTTGAGTTTATCGAGCTACATGTACTGGCTGTATTTAGATGAATGATTATGCCATGTCCAAGTTATATCACAATGAGTCTTCTGAGACTGTATATTTTCTATAATGGGTTTACTTGTGAAATATGCTAAAATAAAGTCAAATTCAATTATTTTTCAGAACATGGATCTATTCCGCTTAACAACAGAAGTGAGGGCTAAGGCATTGATTATCAGAGGCCAGTGTTATAAGCTTGAGAATTCTATGAAGTTTGATATCGAGTCAATAAAAACGATGAGTGAGAAAGCTGAGAAGCTCATAGAGCTGACTGAGGATGTAGACATTCGCCTGCATCAACTTGAAAATTTGAATGAGGAAAAAGCTATGGAAATCGAAAGACTGAAGAAAAAAGTAGAGGACTTGGAAAAGAATGAATAAAATAGTGGCCTGGTTTAGATGCTTCATTGATGCTCTGTGCAGTCATGTTCTCTGTTACACACATTGATACACTGCCCTGTCTATGAATCTAACATACTCATTAATGCACTCATTAAAGCACTGTGTATTATGTAATGTGGATACAGGGTACATGCATACACCCAGATGATGGGACATCGATTACTCATAACGTACAGCAAAATATGCAGAATGGGGTCCTGCAATATTCTTTGTGCCTCATCTGGGATGGCCACCAACACTGCCGACAGCTAGTGCAAGCCAACGACAGGTTCGGCAACGTGGTGTTTACTGACAAGTGTTTGGTACAGTTGGTCCAGACTCCCGTCATTTCTTTCCGGAAGTTCAGTGAGCCACGCACTCTAAAGCCCCGTCCCAAACATCCAGCCAAAGTACACGTGTGGGCCGGCATTTCTCGTCGTGGTCCAACACCATTAGTAATGTTCACGGGCATCATGAAGCCAGATTTCAAAGTGAGAAAATAACGTATCAGGAGTTTGAAAGCCTTTCCTGGATAGGTGGTTTCCCGACGGTCATCATCGTTTCATGCAAGGTAACAACCCGAAACACACATAGAAAAAGGCACAGGAGTGCTTTAGTCAGGAGTGATGCCATCAGATATAATGATGGCGAGCAAAAAATGGCCTTTTGGCGGATTGACATGGGGCAATTCTGGTCAGCAGGTCATAAGAACTACCTATTAATGGGACATCGATTACTTATAACGTACAGCAAAATATGCAGAATGGGGTCCTGCAATATTCTTTGTGCCTCACCTGGGATGGCCTCCAACACTGCCGACAGCTAGTGCAAGCCAACGACAGGTTCGGCAACGTGGTGTTTACTGACAAGTGTTTGGTACAGTTGGTCCAGACTCCCGTCCTTTCTTTCCGAAAGGTCAGTAAGCCACGCACTCCAAAGCCCCGTCCCAAACATCTAAAGCCCCATCCCAAGCAGTCTAAAATACCTTATTAAAGTTCTGACAGCCCATATTGTTTGAGTTTATCGAGCTACATGTACTGGCTGTATTTAGATGAATGATTATGCCATGTCCAAGTTATATCACAATGAGTCTTCTGAGACTGTATATTTTCTATAATGGGTTTACTTGTGAAATATGCTAAAATAAAGTCAAATTCAATTATTTTTCAGAACATGGATCTATTCCGCTTAACAACAGAAGTGAGGGCTAAGGCATTGATTATCAGAGGCCAGTGTTATAAGCTTGAGAATTCTATGAAGTTTGATATCGAGTCAATAAAAACGATGAGTGAGAAAGCTGAGAAGCTCATAGAGCTGACTGAGGATGTAGACATTCGCCTGCATCAACTTGAAAATTTGAATGAGGAAAAAGCTATGGAAATTGAAAGACTGAAGAAAAAAGTAGAGGACTTGGAAAAGAATGAATAAAATAGTGGCCTGGTTTAGATGCTTCATTGATGCTCTGTGCAGTCATGTTCTCTGTCACACACATTGATACACTGCCCTGTCTATGAATCTAACATACTCATTAATGCACTCATTAAAGCACTGTGTATTATGTAATGTGGATACAGGGTACACGCATACACCCAGATGATGGGACATCGATTACTCATAACGTACAGCAAAATATGCAGAATGGGGTCCTGCAATATTCTTTGTGCCTCATCTGGGATGGCCACCAACACTGCCGACAGCTAGTGCAAGCCAACGACAGGTTCGGCAACGTGGTGTTTACTGACAAGTGTTTGGTACAGTTGGTCCAGACTCCCGTCATTTCTTTCCGGAAGTTCAGTGAGCCACGCACTCTAAAGCCCCGTCCCAAACATCCAGCCAAAGTACACGTGTGGGCCGGCATTTCTCGTCGTGGTCCAACACCATTAGTAATGTTCACGGGCATCATGAAGCCAGATTTCAAAGTGAGAAAATAACGTATCAGGAGTTTGAAAGCCTTTCCTGGATAGGTGGTTTCCCCGACGGTCATCATCGTTTCATGCAAGGTAACAACCCGAAACACACATAGAAAAAAGCACAGGAGTTTGCTTTAGTCAGGAGTGATGCCATCAGATATAATGATAGCGAGCAAAAAATTGCCTTCTGGCGGATTGACATGGGACAATTCTGGTCAGCAGGTCATAAGAACTACCTATTAATGGGACATCGATTACTTACAACGTACAGCAAAATATGCAGAATGGGGTCCTGCAATATTCTTTGTGCCTCATCTGGGATGGCCTCCAACACTGCTGACAGCTAGTGCGAGCCAACGACAGGTTCGGCAATGTGGTGTTTACTGTCAAGTGTTTGGTACAGTTGGTCCAGACTCCCATCCTTTCTTTCCAAAAGGTCAGTAAGCCACGCACTCTAGAGCCCCATCCCAAACAGTCTAAAATACCTTATTAAAGTTCTGACAGCCCATATTGTTTGAGTTTATCGAGCTACATGTACTGGCTGTATTTAGATGAATGATTATGCCATGTCCAAGTTATATCACAATGAGTCTTCTGAGACTGTATATTTTCTATAATGGGTTTACTTGTGAAATATGCTAAAATAAAGTCAAATTCAATTATTTTTCAGAACATGGATCTATTCCGCTTAACAACAGAAGTGAGGGCTAAGGCATTGATTATCAGAGGCCAGTGTTATAAGCTTGAGAATTCTATGAAGTTTGATATCGAGTCAATAAAAACGATGAGTGAGAAAGCTGAGAAGCTCATAGAGCTGACTGAGGATGTAGACATTCGCCTGCATCAACTTGAAAATTTGAATGAGGAAAAAGCTATGGAAATTGAAAGACTGAAGAAAAAAGTAGAGGACTTGGAAAAGAATGAATAAAATAGTGGCCTGGTTTAGATGCTTCATTGATGCTCTGTGCAGTCATGTTCTCTGTTACACACATTGATACACTGCCCTGTCTATGAATCTAACATACTCATTAATGCACTCATTAAAGCACTGTGTATTATGTAATGTGGATACAGGGTACATGCATACACCCAGATGATGGGACATCGATTACTCATAACGTACAGCAAAATATGCAGAATGGGGTCCTGCAATATTCTTTGTGCCTCATCTGGGATGGCCACCAACACTGCCGACAGCTAGTGCAAGCCAACGACAGGTTCGGCAACGTGGTGTTTACTGACAAGTGTTTGGTACAGTTGGTCCAGACTCCCGTCATTTCTTTCCGGAAGTTCAGTGAGCCACGCACTCTAAAGCCCCGTCCCAAACATCCAGCCAAAGTACACGTGTGGGCCGGCATTTCTCGTCGTGGTCCAACACCATTAGTAATGTTCACGGGCATCATGAAGCCAGATTTCAAAGTGAGAAAATAACGTATCAGGAGTTTGAAAGCCTTTCCTGGATAGGTGGTTTCCCGACGGTCATCATCGTTTCATGCAAGGTAACAACCCGAAACACACATAGAAAAAGGCACAGGAGTGCTTTAGTCAGGAGTGATGCCATCAGATATAATGATAGCGAGCAAAAAATGGCCTTCTGGCGGATTGACATGGGACAATTCTGGTCAGCAGGTCATAAGAACTACCTATTAATGGGACATCGATTACTTATAACGTACAGCAAAATATGCAGAATGGGGTCCTGCAATATTCTTTGTGCCTCATCTGGGATGGCCTCCAACACTGCTGACAGCTAGTGCGAGCCAACGACAGGTTCGGCAATGTGGTGTTTACTGTCAAGTGTTTGGTACAGTTGGTCCAGACTCCCATCCTTTCTTTCCAAAAGGTCAGTAAGCCACGCACTCTAGAGCCCCATCCCAAACAGTCTAAAATACCTTATTAAAGTTCTGACAGCCCATATTGTTTCAGTTTATCGAGCTACATGTACTGGCTGTATTTAGATGAATGATTATGCCATGTCCAAGTTATATCACAATGAGTCTTCTGAGACTGTATATATTTTCTATAATGGGTTTACTTGTGAAATATGCTAAAATAAAGTCAAATTCAATTATTTTTCAGAACATGGATCTATTCCGCTTAACAACAGAAGTGAGGGCTAAGGCATTGATTATCAGAGGCCAGTGTTATAAGCTTGAGAATTCTATGAAGTTTGATATCGAGTCAATAAAAACGATGAGTGAGAAAGCTGAGAAGCTCATAGAGCTGACTGAGGATGTAGACATTCGCCTGCATCAACTTGAAAATTTGAATGAGGAAAAAGCTATGGAAATTGAAAGACTGAAGAATTAAGTAGAGGACTTGGAAAAGAATGAATAAAATAGTGGCCTGGTTTAGATGCTTCATTGATGCTCTGTGCAGTCACGTTCTCTGTTACACACATTGATACACTGCCCTGTCTATGAATCTAACATACTCATTAATGCACTCATTAAAGCACTGTGTATTATGTAATGTGGATACAGGGTACATGCATACACCCAGATGTTGGGACATCGATTACTCATAACGTACAGCAAAATATGCAGAATGGGGTCCTGCAATATTCTTTGTGCCTCATCTGGGATGGCCACCAACACTGCCGACAGCTAGTGCAAGCCAACGACAGGTTCGGCAACGTGGTGTTTACTGACAAGTGTTTGGTACAGTTGGTCCAGACTCCCGTCATTTCTTTCCGGAAGTTCAGTGAGCCACGCACTCTAAAGCCCCGTCCCAAACATCCAGCCAAAGTACACGTGTGGGCCGGCATTTCTCGTCGTGGTCCAACACCATTAGTAATGTTCACGGGCATCATGAAGCCAGATTTCAAAGTGAGAAAATAACGTATCAGGAGTTTGAAAGCCTTTCCTGGATAGGGGGTTTCCCGACGGTCATCATCGTTTCATGCAAGGTAACAACCCGAAACACACATAGAAAAAGGCACAGGAGTGCTTTAGTCAGGAGTGATGCCATCAGATATAATGATGGCGAGCAAAAAATGGCCTTTTGGCGGATTGACATGGGGCAATTCTGGTCAGCAGGTCATAAGAACTACCTATTAATGGGACATCGATTACTTATAATGTACAGCAAAATATGCAGAATGGGGTCCTGCAATATTCTTTGTGCCTCATCTGGGATGGCCTCCAACACTGCCGACAGCTAGTGCGAGCCAACAACAGGTTCGGCAATGTGGTGTTTACTGTCAAGTGTTTGGTACAGTTGGTCCAGACTCCCATCCTTTCTTTCCAAAAGGTCAGTAAGCCACGCACTCTAGAGCCCCATCCCAAACAGTCTAAAATACCTTATTAAAGTTCTGACAGCCCATATTGTTTGAGTTTATCGAGCTACATGTACTGGCTGTATTTAGATGAATGATTATGCCATGTCCAAGTTATATCACAATGAGTCTTCTGAGACTGTATATTTTCTATAATGGGTTTACTTGTGAAATATGCTAAAATAAAGTCAAATTCAATTATTTTTCAGAACATGGATCTATTCCGCTTAACAACAGAAGTGAGGGCTAAGGCATTGATTATCAGAGGCCAGTGTTATAAGCTTGAGAATTCTATGAAGTTTGATATCGAGTCAATAAAAAAGATGAGTGAGAAAGCTGAGAAGCTCATAGAGCTGACTGAGTAGACATTCGCCTGCATCAACTTGAAAATTTGAATGAGGAAAAAGCTATGGAAATTGAAAGACTGAAGAAAAAAGTAGAGGACTTGGAAAAGAATGAATAAAATAGTGGCCTGGTTTAGATGCTTCATTGATGCTCTGTGCAGTCATGTTCTCTGTTACACACATTGATACACTGCCCTGTCTATGAATCTAACATACTCATTAATGCACTCATTAAAGCACTGTGTATTATGTAATGTGGATACAGGGTACATGCATACACCCAGATGATGGGACATCGATTACTCATAACGTACAGCAAAATATGCAGAATGGGGTCCTGCAATATTCTTTGTGCCTCATCTGGGATGGCCACCAACACTGCCGACAGCTAGTGCAAGCCAACGACAGGTTCGGCAACGTGGTGTTTACTGACAAGTGTTTGGTACAGTTGGTCCAGACTCCCGTTATTTCTTTCCGGAAGTTCAGTGAGCCACGCACTCTAAAGCCCCGTCCCAAACATCCAGCCAAAGTACACGTGTGGGCCGGCATTTCTCGTCGTGGTCCAACACCATTAGTAATGTTCACGGGCATCATGAAGCCAGATTTCAAAGTGAGAAAATAACGTATCAGGAGTTTGAAAGCCTTTCCTGGATAGGTGGTTTCCCGACGGTCATCATCGTTTCATGCAAGGTAACAACCCGAAACACACATAGAAAAAGGCACAGGAGTGCTTTAGTCAGGAGTGATGCCATCAGATATAATGATGGCGAGCAAAAAATGGCCTTTTGGCGGATTGACATGGGGCAATTCTGGTCAGCAGGTCATAAGAACTACCTATTAATGGGACATCGATTACTTATAACGTACAGCAAAATATGCAGAATGGGGTCCTGCAATATTCTTTGTGCCTCATCTGGGATGGCCTCCAACACTGCTGACAGCTAGTGCGAGCCAACGACAGGTTCGGCAATGTGGTGTTTACTGTCAAGTGTTTGGTACAGTTGGTCCAGACTCCCATCCTTTCTTTCCAAAAGGTCAGTAAGCCACGCACTCTAGAGCCCCATCCCAAACAGTCTAAAATACCTTATTAAAGTTCTGACAGCCCATATTGTTTGAGTTTATCGAGCTACATGTACTGGCTGTATTTAGATGAATGATTATGCCATGTCCAAGTTATATCACAATGAGTCTTCTGAGACTGTATATTTTCTATAATGGGTTTACTTGTGAAATATGCTAAAATAAAGTCAAATTCAATTATTTTTCAGAACATGGATCTATTCCGCTTAACAACAGAAGTGAGGGCTAAGGCATTGATTATCAGAGGCCAGTGTTATAAGCTTGAGAATTCTATGAAGTTTGATATCGAGTCAATAAAAACGATGAGTGAGAAAGCTGAGAAGCTCATAGAGCTGACTGAGGATGTAGACATTCGCCTGCATCAACTTGAAAATTTGAATGAGGAAAAAGCTATGGAAATCGAAAGACTGAAGAAAAAAGTAGAGGACTTGGAAAAGAATGAATAAAATAGTGGCCTGGTTTAGATGCTTCATTGATGCTCTGTGCAGTCACGTTCTCTGTTACACACATTGATACACTGCCCTGTCTATGAATCTAACATACTCATTAATGCACTCATTAAAGCACTGTGTATTATGTAATGTGGATACAGGGTACATGCATACACCCAGATGATGGGACATCGATTACTCATAACGTACAGCAAAATATGCAGAATGGGGTCCTGCAATATTCTTTGTGCCTCATCTGGGATGGCCACCAACACTGCCGACAGCTAGTGCAAGCCAACGACAGGTTCGGCAACGTGGTGTTTACTGACAAGTGTTTGGTACAGTTGGTCCAGACTCCCGTCATTTCTTTCCGGAAGTTCAGTGAGCCACGCACTCTAAAGCCCCGTCCCAAACATCCAGCCAAAGTACACGTGTGGGCCGGCATTTCTCGTCGTGGTCCAACACCATTAGTAATGTTCACGGGCATCATGAAGCCAGATTTCAAAGTGAGAAAATAACGTATCAGGAGTTTGAAAGCCTTTCCTGGATAGGTGGTTTCCCGACGGTCATCATCGTTTCATGCAAGGTAACAACCCGAAACACACATAGAAAAAGGCACAGGAGTGCTTTAGTCAGGAGTGATGCCATCAGATATAATGATGGCGAGCAAAAAATGGCCTTTTGGCGGATTGACATGGGGCAATTCTGGTCAGCAGGTCATAAGAACTACCTATTAATGGGACATCGATTACTTATAACGTACAGCAAAATATGCAGAATGGGGTCCTGCAATATTCTTTGTGCCTCACCTGGGATGGCCTCCAACACTGCCGACAGCTAGTGCAAGCCAACGACAGGTTCGGCAACGTGGTGTTTACTGACAAGTGTTTGGTACAGTTGGTCCAGACTCCCGTCCTTTCTTTCCGAAAGGTCAGTAAGCCACGCACTCCAAAGCCCCGTCCCAAACATCTAAAGCCCCATCCCAAGCAGTCTAAAATACCTTATTAAAGTTCTGACAGCCCATATTGTTTGAGTTTATCGAGCTACATGTACTGGCTGTATTTAGATGAATGATTATGCCATGTCCAAGTTATATCACAATGAGTCTTCTGAGACTGTATATTTTCTATAATGGGTTTACTTGTGAAATATGCTAAAATAAAGTCAAATTCAATTATTTTTCAGAACATGGATCTATTCCGCTTAACAACAGAAGTGAGGGCTAAGGCATTGATTATCAGAGGCCAGTGTTATAAGCTTGAGAATTCTATGAAGTTTGATATCGAGTCAATAAAAACGATGAGTGAGAAAGCTGAGAAGCTCATAGAGCTGACTGAGGATGTAGACATTCGCCTGCATCAACTTGAAAATTTGAATGAGGAAAAAGCTATGGAAATCGAAAGACTGAAGAAAAAAGTAGAGGACTTGGAAAAGAATGAATAAAATAGTGGCCTGGTTTAGATGCTTCATTGATGCTCTGTGCAGTCACATTCTCTGTTACACACATTGATACACTGCCCTGTCTATGAATCTAACATACTCATTAATGCACTCATTAAAGCACTGTGTATTATGTAATGTGGATACAGGGTACATGCATACACCCAGATGATGGGACATCGATTACTCATAACGTACAGCAAAATATGCAGAATGGGGTCCTGCAATATTCTTTGTGCCTCATCTGGGATGGCCACCAACACTGCCGACAGCTAGTGCAAGCCAACGACAGGTTCGGCAACGTGGTGTTTACTGACAAGTGTTTGGTACAGTTGGTCCAGACTCCCGTCATTTCTTTCCGGAAGTTCAGTGAGCCACGCACTCTAAAGCCCCGTCCCAAACATCCAGCCAAAGTACACGTGTGGGCCGGCATTTCTCGTCGTGGTCCAACACCATTAGTAATGTTCACGGGCATCATGAAGCCAGATTTCAAAGTGAGAAAATAACGTATCAGGAGTTTGAAAGCCTTTCCTGGATAGGTGGTTTCCCGACGGTCATCATCGTTTCATGCAAGGTAACAACCCGAAACACACATAGAAAAAGGCACAGGAGTGCTTTAGTCAGGAGTGATGCCATCAGATATAATGATGGCGAGCAAAAAATGGCCTTTTGGCGGATTGACATGGGGCAATTCTGGTCAGCAGGTCATAAGAACTACCTATTAATGGGACATCGATTACTTATAACGTACAGCAAAATATGCAGAATGGGGTCCTGCAATATTCTTTGTGCCTCATCTGGGATGGCCTCCAACACTGCTGACAGCTAGTGCGAGCCAACGACAGGTTCGGCAATGTGGTGTTTACTGTCAAGTGTTTGGTACAGTTGGTCCAGACTCCCATCCTTTCTTTCCAAAAGGTCAGTAAGCCACGCACTCTAGAGCCCCATCCCAAACAGTCTAAAATACCTTATTAAAGTTCTGACAGCCCATATTGTTTGAGTTTATCGAGCTACATGTACTGGCTGTATTTAGATGAATGATTATGCCATGTCCAAGTTATATCACAATGAGTCTTCTGAGACTGTATATTTTCTATAATGGGTTTACTTGTGAAATATGCTAAAATAAAGTCAAATTCAATTATTTTTCAGAACATGGATCTATTCCGCTTAACAACAGAAGTGAGGGCTAAGGCATTGATTATCAGAGGCCAGTGTTATAAGCTTGAGAATTCTATGAAGTTTGATATCGAGTCAATAAAAACGATGAGTGAGAAAGCTGAGAAGCTCATAGAGCTGACTGAGGATGTAGACATTCGCCTGCATCAACTTGAAAATTTGAATGAGGAAAAAGCTATGGAAATCGAAAGACTGAAGAAAAAAGTAGAGGACTTGGAAAAGAATGAATAAAATAGTGGCCTGGTTTAGATGCTTCATTGATGCTCTGTGCAGTCATGTTCTCTGTTACACACATTGATACACTGCCCTGTCTATGAATCTAACATACTCATTAATGCACTCATTAAAGCACTGTGTATTATGTAATGTGGATACAGGGTACATGCATACACCCAGATGATGGGACATCGATTACTCATAACGTACAGCAAAATATGCAGAATGGGGTCCTGCAATATTCTTTGTGCCTCATCTGGGATGGCCACCAACACTGCCGACAGCTAGTGCAAGCCAACGACAGGTTCGGCAACGTGGTGTTTACTGACAAGTGTTTGGTACAGTTGGTCCAGACTCCCGTCATTTCTTTCCGGAAGTTCAGTGAGCCACGCACTCTAAAGCCCCGTCCCAAACATCCAGCCAAAGTACACGTGTGGGCCGGCATTTCTCGTCGTGGTCCAACACCATTAGTAATGTTCACGGGCATCATGAAGCCAGATTTCAAAGTGAGAAAATAACGTATCAGGAGTTTGAAAGCCTTTCCTGGATAGGTGGTTTCCCGACGGTCATCATCGTTTCATGCAAGGTAACAACCCGAAACACACATAGAAAAAGGCACAGGAGTGCTTTAGTCAGGAGTGATGCCATCAGATATAATGATGGCGAGCAAAAAATGGCCTTTTGGCGGATTGACATGGGGCAATTCTGGTCAGCAGGTCATAAGAACTACCTATTAATGGGACATCGATTACTTATAACGTACAGCAAAATATGCAGAATGGGGTCCTGCAATATTCTTTGTGCCTCACCTGGGATGGCCTCCAACACTGCCGACAGCTAGTGCAAGCCAACGACAGGTTCGGCAACGTGGTGTTTACTGACAAGTGTTTGGTACAGTTGGTCCAGACTCCCGTCCTTTCTTTCCGAAAGGTCAGTAAGCCACGCACTCCAAAGCCCCGTCCCAAACATCTAAAGCCCCATCCCAAGCAGTCTAAAATACCTTATTAAAGTTCTGACAGCCCATATTGTTTGAGTTTATCGAGCTACATGTACTGGCTGTATTTAGATGAATGATTATGCCATGTCCAAGTTATATCACAATGAGTCTTCTGAGACTGTATATTTTCTATAATGGGTTTACTTGTGAAATATGCTAAAATAAAGTCAAATTCAATTATTTTTCAGAACATGGATCTATTCCGCTTAACAACAGAAGTGAGGGCTAAGGCATTGATTATCAGAGGCCAGTGTTATAAGCTTGAGAATTCTATGAAGTTTGATATCGAGTCAATAAAAACGATGAGTGAGAAAGCTGAGAAGCTCATAGAGCTGACTGAGGATGTAGACATTCGCCTGCATCAACTTGAAAATTTGAATGAGGAAAAAGCTATGGAAATTGAAAGACTGAAGAAAAAAGTAGAGGACTTGGAAAAGAATGAATAAAATAGTGGCCTGGTTTAGATGCTTCATTGATGCTCTGTGCAGTCATGTTCTCTGTCACACACATTGATACACTGCCCTGTCTATGAATCTAACATACTCATTAATGCACTCATTAAAGCACTGTGTATTATGTAATGTGGATACAGGGTACACGCATACACCCAGATGATGGGACATCGAATACTCATAACGTACAGCAAAATATGCAGAATGGGGTCCTGCAATATTCTTTGTGCCTCATCTGGGATGGCCACCAACACTGCCGACAGCTAGTGCAAGCCAACGACAGGTTCGGCAACGTGGTGTTTACTGACAAGTGTTTGGTACAGTTGGTCCAGACTCCCGTCATTTCTTTCCGGAAGTTCAGTGAGCCACGCACTCTAAAGCCCCGTCCCAAACATCCAGCCAAAGTACACGTGTGGGCCGGCATTTCTCGTCGTGGTCCAACACCATTAGTAATGTTCACGGGCATCATGAAGCCAGATTTCAAAGTGAGAAAATAACGTATCAGGAGTTTGAAAGCCTTTCCTGGATAGGTGGTTTCCCCGACGGTCATCATCGTTTCATGCAAGGTAACAACCCGAAACACACATAGAAAAAGGCACAGGAGTGCTTTAGTCAGGAGTGATGCCATCAGATATAATGATGGCGAGCAAAAAATGGCCTTTTGGCGGATTGACATGGGGCAATTCTGGTCAGCAGGTCATAAGAACTACCTATTAATGGGACATCGATTACTTATAACGTACAGCAAAATATGCAGAATGGGGTCCTGCAATATTCTTTGTGCCTCATCTGGGATGGCCTCCAACACTGCTGACAGCTAGTGCGAGCCAACGACAGGTTCGGCAATGTGGTGTTTACTGTCAAGTGTTTGGTACAGTTGGTCCAGACTCCCATCCTTTCTTTCCAAAAGGTCAGTAAGCCACGCACTCTAGAGCCCCATCCCAAACAGTCTAAAATACCTTATTAAAGTTCTGACAGCCCATATTGTTTGAGTTTATCGAGCTACATGTACTGGCTGTATTTAGATGAATGATTATGCCATGTCCAAGTTATATCACAATGAGTCTTCTGAGACTGTATATTTTCTATAATGGGTTTACTTGTGAAATATGCTAAAATAAAGTCAAATTCAATTATTTTTCAGAACATGGATCTATTCCGCTTAACAACAGAAGTGAGGGCTAAGGCATTGATTATCAGAGGCCAGTGTTATAAGCTTGAGAATTCTATGAAGTTTGATATCGAGTCAATAAAAACGATGAGTGAGAAAGCTGAGAAGCTCATAGAGCTGACTGAGGATGTAGACATTCGCCTGCATCAACTTGAAAATTTGAATGAGGAAAAAGCTATGGAAATCGAAAGACTGAAGAAAAAAGTAGAGGACTTGGAAAAGAATGAATAAAATAGTGGCCTGGTTTAGATGCTTCATTGATGCTCTGTGCAGTCATGTTCTCTGTTACACACATTGATACACTGCCCTGTCTATGAATCTAACATACTCATTAATGCACTCATTAAAGCACTGTGTATTATGTAATGTGGATACAGGGTACATGCATACACCCAGATGATGGGACATCGATTACTCATAACGTACAGCAAAATATGCAGAATGGGGTCCTGCAATATTCTTTGTGCCTCATCTGGGATGGCCACCAACACTGCCGACAGCTAGTGCAAGCCAACGACAGGTTCGGCAACGTGGTGTTTACTGACAAGTGTTTGGTACAGTTGGTCCAGACTCCCGTCATTTCTTTCCGGAAGTTCAGTGAGCCACGCACTCTAAAGCCCCGTCCCAAACATCCAGCCAAAGTACACGTGTGGGCCGGCATTTCTCGTCGTGGTCCAACACCATTAGTAATGTTCACGGGCATCATGAAGCCAGATTTCAAAGTGAGAAAATAACGTATCAGGAGTTTGAAAGCCTTTCCTGGATAGGTGGTTTCCCGACGGTCATCATCGTTTCATGCAAGGTAACAACCCGAAACACACATAGAAAAAGGCACAGGAGTGCTTTAGTCAGGAGTGATGCCATCAGATATAATGATGGCGAGCAAAAAATGGCCTTTTGGCGGATTGACATGGGGCAATTCTGGTCAGCAGGTCATAAGAACTACCTATTAATGGGACATCGATTACTTATAACGTACAGCAAAATATGCAGAATGGGGTCCTGCAATATTCTTTGTGCCTCACCTGGGATGGCCTCCAACACTGCCGACAGCTAGTGCAAGCCAACGACAGGTTCGGCAACGTGGTGTTTACTGACAAGTGTTTGGTACAGTTGGTCCAGACTCCCGTCCTTTCTTTCCGAAAGGTCAGTAAGCCACGCACTCCAAAGCCCCGTCCCAAACATCTAAAGCCCCATCCCAAGCAGTCTAAAATACCTTATTAAAGTTCTGACAGCCCATATTGTTTGAGTTTATCGAGCTACATGTACTGGCTGTATTTAGATGAATGATTATGCCATGTCCAAGTTATATCACAATGAGTCTTCTGAGACTGTATATTTTCTATAATGGGTTTACTTGTGAAATATGCTAAAATAAAGTCAAATTCAATTATTTTTCAGAACATGGATCTATTCCGCTTAACAACAGAAGTGAGGGCTAAGGCATTGATTATCAGAGGCCAGTGTTATAAGCTTGAGAATTCTATGAAGTTTGATATCGAGTCAATAAAAACGATGAGTGAGAAAGCTGAGAAGCTCATAGAGCTGACTGAGGATGTAGACATTCGCCTGCATCAACTTGAAAATTTGAATGAGGAAAAAGCTATGGAAATTGAAAGACTGAAGAAAAAAGTAGAGGACTTGGAAAAGAATGAATAAAATAGTGGCCTGGTTTAGATGCTTCATTGATGCTCTGTGCAGTCATGTTCTCTGTCACACACATTGATACACTGCCCTGTCTATGAATCTAACATACTCATTAATGCACTCATTAAAGCACTGTGTATTATGTAATGTGGATACAGGGTACACGCATACACCCAGATGATGGGACATCGAATACTCATAACGTACAGCAAAATATGCAGAATGGGGTCCTGCAATATTCTTTGTGCCTCATCTGGGATGGCCACCAACACTGCCGACAGCTAGTGCAAGCCAACGACAGGTTCGGCAACGTGGTGTTTACTGACAAGTGTTTGGTACAGTTGGTCCAGACTCCCGTCATTTCTTTCCGGAAGTTCAGTGAGCCACGCACTCTAAAGCCCCGTCCCAAACATCCAGCCAAAGTACACGTGTGGGCCGGCATTTCTCGTCGTGGTCCAACACCATTAGTAATGTTCACGGGCATCATGAAGCCAGATTTCAAAGTGAGAAAATAACGTATCAGGAGTTTGAAAGCCTTTCCTGGATAGGTGGTTTCCCCGACGGTCATCATCGTTTCATGCAAGGTAACAACCCGAAACACACATAGAAAAAAGCACAGGAGTTTGCTTTAGTCAGGAGTGATGCCATCAGATATAATGATAGCGAGCAAAAAATTGCCTTCTGGCGGATTGACATGGGACAATTCTGGTCAGCAGGTCATAAGAACTACCTATTAATGGGACATCGATTACTTACAACGTACAGCAAAATATGCAGAATGGGGTCCTGCAATATTCTTTGTGCCTCATCTGGGATGGCCTCCAACACTGCTGACAGCTAGTGCGAGCCAACGACAGGTTCGGCAATGTGGTGTTTACTGTCAAGTGTTTGGTACAGTTGGTCCAGACTCCCATCCTTTCTTTCCAAAAGGTCAGTAAGCCACGCACTCTAGAGCCCCATCCCAAACAGTCTAAAATACCTTATTAAAGTTCTGACAGCCCATATTGTTTGAGTTTATCGAGCTACATGTACTGGCTGTATTTAGATGAATGATTATGCCATGTCCAAGTTATATCACAATGAGTCTTCTGAGACTGTATATTTTCTATAATGGGTTTACTTGTGAAATATGCTAAAATAAAGTCAAATTCAATTATTTTTCAGAACATGGATCTATTCCGCTTAACAACAGAAGTGAGGGCTAAGGCATTGATTATCAGAGGCCAGTGTTATAAGCTTGAGAATTCTATGAAGTTTGATATCGAGTCAATAAAAACGATGAGTGAGAAAGCTGAGAAGCTCATAGAGCTGACTGAGGATGTAGACATTCGCCTGCATCAACTTGAAAATTTGAATGAGGAAAAAGCTATGGAAATTGAAAGACTGAAGAAAAAAGTAGAGGACTTGGAAAAGAATGAATAAAATAGTGGCCTGGTTTAGATGCTTCATTGATGCTCTGTGCAGTCATGTTCTCTGTTACACACATTGATACACTGCCCTGTCTATGAATCTAACATACTCATTAATGCACTCATTAAAGCACTGTGTATTATGTAATGTGGATACAGGGTACATGCATACACCCAGATGATGGGACATCGATTACTCATAACGTACAGCAAAATATGCAGAATGGGGTCCTGCAATATTCTTTGTGCCTCATCTGGGATGGCCACCAACACTGCCGACAGCTAGTGCAAGCCAACGACAGGTTCGGCAACGTGGTGTTTACTGACAAGTGTTTGGTACAGTTGGTCCAGACTCCCGTCATTTCTTTCCGGAAGTTCAGTGAGCCACGCACTCTAAAGCCCCGTCCCAAACATCCAGCCAAAGTACACGTGTGGGCCGGCATTTCTCGTCGTGGTCCAACACCATTAGTAATGTTCACGGGCATCATGAAGCCAGATTTCAAAGTGAGAAAATAACGTATCAGGAGTTTGAAAGCCTTTCCTGGATAGGTGGTTTCCCGACGGTCATCATCGTTTCATGCAAGGTAACAACCCGAAACACACATAGAAAAAGGCACAGGAGTGCTTTAGTCAGGAGTGATGCCATCAGATATAATGATAGCGAGCAAAAAATGGCCTTCTGGCGGATTGACATGGGACAATTCTGGTCAGCAGGTCATAAGAACTACCTATTAATGGGACATCGATTACTTATAACGTACAGCAAAATATGCAGAATGGGGTCCTGCAATATTCTTTGTGCCTCATCTGGGATGGCCTCCAACACTGCTGACAGCTAGTGCGAGCCAACGACAGGTTCGGCAATGTGGTGTTTACTGTCAAGTGTTTGGTACAGTTGGTCCAGACTCCCATCCTTTCTTTCCAAAAGGTCAGTAAGCCACGCACTCTAGAGCCCCATCCCAAACAGTCTAAAATACCTTATTAAAGTTCTGACAGCCCATATTGTTTCAGTTTATCGAGCTACATGTACTGGCTGTATTTAGATGAATGATTATGCCATGTCCAAGTTATATCACAATGAGTCTTCTGAGACTGTATATATTTTCTATAATGGGTTTACTTGTGAAATATGCTAAAATAAAGTCAAATTCAATTATTTTTCAGAACATGGATCTATTCCGCTTAACAACAGAAGTGAGGGCTAAGGCATTGATTATCAGAGGCCAGTGTTATAAGCTTGAGAATTCTATGAAGTTTGATATCGAGTCAATAAAAACGATGAGTGAGAAAGCTGAGAAGCTCATAGAGCTGACTGAGGATGTAGACATTCGCCTGCATCAACTTGAAAATTTGAATGAGGAAAAAGCTATGGAAATTGAAAGACTGAAGAATTAAGTAGAGGACTTGGAAAAGAATGAATAAAATAGTGGCCTGGTTTAGATGCTTCATTGATGCTCTGTGCAGTCACGTTCTCTGTTACACACATTGATACACTGCCCTGTCTATGAATCTAACATACTCATTAATGCACTCATTAAAGCACTGTGTATTATGTAATGTGGATACAGGGTACATGCATACACCCAGATGTTGGGACATCGATTACTCATAACGTACAGCAAAATATGCAGAATGGGGTCCTGCAATATTCTTTGTGCCTCATCTGGGATGGCCACCAACACTGCCGACAGCTAGTGCAAGCCAACGACAGGTTCGGCAACGTGGTGTTTACTGACAAGTGTTTGGTACAGTTGGTCCAGACTCCCGTCATTTCTTTCCGGAAGTTCAGTGAGCCACGCACTCTAAAGCCCCGTCCCAAACATCCAGCCAAAGTACACGTGTGGGCCGGCATTTCTCGTCGTGGTCCAACACCATTAGTAATGTTCACGGGCATCATGAAGCCAGATTTCAAAGTGAGAAAATAACGTATCAGGAGTTTGAAAGCCTTTCCTGGATAGGTGGTTTCCCGACGGTCATCATCGTTTCATGCAAGGTAACAACCCGAAACACACATAGAAAAAGGCACAGGAGTGCTTTAGTCAGGAGTGATGCCATCAGATATAATGATGGCGAGCAAAAAATGGCCTTTTGGCGGATTGACATGGGGCAATTCTGGTCAGCAGGTCATAAGAACTACCTATTAATGGGACATCGATTACTTATAACGTACAGCAAAATATGCAGAATGGGGTCCTGCAATATTCTTTGTGCCTCACCTGGGATGGCCTCCAACACTGCCGACAGCTAGTGCAAGCCAACGACAGGTTCGGCAACGTGGTGTTTACTGACAAGTGTTTGGTACAGTTGGTCCAGACTCCCGTCCTTTCTTTCCGAAAGGTCAGTAAGCCACGCACTCCAAAGCCCCGTCCCAAACATCTAAAGCCCCATCCCAAGCAGTCTAAAATACCTTATTAAAGTTCTGACAGCCCATATTGTTTGAGTTTATCGAGCTACATGTACTGGCTGTATTTAGATGAATGATTATGCCATGTCCAAGTTATATCACAATGAGTCTTCTGAGACTGTATATTTTCTATAATGGGTTTACTTGTGAAATATGCTAAAATAAAGTCAAATTCAATTATTTTTCAGAACATGGATCTATTCCGCTTAACAACAGAAGTGAGGGCTAAGGCATTGATTATCAGAGGCCAGTGTTATAAGCTTGAGAATTCTATGAAGTTTGATATCGAGTCAATAAAAACGATGAGTGAGAAAGCTGAGAAGCTCATAGAGCTGACTGAGGATGTAGACATTCGCCTGCATCAACTTGAAAATTTGAATGAGGAAAAAGCTATGGAAATTGAAAGACTGAAGAAAAAAGTAGAGGACTTGGAAAAGAATGAATAAAATAGTGGCCTGGTTTAGATGCTTCATTGATGCTCTGTGCAGTCATGTTCTCTGTCACACACATTGATACACTGCCCTGTCTATGAATCTAACATACTCATTAATGCACTCATTAAAGCACTGTGTATTATGTAATGTGGATACAGGGTACACGCATACACCCAGATGATGGGACATCGAATACTCATAACGTACAGCAAAATATGCAGAATGGGGTCCTGCAATATTCTTTGTGCCTCATCTGGGATGGCCACCAACACTGCCGACAGCTAGTGCAAGCCAACGACAGGTTCGGCAACGTGGTGTTTACTGACAAGTGTTTGGTACAGTTGGTCCAGACTCCCGTCATTTCTTTCCGGAAGTTCAGTGAGCCACGCACTCTAAAGCCCCGTCCCAAACATCCAGCCAAAGTACACGTGTGGGCCGGCATTTCTCGTCGTGGTCCAACACCATTAGTAATGTTCACGGGCATCATGAAGCCAGATTTCAAAGTGAGAAAATAACGTATCAGGAGTTTGAAAGCCTTTCCTGGATAGGTGGTTTCCCCGACGGTCATCATCGTTTCATGCAAGGTAACAACCCGAAACACACATAGAAAAAAGCACAGGAGTTTGCTTTAGTCAGGAGTGATGCCATCAGATATAATGATAGCGAGCAAAAAATGGCCTTCTGGCGGATTGACATGGGACAATTCTGGTCAGCAGGTCATAAGAACTACCTATTAATGGGACATCGATTACTTACAACGTACAGCAAAATATGCAGAATGGGGTCCTGCAATATTCTTTGTGCCTCATCTGGGATGGCCTCCAACACTGCTGACAGCTAGTGCGAGCCAACGACAGGTTCGGCAATGTGGTGTTTACTGTCAAGTGTTTGGTACAGTTGGTCCAGACTCCCATCCTTTCTTTCCAAAAGGTCAGTAAGCCACGCACTCTAGAGCCCCATCCCAAACAGTCTAAAATACCTTATTAAAGTTCTGACAGCCCATATTGTTTGAGTTTATCGAGCTACATGTACTGGCTGTATTTAGATGAATGATTATGCCATGTCCAAGTTATATCACAATGAGTCTTCTGAGACTGTATATTTTCTATAATGGGTTTACTTGTGAAATATGCTAAAATAAAGTCAAATTCAATTATTTTTCAGAACATGGATCTATTCCGCTTAACAACAGAAGTGAGGGCTAAGGCATTGATTATCAGAGGCCAGTGTTATAAGCTTGAGAATTCTATGAAGTTTGATATCGAGTCAATAAAAACGATGAGTGAGAAAGCTGAGAAGCTCATAGAGCTGACTGAGGATGTAGACATTCGCCTGCATCAACTTGAAAATTTGAATGAGGAAAAAGCTATGGAAATTGAAAGACTGAAGAAAAAAGTAGAGGACTTGGAAAAGAATGAATAAAATAGTGGCCTGGTTTAGATGCTTCATTGATGCTCTGTGCAGTCATGTTCTCTGTTACACACATTGATACACTGCCCTGTCTATGAATCTAACATACTCATTAATGCACTCATTAAAGCACTGTGTATTATGTAATGTGGATACAGGGTACATGCATACACCCAGATGATGGGACATCGATTACTCATAACGTACAGCAAAATATGCAGAATGGGGTCCTGCAATATTCTTTGTGCCTCATCTGGGATGGCCACCAACACTGCCGACAGCTAGTGCAAGCCAACGACAGGTTCGGCAACGTGGTGTTTACTGACAAGTGTTTGGTACAGTTGGTCCAGACTCCCGTCATTTCTTTCCGGAAGTTCAGTGAGCCACGCACTCTAAAGCCCCGTCCCAAACATCCAGCCAAAGTACACGTGTGGGCCGGCATTTCTCGTCGTGGTCCAACACCATTAGTAATGTTCACGGGCATCATGAAGCCAGATTTCAAAGTGAGAAAATAACGTATCAGGAGTTTGAAAGCCTTTCCTGGATAGGTGGTTTCCCGACGGTCATCATCGTTTCATGCAAGGTAACAACCCGAAACACACATAGAAAAAGGCACAGGAGTGCTTTAGTCAGGAGTGATGCCATCAGATATAATGATAGCGAGCAAAAAATGGCCTTCTGGCGGATTGACATGGGACAATTCTGGTCAGCAGGTCATAAGAACTACCTATTAATGGGACATCGATTACTTATAACGTACAGCAAAATATGCAGAATGGGGTCCTGCAATATTCTTTGTGCCTCATCTGGGATGGCCTCCAACACTGCTGACAGCTAGTGCGAGCCAACGACAGGTTCGGCAATGTGGTGTTTACTGTCAAGTGTTTGGTACAGTTGGTCCAGACTCCCATCCTTTCTTTCCAAAAGGTCAGTAAGCCACGCACTCTAGAGCCCCATCCCAAACAGTCTAAAATACCTTATTAAAGTTCTGACAGCCCATATTGTTTCAGTTTATCGAGCTACATGTACTGGCTGTATTTAGATGAATGATTATGCCATGTCCAAGTTATATCACAATGAGTCTTCTGAGACTGTATATATTTTCTATAATGGGTTTACTTGTGAAATATGCTAAAATAAAGTCAAATTCAATTATTTTTCAGAACATGGATCTATTCCGCTTAACAACAGAAGTGAGGGCTAAGGCATTGATTATCAGAGGCCAGTGTTATAAGCTTGAGAATTCTATGAAGTTTGATATCGAGTCAATAAAAACGATGAGTGAGAAAGCTGAGAAGCTCATAGAGCTGACTGAGGATGTAGACATTCGCCTGCATCAACTTGAAAATTTGAATGAGGAAAAAGCTATGGAAATTGAAAGACTGAAGAATTAAGTAGAGGACTTGGAAAAGAATGAATAAAATAGTGGCCTGGTTTAGATGCTTCATTGATGCTCTGTGCAGTCACGTTCTCTGTTACACACATTGATACACTGCCCTGTCTATGAATCTAACATACTCATTAATGCACTCATTAAAGCACTGTGTATTATGTAATGTGGATACAGGGTACATGCATACACCCAGATGTTGGGACATCGATTACTCATAACGTACAGCAAAATATGCAGAATGGGGTCCTGCAATATTCTTTGTGCCTCATCTGGGATGGCCACCAACACTGCCGACAGCTAGTGCAAGCCAACGACAGGTTCGGCAACGTGGTGTTTACTGACAAGTGTTTGGTACAGTTGGTCCAGACTCCCGTCATTTCTTTCCGGAAGTTCAGTGAGCCACGCACTCTAAAGCCCCGTCCCAAACATCCAGCCAAAGTACACGTGTGGGCCGGCATTTCTCGTCGTGGTCCAACACCATTAGTAATGTTCACGGGCATCATGAAGCCAGATTTCAAAGTGAGAAAATAACGTATCAGGAGTTTGAAAGCCTTTCCTGGATAGGTGGTTTCCCGACGGTCATCATCGTTTCATGCAAGGTAACAACCCGAAACACACATAGAAAAAGGCACAGGAGTGCTTTAGTCAGGAGTGATGCCATCAGATATAATGATGGCGAGCAAAAAATGGCCTTTTGGCGGATTGACATGGGGCAATTCTGGTCAGCAGGTCATAAGAACTACCTATTAATGGGACATCGATTACTTATAACGTACAGCAAAATATGCAGAATGGGGTCCTGCAATATTCTTTGTGCCTCACCTGGGATGGCCTCCAACACTGCCGACAGCTAGTGCAAGCCAACGACAGGTTCGGCAACGTGGTGTTTACTGACAAGTGTTTGGTACAGTTGGTCCAGACTCCCGTCCTTTCTTTCCGAAAGGTCAGTAAGCCACGCACTCCAAAGCCCCGTCCCAAACATCTAAAGCCCCATCCCAAGCAGTCTAAAATACCTTATTAAAGTTCTGACAGCCCATATTGTTTGAGTTTATCGAGCTACATGTACTGGCTGTATTTAGATGAATGATTATGCCATGTCCAAGTTATATCACAATGAGTCTTCTGAGACTGTATATTTTCTATAATGGGTTTACTTGTGAAATATGCTAAAATAAAGTCAAATTCAATTATTTTTCAGAACATGGATCTATTCCGCTTAACAACAGAAGTGAGGGCTAAGGCATTGATTATCAGAGGCCAGTGTTATAAGCTTGAGAATTCTATGAAGTTTGATATCGAGTCAATAAAAACGATGAGTGAGAAAGCTGAGAAGCTCATAGAGCTGACTGAGGATGTAGACATTCGCCTGCATCAACTTGAAAATTTGAATGAGGAAAAAGCTATGGAAATTGAAAGACTGAAGAAAAAAGTAGAGGACTTGGAAAAGAATGAATAAAATAGTGGCCTGGTTTAGATGCTTCATTGATGCTCTGTGCAGTCATGTTCTCTGTCACACACATTGATACACTGCCCTGTCTATGAATCTAACATACTCATTAATGCACTCATTAAAGCACTGTGTATTATGTAATGTGGATACAGGGTACACGCATACACCCAGATGATGGGACATCGATTACTCATAACGTACAGCAAAATATGCAGAATGGGGTCCTGCAATATTCTTTGTGCCTCATCTGGGATGGCCACCAACACTGCCGACAGCTAGTGCAAGCCAACGACAGGTTCGGCAACGTGGTGTTTACTGACAAGTGTTTGGTACAGTTGGTCCAGACTCCCGTCATTTCTTTCCGGAAGTTCAGTGAGCCACGCACTCTAAAGCCCCGTCCCAAACATCCAGCCAAAGTACACGTGTGGGCCGGCATTTCTCGTCGTGGTCCAACACCATTAGTAATGTTCACGGGCATCATGAAGCCAGATTTCAAAGTGAGAAAATAACGTATCAGGAGTTTGAAAGCCTTTCCTGGATAGGTGGTTTCCCGACGGTCATCATCGTTTCATGCAAGGTAACAACCCGAAACACACATAGAAAAAAGCACAGGAGTTTGCTTTAGTCAGGAGTGATGCCATCAGATATAATGATAGCGAGCAAAAAATGGCCTTCTGGCGGATTGACATGGGACAATTCTGGTCAGCAGGTCATAAGAACTACCTATTAATGGGACATCGATTACTTACAACGTACAGCAAAATATGCAGAATGGGGTCCTGCAATATTCTTTGTGCCTCATCTGGGATGGCCTCCAACACTGCTGACAGCTAGTGCGAGCCAACGACAGGTTCGGCAATGTGGTGTTTACTGTCAAGTGTTTGGTACAGTTGGTCCAGACTCCCATCCTTTCTTTCCAAAAGGTCAGTAAGCCACGCACTCTAGAGCCCCATCCCAAACAGTCTAAAATACCTTATTAAAGTTCTGACAGCCCATATTGTTTGAGTTTATCGAGCTACATGTACTGGCTGTATTTAGATGAATGATTATGCCATGTCCAAGTTATATCACAATGAGTCTTCTGAGACTGTATATTTTCTATAATGGGTTTACTTGTGAAATATGCTAAAATAAAGTCAAATTCAATTATTTTTCAGAACATGGATCTATTCCGCTTAACAACAGAAGTGAGGGCTAAGGCATTGATTATCAGAGGCCAGTGTTATAAGCTTGAGAATTCTATGAAGTTTGATATCGAGTCAATAAAAACGATGAGTGAGAAAGCTGAGAAGCTCATAGAGCTGACTGAGGATGTAGACATTCGCCTGCATCAACTTGAAAATTTGAATGAGGAAAAAGCTATGGAAATTGAAAGACTGAAGAAAAAAGTAGAGGACTTGGAAAAGAATGAATAAAATAGTGGCCTGGTTTAGATGCTTCATTGATGCTCTGTGCAGTCATGTTCTCTGTTACACACATTGATACACTGCCCTGTCTATGAATCTAACATACTCATTAATGCACTCATTAAAGCACTGTGTATTATGTAATGTGGATACAGGGTACATGCATACACCCAGATGATGGGACATCGATTACTCATAACGTACAGCAAAATATGCAGAATGGGGTCCTGCAATATTCTTTGTGCCTCATCTGGGATGGCCACCAACACTGCCGACAGCTAGTGCAAGCCAACGACAGGTTCGGCAACGTGGTGTTTACTGACAAGTGTTTGGTACAGTTGGTCCAGACTCCCGTCATTTCTTTCCGGAAGTTCAGTGAGCCACGCACTCTAAAGCCCCGTCCCAAACATCCAGCCAAAGTACACGTGTGGGCCGGCATTTCTCGTCGTGGTCCAACACCATTAGTAATGTTCACGGGCATCATGAAGCCAGATTTCAAAGTGAGAAAATAACGTATCAGGAGTTTGAAAGCCTTTCCTGGATAGGTGGTTTCCCGACGGTCATCATCGTTTCATGCAAGGTAACAACCCGAAACACACATAGAAAAAGGCACAGGAGTGCTTTAGTCAGGAGTGATGCCATCAGATATAATGATAGCGAGCAAAAAATGGCCTTCTGGCGGATTGACATGGGACAATTCTGGTCAGCAGGTCATAAGAACTACCTATTAATGGGACATCGATTACTTATAACGTACAGCAAAATATGCAGAATGGGGTCCTGCAATATTCTTTGTGCCTCATCTGGGATGGCCTCCAACACTGCTGACAGCTAGTGCGAGCCAACGACAGGTTCGGCAATGTGGTGTTTACTGTCAAGTGTTTGGTACAGTTGGTCCAGACTCCCATCCTTTCTTTCCAAAAGGTCAGTAAGCCACGCACTCTAGAGCCCCATCCCAAACAGTCTAAAATACCTTATTAAAGTTCTGACAGCCCATATTGTTTCAGTTTATCGAGCTACATGTACTGGCTGTATTTAGATGAATGATTATGCCATGTCCAAGTTATATCACAATGAGTCTTCTGAGACTGTATATATTTTCTATAATGGGTTTACTTGTGAAATATGCTAAAATAAAGTCAAATTCAATTATTTTTCAGAACATGGATCTATTCCGCTTAACAACAGAAGTGAGGGCTAAGGCATTGATTATCAGAGGCCAGTGTTATAAGCTTGAGAATTCTATGAAGTTTGATATCGAGTCAATAAAAACGATGAGTGAGAAAGCTGAGAAGCTCATAGAGCTGACTGAGGATGTAGACATTCGCCTGCATCAACTTGAAAATTTGAATGAGGAAAAAGCTATGGAAATTGAAAGACTGAAGAATTAAGTAGAGGACTTGGAAAAGAATGAATAAAATAGTGGCCTGGTTTAGATGCTTCATTGATGCTCTGTGCAGTCACGTTCTCTGTTACACACATTGATACACTGCCCTGTCTATGAATCTAACATACTCATTAATGCACTCATTAAAGCACTGTGTATTATGTAATGTGGATACAGGGTACATGCATACACCCAGATGTTGGGACATCGATTACTCATAACGTACAGCAAAATATGCAGAATGGGGTCCTGCAATATTCTTTGTGCCTCATCTGGGATGGCCACCAACACTGCCGACAGCTAGTGCAAGCCAACGACAGGTTCGGCAACGTGGTGTTTACTGACAAGTGTTTGGTACAGTTGGTCCAGACTCCCGTCATTTCTTTCCGGAAGTTCAGTGAGCCACGCACTCTAAAGCCCCGTCCCAAACATCCAGCCAAAGTACACGTGTGGGCCGGCATTTCTCGTCGTGGTCCAACACCATTAGTAATGTTCACGGGCATCATGAAGCCAGATTTCAAAGTGAGAAAATAACGTATCAGGAGTTTGAAAGCCTTTCCTGGATAGGTGGTTTCCCGACGGTCATCATCGTTTCATGCAAGGTAACAACCCGAAACACACATAGAAAAAGGCACAGGAGTGCTTTAGTCAGGAGTGATGCCATCAGATATAATGATAGCGAGCAAAAAATGGCCTTCTGGCGGATTGACATGGGGCAATTCTGGTCAGCAGGTCATAAGAACTACCTATTAATGGGACATCGATTACTTATAACGTACAGCAAAATATGCAGAATGGGGTCCTGCAATATTCTTTGTGCCTCACCTGGGATGGCCTCCAACACTGCCGACAGCTAGTGCAAGCCAACGACAGGTTCGGCAACGTGGTGTTTACTGACAAGTGTTTGGTACAGTTGGTCCAGACTCCCGTCCTTTCTTTCCGAAAGGTCAGTAAGCCACGCACTCCAAAGCCCCGTCCCAAACATCTAAAGCCCCATCCCAAGCAGTCTAAAATACCTTATTAAAGTTCTGACAGCCCATATTGTTTGAGTTTATCGAGCTACATGTACTGGCTGTATTTAGATGAATGATTATGCCATGTCCAAGTTATATCACAATGAGTCTTCTGAGACTGTATATTTTCTATAATGGGTTTACTTGTGAAATATGCTAAAATAAAGTCAAATTCAATTATTTTTCAGAACATGGATCTATTCCGCTTAACAACAGAAGTGAGGGCTAAGGCATTGATTATCAGAGGCCAGTGTTATAAGCTTGAGAATTCTATGAAGTTTGATATCGAGTCAATAAAAACGATGAGTGAGAAAGCTGAGAAGCTCATAGAGCTGACTGAGGATGTAGACATTCGCCTGCATCAACTTGAAAATTTGAATGAGGAAAAAGCTATGGAAATTGAAAGACTGAAGAAAAAAGTAGAGGACTTGGAAAAGAATGAATAAAATAGTGGCCTGGTTTAGATGATTCATTGATGCTCTGTGCAGTCACGTTCTCTGTTACACACATTGATACACTGCCCTGTCTATGAATCTAACATACTCATTAATGCACTCATTAAAGCACTGTGTATTATGTAATGTGGATACAGGGTACATGCATACACCCAGATGTTGGGACATCGATTACTCATAACGTACAGCAAAATATGCAGAATGGGGTCCTGCAATATTCTTTGTGCCTCATCTGGGATGGCCACCAACACTGCCGACAGCTAGTGCAAGCCAACGACAGGTTCGGCAACGTGGTGTTTACTGACAAGTGTTTGGTACAGTTGGTCCAGACTCCCGTCATTTCTTTCCGGAAGTTCAGTGAGCCACGCACTCTAAAGCCCCGTCCCAAACATCCAGCCAAAGTACACGTGTGGGCCGGCATTTCTCGTCGTGGTCCAACACCATTAGTAATGTTCACGGGCATCATGAAGCCAGATTTCAAAGTGAGAAAATAACGTATCAGGAGTTTGAAAGCCTTTCCTGGATAGGTGGTTTCCCGACGGTCATCATCGTTTCATGCAAGGTAACAACCCGAAACACACATAGAAAAAGGCACAGGAGTGCTTTAGTCAGGAGTGATGCCATCAGATATAATGATGGCGAGCAAAAAATGGCCTTTTGGCGGATTGACATGGGGCAATTCTGGTCAGCAGGTCATAAGAACTACCTATTAATGGGACATCGATTACTTATAACGTACAGCAAAATATGCAGAATGGGGTCCTGCAATATTCTTTGTGCCTCACCTGGGATGGCCTCCAACACTGCCGACAGCTAGTGCAAGCCAACGACAGGTTCGGCAACGTGGTGTTTACTGACAAGTGTTTGGTACAGTTGGTCCAGACTCCCGTCCTTTCTTTCCGAAAGGTCAGTAAGCCACGCACTCCAAAGCCCCGTCTCAAACATCTAAAGCCCCATCCCAAGCAGTCTAAAATACCTTATTAAAGTTCTGACAGCCCATATTGTTTGAGTTTATCGAGCTACATGTACTGGCTGTATTTAGATGAATGATTATGCCATGTCCAAGTTATATCACAATGAGTCTTCTGAGACTGTATATTTTCTATAATGGGTTTACTTGTGAAATATGCTAAAATAAAGTCAAATTCAATTATTTTTCAGAACATGGATCTATTCCGCTTAACAACAGAAGTGAGGGCTAAGGCATTGATTATCAGAGGCCAGTGTTATAAGCTTGAGAATTCTATGAAGTTTCATATCGAGTCAATAAAAAAGATGAGTGAGAAAGCTGAGAAGCTCATAGAGCTGACTGAGTAGACATTCGCCTGCATCAACTTGAAAATTTGAATGAGGAAAAAGCTATGGAAATTGAAAGACTGAAGAAAAAAGTAGAGGACTTGGAAAAGAATGAATAAAATAGTGGCCTGGTTTAGATGCTTCATTGATGCTCTGTGCAGTCATGTTCTCTGTTACACACATTGATACACTGCCCTGTCTATGAATCTAACATACTCATTAATGCACTCATTAAAGCACTGTGTATTATGTAATGTGGATACAGGGTACATGCATACACCCAGATGTTGGGACATCGATTACTCATAACGTACAGCAAAATATGCAGAATGGGGTCCTGCAATATTCTTTGTGCCTCATCTGGGATGGCCACCAACACTGCCGACAGCTAGTGCAAGCCAACGACAGGTTCGGCAACGTGGTGTTTACTGACAAGTGTTTGGTACAGTTGGTCCAGACTCCCGTCATTTCTTTCCGGAAGTTCAGTGAGCCACGCACTCTAAAGCCCCGTCCCAAACATCCAGCCAAAGTACACGTGTGGGCCGGCATTTCTCGTCGTGGTCCAACACCATTAGTAATGTTCACGGGCATCATGAAGCCAGATTTCAAAGTGAGAAAATAACGTATCAGGAGTTTGAAAGCCTTTCCTGGATAGGTGGTTTCCCGACGGTCATCATCGTTTCATGCAAGGTAACAACCCGAAACACACATAGAAAAAGGCACAGGAGTGCTTTAGTCAGGAGTGATGCCATCAGATATAATGATGGCGAGCAAAAAATGGCCTTTTGGCGGATTGACATGGGGCAATTCTGGTCAGCAGGTCATAAGAACTACCTATTAATGGGACATCGATTACTTATAACGTACAGCAAAATATGCAGAATGGGGTCCTGCAATATTCTTTGTGCCTCACCTGGGATGGCCTCCAACACTGCCGACAGCTAGTGCAAGCCAACGACAGGTTCGGCAACGTGGTGTTTACTGACAAGTGTTTGGTACAGTTGGTCCAGACTCCCGTTCTTTCTTTCCGAAAGGTCAGTAAGCCACGCACTCCAAAGCCCCGTCTCAAACATCTAAAGCCCCATCCCAAGCAGTCTAAAATACCTTATTAAAGTTCTGACAGCCCATATTGTTTGAGTTTATCGAGCTACATGTACTGGCTGTATTTAGATGAATGATTATGCCATGTCCAAGTTATATCACAATGAGTCTTCTGAGACTGTATATTTTCTATAATGGGTTTACTTGTGAAATATGCTAAAATAAAGTCAAATTCAATTATTTTTCAGAACATGGATCTATTCCGCTTAACAACAGAAGTGAGGGCTAAGGCATTGATTATCAGAGGCCAGTGTTATAAGCTTGAGAATTCTATGAAGTTTCATATCGAGTCAATAAAAAAGATGAGTGAGAAAGCTGAGAAGCTCATAGAGCTGACTGAGTAGACATTCGCCTGCATCAACTTGAAAATTTGAATGAGGAAAAAGCTATGGAAATTGAAAGACTGAAGAAAAAAGTAGAGGACTTGGAAAAGAATGAATAAAATAGTGGCCTGGTTTAGATGCTTCATTGATGCTCTGTGCAATCATGTTCTCTGTTACACACATTGATACACTGCCCTGTCTATGAATCTAACATACTCATTAATGCACTCATTAAAGCACTGTGTATTATGTAATGTGGATACAGGGTACATGCATACACCCAGATGATGGGACATCGATTACTCATAACGTACAGCAAAATATGCAGAATGGGGTCCTGCAATATTCTTTGTGCCTCATCTGGGATGGCCACCAACACTGCCGACAGCTAGTGCAAGCCAACGACAGGTTCGGCAACGTGGTGTTTACTGACAAGTGTTTGGTACAGTTGGTCCAGACTCCCGTCATTTCTTTCCGGAAGTTCAGTGAGCCACGCACTCTAAAGCCCCGTCCCAAACATCCAGCCAAAGTACACGTGTGGGCCGGCATTTCTCGTCGTGGTCCAACACCATTAGTAATGTTCACGGGCATCATGAAGCCAGATTTCAAAGTGAGAAAATAACTTATCAGGAGTTTGAAAGCCTTTCCTGGATAGGTGGTTTCCCAACGGTCATCATCGTTTCATGCAAGGTAATGACCCGAAACACACATAGAAAAAAGCACAGGAGTTTGCTTTAGTCAGGAGTGATGCCATCAGATATAATGATAGCGAGCAAAAAATTGCCTTCTGGCGGATTGACATGGGACAATTCTGGTCAGCAGGTCATAAGAACTACCTATTAATGGGACATCGATTACTTATAACGTACAGCAAAATATGCAGAATGGGGTCCTGCAATATTCTTTGTGCCTCATCTGGGATGGCCTCCAACACTGCTGACAGCTAGTGCGAGCCAACGACAGGTTCGGCAATGTGGTGTTTACTGTCAAGTGTTTGGTACAGTTGGTCCAGACTCCCATCCTTTCTTTCCAAAAGGTCAGTAAGCCACGCACTCTAGAGCCCCATCCCAAACAGTCTAAAATACCTTATTAAAGTTCTGACAGCCCATATTGTTTGAGTTTATCGAGCTACATGTACTGGCTGTATTTAGATGAATGATTATGCCATGTCCAAGTTATATCACAATGAGTCTTCTGAGACTGTATATTTTCTATAATGGGTTTACTTGTGAAATATGCTAAAATAAAGTCAAATTCAATTATTTTTCAGAACATGGATCTATTCCGCTTAACAACAGAAGTGAGGGCTAAGGCATTGATTATCAGAGGCCAGTGTTATAAGCTTGAGAATTCTATGAAGTTTGATATCGAGTCAATAAAAACGATGAGTGAGAAAGCTGAGAAGCTCATAGAGCTGACTGAGGATGTAGACATTCGCCTGCATCAACTTGAAAATTTGAATGAGGAAAAAGCTATGGAAATTGAAAGACTGAAGAAAAAAGTAGAGGACTTGGAAAAGAATGAATAAAATAGTGGCCTGGTTTAGATGCTTCATTGATGCTCTGTGCAGTCATGTTCTCTGTTACACACATTGATACACTGCCCTGTCTATGAATCTAACATACTCATTAATGCACTCATTAAAGCACTGTGTATTATGTAATGTGGATACAGGGTACATGCATACACCCAGATGATGGGACATCGATTACTCATAACGTACAGCAAAATATGCAGAATGGGGTCCTGCAATATTCTTTGTGCCTCATCTGGGATGGCCACCAACACTGCCGACAGCTAGTGCAAGCCAACGACAGGTTCGGCAACGTGGTGTTTACTGACAAGTGTTTGGTACAGTTGGTCCAGACTCCCGTCATTTCTTTCCGGAAGTTCAGTGAGCCACGCACTCTAAAGCCCCGTCCCAAACATCCAGCCAAAGTACACGTGTGGGCCGGCATTTCTCGTCGTGGTCCAACACCATTAGTAATGTTCACGGGCATCATGAAGCCAGATTTCAAAGTGAGAAAATAACGTATCAGGAGTTTGAAAGCCTTTCCTGGATAGGTGGTTTCCCGACGGTCATCATCGTTTCATGCAAGGTAACAACCCGAAACACACATAGAAAAAGGCACAGGAGTGCTTTAGTCAGGAGTGATGCCATCAGATATAATGATAGCGAGCAAAAAATGGCCTTCTGGCGGATTGACATGGGACAATTCTGGTCAGCAGGTCATAAGAACTACCTATTAATGGGACATCGATTACTTATAACGTACAGCAAAATATGCAGAATGGGGTCCTGCAATATTCTTTGTGCCTCATCTGGGATGGCCTCCAACACTGCTGACAGCTAGTGCGAGCCAACGACAGGTTCGGCAATGTGGTGTTTACTGTCAAGTGTTTGGTACAGTTGGTCCAGACTCCCATCCTTTCTTTCCAAAAGGTCAGTAAGCCACGCACTCTAGAGCCCCATCCCAAACAGTCTAAAATACCTTATTAAAGTTCTGACAGCCCATATTGTTTCAGTTTATCGAGCTACATGTACTGGCTGTATTTAGATGAATGATTATGCCATGTCCAAGTTATATCACAATGAGTCTTCTGAGACTGTATATATTTTCTATAATGGGTTTACTTGTGAAATATGCTAAAATAAAGTCAAATTCAATTATTTTTCAGAACATGGATCTATTCCGCTTAACAACAGAAGTGAGGGCTAAGGCATTGATTATCAGAGGCCAGTGTTATAAGCTTGAGAATTCTATGAAGTTTGATATCGAGTCAATAAAAACGATGAGTGAGAAAGCTGAGAAGCTCATAGAGCTGACTGAGGATGTAGACATTCGCCTGCATCAACTTGAAAATTTGAATGAGGAAAAAGCTATGGAAATTGAAAGACTGAAGAATTAAGTAGAGGACTTGGAAAAGAATGAATAAAATAGTGGCCTGGTTTAGATGCTTCATTGATGCTCTGTGCAGTCACGTTCTCTGTTACACACATTGATACACTGCCCTGTCTATGAATCTAACATACTCATTAATGCACTCATTAAAGCACTGTGTATTATGTAATGTGGATACAGGGTACATGCATACACCCAGATGTTGGGACATCGATTACTCATAACGTACAGCAAAATATGCAGAATGGGGTCCTGCAATATTCTTTGTGCCTCATCTGGGATGGCCACCAACACTGCCGACAGCTAGTGCAAGCCAACGACAGGTTCGGCAACGTGGTGTTTACTGACAAGTGTTTGGTACAGTTGGTCCAGACTCCCGTCATTTCTTTCCGGAAGTTCAGTGAGCCACGCACTCTAAAGCCCCGTCCCAAACATCCAGCCAAAGTACACGTGTGGGCCGGCATTTCTCGTCGTGGTCCAACACCATTAGTAATGTTCACGGGCATCATGAAGCCAGATTTCAAAGTGAGAAAATAACGTATCAGGAGTTTGAAAGCCTTTCCTGGATAGGTGGTTTCCCGACGGTCATCATCGTTTCATGCAAGGTAACAACCCGAAACACACATAGAAAAAGGCACAGGAGTGCTTTAGTCAGGAGTGATGCCATCAGATATAATGATAGCGAGCAAAAAATGGCCTTCTGGCGGATTGACATGGGGCAATTCTGGTCAGCAGGTCATAAGAACTACCTATTAATGGGACATCGATTACTTATAACGTACAGCAAAATATGCAGAATGGGGTCCTGCAATATTCTTTGTGCCTCACCTGGGATGGCCTCCAACACTGCCGACAGCTAGTGCAAGCCAACGACAGGTTCGGCAACGTGGTGTTTACTGACAAGTGTTTGGTACAGTTGGTCCAGACTCCCGTCCTTTCTTTCCGAAAGGTCAGTAAGCCACGCACTCCAAAGCCCCGTCCCAAACATCTAAAGCCCCATCCCAAGCAGTCTAAAATACCTTATTAAAGTTCTGACAGCCCATATTGTTTGAGTTTATCGAGCTACATGTACTGGCTGTATTTAGATGAATGATTATGCCATGTCCAAGTTATATCACAATGAGTCTTCTGAGACTGTATATTTTCTATAATGGGTTTACTTGTGAAATATGCTAAAATAAAGTCAAATTCAATTATTTTTCAGAACATGGATCTATTCCGCTTAACAACAGAAGTGAGGGCTAAGGCATTGATTATCAGAGGCCAGTGTTATAAGCTTGAGAATTCTATGAAGTTTGATATCGAGTCAATAAAAACGATGAGTGAGAAAGCTGAGAAGCTCATAGAGCTGACTGAGGATGTAGACATTCGCCTGCATCAACTTGAAAATTTGAATGAGGAAAAAGCTATGGAAATTGAAAGACTGAAGAAAAAAGTAGAGGACTTGGAAAAGAATGAATAAAATAGTGGCCTGGTTTAGATGATTCATTGATGCTCTGTGCAGTCACGTTCTCTGTTACACACATTGATACACTGCCCTGTCTATGAATCTAACATACTCATTAATGCACTCATTAAAGCACTGTGTATTATGTAATGTGGATACAGGGTACATGCATACACCCAGATGTTGGGACATCGATTACTCATAACGTACAGCAAAATATGCAGAATGGGGTCCTGCAATATTCTTTGTGCCTCATCTGGGATGGCCACCAACACTGCCGACAGCTAGTGCAAGCCAACGACAGGTTCGGCAACGTGGTGTTTACTGACAAGTGTTTGGTACAGTTGGTCCAGACTCCCGTCATTTCTTTCCGGAAGTTCAGTGAGCCACGCACTCTAAAGCCCCGTCCCAAACATCCAGCCAAAGTACACGTGTGGGCCGGCATTTCTCGTCGTGGTCCAACACCATTAGTAATGTTCACGGGCATCATGAAGCCAGATTTCAAAGTGAGAAAATAACGTATCAGGAGTTTGAAAGCCTTTCCTGGATAGGTGGTTTCCCGACGGTCATCATCGTTTCATGCAAGGTAACAACCCGAAACACACATAGAAAAAGGCACAGGAGTGCTTTAGTCAGGAGTGATGCCATCAGATATAATGATGGCGAGCAAAAAATGGCCTTTTGGCGGATTGACATGGGGCAATTCTGGTCAGCAGGTCATAAGAACTACCTATTAATGGGACATCGATTACTTATAACGTACAGCAAAATATGCAGAATGGGGTCCTGCAATATTCTTTGTGCCTCACCTGGGATGGCCTCCAACACTGCCGACAGCTAGTGCAAGCCAACGACAGGTTCGGCAACGTGGTGTTTACTGACAAGTGTTTGGTACAGTTGGTCCAGACTCCCGTCCTTTCTTTCCGAAAGGTCAGTAAGCCACGCACTCCAAAGCCCCGTCTCAAACATCTAAAGCCCCATCCCAAGCAGTCTAAAATACCTTATTAAAGTTCTGACAGCCCATATTGTTTGAGTTTATCGAGCTACATGTACTGGCTGTATTTAGATGAATGATTATGCCATGTCCAAGTTATATCACAATGAGTCTTCTGAGACTGTATATTTTCTATAATGGGTTTACTTGTGAAATATGCTAAAATAAAGTCAAATTCAATTATTTTTCAGAACATGGATCTATTCCGCTTAACAACAGAAGTGAGGGCTAAGGCATTGATTATCAGAGGCCAGTGTTATAAGCTTGAGAATTCTATGAAGTTTCATATCGAGTCAATAAAAAAGATGAGTGAGAAAGCTGAGAAGCTCATAGAGCTGACTGAGTAGACATTCGCCTGCATCAACTTGAAAATTTGAATGAGGAAAAAGCTATGGAAATTGAAAGACTGAAGAAAAAAGTAGAGGACTTGGAAAAGAATGAATAAAATAGTGGCCTGGTTTAGATGCTTCATTGATGCTCTGTGCAGTCATGTTCTCTGTTACACACATTGATACACTGCCCTGTCTATGAATCTAACATACTCATTAATGCACTCATTAAAGCACTGTGTATTATGTAATGTGGATACAGGGTACATGCATACACCCAGATGTTGGGACATCGATTACTCATAACGTACAGCAAAATATGCAGAATGGGGTCCTGCAATATTCTTTGTGCCTCATCTGGGATGGCCACCAACACTGCCGACAGCTAGTGCAAGCCAACGACAGGTTCGGCAACGTGGTGTTTACTGACAAGTGTTTGGTACAGTTGGTCCAGACTCCCGTCATTTCTTTCCGGAAGTTCAGTGAGCCACGCACTCTAAAGCCCCGTCCCAAACATCCAGCCAAAGTACACGTGTGGGCCGGCATTTCTCGTCGTGGTCCAACACCATTAGTAATGTTCACGGGCATCATGAAGCCAGATTTCAAAGTGAGAAAATAACGTATCAGGAGTTTGAAAGCCTTTCCTGGATAGGTGGTTTCCCGACGGTCATCATCGTTTCATGCAAGGTAACAACCCGAAACACACATAGAAAAAGGCACAGGAGTGCTTTAGTCAGGAGTGATGCCATCAGATATAATGATGGCGAGCAAAAAATGGCCTTTTGGCGGATTGACATGGGGCAATTCTGGTCAGCAGGTCATAAGAACTACCTATTAATGGGACATCGATTACTTATAACGTACAGCAAAATATGCAGAATGGGGTCCTGCAATATTCTTTGTGCCTCACCTGGGATGGCCTCCAACACTGCAGACAGCTAGTGCAAGCCAACGACAGGTTCGGCAACGTGGTGTTTACTGACAAGTGTTTGGTACAGTTGGTCCAGACTCCCGTTCTTTCTTTCCGAAAGGTCAGTAAGCCACGCACTCCAAAGCCCCGTCTCAAACATCTAAAGCCCCATCCCAAGCAGTCTAAAATACCTTATTAAAGTTCTGACAGCCCATATTGTTTGAGTTTATCGAGCTACATGTACTGGCTGTATTTAGATGAATGATTATGCCATGTCCAAGTTATATCACAATGAGTCTTCTGAGACTGTATATTTTCTATAATGGGTTTACTTGTGAAATATGCTAAAATAAAGTCAAATTCAATTATTTTTCAGAACATGGATCTATTCCGCTTAACAACAGAAGTGAGGGCTAAGGCATTGATTATCAGAGGCCAGTGTTATAAGCTTGAGAATTCTATGAAGTTTGATATCGAGTCAATAAAAAAGATGAGTGAGAAAGCTGAGAAGCTCATAGAGCTGACTGAGTAGACATTCGCCTGCATCAACTTGAAAATTTGAATGAGGAAAAAGCTATGGAAATTGAAAGACTGAAGAAAAAAGTAGAGGACTTGGAAAAGAATGAATAAAATAGTGGCCTGGTTTAGATGCTTCATTGATGCTCTGTGCAATCATGTTCTCTGTTACACACATTGATACACTGCCCTGTCTATGAATCTAACATACTCATTAATGCACTCATTAAAGCACTGTGTATTATGTAATGTGGATACAGGGTACATGCATACACCCAGATGATGGGACATCGATTACTCATAACGTACAGCAAAATATGCAGAATGGGGTCCTGCAATATTCTTTGTGCCTCATCTGGGATGGCCACCAACACTGCCGACAGCTAGTGCAAGCCAACGACAGGTTCGGCAACGTGGTGTTTACTGACAAGTGTTTGGTACAGTTGGTCCAGACTCCCGTCATTTCTTTCCGGAAGTTCAGTGAGCCACGCACTCTAAAGCCCCGTCCCAAACATCCAGCCAAAGTACACGTGTGGGCCGGCATTTCTCGTCGTGGTCCAACACCATTAGTAATGTTCACGGGCATCATGAAGCCAGATTTCAAAGTGAGAAAATAACTTATCAGGAGTTTGAAAGCCTTTCCTGGATAGGTGGTTTCCCAACGGTCATCATCGTTTCATGCAAGGTAATGACCCGAAACACACATAGAAAAAAGCACAGGAGTTTGCTTTAGTCAGGAGTGATGCCATCAGATATAATGATAGCGAGCAAAAAATTGCCTTCTGGCGGATTGACATGGGACAATTCTGGTCAGCAGGTCATAAGAACTACCTATTAATGGGACATCGATTACTTATAACGTACAGCAAAATATGCAGAATGGGGTCCTGCAATATTCTTTGTGCCTCATCTGGGATGGCCTCCAACACTGCTGACAGCTAGTGCGAGCCAACGACAGGTTCGGCAATGTGGTGTTTACTGTCAAGTGTTTGGTACAGTTGGTCCAGACTCCCATCCTTTCTTTCCAAAAGGTCAGTAAGCCACGCACTCTAGAGCCCCATCCCAAACAGTCTAAAATACCTTATTAAAGTTCTGACAGCCCATATTGTTTGAGTTTATCGAGCTACATGTACTGGCTGTATTTAGATGAATGATTATGCCATGTCCAAGTTATATCACAATGAGTCTTCTGAGACTGTATATTTTCTATAATGGGTTTACTTGTGAAATATGCTAAAATAAAGTCAAATTCAATTATTTTTCAGAACATGGATCTATTCCGCTTAACAACAGAAGTGAGGGCTAAGGCATTGATTATCAGAGGCCAGTGTTATAAGCTTGAGAATTCTATGAAGTTTGATATCGAGTCAATAAAAACGATGAGTGAGAAAGCTGAGAAGCTCATAGAGCTGACTGAGGATGTAGACATTCGCCTGCATCAACTTGAAAATTTGAATGAGGAAAAAGCTATGGAAATTGAAAGACTGAAGAAAAAAGTAGAGGACTTGGAAAAGAATGAATAAAATAGTGGCCTGGTTTAGATGCTTCATTGATGCTCTGTGCAGTCATGTTCTCTGTTACACACATTGATACACTGCCCTGTCTATGAATCTAACATACTCATTAATGCACTCATTAAAGCACTGTGTATTATGTAATGTGGATACAGGGTACATGCATACACCCAGATGATGGGACATCGATTACTCATAACGTACAGCAAAATATGCAGAATGGGGTCCTGCAATATTCTTTGTGCCTCATCTGGGATGGCCACCAACACTGCCGACAGCTAGTGCAAGCCAACGACAGGTTCGGCAACGTGGTGTTTACTGACAAGTGTTTGGTACAGTTGGTCCAGACTCCCGTCATTTCTTTCCGGAAGTTCAGTGAGCCACGCACTCTAAAGCCCCGTCCCAAACATCCAGCCAAAGTACACGTGTGGGCCGGCATTTCTCGTCGTGGTCCAACACCATTAGTAATGTTCACGGGCATCATGAAGCCAGATTTCAAAGTGAGAAAATAACGTATCAGGAGTTTGAAAGCCTTTCCTGGATAGGTGGTTTCCCGACGGTCATCATCGTTTCATGCAAGGTAACAACCCGAAACACACATAGAAAAAGGCACAGGAGTGCTTTAGTCAGGAGTGATGCCATCAGATATAATGATAGCGAGCAAAAAATGGCCTTCTGGCGGATTGACATGGGACAATTCTGGTCAGCAGGTCATAAGAACTACCTATTAATGGGACATCGATTACTTATAACGTACAGCAAAATATGCAGAATGGGGTCCTGCAATATTCTTTGTGCCTCATCTGGGATGGCCTCCAACACTGCTGACAGCTAGTGCGAGCCAACGACAGGTTCGGCAATGTGGTGTTTACTGTCAAGTGTTTGGTACAGTTGGTCCAGACTCCCATCCTTTCTTTCCAAAAGGTCAGTAAGCCACGCACTCTAGAGCCCCATCCCAAACAGTCTAAAATACCTTATTAAAGTTCTGACAGCCCATATTGTTTCAGTTTATCGAGCTACATGTACTGGCTGTATTTAGATGAATGATTATGCCATGTCCAAGTTATATCACAATGAGTCTTCTGAGACTGTATATATTTTCTATAATGGGTTTACTTGTGAAATATGCTAAAATAAAGTCAAATTCAATTATTTTTCAGAACATGGATCTATTCCGCTTAACAACAGAAGTGAGGGCTAAGGCATTGATTATCAGAGGCCAGTGTTATAAGCTTGAGAATTCTATGAAGTTTCATATCGAGTCAATAAAAAAGATGAGTGAGAAAGCTGAGAAGCTCATAGAGCTGACTGAGTAGACATTCGCCTGCATCAACTTGAAAATTTGAATGAGGAAAAAGCTATGGAAATTGAAAGACTGAAGAAAAAAGTAGAGGACTTGGAAAAGAATGAATAAAATAGTGGCCTGGTTTAGATGCTTCATTGATGCTCTGTGCAGTCATGTTCTCTGTTACACACATTGATACACTGCCCTGTCTATGAATCTAACATACTCATTAATGCACTCATTAAAGCACTGTGTATTATGTAATGTGGATACAGGGTACATGCATACACCCAGATGTTGGGACATCGATTACTCATAACGTACAGCAAAATATGCAGAATGGGGTCCTGCAATATTCTTTGTGCCTCATCTGGGATGGCCACCAACACTGCCGACAGCTAGTGCAAGCCAACGACAGGTTCGGCAACATGGTGTTTACTGACAAGTGTTTGGTACAGTTGGTCCAGACTCCCGTCATTTCTTTCCGGAAGTTCAGTGAGCCACGCACTCTAAAGCCCCGTCCCAAACATCCAGCCAAAGTACACGTGTGGGCCGGCATTTCTCGTCGTGGTCCAACACCATTAGTAATGTTCACGGGCATCATGAAGCCAGATTTCAAAGTGAGAAAATAACGTATCAGGAGTTTGAAAGCCTTTCCTGGATAGGTGGTTTCCCGACGGTCATCATCGTTTCATGCAAGGTAACAACCCGAAACACACATAGAAAAAGGCACAGGAGTGCTTTAGTCAGGAGTGATGCCATCAGATATAATGATGGCGAGCAAAAAATGGCCTTTTGGCGGATTGACATGGGGCAATTCTGGTCAGCAGGTCATAAGAACTACCTATTAATGGGACATCGATTACTTATAACGTACAGCAAAATATGCAGAATGGGGTCCTGCAATATTCTTTGTGCCTCACCTGGGATGGCCTCCAACACTGCCGACAGCTAGTGCAAGCCAACGACAGGTTCGGCAACGTGGTGTTTACTGACAAGTGTTTGGTACAGTTGGTCCAGACTCCCGTTCTTTCTTTCCGAAAGGTCAGTAAGCCACGCACTCCAAAGCCCCGTCTCAAACATCTAAAGCCCCATCCCAAGCAGTCTAAAATACCTTATTAAAGTTCTGACAGCCCATATTGTTTGAGTTTATCGAGCTACATGTACTGGCTGTATTTAGATGAATGATTATGCCATGTCCAAGTTATATCACAATGAGTCTTCTGAGACTGTATATTTTCTATAATGGGTTTACTTGTGAAATATGCTAAAATAAAGTCAAATTCAATTATTTTTCAGAACATGGATCTATTCCGCTTAACAACAGAAGTGAGGGCTAAGGCATTGATTATCAGAGGCCAGTGTTATAAGCTTGAGAATTCTATGAAGTTTGATATCGAGTCAATAAAAAAGATGAGTGAGAAAGCTGAGAAGCTCATAGAGCTGACTGAGTAGACATTCGCCTGCATCAACTTGAAAATTTGAATGAGGAAAAAGCTATGGAAATTGAAAGACTGAAGAAAAAAGTAGAGGACTTGGAAAAGAATGAATAAAATAGTGGCCTGGTTTAGATGCTTCATTGATGCTCTGTGCAATCATGTTCTCTGTTACACACATTGATACACTGCCCTGTCTATGAATCTAACATACTCATTAATGCACTCATTAAAGCACTGTGTATTATGTAATGTGGATACAGGGTACATGCATACACCCAGATGATGGGACATCGATTACTCATAACGTACAGCAAAATATGCAGAATGGGGTCCTGCAATATTCTTTGTGCCTCATCTGGGATGGCCACCAACACTGCCGACAGCTAGTGCAAGCCAACGACAGGTTCGGCAACGTGGTGTTTACTGACAAGTGTTTGGTACAGTTGGTCCAGACTCCCGTCATTTCTTTCCGGAAGTTCAGTGAGCCACGCACTCTAAAGCCCCGTCCCAAACATCCAGCCAAAGTACACGTGTGGGCCGGCATTTCTCGTCGTGGTCCAACACCATTAGTAATGTTCACGGGCATCATGAAGCCAGATTTCAAAGTGAGAAAATAACTTATCAGGAGTTTGAAAGCCTTTCCTGGATAGGTGGTTTCCCAACGGTCATCATCGTTTCATGCAAGGTAATGACCCGAAACACACATAGAAAAAAGCACAGGAGTTTGCTTTAGTCAGGAGTGATGCCATCAGATATAATGATAGCGAGCAAAAAATTGCCTTCTGGCGGATTGACATGGGACAATTCTGGTCAGCAGGTCATAAGAACTACCTATTAATGGGACATCGATTACTTATAACGTACAGCAAAATATGCAGAATGGGGTCCTGCAATATTCTTTGTGCCTCATCTGGGATGGCCTCCAACACTGCTGACAGCTAGTGCGAGCCAACGACAGGTTCGGCAATGTGGTGTTTACTGTCAAGTGTTTGGTACAGTTGGTCCAGACTCCCATCCTTTCTTTCCAAAAGGTCAGTAAGCCACGCACTCTAGAGCCCCATCCCAAACAGTCTAAAATACCTTATTAAAGTTCTGACAGCCCATATTGTTTGAGTTTATCGAGCTACATGTACTGGCTGTATTTAGATGAATGATTATGCCATGTCCAAGTTATATCACAATGAGTCTTCTGAGACTGTATATTTTCTATAATGGGTTTACTTGTGAAATATGCTAAAATAAAGTCAAATTCAATTATTTTTCAGAACATGGATCTATTCCGCTTAACAACAGAAGTGAGGGCTAAGGCATTGATTATCAGAGGCCAGTGTTATAAGCTTGAGAATTCTATGAAGTTTGATATCGAGTCAATAAAAACGATGAGTGAGAAAGCTGAGAAGCTCATAGAGCTGACTGAGGATGTAGACATTCGCCTGCATCAACTTGAAAATTTGAATGAGGAAAAAGCTATGGAAATTGAAAGACTGAAGAAAAAAGTAGAGGACTTGGAAAAGAATGAATAAAATAGTGGCCTGGTTTAGATGCTTCATTGATGCTCTGTGCAGTCATGTTCTCTGTTACACACATTGATACACTGCCCTGTCTATGAATCTAACATACTCATTAATGCACTCATTAAAGCACTGTGTATTATGTAATGTGGATACAGGGTACATGCATACACCCAGATGATGGGACATCGATTACTCATAACGTACAGCAAAATATGCAGAATGGGGTCCTGCAATATTCTTTGTGCCTCATCTGGGATGGCCACCAACACTGCCGACAGCTAGTGCAAGCCAACGACAGGTTCGGCAACGTGGTGTTTACTGACAAGTGTTTGGTACAGTTGGTCCAGACTCCCGTCATTTCTTTCCGGAAGTTCAGTGAGCCACGCACTCTAAAGCCCCGTCCCAAACATCCAGCCAAAGTACACGTGTGGGCCGGCATTTCTCGTCGTGGTCCAACACCATTAGTAATGTTCACGGGCATCATGAAGCCAGATTTCAAAGTGAGAAAATAACGTATCAGGAGTTTGAAAGCCTTTCCTGGATAGGTGGTTTCCCGACGGTCATCATCGTTTCATGCAAGGTAACAACCCGAAACACACATAGAAAAAGGCACAGGAGTGCTTTAGTCAGGAGTGATGCCATCAGATATAATGATAGCGAGCAAAAAATGGCCTTCTGGCGGATTGACATGGGACAATTCTGGTCAGCAGGTCATAAGAACTACCTATTAATGGGACATCGATTACTTATAACGTACAGCAAAATATGCAGAATGGGGTCCTGCAATATTCTTTGTGCCTCATCTGGGATGGCCTCCAACACTGCTGACAGCTAGTGCGAGCCAACGACAGGTTCGGCAATGTGGTGTTTACTGTCAAGTGTTTGGTACAGTTGGTCCAGACTCCCATCCTTTCTTTCCAAAAGGTCAGTAAGCCACGCACTCTAGAGCCCCATCCCAAACAGTCTAAAATACCTTATTAAAGTTCTGACAGCCCATATTGTTTCAGTTTATCGAGCTACATGTACTGGCTGTATTTAGATGAATGATTATGCCATGTCCAAGTTATATCACAATGAGTCTTCTGAGACTGTATATATTTTCTATAATGGGTTTACTTGTGAAATATGCTAAAATAAAGTCAAATTCAATTATTTTTCAGAACATGGATCTATTCCGCTTAACAACAGAAGTGAGGGCTAAGGCATTGATTATCAGAGGCCAGTGTTATAAGCTTGAGAATTCTATGAAGTTTGATATCGAGTCAATAAAAACGATGAGTGAGAAAGCTGAGAAGCTCATAGAGCTGACTGAGGATGTAGACATTCGCCTGCATCAACTTGAAAATTTGAATGAGGAAAAAGCTATGGAAATTGAAAGACTAAAGAATTAAGTAGAGGACTTGGAAAAGAATGAATAAAATAGTGGCCTGGTTTAGATGCTTCATTGATGCTCTGTGCAGTCACGTTCTCTGTTACACACATTGATACACTGCCCTGTCTATGAATCTAACATACTCATTAATGCACTCATTAAAGCACTGTGTATTATGTAATGTGGATACAGGGTACATGCATACACCCAGATGTTGGGACATCGATTACTCATAACGTACAGCAAAATATGCAGAATGGGGTCCTGCAATATTCTTTGTGCCTCATCTGGGATGGCCACCAACACTGCCGACAGCTAGTGCAAGCCAACGACAGGTTCGGCAACGTGGTGTTTACTGACAAGTGTTTGGTACAGTTGGTCCAGACTCCCGTCATTTCTTTCCGGAAGTTCAGTGAGCCACGCACTCTAAAGCCCCGTCCCAAACATCCAGCCAAAGTACACGTGTGGGCCGGCATTTCTCGTCGTGGTCCAACACCATTAGTAATGTTCACGGGCATCATGAAGCCAGATTTCAAAGTGAGAAAATAACGTATCAGGAGTTTGAAAGCCTTTCCTGGATAGGTGGTTTCCCGACGGTCATCATCGTTTCATGCAAGGTAACAACCCGAAACACACATAGAAATAGGCACAGGAGTGCTTTAGTCAGGAGTGATGCCATCAGATATAATGATAGCGAGCAAAAAATTGCCTTCTGGCGGATTGACATGGGGCAATTCTGGTCAGCAGGTCATAAGAACTACCTATTAATGGGACATCGATTACTTATAACGTACAGCAAAATATGCAGAATGGGGTCCTGCAATATTCTTTGTGCCTCACCTGGGATGGCCTCCAACACTGCCGACAGCTAGTGCAAGCCAACGACAGGTTCGGCAACGTGGTGTTTACTGACAAGTGTTTGGTACAGTTGGTCCAGACTCCCGTCCTTTCTTTCCGAAAGGTCAGTAAGCCACGCACTCCAAAGCCCCGTCCCAAACATCTAAAGCCCCATCCCAAGCAGTCTAAAATACCTTATTAAAGTTCTGACAGCCCATATTGTTTGAGTTTATCGAGCTACATGTACTGGCTGTATTTAGATGAATGATTATGCCATGTCCAAGTTATATCACAATGAGTCTTCTGAGACTGTATATTTTCTATAATGGGTTTACTTGTGAAATATGCTAAAATAAAGTCAAATTCAATTATTTTTCAGAACATGGATCTATTCCGCTTAACAACAGAAGTGAGGGCTAAGGCATTGATTATCAGAGGCCAGTGTTATAAGCTTGAGAATTCTATGAAGTTTGATATCGAGTCAATAAAAACGATGAGTGAGAAAGCTGAGAAGCTCATAGAGCTGACTGAGGATGTAGACATTCGCCTGCATCAACTTGAAAATTTGAATGAGGAAAAAGCTATGGAAATTGAAAGACTGAAGAAAAAAGTAGAGGACTTGGAAAAGAATGAATAAAATAGTGGCCTGGTTTAGATGCTTCATTGATGCTCTGTGCAGTCACGTTCTCTGTTACACACATTGATACACTGCCCTGTCTATGAATCTAACATACTCATTAATGCACTCATTAAAGCACTGTGTATTATGTAATGTGGATACAGGGTACATGCATACACCCAGATGTTGGGACATCGATTACTCATAACGTACAGCAAAATATGCAGAATGGGGTCCTGCAATATTCTTTGTGCCTCATCTGGGATGGCCACCAACACTGCCGACAGCTAGTGCAAGCCAACGACAGGTTCGGCAACGTGGTGTTTACTGACAAGTGTTTGGTACAGTTGGTCCAGACTCCCGTCATTTCTTTCCGGAAGTTCAGTGAGCCACGCACTCTAAAGCCCCGTCCCAAACATCCAGCCAAAGTACACGTGTGGGCCGGCATTTCTCGTCGTGGTCCAACACCATTAGTAATGTTCACGGGCATCATGAAGCCAGATTTCAAAGTGAGAAAATAACGTATCAGGAGTTTGAAAGCCTTTCCTGGATAGGTGGTTTCCCGACGGTCATCATCGTTTCATGCAAGGTAACAACCCGAAACACACATAGAAAAAGGCACAGGAGTGCTTTAGTCAGGAGTGATGCCATCAGATATAATGATGGCGAGCAAAAAATGGCCTTTTGGCGGATTGACATGGGGCAATTCTGGTCAGCAGGTCATAAGAACTACCTATTAATGGGACATCGATTACTTATAACGTACAGCAAAATATGCAGAATGGGGTCCTGCAATATTCTTTGTGCCTCACCTGGGATGGCCTCCAACACTGCCGACAGCTAGTGCAAGCCAACGACAGGTTCGGCAACGTGGTGTTTACTGACAAGTGTTTGGTACAGTTGGTCCAGACTCCCGTCCTTTCTTTCCGAAAGGTCAGTAAGCCACGCACTCCAAAGCCCCGTCTCAAACATCTAAAGCCCCATCCCAAGCAGTCTAAAATACCTTATTAAAGTTCTGACAGCCCATATTGTTTGAGTTTATCGAGCTACATGTACTGGCTGTATTTAGATGAATGATTATGCCATGTCCAAGTTATATCACAATGAGTCTTCTGAGACTGTATATTTTCTATAATGGGTTTACTTGTGAAATATGCTAAAATAAAGTCAAATTCAATTATTTTACAGAACATGGATCTATTCCGCTTAACAACAGAAGTGAGGGCTAAGGCATTGATTATCAGAGGCCAGTGTTATAAGCTTGAGAATTCTATGAGGTTTGATATCGAGTCAATAAAAACGATGAGTGAGAAAGCTGAGAAGCTCATAGAGCTGACTGAGGATGTAGACATTCGCCTGCATCAACTTGAAAATTTGAATGAGGAAAAAGCTATGGAAATTGAAAGACTGAAGAAAAAAGTAGAGGACTTGGAAAAGAATGAATAAAATAGTGGCCTGGTTTAGATGCTTCATTGATGCTCTGTGCAGTCACGTTCTCTGTTACACACATTGATACACTGCCCTGTCTATGAATCTAACATACTCATTAATGCACTCATTAAAGCACTGTGTATTATGTAATGTGGATACAGGGTACATGCATACACCCAGATGTTGGGACATCGATTACTCATAACGTACAGCAAAATATGCAGAATGGGGTCCTGCAATATTCTTTGTGCCTCATCTGGGATGGCCACCAACACTGCCGACAGCTAGTGCAAGCCAACGACAGGTTCGGCAACGTGGTGTTTACTGACAAGTGTTTGGTACAGTTGGTCCAGACTCCCGTCATTTCTTTCCGGAAGTTCAGTGAGCCACGCACTCTAAAGCCCCGTCCCAAACATCCAGCCAAAGTACACGTGTGGGCCGGCATTTCTCGTCGTGGTCCAACACCATTAGTAATGTTCACGGGCATCATGAAGCCAGATTTCAAAGTGAGAAAATAACGTATCAGGAGTTTGAAAGCCTTTCCTGGATAGGTGGTTTCCCGACGGTCATCATCGTTTCATGCAAGGTAACAACCCGAAACACACATAGAAAAAGGCACAGGAGTGCTTTAGTCAGGAGTGATGCCATCAGATATAATGATGGCGAGCAAAAAATGGCCTTTTGGCGGATTGACATGGGGCAATTCTGGTCAGCAGGTCATAAGAACTACCTATTAATGGGACATCGATTACTTATAACGTACAGCAAAATATGCAGAATGGGGTCCTGCAATATTCTTTGTGCCTCACCTGGGATGGCCTCCAACACTGCCGACAGCTAGTGCAAGCCAACGACAGGTTCGGCAACGTGGTGTTTACTGACAAGTGTTTGGTACAGTTGGTCCAGACTCCCGTCCTTTCTTTCCGAAAGGTCAGTAAGCCACGCACTCCAAAGCCCCGTCTCAAACATCTAAAGCCCCATCCCAAGCAGTCTAAAATACCTTATTAAAGTTCTGACAGCCCATATTGTTTGAGTTTATCGAGCTACATGTACTGGCTGTATTTAGATGAATGATTATGCCATGTCCAAGTTATATCACAATGAGTCTTCTGAGACTGTATATTTTCTATAATGGGTTTACTTGTGAAATATGCTAAAATAAAGTCAAATTCAATTATTTTTCAGAACATGGATCTATTCCGCTTAACAACAGAAGTGAGGGCTAAGGCATTGATTATCAGAGGCCAGTGTTATAAGCTTGAGAATTCTATGAAGTTTCATATCGAGTCAATAAAAAAGATGAGTGAGAAAGCTGAGAAGCTCATAGAGCTGACTGAGTAGACATTCGCCTGCATCAACTTGAAAATTTGAATGAGGAAAAAGCTATGGAAATTGAAAGACTGAAGAAAAAAGTAGAGGACTTGGAAAAGAATGAATAAAATAGTGGCCTGGTTTAGATGCTTCATTGATGCTCTGTGCAGTCATGTTCTCTGTTACACACATTGATACACTGCCCTGTCTATGAATCTAACATACTCATTAATGCACTCATTAAAGCACTGTGTATTATGTAATGTGGATACAGGGTACATGCATACACCCAGATGTTGGGACATCGATTACTCATAACGTACAGCAAAATATGCAGAATGGGGTCCTGCAATATTCTTTGTGCCTCATCTGGGATGGCCACCAACACTGCCGACAGCTAGTGCAAGCCAACGACAGGTTCGGCAACGTGGTGTTTACTGACAAGTGTTTGGTACAGTTGGTCCAGACTCCCGTCATTTCTTTCCGGAAGTTCAGTGAGCCACGCACTCTAAAGCCCCGTCCCAAACATCCAGCCAAAGTACACGTGTGGGCCGGCATTTCTCGTCGTGGTCCAACACCATTAGTAATGTTCACGGGCATCATGAAGCCAGATTTCAAAGTGAGAAAATAACGTATCAGGAGTTTGAAAGCCTTTCCTGGATAGGTGGTTTCCCGACGGTCATCATCGTTTCATGCAAGGTAACAACCCGAAACACACATAGAAAAAGGCACAGGAGTGCTTTAGTCAGGAGTGATGCCATCAGATATAATGATGGCGAGCAAAAAATGGCCTTTTGGCGGATTGACATGGGGCAATTCTGGTCAGCAGGTCATAAGAACTACCTATTAATGGGACATCGATTACTTATAACGTACAGCAAAATATGCAGAATGGGGTCCTGCAATATTCTTTGTGCCTCACCTGGGATGGCCTCCAACACTGCCGACAGCTAGTGCAAGCCAACGACAGGTTCGGCAACGTGGTGTTTACTGACAAGTGTTTGGTACAGTTGGTCCAGACTCCCGTTCTTTCTTTCCGAAAGGTCAGTAAGCCACGCACTCCAAAGCCCCGTCTCAAACATCTAAAGCCCCATCCCAAGCAGTCTAAAATACCTTATTAAAGTTCTGACAGCCCATATTGTTTGAGTTTATCGAGCTACATGTACTGGCTGTATTTAGATGAATGATTATGCCATGTCCAAGTTATATCACAATGAGTCTTCTGAGACTGTATATTTTCTATAATGGGTTTACTTGTGAAATATGCTAAAATAAAGTCAAATTCAATTATTTTTCAGAACATGGATCTATTCCGCTTAACAACAGAAGTGAGGGCTAAGGCATTGATTATCAGAGGCCAGTGTTATAAGCTTGAGAATTCTATGAAGTTTGATATCGAGTCAATAAAAAAGATGAGTGAGAAAGCTGAGAAGCTCATAGAGCTGACTGAGTAGACATTCGCCTGCATCAACTTGAAAATTTGAATGAGGAAAAAGCTATGGAAATTGAAAGACTGAAGAAAAAAGTAGAGGACTTGGAAAAGAATGAATAAAATAGTGGCCTGGTTTAGATGCTTCATTGATGCTCTGTGCAGTCATGTTCTCTGTTACACACATTGATACACTGCCCTGTCTATGAATCTAACATACTCATTAATGCACTCATTAAAGCACTGTGTATTATGTAATGTGGATACAGGGTACATGCATACACCCAGATGATGGGACATCGATTACTCATAACGTACAGCAAAATATGCAGAATGGGGTCCTGCAATATTCTTTGTGCCTCATCTGGGATGGCCACCAACACTGCCGACAGCTAGTGCAAGCCAACGACAGGTTCGGCAACGTGGTGTTTACTGACAAGTGTTTGGTACAGTTGGTCCAGACTCCCGTCATTTCTTTCCGGAAGTTCAGTGAGCCACGCACTCTAAAGCCCCGTCCCAAACATCCAGCCAAAGTACACGTGTGGGCCGGCATTTCTCATCGTGGTCCAACACCATTAGTAATGTTCACGGGCATCATGAAGCCAGATTTCAAAGTGAGAAAATAACGTATCAGGAGTTTGAAAGCCTTTCCTGGATAGGGGGTTTCCCGACGGTCATCATCGTTTCATGCAAGGTAACAACCCGAAACACACATAGAAAAAGGCACAGGAGTGCTTTAGTCAGGAGTGATGCCATCAGATATAATGATGGCGAGCAAAAAATGGCCTTTTGGCGGATTGACATGGGGCAATTCTGGTCAGCAGGTCATAAGAACTACCTATTAATTGGACATCGATTACTTATAACGTACAGCAAAATATGCAGAATGGGGTCCTGCAATATTCTTTGTGCCTCATCTGGGATGGCCTCGAACACTGCCGACAGCTAGTGCGAGCCAACGACAGGTTCGGCAATGTGGTGTTTACTGTCAAGTGTTTGGTACAGTTGGTCCAGACTCCCATCCTTTCTTTCCAAAAGGTCAGTAAGCCACGCACTCTAGAGCCCCATCCCAAACAGTCTAAAATACCTTATTAAAGTTCTGACAGCCCATATTGTTTGAGTTTATCGAGCTACATGTACTGGCTGTATTTAGATGAATGATTATGCCATGTCCAAGTTATATCACAATGAATCTTCTGAGACTGTATATTTTCTATAATGGGTTTACTTGTGAAATATGCTAAAATAAAGTCAAATTCAATTATTTTTCAGAACATGGATCTATTCCGCTTAACAACAGAAGTGAGGGCTAAGGCATTGATTATCAGAGGCCAGTGTTATAAGCTTGAGAATTCTATGAAGTTTGATATCGAGTCAATAAAAACGATGAGTGAGAAAGCTGAGAAGCTCATAGAGCTGACTGAGGATGTAGACATTCGCCTACATCAACTTGAAAATTTGAATGAGGAAAAAGCTATGGAAATCGAAAGACTGAAGAAAAAAGTAGAGGACTTGGAAAAGAATGAATAAAATAGTGGCCTGGTTTAGATGCTTCATTGATGCTCTGTGCAGTCATGTTCTCTGTTACACACATTGATACACTGCCCTGTCTATGAATCTAACATACTCATTAATGCACTCATTAAAGCACTGTGTATTATGTAATGTGGATACAGGGTACATGCATACACCCAGATGATGGGACATCGATTACTCATAACGTACAGCAAAATATGCAGAATGGGGTCCTGCAATATTCTTTGTGCCTCATCTGGGATGGCCACCAACACTGCCGACAGCTAGTGCAAGCCAACGACAGGTTCGGCAACGTGGTGTTTACTGACAAGTGTTTGGTACAGTTGGTCCAGACTCCCGTCATTTCTTTCCGGAAGTTCAGTGAGCCACGCACTCTAAAGCCCCGTCCCAAACATCCAGCCAAAGTACACGTGTGGGCCGGCATTTCTCGTCGTGGTCCAACACCATTAGTAATGTTCACGGGCATCATGAAGCCAGATTTCAAAGTGAGAAAATAACTTATCAGGAGTTTGAAAGCCTTTCCTGGATAGGTGGTTTCCCAACGGTCATCATCGTTTCATGCAAGGTAATGACCCGAAACACACATAGAAAAAAGCACAGGAGTTTGCTTTAGTCAGGAGTGATGCCATCAGATATAATGATAGCGAGCAAAAAATGGCCTTCTGGCGGATTGACATGGGACAATTCTGGTCAGCAGGTCATAAGAACTACCTATTAATGGGACATCGATTTCTCATAACGTACAGCAAAATATGCAGAATGGGGTCCTGCAATATTCTTTGTGCCTCACCTGGGATGGCCTCCAACACTGCCGACAGCTAGTGCAAGCCAACGACAGGTTCGGCATCGTGGTGTTTACTGACAAGTGTTTGGTACAGTTGGTCCAGACTCCCGTCATTTCTTTCCGGAAGTTCAGTGAGCCACGCACTCTAAAGCCCCGTCCCAAACATCCAGCCAAAGTACACGTGTGGGCCGGCATTTCTCGTCGTGGTCCAACACCATTAGTAATGTTCACGGGCATCATGAAGCCAGATTTCAAAGTGAGAAAATAACGTATCAGGAGTTTGAAAGCCTTTCCTGGATAGGTGGTTTCCCGACGGTCATCATCGTTTCATGCAAGGTAACAACCCGAAACACACATAGAAAAAGGCACAGGAGTGCTTTAGTCAGGAGTGATGCCATCAGATATGATGGCGAGCAAAAAATGGCCTTTTGGCGGATTGACATGGGGCAATTCTGGTCAGCAGGTCATAAGAACTACCTATTAATGGGACATCGATTACTTATAACGTACAGCAAAATATGCAGAATGGGGTCCTGCAATATTCTTTGTGCCTCATCTGGGATGGCCTCCAACACTGCCGACAGCTAGTGCGAGGCAACGACAGGTTCGGCAATGTGGTGTTTACTGTCAAGTGTTTGGTACAGTTGGTCCAGACTCCCGTCCTTTCTTTCCGAAAGGTCAGTAAGCCACGCACTCCAAAGCCCCGTCCCAAACATCTAAAGCCCCATCCCAAGCAGTCTAAAATACCTTATTAAAGTTCTGACAGCCCATATTGTTTGAGTTTATCGAGCTACATGTACTGGCTGTATTTAGATGAATGATTATGCCATGTCCAAGTTATATCACAATGAGTCTTCTGAGACTGTATATTTTCTATAATGGGTTTACTTGTGAAATATGCTAAAATAAAGTCAAATTCAATTATTTTTCAGAACATGGATCTATTCCGCTTAACAACAGAAGTGAGGGCTAAGGCATTGATTATCAGAGGCCAGTGTTATAAGCTTGAGAATTCTATGAAGTTTGATATCGAGTCAATAAAAACGATGAGTGAGAAAGCTGAGAAGCTCATAGAGCTGACTGAGGATGTAGACATTCGCCTGCATCAACTTGAAAATTTGAATGAGGAAAAAGCTATGGAAATTGAAAGACTGAAGAAAAAAGTAGAGGACTTGGAAAAGAATGAATAAAATAGTGGCCTGGTTTAGATGCTTCATTGATGCTCTGTGCAGTCACGTTCTCTGTTACACACATTGATACACTGCCCTGTCTATGAATCTAACATACTCATTAATGCACTCATTAAAGCACTGTGTATTATGTAATGTGGATACAGGGTACATGCATACACCCAGATGTTGGGACATCGATTACTCATAACGTACAGCAAAATATGCAGAATGGGGTCCTGCAATATTCTTTGTGCCTCATCTGGGATGGCCACCAACACTGCCGACAGCTAGTGCAAGCCAACGACAGGTTCGGCAACGTGGTGTTTACTGACAAGTGTTTGGTACAGTTGGTCCAGACTCCCGTCATTTCTTTCCGGAAGTTCAGTGAGCCACGCACTCTAAAGCCCCGTCCCAAACATCCAGCCAAAGTACACGTGTGGGCCGGCATTTCTCGTCGTGGTCCAACACCATTAGTAATGTTCACGGGCATCATGAAGCCAGATTTCAAAGTGAGAAAATAACGTATCAGGAGTTTGAAAGCCTTTCCTGGATAGGTGGTTTCCCGACGGTCATCATCGTTTCATGCAAGGTAACAACCCGAAACACACATAGAAAAAGGCACAGGAGTGCTTTAGTCAGGAGTGATGCCATCAGATATAATGATGGCGAGCAAAAAATGGCCTTTTGGCGGATTGACATGGGGCAATTCTGGTCAGCAGGTCATAAGAACTACCTATTAATGGGACATCGATTACTTATAACGTACAGCAAAATATGCAGAATGGGGTCCTGCAATATTCTTTGTGCCTCACCTGGGATGGCCTCCAACACTGCCGACAGCTAGTGCAAGCCAACGACAGGTTCGGCAACGTGGTGTTTACTGACAAGTGTTTGGTACAGTTGGTCCAGACTCCCGTCCTTTCTTTCCGAAAGGTCAGTAAGCCACGCACTCCAAAGCCCCGTCTCAAACATCTAAAGCCCCATCCCAAGCAGTCTAAAATACCTTATTAAAGTTCTGACAGCCCATATTGTTTGAGTTTATCGAGCTACATGTACTGGCTGTATTTAGATGAATGATTATGCCATGTCCAAGTTATATCACAATGAGTCTTCTGAGACTGTATATTTTCTATAATGGGTTTACTTGTGAAATATGCTAAAATAAAGTCAAATTCAATTATTTTTCAGAACATGGATCTATTCCGCTTAACAACAGAAGTGAGGGCTAAGGCATTGATTATCAGAGGCCAGTGTTATAAGCTTGAGAATTCTATGAGGTTTGATATCGAGTCAATAAAAACGATGAGTGAGAAAGCTGAGAAGCTCATAGAGCTGACTGAGGATGTAGACATTCGCCTGCATCAACTTGAAAATTTGAATGAGGAAAAAGCTATGGAAATTGAAAGACTGAAGAAAAAAGTAGAGGACTTGGAAAAGAATGAATAAAATAGTGGCCTGGTTTAGATGCTTCATTGATGCTCTGTGCAGTCACGTTCTCTGTTACACACATTGATACACTGCCCTGTCTATGAATCTAACATACTCATTAATGCACTCATTAAAGCACTGTGTATTATGTAATGTGGATACAGGGTACATGCATACACCCAGATGTTGGGACATCGATTACTCATAACGTACAGCAAAATATGCAGAATGGGGTCCTGCAATATTCTTTGTGCCTCATCTGGGATGGCCACCAACACTGCCGACAGCTAGTGCAAGCCAACGACAGGTTCGGCAACGTGGTGTTTACTGACAAGTGTTTGGTACAGTTGGTCCAGACTCCCGTCATTTCTTTCCGGAAGTTCAGTGAGCCACGCACTCTAAAGCCCCGTCCCAAACATCCAGCCAAAGTACACGTGTGGGCCGGCATTTCTCGTCGTGGTCCAACACCATTAGTAATGTTCACGGGCATCATGAAGCCAGATTTCAAAGTGAGAAAATAACGTATCAGGAGTTTGAAAGCCTTTCCTGGATAGGTGGTTTCCCGACGGTCATCATCGTTTCATGCAAGGTAACAACCCGAAACACACATAGAAAAAGGCACAGGAGTGCTTTAGTCAGGAGTGATGCCATCAGATATAATGATGGCGAGCAAAAAATGGCCTTTTGGCGGATTGACATGGGGCAATTCTGGTCAGCAGGTCATAAGAACTACCTATTAATGGGACATCGATTACTTATAACGTACAGCAAAATATGCAGAATGGGGTCCTGCAATATTCTTTGTGCCTCACCTGGGATGGCCTCCAACACTGCCGACAGCTAGTGCAAGCCAACGACAGGTTCGGCAACGTGGTGTTTACTGACAAGTGTTTGGTACAGTTGGTCCAGACTCCCGTCCTTTCTTTCCGAAAGGTCAGTAAGCCACGCACTCCAAAGCCCCGTCTCAAACATCTAAAGCCCCATCCCAAGCAGTCTAAAATACCTTATTAAAGTTCTGACAGCCCATATTGTTTGAGTTTATCGAGCTACATGTACTGGCTGTATTTAGATGAATGATTATGCCATGTCCAAGTTATATCACAATGAGTCTTCTGAGACTGTATATTTTCTATAATGGGTTTACTTGTGAAATATGCTAAAATAAAGTCAAATTCAATTATTTTTCAGAACATGGATCTATTCCGCTTAACAACAGAAGTGAGGGCTAAGGCATTGATTATCAGAGGCCAGTGTTATAAGCTTGAGAATTCTATGAAGTTTCATATCGAGTCAATAAAAAAGATGAGTGAGAAAGCTGAGAAGCTCATAGAGCTGACTGAGTAGACATTCGCCTGCATCAACTTGAAAATTTGAATGAGGAAAAAGCTATGGAAATTGAAAGACTGAAGAAAAAAGTAGAGGACTTGGAAAAGAATGAATAAAATAGTGGCCTGGTTTAGATGCTTCATTGATGCTCTGTGCAGTCATGTTCTCTGTTACACACATTGATACACTGCCCTGTCTATGAATCTAACATACTCATTAATGCACTCATTAAAGCACTGTGTATTATGTAATGTGGATACAGGGTACATGCATACACCCAGATGTTGGGACATCGATTACTCATAACGTACAGCAAAATATGCAGAATGGGGTCCTGCAATATTCTTTGTGCCTCATCTGGGATGGCCACCAACACTGCCGACAGCTAGTGCAAGCCAACGACAGGTTCGGCAACGTGGTGTTTACTGACAAGTGTTTGGTACAGTTGGTCCAGACTCCCGTCATTTCTTTCCGGAAGTTCAGTGAGCCACGCACTCTAAAGCCCCGTCCCAAACATCCAGCCAAAGTACACGTGTGGGCCGGCATTTCTCGTCGTGGTCCAACACCATTAGTAATGTTCACGGGCATCATGAAGCCAGATTTCAAAGTGAGAAAATAACGTATCAGGAGTTTGAAAGCCTTTCCTGGATAGGTGGTTTCCCGACGGTCATCATCGTTTCATGCAAGGTAACAACCCGAAACACACATAGAAAAAGGCACAGGAGTGCTTTAGTCAGGAGTGATGCCATCAGATATAATGATGGCGAGCAAAAAATGGCCTTTTGGCGGATTGACATGGGGCAATTCTGGTCAGCAGGTCATAAGAACTACCTATTAATGGGACATCGATTACTTATAACGTACAGCAAAATATGCAGAATGGGGTCCTGCAATATTCTTTGTGCCTCACCTGGGATGGCCTCCAACACTGCCGACAGCTAGTGCAAGCCAACGACAGGTTCGGCAACGTGGTGTTTACTGACAAGTGTTTGGTACAGTTGGTCCAGACTCCCGTTCTTTCTTTCCGAAAGGTCAGTAAGCCACGCACTCCAAAGCCCCGTCTCAAACATCTAAAGCCCCATCCCAAGCAGTCTAAAATACCTTATTAAAGTTCTGACAGCCCATATTGTTTGAGTTTATCGAGCTACATGTACTGGCTGTATTTAGATGAATGATTATGCCATGTCCAAGTTATATCACAATGAGTCTTCTGAGACTGTATATTTTCTATAATGGGTTTACTTGTGAAATATGCTAAAATAAAGTCAAATTCAATTATTTTTCAGAACATGGATCTATTCCGCTTAACAACAGAAGTGAGGGCTAAGGCATTGATTATCAGAGGCCAGTGTTATAAGCTTGAGAATTCTATGAAGTTTCATATCGAGTCAATAAAAAAGATGAGTGAGAAAGCTGAGAAGCTCATAGAGCTGACTGAGTAGACATTCGCCTGCATCAACTTGAAAATTTGAATGAGGAAAAAGCTATGGAAATTGAAAGACTGAAGAAAAAAGTAGAGGACTTGGAAAAGAATGAATAAAATAGTGGCCTGGTTTAGATGCTTCATTGATGCTCTGTGCAGTCATGTTCTCTGTTACACACATTGATACACTGCCCTGTCTATGAATCTAACATACTCATTAATGCACTCATTAAAGCACTGTGTATTATGTAATGTGGATACAGGGTACATGCATACACCCAGATGATGGGACATCGATTACTCATAACGTACAGCAAAATATGCAGAATGGGGTCCTGCAATATTCTTTGTGCCTCATCTGGGATGGCCACCAACACTGCCGACAGCTAGTGCAAGCCAACGACAGGTTCGGCAACGTGGTGTTTACTGACAAGTGTTTGGTACAGTTGGTCCAGACTCCCGTCATTTCTTTCCGGAAGTTCAGTGAGCCACGCACTCTAAAGCCCCGTCCCAAACATCCAGCCAAAGTACACGTGTGGGCCGGCATTTCTCATCGTGGTCCAACACCATTAGTAATGTTCACGGGCATCATGAAGCCAGATTTCAAAGTGAGAAAATAACGTATCAGGAGTTTGAAAGCCTTTCCTGGATAGGGGGTTTCCCGACGGTCATCATCGTTTCATGCAAGGTAACAACCCGAAACACACATAGAAAAAGGCACAGGAGTGCTTTAGTCAGGAGTGATGCCATCAGATATAATGATGGCGAGCAAAAAATGGCCTTTTGGCGGATTGACATGGGGCAATTCTGGTCAGCAGGTCATAAGAACTACCTATTAATTGGACATCGATTACTTATAACGTACAGCAAAATATGCAGAATGGGGTCCTGCAATATTCTTTGTGCCTCATCTGGGATGGCCTCGAACACTGCCGACAGCTAGTGCGAGCCAACGACAGGTTCGGCAATGTGGTGTTTACTGTCAAGTGTTTGGTACAGTTGGTCCAGACTCCCATCCTTTCTTTCCAAAAGGTCAGTAAGCCACGCACTCTAGAGCCCCATCCCAAACAGTCTAAAATACCTTATTAAAGTTCTGACAGCCCATATTGTTTGAGTTTATCGAGCTACATGTACTGGCTGTATTTAGATGAATGATTATGCCATGTCCAAGTTATATCACAATGAATCTTCTGAGACTGTATATTTTCTATAATGGGTTTACTTGTGAAATATGCTAAAATAAAGTCAAATTCAATTATTTTTCAGAACATGGATCTATTCCGCTTAACAACAGAAGTGAGGGCTAAGGCATTGATTATCAGAGGCCAGTGTTATAAGCTTGAGAATTCTATGAAGTTTGATATCGAGTCAATAAAAACGATGAGTGAGAAAGCTGAGAAGCTCATAGAGCTGACTGAGGATGTAGACATTCGCCTACATCAACTTGAAAATTTGAATGAGGAAAAAGCTATGGAAATCGAAAGACTGAAGAAAAAAGTAGAGGACTTGGAAAAGAATGAATAAAATAGTGGCCTGGTTTAGATGCTTCATTGATGCTCTGTGCAGTCATGTTCTCTGTTACACACATTGATACACTGCCCTGTCTATGAATCTAACATACTCATTAATGCACTCATTAAAGCACTGTGTATTATGTAATGTGGATACAGGGTACATGCATACACCCAGATGATGGGACATCGATTACTCATAACGTACAGCAAAATATGCAGAATGGGGTCCTGCAATATTCTTTGTGCCTCATCTGGGATGGCCACCAACACTGCCGACAGCTAGTGCAAGCCAACGACAGGTTCGGCAACGTGGTGTTTACTGACAAGTGTTTGGTACAGTTGGTCCAGACTCCCGTCATTTCTTTCCGGAAGTTCAGTGAGCCACGCACTCTAAAGCCCCGTCCCAAACATCCAGCCAAAGTACACGTGTGGGCCGGCATTTCTCGTCGTGGTCCAACACCATTAGTAATGTTCACGGGCATCATGAAGCCAGATTTCAAAGTGAGAAAATAACTTATCAGGAGTTTGAAAGCCTTTCCTGGATAGGTGGTTTCCCAACGGTCATCATCGTTTCATGCAAGGTAATGACCCGAAACACACATAGAAAAAAGCACAGGAGTTTGCTTTAGTCAGGAGTGATGCCATCAGATATAATGATAGCGAGCAAAAAATGGCCTTCTGGCGGATTGACATGGGACAATTCTGGTCAGCAGGTCATAAGAACTACCTATTAATGGGACATCGATTTCTCATAACGTACAGCAAAATATGCAGAATGGGGTCCTGCAATATTCTTTGTGCCTCACCTGGGATGGCCTCCAACACTGCCGACAGCTAGTGCAAGCCAACGACAGGTTCGGCATCGTGGTGTTTACTGACAAGTGTTTGGTACAGTTGGTCCAGACTCCCGTCATTTCTTTCCGGAAGTTCAGTGAGCCACGCACTCTAAAGCCCCGTCCCAAACATCCAGCCAAAGTACACGTGTGGGCCGGCATTTCTCGTCGTGGTCCAACACCATTAGTAATGTTCACGGGCATCATGAAGCCAGATTTCAAAGTGAGAAAATAACGTATCAGGAGTTTGAAAGCCTTTCCTGGATAGGTGGTTTCCCGACGGTCATCATCGTTTCATGCAAGGTAACAACCCGAAACACACATAGAAAAAGGCACAGGAGTGCTTTAGTCAGGAGTGATGCCATCAGATATGATGGCGAGCAAAAAATGGCCTTTTGGCGGATTGACATGGGGCAATTCTGGTCAGCAGGTCATAAGAACTACCTATTAATGGGACATCGATTACTTATAACGTACAGCAAAATATGCAGAATGGGGTCCTGCAATATTCTTTGTGCCTCATCTGGGATGGCCTCCAACACTGCCGACAGCTAGTGCGAGGCAACGACAGGTTCGGCAATGTGGTGTTTACTGTCAAGTGTTTGGTACAGTTGGTCCAGACTCCCATCCTTTCTTTCCGGAAGTTCAGTGAGCCACGCACTCTAAAGCCCCGTCCCAAACATCCAGCCAAAGTACACGTGTGGGCCGGCATTTCTCGTCGTGGTCCAACACCATTAGTAATGTTCACGGGCATCATGAAGCCAGATTTCAAAGTGAGAAAATAACGTATCAGGAGTTTGAAAGCCTTTCCTGGATAGGTGGTTTCCCGACGGTCATCATCGTTTCATGCAAGGTAACAACCCGAAACACACATAGAAAAAGGCACAGGAGTGCTTTAGTCAGGAATGATGCCATCAGATATAATGATGGCGAGCAAAAAATGGCCTTTTGGCGGATTGACATGGGGCAATTCTGGTCAGCAGGTCATAAGAACTACCTATTAATGGGACATCGATTACTTATAACGTACAGCAAAATATGCAGAATGGGGTCCTGCAATATTCTTTGTGCCTCATCTGGGATGGCCTCCAACACTGCTGACAGCTAGTGCGAGCCAACGACAGGTTCGGCAAGGTGGTGTTTACTGTCAAGTGTTTGGTACAGTTGGTCCAGACTCCCATCCTTTCTTTCCAAAAGGTCAGTAAGCCACGCACTCTAGAGCCCCATCCCAAACAGTCTAAAATACCTTATTAAAGTTCTGACAGCCCATATTGTTTGAGTTTATCGAGCTACATGTGCTGGCTGTATTTAGATGAATGATTATGCCATGTCCAAGTTATATCACAATGAGTCTTCTGAGACTGTATATTTTCTATAATGGGTTTACTTGTGAAATATGCTAAAATGAAGTCAAATTCAATTATTTTTCAGAACATGGATCTATTCCGCTTAACAACAGAAGTGAGGGCTAAGGCATTGATTATCAGAGGCCAGTGTTATAAGCTTGAGAATTCTATGAAGTTTGATATCGAGTCAATAAAAACGATGAGTGAGAAAGCTGAGAAGCTCATAGAGCTGACTGAGTAGACATTCGCCTGCATCAACTTGAAAATTTGAATGAGGAAAAAGCTATGGAAATTGAAAGACTGAAGAAAAAAGTAGAGGACTTGGAAAAGAATGAATAAAATAGTGGCCTGGTTTAGATGCTTCATTGATGCTCTGTGCAGTCATGTTCTCTGTTACACACATTGATACACTGCCCTGTCTATGAATCTAACATACTCATTAATGCACTCATTAAAGCACTGTGTATTATGTAATGTGGATACAGGGTACATGCATACACCCAGATGATGGGACATCGATTACTCATAACGTACAGCAAAATATGCAGAATGGGGTCCTGCAATATTCTTTGTGCCTCATCTGGGATGGCCACCAACACTGCCGACAGCTAGTGCAAGCCAACGACAGGTTCGGCAAAGTGGTGTTTACTGACAAGTGTTTGGTACAGTTGGTCCAGACTCCCGTCATTTCTTTCCGGAAGTTCAGTGAGCCACGCACTCTAAAGCCCCGTCCCAAACATCCAGCCAAAGTACACGTGTGGGCCGGCATTTCTCGTCGTGGTCCAACACCATTAGTAATGTTCACGGGCATCATGAAGCCAGATTTCAAAGTGAGAAAATAACGTATCAGGAGTTTGAAAGCCTTTCCTGGATAGGTGGTTTCCCGACGGTCATCATCGTTTCATGCAAGGTAACAACCCGAAACACACATAGAAAAAGGCACAGGAGTGCTTTAGTCAGGAGTGATGCCATCAGATATAATGATGGCGAGCAAAAAATGGCCTTTTGGCGGATTGACATGGGGCAATTCTGGTCATCAGGTCATAAGAACTACCTATTAATGGGACATCGATTACTTATAACGTACAGCAAAATATGCAGAATGGGGTCCTGCAATATTCTTTGTGCCTCACCTGGGATGGCCTCCAACACTGCCGACAGCTAGTGCAAGCCAACGACAGGTTCGGCAACGTGGTGTTTACTGACAAGTGTTTGGTACAGTTGGTCCAGACTCCCGTCCTTTCTTCCCGAAAGGTCAGTAAGCCACGCACTCCAAAGCCCCGTCCCAAACATCTAAAGCCCCATCCCAAGCAGTCTAAAATACCTTATTAAAGTTCTGACAGCCCATATTGTTTGAGTTTATCGAGCTACATGTACTGGCTGTATTTAGATGAATGATTATGCCATGTCCAAGTTATATCACAATGAGTCTTCTGAGACTGTATATTTTCTATAATGGGTTTACTTGTGAAATATGCTAAAATAAAGTCAAATTCAATTATTTTTCAGAACATGGATCTATTCCGCTTAACAACAGAAGTGAGGGCTAAGGCATTGATTATCAGAGGCCAGTGTTATAAGCTTGAGAATTCTATGAAGTTTGATATCGAGTCAATAAAAAAGATGAGTGAGAAAGCTGAGAAGCTCATAGAGCTGACTGAGTAGACATTCGCCTGCATCAACTTGAAAATTTGAATGAGGAAAAAGCTATGGAAATTGAAAGACTGAAGAAAAAAGTAGAGGACTTGGAAAAGAATGAATAAAATAGTGGCCTGGTTTAGATGCTTCATTGATGCTCTGTGCAGTCATGTTCTCTGTTACACACATTGATACACTGCCCTGTCTATGAATCTAACATACTCATTAATGCACTCATTAAAGCACTGTGTATTATGTAATGTGGATACAGGGTACATGCATACACCCAGATGATGGGACATCGATTACTCATAACGTACAGCAAAATATGCAGAATGGGGTCCTGCAATATTCTTTGTGCCTCATCTGGGATGGCCACCAACACTGCCGACAGCTAGTGCAAGCCAACGACAGGTTCGGCAACGTGGTGTTTACTGACAAGTGTTTGGTACAGTTGGTCCAGACTCCCGTCATTTCTTTCCGGAAGTTCAGTGAGCCACGCACTCTAAAGCCCCGTCCCAAACATCCAGCCAAAGTACACGTGTGGGCCGGCATTTCTCGTCGTGGTCCAACACCATTAGTAATGTTCACGGGCATCATGAAGCCAGATTTCAAAGTGAGAAAATAACTTATCAGGAGTTTGAAAGCCTTTCCTGGATAGGTGGTTTCCCAACGGTCATCATCGTTTCATGCAAGGTAATGACCCGAAACACACATAGAAAAAAGCACAGGAGTTTGCTTTAGTCAGGAGTGATGCCATCAGATATAATGATAGCGAGCAAAAAATGGCCTTCTGGCGGATTGACATGGGACAATTCTGGTCAGCAGGTCATAAGAACTACCTATTAATGGGACATCGATTTCTCATAACGTACAGCAAAATATGCAGAATGGGGTCCTGCAATATTCTTTGTGCCTCACCTGGGATGGCCTCCAACACTGCCGACAGCTAGTGCAAGCCAACGACAGGTTCTGCATCGTGGTGTTTACTGACAAGTGTTTGGTACAGTTGGTCCAGACTCCCGTCATTTCTTTCCGGAAGTTCAGTGAGCCACGCACTCTAAAGCCCCGTCCCAAACATCCAGCCAAAGTACACGTGTGGGCCAGCATTTCTCGTCGTGGTCCAACACCATTAGTAATGTTCACGGGCATCATGAAGCCAGATTTCAAAGTGAGAAAATAACGTATCAGGAGTTGGAAAGCCTTTCCTGGATAGGTGGTTTCCCGACGGTCATCATCGTTTCATGCAAGGTAACAACCTGAAACACACATAGAAAAAGGCACAGGAGTGCTTTAGTCAGGAGTGATGCCATCAGATATAATGATGGCGAGCAAAAAATGGCCTTTTGGCGGATTGACATGGGGCAATTCTGGTCAGCAGGTCATAAGAACTACCTATTAATGGGACATCGATTACTTATAACGTACAGCAAAATATGCAGAATGGGGTCCTGCAATATTCTTTGTGCCTCATCTGGGATGGTCTCCAACACTGCTGACAGCTAGTGCGAGCCAACGACAGGTTCGGCAATGTGGTGTTTACTGTCAAGTGTTTGGTACAGTTGGTCCAGACTCCCATCCTTTCTTTCCAAAAGGTCAGTAAGCCACGCACTCTAGAGCCCCATCCCAAACAGTCTAAAATACCTTATTAAAGTTCTGACAGCCCATATTGTTTGAGTTTATCGAGCTACATGTGCTGGCTGTATTTAGATGAATGATTATGCCATGTCCAAGTTATATCACAATGAGTCTTCTGAGACTGTATATTTTCTATAATGGGTTTACTTGTGAAATATGCTAAAATAAAGTCAAATTCAATTATTTTTCAGAACATGGATCTATTCCGCTTAACAACAGAAGTGAGGGCTAAGGCATTGATTATCAGAGGCCAGTGTTATAAGCTTGAGAATTCTATGAAGTTTGATATCGAGTCAATAAAAAAGATGAGTGAGAAAGCTAAGAAGCTCATAGAGCTGACTGAGTAGACATTCGCCTGCATCAACTTGAAAATTTGAATGAGGAAAAAGCTATGGAAATTGAAAGACTGAAGAAAAAAGTAGAGGACTTGGAAAAGAATGAATAAAATAGTGGCCTGGTTTAGATGCTTCATTGATGCTCTGTGCAGTCATGTTCTCTGTTACACACATTGATACACTGCCCTGTCTATGAATCTAACATACTCATTAATGCACTCATTAAAGCACTGTGTATTATGTAATGTGGATACAGGGTACATGCATACACCCAGATGATGGGACATCGATTACTCATAACGTACAGCAAAATATGCAGAATGGGGTCCTGCAATATTCTTTGTGCCTCATCTGGGATGGCCACCAACACTGCCGACAGCTAGTGCAAGCCAACGACAGGTTCGGCAACGTGGTGTTTACTGACAAGTGTTTGGTACAGTTGGTCCAGACTCCCGTCATTTCTTTCCGGAAGTTCAGTGAGCCACGCACTCTAAAGCCCCGTCCCAAACATCCAGCCAAAGTACACGTGTGGGCCGGCATTTCTCGTCGTGGTCCAACACCATTAGTAATGTTCACGGGCATCATGAAGCCAGATTTCAAAGTGAGAAAATAACTTATCAGGAGTTTGAAAGCCTTTCCTGGATAGGTGGTTTCCCAACGGTCATCATCGTTTCATGCAAGGTAATGACCCGAAACACACATAGAAAAAAGCACAGGAGTTTGCTTTAGTCAGGAGTGATGCCATCAGATATAATGATAGCGAGCAAAAAATGGCCTTCTGGCGGATTGACATGGGACAATTCTGGTCAGCAGGTCATAAGAACTACCTATTAATGGGACATCGATTTCTCATAACGTACAGCAAAATATGCAGAATGGGGTCCTGCAATATTCTTTGTGCCTCACCTGGGATGGCCTCCAACACTGCCGACAGCTAGTGCAAGCCAACGACAGGTTCTGCATCGTGGTGTTTACTGACAAGTGTTTGGTACAGTTGGTCCAGACTCCCGTCATTTCTTTCCGGAAGTTCAGTGAGCCACGCACTCTAAAGCCCCGTCCCAAACATCCAGCCAAAGTACACGTGTGGGCCAGCATTTCTCGTCGTGGTCCAACACCATTAGTAATGTTCACGGGCATCATGAAGCCAGATTTCAAAGTGAGAAAATAACGTATCAGGAGTTTGAAAGCCTTTCCTGGATAGGTGGTTTCCCGACGGTCATCATCGTTTCATGCAAGGTAACAACCTGAAACACACATAGAAAAAGGCACAGGAGTGCTTTAGTCAGGAGTGATGCCATCAGATATAATGATGGCGAGCAAAAAATGGCCTTTTGGCGGATTGACATGGGGCAATTCTGGTCAGCAGGTCATAAGAACTACCTATTAATGGGACATCGATTACTTATAACGTACAGCAAAATATGCAGAATGGGGTCCTGCAATATTCTTTGTGCCTCATCTGGGATGGTCTCCAACACTGCTGACAGCTAGTGCGAGCCAACGACAGGTTCGGCAATGTGGTGTTTACTGTCAAGTGTTTGGTACAGTTGGTCCAGACTCCCATCCTTTCTTTCCAAAAGGTCAGTAAGCCACGCACTCTAGAGCCCCATCCCAAACAGTCTAAAATACCTTATTAAAGTTCTGACAGCCCATATTGTTTGAGTTTATCGAGCTACATGTGCTGGCTGTATTTAGATGAATGATTATGCCATGTCCAAGTTATATCACAATGAGTCTTCTGAGACTGTATATTTTCTATAATGGGTTTACTTGTGAAATATGCTAAAATAAAGTCAAATTCAATTATTTTTCAGAACATGGATCTATTCCGCTTAACAACAGAAGTGAGGGCTAAGGCATTGATTATCAGAGGCCAGTGTTATAAGCTTGAGAATTCTATGAAGTTTGATATCGAGTCAATAAAAAAGATGAGTGAGAAAGCTAAGAAGCTCATAGAGCTGACTGAGTAGACATTCGCCTGCATCAACTTGAAAATTTGAATGAGGAAAAAGCTATGGAAATTGAAAGACTGAAGAAAAAAGTAGAGGACTTGGAAAAGAATGAATAAAATAGTGGCCTGGTTTAGATGCTTCATTGATGCTCTGTGCAGTCATGTTCTCTGTTACACACATTGATACACTGCCCTGTCTATGAATCTAACATACTCATTAATGCACTCATTAAAGCACTGTGTATTATGTAATGTGGATACAGGGTACATGCATACACCCAGATGATGGGACATCGATTACTCATAACGTACAGCAAAATATGCAGAATGGGGTCCTGCAATATTCTTTGTGCCTCATCTGGGATGGCCACCAACACTGCCGACAGCTAGTGCAAGCCAACGACAGGTTCGGCAACGTGGTGTTTACTGACAAGTGTTTGGTACAGTTGGTCCAGACTCCCGTCATTTCTTTCCGGAAGTTCAGTGAGCCAAGCACTCTAAAGCCCCGTCCCAAACATCCAGCCAAAGTACACGTGTGGGCCGGCATTTCTCGTCGTGGTCCAACACCATTAGTAATGTTCACGGGCATCATGAAGCCAGATTTCAAAGTGAGAAAATAACTTATCAGGAGTTTGAAAGCCTTTCCTGGATAGGTGGTTTCCCAACGGTCATCATCGTTTCATGCAAGGTAATGACCCGAAACACACATAGAAAAAAGCACAGGAGTTTGCTTTAGTCAGGAGTGATGCCATCAGATATAATGATAGCGAGCAAAAAATGGCCTTCTGGCGGATTGACATGGGACAATTCTGGTCAGCAGGTCATAAGAACTACCTATTAATGGGACATCGATTTCTCATAACGTACAGCAAAATATGCAGAATGGGGTCCTGCAATATTCTTTGTGCCTCACCTGGGATGGCCTCCAACACTGCCGACAGCTAGTGCAAGCCAACGACAGGTTCTGCATCGTGGTGTTTACTGACAAGTGTTTGGTACAGTTGGTCCAGACTCCCGTCATTTCTTTCCGGAAGTTCAGTGAGCCACGCACTCTAAAGCCCCGTCCCAAACATCCAGCCAAAGTACACGTGTGGGCCGGCATTTCTCGTCGTGGTCCAACACCATTAGTAATGTTCACGGGCATCATGAAGCCAGATTTCAAAGTGAGAAAATAACGTATCAGGAGTTTGAAAGCCTTTCCTGGATAGGTGGTTTCCCGACGGTCATCATCGTTTCATGCAAGGTAACAACCCGAAACACACATAGAAAAAGGCACAGGAGTGCTTAAGTCAGGAGTGATGCCATCAGATATAATGATGGCGAGCAAAAAATGGCCTTTTGGCGGATTGACATGGGGCAATTCTGGTCAGCAGGTCATAAGAACTACCTATTAATGGGACATCGATTACTTATAACGTACAGCAAAATATGCAGAATGGGGTCCTGCAATATTCTTTGTGCCTCATCTGGGATGGCCTCCAACACTGCTGACAGCTAGTGCGAGCCAACGACAGGTTCGGCAAGGTGGTGTTTACTGTCAAGTGTTTGGTACAGTTGGTCCAGACTCCCATCCTTTCTTTCCAAAAGGTCAGTAAGCCACGCACTCTAGAGCCCCATCCCAAACAGTCTAAAATACCTTATTAAAGTTCTGACAGCCCATATTGTTTGAGTTTATCGAGCTACATGTGCTGGCTGTATTTAGATGAATGATTATGCCATGTCCAAGTTATATCACAATGAGTCTTCTGAGACTGTATATTTTCTATAATGGGTTTACTTGTGAAATATGCTAAAATAAAGTCAAATTCAATTATTTTTCAGAACATGGATCTATTCCGCTTAACAACAGAAGTGAGGGCTAAGGCATTGATTATCAGAGGCCAGTGTTATAAGCTTGAGAATTCTATGAAGTTTGATATCGAGTCAATAAAAACGATAAGTGAGAAAGCTGAGAAGCTCATAGAGCTGACTGAGTAGACATTCGCCTGCATCAACTTGAAAATTTGAATGAGGAAAAAGCTATGGAAATTGAAAGACTGAAGAAAAAAGTAGAGGACTTGGAAAAGAATGAATAAAATAGTGGCCTGGTTTAGATGCTTCATTGATGCTCTGTGCAGTCATGTTCTCTGTTACACACATTGATACACTGCCCTGTCTATGAATCTAACATACTCATTAATGCACTCATTAAAGCACTGTGTATTATGTAATGTGGATACAGGGTACATGCATACACCCAGATGATGGGACATCGATTACTCATAACGTACAGCAAAATATGCAGAATGGGGTCCTGCAATATTCTTTGTGCCTCATCTGGGATGGCCACCAACACTGCCGACAGCTAGTGCAAGCCAACGACAGGTTCGGCAACGTGGTGTTTACTGACAAGTGTTTGGTACAGTTGGTCCAGACTCCCGTCATTTCTTTCCGGAAGTTCAGTGAGCCACGCACTCTAAAGCCCCGTCCCAAACATCCAGCCAAAGTACACGTGTGGGCCGGCATTTCTCGTCGTGGTCCAACACCATTAGTAATGTTCACGGGCATCATGAAGCCAGATTTCAAAGTGAGAAAATAACTTATCAGGAGTTTGAAAGCCTTTCCTGGATAGGTGGTTTCCCAACGGTCATCATCGTTTCATGCAAGGTAATGACCCGAAACACACATAGAAAAAAGCACAGGAGTTTGCTTTAGTCAGGAGTGATGCCATCAGATATAATGATAGCGAGCAAAAAATGGCCTTCTGGCGGATTGACATGGGACAATTCTGGTCAGCAGGTCATAAGAACTACCTATTAATGGGACATCGATTTCTCATAACGTACAGCAAAATATGCAGAATGGGGTCCTGCAATATTCTTTGTGCCTCACCTGGGATGGCCTCCAACACTGCCGACAGCTAGTGCAAGCCAACGACAGGTTCTGCATCGTGGTGTTTACTGACAAGTGTTTGGTACAGTTGGTCCAGACTCCCGTCATTTCTTTCCGGAAGTTCAGTGAGCCACGCACTCTAAAGCCCCGTCCCAAACATCCAGCCAAAGTACACGTGTGGGCCAGCATTTCTCGTCGTGGTCCAACACCATTAGTAATGTTCACGGGCATCATGAAGCCAGATTTCAAAGTGAGAAAATAACGTATCAGGAGTTGGAAAGCCTTTCCTGGATAGGTGGTTTCCCGACGGTCATCATCGTTTCATGCAAGGTAACAACCTGAAACACACATAGAAAAAGGCACAGGAGTGCTTTAGTCAGGAGTGATGCCATCAGATATAATGATGGCGAGCAAAAAATGGCCTTTTGGCGGATTGACATGGGGCAATTCTGGTCAGCAGGTCATAAGAACTACCTATTAATGGGACATCGATTACTTATAACGTACAGCAAAATATGCAGAATGGGGTCCTGCAATATTCTTTGTGCCTCATCTGGGATGGTCTCCAACACTGCTGACAGCTAGTGCGAGCCAACGACAGGTTCGGCAATGTGGTGTTTACTGTCAAGTGTTTGGTACAGTTGGTCCAGACTCCCATCCTTTCTTTCCAAAAGGTCAGTAAGCCACGCACTCTAGAGCCCCATCCCAAACAGTCTAAAATACCTTATTAAAGTTCTGACAGCCCATATTGTTTGAGTTTATCGAGCTACATGTGCTGGCTGTATTTAGATGAATGATTATGCCATGTCCAAGTTATATCACAATGAGTCTTCTGAGACTGTATATTTTCTATAATGGGTTTACTTGTGAAATATGCTAAAATAAAGTCAAATTCAATTATTTTTCAGAACATGGATCTATTCCGCTTAACAACAGAAGTGAGGGCTAAGGCATTGATTATCAGAGGCCAGTGTTATAAGCTTGAGAATTCTATGAAGTTTGATATCGAGTCAATAAAAAAGATGAGTGAGAAAGCTAAGAAGCTCATAGAGCTGACTGAGTAGACATTCGCCTGCATCAACTTGAAAATTTGAATGAGGAAAAAGCTATGGAAATTGAAAGACTGAAGAAAAAAGTAGAGGACTTGGAAAAGAATGAATAAAATAGTGGCCTGGTTTAGATGCTTCATTGATGCTCTGTGCAGTCATGTTCTCTGTTACACACATTGATACACTGCCCTGTCTATGAATCTAACATACTCATTAATGCACTCATTAAAGCACTGTGTATTATGTAATGTGGATACAGGGTACATGCATACACCCAGATGATGGGACATCGATTACTCATAACGTACAGCAAAATATGCAGAATGGGGTCCTGCAATATTCTTTGTGCCTCATCTGGGATGGCCACCAACACTGCCGACAGCTAGTGCAAGCCAACGACAGGTTCGGCAACGTGGTGTTTACTGACAAGTGTTTGGTACAGTTGGTCCAGACTCCCGTCATTTCTTTCCGGAAGTTCAGTGAGCCACGCACTCTAAAGCCCCGTCCCAAACATCCAGCCAAAGTACACGTGTGGGCCGGCATTTCTTGTCGTGGTCCAACACCATTAGTAATGTTCACGGGCATCATGAAGCCAGATTTCAAAGTGAGAAAATAACTTATCAGGAGTTTGAAAGCCTTTCCTGGATAGGTGGTTTCCCAACGGTCATCATCGTTTCATGCAAGGTAATGACCCGAAACACACATAGAAAAAAGCACAGGAGTTTGCTTTAGTCAGGAGTGATGCCATCAGATATAATGATAGCGAGCAAAAAATGGCCTTCTGGCGGATTGACATGGGACAATTCTGGTCAGCAGGTCATAAGAACTACCTATTAATGGGACATCGATTTCTCATAACGTACAGCAAAATATGCAGAATGGGGTCCTGCAATATTCTTTGTGCCTCACCTGGGATGGCCTCCAACACTGCCGACAGCTAGTGCAAGCCAACGACAGGTTCTGCATCGTGGTGTTTACTGACAAGTGTTTGGTACAGTTGGTCCAGACTCCCGTCATTTCTTTCCGGAAGTTCAGTGAGCCACGCACTCTAAAGCCCCGTCCCAAACATCCAGCCAAAGTACACGTGTGGGCCGGCATTTCTCGTCGTGGTCCAACACCATTAGTAATGTTCACGGGCATCATGAAGCCAGATTTCAAAGTGAGAAAATAACGTATCAGGAGTTTGAAAGCCTTTCCTGGATAGGTGGTTTCCCGACGGTCATCATCGTTTCATGCAAGGTAACAACCCGAAACACACATAGAAAAAGGCACAGGAGTGCTTTAGTCAGGAGTGATGCCATCAGATATAATGATGGCGAGCAAAAAATGGCCTTTTGGCGGATTGACATGGGGCAATTCTGGTCAGCAGGTCATAAGAACTACCTATTAATGGGACATCGATTACTTATAACGTACAGCAAAATATGCAGAATGGGGTCCTGCAATATTCTTTGTGCCTCATCTGGGATGGCCTCCAACACTGCTGACAGCTAGTGCGAGCCAACGACAGGTTCGGCAAGGTGGTGTTTACTGTCAAGTGTTTGGTACAGTTGGTCCAGACTCCCATCCTTTCTTTCCAAAAGGTCAGTAAGCCACGCACTCTAGAGCCCCATCCCAAACAGTCTAAAATACCTTATTAAAGTTCTGACAGCCCATATTGTTTGAGTTTATCGAGCTACATGTGCTGGCTGTATTTAGATGAATGATTATGCCATGTCCAAGTTATATCACAATGAGTCTTCTGAGACTGTATATTTTCTATAATGGGTTTACTTGTGAAATATGCTAAAATAAAGTCAAATTCAATTATTTTTCAGAACATGGATCTATTCCGCTTAACAACAGAAGTGAGGGCTAAGGCATTGATTATCAGAGGCCAGTGTTATAAGCTTGAGAATTCTATGAAGTTTGATATCGAGTCAATAAAAACGATAAGTGAGAAAGCTGAGAAGCTCATAGAGCTGACTGAGTAGACATTCGCCTGCATCAACTTGAAAATTTGAATGAGGAAAAAGCTATGGAAATTGAAAGACTGAAGAAAAAAGTAGAGGACTTGGAAAAGAATGAATAAAATAGTGGCCTGGTTTAGATGCTTCATTGATGCTCTGTGCAGTCATGTTCTCTGTTACACACATTGATACACTGCCCTGTCTATGAATCTAACATACTCATTAATGCACTCATTAAAGCACTGTGTATTATGTAATGTGGATACAGGGTACATGCATACACCCAGATGATGGGACATCGATTACTCATAACGTACAGCAAAATATGCAGAATGGGGTCCTGCAATATTCTTTGTGCCTCATCTGGGATGGCCACCAACACTGCCGACAGCTAGTGCAAGCCAACGACAGGTTCGGCAACGTGGTGTTTACTGACAAGTGTTTGGTACAGTTGGTCCAGACTCCCGTCATTTCTTTCCGGAAGTTCAGTGAGCCACGCACTCTAAAGCCCCGTCCCAAACATCCAGCCAAAGTACACGTGTGGGCCGGCATTTCTCGTCGTGGTCCAACACCATTAGTAATGTTCACGGGCATCATGAAGCCAGATTTCAAAGTGAGAAAATAACTTATCAGGAGTTTGAAAGCCTTTCCTGGATAGGTGGTTTCCCAACGGTCATCATCGTTTCATGCAAGGTAATGACCCGAAACACACATAGAAAAAAGCACAGGAGTTTGCTTTAGTCAGGAGTGATGCCATCAGATATAATGATAGCGAGCAAAAAATGGCCTTCTGGCGGATTGACATGGGACAATTCTGGTCAGCAGGTCATAAGAACTACCTATTAATGGGACATCGATTTCTCATAACGTACAGCAAAATATGCAGAATGGGGTCCTGCAATATTCTTTGTGCCTCACCTGGGATGGCCTCCAACACTGCCGACAGCTAGTGCAAGCCAACGACAGGTTCTGCATCGTGGTGTTTACTGACAAGTGTTTGGTACAGTTGGTCCAGACTCCCGTCATTTCTTTCCGGAAGTTCAGTGAGCCACGCACTCTAAAGCCCCGTCCCAAACATCCAGCCAAAGTACACGTGTGGGCCAGCATTTCTCGTCGTGGTCCAACACCATTAGTAATGTTCACGGGCATCATGAAGCCAGATTTCAAAGTGAGAAAATAACGTATCAGGAGTTTGAAAGCCTTTCCTGGATAGGTGGTTTCCCGACGGTCATCATCGTTTCATGCAAGGTAACAACCTGAAACACACATAGAAAAAGGCACAGGAGTGCTTTAGTCAGGAGTGATGCCATCAGATATAATGATGGCGAGCAAAAAATGGCCTTTTGGCGGATTGACATGGGGCAATTCTGGTCAGCAGGTCATAAGAACTACCTATTAATGGGACATCGATTACTTATAACGTACAGCAAAATATGCAGAATGGGGTCCTGCAATATTCTTTGTGCCTCATCTGGGATGGTCTCCAACACTGCTGACAGCTAGTGCGAGCCAACGACAGGTTCGGCAATGTGGTGTTTACTGTCAAGTGTTTGGTACAGTTGGTCCAGACTCCCATCCTTTCTTTCCAAAAGGTCAGTAAGCCACGCACTCTAGAGCCCCATCCCAAACAGTCTAAAATACCTTATTAAAGTTCTGACAGCCCATATTGTTTGAGTTTATCGAGCTACATGTGCTGGCTGTATTTAGATGAATGATTATGCCATGTCCAAGTTATATCACAATGAGTCTTCTGAGACTGTATATTTTCTATAATGGGTTTACTTGTGAAATATGCTAAAATAAAGTCAAATTCAATTATTTTTCAGAACATGGATCTATTCCGCTTAACAACAGAAGTGAGGGCTAAGGCATTGATTATCAGAGGCCAGTGTTATAAGCTTGAGAATTCTATGAAGTTTGATATCGAGTCAATAAAAAAGATGAGTGAGAAAGCTAAGAAGCTCATAGAGCTGACTGAGTAGACATTCGCCTGCATCAACTTGAAAATTTGAATGAGGAAAAAGCTATGGAAATTGAAAGACTGAAGAAAAAAGTAGAGGACTTGGAAAAGAATGAATAAAATAGTGGCCTGGTTTAGATGCTTCATTGATGCTCTGTGCAGTCATGTTCTCTGTTACACACATTGATACACTGCCCTGTCTATGAATCTAACATACTCATTAATGCACTCATTAAAGCACTGTGTATTATGTAATGTGGATACAGGGTACATGCATACACCCAGATGATGGGACATCGATTACTCATAACGTACAGCAAAATATGCAGAATGGGGTCCTGCAATATTCTTTGTGCCTCATCTGGGATGGCCACCAACACTGCCGACAGCTAGTGCAAGCCAACGACAGGTTCGGCAACGTGGTGTTTACTGACAAGTGTTTGGTACAGTTGGTCCAGACTCCCGTCATTTCTTTCCGGAAGTTCAGTGAGCCAAGCACTCTAAAGCCCCGTCCCAAACATCCAGCCAAAGTACACGTGTGGGCCGGCATTTCTCGTCGTGGTCCAACACCATTAGTAATGTTCACGGGCATCATGAAGCCAGATTTCAAAGTGAGAAAATAACTTATCAGGAGTTTGAAAGCCTTTCCTGGATAGGTGGTTTCCCAACGGTCATCATCGTTTCATGCAAGGTAATGACCCGAAACACACATAGAAAAAAGCACAGGAGTTTGCTTTAGTCAGGAGTGATGCCATCAGATATAATGATAGCGAGCAAAAAATGGCCTTCTGGCGGATTGACATGGGACAATTCTGGTCAGCAGGTCATAAGAACTACCTATTAATGGGACATCGATTTCTCATAACGTACAGCAAAATATGCAGAATGGGGTCCTGCAATATTCTTTGTGCCTCACCTGGGATGGCCTCCAACACTGCCGACAGCTAGTGCAAGCCAACGACAGGTTCTGCATCGTGGTGTTTACTGACAAGTGTTTGGTACAGTTGGTCCAGACTCCCGTCATTTCTTTCCGGAAGTTCAGTGAGCCACGCACTCTAAAGCCCCGTCCCAAACATCCAGCCAAAGTACACGTGTGGGCCGGCATTTCTCGTCGTGGTCCAACACCATTAGTAATGTTCACGGGCATCATGAAGCCAGATTTCAAAGTGAGAAAATAACGTATCAGGAGTTTGAAAGCCTTTCCTGGATAGGTGGTTTCCCGACGGTCATCATCGTTTCATGCAAGGTAACAACCCGAAACACACATAGAAAAAGGCACAGGAGTGCTTAAGTCAGGAGTGATGCCATCAGATATAATGATGGCGAGCAAAAAATGGCCTTTTGGCGGATTGACATGGGGCAATTCTGGTCAGCAGGTCATAAGAACTACCTATTAATGGGACATCGATTACTTATAACGTACAGCAAAATATGCAGAATGGGGTCCTGCAATATTCTTTGTGCCTCATCTGGGATGGCCTCCAACACTGCTGACAGCTAGTGCGAGCCAACGACAGGTTCGGCAAGGTGGTGTTTACTGTCAAGTGTTTGGTACAGTTGGTCCAGACTCCCATCCTTTCTTTCCAAAAGGTCAGTAAGCCACGCACTCTAGAGCCCCATCCCAAACAGTCTAAAATACCTTATTAAAGTTCTGACAGCCCATATTGTTTGAGTTTATCGAGCTACATGTGCTGGCTGTATTTAGATGAATGATTATGCCATGTCCAAGTTATATCACAATGAGTCTTCTGAGACTGTATATTTTCTATAATGGGTTTACTTGTGAAATATGCTAAAATAAAGTCAAATTCAATTATTTTTCAGAACATGGATCTATTCCGCTTAACAACAGAAGTGAGGGCTAAGGCATTGATTATCAGAGGCCAGTGTTATAAGCTTGAGAATTCTATGAAGTTTGATATCGAGTCAATAAAAACGATAAGTGAGAAAGCTGAGAAGCTCATAGAGCTGACTGAGTAGACATTCGCCTGCATCAACTTGAAAATTTGAATGAGGAAAAAGCTATGGAAATTGAAAGACTGAAGAAAAAAGTAGAGGACTTGGAAAAGAATGAATAAAATAGTGGCCTGGTTTAGATGCTTCATTGATGCTCTGTGCAGTCATGTTCTCTGTTACACACATTGATACACTGCCCTGTCTATGAATCTAACATACTCATTAATGCACTCATTAAAGCACTGTGTATTATGTAATGTGGATACAGGGTACATGCATACACCCAGATGATGGGACATCGATTACTCATAACGTACAGCAAAATATGCAGAATGGGGTCCTGCAATATTCTTTGTGCCTCATCTGGGATGGCCACCAACACTGCCGACAGCTAGTGCAAGCCAACGACAGGTTCGGCAACGTGGTGTTTACTGACAAGTGTTTGGTACAGTTGGTCCAGACTCCCGTCATTTCTTTCCGGAAGTTCAGTGAGCCACGCACTCTAAAGCCCCGTCCCAAACATCCAGCCAAAGTACACGTGTGGGCCGGCATTTCTCGTCGTGGTCCAACACCATTAGTAATGTTCACGGGCATCATGAAGCCAGATTTCAAAGTGAGAAAATAACTTATCAGGAGTTTGAAAGCCTTTCCTGGATAGGTGGTTTCCCAACGGTCATCATCGTTTCATGCAAGGTAATGACCCGAAACACACATAGAAAAAAGCACAGGAGTTTGCTTTAGTCAGGAGTGATGCCATCAGATATAATGATAGCGAGCAAAAAATGGCCTTCTGGCGGATTGACATGGGACAATTCTGGTCAGCAGGTCATAAGAACTACCTATTAATGGGACATCGATTTCTCATAACGTACAGCAAAATATGCAGAATGGGGTCCTGCAATATTCTTTGTGCCTCACCTGGGATGGCCTCCAACACTGCCGACAGCTAGTGCAAGCCAACGACAGGTTCTGCATCGTGGTGTTTACTGACAAGTGTTTGGTACAGTTGGTCCAGACTCCCGTCATTTCTTTCCGGAAGTTCAGTGAGCCACGCACTCTAAAGCCCCGTCCCAAACATCCAGCCAAAGTACACGTGTGGGCCAGCATTTCTCGTCGTGGTCCAACACCATTAGTAATGTTCACGGGCATCATGAAGCCAGATTTCAAAGTGAGAAAATAACGTATCAGGAGTTGGAAAGCCTTTCCTGGATAGGTGGTTTCCCGACGGTCATCATCGTTTCATGCAAGGTAACAACCTGAAACACACATAGAAAAAGGCACAGGAGTGCTTTAGTCAGGAGTGATGCCATCAGATATAATGATGGCGAGCAAAAAATGGCCTTTTGGCGGATTGACATGGGGCAATTCTGGTCAGCAGGTCATAAGAACTACCTATTAATGGGACATCGATTACTTATAACGTACAGCAAAATATGCAGAATGGGGTCCTGCAATATTCTTTGTGCCTCATCTGGGATGGTCTCCAACACTGCTGACAGCTAGTGCGAGCCAACGACAGGTTCGGCAATGTGGTGTTTACTGTCAAGTGTTTGGTACAGTTGGTCCAGACTCCCATCCTTTCTTTCCAAAAGGTCAGTAAGCCACGCACTCTAGAGCCCCATCCCAAACAGTCTAAAATACCTTATTAAAGTTCTGACAGCCCATATTGTTTGAGTTTATCGAGCTACATGTGCTGGCTGTATTTAGATGAATGATTATGCCATGTCCAAGTTATATCACAATGAGTCTTCTGAGACTGTATATTTTCTATAATGGGTTTACTTGTGAAATATGCTAAAATAAAGTCAAATTCAATTATTTTTCAGAACATGGATCTATTCCGCTTAACAACAGAAGTGAGGGCTAAGGCATTGATTATCAGAGGCCAGTGTTATAAGCTTGAGAATTCTATGAAGTTTGATATCGAGTCAATAAAAAAGATGAGTGAGAAAGCTAAGAAGCTCATAGAGCTGACTGAGTAGACATTCGCCTGCATCAACTTGAAAATTTGAATGAGGAAAAAGCTATGGAAATTGAAAGACTGAAGAAAAAAGTAGAGGACTTGGAAAAGAATGAATAAAATAGTGGCCTGGTTTAGATGCTTCATTGATGCTCTGTGCAGTCATGTTCTCTGTTACACACATTGATACACTGCCCTGTCTATGAATCTAACATACTCATTAATGCACTCATTAAAGCACTGTGTATTATGTAATGTGGATACAGGGTACATGCATACACCCAGATGATGGGACATCGATTACTCATAACGTACAGCAAAATATGCAGAATGGGGTCCTGCAATATTCTTTGTGCCTCATCTGGGATGGCCACCAACACTGCCGACAGCTAGTGCAAGCCAACGACAGGTTCGGCAACGTGGTGTTTACTGACAAGTGTTTGGTACAGTTGGTCCAGACTCCCGTCATTTCTTTCCGGAAGTTCAGTGAGCCACGCACTCTAAAGCCCCGTCCCAAACATCCAGCCAAAGTACACGTGTGGGCCGGCATTTCTCGTCGTGGTCCAACACCATTAGTAATGTTCACGGGCATCATGAAGCCAGATTTCAAAGTGAGAAAATAACTTATCAGGAGTTTGAAAGCCTTTCCTGGATAGGTGGTTTCCCAACGGTCATCATCGTTTCATGCAAGGTAATGACCCGAAACACACATAGAAAAAAGCACAGGAGTTTGCTTTAGTCAGGAGTGATGCCATCAGATATAATGATAGCGAGCAAAAAATGGCCTTCTGGCGGATTGACATGGGACAATTCTGGTCAGCAGGTCATAAGAACTACCTATTAATGGGACATCGATTTCTCATAACGTACAGCAAAATATGCAGAATGGGGTCCTGCAATATTCTTTGTGCCTCACCTGGGATGGCCTCCAACACTGCCGACAGCTAGTGCAAGCCAACGACAGGTTCTGCATCGTGGTGTTTACTGACAAGTGTTTGGTACAGTTGGTCCAGACTCCCGTCATTTCTTTCCGGAAGTTCAGTGAGCCACGCACTCTAAAGCCCCGTCCCAAACATCCAGCCAAAGTACACGTGTGGGCCAGCATTTCTCGTCGTGGTCCAACACCATTAGTAATGTTCACGGGCATCATGAAGCCAGATTTCAAAGTGAGAAAATAACGTATCAGGAGTTTGAAAGCCTTTCCTGGATAGGTGGTTTCCCGACGGTCATCATCGTTTCATGCAAGGTAACAACCTGAAACACACATAGAAAAAGGCACAGGAGTGCTTTAGTCAGGAGTGATGCCATCAGATATAATGATGGCGAGCAAAAAATGGCCTTTTGGCGGATTGACATGGGGCAATTCTGGTCAGCAGGTCATAAGAACTACCTATTAATGGGACATCGATTACTTATAACGTACAGCAAAATATGCAGAATGGGGTCCTGCAATATTCTTTGTGCCTCATCTGGGATGGTCTCCAACACTGCTGACAGCTAGTGCGAGCCAACGACAGGTTCGGCAATGTGGTGTTTACTGTCAAGTGTTTGGTACAGTTGGTCCAGACTCCCATCCTTTCTTTCCAAAAGGTCAGTAAGCCACGCACTCTAGAGCCCCATCCCAAACAGTCTAAAATACCTTATTAAAGTTCTGACAGCCCATATTGTTTGAGTTTATCGAGCTACATGTGCTGGCTGTATTTAGATGAATGATTATGCCATGTCCAAGTTATATCACAATGAGTCTTCTGAGACTGTATATTTTCTATAATGGGTTTACTTGTGAAATATGCTAAAATAAAGTCAAATTCAATTATTTTTCAGAACATGGATCTATTCCGCTTAACAACAGAAGTGAGGGCTAAGGCATTGATTATCAGAGGCCAGTGTTATAAGCTTGAGAATTCTATGAAGTTTGATATCGAGTCAATAAAAAAGATGAGTGAGAAAGCTAAGAAGCTCATAGAGCTGACTGAGTAGACATTCGCCTGCATCAACTTGAAAATTTGAATGAGGAAAAAGCTATGGAAATTGAAAGACTGAAGAAAAAAGTAGAGGACTTGGAAAAGAATGAATAAAATAGTGGCCTGGTTTAGATGCTTCATTGATGCTCTGTGCAGTCATGTTCTCTGTTACACACATTGATACACTGCCCTGTCTATGAATCTAACATACTCATTAATGCACTCATTAAAGCACTGTGTATTATGTAATGTGGATACAGGGTACATGCATACACCCAGATGATGGGACATCGATTACTCATAACGTACAGCAAAATATGCAGAATGGGGTCCTGCAATATTCTTTGTGCCTCATCTGGGATGGCCACCAACACTGCCGACAGCTAGTGCAAGCCAACGACAGGTTCGGCAACGTGGTGTTTACTGACAAGTGTTTGGTACAGTTGGTCCAGACTCCCGTCATTTCTTTCCGGAAGTTCAGTGAGCCAAGCACTCTAAAGCCCCGTCCCAAACATCCAGCCAAAGTACACGTGTGGGCCGGCATTTCTCGTCGTGGTCCAACACCATTAGTAATGTTCACGGGCATCATGAAGCCAGATTTCAAAGTGAGAAAATAACTTATCAGGAGTTTGAAAGCCTTTCCTGGATAGGTGGTTTCCCAACGGTCATCATCGTTTCATGCAAGGTAATGACCCGAAACACACATAGAAAAAAGCACAGGAGTTTGCTTTAGTCAGGAGTGATGCCATCAGATATAATGATAGCGAGCAAAAAATGGCCTTCTGGCGGATTGACATGGGACAATTCTGGTCAGCAGGTCATAAGAACTACCTATTAATGGGACATCGATTTCTCATAACGTACAGCAAAATATGCAGAATGGGGTCCTGCAATATTCTTTGTGCCTCACCTGGGATGGCCTCCAACACTGCCGACAGCTAGTGCAAGCCAACGACAGGTTCTGCATCGTGGTGTTTACTGACAAGTGTTTGGTACAGTTGGTCCAGACTCCCGTCATTTCTTTCCGGAAGTTCAGTGAGCCACGCACTCTAAAGCCCCGTCCCAAACATCCAGCCAAAGTACACGTGTGGGCCGGCATTTCTCGTCGTGGTCCAACACCATTAGTAATGTTCACGGGCATCATGAAGCCAGATTTCAAAGTGAGAAAATAACGTATCAGGAGTTTGAAAGCCTTTCCTGGATAGGTGGTTTCCCGACGGTCATCATCGTTTCATGCAAGGTAACAACCCGAAACACACATAGAAAAAGGCACAGGAGTGCTTTAGTCAGGAGTGATGCCATCAGATATAATGATGGCGAGCAAAAAATGGCCTTTTGGCGGATTGACATGGGGCAATTCTGGTCATCAGGTCATAAGAACTACCTATTAATGGGACATCGATTACTTATAACGTACAGCAAAATATGCAGAATGGGGTCCTGCAATATTCTTTGTGCCTCACCTGGGATGGCCTCCAACACTGGCGACAGCTAGTGCAAGCCAACGACAGGTTCGGCAACGTGGTGTTTACTGACAAGTGTTTGGTACAGTTGGTCCAGACTCCCGTCCTTTCTTTCCGAAAGGTCAGTAAGCCACGCACTCCAAAGCCCCGTCCCAAACATCTAAAGCCCCATCCCAAGCAGTCTAAAATACCTTATTAAAGTTCTGACAGCCCATATTGTTTGAGTTTATCGAGCTACATGTACTGGCTGTATTTAGATGAATGATTATGCCATGTCCAAGTTATATCACAATGAGTCTTCTGAGACTGTATATTTTCTATAATGGGTTTACTTGTGAAATATGCTAAAATAAAGTCAAATTCAATTATTTTTCAGAACATGGATCTATTCCGCTTAACAACAGAAGTGAGGGCTAAGGCATTGATTATCAGAGGCCAGTGTTATAAGCTTGAGAATTCTATGAAGTTTGATATCGAGTCAATAAAAAAGATGAGTGAGAAAGCTGAGAAGCTCATAGAGCTGACTGAGTAGACATTCGCCTGCATCAACTTGAAAATTTGAATGAGGAAAAAGCTATGGAAATTGAAAGACTGAAGAAAAAAGTAGAGGACTTGGAAAAGAATGAATAAAATAGTGGCCTGGTTTAGATGCTTCATTGATGCTCTGTGCAGTCATGTTCTCTGTTACACACATTGATACACTGCCCTGTCTATGAATCTAACATACTCATTAAAGCACTGTGTATTATGTAATGTGGATACAGGGTACATGCATACACCCAGATGATGGGACATCGATTACTCATAACGTACAGCAAAATATGCAGAATGGGGTCCTGCAATATTCTTTGTGCCTCATCTGGGATGGCCACCAACACTGCCGACAGCTAGTGCAAGCCAACGATAGGTTCGGCAACGTGGTGTTTACTGACAAGTGTTTGGTACAGTTGGTCCAGACTCCCGTCATTTCTTTCCGGAAGTTCAGTGAGCCACGCACTCTAAAGCCCCGTCCCAAACATCCAGCCAAAGTACACGTGTGGGCCGGCATTTCTCGTCGTGGTCCAACACCATTAGTAATGTTCACGGGCATCATGAAGCCAGATTTCAAAGTGAGAAAATAACTTATCAGGAGTTTGAAAGCCTTTCCTGGATAGGTGGTTTCCCAACGGTCATCATCGTTTCATGCAAGGTAATGACCCGAAACACACATAGAAAAAAGCACAGGAGTTTGCTTTAGTCAGGAGTGATGCCATCAGATATAATGATAGCGAGCAAAAAATGGCCTTCTGGCGGATTGACATGGGACAATTCTGGTCAGCAGGTCATAAGAACTACCTATTAATGGGACATCGATTTCTCATAATGTACAGCAAAATATGCAGAATGGGGTCCTGCAATATTCTTTGTGCCTCACCTGGGATGGCCTCCAACACTGCCGACAGCTAGTGCAAGCCAACGACAGGCTCGGCAACGTGGTGTTTACTGACAAGTGTTTGGTACAGTTGGTCCAGACTCCCGTCATTTCTTTCCGGAAGTTCAGTGAGCCACGCACTCTAAAGCCCAGTCCCAAACATCCAGCCAAAGTACACGTGTGGGTCGGCATTTCTCGTCGTGGTCCAACACCATTAGTAATGTTCACGGGCATCATGAAGGCAGATTTCAAAGTGAGAAAATAACTTATCAGGAGTTTGAAAGCCTTTCCTGGATAGGTGGTTTCCCAACGGTCATCATCGTTTCATGCAAGGTAATGACCCGAAACACACATAGAAAAAAGCACAGGAGTTTGCTTTAGTCAGGAGTGATGCCATCAGATATAATGATAGCGAGCAAAAAATGGCCTTCTGGCGGATTGACATGGGACAATTCTGGTCAGCAGGTCATAAGAACTACCTATTAATGGGACATCGATTTCTCATAACGTACAGCAAAATATGCAGAATGGGGTCCTGCAATATTCTTTGTGCCTCACCTGGGATGGCCTCCAACACTGCCGACAGCTAGTGCAAGCCAACGACAGGCTCGGGAACGTGGTGTTTACTGACAAGTGTTTGGTACAGTTGGTCCAGACTCCCGTCATTTCTTTCCGGAAGTTCAGTGAGCCACGCACTCTAAAGCCCCGTCCCAAACATCCAGCCAAAGTACTCGTGTGGGCCGGCATTTCTCGTCGTGGTCCAACACCATTAGTAATGTTCACGGGCATCATGAAGGCAGATTTCAAAGTGAGAAAATAACTTATCAGGAGTTTGAAAGCCTTTCCTGGATAGGTGGTTTCCCAACGGTCATCATCGTTTCATGCAAGGTAATGACCCGAAACACACATAGAAAAAAGCACAGGAGTTTGCTTTAGTCAGGAGTGATGCCATCAGATATAATGATAGCGAGCAAAAAATGGCCTTCTGGCGGATTGACATGGGACAATTCTGGTCAGCAGGTCATAAGAACTACCTATTAATGGGACATCGATTTCTCATAACGTACAGCAAAATATGCAGAATGGGGTCCTGCAATATTCTTTGTGCCTCACCTGGGATGGCCTCCAACACTGCCGACAGCTAGTGCAAGCCAACGACAGGTTCGGCAACGTGGTGTTTACTGTCAAGTGTTTGGTACAGTTGGTCCAGACTCCCGTCCTTTCTTTCCGAAATGTCAGTTAGCCACGCACTCCAAAGCCCCGTCCCAAACATCTAAAGCCCCATCCCAAGCAGTCTAAAATACCTTATTAAAGTTCTGACAGCCCATATTGTTTGAGTTTATCGAGCTACATGTACTGGCTGTATTTAGATGAATGATTATGCCATGTCCAAGTTATATCACAATGAGTCTTCTGAGACTGTATATTTTCTATAATGGGTTTACTTGTGAAATATGCTAAAATAAAGTCAAATTCAATTATTTTTCAGAACATGGATCTATTCCGCTTAACAACAGAAGTGAGGGCTAAGGCATTGATTATCAGAGGCCAGTGTTATAAGCTTGAGAATTCTATGAAGTTTGATATCGAGTCAATAAAAAAGATGAGTGAGAAAGCTGAGAAGCTCATAGAGCTGACTGAGTAGACATTCGCCTGCATCAACTTGAAAATTTGAATGAGGAAAAAGCTATGGAAATTGAAAGACTGAAGAAAAAAGTAGAGGACTTGGAAAGAATGAATAAAATAGTGGCCTGGTTTAGATGCTTCATTGATGCTCTGTGCAGTCATGTTCTCTGTTACACACATTGATACACTGCCCTGTCTATGAATCTAACATACTCATTAATGCACTCATTAATGCACTGTGTATTATGTAATGTGGATACAGGGTACATGCATACACCCAGATGATACACTATATTATTGAAACTGCCTGTGCTTTAGTCAGGAGTGATGCCATCAGATATAATGATGGCGGGCAAACAACGGCCTTCTGGCGGATTGACAGGGGACAATTCTGGTCAGCAGGTCATAAGAACTACCTCTTAATGGGACATCGATTACTCATAACGCACAGCAAAATATACAGAATGGGGTCCTGCAATATTCTTTGTGCCTCATCTGGGATGGCCTCCAACACTGTTGAAAACTAGTGCAAGCCAACGACAGGTTCGGAAACGTGGTCTTTACTGACAAGTGTTTGGTACAGTTGGTCCAGACTCCCGTCCTTTCTTTCCGAAAGGTTAGTAAGCCACGCACTCTAAAGCCCCGTTCCAAACATCCAGCCAAGGTACATGTGTGGGCCGGCATTTCTCGTCGTGGTCCAACACCATTAGTGACGTTCACGGGCATCATGAAGCCAGATTTCAAAGTGAGGAATAACGTATCAGGAGTTTGAAAGCCTTTCCTGGATAGGTGGTTTCCCAACGGTCATCATCGTTTCATGCAAGGTAACAACCCGAAACACACATAGTAAAAGGCACAGGAGTGGTTTAGTCAGGAGTGATGCCGTCATATATAATGATGGCGAGCAAACAACGGCCTTCTGGCGGATTGACATGGGACAATTCTGGTCAGCAGGTCATTAGAACTACCTCTTAATGGGACATCAATTTTTCATAACGTACAGCAAAATATGCAGAATGGGGTCCTGCAATATTCTTTGTGCCTCACCTGGGATGGCCTCCAACACTGCCGACAGCTAGTGCAAGCCAACGACAGGCTCGGCAACGTGGTGTTTACTGACAAGTGTTTGGTACAGTTGGTCCAGACTCCCGTCATTTCTTTCCGGAAGTTCAGTGAGCCACGCACTCTAAAGCCCCATCCCAAACATCCAGCCAAAGTACACGTGTGGGCCGGCATTTCTCGTCGTGGTCCAACACCATTAGTAATGTTCACGGGCATCATGAAGCCAGATTTCAAAGTGAGAAAATAACTTATCAGGAGTTTGAAAGCCTTTCCTGGATAGGTGGTTTCCCAACGGTCATCGTTTCATGCAAGGTAATGACCCGAAACACACATAGAAAAAAGCACAGGAGTTTGCTTTAGTCAGGAGTGATGCCATCAGATATAATGATAGCGAGCAAAAAATGGCCTTCTGGCGGATTGACATGGGACAATTCTGGTCAGCAGGTCATAAGAACTACCTATTAATGGGACATCGATTTCTCATAACGTACAGCAAAATATGCAGAATGGGGTCCTGCAATATTCTTTGTGCCTCACCTGGGATGGCCTCCAACACTGCCGACAGCTAGTGCAAGCCAACGACAGGTTCGGCAACGTGGTGTTTACTGACAAGTGTTTGGTACAGTTGGTCCAGACTCCCGTCCTTTCTTTCCGAAAGGTCAGTAAGCCACGCACTCCAAAGCCCCGTCCCAAACATCTAAAGCCCCATCCCAAGCAGTCTAAAATACCTTATTAAAGTTCTGACAGCCCATATTGTTTGAGTTTATCGAGCTACATGTACTGGCTGTATTTAGATGAATGATTATGCCATGTCCAAGTTATATCACAATGAGTCTTCTGAGACTGTATATTTTCTATAATGGGTTTACTTGTGAAATATGCTAAAATAAAGTCAAATTCAATTATTTTTCAGAACATGGATCTATTCCGCTTAACAACAGAAGTGAGGGCTAAGGCATTGATTATCAGAGGCCAGTGTTATAAGCTTGAGAATTCTATGAAGTTTGATATCGAGTCAATAAAAAAGATGAGTGAGAAAGCTGAGAAGCTCATAGAGCTGACTGAGTAGACATTCGCCTGCATCAACTTGAAAATTTGAATGAGGAAAAAGCTATGGAAATTGAAAGACTGAAGAAAAAAGTAGAGGACTTGGAAAGAATGAATAAAATAGTGGCCTGGTTTAGATGCTTCATTGATGCTCTGTGCAGTCATGTTCTCTGTTACACACATTGATACACTGCCCTGTCTATGAATCTAACATACTCATTAATGCACTCATTAATGCACTGTGTATTATGTAATGTGGATACAGGGTACATGCATACACCCAGATGATACACTATATTATTGAAACTGCCTGTGCTTTAGTCAGGAGTGATGCCATCAGATATAATGATGGCGGGCAAACAACGGCCTTCTGGCGGATTGACAGGGGACAATTCTGGTCAGCAGGTCATAAGAACTACCTCTTAATGGGACATCGATTACTCATAACGCACAGCAAAATATACAGAATGGGGTCCTGCAATATTCTTTGTGCCTCATCTGGGATGGCCTCCAACACTGTTGAAAACTAGTGCAAGCCAACGACAGGTTCCGAAATGTGGTCTTTACTGATAAGTGTTTGGTACAGTTGGTCCAGACTCCCGTCCTTTCTTTCCGAAAGGTTAGTAAGCCACGCACTCTAAAGCCCCGTTCCAAACATCCAGCCAAGGTACATGTGTGGGCCGGCATTTCTCGTCGTGGTCCAACACCATTAGTGACGTTCACGGGCATCATGAAGCCAGATTTCAAAGTGAGGAATAACGTATCAGGAGTTTGAAAGCCTTTCCTGGATAGGTGGTTTCCCAACGGTCATCATCGTTTCATGCAAGGTAACAACCCGAAACACACATAGAAAAAGGCACAGGAGTGGTTTAGTCAGGAGTGATGCCGTCATATATAATGATGGCGAGCAAACAACGGCCTTCTGGCGGATTGACATGGGACAATTCTGGTCAGCAGGTCATTAGAACTACCTCTTAATGGGACATCGATTACTCATAACGCACAGCAAAATATGCAGAATGGGGTCCTGCAATATTCTTTGTGCGTCATCCGGGAAGGCCTACAGGACATTGTAAGAAGGGATGCCATCAGATATGAGGAGCAAATGGTGGCCGTCTGGTGGATTGACATGGGACAATTCTGGTCAGCAGGTCACAAAAACTACCTCTCAACGGGACATTGGTTACTCACAAGTAAGTTACAGCAAATTATTTTGTAGTGCAAAGAAATACACTTGCTTATTTAGAGAAACAATTTGCTACATAGAAACCATTTCAGTATGTTAAAAGCCCAAGGGATAACCAATTTTCTAGGAAACATGGACGTTGCTCTGATGTAAACAAACTTGCCCCCATGCAACACCATTAGAAAGAAAATACAGACTCTTTGGAAGCCTCGCTGAGTATATATGTTGGACTTTTAAAAAAAATCTTGGTAAACCCCTATCAGAACTACTTTAGAGTCTTCTGAGACTGTATATTTTCTATAATGGGTTTACTTGTGAAATATGCTAAAATAAAATCAAATTCAATTATTTTTCAGAACATGGATCTATTCCGCTTAACAACAGAAGTGAGGGCTAAGGCATTGATTATCAGAGGCCAGTGTTATAAGCTTGAGAATTCTATGAAGTTTGATATAGAGTCAATAAAAAAGATGAGTGAGAAAGCTGAGAAGCTCATAGAGCTGACTGAGGATGTAGACATTCGCCTGCATCAACTTCAACATTTGAATGAGGAAAAAGCTATGGAAATTGAAAGACTGAAGAAAAAAGTAGAGGACTTGGAAAAGAATGAATAAAATAGTGGCCTGGTTTAGATGCTTCATTGATTCTCCGTGCAGTCATGTGCTCTGTTACACACATTGATACACTGCCCTGTCTATGAATCTAACGTACTCATTAATGCACTCATTAATGCACTGTGTATTATGTAATGTGGATACAGGGTACATGCATACACCCAGATGATACACTATATTATTGAAACTGCCTGTGCTTTAGTCAGGAGTGACGCCATCAGATATAATGATGGCGGGCAAACAACGGCCTTCTGGCGGATTGACAGGGGACAATTCTGGTCAGCAGGTCACAAAAACTACCTCTTAACGGGACATTGGTTACTCATAAGTAAGTTACAGCTAATTGTTTTGTAGTGCAAAGAAATACACTTGCTTATTTAGAGAAACAATTTGCTACATAGAAACCATTTCAGTATGTTTAAAGCCCAAGGGATAACCAATTTTCTGGGAAACATGGACGTTGCTCTGATGTAAACAAACTTGCCCCCATGCAAAACCATTAGAAAGAAAATACAGACTCTTTGGAAGCCTCGCTGAGTATATATGTTGGACTTAAAAAAAAAACCTTGGTAAACCCCTATCAGAACTACTTTAGAGTCTTCTGAGACTGTATATTTTCTATAATGGGTTTACTTGTGAAATATGCTATAATAAAGTCAATTTAATTTAATTATTTTTCAGAACATGGATCTATTCCGCTTAACAACAGAAGTGAGGGCTAAGGCATTGATTATCAGAGGCCAGTGTTATAAGCTTGAGAATTCTATGAAGTTTGATATCGAGTCAATAAAAAAGATGAGTGAGAAAGCTGAGAAGCTCATCTATTGCTGGTACGCGTCATATCTAAAGTAGATAGTAAATTGTTTTAATATCTAGAATTTTATGCATGTATCATGATGGCCGAACCATGAGGTATCCTAAAGTACTTCAAATCATCATCATCACAATCAGGAGCATCAGCAGCGTCTACATCATGTAAACAAAGTCAATCTTCTCAAGATGACAAGCCTGCAAAGAAATCCAAAGATGGAGTTAAAGCTTCAACAGTTCAATCGTGTAAACTTGAGAAGCGTTCGGATTTGGATCGAAAGAGATCTAGCACAGTTCATTGTGCTGCTCTTCAATATACATGTATATTGTACATGTAGAAATAACCAATCACCAATATCTCTGCAAACCATGCCAACATAGTTATGATTTGTAATTTTACTTTCATACAGCTCCACTTTTGTCAACAAGCGGGAAGTCTGGTAATAGCTCTATGCCTGGACCTGGACCACAAGAAACCGCCAAGCAAGCTAGACCAATTCTGACCAGCAAGTATCATTCAATGTCTCATGAGCATGCTGTTATGCATGCATTTGTTGTAAAGTCATGTCCTTTAATCCGGGGGGGGGGGGGATTTGCTACTTCCCCAACCATGTTCATTATCTCCATGTCTGTATATCCAATTTTATTTCAACAGTCAAAGCAGTTGCCATGGCCGACCTCAAGGTCTGATAAGATCCGACAGTGACAGTGAGAACTAGATATACACCATGCATGGGAACTTACAATACACATTTTCAAGCTTTCTCATATTATTAATGTGAACATTTTGGTTAGTTAAATTTGAGGTGGTTATAATATTTTCAAATTAAATTAATATTAATCAATGATACTCATCATCTATTCAAATCAATATGATGTGAATTTCAAGAATATTTTGGCAAATGTTAATAGGGGATTTAAACAGAAGTGTCTCTTCCCAAGATAATCTTTTTAAAAGTTAACATATGAAAGTATCAAAATATTGACTTAACAACAATGTTTTGTCAGTCATTTGTGATCTTCTATTAACAAACTGTGTATCTATTTCCTTTAGGATTTGGTGCTTTAATGAAGCCTCGGGAGGAAATCCTCGCCAATGCCCACTATTTTGCTCGGGACACACTGGCAGATCTCCGGCAGGATGAACTTTACCAGAGCACTGTTGAAGGACAAAATATTGTGGAACTTGCCAGCCACATTGACTACGAGTCGGAAGACTTCATTGAAGCATCAGAGGCGATCACAAAGGATCTTTTGGAAGTAGTGATGTCTGCAGAAGGCAAGCTACCCGGATCGTCTTCAAACTGTGCGATCATCAAGAATTATCAAGTTTATAAGATGAGTAGCAGGGCTTACAGAATATTTGTGAAGCTGCTTGGAAGTGACAACCAATCAACAAAGTTTTTTCAGCAGTATGTGCTACGGGTCATGTTCGAGAAAATCATGAAAGACAGTATTAAGGAGGACTTTGATGCTGGAGCTCCAGTAGATAAACTATCATGTGAAGAGGAACAAGCCCTCCGTTACCTGGCTGGGTACATCCCTTTTGCTCTCCACAGGCGCTATAGCACACTTCAGTCAAACCCTGCAAAGAAATTGGCAGATTTTCTGAATGGGTGGAGAAAAGATGATGATGAAGATACAAATGCAGATACTTTTCTCCACTACACTTCAGTGTGGTTGACCTACCAAAACAGGGGTGGACTTTTTGTAGTGTCAGACAATGTATACCTGTTTTCTAGGTCTATTAAATTTGTTTCCCGTAGACTTTTTGTTGGCAATTGTCTACAGGGGGAGAGACAATCAAAGAAAAAATGATCAAGCACTTGTGTGGGAGCACACATGTTCAGAGAATGTGGGGTGTGCTCTCAAGTGAATTGTGCAAAAACTTGGCAGAGAGCTTGTTTCAAACGATTATCCAATATTGGATCAAGATTAGAGTTTCAGCCTATGTTAGCAGTGGCGTAACAGGCGGGGGGGCAGGGGGGGCAAGCTGCCCCCCCTGGCGGATTTCACCGGGAAAATTTAAAAAAAAGCGGGAAAAAAAGAGAAAAGGGAGAAAGAGACAAAGGGGAAGGGGAAGGGAAAGAAAGAAAGAAAAAGAGGAAAGGGAAAGGGAAAAAATTAAAAGAAAGGGAAAGAAAGGAAGAACATAAATAGGGAAAATGGAAGGAAAGCGGGAAAAAGAAGGAGAGAAGAACACGTGAGGAAGTATAAATATCCTGAAATACTAATACATTAGCATGATTAGCAAGAGAGGCATATAAAATCAAAAGAGATGACTCAGCAATGGCATGCACGGGCAAGAATGGCGGGAAAATGGGAGAAAGAGGCAGAAAGAAACGGGAAATGAAGGAAGAACCAAATGCTTAATTGGAAAATCAGAATATATAGAGAAAAGGGACGAGAATAATAAGCGAACTTAATAACACGACCGGGTTGCCAAGGATTGAAAAATATAAAGAACGGTAAGAAAGGTGGATGGGCTATATTATAAGCTTGCTAAATTTTATGCAATATATAATGGTCGCAATCAGGACAAAGTGTCCCGGGAAAAATCCTTAGCCAAAGTAGGGTTAGCCAAGGGCTAGTCATATCCCCCGATATTATGTCCTAACCTAAGTAAAGCTATGCGCTGGCAAGATTTACCGTAAAAAGCCAATTTACTTTGGCTAAATTTGCAAAGCTACTATCACATAAGTAGAATTTAATTTCAAAATCATTTTTAAAGGCCATTTTTTTCTGGCTCGCTTCGCTCGCTGGCGACTTTTATAAATTTTTCCACATTTGCAATGTTGTGCTGCCTCGAAATATTTCGTTTATTATCCGCAACTGCGTTGAAGTTATATGGGTTGTGTATGTACCCGCGGTTTGATAAAACAGTGGCCATCTGCAATGTTTAAAAATATCCCAGACCAGTAGCGGCAGGAAGGGGGAGGCACGGGGGGCATTTGCCCCCAGTGAGTTGGCCCCACTCCCAAAATTTTGAAAAATAAAAGAAATGTATAGTAAATGTTGTCATAGGCAGTCTACTAAAGCTGCTAAGTGCTCCGAAACAGCTTTTTCGTTCCTTAAATTTTGAAAATGTTCTCATCCATTCACTTTAGCTCCCAATAATTTTTGTCACTCACATAAATCTTTCAGTCAGGAGCTGTTGACTGAGATAAGTAAATTATCTGTTCAAATGGGGCTTAATAATCCATGTTCAAGTCAATATGCTTCTCGTGATTAGAGTTGTTATTATTCGTTTTGGCGAGATACGCATCCTGCCTATTCATAATTTTCATAAATAAAAAATTTCAGCTCGCGCTACGCGCGCTCGCATCAAATGTTTAATTAGATAGCCATCCAGTTCATGATTACAAAAAGTGCTTACAAACCGTCCAGTTATCATCTCAGGATGTTAAAAATTTTCAGCTCGCGCTTCGCGCTCGCATTATTTATTTGGTGAGGTATCATCTTCATGACCCAATGCAAACATCTAGTCCTTAACAGGTCTCTTTTCAAGTCAATAGGGTCTACATTAAAAACAAATAGCTCGCGCTTCTTGCTCGATTTTGAGAAATAGGCAAAATATTTGTGTGTTGACCCGCCCCCAAATGTTCTTTTGCCTCCCCCGAGGTTAAAAATCCTGGGCCGCCATTGCCCCAGACCCGATCCGCATAGCACTGGCCCCCAAAAGTTCTACAACCGAGAACATAAAAGAAAAGATGAAAGAAAAGGAAAGGAAGATGTAAGATATGATGTTATTTTCTGAATACCATGTCACAATCAATCTCAAAGTTAGATTCTCATGAAAAGCTTTTTTTTTTCTCGCTCGCTTCGCTCGCTCGGGACTTATATTAAGCAACTTTTTGCTGCACGCGCCATGCTGTGCCCCCTCTTTCTTTTTTTGGGGGGGATACTTATCACGCATTGAGCTTTGCCCTAATGCTCGGGGCACAATCATAAAAAATCCTGTTCATACCATGATATGACCGGGAAATTTTTTGCTCTTGCCCCCCCTGGCCACCGACCCCTGTTACGCCACTGTATGTTAGGTCCTATGTTAGCATAGTAAAAAATCAGGAAAGAAATGACAGGAAATCGAAAAAGAGTCTTCGAAAAGGACTCAAAGGAAAACAGAAAGATGCCAGCTTGTAAACTCTGTTTGTTTTTGCCAGCCAAGCACAGGTGATTTACAATATTGGATTCATTTAGTTAACACTTGTCTTATTCAGTCTTTGGACTATTAGTACATTCTCTTTTGATAAACCACATTGAAAGAAGTCCACCCAACAAGAAGTTGATTAATTACTGTAAAAGATAAACATCCAACAATCCTAAACTAAATTTCATTGCAAGTGACTGACCCATCCATGAGCTGATTTCTCCTTTTCAAAGTTTGACTGAAGTTTCATCTTACTGTATGTTCATTTTTAATTAACTTTTTAACATTGATAATTGCAGATTAAATAAAGCACAGATTAGAAGAAAGCCTTGCTTCGAATGTGTTGTAACTCATGAAATTTAGATATTGTTACTGTAAATTGTATTTACATGTATTCTTATATACATGTACAGGACTGCAGGTGAATCTTCCCAGCTCGTATCACAAATAGAATGTATACATGTACTCATTTTTTTTTACATACATGTACCCGGTACTGTAGTCTGGTCTCAAAAGATTGTTTCCACTTGCGGCAAATATTTCACTTATGGAAGGTCAATTTAAAAAATGTTTCAGCAATACCGGTATATCAAAAATTTTGAAGTACAATCACATTGATAAAACTATTTGCATATCTTTGTATTACTCTTATCTGATAGAATTTGTCTCGACTTGATGTTAGGCATTATAAACACTCATAACAAGGTGAAAATCTACAAGTACATGTATGCACTACACTGTATGATAGACTTCTTGTATCATTTAAACTGAATGAATTGGACACATTTCATTGAGATGAAAAAAATATTTATTAGCTCTTCAAAATACGATGTCCTTATACATGTACATTGTAAACAGTAATTTTATACACTATATAGAAGTGAGAAGATTCATACTCTTGGATCAAATAAATCTGTTAGACAAGAGGCAGAATTCAAATTGGAAGATGTGAATAAAAGTATAAGACAGAATTTTGTTGTTTACAAACAATATGTCATTTACATGTATCAATGGCAGTCATACATTTTAGACCTTGTTTATTCTTGCATCAGATGATTATGAAGCATGTATTTATTGTCTTGGTTTCTAGCACAGAGTTCATAAAGATCAAGTCATTCCTAAAAATACAAACTTGCTTTATTGGCAAATGAATCTAGTATTCAAAGCATTATGCTCTCCGTTATACTTAATTTTCACAAAGTCTCAGCATGCACATGTATATGTAGTACATGTACTGGATAGTGGATTTCATGTATTTATTGTCTGGTTTCTAGCAGAGTTCATTGTAAGGTCAAGTCATTTTTGAAAATATATTTACTTGCTTATATAGGTCAATGACTCCCAATGTTTATTAAAAGCTTTAATGCTCTATATCATAAAAGTCTTAGCATGTAGTACACGTTCTTATTTTGATGTATTGCATACATTCATCCCATTGAGAATCGTGTGACATTGACATAAACTTTCAACTTCTATACTTGAACATCATATATTGCAGACTTGTTTCTCATATTTATTTCAATTAAAGTCTTGATGATACACATTGTCTAAGAAATTTTTTGAATTTACAGTCATTTTTGTAGGAGATATTTCAATTAGTTTATGGTGACTTGCGTGACGCGACACTATTGAAGATTCCTGACCTTACTGTATTTGTCTGTAATTTCCTATAAAGATACCAGACTTTGATAATATTTTCTGGAGTATTTTGAGACAACATCTCAAATCGTGCTTACAGCAAGGCAAAGTTATACCATTCCCAACTGAAAGATTTGACACTCAGTTCACACTTTGTTTCTCAAGCAAACTTTCAAGAGCTATCAAGGTCATATAGACAAAATGTTGCTAACAATACACACTTGTCTCAAAGTCTAAGAAAGACCTATATGATGGAATACAAGCATAAGCAAAGACAGAATTCTTCCTATACAAAATTAGAAAGGACACTCAGAAAGGAGAAAAGAAAACAATATAAGGAAAATGAACAAAGTGCAAACAGAAAGAGGAGTAGAGATTTGACCTTCCAAGAATTTGAGAAAAACCTCAAAAAGAGTAGAAGACAAAATCCAGAATGTAAAGAAAATGAACGAAATAAACACAAACAAAGAAGAAAGGATCTATTGTTCAAAGAGTTTGAAAGTAACCTCAAGGTTATAATATTTTCAAATTAAATTAATATTAATCAATGATACTTATTCTCTATTCAAATCAATATGAGGTGAATTTCAAGAATATTTTGGCAAATGTTAATAGGGGATTTAAACAGAAGTGTCTCTTCCCAAGATAATCTTTTTAAAAGTTAATATATGAAAGTATCAAAATATTGAGTTAACAACAATGTTTTGTCAGTCATTTGTGATCTTCTATTAACAAATTGTGTATCTATTTCCTTTAGGATTTGGTGCTTTAATGAAGCCTCGGGAGGAAATCCTCGCCAATGCCCACTATTTTGCTCGGGACACACTGGCAGATCTCCGGCAGGATGAACTTTACCTGAGCACTGTTGAAGGACAAAAGATTGTGGAACTTGCCAGCCGCATTGACTACGAGTCGGAAGACTTCATTGAAGCATCAGAGGCGATCACAAAGGATCTTTTGGAAGTAGTGATGTCTGCAGAAGGCAAGCTACCCGGATCGTCTGCAAACTGTGCGATCATCAAGAATTATCAAGTTTATAAGATGAGTAGCAGGGCTTACAGCATATTTGTGAAGCTGCTTGGAAGTGACAACCAATCAACAAAGTTTTTTCAGCAGTATGTGCTACGGGTCATGTTAGAGAAAATCATGAAAGACAGTATTAAGGAGGACTTTGATGCTGGAGCTCCAGTAGATAAACTATCATGTGAGGAGGAACAAGCCCTCCGTTACCTGGCTGGGTACATCCCTTTTGCTCTCCGCTATAGCAAACTTCAGTCAAACCCTGCAAAGAAATTGGCAGATTTTCTTAATGGGTGGAGAAAAGATGATGATGAAGATACAAATGCAGATACTTTTCTCCACTACACTTCAGTGTGGTTGACCTACCAAAACAGGGGTGGACTTTTTGAAGTGTCAGACAATGTATACCTGTTTTTTAGGTCTATTGAATTTTGTTTTCCGTAGGGGGGAGAAACAATCAAAGAAAAAATGATCAAGCACTTGTGTGGGAGCAAACATGTTCAGAGAATGTGGGGTGTGCTCTCAAGTGAATTGTGCAAAAACTTGGCAGAGAGCTTGTTTCAAACCATTATCCAATATTGGATCAAGATTAGAGTCTCAGCCTATGTTAGGTCCTATGTTAGCATAGTAAAAAATCAGGAAAGAAATGACAGGAAATCGAAAAAGAGTCTTCGAAAGGGACTCAAAGGAAAACAGAAAGATGCCAGCTTGTAAACTCTGTTTATTTTTGCCAGCCAAGCACAGGTGATTTACAATATTGGATTCATTTAGCTAACACTTGTCTTATTCAGTCTTTGGACTATTAGTACATTCTCTTTTGATAAACCAGATTGAAAGAAGTCCACCCAACAAGAAGTTGATTAATTACTGTAAAATAAAAACATCCAACAATCCTTAACTAAATTTCATTGCAATTGACTGACCCATCCATGAGCTGATTTCTCCTTTTCAAAGTTTGACTGAAGTTTCATCTTACTGTATGTTCATTTTTAATTAACTTTTTAACATTGATAATTGCAGATTAAATAAAGCACAGATTAGAAGAAAGCCTTGCTTCGAATGTGTTGTAACTCATGAAATTTACATATTGTTACTGTAAATTGTATTTACATGTATTCTTATATACATGTACAGGACTGCAGGTGAATCTTCCCAGCTCGTATCACAAAAAGAATGTATATACATGTACTCATTTTTTTTTACATACATGTACCCGGTACTGTAGTCTGGTCTCAAAAGATTGTTTCCACTTGCGGCAAATATTTCACTTATGGAAGGTCAATTTAAAAAATGTTTCAGCAATACCGGTATACAAAATTTTGAAGTACAATCACATTGATAAAACTATTTGCATATTTTTGTATTACTCTTATCTGATAGAATTTGTCTTGACTTGAGGTTAGGCATTATAAACACTCATAACAAGGTGGAAATCTACAAGTACATGTGTGCACTACACTGTATGATAGACTTCTTGTATCATTTAAATTGAATGAATTGGACACATTTCATTGAGATGAAAAAAAATTTATTAGCTCTTCAAAATACGATGTCCTTACACATGTACATTGTAAACAGTAATTTCATACACTATATAAAAGTGAGAAGATTCATACTCTTGGATCAAATAAATCTGTTTGACAAGAGGCAGAATTCAAATTGGAAGATGTGAATAAAAGTATAAGACAGAATTTGTTGTTTACAAACAATATGTCATTTACATGTATGAATGGCAGTCACACATTTTAGACCTTGTTTATTCTTGCATCAGATGACTATGAAGTATGTATTTATTGTCTTCGTTTCTAGCACAGAGTTCATAAAGGCAAATACAATTACTTGCTTTATTGGCAAATGAATCTAGTATTCAAAGCATTATGCTCTCCGTTATACTTAATTTTCACAAAGTCTCAGCATGTACATGTATATGTAGTACATGTATTGGATAGTGATTTCATGTATTTATTGTCTGGTTTCTAGCAGAGTTCATTGTAAGGTCAAGTCATTTTTGAAAATATATTTACTTGCTTATATAGGTCAATGACTCCCAATGTTTATTAAAAGCTTTAATGCTCTATATCATAAAAGTCTTAGCATGTAGTACACGTTCTTATTTTGATGTATTGCATACATTCATCCCATTGAGAATCGTGTGACATTGACATAAACTTTCAACTTCTATACTTGTTTATTTCAATTAAAGTCTTGATGATACACATTGTCTAAGAAATTTTTTGAATTTACAGTCATTTTTGTAGGAGATATTTCAATTAGTTTATGGTGACTTGCGTGACGCGACACTATTGAAGATTCCTGACCTTACTGTATTTGTCTGTAATTTCCTATAAAGATACCAGACTTTGATAATATTTTCTGGAGTATTTTGAGACAACATCTCAAATTGTGCTTACAGCAAGGCAAAGTTATAATACCATTCCCAACTGAAAGATTTGACACTCAGTTCACACTTTGTTTCTCAAGCAAACTTTCAAGAGCTATCAAGGTCAATTGGACAAAATGTTGCTTACAATACACACATGTCTCAAAGTCTAAGAAAGACCTATATGATGGAATACAAACGTAAGCAAAGACAGAATTCTTTCTATACAAAATTAGAAAGGACACTCAGAAAGGAGAAAAGAAAACAATATAAGGAAAATGAACAAAGTGCAAACAGAAAGAGGAGTAGAGATTTGACCTTCCAAGAATTTGAGAAAAACCTCAAAAAGAGTAGAAGACAAAATCCAGAATGTAAAGAAAATGAACGAAATAAACACAAACAAAGAAGAAAGGATCTATTGTTCAAATAGTTTGAAAGTAACCTCAAGGTTATAATATCTTCAAATTAAATTAATATTAATCAATGATACTCATTCTCTATTCAAATCAATATGAGGTGAATTTCAAGAATATTTTGGCAAATGTTAATAGGGGATTTAAACAGAAGTGTCTCTTCCCAAGATAATCTTTTTAAAAGTTAACATATGAAAGTATCAAAATATTGAGTTAACAACAATGTTTTGTCAGTCATTTGTGATCTTCTATTAACAAATTGTGTATCTATTTCCTTTAGGATTTGGTGCTTTAATGAAGCTTTGGGAGGAAATCCTCGCCAATGCCCACTATTTTGCTCAGGACACACTGGCAGATCTCCGGCAGGATGAACTTTACCTGAGCACTGTTGAAGGACAAAAGATTGTGGAACTTGCCAGCCACATTGACTACGAGTCGGAAGACTTCATTGAAGCATCAGAGGCGATCACAAAGGATCTTTTGGAAGTAGTGATGTCTGCAGAAGGCAAGCTACCCGGATCGTCTGCAAACTGTGCGATCATCAAGGATTATCAAGTTTATAAGATAAGTGGCAGGGCTTACAGCATATTTGTGAAGCTGCTTGGAAGTGACAACCAATGAACTTTACCTGAGCACTGTTGAAGGACAAAAGATTGTGGAACTTGCCAGCCACATTGACTACGAGTCGGAAGACTTCATTGAAGCATCAGAGGCGATCACAAAGGATCTTTTGGAAGTAGTGATGTCTGCAGAAGGCAAGCTACCCGGATCGTCTGCAAACTGTGCGATCATCAAGGATTATCAAGTTTATAAGATAAGTGGCAGGGCTTACAGCATATTTGTGAAGCTGCTTGGAAGTGACAACCAATGAACTTTACCTGAGCACTGTTAAAGGACAAAAGATTGTGGAACTTGCCAGCCACATTGACTACGAGTCGGAAGACTTCATTGAAGCATCAGAGGCGATCACAAAGGATCTTTTGGAAGTAGTGATGTCTGCAGAAGGCAAGCTACCCGGATCGTCTGCAAACTGTGCGATCATCAAGAATTATCAAGTTTATAAGATGAGTAGTAGGGCTTACAGCATATTTGTGAAGCTGCTTGGAAGTGACAACCAATCAACAAAGTTTTTTCAGCAGTATGTGCTACGGGTCATGTTAGAGAAAATCATGAAAGACAGTATTAAGGAGGACTTTGATGCTGGAGCTCCAGTAGATAAACTATCATGTGAGGAGGAACAAGCCCTCCGTTACCTGGCTGGGTACATCCCTTTTGCTCTCCACAGGCGCTATAGCAAACTTCAGTCAAACCCTGCAAAGAAATTGGCAGATTTTCTTAATGGGTGGAGAAAAGATGATGATGAAGATATTTATGCAGATAATTTTCTCCACTACACTTCAGTGTGGTTGACCTACCAAAACAGGGGTGGACTTTTTGTAGTGTCAGACAATGTATACCTGTTTTTTAGGTCTATTGAATTTGTTTCCCGTAGACGTTTTGTTGGCAATTGTCTACAGGGGGAGAGACAATCAAAGAAAAAATTATCAAGCACTTGTGTTGGAGCACACATGTTCAGAGAATGTGGGGTGTGCTCTCAAGTGAATTGTGCAAAAACTTGGCAGAGAGCTTGTTCCAAACCATTATCCCATATTGGATCAAGATTAGAGTTTCAGCTTATGTTAGGTCCTATGTTAGCATAGTAAAAAATCAGGAAAGAAATGACAGGAAATCAAAAAAGAGCCTTCGAAAAGGACTCAAAGGAAAACAGAAAGATGCCAGCTTGTAAACTCTGTTTGTTTTTGCCAGCCAAGCGCAGGTGATTTACAATATTGGATTAATTTAGCTAACCCTTGTCTTATTCAGTCTTTGGACTATTAGTACATTCTCTTTTGATAAACCAGATTGAAAGAAGTCCACCCAACAAGAAGTTGATTAATTACTGTAAAAGATAAACATCCAACAATCCTAAATTAAATTTCATTGCAATTGACTGACCCATCCATGAGCTAATTTCTCCTTTTCAAAGTTTGACTGAAGTTTCATCTTACTGTATGTTCATTTTTAATTAACTTTTTAACATTGATAATTGCAGATTAAATAAAGCACAGATTAGAAGAAAGCCTTGCTTCGAATGTGTTGTAACTCTTGAAATTTAGATATTGTTACTGTAAATTGTATTTACATGTATTCTTATATACATGTGCAGGACTGCAGGTGAATCTTCCCAGCTCGTATCACAAAAAGAATGTATATACATGTACTCATTTTTTTTTACATACATGTACCCGGTACTGTAGTCTGGTCTCAAAAGATTGTTTCCACTTGCGGCAAATATTTCACTTATGGAAGGTCAATTTAAAAAATGTTTCAGCAATACCGGTATACAAAATTTTGAAGTACAATCACATTGATAAAACTATTTGCATATTTTTGTATTACCCTTATCTGATAGAATTTGTCTTGACTTGAGGTTAGGCATTATAAACACTCATAACAAGGTGGAAATCTACAAGTACATGTGTGCACTACACTGTATGATAGACTTCTTGTATCATTTAAACTGAATGAATTGGACACATTTCATTGAGATGAAAAAAATATTTATTAGCTCTTCAAAATACGATGTCCTTATACATGTACATTGTAAACAGTAATTTTATACACTATATAGAAGTGAGAAGATTCATACTCTTGGATCAAATAAATCTGTTTGACAAGAGGCAGAATTCAAATTGGAAGATGTGAATAAAAGTATAAGACAGAATTTGTTGTTTACAAACAATATGTCATTTACATGTATGAATGGCAGTCACATATTTTAGACCTTGTTTATGCAATTTAGACCTTGTTTATTCTTGCATCAGATGATTATGAAGTATGTATTTATTGTCTTGGTTTCTAGCACAGAGTTCATAAAGGTCAAGTCATTCCTAAAAATACAATTACTTGCTTTATTGGCAAATGAATCTAGTATTCAAAGCATTAATGCTCTCCGTTATACTTAATTTTCACAAAGTCTCAGCATGCACATGTATATGTAGTACATGTACTGGATAGTGGATTTCATGTATTTATTGTCTGGTTTCTAGCAGAGTTCATTGTAAGGTCAAGTCATTTTTGAAAATATATTTACTTGCTTATATAGGTCAATGACTCCCAATGTTTATTAAAAGCTTTAATGCTCTATATCATAAAAGTCTTAGCATGTAGTACACGTTCTTATTTTGATGTATTGCATACATTCATCCCATTGAGAATCGTGTGACATTGACATAAACTTTCAACTTCTATACTTGAAAATCATATATTGCAGACTTGTTTCTCTTGTTTATTTCAATTAAAGTCTTGATGATACACATTGTCTAAGAAAATTTTTGAATTTACAGTCATTTTTGTAGGAGATATTTCAATTAGTTTATGGTGACTTGCGTGACGCGACACTATTGAAGATTCCTGACCTTACTGTATTTGTCTGAAATTTCCTATAAAGATACCAGACTTTGATAATATTTTCTGGAGTATTTTGAGACAACATCTCAAATTGTGCTTACAGCAAGGCAAAGTTATACCATTCCCAACTGAAAGATTTGACACTCAGTTCACACTTTGTTTCTCAAGCAAACTTTCAAGAGCTATCAAGGTCATATAGACAAAATGTTGCTAACAATACACACTTGTCTCAAAGTCTAAGAAAGACCTATATGATGGAATACAAGCGTAAGCAAAGACAGAATTCTTCCTATACAAAATTAGAAAGGACACTCAGAAAGGAGAAAAGAAAACAATATAAGGAAAATGAACAAAGTGCAAACAGAAAGAGGAGTAGAGATTTGACCTTCCAAGAATTTGAGAAAAACCTCAAAAAGAGTAGAAGACAAAATCCAGAATATAAAGAAAATGAACGAAATAAACACAAAGAAGAAAGGATCTATTGTTCAAAGAGTTTGAAAGTAACCTCAAGAAGTGTAGAAGGCAAGATCCAGAATACAAAGAAAATGAGAGAAGAAAAAAAAAAGAAGAGAAGATGCCTCTTTTAAAGAATTTGAGAGTGACCTCAAGAAGAGAAGAAGAGATCCTGAGTATAAACAAATTGAACAAAAAACAATAGAAAGAGAAGAGATCCGTCCTTCCAGGAATTTGAGAGTGACCTCAAGAAGAGAAGAGATCCTGAGAATAAACAAATTGAAACAAAAAACAATAGAAAGAGAAGAAGAGATCTGTCCTTACAGAATTTACTCCCTGAACCGCCCGCAATTTTCAATGCGCTGTTATATCCGTTCTAATAGGGCTATCATGATAAATGTTATACATGCGCAATCCTTAGTCTCAAGAAAAAGATCCTGCATTGAAAAATACATGGTGCTGTAGAAAAAAAATGCGTAAGAGCCGCTTGAACATACAGTGACACTACGACATGCATGCCGCGCCGCCAGCTGCAGCTCTTGGCGCGTATATCGCTAGCCGCTGGTACTATACTGCGCATGCTGCTGATAAACTGGGTATTATCTGCTCTTAAGGTAAGTAAAATAAAAATTTTAATCAAATGGAGGGAAATGTAAGTGTAGTATAGTAGTGTAGATAATTGTAACAGTTAGACCTAGTAACATTTCATGATAGATCTCTGTAATTCTAAGTTTCTAATCTATCTCAGGGCCAAGGGGCCCCTTTAGGCTTTATCCGCCACTGATCTGGACAATGTCTTGACCTCTAGACCTAGATCTATTTCTTGAAAGAAAAAAAGACTAAATGTTAGGGATTCTAACATTAGATCTACTGTAGCACAAACAGAACTCAAGAGATACAAGCAAGTTTCTTTAGAGCTCTAGTCTCACAGACTTTAGAGCATTCTAGATCTAGGCCTAATGGTTATAGACTTAGACTTATAGTTGGAGTTGACTTTCTACACAGAAGTGCAATATTGTGGACAACTAGCATTCCAGTGACTAGACTAGAACCTATTCAATTCATAGTTTGTGGGGTTTTAAAGACACATGAGAAGACTTAAATAGTTAAAATGTCCGGACACCCAACGGTTCAACCCCTAGTGCATGGGTCTAAGGTTAGAGCCTTAAGTTATTATAGATCTAGACTAGATCTAACGTTAATAACTTAGAGGTCTAGATAGATCTAGATCTAGTATAGACCTAGACTATCTGTTTGATGTTGGATAGTCATTGATTCCATCTTGATACTGCTTTAAACTTTACTAAATCTAAATTAATTTAAGCATAACCATTAAGTTAAGGAGATCATATCCAAGTAAATCAAGTCAGTACGTACTTTAAAAACAGATACACCCTGAAATGTTGGCACATAGATGAATTCATCAAGTTAAAAAAAAAACTATGATCAAATCAGTTTTGGAGAATAGGCTATTTAGCATTTCCGATACGTTTTTAGAACATTTACTTGGTCATTTACTTACGTAAATATATAAAATAATACATTGTTGAAAAAATAACTGGAGTGATTATAATTTTTGATATGTTTTTTAAGTAAGGATTAAATCATTTTTAAATTGTGCATACTCGACCATAATAATGAAAAAAAAATGTAAATGAATCAGTTCTCTGAACCAGGAGATGTAATTACAGGTGTGCCCCAAGGTATTGTCATTGGCCCCATTTTATTTTTATTATTTATTAATGATATTAGATTGTTTGAAATATTGTTCATGTAATATTTTTGCTGACGATGTTGTTATATACTTCTCGCACAATAGTGTTGACAAAGCCATAAATACACTACAAAATGATTTCAACTCACTTACCTCTTGGTAATCATGTATAAATATTGATAAGACCAAAGTAATGTCGTTAAGTCCAAGATCTTCTTTTCATTTGAATATATTTATAGGTAATAAGAAAATAGAACAGGTGAATAATATTCGATATCTTAAAGTAATGATCGATAGCAAGTTGAATTGGAATTCTCATGTTCAAAATCTTGCCAAGTTACTTGCCAAAAAACTTTTTGCTCTGCGAAAAATGAGCTTTTATCTGGATCTAAATGGTTTGAATCTAATATACAAAACAATTATTCAACCTAATTTTGACAATTCATGCTTTGTATGGGGTAATTGCTCAGCAAAAAACAAACAGATACTTACACGTTTACAAAAAAGGGTTGCAAGGATCGTATAAAAAAAATTTGATTATGAAAATACAAATGGCCTAGATTTAAAGTCATTGAAATGGCAATCTTTTTAACAAAGAAGGAATTATTTCTTAACATTACTGATGTATAAATCTATTCATGGATTTTCTCCCACCAGAGTGGATTATTTTTATTCATGTGTTGTTGCAGGGTGATCTGTCTACAGTGATTGTTTATTGATAGTTTATGAATGAATCTGGGTGGTGTTGATTGGTTGTGGGTGAATGTGTGTTGGGTGATAGGGTGGATGGATGGATGCGTAGTGTGTACTCTTCTTATGGGTCACGAGGTTTGCAAATGGTTCCTTGTTCCTCTTCTCTTTCTCATTTTAACTTGTAAATACTAATTTTCAATAAATTGCGTAGATACGAACTGCCATTGTCATTCTTATTTTTTAGCTTATTATATGCAGCTGGTCATATTCTTATATCAGTTTTGATATTTAAATTTTTGATTTAACTTTTTAACCTTTTCAGGACCTTGATGTAAAACAGTGTTTTTATACTGATCTTGTGTTTTTCCTGAATAAATATATTTCAATAAAATATAATAAAAATCGGACTTATTATTCAGGCAAAGATATGTATACCAATACCACTGAGTGAAAACAACATCTCCAATGACCACTGTACTGAAAAGTGACCTTTGTTTTTCATTTTGCTTCCTTGTCCATGACTGGATGGATAGCTAACCCATTGGTGACAGAGGTCCACATTTTGTGATTTGGCCTAATATCTTTTGATGCAAGGCCCTAAATTCATACCAAATACATGACCAGAAAGAGCAAAAAATTCTACACAAATGGTGCCCATTTTGATTGCATCAATATTCATTGTTTGATGCTGAAATTTTTTTAAAGGAAAATAAGCATTAAAATCCTTAAATTGGCAATGTGATTGAAAGTTTAAAATCACTCTTTTATCCTGCAAATTGGCAACTTTTGACCTCTCATCATACTTTTCGTCAATTTATATTCATTTCAGATACATGACGTTTTATAAGTAAAATGTGGCAATAAAATAAAAATGTTGGTGTTGGCAATTTGAAGAATAAAAGCTGATCAAATTAGGCATTAAATAATTCCTGTCACGAATGGATTGAAGAGAATGACACCCCTGCCATATAATTTTTTTTCTAAACTTCGACACGAGAGTAATGCTGCCATTAAAAAGTAAGAGGGGGTAGGCTATAGTTGCTCTTGTGTGTGTTTTAGAAATGACTGGCAAGTCTGATAGCCTGATGCGGAACATGTATTTTATAAAATATGTGTTGAAAACAAGTACAAGAAAATGTATAACTGTCATGAACTGAAATTGTATTGTACTTTAAAAATCCCAATCAAACAAAATTTGCCATAATTGGGTAATGATCAATCTTTTCAAAACATTCCCCTCTTCATATTCCACAGCACCATTATGGATTATCATCCTCCTCCACCTTCTTGTGCTTCGTCAATGTCTGTTTCGTCCTCATCTCATGTTCCACCCTCACCTTCTCACTATGTTGAACTTGCTGTATTTAATCACCCCTTTTCTGCTCACTCTCATCTTCATCCTTATCATACACCACCTTCCAATTTTTGTCAAACTCCATCTGGATTTTCTTGTGAGTGTTTTGCCTTCTTTTTTATCCTTTTCTTGATCATGTTGTTTTTCCTGTACATTATCATGGTCATATCATATTTGTTTCTTTGAAGTGTTGTCTTTTCTTTGTCCATTGTTTGTGTATAATTTTGTATGCATGTTGTGAATGTAATGTCTGAATCCTTTGCTAGGAGTAGAGCTACCCACATGTATCTATTTTCTTCTCTAATGAGGGAAATTCTTAAGGTGAGCTTTTAAAGTTAGTGAAGATTTCCTCATTTGGACAGTCAACAGGGGGAGACGAAATAAGATATGACTACGGGGTGAAGGATTTACCATGGAGGCAGGTATGATGATCTTTTTTTTCATATCATTAAATACCTTTCCTGGTGGCATTTATACATTGTTTTCCCCAAAAGCCAAATGTACTGCCTCCATTATCATTGTTGTGTCCATTTGCTTTAATATATGGCCTTATTGTTTACTGCCATGTTCATCTTTTAGATGATTATATGCAATAAGTAAGGAGAGTGCTTCATAAACCTTTTAACTTTACATAGTAGTATTCATTATTGTATGTCAGAAATATGATGAAGTTCTAGTTGTAGTACACCCATTCTCACAGCTTCCTTGTGTTTAACTTAATCATTGATCAAACCTTGAATTGACAACTATCTTTTCAAACTTTTCTGGTTTGAAAATGATATGAAATGAAAGATTAATCCTAAAATTTTGAAAGCGACTAATTTGCTCAGCTCAGCATTGCTCAGCTTATTATTAATATCACATACTGCAGGAACATCACATTAATGTGACTTTGTGTAATTGTACACTTCAAGCAGCCACATTCTTCAGTAGTTCAACTTTCCTAGTGCTATATTGAAAATTTGGAAAAAGTTGTATGATGTATGCAGAATAAAATTAAATGACAGTGACAATGTAGAAAATTGTGGTGCACAGATCTTATTCTATTTCTAAATTATTACAATGAATTTTCTTCTGGTTACTTTCAACTTTTTTTGTGTCAATTCATATTTACTACCCATATACTCTGTTTCTAGAACTTGTTTTTTATATTGTAGTGACAGGGATTTTCATAGATAAAATCATGGGCATTGATATTTGCTTATGGGCTATTCCATAAAATAATCAACCTTTTTGTACGTCCGACCACCATTTTTCTCAAGTTTTACTTCACTTCATAAATTGACCAAGTCATGGTCAATTGAGAGCATTACAGACTGTCAAAAGAACAAGAAATCAGAGACAGAAAATTTCATGAAGGTCCCACATAAAGGGGGTCGGATGTACATATTTTATGGAATTGCCCTTAGACTTTTTATAGACACAGCTACAATTTTTGACAATAAAGCTATTTGCTTTTTGATCAATTTTTTGAACGCAACTCTATTTTTTTTTTGATTTAATCCATATACCTTGAACTTATTTTCCCTTTCCAATATTTGGGAATAAGAATTAGTGTTCTGTTCTGTCGTCAATTATTTTTCCCACGATGGAAAGAATGAAAGTGAACGTATGTACAGAGGAGGAGTTACGTACTGTCCCTGGGGTGGGTGAGAGAACCGCGGCAGTTATTTTACGCAATCGTGAGGATGTGGGGGGCGTTTGTCTGTAGGGCATCTTATGGATATTCCAGCATTGAAGAATCTGGACCTACATCAGGTATTTGATTTTACATCTGCGGAACGTTTGGCTAGGCTCCAAATTCAGTCACCTATTCCATTTACCGCAGATTATTTTCCTCCTGTTACACGTTCGGTACCTGAGTGTATGAGCCCTGAAATGCCTTTGGGTGGGGGATTCTTAGGTAGACAATCTACGGGAAGTACTAGGCAGTATCCCACATCCCAGGTTCGAAGTGATGCAAACCGATCTAGGGTGTATAGTGCAGGACCCAATGCTAGGAATGCCCAAACTGGGAATGCCCAAGCTGGGACTCAGGGAGGGAATAGCCAGATAGGAAATATTGGTAGGACAAGTGGGAGTAACTCTCATAGACCCAGTTATGCCACACCTTGGAACACGGGGGGGGGGGGGGGGGGGAAGACATCATCTTCTAATGTCCCCAAGATTATCAGTTATGATGGGAAGGGGAGTTGGATGGCATTCATTCAAAAATTCAACAAATTTGCGGATAATTCACAGTGGACCACTGCTCAACGTCAAAATAACCTTTGTTGGTGTCTACAAGGCCGTGCTAGTGAGGCTTTTGCCGCAATAACGCAGCGCGATCCTGGGATAGATTATTTTGATCTCTTGGGTAAGTTAGATCGGAGGTTTGGTGCGCGGGAGCTCCCTGAAACGTCACAAATTGAATTTCAGTATGCACAACAAAAGTCAGATGAAGATATTGTTGAATGGGCGGACTGTGTATCCCATCTGGCCATAAGGGGTTTTCGGGAATTGCCCGATAATTTTATCGAGCAACAAAGTATAATGCGCTTTTGCCAAGGGTCTAAAGATAAGGATGCCGGGCAGTGGGCGCTTAACATGAAGCCAAGCTCTCTAGAAGAGGCGGTAGGAATCGTCCAGTGGACTACCCATACATCCTGGTTAGTACATGGGAAAACCAGTGAAAAGAAACCAGCTGTTAGGCAGACCTTCGAAGAAGAGGTTTGGGGGCAGGTGTCCATTTCGAAAGTGGGTAGGGAGGAATCCAAATCCTATACTCCGACTCGTAAGTGGCCTTCCTCATCTGCGCAGGTGTCTCGAACACAATCAACTCAAGTGTCGAGAACACAATCAACCCCCAAATATCAGTCCCAGGGGAGCAAAACCAAAGAAGAACTCCAAGAAAACCGTCTGGGTTCACTTGAACATAAAATAGACAGGATGGAGGGACACATGTCAGAAATGCGGACATCAATAAACAAATTGACCCAGGTCGTAAGCGCCTTGTCCGCACTTGTAGTAAAAGGGGATGTTTCCTAAATCACCAGCCCGTACCCCCCTTAGATCTGATAAATGCTTCAGGTGTAACCAAAGTGGGCATTTTCAATCTGACTGTCCATTAAAGTCCCCTAAGAGTGTTTCCTTTGCGTCCTGTGACCCAAACTTAGAGGGGTTGGAAGCTTTGGCCGAACTCCAGCCCGACCAGAGGGAGGCCGGGAGTCCACAGTAGATTCAAAATCTAGCGTAGGAGTACCAAAATCACCCCATGTACCAAATTCTCCCGAACCTGATTGTTCATCACTTGGCATCGAGGGCATCGAGGGCCATCGAATAAAACCGAGGACCCCAGACCCAATTCTGCCCGAGGACTAGCCTCAACTGTAGGGGGTAATTTGGAATGTAAAGTAGAGGAATTGGAGTATGGAGGTGATAATCCAGAACCTATTGATAACACTGCTAATAATTCTAATGAAAATTTGGAACCTGATATTTTGGAACCTGAACCCATGACAGAAGACTTGGGTAAAGATGAAATAGTGATTTGTCAACTCAGTTCATCCTCCAGTTTTTCTATTCCCATTCAAGTCCATGGGAAATCTATCTATGCTATTGTTGACACTGCGGCAGAAGTTACTATTGTTTCTGATAGGGTAGTGGCAAAATTTCAAAATCCTCCGCCTGCTATCAAATCTATAACATTTAATACCGTGGGTAGGGATATGAAAATGGCCGGGAAGGTGGTAGGTCCAGTGGAAATCCGTATAGGGCCCCACACTTTCATTATGATTTTTGTTGCCCCTATTATTGATATGTTATTGGTATGGACCTTATGCGTAAGTATGGGTTTCTGATCGATATCCCTGGCGCAGAGTTAGTTGTTAAAGAACGGATCCCGATGACCTTTGGACGTGAGCGCGACCACAGGCGCTATCCTGTACGACTGTATGGGACAACTTTGGTGCCGCCGTGGTCTGCAGCTCGAGTCAAATGTTCCTGGGATACCAAGTTTGAGGGTGCAGTGTTATTTGAGCCTGATTCTAGTTTACCTATTTTATTTCCCCGTACTTTACATTCAGGGGATTCTAATTTCTTTATATATGCAGTCAACCCTACAGCATAGCCTGTTGAATTGTCAAAAAATAAGACTGTAGGAGAGGTTTGTTTAGTTTCAGAATTGGGAGAGCAAAAGAAAAGTAATGAGAAAATAGAGGAAGGACCTGGTATACCTCCCATTTAGAAGCCCTATAATTCTGGGACCCATTTAGATAGTCAACAGAAAGAGAAACTGTTGGGCTTATTGTGTAAATTATGAAAATACTTACGTTTATTTTCTTATTTACGAGATAACTGGATATACTCATTTGATTTGCTTGTTCATTACGATGAACCAGCACGCCGAATATACAGTACACAATTTTCCTGCGCGCGCGCTGCATCTCCCTATGAACGCACTATCCCAAGATCATCGCGCAATTTGGCGTCCATTTCCTCTTTTACTTTCGCCTGCAGTCGAGTACAGACGTAAAGCTAAGTACACTCTCAAAAACGCAATCTTGTTTTACATTTTGGTTTCTATACGAGTGCATTTATCCCTTATTTCAATCTTATTTTTCCTTTTAAGGTTGTTTTAAGCATATCCCATCGCGCGGAGCTCTCCGTGATATTATTTTCACGTATTTTGTTCTGCTTTCTTGTGAGTCTAAAACATAAGATACGTTTTCTCGCAGGCGGGTTGCTTCGCATCCCCTCCCCGCAGCTCTGCGCCTTCCTGCGTGTCGCGGGCGTTGAGTTCGTGCTCCTTTATTCTTTATGAATTCATTTTAATTCTCTGACTTCTCGCTTCTTCGCATCCGTCTTGAATTTCCTTGAATTTATTTCTCTTCCACAGATAGGTTCTGTCGGACAGTCAGGAGCGTCGTATTTACACTACTATTGTTCTTGTCTCGAGTTAGTTGATTGTCTCCTTTGTTCTCAATCAACTATTGTATCCTTTGTTCTTGTGATTCTATTAATTATTTGAATTAATTAATTAATTTTTTTTAATTAATTAATAAAAAAATAAAAAAATAAATAAAAAATTTTCTTTCCTTAGACTTTGTCTTGAAAGGTTTTTTTCCTTCACAAGAATTTTACTCTTTTAGGAAGCCGTTCTTGTTAGCGTTTCCACCTCGCTAATTTTCTTCTGGTCTTCCTTTTTTCAGGAAAGCAAGCTTCAGTTTCTTCTTTCCTTTTTTCAGATCAGCTACCGGTTCCGGATACTTAAACAATTTTTTTTCGACCTCTTGTAAAAAAAAAGGAAAAAAAAGAAACAAACTTCGTTTTTTTTTCTCAGCTGATACCATCCTTCACCTCAAAAAAAAAAAAAAAAACTTCGTGTTTTTTCTTTTAGGTGCTTCTTCCCTTTTTTCCCTAGGAACTTAGCAGAAGCAGTCTTCTTGTTGTGTTTTCTCATACGAACAATTATAAATATATATTTATAGGGAGGAGTTTCTCATAATAATTCTTTAATTATTACTGTTCCCTTTGACTGGGATAGTACTGCGTGTACTTATCCGTTAGAGATATTATATTATTGTAATTCTCACTGTTCGTTTTTTGAAGTACTTTGACTTCTGGGGTTGGGGTTTTTTCACCCCCCTACCCCCATTCTCTCTGGTTTTTTTTTTCTCTTTCTACTCACTATTAGATTTACATCTACATGAGCATGAGCTTCTCGGATTCCTCCCTAGAAGAGCTCGAAATGGCCGCTGAACAGGTGTCCAACACTGGGGTTTTGTTCCCCATCAGTGGTAACGTAGAAAGTGAAAATGGAGAAAGTTCCCTCGTGGGTTCTAAGAAGGGTGTAAATATAGTGACGTATTAGCGGAACATGAATTTGATTTGGGTAGTTTTAATTCAATTGAACATCGTATAGATACAGGGAATTCTGCTCCAGTAAAACTCAAAATGAGACGTACCCCTATTAATTTTGTGGATGAGAAGAATCATTTGCAAAAAATGATTGATGCTGGTGTTATAGAACCTGTTTCAGAGTGGGCTGCACCACCCGTACTTGTTAGAAAACGAGATGGTGGGGTTAGATGGTGCATCGATTACAGGAAACTTAACGATATCACAAAGAAGGATGTTTATCCTTAACAAAGTATAGAAGAGTGCATTGACACTCTGGGGGGAAATGAATGGTTTTCTAAGTTAGATGCTAATGCCGCATATTGGCAGGTGCACATAGACAAAAGAGATAGAGAAAAAAATGCTTTCATTACAAAATATGGTTTATTTCATTTTGTCAGAATGGGTTTTGGGTTATGCAATGCCCCCGCCACATTTTCTAGGGTTATGGATCTAATCTTGAGTGGTTTAAACTGGAATATTTCTTTAGCTTTTCTTGATAATGTTATTGTTTTAGGACGTTCTTTTGATCATCATTTGCAAAATCTTGAACTGGTTTCGGAACGTTTCCAGACATACGGCCTGAAGTTAAAGGCCAAGAAATGTAGGTTATTTCAACGTCGCGTTGAATTTTTAGGGCGTGAAGTTGATGCAGGATTGCATTTGAGGTCGCAACACATCAATGCGGTTTTGGATTGGCCAACACCAAAGAGTACCCAGGAGGTACAACAATTTTTGGGTTTAGTGAACTATCATAGGCTTTTTCTCAAGAACTGCGCAGAAATTGCAGACCCTTTATACGGGAAGAGCAGCACCATAAAGCGTTTGAACAACTTAAAGGAGCATTGACTTCTGCTCAATTTTTAGCACTGCCAAATTGCCATGATTCTTTTATTTTGGATACCGATGCATCACACTGTGCAATTGGAGCTGAATTAATACAAGTTCAAAATGGTGTTGAACGAGTAATTTCCTATGGTAGCTTAAGTTTATCCCCTGAACAGTGCAGGTATTGCGTAATACGCAAAGAGTTGTTAGCTGTAGTGAAATTCATACAGCAATACCGTCATTTTATTTTGGGAAAGCGTTTTAAAGTTAGGACCGACCACGATAGTTTGAGGTGGCTATTAAACTTTCGCGAACCCCATGGCCAACTCGCGAGATGGTTGGAAGTTCTTAGTCAATATGATTTAGTCATTGAGCACAGAACCGGTAGGAGACATGCCAATGCAGATGCACTTTCGCGTAGGCCAGATCATTCGCAATCCGCTTGTGAGAATTATTCACAAGGTTTAACTCCAACAGATCTTCCCTGTGGGGGCTGTAACTACTGTGAACGGGCTCATAGGAACTGGTCAGTTTTTGCTTGTTTAATTGATAACGTAGTCCCGTTAAGCAGGCAAAAATCTATGAATGGTGAGCATTCAGCGAATATGTGTGTGTCACATATGGACATTTTATTTAGGGAAAGTGACCCAGAGATTTTAGTTGATAGTGATAGTAGTTCATTTTAAGACAAGGGCAAATCACCCAAAATAGAAAAGGAGGGAGTGGAGTATTGTGAAATTCCTTTTGTCAGTAGCATCTCTCCTGATTCAGATTTTAAGTTTTTAGAGCATCAAATTAAAGATCCCTCGTTAGTTCATTTGATACAATGGTTAAAAGATGGGACCGAACCAGAAGAAGGTATTGTTATGTTATGGGGCGAGAGGCAGAAAGCTCTGTAGATTAATAGGGACAACTTTTATCTAAAAGTTGTTGTTTTGTTTAAGAAGGGTGCCCCAAAAGATAGAATAGTAGTACCCCACAGTTTACGATCAATTCTTTTAGGTCTAAACAATGATGTACCTTTAGCTGGGCATGCTGGAATAGACCGTACTACAGCTAAATTAAAGGAAACGTATTATTGGTATGGCATGACCGTGGACGTCAGGGACTTTATCGCTCAATGTGACATTTGTAATGTTAATGCGGGCGATTCCTTTGAGGCACTTCCAAGCAAACCGGAAGTGTTTTCAAAGAAAACCCTTGCAAAGGGTTCGGGTAATGCAGTTTCCAAGGCGCAAATTGCTGGCAATCCCCTATCTCCTTCATGGAAAGTGGGTGGAGTAAAGCGGGGAATTATGTGCCCCTTCAGGGGTGTAAAGTTGTCCTCAGAAGGGACAAGTTAGCTAATCCATTTATTTAGGTTTCATTTACCCATATGTTTCAAAGTAGAATCTTCTGAGTTTTGGCAGAGGATGCGTGGCCTACGCATCGACGCTCTGTTAACACTTTCACGCGAGCTCGGAGTGAAAGGGTTAATGGGTTTGTTTGATTACTTATTCAAACGGTGGAAGTGTTCGGTTAGGACTCAATTTCAAATAGAGCTCATTGATGACATGATACAGCTTTCGAAAGAACATGGCTGGCATATACCTCCTCGTTTTGACTTGTCACCAACAAATTCACCTGCAGTTCTCATACATTTGCGTCCTTTGCTATTTTTGGTAGGCCAATTGCCTCGCACCAGACAGATTTGGTTTAAGAACAAATTTTCAGTTCTTTCAGTTCCTTCCGTAAAAAAAGAGCAGGTACCAGCTCCTCAGGAATGTCAGCACCCACCAGCGACACAATCAGCGCCACCATCAGCGCCAATTGCTGTTCCCTCTGTGGGACCTAGTTCTGAGAGAAGTCAGATTCCAATCGCGCAATCACAATCAGCGCCAATTGCTGTTCCATCTGTGGTACATAGTTCTGAGAGAAGTCAGATCCCAATTGCCCAATCACAATCAGCGCCAATTGCGGTTTCCTCTGACGTTCATGGACATCGAACCACAATCAAATCCTGCGCCAATTGCAATGACCATTCCTGCCAGTGCGGGCGTGGAGAACTCTATCCCACCAGCAATGCCGTCAAGGCCTGCGCCACTTGCTACAACTTGTCCTGATGAGCCAGGTTTATCTGATCTTGCAGCTTTTGACGCACATTATCACCCTGACCGTTTGAGTGCGCATCTCGGGCATGTTACGCAAAAACAGCTAGTACCGCCCCGTGTTCCCGTCAGAGTTATAGGAGGCGTCATTAATTTTTGTGACCCAGGGACTTACAGTCCAATGTATTTCTTAATTATGGTTTATTCTTGAGGTAACTAAAGAAAGTGTCATTACATTTTCAGTGTAGTTATCATAAATATTTTACATTTAATTGCAGCCTGTTGAACTAGCAGATTCAACATCCAAGTCCCCAGGTGTTGTGCATGTCGATGAATGTGAAGTTGAGGAGCCAGACCTTAGTGATGAGGTGTGTACTACAAAATTTATTGTTCAGAGGAATGTCTATTTTAATTTTCTTCAAATCTCTCGTGCATGTATGAGCAGTATTAATAGGTCTACAGATAATTATATGTATTTGGAGTGCATCAAAGGATAAATATATTTTTCTGGGGTATTTTCATTAAACATTTAGTTGAAAATCAATATACATACACGGATATATGTAATTAGGTATAATTTTACATTGTCGAAAAGAAAACATATGTGTAAAAACGAGATATTAATTTGAGCAAGTTTTGTATTGACTATTTATGATATTAGCTAAGCTAGCAGGCATATATTCACCATACATGTAGGTACAATACCATCAAGAGCATATTTCTCTTCATGGTAGGACTTAAGTTATTAATATAATAAATGCACACCCAAAGTCTTGGAATATGTAATGCACATGAAGATAAAACCATTGATATATCAATGCAGAGACCCAGCGCACGTGACTAGAAGACTACAGCATATCAAGGGACCTTAAACACGATTTGATTTGTATGCTTACATGTAACTATTCATATGGATTTTTTACAAGATATGCATTTCAGTAAGATGATTGCATTCTATATTTCTATGGAATCTACTTTCAGATGCCAGAGCTGTCTGCTCCAACAGATAATTCTGACTCAGATTACTTACCGGATTCTTAAAGCACACTAGAATCTGGTGATGAAAAGGAGAGGAGTCCTAGTCCTGTCACCCCCCCCCCTGGATTTTCTGAGATCCATCATGGTCGTCTTCCTACTCATGAAAATGGAGCATCAGTAAGTGAAAACCAGATAGATAGCACCTCAACATCCTGCAATAAGTCTTCAGGTATCCAGGTGAATCCCACAGCAAATGGGAGAAACAAAAGTTGGAATAAAGGACAGTATTGTCCATTTTGCATGGTACCTCAGAAGAAATTACCTCGTCATTTACAAACTCCCAAACATAGAGATAAACCACAGGTACAAAAGCGGCTGGCAAGGAGAGACAGTTGACACTCATGCGGAATTATGGGAACCATTTGCACAATATCTCAGTCCTAAAAAGGGAGTTGGAGAACTCATAGTTGTGTATAGGCCTGCATTAAAGTCAAACCCTGAAGTTTATGTTCCCTGCCCAACCTGTTATGGCTTTATCACAAAATCAGAATTGCGGAAGCACAAGTGTAGTAAAATAGTTGATGATTTACTGGCGAAAAAAAAAAATCGAAGAAAAGTGGGTGCTGCCAAAATGCTGCTACCAAGTACTCCTGGGGTGAATGCCAGAACCAGGGAAATCCTGTTGTTCATGATTAATGACAACGTAGCCTCGGTGGTTAGGTCGGATGACCTAATAACTAAATTTGCTGAAAGATTAACAATGAAACATGGACATAGCAGAGACCAAGAGAACTATGTCAGGCAGCGGGTACGGGAGCTTGGAAGAATGGTTATTGAGTACAGGAGAATGACTGGGGAAACCCATGCTGATCTTTCTAGTCTCCTGTGTCCAGAGAAGTTTGAGGCTGTGATAGATGCAACAAAACAGGCTGCAGGATTTGATGCAAAAAGAAATGTGTACAAAACACCAAGTCTTGCCTTAAAGATCGGACATGGCCTTAAGACTTCTTGTGAGATTTTACAAGGAAAAGCCATCATGATGCAAAACTCTCCCATGACGAAGAGTTGCAAGGCATTCTTATCCCTATATGATCTCCAATGGGAGGCACATGTAACACATCATGCACTGAGGACTCTTGAACAAGGACGAAGAAACAACCCAAAGATATTGCCATTCACAGAAGATGTGGTGAAATTCGCGAAACATCTGAAGGGATAAGTGGAGGCAAAAATGAATGAACTTGAGGAGAGTAGTGGCAACAACATTTCACATGAGTGGCATGCTCTGTCTGAAGTACTGCTGGCCAATATTGTCATTTTCAACCGGAAAAGACCTGGGGAAGTATCCAGAATGACAATGTCTGACTATCAAAATTGTTTGCAAGGTGAAGGAGGCTTAATAGATGATGCTCTGAGCAAAGTTGAGAAAAAAACTTTGTCACATCCTGTGGAGGGTTGAGATTGTTGGAAAATGTGGACGGACAGTGCCTGTGCTTTTGACATCAACAATGAAGAGGGCACTCTACCAAGTGTGGTGCTTACCATCCAGAACACCTCAGAGCTACGAGACTGAGAAAGCAAATTGCTACCGTCGCCCAGATCATGAACCTGAAGGAAAATGGGCTTGATGTTGCGAATTTCCTTGGGCATGACGTAAGAACCCACCGAGAATATTATAGACTCCCAGACTCAGCGGTACAACTGGCAAAGGTTTCCAAAGTTCTTCTTAAAACGGAGAAGGGAGATCTTGCAAGCCTTGCCAACAGGGGACTAGATGAAGTGCAGTTTGATTCCGATGAAGGTAAAGCGCATATCAACCATATCAACCAATATGTTTGTACGAATCCCTGATTATTATTTCTTTATTTCTGTATGAATATTATATTATGGATACCTTAAAATCAAAATCAATGATCAACGATATTGCCCTTTCAGAAGAGGAAGTGCCCTCTTTCCCTTGTGCTCCCCCCCACTTTCAACTTCGCTACGCTGCTGCCGCTGAAATAGTAATGTGTAGTAAAATTGATTGTTTGTAATTATTCCTTGATTTGTTTAAGTAGATTTAACTTTGTCATTGAATTTACTTCAGGTTTTTATCTTCAAGCCTAAATTATGGCTGATGATTCGGATGAGTTGGATATAGTCGAAGCGAAGATGTACCTAGGACTCAACTGGCCGAGAAGGGCAAGGGACTTGACTGGGTCAGAACTTGAGCATATGCGGCAAGGCCCGTGTGAGGACTGGGGTAAGTATCTATCTATTTTTCATCACTGATAATCTTTGCTTAATCTTATACTTTCATTGTTGTGTTTTTAAAAGTTTATCTTCATGTTTGATGTCTATGAAATGCTCTTTTTAAATGTTTTTCCTACATCTCTTACCACTCTGATATGGCAGTTTAAATACATATAAAGTTCACAGTAATCATGGTAATATACAAGTAAGAATCCAAGATTTCAAGAGGAGTTGTCTTCTCTTTTTGATCTTATGAAGAATTAATCTCGATTACTCTCCTCTCTCTCCTTCTCTCTCTCTAGAGCCGTTTAGTTTTTTACAGTTGCCTGAACCCTAGGCTAGAGTATTGGTAATTATATCGTTGAATGTATTAATAAATTACTAATTTCATGCATGTGGACGTAGGCAGAGAATGCAATACAAATCAAATGTAAAGCTGGAGATTCTCCCTCCTTGACCCATTGATAAACGGGAGAGTCTGCCTTCATCCACGAGGAGGGGAAATATCCCGGGCCCCCTTCCGAACCTACACAGAGACAGACAGAGTGAATGTGAAAAATTCCGCACTATTTTACGACAATAAGCACAATTAATGATAGCAATATCACCAAATAATTCATTTCATTGTAGTGTGGATTCCTATTTCAAATGAATTGAAAATGCGTACTTGAACCATTTTAGTATTATAAAAACAGTCCATCCATTCCAGTTTCCCAATTTGCTTAAACATATCTTGACCCCTACAAATGGCCTTGTACAAATTGTTTTATCCAGAAAACCATGAGAGAGTGTAATTAAAGTTATTTGATACAATTATGTATTTATGCCTACTTTTCCAATGCATTACTTGAAGCTTCAGTAACAATCGTCAAAGCTTGGTTCAGGTACAATGTCGTCAGTTAGGGAAGGGGTGGGATCTGTCCTATTCTATCACCGTTAGGATGGAGACGATGATCTTAACCAAAATATTTATTTATTTTATTAATTAAAATCATGGCCCTGGGAGGTTGCGTATGTTACTTACCATAGGCAGCACGCCCTTGAAATTAGGTTGACAGGGGGAAAAAAGGGGGGGCTATAGGAAGATTTTGGAGCAATAAGAATCTAATCCTTTTTTCAGGGGGGTGTCAAATTTTTCATTACCAAAATTCCAATGATCGTATTTCCTAATGAACAACACCCCTATTAAAAAACTCTCCTCAGGGCCCTGCTTGAAATATTTAGATAAGCTTGCATTGCATTCGTACTGTTTCGTGTTTACTTGCTTTGCTAATTGATGCATTTATGATTCTTATTAAAATAATTTGTATTATTGTATATTTTGTTTCAGACATCGGAAACAAACTTGGAGACCACCAATGACGACAGTGACTCGACACCAGACGACCTAGACATTGTTATACCTGAGACTGACCTAGACCCGACCAGCAACGACGACATGGACGTGACCTACGTTGACGACATTGACGCTGACATGACGACCGACCACCAAGACATGACCATTGTCGAGGACAGACCATACACCGTACCTGACTCAGACTATGACAACTATGACGACCTCGACTCGGACTTCTACCACGGACAAAGACTTCCTGACCCGGATTTTTCGGACTTCGACCACGGACAGGGACCGCAGGAGGTGCAGGACGGACAGGTAAGTGTAAATGAACAATTTGAAACAGAAACATAATTCTTTGTATTAATTTTGTTATTCATTTCTACGGATGTGTTCATTAAACTTTACAAATTAAATGGTACAGAACTTTTAAAACAACGAGTTAGGGGAACAATTTATGTGATGATATCCTCCTCCAAACACAGAAGAGTCACGCATGAGATATCCGATGTTTGATTTATTGATCTTGAATATTCTTTATTCGGGATAACTTAAAATGAAAACAAACTTTCGACATTGGCCTCGGGCTATTCCAGCTTTCTCTGATTTAACAAACAGTTATTCTAATATAATTATTTGTATGAATTTTGTTATTAACGTCCACATTCATATTCTTTTCCATTTCAGAGGACGACCACGGAAGCAGGGACCCAGACTGTACTATGATCGACATGGACGATACTGAGACTCAGACAGACATGACCATGACGGACGTCGACATGGACGATACTGAGACTCAGACAGACATGACCATGACGGACGTCGACATGGACGATACTGAGACTCAGACAGACATGACCATGATGGACGTCGACATGGACGATACTGAGACTCAGACAGACATGACCATGACGGACGTCGACATGGACGAAACTGAGACTCAGACAGACATGACCATGACGGACGTCGACATGGACGATACTGAGACTCAGACAGACATGACCATGACGGACGTCGACATGGACGATACTGAGACTCAGACAGACATGACCATGACGGACGTCGACATGGACGATACTGAGACTCAGACAGACATGACCATGACGGACGTCGACATGGACGATACTGAGACTCAGACAGACGTCGACATAGACGATACTGAGACTCAGACAGACATGACCATGACGGACGTCGACATGGACGATACTGAGACTCAGACAGACATGACCATGACGGACGTCGACATGGACGATACTGAGACTCAGACAGACATGACCATGACGGACGTCGACATGGACGATACTGAGACTCAGACAGACATGACCATGACGGACGTCGACATGGATGATACTGAGACTCAGACAGACATGACCATGACGGACGTCGACATGGACGATACCGAGACTCAGACAGACATGACCATGACGGACGTCGACATGGACGATACTGAGACTCAGGCAGACATGACCATGACGGATGTCGACATGGACGATACTGAGACTCAGACAGACATGACCATGACGGATGTCGACATGGACGATACTGAGACTCAGACAGACATGACCATGACGGACGTCGACATGGACGATACTGAGACTCAGACAGACATGACCATGACGGATGTCGACATGGACGATACTGAGACTCAGACAGACATGACCATGACGGACGTCGACATGGACGATACTGAGACTCAGACAGACGTCGACATAGACGATACTGAGACTCAGACAGACATGACCATGACGGACGTCGACATGGACGATACTTAGACTCAGACAGACATGACCATGACGGACGTCGACATGGACGATACTGAGACTCAGACAGACATGACCATGACGGACGTCGACATGGACGATACTGAGACTCAGACAGACATGACCATGACGGACGTCGACATGGACGATACTGAGACTCAGACAGACATGACCATGACGGACGTCGACATGGACGATACTGAGACTCAGACAGACATGACCATGACGGACGTCGACATGGAGGATACCGAGACTCAGACAGACATAACCATGACGGACGTCGACATGGACGATACTGAGACTCAGACAGACATGACCATGGCGGACGTTGACATGGACGATACTGAGACTCAGACAGACCTGACGATGGAGGAACTGGCAAGGATTTTCCAATGTACATCATTCCTTTACTCAATGACCAATCAGTATCAATAGTAATTATCATGCTTTGATTGTATTATGATTTGTATTATTTTTCATTAACATAATCCTCAATAATTTTTAATTAATTGATTTTGATGATTGTCTTTAAGAAGTGAATTTTTAATTTCTTCATTATTGTTTTCTTTTATTATTGTTTTCACTTCTATTTATAGTTTGCTTATAACATATACATGTTCCTGCATTAGGATCATGATGTGAATAAACCATGACTGATTCATGTCCCTTTTTTCCTCCTGAATAAATATGTTTTCATGTAAATATACAAATACAAACAAATAGCAAGCATGCTTATTGTACTCAACTCTCTGTTTTACCTAAAGAAATGCAGTTGTAACAATCCAAGTTGAATTCCACAGTAAAAAAAATAATAACACATTGTTTATTTCTGTCACTCTAACAACAAGTTGTTCAAACTTTTTTTGTAATTGTTTAAACTTTTTAAACAACTTGTTCAAAATGTTTAAAGTTGTTTAAAAATCAAAACAGTAGTTGTTAGAGTGACAGGCTTAAACAACACGCTTAGAATTTTAAACAGCATTTTTACAGTGTATAAATGACTACCCAAGAGTCTTTATGTATGAAAGAAAAATGACATGATTCTTGAAGAAATTGTGCAATTGCTGATAAATTGGCAAAATAATAGTTAGATTTGACTCAAATGTATTTTTACTGGCAACAATGATGAATTGTCCAACATGTACTCATCTGTGTGATATTGATAACTCAGGCTTTCACAACGCTAGGCTTATGCAATTGTAACAGAACTACACCCATGATAAAATGGTCAGAGCTGACTTGTGAGCTAAAATGTCTCACAAGTCTTTTCATGAAATACTTTCCAGTACTACAAATACTGTTGTCTTACTTTGTATTTTGTCTTTGTTTACATGATTGGGGATATTTACTTGTAAGATAATTGTGTGATGCTGTCATCTGAATTGAAATGGAATATATTTATATATATATACAGACCTGCCAACCTCTGGGAATGAAAAACTGTATTCTGTGATACAAAAAACTGTATTCCCCCCCAAAAAAGTGTATTTCATAATAAAATGCTTGGCGCACTCGCCCATCACGGCGCTCAAGCTGCATGCAAGCTAAAATGCGCACTGCTCTTGCAGATAAAAAAAAAAACATTGAAACTTGTGTATATCTCACCCTGGTTTTTACAAAATGATTGGAAAAAAAAACAAGTTACCTGAAATTACATTGATCTAATAACCATATTTGTGTACGTTTTATGAAATAGAGACATATAGAGATGATTTTTCTCAATAAATTACGATTTTGAAAAAAAAAAAAAAAAAAAAAAAATCATTTTTTTTTTTTTTTTTTTTTTTTTTTTTTTACAAAAAACGTATTTTTTAAAGAAAAAACGTACTGCCGTATTTTGGTTGCAAAAACGTACTTAATACGGCTAAAACGTACTGGTTGGCAGGTCTGTATATATCATTCATACTCTTCATATCTTGTCTCAGTATTTTCTTTATAATGTAAACAGGTGTTATGTGGAAACAAATGAATCAAGTTGGAAAGAGTTAAAGTGACAGCTATACATAGGAATGGGAACGGGGAAAATACGCAAATGGAATTGCATGACAGGGACAAGAGAGGGGGTAGATGGGGTGGTTTGGGAAGACAGGAAAGGAGAATGTAAAGAGAATCAGAGACTGATACAGGCAGGAAATTAAATATCAATAGAAAGATGGAATGAAAATTAGAGGGAGAGAAGTATATTTTAGCAGAAAGGAGTGTAGGTAGAGACAGATATGGAACTGATATTGAGAGATGTTGATTATTTGGAAAAAAAGCGAGAGATTTGAAAAGAAAGATCAATGTAGAATGATAGATGGATGAAATAAAACAAAGAGAGAAGTTGGGACATACAGAAATGAGGGAGAAGAGAATAAGAAATCAGACATTAACTGAGGATGCTTATATTTAGATCAAGTCAAAGTCATGGGCCGCGGAACGGTTTTCAAAGTGGGGGGGGGGGGCTGACCATGCAAAAAATCACAATCATAGTATCATTTTTACGTTTTTGTACATGGTTTTTGAAAAAAGGGGGATGGGTGGGGCTAAAGCCCCCCAGCCCCCCCCCCCTCCCCGCTTCCGCGGCCCCTGAAAGTGATAGTTTGGACCAATCAGCATTCATCCATTCCGACCAATCAGGACTCTGAATCCTACCAAGCAAAAACATGAACAGTTATACGCACCTAGCGTGCTTTGCCATACTTCATAAAGAAATAAAAATGTCGAAAGGCACGGGCCAGAGGGCAAAGGCAGAGAAGTTCATGAAGGGCAGCAGTGGAAAGACCCATGCAGTTTGGTCCAATGGTGTGGACAAAAATAGGAAGGTGCGATATAGTTTAACAAAAATTTATAAATTTCTGATTTGGTTAGAAAATACTCCCACGGGCTCCCATGCAAAAAAATAATGACAATACAAGTAATTAATATGTTGAGACGATGTCGAGCATTGAGGGGAAGGGGTGTAATCACATATATTTTTTTCATGTAACATAATCACTACAATAACATATATTTTATAGACAATCTATTTTAGGGATGCTATAATCATGTATTATTGTTATTTTTTCAGCTGGTTGTAATATATGGAGATTTCCAAATGAGGGCAATTGTCCAGGGTAATTACCGACACAAGTGGCCATTTTTCAATGTAATCGTGAACTGCACCCCAGGGGCAACCTATGCTCACTTGGAGGAGATACGTCAGTATGTCTATCCGAAGCGCCCAGACTTCATCGTCCTTCAGGTGGGCACCAACAACGTAAGGGCCGAAAACTGGCAGGGAGCCCTTGGAGAGGCGAAGATCCAGTTCCGCCAGCTGCTTCAACGGAGCAAGTATGTCTGCCATGTGAGTACATTATCTACATGTATTAGTACATTTGCGGAAATTCTATTCATTGTGATAAAATGTGAAGGTTCACATAAAGGTCAAGTGTTTCGTCAGTCTATAATGTGCATTTATTTTTATTCGGCAAGTGCAGCACCCGCAGTGGACACCCTATTTGAAGGGCAAGTCGTAGTTTTTATATGAAAGAGCAACTCTTAAACAATCTACTGCAATTTGTTAGAAGTCTGTAGCATGCAGGATAAGGTAGTTAGGACGGGATTAGGAATGGTATGCAAATGGACTTGAAATTTACAAAATGGCGCCTGGATGGTCATGCATGAGTGATTTTGGAAAATGGAAGACAAGGTGCACAACTAGGGATGCTGGACAACATGTCTAGCAAATTTGGATGAATTTGGATGAGGGACGGAGACAGGGCAGAGCTAACAAAAACTACGTGTTAAACGAATGGGATTTTGTGGAAGTAGAGGACGGAATACGAATACGGAACAACAGAGCATTGTCGCCTGTAGGCGTCAATGCAGAGAGTACACTGAAGTGTTTCAGAGAATGAGATGATAGATCAATGGCGCTGTCTTTTTTTCTCTACACGGTAACATGGATATAGATGCAGATAGAGATTTTAGATTTTTTGTGGCTCTTGTAAAGGAAGTCTTGCTACATACAAGTACATTGAAAACTATCAATATAAAAGACATGTTAACAGACAAGTGTATGAATGACAACTTAGACCCCTGTTACATCTGAGAGATTCCCTACCTCGGGCCGGCCCGGGGCCTACCTCGGGTCGGAAAGAAATCAGATGTAAACATCCCAAACCTACCTCGGGCCACCTTTTAGCGAACCTACCCGAGACCACATCAAGAGGTAGTCTCGGGTAGGTATCGGGCCGGCCCCGGTCCACCGATTCGTAGATGTAAACGCACACAAGCTTTCAAACCTATCTCGGTCCGTTCGCCAGCTGTCAAATTACGTCATAGCGCGCGCTATCCCCTCCCCAGCCCCGTCGTTCTTCGAATGTTTTGCGGCTTTTGACATGTGAATTGTGATTGATAAAGTCTTTGATTTTAGTGGAAAGAAGGAAGCACTTTAAACGTATTCTTTTCAAATCGATCATATCTTCAACGACTGCTGGGATCATCAGCATGCTTCCAGAATAACGAAATGTAAACAACTTCAATTAGCGCGCGCAAATTATTCAGAGCCTAGATCGAGAGTGCCCTTTGGTGTCAGCAATCGGATACCGCTCGAAACCGTACCGATAGGGGAGGGAATGAACGCTGTGATGTAAACAGACCACATTTCGGACTCGGTCCGTTCGCGAAGCTAATCCACCAATAATCCAGTCAAGGTTGCAAGTGGACTCGGTCGGGTCTCGGGTAGGAAACTTTCAGATGTAACAGGGGCCATAGTAACATCTAACATGTCAGTTGATCTAACCTCAATATAGACTAGATTCTAGTACATGTCTGAAGATGCATACCTGTGCTTTTGACAAAAGTCGTTAATGACATCCCCAATGGCTGGGATCAATAAAGATGGAAAACAGGTGGTATGTATCATGTATTAAACAGAAATGTATTTAGACTTTTGGGGCTCTTGAAAGGGCTTCAGACGACTTGCTTCATATAGCTTATTTAAAATACATTGAAAATCATCAATATAAAAGACATGTTAAAGGCCAAGTCCACCTCAGAAAAAAAAAATTTAATAAATAGAGAAGAATCAATTTAGCAGAACACTGAAAATTTCATCAAAATCGGATGTAAAATAAGAAAGTAATGGCATCTTAAAGTTTTGCTTATTTTTTTCACAAAACAGTGATATGCACAGCTCAGTGACATACAAATGAGAGTCGATGATGTCACTCACTCACTATTTTGTTTTTTATTGTTTGAATTATACAATATTTCATTTTTTACAGATTTGACAATAAGGACCAACTTGACTGAACCATAGAGTATTAAATAATGCTAATTCCACATGTTCAGGAGGAATTAATCGTTGTTTCACTTGACAATAAGGAGAAAATTATAATATTTCATATTTCATATGATGAAATACAAAAGTAATAGTGAGTGGATGACGTCATCAGTCTCCTCATTTGCATACTGACCAGGATGTGCATATAACTGTTTTGTGAAATTAAGCGGAACTTTAAAATGTCATAACTTTCTTATTTTACATCAAATTTTGATGAAATTTTCAGTGTTATGCTTGTTGGATTTTTCTTTTTATTCAAATCAACTTTTTGTTGGGGTGGACTTGTCCTTTAACAGATAAGTGTAGGAATGACAACTTAGTAACACCTAACATGTCATTAGATCTAACCTAGATATAGACTAGATTCTAGTTCCTCTCTGAACTTGCACACAGGCGCTTTTGATGAGTGTTGTTTATGACAACCCCCACAAAATGTATGTTCATATCTACTACTGATAAGTTTATATCTACTACTGATAGGTTTTGCGAGGGGGGCTTGCCACCCCTAAGGAAGCATTAAATTTAATAAAACTAGAACTGTTTCATATTGAAAAAGCTTCAGAAAACTTGATGTAAAGAGGTCATTAACTATGTTGAAAATTAAATTGATTTCCAATTCTCTGGTAAACACGGATATGGCTCAGATGGGAACAAATTCAGCCAAAATATCCCTTCAAAAGAAAATATAGACCAGAGGGGTTCCACTTCCTTTTTAATAACCGGGACTGTTTCAATATTTGTTTATATGTTTTTGATTGGTATTCCCAACTTTGAAAATATGTATTTTTTATATGCATAGTTCCAATACAGCGGCAGAAGAACTACATAAATAATGTTTTATTTACCCAGGGTAGCCACTTCAATCATAAGACTGCTCTTCCAACGGGCCCTGCATAATATATGTTATTATTACCCTTCTCCAATCTAAATGCTGAGCGCAAAGCAAGAAGGTCCCAGTTTTACAAGTCTTTTGTATGATTCGGCCGGGGATCGAACCCACGACCTCCTGTTCATGAAGCGGACGCTCGACCATTGAGCCAACATAGAAGGCAAAAAAAGTAGTGGGCAGAAAAGACTGCCCATTGTGTGAGGGAAAAAATCTTTACAAGATTAGCCAACCACCTGGTGAAAGTTCATAAACTAAAAGAAGGAAGAAATACAAAGGTTAGAAACTAACATTTTGAGCAAACACTTTGCCCAAAGGAGATATGCCACCAATGCTACATACATGTACATATATATATAGGCGAAAAAATGACAAGACGATTTGACGTTGCTGATAGACCACAATTTAATCCGAGCTTTTGGCCTTAGGCCTTTTTCATGGGTTCTATGTTAACACAAACGAACGTCTTCTCATTTTTTTGCCTAAGTATTTGGTACAAGACACAGAGTCATGTTAAGGAGTAGATGCCTGTTTACATTCATACATATAATATATATATATAATAAAATATTGACAAAGAGTCTATTCACAATAAGCCTCCAAACAAAAAAGTTGTCTTTCATGTTATAAGATCCCGAAATCTGTGTAAAATAAGTTCACCGATTTTGGGGCTTTTGTTTGTATAGTGCCAAAAGTAACACGGTTGTCTTTTCTTCTGAAATTGATGCTGGTTCCTTTCAAATTAAAACAGAATAGGCCTAGAGATCTAGATCTCTACCTGACAAACTTTCATAGGTCCTTACACTGTCGATTGGCAGGAATAAGATAAGCATTAGATTAATCAGAGAGATGTCTTAAATTCCAAGTCAAATTTTTAGGTAAAAATTTTACAACTTGTTTTGTGACTGCCGGCCACCTGCACTGCGTACGGTGGACAGGAAGAAGTGACGATCCATTCATACTAGACCCAGTGGCCCGTATTCTGAAGTCAGGTTTAACTTAGACCATGGTCTAACTTTGCTAAAATTATGGAAAGCCAAAACTGTCAAAATCTTGTTTACATTTCATGTTTCTTATGTAATTAACTGTGCTCTTCCCAATTCTTGAATGGAAGACATCTATTTTATTCATCCTTCACAGAGAGTTAAAAATGAATTGAGGGTCAAATGAGGTGATACATTTAACCTCAACTGTAAGGAATTTATGTCACAGTTGGCTATCCATAGTTAAACCACAACTTGAGACCAGAGTTTAAATTAAACCTGACTTCAGAATACTGGATAGTATATTTGGAGGGTCCACTCTGGAAGCCTATATAGGCTGAAAAGGGAATGCTGGCTTTCTGTACACAGGCGGACTGTGAATCTTGTGGGTGCATCTGAGGTGATAAAAATCACTAGAATAAAAACTTCTAAACTATACAAGAATCAAAGAATCATTTAACATAACATAACATGAGTTTTGTTGGCAGCATCCATTATTAATTGACAGTATTGACAGTAACAAATCTTGACTGGTAGATCTAGATCTGGCTATCATGTTCACTACATTTTTATGATACGGCTGAATTGGACGAATTTGAGTTTTCACACCGAGTACATGTATATAGCACTTAGCCAGTAATAAGTTACTTTGTTAGGAAATTCCATCAGATTTTGATTAGTAGAATTGACATTTGAAATTCTTTCCCCATATACAGAAGGAAGCTATACATATATCTTGATCTGTTTGGCAAAACCAAGCAAAATTTCCCTGAATTTGGGAATTTCATATTTAGGGTATTTATATCTATTTCCATTAAAAAAAAAATTGGTCCTCTTAATTTGTTTGATTTTCTTTCCTTCACCGAGAAATGGAGACCTCGTAAAAAGCCTGTTGGACGAGAAACAGATGCAAGAAGAGTAGTGGCGGGTATCGGAACCGCGACTGAAAAAAAAGTTTATTTGTGCACATATATCAACTACTAAACACTGGCCAAAATATTGATACACTAGCTTGCTCTCACTCACAGCTGTGTATAGCCACATTCAGGTCCTATATTGTCAGATAACAGAATCATTGATTTTTGGTAAATGAACTTTCTTGTTTCTGCATTTTGTTCTCAATCATTCATATGAGGCCATAATTTCGGTATTAAAAAAAATCATTCTTGACATGTTAATTAAATGTACCTGATGAAAGATCTCAAATCATCCACCATAAAGTCAATGAAAACTCACTTCTTTATTTTGTGTAATGTGTAAACTAGATTACAAGTGTAAATAGGACAACATGCCCAGCAATATCCTGCAATTTCTAGCTCAAACATACTTGCTGATGGCAAAATTATGCAACTAATAAATAGATCGATAACAAGATCAGTACGATATTCAAGTCCATTAGAGTTCATATTGTGTAGATCCCAGTCTTCCCACAAGCTCTACTACAGCTATATATGGAAGTTCATGATTTTCTTGCCACAACAGAGTTCTGACTTCCAGTAGGAGAAAAAAAAACACAATCATGAAAAAGATGGGCATGCCTAAACCATCTTTTGACCCATAGGGCCTATCAGATTTCTATGTAATTGTATCAAGACAGTTTTGCTCATGGGCCAGTGATGCTCTGACTTTTAATACAAAGCTATTTTAATAGAATGTGAAATATTTGTCTATTTAGAGTGATGGTTGAAAATTGTGGCAAAATCATCTGACACTGATAAACAACTGTGGGTCGCTAGATGGAATCTTCTTTGACATACATGTAGCCCATGCTGGATTATTCAGAAAAGCACAAACTGACAAGGAAAAATGTTTTGGAAGTTAACAGGTTTAATGTCTTTTAACTGTACAATGTACGTAGTCATTTAGAAGCTAAGAGTATAGAAAAATGCCGTTTTTATGGAGAGTGCCCCTACATATATCAAGAAATGCTGTACAAAACTAAAACACTGCATTTTTTTGTGTGTGATGGAATAATTATCATGGATAAGTGAATGATGCAAGTTATTGGGACGCCATCATATAGCAGTAAAAATATGCCCCAAATTTTGAAAGCCTTATTATATTCCAATCTCTAGTTGGTTAAACTTACAATTTCAGTTGTGTGAACTTTGAAAGTAGTCATTTTGCCATTCACTGTGCTGAGGCATGACATGACATATTTGAGTAATTTGGCTTCAACTAGTTAAAAACAAACAAACACATGTCTGTATAGCATTTGTCATAGGGCTGAGGGACTTCCTTTTTTTCACAATCAGAATTTTTTGTTTATCTAAGCCCCTCAAAATAAGTTCTGCAACTCACTTTTGAGGGATGATATACTGGTATCATTGGAAAGCTTAATTATTCCTCTTTACAATGATGTGCCATCTGCTGTGATTATGTAATCGTGAAATATGCAGTTATCCTGAATATAGAGAAAAAGTCAGAAGTGAAATGTTGCAAAATGCATTGTTTTTTAAACTAGAGTCTCCATTTGTTACCTTGCAGGTGACAGTGAATGCACTCGGTCCATCCTCGAAACAATTTGAAATTTGCTATTGGAAACAACAAATTTTGCAACATTTTATTTTTTACATTGCAGGATATTTATCATGTCTGTGCATTTCATAACATTAGCATTACAAATGACACATGATTGTAAAGAGTGTGACGAAATAGGCCTAAAGACCATACCAGAAGGTATGGTCGTTGGAATGATCATGACAGCACAGGTGGAAGATACATCAAGTGAGAATGCTGATGATGAACAGCAACTTCCTCCACATATGCATGACCTCTACCAGAGAAGCATAACTAACTTAGATTCTCACTATCATGAAGGAGTTAGGCAATGCTTGATAGATTTCGCAGACGTCTTTTCTAAATCCAGCAGTGACATTGGATGTACCGATGCAGTGAAGCACTCCATCAAGACTGGGGAAGCCAAGCCAGTGAAACAGAGACTGCGACGTCATCCCTTATGTAACCAAGAGGAAATAGACAGACAGGTGAAAGATTTGGAAGAAAGAGGAGTCATTGAACCAAGTGAAAGTACATGGGCAGCAAATGTGGTATTGGTGAAGAAGAAAGATGGGACAAAAAGGCTGTGTATAGATTACAAAAGTCTTAACGAAATTACTGTTAAGGATGCATACCCTGTTCCCCGTATTGACGAAACATTACATGCATTGGGCTATGCAAAATGGTTCTCGACATTGGATTTATCATCAGTCTACTGGCAGGTAGCCCTTGATGAGGATGCCAAAGACAAGTCCTCATTTGTAGTAAGGAATGGTCTTTATAGATGGAAAGTCACTGAAAAACACAGTTTCTCTCGATAAACAGTGTTTATCGAGAGAAACTGTGTTTATCAGTCGAAAAACATAGTTTCTCTCGATAAACAGTGTTTATCGCTTGATAAACACTGTTTATCGCCGATAAACACTGTTTATCGAGAGTAACTGTGTTTATCGAGAGAAACTGTGTTTTTCAGTCGATAAACATAGTTTCTCTCGATAAACAGTGTTTATCGGCGATAAACACTGTTTTTCGGCGATAAACACTGTTTATCAAGAGAAACTGTGTTTTTCAGTTGATAAACAGTGTTTTTCGACGATAAACAGTGTTTATCGCCGATAAACAATGTTTATCTGATTTATTGGGCAAATGGCGCGCACTCGTACTCCAGATCAGTGCAGTGCCGTATCACCGTATGCACTACTACTCCGCATGTGCGTGCCGGCACCGTATCGGCACTTTACACCGTATATTTACCATGCATTGCATGCCAGCGCGCATGCAGCATCTACACCTTACTGCTCATGAGACATGACCACGATCGACATTTCCGCCGCTTATTATTATCAATATCATATCAGGAAAAGTTTCAGCTTGGAACCAAGCTTTTCTTCACCGTGTACTGCAGGTAAATACAATAATTGGCTTTTACCAGAATTCCCCACCAAAACGTAGATCTAGTACTAGTAGTAGAGTCTAGTAACTGCCATTGCCAGTCATGCCTGGTGTAATCCGTTGGTCGCCAACGTGCCATTTAATGGAGTCCCGTCCGTTAGTATTCGTGACCAGTTTCTAAATTTGCCAACGCATCAACTCGTGAACGTTAAAGGGGTTATTCTTATTCTATTACTATACTTGCTCTTGTCTCTCATACACCCCCTATCTTATTTTAAGTGTTTTAATACGTACGCACGTCATTTCTAATGAATTACCCTTGAAATCGCTAGTAGACTACTAATTATTAGTACTATTAATACTAGATTCTACTATTAGTACTAGTAGGGACGGGTTGTCTGATCGCGTATGCCTACTGACTACAGAGTACAGACTAGTACTAGAGTCTACCAGTAGTAGTAGTACTAGGCCTACTAGTACTACTAGACCTAGTACTGACTTAGACCGAAAGCTTCAGTCTCTGATATCGACAGTTGTTCCGCTGAGATTGCATCTGGCTCCTCTGACCGCCTCTATACATAGACTGAAGTACGGCTATGGAGTAGTGTGGGGAACGAATGGTTCGGTTGAGCCGGACCGCGATGAATGAGATATGCAACGAGTTTTTCACTCTTTACGTCTTCATATATCCACTTTGGCTGCAATATTACACTGCATATTGATAAAAATTAAAAATAACACGGAAACATCCACTTTGACTTACGATAGCTTGCTCATTTAGATCCTAAATTAATGATTAATCCGAGAAAGTCTTGTACTCGTTGAACTTGTAGTCAACATGATTTGTTGTCAGCCATCTTGGTTTGAGTAGATGAATATTCATTTTTTCTTTTCGAACGTCCAATAGCTACGTATGAGTCAGCCTGGCATGAGCCGGTGATGTTTGAATATTCATAAGCCCAATATCAACACGTGCTCTGATTGGCCATTGGGCTTGTTTTGGTCAGTTGACCCGGAAATATATCGGCCGGGTCATGTCATAGATTACCAGTTCGAATGCATGAACGTACCGTTTCCTTGGTTCTGAGATAAAAAATGGATAACTCCTATACATAAGTCCGTAAATTTCGCATTTGGAAATAGATCTAGGTAATAAAACTTTGAGAACTGTACATAGGAAAACAAAAATACATAGTTTTTTTTATATCTGATTTATAAATCAGAAAATTAGATCTAATTAAGAAAAGTTTCGGGGTAAATCACATATAGGTACCATTCCACAGACCTGTACAGGACCCTCGGCCGAATTATCGTCCATGCCTACGTTCTTTCTGGATATTGGCCTGTTCAAGTGAACAGGGCCACGCTAACTGCTGCTCTGACTGCCAGTGTATCGGAGGAAGCTATGCTGGCGTCCTTCTTCGATATCATGACAGAAAGAGAGAGGGAGTTGCTGAAGAGACTGTTAAGAAGAGAGTCAAATCCCGATGAACACCTGAGAATTCTTGGTGTACTCACACGTTTTGACTGCAGGTAAAAAATAATGATGCAGTATAGTAGTATTATAGTCGTGATTTTAGTTACAAGGCAGTAAAACATAAATGTGAATGATAGGGAGCATATGGGTGTATTGCCAACCGGTCTGTTCCCCATCTTGTCTATCATCATTTTGGTTGAAGTCCTTTGGTTTAGTCTTAATTTTGCCTAATTGCATTTTAGGCTAATGACCAATTGCCAAATTAAATGGCACGTTGGCGACCAACGGATTACACCAGGCATGACTGGCAATGGCAGTTACTAGACTCTACTACTAGTACTAGATCTACGTTTTGGTGGGGAATTCTGGTAAAAGCCAATTATTGTATTTACCTGCAGTACACGGTGAAGAAAAGCTTGGTTCCAAGCTGAAACTTTTCCTGATATGATATTGATAATAATAAGCAGCGGAAATGTCGATCGTGGTCATGTCTCATGAGCAGTAAGGTGTAGATGCTGCATGCGCGCTGGCATGCAATGCATGGTATATATACGGTGTAAAGTGCCGATACGGTGCCGGCACGCACATGCGGAGTAGTAGTGCATACGGTGATACGGCACTGCACTGATCTGGAGTACGAGTGCGCGCCGTTTGACCAATAATTCAGATAAACACTGTTTATCGAGCGATAAACACTGTTTATCAACTGAAAAACACAGTTTCTCTTGATAAACAGTGTTTATCGCCGAAAAACAGTGTTTATTGCCGATAAACACTGTTTATCGAGAGAAACTATGTTTATCGACTGAAAAACACAGTTTCTCTCGATAAACAGTGTTTATCGCCGAAAAACACTGTTTATCGCCGAAAAACACTGTTTATCGGCGATAAACACTGTTTATCGAGAGAAACTATGTTTTTCGACTGATAAACACACTTTCTCTCGATAAACAGTGTTTATCGGCGATAAACAGTGTTTTTCGGCGATAAACACTGTTTATCGAGAGAAACTGTGTTTTTCAGTTGATAAACAGTGTTTATCGCTCGATAAACAGTGTTTATCGCTCGATAAACAGTGCTTATCTGAATTATTGGTCAAACGGCGCGCCATAAGCGTGCCTTTCAGGAGCTGAAGGAGAAATTGCAGTGTGCACCAATCCTCACATACCCCATTCCCCAGGATGATTTCATATTGGACACAGATGCAAGTGCAAATGCCATTGGAGCAGTCCTGTCTCAGGTTCAGGAAGGGCAAGAAAGAGTTATTGCCTATTACAGCAGAAAACTCAGCCGTGCTGAAAGAGCTTACTGTGTTACCAGGCAAGAACTTCTCGCTCTAGAGTGCAAACCGTTGTGGGGGAAGATGAATCAAATATCATTACCAGTCATTACCAATGAACTCCCAATAAACTTACCCCCAGATTCAGATGAAAGAACTTCAAATGACCATAAAGATTCTGTACATGTTGCTAACAGTGAGAGACGTTACCCTTTAAGAAAACGACGAAAACCCCAATATCTGATGGAGTATGATGATACTTAATTTTCTCATTGTGTCTTCTTTCTTTTACTCCAGATGGCCCCATGCAGGAAGGCAATCTTTTGCAGGGATTGCGGGAAGAAGTTCTATGATGGCCAAGAGCTGAGATGGCACGTCAGAGAGAGACATCAATGTGAGGAGAGGGGACGAGAGGAGCAAGACAAAAGAAAACACAGATGTGACCGATGTAAAATATAAGACCACGAGATCCGCCAACCTCCGACGCCACATGATGTTGGTCCATGAGAAGGACATCTGTTCAAGAGACCCACTTGGTTTGGACGTACCAAGTACGTCACAGGGACTACATCCAATTAGTCCAGTAGCAATATCTATTACAACTTCAAATGGATTTCAAACCCCACCAGCCCCCCAGCGTCCTTCTGGCAAGCCCCTTGCCATGCTGCTACAGAGTATGGAGGACATGGAGGAGGAGAAACCAACGTCTCCAGCACAAACAACCAACTATCCAGAAACCCCTTTGACTCCTCAGCCTCGACCTGAACCTGTCCCGTCACCCTCATCTGTTCCATCCCCACGGCCTGCACCTGCTTCATCTCCATCATCTGTTCCATCTTCACGACCTGCACCATCTTCCATTGCTCCAGAATCTGCTTCTGTGTCAATCCTTGTCACTGTTGTCGAGAAGAGGGTTCAACGCTTCTATTCTCGAGGGAAACTCATCCGCCAAAGGGACTCTACCGAAACATTTCTTCAGGTTGTGCCTGCTTCGTGGGACCAACAGCAGGACTGCCACCACCAACTTCAGAAGTGATTTTAGAAGACTGTATTCCTGAAGACTTGATGTTTTGATATTTTATGATGTATTTTGTTTTTCAGTGAACTTGGAATTCTTTCTTTCTTTTGCACGTTTCCATTCTCTTCTCTGATGCTCCTTCGACCTTCTCTATCTCGTATCTTCCTTCTATTTTTCTTCCTACTTCTTTGAGTTTCATGTTATCATTCATGATCACTATTTTTTGTTGTAAATATGTACAGTACCTTCTGGTTTAAACAAACTGCTAAAAAAAAGTACTATTTTTGTATTACTGCCAATAACTGGTGTGCATAAGGAAGCTAGAGATATCTTTTTATATTGCGATGATGATACACCTTGATCTTGATACCTTTGGTTAGTTTAATTGTGTAAACTAAACATATTGGTGTAGTTTTATTTTGATATGATAAGGTTTTATGTTTTATTGCTGGGCAAGCACTTACATACTCTTGCCGATTCTTTTTGATAGTTCCATATATTTTGATCAGTATATTGTGTCATTCCAGTATTTTGTGCCAAAATCGAGTATCATTGCCTTTTTTATGCAATAAAGGTTTGTACTATGTTTTAAACCAAAAAGTATATTTTATATACAGCTGATGTTTGCTATGAAACGTTTTTATGCATATTGTATATGTTAGGTATCTATTTGCCTTGATGACTAGTTATGATATTGAGAAGTCGTTACATTTTGAAATGTTTACGATATGTTTTTTTATGTATCATATTTTGATATTGATATTTTGTATCTTGCTATTTCGTCATTCTGTTTTATAGTCATTCTGAAACAGGGATGTTTCAAAGTTAGTGGGGGGTCATGTGACGAAATAGGCCTAAAGAGGCCACTTGCTAGAAATAGTGGCAAAGCCAGAGGTGTTATTTATATACAGGGGCTGTGTGTATGTACTCAGTCAGTACAGGTGGTTGTGTTTTAAGTGGACAGTGCATGCATGCAGTAGTGCATTCGAGTCAGTTTCAGTTCAGACTTTATCACTGACCTCTAGTTCAGGGTGCAACCCTTTCAGTTCAGCTTTATATTTGTTGAAGACCTCGATTGTTCAGAGGATATGTGCTCTTAACTTCTGACTAATAAAGACAAGTTGAAAGGTATGAATTATTGATTCAGATTCGATATCTTTGTGTTTATCTTTTGATCTGATGTTGATTGCAATGATGACTCGATGTGCTTGTGATTGATGATTCCGTAGGGTAAAATTAGGTAAACTATTTGAGGAGGAAATTGAAGTGGTCCAATGGGAGGCGACCAAGGATAAAGATGAAAAGAATAGGCAACTAACAATTATCAGAAACTATGGGAACTACTTACACAACAATGAAGTTTTGCAACAAGGGAAAGGAATCCTTATAGTAGCATATAGACCATCAGGCAAAGTCAATCCTGTGGATTATATACCTTGTCCCAATTGTTATGGATTTCACGCCAAAGGAGAGTTCTGGAAGCACAGGTGTGTAGTGAATCCTCATCAAGAGTCCGATGCAGAGAATGAGAAAGAACCAGCAAAAAAAGAAAAAACGGAGGACAATTAAAGCAAGTAGGCTACTTTTGCCATCAATCCCAGTAATACTTGCTTAACCTTATGTCCAAGTTTCAAGAACTAGGTCAATATACTTTCTAAGTTATGTCATTTCAAAAACTTAACCTTTGGTTAAGATTTGGTGTTGATGCAGCCATCGCCGCCGCCGTTGGAAAAGCGGCGCCTATAGTCTCACTCTGCTATGCAGGTGAGACAAAATGCGACATTAAACTTTTGACTGGTACGTTTTGAAAATATAAAGATGCTCAATTATTTCACCACTAGGGTATCTTAGTTTGCTTCAGAAGTGATGTTGTTTACTGATAAATTAATATTAAAGATTCTTCACTAAAAACCAATAAAATATTATGAAATGCAGAGAGTCAACCCTAAAACACAAAATGACAAAAATCCTCATTTGACTTACATTGACAGTTTGAGAGAGAGAGAAGGGTCTTTGGAAACGCCTGAGTGCTTTCTGAAACAACTTTTCATCTTCAAAATGAAATCAGTTTGAAGACTAATAATTACCCTTTATTTTGATACTAAATTGTCACTGTGTTTGAGGAGCATAAGTGAATAGATTGTAAAGGATTGTAAAAAATCAGTTCTGATAATAGGTGTACCGGACTTTTGACTGGTACTGTATATATCAATCACTTTTCCTGTTAGTTAGTTGGTTGGTCCGTAACAAATCAAAGTATTGAGGAGTGATTCCAGTTATTAAAGTGATGATAATGATGATGATTTATGATAATACTACTAGTAATATAGTTTTCTTCTTTGAAGAAATTGGGAAAAACCCAACGTGTTAAGTGTTTCCGTAAAATGGCAGGGATGTCGCCCCTCGTGACATCCCTGTCACACCAAATTACAAAGAGACAAATATAGTTACCCTCTAGCAAAGCATTAATCCGCAATCCAAAGTCCCTCGGATACTACTGTAAAAGCCACAGGCCCCTTCTTCATTATGAGCATTTTAATTATTTCTTTGGCAGTCTGGTAAAATCAGCCAACCAACAATCAATTGATACAAGTTCACCAAACTTTGTCTCATTTTCTATGGTCTTTCTATAACATGACCCCATCTTATTTATTTGAAAGTGATAAGAACTTGCTCAAAAAACAAAAACGACCATCTTGAGTATTGCCCCCACCACCACTTTAATAGAGGGGGGGGGGGGCTAGTTTTTTTGGGTTGCTTGAGTGACCAGAGCAATATTCCCATACCCTCTAACGCTGTGGTAATATTGACAGCTGCTGGCTAAAATTTTGTTTATGCCTCCCCCTGTCCCCCCCCCCCCATGATATCCTGGACTCGCACAAATTTATTATCTGAAGTTTGATACTAGGCTCTGTGTTTATAGACTACCAGGCTCTACAGATTCAACGGGGGGTGTGTGGGGGGGGGTCAGAAGGTGTTGGGCTAACAGCCCTACCATGGTCGTTAATCCCTGCTTTCAACAACGCATTGGAAGCAGGTGCCTCCTGGGTTGACATCACAGACAGGTTTCCAGTGCTTGATCTCAGGTTGTAGGCGCATGATGGCCTTCACCTGAGTGATTGCACTGGGTTACCTCGTCTGACAGCTTCGGTCGCCAAATATGCTCAAAGTATTTATGTTTTTAATTTAAATAAAGTTACTTAAACTTAATTTTGAAGCCTATCAGACACCTTTGCTTTTACAAGGGGGCTTTCAGAAGATCATGGTGTGGAGAAAAGACTGATTTCTTGTGGGCTCATGATGGCCTAAACTTGAGTGATTGCACTTGGTTACCTCATATGACAGCTACCGTCGCCGAAGTTTGTTCCAAATATTATAATTGGATTGAAAACAAGTTATTTCAAAATTAATTTTGAAGTCTGTTAGCCTCCTCAACTGACTTGAACTGGGATACCTCATCTGACAGCTACAGTCGCCGAAGTTTGTTCCAAATATTGTAATTGAATTCGAATGACTTATTTCAAATCAATTTTGAAAACATCTATTACACGCATTTGCTTTTACAAGTGGGCTAGATAAAATGATGGTGGAGTAAAATTGTAGATATGATTTAAAAATTGGAACATTGGGAAAAGCAAGAAAGTGCAAGGTTGAAGTGTATAGGTGAAAGTATCAAAGAGAAGATTCTAATATACTCTTAAATATTTCCATGACAGGTGGTGGCAATTCTTCATCCTTCCTGAACTGGATGGTCTCGGATCTTTAGTCCCTGCTTTCAACAATGCATTTGAGAGGTCGGCAAGGGAAGCAGGTGTCTCCTGGGTTGATGTCACAGACAGGATCCCTGTGCTTGATCTCAGGTTGTGGGCGCATGATGGCCTACACCTAAGTGATTGCACTGGGTTACCTCGTCTGACAGCTGCGGTTGCCGAAATATGCTCAAAGTTTTCAAATTTAAATAAAGTTACTTAAACTTAATTTTGAAGCCTATCGGACACCTTTGCTTTTACAAGGGGGCTTTCAGAAGATCATGGTGTGGAGAAAAGACTGATTTCTTGTGGGCTCGTGATGGCCTACACTTGAGTGATTGCACTTGGTTACCTCATATGACAGCTACCGTCGCCGAAGTTTGTTCCAAATATTGTAATCGAATTAAAAACAAATTATTTCAAATTAATTTTGAAATCTATCAGCCTCCTAAACTGACTTGCACTGGGATACCTCATCTGACAGCTACAGTTGCCGAAATTTGTTCCAAAATTTTAATTGAATTCGAATAAAGTTATTTCAAATTAATTTTGAAATCTATTACACGCCTTTGCTTTTAAAAGTGGGCTAGATAAAATGATGGTGGAGTAAACTTGTAGATATAATGATTAATTGGAACATTGGGAAAAGTAAGAAAGTGCAAGGTTGAAGTGTGAAGGTGAAATTATCAAAGAGAAGATTCTAATATACTCTTAAATATTTCCACGACAGGTGGTGGCAATTCTTCATCCTTCCTGAACTGGATGGTCTCGGATCTTTAGTCCCTGCATTCAACAATGCATTTGAGAGGTCGGCAAGGGAAGCAGGTGCCTCCTGGGTTGACATCACAGACAGGTTCCCAGTGCTTGATCTTAGCAGAGCTACCAAGTCTCACGCATTCAGGGTCCGTCTCATGATCTCACGCATCGGGACCCGACAGAAAAAAAAAAGTAGCATTATTCGCTAGATTATACGCATTGGCCGACCGCCTTCGTCTACCCCGGTACGTAATCGATCAAGACGAATCGAGAGTTCAGTACAATCAGCACACAGCTAGTCACTAGTAGTGACGTGTGCAGCATACATGCATATTAAAATTACAGTCATGCTAGCACATCGCATGCATCGCCATGGATATCATGATGAAGCCGGTTTCGCGTGCGCGCGCGATTTTGAAACGTCGACAATCGATCGCAAACTTCATATCTTGAGTAGACAGTCGACAAGATGGCTACGCATCGGCATAGAACAAGAGTCAGACCCGGACCTGTCAGATGCTGACGGCGATATAGTTCTTCAGCCGTGCAAAAAACAGAAAAGGAAATTTAAGGGTGCTGCCATGTATAAGTGCAAGTTTTATTCTGAGTGGACGAAGACAGTTGGATCTTTTATTGTAAAAGGAGACAACGTTCATTTGACTTAGGTTGTGGGCTCATGGCCCTACACTTGACTGCACTGGGTTACGTCTAACAGCTGCAGTTGCCGAAGTTTGTTCTAAATCTTGATTTATCGAACTTAAAGTTACTTGAAATTAATTTTGAAATCTACAAGACACCTTTGCTTTTACCAGGGGGCTTTCAGAAGATCATGGTGTGGAAAAAAGACTGATTTCTTGTGGGCTCGTGATGGCCTACACTTAAGTGATTGCACTTGGTTACCTCATCTGACAGCTACGGTTGCCGAAGTTTGTTCCAAATATTGCAATCGAATTCTAATAACTTATTTCATATTAATTTTGAAAATATCTATTACACGCATTTGCTTTTACAATTGGGCTAGATAAAATGATGGTGGAGTAAAAATGTAGATATAATGATTAATTGGAACATTGGGAAAAGTAAGAAAGTGCAAGGTTGAAGTGTGAAGGTGAAATTATCAAAGAGAAGATTCTAAAATACTTTTAAATATTTCCACGACAGGTGGTGGTAATCTTCATCCTTCCTGAACTGGATGGTCTCTGATCTGTAGTCCCTGCTTTCAACAATGCATTTGAGAGGTCAGCAAGGGAAGCAGGTGTCTCCTGGGTTGATGTCACAGACAGGATCCCTGTGCTTGATCTCAGGTTGTGGGCACATGATGGCCTACACCTGAGTGATTGCACTGGGTTACCTCGTCTGACAGCTGCGGTTGCCGAAATATGCTCAAAGTTTTCAAATTTAAATAAAGTTACTTAAACTTAATTTTGAAGCCTATCGGACACCTTTGCTTTTACAAGGGGGATTTTAGAAGATCATGGTGTGGAGAAAAGACTGATTTCTTGTGGGCTCGTGATGGCCTACACTTGAGTGATTGCACTTGGTTACCTCATATGACAGCTACCGTCGCCGAAGTTTGTTCCAAATATTGTAATCGAATTCTAATAACTTATTTCAAATTAATTTTGAAAATATCAATTACACGCATTTGCTTTTACAATTGGGCTTGATAAAATGATGGTGGAGTAAAAATGTAGATATAATGATTAATTGGAACATTGGGAAAAGTAAGAAAGTGCAAGGTTGAAGTGTGAAGGTGAAAGTATCAAAGAGAAGATTCTAATATACTCTTAAATATTTCCACGATAGGTGGTGGCAATTCTTCATCCTTCCTGAACTGGATGGTCTCGGATCTTTAGCCCCTGCTTTCAACAATGCATTTGAGAGGTCGGCAAGGGAAGCAGGTGTCTCCTGGGTTGATGTCACAGACAGGTTCCCTGTGCTTGATCTCAGGTTGTGGGCGCATGATGGCCTACACCTGAGTGATTGCACTGGGTTACCTCGTCTGACAGCTGCGGTCGCCGAAATATGCTCAAAGTTTTCAAATTTAAATAAAGTTACTGAAACTTAATTTTGAAATCTATTAGACACCTTTGCTTTTACCAGGGGGCTTTCAGAAGATCATGGTGTGGAGAAAAGACTGATTTCTTGTGGGCTCATGATGGCCTACACTTGAGTGATTGCACTTGGTTACCTCATCTGACAGCTACGGTTGCCGAAGTTTGTTCCAATTATTGTATTGAATGGGACTACCTGTATAATGTTCTTCATCCTTTCACACAGCTAAGACGGGACAGAATTTCACAAGATGAGGCAAAAAACATATGAGTAATTCTACGCATTTAAATAAAAAGTTACTATTTTATTGAATAATGCCTTATTATTGAAAACATTTTCGTTTTAGAGAGAAATTACCGATATTATCAGAGACCTCGCGAACATTCGTTTTGATCTTGAACGTTACCATCAGAGAGGGAGTGATATGCAGTGTGTGCCTTCTTTGTCTACACACGGGCAACTGTCGATGTGAAGCATTCGATTGAATCGATCGTTTGCTCCAAAAAAAGTTCGAAAGATAACAAGGAAGTGTGTGCAGATTTAGTTCGTTGCTTTAAGTCGTTCGTAGATAGTTTCATACATTACCATTTGATGAAATCAAAATGAATAATTCAGTAAACTGTATTCCAGTTGGATCTAGAAATTAGAAAAGTGGGGTGGACTTTAAATGGGGGTGGACTTTAATGAGTGAATAGGAAATTAAAAGAAAAGGAGAATGAAGAAGGAAAAAGAAAAACTATACTATATTCCAGTCTTACTACTTCCTACCAAAATAGAATATATTTGCTTTTCAGATGTTTTGCACATTTCTTCAATTTCATTAATGAATTCCCAAAGAAATGTCCCAGTTAACAAGGTCGACGCAAAATACTCTGATATCAATATGGAGACTGCACTCAATCTTGTGGAAGGAGGGGCTTCTCTTCATTCAGCCTCAAAAAGATACGGCATTCCTAAGACAACACCATATGATAGAGTCCACAAGAAATACAAGTGTTCTAAGTCAGGACTTCGTCCAGTGCTTTCTTTCACAGAAGAGCTGGTCGCATCGCATCTTAATTTTATGGCTGATCGAGGTTATGGACTTTCACATGGAGATGTGCGTTTGATTCTACCACTACTCTTTCATTATTTTGAAAAAGTTATTATTATGATTATAATTTCGTTTGCTATTTTTTTTGTATGAAATGATTTACAAAGCTTATACTAGTTTACACTAGTGATTTAGCAAACAATCTGAAGAGGCTGAAACATCGCCCTGAACACAAACGCCGGCTGACTATCAATTGGTTCAAAGGGTTTCTTGAACGATGGCCAACCATCCGACTTGTGAAACCACAGGGTCTCTCTGTGTCTCCGGCGAATTCATCAAAGCCACAGATTGTAGGGACTACTATAAGTAACTGGAGAGAATCCTTAAGAAGTACAACCTTCAAGAAAAACCAAGCCGGATTTTCAACGTTGACGAAGTTGGATTCAATAACAAACACAGGCCGGTCAAGATCATGATGTGGAAATCATGCCATCGGCCACAGTCGCCGAGGTCAGCATTGATGACACTAATCGCATGCAAAAATGCTGCAGGTGATTGTCTTTCACCATTCCTTGTTTTCAAAGGGAAAAAGGCCGAGACCCTGTGAGAAAACAGACTACCAGGAACATTGGTAGAAGTCAGCGAATCAGGTTGGAGTAACTCAGAGTTATTCCTCAAGTTCATGAAGGAACATTTCCTACTATACATCAATGGGAGGAGGACAGATGATGAGCCTGTAATGCTGATTTACGATGGCCACAAGTCGCATGTGTCAGTCCCTGTCCTTCAGATGGTGAGAACTAACATCATGCTGTTCGTCCTCCCAGCTCACACTAGTCACTTCTTACAGCCGTTGGATGAAAGCACATTACAATACTTCATGCAGGTTTCTCAGGCTACATCCTGGCTGAGTTGTTACTCGATACGACTTGTGTCACTTGATTGGAGATGCATACAGATGCTCTATGAACAAAGAAAATCTTTCAGCAGGGTTCAGGGCCACAGGTATCGTTCCTTTCAACCAAGAACGGTCTCTGGTCTTTCATCCCCATCTTTAACGTCACATTCAAGAGGTTGGCAAGCGAAGCAGGTGCCTCTTGGGTTGACGTCACAGACAGATTCCCAACTGGTGCATGATCTCAGGTTATGGGCTCATAATGGCCTACATGTGAGTGACTGCACTGGGTTACCTCGTTCGACAGCTGCAGTCGCCAAAATTTGTTCTAAATATTGATTACTTATTGAATTTAAATAAATCCAAAATCAATGTTCACCTCAGTTCCTGTTTACCTTTTCTTATATTTCATTTTGTTGTATTTGTTGAACTGAAAAATGAGTAAATCTATATCTAATCTAAATGTAATCTAAATCTCTCACATAAGGCAGTGGCGATCTCCATCCCTCCTCGACTGGATAGTCTTGGATCTTTAATCCCCATCTTCAACAACACAAATGAGAGAAGAGCAAGGGAAGCAAAGCGCCTCCTGGGTTGATGTCAGAGATTCCTAGTGCATGACCTCAGTTTTTGGACTTATGATGGCTTACACTTAAGATGGGAACCCACTTCAACCAATCGTTTCCATCAGAGAGAAACGTAGCCCGTCACCTAGCAACCATCTTACAACCACCAGTAGGGAAGACGGTGCATCATGTCGTGAATTCACACTTCATCTACAAACTCGAAAAGACCTCTACCACTCCTGAGAACAGTCTGGTCAGCTTCGATGTGAAGTCACTTTTCACCAGCGTCCCATTCTCGAGGTCAGACATCCGGGGATTTTCACTCACGAAAGTAACTTCCACATAGCAACTGATCGCAAAGGTGCAAACAAAGCCGAACGACTCGCCATACAAGCCGGGTATACAGGTATACTGTAAACACCTGATTTTCATTACCCTTTCTACGCGTTTTTTATTACTTTTCGATAATTATTTAAAGGAGAATGAAACCCTTGAAACCAGCTGAATCCATATCAAAGAAAAAAATCAAAGAAACATATTGTTGAAAGTTTGAGGAAGATTCAATGAATAATAAGAAAGTTATGAGCATTTGAATATTGAGATCACTAGTGCCATGTAGATCCTCCCATCGGCAATGCGACCAAGATCTGTGATATCACACACGTACAACTCCCTCATTACTTTAGTACTTATTTCACGTATATTCTCACTTTTATAGAGTCTATCACAAGGTGAGGTGTTCTCTTTATGAGATGACAAGTACAGAGGTTTCACAACATTATATCATTGATGAATCGTTTGTCATATGATTAGAATGAGCAAAAAGATATGTTTTGGGGTATATTTTCAGTGTCCAAATGGGAAAGTTGTACGTGTGTGACATCACAGATCTTGGTCGCATTGCCGATGGGAGGATCTCCATAGCATTAGTGATCTCGACATTCAAATGCTCATAACTCTTTTGTTGCTAGTCCTATTTTACTCAAAGTTTTGTTGATCTTATTCTTTGATTTTTCTGCTTTCACAAAAGCTAACTTGCTCCAAGAGTTTCATTCTCCTTTAAAAGAAATATAGTTTTTATTAATCAAATATGGCATATGATTATTCTGATGGCCTACCTGGTGATTCATTGCGGAGATATAACCAGAAATTAGCAGTGATTGGACTGAATTCATCAAATTGCCCTTACAAGCACCCAGCTGACTCTTGGCAGAACGACCCATCCGACTGGCCAGACGTGTTCAATTATCTTGTACACTCACCAGGTAAATAAATTAACAATAAAAAATATAATGATGATAATGATACGCCCGACTAATCACGGTCAACCAGGCTTGGCATCTCGCTGGCTCTGTGACTCGGCTGGGCAGCATGTAAAAGGATAAAGCTGGCAATCTTGCCTTGTTCTTGGAACACCCGTAAACACAACATATTTTCACCATTGTCCAGCAATTAAAATCAAAATGAAGTACAAAATGCGATGAAAATATAATGGAGAAACAGTTCAAATCAACAAGTTCCAAAAACGTCAAGGAAACTGCACAGCCAACGCGTACGCTCGCACCCTTTGTTTGCACCTTTGCCAAAATGGCCGATCGCGTTGTTAGGGAAATCATGTGACTGTGACGTCATGCCAACCTCGCGAATGTCTGAGAAGCATTTGACATCATCAAGAGGAAACTCCAAGAGGACTCTTGCCTACCAGACCGTACTTTTATGTTACCAGACCATAGTCACGACCTGCTACTTACCGAGAGCACCGCCTTTGCAAGGTGGACACACCATGCTCGTCACCAGTTCGTAAAAAGGATTGTTTTACGTCAGGCGATACAGAAAATACGCAAGGTCTATAACCCTATACATACTAAACACTGCAATGTCAAATCCCAAATGTTATACCCATCCTTGGATAACTCTTATAATTATGAAAATTCATTATTCATCACTTAATTTTCCCTTTTTCAAAAACAAAGCATAAATTACTAGCAATCGTCAAAGCTGAAAATCTATGTTCAAAGATGTGATAATGGATAACATGATATTCAATATCATTAATATCCATCGCTTCCACAAGGGCACTTTCAATTTCGTTTATGAGGATATTGTGACTTACTTGCACAACCTAAAAGGATACAAAAGGAGGTAAGTCAAAATCTTAGTAGCCCCTACATACACGAATTCACTATAGATGAAGTAACACAGCACATTATGTGTAGGGAACTGTAAAGGGTACTCAAGGCTAATATAAGAGTAATGGGATTTGAAGAGATAAAATGAGTTCAGACAAACAAAACACTGACAAATTCATCAAAGCCTGACAAGGAACTGCAAACGGCCAGTGACCGCTCGACAGCCTTTGATTCAACAAGTTGGCCACCCATAGTTATGGACCAGGTTGAACATAGAAAGTTGATGGTATAAAAAGGACTTTGTTAGCCAATATTTTGGAGATAAAATCTCGAGGCCAGATATTACAAGGAGTTAGTGGCAGGAAATAGGCCGGGGTGGAGAGACCTTGGAATTGCTATTGCAGTGGTGCAATGGGTTGGAACAGGAAAGTTGAGGATGATTTTCTAGACAGGAGAAAAATATTTGATATCTATGCATGCACTAGATATGTTAAGCAAAATGATGGTGCAGAAACAGAGACACCTTTATACCAACTTGGAATGTTGTTTGGAAGAACGTAGAGAATATAAAAAAGGCCTACTCGCAGCAAGGTTATGGAAATGATGAAGTTAGATGGAAATATTTCTGAAGTTCACACTTTTAATGAACATAAAATCAAACACTCTATTTTGTAGAATTTAAGATCAGTTTATTCAAAGAGCGACAAACTGAGCAGAAATTTCTTGTCACTTGTAGGATTATTGATGTTCGGCGAACATTTGAGTAACTGTATAAAGACATCAGCCATGTAACCTAGGACTTGGTTTTAAAGCATGTAAATATGTCAATACTGTATAACATTGATGGAAATGCCACTTCTACTATTCAGGAATTTACCAGTTATTCATTGTTAATAAATGCTTTAAATCGGGTATAACTCTACTTTTTAGTTTCCAAAAATGAGAAATTACTTAGACCCGGTTTAGTTAACTCAAATAAAACGAATGTCTAATTGGATCGAGTAGTGACCAGTGATCGTTGATGTGAATCATGGAGTTGTAGTAAATAGTCTTACATGTAAGGTTTGTCTTAGTAATATATAGTGTTTGCATATTTCGATCAAACCGTCCGTCATCAACCCTCGACTTAATTACCATGCTACATGTAGAATGTCAGTTACAGGGGTGTGAGTGGTCACAAATAAAAAGATCTGAAAAAGCTGAAGAGTGTTGGAAAAAGCTGAAACAGAAAGAGCTCAGACTACAGGTTTTGTACAGAGGAAAACTACAATAAGCTAAAATACGCTAAAATAAGCTGAAAATCAAAACCCAAAAATATCTGAAATCAGCTTAAAAGCTGAGCTCTCACACCCCTGCAGTTAGAGAGAAGTCTGAATGAACAGGATGTATGCTGTGCAACTGTGGTTCGCTACTGGAAATGTTCTTAGATACCGTTTGATGTGCTTGTTGTGTGCTTGAGATAAGTTACTGTTATGAGTGATTGAAGTGCTGCTGTTGTATAACCAAAGTTACAACGAGCGACCACTGTGCATGTGCAAAGGCTTATCAATGTGCACGTCCGTCGCAATATGTGTCAACTCTTCGTAATTCGGTTGTGTGCGCATTGTCGTGTGCATAAGAATGTTTGGTTGATTGATTGTTGAGCTTGACCAGTGGTGAATAGAGATCATCTAGACTAGAGTAGAGACTGTACATGTAGAGGAGAATCTACTTTCTTTTCTAGGTCCACCGGCACTACTAGCCAACGTTTATTCATTATGAAGTTCGAAGAAGAGGTGGCTCTAATTGAGAGCTACCTTTCGGATTCTACTAGGTCTAATACTAGGCCTACCAAAGCCTTGAAGAGGAAAGCATCAAAATTCTGCCTTTTTCCTGATGATGAGGGACAGAGTCAGACTCAGACTAATCAGAGAAGTTTGCATTACGTTGGAACTAGAAGTTCTAGTGGAGACGCCAGCTAATCACAACGTCGGCCCCGTAAGGTGGTCTTCAAGTCAGAAGAGCAGCAGCGGCTGCTCAAAAGATGGCATGATGAAAAACCCGATAATTGGAGCTATTCTTAAGCAAAATATTCAGCTTTAAGCGATGACTGCATAAAACTTGTATTTCTGTTTTTAGTTTAGATTAATAGCTTTCGTTTTGTCTGATTTGTCAATTAAATTTTGGGGTCTGGGTCTTTTAGTCCACATTCAGTCTTCATTCAACTTTCAATGTCTGCTGCACTACTAGTATACAAAGAATTTACCCCAAGATATGATAATAATGCTTGTAATCAAATAACATGCATTTGTTAATTTATTTTATACCTATTAATCTATTGCAGTACTTATGAAAAATCCTTCTTATCACAAATTTAGGGATAAATTTGGTACAATATGCATCAATTATGATTGATACAGAGTATTAAATAAAGGCAAGCTATGGCAGTTTCGATAATTAAAATCAGGATTTTGTAATAAGCTTTCTAAAGGGAAGTATAGATAATGATCACTGCTAATGAAATTCTTGATTTGCGAAATTCCAATGTATTACTATTATTTCTTCCACATTTTCTCGTATATTTTTTCTATTTTCTCTCCCTCCCCTTCCTCTTGCTATTTCTCCTTTTTGGTGCTATATCACCCATGCGTACTGTATACGCCCCAGATATATTCATAATGTGCCAGAAAGGTTAGGAAACTGGAGAAGAGGCAAAAGGGGCGAAATGAGCAGGGACAGAAAGAAAGGCAAAAAATAAAGAGATGAAAACCAGGAGGGGGTACAGTAAGAGAAACAAAAGATATAAAGGAGAAATTATATTTCACTAAAGATCCCATATTGATCTTAAATTAGATGACTGAGAGGTAAATTAGGGAGCACCAAACAGTACATGTAAGTGGCATATCTAACTTTTGTCAGGGTGAACTTCTGGTCCCCTTTAATTAATTCAGATTCCATAACAAAAATATTGAAAAAAAAATTAAAAAAATACATGAGAACTTAAAAATAGGCCTACAATAAACTACATAAGAAATTAAATATGTTTTGACATTCTTTTTTTTGGATGTTTGTTAGAAATGTCAAATTTATGTTTTCAGCAAAAATTAGCATTCTACAAGCAATAATATGAGTTTAACAGCAAAACATATTTTCTACACTAATTTGCATCATTTATTTTGAAATATGAAGTTTAACTTGTTGAAATTTTTCTGAACATTTGTAGTTTCAAAAACCTACAGGCCTATATGGGGGTGCAAATTTTCGCCTAACAGTCTGGCAAACTGACACTAAACATGGTGTTAGAAAGGACAGTTAAAGAGATCGATGCATACTGCGGAATGAAAATAGTTTAAAAATTCACAAAACAAAATGATGAAAATTTCATCAAAATCTGATAATAATAAATAGCAAAGTTTTGGCGTATGTGCCAGGTCTATGTAATACATGAAATATCGAGACATTATTTCTCCTATTAATCCTCACACCCATTGAGCCCTTTGTCAATAGCTGTATGGATCCGCCCCTGAATAAAAATTCACTAAAGGCGGACGAAAATCTCCCCCCCCCCCCCATTGCGATCGACATTGCCAGAGCCGCGCATGCGCACGCTGCCGAGGTTGTCTGTCCAAATCAATATTACACATATAGTCAATAGAACCAAATCCGCCGAGGAACCAAATCTGCAAACATCATGCCGCGTCAAACCCGGCGGATATGGTTCCGATTAAAAACGATATCAGCCATTTAGAACGATATCTGCCGGCAGATACAGTATTCGCCGCTACACCGGCCTGATTCTTTTTTTTCCATACCATGTGTGTGGAAAAACGTGTTACACAAAAAAAGACGCAGCTAAGCAATTTGAAACTGTCACTATTTTCAAGGCTTGTTATGATTTTGAAAACATGTTTTAGACTTTTAGATAGATTAAAGCGTGGATTAGTGTGCTAGCAAGAAATTGCATTTTTGGTGGCTGGTACTAGAAAATTGTAGAGAGCCCGCCAGGCTTTTTCAATTACTTTCTAAGGAGCCCGCAGAGGTTTTAGGGAGCCATTCGCCACCGGGCTCCCGCTAAATCCAGCCCTGTTATTGTTTCGGCTTTTATATCTCATGCTTCAACAATTCTTTTGGTTTTTGTTGCAAACTACATGTAGGTCTAAAAGCTGTAGCCCTAGAAAGAGGAAAGAGCTTTGGAAAATGAACAAGTAGCCTTAGATTAGTCTCTCAACAAAGAACCCTGGAAAGAAAAAAGAGGTATTTTTTGGATGCACTATTCATTTCATGACTTTGACACACATTGTGTAACAGACTTTTGTCACATGCCGTAGCACTGTACAAACTGTACACAACTTTCTTAAAATCTTTTCCTCAACGATCAAAACTGCTACATCAACTTTGAGAATAAAAAGTATTCCCCATTAGTCAATATCACCTTTTAGAAAAAAAAAGAATCAATCCCACTTACTACAGCATTCACACTTTCAAACAATCAAATTCTTCAGTGGCGCATCCAGCCGGATACTTTGGACCCAAACAGTATGAGACGTTAAATGGTATTGTGTTAAACCCAATTATATGACACCTGGATAGATCCTTGTGATTTGATTGGTTGTTTGATAACGTTCATTTAGCCCATTTTGCAATGACGTCATCAACCGTGCAATTTTGGATCCATTCATCATGCAATTTTGGATCCATACGATTTTGTCCATTGCGCATGTTGTAATGACGTAACAATCAACAGACCGAACTCGCACTGCATGAGCATGTTTTGTATCAAAATTCATAAATTTCATATGAAAAAAACAATTTTTAGGTGTCATATAAACCAAATAATGAATGTTTTTTCATTCGTGCAATGGACAGAATACTTGAAATATTTGACTAGGTGAAAGATGAAATGATCCATTCAACGAGGCGTAGCCGAATTGAATGGATCATTATTTCATCTTTTACCGCACTCATAAACATTCATTATTTGTATATTGGATACGCCACTGAACCTCAACATATTGTACAGCACTTGGAAAATTTACACAGATTTAACAACAAAAATTTCACAATCACATCCAAACCTCCTGGGGTCCTGGTCCTCTTTTGAACATGATATCAGGTCTGACGATGGATGCCATTTTCAGCTGCCAGGGAATTCATGAGATGTCCTCGTCATCCGTGAAAAAGAGTGTCGGTGGGTGCTTTGCAATGCTGCTCTTGCTTCTGTTCTCATTGCTCTTGAATACTCTCCAGATATGCCTTCTGAGCCTCCCTGGTGCTTGCATCCCTCTGTGAGCTGAATATCAAGTTCAACTGTCCAAAGTATCTCCTCTTATATGTGAAAATGATATTAGGTCTGACAATGGAAGCTCTTTTCAGCTGCTAGGGAATTCATGTCATGTCCTCGGCATCTGTTAAATACTCTTTTCCCAACCATTAGTACAAGGAGTGACTGTAAATGCTTTGCAATGTTGCTCTTGCCAATGTCCTCTTGTTGTTCTTGAATGCACTCTAACCTTGTTTGGAGACCCTCCTGGGTGCTTGGATCCCTCTGAGAGCCGACTCTCAAGTTCAAACTATCTCCTCTTATTTACTGGAGCATTGTTATCATGACAGGTATGGTTCTTAAACCATCAAATATGATAGGTGACACCGATTGAAAGAATGCCACTTGCTGTCATTATCAAGTCACTGCCACCAAAACAAGAATAACATTTTTTTTAAATTTCAGGTCTCTTCTTAATTATCAATACCTACATGTAGCTGTCATTTGCTTCATTCAGGAGAAAGTTCCTTGTAAAGTTTTGTAAACCTTAAACATTCTGACAATTGTGAAAATGCTCATAGACTGATCATAAAACATTACTTTTCCATTCCGAAGTTTCCAAAGTTGCATTTTGGCCACATTTTTAGGTGAGGGTTCATAAAAACTATGATCTACGGAATGCATATCGGGTAAATTCTATTCTCACGACTTTGAAAATAGTCAGTCAGTGGTAGATGTTTTGGTCGGTTGGATGTTAAATGTATCCCAGCATCCATCGCTCAGGTAACTTGCGCATCAATTTCCAAAGTTAATCATCTCTTCTGCTAATGCACTATACTCCATTTGCATGTTCACACACCTGTAGGAAAGGGTGAAAAGAAGAGGAGGTATTGAAAATGATTTCAAAACAATAATTTAACTTTCTGGCAACATCAAAAGATGACACCCTTGGAACAAGTTAGGTACATGATTTACAATATACAAGATGTGAAAAACAAAGCGTATCATACCTGTCAGTCTGCAATACAACATGCTTTCCACTCAGTGTCAGAACTTCAATTGTACTGGTCATGCCTTTTTGAACCAGAGAATTTTCCCTCTATGTCATCCATTATAAGCAGAGAGGATCCTATGGTTAGAGGGGTTAAAGCTGGCTATGACATGTGGGTGCATCCTTGCTTGAGCTGTGAGGGAAATGGAGGTTACATGTTTACTTATACAGTGCGTCCCAGAAAAAATGAAACCGAGATTAAGCGATGATTTATTATTACTTAATCACAAATACAATAGACAAATGACCTACCAATGTAAAGCTTACAATCTCCTCTTTCATCTGGTATTACTTAGATTATTCCTCATTCACGCATGAGTGAGCAAAAACAATTTGAAGAAAGGATACCAAAAAATCATTTGGCGGGGGATATCCGAATTTCAAATAGAAAATCACATGACTAGTTCAATATCCGCTCTTTTATTTGATACCTTAAATTCACAAAAAATGGTCAAGAAGTAAAAAAGTTGTGTTCCTCGAAATAATGCTTGTATTTCAGTAATTTCATTAAATACCGGTAAACATGTTTTCACCAGTTTCCCACAGAAGCTATTGCATGGTGAACAAAAGACTTAATGCATGGCTGATCGTCAACAAAACGGAGTGTCAAGTGAGTTTGAACGCTAGCCTGTAGAAACTCTTCATTTCATGAAATTATTGAAATTCAAGCCTTATTTCAAATAAACAGAACTTTTTTATTTCTTGACCATTTTCTGTAATTGAGGTATCAAATTAAAGAGCAGATATTGAGCTTTTAAAATTGTGGTTTTGTTTTTGAAAGCCAGATACAGCCCGCCAAATGACTTTTTGGTATCCCTTCTTCAAATTGTTTTGCTCACTCATGCGTGAATGAGAAATAATCTAAGTAATTTCAGATGAAAGAGGAGGTTCTAAGCTTTACAATGGTAGGTCATTTGTCTATTGTATTTGTGATTATGATAAATCATCGATAAATCTCGGTTTCATTTTTTGTGGGACGCACTGTATAGTAGAGTGATTTTTTTTTAAAGACAAAGGGGTACTCCGACCTGAAACCAATATATACATGTAAATAAGTAGCACGAATAGTGAGAGGAAAATTAAACAAGAAAACACTCAAATGTAATTGAAATTAAATAAAAAAAACAAGTTATGAATCTAAAAAATGCAATGTATTTCTTAATTGCATGATGCCAAGAATATAATGGTTGCACCAATGACTGTAGCCCCCGACTCCAAATCCAATGCAACAAAGACGATCGAATATTCATACATTAATGAGGAATCATTTCTGTTTCATATTTCTGAATTAAAAATTATTTAATAATTATACAATTATTGTAAAATAATAATTAATAATTTAAACTAAAATTCATAATAACAAATCAATAATTGTATCATTTTGTAGGTCTTTTTGATGTCCCAAGGGTCTAATAAATTGTAGAAATGAAAAGTGAAAAGTTTCAAAAGTGACAAAGATGACATCACTGCCTCATTCAGCAAAAGCAGAGATCCACATGGAGGGGATAACAACTATCGCCCCCATAGTTCTAGATTTGTCAAGGAATCTCCAGAAACCAGCCCATATGATTTGCAGCATATGTACCAATGAAAAAAAAAATGGTGGCGACGGGCGATTCGTCCACTAAACCTCAGAAATCGCCACGGTAAAATCAAAGACGAGGGCAAAAAACAATTCCCACATATACTTAACAAGTGGAGCGCCTCTGGCAGTCTCACCTGCATCACGCGATTCCATATAGCAGCAGTGCTGACTATCAAAACTACTATAACACAATTATTCACAAAACACACAATTCATATAATGATGCAATACTATGTTCATTGACAATAAATGACATTTGACCTTGATCATGCGACTTGTCAGTGATACTTGATTACCCCTATATCCACATTTTATAAACAATATCTAGAAACTTTGAAAGTTATGACAGCAATCTAATAATTACCTCCAAAATGGCCAAAGTTCACTGACCTTAAATGACCTTTGACTTTGGTCATGTGACCTGAAACTCAGGCAGGATGTTCAGTAATACTTGATTGACCTAGTGTCCAAGGTTCATGAACTAGGTCCTTATACTTTCTAAGTTATGCTGTCCTTTCAAAAACTTAACCTTCGGTTAAGAAATGTTGCCGCCGCCGCCGTCGCCATCGGAAAAGCGGCGCCTGCAGTCTCACTCTGCTATGCAGGTGAGACAAATTTCGCCCCCCTCATAAATTGATGTTCCCTAAGTTTTAAGTGAAATATCTAATCTAGCAACAAACTCCGAAACTAGAAACTTCCATCAAGATTGAAAAAGAAAAGAAAAAATTTATGTGACTCAAATTCCAAGCGAGTTCGTTTGCGCTAATTTCTTTGATTGACACACAGACACACACAAAGTCAGTTCAAGCTAGGCTAGCCGCCGTGCACAGCTAGCTAGCAGACGCCATTCATACCTCTAAACTTAGCGCACTTCTCAAAAGTTTTGCTCTGTGAAAGGACAAGTCCACCCCAACAAAAAGTTGATTTGAATAAAAAGAGAAAAATCCATCAAGCATAACACTGAAATTTTAATCAAAATTGGATGTAAAATAAGAAAATTATGACATTTAAAATTTCGCTTTATTTCACAAAACAGTTATATGCACATCCTGTACTGACCGCAGAGAAATGTTGTTAGCGCTAACAGTGCACTAACAGAGGCCCTGTTACAACCAGTAATGTGGCGGCGATGCGCAATGTTACAATGCACTGCTTACACATTGATATTAATGTTTTGACTTAACAATCCGAAAGATGTGACTTTACAACATTTCTGTGCGGTCGGCACTGGTCTGTATGCAAATGAGGGGACGGATGACGTCACCCACCCACTATTTCTTTTGTATTTTATTAAATGAAATATGAAATATTCTAATTTCTCCTCATGGTATTGTGAAAGAAGTTTTATTTTTCCTTGAATATGTGAAATTAGTTTGTTTTAACATTTTATGGTTCAGTCAAGTTGGCCTTATTGTTGAATTTGTAAAATTTGAAATATTGTATACCCGGTAATTCAAACAATAAAAATTTTAAAAAATAGTGAGGGCATGGACCTAATTACAAAATGGATATTCAACGGTCCGGGCATTTTCACCGCAGATGGACACAGAGGCGAAAAAAATAAAGTTGATATTCATGTCAAATGCTTTATGTTTTTTAATAAAACAAGACCTGAAGTTTCTGAGACAAATTTTTTTTCCGACTCTGGCAGTCATTTTTTATTTCAAAATGGCTGCCAAAGTATGGATACAAATTAGTGTTGAAAATAGTATATTGATACATATTTTGTTTTGACAGATTTTTAAAGAACAGGTTTGATCATGATGTTTTCGCCTGTGATTTAGCTTGCTATTATAACACTTTTTAAAATCCCACAGAAAGAAACACCAGTAATTCATTCATCTGATAAAAAAACATTGATGAAGTATGTGATATGGTATGTAATGTCAGTTACCGAAAACATGAACTTTTTTTCTCATTTTCTGGAAAAGAGGATATATTATATGAAACTTGGTGGATTTCCTCTCTAGGCAACACCCCTCCCTTCTACACCAAAATTAAAGATTACCAATTAACAATGAAGCCATAGGGTACCATTAAATATATGTAATGTCAGTTACCAAGTGGAAAATGTAATGTCAGTTACCGAGATGTAATGTCAGTTACCATGATAAAACGTTGGTTACCAATATTGAAATGCAAATATGTGGTCAATTTTATGGTGAAGAAATATTGTATACTTGTTATTTAAGTCTTTGACTTTAAAAGTCACACCAGAAGGAGCTTGCTATTGACTTTTAAAAGGTATAGTTCATAAGGAATACTATATGAAATTATGAAGGCAGTTGCATTCCCATCGTGCAAAAAAAAATTACTATGAAATTGTTTTGTACATGCACTTACCAAGTACCTAATTGTTTGTATCAGACAATTTTTTGTTTGGTTTTCGGGGGGGGGGGGGGGGGTAGGGGGTACTTTTCCCAACCTATTGCCTAAATCTGCAACATTTTTTAAGCTTAGCATTGTGATGAAGGGGATTTCCAGGGTCCCTTTTTTAGTTTCTAGGATTCTTTTGAGCATTGCCTCGCTAAAAGTAAATTCCTGTTTTTTATACCTGTTAGTAGTGTGGATGTGTGATACAATTTTGTTTTTGGTTTACAAGTAGCAAAGAAAATGATTAAAAAAATTATGAAGAGAATTGAAATCCAACAGATATGAACAAGCATTGCTTGCACTGACCAGAATAGAAATCAATAAAACTACATGGCTGCATGAAATTCGGGGGAGGGGTACGTGTAGCCTAGGGGAGGAGACCCTTATTAATTTTGCCTTTTTTGAGGGGAGAGGGAGGTTGGAGAAGGAAAAGGTTTAAAAAGTCAATATAAAACTGATGAATATATTATGGGTGTATAGTCAGAATAATCCATGTGTACACTCAATGCAATATTAAATTACTATAGGGCAATTCCATAAAATATGTACGTCCGACCCCCTATATGTGGGATCTTCATGAAATTTTCTGTCTCTGATTTCTGGTTCTTATGAAAGTCTGTAATGCTCTCAAATGACCATGACTTGGTCAGTTTATGAAGTGAAGTAAAACTTGAGAAAAATGGGGGTCGGACGTACAAAAAGGTTGATTATTTTATGGAATTGCCCTATAGGAAAACATGTAGCTGCTATGACCCCCCCCCCCCCCCCCCGGGTAAGTAAAACATACATTTCTTATCTTTTGATAATTAAAAATGTTAAGTATTATGAAACTTTTATGATTTTAAAAAAGCCTTACATATAAGTACCAAGAAAATTATGCTTTTGAAAATCATATAGCACTAGTAAATGTTAATGTGTATTGTCAGTTACCGACAAGTAATGATAAAAATGTTCAAATCAAAGAAAGGAATTAAGAAAAAGAAAAAGTTTTTTCATTGAAATGTTCCTAGAAACTCGGGTATACTTCCACATCAAGCTCACTTTCATGTGAAGCCCTGCACAGAAGATACAATGCAATGATTCCACACATTTGACTTCCATGTGTTATCTCTATGGCAAATTATAAAGTGTAATGTCAGTTACCGTAATGTCAGTTACCAGCATGGTTGTGGAAAAATTATCATAGCCCCCAAAAGACAAAAACGAATTGTTTAATATTTTGACACATCTTAACATAGTAACGGAGGTATATTTACATATTGAAATTATTACTCTATCTACTCAGGGACATGAGTTATTTCAATTTTAATGAACATCCTGAAATTGCATGTCCTTTTGCGTAATGTCAGTTACCGACACATTTTTGCTTGCTGATGCGTAAAAAAATGTGGTTACATAGGAAAACTTAGTATCAGAGTATACAGCAAGGTTCACTTTATTAACTCTATCAAAAGCAAACTCCCATCTTTTGTTGTTTTAGAGATACACACAATAAAAGGTGTGAAAACATTGTGCCATGTAATGTCAGTTACCGTGAAAATGCCCGGGAGCATTTTATGGCCACCACCCGTTTCCAACTGTCAAAATTGCTGTCACACAGTTAACTTTCTCTTTGAGCTTTTTTTAGGACGAGTGCCTGGGGCGATTGTTTACTCAATCCCTTCTCGGACCATGACAGTCATCGCTCGATCTCTGGCCCTCTTTTGACCAGATGCGGTCATGTATTAAGCTCGATCACTGCGATCAGGTAAAGTCCCTGCATTACCTATAATGCAATGCGCAATTTATTTCCGGTTTTCAATACATTATTTCACGCTGTCAATATTGTGCAATTGTCGTCTAATCATCAGAAAAAAATCCTATTAAATTTCGCCAATCCTCTGGAATTTTACGCCCAAATGAAAATCAACTTCTGACCGAAGGTAAGCGCGACTATCGACATCAATACTGTCCGAAAAAGATGCATTTATTAATGTCTTTCCCCACATTTCTCCGTCGAATTTTAACTTCTTTTTTGCTGCAGATATACTGATTTGCAGGGTGATGTGAATGCATTTTGTGAGCGGTTGTTAGCGATGTACGTAAAAAATATGTTTTTTCTATTTATTCAAATCAACATTTTTCTTGGGTGGACTTGACCTTGAAGGGGACTTTTTTTTTAACTTCCCCCTGCGGGACAAAGACAGCAATTATGGAAATTGAGAGTGCTAAAAATAGATTCAGTGACCTCAATGTTTACATTGACTAGCGCACTTGATTGGTGTCAGCACTTGACAGGTGAATGAACTTTCCTAGATTTCTTGTGTGGAGAAATCTTTGAAAACTAGACATGCAGTGCCTGTAAACTGGGACGATCCCTATTTTCTGACAAGTGCATCTACTGTACTGATCACTGTGAAAAATAAGCAAAACTTTAAAATGTCAAGTATTATAACTTTCTTGTTTTTACATCCGATTTTGATGAAATTTTCAGTGTTATGCTAGTTTGATTTTTCTCTTTTTATTCAAATCAACATTTTTCTAGAGTGGACTTGACCTTTAAGTTACAACACAAGACAATTAAGGCAAATTCCAATACACAGCAGCACGTGCTTGCCGGGGTGCTTGCACTTGTTGCACTTGTTGCACTTGCAGAGTACCCGAGCATACACGTTTTACGATTACTCCCGCCTTTACTTACCCCGGCCCGGCCCGCTAGCTAGCTAGCTGGCCACCAGATGCAGAGAAGTTATCCTGGGCGCGGCATGGCCTTGGAAGTTGGACTCCGCGAGCCGGAGACGGAGGCTTGGTCCTTGGACTCTGTAGATGAGCGGGCGAAGATCCACTGAGAATAAGAGAGAGCCAAAATAAGAGAACTGATATTCATAATACCGCCAATGTCATAACTAACTTCTAAGAGTTCGAATACAATAATACACATAAGCAAGACTTACGAAATCAAAGCAAGATTCTACGTGGGTATGATTCCTCAACCATCATCTCACGCGCGCATGCTTCTCGATGGGCGGGGTCATAGAAAATGGGCGGGGCGCCTGTTGTTAAAATCCTCGATCGCTCGCGCGCAAGGGGCGCAAACAAACCCAAACAATTTTCCGACAGATTATGAGAAAGAATTGTGATTTTGATGATCAGTTTTTAATGCACAATATTCGTGGTACCCCCAACAAAATGTTGATAAAAAGAGCAAAATCACACGAACATTATATCCTGAAAATTCAATCAATGAATCAATGAATGAATGTATGAATGAATAAGCAGTTTATCTTATTTTTATAATTCATTTTTGTGTGTGCAGATGATCGACTCGAGTTTATTTTCTCCAACTAGTATCCCCAAACTAGCCAATCTGGAATAAAATTATTGGAAATGGTTTTTCAACTGATTTGAGTAGGTATGGGTGTCAACATTTTCCCAAAAAAAAGTTAGGAGGAATATGGGTTGGGGAAAGTGGTTTTTTCAAGGTCAAATGTCAATGACCTTTTCATGTATACTATATAATGGTATCTCTGAGATGGACAGGCGCAGGTTGGTGATAATGGTGTCAAAATGCAAAAATTGTTACTAGAATATCAAATAAAATGAAATTAAGTACCTAAATGCACATTCACCAATAAAATTCAAGGTCAAAGCCTTTCAAAGGTAAATGACCTTTTTACATTATATACCATACTGTATAATGGTATCTCTGAGATGATAGGTAAAGGTTGGTGATCATGGTGTCAAAATGCACAGATTCTTACAGGAAGATTAAATAAAATAAAATTAAGCATCAAGAATGCACATTCACCCATAAAATTTAAGGCCAAATGTCAATGACCTTTTATACACTATATACCATATTATAAAAATTAATGGTATCTCTAAGATAAAACGGCGCAGGTTGGTGTTCTTGGTGTCAAAATACACAGATTCTTAGAGGAAGATTAAATAATATAAAATTAAGCATCAAGAATGCACATTCACCCATAAAATTCAGGGACAAAGGTCAATTTCCTTTTTAACATAAGATAATGATAATGGTTTCTCTGAGATAAAATCCCGCAGGTTGGTGATCTTGGTGCCAAAATGCAAAGAATTGTACGAGAAGATTAAACAACACCAAAATAAGTATATAGAATAAACTTTCACCCTTCAAATCCAAGATCAGAGGAAATATATATATAATTTATATATAATCTGTATGGCATAAAAATAACCATTTGTGAATAATGTAAATAAAGATGGCTAATTTGTAATGAAAACACGGAGGTTTCATAATTTCAGTCTGAAATAATAAAGGTCATGGAGAATGTATTTAGGGGTCAGAGGTCAATAAACCCTTTCCAAAATATCAGTGGAAATTAAGTAAAAAAATGTTGATAACCAAATAACACTTCTTCATATATTGCGATGCGTTGCCAATAGCAATGAAAAAAATTAATGAAATCAAGTATGTAATTTGAAACAATTTTTTTCTTAAGTAGCAGCATTTAATGCATCAAAATATATAAATCAAGGTTGTCGTGTCTTTTTCTCTCCAGCGATATAGTCCAGGATAGAAGAGGCATAACCTTGTTTTTTCATATATACAACATTTTTTCATGGTTTCTTGTCAATTCGAGGGTGCTGATTACGAATCTGAATGATGCCACTTGTGTAACCTTGAGCATTTTCCGCAAATTGGCAGAATCCAATATGGCCGCCAAAATATGCAAATTACCCATGAAAATCATAAAATTGCCAGCAGACTGGCTACAAAATGTATTTAATTGTGTTGCAGGAGTGAAATAATCTCTGAAAAAACGATTTATTTTTTTTTTTTTAATATTTATTTTCTTCATAATCAAAATGGCCGCCATATACCCTATTATGTACAATGTGAATAGGGAAAAATATTTTTCACAAAAATATTCCCTAAACTGCAAGTAATTGTGATATATGGACGAAGTAATGTATGTAAATCATCAATGTTAACAAGATATATCATTTATCATGTCATGTATGGGAAAATTGTTGTATTTTATATTCAAAATAGCCGCCACTGGCCCAAAAAGTATTATGTACTACAGCAAAGGGGGCAAAAACAAATCACAAGAGTTAGCACTAAAATGCATATTATTAAAGTAAACGAGTGGAATGCTGACTAAAAACATAATTGTTCACAAAATATATTATTTAATATGCCATGTATGTGATAAATGTTGTATTTTGATATTCAAAATGGCCGCCAAAGGCCCTTAAAGTATTATGTACAATGGGAAAGAGGACCAATGAAATCACACGAGTGAGCACTGAAATGCATTTATTTGTGATAAATAATTGGGATACTGTCTAAAAAAACATAATTTTTAACGAAATATATCATTCAGGTTTTAAGTTTGTGTTATGATACTTTATTTTGACTTTCAAAATGGCCGCCATAAACATATATTGTATTATGTACAATGCGAACTAGGAAATCAATTTTCACAGGAGTGAGCACCATAAATGCACGTAATTCTGATCTATGAGTAAATTGTCTGAAAGTACAATTTCTAACAAAATATATCAGTTCTCCTGCCAGGTAGGTGAAAATACTGGATTTTGAAAGTCAAAATGGCCGCTACAGGCCCTAACATTATTATGTACAATGTGAATGGGGACAAATGATTTTAACAGGTGGTGTATGAGTGAAATATTGTCTAAAAACATGATTACTCACGAAATATATCATATTATATAAAATTTATGTGATTAATGTTATATTTCAAAATTGAAAATGGCCGCCATATGCCCTTTTGTGAAAATTCTCTGTCCTCATTCAAATTGTACATTATACAGTAAGGGCCTATGGCGGCCATTTACGATTTCAGAATGCAGCATTTGCCACCTTAATTACACCAGATATGATATATCTCGTTAGTAACCATGGTTTTAGACAATATTTCACTCTAACATCACAATTATATGCAATTCTTATAGTCAAGCAAAGCCAAATTCTGTCGAAATTATATGTACCAAATTACAATGTACATAACACTTTTAGGGCCTATGACAGCCATTTTGAATTTCAAAGTACAGCATTTATTACCTCCATGAGCAACATGGGATGTATTTATTTAGAAATCATATTTAAGACAATATTTTTACTCGTACATCACAGCAACATGCATATTTTATGATTACCACTGAAAATAAGTTTCCCTAAACGCATGTAGCATAATTTAGTTAAGGCTTGTAGCGGCTATTTTGAATGTCAAAATACAGTATATATCACTTACATGGCAGAAGAAATGCTATATTTCATAAAAATCATGCTTTCAAATAATATTTTACTCATACAAAAGGATTATATGGATTTCATAGTCAAGCAAATCCAAATTCTTACAAAATTACATGTCCCCATTTACATTGTAGATAATACTGTTAGGGCCTATAGGGGCCATTTTGAATTTAACAATACAGCATTTATCTCATGCATGACTAGAGAAATGATATGTTTAGCTAGAAAACGTGTTTTCAGACAATATTTTACTCGTATATCACAATTACATGCATTTTATGTACTTATTCTCGTGAAAATGAGTTTCTCCATTCGCATTGTACATAATGTATAATGGGCATATGGCGGCCATTTTGAATTTCAAAATACAGCATTTATCACATAAATTGCATCTCAAATATTATATTCCGTTAAAATTGAATTTTTAGCCAATATGCCACTCGCTTATCTTAATAATATGCATTTTAGTACTCACTCTTGTGATTTTCTTTTGTCCCCATTAACATTATACATAATACTGTCAGGGCGTTTGGTGGCTTTTTGAATACTAAAATGTTTCATTTATTACACACATGACATAACAAATGATATATTTCGTTAGCAATCATGTTTTCATCCATTACTTCACAAAAAATCACAATTACTTGCATTTAGTGCTCACTTTTGTGAAAATTATTTTCCCCATTCATATTGTACATAAAGTTGAATACAGCGGTCTATGGCGGCCATTTTAAATATCAAGAAAATACATATTTTTTCAAAAATCGTTTTTTCAGAGAGTATTTCACTCCTGCAACACAATTACATATATTTTATAGCCAATCTACTGGCAATTTTATGATTTTCATGGGTAATTTGCATATTTTGGCGGCCATATTAGATTTTGCCAATTTGCGGAAAATGCTCAAGGTTACACGAGTGGCATCATTCAGATTCGTAATCAGCACCCTCGAATTGACAAGAAACCATGAAAAAATATTATATATATGAAAAAACAAGGTTTGGACAATTTTCTATGGGGCCTATCCTGGACTAATAGGCCACTCACCTCAATGCTATTATAAACTATTAGCTTAATCTTCTGAAAATGGATAGGATAGGTCTAACTCTCATGTCACAGCTATAGCATGATGATGATGAAGATGAAATGAAGGCCATCATTAGAGCTGCAGCTTCTGTCATAGTAAATGGCATTAAGTATCTTACATTACGTATCTCAACTTCAACAAAGATGAATTCCTGTATTATTATTAATTACCTCTCATTGCAAGCTGCCAGAATCTCTTGAGATGCTAATGCTGCAGGACAAAACTTCATATCTGCTCTCTGCCTTACGTCACCCATGATGCTATTTCTACTAGGTATCAGCTTGTACAAGGATCATGTATTTGGTCCAGAACAACTGATTGTTATCATGCACAAATTAGGCATAATAATGAAATTCAAAAGGAAATAATACATGTAGCTTACAAGTACACATCCATCGACCTAACTAACAAAACTCCTACAGCACCACTTCCAGTTCTTGAGAATAAAGCTGTGCAACATATCAGTAATAATATAAATCCTGGTCTGATATCCCTTGACAGAATGTTAGGCTTTCATTGAATGGGCCAGTTCAAAGTCCTGAAAATGTCAGAAGGTTTTCAAAAGTTTAATTACTCTTTGCTGAAGTTGAGACACTTAACTTCATTTACTATGACAAAATCTGCAGGCTCCAGCTCTAATGATTGCCTTATTTTAATTCTTCATCATTGTCCCTGGCTATGTGAAAATGTTCTCGGATGATGCTTGCCATGAGAGTTAGGCCTATCCTTTCCATTTACAGATTAAGTTATAGTTTATATATAGTATTGATTGTAGCATTTTAGGTAAGTGACGTATTGCTACAGAGAAATTAGTACCTTGATTTAGATTTATAAAATGCATATCTAAATGCTGCTACTTTAGACAACTTCACCATTTCAAATTATATCATACATGATTTTTGTTACACTATTGGCAATGCATTACAATATATATTAAAAAGTGCTATTTGTTCTCAATTTCACCTCGAACTTGTATTTTGACATCATCATTGGTCAAGGATTCAACTATTAAATTTGTGTTCATTTTCCACGCAGGCCAGTCTTTATCCCATCAGAATCACTATACCGACATGCCACAATCAAGTTATCGACCTATCTTTAATTTTACTTAAAGTCCCTGACGTTATTGACATAGTTGATTGACCTCTAACCCGTAAATACTTTTCATGGCCATTATTTATCCTTATTTCAGAGTAAATTTATTAAACATCCAAGTTTTCATTACAAATAGCTATCTTTCTTTCTACAATTCACAAATAAAATGTGAATATAATGGATTAATATCTTTTTTGGGGGAATCATGCATGGATATATAAATATTTATTAACTTTTGACCTTTGACTTTGGATATCAGAGGTGAAGAATTATTCTTTATGATTATTTTGTGCCTTTTTATCTGCTTGCAAAAATTGCTGTTTGACACCAAAATCACCAACATGCAGCGTTTCATCTCAGAGATACCATTATACGATATATAGCCTATGTAAAAAGGTCATTGAACTTTATGGATTAATATGCATTCTAGGTGATTAACTTTATCTTATTTGACCTTCCTGTAAGAATCTGTGCATTTTGACACAACGATCACCAACCTGTGCCGTTTAATCTCAAGAGATACTATTATACAGTATGATACATAATGTTAAAAAAAAAGGGTCATTGACCTTTGAAAGGCTTGACCTTGAACGTTATTGTTTAATGTGCATTCTGGGTACTTAATATTTATTTTATTTGATCTTCCTGTAAGAACCTCTGCATTTTGACGCCAAGATCACCAAACTGCGCCTTTTCATCTCAGAGATACCATTATACCGTATATGGTATATAATGTAAAAAAGGTCATTGACCTTTGAAAGGCTTTGACCTTGAATGTTATTGTTTAATGTGCATTCTTGGTACTTAATTTTATGTGATCTTCATGTAAGAACCTCTGCATTTTGACACCAAGATCACCAACCTGCGCCTTTTCATCTCAGAGATACCATTATACCATATATGGTATATAATGTAAAAAAAGATCATTGACCATTGAAAGGCTTTGACCTTGAATTTCATGGGTGAATGAGCATTGTAAGTACTTGATTTGATTTTATCTGATCTTCTTGTAAGAATCTGTGCATTTTTACACCATGATCACCAACCTGTAATATTTTATCTGGGAGATACCATAACAGTATATTTAAAAAGGTCATTGACCTTTGACCTTCAAAAATACACTACCCCAACCCGTATTCCTCCTAACTTTTTTTTTTGGTAAATGTTGACACCCATACCTACTCAAATCAGTCAAAAAACCATTTCCAATGATTTTATTCCAGATGGTTACTAATTACGGGATACTAAACTGATTGATTGATTGTTTGATATTATTCGACAGGTCACCAAAATTCATAGTGGGGTTCAGATGGGGGAGGGGGTACTTGGGGGTGCTTGCTCCCGGAAAAAAATATATATACATATAGTTGCCTGAAGTGAAGATCGCACATCACGTAGGTTGCGTGAAACTATGAGTTGCAATTAAATTTGATGAACCTCCAGTTAACCTTGTATACATATAAATGTGCCCCCCCCCCCGGGTAGAAAAACGGGAAGAAAAAGGAAACACACCACAATATAGGATGAACAACTATTAATAATATTTAGACACAAATAGCGATTTATTAACGTTATTTTGATAACCGACTCTGCGACGCATTCAGCTTATGCCAAGTTTCTCAAATTTAATCAATTTGGGTGTTGCAAATAATTAATTGTTTTTTGTTTTTGTATTTGAAATAAATGGCAAGCGAGAAATAATTCTATGAAAACAATAAATTTTCACTGTTGAGATCTGAAGAGAAAATTAATAGTTTGATAGATATTATATCTGAAATTGAAAAGGTCATTATATTTGTCACAAAAGGGGTGAATCTGTGTGTGGGGGAGGGGTGAAAGGCAAGACCTGGGGGCGTTCACACCTGTTGTTACCACACGATTGCGTAGACTTATACACATTAGACCAAATGTCAGTTAGATCAAGTGCATGCGTATTGGACAAACTGTCAACTGGAACAAGTGGGTGTTGAACCAGGACATTAGACCGAATAGCTATTGGACGAACTAGCCTTTGGCCCAATTGGCTATTCACGAACAAAATGTTTACTGAACGAAGTGGCATTCAGATGAAGTGGCTATATGGACAAAGATTCTCTTAGACAAAGTGGTTATAGGATGATTTTAGACGAAGTGGCTTTTGGAAGAAGTGAATCTTAGACGAAGTAGCTATTGGACGAAGCGACTCTTAGACGAAGTGGTTATTGGACAAAATGGCTCTTATAGACGAAGTATCTTTTGGACGAAGTGACTATAAGGCAAAGTTGCTATTGGACGAAATGGATCTTAGACGAAGTGGCTTTTTGGACGAAGTGTCTCTTAGACTAACTGGTTATCGGACAAAATGGCTATTGAACGAAATATTGGACTAAATAGCATTTTTACTCTGTCGATATCGTATCAAACTTTCAGGATATGTAAATAAATGAATACAAAAGTAGAAAAATATCTTTTAATTGGCAAAACTATATCTATTTGGAGTCAGCAGCGCCCTCATTTTGGTGCATAAACTTCCAAAAAACAAATCTTCAAAAGACGTGAATCTACGCGAAAATTAAAAAGGTATAGTTTAAGCTGCACTTTTTTCAAAATCCATGTAATTTTCATCGAATTCGGCAAAATTGTAGAGGAATGCATTGCAAAAGTATAGGGAAGTTAAAAATATGGGGCCCATGTGCTCGTTTTTAGACTATCAGTGTCCAAATTGTTGCGAGTTGGCATGAAAATCGCATAAAATGCACCGAAAACATGCAAAAGTCTAATAATACCCTCTAAAATGCGAATGGTTCCGTAGATCTGACCCCAAACACTCAAAATCCATGTAATTTTCAGCCTACTCTCTAGATTTGTAGAGGAATTTATTCTACAGACATTAAAATATCAAAAATATGGGGTCAATGCGCTCGTTTTTAAACTATCAGTGTCCAAAGTGTTGCGAGTTGGCTTGAAACAGCCCAAAATCCGCCGAAAACGTGCAAATTTAAATGTCTGATAATACCGTCCAATATGTCTAAAATACGAATGGTTCCGTAGTTCTGCTCCCAAACATTCAAAATCCATGTCATTTTCATCATACTCTCTAGATTTGTTGAGGGTCATATTCTGAAGACGTTAAAACGCTAAAAATATTGGGTCCATGTGCTCGTTTTTAAGCTATCAGAGTCCAAAATGTTGCGAGTTGGCTTGAAAATCGCCTAAAATGCGCCGAAAACATGCCAAAGTCTGATAATACCGTCTAAAATGCAAATGGCTCCGTAGTTCTGCTCACAAACACTCAAAATCCATGCCATTTTCATCATACTCTCTAGATTTGTAGAGGAATATATTCTGAAGGCGTTAAAGTATTAAAAATATGGGGTCCATGTGCTCGTTTTTAAGCTATCAGTGTCTAAAATGTTGCGAGTTGGCTTGAAACAGCCCAAAATGCGCCGAAAACTTAAGCACCTGAATATTCCAAATATGCAAAAATTAACATGGGTCCATGTGCTTGATTTTTTGCTGTATGAGCTTCAAATTTCACCCAAATGGATGTTCTACAGAATTGCGCATTCATAAGAATTTGGCATTTTTAAACCTCATGAGATCAGAACAATGAGCTTTAAGCTTTATTACTCAGTCAAAATCCATGAAAATATCATAAAATTTTGCATATGATTAATAATTATATCCTTAATATGGATAATATATTTATATTGCTATTTGTTTGCTCTTTTAAGTCTAATAATACTCTGTTCTTAGAAATTGCGCGAAAGATAACAAAAACTCGATGTCAATGTGAAATTTCAATAGCAAACTTGAGAAGTACAAGAAATACTGCACTTTATTTAAAACCCATGTCATTTCCACCAAACTTTGCAAAGTACGTTGTAGCTCTAGGAATTATACCCAAGAGGTGCAAACATTGAACAGTATAGGTTCATTTTCCTTGTTTTCAAGCTATCAGCACTTTTATTAGAGCAAAATATGTGCTTTTTAAAACGCCCAAAACATGCCAAAAGCTTTGTATCTATGTGAGGAAAAGTTCCAAACCACTATACCATTTATTCAAAGTCGGCTCATATTCGTCATACTTCGCAGCACTACAGAGTAAAGTATTTTGAAATTGTAGAGGAATTTAAAAAAATGGTCCATGGAATAATTCCAGTTTATTAGGTCATAAAATAACCGTCGGATCTGCAGATAATGAGAAAAATCAGCTCAGGTCTACAGCTGATTAATCTGTTCATCCATTGTGACGTCAGCGCGCAGAGTGTAAAATATGTGCAGATCACGATAGCACAAACATAACTGTGGAACGTCCTTAAAAATGTATTAATAAAATCTTGAGTTCATTGACCCAAATGACCTTTGACCTAGAAGAATTTTATATTACTGTCGGAAAGTGGAATTTTCATTTAGGTTACTCGAGAAGAATGTGCCTAATTTGCATATTATTTTCGTACAGGTGTTTGGAATTCTCTTGATCGGCCGGATCACTGGATAGGGTTAGGATGATCGATGTATGTACGCTCGAAAAATATAATTCTAGTTATTTTCTAATCCTTGTTATGTATTTTAAAGGATTTTAAGGATTTGTTTTCTCGTAATATTGAGTGAAAACAATATATATACTTGTATCTTTTTCATATTGGCTGTTTCAAAGTTTAACAAATCCTTAGCGGAATGATATTTTTTTGGGTGGTTCCGCGACTCCACTGCTTGTTGGCATTTTACGTTAGGTAGATTATTGCACGTCCTGGTTCTGGTGCAGGTCGGACTGCAATCGAAGCAGGCCTGGGAAAGGGCTGATCTGGTCCGACTCATTTGATCCTCATCGAGATTTTGATAATGTAGAAGCTGCTACTCCTTTGTGGTATCCTGGGTGATGTAGGTGGTGTGCAACCACCAGTAGCATCTGACTTTGGGGTTGTTGTTTTGTTACTCCTTTCATTTTGTTGGTTTTGGCAAACCTCAATAAAGTCGAAGAAGCTCAGATCTGATGTCCCGTAGCATCTGTAAAGTTTGCTCCGTTACGGTCTTAATTGGCTAACTCAACCCACCCCCCGACAAAATGGCGACGAGGATGGGATCATCAGATTATGGCTGTGTTCCGATGTCAGCGATCAACCCCAAAGTCAGCGATTGAGGTCTATCGTCCAGAGGTCAGCGACCAACTAGGATGATGGCAGTGAAGTTCTACACATCCAAGAGACTTTAACGTTCTTACTTCGGAGAGGGAATGGTCAACACATGAACATTTGGTAATGAGTTAAAGGTGGTTTAGGTAATCTTAGATAACTATGAGTAGAGTTAATTTTTGATTGTTCATTGATTTACACCACTTTATACATGTGCATAGACCTTCTCTCCCCTTTGTAGAATTATATAGCCCTTGTAACGATGTCACAGTCTGTAGAGGAAATGGTGTCAGTCCTTACCCGGGCACTGCAAGGCTTGAATATTCAACGTGCTCCCCCACCAGTGAAATTGTCTAAATTTAAGGGTCCACCTAAAGTCGCTGGAGACTTATCTCTGGAAGAGTGGCTTGAAGAGTTTTCCAGTTATACTACTCACTATCAGTTGTCTGGAGAGGCAAAAGCACAGTCGCTTGTAGATCATTTGGCTGGAGTTGCCAAGGAAGAGGTTCTATGCCGAGATGAGGATGTGCGAAAGGATAGTGATCAAATTATCAACGTTTTACAGTCACTCTTTGCAGCGTCAGAGTCGGTACCTTCACTAAGTCAATCCTTCTACAATAGACGACAACAAGAGGGCGAGAGTTTGGCCGACTACAGCCGGGCCTTGATGAGGTTGTACGATCGCATGGAGAAAGCTGCTTCCAGTACAGAAGATAAGAATGCTTTGAAGAGGCTCAAAGATAGCTCGCTGAAAGAACGTTTCGTTTGTGGAGCTAAAGAGAAGTGGGTACAACGAGAGTTAAGACGAATTGAAATGTCTTCAAAGAGTAAGAACTTTCTTGAGATGAGATCTGAAGTGCTTGAATTTTTCTCTGGTCAAGAACCAAGAAGTTCACCACGAGTTCATGAAGTGTATGCTGAGCGTGCTGACATGTGTTCTAGTTTTCCCAAGCAAGAGAAAGAACAGGAACAGTCGGATGTCAAAGCTGAATTGGCAGATCTAAGAAGAGAAGTAGCTCAGATTGCCAAGAGTGTTCAGGCTCTTACTCAGTATACTCAAACTCCTAAGAAGATCAAGAAGAAACTCAAGTGTTACAACTGTCTTAGAGAAGGACACACAAAGAAAGACTGTACAGAAGAAGTGGTCTGTTTTAACTGTCATCAGACTGGTCACATGGGTAGAGAGTGTCCGAAGAAGAGTACAGTTAGCAATCATCCTACGTCTGAAACTAGTGCCAGTCCTACATCGCATTATGTACCAACTGCCAATTTAGGGACTGTGGGACCAGCAGAGTCCAAAGAGAAAGCTAACTCAAACCTTGTTGAGAGATTTGTTGCTAAAAGTCCATGCTGTAACATTCTCATTGGAGGAGTAGAGATTGGCTGTGTAGTTGATACAGGAGCCGAAGCATCTATCATACCTTTGTCCTTGTATGAGAGCAAGCTGAAGTGTCGTATTGGAGAGCTTCAGAAGAGCGAAGGAATCTTTCTGCACGTGATTGGAGTTGGAGGGGTAGAGTTGCCTATTGTTGGTTATGTTGGGTTACCAATCAAGGTAAAAGGAGAAGAATTGATGGGTAATTTTCTGGTAGTGTCAGATCGAGCACCTACTGTGGAACATATGAGGTACCCAATCCTTCTTGGCTCCAACATATTGCAACACATAGCAGAATACAAGCCACTGTATGATAAGTTGAAGAAAGAATCCCGTAACCAAGAGCAAGAAACTGATGTTCACATTGGTTCTGTTCGAATTTATACCGTAATTGAAGACACCCTACCTCAAGGCGTAGAGATAAAAGACCTAGACCCAGTTGAAGAGACAGCTGTAGCTAGCTTACTGCATAAGCACAAGAATGTATTCTCTAAGGGATCATATGATGTAGGTGTATGTGACCTCATTCCACATGAGATCCGATTGACTGAAGGTCCAGATATTAGGTTACCATACAGGAGAATTCACACTTTGCAAGTAAAAGAAGTGAAAGAGATGCTACAAGGGATGGTAGACCAGAAGATTATACGTCCTTCAAAGAGTAGCTTTGCCAGCCCTATCGTATTGGTTAGAAAGAAGGATGGTAGTTTGAGGCTATGCATAGATTATCGCAAGTTAAATGATCGTACAGTGAAAGATTCATTCCCTCTACCAAGAATTGAAGAGACTTTGGAAGCATTGTCTGGGTCGAAGTATTTCTCAACTTTGGATTTAGCACATGGTTACTTCCAAGTCGTGATGGATAAGGACTCAATTGATAAGACCGCCTTTCGAGTCCCATGGGGTCTGTATGAGTTTATGAAGATGCCCCAATGTCTTACCAATAGCCCATCTACATTCCAACGAGTGATGGAGTGCATATTAGGAGATTTGAATTTGTCTCAGATACTACTCTATTTGGATGACATCTTGATATTCTCAGAGACATTTGAAGAGCACCTACGTCGTCTAGATACAGTTCTTTCAAGGTTGCATGAACATGGACTCAAGGTCAAGGGAAAGAAATGTGATCTGTTTCAGAGAGAAGTTCGATACCTGGGTCACATTGTATCTAATGATGGTATAGCTGTAGACCAAGATAAAGTAGAGAGAGTGGCGACATGGCCTGTTCCCAAGAATGCTAAGGAGTTGAGGTCATTCTTAGGATTGGCATCTTACTATAGACGCTTCATCCCTAACTTCTCAAAGATAGCAGCCCCCTTACATGCACTCACAGGTTCAAGCCAGAAAGGGAAGAAGAGGGAACAAGCTACGTTCAAGTGGGACGATGAGGAGGAAACGGCCTTCCAAGAACTGAAGAGAACACTAACCACAGCGCCAGTTCTAGCTCACCCTAGATTTGACAGGAATTTCATCATTGAGGTTGATGCGAGTACTAGAGGTCTTGGAGCTTGCCTTCTTCAAGAGAATGACGGGAAAGTTCATCCAGTAGCCTATGCAAGCAGAGGACTTAGAGGATCGGAAAAGAAGTATCCTGATCTGTCCAGTTTCAAGTTAGAGTTGCTTGCGCTCAAGTGGGCAGTAACGGATAAGTTTGGTCCCTACATTCAAGGCTCGCTCGCACACAGTGATCTGGACTGATCACAACCCACTTGCCCATTTGAAAACTGCAAAGTTAAATGCGACTGAAATGCGATGGGTTGCCCAGCTGGCAATGTATGATATAGAGGTGAAATACAAGCCAGGGAGAACCAATCAATGCGCAGATGCACTAAGTAGATGCCCAGCGAATGTTTCGACTGAAGAGCTGAAGGCTGGACTTCAAGAGGTTGCTTCTTGCTTAGTGGTGAGAGCAGATGTCGAAATAAATGCCCCAAAGACTCCAGCTCTTAGTGACTTGCTAATCACAACCAACCCAGTGTCGACTGTCCTACCATCTTATTCTCATGAAGATCTAAGTACCATGCAGAAGAGTGATGAGGTACTGAAGGAGGTGTGGAACATGCGGAGTTCCAATTGGAAGCCAGGTCAAGAATATGATAAGAATCTTCCAGGTTTGAGTGGCTTTGTCAAGGAATGGTCGAAGTTGACTGAACATAACGGAGCTCTGTATCGAGTAGTAGATGACTCTATTGTAGGCAAGTTTAGACAACTGCTAGTGCCTAAATGTCTGCAAAATATGTTGTTAGAAGCAACACATGACAAGTGGGCACATCAAGGTATCCATAAAACTGTAGAGCTTCTCCGCAAGAGATGTTTTTGGCCAGGCTTACACAATGATGTGAAGAAGTATGTCAAGAAGTGCTGGAGATGTGCAACTTCAAAAGCCCCTACACCAAGTGTTCGCCCGCCTCTGAGACATCTTCTTGCTTTCCGTCCCCAAGAAATCCTATCGATTGACTTCCTGAAGTTAGACAAAGGCAGAGATGGATTCGAAGACGTACTAGTTATGACCGATGTCTTTAGTAAATTTGCCCAAGCTGTCCCATGTAAGAATCAGACAGCGGAGACTGTCGCAAGCACACTACGAAATCACTGGTTCACGCATTGTGGAATTCCTACCCGAATCCATTCAGACCAAGGACGTTCGTTCGAGAGTTTGTTGATACAGGAATTATGCAAATTGTATGGCATAAAGAAATCACATACTACACCATACCATCCTTCCGGAAACGGACAGTGTGAGCGCTTCAATAAGACGTTGTGTGCCTTGTTGCGTTCGGTCGACCCGAAGAAAAGGAGGCGATGGCCTGAGTTAATCCAACATATACTACATGTGTATAATTCCACCCCACATCGTGTGACTAGAGTAACGCCATACTTGTTAATGTTTGGCCGAGAACCTCTAATCCCAGTTGATCATCTGCTAAGCAATGTAGAACAAGATTGGAATGAGGAGTACACAGAGAAGCAAGCAAAGTTGATGAAGCGAGCATGTAATGTAGTCACATCCAGACTCCAAGCAGCTGCCAGAAAGGAAGAAGAGCGACACAAAGACTATGTCCCAGAGGATATGCTTAGTATTGGCAATAGAGTGTTACTAAGAAGACAAGCTTTCACCAAAAGACACAAGTTAGCTGATAAATTCTATCATACAGCCTATGTGATAGAAAGTAAGAATGCTGAAGATGATGTCTATGAGATACGACCTGCAACGGGTGGTGAAAGCAAGTGGGTAAATAGGAGACACCTCATTCTAGATCCACGAGATGAAGCTGATGATCTAGATGATGTCCTTCCCGAAGATCAACAAGGAATTGAATATTCAAGTATCGATGAGAATGAAGGAGTGGATGTTATTCGATATACCTCAGATTCAGAAGATGATGAATATCCATATGTTATTACGTATGATGAGGACTTTAATGCACCAAGAGTTGATGTCGAACCAACACCACTTCGTAGATCAACGCGGAGTACTAGAGGAGTTCATAGAAATCCAGGTAGACTTCCTACGTCGGCTTTAACTGGATTGCCCAGTTGAGTGATGAAGTAGTTCCTCGATTTTGATTGTATACTCCCTCCGTCGATTTCAATTGGATTTTCCAGTTGATACAGTGGTAATTTTTGTTATATATATTTATCCTTGAGACAAGATGAAATTGTTTTTTTTTCCCAGAAGTTGATATTTGCTGTGTTACTCAAGCAAAAAGAAAGAGTTGTTGGTGACAGAGTTGAGACTTGTAGGATTAAATTTGCATTTATTCTCAACATCATTTTTTTCTTGTGGAAAGAGTAACTATTCTGAATTCACAAAATTTCTTTTGGAGATAATACAACGACTCAAGCGGGGAAGAAATTTGAAGAAAAGGATATTGAATTAGATTTTTTTTTAAGAAAAAAAAAAAAGTCTGAACGTTTCGATTGCTTTCAGAACATTCCTTTTTTTGAGTGAGTAATATAGTTCATTCAGTTTTACTGTATCCAAGCTGTCTACACAAAATGTATTGTTTATACTGACAAGAATTGTAACAGAGAGTGTGTATAGAAGAAACAAATTGGACCATGTACAGAAAATAGTGTAATTTATTGTATATATTGTTATATCATTGGTTTGAAGCAAATCATTCGGGTCGATTGATTTTCAAGCGGGGAAACTGTCGGAAAGTGGAATTTTCATTTAGGTTACTCGAGAAGAATGTGCCTAATTTGCATATTATTTTCGTACAGGTGTTTGGAATTCTCTTGATCAGCCGGATCACTGGATAGGGTTAGGATGATCGATGTATGTACGCTCGAAAAATATAATTCTAGTTATTTTCTAATCCTTGTTATGTATTTTAAAGGATTTTAAGGATTTGTTTTCTCGTAATATTGAGTGAAAACAATATATATACTTGTATCTTTTTCATATTGGCTGTTTCAAAGTTTAACAAATCCTTAGCGGAATGATATTTTTTTGGGTGGTTCCGCGACTCCACTGCTTGTTGGCATTTTACGTTAGGTAGATTATTGCACGTCCTGGTTCTGGTGCAGGTCGGACTGCAATCGAAGCAGGCCTGGGAAAGGGCTGATCTGGTCCGACTCATTTGATCCTCATCGAGATTTTGATAATGTAGAAGCTGCTACTCCTTTGTGGTATCCTGGGTGATGTAGGTGGTGTGCAACCACCAGTAGCATCTGACTTTGGGGTTGTTGTTTTGTTACTCCTTTCATTTTGTTGGTTTTGGCAAACCTCAATAAAGTCGAAGAAGCTCAGATCTGGTGTCCCGTAGCATCTGTAAAGTTTGCTCCGTTACGGTCTTAATTGGCTAACTCAACCCACCCCCCGACATTACTGTGATATCCTGTACCCATCTCATACAAATTCATTTAATTTAATCGAATATTTTGAAATAATCTACAAAGTTAATTGATCTGAAAAGACATTTGACCATTAAAGGAAACTTTAATCATTTAAAATTATACTCATGTAATTAAGGATATCTTTTAACCATCATATCCAAGTTCAACATCATACAGATTCACATGTTTTTTCAGATAATTTTGAAATCATTAATCAAATTACTTTAAACATGAATGTAAACATTAACAAATATCACAAACTACAAGGATATAATTTCAGATTATTGGGTTAAAGGTCAAAGGTCATTTTCAGATCAATCACCTGCATAACGCAGGTGACACTGCCAAAGGTATTTCACTTGTTTACCTGTTCAAGCATAGTGGGAATAAAAGTTTATCACATTAAGACAAATATTAAACTAGGCCTTTATATGGGTGATTCCATGCGTGTTGTACGGGAAATTTTGACAATTTCTAGTCTCTTGGCAATAAAAAATTTTCATTTTTGTCAATGATAAAGTTATTGTGGGTAGTTGTGTGAAAACTTATAACCAACAAAAAATATTGATTACGGGTGAATTAAAGGTGAAAATGTTGTGTGTCATACGGGACGCAGAGATGCAACATTTTCACCTCTAAATCACCCATGGACAACATTTATTTGTTGGTTGTCCTTTTTCACATGACTACCAAGTAGAACTTTATTATTACCACAAAATAAATTGAAGTTCCTCATTTGTTTGGATTTTTCTAGCATGGAATTGCCCATAAGCTTGTTTTGTTAAAAGCAAGAATTGTAATCTCCACTTTTTTTTTACATTTGTTTTAATTAGCTTGTGCAACATGAACACTTACATACTCACAAGTGCATTATGTCTCACATTAATTTAAATAAAAAAATCAAGAAAGTGAAAAATAAGACATGGCTAAGCCTAAAATCATTGAAAAGTACAAAAATATAATTTATTGAGCAATTCAACCTACCGCTAGGATAGGCCTTGATTTTTTTTTAAAGAATATATCACTGTTTGATTATTCACACACACATATATCAGGGGCCTGTTTCATAAAGGACTTGCAACTGTTGTAACTTTGCCACAATGGCAACTACCATGGTAACAGGGCTCAACAGCCAATCATAATAACAGTTTCCATGGTAGTTGCCATAATGGCAAAGTTACAACAGTTGCAAGTCCTTTATGAAACAGGGGCATATTTCATAAAAATACATTTACTTTACATAATGTAGTTTTCACCCTTGTCTTTCAAAAAAGGTTTCAAATATGTCATTGTGACACTCGGTGATTTATAACCTAATAAAGTTTGAAAATAAGGAAATAAAGGAGTAGTGTTGTCATCCTATACAAATATAATGATTAATATATCGATTTTTCAATCATAATTACCATGAAATTTAGTCATCATTTGAAGTAAAAACTAATAACATGAAATCATGTTTTTAAGATTTGTTTTTTTTGACATGCACTAATTAAATCTTACATAACTCTGCAGCTGGATGCACATGTATTGCATCTTTCCTCTTGATCTCGCCCTTTTATCTTTTCTGGATGATACTGTCTTATTAATAAATGGCATGCTGAGCCACGGGCCCAAAGTCAGAAAGATGGTTTCAATTGTGCCATAGTATAAAACAAGTGGAACGCCTCTGGCAGTCTCGCCTGCAGTACACAATTCGATATAGCAGCAGTGATTCCTTTGAAAAACAGCTAATGAATAATTATTCACAGAAGAAAACACTAATATGATAATAAAATATTATGTCTTTGACCCTAAATGACCTTTGACCATGATCATGTGACCTAAGAAATGTGCAAAACAATCATTCATACTTGATTACCCTTATGTCAATGTTTCATGAGCAATTACCATAAACTTCCTAAGATATGATGCCAATGCAACACAAACTCCCAACATGGCCAGAGTTCATTGACCTTAAAATGACTTTTGATATTGGCCATGTTCCTGAAGGGTATTCAGGGATACATTGCTGCTCTTATGTCCAGGTTTCATGAACTAGATCCAAAAATTTTCAAATTTATGATGACAATTCCTCAAATACCCCCAATGATGACAATTCCTCAAATACCCCCAATGATGACAATTCCTCAAATAGCCCCAACATGGCCAAAGTTTGTTGACCCTAAGTGACCTTTGACCTTCATTATGTGACGTGACACTCATGCAGGATATTCAGTGATACACTATTACCCTTATGTCTAAGTTTTATGAACTAGGTCCATATACTTTTGAAGTTATGACAACATTTCAAAAACTTAACCTTGGTTAAGATTTCGACATTGATTCCCCCAACATGGTCTTAGTTCATTGACCCTAAATGACCTTTGACCTTGGTCATGTGACCTGAAACTAAGGCAGGATGTCCAGTAATACTTGATTACCCTTAAGTCCAAGTTTCATGAACTAGGTCCATATACTAAGTTATGATGACATTTCAAAAACTTAACCTTGGTTAAGATTTCAATGTTGACGTCGCCGCCATCGGAAAAGCGGCGCCTATAGTCACGCTCTGCTATGCAGGCGAGACAAAAATGCAAATTTCTTGTATTATCATACTTTATTCAAGCATGAATTCAGCACCCTTTGCATGTACTCATAATTTGATTTTTCTACTTACATAAGCAATAATTATGGAAATAGAATGTGGATGTCCAGGGTTTTGTAACATGGTACAACTGAAATCATCTTTGAAGTCAGACCTCTCAGTCTATGTTCTCAAAGAAGCAGGAAATGGCCTAATCCGCATCAAGGAATCAGTTCCAAAAAATTTGGGATGATTGTCCTGGCTTGATGATGAAAACATACCTTACAATTAGAATAAATTGTATGATATCCACAAATTCAGCTGCATATTAATTGCAAAATCATTACACAGATCAAGTTAGCTAGTACCGCAAGAGCTGAAGACAGGTGCAGAAACTCACATGAGTAGGACACCCCGAGACTTCCAGAGTTGATCGTTCCCCGACTGGAGGGCATCCATGGCAAGCCGACAAGCTTCTTCCGGCCTGAATCCGATCAAGGCCGTTCCAACCATTCCAATCCCTTTCTCTCCTGCCAAAGCCTTCACTCGCTGCTCGATGGTTTCTGGCGATGAGTAGTCCAAGGTGATGGGGCAATTTTGATCTGTGTCGTCACCATCGTTTTCCCTGGTACTCTGTTTTTCTCTTGGAAGACTGTCAACGTTGCATGCAATTTCAATGGTTCCCTCATGGGGAAAGGCCATAGCCTGAATACCTGGCAACCCCCTGGGAGTAGTGGCTCGGATGGCATGCGCTATTTCCCTCCCAAGCTCAAGGTCTTGGGTATCTATTGTGACATTGCAGTTGGTAACGTAGTGTGATGCTCCACAACCTGAATTTGAGACGAATGGAGAAAAAACAAATCAGCAAACAAAACATTCAACCCACATCTGTGACCAGTCACCCCAAAACCAACAATAAATCACCCAAAATGAATTTTTAGATTTTTATTGAGTTTGAAGAAGCACATCCAAAGCTTCAAAATGATGATTAACAATGACCCGCACAAGTTCTTGATTGAATGTAGAGGAATTTCAGTGAGAATTTTTTTAAAGAAAATGTTTGGAGTTCAGGCTTCACTCAAGTGCAATCAGTCCGCACAAACTTGTGTCAAAGAAACTCTTGCATCTAGTTTCCTATTCAACTTTTAAATTTGATATTTTGACAGTATGAAGAAGAATTACTCTTGCAGATAGGCTAGTAAAGCAATGTGAAATTGTTCAAAATAGTGAGATTCAGAAACATAATTATCAATAGGCTCTAGTAGCCAAAATTTGTCTTTAAAATAGAATGAAATGTATTAAGTGATTTTGAGAGGAGTAAAGCAATGAATTTACATTCTAGAAAGTAGAAGACTTTACATGTATGTATGAATGACCACTTGGTCTATAAAGTTTGGTCACTCCTTGTCTGGAATTATAATTGCCATGGTAGCTGGAAAGTGATTTTCATTATTTTTAAATGTCCTTTTGATTTTAATCCTAGACATTTTAACTATCCACCTTTGGGTGCAGTACTGTTCCGAGAGCATGTACATGTACATCAATGAATATTATTTTCTTTGGCATATTCTCAAGATTTTCTTGCCTGAATATAATCAAGACTTGTGGGAGCTTGGTCATCAGCAACATATTGAGGTGAAGCTCTGGCAAAGATGGAGGTGGATTGACCAATGCCTAATATAACTAGACAGGCATTAACTTGGAAACCTCAAGGGAAAGTGAAGATTAAGGAAGGCCTTGAAGCACATGGCGCAGAGACATGTAGGCAGATGCTAATAGGGTGGACTGCACATGAGAAGATCTGGGGGGCGTTTCATCAACATTTTCGTCTGACAAGTTGTCAGGTCTGAAAACTTTGATTATGATTGGCTGAGAAGCACTATTACCATAGTAACTGTCGGATAGAACGTCTGACAAGTCCTTTCATGAAACGCTTCCTTTGAGACAATTGCTCAGGGCCGCTCTGCCTGGAGGAACTTTGTTGACGGCCTATGTCCCAGGAGGGACAATAGCGATAAGTACATGTAAGTTTAATAGTCAACTAACTAGGACATAGGACAAATTTGACAAAGATCATAAGTAAGCATGCCCTTTTATCCTCTTTTGTTATGTTTTACAGTAGAAAGGACCAGCATTGGGATAAGGTACAATCTCATTTCAGTCTCCTTACATCACACAAACAAAAGCAAACAAAATTGTTTGTTATATTTGTAATCAATTTGTTTAATAATTGTTTTACTCTTGGGAGAGTGCGGTCACCGACACCTTAAAAACAAATAACACTTTCGTCCTCAAATTAACAACACCTCGAAAACATAATGCAACAACTGGCATCTAACTCAGCTTGCATGCTGATTTGAATTACTAAGACTATACTAGTAATCGTCATGATTACACATTCTAAAGAACATTGCTCTTGTATATAACATGTATAATGGTTGCATATTCATGATACATCAATATTATTTTGACATCTTAGTGGTCGTATGTCAGTTACACTGAACTGAACGATGCATTTCCTTAATAATTAGAATTATGAAACGATAATCAAAATATTGAATTATCGAATCTTAGAAATTGAGTTATCATTCAACTTGATAACTGTAAGATTTTGCTTGCGTACTGCAAGCAAAACCATGGACCTTGAGATAGGCGAAAACAGAGCTAAACCAAATAAGGAAAATTCTCTGAAATTCCTATCCGACGCCATTAAGGCGATCGAGCAAACAAAGAAAATAGCTCCAAGGTCATCCTACGTTTTTACTAATCCTTTCCAATTTTTGTACAGAAATAAATTGTTTGACCCCCTAAAATATGGTTTTATAAATCTCTGCGATAAAAGAATTCTTTGGGGGGAAAAAATATGCTACTGCCCTGTATGGTGTGATGACCGCGAATGAAAGCTAACCCAAAATCTCCCTTCCACCTAACATAGCAACAATAGCATGTTGCGTAATCACATGCAATTCAACATTCCCCCTCAAATGAGATAACAATTCTCTTTCTATACAATGCTAAGAGAATTTTACAAAATCTCAAGTTATAATTGTTTTTTTCCAACATTCAACCCATCGGTTTTTTTTTTTTGGTGTGATAGCCCACTTATAACTTGAATCATTGAACCTGTTTTCTTTATTTATTTATTTTATTTTATTTTTTATTTTTTTTAAATTTATTTATTTATTTATTTTTTTTTTTTTTTTTGGGGGGGTTCTCTTCTGCCTTCCTTAATGTAAAATACTGTTATTATGTATAACGACTATTGCTACCATAACGGATGTATTGAATGCTCCATTGTTGATGCCATTTTTGATGTGCCTTTGCTGATGTAAGCAAATCTCTATTTATAGCCAATTCTTTTTTTTAATGTTAATGTAAATTCACCTACCGGTATTCAGTTTTATTGTATGATTGCTTTTTGTTTGCAATCAATATCTTATGTCTTTGTAATTTTACTTGTTTTATGTACATTTCAACCTGCCTTGAACCAGTATAGGTTCATGGACCTGGTTTTGCTTGTTACCCTTTCATTGTTTCACTTTGTTAATTTGTATACTGCTTTTCTTCGAAATAAAGAAATGATTACAATCATTTATATGCACCAGTGAACATGCATCATCAGGAGTTAATTGACATGACCAAAGTTTTCATGAAAAGACATGGTAGAACCATGTAGCTCCATGGTAGAACCTGGGGGCCGTTTCATAAAGCTGTTCCTAAGTTAAGAGCGACTTTAAGAATGACTGGTGATCCTTTCTTACGCGCAAAACCATCGCTAATGAATATACCATTCGCCATAAGAAAGGATCACCAGTCGTTCTTAAAGTCGCTCTTAACTTAAGAACAGCTTTATGAAACACCCACCAGAAGTCATAGCATGAAATTAATTAACCCAGATGCAAATTGCAAATAAGGCAAAATTCCTTTTCAGTCAGAAGTATTTATAATTGGAATGCTTTACCAGAGGAAGCAGTTTCTGCATCTAGTGTCAATATGCTCAAATAAGCTATTGAGAAGCACTGGAAAACAACCATCCACTAAAGTTTTTACCCTACCAGAGACTATCCAATGTGACAAGGGGCAAATAAGCTACACGCTTTATGTCGCTACATCCAAATAAGTAAGACTACTTTAAGTACCTGTAAGTCCATATCTGCTAGAAGGTGGAGCTCCAAGATCATGGTTGAACTTTGACCAATCAATGCCATGTTTTCCTTTGAACCAACCAACATCTTTCCTTCGTGGCACCAGACCTCTCTGCTCTGGCCAATCAGCTGAGCCAAAAAGGAAGAAGGAGGAGCCCGGTATTTCAGTACTTAGGTCCTCTGCAATAGCTGAAGAGAGGGGTTTTAAAATAATAAGAAGTTTTAGGGAATTACAGTTACTTACTGTCATGAATAAAATATTATAAAAAAAGCTCTTAGCTCCACGAAAATTCCAATTTCATTTTCATCCTGCAAATCCAGATATGTGCAGATAAATATCATTTCAGATAAAATCCAGAAGTCTCTATAAGGAAATTATTAGTGGATTGCATAAGTGACATAACGAAGTGTGTTGAACAAGGCACTGATGTAAAACGTAAATGATCGCATGTTTGTGAGAAAATACAGGCACTGCTATTAATCACAATGCAGAAAATTCATACACGTACATGGTTGGCATGACGTCATTATAATTTGATTTACCTAACACGATCCATGATTTCGCCACAGGTGCAAACGAAGAGCAGTGTGTCAATGCAAAAATAGTATACTTCATATTTTCAACATCAAGCAATCTTTGAACAGTATTTTATAGAGATTTTTCCATTTTAGTTGTAAATTGGAGAATTATAGTTAAAGCCTGTTTTGTGTATAGGTGTTCAAAAAAATAGGCAAAAAGTGACCAAATGTATGCTATGTTTTTTGGAAAATTTAATGAATCCAGTCAACTACAGCTGATTCCTCACTCTATCTTCTGAAGGTATCACAAAGGGAGGCCATCGAAAGATATTGTTGATTTATATTTTTTAATCCTTTTTTCCCCCAAACATGCAGAAAGGATAATGCAGACTCAGATTTAAATTTTACGGTATGAGTCTACGCGAATATGCAAACTTGTTCCTAACAATGTGTTTGCATCTTTGGGACTGGTTGCTTTAGTAGATGTCTGATCATAAAAATGTCACAAAGTAAAGCAGTAATTTCTTATAAACATTTCAAATTCAAAATACTTAAACAGACAGCTGCACTTAAAGACAACTTGATTTTTACCCAATCAAACCCACACATTTTGAACCTCGTGAATAGGGTGAGAAACTTAATTGAAAGTTTTATTGAGGTGGGGCATTTAATGAAAGCCTTGGAACAAGTTGTGTGAAAACAAAAAAAATCAAAGAAACAAATCAACAAAGGTTTGAGAAAAAATGAGTAAACAATACAAACAAGTGGAATGCCTCTGGCCGTCTCACCTGCATCACGCGATTCAATATAGCAGCGGTGCTGATTTTGAAAACTACTATAACTCGCACAAGATGTTCAGTGATACTTGGTTACTCGTATTTCCACGTTTTATGAACTAGACCAATACACTTATAGAGATATGATGGCAATTCAACAAATACCCCCAACAAGGCCAAAGTTCTTTGACCTTACATGACCTTTGACCTTGATCATGTGACCTGAAACTCGCACAGGATGTTCAGTGATACTTGATTACTCTTATGTCCAAGTTTTATGAACTAGACCAACACACTTTCATATTTATGGCTGTAATTCAACAAATACCCCAATTTGGCCAAAGTTCATTGACCCTAAATGACCTTTGACCTTGATCATGTGACCTGAAACTTGCACAGGATGTTCAGTAATACTTGATTACTATTATGTCCAAGTTTCATGAATCAGATCCATAAACTTTTAAAGTTATGATGGTAATTCAACAGATACCCCCAATTCGGCCAAAGTTCATTGACCCTATGACCTTTGACCTTGGTCATGTGACGTGAAACTCATGCAGGATGTTCAGTGATACTTGATTAACCTTATGTATAAGTTTCATGAACTAGGTCCATATATTTTCTAAGTTATGATGACATTTCAAAAACTTAACCTTAGGTTAAGATTTTGATGTTGATTCCCCCAACATGGTCTAAGTTCATTGACCCTAAATGACCTTTGACCTTGGTCATGTGACATGAAACTCAGGCAGGATGTTTAGTAATACTTGATTAACCTTATGGCCAAGTTTCATGAACTAGGTCCATATACTTTCTAAGTTATGCTGTCATTTCAAAAACTTAACCTCAGGTTAAGATTTGGTGTTGACGCCGCCGCCGCCGCCGCCGTCGCCGCCGCCGTCGCCGTCGGAAAAGCGGCGCCTATAGTCTCACTCTGCTATGCAGGTGAGACAAAAATAAGAGCATATGAATGTCGAGATCACTAATGATATTAACATCCTCCCGTTGGCAATGCATCTAGGATTTGTGTTGTCACACTTGTATAACTCCTTATTTATTTTAGTTAAATTGTCACTTTTTTCATGTTTATCCACAGATCAATAGGTCTTTTCATGACAGGACATGCAATAGAGGTTTCATAAAATATATAGACAATATGTATTATAATTAGAACGAGAACAAATAGGTTTTGGGTATATTTTCAGTGTGCAAAGTGGAGAGTTGTACTTGTTTGACATCACAGATCTTGTTCGCATTGCCAATGGGAGGATCTCCATAGCATTAGTGTTCTTGACATCAAAGGATCATAACTTTCTTATTGTTTGTCCTTCATTGATTTAATTCTTTGATTTTTGTGTTTTTATACAAGCTAAATTGTTCCAAGGGTTTCATTCTCCTTTTAACACAATACTCTCTGCGACCGACCCCCTATCTATGCTTACAATATGCAACCTCTCCACATTCTTTGAGTGAGACAGATGACATCAACGGATAAATAGGAATAAGATCCACAGCACCAAGTCTTGGGTGAACTCCTTCTTGTTTTGACAAGTCTATCTGCCTACAGCATGGTAATTGAAGAGAAACATCATCAAACAGGTCATACAGAAATGAAGGCATTTACCAATGTCACATACAGTTTCACAATAAAATTGGTCCATAATAACATAATAAGTACTCACCTTTGTTTGATTAAGATTATATTCCTTTTTTGTGTGTTAATTGGTTGTTTACTGAATCAGTAACTTATTCCGTTTCTATAAAATAAGGCATATTGCTCTTAAAGGGATGGTCCAGGCTGAAAATATTTATATCTAAATAAACAGAGTAAAATTCACCAAGCAAAATGCTGAAAATTTCATCAAAATTGGATGACAAATAACAAAGTTATTGAGTTTTATTTTATCAATATTTTGTGAAAACAGTTACTGGCATATGCACATCGTCATGAATATTCATTAGGTGGGCTGATGATGTCATATCCCCACTTTTATTTCTTATGTTATTACATGAAATCATAATTGTTTCATTTTTTTATACATGTGTAAATGATGTGTCTCCATTATGATGAAATAAGTTGCAGCAATGAATAACTAATGCACTTAATAAATTGTCAATCCAATTAATTTTGTTTTTTTGTATAAAATTTTTGAATAAACCTAAGTTCATATAATAAAATAAAAAAGAACAAGTGGGGATATGACATCAGCCCACCTAATGAATACTCATAAAGACATGCTTAGAACTGTTTCACCGGAATAATGCAAATCTTTAGAATTCAATAACTTCGTTGTTATCCGATAGTGATCAAATTTTCAGCATTTTGCTTTGTGAATTTTACTCTACTTAAATTGAGATTTGAATATCTTCAGCCTGGACCATCCCTTTAAGTAAACTTATGTACACTGTATCTATTGAATAATTGCATGACTATTTTTCAAAGGGATTTCAATTTTGTTATCAGATGGGTATATGCACTAAGATCAGGGTAGGGTTTCACAAAAACATGACTCAATATGCACCAATGAGCATGTTATTAGAGGTAATATCATTGATGGCCGGGCTGGCTGTAGGGCACATCCCCAGTGCACTATCTGACCATTGTGGTGATCAAGGCCTCGTAGTACAAAAATTCAACTGCGAATTTTCAGTCCAACTTATATCTTTGTGAAATAGTTTTTAGTCAAACTTAAATCTTTGTGAAGCAACCCCCCCCCCCCCTCCCCACCCACCACACATACACCTACCTGTAAGCTTCTGCACATGCCCCACACACAGCGGCCTTCAGGTTGTTGATTGGGGCTGCTATGGTCAACACTGATCGATTGTAATCAATGTCTTGGAAGATATTCAGAACTGATGACAGGATTCCAGATGAACCTGATATAAATTTTTTAAAAACATGTAAAATTTAAAGGACAATTAAAGTAACCCAGGAATAAGTTGATTTGCTACTTGCATACTTGCATACTGATATACTTGCATACTGCTATATATACAATATAGCAGGGGTTCTCAAACCTTTTCTTTGAAGGGCCAGATGAGACTCCAAGTAAACCTGAAAGGGCCAGGGTGAAGTGGAATCTAGATTATACCTATACATACCTGGTACTGGGGAGACAGATAATGTCTTGAAGTATCAATATTTTTTGTATTCAAAGTAGATTGAATAATAGAGCATGTCTGTTGTAGACTCTAATAAGGGGGTCATCTCCTAGTCACTCTCAATGGGAAAAATAACACTGTCTGTCAGCAACAAGTTGCTTGAACCTTGGCACAAAAGGTGTAATTGCCAGACGAAGGCACTGGTGCAAATGTTCACTGGTCAAGCAGGGGCTGCGGAAGCGAGGGGGGGGCTGAAGCCCCCCCCCCCCCACTTTTTTCCATAACCATGTACAAAAACGTAAAAATGACCATATGATTGTGATTTTTTGCATGGCCAGCCCCCCTCCCCCCCCCCCCCACTTTCAAAACCGTTCCGGGGCCCCTGTCAAGGTACTTCGGTATGAGTTAGTTCTTTAAAATGTTCATTGTGGAATATGCACTTTTGCACCTGTATGTAGATCCAAACATGGTGAGAACAGCGCTGGTCATCTAATAAGAAAGTAAATCAAACAGACAGAAAAGACTCCACTGAACTTTGTTTAAAAGTCAAATTAATTTGACTGCCATTACTTTTATTACGGTTAGGTCTACATTGATACACAATGTAATCATATTGAGCTATGTTTCATATTGTGACTTAAAAGTGATTAAAAAAAAACCAGCATCGTCTCGCGGGCCGGATCCGGCCCGTGGGCCGTAGTTTGAGAACCCCTGCAATATAGTCAAGTAGAACCCCAACATAACCGTCAAGTTGGGTATGACTGCAATTTTTTGGCTGGAAGTTAAGGTATAGGGTGTCTACTCCAAGAATCCGATGGGTGCCACCTGGGCGCCCTTTTGCATTTTTTTTTATTGACGTCATAGGCCACACCCACTTTTTCACATACGCCTCTTAAATATGATTTTCATACTTTACGGAATTAACATGTCATGTTTGGTATCAAATTAAAGCTCATGAAAAATCAAATGCAAATATATGAATAACTGGGCATTTAAATCATGCATAGGTCAGTTAAGGTCATAGAAGGGCAAATTGCCTTACAAATGTAAGTAAGACATATAATGCGGAACATACCATTCTTTAAATACAAACAAGTTAGGTATTATATGCATTGTTTGCAAAGGTTAAGTTTGAGAGTGTGCATATTAAGAATCCAATGGATGCTACCTTGGCATCTTGAGGAATTTTATTATTCTGACGTCATAAACCACTCCAACTTTCAGTTATATTCCTCTTAAATATGACTTTTCTATTTAGCGGAATAAACATCAATTTTGAAATCACATTAAATAAAATGCAAAATAAAATCCACATAATATGAATTGCTATGCATTTAAAACGTGTCCAGGGCTATTAAAGGTCATTAAGGTTATAAAAGGTCAAATTGGGTCACAAATGTAAGTAATGCAACATATAATGTGGTACATATCATGTTTGGAATTTAAAAAAGGTGGGCATTATTTATGTAGGTCTATTTTTGGTTGAGAGTTATGTTGAGGATGTGCAGATTAAGAATCTGACAAAGGCTACTTTGGCAACCTTGGGCAACGTCATTTTCTGACGTTATAAACCACACCATCCTTTTCACATAAGTCAACCTCTTAATTATGACTTATCTAGTGTGCAAAATAAACATCATGTTTGGTATCAAATTAAAGCTTATTGAAAATGGAATGTATATTTAAAGGTTACAAAAAATGCAGCACATGTACTATGTAGAGGTAACCTTTAGGTCATTTACACACATGAAAGGTTGACAATCGCGCGAGTTTAACAGGACTTTAAACAAAACGTTTAATAAATCATTTTGTATCAAATCATTTCATGTGATTCCACATAATCTACACCAATTTAACATTTTACATCATGTCCTGTTATATTCCTCTAACAACCACCTTCTGTACCATACCTCTTCCACCAGATGCTTAAACAGGGTGCTACATAACTTTTTAGAAGCACTTGCCTGGTCGGGCAAGTAAATTTTTAAATAGTTTGAATATACTTGCCCACAAATCTATTTCACTTGCCCGAAAAAATCCTTGAAAAAAAATCATTTTTTCCTCTTCAAAAGAAAGTTTTGTGGTTTTATAAGCCATTGGCCTTTTTCTCTCTTTTGACATGAACTAATCTACCTTGTTATTGCATTTCTTTTTCCAAAGTGATTTTATCTTGCCTGCCATGACCAAAATTAGGGTCAATATCATATCATATCGACCCAAATATTGGTCATTCTACTGTGAGAATTTTGCTTGCCCGATTTGGGCAAGTAGTTTTGGTCTTTACTTCAAAACACTTGCCCGACTCTAACTTTTACTTGCCCCGGGCAATCGGGCAAGTGCTTATGTAGCACCCTGTTAAAGGATTCCCCTTTACCAACAATCTCAACTACATGCCTCTGCCAGAGCTGTGTTACTTCGATTCACACTTGCAGTATGAACTGTGAATATATGATTCGATGGCCGACCAGCTATTGCATTAATCCTTAAAACTCATAGAACAGGGTGACGCTGACCTGTATCGACAAGGAAGTTCTTTCAATTCCTTGGGAACAACCACTGTGTCATGAACAAGTACGGGTAGGCCCAATATCCTGTTCCATGTTTTATCAGCTATCTTCTGAAGATGTAATGGCAGTAGAAGCATATAATATTTCTCTGACGAAACTGATATTTCTTTTCTACCAGTGTTCTCATTTTGGGTTTACAAGTCTTTTGCATACTGATGGAAAAGTGATTGACATTAAAGGTATGGCATTGAAGTTTGGAGAAAAATGCTAGCTTTGCACAGATAATTCCCGGCTATCAGGTTGTGATACCATGTTGTGTCAATTTGGCAATTGGGAAAGTTTTCCACTCAAAACTTGCTGCTCGAAAAAGATCTTAATCTAGAGTCCGATGCAGAAATAGTGGACTGGATCAATTAAAGGTGTAATATTTATACTTTTCATCTTTCTTAACTAAAATAACAAATGTAACGGTCTCTCTTAAATCACTTGGCACTACTTCACATTATTTAGCAAGAAGACAGATGCTTCAAAGATCATGAGCCTACCACCAACTGACAAGTCAGCAATAGAGCATGATTATCAAAGGTGCTTTCCCTCAGGAGCTTTATCTAGAGAGCAACTGATCAGAATAACTCCCCTGCAACTTGCCTCCCATGTATGGATGGGAAGTATAAGTTAGGAGGGCACTCCTGTACCTGTTCATAGCACATTAGTTACTCCCAAGTAATTATCAGAACTTGGTCCATGTGGATTTAAATCGGGGCCACCATGCTGTAGGGTAAGCATTTGCCACTTATCGTGTATCATATGTGAATAGGCCTAACATTGTGTCATTCTAAATACAAAGAATTTAACTGAAAATGCAGTTGAGATTAAAAAGGGGGAAATCAGTCTGGAAGATGAATGAGAGAACAAAATGTAGTGGAGTTATTAAAGATGACGTAAACATGGTAACGTGTCAAATTTGTAGAAGTTATTTTCTTAGGTGGCTCCAACATGATTTATCTTAAACGGGAAATTGTGTGTAGAACATTATTTACCATGTATGACTCTGTCCTTGATAATAGTTAATATGTTTTTACAACTAAAAACATAATAAAAAACACAGTGCAGTTATATTTCATGTAGGAAAATTAGTGATATGATACCAAGCTTATATAAATGTTATGATTAAAGTTACATTGTCAGACATCATTTGACCTGCCATAAACATAACTGTACTTTAGATGATCTTGTTGTGTATATAATCTCTTCTTACTTTTATATTTGCATTTTAATTGCCACAAGCTTAATTAGTTACCAAACATGATAGGTTTATTCTTTAAAGTGTCACATTCTGCCATAGTTACTTTTAGGTCTATGTGAAAAGTGGGCGTGGTTCGTGACGTCAGAAAATTGAAATTGCCAAAGGGTGAGGAGATAGAACCCGTCACATCCTTAATACACACACCCTCAACCAAGCATGAGATATTCCACTTTATATGTTGCATTAATTATATTTGTGGCCCTGTTTAGCCTTTTATAACTTTAAATTACAATTAATTGACCTGGAAAAGGTTTAAATGCCTAGTGATTCATATATGTGGAGTTTATTTTTAATTTGATTTAATTCGATATCAAACATGATATGTTTATTCAGCTAAGAGGAATGTAAGAAAGCTGGTGTGGTTTATGACGTCACAAAAATAAAATTCCTCAAGATACCAAAGTAGCAGCGGTCGGATTCTTAATATGCACACCCTCAGCTTAACCTTTGCCAATAAATTCACATAATATCCAACTTGTTTGTATTTAAAACATGATATGTTCCACATTATATGTATTACTTACATTTGTAAGGCAATTTGACCTTTTATGACCTTAAACCAACCTATGCCTGATTTAAATGTCCAGTTATCCATTAATTTACATGTGATTTTTCCTTAGCTTTAATTTGATACCAAACATGACATGTTTATTCCTTGAAATAAGAAATTCATATTTAAGAGGTGCAGTACCAGTCACCATTCTTTGAATCACTTTTACCTGTTTCAACCAGAGAACAATAGATTTGGTCCGCTGATTCCATTGTTCTCCGGCTGAAACAGGAAAAGTGGGCATGGCCTATGACGTCAATAAAAAAATGCCCAAGGGTGCCCAGGTGGCACCAGTCAGATTCTTGAAGTAGACACCCCATACTACAGCTTCCAGCAAAAAAATCAGTCATACCCAACTTGACGGTCATGCAATATTTTTGATCATATCTACCTGACTAATAGCAGATAGTATACAAATAGCGAATAGGCATGAGTGCGATGGTGCGAGATTTTGCATGAGGTGAAAGAAAGATGCTCTATTCAACGAGGCGTTAGCCGAGTTGAATAGAGCGTTTCTTTCTTTCATCGAATGCGAAATCTCGCACCATTGCACGAATAAGAATATTTGCTATTTGTGTTGTACAACGCCTCGGAAATATGAAAAAACAAAGAGTTTATCCCTATAGTATTAATCTATGATAAGGGAGCAAAAATACCGAAAGCCGAAAGCAAAATCCCACAAGCGCACATAACCTTGGGCAGCCTTGCGCATTTAGCAAGCAGGCTTATACGCGTATTGGTCATTTTTACTGAGCGCAATGAATTAAATCGTATTGTGACGTCACCTCCTCAAGCCGTGCAAAGGTACATTTTGGATGGTACGTATTTTGTGCAACGGTACGAATGTTTGACATTCAGCCTCCCATTTGCTCGCGTACAACAAGCTAAGTAGGCGTTGTACAACACAAAATGCTGTAAGGATATTTGTACATTGGAGGTCAGATCTTGATGCATTTCAGGGGCCACGGAAGCAGGGGGGGGGGGGCTGGGGGGGCTTCAGCCCCCCACTTTTTTCCAAAACCGTGTGCAAAAACGTAAAAATTACCAAATGATTGTGATTTTTTGCATGGTCAGCCCCCCCACTTTGAAAACCGTTCCGCGGCCCCTGCATTTACACGCGTTTGGAGTGACAACTTGGATGTGACCTCCACTGTAACATCAGGTGGTTGATCGATTAAATATCACAGACATCTAGGTACATTATACTCACCAGTAGATCTTGTAGCTGCTAAAGCAATATTCTCAATGATGAGGCGGTTTCTTGCTTCTGAAACGTTCAAAAGACATATTCCTAGCCCTCTCGAAGACATCATTGGATCTATATCGAATCAAAGTAAAAAAGGTTACAAAAGATATAATACTAAATATCATCATACACTATCCAACACTATCCAGGGATACCTTGCACATTTAAAGGACAAGTCCACCCTAACCAAAAGTTGATTTGAATAAAAAGAGACAAATCAAAGAAGCAAAACACTGAAAATATCATCTAATTCTGAGATCACATTTTCAAAGTTTCGCTTGATTTCACAAACAGTTATATACACGTCCTGGGTGGTATGCCAATGAGGGGAATGATGACATTACCCACTCACTATTTCTTTTGTCATGAGAAACAAAGTATCATTCCTCCCTGAACATGTGGAATTACCTTTGTTTTAACATTTTGTGGTTCAATCAAGTTGGTCCTTATTGTCAAATCTTTAAAAATTGAAATATTGTACGATTTAAACAATTTAAATAAAACAAAGAGATAGTGAGGAATATCAACGACTCTCAGTTGAATATCAGAGTTGTGCATACGACCATTTTGTGAAAAATAAGAAAAACTTTAAAATGTCATTACTTTCTTATTAATTACATCCGATTTTGATAAATTTTCAGCATTATGCTTATTTGATTTTTCTCTATTGATTCAATTTCAAATCAACAGTTTTCTTGGGTGGACTTGACCTTTAAGTTGAATGATGAGAGACAACTGATACTAGCAAAGGCAAGATATAGCAGTATACATAATTATCAGAAAATTTTCCCCAGATGTTCCCTAAAAATTAGGTTTCAAGAATTTTGCATATAGAAAAGCCAGATTTTGCTGTTCATTTTTTCAAAACATTCAAAATATTTGGTCAATTTGAATGTTTTTTACTGTTTATCAACTGGTGGGAAAGTGATTTTCTCTGTATTGTTTGGCATATTAAATTATCATAGGCCCTGCTCTACTCCTCTAGTTCACAATATGATTATTTATTTTTAGTTTAGTTTAGTTTACTCCAACGATGTTGTAGGATTAAAAGCCTGTTCATCAAAGTATAATGTCTATTGCTGCTCTCCTTCAGACAAAATTAGATGCATTTCTTGTGTTGGCAGGGGTATGTAGACAGCAAAAAATTCCATGAAAAACAGTTAACACACACAAAAATCACTCAAAATCATAGGCAATCTTCTCCCAATGTTTATCCAGTATATTCTTAAATGCAATCACTGAACAAGCAGTAACTACATCTTCTGGGAGACTGTTCCACACATCTTTCACTTGATTAGCAAAGAAAAACTTACGCACATCAAGACATGAATATCTTTTCTCTAGCTTTAAGGAATGACCAATAGTTTTGTAATTTTGCCCGGGGGGGGGCATTTTCATTGACAAGTGGATACCATACGTGGCCCCCCCAAAAAAAGGAAAAAGGATATCTTTTTCTAGATAGATCGCGTTACGTACGTAACGTAATAAGGGTGTCAATAACACTAAAATAATGAAAAAAGGGTATATATTTCACTAGGAAAACTAGGAAAACAAATACTAAAATTTAATACGTGATTATAAATAATTATTATTATAATAATAATTATAATCAACCACGTATTAAATCAAATTTAATACGTGATTATAAATAATTTTGCCCGGGGGCATTTTCATTGACAAGTAGATACCATACGTGGCCAAAAAAAACACGTAAAAAGGATCTCTTTTTCTAGATAGGGCGCGTTACGTACATAACGTAATAAGGGTGTCAATAACACTAAAATAATGAAAAAAGGGTATATATTTCGCTAGGAAAACAAATACTAAAATTTAATACAAGATTATAAATAATTATTATTATAATAATAATAATTTATAATCAAATATTAAATAAAATTTAATATGTGATTATAATTATTATTATAATAATAATTATTTATAATCACGTATTAAATTTTAGTATTTGTTGAATAATAATTTTCATCTATAAATTGTTCTTCAAAACGGCATTTTGTAACATCGCTAATCGAATGTACGTCATAACGAAGCAGTTCAAGGGTCAGACCTATTGCATTTGCTTTGTTGACAAACAGATCAAGGGATCTACACGAGATCGGTCTGGTAAGAAACCTTAAAATTCACCTTTTTATTAACCAATTTTTGGAACCTTCATGTACGCATTAGGCGTTTGAAGTTTCAAATATGAATAAAATTTACACTTACAACTGATTTCACCCTGTAAATATGGATTTCCTAGGGAAATCCATCCAGGTGTGGAGGTCTCGCTTATTCAAGGCTCCACGATGAAGAAGTATATGTCAAAATATTAAAAATATCATCATGGAGTCCTCAAGGCTAGAAATAGAACTAAGCCTAGATCTACACGAGATCGGTCTGGTAAGAAACCTTCAATTTTTCACCTTTTTATTAACCAATTTTTTTAACCTTCATACGCATTAGGCGAAGGTGTAAAAATAAATAGAATCACAAACATTTACGTGATTTCTATCTACAAAGATGGATTTCCTACGCGTACGTGCAACCCGGAAATGTTTTGGGCGCCGCCATTAATTTTCCATTTCGTCAAACTCACGCGCTGATTGCTGGATATTTTTTGGCCTCATGAAATCTGAGCCAATCACAGCCATCGTTTTCTCATAGCATATGAATATGCATGATTATAAAAGAGTTTTTCAACCTCTTTCACATCATATATACTTTGCTACGGTTCCTAGTTAAGAAACAAATTTAAATATCGCTTTAAATTACCCTTGTTTTTCAAATAAAAAATAAATTAAAAAATGACATTTTTAAAGTAAATATACAAACAAGTGGAATGCCTCTGGCGGTCTCACCTGCATCACGCGATTCAATATAGCAGCAGTGCTGACTTTGAAAACTACTGTAACTTGCACCAGATGTTCAGTGATACTTGGTTACTCTTATGTACACGTTTTATGAACTAGACCAATACACTTACAGAGATATGATGGTAATTCAACAAATATCCCCAACATGGCCTAAGTTCATTGACCCTAAAGGACCTTTGACCTTAATCATGTGACCTGAAACTTGCACAGGATGTTAAGTGATACTTGATTACTAGTATTATGTCCAAGTTTCATGAATCAGATCCATAAACTTTCAAAGTTATGATGGTAATTCAACAGATACCCCCAATTCAGCCAAAGTTCATTGACCCTAAATGACCTTTGACCTTGGTCATGTGACGTGAAACTCGTGCAGGATGTTCAGTGATACTTGATTAACCTAATTATGTCCAAGTTTCATGAACTAGGTCCATACATTTTCTAAGTTATGATGACATTTCAAAAACTTAACCTTAGGTTAAGATTTTGATGTTGATTCCCCCAACATGGTCTAAGTTCATTGACCCTAAATGACCTTTGACCTTGGTCATTTGACATGAAACTCAGGCAGGATGTTCAGTAATACTTGATTAATCTTATGGCCAAGTTTCATGAACTAGGTCCATATACTTTCTAAGTTATGTTGTCATTTCAAAAACTTAACCTTCGGTTAAGATTTGGTGTTGACGCCGCTGCTGCCGCCATCAGAAAAGCGGCGCCTATAGTCTCACTCTGCTATGCAGGTGAGACAAAAAACTGCAACTTTTTTTAAACTTCATTAAAAAAAAAAATTATTCTTAATAACCATCCCGATCTTTTTCTCATTTACAATAACAAGTGTTAAATTCATCTTGAGGCTGCAGCGTCCTGTGAAGTTCAGCTAATTTTGACAGAAATATTGTGAGATTTGACGTCTGTATCTCTGAATGACGATTTTTAAGAAAGGGATTTGTAGAATTATTGTTCGAAAGGTTCAAAAGAATACATTTCATTTGTTAATAGGTTACTTTTGAAAGAATCTTTTCAATTAATATGTTTTTAAATCAAAAATTTTGATAGATAGAGCCGCTAAAATGTGAATTTCACCGTGCGCTGTCTTCGTGGCCGGCCGTATGTAGCGGCCCGATTTTCCATGGAACACTGTAGCGAGTGTAGTCCCATATTGAGCTTTTCGCGTTATATCAAAATTGAACAGATTCATAATTACTTATTATCCTTTTTAAATAAATCTAATCGTTGTAGGATTTATATCTGTTTGTATATATACACTTCATATGTCCATGAATATCAGTTGTAAACTTTAGCCAGTTTTAGATATGAGAATGTTTTTAAAAATGCAATGGTGCATGGCGTGATTGACTGATGTCTGATGATGACTAAATTCTGCATTTGTCGTGACCAGCCATACGGTCTGATTACGCAATCTATAGATTTTCTAATTCTATTTAGTAATGCTATTCAATAGTCTTTCTTCTGTATTTTTGTGTTAAAAGATATGTCATGAACTAGAGCCAGGCCCCCGGCCCCCTCACATGCACAGTAACACCCGGGGGGGGGGGGGGACTCAGTATATAATGCATAGCTATAGTGGGTATGTGTCGCGGAGGGGACCCCCAATTTTACACTCAAATTTCTGTTCCAAGGCATAACATTTTTGTCTTATTGAGAAAAAGAACAAAGAAAGCCGCTCCAAAGCATAGCATTTCTTCTTATAAAAAAAAAAAGAAATCCGCTCCAAAGCTTCGCATATTTTCCGTTACGTTGTTCCGGTCGCATTGATCTGCTATAGAAGGCTAGAAGTAGAACTAAGCCTAGATCTACACGAGATCGGTCTGGTAAGAAACCTTCAATTTTTCACCTTTTTATTAACCAATTTTTTTAACCTTCATACGCATTAGGCGAAGGTGTAAAAATAAATAGAATCACAAACATTTACGTGATTTCTATCTACAAAGATGGATTTCCTACGCGTACGTGCAACCCGGAAATCTTTTGGGCGCCGCCATTAATTTTCCATTTCGTCAAACTCACGCGCTGATTGCTGGATATTTTTTGGTCTCATGAAATCTGAGCCAATCACAGCCATCGTTTTCTCATAGCATATGAATATGCATGATTATAAAAGAGTTTTTCAACCTCTTTCACATCATATATACTTTGCTACGGTTCCTAGTTAAGAAACAAATTTAAATATCGCTTTAAATTACCCTTGTTTTTCAAATAAAAAATAAATTAAAAAATGACATTTTTAAAGTAAATATAAAAACAAGTGGAATGCCTCTGGCGGTCTCACCTGCATCACGCGATTCAATATAGCAGCAGTGCTGACTTTGAAAACTACTATAACTTGCACCAGATGTTCAGTGATACTTGGTTACTCTTATGTACACGTTTCATGAACTAGACCAATACACTTACAGAGATATGATGGTAATTCAACAAATACCCCCAACATGGCCTAAGTTCATTGACCCTAAAGGACCTTTGACCTTAATCATGTGACCTGAAACTTGCACAGTAAGCCCGCTCCAAGGCCCCCATTTTTTGTCTCGCCCGCGGCACATACATACTACTTTTTTGGTCAAGTACCCTCTCCCCCCCCCCCCCTGAGTAATACACAGTGATCACTTTGCAAGGTGGGGGGCAGGGCAATTTTCAATAAATTCTTGTTAAAAAAAACCCACCTCCACTCGTTATAGTGTACATCGCTCATTTACTCTCCTCCCCTCCTTTTCTCTCTCTTTCTTCCTCGCTTTCCCAAATCACTGCACGGGGCCTAAGGGGGGGGGGGGTAAGGGCCCTTTTTCAAGGTTATCCATTTGGGAAAGGAAGCTTAATTTTAACCCCACACGCCACCAAACTCACACAGTTTTTCTCACTGATATCATGCACTTCAACTCTAAATCAAAATTACTTCACAATGACATTAAACAAATGCAAATTCTGATATTGATTTGGATACAATATTTGACCATGTTGACCACAGATCAGGAATTTTATTTACTTTTTTTTTCTCACATACATGATTGTATCACCTGTCATCTGCCAAGTTTGACAAACTTTGAAAAGCATGCTTATAGTAAACAAAGCATAATGAGTGCTGAGAATTTCTATGTATTTTGCTATTTTTTCAATGAATACAAACTGTCTGTATATTCATAATTTTGCTTGCCACCATTTTTGTTTATTTTCCAGAGATTTTGTATGGCCAAAGTTTAGTATGCAACAGGCCAGAACCTGCACTGAATTTGCCTAGAACAGAAATTCATGGAAGACGGCTAAATCTAACTGGAACTCATCCTGGTGAGGTAAGTGTTATACACTCAGCATCATAAGAAAATGCTAAAACAAGAACCTAGGAGTGTTATTTATTTTTATGATAGGCAAGTGGGTTAGAATATGCCCACTGTGACTTCACTGATTGCATGTGCATTGTGAGCTCATCAGTGAAGCCACGTAAGTTGTTCAGGTGGACATGCATTCCCTCTCCGCCCTGCTCGCCAAGAAGTCCAAGTCCAACTCGCCAACGCTGGGACCAGGGCATCACATGATCCTCCAGGATGTGCATCTTTGGGGTGATTGTGTCCTGGAAATTGGCCCTGAAGAAGCTCATGTAATCCTTGATTGATGTGTCTGTAATTAAAAAAAAAAGGCAAGCAAAAAATGTAAGAAAAATTTGGATATCTGCAAAAGAATGCAAATACTGTAATCTGTCCTTGAAATGTTTGATGAATTTTACAGATAAAATTGAAAAATAGTTTTTCCACTCACTAAGTTTGCTGATTTCTTCCATGGTGAGAACCCTGACACTGTTGAAAATTGTGGCATGAGCCATACAATTTGAGCAATGTGTTATACTTCTTGGCAGTTATTTTGGCCTTCTCGCACAGGACAGGACACACTTCATTGGTTTTGTCGATAATGATGTTGGTTATCTTGTCAATATTCTCCTCCTGAGAAGATAATAAAGAGCACTTGGTTGATGTATACTCTCTTTTCTTATTCATACATCTACAGCAGTCATGCAGAATCAGGAGTGATCAGAAACCATATTCTGTCAACCACGAACGTGCAGTGGTAAGAAAACAATCTGTCTAGCCAGGAGCAAGCAAACATTATTATTGAAATGTACAATTTAATAATTCATGGTTTGCTTGTTTTTAGAAACAGATTTTCATTCAGGTAAGAGTGTTTATGCCCTGGCTACTGATGAAGAGCATGCATTTTTACTTTATTTTGAACAACATAAAACATCAGACATTAAGTAGAATAGAGCAGTGTGCATATTTTCCCTTACAAGAAAGCAATTAAAGCAATCATTAGTACCTTTAGGCATTTGTGAACATGATTGCCTACTTCTGCTGTGGTACGCCTGCCTTTCACATGTATGGTTTTAGAGTACGCCATCCAAAGCCTTCACAATGGGTCCCTGTCCTTCGGTCATCTCTGGTATTTTGCTTACCTCAGTCTCCTGAAAATATATAAGAATCACAAGTTTGAACTTTCAAAAAAATGTGTAAAAAATATGTTGGTGATTATTTGAGTGCTTTACCTTCTGATTACTTGTAAACTTGATTAATTATTGAATTGAAATAAAGCTCACCAGTTTCTTTATCTCTGTTCTATTTTCTTGTGCAATTTCTTGAAGAAGGGCAACCGGTTGTGAATCGGGATATAAGAGTGACATATACAGATGTTGGTCGAGTAGGTCTTTCTGCTCTTCTTCCAACTCACTGATCTTCTTCGTAAGCTGCTTCTTTGTTATGAACCTGCTAAAGGCATCATCACCGTTCCTTACTGGCTAGGATGGAGGCTGCCTCTAGGTCAAGTGCATGGCATTGATGTTCCAGAGCATTAAAATGCTTGAGAAAAATGCCCAGAGAGAGGTGAAGTCCAGGTGGGCAGATCTAAAAAGAAAGGCAAGTAATAATTAAAAACAACTGTTTCTTATAAGTACTGATATCATCTAATTAATTTAATTCAAATTTCATTTTGGGTATCTCCTTTTGCAGGGCTTTTTTGTTATAGCTTATTCCTATGCAATATTACAGACTTTTTTGTTCAACTAACCTGATTCAATGGAATTCTGAAGGGTGGCTGCCTGACTAGGTTGTTACACTCCTTCGGGACATTTTTTATCTTGAACTTTTCAAGGTCTTCTGCCATGGTCTCAAGATCCCTCTGTTGAGTGTCTCTCTCTGACAGTGGTTTTGCGATGTCTGCCTTTGTTGCTGTGCAAAACAAGCAGCAATGTCGCCCTAATGAGGATGAAGTGTGAAACAAACTGTTGAAATTACTTAAAACTAATCAATAAATCATACTTGTATGATATAATATAACAAGAAATTATTGAACAAAGAGCAGTAAAAGAAGATAATACATACCACTTGCACCTGATATGCCATATGCTTTGCACAAGAACTCATAGTCCCCAAAGAAAAACAGGCGTATTTTCTTCTCTCTGTGTTTGGAAAGAAACAAAAAGGATGATGGAGTTAATACAGTGAAATGTGATATATAATTTATAACATAAGCCAATCATCAAACATTGTTTGCTTGTGTACTATTTATGGGTTTTTATTTTTCACATTAGTCTGTAAATATCAATTCCAGATATACCTCCATGTGGTGGTTTAAAGAATGTCAACATCTGCAGCCATCTCTTGCATTGTCACTTCCAGATTGTAGGCAGAGTCCTGTCCAGGATAGAGTGCAACCACTTGAGTGTTGCGAAGGCAGTTAGGAGACCTGACACTCGCAATCTGAATCATCATTTTGAAGGTGTCCCCTCCCTTGTCTCCACCTAGCTTGACCCAGACTTCATCTCTTGGTACGTTGTCCAGTTGAATTAGCTCATCACTAAGTCTACAAACAAACAAAAATAAATAGGATAATTACTTTCATCATTTTACACTGAAATGTAAAATGGCCTTTAAAAGAAATTTGCTGAAGACATTGTAAATGTATACTTCATTATAGGCCATGATCTGAAAATGTTTTCTTGAATCAATCTCTTTTAGATTTTTCTTTCATTTATATTCATCTTTTCTCGGTCTTCATGACTTACTCATAGTATTGCTCCAACAGCTGTATTACAGTCGATGTTACACTGTGCACTGTTACCACCGGTCTCTCTACAAATTTGTAGGCCTTCTCTATTTCATTGAAGCTCTGCAATGGCAGCATGTTCCCTTGCAACATCCCATCTATGATGCCGTCCAAAATCTTTCTTGTTGCTTTGTCTCCCCCAGTTGTTATTCCTCTGTTCAGCAGCCACCTGCAAAATATATATAATTTTGTCATTTAGGTATGTTAGGAAAAAATTGATAAAACATTAATTTTCACGTCTGTTTCTATATTTCCTATTGAGGTAAAGTCTGATGAGTTACTGTTTAATAATTGCAAAAATATTTGTCAATAAATCACTTACTGTTTCAGCTTTCTCATTTTGGTCCAAGACATTGCCATCATCGCCTTTGGGTCAAGCATGTCCTCTGCTGTTAGGTACAGTTGTGGAGTTTCGTATGTTTGGGGGGCTAACTGGAGAGCCTCTTCGATATTTGAGACAGCTTTTTGTCTCTTTCTACGTGTCTTGGAGCAGACATCTTGTTTAGCTGCATTGGGAACTTGCTTGACACAAATTTTCTAAGATGAATTTATTAAAGAAAAGTAACAGACAGAAAGAATAACAGTTCAATTTACTTTCTGAAAGTTTATTTTTCTTGATTTGAATATCAATATAGGTCTACATATATGCCAATGTTTCAAAGCTGCCAACTAATGTGTTTTAACGATATTTAGTATGATTTTAACAATCAAAGGTGACAAAATGTGATTTTTTTTTTAATTGCAAAATACATTTTTTGTTAAATTTGATGGGCATGCTTCATATGTGTAATTTATCATTTTTTGTACCAAAATAAGTTCTTATTTTCCCTTCAAAATATTATCTGACATACTATTCTTTTTACCCTCAATCAATCTGCAATCAGAAGAGGGGGTTAAAATACTAAAACCTATATCTAATTATCTATTCAACAAATGTTTCCACTAAGTGTTCAATATCCAGGAGAGAATGAGACCCCCCCCCCCCCCCCATATCAGGAGCCGCGGAACGGTTTACAAAGTAGGGGGGCTGACCATGCAAAAAAATCACAATCATATGGTCATTTTTACTTTTTGTAGCTCCCCCCCACTTTCGCAGCCCCTGCATATAAGATAGAATGAGAGATATGTCCCCTCCCCTGGTAGCACACAAAACACCCCCCCCCCCCCCGTTGGCATATGATACTGCTTGAAAAAGGGCACCTCAATGAGCCTCGAGTCTATCCATTATATTTTTAATTTTTTTAGATGAATATTTCTTAATGCAGTATAATAAATTTAAATGCATTTATGTACTTTAAAAAAAAGATATGAAATATGCCAATAATAATGTATTCAAAGTAAAAATGCTGATAAGTAAATGCAATTTCAAAACTTGCTTTTAGAATATTTATCAATTAATTTCTACCATAAATATTAATAATTGTGCTACAGTATGTGTATTTATCACGTTACACTTACATAATAAAATAATGTGGAGTCTACTATAAGTCATTTTTTCTTTAATAGCTTCATAAGCGATTTTTTTTCTCGCTCTTGTTTTGTTAAGTTTGCACTGATGTTTTGATTGGTACACGTATAATTATGGTCGTGCATCGCTATGTTTGATGGGATATTTTGAGGTGGTGGTTGGATGTCATTTGTTTCTCTCACATTACCCATCCTTTTTAGTTTTGGAGGTTTTCCAAAGCATCCTGCTCTTATTTCAGAAATTTTGTGGCAGAGTTTGCATTCTGTCCTGCTGTGCTTAATCCACTCCACAGATTTTATTTCTTTTTGATTGATGATTATGGCACACCTGCATTTTTGACACATGCAGGGGGGTGTACATCTTCTTCATCATTTTCAATGTTTGTTTTGATTATCTGGTTAATTTTTTCAGAATTCATTACAGGATACTTCTTTGCTTTACGCTGAATCTTTACACCGCAAAACCGGCATAATTCTGTGAGAATTTGGGTGTGTTGGTCCATGCCCACTCACAGTGACACGCACACACACACTAAGGGGACCTACAAACAAGGCTGTATTCAAAGCTCAATAACAGAAAAATTTGAAATTAACACTTGTAAATGTAAATGAATATATTGTGACTAATGACCTAAATAATATGAAAAACCAAAAGATTAGGATGGGATAAGTTGCAGAATTTTTTTATGATATCATGTTTTGAAGTGATAAAATGATACCTAAAATATACAAGAGCACCTCCGTGTCTCAGATGGATGTGCGATGCCCGGGGCCGGGGAAGAGGGCTTTGTTTTACTAATTACACATCAAGTATTGATTAATTTCATATCTATCGATTCGTTATGACTTCGACAATTCAAAAATCGACACGCCCTAGCTTAGGGAGCGTCCCTGATTTACATATCGTGGTTCAAAGTCACCTTCTAAATCCGGGCCTGCAGCTCTCGTGATAATCAGGTGATTATTGAAGAGCGCCATCTCGCGACGTGATTTTCTAAACTTTGCTAAAAGTAAGATGGCGCACCGCTTACTTAACAGTTCCCCAACGTTACGCAACGCTCGCGTCCGTAACGTTGGGGAAGTACAATAAGAAACAAGATGGCGGAGTAAACATCGGGCAAGTCTCTTCCGTCTTTTCTTAAAAAACTTAAAACTTATGGATGCTTCTGAATGCAGTCTAAGACTCTATATTCAGTTCCAAATTCTGTCTCCTCTTTAGGTTGGCCGGATCATGTCCTGGTGGGTCAGCGTCAAACTTGTACTTCACAGGTTCACATTTCCAATACTTATCCAGTCCATTCTAGAAGCTGTGGACACTGGGTGCATTTACTAATTCATTACTTAGGCTATTCCAAGGTTTCCTCATTCTTATGTAAAAAGAATTCTTATGTTTCTCAGTTACTGACCTCGGAATATACAATTTCTTATCATGACCTCTGGTAGGCCCATGCACCTGGCCCAAATCTGGCACTACCTCTTGGTCATACCTGTGAAATAACTTGTATGTTTCGATCATATCTCCTTGCGCACGGCGATATGCTAATGTAGGAAGTTTTAGTTGAATCAATCTTTGTTCATATGGAAGGTTCTTTACTTCAGGTACCAACTTAGTGGCCCTTCTTTGTACATTTTCACAATATTTTTTCTTTTTTTTTGATGAATTCTTGTTTAAAAATAACAACGAGAGCGTAGAAATGTCGGAAATGAAGTTTTATCCCATGTACATGATTTAGAGCTAGATCTTTTAGAAGGAAAGTAGAAATCTCGAGGGTGAAAGTTTCAGGTTAATTCTGTTTTTGGCTTCCTTTGTGTGGGTCTATGAGATAGAAGCCCTGGCTTCGTATGAGAGTAACCTTATGTTAGTAAATGATTTTTACTCTCTAGAAGCCGCCTGGCTATTCAAGGCTCCATGATGAATAGACCAAAAGCTTCGGTCTCTGTTATGTTGGTTGTTCCGCTGAACTACGTTGGCTCCACTCACCAAATACATAGACCGAAGTTAAACCGTCGTCTGTACAGGGGCTCAATGGCCACCGCTAATTTCTTGTTTTTCTCCTCGATACCGCGATATTTTCCACCAAAAGTTCATACATATGCACCTATAGCTGAAAATGTATAAGTAACGACAGTTTCTTACCCTAAATTCCCGCTTTGAAACTGGCAATCAGGGGATTAACTCTGAAAGTTGACACTTGCGACTCGGACTAGTGGGCAGCCATCTTGGTAATGAATAATTCATGAAAAAGTGGCCGACGAAAGTCAGACTCCGCCCCATGACCTTTACGTCACACATTATAATTACAGAAGGGGAAAAGAAAGGAGCAGTTAAAGAAACAAAAGAAAAAAGGGGAAATAAAAAATAAAAAGAACAGTAAAAAAAAAAGAGAGAAAACGAAAGAGAAAGAGAAAGAGATAAAGGAAAAGGGAAAAAAAACATCTAGAATTTTAGTATTCTGCATAAACCCGACGTAAAAGAGATGATCTGATTGGCCAATGGTTTTGATACGCAGTTGACCCGGAAGTTCTTCCAACGGCATATGTTTGTGTGTTATATCGACTTTGGATGAACGAGTGAACTAGGAGCTACACGACAGCCGAGGTAAGTCGCTGTTTTTTTTCCTTTTAACTTTATTTTTTCCCTCGTTTTTGGCAATTAATGCCAAGAGGGAATATTAATTCGCATATTTGTCCATTCATTTTCATATATATTTATGAAATAAAGACAAAAATCAATGAGCCCTGTCGGGGGGAATTTGCATTGTACCTCCCCTAATGGTGGCGACACGCTAGCGAGCCGTCTGTGTATGAGGAGAAATTAAAAAAATAAAAAAATGTTGAAAAACTCCTCGAAACAGACGGCTGCCAGCTGTCTACACATGATGAAGAAGTAACAAGTTAGATCTAGATCTATATCACTTATCAATCAGTCAAAATATCAAAAAATATCATCATCCTATATGGTAGTGGATCGTATTACCGAACACTTTTCATGAATTCAATCATATCAAACACATTATTCTCATAAAATTCACCAAACTTTCACCATAATTCATAAATACACAATTACCTACAAAATATAAATATGTAAAAATTTTGTAGAAATCGTTTTTCCTTTTTACAATATTAGCTTCCAATCGGACCCCTCTTCGCATGTGAAATATTTTGGCCACTTGAAAAAGGTATCGTATTACCGAACGTGTGTTTTCTAATTTTCTATGGGAAAAGCACTCACACGTATTGCGAGGTTAGTATTAGTTAGACCAAAAGCTTCGGTCTCTGTCATGTTGGTTGTTCAGCTGAACTCCGTTGGCTTCACTCACCAAATACAGAGACCGAAGTTCTAGCGCGATCTGTACAGGGGACTCAATGGCCATATGTTTATGTGTATTAAGTTCGGATAAAACAGGGCAGTGAAGTTGTGCGACAGCCGAGGTAAGTCACTGTTTTTGTTCCTTTTAACTTGATTTTCCCCGTTTTTTTGGCAATTAATGCCAAGAGGGAATATTAATTTGCATTTCGGTCGCATTAATTTTCAAAAGTTTGATTCATTAAAGACAAAAATTGAAGAGCCCCGATGGGGGGATTTTGCATTGTAAGTCCCCTAATGGTGGCTGCACGATAGCGAGCCGTCTGTGTATGAGGAGAAATTTAAAAAATAAAAAAATGTTAAAAAACTCCTCGAAACAGACGGCTGCCAGCTGTCTAAGTATTAGTATACTAACCTCGCACCACGAACCGCGTTTGGCAGTGGATTTCTAACTAGTAGGTCGCGGCGTGCTGGGATCTCACTTCTTGGGTCCACAACACACGACTTCTATGGCTTGATTTTTCTGTGCGCGGCGGCATGTAATAATGAACCCTTGGGTGGGGAAAAGTTGAGAAAACAACAAAATTACTGATGTCTGATGAGCCATTTTTACCGTATTTTATTATTTTTAGAAATAGAATATTGATACTTTGAAAATGTGTTTTTACCATTTTTCATCATCTTTCTATTCAAGTTCCCCTTGGAAGAATGCTGCAAAGTTTTGAGCATATGAAATTATTTTCTGACGCTACGATGCGCACGTTCGGTAATACAAGGCCGGTCGGCCGTCGGCGTCGGTAATACTAATACAATTAATCACTCACTATACCGGGTAGGATGGGGGATCGGGTGTCCGGACACTTTATATTTTTGAAGCCTTCTTTTTTGTCTTAAGATTACACTAAAAATATGAATTCAATAGTTGTAATCATCTTCTATTTTGTTCTCTATAATATTTTCTAAAATTTTGTACTAAAATTTGATGAAACTTCGCTTGTAATTTTTTCCAAATGACTTTCTAAAATTGATCGTCCGGACACACAACCTGTCCGGACACACAACAACTGGGTATACTGAATGTAGAAAAAAGTACACAGACTTACATATGTGGGACACATGCCGGAATTACTCTCAGAAAGCTGGCGAAATCCAGGTCAAATCACAGTTTTCAGATGCATAATAGAGTCCAGAGAGAGAATAGTAACTGCTCTACGGAAATATGTAACTTTTCACCGCTGCCATCATGTTTCAAGTTATATTATGAGTCATACATAAAACAAAATTACACAGTTTCTGTAGAGTACCATTTTGTACTAAACGTTTCTAGCGCCCTCTTTTGGCAGGATCATTACATGCTATGCTCCTCAAATCTCATAAACATGCAGATATTGTAACAATAGAAAAAGATTATATTGACATCTCTATGGCTTGTGAACATCATGATTTTTCGTTAAAAGTGAAAATATGCTAATGAGATAATTCACGTAATCAGTTTTGACCAGTTGGAAATTTTATTTCAAACAAGAATTGGAATTGGACCATTTGAATATATCAGTGAAATATATCTTGTTTTATCTCTTAACCATAATAGTAATAATTCCAATGAAAACAATTATCAGAATACTACTCATGCATAATATTAATAATACTATATACTACTACTACTAATACTACTACTAATAATAATAATAATGATAATGATGATGATGCTAATGATAGTAATAATTTAAATAAAAATAATGGTAATAATAATAATAATGATGATAATTTGATTTGATTTTTTTTTATTTGATTTTATTTCACATATTTCACAAGTACAAACAAAATTATGAAACAATATCAGAAAACTTATGAGAATACAAATCAGACAAGGCATAACAATTAATTCAAATTAGACAAAATAGCGATTTTGAATTAAAGACAATTTAAAAGAGTGAAATATGAGGGAACCTGCATAAAAAAGCAAAGCTTGTTAAGTCTGCAGGATCCAGAAAAAAAATCGGTCTTAATGAGGAGAGGACAGGTAAGTAAATTGATTATAACAAAGTAATGCCAAAAATGTGACGATTGTGTAAAGAATACAAAAAAAATAAAATAAATAAATAAAAAAGAGTCCGCCGCTCTATGACAATTATTTATTACTCATTACTCGGCCAGAGCGTATTAACAAAGTGCATGAATATAAAAGTTTACAAAGGGAAATTATAAGAATTTATAAGCATCGCTTTCAATTTACGTTTGAATATATTAAGTGAGGCACTATGTACCATATCATCGGGAAGATCGTTCCAAAACCTGGGCCCTTCAAATGCGATAGTTCTTTGAGCAAGGAGAGTGCGAGTACGCGGAAGGTGATAGGAGTCACTTAGCCGGGTGGGATATGTGTGGATTAGATTGTTCCTTTGAAACATAGAAACAAATGTATCAGGCAATTCACCTCTTGAAAGCTGAAACATAAATATACCAACTTTAAATGCATATATATCAGAAATTTTGAGTACTTTATTTTGGAAAAATAATGGGTTTGTATGGGAATAAAAACCAACTTGATTGACCACCCTAATTGCTCGTTTTTGTATCGTGAATATTTTATTAATTAAGGTTGTATTGCAATTACCCCAGGCCAATATTCCATAATTCATATGGGATAAAACAAGTGTAGAATATAATGTTTTTAAAATGTGATCAGGAAAAAAATATTTAAGTTTATTCAAAATGCCAGTGTTACGAGAAGATAACTTACATATATAATCAATTTGACATTTCCATGATAATTCATGATCAATGTAAAGACCAAGAAATTTGGTGGAATTAACTTGTTGCAAATTAACATTGTTTATAATTACATGGTCCGGCAAAGAATTCACAGAGTTACTGAAAAGCATAAAATTTGTTTTGTTTACATTGAGTGACAACTTATTTGCTTGAATCCATGTCTGAACAGACCGCAATTCCCTATTCAAAATGGTAAGTAGTAAATTAGGGTTACGGTGTGACAAAAAAAGGTTCGAGTCATCCGCGAAAAGAATAAATGATAGGTCATTTGATGAATTATTAAAATCATTAATATACAACAAGAAAAGCAGTGGGCCTAGGAGTGATCCTTGCGGTACACCGCAAGAAATAGTTTTCATTTGAGATTCATGGTCTTCTATTGAAACAAATTGTTTTCTGTTAGTTAGGTAACTCGTGAACCATTCCATGGCCTTTCCACGCACACCATAATGTGATAACTTGTAAAGCAAAATATCATGATTAATCGTGTCAAAGACCTTGGAAAGGTCCAGGAATACACCAACTGTGTGCAGAGAATTATCAATAGCATTTGCCACTTTGTGAATAAAAGAAAGTAAGGCGTGTACAGTGGAATGTTTTTTTCTAAAACCGAATTGGGAGTCGCATAAAATATGATTATCAGATAAGAAATTTGTCAAACGAGAATAGATTAATCTTTCAAGAATTTTAGACAGGGAAGTAAGGAGTGAAATTGGACGATAGTTGCTGACAATCCGTCTATCGCCTTTTTTAAACACTGGAACAACCTTGGCTACTTTCATATTTTGAGGAACCAGACCAGTTACCAAAGATTGGTTGAATATAAAAGTCAAGGGAGTTAAAATTTCATTAATGGCACGTTTTATGACACAATTCGTAAGTTCGTCGCATCCAGGACTTTTCTTAGGTTTTAAATTATTTACAATATTTTTAATTTCAAATTCAGTGATCGGAGTAAGGAAAATGGTTTTAGGGTTGGGATTTTTTAGAAAGTATTGGAATCTTTTGTCAGGTTCAGGAATATTATGGCAAAGAGTCGCACCAATATCAACAAAATAGTTGTTAAACACGTCAGCCATATCTGCAGGATTAACAACCGTTACATTATTATTTATAATTTCTTTAGTGAACTCCTTCGATTTCTTTGTTTGTAAAACATTATTTATCACCTTCCATGTACTCGATGCATCATTTTTATACTTATTAAATTGATTAGCAAAATACTGTTTTTTAGCTAAACGTAACAGGGATGTAAGAACGTTCCGATAACGAACATATTTACGTTTTAAACGACTATTTTCAGGATTCTTTTTGTATTTACAATATAAATTGTTTTTACGATTTATTGACTTCAGGAGCGATTTAGAAACCCACGGAAGTCTGGGTATTTTTGTATAATTAGATCGGGAAAATTTTCTTAGTGGTATAGTTTCTTGATAAATCGACATAAATATGTCCATAAACTTGTCAAAACAAACATTAACGTCGTGAATATTGTATATTTCACTCCAGTCAACCAATTCCAGTCTCTCTCGAAGTCTAATAATATTGTCATCCGATAAGTCACGAAATGTATGTTTAATATTGTTATCTTTAGAGACTCTATCAAATACAATTTCAACAAATATTGGGAAATGGTCGGATATATCCGATACCAAGATGCCAGATGATATATGGGAAAAATCGTTAACAAAAATATTATCAATTAAGGTTGATGACGTATCTGTAATCAGTGTGGGTTTTGTTACTAATGGAATGAAAAAGTTGGATAACATCATATCTATAAATTCTTGATTACAGGGGGTATTACGATCGAACAAGTTCAAATTAAAATCTCCCATTATAAAAACCTTTTTATTATTCAAAACATGCATTGACAAAAGACTTTGAGCACAGTGTAAAAAATCATGAACACTACCTTTAGGGGGTCTGTATATTTCTCCAACAACTATTTGTTTTTTATCAGGTAATTCTATTTGGATAAATATGCATTCAATAACCTCAGACATCACATAAAGCTCGGTAAGTTCATTGACTTTCAAGTTATTTGATACATAAAACCCAACCCCGCCTCCTCTTTTGTGTTCCCGATTGTTTGTATAAAAAGTAAAGCCGTCAATGGTTACGAAGGATCGCTGCTGGTCATTCAACCACGTTTCAGAAAATCCGATAACGTAATATCCATAACAAAGTTGCTCAATGAATGTCTGAAATTGGTCGATCTTTTTATTAATGCTTCTTATATTATGATGGAGGAGAAAGAGTTTATTTTTTGAATTGCGGGAATTTACAACAGTATCGTACTCAGAGAAGTATTTGGTACATATGGAGCAGGCGCGTAGCCAGGGGGGCGGTGGGGGCGGTCGCCCCCCCCCCCAAAAAAAAGTCCCCAAAAAGAAAAAAAGAAGGGAAAAAAGAGAGGAGAAAAGGAAAAGGAAAGGGAAGAAAGGTAGCTTTTTTTTTTTCTTTTCTTTTTATTCTTTTTTTTTTCTCAAAAGAGAATTAAACTCCTTCACTCTTGCTCTAAATATGAATTTTGCTTCCGCGCTGCGCGCGGTTAAATGACAATATTGAAGTTCTCCTTTGTTTCCCCCACCCTTTCTCTAGCCCTGTTTTTCCACCTCAGCTATATGTGTTTCTTGCCAGTTAAAGTTCAAATGTATACATTAGGGCATGGAATTAGAGTAAAGTTATACCGAAATATATGAAGTTAATATCTTTTTTTGATTGATCGCGCAACTTCTGGCCGGGTCGGTTCCGGGCGGGTAAAATCTTTATATCAATTTCTGCCGTCACCTCCATAAAGTCAACTTCTCCCGCTTTTCAGCTCATTACTAAACAACCATAATTTTGGCGCAAACAGTTTCCTGATTTAAAAAGAGGAAGGTATTAAAATTCGTGTCGTATATACTAAATAAAAAAGTACAATATTTTTTTATCAAATTCTATTAAACTTCATGTAATTTCCCTGCACATTCATCTCCTGTCATGTTTTGCGCCCTCAGTTTGAAATTTTGAATGACACCTAAGTTTCTTTATAATTCAAAATGAAGCGCTTCAGGATTAGTCAAAGAAATTAGGCATCCTTTTTTTATATAATTTCAATAAATCACAGACGTTTCAACTTTTTGAGCATTATTTTCTTTGTAATGAAGTTCAATAATCTTAGAAAATCAATTGAATTAGAGCCGATGGGGTATTAGCGATAGGCATATCTGCAATTGATGAAACGTCCGCCCTTTGAAATTTCAGAGTTTCATTGCTCTGCGCGGGGAGGAATATCTTCCACCTGGTATATACACTTCTTCTCCTCTGTTTTGCGAGTTAAAGATATGCACTGTCGCTAAATTGTTTGTAATCAAATCTGATCTTTCCAAGGGAAGTATTCAATATATTTTTGAGAATACCCGTTTCTCGGGACCCTTTTCATGGCAAAAAAAATGATAAAACGCTTTAGCTTCCGCGCTTTGCGCGGGGTTATTATTATTTTAATTTCCTCCATTACCTTTTTTGTGCGTTCACAATCACTTTTGAAAGCAAGGTTCATGAAAACAAGGTTCAAAATCACAATATAGTCAACTGAATTGGAGCTGATATAGGTACTAGAGACAAGAGAGACGGCTCCTTTTCATTTTAATTTATGAAACACCAAAAGCTCCGCGCTTCGCGCGGGAGGGGGAAACTCCCCCTCCCTGGACCCACCCCCTAGGGAGCGCGCTCTATAAGTGTTGGCACGCTTCGCGTGCATTTACCGCCCCCTCCAAAATGAAATCCTGGCTACGCGGTTGATATGGAGTGCATAGAACGATCTTCAGGATGGAAATCAAATTGGAGTTCTGGCATTTCCAGGTTTAAGTAACGCTGGAAGTGGCCATTATCATTTAAATCAATATTATGTTCATCCATAAGGAATTACGAGATAACTGTAGAAAATAGAGTGAGGATTCCTGTTATGTATAAAAGTAGAAAAGGATGCATTGCTTACTATTGATAAAACGCACTGGCTGAGCAAATTATGTACAAGAATGTAAAACAAGTCAATTACAGAATTAATTAAAGTAAGGTGATATTCGAATATCACAAAAAGTAACCAAGCAAACATAAACGATTTGCTTCTATAATCATTGGCTATTTGCAACCACCAAAGTATAAAGAGATAACAAGTCATTACAATGAGGTAATTAAAAGAATTGCATAACAATCATTGAAAATATTCAGAAGGTCAACAAAATGAGATAACTACTTTTGCACACTATGGCGACAGTATCTTCAATTTAACCTAAGAATGCATGTGAGCAAAATAGTAAAGGAGTATGAAATGCAGTAAAATATTGTGAAGACCATAGAGCAATAATTCAAAGCAAATTACATACAATTTCCAAGAAAACCCAGTCATTTTAAATCGAAACCATCACTTATGGTATAAATAATGATACTTCTATCTTGGTTTAGTTTTGGATTAAACAATGAAAATTGGCCGAGCAAGGCTGACAAAAATGAAATAAAATATCAAGCTGTCGTGCTCTTTGAATGTCATATAGCAGAAAATTGAAGACTAAAAGGAAAACCGAGTTTCTCCTCGAGGTTGATTTTTAGTGATATAAATGAATTGATTGATTAAATGCAGTTTCATGGACTAAAATGAAATAGTCAAATCAGATCCTAAAATGCTTTTAAGGAAAAAACCCATGAGGGCAAAAAACATCAGTGTGAAAAGTAGCACTCATTTGGTATATATTTGAAATGCAAATAAAAACCACAAACTCAGCATGAAATATTTTTCTTCTCCATTTCAAATATATGGGAATGACCAAGAATTAAAAAACTCAAGTAAGGATATTCATATAAGTCAATATGCTAAAGTTATGAGTGAGTTCTTTTTAGGTGAAAAAGGGAAAGGACCCATTCGCAAAAACAACTGGAACTAAAGAAAATTTCCTTTGAGTGGAAGAATCTGTATACCATGAAATATTGTGAAACAGTATAACAACGTTGTACAATATCCTCAGATTGATATGTCCTTTAATGATATTTAGCAGAAAATAATCTGTTTAGAAAAACCAAAGTGATAATTCACTGAATGTATTTGATATGAAATTAATTGCATTCAAATGCAATGTTAAAGGCTAAAATAAGAAAGCAAGTCACAATCTGACTTATATTTAAGCAAAAGCTCATGGGAGCAGACCGTCAGAATATAAGCCTAAGGTAGACAATATCTCATGGTAGATATCTGAAATACAAAGTAACACTATATGCAGCTACATGACTGTGTAGGCAGGATCAATATCTAATTCTTCTCTTTATTATTATGGGTGGGGTCTTCCTTCCAATTACATAGAAATGTAAAGAAATACAGCAAATCTCACAATCATGATCATAGATCATAAAGATATTTTAGCCATTTTGGTAGAGATTTGTGAACGTTTCTTTTCTTCGTGAAAACGAAGACTCTCAATTAAAACAACTGACAACCGGTAATACAGAAAATTTCCTGTATACACAGAAACCATCCATCATAAACACTATTAACCAGTATGTAATATCCTCGTAGTAACACGAATTTGAATGATATCTAAAGTAAATTTCAATATATTTACAGAAAACAGAGTAAACACCCTAGCTGCATTGGGTTATATTCTGCTATAAAGAGAGTTGTATAAATGCAAATCAATAGACTAAAGAAAAAGGGCAAGTCAGCTCTTTACTTGCAAGTTTTGCGTGAAGTCTCAGGGATACAGAGCATCGCAAAGCAGGGAAAAACATTTTTGATGTAATCATGTTTGTGACAGATTTTTGAAAATTAAAAAAATTAAAATAACATTGTAGAGTAGGCATCAAATATATAATTCTTTTCAATATGGGTATATAGGGGCCTGCGTACCTATTACATGTAAGTGTACAGAAGTCCAGTAACTCATATAATTATCATGGATATTCACATGGAGGTGAAAGAGAGTTTTTGTGAAAAAACCATTTGAGAAGTAACCGAAAAATTTACCTATACGTGGAAGAATGTACTATGCAGTATTATTTATCAGAATATTAAAAAGACTATATCTTCAAGGTAATACTTCTTGCATGACATTTAGTGAAAAAATGGCATATCTTTCCAGAAAGACTGAGAAATATAATTCAAAGACAGAGCCACTTCCTGAATTTATTCTGATATGAAATGGAATGTTTGTAAAGAAATGTGATTTATTTATTTTAAAGGCAAAAGTCAAATAAGCAAGTTTGATCCTAACTAGCATGGGACCAGACCATCAGATCATTAGACCATTATAAGTAAAAACAATATGACAGATATTTGAAATGCAAAATTACAATATTGGCAGCATCAAATATTCTTATTCTTTATGGGTGGGGTCTTCATTCAAGTTCCAATAAAAATGTACAGAACTACATAGCTCAATATTCATAAGTCAATAGACTGATGATGAAAGCGAGAGTAAATTTTGTGAAATAAAATTGCATTTAAAAAAACAACTGCAGTTAAATTTCCTACATGTATAGGCCCTACCCCGCAGAATCTGTCACAAAACGAATATAAAATGGATTGTTTAAAGCAATTAGATAGGTATGAAGGGTATAATAATAAGACCATCGTTTACTTGCATTTAAGCAAGGACACATGGATGCAATATCAGAATACAATATAAATACTGTACTTTTCCTGATATAAAATATTCAGTGAAATTTGAGCCAGACTGAACTTATCTTGCAATCAGACAAAAGCACACAGGGTACACAAAAGGAAAACAGATTTATATTTGAACATGTTGAAATAGTCAAAGTAGCACTAGAGAGCATCAATTTAAGGTTTCTTTCCTTTTTATAGATGGGGGTACATCTGATCTAAATAAAGTAATACATCAGTGTAGACAAGGTGAACATACCATCAAATATTTGGATGAACTTGAGCTTATTCTTGGGAGGTGTTCCATTCTCTTGTGTTCTTTTGCTTCCACTTCAGAATAACTTGAGTTCCTACAAGGATGATTTTAGTTGAAAGTCCTCTTTCATAATGATGATGATGCTAATGATAGTAATAATTTAAATAATAATAATGATAATAATGATAATGACAATGATCTCGAGCCATGTTTATTAAGTTAAAACGAATTACTAACGCATGCATAGGAATGCATTTCAAGCATATTTTGTTTACTGCTTAGTTCCTACTGTGTAGCATTATCAATTGAACACTAAAATCTGCCAATTTATTTTTGTTATGCATGGTGGAAAATAAAACAAACAAATAATGATTACATTAATAGCTTTCTCTAAATTGCAAAATTCGTTTTGCATAATCCATCAAATTATGGAAATATAGTCATATATATTGAATCAGTAACCAGTTTGAAAAAAAATACTTCTTTGCTTCAAATTGAATACATTTGATGGAACTGGTCTCCAGTCCTGGTCCAGCTAAAAATCAACTGGCCCAGTAAAAATATGTTTTCTTTCATAAGGACATGGGAGGACATGTATGACAATGTAAAACAATTTAATATCAGTGCATTTTATATTTCATATTTATACCATGAGCAAGCTGGAAGGGGGCTTAAAGCAAATTAAGCCCAAGAAAAGAAGCAATCTTATTGGAAAGAGTAAAATTAGAGGAACCATTAAAAAAAAATCATCAAAATTGATTATAAAATAAGCAAGTTATGGACGTTCAAAAAGTCTTGTTGTACTTTCTATGGTGATCCTCAAATTGGCAAACGTGCTTCAAAATGGCTGATTTTATTGACAACTCTCCATTTGTTTTGTACACAAATTTTCACATCTTCTTCATTATCTTTCAAATTGCATCTTGCCTCCTTCTGAGCACAACATTTGTCATGGGAAAATATAATTCACACCACATATGTCAAGATCAGGAGACAATGTGAAATATGTAAAATAAAGGGAAAAATCTGAAAATTTGTGTACAAAACAAAAGGAGAGTTGTCCACAAAATCAGCAATTTTGAAGCACGTTTGCCAATTTGAGGATCCCCATAGAAAGTATGACTAGAATTTTTAAACGTCCATAACTTGCTTATTTCATAACGGATATCGATGATTTTTTTTTAATGGTTCCTTTCATTTTACTCTTTCCAATAAGATTGCTTCTCTTCTTGGGTTTTGGTTTCCTTTAATTGGGAGGAAAAAAAACACATTCTCGATGATGATTATGATTATAATAGTAGTATTCGTAGTAGTATCACTAGTAGTATAGTAGCAGAAGTAGTATAGTAGTAGCAGTAGTAGCAGGTTTATTATTATCATTTATCATTCTCAGTAACTATAGGAATGATCATTACCAGTATTAATATTATCAGCCATTCTAAAAAAAAATCTTGTCTTCCTTTTTTCAATATTTTCTTTAGTGGATAATAAGCATCTAGTCTATGACCGCAGACCGGTATTTAAAAAAATGTATATTTGGCATTGCCTGAATTTGATCATCCGATCGTGTTTGGTTTGAGTAACTTTTCGAAGTTACTACCCAAATCATATGAAAAATAAGCATTCATAGAGTTGATTGATATTTCCATATCCAGTAATTCATATTAAATATATCACGAATAAATTAAGACACACTGCACTGCATGCATGAGACAACTAGATCTACACATTTCGGGGAATTCCCTAGATGCAAGCTATAGCTAGCGAGCGAGAGATCGGACTCGGAGACAGAGCCAGAGGGTTTTACTCAAAACTCTTTGACTTTGTGGCAGCACTTGCAAATGCAAGAAAGATATATATATGAACCAGACGAGGAATCTAGTCCAGCATCTCTGACCCAACTACGATTTTCTGGTAAGAAGCGGAAATATAATTTTCCATTAATTCTTCTGTTTTTAATTGCTCTTAACATGTCATGACATTGCTGCGACTTGCAGTTGCACATGACTCGTACCGGTACTATTCGTACGCAAGCTTGCGTGCAAAGCAAAGTTAACCCTGCCCGGTGCCGGCGAAATTAGCGGCGGGCGAAGCGGTGCAGCCGAATTACTCTCCGTGAGTAGCCTTTTATTTTTCTGACTAAATAAACCGATAATTACACACACTCGAGATTTTGACGGAATAAAGCCATATTTTGGTATGCATCCAACTTTTCCTTCCTAAATCTCTTGGATTATGTTAGATAATTCTTGAAACCTTCTCCATATTTTTTTTTCAATTTTAGTAATTAGTGGAAGGGACATACCGGTATGGAAGTCTTGCCGAGGAGACCTTCGAGAAGTGTGGTTCCCCCAGCCAAGTCTGCGCAGTCCCCCTAACGTTACTAGTCTGCGCATAAGCGTATCTGCGCGATTCTACTAAAGATACGCAATGAACACAAACTTTACACATGCAATACATTAAAAGATATTCATTAAAAAACCCGACTCAAAACGGTGGAAAATAATGAATTTCGGACATTTCATGTGTCGTCCTCAAAATTCAGCATTTCTTATTAAAATCCCAGAATCGCTTGTAAAGACTAGATCTTAAGTTAATGGGTGTGCAGACATGGGGCACCATTTTTGGGTTCATTCTGAAAATTACTGGCCGAGGTTTTTCCAAGAAAATCATATATTTCTTTAAAATTATTGTGAGATTTTGTTACACTTATAAGAGTATAAGGAACATTATCAACTGAAAGATTTTGTGAAGTAGCCTAAACAGAAATTCATGTTAAATCGGTAGTTGCGCAGACATGGGGCCCACCTTCATACAAATTCTCTCATCTACAAAATGCCATCCCCCCTAATGAATAGAAAGCGTGAGCCGATCTACGCCCATGCCGCCCCCTCCCCTCTGTTAATACCATTCTGCATCCCTTGTGATGTTAAACTTAAAGGACAAGTCCATCCCAACAAAAGTTCATTTGAATAAAAAGAGAAATATACAACTAGAAAAACACTGAAAATTTCATCAAAATCGGATGTAAAATAAGAAAGTTATGACATTTTGAAGTTTCACTCAATTTCACAAAACAGTTATATGCACATCCTGGTCTGTATGCAAATGAGGAGACTGATGACATCATACACTCACTATTTCTTTTGTATTTTATTATATGAAATGTGAAATATTCTAATTTTCTCCTCTTTGTCAAGTGAAACACCGATTAATTCCTCCATGAACTTGTGGAATTAGCATTGTTTAATACTATATGGTTCAGTCAAGTTGGTCCTTATTGTCAAATCGAAAAAAAAAGAAATATTGTATATTTCAAACAATAGAAAACGAAGGAAATAGTGAGGGACATCATCGACCGTCTCATTTGCATGTCACTGAGATGTGCATATCACTGTTTTGTAAAAAATAAGCGAAACTTTAAAATGTCATAACTTTCTTATTTTACATCCGATTTTGATGAAATTTTCAGCATTATGCTAGTTTGATTTTTCTCTATTTATTCAAATCAACATTTTTCTGGGATGGACTTTACCTTTAATGGTGTAAATCTATTTGTAAATAGAAGGGTGCACTGATGCAGATGAAAATTTGCTTAGATTAAGCTATATTTAGTGTGTAATGTATGTTCAATGCAGTGTTCAAGCTAGACCCATTTTAATGGTTGTTGCTATTTCATGGCATTACAAAGTTTTTTTCAGGACGAGTTAGTGGTCTTAAAGCCAAAAGTGAAGGAACATCAATGTAATAACAATCTGAAACTAGCAAAGTTTTAAAAATCAACTAATATTTATGAAATATAAGAATGTTTAATGTAAATTACGCAAATAAAACAAGATTCAAGATATAAATTAACGCAAGTGCAATTCCTCTTTGCAAGAAGTAAGTTTTGAAACACTGGTGGACCATGGACGGAAGCAGTCTTTCGTGATGAGTGGTGGTCAGAAAGCTTTTGTGCCGGTACGGTTGGGCAACTCCGTCCACTGTTGTGTATGTAGCTCGAACACTGGTTCAATGATATTAAGATATAGAGGGGAAACGTATGGCTTGCCTGGATCTACCAGTGTGGATCATCTTTCAATTAAGAAGTCACAATTCCTTGATATGAGAGCCTAGATGGTTTCATGTAATTTCAGTGATCTTTTGTATTTTACTCTTCATCTTCTTCGCTTTCCTTTTTTTTGTCACAGTGCAGACAACATGTCATACAGGTTGTTTGAAGGCATTACTCACGTTGATCATTACGTCAAATTCAGACCCACATATCCTGCCGAGCTGTTTCACAAGATAACATCCTTCTTGAGTGAAAAGGTTAGAATGATGATAATGGAGAAAAATGATTGTGAAGTAGTGCTGGGCGATATTTCCGTATCAAAATTATGTGATGTTGAATACATTCAATATATTGCAGTAACACCAAAACATATGCCAAAATGTTGTTGATTATGGAAAGTTAAGTATTGCTGCTGTACATTTTTAAAACCAACTCAGAAGTTTTTCAGTACCAAAAGGTATGACATAATCCCACATTAATCTACTTTGGCTTATTATTCTTTATCTTGCAGATCTCTAATTGTTTATATTTGGAATGTATTTTCATATGTTGACAGGACATCCCCACATCGGTGAAAAAACAGATTTGCAGATATGATTGTTTTTATCCTGTATAAATACATTGAATAAATAAATCTTGACTTTTTAATTGCCTCTAGGTGCCCCCTCCCCATCAGCTGCTTGTAGACGTTGGTTGTGGATCTGGACAAGGGACCTACGGCTTGAGCTCACAATTTGAACACGTCATTGGGTTTGATGTGAGCCCAGCACAGGTGGAGGCAGCAACAAAGGCAAATACCGCCCCCAATGTTGAATTCAAGTGAGTCCTTTGTTTGAATTTTGAGATGAGAGCCTTGTGAACATTATAAAGACCAATAGAGGAATATGTTTCAGAAAAGAATAATGGGATACTTTAATTGAGTTTTTGTTATGAGTGGTTAGCTTTGTCTTTTTTCAACCATTTAAAAAGTTTTAACTTTTTATCAGATTCAGTGATGACCTGCTATCTTTTCAATTGATACTCTGTGAAAAAAAATCTATGCATGTCATCAGCCAGACACATGGACATAATCTAGCTTCAATAAACAACACATATATCCTATAATTTTTCATTATAAATTTTGATCCATCTTGGTATTTACTTTTCTCTTGTTTCTCTCACCTTTTTTTCCTCTCTCTCTTTAGAGTTTCCCCAGCAGAAGTTCTTCCCCTCGAAGACCAATCAGTGGATCTCATTACATGCTCTCAGGCTGTACATTGGTTTGACTTTCACGCCTTCTGTGAGGAATGTAGGCGGGTCTTAAAGCCAAGCGGATGCCTAGCTATCACCAATTACGGAAACCCGAGGTTGGATCACAAGAATGAGGATGTGAAGAATAAACTGGACGATTATTTTGATGAGGTGGGTCTGATTTGGATGCCATTGGGGGTTTATGCCAATGTTACAGCAGGATGTTAAATAGAGGCCCTGTGTAGAGCAGAGTCGCCGCCTTTGCACGTGAAGAACTTGCTGCTTTATTTGTATAAGAGTAGGCATTTATTAATATTAATGATAATCTGCCATTATTACATATACCGCAACATTACCGTAAAATTGCAGTATACTTAAAAAGTATTTTCAATAATTTACAATAATTATCTAATTTTATTTTCAGCTTTACAATAAAGAGCTTGGTTCGTACTGGAGTCCAAGGAGAAGACTTGTTGAGAATAACCTGTCAGGTTTTGAGATACCTTTTCCAGACTTTGTGAGGTAAATTGTGGGCTGAAAGAGTGAGAGTATTTTTGTTCTTGACATATTTTTTTAAGGATGACTAGTAGAATGAAATTAGAAGATTTCTAGCAACAAAAGAGTGATGATTTCATTTTACATTTTGAAGTTTGCATCCATGAAAAATTAACATACAATTACAAATAAATATATGAAGTGAATTATGTCATCATCAGCCCTCCTTATTTTAGGTCTTTCATGTAATGATATCTTGTTATTATTTTGTTTTGTTTTTTTGCTCCAAGAATAACAAACTATAGATTCTATACATCTCATTTGATATATAGAATCATCATTTAATAATATGGCTGTTAAACAATCAATGGAATACCCTAATACTCCCAGGGTATTTAGATCCTTTTCAATACCAGGTAGGCATTATGCCCCCTCCCCCTCAAGATCTCGGCCAGGGATCGCATGAATGCGTCTTTAATTGGCATGATGATTGAGAATTATGTAATCTATGTGTTTGCATAGGACTAAATTCATATATTCTGTTTTATATTAATCAGTCATGCTAATTTATTCATGAAATCATACTTTTGCTCTAATTGACAAACTAAAGCTCCTATAATGCTAGTTGTGGTGTAAATATTCTTTATAGCAAGTGTACCTGAAAATATTCTGGTATCAATATCATATTCTTATTTTTTATTGTTTTGGTCATAAATAGCATTAAATTGAGTGACTTTTGTCAATAAAAAATATAATAACTTATTAATGAATATTTGTATTGACTTTGTATTGACATTTTGTATTGACTTTTTTACATGAAAGCATGTTTTTAAACAAGTTTAAATAACAATTATGTACTATTTTTACGTGTATGTTGAATTAATGACTTAGCGAAATCAAATTAAAGCATGAAGAAATACAAACATCAGCTATTATCTGTTAAGGAGGAACTGAAACTGCCTTAAATAATAATGAAATATTTTACCTCGCATAACTATCTCTGTAAGAAAGTTTGGGAGGTGTTGTTAACATTGTTGTGCCACTTTTTTTTCTTTATTCTCTTCTTTTTGACACAGAGATGATTCATTGGAGCTGAGATTACAGTGGTCAGTATCTCACCTTATCGGTTATATCCAGAGCTGGTCGGCCTACACAAAATACCTCGAAAATAATCCATCAGGAAAAATTCTAGAAGAGTATCATAAAAAGTAGGTATTTCTCTTTTTTTTTCACTACATATCTATTTATTTATTTATTTATTCATTTATTCATTCATTCATGTATTCATTTAATTATTTATTTATTTATTTGTTTGTTTATTACTGATAAGTAGACTGGAGGACTCATCATCACCATTGATATAAACTCATAACGTCAACAAAGAATAAGAACATGTCTTTCTGTTTTGATGAGCAAAAGAATCAAACAGGTGAAGCAATATTTTTTTAACATGATTGCCAGAAGATAATGTTTAAAATATGTTTGGAATATAAGAATAAGACCATGAACATGGCCATTTGTTTGAAAACTCTTGTTTCAAAATAGGGAATGTGTCAGATTTTGTTTGAATGTTATTAGATGAGTATAACAATTTGCATTTTTTTCATTGTTCTAAGACATGAGCTTTTGCAACAACAAAAAAAAACGTGGCTGAAAGCAGTTGTTTCTTAAAGGGTACTATTCCAGGATTAAGTCTTAATAATTCTGTCTGAAAGTAATTAATGGCACTCCTTTTATTTCATAAAATGCATAATTTTGTGGATATAGGTTCCATGTTAAATAATACAGTCATAGAAGATTGGATTGGGAAGAGTCTAAGAGTCAATTAAATACGTCAAGAAGAATGAAATATATATGTCTAATAAATGCATACGTAATGTGGATCCCCGTTTCCATATGTCCGTCTGTTATACCATGAATCTGTTACTATGGTGCACAACTAGCTAGAATGTAGTTGTTGTTTTTTCAGACAAATAGTCTTAACATATGTCATTTGTAATGAGTTATGTGTTGGTATTGTATTTTCTTTTCTAAATGAAAAAGTTCCTCGAGTAATGGTATATTTCTATGTAATATGAAATTTGGGCATGCATTTAATTGAGTTACACTTTTCTTTCTTTTCTGTCTTTCCTTATCCTCATAATACTTTCTTCATCTATTTCTCCATCCTCCTCTCTCTCCTTGTTTTCCTACTTATATTTTCTCTTCCTCCTCCTCTATCTCCCTCCCTCCTCTTTCCGACCCAACCCTTCCCCCATTTTCCTCAGCCTCTCCTCCTTTTCCTTCCTTTATTTTCTCTTTCTCCTCCTTTGCCTTTCCTCCTTTTCCTTCTTATATTTTCTCTTCTCCCTCCTCATCTATCTCCCCTTACTCCTCTTCCCGATGCAACCCTTCCCCCTCTTCGTCATCCTGATATTCCTCCTTCTTACCCATGCACCTCCTCTTTCTCATTCTCCTTCACCTTCTTTGTTTCCCTCACTCCCCTTCTTCCATCTCTTGCTGCCATATACCTCCTTGTTTTCTAGGGTCATGTCAGCCGTGGCTAGTCCTGGTTCATCATCAGACGATACGATGGTTGAAGTAGTCGCTCGTCTGACCTTGCTCCTAGGTCGTGTTTCATAAACCTCTTAGCCTGTTGACTACTGAATTATATGATTCCCATAGGTTTTGTACATGGATCACTTGGTTCCAGTAGGCAATGGGTTAATTGACTACCGTATTCTATGATTCCCATAGGCTTTGTACAGGGATCACCCAGTATCAGTAGGCAATGGGTTAACCTGTTGACTACTGTATTCTATGATTCCCATAGGCTTTGTACAGGGATCACCAGGTTTCAGTAAGCAATGGGTTAATATGTTGACTACTGAATTATATGATTCCCATAGGCTCTGTACAGGGATCACCCAGTATCGGTAGGCAATGGGTTAACCTATTGCTTATGAACCAGGATTTATCTGTCCTGTAAAACATTTCACTAGTCCACAGTTTTATCAAGATTGCAATGTATTATTTAAAAAAATGCAAAGTGCCAATGAATTTGCTCTGAAATAATTGAATGCATTCATCATATGAAACGGGTTCTAGAAAGTGCAGAGAGCCAATACGTATTCAGGTCACATTGTTAGGTCTTCCCATGAGGCCAATGTTTACATTTTTCTCCATCAAAATTATTTTCTGCTTAGCTTAATCTTATAAATCTTCATTTTGGTTTAAAATCATTCCCAAAATCACGTAGATAGATATTAGTGAGTCAGAGTTTGGGGCTCTGTATCCTTCTATGTGGTTAAAATGAGTGCAGTATTTTCTAGTGTGTATGTATCAGATTGCAATGAATAAAGATCAGACCTAAGAGAAAAATATTTAGATGTAGACAAACATTTGTAACACTCGGCCTTTTGGACCCTCCAGACATCTCATTTCATTTATTCAATACTTTCATTAAAAGCACATAACACTATAGATATATACAGACATAAAGTAGTATAGACATAGGGATAAAGAAAACATATAAAACAAGTTGGTAATACAAATGTACAAATGAAAGTATTAGGAGAGGAAGAAAGGCATAGCCTTATTTTAAAAGCCAATCTCCATATTTTCATACTCTTAATTTCTTAATTTATCAAACTCTGCATCTGTGTAATTTGGATGCAGCATTGAATTTAATGTGTAGCTATTTGCTTCAGGTACCTTGTCAAAAGTCAGTGCCAGGGGCGGACCCAGGATTTTCCAAAAGGGGGCACATTTTCCCCGAGGAAAAATTTGACAAAAAGCAAAAAAAAAAAAAGGGCTTGACCTTCAAAAGGGGGGGCACACTTTTTGTTTTAACAGCATTTTTACATTACAAATTTTAATTGTGCCTCTCAAGGGGGGGGTGGCTGTGCCCCCCCCCCCCAGGATCATCCAGTGGTCTGTGCCACGTCTTTTAGCAGAGGGACGTGGGTTTGAATCCTAGCCATGAAGTGTTTTCCTTCAGCAGGAAATTTATCCACATTGTGCTGCGCTCGACCCAGGTGAGGTGAATGGGTACCCAGCAGGATTAATTCCTTGAATGTACTGAGTGCTGAAAGGCAGCTCTCTAGCTAAAGCTTGGGTAATAGTAATAATATGTGCTTTACAATAGATTATTTCTAGACAGATGGTGCTATATAAATGCATATCATTATGATTATATTACTATTATTTCATCTATTCTCAATAAGATTCATATCTCCTCAAGGCTTATGGATAATAATAATATTTCTGATGCTAAGACATTGTTTAGTGTTAAGTTATTTGTGAGCTTTTTCCCCCAATGTAATATCAGTATGCATTGAAGTCAGAAAAGAATCATATCAATCATAGAACTTCTACCTCATCAGACAGTTATGTTCAAAGAAAATATAGCCATGAATTTTTCAATTTTTGTTGGTTAGCTACTTATGTCATTAGTTATTTTGTACTTAATCATGTGTGATGATAAAGAAATGTCTTCTCTCTGCATTCATTTGAAATTTTGCTTTTAAGGAAGAGTTAAAGACACAAAATGGTAGTACTTGTGCTCATAAGATTTCAAAAACTTTGATTGCTAACTTGAGTTAATTGGTCAATTATAGTGAAGACAAGGAATCAGAGTTTGTCTCAGCAGCAACATTGTCAATGATGCTAAAATAAAATTTTATGTGCTGTATTATGTTTGTATGGGCTTCATATTACGTTATAGCTCTAAAAATTTAGCAATAGTAATTTTAGGATCGGAAATTCTGTATCATATTGGAAAGATTATCATGATATATATTTTTGATTAAATCAATAGAATAAACTGTATGTATGTATGTCTTATTATTTTTGTAATGTTGCCTTATTATATTACACTGGAGACTAGCCTTAATGTATGATTGTCACTTGGTCTAATATCCCCTTTTCTAATGTCTGTTTTGGTCTTATTGCCACTTTACCATTACGCAATTAGTCCACAACAAGAAAATTGATTTCATAAAAAGAGAAAAGTCAATCAGCATAACATTTAAAAATGTTGATATTTTTTGCTCTCTCGCTTTTGAGTTTCTTTTAAAATTTGTATGCGTCTTGCCCCTCCAGGAAAACATATTGATTCTTCTTTTAATTTTTTTTTTCAAAAGTAAATGTGTCCTAGCTAGAGAAGGGCCATTCGATGACGGTTAGGACGCACCATTAGATACCCCGGGGGGGGGGGGGCGCTGGAATTTTGGGTTGATGCATTTTTTTCCTTCTTTGAGTAATGTTTTTTTTTCCTTAGTCAATTGAGACAAGTTTTTTTTTGCCCCTTTCAGATGATTTATTAGTGAACCAAGTTTTTTTTTTTACTAAGATGGTGAGTCCAGTTTGTTTTTTTGCTCATATAGTAAGTCATTTTTTTTTGGGGGGGGGGAACTTCCAGCCCCCCTGGATATCTAATGGTGAGTCCCTTATTCGTTTTTTGAGCAATTGAAACTGTCTAGTGCTTCAACAAAAAATGCAGTCTCATGCAACAAAAAAAGTGTGTATGTGCGGGTTTTTTACATTTTTTATTCATCGCATTTAAGGGCTTTCAATAATGAAGAGACCAAAATAAAGCTCTTATGAAGTTTTTGGATAGCAGGAAAATGGGGAAGTTCCTTTATACTGACATGTAGGCCCTATAATTATGATTCGGGCAAAGTGGAATACTGAAAGGAAGTAAAGTCGCACACTTCGCCAGTGCCCATTTTACGGCATTGTACTACTGCCAATTGTGATTGTTGTATTCCTTATTTGCCGAAGCAGACAATTCATATAAATAAAAATATATATACGATATATATATATATATATTTATACATATACACTGCGTCCCAGAAAAAAGCAAAACCGAGATTCAGTGTCAAGTAATTTATTGTTATTATGATCATGAATTTGCTTCATGAAATGCACATGAACAAAAAGGTATGCTTCTCTTCCTTTATTTGAAGCCCATGTCAACTTTCATAATGCATGCATAACTGAGTTAGAACAATGGAAAGTGGTGTTACCAAATTTTGATTTCATAATTGAAATATCAATCTTTTCTTGAGTATTTGATGCATGGTCAAGAAAAGTTTCCTGAAAATATGCTCGATTACGACCCAAATGAATTTGACTAGCAAAAAAAAAAAAAATAAAGACTATCACCCCAAAAGTATGGTCATCTCGCCCAAAATACATGTTTTATTTCGATTTTGAATGATGTATTTCTTTCCAACATCAAAGACCAAAAATAGTAAGGGGGACATTAGATATCGTGTCCCCCCTACTATTTTTGGTAGGGGGACGCATCCCACTGGGATTTCCGCCCATGCTTACTCGCATGTTTTTTTGTTCTGGGGCCCGTTGCAGAAAGAGTTGCGTTTAAACGCAATCCAAAAAATCAATCGCAAGCCCCAAATGCGCGTTGTTGATTGGTTGAAAATCATGTTGCGCAAGATTTTTTGAGTTGCGATTTATTGCAACTCTTTCTGCAACGAGCCCAGTTCTGTTTGTTTCGATGTGTATAGGCCTGATGATCCGATGACCAACAATCTAAAGCTACTTCTCGCATCTGTCTTCATTTTACATCTATTTATAAATGTGACAAGAAACTAAGAAAGAGGCCATGGGACGTAGGAAGTATGTTTACTCTTCTTATATCTTATCTTAACTTATAATAGCAAAGCTTTCAACCTTTTCACGGGTCTTCAGGGCGTTTGAGACACAAACTACTGAAAAATAGGCAAATAATAATGAATATAATGAAACCATGCAGTAAATCAAAGACAAGGTTAGCATGCAACAAAAACATAACCAAACGAACACAGCATTGTTACATAAATACAAATGTAAATAAAAGTAAACGGTCATTTGAGCTAAAAATCAAAACGAGGTATAACGGAAAGTGTAAAAAATAATAAGGTAACCTGGGCCCCGTCTTACAAATAGTTACGATTGGTCTAATACGTCGTAACTCTATGGAAATCCATCGGTGTCATTTTTTTTCTACAGGATATTTGAACAATGTCCTTCGTAAACAAAGAGAAGCACAGTGAATTTTCAAGAAAACAATGAATGCTTGAATGTACATCATAGTTAGAATATATTTTGAACAAACTTGCATAATAGATGTTGACATTGCTGGCCGTCCATAGTTGTGATTGATCGGATCAATCGCAACTCTTTGTAAGACAGGGCCCTGGATTGTGGCAAGAGGAGCAGAGGATTTGGGTATGTGGATGTAGTGGTGTCGTAAATGAATACAGTGAGGGATTTAGTTTTGGAGGAGGTGCAAGAATTGAAAGTATATTATAGAATGGCAACCATGCATAATTACTGACGCGTTGCCGGCCATGCATCCGGTAAATTTGCCATGCGTCCGGTAATTACTTATGCATGGCAAATTTACCGGATGCATGGCAAGCCATTCGTCGGTAACTACAATATGCATGTTTGTAAAAAAAAATGAATTTTGAGCCGGAAAAAAATTCCACCATTCTATAAAACAAATGATACACAGGTATGTTCGTGCATCGGTAGGACTAGTGAGCATGCGGTAACTATGGAAACTAGTCTAAACCCACTCGGCTGAACCTCGTGGGTTTAACAGTTCCATAGTCACCTTACGCTCACAAAACTGCACTCACATCTGTGCATCATTTGTATGCTAAGTTAAGTGGGGATTTTTCGCATATTGTACATGTTCATCACATGGTAGATGGTACAATGAATTCTTTTTTAAATCAAATTTATATAATTTGAGAAAAACAAAATGATTATAATTCAGATTTATAGATTGCAAACGTAAAAAAAAATGGCCAAGGTAAAAATTTAACAGGTAAAAATGCTTGAGGTAAAAACTGCAGAGGTAAAAATGGCTCAGGCCCGAGGTAATATGGTAAGAGGTAAAAATGCCAGACACAAAACTGACAGCAGTCAAAATTGATGCAGAGGTAAAAATGGCGAAGGTATGAATGGCAGAGGCAAAAAAATATTGCATAATTATGTTTGTTTGTTTGATCATTTATTTCACATTCCCATGAAAAACAGGTCATTACAATATAATATAATGAATTCATTGTACAAATTGATACAAATAAAAATGCATCTAAAGAAATTATTGTCATTACAAAGCCTTTCATCAAAAAGAGATAGTGTAAAACATACAAAATTCAGTAGCTGAAAATGAAAAGAGGGAAACTAAAGTATTAAGGCCAAATGTATGAGGCGCCGAATGTACCAATATTATATAGAACAATTATTTGTTATATAATCATTATTTATTAAATAATAACTATTATTTATATATAATTTACATTTTATTTGTAAATAACTACTATTATATAAAATATCATTTCTAATTATTTATATATAATTCCAAGTAATACTTCATTATTTGTAAATAATAATAGTTCGACATTCCATTATTTATAAATAATGATTATTTGTTTTTCATTATTTATAAATAATGATTATTTGTTTTTCATTATTTATAAATAATGATTATTTGTTTTTCATTATTTACAAATAATGATTATTTGTTTTTCATTATTTATAAATAATGATTATTTGTTTTTCATTATTTATAAATAATGATTATTTGTTTTTCATTATTTACAAATAATGATTATTTGTTTTTCATTATTTATAAATAATGATTATTTGTTTTTCATTATTATAAATAATGATTATTTGTTTTTCATTATTTATAAATAATGATAATTCGTTTTTCATTATTTATAAATAATGATTATTTGTTTTTCATTATTTACAAATAATGATTATTTGTTTTTCATTATTTATAAATAATGATTATTTGTTTTTCATTATTTATAAATAATTTGTTGAGTTTTCCATTATTTATAAATAATGATTATTTGTTAAATAATGAAAACGTCTACTTCATTATTTATAAATAATTTTTTCGAGTGCACCATTATTCTCATTATTTATAAATAATCATTATTTAATGTTCGAGTTTTCCATTATTTATAAATAAAGATTATTTGTTAAATAATGAAATATCTACTTCATTATTTATAAATAATAATTTTGTTTCAATATCCCATTAATCATTATTTATAAACAATTTTTACAGTTTGCCATTATATACAAATAATCATTATTTATATACAAATAACCATTATTTATTAAATAATGCCATTATTTATTAAATAATGCCATTATTTATTAAATAATGGAAAACTCGCTATAACATGCAAATGTGGGACCGCCCATGATATGAATATTCATGATGCGATTTCCTTTTTCGTGATTTTTCTTCACAAATTTTTGTCCATTTCCTCTTCATAATGACATTTCTTGAAGCAATTTTCTAGGGATATGGTCTGATTGTAATATTCTTCATTTTCTATATAACTTCGTCTTCGTAGAAATATCAAAAAGTGTAATTTTATACGATTTTTCCTACAGTTCACAATCCCCATAGGCGCGCGTGTACGGTAGGGACAACCGGTGAATCGACGGAGTGCTCTTCATCGAAATACTACGTTGGTTGGTCCCCGGAAGTGGCGGGCGGAATTTAGCCCGAATCCTCGATGGAAGTCGATCAAGTGCATATGAGCTGAGAGAGTGAAATATCAGTGTACTTGTACAGGCCCTTCTACTTTTTATAAATATTTCTTGTTGCTTTTTTTGTTCAGTTAATTTTTCCTGGTGTAGAGATAAGTTTCAGTTCTAATAATGCACTTCAAATACAGTTTGGAGTGTCTGTTTGAGGCGTTTGGGGCGATTTCACCCTGGCCCCAAAATGCTCGCAACGACAATACGGGGGCATGATGACCCCTAAATTTTTAAAAACTTATTTTACTATTGAAAATTATCTCAAAATTCACCAAAAGTGTGCACGAAAGCCTTCGTATTTCACTTTTAAAACTCCAAAAAGTGCCCAAATGACAAGCTTGGTCGCTTCGCTGTGTCGCATTCAACTTGAGAACGTTTACGCGTCTGCTTCGATATATCCCCCCCCCCCCTCCTCCTCCGAAATTCTGTATACGGCCATGCTCTAAAGAGCCTGGCACATTGATTTATGTATACTTTCATTTTCATTATTTTTATCTCATTATCAACATGGCCTTACGCAGAATTTTTTCCAGGGGGGCCGGGGCCGGAGCATGACGCGCGTAAACTTTCTCAAAAAAATCTTGAAAGCGAGACAGCCACGGGACCAAGCCCAAATGACAAGCTTGGTCGCTTCGCTGTCTCGCTTTCAACTTGAGAACGTTTACGCGCGTCTGCCCCCACCCCCCGAAAGAAATTCTGTGAACGGCCATGCTCAAAAGAGCATATGGCACATTGATTTATATGTACTTTTCATTTTCATTATTTTTATCAAATGACAAGCTTGGTCGCTTCGCTTTTTCAAGATTTTTATGAGAAAGTTTACGCGCGTCCTGCTCCCCCCACCCCCCCCCCCGGAAAAAATTCTGCGTAAGGCCATGATGATAATGAGATAAAAATAATGAAAATGAAGTATACATAAATCAATGTGCCAGGCTCTTTAGAGCATGGCCGTATACATAATTTCTTTCGGAGGAGGGGGGGGGGGAAGCAGACGCGTAAACTTTCTCAAGTTGAAAGCGACACAGCGAAGCGACCAAGCTTGTCATTTGGGCACTTTTTGGAGTTTTAAAAGTGAAATACGAAGGCTTTCGTGCACACTTTTGGTGAATTTTGTGATAATTTTCAATAGAAAAATAAGTTTTTAAAAATTTAGGGGTCATCATGCCCCCGTATTGTCGTTGCGAGCATTTTGGGGCCAGGGTGAAATCGCCCCAAACGCCTCAAACAGACACTCCAAACTGTATTTGAAGTGCATTATTAGAACTGAAACTTATCTCTACACCAGGAAAAATTAACTGAACAAAAAAAGCAACAAGAAATATTTATAAAAAGTAGAAGGGCCTGTACAAGTACACTGATATTTCACTCTCTCAGCTCATATGCACTTGATCGACTTCCATCGAGGATTCGGGCTAAATTCCGCCCGCCACTTCCGGGGACCAACCAACGTAGTATTTCGATGAAGAGCACTCCGTCGATTCACCGGTTGTCCCTACCGTACACGCGCGCCTATGGGGATTGTGAACTGTAGGAAAAATCGTATAAAATTACACTTTTTGATATTTCTACGAAGACGAAGTTATATAGAAAATGAAGAATATTACAATCAGACCATATCCCTAGAAAATTGCTTCAAGAAATGTCATTATGAAGAGGAAATGGACAAAAATTTGTGAAGAAAAATCACGAAAAAGGAAATCGCATCATGAATATTCATATCATGGGCGGTCCCACATTTGCATGTTATAGCGAGTTTTCCATTATTTAATAAATAATGGCATTATTTAATAAATAATGGTTATTTGTATATAAATAATGATTATTTGTATATAATGGCAAACTGTAAAAATTGTTTATAAATAATGATTAATGGGATATTGAAACAAAATTATTATTTATAAATAATGAAGTAGATATTTCATTATTTAACAAATAATCTTTATTTATAAATAATGGAAAACTCGAACATTAAATAATGATTATTTATAAATAATGAGAATAATGGTGCACTCGAAAAAATTATTTATAAATAATGAAGTAGACGTTTTCATTATTTAACAAATAATCATTATTTATAAATAATGGAAAACTCAACAAATTATTTATAAATAATGAAAAACAAATAATCATTATTTATAAATAATGAAAAACAAATAATCATTATTTGTAAATAATGAAAAACAAATAATCATTATTTATAAATAATGAAAAACGAATTATCATTATTTATAAATAATGAAAAACAAATAATCATTATTTATAAATAATGAAAAACAAATAATCATTATTTGTAAATAATGAAAAACAAATAATCATTATTTATAAATAATGAAAAACAAATAATCATTATTTGTAAATAATGAAAAACAAATAATCATTATTTATAAATAATGAAAAACAAATAATCATTATTTATAAATAATGAAAAACAAATAATCATTATTTATAAATAATGAAAAACAAATAATCATTATTTATAAATAATGGAATGTCGAACTATTATTATTTACAAATAATGAAGTATTACTTGGAATTATATATAAATAATTAGAAATGATATTTTATATAATAGTAGTTATTTACAAATAAAATGTAAATTATATATAAATAATAGTTATTATTTAATAAATAATGATTATATAACAAATAATTGTTCTATATAATATTGGTACATTCGGCGCCTCATACAAATGGCCCTGTAAAATAAGTTCCCTTATACACTGTACGCAATACAATGAAGTATCAAATTATAGATAGACGATGAGTTACCAGTACTGAAAAACATAGAATATACAACAAAAAAAAACATAATAAGCTAAAGAAATATGAGAGGAGCATTTAAAATGGAAGAAGGATCTGATAATACTACAGTATGTGCGGTATATGTGAGTCAGTATTTTGACAAAAATAATGTTTTCAGCTGTTTCTCAAATGTTTTTTTATTGATTTGGTAATGAATTCCAAATTATTGGTATTAAACTACATTGTGGAAATTTTTTCTTCATATGTAAATAAAACTTCCAAACAATGTAAATTGGATTGATTTCTTATATTGTAATTGTCAATATTGATATCTGTAGAAAACAAGGTTGAAGTGTTGTACAGAAGGAAATTATGAAAATACAAGAAACCAAGCACTGCTGTGTGATACAGATATAGATCAGATATGTTAAAAGTTTTAAGTTTTATGAAGAGAGGAGTAGAATGGGCAAGGTAATGGCTGTTCGAGCATATTCGTAAAGCTTTTTTCTGTAACTTAAATAAGGTATTTATTTTCAACTTGGCACAATTACCCCAAACACTAACACAGTATGATAAATATGGTAATACAATAGCGTTATATAATGAAAATAAAGATAGCATTTGAGCTTTTAAAAATAAGATACCAATACCAATTTTTTTTTTTTTTTTTTTTTTTTTTTTTTTTTTTTGGTGGCGCTGCACAGCGGCGACCCGTTCGCACTTTAGGCTCCTATAATTTGTCTTATTTTCCTGTTTTTGGGGCATTCGTACCTTCAATTTACGTTATCACAATGTTTCGCAGAAGTCTCAACATGATCTGGATCTCTTTGGTGATATTTCTAGTGATTCTACCACCAGGATTTGGACTTTTTGAGAACCACGCCCATGTCATTTCGTACGAACGAGACTTACTCTACAAGCTATCCCGAAGTCAGGCATCGAGGGTTCGACCAGTTGACCTACCCGAATGGGTGCCTATTCGCGACAAACATGGAAATGGCCGAGTGAGAACGCGCCGCAGAGGAAAGAAGGGAGGAGTTCGTCAAAAACTCCGTAACCGAGGATTCAAACCTTCCCTTCCTACAATTACGCTTAGTAATACCCATTGTAAACAAGATTGATGAAATTCGAGGAAAGGCAAGTTATGACTTTAATTTTCGTAATTCCGGTCTGCTATGTTTTACCGAAACTTGGCTGAATCCGATATCTCCAAGCGAAGCATTTGACATTAACGGTTTTACTTTGTTTCGTAGCGATAGAGTTTGTGATAATACCAACAAGAAAAGAGGAGGAGGATTAGCAGTGTATGTGAACGAAAGGTGGTGTACGAATTATAAAGTTCGGAAAGAGACATGCAACCAAAATTTGGAACTGATGTGCATTTCATGTAGACCATTTTATCTTCCTCGGGAATTTAATCGTGTGGACATTTTCTTGGTCTACATTCCGCCTGATGGAAACGCACCCTTAGCAGCGCGTGAACTTGCAAACGTAGTTCAAACCATGGAAACCGCGTCACCGGACTCGCCGAAAATAATACTAGGGGACTTTAACCATTGTTCACTTGATGACGTCTTGCCGAACTATGAACAGTGCGTCCGAATTCCGACTCGCGGAGACCGAATTCTGGATAAGTGCTATTGCTCTATTAAAGGTCAAGTCCACCCCAGGAAAATGCTGACTTGAATATATAGAGAAAAATCAAACTAGCACAGTGCTGAAAATTTCATCAAAATCGGATGTAAAATAAGAAAGTTATGACATTTTAAAGTTTCGCTTATTTTTCACAAAACAGTGATATGCACAACTAGGTGGGTCAGTTGATGATGTCCATCACTCACTATTTCTTTTGTTTTTTATTGTTTGAATTATACAATATTTCATTTTTTATAGATTTGACATTAAGGAGCAACTTGACTGAAACATATAATATTAAACAATGCTAATGCCACATGTTCAGGGAGGAATTAATTGTTGTATCACTTGCCAATGAGGAGAAAATTAGAATATTTCATATTTGGCATAATGAAATACAAAAGAAATAGTGAGTGGATGACGTCATCAGTCTCCTCATTTGCATATGAACCAGGATGTGCATATAACTGTTTTGTGAAATTAAGCGAAACTTTAAAATGTCATAACTTTCTTATTTTACATCCGATTTTGATGAAATTTTCAGTGTTATGCTTGTTGGATTTTTCTCTTTTTATTCAAATAAACTTTTTGTTGGGGTGGACTTGTCCTTTAAGCAATCATACAAATCAATTGTTCGATCGCCTATCGGGAACTCGGATCACTCAACCGTTCATATCATGTCCAAATATCGTTCTAAACTGAAATCGGAGAAAGTTAATTCAAAATGCGTAAAGATTTGGGACACTGAAACAATCGAAACGTTGCAAACATGTTTTGATATAACTAACTGGGATGTTTTGTTAGACAGCGCTGATAATTTGGAAGAGGCTACGGACATAGTCAACTCTTACATTAATTTCTGTGAAGAAAAACATGTGAGATGTCGAGAAATTAAGATTTACCCAAATCAAAAACCATGGGTGAGGAAAGAACTTCGACTCTCTTTCGTGAAAGGAATCTTGCGTTTCAGCAGCAGGACATTAGTAAAGAAAAAGAAATATCTAGGGCAGTTACAAAAGAAATCGCATGTGCCAAAAGAAAATATAAAGAAAAACTTGAGAACTACTTTCGGTCCAATGACTCCAGAGCAGCGTGGAATTGCATGCATATCTTAGCAGGAACGAAAAAGCAACGCAAAGAAATGCCGACTATTGTATCTGCTACCGCGAATGAGTTTAATAACTTCTACGCACGCTTTGATACTGCCGACTTTACAAAAGAAATTGCTGAAAAATGCGACGAACTTAGAGTTGCCAGTAACACATTCATGAAATAAGCATTCAACAGGTCATTAACGTTTTTCGCCGTGTTAACCCCCGCAAGGCAATGGGGCCAGATCATATCCCGGGAAAGATTATTAAATATTGTGCACACCAATTAGCCATCCCCTACGCGAACCTCTTTGAACACTCGCTTCTAAAAGGTGACTTACCTATGAGGCGCCGAATGTACCAATATTATATAGAACAATTATTTGTTATATAATCATTATTTATTAAATAATAACTATTATTTATATATAAGTTACATTTTATTTGTAAATAACTACTATTATATAAAATATCATTTCTAATTATTTATATATAATTCCAAGTAATACTTCATTATTTGTAAATAATAATAGTTCGACATTCCATTATTTATAAATAATGATTATTTGTTTTTCATTATTTATAAATAATGATTATTTGTTTTTTATTATTTACAAATAATGATTATTTGTTTTTCATTATTTACAAATAATGATTATTTGTTTTTCATTATTTATAAATAATGATTATTTGTTTTTCATTATTTATAAATAATGATAATTGGTTTTTCATTATTTATAAATAATGATTATTTGTTTTTCATTATTTACAAATAATGATTATTTGCGAGAATAAATACAGATCGAACATGAAATTGCCGTTTCTCAACTTTATTGCCTCTGGGGGATTTTACCAGAATCATTAAAACGACATTTACAATATTTTAACAAGTACACAGTTTCTAAACAATATTCATCAAGCCACAATCAACCAGATTTTAAGGGGGAAACCGGGTCACGTGACCTCCCAGAAGGAAGAGATCCAACGGGATCCCAGGACAGGTATTTCCTGGGGTGCGGATTCCCCTCTTTACATTTATCATCTATTCAATACAAGATTATCTCATGTGTGAAATAAAATTGGGGGAGAGGCTTCAAGACCAGAACGTGAATTCTTGGAAGGGGAACCTGCCGGAAGACATCCAGCCGGACTTCCAAACCAGGAGACTTTGGAAAGTTGGGTTCCCCTGTCCCGATTTTCTTGACATAATTAGTATACAGTGCCTCCCCCTGGTGTTGAAATTTGACCGATATAAGAAAAAATACTCAGTAATCAGGCCAAACACCAAAACAAGCCCATCCTACCAGCCAAAACAAGCCCATCCAACCAACCATATCAAGCCCGACCAACCAACCATAACAAGCCCGACCAACCAACCATAACAAGCCCATCCAACCATTCAACCATGTAAAGCCAATATAACTAGCCAAACGAGTTTAAGTTCACCTTGTACATCATTACCACATACAAACATAAATCAATTATAAATGATATGATGCATAAACAATGACAATACATATCAATTGTAATTACAAGTCAACTACGGACACAATTTCAATATTTGTACAATAGTATTATCAGCTTGGTTGAAACTGAGGGGATCTTTCTAAAGGATCTGCTGATAGAGCGTGGATCGCTATGATCATAACCAATCAACTAATCATAACAAGCCCAAACATCCAACCAATGTTAGCCCATCCAACCAAACAAAACAAGTTCCTTTTGAACTTCCGTCATGTACATCACAAAAAATTACGGTACCAATCAATATGCATCAAATGCATTAACACAAATACACATCAATTATAATTCCAAATCAACTGCAAATTATGAAAATTTGTGCAATTGTAGTCAACCAGAACAAGCCCAGCCAACCAACCATATAAAGCCACCAAACAAATTTCAGTTCATCTTGTACATCATTACCAAATACAAACACGAATTAAATATGCATCATAGTGCGCATAAACAATTTGCAAATACATATCAATTGTAATTGCCGGTCCACTCTACAGACAAAATTTTAAAATTTGTACAAAAGTATTAATAGCTTGGTTGGAAATGAGGGGATCCACTAAAATAACTACTTGGAGAGCGTGAATCCCTATGATCATTATAACCAACCAACCAATCATAGCAAGCCCATCCACCCAACCAGCGCAAGCACATCCAACCGAATAAAAACGAGTTCATTTTGAACTTCCGTCATGTACATCATAAAAAATCACGGTACAAATCAGATATGCACTAAATGCATAAACACAAGTACACAACAATTGTAATTACAAATCAACTATAGACAAATTATGAAAATTTGGGCAATTGTATTCACAAGAACTTGTTTGGAAATGAGGGGATCCACTAAAAGCCTTGCTTGTAGAGCGTGGATCCTTATGATAATAAACAACCAAACATATCGCCCAACCAACCAATGCAAGTCTATCCGACCAACAAGCCAATCAAGCCCATCCAGTCAACTAATACAAGCCTATGCAACCAATGCAATTCTATCCAAACACACGCCCAGCCAATCAACCAAAATAAATCCATGTTATCTATCAACAGTATAACCAACCAAAATATAAGGTTATTTCAATCAACTGTAACCGGCACAACTTGCACTTAAACAGGCTCATTGAGCAATCTCGAGCCCCGTCTTTAAAATTCGCTATTACCACATTTAGATTAATTAGCACAATCGCCTTTGACAGATTTGAGTATAAACAAAAATCACGACAGAATTATTAACAACCATGTATTATATCGTCCAATCTTTTTTCATAACATGTGTACCACATTTTTGGAGGCAGAAACAATACCCTCCGACCCTGACAATATTATAACCAACCACTCACAACCATTATTAAATGGGCGGGAGGGAGGGCAAATTAACGTCTTGCATCCCCCAGAGCTTAGTTGAGAATGAACATGTGCTTCCAAATCTGTCGCGTATTGCGCACGTCCCTGAATTCTTTCAATGCATTTCATTGGTTCTTTTTAGCGTAGAGGCTGTGCCCCCGTTGCCGTTGCCGGGCTGTCACCAAGGGCGCTGTGTAACGGCGCCATCCATGACATGCCCAGCCAATCACAGACATGTTGCTGGGGGCGTGTCCTTGGAGAATTCCCGCGGAATCGCAGGGGCGCGCTTTGTTTTCGCGGGCCGTGTATGGCTTGCCAATAATTGGTTTTTTGAGAAGACCTGTCTTCTCTCGCAAACTATCTTCTTCGCTTATTCGAATAATCTTATTGCGAGAATAAATACAGATCGAACATGAAATTGCCGTTTCTCAACTTTATTGCCTCTGGGGGATTTTACCAGAATCATTAAAACGACATTTACAATATTTTAACAAGTACACAGTTTCTAAACAATATTCATCAAGCCACAATCAACCAGATTTTAAGGGGGAAACCGGGTCACGTGACCTCCCAGAAGGAAGAGATCCAACGGGATCCCAGGACAGGTATTTCCTGGGGTGCGGATTCCCCTCTTTACATTTATCATCTATTCAATACAAGATTATCTCATGTGTGAAATAAAATTGGGGGAGAGGCTTCAAGACCAGAACGTGAATTCTTGGAAGGGGAACCTGCCGGAAGACATCCAGCCGGACTTCCAAACCAGGAGACTTTGGAAAGTTGGGTTCCCCTGTCCCGATTTTCTTGACATAATTAGTATACAGTGCCTCCCCCTGGTGTTGAAATTTGACCGATATAAGAAAAAATACCCACAAAAAAGCGAAAGCCCCAAATAATAATTTTTTTTTTTTTTTTTTTTTTTTTTTTTTTTTTGCCGTGACACTTGGCAAACGCTATTGGATTCTGGGAGTCCCTTCATGTCAAGGCCATCCCTCCCAAACCATCGCGTCTGGTTTCCTGGTTGCAACTCATGGTTTCGGAAACCCATAAATTATGCTCTCTCTCCCTTGTCCTCTGCATGCACTAGGACCAAAATATATACTATGAGCGTCATCTTCTTTTGTCATGTAATTATACTCGTACTTCAATAATGTCGCCATTATACTAGTATGAGAATTCTATTTTGTGCATTTTATCGTATAATAATACTCGATAAAATAAGGGCCACTCTTCCAAAGCACCCCCGATATCATGACTAAGGTAGGATTTGGTCCCATATTCTGCCTCCTCGGCAGCGACCCTAAATGGTAGAATAGAGGGCCGTGCATCGGTGCCGTCGACTTTAAATTATCAAACCATTGCCTCCCCTGGAAAGCTGATGTCAAAGCTACCGATAATAATCAGTCGGTAATTCTGTAACCAAGCCCAACCAAGCCATAAGTTCAAAAGTGAGTTTTCACGCTCGACAACCCAGCCAATTCAATAATCAAGGACAACAACAACTAAGTTAATGATCAATAAACCATGCCAGCCATCGGAATGGATAGTCAACAATCAAAAAATTATTCCATACAAAGCAATCTCATGCGATCAACGAATGGACGCATCATATACCATACTCTTCGTCTACACCTCCAAGTTGTTATAAATATCTCTACATCAATTGGACATTGGCCAACCATTCTCACTCTAAACCATTAACAAGCTTGACAACATCGCATCCTTGCTTATTTCATTCCCCCTGCGAGTGAATGTTGTTCGCAAGTTTAAGCCCTCGTTGCACTAAACATAACTCATGCAACGAGAGCTGAAACCAATTCCACGTCAAGTAGGTCCAGGGTAAAAAACCAGAGATAAAACTCGGTGAGAAGAAACTCTGGAAAACCTTCGGATCCACTTTTGCGGAAATGTGAAACAACAAATCAACAAATGTCTTGGCACACCTTAAAAAGGAGTACCCTTCTTTCAACTAATTTCAACTTAATGTCAATTAGGGGGTCATCGAAGTGACTCTAACATGAAATAATTTGAGGCCAAAGAATATATCAGATTAATGTATAGCCAAACCATGCTAGTAATTCTATCATTATTGTACAACTCAACTGTTTGATGAAATGCCATACAAAATCAATCTCCACAACTATTTGATAAATGTGTATTTCTTTTCAAGTGAACAAACTGTGGCCTCCATAACCGTTAAATAAGACCATTGAATTTCATCATCCCTGGTAACAGTTCATGCATTAGGAAATTTTGCATGATTTTCTCATGTGTAATGTTTATGTAGGAATGCCTTCCTTCAAGCTAAGAACCGGGATTTTTTTTTTTTTTTTTTTTTTTTTCGTTTTTGGTCACCAGTGTGAATCGAAACAAATAATATCCATTCCACGTCGATTAATGAAGTTAAATGGGGGCATAAAAATCAAGGCGTGCATTCCCACATTCAAGTTGGCTTCATATATGAGATCGCCTCTTACAACAGGTGAGGTTATGTCTTAAAGGAAGAGACATATATAAGCACATAAATGCACCAGAGGGACATGCCTCACAGTTTTTGTTTATATTCTTGGTTATCGATGCTTCAACCGACTTTGCTGGCTGCCCAGAATTGCAAATAGATACGAACTGAAGGTGTTCCCATAATGCCCCTTTTTTCCAAGGTTTTTTAGTTTTCTCCGAAAGGGTTATACTTCTCAGCAACTTCGAGATTATTCATGTTTCCTCTTCAAGTCTGGACTTAAGGATCTTGATCACTGCATTTCTCAACCTCTCGTCTATTTAGAGCATTACGTTAAACCATAAATCCGGCATCTTCAAATAAATCCGGATTTCTCATCTTGCAGTGTGAAAACCTTTGCAACCACTGTCATCCAATGTGAACCATAGTAAGCCAAGTCTAAGCCCTGTCCCTTCGTACACCAGTCCAGGTCAAGTCTCCTCGTACATCAGTCTGGGTCTAGGCTTGATCATTTGTGCCCTGGCCAATTAACTTCAGACTCCACGTCCCTAGAGGTAAAAAACAAACAAATCTTCCGGCAGAGTATTGTTCAACACAATGTGACAAGAATGTGTGCAAGGAATTCCATACCTGTTCCCTTATACTTTCCACAACTAATCGCCTTAACTTGCAACGCTCCAGAATTGCAATAAAAGGGGATTTTCCAAGGCGCCCTTTTAAAAAGTATGCCAATAAATTTGTGAATCCCGCACTCGTTCCCTTCACTTTTCACAACTAGGGGCCGAACCTACAGCGTTGGATAAGCTTTAACATGGCAATAAATGGGGTTTTCCAGGGCTCTTTTGAGCATTTCGGGGGGGGGGGGGGGGCACAAACGCCCTCAACTTCCCCTCCTCACCCGGAATGATACAATCGACGTATATTTTATTGTGGTTATGTTTTATCTTTACGCCATCTTATAAACTCGAGGCCGGCGAGAAGGGATAAGTGGTACGGACACTGGGCATACATTGACTACATTTCCGAACTGAATTTTGGTAATAGAGGTCTATAAAAAATGACGTATCTTAGCATTCCCCAACCTCATCAAGCAACTAAGCTGCCAGTTAATTCATGTAGGTCCAGAACAGGATGAAGTTGACCAAGCAAATAACTATTATTACACACGCCCAATGGACAGCAAAATACGGATTACGGTACATCGACCTATACCTCTACCATCTATCTCAATGAATAATATCGTTTTAGTACCGTTAGGCGAATGCAGTTTATTTCATCATATTTATCGTATCCCTGTTCACACCGAAGGCAGCCACCCCAGTTTCATTTATAGCCCCTATCCTGTTCATTTTGGGGAATTTGGTTACAAAATGCCAGCTGATCAATGGGCTCAAATTATCGTGGGATCCAGCTTGGTGTAGGGAGCATCGTTTATTTCTTTTTTGTTTATTTTGTAGCATGAGCCGGGACTCAGCTGGCGAAACAGAATGTTGATCCTTTAATTAGATCCAATACAAAAAACTCATATTGTGATAGGTTTTGACCTAATAATTGATAATTCAACTCAGTCCACTGTTCAACGCTGCCTTTCCGAGTGGGGCGCGACGCCAAGCCCTCTGATTCGACCCTTACCAACGCTCTCATAAAGTCATATTGAATCAACTTAACTCATGGAGCAACTCAACTCCAGTCGCAAACCAAGCCGAGTCGAAGCTAGCCTAGGTCCTTCAGTTTCCATTTATCCTGCATTCCCGCAACCACATTAGAAATATATTGAAAAGTGTTCGGTCCTATCAGATCGATATCGTATATCACAGTTGGCCCTAGAACCAAAGCCAAAGGGGTTATAGGGATAGATCCAGGCCCAGAGAACATTTAGTCTGAGTTGGAACTTTGAATTTGGTCAATAGATATAGGCCTAGATCTAGTAGTAGTATCACAAGTTATAACGTTAGAGTTCCGGGCCCCAAGTTAAGTAATATCTATACTATAGCGGCCGGTTCAGGCCAAATTCATTTAAGGTCTAGGTCAAGATGTGCAACTACAAGTACAAACATGGATCCAACACTCACCGGGTCAAGATATATACACTGTGGTCCGGGCCCTAACTCCACTCCATTCGCATCAACAATCAATTAGATCCAGCTCCATCGAACTCGAAGCATCGCCGGCAGTTTTATCACAGACACAGGCACAGCCTCAAAAGACAATCGGCCTAGTTGTACTCATAAGAGAACAACTCCGGCAAATATCCTCATTCACGGCATTGGTCAGAGCTTCCGTTTGACTGAAAGTACTTATTATTCCTGTGGAAGCTAATGTATATTCCAACTCTGCAGTCTCACCGATAGACCGTGGCAAAATAGCGGTCGATCTAACGTTAGACCTCTAACGAGAACGATGATCCCGGCCTAACTGAGATAGGGTTCGGTAATTCAGCGTTGTATCCGTCCATCCCTTCACTGCACTCTGCAGCTCCACCAGCGTGTCGTCAGCGAGATCTGGACGGCTAGCCATTCATAATGTTGATAAAAACGCTGAGAATTAATTTTCCCGGGATCCATTTTATCCTGACATCCCTGTGACCTGGGATGAGCAATACTAGTACTTGAATTGTTTGTATTAGCCTGCTAAAGTGAGGCCTAAACTATGATGATCCAAGAACGGTTTCATAGCGAACTACGAATTAACGTCTTGCATCCCCCAGAGCTTAGTTGAGAATGAACATGTGCTTCCAAATCTGTCGCGTATTGCGCACGTCCCTGAATTCTTTCAATGCATTTCATTGGTTCTTTTTAGCGTAGAGGCTGTGCCCCCGTTGCCGTTGCCGGGCTGTCACCAAGGGCGCTGTGTAACGGCGCCATCCATGACATGCCCAGCCAATCACAGACATGTTGCTGGGGGCGTGTCCTTGGAGAATTCCCGCGGAATCGCAGGGGCGCGCTTTGTTTTCGCGGGCCGTGTATGGCTTGCCAATAATTGGTTTTTTGAGAAGACCTGTCTTCTCTCGCAAACTATCTTCTTCGCTTATTCGAATAATCTTATTGTTTTTCATTATTTATAAATAATGATTATTTGTTTTTCATTATTTATAAATAATTTGTTGAGTTTTCCATTATTTATAAATAATGATTATTTGTTAAATAATGAAAACGTCTACTTCATTATTTATAAATAATTTGTTGAGTTTTCCATTATTTATAAATAATGATTATTTGTTAAATAATGAAAACGTCTACTTCATTATTTATAAATAATTTTTTCGAGTGCACCATTATTCTCATTATTTATAAATAATCATTATTTAATGTTCGAGTTTTCCATTATTTATAAATAAAGATTATTTGTTAAATAATGAAATATCTACTTCATTATTTATAAATAATAATTTTGTTTCAATATCCCATTAATCATTATTTATAAACAATTTTTACAGTTTGCCATTATATACAAATAATCATTATTTATATACAAATAACCATTATTTATTAAATAATGCCATTATTTATTAAATAATGCCATTATTTATTAAATAATGGAAAACTCGCTATAACATGCAAATGTGGGACCGCCCATGATATGAATATTCATGATGCGATTTCCTTTTTCGTGATTTTTCTTCACAAATTTTTGTCCATTTCCTCTTTATAATGACATTTCTTGAAGCAATTTTCTAGGGATATGGTCTGATTGTAATATTCTTCATTTTCTATATAACTTCGTCTTCGTAGAAATATCAAAAAGTGTAATTTTATACGATTTTTCCTACAGTTCACAATCCCCATAGGCGCGCGTGTACGGTAGGGACAACCGGTGAATCGACGGAGTGCTCTTCATCGAAATACTACGTTGGTTGGTCCCCGGAAGTGGCGGGCGGAATTTAGCCCGAATCCTCGATGGAAGTCGATCAAGTGCATATGAGCTGAGAGAGTGAAATATCAGTGTACTTGTACAGGCCCTTCTACTTTTTATAAATATTTCTTGTTGCTTTTTTTGTTAAGTTAATTTTTCCTGGTGTAGAGATAAGTTTCAGTTCTAATAATGCACTTCAAATACATTTTGGAGTGTCTGTTTGAGGCGTTTGGGGCAATTTCACCCTGGCCCCAAAATGCTCGCAACGACAATACGGGGGCATGATGACCCCTAAATTTTTAAAAACTTATTTTTCTATTGAAAATTATCACAAAATTCACCAAAAGTGTGCACGAAAGCCTTCGTATTTCACTTTTAAAACTCCAAAAAGTGCCCAAATGACAAGCTTGGTCGCTTCGCTGTGTCGCTTTCAACTTGAGAAAGTTTACGCGTCTGCTTCCCCCCCCCCCCCCTCCGAAAGAAATTATGTATACGGCCATGCTCTAAAGAGCCTGGCACATTGATTTATGTATACTTTCATTTTCATTATTTTTATCTCATTATCAACATGGCCTTACGCAGAATTTTTTCCAGGGGGGCCGGGGCCGGAGCATGACGCGCGTAAACTTTCTCAAAAAAATCTTGAAAGCGAGACAGCCACGGGACCAAGCCCAAATGACAAGCTTGGTCGCTTCGCTGTCTCGCTTTCAACTTGAGAACGTTTACGCGCGTCTGCCCCCACCCCCCGAAAGAAATTCTGTGAACGCGGCCATGCTCAAAAGAGCATATGGCACATTGATTTATATGTACTTTTCATTTTCATTATTTTTATCACATTATCATCATGGCCTTACACAGAATTTTTACCGGGGGGGGGGGGAGCAGCTAGGACGCGCGTAAAGTTTCTCAAAAAAATCTTGAAAGCGAGACAGCCACGGGACCAAGCCCAAATGACAAGCTTGGTCGCTTCGCTGTCTCGCTTTCAACTTGAGAACGTTTACGTGCGTCTGCCCCCACCCCCCGAAAGAAATTCTGTGAACGGCCATGCTCAAAAGAGCATATGGCACATTGATTTATATGTACTTTTCATTTTCATTATTTTTATCACATTATCATCATGGCCTTACACAGAATTTTTACCGGGGGGGGGGGGGAGCAGCTAGGACGCGCGTAAAGTTTCTCAAAAAAATCTTGAAAGCGAGACAGCCACGGGACCAAGCCCAAATGACAAGCTTGGTCGCTTCGCTGTCTCGCTTTCAACTTGAGAACGTTTACGCGCGTCTGCCCCCACCCCCCGAAAGAAATTCTGTGAACGGCCATGCTCAAAAGAGCATATGGCACATTGATTTATATGTACTTTTCATTTTCATTATTTTTATCACATTATCATCATGGCCTTACACAGAATTTTTACCGGGGAGGGGGGGGGAGCAGCTAGGACGCGCGTAAAGTTTCTCAAAAAAATCTTGAAAGCGAGACAGCGACGCGACCAAGCTCAAATGACAAGCTTGGTCACTTCGCTTTTTCAAGATTTTTATGAGAAAGTTTACGCGCGTCCTGCTCCCCCCACCCCCCCCCCCGGAAAAAATTCTGCGTAAGGCCATGATGATAATGAGATACAAATAATGAAAATGAAGTATACATAAATCAATGTGCCAGGCTCTTTAGAGCATGGCCGTATACATAATTTCTTTCGGAGGGGGGGGGGGGGGGGAAGCAGACGCGTAAACTTTCTCAAGTTGAAAGCGACACAACGAAGCGACCAAGCTTGTCATTTGGGCACTTTTTGGAGTTTTAAAAGTGAAATACGAAGGCTTTCGTGCACACTTTTGGTGAATTTTGTGATAATTTTCAATAGAAAAATAAGTTTTTAAAAATTTAGGGGTCATCATGCCCCCGTATTGTCGTTGCGAGCATTTTGGGGCCAGGGTGAAATTGCCCCAAACGCCTCAAACAGACACTCCAAAATGTATTTGAAGTGCATTATTAGAACTGAAACTTATCTCTACACCAGGAAAAATTAACTTAACAAAAAAAGCAACAAGAAATATTTATAAAAAGTAGAAGGGCCTGTACAAGTACACTGATATTTCACTCTCTCAGCTCATATGCACTTGATCGACTTCCATCGAGGATTCGGGCTAAATTCCGCCCGCCACTTCCGGGGACCAACCAACGTAGTATTTCGATGAAGAGCACTCCGTCGATTCACCGGTTGTCCCTACCGTACACGCGCGCCTATGGGGATTGTGAACTGTAGGAAAAATCGTATAAAATTACACTTTTTGATATTTCTACGAAGACGAAGTTATATAGAAAATGAAGAATATTACAATCAGACCATATCCCTAGAAAATTGCTTCAAGAAATGTCATTATGAAGAGGAAATGGACAAAAATTTGTGAAGAAAAATCACGAAAAAGGAAATCGCATCATGAATATTCATATCATGGGCGGTCCCACATTTGCATGTTATAGCGAGTTTTCCATTATTTAATAAATAATGGCATTATTTAATAAATAATGGCATTATTTAATAAATAATGGCATTATTTAATAAATAATGGCATTATTTAATAAATAATGGTTATTTGTATATAAATAATGATTATTTGTATATAATGGCAAACTGTAAAAATTGTTTATAAATAATGATTAATGGGATATTGAAACAAAATTATTATTTATAAATAATGAAGTAGATATTTCATTATTTAACAAATAATCTTTATTTATAAATAATGGAAAACTCGAACATTAAATAATGATTATTTATAAATAATGAGAATAATGGTGCACTCGAAAAAATTATTTATAAATAATGAAGTAGACGTTTTCATTATTTAACAAATAATCATTATTTATAAATAATGGAAAACTCAACAAATTATTTATAAATAATGAAGTAGACGTTTTCATTATTTAACAAATAATCATTATTTATAAATAATGGAAAACTCAACAAATTATTTATAAATAATGAAAAACAAATAATCATTATTTATAAATAATGAAAAACAAATAATCATTATTTGTAAATAATGAAAAACAAATAATCATTATTTATAAATAATGAAAAACCAATTATCATTATTTATAAATAATGAAAAACAAATAATCATTATTTATAAATAATGAAAAACAAATAATCATTATTTGTAAATAATGAAAAACAAATAATCATTATTTGTAAATAATAAAAAACAAATAATCATTATTTATAAATAATGAAAAACAAATAATCATTATTTATAAATAATGGAATGTCGAACTATTATTATTTACAAATAATGAAGTATTACTTGGAATTATATATAAATAATTAGAAATGATATTTTATATAATAGTAGTTATTTACAAATAAAATGTAACTTATATATAAATAATAGTTATTATTTAATAAATAATGATTATATAACAAATAATTGTTCTATATAATATTGGTACATTCGGCGCCTCATACTTACCTAGTTGTTGGAAGAAAGCAACAGTTATACCAGTCCCCAAAACAAACAAAGCGTCTGAATTAAATGACTACCGACCTGTTGCCTAGCTGACATCGATAGTGATGAAATGTTTTGAGAGGATCATAATGAAACTCATCCTCCCAGTAGTTTCCCCTGTTATAGATTTACATCAGTTTGCCTACCAACCGAAGAAATCAGTTACGGACGCTGTGCTGACATTAGTACATGAAATAGCTCAACATACAGACAAACTGATGTGTTATTCTAGGGCCCTTTTCGTAGATTTTTCTTCGGCTTTCAATACGATACAGACACACATTCTTGTTGATAAACTGAATGAATTTAACCTTCACCCTAAAATTGTACTTTGGCTAGTAGAATTTTTAACATTTAGAACCCAACGTGTTCGAGTTCAGAATACTATGTCTGATGAGATTATAGTAAATACAGGTGCCCCCCAAGGATGCGTCCTATCAGCACTCATGTATATCTTGTATACTAATGATTGTAACTCAAATGACGGAAATGTAAAAATACTAAAATACGCTGATGACACAGTAATTCTAGGCCTGATGAAAAGTGAAACTGATGATGATAGTTATCACAGAAGTATTGAACGCTTCTCAAGGTGGTGTAAAAACAACCACCTCTTCATAAACCCATCTATTAAAAGTGTAAAGAACTTATTTTTGATTTCAGAATTGCTCCCCCACAACCAGATTCAATTGTATTAGACGGTGTTACCATTGAAGTAGTAGATAGTTTTAAGTATCTAGGGACAACCATTGACACTAAACTTAACTGGATACCCCAAGCCAAGATCACACTTTCAAAAGCTCGAAGTAGAATGTTTTTCCTTCGAAAGCTTAGGACCGCGCATGTTCAAGAGAGGATATTGCAGGTCTTTTATAAAGCAATGGTGGAAAGTGCACTTCTTTTTAATTCAATTGTTTGGATACATGCAAGTAGGAAAGAGGACATACAGAAACTAGAAAGAGTTGAAAAGCAAGCCTCTAAAATAACAAAAGAAAAAGGGTGCTTTGTAGACGAGAATGAAGGTAGAGTCCTTGAAAAAGGCAAAGAGATCCTGACCAATGAGAACCATGCCCTTCATAAATATTATAATTTGATGAGGTCAGGCAAACGTCTGAGATCCCTTCCCGGCAGAACCTCACGCTTCGTAAATTCTTTTGTTCCAGTTTCAATTCGTGCATTTAATAGCCATACTTGAAATTATGTTACCCCACTGCCTTTATCTTACTTTCTCTTATCTTTTCTTGTTGATTTGTATAATGTTTAATATATGTATCGTGTAATCTTCTGTGTGTATCATGTAATATTCTAAATTATTTTGTGCGAACAAATTGAATTTCCATTTGTACTTGATTGCAATTGGACAATAAAAATATCTGAATCTGAATCTGAATCTGAATCTGAATGTGGATACTATACCAATAACATAGTTTACATGAGTATCCCATTTCAAATGACTTTCAGCATAAATTCCAAGAAAATTTACAGCATTTACCCTCTTTAATGGAATTGAATCAATGTTAATAGTAATATTAGTCAATGTGTTATCAATTATTAAGTATCAGACATAAAAAGAAAATATGAAGTTGGTCTTCTTTTTATTTATGGAAAGTCTATTGGCTTTAAACCAATTAGAAACTTTATTTAATTCAAAGTTAAATTTTTAAAGTCTAAAATAATGGATTGTGTATAAAATATTGTTGTATCATCTGCATACATTGTAAAAATCATAATTTTCAGAAGACTTAACTATATCATTAACATATATTTAAAAAACAAGTGGAATGCCTCTGGCCGTCTCACCTGCATCACGCGATTCAATATAGCAGCAGTGCTGATTTTGAAAACTACTATAACTCGCACAAGATGTTCAGTGATACTTGGTTACTCTTATTTCCACGTTTTATGAACTAGACCAATACACTTATAGAGATATGATGGCAATTCAACAAATACCCCCAACGTGGCCAAAGTTCTTTGACCTTACATGACCTTTGACCTTGATCATGTGACCTGAAACTCGCACAGGATGTTCAGTGATACTTGATTACTATTATGTCCAAGTTTTATGAACTAGACCAACACACTTTCAAATTTATGGCTGTAATTCAACAAATACCCCAATTTGGCCAAAGTTCATTGACCCTAAATGACCTTTGACCTTGATCATGTGACCTGAAACTTGCACAGGATGTTCAGTAATACTTGATTACTATTATGTCCAAGTTTCATGAATCAGATCCATAAACTTTCAAAGTTATGATGGTAATTCAACAGATACCCCCAATTCGGCCAAAGTTCATTGACCCTAAATGACCTTTGACCTTGGTCATGTGATGTGAAACTCATGCAGGATGTTCAGTGATACTTGATTAACCTTATGTATAAGTTTCATGAACTAGGTCCATATATTTTCTAAGTTATGATGACATTTCAAAAACTTAACCTTAGGTTAAGATTTTGATGTTGATTCCCCCAACATGGTCTAAGTTCATTGACCCTAAATGACCTTTGACCTTGGTCATGTGACATGAAACTCAGGCAGGATGTTCAGTAATACTTGATTAACCTTATGGCCAAGTTTCATGAACTAGGTCCATATACTTTCTAAGTTATGCTGTCATTTCAAAAACTTAACCTCAGGTTAAGATTTGGTGTTGACGCCGCCGCCGCCGTCGCCGTCGCCGCCGCCGTCGGAAAAGCGGCGCCTATAGTCTCACTCTGCTATGCAGGTGAGACAAAAAACGTAAAGGGCCAAGAATAGACCCTTGGGGTACTCAGTTATTTACTATACAACGAGCAGATGAATATTCATTAAAAAAAAGTGTACTGATAACGATTTTTTTAATAACTCTCAAACCACTGGTGTGGTATTCCCCTAACACCATAATATTTGAGTTTATATAAAAGAAAATCATGATTTACAATATCAAAGGCTTTTGAAAGATCCATAAATGAATAATATGTAAAAAGGCAGAGGTAGAAATGGAATCGGTAAAAATGGCAGTGTGACAAAACCGTGAGTGTCCCACTTCATTATGGGACTGTGGACACAGCGTGATTTGCTCTTGAAGTCACTGTGTAAAAATTAGTGTTGACACAGTCTGTACCACAGTGTGAAAGCACGTTCCAATTAATCGGAGTCGAATGAAGATGTGAAACACTGTTTCACATTGTAGTAACTGCATGTACGCGTTCTTTTCGACCATCGATCATTGGTCTTTCACTGACACTTCTTATAGGTCTTCCAGTAGTCTTTCAGGAAAATGCCCTTTCAGTTGTCTCTCAATGAACTTCCAAAGGTATAATCTTGTATGTAAAACAATGTTCCACAGGAGCCAGACTGGTGTAGACCTAGGAACCCTGAAAGACCATGAAACTTGCCCTACCTTTTAATTATCATTCAATGGACTTTTAGCCGTCTTCGTAATCCCCATTGGCTCAAAAACTTTCGAAATGGTTAAAGACAGTCTTTTAGCGAAAATTGTCTTCCATTAGCCTTTCGGCGGTCTGGAAATGAACTTTCAAATGTCTTGTTTAGCCTTCCATGAGAGTTATATCCAGACTCTTTGATATCATTTTATATAAATAAGAAACAGATGGGCGCCAATACAGATCCCTTAGGAACAACACAATCATATTTAGAATTGACACCATGTACCACAACAATCTGTTTCCTATTACTCAAATAACTTTGGAAAAGTTTGATATTCTACCAAGAACATAATCTACATCATAAACCAAGTTATTTTTATTATAATTTTTACACTTTTGAAATATATTTAAAAAATACTGTTGTTTTGTAGTTCTAAAAGTACTGTTAAGTTTATTTCTGTAATTATTACTGTAATGTGTTTGCTTTTATTGTTCAAAGTGGGCTTCTTCACTTTTCTTCAAACACTTTTTTTGTAAAATTTGTGCTTCGTTTTTTTGAAATCTCTATTTCATTCTTAACCCGGATCATATAAAATGTTTAGGAATTACGTCCTAAGAACAAGGTTAAAGGAGCGACTACTTCAACCATTGTATCATCTGAAGATGAACCAGGACTAGCCACAGCTGACATGACCCTAGATAACAAGGAGGTATATGGCAGCAAGAGATGGAAGAAGTTTAAAGGGCAGGGGAGAGGGGGAAATCATAGGAAAGGGCAAAGGAAAAGGTTGAAACAGAAAAGAAAGAGTTGTAGAAGAAAGCAGGAAGAGAAGGAAGAAACGAAAAGAAAAGGGAAAATAATGAGAAAAGAGAGAAATGGAAAATGTGGAGGAGGAGGAATGTGAGAGAAAGCATGAAGAATATTAATGACACAGAAAGTTAAATTCAGAATAGAATGATCGATCTACTAAATTGTATAACCATATATGCCACATCCCTGATGTATATATACCGCTACTCTTTTTTTTATTCATGATATTTGACAAAAATGGGTCTACTTTCAGTTTTGAGGGGCACAATTTTGTGACAGTGGAAGATTCTCCACGAGAGGGCAAAAAACATTTTCATCCACATTTCCCCCGAATTAGTCGTATTGCTAAAAGCTGATTTTTGTTATTTTCTTTTTTTGCGGTCTTGAGGGGGTAGTTCCAACTAAAAACTGATGTTTAAAGGTATCCCATACACTCTACAAAAAAAAAAAGTAAAAAAATCAACCAATATTGGGTAGAAAGGGAACAAGCATGTTTGCTGTGCAATTCCCCCCCCCCCCCCCATAATGGGAAAATGTAAGTTTAAAGGGTAAATTTCAACTCAACAGTGCGTAAGGTGTGCTAAGTATTTGGTATCATTTTACTCAGGGAAGTGTTATTCCCTGATTTTACTCGGCAAACATACATGTTCCCATTTTACCCAATATTGGGTAAACTTTTTTAGAGCGTAATGCCTAAATAATTAATACAAGCGCGTAAAGCGAGAACCAAAATTTAAAAAATTTTCATTTCTTTTCTTCAGTTATGAAATTGACAATTTTAAACAAGAAAAGTGCCATTATTGTTTTTGTCTGTAAAATGATCCCCCCCCCCCCGCTGCTTCGGACACCTACGTACTTGCTTCCCTCTAAAATTCAAATTGCATGTTTATAATGTTGTCAGTGCTGATTGTGAGGTTGTTTGACTCCGGTAGGGAAGCAGGCCACATGTTTTATACTTTTTAACCCTAATAAGACTGGGGGCTGCTTCACCTATCTCGACATTTTTCGCAAAAAATCCGCCGCGCAAAATTTTTGATCACGTTGCTCGCTGACTTTCATTTTCACGTCTCGTGCAACTTTCGAGACCAAAATTGTGACCCCCAGGTAAGGAAATGCATGCAGACCCAAAATTTCTCTCAAACATGAATTTGTGTACACATCCAATGCATATAGTGTTTTTAGCAAAAATTCATGAACATATCATTATCTTTCTATTCACTGATTAAAATCAATTAATTCCATCTTGTTTATGGCCAAAATAAAGTCCCAACAATTTCCATTGAAAAAAACAATGAAAAACAAAAAGTAAAAAAAACAAAGAAATACATAAGTTTATAAAAAAATAAAATACACAAGAGAATAAATGTGATGTTGAATTTTTTTTAGGACATTAATTTTGATCGGATTCCTATAAAGAGTCTGTGAACCAAAAATTAGCATTTTAGGGGCATTAACAGTAGATCAAAATTTTGATTTTACGCATAAATATTAATTAGCAATGAGATTTTTTCGCAGATCAATGGCCGAGATCGTAAGGGGGGCTGAATCACCTCCCCCCCCTCCATCTTCTCAGGTGTCGAAATAGCCCAGTCTATTTAGACAAAGGCCCAATCCAAGAAGAATCAATAAAATTAAATTCCTTTGCCAATCTTCGATTTTGAAACAAGCATTTTAGAACGAGAGTTCGTGTTCATGTAAAAACAAAACATGACGCCAGACATTACCCCAAATTATAATTGACGAGAACATAGGTTTTAAGTCACTGTTTATCGGAAACAATTCATACTTTTCAACTCATTCGTGGCGGTTGTGTTTGGAATCTAAACTTAAGATATTGAATGACTTACTTTTTCTGATACTCTTCTAGAATTTTTCCTGATGGGTTATTTTCGAGGTATTTTGTGTAGGCTGACAAACTCTGGATATATCCAATAAAGTGAGAAACAGACCACTGTAATCTCAGCTCCAATGCATCATCTCTATTTAAAAAAAGAGAATCAACAAATAAAAAAAAAATTGGCACAACAATGTTAGAGACACCTCAAAATCTCTGATTTTTTTTTTTTTTTTTGGGGGGTTATTTTTTAGTATAATATTTATGTGTTCCTTTGTTATTTTGTTTGCCCCCTTCCTTATTCACTTGTGCGCCTTCAGCATCTCTAACGAGATGGATATGGCGCCTAATAAATTGCATTTATTACTATTATAGGGATAATTATGCTTACAAAATATTAAAGAATTTCATTTCATTTTTACGCTTGTATTCGTTCTTCATTGACCGAGTCATAAAATTGGTAATTAAATGAATAAACTATGAGTAAAAGGAAGTGCTTGCAATAAAGAAAATTTGTGTAGTTCAAGTTAAAATTAATACAAAAACCAGGCATATAAGTACAAATCTATGAACAGATGATGCAAACAGGTATGTGATATGTATGAAAAAATTTCTAGGGCCCCTAAAAAGCAAATCTTGTGAGGGGGTGGCCTAAAATGAGATGTTAACAATAGAACATACATGTACATAATAAGCACATATATAAACTACAGTTATGCACATATAACACAAGACAAAACAAAAACCAAATAAAATTGTGTTTCCACTCATGGACGTCAGAGCAGAGGATATTTAAGGGGGACGCAACAATAGATGCCCCCTCCCATGATCAAAGGATACTTAATACCCCTCTGCGCTGACGCCCATTGAATGTATGCTTCCGCTCCTTGGTCCAAAACTTACCTCACAAACTCTGGAAAAGGTATCTCATAACCTGTCAAGTTATCGTAAGCAATTTTAGTCCTTGGATCCCAGTAAGGACCGAGCTTTTTCTTGTAAAGCTAGAACAAAATATAACAGTAACTGATTTATAACATCGTAGTTTTAGTGCGACACAGTTACCTACAAGTACCCCTTCAGAATTCAACCTACAATTTTGGAAAAGCTGATGGGGGTGGGTGACTCATTTGGGTTTGAGGGGAGGGGGTCTTTTGTGGGATGGTTAAAGGTAAGTACCCTCATTGTTATCAAATAAGACACAGACAACTCTGGATGAGAAGATGGATGTAGACGATGTAAATAAAATATATAATGTGCATAGTCTTGGTCAAAACACATGCTTCGCCTTTGAATATATTCTGACCATAAACAAGATCAAATTAATTGAGTTTAATCAACAAACGTAAAAATAATGTTATATTTTATCAATTTTTGCTTAAAACAGAAATTGCATGAGATTTGTGCACGAATTAACGTTTTTGAGCAATTTTTGGTCTGGAATGCACATAACGAAGTGTACTTCGGAAGCGCGTATACCCAAGAGCCCGGGGGGGGGGGTACTTAGTATAAATCGATGATAGTATATGTGCCGGGGTCGAGACGCCCATTTTCACTCTAAATTAAAGAGGAATGAAACCTTTGGAATAAGTAGGCTTGTGTCGAAACAGAAAAATCAAAGAATAAGAACAAAGAAAGTTGGAGAATAATCGGACAAATAAGGAGAAAATTATGAGCATTTGAATATTGCAATCACTAATGCTATGGAGATCCTCCTATTTGCAATGCGACAAGGATGTGTGATGTCACATGTGAACAACTTTCCCTTTGATGGACTATAAAATACACTCAAAATGTCTCTTTTAGCTGTTTCCTATGGTGATACTAACTCTTTATCCATAATTTATTCTTTGAAAATCTGTATTACATACCCTCCTATATAGATAAAAATACATGATCTACTGATAGATGTGAGAAAAGAGGCAGCTTAAGTGAAATATATACAAAACTAAAGGGAAAGTTGTTCACATGACTGTGACGTCTCACATCTTCGTCGCATTGCCAATGGGAGGATCTACATTGCAATAATGATCTAAACTTTAAATGCTTATAACTTTATTATTTATTCAATTTTTCTCACACTTTTGTTGATTTGTTTCTTTGATTTTTCTGTTATCGCACAAGCTATCTTGTTCCAAAGGATTAGTTTTTCTTTAGCATTACATAACATTAGGCCCTATATGGGAACAGGATATAGTTTTTCGTATCGATCAGTAACCCACCTCATCAAAATATTCGGCCAGTTTATTCCTCACTTCCTCATTCTTGTGATTCATCATAAGTTTTCCATAATTGATGATTGATAGGCATCCACTTGGCTTTAAGACCCGCCTACATTCCTCTTGGAAGGCATGGGAATCAAACCAATGTACAGCCTCAGAGCATGTAATGAGATCCACTGATTGGTCTTCCGAGGGGAAGAACTTCTGCTGGGGAAACTCTAAATGCAGGACAAAAAGAGAATAGAATAAGACGAGTAAGTCAGGTTCATAAATTTATCAATTAAAATTAATTTTAATTTAAAAGGAAACACCTATGCCCTTTGGAGTTGCCTGTCAAGCCAAAAAATGTAAAATATTTCCCTCCGATTTATGAGTATACTGTAACCTTGTGGGCCGCAAGTGTCAAGTGTGAAAGGGGCACAAAAAGGAAGAAAAGCATAGATGAAACATTGTGTCTACATAAAATATATAGGCCTAATAAGACATGACTGAATTTGAAATGAAGAAACACACTATATTTTATGTATGACGATCCAGTAGAAATCTTATCAAATTTTAATAACATTTCTTCACTGGTTTTGAAAATTTATGCAAGTTGGTCTCAGCTCAAATATTAAACTCACTTGAATTCAACATTTGGGGCAGTATTTGCCTTCGTTGCTGCCTCCACCTGTGCCTTGCTCACATCAAACCCGATGACACGTTCAAATTGTGAGCTCAAGCTGTAAGTCCCTTGGCCAGATCCACAACCAACGTCTACAAGCAGCTGATGAGGAGGGGGCCTCTGAAATCAAGAGCAGCATGAACATAATTAACTCTGACTGTGGGTAGCTAGAATAGATCAATATTCTAATCACAAGGAGATACCAATAATAACAAGTAGGCCTTGATGATTACTGCGGACTTAACATTGACAATTTCAAGTTTATAAATATGTGTGTGTGTGTATACATATATATATGTGTGTGTGGGTGTGTGTGTGGGTGTGTGTGTATATATGTATATATCTACATATATATATATATTTATATACATTGTGAAAGAAATGAAGAGAAAAATGGGAGGCGTAGCGTCAATCAAGGTTCCCCAGAGCTACCAGCCCTTTGGAAAAATTGGTGATGCCGAAAAAATGCCTCTGCCGGGAATCGAACTCGGGCCCCCAGCTTTGAACGCCGGTGCCTTAACCATTAGACCACACAGACGAGTTAGTGGCTATATAGGGCGACCCCGATCCGATTGACCGTCAGATAAACAGATTCTCGTCACCACCAATTACATTTTCCTTTGTTGGGTGTAGCCGCCATGACTCGGCTGGATCAAAGCTATTGCTTACATACAGGACATGATGGGACAAATTATACAAAATTAATGTGAGAAACTATACATGTACAACAGCTTTGGCAAATATTGTATGTGTGAACACACACACACATATATATATACAGTACTATTAAAAAAAATTGCACTTTGAAAAAGCCTTGGGAATTAAAAATATACAACATGTGGGTAATTTTTTCACATATATTCTTGGGTTTGGGTTTCATCTATCCAATGAAAGTAAAAGTTATGACAGAATGTTACACTTGAGTGAGCACTGTCCATTTTTGTAAAGCTCGCAGAAATCTGTTTGTGCAGAAATGCTCGTTTTCATGCTGTGTCAAGGGGAAAGGGCGAAATCAAACTTACCCTGCGATACATTTCTCATACATTTCCCTTGAAAATTTTCACTTTTAGTCAATTGAAATAAAACGGATACATTATAGCATTTTGTAACATTTTTGCCACCCAAATCGAAATTTCAATACTTAGTAAGCACAACCTTTACCCCTTTTGTGCCAGCTGGATCTGAGGACATAACCGAATTTGAACAAAAGTTTATATCAAACATATCCAGCATTTTTCACAAAGTTTGTATCATTTAAAGTGGGTTTACATTTCATTTTTCATGTAATACTCGTTTCTCCACACTTTTCCCAAGCTTGACAATGATTAACAAAACGAAAATCAAGCCTAAGCCATTTCATGTAAATCACAGCTCAGTGTAAAGCAAATATCGTCATGATGGCCTCGGTGTGTGAGGGAGTGGGTGGGGCGCAATGGCACTCTTCGAGGTATTTTGGGCAAGGAAACAAGTTGAAAATGTAAAAGATATCTTCAAATAAATTTAACTAGCTAAATTCCATGTGTTCTTAAAGGTCAAGTCCACCCCAGGAAAATGCTGACTTGAATATATAGAGAAAAATCAAACTAGCACAGTGCTGAAAATTTCATCAAAATCGGATGTAAAATAAGAAAGTTATGACATTTTAAAGTTTCGCTTATTTTTCACAAAACAGTGGTATGCACAACTAGGTGGGTCAGTTGATGATGTCCATCACTCACTATTTCTTTTGTTTTTTATTGTTTGAATTATACAATATTTCATTTTTTATAGATTTGACATTAAGGAGCAACTTGACTGAAACATATAATATTAAACAATGCTAATGCCACATGTTCAGGGAGGAATTAATTGTTGTATCACTTGCCAATGAGGAGAAAATTAGAATATTTCATATTTGGCATAATGAAATACAAAAGAAATAGTGAGTGGATGACGTCATCAGTCTCCTCATTTGCATATGAACCAGGATGTGCATATAACTGTTTTGTGAAATTAAGCGAAACTTTAAAATGTCATAACTTTCTTATTTTACATCCGATTTTGATGAAATTTTCAGTGTTATGCTTGTTGGATTTTTCTCTTTTTATTCAAATAAACTTTTTGTTGGGGTGGACTTGTCCTTTAATGATTAAGGTCTAATTTTATTCGCATAACTATTTCAAAGTTCTGCGCAAATCACTTTTCACTAACTTTTCAAAAGTGGTGCTCACTCAAGCGGAAATATTTTTTGACAGTTATATCGTCATTCGCTTAAATGGATCTGTACCCATGTTGAAATGTGGAAAAATCTTCAGGATATTACAAATATATATTTTTACAGGACTTTTCTAAGTAAATTTTTTTTTGATACGCACTGTAGTGTCTGATTAATATCGTGAAAAATAATTTATGGGAGGCTGATTATCAGGGAATTAACGTATCACATGTCATAAGTATTCCATTGCCCCTAGTATGGATGGATTTCTTTTTTTTAACAGTTCAACAGGAATTCATAAAACGTTCGTGGGTTTTGAAAAATACTCATTTGAGTATGAGGATAGGGATAAAGATATGAAGAAAACAGCAACGTTATAAAAAAACCCAATACATTCATAAATTCATCTCTTATTTCGGAGAGGCTGAAAAGGAGCTAAGAAGTTCAATTCCTACAGGCCTGCTTTGCTAGGCAGGTTTTAATGAGGTGTACGCATTTAAGAGCCAAAAAAAATCAAGTTGTCTTTAAAGTTGTCTTGGGGATATATTCAGAATGAAGATTTACAATAGCAAAAAAGGAGAAAGTAGGTATAGGTATTCTCCCCGGCTAAGAAAATACATAAAAATACATACAACTTATCCTCATTCTGTATTGCATGGAAGTATATAGTTCTCAAATGAATTGTCTGAAAGAATAAAATATAGCATGGATCCATAAACTGGATTTTCATTTATATGAAATTGTTTCCTTGTTCGGCCGAGTGCAATCAACCCGGTGATTTGGGAGTACAGAATGGAGATAGGTAAAATATTGACTTTCTTCCTTTTCTCTTCACATTCTTTAAAATTAATTGAGACGCTTAACCATTTTTTGCGGTTGTATAATTATTTACAGTACGAAATTGATATCCGTTTAGTTGCCCTGATATAATTCTTATCAATATAAACCAAAGAGAGAAAAAATAGTATCATGGTACATGCATACAAATTATCTTCATTCTGAGTGGAGATATAAGGATAGAGACTTTAACAATGAATTTTCCAATAACATAAAATGTAGCAACCCATAAGCAGTATTTTCTTTATAAGATATTGTTTACTATATTTTCAGGTTGCAATCAAATACATTATTTTGAAAGAAAAACCCGGACGATCTGGGGGTACAGAATTAAGATTTACATTCAGAGTGCAAAATATCGACTTTTTCTTTCACATTAATAAAAAAAAGGAAGATATTCATCACTTTATATAGTTGTACATTTAAATTTGAGATCTTTTTGGAAAACTAATCATACTTTTAACATGAATATAAAGTCTTCATAAGGATTCACGTCCACGGTAACGTGGTCATGCTACCATGCCTACGATACATATTCCATTAACTTGAATTACCAATTCAACTTATAGGAGTAAATTTGTGAATTGGTAAAAATTCAGTTCATGAACAAAGTATCTTTCAAGTGTTTCAGTTTAAGTTGAAATGAAGTTTAAAGTTAAAACGGATTAGGAATTGACTCACTTTTATCCTGTGTAGTTAGGTGATCCTTTTTCTATCCACTTTATGATGACTTTCGCTTCGTACACAACAATAGACCAGTTCGTAGTTCTTCATGGACAATTTTGGTCAAATGACCTTTCATTTCTTTCATTATGATAGGCAGATTTCAAAGCAAGATATTACCTAAGCTTGCCTTACATAGCAGGATGAAGAAATTGAATAGATCAGGTGACTAGAATAGCACACCAATGAACACTTTATGAAGGTACTTGTTGCATTCCTACTTTGAATGCATATCATAGCATGTTGCACAATGTACTTGGCAAACTGTGAAATACCAGTCGTTCGTGGACGCATTGTTGCTTTTTGTGGATGTAAATGAAAACCACATTCAAGAGATCTTTTTGGAAAACTAATCAAAGTTGGTGATTATCTCATTAGATTTTAAACCACCATGTCACTTTAGTACAAATGACCTTCCTCTGATCATGCGTAGAATCTTTTGATCATGCGCAGAAAGGAACTACTTTTCTTTACGCAATTTGTAAGCCTCGTTAGGTAACTTCCCACTTTGGATTTTTATATTATATTTAGTGCCGGGGGGGAGATCAGGCCTTACGATGATACGCGACCGTTGGGATCCTGCTGGTTGGGGTTGAGGTTCGGGGGTCGCTCCGCTTTTGAGTCGGCTACGTTGTTCTAAAGCATTCAAAATACGGTCGCGATCTCTCATAAAGACAAATCTGGCGATTATCGGGCGTTTGCTTCGGCGTGGCGCCTCGGTAGCCGGTGGACGTTAACCCGGGGAGGCCACTTACATTGACGAGTGGATACCATGCGCGACCAAAAAACACGTAAAAAGGATGTCCTTTTCACGATAGGGCACGTTACGTACGTAACGTGATAAGGGTGTCAAAAACACAAAAATAATGAAAAAAGGGTGTCTATTTCGCTAGGAAAATTACGTGTTTAGGGTCGAATTTGCGGGAATGATAAAACAAAATTAAAATGTTTTATAAAGGATGTCCATTTTGCCCCAACACTTCGTGTTTATAGAGTCCGATTTGCGCGAGGTGTAGAACGTGGGGTCGTACTAAACCAAATAAGGTAAAGCCGACGACCGAAGGACCCGTAACAATAAAACATTCCTGTACTTGTTTAGGGGTTCATTTCAGGGAATATTTGCCAAGAGTATCGTTTTGTTTCCAATACTTGTTAAGGGTAGGGTTTCACGCGCCAATACTTGTTAAGGGGTGCATTTTCAGAATATGGAAATTACGTGTTTACGGTGCTTTTCGAGACCCCATGGTCGCGCATGGTATCCACTCGTGAATGGAAGTGGCCCCCCCCCCCCCCCCCGGGGACGTTAATCATCTGAATTTGATCCCTTCCCTCGCAGGTATGCCAAGATGCACGAAAATTTCCTTTAACAAGAAAAGCAAATTCGATTTCCTGTTGTGGTTTTCCATCATTGTTATTCTTAATGTAGCTTCTGCTTTTCCTCTTGAAGAGACGATATTACTTCGGGAATAATTTCCTTCTCGATTTCGTTGATTTTCCCGGTATGAAAAAAGACGCTATACTCAAGTTCATCAAACCTCTTATTAATTTGACTAACAGAACCTCATTTGAAAGTTTATGATCATGATGATGATGATCGTGATGACCGTGATGATCGTCATGATGGTGATGATGATTATGATATTGGTGTTGGCAGCGGCGTAACAGGGGTCGGTGGCCCGGGGGGGGGGGCACTTCCATTGACGAGTGGATACCATGCGCGACCATGGGGTCTCGAAAAGCACCCTAAACACGTATTTTCTATATTCTGACAATGCACCCTTAACAAGTATTGGCGTGTAAAACCCTACCCTTAACAAGTATTAGAAACAAAACGATACTCTTGGCAAGAATTCCCTGAATTGAACCCCTAAACAAGTAATTGTTATGTCACGGACGTTGGTTGAAATGTAAATGAAATGTTATACCGAGGTTGTTTTACCTGACTGCTAAGAAAGCACGAATGCCTGTGAGCAAGCAGCCAGGGGACCAACGGCTTAAGGTCCTCTCCGAGGGACCTGGTAATGAGGATAAATGCCTTACCAAAGGGCACTAGCGCACCACTTGGGAATCGAACCCGGGTCACCGGAATCCGAAACCCCCGCTCTACCGACTGAGCTATCGCGCCTCCCCTGTCGGTTTTACCTTTACCTACATTTATTTGGGTTTAGTAGAACGGCCCACCTCGCGCAAATCGTACTCTAAACACGTAGTGTTGACTGTTGGGGCAAAAAGTACATCCTTTATAAAACATTTTAGTCCTAATTTTTTATACCCTCGCAAATCTGACCCTAAACACGTAGCTTTCCTAGCGAAATAAATACCCTTTTTTTATTATATTAGTGTTTTTGACACCCTTATTACGTTACGTACGTAACGTGCCCTATCTTGAAAAAAAACATCCTTTTTACGTGTTTTTTTGGTCGCGCATGGTATCCACTCGTCAATGTAAGTGCCCCCCCCCCCCCCGGGGGGTCGGTGGCCAGGGGGGCAAGAGCCAAAAATTTCCCGGTCATATCATGACATGAAGGGCGTAATGGTGTAATGAGGCGACGATTTTGAGAAAGCCAGACATTGCGTATCAGGCAGAATTTATCATGAAAAAAAAATTGCGAGCGAGCGAGCAAAAATTTTGACATTTTTAATACAAAAATCCAATTTTGTGATAGATTTTGACATATTATCCAAAGAATGATATATTTCACTCTTCTCTCTTTTCATTCCTTTTTTGGGGGTCTGTATGCCACTGCGAACATGATTCTTTGCGGCAGTAGCGTGAAGAGTAAAAAAAACGAGAGGCGCAGTATGGCGCATGTGCTAAAAAGCTGCTTAATATAAGTCCCGAGCGAGCGAAGCGAGCGACAAAAAAAAATCACCTTTTCATGAGAATCTAACTTTGAGATATTTTTTGACATTATATTCAATAAATGAAATCATATGCTACACTTTTCCTTTGCTTTTCTTTCCTCCTTTTTTTTCTTGGTTGTAGAACTTTTGGGGACCATGGCCCAACCCTTCCATACTCATATACGGCAGTGCTATGCGGTTGGGGTCCGGCTGGAGCCCCCGGAACTTCTTGATATCAAAACCATTTAAACCTCGCAGATTGCCGCTATTCTTAATCAAATCACGGGTATATACAAAATATAGCCTTTACACAACACATTTATTAAACCCAGTTGAACCAAATATTTTGAGGGGCAAAACATAGCAATGTGGGAAAATTTGTATAAAGTCACCAGCGAGTTATTAAATTATAATTATGTGATAGATTTTTCCATTATATTCAGCAAATAACAGATTTCATTGTTTCCATTCATTTCATTATACGTTGTCTCCTATAATTTGTTTTATTTCCTCTTGGGTGTGGAACCAAGACCCCCCCCCCCCCCCCGCGCCTGTACGCCACTGATTGAACGTAAAGCTTAATGTAGGAAGGGTCCCTACAGGGGGGCGTTAGAGAGCCATTTGAAGGTTACAGATGAAGAGCCCCTACTGCGTCGGGTCTGGGGCAAAGCTCCGATAGCTTATTTGCATAAAATTTAGCAAGCTTATAGCACAATGTTATATGCAGTCCATCTTTCTTCCCGCTCTTTATTTTCAATCCTCGGCAGCCCGGTCGTGTTATTAATTTTGTTTTCTTGTCCCTTTTCTTTGTTTTCCAATTTAGCTTTTGACTAATTCCATTCTACCTTCATTTCCCGCTATTCCTTCCTTTTCCATTAAATTTTCTCTCTTCTTCGTTTTCTTTTCACTTTCGGATCCCTTTCCTTTGCCCCTTTCCCTTTCTTTCTTTCTCCCTCCCTTTTCTTTGTTCCCGTTTTTTTTATTTTCCCGGTGAAATCCGCCAGGGGGGCAGCTTGCCCCCCTGCCCCTGCCCCCCTGTTACGCCACTGGGTGGTGGTAGTGGCGGTGTTGGTGAAAGGGGAAAATGGCGATAACGGGTTACTGTTGCTGCTATTATATACTGCTAACAAGTACTACTATATAGCTGCTACAACAACTACTACTACTACTACCATACTACTGTTACTACTAATACTGCTGCTGCTACTAATACTACTATAATACTATAAAAAAAATCTTCCTGTAAGAAAAATAAGAATGAAGATGCTGGTGATCGACGATGGTGATGTGATGGAGATGATGATAGTGATGATGATAGTGATGACGCATAATGAGGATGATTGCGGCGGTGGTGGTGGTAATGTTGATGATAATTATGATGCTGACTGATGATGATGTTGAATGGAGATGATGATGATGATGATTATGCAAATGAATTAACAAAATGATCAATTAAAAAATATCTCTAAAAATACTCATACCTGCTCTGTTGTATGTATCAATATTCAACTTTGTTGGGATAGAATCCAGATCAAAATGCTTACTACTATAGTAGTTCGCTGAGGTGCAACTAAGATGATCTATAACCGGGTCTATAACATGTAAAATACTTTGCACGCTATTATGATGAGTTATATAGAGCATACAATTAAGATCAAGAACAGGGTCGTCTGTTTGTGCTAACAGAAATCAATGCTGGACTTGACTGCACAAGACATCATAGGTCCTAGCTGCCTCTAAAGATTATAAACGGTCATTATAACTAGGTTTATAGATCATTTTTTGAAGAAAAACGACAGTAGCATATAAGGTCAGGAAGCAATAGTCCCACACAGAGGGGCCGGGGTCAACTAAACGGACAGGAATATCAATTATCAATGGTCAGTGGACATGTTTGATGTAGGTCGCAGTGTTACAATGGTAACAAAACTGGCTGAAAAACTGCTGAATGCCATTTTCAAAGAGGTAGATTTTTCACTGGCCAAAATTTTATAAATTGAGCTAGAATGAGATGTCCAATGGAGTCCGTATAGGATATTTCATTTCTTTTTTTTTTCATTATCATTTATTTCATTTTCAACAAAATATAAATCAAATACAATCACAACAAGTCAATGTCATAAACAGTATCCCGGGCAGTATCCTAAGGAGATGAAATCTACTTGAAATATAGAGATAAATCGTAAATAATTATGGACGCGTGATAAATGTTCAAAAATTTGGATTTTTAAGATTAAGGTTATGCCGGGGATGAGAACATATATTGGCGATTGAAATAAATTTGAGGATATGATTTTTTTTGCCCATTTTAGGGATTGTTGACGGTTTTAGTGAAAAACAGTAAAACTCGTTATTTTCCAATAACACATGCATAATCAAAACGTGTGCAACGTAACTGCCCTTTGCAATGGGGAGGCAATATCCTAACTCTGCCAAAGGAACTGGGCGTTGCAGAAAGCGTCTGTTTAATGCTTGCTAAAATACGTTATTAACCCGAAAAAGAGCGTTCAAACTTTGGTTTAAACACTGTTTGAATAATATTATAAAAAAATCCTGAAGATATTGGAGCTACCAAGATGTTTAGATAGTTTTGGTCTCCCGGGTTTTGTCTACATCCTACAGAATTGAATAGATGACGAGATCTCGGATCTCGTCGTATGTACATCCTGTGGGAGAGATGATCAGATGACAGATCTTGGATCTCGAATTATGTTTACATCCTGTGGGAGAAATGATCGATCCGGATGACAAGAGCTTGGACACATGATCATGTCATCTAAAAGATGAAGACATGACAAAGTCATCTGATTATCTCTCCCACGGGATGTAGACATGACGAAATCCAAGATCTTGTCATCTGATCATTTTTTTCTAAAAGATGAAGACATGAATATATATACAAGATGATGTCATCTGATCATCTCTCCCGCGGGATGTAGACATGGTGTGATCCAAGATCTCGTCATCCGATCATCTCTCCCATGGGATGTACACATGGTGAGATCCAAGATCTCGTCATCCGATCATCTCTCCCGCGGGATGTAGACATGGTGAGATCCAAGATCTCGTCATCCGATCATCTCTCCCATGGGATGTGCACATGGTGAGATCCAAGATCTCGTCATCCGATCATCTCGCCCATGGGATGTGCACATGGTGAGATCCAAGATCTCGTCATCCGATCATCTCTCCCGCGGGATGTAGACATGGTGAGATCCAAGATCTCGTCATCTGATCATCTCTCCCATGGGATGTACACATGGTGAGATCCAAGATCTCGTAATCCGATCATCTCTCCCATGGGATGTGGACATGACGAGATCCAAGATCTTCATGAAAATCCATCAAAGTGTAAGACAGTTACGAATTTTTAAAGTTTGTTTTTTTAAGTGTGACATCAATGCGAGCAGCTCCTCCTTGCATCACGTAATATAAACAAATTCTACATATTACCTGGCCTTGCTAATAGTTCCTGTATGTTATTCCACTAAGAATTAAGATTCTATTGTGACCATACTTGGTGACTGTTTACCGTTACCAGACTTTATACTTTATTCATTAAATGTTATTTACTGCATATACTATCCTCATCAATTTTACAATTTTTTTCTGTTGAATTGTGTATCTCTCTTGTATTCCCACATTAATGTTAATGTCTTTATTTTTGTATACATTGCACCTTTTTGCTTACACATAAGGTATCCTTGGTTATTTATTGTAAGTATGCTGCCATTAAACCAATAACTTTTGCTTGGAATTTTTTGTAATAAACATGAACTGATGAATGAAGATATGTTTGCCATAGATGGGGGTATGAAACAATATCCACTGGCCCATTGTAAAAAAAACCCTCGTCTGTAGGCATGCAGTCTCTCTTCCTGTTTTTTTTTTTTAGTATAGCGCCCTTTTACCGGGCCATTTTATTATATTTGGTCGCCGGACCTTACAGCGGTGACTCCAGGAGTGACCATTATATGGGGACCCGAAATTAGGGGGTACTTTTCTTCAACGATTTCTGACAAACGAAGAAAAGGGGCACCATGTACTCAAATCATAACCCCGCCCCCCCCCCCCCCCACTTGTTATCAAGGCACTGAGAAGCACCCCCATATTTATCTCGAGGGTGCTACGTATAGGTAGCACCCCCTAGAAATCAGGTTGGTATGCTGAAAAGTAGAAATATGACCAAAATCACCTTCATTATTTTTGTGGCGAGAACCTTTTCTCTCATCCCCCTCTCTCTCTCTCTTGATATTTTTTTTCCAAACCAACCCCCCCCCCCTCTTAAAAAAAACGTTAACTCCCAGGGCCCTGCCAGGGAGGGGGCAAATGAAATGATAAATGCACACTTTTTTTTGTTTTGTTCAAACAAGATTTTTTTTTTAATCCAGCCAATTGCCCCCCGGCCCTCTGGATCCGCCCCTTATGGTGTCATATTCTGCAGACCAGTCTAGTCCTGATAAGTGGGTTCAGCGATCGTTACGGCCTAAAGGTCGGTTTCTACAAACACAAGTAGATCACGATCTCTGATCCTTCTATTGTGGAAAAGTAATGTATAGGTTCCTACTTGCTTGAGAGTGTATCGCATTTATGATATTAACGAGCAAAGTTGAATGATTTTCCGACAGCTAAGAAGGTAGGAATTCTTTTTGTAGTTAATCATCTTCAACACAATGGCTTAATGAGCCAGACATTTTGAGGGGCTAGAAATAGCGTATCGCATTAAATTTATTTAAAAAAAGTTACTAGCGAGTGAAGCGAGCGAGCAAAAATTTCGATATTTGTATTACCAAAATCCAATTTTTGTGATAGATTTTGACATGATATTCAGAAAATAATATACATGATATATGTCACCTTTCTCTCTTTCCTTTCCTTTTTTTCTTGGTCGTGAAAAATTTGGGGAGGGGCAAGAGCCACCCCCATCTGTATGCCACTTTTTGAACGTAATTGATTATTCTCATCTGCACCATCATTATCACCACCTCGTCCCATCATCCATACCCATGACGATTATCACCAAAACATAGTAAGAACACTTTAATGTTTCTCATACGGCTTAATGCCAGCGCGAAGCACGAGCTGATATTTCTCATATATTGACCTTAAAAAGCAACAATAATTGTAATAATTTTTGTTTGTAGTAGGGCCTAATTTATTAAGAGGATGTCTCACTCATCGAATAATGCGATCGCGCAGTGATCACGTTCCGTTATATTCAGACCCGAAAGACGTTAAGAATTTTTTAATCAAACGTACCTCCATAATGAAAATAATGACAGCAAGGCGAATGAGTGGATTTTTTGTTTTATATTGACTTTCACTTTAATTCAGGATATTCTAAGCTTTTATTTCATCCTATAGAAGAGGATATGTATTTCATAATTACAGGTAATGTGAGCACCTAGCCCAAGCTGATTTTTTTTTTCAATAAGTGACCTGAAAGTTTGTATGTTTTCCAATCCTTCCCCTTTCCCAGAAAATCTTTAATAACATTTTCTGTTGTCCCTCCCTTTGTTTCTGCCCCCAGCCCTTTGCACCGTCAATAGGGGAACATGGCCGCCACCCCCCCCCCCCCCCACCCAGGAGATCCGCCTATGTGTTTCACAATAATTTTTGGGTGGTAATTGTTTTATAATGGAAAAAAACTTGGATATTGTTTTTATAGGTGTTATATAAATCTTGAATTATCATCGTCATCATCACCACGATCATGTACATGGAGCAATATCGACCATGTCGACAGGAATTCTGCAACGTGCCATCCAAAACAGTCAACACGATATTTACCATGATAGTAAAATTATTTTGGGGCAGAAATTGTTATTCTCTTCAAATTGAACAACTTATAGTAATTTCGACCTTTGATTCTGATCTTGAATAAATACATCCCAGAGGTTCAAGCAAATAATATAAGCAATTCCTCGGTATACATGTATACAGATAGTAACACCATACGTACCCGACATAATCATAACTGGTAAGGTTGTATTTATTTCGCAAATGTATGTTTAAGCATTATATATCGCAAGTTTGTTGTAGTAGTCATGATGGTAGTAGTAGTAGTATCAGCAGCATGCAGCAGGCAGCAGCAGCAGCAGCAGCAGCAGCAGCAGCAGCAGCAGTAGTAGTAGTAGTAGAAGTAGTCGTAGTAATAGTAATAGTAATAGTAATAGTAATAGTAGTAATAGTAGTAGTAGTAGTAGTAGTAGTAGTAGTAGTAGTAGTAGTAGCAGTAGTAGAAGTAGTCGTAGTAGTAGTAGTAGTAGTAGTAGTATAGTAGTAGTAGTAGTAATAGTAGTAGTAGTAATAGTAGTAGTAGTAGTAGTAGTAGTAGTAGTAGTAGTAGTAGTAGTAGTAGTAAATTTTATATGTATTTTCTCACTTTTTCCCATCTGCACTCAGATTTTTATGACTCCACCATGTCAAACCGATTTTTTGAAGGTGCTTCACACGCGGATCAGTATATTAAATTCAGGCCTACCTATTCCGAAGAAGTGTGTCAGAAGATTTTACGATTTCTGAACGAAAAGGTAAGGTACAACCATAAAATAATGTAGGTCCGAATTCACCACATATATTTTTCTTTTCGATGACTTCTGCGATTCGACATTAAACAGGAAATTACGGGTCCAGTGAGGGGCACGGTGGGGGAGGGAGTTGGGTATGTGCCGCCCCCTTGGCCATAAATGTACATAAATTATTTCATGAAAAGCGCCTCCTTTAACTTTACAAATGAGAGAAGCAAACTGCAAATCGTGTCTATAACTTCTTTTTTTTCTTTCAGAGGTATGGTAGGCCTAAAATACATCTTTTATTGAAAATAAAATGTTTGTAAATAAATCTTCAAAAATCTGAAGAATGAAAAGAAATCGAACAAAATGTATCTACAAGTGCGTTCCCCTTATAAGAAAATGGAACATTTGCAAGCCTTTTTATCTTATTCCAGAGGCCCCCTCCCCATCAGCTGCTTGTAGATGTTGGTTGTGGATCTGGCCAAGGGACCTATGGCTTGAGCTCACAATTTGAACGAGTCATTGGATTTGATGTGAGCCCTGCACAGGTTGAGGCGGCAACGAAGGAAAATACTTTCCCCAACGTTGAATTCAAGTAGGTCCTCAATATGAATTGATTAACAATATTGTCCATCTAGGTTTGATGCGCTCTGTGCCGAGCAAGGAGTTTCACTCACCCGAGTATTATTATATCTGAATTAACACTTACATATAGGCAAAGGCAGCACCAAAGAAAGTGAAGAAGCCAGTAAAGAGAAGAGAAGAAAGAGAAGAAAAAGACACCAAAGAAGAAAGTCCCTGCCAAGAAATCGACACCCAAGAAGGCGACCAAGAAGGCGGTAGTCAAGAAGCCAAAGGCTTCGAACCCCAAGAAATATAATAAAAGGCCTACAACTTATATATATTTTTTTGCTTTGTTTAGCTCCAATCAATAATGAAACAAACAAAAATGATTAAACATTTGATAAAATTCATGTCTGGTAAATTTGTAAGTTATCACATATGAGTAGCAAATATGAAATGACATAAATCGTAGATGTATGCCATAATTTTCAAAAATCTATGTTTATTGTGACGTAAGCAAATTCATTAGTGAAGTTTGACCATGATAATCCCATTTTTTGCAGAGTATCACAAGCGGAAACTCTACCTTTGGACGACCACTCTGTGGATCTGATCACGTGTTTCGAGGCTGTGCATTGGTTTGATTTTGATGAGTTCTGTAATGAATGTAGACGAGTCTTGAAACAAAATGGCTGCCTGGCTATCATCAACTATGGAGATTATAAGATCGAACACGAGGATGAACATATCATGAAAAACCTGGAACGATATTTCAAAGAGGTGACTGCAATATAGTTTATTCTAATGAGGTGCTATACATCTTTCAATAATTGGATCGCCCCCATCCTCGCTGTTCCTAATAATTTGATAATTTGAAAAAAATATAAAGGTCTTAATATACCAATGCAAATATTTGTTTTTAAAAGCACTATAAAACATTTAAACTTGGCATGAACATACTATCAAATATACAAAGTTTTCAAATTTTAGCTCTTTTCTGTATTATAATATGGCGCGCAAAGCGCAGTGAAAATTTTGGACATTTTCCCTTTTGATCCCATGCAGCCCCTTATTGTACCACTCAAATTCCACTATACATTCATTTTCTATTCCCTAGGGGTGACACCTTTAAATCATTCGCAACTCTACTTCCTTATGATTCAAGGAAGAAATTAGAAACACGCGTACATTAAAGTGAATAACAAATGGAAAAAAACCCTTCATGATATATGCAAAAATGTAGTTACTGAATCTCACATATAATTCTCTGTATTGTTTACTTTCTTTGTATATATCATTATTCTTATAATCATTTTTTTTTCAGCTTGAAAGAGACCTTGAAAAGTTTTGGCTTTCGAAAGGAAAATTTGCGCAAGATGGTCTGCCTGGATTACATTTACCCTTCCCACAATCCCTCAGGTAATTACAAGATAAAAATGGTTGTCATACATTTTAGGTAGCAAAGGTTTATACCATCCATATTTCCATATTTCAAACTTTACAAGTTTAACAGAAAAAGTCGTGTATGCAGTCAGGGGAGGGTGATTTATATTATTATGAAAAATATATTGCTTCATATTTTTAATAACTAACTAAATATATACATATATAAATAAATACAATAAATAACGTAATGATTGCATAATCAGTGTTTGAGTAGCTTGAATAGACCTGCACGAAAACGCATCACAAAAAACTGCGATAATAAGGTTAATAATCCATGTGTAAAGGATTCTATTATCAGTCATCTATCCCAATGAATACTTAATCTCGTTTTTATACTGTTTTGTGTTGTTTTGTCTAAAACAGAGAGGAGTCTCTGCAGCTTAGATGTAAATGGTCCGTTTCCCAAATAACTGGTTATATCAGAAGTTGTTCTGCATTTCAGCGACAGTTAAAGACTAACCCATCCGATCAAGTTATAAAGGACTACCAAAGCAAGTAAGTCATTCTGCATTTTACTGTTGAAGAGTAAATGAGCCTTTTACATTTAGGGGCGGCGCGAACGGGGGCCGGGTTAGCTTCAGCCCCCCCCCCCCCCCACTTTTTTTTTCTAAAACCGTGTACAAAAACGTAAAATGACCATCTGATTGTTTTCAACTTCCCCCACCCCCATTTTTAAACCGTTCTGCGCCCCCGACATTTACATTCACGTACTACTCCCCCGTAACACCGATATTACAACTTAGTCTGCAGGCACAGACCCTGATTGAAACTATGATCAACAAGTGTGTTTCTTCACGCAAAGACTAGCACATACAAAACTTGTTGTTTCAATTCTGAGCGAGAGGGCTACAGTACACAACGCATGAGTAGGCTGCATATTCAGACCCTTCACTCGAGTGAAGGGTTAGACTAATTACATCTGGCGTCTGCCCGTGGATGGATCTGGAATTTCTCAGTTAGAGAAGGTGCCAAAAAAGGGAACCTTCTCTTTCTTAAAAAGGAGATGACAAGGAAAAAAAAGGAAAAAAGGTTCTCTCTCCGTTCACACCCCCTGACTCCAAGTGGGCCTCCATTTTTAAAAACAAATTTTTTTATTGTATTTTCTAGATCTTTCCTCCCGAAGGCCCCCCCCCCCCCTCCCGATTCGTCACATCCCTCTGTCCCCTTCTCATAGTTTCTACATTATTATATTTAAAGTTTTTATGTGTATATGAGACCTACGTACATTAAGAGATGATTGTGTTTTTATTTTTCATGTAATAATTTTCTTTGCCAGCCCCCTCCCCTCACTTACCCCCTGTTTTGCCCACCTTTCTCCTCTGCAGGGTCATGTCAGCTGTAGCTAGCCCAAGTTCATCACCTGATGACGTCATTCTTAACATCGTCTGGCCTCTCACGTTACTGTTGGGTAGAATATAATGAAATACACTTTAAGAGATGGACAAAAAATTGGGTGTATGGATCTACCCCCTCCTGTTATAGCTACGTTAGCAGCCGCGGATCCTATTATATTTTTTTTTTTTGGGGGGGGGGGGTATTCTTCAGGTAAATACTTATAGTAACATCATTCTCGATCATGTCGATCGCCATTGTCATCATCATCATCGTTGTCATTATCAGTATCGACATCAACATGACCATGATCATCATCAGTTACATCATCATCATCGTCATTCATCGTCATCATCAGTTTCGTCATCAATTATCATGGCATCGTCATCATTATCATCATCATCATCTTACCATAGTATTAGTATTAGCGTGCCTGACGGAGGGGTGGGGGCAGGGGCAGCTAGTATAGAAGTCGCAGTAGTTAGTAGTAGCATGGATGGAGCTTAATGGTAGTAGTAGTAGTAGTTGTTGTTGTTGTTGTAGTAGTAGTCGTAGCAACAGCAGTAGTAGTAGTAGTAGTAGTAGTAGTAGTAGTAGTAGTAGAAGTAATAGTAGCAGTAGTCATGGTAGTAGAAGTAGTAGTAGTTGTTGTTGTAGCCATAGTAGTATTAATAGTAGTAGTAGTAGTAGTAGTAGTAGTAGTAGTAGTAGTAGTAGTAGTAGTAGTAGTTGTAGTAGTAGTAGTTGTTGGAGTTATGTAGGTATGGTGAAAATGGGAGTGCCACAGGGAACATGAGGGACCATAAGGGAAAACTGTCCCGTATATTTTTTCAGGTAGTTGGATAAGAATTAAAAGAAAAAGTAAAAAAGATTAAATGTTTCGTTAAGCTCATTAATATCCCTGTAATTCAACTGAAGAAAAAAAAATAGTCGTCTCCCTATCAATGTGTTTTTTTTTTATGGCGGCGGCCATGAGTAGGGGACGTCATCGATTCCTACAGATTGGTTGTGTATATATCTGTGTTTTGTCAAATAAAAAAAAATGAAAGTGTCATAATTTTATTATTCAATGTATTTCATAGTCGATTATGATGAAACTGTCAGCGTTATGCTTGTTTGAATTTTGTTATCCACTTGTATTGTGGGAATGGGCTTTTAAAGAGATTATGTTAAGAATATCAAATTCCAGTCAAGGTGAATAACGGTGTTTGGACCAGGGTCCGATCTGGATTTCCATTATAGGGGATCTAATATGACTTTTTCCCCGTACAACTTTTTAGACAGGCAAAAAATAAAAATAATAAAATGATCGACATCGCTTCAAACACCCCCCCCCCCCCCATGCTCACCCTTTAATTTTTTGTTATGGCGTTAAACAGGGGCCGCGGAAGCGGGGGTGGGGCTGGGCCGGGCTTCAGCCCCTCCACTTTTTTCCAAACCCGTGTACAAAAAACGTAAAAATTACCATATGATTGTGATTTTTTGCATGGTCAGCCCCCCCCCCCCAACACTTTAAAAACCGTTCCGCGGCCCCTGCCTTTAATATTAGATATGGCGTATGGGACAAAATTTCTAATAAGCTGTAAAGGCGAAGCAATTAAACGAGTAAAAATTTTGACCATTAAATATATTTTGATATAATAATAAAAAATAATTCATTTCACCCCTTTTCCTTTATATCCTTTTTTTCTTGGTCGTGAAAATTTGGGGGTCCATGGCCTCCCATCAAACCCCCCCCCCCCGTCTGTACGCCAATCAACAGTCAACAAACCATGTTTATCAGTGAGTCACTATATTGTGAAGCAAAATTAGCTGGCATCAATACCCTGTTCATGAATTCCGACAGTTTTTTTTTTTCAGACGAGTAATCCAATGATTTTTGCTTTAATTGCGCTTGCATTATAGTAAAATATTTTAATCACATCTATAAAATTTACCTGATTTCAGTCAGCAGGCCAATTGGGGAAAATCAGAGAATAAATTTGAATTCCCCACCCTGAAAATGATGGATCCACCCCTGATCATCGTACATCCCGGGGGGGGGGGGCACTTACATTGACGAGTGGATACCATGCGCGACCCCAAAAACACGTAAAAAGGATGTCTTTTTCAAGATTGGGCACGTTACGTATGTAACGTGTTTAGGGTGTCAAAAACACAAAAATAATGAAAAAAGGGTATCTATTTCGCTAGGAAAGCTACGTGTTTAGGGTCAAATTTGCGGGGATGATAAAACAAAATTAAAATGTTTTATAAAGGATATCCTTTTTGCCCCAACACTACGTGTTTAGAGTCCAATTTGCGCGAGGTGTGGAAGGTGGGGCCGTACTGAACCAAATGGTGTGTAAAGGTAAAACCGACGACCGACGGACCCGTGACATAACAATAAAATATCGCTGTACTTGTTTAGGGGCTCATTTCAGGGAATAGAGTATCGTTTTGTTTCAATTACTTGTTAAGGGTAGGGTTTCAGACGCCAATACTTGTTAAGGGGTGCATTTTCAGAATATGGAAAATACGTGTTTAGGGTGCTTTTCGAGACCCCATGGTCGCGCATGGTATCCATGCACTCGTCAATGGAAGTGCCCCCCCCCCCCCCCGGGTCGTACATGAATTTATTTGGTTGGGGGGGGGGGCTCAATATCATCATACACGACCACAGACCAAGATTCTTGTTTTCTTTTCTTTTTTTATTATTATTATTTATATACTTTTGCTTTTTCTAATGTTATGATTACTTGTAAATAGTTTAATTATGTTTGCATACATGACCACAGACTATGATTCTTGTTTTCTTTTCTTTTTTTATTATTATTATTTATATACTTTTGCTTTTTCTAATGTTATGATTACTTGTAAATAGTTTAATTATGTTTGCATACATGACCACAGACTATATGCTTCTTGTTTTCTTTTCTTTTTTAATTATTATGTTTTATATATTTTTGCTTTTTCTAATGTTATGATTACTTGTAAATAGTTTAATTATGTTTGATTCTTTATTTATGTTTATACTTGGTCTGTGTCGACCCAATATATTAACCCCCCCCCCAAAAAAAAAGGATTCTATACACTAGCGTACCTACGGGGGGGGGGGCAGGTATCTTTGCCTTTAAGACCTTTAATGCCCCCCTGACGAGCTTGTCAATTTATTTCTGGTACGAAATCCTTTATTTGTGATCGAAGACCTTTTTTTTTGCTTGTCAAATTTTTTGGTGGACGGTTTTGCCCCCCCTGTGGAAAATCCTAGGTACGCCACTGATTCTATACCTTGGAAGTAGGCTTAAATTTACACAATATTTATTTGCCCATAATAACTGATGTGTCTTGTTTTATTTTTCTGGCCTACTCGCCGAACAACAAAGCTGACTTAATCTTATTTTTGAGAAAAAAAAATCGCACAAAAATTGATTATCAGGACGGGATTGCAATATTCTTTCATATTTACCCGGTTGTTTTTATCGATATACGTTCTATGCACACCATACGAAAATGGGCGAATCGCCACACTGTTCGCCCGGCAAGTGATTATAATAATTTATGATAATTTTGAGAAGCGCCGGCACGCCGCACGCTTGTGGCGGTCAAAGATCGCCTAATTTGCATGTATCCCGCCACTTTCGGAACACGGAAACGGGCGGACCAGCACAGCGTATAAATACGATCGGTACTACCTTGCCAGATTCACAGTATTTCACGATACTACAATCATCATGCCTGCTAAAGCTCAAACCGCTGGAAAGAAGGGATCGAAGAAGGCCAAGGCTCCCAGGCCTACTGGAGACAAGAAGAGGAGAAGGCGCCGAAAGGAAAGCTACGGAATCTACATCTACAAGGTTCTGAAGCAGGTTCACCCCGACACTGGTATCTCAAGCCGTGCCATGTCCATCATGAACAGCTTCGTCAACGATGTCTTCGAGCGCATCGCCGGTGAGGCATCCCGTCTTGCCCACTACAACAAGAAGTCCACCATCAGCAGCCGTGAGGTCCAGACCGCTGTCCGTCTCCTCCTCCCTGGTGAATTGGCCAAACACGCCGTCTCTGAGGGCACCAAGGCCGTCACCAAGTACACCACCTCCAAGTAGATTTGGTTTGCGCCATTTTTACTACTAAACGGCTCTTTTCAGAGCCACCAAAATTCAAGAAAGATTCAAACAGATTTTACTTAATTTTGCTTTTGTTCTTTTCTCATTTCTTTGTTGTATTAAGTCATCCCTTTCAAAGAATTATTGTATCGCAATTATTAGCAAGTTGATTTAATTACAAATAAGTTGGGGTTATCTTGGGCTTAGTAACAGAGGGTCCAAAGGAAATTATAATTCACAGTGCATTTATACCGTCCATAAAAATAATGTAACAAGTAATATCCAATAACAATGATACACCAAAATTGGTTTTGGTATCACATAATTATCCTGGCTTATGCACTCATTTTGATGCCTGTTACGAGTTAAATGATGTTAATAAGATATTTTGATAACGAAGTTGAGTTACAGGAAGAGTGCAAACTCTTTTTTTAAGAGATCGTTGACTAGACATAAATTGGAATGACAAGGTCATGAAGGTGTAACGATTATCTTTGTGATAAGTGCTATACATATGTAAATTATTATTAACGATTTAATCGTGCCAGCGGCGTAACAGGGGTCGGTGGCCAGGGGGGGGCAGAAGCGGATCTAGAGGGGGGGTTGGGGGGGTTGCAACCCCCCCCAAAAAAAAAAAATCCGGGGACCATTTTTTAAAATCTTATCTTTTTTTAAAACTTGTAATGCAAGAAAACGCCATTTTCACACACAGATTTTCAAAAATTTTCCCTACTGTGGGAGGGGGGACACCCCCCTCCCACACCCTCCCCCCTCGCTCGCTCCGCTCGCTTGGACTCGGTCGCTACGCTCCCTCGCATACCACCCCAACCCCCCCCTTTATAAAAAGCTGGATCCGCCCCTGGGGGGGGGGGCAAGAGCCAAAAATTTCCCGGTCATATCATGGTATGAACAGGCGTAGTGGTGTAATGAGGCGACTATTATATTTTTAAGAAGGCCAGATATTGCGTATCGGGCAGAATTTATCTTTAAAAAAAGTTTTGAGCGAGCAAAAATTTTGACCTTTTTGATATACAAAAATCCAATTTTGTGATAGATTTTGACATGATATCCAGAGAATTATATATTTCACTCTTCTCTTTATAGATTCCTTTTTTGTGGTCTGTACGCCACTGTGAACAGGATTCTTTGCGGCAGTAGCGTGAAGAGTAAAAAAAAAACGAGGGGCGCAGTATAGCACATGTGCTAAAAAGCTGCTTCATATAAGTCCCGAGCGAGCGAAGCGAGCGAGAAAAAATCACCTTTTCATGAGAATCTAACTTTGAGCTATTTTTTGACATTATATTCAGTAAATAAAATCATATCCTTCACTTTTCCTTTGCTTTTCTTTCCTCCTTTTTTTTGTTCTTGTCTAAAAGCGTTGGGGCCATGGCCCAACCCTTCCATACGCAGTGCTGTACGGTTGGGGTCCGGGGCGAAGCCCCCGGAACTTCTTGATATCAAAGCCATTTAAACCTCGCAGATTGCCGCTATTTTAATCAAATCGCGGGCATATACAGAATATAGCTTTTAAACAACACATTTATTCAACCCAGTTGCGTAATGAACCAAATATTTTGAGATGGCAAAACTTAGCAATGATGGAAAAATTTGTAAATAGTCGCCAGCGTGCAAAGCGAGCTGGAAAAAATTGCCTATTAAAATTAAATTCTAATTATGTGATTGATTTTCCCATTATATTCAGCAAATAACACATTTCATTGTTTCCATTCATTTCATTATAATTCATTATTTCCTCTTGGGTGTGGAACCAAGATCCTCCCGCCTTTGTATGCCAGTGATTGAACGTGATTAAACGGGGGGGGGGGGGCGTTATAGAGCCATTTGAAGGTTATAAATGAAGAGCCCCTATACTGCGTGGGGTATGGGGCAAAGGTAGCTTATTTGCATAAAATTTAGCAAGCTTATAGCAGAATGTTGTATGCAGTCTATTTTTCTTCCCGCTCTTTAATTTCAATCATCGGCAGCCCGGTTGTGTTATTGTTTTTTCCCCCTTTTCTTTGTTTTCCACTTAAGCTTTTGACTAATTCCATTCTACATCCGTTTCCCGCTATTGTTTGTCAATTTGTCATCTTTTGCTTTATTTCCCATCACGCTATGGCATACATAGGCCTATTTCAGAATGATTTGGTCTTTCTCAATTGTTCTTCTTTCTTACATTTTCCCGCTTTCTTTCCTTTTCCATTTAAAAAAGTTTTCTTCGTTTTCTTTTCGCTTTTCCCTTTCATTTTCCCCTTTTCTTCCCCTTTCCTTCCCCTTTCCCTTTCTTTCTTTCTTTCTCCCTCCTTTTTTTCCCGTTTTTCTTTTATTTTCCCGGTGAAATCCGCCAGGGGGGCAGCTTGCCCCCCCTGCCCCCCCCCCCCCGCCTGTTACGCCACTGAATCGTGCCCATATAATGCTTTCTACTTATCAGTTTGAGTTTAAGAATACTGATAAAAACCAAAAAAAGTTAAGTATTCATTCGAATGCACATGTAGGAACTTCATTCATGTATTGCATGAGTAGGAACTGATGGGGGAAATGTATGAGAATATAATATCAAATTCTTGAAGTAAAGACCAACAAGACCAGAATTTCATGCATCATCATTTTTATAAATTAAAACAAGATGAAAACGAACGTAAAACAAAACAAACATTTTATTGACACAATGTATCTCAGCATGAGTTGAATATAGGCCTATATAATTATATGAAAAGACGATGCAAAATAAAGTAACCTTACGGTATGTTTATCCAGAATGAATCAAATTTTCTTTAATTCCATTGGACTTCATCTGGAAATGATGAATTTAAATTCTCATTTCCCTTTTCCCATTCCATTTCTATTCCCCTTTTTTCTTTTCTCTTTGTTCTATTCCTAGTCTCCCGCGCTTTTCCCCCTTGCTTTTTGTTTCTGTCTTCTCTTCGCTCTCTCTCTCACCCCTTTTTTGTGCTGCTGCGCTTCGCGCTTAAACGTGTTAGTTCACTGTCTTGCGCAGTGCGTTGCTGTCGACGACTTCTCCTTCCCTTATAAGCTCTGATTCCATGGGAGTTACAAATCAATCATGTCACATTCCTTTTTGTTCATCTTTGTATTATATCACCGTCTTGATTATTGGTTTGAATAAAAATATATATCTAACTTATTAATAAATACGTCATTGCCTGATGAAGTTTTATGAGCGAATTTTTAATTATTTTTCATAAAGATATGGGTAGAGGAAGAGCGAGAAAGAGAGAAAGACCGAAACAAGTTTTCCAACACAATTTATTCACGTCCACACATTTTCGAGCAGTTTCTGCTATATATTAAATGCAGAATTGCCCAAATTATCAAACTGGTTTAAATGCAACAAATTGTTGTTAAAATTGGGTAATTATTTTTCATAAAGATATGGGTAGAGGAAGAGCGAGAAAGAGAGAAAGACCGAAACAAGTTTTCCAACACAATTTATTCACGTCCACACATTTTCGAGCAGTTTCTGCTCTCTGCAGCACTGAATCCCTTCTGATTCCTTTTCTCCTTGTATCTCTCACGTCAACCATCGAATGTGAACGAACCCTTTACCTTAACTGACCTTTGCCCCAGTCTAGTTGCGGTTTTTTCGCCCGTCTCGTCGTCGCGTGTCAGCTTGGCCAATTGTAGTCTAGATGATCAGACCAGATGAGAGTTACTTTATCAGACTCTCGATCTACCTTATTGATATTTCAATGATCACACCAAGAAACGTTCAAGAGGTGTTCCTTTTTTCAGACAAGTTGTGAGGACCTTTCATTTTTAGTTCTGTCTGGCATATCAAATTGACTTCATAAGCAGAAGTTTGTAACGTATAAAGCCCTTTTTAGTAACATGTTTGGATGCAAGACTATATACGCAGGCCTACTCGGAAGACACAGTACATGTAGGCTATAATGTCTTCATATATCAGTATGAAAAGGAAGCTCCTGAGAACTTTTTATATCAATTTTTATTATTTTTAACTTAGGTAGCCTACAGCATGCTACCAAGGGCTCTTAGTAAAAAAAAAAACATCATTCGAATTACGAATACCACTGTTGTCAAATAAAACGCGGTTTTATTCACTTCACTCAGATTTGCACAAAATACAAACTGTGATTTGGAAAACTGTTCAAATGGCCTAACAATACTTCTTTACAGTTAGACTGTCATTCACATGCCGGAGAGAACAATCAGAAAACTCACCAATGTGTGCACCTGCATGCAATGCCCTTTGTTGTGCCTCAGCGGCGACTCTGATTGGTCCGACTCGTTTGGCGCGGCGGTAAATTTAGATACTGGGAAATGGTATAAATTCGAAGCTCGCACCACAAATTGTCAGTTCAACTTGTGTTAGCTTTTGCATCAGAACCCGCACTCAACGAATCAACATGTCTGGACGTGGTAAAGGAGCTGGAAAGGCCCGCGCTAAGGCCAAGAGTCGATCTGCTCGTGCAGGACTTCAGTTCCCTGTCGGTCGTGTTCACCGATTTCTTCGCAAGGGAAACTACGCCGCCCGTGTCGGAGCAGGAGCCCCCGTCTACCTGGCTGCCGTGCTCGAATACCTCGCCGCCGAAATCCTCGAGTTGGCTGGCAACGCCGCCCGCGACAACAAGAAGACCCGTATCATTCCCCGTCACTTGCAACTGGCTGTCCGTAACGACGAGGAGTTGAACAAGCTTCTCAGTGGAGTCACCATCGCACAGGGTGGTGTCCTCCCAAACATCCAGGCTGTCCTTCTGCCCAAGAAGACATCCAAGGCTTCCAAGTAAATGCTGCTTTTGCCAAGCATCATACCAAGACAAACGGCTCTTTTCAGAGCCACCTATCCTTCAAGAAAGATTCAGACGAATATCTCTTAGATACGTAATTAATATGAGTAAAATGTCTCTCATAATAAGGGTTGTGTGTGGTGGATCGTGGTGCCTGTGGTGGGGAAGGAGCCGATCGGCTCCTGGAGGAGCTTGAAAGATATGCTTATACGATTTTTCAAAATTTTCAATTAAGAGGGCAGTCATTCATGTTTCAAAACGCATTGCATGACTGCTACAAACAGAATCAACTCAAAATAATATATATACATACATATATTTTTTAGAGCTATATGCTCCTTTTAAAATCTATCATCTTTATTTCTACGGATTTACTAAACCTTTTATGATTTTATATATATCAATTTCCCTTTTTATCTTGAATAATGTAGTTGTTAAATTATTATTCATACATTGTACGCGCTATGGTACTTTTTGTTTTTAGCGCCTCTAAATATCCATTATTATTTATTATGTGTGTGTGTGTCACAGCCATTTGGAGGGTGGAATAGCTTGTTGGTCCAGCGGCAACCTCTTAAATACAGAACTCAGACAAAGTAACAATAGAGACAATAGTTTAAGGAAAAAATCCAATCTTCAAATATAACTTGTTCCTCGGAACAACAATTACATCACTTCAAAACATAAAATATGGAAAAGTATTTAAATCAATCATCGAATTCAACGGAGATCGATCACACCTTGCAATTATGTAATGCAACCTTTACTTATTCCTGATCAATTCACTATAAAGAACCATTGATGTATCCAAATATAAGCATACAGTTTACTGTGTTACTGCTATAAAGCTATGCAAGGTTTAAATGGCTTTGACATCAAGAAGTTCCGGGGGCTCCAGACGGACCCCAACCGCATAACACTGCCATATATGAGTATGGAAGGGTTGGGCCATGGTCCCGAAAAGTTCTACAACCAAGAAAAAAAAGGAGGAAAGAAAAGCAAAGGAAAAGTGTAGGATATGATTTTATTTACTGAATATAATGTAAAAAAATATCTCAAAGTTAAATTCTAATGAAAATGTGATTTTTATTCTCGCTCGCTTCGCTCGCTCGAGACTTATATTAAGCAGCTTTTTAGCACATGCGCCATACTGCGCCTCTCGTTTTTTATACTCTTCACGCTACTGCCGCAAAGAATCATGTTTACAGTGGCATACAGACCACAAAAAAGGAATGGAAAGAGAGAAGAGTGAAATATATTATTTTCTGGATATCATGTCAAAATCTATCACAAAATTTGATTTTTGTATTAAAAATGTCAAAATTTTTGCTTGCTCGCTTAACTCGCTCGCAACTTTTTTTAAAAGATTAATTCTGCCTGATACGCAATGTCTGGCCCTCTCAAGATCGTCGCCTCATTACACCATTACGCCTGTTCATACCATGATATGACCGGGACATTTTTGGCTCTTAATTGCCCCCCCCCCCCGGTCACCGACCCCTGTTACGCCGCTGACTTTACATCATACTGTAGTTCACACCAGGCTTACAACTATACGCTTGAGAAACGCCTTCACTGAATGGACATCATAACGCCGTCCTTAATACTGTCGACATCGACGTCAACGCCATATATATACCGATAATAAAATACCAAGGCATAAAAACTACCTATCCCTAACAAGACTTAAGCTTCACCTTTATACTACATTACATCTCATATATCACAAGATCAATCAAGAATTTTCAGCCTCATGCTATTTCCATAAAACAACTTCTGATTTCTAGTTACATTATGACAAGCAAAAGTATACCAAGCAACATCCATTTTCGAAAAATAACAAATAATTAGGATAATATCAAACTTACAAGAATATGTTATTTAAATTGTTTGCAATAATATACCTCAGCTTCAAGTCAAATTACCTTTTAGATTATTATAATCTCCTTAATCCACTTAATGGAAAACATAATTATAACAAATACTATAACTGCAAATCAATCATAATATGATTTGAATGATTGCAATGTAGCCAAAAACTTGATTTCTTTCTTCATAATAAAACTTGCCTATATAGTAACAATTCAAATTCACTTACAGTTTAACTGGTGACTGCTCTTAGAGAGAACTCGGAGGTCTTGCCTCCCCGATTCCTATGTTTCAACTGACAACTATCAATCTAACTTAACTATATAGGGTTCCTCCCATATAAGAATTCCTATCTAAACCCAAGCTACTTAAATATTGTATCACCTGCTTATAACAAAAGCCTTGCAAGAAAACTGTCTGCCATTCTAGTATTGAATAGGGATCAGAATTTAGAATTTGCAAGAGAGCCTAACACTGAGTTATAAAATGCAAGGTATGAAACACACAAATGAGAATATGCTAACTGCACTGCATAACTCTGGACAAAAAAATTCATGACCAAGACAAACTATTTGGGTCACTGGCATAATTAGACATGACTTTTCACAATATACATATATCTATATATATATATATATATATATATATATATATATATATATATATATATATAACGCTCACCCACCCCTCCTCGACAGCGGCAAAACGCAAAGACAAAAAATTTCTAATTTGGTAGTTTGTTTATTATCTAAGGACACCCAAAACCCTAACGGATGGAAAAATGCTTAATTTAAATTCTAACAGCTGAAAACACATTCACCTCTGTAAGATTACTCGAGTAAATTTCACATCACTGACCATTTACCATTGAAACGGGTGCACGGACTTATCTTTTTATTTTGTTCTCTCAAAAGTCGCTCGATTAAAAAAAATAATTTCACATCACTGACCATTTACCATTGAAACGGGTGCACGGACTTATCTTTTTATTTTGTTCTCTCAAAAGTCGCTCGATTAAAAAAAAATGGAGAAATAGGACAACCATAACTACACCCCTCTCAATTTTGCCTCATAAGGCTACGCATATGACTTAATTTTTTTTAACTCAAACCATGTAGATTTAGCATTTTGATAATTTGATCATGTCCACAGATAAATTTGTAATAATTTGTTTGTAATCGATCATATAATGGAAATACCAGAAAATAAACAACTGAAAATAAACCATATTTTCTGAGAAATCCGAGCATCCTCGATATAGATGTTAAAGCTGATTATATATCAAATCATGTACATTTAGCATAAGATATCATCTTTGTAATTTGTTCTATCATGTTCAAGCAGGAATTTTCTAAATATTTTCAAGATTAGAGCTAATAAGAATACACGTAAGAACTTCTTTACATTTAGAATCAGCAACTTATGGAATAGTCTTCATGGGCTTGTAGAAGAATCTAAGGATGTATTACAATTTGAAAAGAGGATTGATTTTTGGTGGCGTAAATGCAAATTTGATTATGAGGTTCCTCCCACGGACCGCGCCAATTCTTCAGACGTCAGGTTTATCTCCAGGAGCTGGACATAGAGGAACAGAAGATCCTGCGTCCAGAACTGAACTAGCTTATTTAACCTTATGTAAATCTTTGCTTAAACACACGGGCGTCAATCGGTGGGGGACGGGGGGGGGGGTGTCCCCCCCATGATTTTTTCAGGGGGGGGGACACAATATCAAATGTCCCCCCCATGTTTTTGTCATAAAAGAAGTGTGACCATCTGGGGGGGGGGAATATGTGCATACCTTCTCAAGGAAATGAGAGTTGATTCCCCTTTAAAAATATAAAGAAAAAAAACAACTGTCATGTAACTTTTCGATGCAATTAACGGTGGGTAAATTCGCATTCAAAAGCAGCGCAGCTATAGCCGTCTATGAGCCGTTCCTGTACGTACGACGCCGGGGTACACGCGAGCACCCACATGGAGACCCGCACGTGCGTGGTGGGTTTTTTTCATGTGGGTATGCACGGCATGACAGCATAGGCGGATCCAGGGGGCCGCCCCCCCCCCCCCAGTGGCGTACCTAGGATTTTCCACAGGGGGGGGCAAAACCGTCCGGCAAAAAATTGACAAGCAAAAAAAAAAAAAAAAAAAAAAAAAAAAGGTCTTCGATCACAAATAAAGGATTTCGTACCAGAAAAAAATTGACAAGCAAAAAAAAAAAAAAAAAGGTCTTCAAGCTCGTCAGGGGGGCATTAAAGGTCTTAAAGCTCGTCAGGGGGGGGGGGGCAAAAAGGGTTTTTCAAGCCCGTCAAGGGGGGCAAAGATACGTTTTTGCATGGGTTGTGACTCGTCAGGGGGGGGCAGAGTGCCCCCCTGCCCCCCCCCGTAGGTACGCTAGTGCCCCCCCCCCTATTGGAGGAGCAAAAAAAAAGAAAAACAAAGGGAAAGAAAGAAAAAAAAAGAGAAGAAGAAGGGAAAAGAGAGGAGAAAAAAAAGGGAAACATAAAAGGAGGAAGACGAGTGAATAAGATAAGGGGAAGACTTGGAAAGTAATAATAAAAAATCTTTCATGCCGGGATATAAAATTTTTGCTCGCGCTTTGCGCTCGCATCGCCTTTTAGGTGATTTACATATCTTGCTCAATATGAATCTTGAAGTCAATACACAAAACATATTTCAGCTCGAAAATTTAACTTTCATTATTTTTTTTTATTTGCAAATTTGATGTTTAAAAAGTGTTCTGTAAGAATTATTATTTTATGGTCTGAATATTAACATTTTCTGCTTGCGCTGCGCGCTCGCAAAATTTGATTTGTCAGGTACCTATTATTTTCCTGTATTCCATAAAGTTATCAAAATATCCCTATTCAGGTCAGATTGTGAAAACGTATCAGCTAGCGCTGCATGCTCGCATTTTGATTGGTGAGTTATGTTTATCTCAATATTAATTCTAAAACAAACTACTTAAAATCCCCATTTGATCACATGCAGTTTATCAGAAATTTCGGTTCGCGATTTCCGCTCGCATTGATTGTTGAAATATATCAACTCATGCATCTTATTCATAATTACAAAAGTGCTTTAAATGTCCAGTTTTCAGGCCATAATATTAAGAGATTTCGCGCTCTCATGCTTAGGAAGAGAAATAGGAAGATAGTCATCATTTTCATATGATGACATAATGTCCCGGTCCGCTATGTCAAAACTCAAAGTAATAATAATGAAACTTATCAGCTCTTTTTAACTGTGATCCATATCCACCTCACAATTTCCCACAAAGTGCTTGAAAAACAGAGCTTAAATTGACCCTTTTCAGAGCGGAATATCATATATTTTTAGCTCGCGCTTTGTGCTCGCTTTCTTGATTTTCATGATAAGAAATGTATTTAAATTACCCTAATTCTACATGTTCTAGGTCGAAATCTGAAACACGCGTTTATTTAGATACGCAGCTTGTTCTCTATTTAAATCATTATCCAGTTTCAGATCACAATATAAAAAATTGTCTGCTCGCGCTTTGCGCTCGCATTATTAATGTAGGAAAATTTCCAATTACTCATTTTCATGATTTACAAATCATGAATAGAGTGTCCAGAATTTTTCCGCTCGCGCTTCGCGCTCGCATTATTTGGTAGTTAAAATATGTAACGTCATCATGGCTAACACGCAGCCGTTAACTGATCAGACCAAAGCGTATGTCAAAAATAAATAAAACAATTTGTGCTCGTGCTCTGTGCTCGCATTATTTATGTAGGAAACCGATTTCCAATTACTCATCATTTTCATGATTTACAAAATATGAATAGAGTGTCCAATTTTTAGGTTTGAATCTCGAATTTTTCAGCTCGCGCTTCGCGCTCGCATTAATTATTTAGCTATATACTTAACCTTTTTCATTCTTCCGGTAAAAATGTCAAAATTTTCAGCTCGCGCTTCACATTATTTGATAGTCGAAATATGTAACGTCTTCATAGCTAACAAGCTGCCGGTAACAGATCCTTTTTTATCAGATGAAAACGTATATTAAAAATTTCTGCTCGCGCTTCGCGCTCGCAGCAATTATTTAGTTAAATACACATCTCGTTTAGGATCATAAACATTGCCCAAAATGTTTGAATTTTAAAACAAAATACATAAAATAAACAAAAAGCTCGCACTTTTTAAATAAGGCTTATGATATTATATATAAATATATTACCCCTTCAAAGAAACAAACAAAAATTAACTTCGAGCGGCCGATCGGGGAAAATGTGGGTGAAAAAAATTCCGGCCCCCCCCCCCCCCCTATTGGCGAAGGCTGGATCCGCCCCTGTGACATACGGTACATGTAGCGGTGGAGTATGACGAAAGTGTAATGGATCTGGAAAGTATACCTATAAAAGTGACATGCTTGCATGTTGCTATTGTGTCCCCCTCATTCTCAAGTTTGGATTGACGCCCATGCTTAAACAGCATTGTCAATCTTGTCTAAATCCCTGCACAGACTGAAGAATTAAGAAATGACTCAGTGTTTGTAATCGACCACAATCCTAATGGAAGGCACAAAAAAAAGGAAACTAGTCCTATTTACAGGAATACCTGGGCCCCGTATTACAAAGAGTTGCGATTGATCCAATCAATCTCAACTTTATGGAAATCCATACTCATGCCATAAATTTTTTCTACAAGAAATTTGCACGATATCCTTAGTAAACAAAGAGAATCACATTATGCACCGAATTTTCAAGACAACGATGGATGTATGAATATTCATCATATCTAGAAAATGATATGAATAAGCATGCATTTTAGATGTTGACGTTGTTGGCCATATGATCGCTCAATCACAACTCTTTGTAAGACGGGGCCCTGATTTATATTACTTTGTTTTATGTTTGAGTGGAGATGAAATATAGAATTGAATTAAAGTAAACAATTTCCGACAACTAACATTTTAAAAGGAAACTTGCCATTTCTGGAAGTAATTTGCTATCATTAATTCATCTGGAAAGCAAAAGAAAAAAGTCATTTTCAGTAGAGACAGGCTGTAAATGTGTCTCTACTGAAAATGACTTTTTTCTTTTTTAGTTTTAGACTCCTACTGACTAGTATTAATAGATTTGCTGACTCTCCCGATGACTTTTCGTCTCATGTAAAAAACACTACTAAAACATGAACAAAATATAAAAATAAATAGTTAATAGTTTCGGTAAATCTGTAAGTGCTATAAAAAAAACCGCCATGACGTGTCTTTTAATTTAGGTCGTCTGGTCCCCCTTAAAAATCTTGACCCTGCCTGTAAAGAGTTGGGCAAATAATCAATTACTATCAAATCAATATCCTCGTCCTCGATCCCAGCCCCCCCCCCCACGACGTTTTGTAATTTTTATACATTGGCATTTTCTCATCGAAAGAGGTCGACATTTATCTTACACAACATTTCACCTCTAACGTTAGCGTTATACCGGCACATTTCTTGTTCTGTTATTTGATTAAATCACCTTTAAAAAATGTTCGGACTCGTTAGTAGACCAGCAAGGAGGATTGGACAGACGGTATGAAATTTCTTTTTTAAAGTTCATTTCCACAAAATAATGAGCGAAGCTTTTAGGTCTATTGTCTTGATATTGTGTTTACGCAGTGCGAATGCACACGGCCACGCCAGTCGATCGGGGCAGCCACGGCCCGCAGTCGATGTATCGTAGGTCTCGTTCAAGCTCCTACAGTTTCAGCACAACTTTAATGATGAAGGGGGGGGGGGGGGAGGAAGCCGGGGGGGGGTCCTTTTCTATGCTCCTACAAATTTAATTAAGCATGACTTTTCTTTTTATTCCAGACGATACTATTCCACTAAGAGTGGCAAACGCAAACATCGGTTGTGACTTGTGTGCATTGTCATCCACGCCCACCAAAAAAGGGTGGTGCCACAATTCATCCGATTTAGGTGTAAAACAATTTAAAAGATATTATGATAACATATTAGACCATCTTATAATGCTTCTAAGATTCTTCACATATTGTTGGTCTGAAATTAATGTCTTAAACCTAGTAGTAGTACAATGTCATTTTACCTTAAAGATCGGCAACTAATCATATTTCATTTTCATCCTAAAAAATATTTGAAAGCACTAGCACATAGGGTATAGACTTTCTAAATTCTAGACTCTATTCTGTTTTTTGCACAATTAAAATCAATTTGAATTTATTTCCACAATTGAAGAACATTGAAATTAAGAATTACTGTGAAGAAAATATGTGTCAATCTGGAAGAATTATTGTGAAAAGTGAAAAATTGTGATAATTTTTCTATTTCTTGTTCAATATTTTTTCCTTGTTTTCCATTTTTACATGTCAAGGACATTGCTAAACTTATTTTTCAATCAATTAACAGTAGAATCTATTTAAGAAGAATGTTCTACATGTAGCTTTCATTTGAAACTAAATTTGTAGTTGGAAATATTGCGTCATTTCGGAACTGCGTAACCGGGCGTCACAAATTTGGTCTCAAAAGATGTGCAAGACTTGAAAGTAAAAAGTCAGTGAGCTGGGCGGTAAAAAAAATTGCATGGCGGCGTAGCTGCAAAATTTGTCGAGGGGGGGTTTAATTGACCCTCTCCCCCAGTTTAATAAGGGTTAAGGAAAAGGGGGGAAAATCTTCATTTTCTTGATAGTTTCCAACTAACTTGTTAGTCTGAATCTATATAATTTCAGGGAAATTTGGAAAATGCATTGTACAGGACCATTTCTTGGATAAAAAGATGTGAAGTGTGAAATTTCAGCTATTTTAGGGAAGTTTTTTTGTGCTTTATACAGTCAAATGGTTGTCAAAATAGGAAAATGTGTTTTAATAGTCATTTGGTCTGCATTTTAAACATTTTGACTCGCCCCTATTCGTGATTCAGGTCACCTTTATGTTTAATCAAACTTTTCTGAACTTGATTCTACAGAAACATTTGTCATATGAACCCACTTTTCATGTTTGTCTTAGAACATGTTTACCTCAAAACGTAACCATGATTCTGCAGAAACATGTTTCAAATCGTGATTCTACCTCTAGAGTAAAAAAAGTGGCAACTATGTTCCCAAGATATCAACAATATTAATTTTAAAACGTTAGACTAAAGTGTAACATATTAATACATGTATATCATAGACTTGTCTAGTGGTAATATTTATTCTGCATCACATGGTCTACATGTAAGATGCATTTATGCTGCCATCTCATTACTAACGGAAGCAACTGATATTTCTTTTTATTTGTAAGTTGACTTTTGTTCGTGATTTGAGATATTTCCTGTATGATTGTTCTGGATGATGATAAACTAAGGAATTGGAATCATGTACATGACTGGAGTCACATACATAGCCCCCAATTTCTGAAATACAGTGTTTCAAAAGCAAGTAACAATAAAACAATAGCACATTTTCCTCATTTATCAAGAAAGATTCCTTTCATCACTAGACCGCATAATGCATCATGCATCCCCAACCTGATATCCCATGAAACAATTTTTTGTCTTTTTGTTTTTGTTTTCAGTTGTCCTATCTGCAGAGACACAATAGTACCTTGATAGTGGCAGAGCACAACAATGAGAGTCTTGTACCCATAACCCTCAACGCCATCTCGGCTGCCAAGAAGGTCGGGGGAGAGATTTCCTGTCTTGTTGCTGGTACCCAGTGCGCTAAGGTAAGGGTAGTCTGCAAGTTCAGACTCATATTTGAAACTCAAACCAATTATACCATGTCTAGACTGAAGACTATGTCAAACTCCCCCCCCCCCACCTTTCCTCCTTACTATCTTTTACGTAATAAGGTCAATGAACTCGCACAAATAGAGAATTTTTCTCAAATTTTATTACTATTCTTTTTTTTTCATATAACATAAGGCAGCTATCTCAAGTACTTTTTTGGAAGCGCCACATTTCTTGTTGAGAATCTGTAATGCTCCACTATCCATTACGCAAACCAGCAATTTATCACCGGATGGGGGGCCCAGAGGCCCCTGGTGGCGTGGGGGTCGAGGGGGCAGAGCCCCAAGAAGTTTTGGAATATGAGGCCTTTTAAATTGCCCAGAGGGGCTCTAATTAATATCAAAAGAAGAAATACAAATGCCAACAAACTACACAATATTAAAAGAAAAATGACCAGTGACTTTTTCACAACATACCAATGATACCACTAGTTCAGACTGTTCTGCACCAGATCTATTGGCTGAAGCAAGTGGCGTAATGAGTAAAAAAAAATGAGGGGCTAGATATGGCAGCTGAAGCAAAAATATTGAACTTTTCAATACAAAAATCTATATTTTGACATAATATTAAGATAATACAATATTTCCCTTTTCTTTCCTTTTCTCCTCTTTTCTCCTGTTTTCTTGGCCGTGAAACACTTGGGGGCCCCCAATCCCCGCCCCCATCTGTACACCAGTGGCTAAAGTTACGTTCCCCGATTTTGCAAGGGCTGAAAATTAGGCGTTGCACTGCACTAGTGCCCAAACTGCCCCTCTACAACTCACGTGCAGTATCATTCATTCAGTTCGTGTTAAGCAAGAGTGCATGCAGGCAATCACGGCATGCAATACATCTGAGCATACATGTATTTCACTTTACACCTTCGGATTTTATTCGGCTCCGGAAACAAATTTTCTGCTTGTTATGTCCCAAATTCATAATTTTTTATGATCAGGACGCTCTTTGAATATCACATTATTTGATGTTTAACTCTTAAACAAAAAGGATACTCTGGAAATGCAACATTTCTCGCCGTTGAAATAGAAATCCTACAAACAGGGTTTTCAAATCACTTGTGTGGCACATAAACTTTGTACAGCATAGAATAAATAAAAAGAACAACATCGATCCTCTATAATAGAGGTTATCGAGTGCTAAATTGGACAAAATTTGAGGAAATCAATTAAGTGTCAAGTAAAGAGTTTTTGTTTTCTCTTTGTATTAAAATGATCACCAAACCCTTATTTCCAGGTTACTGGTAGATACATTTTTATCTCCCTAATTTTTCTTTATTTTTACTTTTTTATACCGGCTTCCAAGCGCCACTCCGCAAGGCTCGGTGCGCCACAAGTGGCGCGCGCGCCACCATTTGAGAATCCCTGACATAAGGAAATGATTTTCTTGGTATCAAATCAAAATTTCCTTTGTTTAGCAATTTTTGTACAGAGGACTGTACAGAATATAGCTGAAAGTTTCTGAAATCCAACCATTTATGCTAATAATCAAATTTGAGAAGTAAAATTATTCCCTGTACATGTATGAGGTTTATCTTTTATTGGTTATTGCAGTGTATTTAGGTAATTTGATCAAGGTCAATGTCAAGGTCAGGTAAATTGATCAAGATCAAAGGTCAGTTTAGGTAAAAAACGTGGATAGTAATTGATATTTTGACATAGTTATGTTAGTAAATGGTCATATCCACTCATTTTCCTTTAAGCTTGTCTGTTAAGTATATGTTGCTTGAGTATGTGCATGTTTCACATTAATTTTGGATTTTTTTCTTTCAAAATGGATTCTGTGTAGAAGCATTTCACAAAGACCCTGATTACAAATAAGAATAAGGAAACACAAGATCATCAACTGGGTGTAAAAAAGAAAATTAATGGTTTTTATTCTTATTACAGGTGGCAGAAGAACTTTCCAAAGTTTCCGGTGTAACCCGTATCTTGGTTGCAGATAGTGAGGAGTACAAAGGTTTCCTCCCGGAAGCACTTACCCCGCTTCTTTTGGCCACTCAAAAACAATTCAACTTCAGCCACATTGCAGCAGGTGCATCCAGCTTTGGGAAGGGACTGCTACCCCGGCTGGCGGCTAAGCTCGACGTCGCCCCCATCTCTGATATCATCGATGTCAAGGGTCCAGACACGTTTGTGAGGACAATTTATGCAGGTAAGTTAGGGGCGAAGTCATGTTGTGATACATGAGTAAACTACTCTGATTAAAAAATTACTAAGTGTTGTTTTTGCAAGATGGTGGTGTTATCCCATATGTACATTGTACATAATCAATTTTTATCAACTTTTATAGCCAAGAAAAATGAGAATTTTTCCCTTTTTTATGGTTAAGTTTATATCACTATTAAAATAAAAGTACTTTAAAGGAGATATGGGAAATGGGGGGCATTTCATTGATGTATCTCTCTATCTCACTATCTTTCTCTTGTCATGCAGATCTTTGTGTTTTATCCCTTCATCGCCTCTCTTCCATCATTTTTCCTTTTCATTTTCTTTACCCATTCTTTCCAAGTATTTGACCTTGTGATAAAAGGTATAAGGGCAAAACTGGTCTGGAATAGCTGGTCCTCCAGAATGTTACTAGAAAAAACTTTAATCTCTTACACAGTATCATCCCATTTCTGAAATATATTTAATTTTTTTCTGATTTGTCTGTTTTTGCTCAGGCAATGCTATCGCTACAGTGAAGTCTCTAGATGCCCTTAAGATCTTCAGTGTGAGGGGGACGGCATTCGAACCGGCAGAAGCCACAGGAGGAGCAGGGGCATCAGAGCAAGGTAAGGCAGTGAGAAAGAGATATACTTGTAGGTAGTGGAGGAGGGACAGGGAGGATAAGATAAGAAACAGGAGAGGTAGCAGAAGAAGAAGGAAGGGGAGAAGTAGCAGGAGAGGAAGCAAGTGAAGAAGAAATAGGAGTAGTAGAAGGAGGGGGAAATATGAGTCAAGGAGGTGAAACAAAGGGAGAAGGATATTAAGAAGGAAAACAGGAAAGAGAAGAGGAAGAAATTAAAAAACCAGAAGAAAAAGAAAGGGAGAATGGAGGATGAAAAATGTAAGGAATTTTTTAAAAGAAAAATGTAAGGAATTATTTTTTGTAAAAGTGTAAGGAATTTTTTATACCTTGACAATCCACTTCCTCTAAATTACATTTCTTAATTTCCTGGTAAATCCTGTCAATTTGACACAGACACGTCAAACTCAATCATGTTTGCCATTGTGGTTATTAGTATGATTCTGTGTTCAGACTGTTAGTTTGGTGATTATCTACTGTCTTTATCTGAGAGGCCCTGGTCTTATTGTCAATGTGGTACGGTCATTTTCTTATCTAGCCCCTGCCTGTGATGCCAAGAATGAGCAATCATCATGGGTCAGCCAGTCATTATCCAAGAGTGATCGGCCAGAACTGACCAGTGCAGAAACGGTCATCTCCGGAGGTAAGGGTTGATATTAAAGAGATATTGAACCAAGAAGTCTGTGGAGAAAATAGCATATTTCGGGACTTAGGTTTGATACAAGAATAATATTTGCTCAGTGCCATGATTAATTGTCCAATGTTTCTAAGTTTGCACAGTTTTGAAATCAATCAAGCAGTATTATCCGGGGGGGGGGGGGGGGGGGTAAAGAAAACAAGCAATGCAAGCAGACGAGGCCTGGAGCAAGCAAGTTAAAAATCGATGTTTGTCAGGGAGAATATAGTTAGGGCAATAGGTAAAATAGGTTACTTCGAAACATATGAGCATGATACAGGCTGCTAGTTTGGGTACAACAGTCATGAGACCTGGAAAAAGTCAAAGGGTGGTATTCTGGTAGCTAAAGTGTAGTCTAAACTAGAGTCTAAACCACATTTCTATGGAATACTGGGATTCATGATATATCTTCCATATTTCATGACAATTTTATTGTATCATTTATTTCTCAAAATTCATATTTTGTATGTACCCTACCACTCTGCCCATTTCATGACTAATTTTTTTACAACCTTTTGCTGCTGGATAAGAATAATTTTCAATTGTGGAATGAAATGACAACTGGCACGCCGTAAAAGTCTGGTAAAAATCAACCCAGGTTGAACTAAACCATGGCTATCAGAATACCAGCCAATGGAGTTGTGTTTGATACTGAGCTTGATGGTCTGCAAGCATGGCTGTGAGTCGCCCTCCTAAAACACCCTCCTGCCTGGTCTTTGATTTTGTAAGACAAGTAATTGCATGTGATTTGTTCTCTATTGTTCCTAGGGCGGGGCATGAAGAGTGGTGACAACTTTGAACTCCTGTACACCCTTGCCGACAAGATGAACGCAGCCGTGGGTGCTTCCCGCGCAGCTGTCGATGCCGGTTTCGTTCCCAACGACATGCAGGTCGGACAGACTGGCAAGATCGTCGCTCCAGTAAGTATCATCCCCATGCATTATATATGTGATTTAGTTCAAATGAAACTGAATGACGATGGTCCTTGGAAAATCATGCTTCATGGGGTCCTATTTCATAAAGACTTGTTATGATAAAAAATGCACAATTTTTTAAACAAATTTACTATCAGCCAATCATATTGAAGGATTTCAGTAGCTTTTAACTGCAAATTTGGTCCTTGGATTACTATGATTCCTGGGGCCCGTTTCCTAAAGACTTTTTGAAATAACAAGAATTTAAAATGGATTTTTGTTGCAAGATAACATGTACCTTTATTTTCTTACATTGTTTTGTAAATTATTTAACAATATTTGAATATTCACACCCTGGAAAACAGACAAGATTACGCGGGGACTGGCGGCGGTTTTGCCCCCAAAATACTCAAAAGAGCCCTTGAAATCCCCATTTATTGCAATGTTAACGCTTATCCAATGTTTCAGGTTTAGGCAGTAAGTTGTGAAAAAGTAGCCCCCCCAAAAAAAAGAAATAAAATAAAATTGCCTGAGGAAAAATGGATTGCTCCAACAATGAAGTGAGCTATCTCTTTCTTCTAATCTTGCAGCAATTGTACATAGCCGTTGGTATCTCTGGTGCAATTCAACATTTGGCCGGTATGAAGGATAGCAAGACTATCGTCGCTATCAACAAAGATCCTGAAGCACCTATCTTCCAAGTTGCTGACCTCGGACTCGTAGCTGATCTTTTCAAGGTGATGCACTAATACCACTCACAATAATTTGCTGACCTGTACCTGGGGGGTGTTTCACCAAGATTTAAGTATGGCTTAAAGTCGCACTTATATGCCGTGTGTATGGTATAAAAGTCATGACCACATTGGTCAGATCATGCCAAGAGGACGTGCACTACTGCATATTAATCAATAAGATGTGCGCGTTGCATATCATGTACTCATCTTCATTTAAGTGCGACTCTTTAAGTCATACTTGAATATTTGTGAAACAACCCCCAGGTCTGCGTCGTGTCATAAAAATTTAAAATTACTGAATGTCACTGGCCAAAAATGTCCAGACTAATTCATCGCTGCCTATAAGGTAGCCTAGCCGTGAAGCAATTACATGATAATAATAATATTCAACATTTATATAGTGCTTCGTACAATGATTGAAAGTGCTGCATGCTATTACCCCGGCTTAGGCATGGTGACCCTAACCAGGTGCTGGAGCATTCAAGGGTGGAGAGTGGCAAGCGTATATTGCCAAAGGATGCGAGTGCCAAGTTGGGACAAACCCAAGAACTAGTAGTTCAAAGTCCGGAGACTTATCCACTGAGCCACAAAGAAGCGGGATCATTGCAAAGTGTGAGCTGGAAGCTTCTTGTCCCAGTATGAATTGATTCCTTGAATGCTGTAGCTTCCTTAATCCAGAGGCTAAAGTGTAGTGAGGTAATTCAGTAGCGAGTTTTCGCAATTGCAATGGGGACGTACTCTACAACTTGGTAAATCTATTGAAAATGCCTGTCAAATCACAAGAACAGCTGAGGGGTCTCTGTCAAAAATTGATGAACCGAGACAGTTGATCATTATATGTTTCAGAAAAGACAAGAAAATTGAATATGTTGTTTGTCCATAGTCACAGTTGACACTGCTGTTCTGATTCACTGATTTTCAGTAAAAACTGCTTTGTCAGGAAGGGCTTTTGATAATAGATTCTCTACATTGCAGAAAGCATCTGCATATTGGTTGCTAAACTATTGTTCATTGGCTCAAAAGGAAATTGTGAAGTAGTCATGTGACATAGGTATTTTGGCAAGTCAAGCACTTTATTTTTAGCACTTGCTGCTCCAGTCTCTTCAAAGGGAAGTTGCTTGTTTGTGTTCACATAGTAATCATAAGTGCACATCTGTATTTTGTGTGATAATAATTTGTTCAATTTTATTTCTCATTTATTTCACATATATTAATTTTTCATCCTTTTGCAGGCTGTCCCAGAAATGACAGAGATGTTGGACAAGTAATGGTGACCTAGACCAATTCGAATCAGTGTCATCTATGAGAACTCCCCTGATTACTTGTTCAACATTCATGGCCGGGGCATGTATCCACAAACTGCCCATTTCAAGACTGTATTGTTAAAGGAATGCCTGATGCTGTGGGTCATCTTGTGCACTGGGCAATCAATGTGATCTGATATCCTTCTCAATTTATTTCACGCATTGTTGGAATGAACACTAATGAAAATAACTTTCAGTGAACATGAACCAATTCATCATAGACTATGAGCTAGGATGTAATTTGCCAGCAGACACTGTATATCACTGTAATTATTGAATCCATATGATGATTCTTTAATACCTGATGTACAGATTAAATGAAGATATTGATAACACAACTACATGTACATGTCATGTATTGATTTTATTCTAAAAAGATACCGGTAATTAAATGTTCTTTAAAATACGATATATTTGTTTAATTTGTCTACACTACCATTCACAGTTCTTAAACTCACCATTACAGTATAAAAGCACAGATCAATTGATTTGGTTCACTGAACCTTTTTTCTCTGCTTTCATAGTGTTATAGTGAGTTAAAGACTTGTGACTTGTAGTGTAATCATGGATCCTACTAGTAGGATACATGGTGTAATAGAGCTCACTTATTAAATCAAACGCATTGGCTGGTCAATAATTGTTCAAGTTTCTGTTGTTTTATGGCACTTGGGTATGATATAAATAACCCCACCAGGGTGTGTTATTCATATCTGAAACAGAAAGAATGCCATAATGAATGACCTTATGATGATAACCTTCTGTACAGATTAAGCTGAAATGAAAATAATGGGTAATTCCATAAAGTAGTCAACCATTTGGACTCCTATTCCCCCATTTTCCCATGTATACTTCACCTCACAAACTCATAATTCAAAAGCATTACGAATGCACTCTTATGATATGAACGAGGAAATGGAGACATTTCAGGAAGGTCATGCTTATACATGAAGTAGTTGATCATGGTTAGACGTACACACTTTATAGAATTGCCCTGGAAACGACTGATGTCATTAAAAATTGTGTCTGAAGGGTTGAGAAGATTTAGCTTCTTATCTTGGAATATACGAAGAAACATGGTAGTTTTTATGCCTGTAATTAGATGAATACATATAAATGTACGAACGAATCCCCATCTCTCTGTTATTATGTCGAACATAGCTCTATACTTTGTCACCGTTACTGTCTAATGGGTTCACGCATTCTTTGATTTAAATATATTTTCTGTAAAATATTCTACTATTTGGGAAGAGAAACTTCTTTCATGTTCAATGATAAAATATTGGCTATTATCCATGTATAAATTTATTATCTGTGGTTGTATTTTGCACAAAATGAATATTCCTGTGATGTTGGGTGAAAGATGATGTGTAGCAATATGTTGATAAAGATATGAATAAAAAATATGAAATTTTACCTCAAATTCTTTATCGTTTGCATTTCATTTGGTTGCCGATTTCATTTTCATGTTTGACTGGTATATACATGTCATTTTAAATAGCCTAGCATAATCCAAAATTTGAATACAGGGAATTTGGTTTAATCTAACTTGGCTATTTCAGACATGGTTTTTTGGGGAGGGGGAGGTCAACTTAACTCCCCCTTGGGTCGAAAACAATTGGGCAGACTATAAGAAAGTAACGAGCATTAAATGTCAAAATCACTAATTCCATTGAGATTCTCCCATCGGCAATTCGACCACAAATCTTTACATCACACATAAACAACCTTCCCCATCATACACTGAAAATAGACCCCAAAATATGAATATTGATATACATGTACAACTGACCAACACAAAATATCAAACTACTCAGAATTTCATAATTGTTTTTAAAAAGTACATGAACATTTTATTTCTGCTATGACATTAACTATCCACATTCATGAGTATGATCTGATGTGAAGGGATAGACAGTGAAATAATCTCATTTAACCCTAAAATGGCTGGGGGGGGGGGGGTTTCTGCGATCATTCCTCCGCGCGAAATTTTTTGACTGCGCCACTCGCAGAGTTTATACATTTAAGTCTCGCGCATATTTTGAGACCAAATTTACAACGCCCGGGTACGCGGTTCCGAAATTACGCAACATTTTGAAAGTGCATGTCAGACCAAAAATTGTTCCAAAACGTGATTTTGTGTACAAAGTCAATGCAAATTGAGTTTTCTCATCTTATTCATAAAGATTATTTTTACTTCAAACAGCTGAAAGCAATTGATTTTAGCATAATTATGCTTCAAAAAGATTGTGCAATAAATCTGGTGAAAAAAACAAAGAAAAACAAAAGGTTAAAAAACAAAGAAATTAATAAAACAATAAAATACATAAGAAATTGATTTCCAAACCGAAGTTTTTTTCAATTGCCATTGTTAAGAATGCTACAAAGAATATTTTTACCACAAATAAGCATTCTAGGAGCTTTATTTAGTGAATTAGAGCAAAAAGTATGATTTATGCATAAATTAGCATAATTAATTCATATAAAATAAAATCTCATTATTTTGGAAAATTTTACCATACAGCCTTGTAGATTACATCGCACACTACCAGCGTGCAAATTTTTGCGGCACTCGCGCGATCGGCGGCCGAGATCTCAGGGGGGGGTTAAATCAACCCCCCCCCCCCCCCCCCCCCCGGCCACAGAACAGCCAAAAAAGCCCGGCCTAGTTAGGGTTAATACATGTATGATACTTGAAACTCAGTTCAAGAAAAGTAAACTGAACATGATAAAGGAACATACATCTACATGTGACTTGGCTTGATACATCCATGTATTTCCTCCCATAAGGGGATTAACTTTCATACATTCAAACGTATTTTCTATTCCTGTAATTCCAAAGTTATCAATAATTTAGAATGAAAAATAAAATGCATGGCAGGGAGACGTCAATATACATGTACACCAATTGCTTAAGGAGTTCTGTGACAATCATTATTCGACATAATTCAAGAATTACATCATTCAGCCAGAATTATATAACTTTACACTAATTACCAAATTGGAAGATCAAAGCCTGATAACCAAAGTGGCAATTTTACTAAGGTGTGGTATAAGAGTACATATAAAATTCAATTGTCTAGATGTTTCTGTCATAATTCAAAGCAATGGTCATTTTCATTCAGTTTGAGCTTTTTACTGCTTTGCTATAAAGGTGATGGCAGATTGTGCAATTACTGTGCCTTTTCTGAATATAGCAGCATACAGAAGAACCACGTTTCCAAGAAAGGAAGTATGTCTTTATATGCCTTTCAAACAGAGGATCATGGGTTCAACTCCCAGCAAGATATTCATCAACATTGTCCTGCTCTCGACCCAGGTGAGGCTATATATATATATATATATATATATATATATATATGAATCATAAAATTGATCTTCATACATATTCATGATTGTACTTTCTTCTGGACTAAGCCTAAGGCACATAAAACCCAGACAAAAATTTGTTTTGACATGCTATACTTCCCTCAATCGAGCCCAAGTATGTAGGTTTTATTTTCAGTGAATGTTGGTTTAAATGAATTTAATAAAAAATAATAGACACTTCTTCCTATTAAAATGTTTTTTATTGATAAGTTTCTTTGTTTTGTTTCGAGTTACCAAACATAATGAAACCAAAATCATCACCCTAAAATACTTTTTTTTTCAATAACCTTAAAATACTTCTTTTTCTTCTTTATTATAAACGCAACAAGTGGAACACCTCTGGCTGTCTCGCCTGCATTACGTGATTCGATATAGCAGCAGTGCCGACTTTTAAAACAGCTATTAAATAATTATTCACAAAAGAAAACACTCATATGATAATAAAATACTATGTCCATTGACCCAACATGACCTTTGACCATGTGACCTAAGATGTGTGCAAAATAATCATTCGTACTAGACTACCCTTGTTTCATGAACTACATGTGTAGATCCATAAACTTTCTAAGTTATGATGCCAATTCAACAAATACCCCTAACATGGCCAAAGTTCATTGACTTTAAATGACCTTTGATCTTGGTCATGTGACCTGAAACATGCACAGGATATTCAGGGGTACATGGTTACTCTATGTCCAAGTTTCATGATCTAGATCTATAAACTTTAAAAGTTATGATGACAAGTCCACAAATACCCCCAACATTATCAGTTTGTTGACCCTAAATGACCTTTGACCTTAGTCATGTGACCTGAAACTCACACAGGATCTTCAGGGATACTTAATTGCTCTTATGTCTAAGTTTCATGCACTATATCCATAAAATATAAAAGTTATGACAATTCCACAAATACCCCCAACATGGTCAAAATTCATTGACCCCAAGTGACCTTTGACCTTAGTCATCGACCTGAAACAGGATGTTCAGTGATACTTGATTAACCTTATGTCCAAGTTTCATGAACTAGGTCCTAATACTTTCTAAGTTAAGACGACATTTCAAAAACTTAACCTTGGTTAAGATTTCGATAATGATTCCCCCAACATGGTCCAAGTTCATTGACCCTAAATGACCTTTGACCTTGGTCATGTGATCCGAAAATCAGGCAAGATGTTCAGTAATAAGTTTCATGAACTAGGTCCACATACTTTTATGATGAAATTTCAAAAACTTAACCTTGGTTAAGATTTCAATGTTGACGACGCCGCCGCCGCCGCCGTAAAAGCGGCACCTATAGTCTCGCTCTGCTATGCAGGCGAGACAAAATGTGATACATTTTACAAATCTCAAGTATGAACTTTGCAGAATATTAACCAAGTTCATATATTAATGTCATGCATCGATTCTTGATTTCAAGAACTCCATAGGAAATTGATATCAGACTATTCAAAAGCATCAGTGTGTATACGTTTCGGCATATGCTTTACCTGGACTTCTGCCTGAAAAGAAGACTACACATTCATGTGAATGTGAAACAACTATAATGAACATACAGGAGGGTGAACACATAGCCAAAAATATTGCAAAAAATGGATTTAAATGAAATAAATGAACATAAGATAAAAGGAAGAAAATCACAGATTGCAGTGAACTAAAGGGATAGCTTCAGAATTTACATGAACAGTGCTCATTGCACAAACCAAAGTCACCATAATAATTATAAAACATTGTATGATGTAAAGCGAAATATATCAGGATCATCATTGCAAAAAGAAAACAAGAACCAACATGATTTGATTCAAATGACATTGAAAAAAATGGAAATAGATAGTAATATTACTATAAATCTTGTGTGTTCATTACTTATCAATATCTAAACTACATATACTTCTACTATAATATACAATGAAAAAGTTCATCCACTTAATCACATTTTCAGTCTTGAATAAGCAACTACTTTGCATACTCACATCAGACTTTACAACCAATATCAGGTTGCTGTTGCATAAAGTTATTGTGTTAACTCCGCATTCCATCGGTAATTTCCATGGAATCCATGGTTTTGAATGGCTGCTGAGCCCCGTTACTATGGTAATTACAATCGATGGCAAAGTTACTGTAATGGCAACTGCTGTACTAAACTCGCAGACTTCGCCCATCTCTAGATGAAGTTGCTGGCATATACCTCTAACAACAGATTGTTGTATTTTGTATTTTTCACACTCATGAATGAGTTTTGTGAAACTTGGACCCTATGATGTTAACACCAGTACTCCTCTGTAACTTTATGACGGCGAAAGAATTATCCAATTTTCATTCCAATAGAATTGTAGCAATAATCGTTTTAGGACCAGTTCTAAAATTATTAATATCCCTATACATGTATAATGAAAAACTTATTCATTTGAATTTTATGTTAGAAAACCATATTTTAAATTGTCACTATCTGCTAAATATCTATCCTATGCTGCCAAGGGAGTGTTTCTAGTGTTACAATCACAAGGACCAAGTTTCACAACACCACCATTCATTCGTGAGAAAAATACTATATAATTTTTATAGGGGTGTGAATAATTTTGTTGTTAAATGTATGTATTCTATTTTGGAAGTATGCCATTATCTTGCATATAATGCTGTAGAATACACACACTGTTTTTGTTTGTGTTTTTTTTTTTTTGAGGGGGGTGATTTGGTGAAGTGAATGATGTGATTGAGATATTTATGAATTCATAGACAAAAAGTGGTTGACAATTGGAGCATTGAGGCATTGAAATCCCACCATACGAATAATTTTGGGGACTCACGACACTAGATGTAACGCTCTTCAAGTCAGAATGTGGAAGCAGGAGTGTGATCAAATGTTATACTTCAGTCTTTCATTCGCACTCCTTTATCCCAGGTTCATTGTACAATTGTCATTCATCAGATCTTAATGATTACAATTATAAAATATTGTAAAGAGAAAAAAGAATGATGTTGGATGAGTAAAGAAGTTGGAAAATTATCACAGCTAAAGGATGTTCCTTACAAGATTCTTCAATGAAAATGGGATGGATGCATTTCACAAAACACCCTGCAAGTGATTTTCAATGATACACCTACTCTCAGCCAATCATAAACAATGATTTCAGTAGCTTATAACACTTTGTAAATGAAAATCAATGAAAAGAAACAGCATGAAACATTCCACTGATTGCAGTGTAGTGGTGATCCTTGGAAGGAAACTCCTTTCAACAGTCGTCAATGAGAGGGATAAAAGTTGATGACTGGTAAAGCCGTTATCCCTTGTGATTGGTGTGTGTGTGTTAGCCATCTTGCTTTCATCTAAGCCCAGCTTTCATAATGCCAGTGAGTAGCATCGCAGATATGTGACTGATAGTTTGAACACAGAGGGCAGTCGTCATTTCTTACCTTTAGCTTTTGCTTCTTTTGCTGCAAGAGAGATAGAAATCGGGACATATTATATATTAACAATTTCTGCTCAAGAGCCAGGACAGTTTACTATTTAGAATGTAAACAAATGTCAAGGTAACAAATGTGTCTGATAATTATTTGTATTCTGTAATTATTATTCCGAGCAAAATAATGTGCATCATATCTTGTAAGATTGCATGTGGATACTTGTTAACTGATAAACTGCCTACATCTCAAAACCACGGCTGGTCAGTAGAACTGGTTATTCGTATCAGTCCTAATAGCCAATGTTCATATTAGCTAAAAATACATGACTTGTCATATGACAGATTTCATCCAATCATTTTATTACGATCCTTATCATAGGGATGACAATCCCATAAAATGAATAGCAGTATTTGGGAGATGGAAAAAAAAATTGGGGTGTAAAAAATAATATTTTCAAATTTCTCCATTAGACATGTGTATAATATGATTTTGAGGTATTTTGCAGTATTTTCATTTTAACCCTTATTTAAGGGGGGGAGAGAGGGTGGGTCAATTTGACCCTACCTCAACAAATTTTGTCACTATGCCACTGCGCGAATTTTTTTTTACTGCGCTGCTTGGTGACTTTTTTCTTTCAGTCTTGCGTATCTTTTGAGATCAAATTTGCAACGTCTGGGTACACGGTTCCAAAATTAGGCAACATGTAAGTGCATGCCAGACCAAAAATTGCTCAAAAACTTGATTTAGCGTACAAAGTCAATGCAAATTGTGTTTGTAAACCAAATATCATTTTATGTATGATTATTTTTACTTTTGTTGGTTTAAATGGATTTATTTTATGCTTTTTATGATCACAATATGATCCTAGAGGAAGTTCATAAAAAACAATAAAATACATAGGAAATTTATTATGCTTTAGCAATTTTTTTTGGTAGATATTTGTTAGAAATGTAAGAATTGATAGTCATGAAAAATTAGCATTCTACTAGCTATATAAAGTGAGTTAAAGGCAAAAACATGCACAAAACACAAAATTTATGGCAAATTTCATACGCTTATTTGCATAATTGATTTATTTCAAAATATAGGTACACAATCAATTTTCTGAAAATGTTACTATACAGTTTCCTAGTTTACTTCTATGCACATGCAAACATTTGCGGCGATCACGCAATCAGTGGCCGAGATCTGAAGGGGGGTAAAATTGAACCCCCCCCCCTCCCCGGGTATATCCTGGTCTGAAATAGCCAAGTTAAATTATCAAAGAAGAATAAAATACTGCAAAAACAGTAACATTAGGAATCTCTCTATCACCTTTTATAAATAATTACCTTTTGCTTCTAACTCTTTTCTCCTTTGTGCTTCTTCTCTCTGCTTCCTGACGATGGCTAACCTGGCTAAGTCTGCTCTGGCTTCATCTGTCTTACCCGCAAGATGAGCTTTCATGTAACGCTCCTTTGCTTGTTGTTTCTCTATCTCTTCCCTGCAAACAGGGCAACAAAAAACAAACAATTCATTCAGAATTGAGTTAGCAATAATATAGCCATATCGATCTTTTTATCTCCCATCGAAGTCTATAAGTCATTAGCCTAGCTTTCAACTTAGGCCCCTCTATACTTCACTTGATTGGTTTTATTATTGTATATTTCATTTTGTCTCAAGTAACTATATTGTTGCAATATGTTGCATAATTTATCATGGAACCTTTTGGCCCAAATTCACAAAGGTGGTTTTGAAAACCACCGGCTGTACCCATGGTTTATGTAGATTTCCTGCATAAATTATGCTTAATTATCGCGTATAATAAGAAATGGCCAATGCTGATGCACGCTTTTCTCTGTGCGCCTAATTGCCGCCTTTTGCCATGGTTAAGTACGCTATTTTATTCATGAGTCCACTGTCTGAAGAGTGTACTCATTAATTCTAAACAATGGACTCATTAATAAAATAGCGTACTCAACCATGGCAACAGGCGTCAATTTGGCGCACTGTGACAAAAGCGCGCATCAGTATTGGACACTTTTTACATACACGGTAAATAAGTGTAATTTATACTAGAAATCTGCATAAACCATAGGTTCAACCGATGGTTTTAAAAACCACCTTTGTGAATTCGGGCCTTAAAGTTCTATATGTATTTCATTTTCTCATGATATTTCTATTCATGTTTTATAATCAATGTAAAATGTATGAATGATTTGAAAATTTGAAGGAAAAAAATGAAACTGAAACTGAGTTTGCCAGCACTTCCAGACATAATTGCATGGTAAATAAATGAGCTTGAAAATAAATGCCAGTCATGGTAATAGCAAGCAGCACTATTAAACATTGTATTTAGCATTATATCCCTCTTATGAATATTCATGAGTATTCTAGATAAATGATTGGTCAATTCGCGATCATGTGTATAATTTCAATAGGAAAGCACGTTGCTGCAAATAGCTCCGTATAGTTTTCTTCTAGCTCCGTATATTTTTCGATATACTATCATGGGGAGAACTGCGCTTGCTCATGCTCGATATGTTCCCTCAACGTTGAATTGCGCATGCTCCCCGACTTGACCCAGATCGATCATCCGCAAAAAGTAAATAAAAAAAAGCTCTCGCTCAAAATACCGTACTGACAATCTGAAAAACAGTGTGGAATTGGGTCTAGATTACAATGCAAAAAATATAATTCCAACGGCCATTATACAGGATCATTTAATTTGGAATAAACATAAGGTGAGTCAAGATCTGATACTAATTTTTAGAGCATACATTTAACTGCACGTATTTATTTACATTTTGAGTGCCACTGGCACTGCAGCAAAGGTCAACGCATCGCAGCGGACCTCTCATTAAGTGCAGTCGGGTAGAAGCCGCGCGCAGCCTACCCAGGAACTGTCTAGCATTAGCTCGACAGGCTTACGGAGTAGGACTAGATCTGGCAACGTTAGATTTGGTCGAGATTGGTTAATCATCAGCAAGGACTAGGTCCACACGTTAAAGAGGGATATAAAACAAATATATCAGGCGTTTCTGTCGGAAGCATAGTGGGAATTATTAATCCTCGGTTGGACTGGCAATGTAACTATTTTTCGCCCCTCGGGAAAAATAGTAATTGCCAGTCCAACCTCGGATAAATAATTCCCAGTATACTTTCTCAAAGCCCGATATATTTGTATACTATATTAATATGGCATGTTATCATTATTAAAACTATGTCAAACCTTTCTCTTCTTGAAAGTTGAGTTGGTCCCTTGTCAACATCTACGTTAGAGGCTTTCTGCATCTTCTGTACTCTCCTGTTAGGATTCTCTATTTCTATGAGGCCCTCCACTCCTTTTGCTTTCTGCACAAGGATATCAAGAGCTTTGCATTAGGTTCATAATGATTTGTACAGTATGAATAAACATAACTTTTTATCCACTGTCTAATGTGTCCAGTTATATTGAAAGCCCAAGGCATATTGAAAGAGGGCATGGGGGGGGGGGGGGGATGAGAATAAAAAACACCTGTTATCGAAACACACTGAAATAAATGCTATTTGAAAATTCACTTGAGGCATGGAGACTTTTCATTATTAGATTTTTAGATTAAGCGATTAAGTTTGACTTAAATAAGACTTGCTGAAGTCATGCCTAAAATCCTGACATGCACATGATTTGACCAATGCGTTGATGTTTTTTTATACCGCGCCCAACAGGGAATTTAATTGCAAAGATTTGCTCTCAGCCAATCAGATGTAGGGATTTCCAGTAGCTTACAACAACAGGGGGGGTGTTTCACAAAGATTTAAGTATGACTTAGAGTCGCACTTAATTGCCGTTTCAACTGAATAAAAAGCATAACCGCCGCATTGGTCAGATCATGCAAAGAGGACGCGCACTGCTGCGTATTGATCAATTAGATTGCGCGTTGCATTTCAGATACTCGTTGGCATTTAGGTGCGATTTAAGTCATACTTAAATCTTTGTGAAACACCCCCCCCCCCCCCCCCCCGGCTGTTGAAAATCACTGACAGAAGTCTTTGTGAAATGCTCCCCTGATGTACACTTACCGTCTCTTCCTCCTCACTGCTCTCATCTTCTGAGTCAGAGGGGGGCATCTCTCCTGCTCGAGCTTGCGGATTGGAAAAACTGTCGTCATCTTCATCTCCCTTTGACTGAAGCCATACACAAAAGAAAGATAGAGAAAGAGGGGAGAGAGAGAAAAGGAAAGACAGACAGAGAGACAGAGAAAGAGGAAGATAGATAGATAAAGAGAGGTAGAGAGACAGACAGAGAAGAAAGGAGAGAGAGAGAAAGAGGAAGATAGGCAGATAAAAAGAGGTAGAGAGACAGACAGAGAAGAAAGGTGTGAGAGAGATAGAAACAGAGAGAGAGAGAGAGAAATATATTGTTATGAGATGAACACAACATTATCAGGCTCTCTTATTTATTTGTGTGAATTATAAATGAAAATACAAATAAAAGGCTTGATTTATTTTCCAGCACAATTCAATCACAACATATATATGTCAATTAAGAATATTTAAAGACTGCAAGAGAACGTACAAAGACATAAATGTTTATCGTGTGTATTCATTGTACTTTATTTTTTTATCATTTTTTATCCTGCTCTAATTACAATGTAAAATTTCAGATGCAAAAAATCCCTTTACATGTAAATCCATCATATCCTTATCTATTGTCCATTTTTCCTTGAAAGCATTGATTATTTGGAAACTACCAAGGGAATAAGGAATATTCCCTTCATTCTCAACTCTGAAAGATTGATTTCTGGAAATTTATAACACCAATGTGTACATTCTGGTGAAGCCAACACAAATCGGTCATTCTTATCTATAGGATACAAAACACATTTTATGCCAAATGATAGCTTATCCAAGAATATAAAACCAAATAGAATCACTAATTTGAAACCTAAACATTCTTTTTGGCTTCTTTAGTACCGGTGGGTAAGCTCTGTTGGTAGAGCGTCCGTCTCACAACCGGGAAGTCGGGAGTTCAAGCCCACAATACCCTACACTTCATCAAGATATAACTGCCGCTATTGTATTTATATTTACTTTAAAGATAGAAAACACTAATTCAATTTTGGAGACCCCCTTGAAATTTACAGAAATCCAACAGTATATTGATCACGTAAGGTTTAACATGTCTTTCAGAGGATGAAATACAGTACATGACAGACACGAGTGACTTCACCCTCAGGACAGTCCAAACTGCCCCTAAAATTCCCCCAAAATGCATGCCTTGGGCAGACCTGCCAACCTCTGGGAATGAAAAATTATATTCTATGATAAAAAAGTGAATTTTTCCACAAAAAAGTGTATTTCATAATAAAATGCGTGGCGCACTCGCTCATCGCGGCAATCAAGCTGCATTCTAGCTAAAATGTGCACTGCTCTTGCAGATGAAAAAAAAAAAACATTTACACATGTGTATATCTCACCCTGGTTTTAACAAAATGATTGAAAAAAAAAACAAGTTACCTGAAATTACATTGATCTAATAACTATATTAAAGTTTTATGAAGAGACATATAGAGATGATTTTTGTCAATAAATTACGATTTTGTAAAAAAAAATAAATAAAAAAACGCCAAAAACGTACTGGTTGGCAGGTCTGCTTGGGGCAACCACTCTTTCTAGAGTCGCCTCAAGATCTGTTACCAACAATAATCAAGATCATTTTGAAAATCAATATTCTAATATATGGCAGAATAATGATATTAGCATTTAGTGCATAATTTGTTGTTAGCCCTAAAAAAGTAGCCCTTAAAATTAACATTAAAATGGCCCCCAAATTATGCAATCACCCTAATGTGGAAAAAGATACCCCCTTGAAAATTCAAATCATTACCTATCCTGATATATTTAACAAGAAGCATGTGATATTCAGTTTGCCTGTAAAAATAATATAGCAGTAAATATTATATTTACCTTTGCTCTGGTTCCTTCTGCCTTCATCTGCGCATCTACTTCTTCCGGTGATGTAAATTTACGGGCACGACCTTTGTGCTGGGGTTTTGACCTTCCTCCGCCACCTCCACCTGCACCAATGAAACGTAATCCACAAACGTTAAACAAACAACGGTCAAAATACTTTTCTGGTTTCCAATCACGTCTCAAAAGTAAGAATCTAATGTAGTATTGCAATAAATTAATTCTGGCAACTGGATCATTGCAATGCCTCCATCATCATCATCATCACCATCCTCAATAAATGTGCACATAGAGTCGGCTTCTCAAATTGCATCATGTTACATGTAGGAGATTTTGCTCTTTTTTTTTTAAATATTGTGGGATTCTGTTCAGAACAACAAGCATAGAGGAGCTGTAAAACATTACATGCAGATTCCAGAAGTCACAGATATTCATGCCATGAGACGATATCCAGTGCAATTTATGTATGGACATTGGACCGAGTTTTCCACTCAGTTTCAGCCTATTGACATTGCATTGTGAAATTGCTTTTTATGACAATATAAACCTAGATGGTGACGATGTTATTTAAGTTCTGATAAAATATATTAAAGCTTGAATTTTATCCTTCTTGATACTTGTAAAGAATTGCATACAATGCTACATACATATTTAACACTCAGCTGCTCATCCCTCCTAAAAAAATTGTAATCAAATGCCCAGGGTCTCTAAAATCAAATGCTTCATATTATACATGTATAACAAATTGTTGAAACAATGAAATACATAAGGAATTGGTGAAACAATCAAATACATCAGAAATTACTATTCAGATGTACGCTTTCAGAGGCGCAGATATTTTTTGACGTCTTGCAAGGTTGTTTCAAAGAGACAAAATATTAAAGCTGATTTTTAACGTGCATGCCTATGAAAACCATCCAATATTGAAAATATTGGACGAAATTAATATTTTTCCCCGCCCACAAGATTATCATTGGTTGATAAATTATTGTGCCCATGAAGCTATTGTTACGTCACAATGTAATTGCATTGCATATTAGTTGCCAGGTGTGGTAAAGGAGCGTCAATCTATTAAATTAAAATGCGCTTGCACTATACGCTAGCGCTAGTGCATCTTTACTTTATTACAGAGATTTCCTTTTTTTAATGACAATACTCAGGCGCCATGCTCATGATTTACAGGATTGCCATAAATGATAGCTACTAAAAACAATTTTGTTTGCTTCTTTACTTTATGTTTAGCTTTGTGGGGGTATCTAAATAATAATAAGAATATTGGATGACCAATTTTCGTGGGATGCGTAGAAATATTGTTACTTGCTGAAGAACAATATTGGATTTGTCTCCGACACATCCAATATTGTTCTTCAGCTCGTACAATATTTTTTCGCATCCCACTCATAGCCATCCAATATTCCCTAAATAGCACACTTGTATTTTTATATGGTCATACAAAGTACAAAAGGAATGATAATTTTCTTATGTCAAAAAAGACCCCGTACATATATGTATACAATACTAAAGTTGACAAAAAAGCTTGTAATTTATATTTTTTTAAACAAAGAAATACATTAGAAATTACAAAAACAATACTTTAAACAAATTCATTAAGAAAATTATCTACATGAAGCTGTTTTGATGCCGACTAAATCATATAAATTATCTATCATGATTCATGATCACCTTCATTTGGCAAAAAAAGAGGCAATTGTTATTTTGCGTAATTTGCATAATTAATTAGAATTAATTAGAAGAAATTATTGTACACATGCATATATAATATCAAGAAGAAAAATTACAAAGTGACATGATTACACATCAATTGAGCTTTCTTTCACCTTTCCATTGATACCTAAATTACTTCAAAGGGCTCACAAACAAAGAAGTTAACGTTAGAGCCTGTTGAAGACTTCAAAATGGTAACAAAAGTCGGTTATGTATTCCATTGACTTTACATTATTAAGACAATGGCCACAAATTTGGATGAACATGCGCGACTTTATAAACTGAAATAACTTTATAATTCCTTGATGAAAATTAGAGATCTTGGTATCATTTGAAAGAACTTTTTAAGAGCTTTCAAATGACACTATTTGATGATTTCCATTTTTTCGGTCACATACCTAATGTTAACTTTAGAATGACTGAGAGTGGTTCATTGTCATTGATTATGAGCCAGTTAGTATAATAATTAATACTAACCTCGCAATACGTGTGAGTGATTATGAGCATGAGTGGAACGAGGCGAGACATTAATTGTATCACATAGATCTATAACTGATTCATGACTAGACCACTCCTAGTACCAATGAGGTCCAAACATTAACATGTATGGACCTCATAGGCGACATTACCCAAATTATGGGTTGGACAATGCTGTTCTGATTTCCAACCCAAGACTTTGGTAAATGTACACCTTAATACAAGTTAGAGTTATCCGATATACCTTTCATTCGGTCGGGAAACATTTATTTAGTTGTAAAAATAGTTGAAATTAAAATCGATTATTGTTAAACTTACATTTCAGGCCCTTTTTGTTGATTTTCGGTGAGCGTTCCACACAGTTGCGACGAGTGATCAACTCCAAAGTGATACGCGTACTGGTCAGCTGATCGGTCAGGTGATCGGTTGGTTATCTTTTTGTCAGACGTTTATAATTTATGTTAAGCGTATCAATCTTCAGTATCTTGATTTCAAAGCATCAGTATTGCAGAGAAGTCATTATTGATTGGAATCAGTGGCGGATCGGGGAGGAGTTGGGGGTGAGCATTTCTGCCCGTTCCCCTTTTGAGATTTATAGTAAACATTTTGGAATTAAATATGTTGTTAATACTAGTTATGTGCCCCCCTCTCTTATGAGAATCACAGCATTATTTGTAATGGAGATATTTCGTTCATATTCTTTTCTCTTTTTTGCCTTTTTTTTGCTTGTCAAATTTTACTGGGAACAAATTAACAATATGACTTTCTATACATCACTTTTAGGGACAAACTTTTTATGGGGGTGGGGGCTTGCCAAATATAACGGTGGAAAAAATTACCTTCTTTTTTAGTGACAACTTCAAAAAAAATTGTCAAATTTTACGCGAGACAAAATGACCTTCGATCACTATTAGTTAAAAACCATTTTCCTTTTTTTTTTTTTTTGGGGGGGGGGGGCTTGCCAAATTTTGCGTGGGACAAAATGACCTTCATTTTAGCCCAGCTAAAGCTCGGGTAATAATAGCAGGGCCCGCTGGGAGAACAGTTATCGGAACTGAAGTGGTTACTCTGGGTAAATATACCTCTATTTGTTATTATTATTATTATTTTTCAGTGACAACCTTTTTTTATTTGCCAAATTTTATGCGAGACAAAATGACCTGCGATCCTTATAATAGTTAGAAACTTTTTAAAAAAATTGGGGGGGGGGGCTTGCCAAATTTTACGCGGGACAAAATGAAATTCATTTTTTTAGTGACAACCTTTTTTTCATTTGTCAAATTTTACGCGAGACAAATTACCTTCGATCATGACTATAGTCCGGTACTATAGTAAAAAACTTTTTTTTTTTGGGGGGTGCCAAATATCACGTGGACAAAAAGACTTTCCCTTTTCTTATTCTATTTTTTTGTGGGGGGGGGGGGGACTGGCCGAATATTACGCGGACAAAATGACTTTCATTTTGAGTGACCATTTTTTTTTAACTTGTCAAACTTAACGCGAGACAAAATGACCGTTTTTTTTTTGTAAGAACCTTTTTTGGGAATTGTCAAATTTTACTTGAGAAAATTCACCCCGAGCCCCCCCCCCCCCCCCATTTTGGAAAATCTTGGATGCGCCTCTAGTTTGAATCATAATGAAGATTAAGATCATGCGTATATATAGCTTAGGCCTACATCCACGGCAGAGGCGTAAGCCGCCGGGGGCATGCAGGCTGGCCCTTGATCCCCAGTGGATTTCACCGGAAAAAAAACGGGATAAGAGTAAAGGAATGAAGGAAGGAAAAGAAAGACAGACAGACAGAAAGAAAGAAAGACAGAAAGAAAGAAAGAAATAGAGAGGGAAAGGGAAGAGAAATAAAAGGCCATAAAAAAGCAAAAGGAAAGAAAAATGCATGCAAGAATTTTATGTCAAAATCTATGATCGCAAAATTGATATTTGTAATAAAAGTGACAAAAGCTTTGCTCGCTCGCCTCTTTATCTGGTAGGCGCGTAGCTAGGGGCGGTGCCCCCCCCCCCCGAAAAGTTCCACCCCCCCAAAAAAAAAGAAGAAGGAGGGAAAAGATAAAAGAAAAAGCAAAATGAGACAAGGGGGGTGTATAACTTAGTTTATAATCATGTGCTTTTCCTTTTTTTTGGGGGGGGGGTCAAAACAATTAACCTTAACGAAATGTTTTTATATAATTAGGTACAATTGCTAAATATCCAGGGGTATCGAGACCCACCTGCTGATATTGCACTGGGGGTACATGATGGAAGGGTTAGGCCCAGTGATGGCCCCCGAATGTTCTCCAACCAAGATAAAAAAGAAATGAAGGGAATTAATGAAAACAAAAGGAAAAGTGTAAGGTAAGATATCTATCTCAAATTTAGATTTGCACGAAAAGGTTTTTTCTCGCTTGCTTCACTCGCTTGGAACATATAAAGCAACTTTATTCCCAAGCGCCATGTAGGCCTACATTGGCCCTCTTTCTTTCTTTTACTCATCACGCTATACTGCCACACAGGGGTTTGCCCTAATGATCGTGGACAATCATAAAAGATATCATTTTCATACCATGTGACTGGGAAATTTTTGGCTCCACCACCCCCCCCCCTCTCGATCCCTGCTTTCGATTTTGACTTGATAGGGGCCTATACCTGATGTAATTTGCTTCCATATAAAATCATAACGGAAAGAACGCCTTGAGTACAGGCCAAACAGCCTAACGACATTGCTGTGTCACGTGACAACTAGTATTAAACGAGGATGTACACAACCCTATGGCGACAAGGTTAGTCGCAAAAGTTGAGCAAGTTCTGGACAAAAAGGCTTCAGTACCCCAAGAAAAAACCAGGCGAGTACTATTTATACATTATTTTCCATAAGTAGTATCTAAGGTCTAATTTAAAAATAGATTTCGTCATGGAGCTCCACGGTAATATCTAGTAATTTAAGTCCAACTTCTGATTCGCGTGCACTCACTTTTTTAACACAGGAATTGATAGGCATGGTGCCTAGAGTGGACTAGACCAAAAGCTTCGGTCTCTGTTATGTTGGTTGTTCCGCTGAACTCCGTTGGCTCCACTCTACCTTGAGCAAAGTTCGTGCAGGCTCCACTCCACTTCACTACCGCTACACTACGCTTCACCTACCCAAACTTCGAGACCATGAACTCGATCGGATATTCCGAGTGACAAAAGGTGGGATTTTATGGGGAGAAAATACAAAATTCATGCAACATCACGATCTTTAAAAACAAGTGCAACTAATATTCTTACTTTACACAAAGTTTCACTTTTTTTCCATGCTTCTATCAGTCTCAAAATTGATGATTTAGAGCCAACATGAAGTTCCTCACACGTATAAATATTAATGCGCATGCGGGAGCACTCCTAGTACCAATGAGGTCCAAACATTAGCATGTATGGACCTCATAGGCGACAATGCGTTAAAAACAGGTTAGAACTTCTAACCGTACTGTTTCCTGCACCCAAGTATGATATTACTCCCAAAATATGAGTTTTGTCCTCGTTTGTTTATCATTTATTAAAAGATTGCCCATTAAATATATTCCTATTCCTAATTTGAATTTAATAAAATAAAGGGAAACTTACATTTGAGTCATTTTTCGATCTTTTTTTGGCAGTCAGTCCGGTCACCGTCGAGTGCGGTCGAAAGCGGTATGAAGCTGATTTTCAGATCACGTGATACTTGTGGTCATCACCTGATCAATCGACTATCCTTTTTTAAAGACCGCAACAATTATAAATTTTATTATAAAATATATATAGAATAAATTATTGCATAATATTATGTATATTTCTACAATTAAAAAATATTTTGTGATATAAATTTAATATTTGACGTAAAAATCGCTATTGAACAAAATATCTATTAAAAAATAAAAAATCAAACAAAATAAAAAAGCCTTGGACACAGTGCAAAAAACCTAACGATTTGGCCGCGTTGTTAACAACTATCGTAAGGGGCGCTTTATTTATAAATAAAAAAGAATATGCAGCTGTCTATGGCGACGTGGTTTGTCGCGAGATTTGAGACAAATCCGTGGGAATTCTTGAGAAAATACATCAAAAGAACCGGTGAGTACCGATTAAACATTATTAAAGTTGTAAATAGATTATACATACCTTATAGATTTAGTTTTTAAGGTGATATTAGTGCTTAGTTCTAAGCTAGGGAGGCCCAAACGCGCGTGAGCGGAGTCCCACTTTATTAACACGGGTAAGTATTGCGGTGTCGCCTAGAGTGTGCGGGAGGTACCCGGGTCTGGTCCGAGCTCGGACCCTCGCGCGCATGCGATGTTCTGAAATCGGCAGCGAATTATTACGTGTGAGGAACTTCATGTTGGCTCTAAATCATCAATTTTGAGACTGATAGAAGCATGGAAAAAAAGTGAAACTTTGTGTAAAGTAAGAATATTAGTTGTACTTGTTTTTAAAGATTGTGATGTTGCATGAATTTTGTATTTTCTCCCCATAAAATCCCACCTTTTGTCACTCGGAATATCCGATCTAGTTCATGGTCTCGAAGTTCGGGTAGGTGAAGCGTAGTGTAGCGGTAGTGAAGTGGAGTGGAGCCTGCACGAACTTCGCTCGAGGTAGCTCCACTCACCAAATACAGAGACCGAAGTTCTAGCTCGATCAGTACAGGGGCCTCAATGGCCATATGTTTATGTATTAAGTTCAGATAAACAGGGAAGTGAAGTTGCGCGACAGCCGAAGTCACTGTTTTTTCCCTTTTAAGTTTATTTTTCCCCGTTTTGGTGCATTTCAGGCCAAAACAGATTAATAATCTTAGGGTGTCTGGCAAAAAAAATTATTTTTCTTATTTTAAGGAAATATCACATTTTCTTTGTGAATTTGAACTTTTTGAAGAGAAAAAACCTTCAGACTGACAGAAATGTAATATTTTTTGAAAAAATCTAATTATTGGCTGCAAAAAAGAAGATTGAAATTGGGTCAATTTTCAGCATTTCCCTGCCATAGACTGTGTAGTTAAGAAATGGACACACACAAATCCTAATTTTTAGCTTCCGAGAGCTGTTATAAATTTATTATTAATGCCAAAAACTTGTCCAGAAAGTGTCTAATAGGAATTTTTATGCTCTTTCCGATGGTATGATTTTTATAAAGATTTGGAAACCAGATCACAATGAAAAATTGCGTCAAAGTGAAAAAATTTGTGCAAAACGGAAATTTCATTTTCCCATAGAAAACGCATGGGGAAATAACAATCTCAACACACACACAAATAAGGGTTTGCAATTTATCTCTAAATCCTTATTTCAAATAATCCCATAAACTTGTCCTTACTGTCAAAAGAAGCCCCTGAATTTTCTCTTTCCATACATGCCAAACAAAAGTTAATAATCAATTCAGATCACATTTTTTTAGCAGCCTGAATTTCCCAAAAAAAGTGTGCCATATTTTCCCCTAAATCAGCCTGCTTTAAGCTGACACTTTTCAGTGTGGCTTCAGACACCCTAATAATCACTCTAGGCGACACCCCAATACTTACCCGTGCTAATAAACTGGGACTCCACTCACGCGCGTTTGGGCCTCCCTAGCTTAGAACTAAGCACTAATATCACCTTAAAAACTAAATCTACAAGGTATGTATAATCTATTTATAAATTTAATAATGTTTAATCGGTACTCACCGGTTCTTTTGTTGCATTTTCAGACCATTTCTCACAATTCTTCGTAAATATTTGCGGCAAATTTTGTCGCCATAGACAGCTTAGCGTCCATCTTTATTGATAAATGGAGCGCCCTTTACGATAGTTGTTAATGCCGCGGAGAAATCGTTAGGCATTTTGGCCTGTGTTCAAGGCGTTCTTTCTGTTTTATTTTTATATTGAAGATTGTGCATTTGTTGAATAGCGCCGTCTACGTCAGGTATGAGATCGAGTGTATAAATACACTCTTCCAAAATAATTATGATTCCGACCTGGCGCTGTTTAACTTCAATCTCTTTCACCTAAATTAGCGATGAATGCTAGCATTATAAAATATATATTATTAACGTCTGACAAAAAGAATAACCAACCGATCAGCTGACGAGAACGCGAATCACGTGATCTTCATATATCAGCTTCGATCGCGAGTCAGAAGAGAGGAGCAGTTGCCCAGAAAATCAGGAAAAAGCCGTGAAAATGTAAGTTCCCCTTCATTTCTTTCAATTTTTTTTATTGCTAACAATGTATTCAATTAGTGAGATCGAAATGTAATGATTAGAGTGTACGATAGCTTGTAGTTTTGATAAAATACAAAAATAATCATCTTCACAAAGATTTCTGACACAAAATACTACTGATGTCGCCTATGAGGTCCATACATGTAATGTTGGACCTCATTGGTACTAGGAGTGCTAATAATCTTTATTTTGGTACAGTTCTTTTTATATATTTTTATGAAATAAAGACAGAAATCGATGAGCCCCGTCGGGGGAATTTGCATTATTAACCCCCTAATGGTGGCTGCACGATAGCGAGCCGTCTGTGTACGAGAGAAATTTTAAAAAAATATTATAAAATGTTGAAAAACTCCTCGAAACAGACGGCTGCCAGCTGTCTAATTCATGACATTGTCATTGAATTCTAAAGGTAACTTTAACTAAGCGTAAGCCTCCAAATGTCTTATGATAATCTTTAATTCAAAACCACCCTGTCACTTTTTTCTAGTTTTAACATAGTCATAGACATACCGTACATAGTTTTAGAACTAAGTAAGACTAAGTCATTAGACGATGTTGCTGCACAACATAAATAAGAACGAATGGGACCACAGTTTCATGAGTGACGGGCATGACAATTGACAGACAAACAAGGCAAAGCAAGCCAAGGATGGCACGTGTTTCACAGAGCAAATACAACCACATTTCCACAATACTCGCCTCTTTTCGGCATCTTGATAGTGAAGATGAATAATCCACTACTTGAATGATCTGACCGAAATTCTGATTTCTGGTATTCTGACTCTGTATTTCACACTCAAAATCAAAGATAAAGTTTCCTTCTGTTGCCCTTTTTACGTGTGTCGCAAGAGTGCCGGATAGTTACGGCGTAATCGATCGAATGCGGCTGCCGGCTATAGTATCCGACCAATATCCGGATGCTATACAGCAAACCACCGCCCCACCCCTAACCCCCCCCCCCCCGGAAAAAGCAGGAAAGAAAAAGCAGAAAAGAAAGAAAAGGAAAGGGAAGGGAATAGGGTGAAGACATGATTGATATAGTTTGTTGAATATATATATATGTCAAAATTAATCGAATCAAGGATTTTTTAAGAATAATTAAACTATAGGCCCTATATAGGCCTATTATTTCCCATACCTGGCCCCCCACGGGGGGGGGGGGGGGCAGTCAAATATATTGCTGTACACACGCGTGACCAAAAACGCGATTTCAGTTATGGACGCGGTTCGCACGTGGACTCGTTAAGGGTATCAAAAACACTGATTTTCAAGAAAAAAGGGTGCATGCAGGTTTGAGCGAAAGGCTAGTCAATGGTCAATCGCGGGGTCAAACGTATTTAGGGTATGTTTTTTCCCCAAAACTTTTTTTTTAAGACTAGCCAAACATGTTTAGGCCGTATGTTTTTTTTCCCAAGCTTTTTCCCCCGAGGTCATAGTTTTGCGACAATTACTTGTTTAGGGGCCAAAATGTGTAAATAAAGCCTGCGAAATTAAAACTTGTTTAGAGGGTCATTTTGCACACAGAGAAAAACTTGTTTAGTTTTTTTTTTTTTATTCCTTGGTCACGCGTGTGTACAGCAATATATTTGACTGGCCCCCCCAGGCCCGGTCCCTCAGAATTTTGGTTTCACCGTGCCACTGACACCTATATGCTATGTCATCCACAAAAGCATGTTTTAAAAAGGGTTGTTTTCATGGCCATGCGATGTTGCAGTGAAATAAAAATGAAAAGTATAGCATTTGCGTGGACCAGGTGGCCAGGGTTAATTAGGCCCCCTATATTTCACCCTATCATGAAAAATAGAATTTTTAAGCTGAGGCAAGCAAGGAGCTCCTTGAGGCATAATATAAGGTGAAATCTTGTAGGATAGGCTCTGAGGCCACTATGGGATCGAAGGATATTATATATATAGGCACGCGCCTATATACTTCTGTTTGAGACCAATAGCCCCCAACTCCCTCCCCCCCACCACCCCATCCCCCTTTAAGAAAACTTTCCCACGGAGACTTACCCTCTAGCTTTGACACAGATGTCTACACGGTGACACATTTGCTCCTGCGACAATAAATTACTCCAGGCTTCCGTCTAGGATGTAGGGTTGGGGTACCTAGGGTTTTATGTTAGGTTTAGGGTAGGGTATAGTGTTTAACCCAGGGTTGAAGTTGGTCATTCGATTAGTGTGTGGAATTTAGAGCAGAGACATTGTCGCCAGAGCAAATGTCATGGAACCATCTACATAAGATTACCTTCATCATGGACCCCCCCCCCCCACATTTGATGAAAGTTTCAGATTCAAAGGTTGGCAAGCAAGAGACGGAATGGCCCATCTCCTCCTCATGTCATCTACTCCCCTGCTTTGTAATCAAGTTTCTTGCTCGTAAATATAGACATTAAATTTGACTCCGATCCGTGCCTTTTATAATCTCTAGTCCTAATCCTTAAATGATTTGTTTCATTTTCAATCGTCATCATCAGCATAAATCAATCATTATCAGCAGCATAAGCAGTAGCAGCAGGAGCACTGCAGCAGCATCATCATCAGCATTGTCACCATCACCACCATCATTATCATCATCATCATCATCATCATCATTATCATCATCATTTATCATTATCACCATCATCATCACCATCACCATCATCATCATCACCATCATCATTATCATCATCATCATCACCATCAGCATCATTCATAATCATCACTATCATCATCATCATCATCACCATCATCATCATCATCCCCATCACCATCATCATCACCACCATCATCATCATCTGCTGTTATGATCATCAGCATCCATAATCATTATTCAGATATTTTATCCTCCCTCATCATTATCATCATCCTTATTATCATCCCTCATAATGATCATAATCACCAGCATCATCACCATCCTTCATTATCATTTTTATCATCCTCATTCCTTCTTTATAACTATTATCATCCGATTGTTATTATCAACCATTACCAGCATCAGCGTCATACTTCATCATCCATCATCAGCATCCTCGTTGGCATCCTTTATCATTCCCATTATTCAGCATCACACTGCAATTAACATTGTCATCTTTTGTCATTTCTCATCATCATCAGCATCATAATCATCATCATCGTTCACATCCTTTATCACCACCATCATCTATCATCATCATCATCACCATCATCATTATCCATCATCATTATCCATCATCATCCATCATCATCACCATCATCATCACCGTCATCATCATCCATCATCATCATCACCATCAACACCATCATCATCACCATCATCATTATCATCATCATCACCATCATCATCATCAACACCATCATCATCACTATATATCATCATCATCATCATCACCATCATCATCATCCTCCCCCTGACCTTGCTCCTCATCTTCATCATCATTCTTCCTTCAGGTGCTCATAATGCATGTTTTGTGTGTATTTTATCTCAAATCTCACATAAAAATTTCAGCAACACAGTCAAAAGTCCAATAAATCCAGGGGTTACCTAAAATCTAATAAAAACTGGAAAATTCATCAAAATTGAATCATAAAATTTTTTAAGTTTTTGCTTATTTCACATAAAAGATACAGACACAGGTTCAACTAGGGCAAATCTACATTTTTATGGAGGATTCAAACTTTGTTTTACATTAAATGAAGGAGGGGGAGATGTTTCATATCATATGATAGTGTTTGGTACTGGCCAGGTTGTGCATATAACTTTTAAGCAAAAAAGTTTAATGTCTTTTTTACATCCAGTTTTGATGAAATTTTAGAGTTGTGCTTGTTTTATTTTTATTTTTTTATTCAAACTAACCTTTTGTTGGGGGAAGATTTCCTCTATAACAACACAATGAAAAATGTGTGTAGTTAATTTTGTGATTTTATTCATGTGAAATGTTCAACAATAGTGAAACAGTTTTATAAAAGTATTTCTTTGCATAAAAATACAATTGTTTTTATTTTTCTCTAAAAATTAATTGATTTCATTGATAATAAGCAATCATGCATGACTTGTGAAATGGAAAAGTAAAGAAAAAGAATTCTACATGAATTGAATTTGGAAAATTGTTTAAGCCTTTTTACGTAGAAATTGAAAAAGGTAAGTTATGGCAATAGAACAGACAGAACAGATAACACAGAGTTAAATAAAAGATAATATTGAATTTTCATAAATTTTTAATCAAGGTCTTGAAAGTTTAACACATAACATATCTCTTCGTGCAAAATAACTATAAACGTTATTTGCGTAAAATACCAATCTATCATACTGATCATTAAGACTGCTCAAATACATGTACTGTACCTATTGTTTTGTCCATCATGATAACCTATTGCAAAATTTTGAAAATGAAATGCCATTAAGTGAAAAATTTTATGTGAATAATTAGTTTTGGCACTGACAATCAGTAATAAAGATTTACACAATCAACCATGCCACATGTGTTCACTAGTATCACAATAACTCTCTACCCTTTGCCGTACATAGGACTTTCAAAAGCAATTTATAATATTTGACCTGATTTATTGCTCTCTTCTGCAAACATTCATATCATTGGAATAAAACACTTTTCAAAACATAAACATAATAATTGGTTACAGTTTTGGGCATGAACAAACTACACGTACGGTGCACATAAAGTCAATATAAATCATACATAAAAATTTAATGACTAAAATCCTTTTTTTTATTATTCCTCTAAATCAAGTACAATTTTCCACAATTAGAAAACACATTTTCAAAGACATACAGTATGATTTAATGTATGCATACTTCATTAAAATCATTCCAATTCTCTTTGAAAATACTGAATAGGCAAAAATAACAAAGTACATTTTATACAATCAATAAATTGCTTCATAAATGCTCTCAGGTTGGTGACACATCACAAGACATTTGCTCCTGCGACAATTGCTCCGGTCTTAATATCTCAGAGGGCATGGGGAATAGAATTAGTATTGTAATAGAGTTTGGGGTGTATAAGAATGATGTAAAGATAAGGATTAGGTTTTTTTTTCAGTTTTGGAGCTTACGCTTTATGTTTTGCTCAACGTGCATATTTTCCATCGGAGCAATTGTCACCAGAGCAAATGTCATGGAACCCAAGTCACCCTTTCAAGGTCTATATACAGTTGAGGCCACTGTATACACCCAGGAAATTATAAGAAAAGTTAACACTTGCCAAACATCTTAAAATTTGCTGTATCTTATAAAATATTTGTGCTATCATGACAAATTTGATATCAAACAAATGAGTATGTCATGCCCCTCCATCACATTGCTTTGTCATCAGGAGCTGAAAAAAATATTTTTAGCTGTCATTTTCCCCAAAAAATCTTCATATTTTAGACAAATTAGAAATAAAAGCTTGACAAAAACATTTCATATTTGTGCTAGTTTCTTCTCAACACAAACATTTCAGATTACACTTTTTTGTTCAGTGGTGACATATCATGATAGAAAATGTAATATTAATCGTAGATTTGACATTTATATATTTCTATGAAACGATGTTTGAAAATACAATAACAAACAATAGAATACATTTAGCATGATGAATATTACTTTTTTTCTTCAGAAAATTCCATCTGAAATATACCTTAATCCCAACGGCATCCCATTTATGTGAAAGAGCTTAATATGCTCTTTTATTTGATACCAAATTAGTCATGGTTGTATTTATATGTCTGAAAGTATAGTAAATTTTACGATGTTTGGCAAGAGAACAAATTTCACTGAATTCCATTGGTGTATGTAAACTTTTGGCCCCAACTGTACATGTAAGTGAATGACATTACAGACCTACTAATCTAAAAAATTACAAGAAATTTTTAATCTACCATCCCCAATTTTTGTACTCAACACTTAAAAGGAATCTGTATTTAAAATGGTCCAAAATTTTGTCCTAAAAAAAATAAAACTATGGATAATATGGTCTTAAATTTGTGCACTCATGTAATTTTGACTCCTGTACTAAAAATATATCAGTGAGAAAATTTTGCAGCTATGGTCACCAGTCTGCTGCAGAAGGTCAGCTTGCGAAAGTGGTCTAAATGAAAAAGTACCAGTCATGGACAAAACAATATTAAAAGGATACAAAAACAGATTTTTTACTTTCAAGAGTAAAGGTGAAATACAAATTGCCTGAATGTATTAGTTTGTGAATCATATGCTTATCAAGGTCATGAGTGTCATTGATCTCCTTATTGTACAATTATGGGGTTTTTTTGGGGGGGCAGTGCCGATCAAAGCAAGCTGATTTGCATCTTTGGGGCGAGTCAAAATCTGCATCACCATTATCGCAAAGTCGAATGGAAAGAGTAAAGAAGGAAATGGAACAACTACATCACAAATGGAACACTGAAAGTCATTTGAAGAACTTGCAGGCTCTGAAAATGTTGGGGGTGAAAGTTGGCAATCAAGCATTAAATAAGACATTGAAGGTCTACATAAGCATAGCAGGGTTACATTCAAATCACTGGATGTGAATGGATAAATGAAAGGAATAAGATTGTCCAGTGACTCCAGTCATTAAGATGGGATAGGTCCATCCAGAAACAAGCAGAAAGCAGGAAGGAAGGAATAATATGTGTGTGAGAAAGCAGATTGACAAAGATAAATTATCTGTACGAAGACATTCCAATTTCTGATGAAAATATGCGGACACCATCACCCAAAGTCCCAAAGAGGTCTGGGCAAGTAAACCAGTCTTCATCAATCCAAATGCACGTGCAAGTATGTTAAACATGTTTCCAGAAATTGGGAAACAGGTAATGTTGTAACCATTTTTAATTTCAATTCCCGATCTGATCCTTTATCTACACAAATTTTCAATTTTGATGGGTGGGGAAAAAAATCAGAAAAAATCAGAAAGAAAATCATACAAGCATGGTGGCGATGAGCCAGCATCGAGCTCGTCAGAGTTTGACTAGAATATTCTTAGCCTGGTTACATTACATCTCGATCATGAACAGGCTTGAAATCTCGAGACAGATCAAATAGGTCCGAGGTTTGGAAACATTTTCGGATAGATGACAGCAGAGCTATCTGTATACACTGTCAGCGCTCCTTTTCTAGAGGAAAGACAGAGTCAAACTACACCACCACAATCCTGACAAGGCACTTGCAATCTTGTCTACAATGTCCACCACCAGCTGCTCAAAATGAAAGCGGGTCGACGTCATCATCTCCATCACCATCATCGACCAGGATGCCGAAATGACAAACCTCAATGGATTCTTTTCTATTTGGAAATAGGGCAGAATATAGACGGAATCACCAAAGCAGATTGAGATCACTCAAAGATTGCTGTTGATGGTGATCAACCTCCAACCATTCAGCATGGTCGGCAACAAAGGATTTCAGGAACTTCTCCACACACTCCATCCCCTATATCATATACCATCTAGACCTGTCTTTTCTGAGAACATCATTCTGGATCTTTATGAAGAAGAGAAACACAGACTGAAATCGGACATCGAGAAAACTGTTGGATCTATCAGCGTCATGACAAATATGTGGCGCTGTTGTCAGCATAGCGAGTTCATGTGTGTCGCCCTTCATTTGACCATGTACAATGGAAAGATTCTTAAGTTTACCATAATTTCTTGTTGTTACTGTTTAACATGAACAATGGAAACTATAATTCCTTTGAAAATAACACAGACGTAAGTTTTGCAGATATTGTCATTCCATATATACAGGAAATGCAACACTGCAGTGCTTTGGTGAGCCTTGAATAGTTTGGTGAAGCAGCGACGGCGGAAAATATCCAAGTTCGTCTAAAAGAGGTAATTACACCGTGATGGGGGTGATGGGCAGAACCAAGGATTGTGTCATCATGTTTGGGATATTGAAGAGTGGAGCAATCATTCAAAAAAGCTCTAAACGATGCTGCGGATTCTGGGTTAAAAATACGACTCAGTGTCATGCTTCACACACAATGTCAATCTTGCTGTCCAACATGCCATCAAAGAACAAAGAGAGATTCTTGAAGGATTCGCAATAATTCGCAGAGCGGTCTCTAATGTCATCAATTCGACGCTGATCAAACGTTGCTTCGCGGAGTTGCAACGCATGCATTATCCTGATTGGAAACAGCATGCATAACTGCAATCCAAGGACTTCCTCAAGGACTTGCCATTGAAGCAGGGGCGTCGATCCATTTTTCAGATTGGGGGGGCAAAATCATGAATCAACTTTCCAAAGGCGCTCGATCACACAAAACAAACAGACTCAAACACACACACACACACATATGCCTATATGTATATATATATATAGATTATATATATACACACACACACACACACATCTCACCAACAAATTAAATTTTAAAAAAATCAAAAATAATAGATGCGAGCGCGAAGCGCGAGCTGAAAATTTTGATATTTTGATCTTAAAAAAAAAAAAGAGTTTAATTGACGTTTTTAATAAAGAACAAGAAATATATCCAACAAAAGATTATTGCAAATCGAAGTGGGAGCTCTTTTGAGGTAAAGAACTGAAAACGGGACATTCTATTCACCTATTCAATCATGAAAAGTATGGGTTTTTGCTACAGAAATGATGCGAGCGCAAAGCGCGAGCTGAAATTTTTTTATATTCTAATCTGAAAACCGGACATTTTGAGCACGATTTTAGATGAAGAACGAGTTGTGTATCTCAATCTCGCTTGCTGATTTCTGTGTAACATTACAATCTTATTTTATTTTTTGCACATGCGGAATTATTGGGGGGGCAAAACGATATGTTTGCCCCCCCAATATTTTCATTGGTGGGGCGGTTGCCCCCCCTGCCCCCCCATGATCGACGCCTCTGCATTGAAGCATTGGTTCAGGACAGAATCATGCAAAGTCACCGGAACATCGCGTTTCCATAATCTTTCACATACTGGACGGATGTCTGTGATGTCATAGAGGTAAAAAGTTCAAATCAAGAAATATGTGAGTGATGGGAAGAGGAAGGCCCAGCTACACTGTAGAACCTAATGGATTGCCATTTGCTATGGTGCAAAGAGTACTAAAAGAAACATGCATGAGAGGAGTACAGTAAAGATTTATTCACAAGGAAGGCATACAAATATGGACCAGAAGAGATTCGTGACAAATGTAGTCTCAATCAGATAAAAGACCGGTGGCAACATATGGTCGAGTTCTAGCAATGAAACGGGATGCGGTTAAAGTACTTACATGTACCACTCCTGTCAAATGGAGATTTGATGAGTTGCTACATAGATATCCACTATCCAGGCAACAAGCATGTCAATTTGAAGCGAGATGTACATGTAGAAACAAGATGGAACTTGACCTTGACCTGGTCCAGTTCAAGGAGAAACAATATTAAATGCAACTATAGTATGTACTTCTCATTTCTTCTGTAGTACCAACATATGTACCATTTTGGACAGACAGCCTTACAGCCCTTGAAATTGTAAGAAAGGCAACTCGGAAAAGAGTTGATATGAAGATAGTCTTACTTTCAAGTCCAGCTCTCAAAAAGACTTACTAAAAATTATTAATTCCACTCTCATTCAGATTCTTAACTTTAATAATGAAATCCTAGGAGAAACTGTTGATTAATCGTCAATCCACCTCAAATCGTTGATTATGTTATCTTCTGACACTTATTAATATTGTCTGGTAAACAACAAGTCTTTCCTAGTATCATGTACAGTATTAAGAAACCAGTCATTTCAAAATATATCTTCATAATGCCAATAGGGTTGCTATACTGCAGAGCTGCTCATAACAACAATCGTACATATTTCTATTTTTATTCATGTATACATATTCAACAAATCATTAATAGTCTGCCTTCGCAGCAACTGAGACAAATTACAATACTGCAACTGTGTGTCCTGGAGAACCCTATTTTATAAATCCAAATAGTTACAGCACGATTGTAGAGGTTATGCGAAATATTGGACGCCATGCAGGTATTGTAGAATATGGCAGGTTCCAGGGGGGAAAGAACGTCATTGGCTATATTTGGAATGCGATGGCTTGCCCTATAAGATTATGAGGGATATTATAGACAATGTCTGGATCTGTACAAATTGTACTCAATCATATTATGGAACATGTGTAACATACTTGGGAAAGGTGAGAGACACAAAGAATTCTCATGGATTATTCCTGTAGTCGGAATGTTTCATCTCGAGCTGAACATTGCAAGAAGCTTTCTGACTTTAAACTGGGAAATTTTTGTATCAACCTTAGCATATTCACTTGGATTCCGATCGGAGAAGGCCCAACAATATATGAATAAGGGTAGTGACCACTATAAGACGTGACAGTTCCTTGAGCTAGCTTATCTTGCACTCAGTAAAGAAATTGTTTATCCCTATGTCATGAAATGCATAAAGATGAAGGTCCAGCCAACAACACCTTGACACAGCAGAGGGATGCGATCCTGTTGAGAGTTTGCGATTATATCATGAAATGGTGAAATGAATGAGGAAATTAGTTTAGTGTTCATGAAGGATGTGTGCTTTGGGGGAGTACCGTAGAGTTGTTCTACCACCCAAGTGTCGCACACAAATGATGGAGGAAATCCATGAAATCCATCCAGGTACTGTAAAAATGAAAGCAATCGCGAGAAGCCATGTGTGGTGGCCCCAAATTGATAAGGACTGAGCGCAGAATGTCTGAGGCATGTCCACAATGCCGAGAGCATCAACAGGATCCACCTAAAGCACCACTGATGTATTTTGGGGGGTATCATACAAATTTCAAGCTGATGCTCCACTGCAAAAACACCGGTATGAATTAAACACCAGCTCGATATCAATATGGAGCAATGCCAGAGAAGCGTTAGAACAACACCTGTTGGGCGTTAGGCTGCCACAAGATGGGCACTTAAACTACACCAGTCAGTCTTCAAATGATATCGAATTGATTATAAACTGATGTTGTCAAAATAACACAGGGTTTTTTTGAAATACGCAGACATTTTTTGAGATAGGACTATCCCCACCTTAAGTTTAGGGGGATGCGTCACCCTCCCCATTTTTACTGTTTCGGCCATGTTTGATTATTATTCTAATTTCTTAGTAAAAATATGAATTTTTCTATTTCTTTATTATTAATACACAAACATTCTGGTGAATATATTTTTTTTATTCGTTCGACTTGAATTGGAGATCGTTACCACAACAGGCATTAAATGATTTAGGTTAAAGTTTTGGTTTTGTGGAATGATTATGAGCTTAGGTATGCTTTAAAAAAATTTGAGTCTTCGAAAGATCCACAAAATTTGGCCGGCTGTTTAAACTGAGCCCAGGAGGTCGAAAAGATCCGAGTGTTTCTTCACGAAAGCGCATAAAAGGGGATCTTTTTCACATGGAACGCATAACGTGCCTCCCAAAATCACTGAATTTCACAAAAAGGGGTGCTTTTGAATCATTTCGCCAAATGCAAGGGGACGAATTTCCCACTTTGGCCCCAATATGTAAACGGTCATATTGTGGCATTTGCAGGATCTTCAAGCCTTTGAGTGACCCCCCCTCTCCCTATGCGAGGAGATGTCTGTTTCTCATTGCCTTTTGATATATCGCACCCAATCATATATTCGTAGGAGGTCCAAAACCCGACACACAATCCTCACAGGAAAGAGAGAGAGAGATGGGGGAAAGGTGGGACCAAAAAAGAAAGCGAAGAGGTAGTAAGGGTTCATCCCAGCTCTTTGGTTGACTATTATTCTCAACATCACCGGTTAAGCAACACGTGTGTGTTTTGAGCTCGTATCATATCAGTGTTTTAGTAGACACTACTTCAAAACATGTCTCTCTTAATCGCTACTCATCACCAGGCTACGATCGAACTGGTGAAGGAAAAGGGATGGGATTCAGAGGGAAGATCAAGATGTTTCACCTTTTTGTCGACCATAAATGGGTAAGAATGATGAGAGTCCCGCTTCAGATACTTCAAAACATGTCTCTCTTAATCGCTATGATCGAACTGGTGAAGGAAAAGGGATGGGATTCAGAAGGAAGATCAAGATGTTTCACCTTTTTGTCAATTATAAATGGGTAAGAATGATGAGTCCCGCTTCAGATAGACAGCGAACAGCGGTCACCGGACCTCTGGAAAAAGGGGTTGCCTTTTAAGCAACACCAAGAGAAACATTTTCTCACTCACCGTGTCATTTATGGTTTGCTAAATTGTTAAAGAAACAATAAAACCATGTACAAATAAGATTGTTTATGAGAAAATTAATTCTGAATTATCACATGTTTTTAACCTCACTGGGTAGTGAATAGTGCAAATTACACGTTTTAGATAAGAATTGCATGTTTTGATGAGACTGACATTTAAATTTAGTAGCTATCAAACTTGTCTCTTTAAATTTCTTACAGAGATGTCCATTAAAGATATGCATTTGCAAATAATAATATCGGACATGTGATTAAATGGAAGAAATTCTTGTATACTAGGAAGAGTTCTAGAACATAAACCAATTTTAAGTTCAACATATTGAAATTAATTTCTTTAATCAAACTATAACCTAGTATCGCTTAGAGATTTCCGGTCTCCTACATGTACAGAGAAGCTGGTAACGCCATAAACTAATGGAGTCAGTAGGCCTAAGCTATATTTTCCCGAAGCCAATCGGAACGAGACGCGTAAAGAGCATACATGTATGAATAAAAAACCGCAAAAGTATGAAGACTTATGAATAAAACGCAAAAAATAATTGAATAAAACTATTTTTAAAAATAATAAAAATAAAGCCCACATCTAGTATCGGTAAGACATCCCCGAAAATGCATGTCACGTTTCAAGTAGTCGGCCTAACTGGCGAGGTATCTCTCATCCCCAATGGATCCCATTGAAATGACTAGCCTCGGAGGATCAAGCGACATTTGTAATGAATTAGTGAATTTTTCTCTGCATTCGAAGAGTCAAACCCGAAAATATTTTATGAAGAACCTACATGGTGAAGGTTCAGTCATGGAAGAGGTATGTGTAACGAGCGCTCAGCGCGAGATAGGATGCAAACAATGTCATGTAAAGAATTACAAGCATTGATAAGGGATGAACTTCTTAAACTCCAACCAAGCCAAGCTGCTGGTATTGTAATAACGGTACAAGGCAGGAGCACATCATGTTATTGTATGACATTTTGGAGGAGCTAGAAACATCAGAACCTGTCTCAGAGGAGCTGGGGCACCAGAGCCTATTGATTGGAGTAACATTATTGGGCCATTCTCCGATAAAGTGCTATAATTTTGATTGAGGAAAAGTGAAAAATCAACCCCTTAGAACTCATTAAATATTCGTGTCATTGGAAACTTCAATACATGACAAACGTGGAATAACAAATGGTTAATTTTTGACATTTCATGTTTTTTTCAGGAATTTCAACTTAAAATTGACCCTTGAAAATGAAGATTAAACAGGTTAACAGATACGTTACCGCGGTTTGCGCGTTAAGGACCCTACATGTTTTTTTTATGTGTGGGAGGAGACCAGCTGAGTCGCCTCCTCTGTGTGTCTTTTGTGTTCTTCTTTTGTCTCTGTTTTCTTCTGTCTTTTCTGTATATTTAGGCCATGTAGGAATTGCTTCATGGTTCACTTTGGAGGGGAGTGTTTTAAATGGCCCTTTCCGCATAATGGCAGCTCTGACGCCCCCTTCCTGCACCTGGGGGACCTAGGTTGGGCACTGGTGGGCCAGTTTCCTAACCGAACGGGAATGCTATGCATTGCACAGCCCTGGTAAGAGGGTGCCTCGACCGGGGAGGGCCAGCAGCAGCCCACTGCTATGGGAAAGTGGAGCTTTCTGGGGAGGGGGACCCTCCTGGGATATGGGTTTTATATTTTTAATATAAACCATGTTTTTTATATGTTTTGTATGGGTCTTTTAAGAACCCCAGGGATGTATGGACCAAATACTCTACCTCCAGTGTGAATATTAGCTAGGTTGTTAGGTGTTATTACGGGTTTTCAACGCTATTATGTTATGGGTTTTTAACGTTTTTTTTTTAGTTTAAAGTGTTGGACAAGTTTTTTGCACAGTTGTGCCAAGCGTTTTGGACAGTTTTGCAGTTTTTTGTAAAAAACAGAATTTGTTTATTGGCTAATTACGGGTAGTAAATTATACTTAATTATGGGAATACAGAGTTGGGGCAGTACAATGCTGCACAAGTGCTTTTGCAATATTCAAAGGGCATTGTTGACATAGAAGACCAAAGGAAATATATGAAAAAGTGGACATGTTGCAGCTAGCAACACATATTTGGAAACGTTTTGCAGTGCGTTTTTAAGCTTTTGGGAATATTTAAATGGGCTTGTATTTGCTCATGCCCAGCCGGGAGATAAGGTCTCCTGGTTGGGGGTGCCTCGGGAGTGGAAAATTTTTTCCTCCCTCTGCCTGCTGGATCTGGATGGCGTCCATGGGGGTTAGAAACTTGAGGGACCGAGTTTTATAGAACGGGGAGGACTCTTGTAGGAATTCACCCCCACCCCCATACAGGTCTGCTACCGACGGGGCTACCGGGAGAGGGCGCCAGGCCTCATTAGACGCCGGAGGACTTCAGACGATTGTACTTGAAGCTGCTCTTGAATGGAAACAACACTGATCTGAGGAATCTCTCCAGGAAAACACTGGTAGGTGCCTTGTTTTCTATTCTCTTGTTTCATTTATCATAACCTAGTGGTCAATTTAGGGGCGCGAGCCGCGCGACCGCTACAAGCCTGTGATTAAGGGTAAAAACATTTGTAATGTCTAACTTGTAACAGTGAAAGCTACTGACTCTGTTCAAGTAAACAGATGTCGTTTGTGGACAACCTACGGTGTTAATGATGTTTAAACATGGTTATCAATATTAGCGTGACCTATGAAAAAAGAGTCGGATAGATGATTTATCGCCTAGCAAATTTTTTTATTTCATTTCAATTTGAGTTTCTGGTCCACAGAAACCCAGAAGTCGTAATAAAGTATCAAAAATCTTAAATGTCAAGTTTATAAAAACAGGCTACAGGATCTGGATGAGTGACTAGTCACCTGAAATTTCCCAATTTACCAGCAAACGGGCCGGAAATCATGCATAACTCTGGGGAGCATCTAACAAGACTACGCTGACTATTGAACATACCACAGACTCTCGCAGAGCACATGTGCCAGCCCATGGCAGAACCTTATTTTCGGAAACAAGTATCACATTTTAGTGGAGCTAGTGATGACCATAGGGTAGGACCAATGTTACGATGCACAGCGAGCAGTCAAGTCTCCTCTCTGGACAGACATAGATTTGCATATTAGAGTCTTTGTTTGCAGTCTATCAGCTCATGAGTTTTATAAGTGTTGCAAAAAATAAAGAAAATAACCATGCCATACGCTCCCTTATCTTTCTGGTCTTCTTTCCTCAATACCAGTGGCTCACATCAATAATCTCCAGCACCTCCAGAATTGGGCTGCCCGTCTTTTTTTTTAAGTCCGCCGTGACACACCTCCTGAACCCCTGTTACATAATTTAGACTGGCTCCCTATTAGACAACGGATTATTTTTGAGTTACTTCTTTTTGTATACAAATCACTCTATAACCTAGCCCCAAAATACTTGTCAAGCATCCATTTTCCTTGTCTTATACCATGGACCTACTAGCAAATGGACTACCGACGGACAAAATTTTACGACACTGAGATTTAACATCTGTCAGCGAGCTTTACTTTCTCCTTACACCAATTTTACGACCCAACGCCGAAGGCATGTTTTGATAAGGCGATAACAAACCCTGTGATCGTTCGAGTTCCGCCGGCAAATCACAGGCCCTCTCGCGACCGATATTGGCGAAGCATTCGGTCTCTCAAGCAGACGAAGCTAGCACCAATACGACCTGATTTGATCTCAAGCTTGAAAGAGAGCATGTGTAGTGAATAATTACTTCCGGGGCATTGTTGATTTCCATGCTCAGTTCTTCGTCGATGTTTAATGATACTCTTCCAAAAAACCCGATAAAATTTCACAAATTAGTTTATTTTTCGCGATTTTTTTATCTGGACACGATCGAGCGTTCCCTCGAAGGTAAGTTTACCGCATATTATGGTTTGATTCGTAGTTTAAAAGTGACATTTTCAGACTGATCCGAAGGGTTTTCTGTTGTTTTCTCAGCAGCTCGTTGCAGTCGAATAATGTATTGACTGACCTGTGAAGATTTTATGTGAGCGATTGCTCGCGTTTTCTCAATATATTTTTGAAAATTGGCCAAAACATGCTTTGCGAATGAAAATTTTCCGTAGAAAACTAAACATATTACGTAAGAGTTTTTGCTGAACCCCAGAAAACGGTGCGCGCTGCGAGATTTGGCATCCCCAATCCCTGCACTGTACCCCCGCCGGCACGGCTGGGATGGGAGAGCTGGATGAGGGAGATCGCGATGCATGATGGTGATGTGATGATGTGATTGAGCTCGGGCCGGGGTTGCTTGGCTTGCCAAATAATATTTTGAACCAAGCATGACTCGATATCAAAGATCACTCCCAGAGTAGATTTAGACAGGAATAACCATTAGTTTCTGGAGATTTATTAACAATTTCTGACATTTACAGATTACAAGTGATTTCAAGTTTGTAATTATGTGAGTGGTGTGTTGTCGATTATTTGGGTCAGTTGGTAGAGCGTCTGACTTAGTTTTACAAGCGGGAGGTCGGGGGTTCAATCCTAGGCCACGTCAGACCAATGTTAAAAGATGGGAGTTGCTGCTAGTGCTACCCTGTTTGGCGTTCAACAGTTAAAGGGATAGAGCCTCGTCGATCTGGCGCTGCACAGCGGCAGCTGGGCCCACGATCAATTGGGCAAAGCAAATTTTCAGAGTATTTCATTTCATTTCTGACATTTTTAGATCTATTTCGAACAATGAAATATGGATTTTTTTCATCCAAATTATCATAAATTGGTGAGTCACTGAGTCGTCACTGAGTCTGAGTCCAACTCAGAGTCTGCTGAGTCAGTGAGTGGAGCCAACAATAATCTAGCATTAGACAAGTTCAGTGCAAAGACAGACTGAAGCTTTAGTTTGGGTCTATCCCCAATTAATGTTGTCTTAATTTGTTTTAAATTTGATTAAAATGAAGTGTAAATCTCGGTTTAGATCTAATCTGATCTCCCTATCTGCGAGTACGAATAAGTAAGATTTGATCTACATATAACATTTCACTAGATCATGTAATGTTAGACTAGATCTAATGTTACATTACATGATAATGATTGATGCTGATGTTGATGACAATGATGACTGCGACTGGTGCCAGGTGGTGATTTATTTCAACCTGACCTTTAAAATAAAAGCATGAATGCTTGTACATGTAAGCAAGCAACCAGGGGACCGACGGCTTAAGAGTCCAGCTCTCCAAAGGACCTGGTGTAATCAGTGTAACATACATTTTTGACGTACATATAACATTAATTTCGTATTATAAATATAAAGTCAGGACCTGGTGTAATCAGTGTAACATACATTTTTGACGTACATATAACATGACTTTCTTATCAAATATAAAGTCAGATATTCACCAAAATCTGCCAAGTACAGGGTGTACTGTTTTGCATCCAATTTAGAGGGGGAAAATTACACTTTATCTAATTCTAGAATCTAGAAGAAGTGACAAAATTTTACATTTACATTGCTTTGAGATTTTTAAGGTGGTGGTATTATTTTTTTTGTAGAATACTTTTCAAATTACAAATGGAATTCCTACCATAGATAAAAAACGTTTCTGTCATTTCAACAGGCAAATTCCCTGTGTGCAGATTGCACTAGGGCCCAATTCGCACAGATCTAGGATGCCCAGGAGAAATACAAATTATTGTGTCTAAAAAGGCTGACTATTTTGTTTAAGCTTTAAAAAATGTGTATCTTTTCTTCGCTGTGTCTCTTACTCTCCATTCTACATGCATGTATGTTCAGTAAAGATTTACATAATTAGTTACCGCATAATGAAATTTTCCATTAGAGTATAGAGGTTCGCAGCTGTATATAAAGTGGTGAAAATGAATTAAAATTTGCTCCTCGAGTTGGCAACAATCCTAGTTTCTTAATAACTTTCATACAATTTTGTGGGTATAAGTTATAACTTGAGATGATGAATAATTTATGGCAAAATTACAATGAAAGGTTGCCATTGCCAATTTGTCTTTTTAAACAGTAATTTTTGTTGTTTTCACTGCATTGCCAATTAAATGAGTAATGGTCAATGGAAATAATCAAATGGCTGTTATTCAGGGAATAGTACCACCCAAGGCACTGAAAATCGTATCAAATCTTTCAATGCTAATTTTTCCGCTCTCTTTTTTTCTTTTCTTTGAATGCAGTTTTCAATATACCATTGACCTACCAAGAGGAGGGATTGACAATGGCAGCACAGCATAAAGAAGGTCTGAAAGCATTCTGTAGATTGTGTGGCAAGCAGAATGCTTTGCTAGCAGATAGACTTCCATATAAGAAGGAGAAATTCAGCAAGCTCATTTCGGCAGCATTGCAGATAGACGTTGGTGCAGATGACTGCATGATCCATTCTCCATTCATCTGTAAAGCATGTGAGCGGAAACTTGATAGGTTCAGAAAGGCAAAGGCGCAGAAGAAGATTATAGATGCCAATATTCCCGTGTTTAATTTTGTGCCCCACAATGCAGAATGCAGCATTTGTCAACATGTAAAAACTGCTAACATGGATGACATCACCTCATCATGTGCGGAGTCTCTTTCTTCTGTGGGAATGTGCATGAGCAGGCAGGCAGATGGAAGAAATGGAAGAACATTATTCTTCAGTATATCTGTTCAAGACAAAGATGTCACCACAATACCCAAATGTGTAACCATCTACAATGATGCAACGTGGCATGTTTCAATAGTTGGCCAAGAATTGAAACGGGATCACCCCACCCTTAGGCACATACCCGCAATTCTTGACAAGGATTCAGCGAAAGATTTAGTCATGACTGCTGGCGCCATCAAGATATGTAATGGAAACACAGACTTTGTTGACTTTATGGTGGATAGGAGCAAACTTGGAATACCCTCAACAACATTTTTGATATGTGCATTTTACAATAAAACTGTTCGGCACAAACATTGTAAGTTGGTCGAAGAAGGTAAGGACAAGTGCTCTGTTTGTACAGTTGGCAGAGGAGGTCTTATGTCTTGGAGGGACAAAAAGCAGAAAGACGAAGATGCTACATCACCGTCTTCTTCGACAAAGCTTTCGTACTTGTCTCGTGAGCAGCTGAAAATACGGACCCAAAAACTCCATAAAGAGAAGGAGAAAACAGAAAAGAAGCTTGTCTCTCTCCACAAGAAGGTTGCTGCACATTTCGAAAGCAGTCACTTTATCCAAAGGGATAAAAGTCAAAATACTATCATAGAGGATCTTATAACACATATATATATACCCCCCCCCCCTGTAGTACTGGTGGAAGGGGTGGCACTGGGATGGAAGGGAAAAGGTGGCCCCCAAAGCATCCAATTCATATAATACCCCACCGATTCACCTTTGTGATGATTTGAATAAAACGTTAAAAATCAAGATGGTGATAAATAACCAGCAGCCTCCAAATTATTTTTTTAGTTTGGGTGGAGACTTAGCCCCCTTATACAATCTTTTTGTTTCACTAAAAATGTACAAAAACATACAATCCACAACTTTCAAAACCGTTCTGGCTGATTGCAATACACCGATAAACTTAGATACGTGGATCTTGCACAGCATTTAATGAATTATATTTTACTAGCCTTGTGCTTTGTTAAACTTTCACCACCCTTTCATCTTTATGTATTCCACTTTCCACAAATCACATTATAAGAGCAGGTGCATTACTCAATTCTCACCGTTTGATTCCTGAACAAAAACATGTCTCACAAGAATCTTTATACTCACATCTCTTCTTTTTTTCTATCTCTCTTTCAGTATTGAGGAAGAAGTAGAACTGGACAACTTCATATTTCTTGAAGACGATAATACTGATGCTACAGATAGTACCGAGATCACTACTGAGCAAAGCTCAAGGACCATAAACACCGCTTCAAATCAACCATCCTCAAGTAATCCATCAAAAGACCATCCTTCCTTTCCTACACCATGGTAAATAATAGCTAAATTCACTAGTCTTTTTTATTTATAAGATTATAAATTTCCTGATCTTTTTTTTCTCTCTCTGTTCATTTTTCTTTTTTCCTTCGTTTTCTTACATGTACTTTCCTTTTTTTTTTTTAATTTCTTCATTTTTTCTTTCCTCTCCATTTTTCTTTGCTTCCTTCTCCCTTCCTCTCCTTTTTCTTTTTGTTCTTTCTTTACTTCTTCCATTATTCTCTCTTCACTTCTTTCCTTCCACTATAGTTTCATCCTTTAATTCTTTATTTTCTTCTTTCCTTCTCTTTTTCCTTATTCTTTCTTTCCTTTTTTGCTATTTCCTTCCCGTTTTTTCCCCTTTCTTTCTTTCTTTTCTTTCTTTCTTTCAAAAAATGAAGGAAATCATTTTTCCTTCATTCTCTCTATCATCCCTTTTTCTTACTATCTTTTCCCCCTTTTTTTATTTCTTTCCATTCTTTCTTTCACCCATTAATTCATTTCCCTTCCTTTCCTGTTCTTTTCTTCCTTTTTTTTTCAAACAATGAAGGAAACCTTTTTTTTTTCTTTCCTTTATTCTTTCTTCTCCATTCAACTCTTTTCTTTCTTTTTTTCTTTCTCTACTTATTCTTTCCTTCACCCATTCCTTCACCCATTCCTTCACCTTCCCTTTTCTTTCTTCCTCCTTCCTTCCTTCCCTTCTTTCTTTTTTTTTCTTTCTCTCTCTCTCTTCCTTCCTTTTCTCCTTCCTTTCCTTCCTTCTAATTTCTTCTTTAGTTATTTTTAGTGATTCCCTTTTTATTTTGTGTCACGGTCATAAAATATATATGAGAGAGAAAATTAATCAAATGGCGTATTGACACCAATTTTTTCGGTCATAGGAGGTTTAATAACTATGAAAAAAAATATTACAAGGTACAATAGTTCACGTTAAAAAGATAGGAAAGGGGCAATGGTATATAACCGTAGTACTTTCTTTAAAGCGGTAAAATTTATTTGAAGGATTTTTTTCGGGCAAGTGAAATGTATTTTCGGGCAAGTATTTTCCAACTATTAAGAAATTCACTTGCCCGACTGGGCAAGTGCTTCTAAAAATTTATGTAGCACCCGCTGCATTATATTTTAAAATGGGTTGTACCTGGGCTTTGATCAAATGTTGTATTCAATTTTGTAAAAGTAAAAAGAAGATTATATATTAAGCGAATTTGGTTGTCGCTGCAAGTACCTGGTCGATTCCCAATTGCAACCAATCAATACATAAGCTAACACTGAGCATGAAGGCGACCACTTGATCTCACCACTGCTGCATTGCGTTCATCATATTGATTCAATATGATTTAAAGGAAACCAAAACCCAAGAAGAGAAGCAATCTTATTGGAAAGAGTAAAATGAGAGGAACAATTTAAAAAAAGTTTCATCAAAATCGGTTATGAAATAAGCAAGTTATGGACGATTAAAAAGTTATGTTGTACTTACTATGTGGATCCTCAAATTGGCAAACGTGCTTCAAAATGGCTGATTTTGTGGACGACTTTCCATTTGTTTTGTACACATATTTTCAGATTTTCCCCTTTATTTTACATATTTCACATTATCTCCTCCTGACCTTGACATATATGGTGTGGATTATATTTTCCCATGACATATGTTGTGCTCAGAAGGAGGCAAGATGCAATTTGAAAGATAATGAGGAAAATCTGAAAATTTGTTTACAAAACAAATGGAGAGTTGTCCACAAAATCAGCCATTTTGAAGCACGTTTGCCAATTTGAGGATGCCCATAGAAAGGATAACAAGAGTTTTCAAACTCCCATAACTTGCTTATTTCATAACCGATTTTGATGAAACTTTTTTTGAATTGTTCCTCTCATTTTGCTCTTTCCAATAAGATTACTTCTCTTCTTGGGTTTTGGTTTCCTTTAAACAGTGCTATCCATTTATCTACATTCTTGATTACCATTTATCCACTCTCAATGTTTTGTTATTAGTAGTTAACGATGTTACCCTTCTCTGCACTTTCATGTTGAATGATGTCTGTTTAACTGCAGGGTGCCTATGTAAAGCAGTTTTTTCCAAACTGAACAAGCCAACTGTGCACGTGTGCAGTATAAAAAAAATGAAAATATCAAATAAATATATAAATGAATATATTCCTGCAAACACTAGAAGTAATGCTGCTAGCACTAGAATTAACTGTAAGTAGCGAGGGCAGTTTCTTACTACGTACTCCTTTGGTATTTCAATGAATATCCAAAAGCCACTCATGAAGCACCGCTACGAAACACAAGGAAGATACGACGTAGCAACTCAGGCCGAGTCTGCAAGTTACAAATGCAGCGAATTCATAGAGTCACTATGGGAAAACATAGAGATAGGTCAAAAATTGTTTTGTGTATGTATGTATGTATGTATGTATGTATGTATGTACAGATATGTATGTATGTATGTGGTGTCTGAGATATTATGTACATCATTTACTGATATCATTGAATTTCTTGTTTCTTGTTTCTTTGTATCTCATACTTCAATTTGTAGGCCAATTATCAATAAATGTAGACAAGAGAAAATCTTGCTCCTAAAAAGGCAGCAAAAATAGCAAGTTTCATGAATCACCCCGCAGAAAGGTGGCGGGAAGTCCAAGCCCTCTCGAACCTCTAAGGTTCAGGTCCAAGAGGCGGCCTCTTTCGAGAGTCTGCCAAGTCTGGGCGAAGATTTCACCGGATCTTGGGCAACTTTCATTTCTAGGGCAGAGTCCTCTGCCCAGAAGAGAGGCCTAGATGCCTGTGATTCTGCAGGAACTAGTGCTTCACAGGCTAATGTACCAACTCCTTCGAAAAAGAAGAGGAAACAGAAGCCGAAGAAGTCCTTTACCAAAGGGAATGCTCCCGTGTCTCTGGAGCGCTCCCAGGACACTGTGACTACCGTGTCCAAATACGGCGAAGGAATTAAGGTTCTACGTGCTGCAGAGCGCGTAGCCCTTAAGAAGTTTTCTGCGATCAGGGCCGCGTGTAACGCTGACCCCGACGAAGTAAAAACTCAGGGACTGGCTTACTGCGAACGCATTAAGTCCAAGTCCGTGCGGGATGAGTTTTGATTGTTTTGTGTGTAAAATCTTACTCCTAATGAGGCAGCAAAAGTGGCGACCTTCATGAGCCACACATATGAAACACAGGGGAGGTTCTAGGTTGCATCCCGAGCTAAAGCTGCTAACTTCAAATGCAGCGACTTCATTGAACCCCTTTGGGAAAGACAAAGAGACAGGCCAATAGTTGTTTTGGGTATAAAATCTTACTCCTAATGAGGCAACAAAAGTAGCAAGCTTCATGAATCATACATATGAAACACAGGTGAGGTTCTAGGTCGCAACCCAAGCTAAAGCTGCTAACTTCAAATGCAGCGAGTTTATAGAATCCCTATGGGAGAACAGATGAGACCAAACCACACCAATACTTTGAACTGAATATGAAGTGTTGGTGTGATTTTAAGGATTAGTGTAAGAAGAATCTTCATGGTCAGTGTGTCTTATGTGACATTTAAAAATAGCAATATGATGGTAGTTAAGCATTTGCAATGCTCTGTTATTCAAGAACAAAAAAATCTCATCCAAACAACAGACGTTTAGGGTAGACAAAACAAAAAGCTGAAATAAAACTATCCATTATCAGAATTGTATGCCCTTTATACAGGAACTCAAAATGATGCAATATCAGCATCAAACTGGGGGAAAAACAAGATGAATGAAACAGACTAGTTGGGATATGGCCATGCGTTTTGAAATAGATGGAGTTGGGACATCTGCGGGACACTTTGGGTACATTCCTTTAATTTTCTAAGCTGATATACAAGCTATGATGTTCTATTTGGTGTCAAAATAAAGTTCAAGATAAAAGCTATAAAGTCGTACCCTTTAACTCTTATCCAACGGTGCCACGAAATCCCGGTCATATATGACCGGAGCTCCGTGTCAACAAACTTTCCCCGTTCGTAGAATCTCCGTAAAACGTCGTATATCCTTGAAATATACCTCAAAAGATAGGGCGAATTCTCTGCTTTACGATGATATCCAAATATGGAAATTTCCGGAAACGATCGGTATTTTCCGGACAACTGAAATAAGAGACGTCTTTTTCATTCAGGCAGGTCCCTGCTAGCTTCAGCTCATGGGCATCGCGGTGCATGTTTACGTTCGCGACTCGCTGATTTTGATCATTGTCCCTCCGAAGAAAAATCGTTCAAAATGGATGATAGCGATGTTGAAATGGTTTCAGTCTTGGATTCAGGGGAAGAGTCAGACCTGAACAGGGGTTTGAGTGATGATTCTTCAGATTATACTGACATTTCGGATGATAATTCATCCGATAATGATGCTCCTTCAACATCCCGTGTGCAGGCACCACGAAGGGCCGTACGTGGCCGTCAGCGAGGCGGAAGGAGAGCTACTGCTGCAAGACAAACTCAGTAAGTTTACCTCCTTATTTTATCATTTTATTTCAATAAAAACACTAGTGGAAGCTAATATTCCGTGTAAAAGTTAATATTTTTGTGAAATATTATGTTTTATTGGGAAATACCGGCCTAATTATGGTTTACTATTGATAAAACTGTCACCTGTCCCGATCATTTTCGAAACCGGAAGTGCACGGACATTTAAATTTTCAACTTCCGGTTGGATGTTTATTTGGGAATGGTAGCTAAAACATATGAATATTAGCATTACAAAGTGTTATACGGGAGTTTTTAGACTGAAATGAAGAGAACAAATAAAGACACTGCCAAAATAAGGACTAACAATGGTCTTTCCAGCAAAAAAAAAAAAAAAAAAAGGTTCTTTGGTTTGCATCCTGATGACTGATGAACTACAATCCCCCCCCCCAAGATAAAAAAATTGTCACCCACTCTCACTCTCATTGTTGTTTTTCTTCATTTTTTTTTTACAGGGGGCACCAAAAACCTCACCCCTCCCTTATCAGGAATTCTAGTTTTAAAAAAAAGATATATTATTGCGGTCCCATTATTGCATCATTTGATAATATGTAGATTTCTCTCTATTTTTTATTTTTTCATTTCATTTTATTTTCATCTTATTTTCCGTGTATAATTCTAGGCCTGATGTATTCCATTTTTTTATAAGCCTATGCAGTTGAGGTCTAATGTAAGCTTTCTTTTTTCGTTATTTCATCACAGGAGAGTCCAGTACAAGTCCTATGATGACCGAGATGGCAATGGCCCTGCCAAGCGAGAATTGAAGTTCAGGTCTAATCGACCTTCAGGAGCACAGTTGGAGAATGTGAGGACAAGACAGGGTGCTGCCACAATGACGACTGCACAAGATTTTTTCAAGCTCTTCTTCACCATCGAAGTAATCCAACAAATTTGTGATTATACAAATAAATACGCAAATGCCCACATAGCCAATAACTCAACCTATGCCTCTAGTGATGGGACCTGGAATCCAGTGACAGTTGATGAGATGTGGAGCTTGATCGGACTACTTATCTACATGGGTCTTGCACGCTTTCCAGACATAGAGAGCTACTGGTCGACAGCGACGCTATACCATGGTTCATGGTCGCGATCGTTCATGTCCAGGGATCGGTACAAGGCGATTATGAGTTTTCTTCATGTCGTTGATCCTGACACAGAGGATCCCAATGATGTGTTACGCAAAGTTCATTTTCGCTGATGTGGTTTACGGTACACCATGTGAAGTGTTGTAGAAACAGTGGATAGGAGAAGAGAAGAAAATGGATAGGCGAGAAAGTGGAGATTTGAGAGTAGAGTATTCTTTCTTGAAAGTAGTCCTGAAAAGGACTGTAAACCAGGAAAGATTGATGAGTTGAGAACAGCTTGAGTAGTAGAGCTAGTGAGGAGATGCTGGCTTGAGTCGGCGAGTAGAGATGATGAGTAGTAGAGAGACTCGACGTTTCGGGCAGGTTGACTGTCCGTCTTCAGGAGTGTCAAATCTCCACTTTCTCGCCTATCCATTTTCTTCTCTTCTCCTATCCACTGTTTCTACAACACTTCACATGGTGTACCGTAAACCACATCAGCGATTGTACATACCACCATGCAAACCTTCAAACAACATCTAAAGTTCATTTTCTTCTTGACCACATGAAGCAGACGTGCCAGGCATTGTATCAGCCCCATGAACATATCGCTATTGATGAGCGAATGGTGCGGTCAAAAGGACGCTTCTCAATAAGGCAGTACATTCGCGATAAGCCAACGAAATGGGGCTTCAAGCTTTGGGTGGTGGCGGACTCTAAAACCGGATACACGTTTGACTTTGACGTGTACATTGGACGACGAGAACAAGCTTCCGAGAATGGGCTGAGCTACGATGTGGTTTTCAGTCTCTGTGAAAACTTGTTGCACCAAGGCTACAAACTTTACATCGATAATTTTTACACATCGATGAAACTGTTGACCGATTTAAAGAGAAACCAGGTTTGGGCATGTGGGACAGCTAATAGTAATCGGAGAGGATTCCCAGTGGAATTCAAAACCACTATAAAGGACTGGTCCAGAAATGCATCGCGCGGGAACATGAGATGGGTCAGGAGTGATGGGAACCTCGTCCAGCAGTGGAAGGACAACAAAGCGATCAGCATGATCTCCTCCTTTCACGATGCAAATGACTTCGAGTATTGCCGACGCAGAGTGAAGGAAAGAGGTCAATTCCACCGGAAGTTAGTGCGTCAACCTATGGCTGTTCGCGACTACAACAGTTACATGGGCGGTGTCGACCGGTCTGACCAGTTGCTGTCTAACTATGACATTCTTCAGAAAACTGTGAAGTATTGGAAGACCTTGTTTTTTCACTTTGTAGACATCGCGATCATAAATTCCTTCATCTTATTCCAAGATTGGAGGGGAAAGCATGCAAATGTGGAGGCCCTGCATCGGCCATCAAGATATGATCCTCGCAATTTTCGCGAAGAGCTTTGCAGACAGCTGGGTGGAATCAATGACGACGATCCAGTACCTCTGTATCGCCCTGTAGCACCACAGGCAGCGGCTGTTCCTGTACCAGCAAATGACCCAGAATTCTTCCACCTTCCAGAGGACAGTGTAGACAGACTAGATTGCAAAGTGTGTGCAAAAACAATGAAGAAAAATGCCTACAAATCATATGTACGATGTTTGAGGTGTGATGTCCATCTCTGTATGAACAAGAAGAGAAACTGCTATTATACTTTTCACACAGATCCCTCCTTCAAAGACAGTGTGAAATAGAGACTGAAAGACAGTGTGAAATAGAGACTGAAAGACAGTTTGACATCCGAGTCACTTGTAATAAAAACTGCACCAAACACATGTGATATTTTGCAAGGCTCATTGCCATAATTTATATCTTTTTATTGTACTGTACAAACAATTATTCGTGGGTACATGTTATTTTACGCAATCTCATCAATATTCATGACATTAGATATGCAAATTTTGTAACAATTGTTTAAAAAAAGTACAGAAGAAACATTTATCTATCATGTATGAGGCAGGAATCACTTGTTTTCTTTTTCTATGTATTTTTTTGTTTATTCAACTTTGGTGTATATGTAGTTATGTACATGTATTTTCTTGAACGGAATTCACACTTATGTATTTAAATATCATGTAAAGTGTCATATTTCACAAACCTTTGAATCATAAATAAGGAAATAACAAACAAATATGATATTTCATAATTTGAAAATATAACTCATACTTCATTCTCATGAGGTTTGGATATTTTTTTTGCATACTCCCCTTTGTAGGAAAAGACTTTGTTTCACCTGAACAATGCGTTCATCAATATTCATAAGAAGTAATTTGCATAAAATATCTGATATTGTGATTTTTTTTATTACTATATAGCATTCTTCCTTTATCTAAAGATACTTATTGTCATAAAAAGCATCTTACTAAGAGCAGAAATCATTCATTTATTTTAAAGATTTTTTTTGTGAGCTACTTTGGTATAGGCATTTTTAACAAAATTTTACCCGTATTTGAATATTATGTAATATGTCCTACTTCACAACTCATCAATAATGTTTATATACAAAATGACCCCTATTTTTACTATACATACTTCAAAGAATATTCCATGCAAGTTTGACTATATTTTGAGTTATATTTCCCTTTCAATTATATGATCAAATATGATTTTTGCCCAAAATACCTGTCTTTGCATGAATATGCAGAAGTGCTAATTTGCATATGATATTATAATATATGCAAATTATTCAAAATAATTTGTGTCAAAAGAAAGATTATATCATTAGCTTTATTTTGGTATATCATAAGGCCAGATTGGGCAACATTAAAATATTTTACTGAATTTATTTTGTTAACCAGTGTGTCATTGCTCATTTGGCTCTCAAATAGGCCAGTTGGATAAGAGTTAAGCATTAATGTTGTTTCTCACTAAATTAGTGGTTGATAGCGACATGTGCAGGGTGGGGGAAAGGAAGGTAATCAGGAGGAGCAAATTCTGTTAGCACACAGATGGACTACAGAAAATTGAGTTAAAAGATCAAAGACAACAAAAGTGCAGTTGGGTTAAAAAAAAGAAATGGAATTTTGTTAAAGACGGTTTGAAAAATGCCTCAATTTATTTTCAATATCAATTCTCTGATATCCAATTCATTTTACTCCTGGTTTCCAAGCAGCTCTAACCCGTGACAACAGACAGATCCGAAGCTCAACCCACGTTGGACATGCCAGTGATGATCTGGAGAATAACACAGCTAAGTAGGCCTACTTATCAGACCTTATCTGCTTTGTTATGCCATCGCCCACCGAAGGTGGATGCCGGAGGCATTTAGTTCTAGGGTGTCTGTCTGTCCATCTGTCCCCTTTTCGTTCTGGCAACAACAGACTGAAAAAACATTTGACGAATTTACTTCAAACTTCAATTGACCTTGTGTATGCATATAGGGATGTCTGTCGATGATCTGATAAAAGGTTTTTTGGGGGGGCAAAGATCAAGGTCAAGCTCAGTAGAGGTTATTATATACTGAAAAATATTCCCATCAATTTGGAGCTCATTTTGGATCCAACTCCATCTCCGGCAAGTCCTAGATACTAGCACTTGCATGTTGGCCTGTATGCAAGACATTCTTTTTTAATACTCTAGGTTACAAGAATGCTGAATCAGTACACACAGATTTAAAGCATATTGTTCAGGTCAAAGACATTTTGTGTTGAAAAAGATGGATGAGGTAAAAAAAAAGACCCCCCCCCCTCACAAATACTCTTGAGGGATAAAAGAAAAAGTTATCACCGACAAGTCTCACACTACAGACAAGAACATGCGCCAAACAGGCGATATTTGCATTCAGATCTGAATGTTTCAAAAAATGCATTGCAACTTCAATGATCACAGAGCTGTTTATATACCTATCATCATACAATCTTTACCAACATGAACACCTCCTTTTCAGCACCAATCGGTGACTTTTGCAAAAAGTGCTAAGGATACCCAATGCCCCATGATTGCGCAAGATGCGATTGTAACGTGTGTGATGGATTTGAACAATGTGGGGTCAATGCCAATCAGGCACGTGAGGCGCTCAAAGAAGATACCCTGTGTACATATGGCCAATGATGAGAACGGTGCTTGTGACATAAATGGACATGCAAAAGTGTCTCTGTATGCCCGAACTGCCAACAAACCAACTCTTGTTTATCGCGGAAACTTGTCCTTATCAACAAGACTTTTGCAATTACATCTTGTCCAGGCATGGCAACATTGTGCAAAGCTGTCGTATGGCATGAAGCTGATGGGGGAAGAAAGGTGCGTAATGCACAATCGCCAAAGAGATGCACGTAATAAGTCATCAGAGACTTTTAATGCAGACAATTGTAGTTCACAAAATAAGAGCTGGCTATTGTATGGAGCGCAATCAGGATGTTGAGGAAAAACCAGCTCGAGGTAGTTCCAGAGGAAGAAGAACAGGGAGACATTGATGATGCCGCTGCTCCACGCCCTTGGTTAAGCTGTGGTGCAGGCAAAAGTCAGCACTGCCCATAGGAGCATACGGAAAACTAGCTGCGCAACCAAACAATATCAGTTGTTGATTTTATTTCTTTTTTTTTTATATTGCTAACGACAAGTGAAAAAAATTAAGAATTCGTCTCAGGTCAAAATCATTTCTAACATAATTCTCAAAAACTTGATGTAAGATATTTCAAGGCCTCCCTTTGCTCAAATACTGCTTAAACACACGAGCTGGGGTGTGCTTCACAAAAAGTTATGTATAACTTTTTCAGAGTCGCATCACCGATTTGATCAAATCATGCTTTATTAATAGACATGCATTACTGCATATTAATAAATAAGATTGCACGTTAGTGCGTGTCAGCATTTAAACATGACTTGAAGTCATACTTAAATCTTGTGAAACACCCCCCAGTTCACATAATTTTCAGGTGCCACTAAAGCAGATGGCCTAACATAGCACTCGGCATTTGAAGTGTATGAGGGTGACAGAATTGTGATAAAAGCTGGAAACTTGCCATGGACAGATATAAAATTTAAATGTATACAGCAAGAAATAGATTTATAAGTCAATATAACAGGAAAATTGTGAGTTTAGTACCACTCAAATTACCATGATCATGATCATCTTTATGCTTTATCATAATGTTCTACCTACAAATATAATTTTTTTTCATCCCTATATACAAAAATATAACATTCAATAAATAACCTACAGGAATCAAATGGGCAAAACTTGGTCATAGGATCAAAATATAGTAAATGATTGATATTATAAGAGTTTATGTACATAACATATATCTGAATGAAAAATTGTTCACTGAGGTTTTCACAGGGTTTTACACAAATAATGATGACTTTGAGCTAATAATAAAACATTGGCATCAGTGATAAACATGCCCACACAATTAAAACGATACTCTCCAGTGTAAGCTAATAAATATCAACCAATACTGCAACTGAGAAATACGAGTACATGTTTATCAAAACCTACCCAGTCAATGCCTCTTTCCTTCAGAATTTGTAGAAGAAGAGACGGCTTTACCCGAATCTTCCGCTTTCCTCTTTGCTTTGGGTAGATGCAGCAGACCTACCCCAATGCATATAAACGTTACCACGTGCACGATGAAGAACGTCGACGCCCAGTACCGTGTCACGGCCTCCCAGCTGAGGAGGAGGAAGCCGCAGGCGAGGTAGTCAAACGCCCTCATGCGCAGGAACCAGTTGATCCAGTCAAAGGTGACCTTGTTCTGCTCTGTCCGGAAGGACTTGATGAGGAGGTCTTCAGCCCATAGGACCAGGGGGACGGTCAGGAAGCTGAGGTAGTAACCTGGGTGGATGCCGTGCCAGAATGCACTCACCAGCATCGTAGCGGAGGTGCTGCATCGAGAACAAAAAGATAATGCTCAGATCTCGCCGGTAATATTACTGGAAATGAGTGTATACAACAGCAACTTTAATTGAAATCCATACTTCTCTATACTCTCTGCAATATTGACTATATAATAATTTCTCAGAATACAAAACTCAGTTGGAGGGAGCCCATGTGTTAAAATTATCAAGAAAAAAAAGACAATAACATCTATTGTGTGTCGGTGCCAAGCAGCAACGACAATTTCCCGCCAATTCTGCCGAACGTGAAACTGTACTCTCTGTTTCAAACAGTAAGTCCAAATGATTTGATTTATTTCTATTCGTTATTTATCAAGAAGAAGAAGGCTGATAAAGATGATGATGATGATGATGATGGTGATGATGAAAATAACGATGAAGAATGATGATGAAAATTATAATGATGAAAATTATTATGTAGATGATGATGATGATAATGTTAATAACAATATCTGTTTAAGGAATAACTTCAATTTATTTTACATTAAATTAAAACCTTGAAAATAAATCATCTTTAGTATGACCAAAAACTACCAGTCTTTGGCCAGTATTCTGAAGTCGGGTTTAACTTAAACTCAGGTTTAAAGTTGTGGTTTAAGTATGGATAGCCAATTGTTACATAAATCACTAACAGAAGAGATATCATATTTCAGCTCATTTGGCTCTCAAATCATTCATAATTGTCTAGGAAGTATAAATAGATGATTGTCTTCACCATTGAATAATCAGGAAAGAGCACAGTAAATATAAGAAAAATATAACTTAATAAAAATTTTGACACTTTTGGCTTCCCATAATTTTAGCACAGACTTAGACCATGGTCTAAATTAAACCTGACTTCAGAATATGGGCCTTTGAGTTTACCTCCATGCTCTGAGTGGACAGCGGACATAGATGAAATTCTTGAGCCACCACTGGACGGACATGTTCCACCATCTCACTGCATCTCGGAATGTTGTGGTGCAGTCACACATGTACGCACCAATGTTGTGAATCGTCTCGTAGTCATAGTCTGAACGTGCCAGCTCCTGTTCACTGGTAGAGTAAAGAAAGGGAACGAAATAAAAAGAAAGAACAATCAGGATGCTAAACTCAGAACTATGCATCGTCAAGCGACAGAAACAATACATCCTTATGCCAGAAATCCTGTCTCATACCGATAGGTATCTTTCCACAAGCTTTTTGCTTTGGGGGACTTGCCCCTTCTTCTACAAACAAACCTTGTATTTATTTATGTTCTTATGACAAATTTATCTTGCATGAATTTATTTTCAAAAAGTTCAGAATTTTGTGAAATGAAAGAAAATTAATGTTTATACATGACAGAAGTCGTGAAAAAAAAGTCAACAACAGGAGAGTGTTTCATGGAAACAAATAGTCAGTGATCTTCATTGGCTAGTGTTATAAGCTACCAAAATTCTTGCATCTGATTGGCTCAGAGCAAATTAGCCAGTGAAAAACAATGAACATTTGCTTTGTGAAAGACTCACCAGATCACAAAGACCACAATCTCACTAGACCTCAGCTAAGCTCAAATTCACAAAATATTTTTTAATCTGTGAATATTAAGGCAAATAAAACTAGAGATTCCAAATTTAAAAAAAAAGCTCCTTCGCTCTTTAATACCTGAATTCTTTTGGATCAATTGTTGGACCCTGCCCACATCGAGTCCTGAGGATCTTGGGGTAGGCCCCTAGCGTAGCGCTCATACAAACACACTCGGATAGAAGCCAGGCAGAGTACATACGAGTACGGAAGACAATGAAGATTGGAAACATGTAAAACGTCCTGCAAGTGACCATAACAACAGTAAAAGATTTCCTTTATTCTTTTGAGGTAATTGAAAAAAAATATCCTTTTCAAAGGAATATATAGCATAAAATGTTTTTTTCTGTAAATTCATATAAATCAAATGTATAGCACATAGTCAAATCAAACATCACCCCCCTTGATCCTTGAACAAAAGATGCAGTACATAATAATATACAACAATTTCTCAATACATTGAGGTCTTACTATTTGTACTGGGGATATTCCACACTCCGTATTAACTTTTGAATACTAAGATAATATTGAATGCTAGTAACACATAGTGAATGCCCAACTGTATTTTCTAGGATCCTGAAAACTGTATTTTCTTATAAATATAAATAAAATGAATAAAAATGACTGTTGATTTATAACGCAAAGTACCTAAAACTACAATCATCCAATTGGGTATACTAATATAAGTTTTATTATTTCAAGACGTAAAAATCCCACAAAATGATTTTATAAAATAAAATATACATTGTTTCCTCTCTCTCTCTCTCTCTATACAGAAAATTGTGCTATCATTACCAAGGAGGATTTATGCTTTTAAAAAATTAGATGTTGACATTAACAGTTAATTTTCCAGGAACCTAATCCCTATATGAAACCACATCTGCTCTAAATATAAGGAAACAGGATGTCCAACTATGAAGTGCTCAGTAATAGTATAAACAAGTGTAACATGATCATACCAGGAAAATTCTTTTCACAATAAATGGGCTGGGCTATTTCAGAGATGCAGAGAAATGGCCTTTTAAACAGTTTCAACTGTTATTTGTATGTGATATTGGAGTGTGGGGGCATTTGAAAAGCAATCTTTTGTAGAAGACCATTGTTTTCATGAAATTCCTCCTGTATACCACAAAAAATGATTCTATAGCTCAAAATTATTATTTCCATTTTCCCCGAATGTTTTATCTTGACTCTAACACTATATATTTGCAAGTCAAATTTGACAACCAATGAAAAGTTCTATTAAACAGTTGACTCCTTCATTGTTAATTTCTCAAAGGACTTATGTATAATTGACCACCCAGCTCCCATGGCCAAGTGATTGATTTTATCGGAAATTTCTGATTTTTTTTAGGTCTCATCTCACATAGGTCTTATTAATCCTAGTTCGTTTACATCTATTCAAGGGCTTTGTCTTTTGCTCAGCTAGCAAGCAATTAATGCTATATCAGCATACCTTGTTATTCTGCTATACATGAAATATTAACATCATGTTTTTAAGGTTGTTTGTGGCAGATACTGGGGCAACTTTAGAAAAAATTATCACCCCACAGCACTCCATTTTGCAAATTCTGGCTGTCATGGGGGCAAAATCGCCCGTCGCCCTTGTGTATTTTCTTCACTGCCATAAACCATCGTGGATTACCCATTCAAGCAACAATTTCACTCACCTATACCAGAAGCTGTTCTCATAGAAAGCATCATCCTTCATATAGTCCACGGTGTAGTAGTGCGAGGAGATGATGAAGACGATTCCTACCGGTAGAAGGACTTTGATGCGGTCCAGCATCGGCCCGATGCTCGGCAGGGATGCAGAGTTTGGATGGTGTAGCATGTCGTAGTAGGTCTTGTACTTGTAGTATGGACCTATGTGGAATATACTATGTATTTATAAAATTGCAACATCTAAGGAAAAAGTGACATTACAATGATAACAGTGATAACACCTCATCACCCCCTTATAGGGTATTCATACGTATATTTGTACCTTTATACCTTTTTATTGTGAAATTCAAAAGAGACTGTTGGGATTCATATTGATTTATTGATCATGCAGTATAGAGCCAATGTCCATACTCTGAAAATTATATCATAAAATGATTTGAAAGGGTAGGTGTTAGTCAGGTAACCTGAATTTGAAAACCGACATTTACAACACAAGTTATAGAATGTGTGTACAGACACTGTCCAATGACTGTGCCTGATGATGCAAAAAAAATAGAAAGAGTTCCAACCGGGGTAGTAATAATAATAGCAGGGCCCGCTGGGAGAAGAGTTTTCAGAACTGAAGTGGCTTCCCTGGGTAAATATACCTATTATTATTATTACGCATTGTCTAAGAAAGGTAGTTTTTGTGGTAAAATTGTTTTTTTAATCTGCTTCTTTTAAGTTTTCATGTAAAAAGAAAAAACATACCATTGACATATTAAAACACAAGTTAATAGCAGAAGATCTCCTTATCTCTTGTGTCAACTTAAAAAAGTCATGCATAAAAAATAATATGATAAAGCTCTGGAGGCACCTTGTCAGAAGTCGGAGCTGCATCCTTCCCGCAGGAATCCTGCAAGCAGCTATTCATTACAAACCATCACAGTCACCATAGACAAAAGAGTGGAGGATGCAGGAAAGCTGCTATGAAAAGATGCATACACTGTAGCATCCGTTGATCTTATCTAGCAAAAGATCCCTGCTAAAATACATGGCACAGACTTTGACAAGTTGCCTAAAAAGGGACATTTCCTAACAATTTAAAGAAAATAGGAGAGAAAAAAAAATTGAAGTCAGTACCTGTTAGGAGACCAACAAAGCAGAAGCAATAGTGGAAGAGTTCTTCTACAGTAGGTTCAATAATGACTGGTACGTAACGTTTGGTCTTTCCTGCCTTCCCCTCCTCCTGTTCCTTGGATGAGGCAGCTTGCCTTATCTTGTAGGTGTCATGGATCTCAAAGGCTACACCAATCAACTTTAGGATCCAAGTGAAAAATGAACAATGACAAAATAATTAGTTGATTTTCTTGTGAAAAAAAACCTATTCTTTATTTCTCTTTATTGTATTTCCAAGACTAAAATCCTATTTTCTTTTAAATTCTGAAAAACGTAGTAAAAAATCACTATTCTTACAAGTTTCAAAAATCGATTTTAAGGCGCGCGAGAGCGATCGCGCGCTACATGCGCGCCTTAATCCATTTTGGTAGCGCGATTAATAGTGCGCCTCGCGATAGCTGACCTGCGCGAAAATGCCTAAAGTCGCCCTCGAAATCACCCAAAATCATGCTTTCGGGGGCGACATAAAATCTGAATGTCGCCCCCGAAATTATTGCCGAGTGATAACAACTCAACGGCCCACTAGTGCCATATGCTCGAGCTCCGCTTACCATTTAAAAACCATCCAAAATCGCCTCGCGATCCTATTTCTAGGTGGAAAATCCTATTCAGTGTCACTTTCCCCTTAAAAATCCTACTAATTGGCAGCTGTCTTTATATGACATCGAAATCTTATAGCGCCCTCCCTCGGAGGATATAGGGATGCGCCAGCTGAACATATCACCAATGCATGCAAGACAATGGCTTCAACATCTAAGATGGCAGTGAAACGATTGGCAGTGCACATGGTCTAATGCAATAATGACTACATGTGGAGATTATTGTGTCTTGCACAAGGCTGAGATGTTTCACAAAGTAGTCTTTGTTATATTGTTCTAAGATGTTAACATGGAATGCAGACATGATGCTTGCAGATAGAGAGATGGGGTTAAGAGATTGCAGATTAAGGACGTTCCACAGTTAAAGTGAAATCCATGTCATTTTCATCAAACTTTGCACATAGATACTTTAGACAAGGCTCCACATTCTTTTTGGTGGTGGCCCGTTCGGGCCACCAAAACCATCAAATAATTTTTTTTGGTGGCCCGATATTAAAGTTTGGTGGCCCAAAAAATATAAAGAAACACATTAAAAATAAATAAAACAAACTTCTGAAATATTAATTCTGCAGCCACTAAGTTACTTTCACTTTATCATCTTGTATGTAAACCTTGTTTGCTGTTATTTTACTTTGCTAATTGGCTTGTGGTAAAATATAAATTGTTTCTATCGTAAAAATGAAATGATTGAAAGAGAATAAATGAATTGTACTGTTCGCAGGTTGTGTGGACTTTTTTTTTAAACTCCGTATAGACACACACTCATATTGGTAAAGTAAATAAATAGTGCATAGCAAACTCAGATAGATGTACAAAACAATGGTTTTTCATTTCTTCCTCTTTGAATCCTAAAACCTAGATTATGCAGGCCCCAAATCCAGTTTATTTCTGTTTTCTCTTTTGCAGCATATTATAGCAGGAGAAAATCACAGAAAAATATGCTGCAAAATTAGAACAAATTAAAATAATTTTCAAAAAGTATATTACAAAAAGAAAACAAAAATAATAAAAGAAATAAGTGAAATAAAACAAAAGAAAATGAAGAAAGAAACAAGTGGAATGCCTCTGGCCGTCTCACCTGCATCACGCGATTCAATATAGCAGCAGTGCTGATTTTGAAAACTACTATAACTCGCACAAGATGTTCAGTGATACTTGGTTACTCTTATTTCCACGTTTTATGAACTAGACCAATACACTTATAGAGATATGATGGCAATTCAACAAATACCCCCAACGTGGCCAAAGTTCTTTGACCTTACATGACCTTTGACCTTGATCATGTGACCTGAAACTCGCACAGGATGTTCAGTGATACTTGATTACTATTATGTCCAAGTTTTATGAACTAGACCAACACATTTTCAAATTTATGGCTGTAATTCAACAAATACCCCAATTTGGCCAAAGTTCATTGACCCTAAATGACCTTTGACCTTGATCATGTGACCTGAAACTTGCACAGGATGTTCAGTAATACTTGATTACTATTATGTCCAAGTTTCATGAATCAGATCCATAAACTTTCAAAGTTATGATGGTAATTCAACAGATACCCCCAATTTGGCCAAAGTTCATTGACCCTAAATGACCTTTGACCTTGGTCATGTGATGTGAAACTCATGCAGGATGTTCAGTGATACTTGATTAACCTTATGTATAAGTTTCATGAACTAGGTCCATATATTTTCTAAGTTATGATGACATTTCAAAAACTTAACCTTAGGTTAAGATTTTGATGTTGATTCCCCCAACATGGTCTAAGTTCATTGACCCTAAATGACCTTTGACCTTGGTCATGTGATATGAAACTCAGGCAGGATGTTCAGTAATACTTGATTAACCTTATGGCCAAGTTTCATGAACTAGGTCCATATACTTTCTAAGTTATGCTGTCATTTCAAAAACTTAACCTCAGGTTAAGATTTGGTGTTGACGCCGCTGCCGCCGTCGCCGTCGGAAAAGCGGCGCCTATAGTCTCACTCTGCTATGCAGGTGAGACAAAAACAAAGAACAGGGGAAAAAAAGAAAAGAAAAAATTTAGAGAGAAAAAAAAGAAAAGAAAGTGAAAGAACAAGTGGAATGCCTCTGGCCGTCTCACCTGCATCACGCGATTCAATATAGCAGCAGTGCTGATTTTGAAAACTACTATAACTCGCACAAGATGTTCAGTGATACTTGGTTACTCTTATTTCCACGTTTTATGAACTAGACCAATACACTTATAGAGATATGATGGCAATTCAACAAATACCCCCAACGTGGCCAAAGTTCTTTGACCTTACATGACCTTTGACCTTGATCATGTGACCTGAAACTCGCACAGGATGTTCAGTGATACTTGATTACTATTATGTCCAAGTTTTATGAACTAGACCAACACACTTTCAAATTTATGGCTGTAATTCAACAAATACCCCAATTTGGCCAAAGTTCATTGACCCTAAATGACCTTTGACCTTGATCATGTGACCTGAAACTTGCACAGGATGTTCAGTAATACTTGATTACTATTATGTCCAAGTTTCATGAATCAGATCCATAAACTTTCAAAGTTATGATGGTAATTCAACAGATACCCCCAATTCGGCCAAAGTTCATTGACCCTAAATGACCTTTGACCTTGGTCATGTGATGTGAAACTCATGCAGGATGTTCAGTGATACTTGATTAACCTTATGTATAAGTTTCATGAACTAGGTCCATATATTTTCTAAGTTATGATGACATTTCAAAAACTTAACCTTAGGTTAAGATTTTGATGTTGATTCCCCCAACATGGTCTAAGTTCATTGACCCTAAATGACCTTTGACCTTGGTCATGTGACATGAAACTCAGGCAGGATGTTCAGTAATACTTGATTAACCTTATGGCCAAGTTTCATGAACTAGGTCCATATACTTTCTAAGTTATGCTGTCATTTCAAAAACTTAACCTCAGGTTAAGATTTGGTGTTGACGCCGCCGCCGCCGTCGCCGCCGTCGGAAAAGCGGCGCCTATAGTCTCACTCTGCTATGCAGGTGAGACAAAAATGAATAAAACAAAATTAATATAAACATGGGGAAAAGGGGAAAATTAAAAAGCCATAACGAATATTTTTTTAACAGCTGTGGCAACAATCTATTCTGACTGGAATATAAGTAAAAGCCAAGCAAATAATTTTCACTTACCTTCTGGGAATGGCACATTTCTATTTTTATATCCTTTAGTTTATTTTTTTTTTTTCAGTAGAAACATATTTTTTAATATACAGATAATGAATGTGTATGCGTGCAATGGGAAGAATATTTTCATGAGATGAAAGATGTAAAGTTCCATTCAACGAGGCGTTAGCCGAGTTGAATGGAACTTTTAATCTTTCATCGAATGTAAATATTCTTTCCATTGCACAAATATTTGCATTCATTATTTGTTTTATATAACTCATATAAGTTACAAAGTTTTTTAAAATGTAAAAAAAGGAATAACAAGATAAAGATTAGGTTGGCCTATTTCCAGCAACTAATTTTTCTCTGATAATTGCTAGTCGGTGGATAACACCATGTATCGACAGCTCATCAGCCCTTTGCTTTCATGTTTGTGACGCGCATTGCTTCATGGATCTGAGTCGAGTGCGCACAGTCAGTTTGATCTGCGCTTACTTCATGCGCGCGAACACACACACACACATACACAATAAGTAGACATACAAGGATTATACTGAGCGAGCGCTAGCGCGCGTACCGTGCAATGGAAAAATAAAAAATGCACGGTCACCGTGCAATGGAAAATTACAAAATGCACGCAGTAAAAAATGGACCAAATATTGAACACCTTTCAACCAATCAGATGGCAAGAATCTTCGTTTGAGTTATATAATCAGGCATATTCAATGGGAAGGGGTATGAATGGTTTAACCACTGTAAAAAAATGAAAGAAAAAAAAATAAGAAAACGGCAAAAGTTATATCTGGAAAAAAAGTGTGAGAAAAGTCCTTCCCTATATTTGCCAAAATGTTGGAAAAATTCACATTTCATATCAATGAAATGCCTTCCCAAAGTATTTACTTCCTCAAGAGTGGTTTAAGAAGTCATTTATAAACAAGAAAGAAAGAAACTGTCTGTTTATTTTTGGCTAGAAAAGACACAGCTTCGAAAGAAACCAAGTATCAACATACATACAAATGCACACGTGGGACTGTGATGTACTTGCCTATGTGTTTTTATGTGTATTAATTCATTTGGAAATCGGTCTTTTGTAGTCAAAAGAGAGGTCATAATTCCTCTTCTTAATGCTTGCAAATAATCAGGGTACACCAAATTTTCTTAATATAGACTGTAGAATGTCATTTCATTGGTGTAAAATGTGACTTTGACTCAGATTTTCAAAGCTCTGTGGAAGATTTCTTAGCAGCAACATATTTACCGCAGCTCCATCTAGAGCACAGCTGTATGCAGTGGCTTCATGCAAAGCTCACGCCAGCCGGCCGGCGCGGCTGGCTGGATAATAGCTACTGTATGCTATAGCTGTAGGCCTAATATGCAAAATGTGTGTGTGTGTATTTGTGTGTAGATCAACAAAAAGGGCGCATGACGAACTGGGTTGCAATTTGAACTGTAGAAAGTTGATAAATGCGTGCAAAATCGGGAGAAAAATTGCGCTACTTTGAAAATTATTGGTTGCCCGATTCGGGCCACCAAAACTTAACAATTTATCAATAATGGTTGCCCGAGGTGAATTTCTGGTGGCCCTGGGCCACCGCTAATGTCGAGCCTTGCTTTAGAACCTGAATATTCGAAATATGCAAAAATTGACATAGGTCCATGTGCTTCATTTTTTGCTATAGAGCTTTAAAAGCTCACCCAAATGGATGTTCTTAAGAATTGCGCATTCAAAAGGATTTGGCATTTTTTAGACCTCGCAAGATCCCTACAATGAGTTTCAGTCTCTATTACTCAGTCAAAATACATGAAAAAGTAATCAAATTTCGCAAGAGAGTTAATAATTGTATCGTTAGAATTGAGAATCTATTTATAGTGCTATTTGTTTGCAATTTTAAGTCTAACAACACTGTCAGATCTTAAAAATGGCATAAAAGATAACATAAACCAAATCTCAAAAATTTGAAATTTCAATAACAAACTACAAAAGTCCAATAAATGCTGCACTTTATTCAAAATCCATGTCATTTTCACCAAAATTTGCAAAGTTGTAGAGGAAGGTATACATAAGAGGTGCAAACATTAAAAAATAGGGGTTCATGTGCTTGTTTTCAAACTATCAGAATTTCTATAAGAGCAAATGTGCTTTTTAAAACACCAAAAACGCCAAAATGCTTTGTATCTTTGTGAACAAAAAATCAAAACCACTCTTCCATTTATTCAAACTCGGGGTCATATTTGTGATTCTTGTCAGCACTGCAGAGTAAAGTATTTTGAAATTGTAGAGATATTTTTTAAAGTGGTCCATGGAATAATTCCAGTTTTTTAGCTTCATAAAATAACGCATCGGATCTGCAGTTAGAGAGCAGATGCCCGGGGGGGCCACTTCCATTCACGAGTGGATACCATGCGCGACCATGGGGTCTCGAAAAGCACCCTAAACACGTAATTTCCATATTCTGAAAATGCACCCCTTAACAAGTATTGGCGCGTGAAACCCTACCCTTAAAAAGTATTGGAAACAAAACGATACTCTTGGCAAATATTCCCTGAAATGAACCCCTAAACAAGTACAGGAATGTTTTATTGTTACGGGTCCTTCGGTCGTCGGCTTTACCTTATTTGGTTTAGTACGACCCCACTTTCTACACCTCGCGCAAATCGGACTCTAAACACGAAGTGTTGGGGCAAAATGGACATCCTTTATAAAACATTTTAATTTTGTTTTATCATTCCCGCAAATTTGACCCTAAACACGTAATTTTCCTAGCGAAATAGACACCCTTTTTTCATTATTTTTGTGTTTTTGACACCCTTATCACGTTACGTACGTAACGTGCCCTATCGTGAAAAGGACATCCTTTTTACGTGTTTTTTTGGTCGCGCATGGTATCCACTCGTCAATGTAAGTGGCCCCCCGGGAGCAGATGATGAGAAATATCAGCTCATACCCACAGCTAATCACCTGTTCATCCATTGTGACGCCAGCGCGCATAGTGTAAAATATGCGCAGATCATGATGCGCACAAACATAACTGTGGAACGTCCTTAAATGCCATTTCTTATAAATGAATCTTATTGTTTTGGAGTTTTGTTCTAGAATAAGAATCTTAATATACATCTCCTTAATATGATATGATTTCTTTCATTTACTACTCCTTCATTCAACCATGTACACTCAGTGGCGGATCTAGGAGGGGTAAGGGGTTTTAAACCTCCACCTTGGGCTCCTACAAAAGGAGAGTGTGGTCAAACTCCAACACCCCTTCCCTTTACGAGTAGCGCAAGCAGAACAGTGGTGATTCTACAGGGAAGGGGGGTGATAGGATTCGTGATGTCACAGTTCATCGTTAGTGGGTCCAGGAGTGGGTCAAACTAATTAGGTCAAACAAACTTGTTAAACCCCCTCTTAGCAAAAAGCTATAGATCTGCCACAGTGCCACTGATGCTAAATGTCTACACTCAAGCAATTCAACTCAATCCATTGGTACTTGGTACGATGTTCCTCCCAAATACTCCCAAGAAGAGTTTTACCTTTACTATAAAAGCAAATGAGATTTTATTTACCCTTAGAGTGAGAAGAAGCTGTACCACATTAGAGAATGATGTTGGTTCCTGCAGCCCAAAGTATCCAGCAGCCCGGAAGAAAGCCAGATAGGTGAAGGAAAAGACAAAGCTCCATACATGACATTTCCTAGGGAAAAAATCACGAGCCTTTTAATGTCGCCTTTGAAGGCTTTGTCTCAACTCTCAAACATTTTTTTGGAAAAATTTGCAAATCTTATCAAAGACGTAGGCCTACAAAGTTTAAAATTATCACAGTTCACACTTTTTCCTCATTTTTATCGTTTACAATTTATTTAGAACGCAACTTAGATCTACAGATCTACTTGGTAGTTTAGTTTTTATTTTAACATCTCAAATTGTTTAAAGGTGTAGGAAATAGGGAGGACACAGGCATCGATCGTCAGTCATATGTTCAGTTAATCTGGCAGTATTCTCACAATCAGCAAAAAAAAAATCTGATGCTGTGGAACTGCGTGAATGTTTGACGAATGCAATTTTGGTGAAATCAAAATGGAGAGGGTCTAACTTTACTTACCTTGGACCTGCAATTTTGATGAGAAGTGCATTCACAACTGTAGCAAAAATAGAATGGTAACTCTGCCATCTGCACAAGATCAACACCAGAGTGATGCCCACTGCAGTGCAAATATTTTGCTTGTTTTTTGCCCCATTTGAATGCTTAACAAGATGTCCCAGAGCTATCGATAAGAGCAACATGAGAAGGTAGATAAACTCGTCCAACGACATGATGTTAGCAGTAACTTAGGCGATAGATTTATTGTATTTTGAGGAGCAATCTAAGGAGTAGTGGATTTCCCTTCGACATTCAAAGCACATTGGCATGCGTGTGTGTATATATGTAGCGCGCGCGATATCTATCGGGCCTGCTGCCGCCGGGGGGACGACCCGCCAGCGAGCGGGCAGGTGCAGGGTCGCGCCGGCGAGTACGGTGAGCTCTGCTGCTAGTTTATTATCGGCGGGATTTTTGAAAGACATGACATGTGGACCTCGAGCTGAGAGGCGCAGCGCTCAGCAGGTGGTGGTTGGTACCGGTATGAGATGGGGTGGTTGAATTTCCAAATGGCGGGTAGCCCTTGTCAAGTCCCGGGTGCGGTTATTTCGACTTACAAAAATACAAAAAAAGGTTCTTTCGACTGTTTTGTATTTTTCTTTCAGTTCATGTAAGTAATCAGTTTCTGCTTAGTATGTTCTTTAGTTTAGCTTTCAATTTTTTAATAGAAAACTTAATGAATTGCTAATGTTCTAATTCATCACATCTGCCACTGCCCTTTTCTCTCGATCTCGTCATCTTCATTAGATGTGCTCATTCATTCCATCCCAGTGCATGCACTCTAAGGGCCCTAATCGCCCAGGTCCTGTCCTGTCCTGTATCTATTTTTTCCCCTCATTGGTTATTTTTATGAATAATTGGACCTTTACATTTTACTTCAGTTTTTTATTTTCTATAAATTAATTTTGTTATCGTTATAAAAGTTTGTTTTTCCTGAGGGAGGGTGGGGGCAGTCCATAAGAGCATTTAAAAGATGTCATGGTATACAAACTGATTATTTAATTTTACTTTATTTTTTCACTCGCCTTCATTATATTTTCTGAAGCTGTTGTGTTCCTGACATTTGAACTCATATATTTTTTATCATCAATTATACCTGGGGTATACAAGGAAACTTTTCTTGTGACAGATCACAGCATAACTTGGGTGTAGACGAAACGTTTTGGTTCAGGATTGTTTGCCAATCCAGTCTTCTGCAACTTTACTTTCCCATCCCCTTCTACTTTTTTATATCATTCTTGACATTTTCTCCTCTTCTGTCTTTTCTTGATAAGAGGTCCTCTCTCTCTCCTCTTCCTCTTTATCCCCATATACACCCACAACCATTAATGTCTGTCTTCTCATCCCCTACTGCGGCCCTTCCCACCCCCTCTCTCCCTCCCTCGTCCCTTTCACGCCCCCCCCCCCCCCTTGATCGATCACTTGATCAAACTCTCTCTTATTCACCCCATGCTTCTCTCGCCCAACTATATTGCACATTTCTTCATTCAATAGCAACATTAATAAAATCATACAAGTTTCATATACTTTCTTCCCCCACACCTCTCCCTTCCTCTATCCTTCACTCCCCTCTCCATCTCTCTCTCCCTCACTCCCTTTCTCTCTCTCCTCTTGATCAAACACTGTATCTCACTCACCCCCATGTTTCTCATACCCAACTTCAGTATTTCTTTAATCAGAAGCAACAGCAGTGCGATTATACAGTTTTCATTATAGTTAAGAATGTATCACTTTAATGTAATCATTTCAATTTTTAAGCTGTTAATTTATTGCAAGATTTACTCATAAACATGTAACTAACAAAAATAATAATAAATCATTTGCAGCTCAAATACTACTTACTGAGATTTTGGCTGACATAAGTATCAAATTTTAACAAGTTTAAATTATTTCCTTACTCTAATGATGTCAGTTCAAAATGCAAATATTTGTTGCTTATCATTGGGTGTCAGTTTCTTACATACCCCGATAAAAACATTTTTCATATTAATATTCAAATATTAACACAGATTTTCACTTTTTTGTAAATATTTAAAAAGATAATACAACATGAGACTTGCAGATTATTTTTCCATAAAAATGTTCGTTAAACATGTACCTTTGAGAATAGTTCAATTTTCATCAAAGTGATAATTTATCGTCAATGAGTCTCCAAAAAGAGAGCAGAATATTTTCAACTTGTGTGCTATAGATTTTTTTTTTAAATTCAATAAATGATATGATTTTTTTAATTCAAATTATCAAAGGAGTGATTGGTGCTATATAGATGTCTATCAATATTATTATTATTATTATTATTCGTGTGTGAAATTTGATTCATATTATTGGTACTTCAAAACTACCATTCAAAACCAAATAGACTAAGTTTTTTTTATTTCTAATGTCTACAAAGTTCTACATGTTTTGAATATAAATTTAATATATTTTATATAATCATAAAATGGAATATCTATGTCATATAAATAATATATTATAGAGGATTTAAACATCTGAATAAAAATTAATGCTGACCCAACATTTTAAAATCAAACAGACTACTACATTGACAGAAAAAAGAACATTACCACTCTTTAAAAGACATGTACAAAATAACTCATGCAGAAAACATGCAAAATAGTATACACTTATTCTCATAGGCACAAAAATAACGGTAAGAACATGGAAATACATCAATTCAGCACCAAGAATGTTAATAACAATTCTTTCTCATCATTTTTTTTTTATTGTACACTTACATTGCACTCACACATGCAATTATAACAAAATACACGCGGCAGACAATTCATAATGGCAAAACTTTACAATAAAATCTTTTGGAAGAAATCATGAGATTACATATATAAAGACAAGCATACACCATTTACATACACAGCATGCACACTGTTTTTCAGTTTTCGTATGATGATGTCAGATATCCTATTAAACGGAAATGACTTCAGCAAATTTTTAAGTAGAGTTATGCTGTAGTCATACCAGTAACTCAATTCAAAACCAGTTGAAAAGTATGTCATTTGAAATAGCATATCTTTTGTTGTTCAGGAATCAGTCACTGAGTATGTAGTATGAGCGTAAAGATATTAATAATTTATATGAAAAAAAAATACAACTCCGGGCAATTTCAGCCTGAATTAAGTAAGGAGTAAAATATGTTATTTTGATATAATAACTTAAGTATTATAATATAATCATTTAAAAAAGTATAAAGTTACATAGGAGCATAAGTAATTCATTGAATAAGCATTGACCATTAATCGAAATACAAATCCTGAAGTATAATCTTTATACATAACATAAATTAAGTAATTGATGGAAACATCAGCCAAAATTAATTTAATGAAAAGCTGCCTAAAATTGTTTTAAAGCCCTTGATGCGAGATTTGCAGTGCACGTAATAATTTTGGTCTTTCTAATAATTATGATTCATTGGATTAATACTGCAACAGGGTTGACGGAAGGGTAGTTATATATATATGCATATATGCATATATCCTACGAAAAGGCGAAGTCTATGAATGGGTTTATTTAGTCATAATACACATTTAGACGTTAAGTCGAAGGTTTAAAACAGACAAAGAACATTTTAAAAAGACAAAGAAATTCGCCTTAAACGTAGATGTAGAAAGATATATATCTTTCTACATCTGCAGTTAAGTCAAATTTGTTTGTCTTCTTTCAATGTTCGCAATGCGCCTTAACGCCCTCTACCTTCGACTTAATGTCTAAATGTGTATTATAACGGAATAAACCATTCATAGACTTCGGCCTTACGTAGGATGTATCCTTACATATATATATATATATATATATATATACATTGTTTATCCTCTTTTGATCCTTGATTGGAAATTATAGATGCATCAAATTGTTCACACCAAATAAGTGAAAATATAAAATAGAATAAAAGGTCTGAACTCTCATCACATCACACCCTTGTTTAAAACTTTCCTAAGAAATTGGACATACCCCCCCCCCCCCTCCTTCCACAAGTAAGAATCTTTGTATACCTTGCCTGCACCTCACCACATTAGGCCTTTGCCAAAATAAATTCAACACGCACATGTACATAATATATAAAAATATCGATGCATATCCTTTCATAACATCTTTTTTTATAATTCATATCATTGTGAAGTAATACACCGGCCAAAGCTGCAAACTTAGACTTCAATATTAAAAAGAAAATCAAGATACCTCAACAAGCATGCACTTCTTCAATGTGTAAAATCAATTCATGATTAATAGTATGCATGATTATATATGAGAAGTTAAGAATTTTTAAAACTTGTTTTCACGCAAGTATTAATCAACATACGTTGTAATTACGTATCCTTTACAAATTCTCTTCATTGATGGAAGTCAAAACATTTCCATTTATTGTCAACCATGCTGAATTAAGTCCCACTTTTTATTTTAAACAAAATCAAAATTGGCATTAAAAAGAGAAAATCATGCAAGTAAACAGCTTTAATCAATACTGAAGGCAAGAGTTACACTGTCATTTTCACAACACATTAAAAAACTTTTTTTTTCGTATATTGACTACAAATGTTTACATTGATGGATTCCTGTCTTGCAAATCATGCAAGAAAACACATATATTGAACATAAAGTCAATATTGAGGGTACTATTAACATGTAAAATTCTTGTAAGAATGAGCAGAGTTGAATATTACACATTTCATTTACTTCTATATAATAATACATCTTAATTGAGATAAATTGAATGAGCTTATATAAAGAATATCTTCAAAAGTTAGATTTATTTCAAATTCAGCAGAAAGAAAAAGAGTTGCAATATAGAGTAAAAAGGCTATATTACACACACTATGTCAGTTATTTATTCATTTATCTATTTATTAATTATTTAATAAATTTATTTTATTCATTTATTTATTCATTTAATTATTATTCATTTATGCATTTATTCATTTATTTATTTTCTTGCTTGTTTATTTATTATTTTACTTATTTTTATTTATTTATTTATTTATTCATTCATTCATTCTTTCATTCATTTACTGTAAGCCACACAAGCATAGATACTTGACGATGGCTACAACTTGTCATTCCGAAGGCTTGATACTTAAAAGATTCAATATTCTCAATTTCTACTAGTCTGAAGGGTAGTAAGGCTTGCTATTCCGAAAATGAAATATAAGTTTCAATACTAAAAAAAACAGAACAAGCTTCGATATTCTAAACGTTTGTAACTCTGGAAACTTAATAGCATTCCAAAGGTTTGATAGTCCAAAAAATTGAATCTAGATTCACATAGTTACACTTTGCTGCACACTAAAAGTTCTGGCATTGTGATGAAAGAGTATCAATATAAAAACACATCAACATCAGTAGTAGTCATATAGCAATGGACAGTTGAGTGTTAGTAATATTTTGAAGAAAAGTTGGAAATTGCATTTACATGTTAGAAAAGTTGTATCACAGAGTTGTATAAAACAGTACAAGAGATGCAAATCAAAAGTTTCTACATACAAAAGGTATAAATCCCAAATGTTTAATCAACAGATCCTTCTCCCAGTAAGCCTTGTCCATTCACTTTAGAAACATCAGCCAAATAATGAATAAAATGTGATTATACTTATCTTTTTCAATAACTATCACTGCAACAGAAGTTATTCTTTCTGTGTATTCATATAACAAACCAAGGAACAACACTGGCAATATTTATGATACCTTGAATATACACATCTATGGAAAACGGGACTTTTTACACACTTTCCATTTTATCGCCATTGTAAAAATGTAAGACTTTGTTTTAAAAAGTAAGACAAGGATACATTATGCATAAAAGCACTGACAGCAATAACTAACAACTATAGAATGATTCTTGGCATGATTGGGGCTGGAGGGGGGGGGGGTATTTATAAATACTCTGGAAGGTAGATTCATTTCACAAACTAATTTCATTGTTGGTAAATTATCCATGTTAATACAAGTACAATTTACATGTATATAACTATAATCACATATTTTCTTGAAATTCCAAATGATTAACTGAGTATGATAGAATATTATTTAAATTTATAAATACTACCCCCGAACCTTCTGAGTAATTATGTTCATGTACAGAAGAATGTAGTTCTCTTTGTTTCTTTGTGCCGTATTTACTTTGTGCTCAAATGGCAATCCTACAGCTACTGTGCAAGAAAAATTGCCAGAGCAAACATCCGGGCATTTTTAATCTCGAGCCCTTGCAACTGACCAGCCGATGAAAACAATGCACTAGCGACCCATACAGAAGCGCGGCGTTTTGGCATGCCTACAATTACAATGCATAATACACAATTATCGCATTCATACTTTGTGCTGAACGTTGTGATAATCAAGTTTACCCATTTTGTCATCTGGAAATTTACGAGTCTTTTTGAAATTTTCAGTGCTGTTTTCTTACATTATTTCATTGTTTCTTATACTTTTTTTTCATCGCTCTAAGGTCAGTGCTGTTAAGCGGATGTGACGTCACTCCGCCCCCGCCTATATGAAGACTATATGACTTGGTGAAAAAAAAACCTGGTTTTGATCACCTATCTATCCTTTCAGAGTGTAGAATAATACCAACAGACAAACATATTCATATTGACCTTGAATTAGTTTTCAATGCATACCCTGATTAAATGATAGAACAGTGGGGTGTTTCATAAAGCTGTTCGTAAGTCACAAATGACTTTACGAACGACTGGTGATACCTTCTTGGGTGCTATAATGTTGTTTCTCATTCATTTACATGGAGCACATGATGGTATCACCAAGGCCCCATCTTACAAAGAGTTACGATTGATCCAATCAACCACAACTATGGAAAGCCAGCAACGTCAACATCTATTAAAATACATGTTTGTTCAAAATATATTCTAGATATAATGTATATTCATACATTCAATGTTTTCTCATTCATTTACATGGAGCACATGATGGTATCACCAGGGCCCCGTCTTACAAAGAGTTACGATTGATCCAATCAACCACAACTATGGAAAGCCAGCAACGTCAACATCTAAAATACATGTTTGTTCAAAATATATTCTAGATATAATGTATATTCATACATTCAATGTTTTCTTGACAATTCAGAATGGTTCTATTTGTTTTCAAAAGACGTGCAAATTTCCTACAGAAGAAAATTATGACATTGATGGATTTCCACATACTTGAGGTTGATCGAATCAATCATATCTCTTTGGAATACGGGCCCAGTCATGCATATAGTCGTTCGTAACATAGGAATATCTTTATGAAACACCCACCTGGTTTACACTGTAAGGGAGATAAATGAAAGATGAACTGTAAATAACATCAATATCAGAAACCCTGAAGTAAGCTCTAACTTCATCCTAAAACCCAACAGCAGACACACACACTATACATTGAACCTAGCGACTAATACTTATTGGACAATACTGCGACAAACATGTTTGAGACACTGAAGGCAAACTGAGTTAGTTGGAATGCAGAAAACCATTAAAACACACTTCTTTCGAAAAAAAAAAAATAGATGAAAGTTGCACTTGTTTTTTTTTACATAATGTAGTTGTTCCATCTTCCAATTTACCTAGATCTAGTTCAATATCATCCGTCTCATTTTTTATGAATAGTTTTTGTTTTTAAAACTGCTTTGCACTTCTCATAATTTGGTACTGTATTATGGCAAGATTGAAGGAACATCAGAGAGCAAAAAGATATAGTAAAATACACCTGTCGGTTCATTAAAAAAAAAAACCTTGTAAATGATTGTCCCGATATGTATACTTAAAAAGCTCCTGAGGCTTATTGCCTGATTTCATTATTGATATTGGAGAAAATGAAAGTGGCATGATTAACATGATCTTCCTCTTATAAATAGAAGCAATTTAATAAAATAAATCTCATGTCTTCCAAAAATAAATAACCATTGCCTCTTTAATTTGAAACCAGGGGGGTGTTCACAAAGATTGAAGTATGACTTAGAGTCGCACTTAAATGCCTAGCCACGTGCATTATAAAAGACATGACCACATTGGTCACATCATGCCAAGAGGACGCGCACTACTGCGTATTGACCAATTAGATTGCATGTTGCATATCATAGACGCATCTTCATTTATGTGCAACTCTAAGTCATACTTGAAACACCCCCCAGAATAGCAAGCGGACTGATTATCAATGATCCATGAAAAGGTAATTGTCACACCTGTTCAGCACCGCAGTGGTCGACACAGGTTCTAGATGACAAATTATTGTATTATCATCTTTCTTTATTCAAGATTGATTTGAAGCAATCACACACTTCAAATGACAGAGTCTAGAAATGCTATGTTAACCAAAACTGTATGAAGAACTGGTTGTCACATTCACCAACATCAAAAAATATATATTTGAAATCATTTCCTTCTCAAGGTTGAGCAAAGGATATAGGTCTCAGATTATATTAGCTTCAGAGAGCTTTCACAGTAGATATATTGGAACAATAATGTAATAAAACTTAACCAATTAAAACTCATGTTAATGAAAGTATTATAAGTACAACCGTCATTTATGACTTTCAAGTTTCTATCTCTTATAGACCCAGACCGGAGCTAAAAGTGAAAAAGACAAAAGGGAAAATTATAACTACAAAGTGTTTTACACATATTCACTGCTTGACAGCTAAGTATTTTGCTTAAGAAAAACTCAAATTAACAGGTTCTGACTATAGGCTTTATCAAGCTTCCAAACGACCTGGATTACATGATGTCATATTGCGAGGGGGGGGGGATCGGTGATCTATAGGTTTGTATGTCGAAAAGATCATGAATTCAATTTTTTTTTTTAATTCGCAAAGGAAAATACTTCAGCAAAATACTCGGCTGGTAAGCAATGACAACGCATAAAGGCTTGCATTGCTGTGTTAAGTAGTTTCTAAGTTTTCAAATGGTGTATAATTTGTCAATTTCTGTTTTGGGTCCGGTCTGGGTCTTTTATCAATCTCTTTCACCTTGTTCAATACTGCATTAATAACCATAATAAGTGAACCCTGTTTATTCATGAATTATCAAGCTTGGGCTTGGGCTTTTTGAGAGGTCTATGCAAAACCTGATATATCCTTTTAAAGAGTGCTTTATACTCTGGCGGCCCGGTATCAAAATGGTTGTCCACCGGACATGGGGCTGTCTCTTGCTTCGGAGAGCTGGAAGAAGAAGGGCAAGAGCCTGTGAGGCTCAAGCTGGAAGCCTTGGTAGGAGAAGAGCTCAGGTCTCCTCCGTCCTTGGATGATGAATCTTTCTTGCGTCGGAGGCTATTTGTCCTGGGTTTGCTGGTGGACTCATGGAAGGAGGCACTGCGACTACGCGTTAGCAGAGTGGTGTACTTGTCCATGAGGTTGTGGTATTGGGCATCAATCTCACCAAGTATTGACACACCGTCCGATTTGGAGTGGACCAGGTCATGGTTCGGCAAAGGACACCTAGACTCTTGGCCAAGCTCCTCGGCTATTGGTCGCAGGTCAAGACTACTACACCGCTTCAGTTCCTTGTCATTATTCGACTCGCTATGCCTATCAGGGTCATCTGATTTCTCATCGCTACCAAAAGTCATCACGCTATCGCAGTACTTGCAGACAGTTTCATTCAGGTTGTCCAAGGACCTATAATCTCTCTTGATTTCAAACATCCTGGATTTCACCTGCAGCTCGCGATTGCGATTCTCCAGGGTTTTGTTCTCGCGAACAATGACAGCCAGTTCAGACTCCAGCTCATTCTCTCTCTGTTCTTTAAGGGCCAGTTCTTGCTTCAGGTTGCGATTAAGGATTTGCAGATTACTTAACTCTTCTTCAAACAGGCTGTCAACAGATGGTTTGCCCAAGTCAAAGCTGTGAGCCCGTCTCAGAGGGAGCCCTCCCCAGCCATTGGAGACCATAGCATCATGAACTCGCTCCAGACGCCTGCGCTCTCTTAATCGCTCTTTCTCTGCTACCCTCAGCTGCTCTATGGTGGATCCTTGGTCATGCACTTGATGTTCTAGGTGTTCAACAGTCTCAGTCATCCTGAAAGAATAACAACAAACTTGATCATCAGTAAATAAAATAAACATTTGAAGAAATAAACATCAGGAGCAGAATTTGTGAACTCATAGTCTTACTTACTGTTTATCAAGAGATAAATTACTTTATACATTTTTGGTCAAGATGAAAACCAAAATTTAAATTGGTGGCAGCAGTGAGATTCATATTATATGCATTGTACTGACAGTCCTCTGGATTTTGTTTCACAAAGGTAATTGAGTGCACTATTCCTGAAAAGTGCACATGAACAATCTATTGCAGCGACGTTATTAAATCGTAAGTTTACAGACAGTCCAATGAAATGTATTCATTCTTCTATCGTTGAAAATCATTGAAATTTATGTCCAATAAGCTGCTCATAAACAAAACTAGTATTCATATTTCTACAATGACTCAGTTGAATTATTTTTGGTTCTAAAAAACATTTCTATGTTACTTTGTGACAATGTTTTTCAAACAGACCTCAACAGCACTCTGTAAATAACCAGGCTTTTCACAACCATAATGTGACATAAAAAGAGCTCATACCTATATTGTAATGGGAGAGGTCTACAGTGGACCTTTTGATAGTATTAAGAATGTTCATTTTCTCTATTTTCCTCTCTTTCCTCTCTTATTTTTCTTTCAACTTCATACAGTACCAGTCACCATTCTTTGAATCACTATTCCCTGTTTCAACCAGAAACAAGCCCTCTATCTGGATGACCACAAGTGAAAAAACTAAAATTCCCAGTAGTTCTAAACTAAGTTTATATAGTGCTTTAATCACTTTATTGACATGTACACAAAATACACAGTAATTATAAGCATTTCATGAGAACTAGGGAATGGACTTGTAATTTTGATTTTTAAAGCTGTGATCATGGATAGATAGATAGATAGATAGAAATTCACCTTTTAGAGTGGAATTTATTTTCACCCAAGAACCTATAATTCAGTATAGAATAGAATGATATACATGTAGGTATACCTTAGAACCCTCTGCTGAGCAGTCTTGAGTTCATGTTTAAGCCGCTGGTTCTCGGCATCCAGCTCCTGTGAACTCAAATCAAGCTGCTCGTAGATGTGGGACTTGGACTCGGTGACATCACGCAGGATGTGTAGCTGCTTCTCCAAGTACTACAAAAATAAAACAAATGATCACAATGTCACTGATGAAAAGAACAATAAGAAGTTAAGGAATTTGAATTTAATTATTTTGATCGGGTCCAGAGAGGAATAGAATCACATCTGATGGGTTATGCAATGACCCAGGTATGTAGCTAAGTCAGTGCATGACTTATCTTTTATTAGGCATATCTGAAGGCCCTCCCCCTTTCCCTAAAAAAATGACAATAAATGCAACACCTAAAATTGCTCTATAATTATGTAGGCATATATTCTGCCATGGGCTTGTGCCATCACATCGGTTTATCACGCCCAGTCGGGCAATCGCATAACCTGACCTTTATTAAAAAAATGGCCCCCTAAATTTGTGAAAGGTCATGTTTTACCCGACAATTTGTAAAAATTTCAGTCAAATATACAAATGTTCATTCCCAATTTACCCAATGTTTTGTGAAAATTGAACACAAATAAACAAAGGGTCGAGTAAACTGGACCTGACTTTTCTGGAATTTTTTGTCTTTTTTCTTAAAGGACAAGTCCACCCCAACAAAAAGTCGATTTGAATAAAAAGAGAATAATCCAACAAGCATAACACTGAAAATTTCATCAAAATCGGTTGTAAAATAAGAAAGTTATGACATTCTAAAGTTTCATTTAATTTCACAAAACGGTGATATGCACATCCTGGCTGGTATGCAAATGAGGAGACTATGACGTCATCTACTCACTATTTCTTTTGTATTTTATTAAATGAAATATAAAATATTCTAATTTTCTCCTCATTGTCAAGTGATACAACGATTAATTCCTCCCTGAACACATGGATTTAGCATTGTTTAATACTATATGGTTAAGTCAAGTTGGTCCTTATTGTCAAATCTATAAAAAATGAAATATTGTATACTTCAAACAAAACAAAAAAAAGAAATAGTGAGTGATGGACATCATCGACCGAGTCACCTAATTGTGCATATCACTGTTTTGTGAAAAATAAGCAAAACTTTAAAATGTCATAACTTTCTTATTTTACATCCGATTTTGATGAAATTGTCAGCACTATGCTAGTTTGATTTTTCTCTTTTCATTCAAGTCAGCATTTTCCTGGGGTGGACTTGACCTTTAAATGGTCAGGTTACCTGACTGCCCGACCGACGAGACATGATAACCGAATGTGATGTCACAAGCCTCTGCCATATGACCTTCTTTATACCAAACATTAATGTTCATTTTTAAATCAAATACCCTTCTTACACAATCTGCATGGAAACATGAACAGCTGTATTTGACAAGTATTAAAGAATTCTCTTTTAGACAGCATGACATGCTATATGGATTATCATCATGGTTTTAGTTCAATGTTAGGCTATTAACCATTAACTAAATTATCTTCAAACAGAAAATTGTTTTTATCTCAATAGATGAATGGTAGTATAGGAATATTGGTTTAAAAAAAAGTTTGTTAGGTAAGTTGTTCATGTATTTTGCTGTAGGTGCAAAAACTACTTAAAGATATCAGTGTTTGCATCACTTGAAAGGTTAAAGATAACTGTGTAATCAGTAGTATGCTTTAATATCAGTGGTAATCTCTACTAAATTGGTAGTTATTATCAAGAAATAAATGTAAATTAACAGTGTATACTACATGTACATAACATTCTAGTGGTGAACTGGTGATCAAGTAAAATATTAAGACAAGAATTTTTTTCTTCAAAATTTTGACATGGAACTATAGAAAATTCATGTACAACAATTATGATGACAATTCTTTATTTCAATAGGAAACTACTGGTGGTAGATTTGCATCAGAGTATTGGCCATTACAATACAGTGCATGTCATAGAAATTGGAGAAATAATAACATAAGGATATTTTTTTCATTATCATGTACATTTTCTTGGGCTTTGGTCTCATCTACGGATGATAGTATAATGTAATTCTTGACAATATTTTGTTTGAGTGAGCTGTGTCCATTTTTTTTTTTTTTTGGGGGGGGCAAGTTTTCAGAAATTGATTAGTGCAAAAACTATGTCAAGGGAAAAAGGTGAAAACATGACCTGGACCTACACGTGTACTGTATATAAATGTAGCAACATTTTCAGCATGTTTAATACAAATTATATATCATTCTATGAGATTTTTAAAAGTGTTAGTCTTGTTTGATACCGTACACAATGTACATTCCACTGTCTGCCATTAGTGGTATAGCATATCTGTGATTCACTGGTAAATGAACCATTAAATGACCCTTTAAATTACATACCACGATCTGCATGGCTTGTTCGTCATTTTGTTGTTGTGTATCTAGCAGGCTTGCCTCCAGATCTTTGTTCCTTTCAAGAAGTGTCTTGCCAAGCTCTGCTGCCAGATGAAGGTCTGATGTAACAAAGAATTAAAAATCATTCATAATAAAAATAATCCATATCAATTATTATAAGTACTTGTATTTTGCTTTTCCTTGTTAAATTCCATATGGAATCAATATAATGAGTTCAACGACTGATTATTTCTGTGCAATTATTTTTTATTTTATATGTCAACAAAATAACTTAATATCTTGTATTAAAATTAAAAATAAAATAATTACATGTACAGTACCTCTTGAATCAATAAATTTGATTGTACAGAATAACAGTACATGTAAATAACAAAACAAAATGCTTTTAATAATTAATGAATGATAAATATACATGTAATAAAGACAACAGAAATAAAAACAAGAAAATTACAATTCATTAATCGCCTGTCATCTTTATCCTTTGTCGGTCATGGCAATGGGTGCTGCCCAACAGGGGGCGGGATGAGAGCTTCCTAGTCCAATTAAATATATTTTACAAAAATGTAAGAGTTTATTATGAAACTGGGAGCAAGGGGTGCATTCTTGCAAAGACATGACATGTATACAGGTATATGATGTTTTCAGTGGTGATGGCTATTTGAAATTACAAATACAGTATCATGGGGCCAACAAAAGTCAATGTAACAAGAGATTCCATTCACCTAGACTCTAGTACATGTATACAAGAATACACCAGAATACATGTATGTGAGCCAATTGTACATGACAAAAAGAAAAGGAACAGATAATCACAGTTCATAATCATCTGATTAATCACAGCCAAACACCAGCATTCATTATTCAATGTGACTGTGAGAAGGATGTATTTCCCACTATTTCTCAATCTTCTGTTTCCTGGAGGATTTGCTGAATCGGCTTGTTCCCAGGTCTGACTGACAAGACACAAGAACAAACTGATTAAAGGGGCATATTACATGTATACCCTGAAGTAACCATTTGGGCATTGTTACATGTAAATTCAATTTGAAATAATGTGAATTTGTGTGTTCCTGAAAATTAAACTAGTAATAAATAAACCATTCAAAATCTTGCTTAGAATTGAAATAATCCCAAGGTAATCCCATGGATGCAAACCCTTTTAAAAAATAAATTTACTTACCGTTACAGAAAATATTCTTAACACTAAAGTTGGCCATTATGATTATATTATAGCAACAAAAGAATTTCCTTCAAGTTGCAGTAATAACACCTGCAAAAAACATCACTTTCTAATGACAAAGTACTTTCTAAAGTACTATCAGTGGGTTCTTGGTTGTACGTATGTAGTTTGTTGTGTCGGAGCAAGAACGCACTCAGAAAAAACATTTTTGCACATCTTGTCGGTGCAGAAACATCCTTACGCAATGTGCTTTAATATGTGTGCTGCTAAGGGCACTTTTGCACGCATGGGATTCGTGAACGTGTGGTGTTAAGGCTGTTTATGCACTGACATGAGTTTGAGTGCAGATCTGTAGGCCTACAATACATGTACATGATTTGGTGGTGATTTTTTCATGGTTGTTCAGAAAGCATTCATGAATGCTTGAAGCCTTGTAACCAAGCAACAAGAGGACAGCAAGCTTAAGGTCCTCTCCTAGGGACCTGGTTACGATCATAAATGCCTCACCAATTGGGAATTGAACCTGTGTCATTGGAATTAAAAAATAATAAAAAACTGCTCTACAGACTGAGCTATCATGCTTCCTTTGAAGGTTCCAGTACATTAATAGCAGATCTCTTTCAAGATAATCTAAAAGTCATCTTTAATGACCAAGTGATAAAAAACTAGGTCCCTAGTATACAAGGGATCAATAAATATTGGTTAATCTGTCTATAATTAAACAATGATTTGACATATTATTTCTCTACATTATATTTATCAACATGTCTCAGAGATTAGTGTCTCTACTTCAAGGTAATAGAGGAGTTCTTTTAGATTACCTTACAGTATACTCACAGCTAATAAGCTGTCTAGGTAATCAATACTACAGGGGGAATAAAAATATTTGGAAGAATTTTGATGTTCTGATACAACTCTGATTTTACTCTGATTATACTTTATATACAAACTTTCTTCTGACGAGTGAAATAAATTCATGCAATTTTTATGTGCTCAATATGTACAGAGTTTCTAACCCTGGCTTGACAAGGTTCTAGTGCTCATTTTTACAAATGACGTCAACATCAATATAAAAAAATCTGAAAAAGTAATGCGAAATTATAATACATTGAAAAAAATCCAAAATATACCAAATAAATCACATTTTAACCTACTTTTCTTTTTCAAATGACATAAATTAATGTCTTGAATTTTGTAGTCTTTGAATAAAGAATGCAGATTTGATCGAAAGTCAAAATTGCAAAGCATTTTGAGAATACGTTTGCTCATATGCCTTCCAAATACGCCATCTGCTGGGTTACACTACAGTTGTTTAACATACAGAGGGCTGCAGGATCAGCTGCAATTGTGAAGGGAAGAAAGAACAATCACTTTTTTTCGTTAACATTGGGAACTACATGTATGTGGTGAAACTATGTGTAGAGAAAAGTATAAACAGTTGAAGGGGGCAAAATACCATTGTCGCCTGCCTTCCTTCGTTCTTTAATAGTCGAATTGTAGTCTTCTCACACCATGTGAATGACTATTTCCTGATCACTTATTGTGAAATAGAGGAAGTCCCTTCAATGCATTTCATATCCTACAATGGACATACAACGATGGCCTGCATACATTTCAGTATTAAGAATATGCACATTATGTGGGACAAGTGACAGCAGTCTACATTAACTTATCGAAATTAACAGTCCTATCTGATACCCCGTTCTCATTACCGTCCTAAAACTAGTGGATTAACTAGTTTAACGTGTAATGAGAACGGTCGAAGAGGTCTTGGAAGCGATCTTCCGAACTGGTTCAGGAAACCAACTCGCAATCCCGGGGGGGGGGGGGGGGGCACTCAGTGTATAATGCATGGTGGGTATGTGCCCTAACCCTAACCCTATTAAAAAAAAAGAACAAAGAAAGCCGCTCCAAAGCATAGCATTTTCTTCTTATCGAGAAAAAAGAATAAAGAAATCCGCTCCAAAGCTTTGTAGATTTTCCGTTACGCCGTTCCGGCCGCATTGATCTGCTACAATGAGCCGCAATTTTGGTGAAAAGCTGCCGCTTAGCGCTGTTCGACCATCACCTCTGCGCTAGCGCACCCGGCGCCCGTGCCGCCGGGCTAGCTGCATGTACGTTCCATAGGGATGCATACGCACTCACACGCAGGAGACCCGTTCCAAGGACCCCCGTTTTCACAAACATTGTAGTTCTGAAGCCCGTTCCGAGGACCCTCCTTTTTACAATAAGCCCGCTCCAAGGCCCCCGTTTTTTGTCTCGCCCGCTGCACATACCTACTACTTTTTTGGTCGAACACCCCCCCCCCCCCCCCCCGGGCTCGCGGTGTAGTTTTCAATATCACTTCGCCTCGTTAAACTGGTTATAGCGTAAGTGAGGACACAACCGTTCTTCGGGAAGCGATCTTTGAACATGTTGAGTGGAGAATGCCTATGCTGCTATTTCAAATTCAGCGCAACCGAGAGCGTACCCATACATGTAGTAACTATGAAGGAAAGTGGTTTTGAAAACCACTTTCCGGTGATCAAATGGGAACACTAGCAAGTAGCAAAACGATCTTCCTATAAACTGGTTTGGTGAACCAGTTTCCAGTAAACTACCGTAGTTTTTAGGTTTGTAATGACAACAGTATCTGAGTCTTCTGAGACTATTAGCATTAAAATGATTTTGATACTTTGACATACACATTTGTAACTTTTTGCCACACAATAAAAATAGTTTGTATATAATACTTTTAGACTACATTTACCATGCAATGCAACAAGTCTGTCACTTTATTAAAAAAATTGCTTCATCTTTCAGTTAAAACACGTGTGCATTTAATCTATATTCCTACATGTATCTATACATTAATTATAGTCAGCTGAATTGTAAGCAAGTGAAAATTTTATTGAAATTGGCGAAAATTTTATTGAAATTGGCAAAAATCAATAAAGAGCAAAAGTATGGAGGAAGACAACACGGGTGTATTCAGACCGATTCGATCATCAGAATACCCAAATACATGCATTGTAAAGAGCAGGGCTCAAAATACCTGATAATTATTTTCCTGCATACATACACACACGAACCAAAAATCAAAATCACCAGTTCAGTAGTTAGGCTACCACTTACATGTACCAAGGCTTGCTAATCTGATAATCGATCTAATTCATATCGCAATGTTCAATGGGATAAAAGATCTTGTATTGCTCTAACTATGCCAAACTACGCAAAACCTTGGAAAAATCCCTGTGAAAGTTCTCACAAATTTGACAAGTAGGCCTACCTACTATTTACATGTACACGTACATGTAATAGGTATTTTCTTTCAGGAATATTATGAGTACTATGCTTTCACATCATTTTCTGATGGGGGGTACATGTACATATCTGGACCAGACCTGCCAATCTCTGGGAATGAAAAATGGTATTCTGTGATTAAAAAACTGTATTTCAAAATAAAATGCGTGGCGCGCGCACTCATCGCGGCACTCAAGCTGCATGCAAGCTAAAATGCGCACTGCTCTTGCAGATTTAAAAAAAAAATGAAACGTGTATATCTTACCCTGGTTCTAACAAAATGATTGAAAAAAAACAAGTTACCTGAAATTACATTGATCCAATAACCATATTTGTGTAAGTTTTATGAAATAGAAACAGATGATTTTTCTCAATAAATTACGATTTAAAAAAAAAAATTTGATTGCAAAAACGTACTAAATACGCCAAAAACGTACTGGTTGGCAGCTCTGCTGGACATGTATCAGGATAAATTTCTTGATCTGAGAATACACGGCATTCTCGATTTTTTAGTCGGTCTGAATGCATCTCATGCTCGCATGTGCATATGATCAGTAGAGGGCAGGTGTCTGGTCATGAATATTAAGTACACACTGTTCAAACGGTGTGTAAACAGAAAATGTAGGCCTACCTCTCATCGCATGTTTACGTTTGAATACAGAAATAATGAAACGCAAACAAGGCAGCCTGAACATCATGAGTCAGAGAGCTACAGATGGGACTGAGCAAAACTTCACAAGGGGGAAAAAAATAAACAGGCAATTTAGTATTTCTGCATGTGAATGTACATACATGTATTAGATGGTACTAACGGCTACACAGTCATATAGAAAAAATAAGCATAAAACTATACAATAAAGAAAATGACTTTACTATCTATGCAAAATGCCTCTTCTTTGATCTTTCATGCATGAAATAAACTTTTCACTTGTATCTGAAGCGTTGCTACATGTACGTACTGTTACAGGCAAAAAAAAAATAGTTATTTTGGGGGGCTACTTTTCACAACTTACTGAGTAAATTATATTGGATTAGCTTTAACATTAGAGTGAATGGGAATTTTCCATGACTTTTTTTTTCATTTCAGGGGCTATGTTGATCAAATTCAACTTGATTATTATGTTTCTGTATAAAATATGAGAGCAGACCCTATTTGTACTAATCCTATCATCTTGAATCATTACTGTCTTGGTCAAAACATGCTCTTTAATTGGTGCTATATCCACCGTACAACTGCCAAGACATAAAGACTAGCCGCTGTCCACAAATGGCAATAGACAAGTTTCTAAATCACTAATCTATCTTTTGTCCCTTTCACACTCATTTTTAGTCCAAGTATAATGGAACAATGTACAGGTAAACTTCAGTTCAATAACTTTGTAAAAAAAAATTTTTTAAAGAAAATGTTCAATATATTCTTTTCACAGTCCTAGCCTTACAAAAACATGTACACAATTTGTCTAGTTCTTTTCTAATCTTTCTTTATATTTGTTCGTTGGAAATTACATGTATAATACAATGATATCTTCAAAATGTTTTTTTAATAAACCAATCAATGAATAAAATAAGTCCAAGAATAATAATAAATATGTTTGATGACAAGTGACATTACATTATGGTTTCTACAGTATGTTTACTTCTTTGTACAAAATATTTTGTTTTCCTGAGCAAGAAAGTGAAATACTGTACACACTAAGAAATATGGGTTCAAATTTGAACCCTATGGGTTGGTACAATAACAGCACCCGAAAGGTTGCTAATTAGTGCAATTTTGCTCATTTGTGCACTTTAAGGGTGTAATTAGCTATGTTAAGCACCATATACATGATATAGGGTGCAGAAACAAACCACGTACCGGTAATAAGGGTTCAAATTTGAACCTTCTTTAATGTCAAGTATTATGCACCTCAAAACGTTCAAATTTGCATCTCTTAGGGAGAAAACGAACATTTCTTGTGTAAATAAAAATGAAAAGGTGTATTTTTGCACCTTTTTCCATTTAGGGTGTAAGATTACACCCCAAAAGGTTGGTAAAAATGTTCATTTAGGGTTCAAATTTTTTTTAGTGTGTATCACTATACTGTTCTGAGGCATAAAGTCTATCAACAAAGCACAACAGATTATTCCCTCTCTATATGTAATCATACAAAACATATTTTATCATGCATCTGCAAGATAACTTTCTCAAATCAAAGTAAATCTGAAAAATCAAATTATTTGGTGAATAAGGTACAGGCACATGTATGCAGAAGCAATGGACAAACTTCAGGGACAGGGCGAACTATATTATGAACAGCAACAAAGCCTTCAAAAGTGCAAATAAAATGAAATAAATAATGACATGTGACTTGAATCAATGTTCTTGAAAAGCAGTAAAGAATCAGAGTATCAAACTCAAATTGATGTAAAATGCACATCCCCAGGAAAATGCAATTCGCAAATACATGTATAATGTTGAAGATGATAGTATTGGCATCCCCCGCCTTCTTCTTTTTTTTCACCATTTTAAACCCTAGCATGGTGTCCTAATTTCCACCTCTTCAGAGCTTGTCTCTACAAGATCATGTTTGATGGGGACATTCAAGTGACACCTTTCTGCGAGACTGACAGAACTTGTTGACCTTTGCTAAGTCAGCAAACAGATAGTTTTGAAACAAGCTGTACATATATAGTATTTGGAAAAAGGTCGGATTTTTCCTTTAAGATTTACTTACAAGAGTTGGACGAAGAGGGTGTAAAGTGTTTGTCTTATCACAACATTGAAATGTACATCTCAGAACAAATAGTTCCATTTTTGTAAAGTTATTATATTGAATATGGACTGTTATTAGAAATGAAAATTATATATAATTATGTAAATTGCTTGGGATAAAGTATACTTCCTTTTTTTATGAAATTATATTACGGAATGGTGTTATAACTTAGCAAAGAGGAAGGATCTTGTGAAAGTGATTATGTTACGCGGGAAGAAAACCCGCTTGGTCAGTAGAGATCGATTGTTTTGAGGTCATTGGTCAAGCTACTCAGTGAGGAGAGCAATCAGTCAGAGAGTCCCGTAGGATCCAGATAATTTAGATCTCAATCCTGTCGAGGTATGTTGATTGATATGTGCTATTTTATAAGAGAAGAATATCTATGTTTTGGAATATATTATCTCTAAATCATGAACTAGAATTAGAGCATTGAATCGTAATTTTTCTGTTAGGTCAAGGATACCTACTACGTGGCATGTTACGTAACAATGAATGTGTGTATATATGTATCGGGTACCTATCGATTCAAGATGGTATCACTCTTTCCTTTTTGTCTTGGAATTGCCGAATTGGAGGACTATATTTATGTAGTTGTATTTCTTTAACGCTCGATAAATTATTTACATGGTGTATTTAAATAGACGATGAGTAGAATTTATAAATGTGAATAATTCGTAAACCGGGAGATTTGGTAAATGGTAGCCTCAAGGTTAGGCAAGGTCAAATCGTTTCGTACTGATGGTTTCGATTAATTATCGATTTAACTTAATATTTTCGCCAGTTCAGTTATATATTTTAGATTTTAAAATGATACGTGATCAATTGATATTATACAATCATATATATTAAGGATTGGTGTATCGTTTATTTATTTAGGAGTTCGAATGTTCATTTGTTGATGGAACTAGCTGGATTGTGATGATTTCTGGGTTTTCTACGAAGGTACGAAAAGTTATGAATTTTCCTTGTAATTTAATGACTGTGTTGTTCGAAGTGATATCTTATAATATTAGGATAAGAATGATTGGTGAATTTGATTTTTTTCCTTCGAGCATTGAAGGCTTAAATGATAACTTTTTCATTAGATCACGGTGTTTGAATGAATAATTCTAATTTTTTGTCAATATGATGTTAAGACATTTACAGTTAATCGATTGTAATTTCCCTGTAAGATGTATAGAAACCTAAAAGGTATTATGATATAGTTGAATAGTTACTCATGCAAATGTATGTTATTATTTATTTTAGATTGCAGTGTTGGGTACCGGAATCTGACCCTAGAAAATGATTGTTTTGGTCCTTGGTATGGTTTTTAACCTGTATCTGCCCTAGTCGGGTGAGTCAAGATGGCCGTACTTATAAGATTGAGACGTGCAGCATTTTTTACCAAAATTAACGGTGTTTTGTGATCGATTACGAAAGTTTGAATTGTTGACATATATAAAAGATTGATATATTTGGAAGAATGTTTCCAAAGCTTGCTATATAAATTGTGAATTCATATATTTTACATTAGAAGAAAATGATTGCAAAAGAGATCAATTTAAGATTTAGAAACATATAATAATCTATGATACTTGTGACTATTTAATTGTCGATAGCTGAGTTAATAACTTGTTATAAACATTGTTACTTTTCGCTTATTAACGAGCGCAGACTGAAATGTGATTGCAGATCTGTAAAAACATACACACATTACAGTGACCTGCTCAATGATCGAAAAGTGTACTCGTATTATTAAGAGTATATATTCTGTCTTGACATGTAAATGCTTTATTTCATGCTGAAATGATATTTTGAACATTATACTCATGTTCTTTATTGTTTCTCTCTTTTCTGCTTGCAGAGGTTTTTTTTTCCAATTTGTTATATACTGAACAACTGTTGTGCTCAAGTGGGAAATTAAATTCCGCTCACAACCTACAACTCTCGTCGTATCGTGTCTTGTGTTCTGGAGTGTCCTGACAACTTCCCCCAAAAATCCAGAATACTACAAGTGGTGTCAGAAGTGGGATAGAACTTGAGCATCGATAGACGGCAACTAAGAAGCAAGAAAAGAAGAACATCATTAGACGGAAACCAAGAAGCAAGAAAGAAAACCTCCGACTTTGGTTGTATGGTAAACGTAGTGTAATTTTACTGTGGAAGAAAATACTACTTTTGAAACAAATGCCATAGATTTTTTTCCTAATTGTAGACAGCAGGTTCCAATTGTTTGAATCATACTTACTGAGTGAGGATGCCAAGGAACACTAACTCAGAGGATGATGCTCCAAGGGGAGCTACGGCCCAGCCCTTAGCTCCAGGTCTAGCTGAAATGATGGCAGCATTGACGGGGGCTTTCCAAAGTCTGCAATCACCGAGGGGTTTACCAGCGGTAAAGCTGAGTAAGTTTGGTGGGTTCCCCCGGAAACATGGAGACCCGACAATCAATGAATGGCTCCAAGAATTTGATGAATATTGTAGCTATTATCAACTGAAGAGGAAAGAAGAGGCTCAGGTACTATTGACTCATCTGACAGATTCGGCCAAAGACGAAGCGAGGCTGTATGACTCTACGGTCAGGGAGGACAGTACGGCATTGAAGCAGGCTTTGAAGTCTCGTTATGGCCTAAAGGAGACTGTACAACCATTGACCACGGAATTACATGCCAGAGTACAAAGGCCAGGTGAAACGTTGGCAGATTTCAGTAGTGCACTTATTCGCTTGCACGATCGAATGGAAGCTGCAGCGACAGGTGATGAGCGATCAGCATTGATCATGCTGAGGAACAATACATTGAAAGAACGGTTTGTAACTGGTGTGAGAGACAAACAGATTCAGAGGGAGATTCGACGTATCATGTTTAGCACTGAGGATAAATCCTTTATTGATATGCGAAGAGAAGTTCTGCGAATGTTCCAGGATGAGGACACAGTTTCTCCTAAAGCTAGTATTAGGGAATGTGAAGTAGAGGCGGCGAGAGCATCGGTAAATACTGAGGATCAGACAATTCAAAACATGAAAAGTGAGATCACCGAGTTAAAGGAGACTTTGAAAGAGGTTGTTCAAGTGATGAAAGGCATGAAAAGCAATCCTAAACAAAACTCACCACCTTTTTGCTACAACTGTAATAAGAAAGGACACTTGAAAAGAGAATGTCGCTCACCTCCTCTCTGCTATGGATGTAAGCAAGTAGGTCACATGAGAAAGGACTGCCCCAATGGGTCAGGTACACGACAAAATCAAAGAAGTCCTCAAGGAGCAGACATGATGCCTCAAGAAGAACAAGTTCAAGGAAATGTCAGAAGCTTGTCAGCTGGTGGGAATGAGAAAACACTCAGCTTGGTATCATCGTGTCCAAAGTCAGTAGTTGGAATAGCAGGGATACCCACAGGCTGTATTCTAGACACAGGAGCAGAAGCTAGTCTTATTCCGGTATCCTACTATGAAGGGAAACTGAGGGAAGTTATTGGTCCTCTTGATGGTAGTGGCGATGGTATTAGAGTTGTTGGGATCCATGATAGCGTAGTACCGGTGGTAGGATACATCCATACCACCATGACCCTGAATGGCGAATCCTTTGAAGTAGGCTTTCTGGTCGTCAATGACGAGTTGCAAACCAAGAAGAAGACAGACTATCCTGTTCTCCTCGGCTGCAATGCACTTTGGCCAGTAGTCAAGAAGAAAGTCTACAAAGATGATGATGAGAACTGGAAACTTGTTGAGGTGGCTCTCAAGTTGTCACGTGAGAACCGAGAGGTTGCTACCCCAAACACACTCTTGACCTCCAAAGAAAGGAGAATCCTCCCGCCGTTGACAGTTCATCGAGTAGAATGCCTGATGAATGATGCACCTTCCTTTGAGTATACTGAGAAGAGTATTCTGATAGGCACAGACTGTCAGGTCAACAACATAAATCCTCTAGTAGGAAAAGGACTGGATGTCTATGACACTTGTTTGGAAGCCGACGGACAAGAACTTCAAGTAACTGTTGCAAATAGGTCCACTCAACAATTAGAGATCACTCAGGGCATGGTTCTTGCATCGGCTACTCAAGTGAAGGAGCGTGATGAAATAATTATGCAGGAGAAAAACGGACTTGTCGAAGTTGACATCATGAAGGTGATGGTTGAGGCAGGAGCCAATGTAGCTGTCACTGAGAGAGAAACTCAAATCCAATCTCATCAGGAAGGTGTTGATCACCTTTGCATGGATGGGAAGAGAGTGAAATTACCAGTTGGAGTGAAGATTGAACATCTCTCAGGTGAAGAAGCTGATGCTATTGCTAACCTCCTGTCGAATCATAAGTCAACTTTTGCCGAGAGTGATATGGATCTGGGAAACTGTACCGCAATACCACATCAGATCCGGACATCAGAAGGACCACCAATCCGACTGCCCTATCGTCGAATCCCCCCAAACCATATCCCAGAGTTAAAGGCACTCCTTCAAGAAATGTTGGATAAAGGAATTATCCAACAATCGACCAGCCCTTATGCGAGCCCGGTGGTGCCAGTCCGCAAGAAAGATGGGACGATGAGAGTTTGCATTGACTATCGTCAGCTGAACGCCAGGACGGTTCGGGACTCATTCCCCTTGCCAAGAATAGATGAAACCCTGGAAGCCCTCGGAGGAGCTAAGTTCTTTAGCTCTCTTGACCTTGCTAACGGCTATTTTCAGATAGCAATGGATGAACGTTCGATCGAGAAGACAGCTTTTAGAGTCCCCTGGGGCTTGTTTGAATTTCTACGTATGCCCCAAGGCTTGGTGAATAGCCCAAGTACGTTCCAGAGAGTCATGGAGCTGGTGTTAGGCGATCTAAATTTAGCACAGTTAGTGATTTACCTTGATGACATACTTGTTTTCTCAAGTACCCTGGAGGAACATTTAACCAGATTGGAAGCAGTCTTCAGACGTCTAACAGAGTATGGCCTGAAATTAAAGGGAAAGAAATGTCAGTTCCTTCAACGAAAGGTCCACCATCTTGGACATGTTGTCACTGCTTCAGGAATATCAGTTGACCCAAAGAAGATTGACACAATCAAAACCTGGCCTGTACCGAAGACTGCCACGGAGTTGAGGTCCTTCCTTGGACTGGCCTCATATTATCGCCGGTTTGTTCAGGGATTCGCAAGCATTGCTGCTCCCTTGCATGCTTTGCTTGGTAATTGTCTTCCACCTTCTAAGAAATCAAAGAAGAGACATGGCAACATGGCTGGTAGACTGAAAGAATTCGTCTGGTCAGAGAAGGCAGACGAGGCATTCCGTAAGCTTAAAGACGCCTTAACGTCTACACCTGTTCTTGGATATCCGCAGTTTGGAAAGAAATTTGTAGTTGAGATTGATGCCTCGCTAAAAGGACTGGGTGCGTGTCTTTCTCAACATGGAGATGATGGAAAACTTCACCCTGTGGTGTACGCAAGTCGGGGACTACGCAATGCCGAAAGAAGTTATCCCGATTACTCTAGCTTCAAGTTAGAGCTCCTGGGCTTGAAATGGGCGATTGCTGACAAATTCCGGGAATACCTCATAGGAAGCCAAGTTGAAGTTCTCACAGATCACAACCCATTGGCTCATCTGGAAACAGCAAAACTAGGGGCAACCGAACAGAGATGGGTCGCTCAACTAGCCCCGTTCGATCTTCAGATTAAGTATAGACCAGGAAAAACCAATAAGTGTGCGGACGCTCTCAGTCGTCGACCTATGGTTTGTGATGCCATGGACACCTTACAGCCCGTTGTTGAACAAGTACTTCAGTGTTCAGTAATGCCAATAGAAGTAGAGCAAGAAATAAACGTCAATCGATTGGACATGGATGTAATGGCACCTGGTGTGTTCCCTTCCTACGATCTTAAACAGTTATCAGATCTGCAACAGAATGACAATGGGTTGAGTGTCATCTTCAAGATGCGGAAAGCTGGATGGAAACCAGGAGAACCAACACCAGATGACAGTCCTGAAGTAAAGAGTTGGCTTCGAGAGTGGAAACAACTCGTAGAGAAGGATCAAGTGCTATTTCGCCGAATCGAGGTGCAGGGGGATGTTGTTGACCAACTTCTCATTCCAGCTAGCATCAGGCATACTATCCTACAGGCTACACATGAAGGATGGGGCCATCAAGGTGTGACTCGGACACTCGCATTGTTACGCACAAGATGCTTTTGGCCTGGTCTTCAAGAGGACGTTCGACGACATATAAAGAAATGCTTCAACTGCACAGTGGTAAAGGCGCCTACTCCGACAGTGAAGACGCCGATGAGACACCTTCTTGCCTTCAGACCTTTAGAAGTCCTTGCAATTGATTTCCTTAAGATGGATCGTGGAAAAGGAGGCTACGAGGACATACTCGTCATGTCAGATGTGTACACCAAGTATGCTCAAGCGATCCCATGCAAAGACCAAACTGCCCAGACGGTAGCAAGAGCCCTCAGAGACAACTGGTTTGTCCACCATGGAATACCCCACAGACTCCATTCGGACCAAGGAAGAGATTTCGAAGGAAACCTTGTCCAAGAACTATGTCGGTTGTATGGTGTCAAGAAGTCAAGGACCACCCCATACCACCCAGAGGGGAATGGACAGGTTGAACGTTTTAATAGAACGTTGTGTAGCATGATTCGATCGATGGATCCCTCAGAGAGAAGAAAATGGCCAGAGACAATATCCCATCTAGTGTTCATTTATAACACTACTCCCCATCGATCGACTGGATTGTCACCATACAGGTTGATGTATGGAAGAGAACCATCTCTACCCCTCGATCAGCTGTTGTCTCGTACCCGACGGTCATGGGATGAGGATTTCGTAGAGACACAAGCTGCTGCTCTGAGCAAGATGAACGATCTCGTTGAGAAGAATCTCAATGCCAATGCAGAGGAGAATAAAACCAAGCATGATAGACGGGTACAGTCCTCTCCCCTTGTAATTGGGCAGAGCGTATTGTTGAAGAGGATGGCATTCTCAACAAGACATAAGTTGAAAGACAAATACTTTAGGGAACCTTATGTCGTTGTTGACATCAACAAGGAAGGCGACGTCTACAGTATCCGTCCACTCCATGGAGGAACACTCAAGACTGTTAACCGAAAACTACTGATAGCTGATCCACGGACCCAGGAGCTCTGTGACTTGGTAGATAGCCATCCTAATCCCATTCGTCAGTCTAGTGATGAAACTGGAAGTCTTTCCTCGGAGAGTGAAACTGGTGAATTCAATAGTGATGATGACGGGGACGGTTGGTTCCAATACCATCCTCCATCTTTCAATACTGAAGAGAATGCACGACCAGAAAATTATCAGAATCTACGTCGGTCAAGTAGAGTTACTAAGGGCGTACATAGAAATCCTTATCACCTACCGAGATCAACACTCTCGAATTGAAGAAAAAAAAAGATATAAATACACATGCATATATCAGATGAATCGTTGTCATTTTTCTTTTTCTTCCTTGTATATGAAGCCTTCTCAGCATTTTGCTATTCGCCTCCTATTTGATATTTTATCCAAACTTAGTGGAAGCTATTAAATATTTATAACTTGTGTGTCAAAGTAATATAATTCAATTGCTGATATCATTGAGGACAATATGGTTTTGTCAGGATGGATTATAGTATTTGGAAAAAGGTCGGATTTTTCCTTTAAGATTTACTTACAAGAGTTGGACGAAGAGGGTGTAAAGTGTTTGTCTTATCACAACATTGAAATGTACATCTCAGAACAAATAGTTCCATTTTTGTAAAGTTATTATATTGAATATGGACTGTTATTAGAAATGAAAATTATATATAATTATGTAAATTGCTTGGGATAAAGTATACTTCCTTTTTTTATGAAATTATATTACGGAATGGTGTTATAACTTAGCAAAGAGGAAGGATCTTGTGAAAGTGATTATGTTACGCGGGAAGAAAACCCGCTTGGTCAGTAGAGATCGATTGTTTTGAGGTCATTGGTCAAGCTACTCAGTGAGGAGAGCAATCAGTCAGAGAGTCCTGTAGGATCCAGATAATTTAGATCTCAATCCTGTCGAGGTATGTTGATTGATATGTGCTATTTTATAAGAGAAGAATATCTATGTTTTGGAATATATTATCTCTAAATCATGAACTAGAATTAGAGCATTGAATCGTAATTTTTCTGTTAGGTCAAGGATACCTACTACGTGGCATGTTACGTAACAATGAATGTGTGTATATATGTATCGGGTACCTATCGATTCAAGATGGTATCACTCTTTCCTTTTTGTCTTGGAATTGCCGAATTGGAGGACTATATTTATGTAGTTGTATTTCTTTAACGCTCGATAAATTATTTACATGGTGTATTTAAATAGACGATGAGTAGAATTTATAAATGTGAATAATTCGTAAACCGGGAGATTTGGTAAATGGTAGCCTCAAGGTTAGGCAAGGTCAAATCGTTTCGTACTGATGGTTTCGATTAATTATCGATTTAACTTAATATTTTCGCCAGTTCAGTTATATATTTTAGATTTTAAAATGATACGTGATCAATTGATATTATACAATCATATATATTAAGGATTGGTGTATCGTTTATTTATTTAGGAGTTCGAATGTTCATTTGTTGATGGAACTAGCTGGATTGTGATGATTTCTGGGTTTTCTACGAAGGTACGAAAAGTTATGAATTTTCCTTGTAATTTAATGACTGTGTTGTTCGAAGTGATATCTTATAATATTAGGATAAGAATGATTGGTGAATTTGATTTTTTTCCTTCGAGCATTGAAGGCTTAAATGATAACTTTTTCATTAGATCACGGTGTTTGAATGAATAATTCTAATTTTTTGTCAATATGATGTTAAGACATTTACAGTTAATCGATTGTAATTTCCCTGTAAGATGTATAGAAACCTAAAAGGTATTATGATATAGTTGAATAGTTACTCATGCAAATGTATGTTATTATTTATTTTAGATTGCAGTGTTGGGTACCGGAATCTGACCCTAGAAAATGATTGTTTTGGTCCTTGGTATGGTTTTTAACCTGTATCTGCCCTAGTCGGGTGAGTCAAGATGGCCGTACTTATAAGATTGAGACGTGCAGCATTTTTTACCAAAATTAACGGTGTTTTGTGATCGATTACGAAAGTTTGAATTGTTGACATATATAAAAGATTGATATATTTGGAAGAATGTTTCCAAAGCTTGCTATATAAATTGTGAATTCATATATTTTACATTAGAAGAAAATGATTGCAAAAGAGATCAATTTAAGATTTAGAAACATATAATAATCTATGATACTTGTGACTATTTAATTGTCGATAGCTGAGTTAATAACTTGTTATAAACATTGTTACTTTTCGCTTATTAACGAGCGCAGACTGAAATGTGATTGCAGATCTGTAAAAACATACACACATTACAGTGACCTGCTCAATGATCGAAAAGTGTACTCGTATTATTAAGAGTATATATTCTGTCTTGACATGTAAATGCTTTATTTCATGCTGAAATGATATTTTGAACATTATACTCATGTTCTTTATTGTTTCTCTCTTTTCTGCTTGCAGAGGTTTTTTTTTCCAATTTGTTATATACTGAACAACTGTTGTGCTCAAGTGGGAAATTAAATTCCGCTCACAACCTACAACTCTCGTCGTATCGTGTCTTGTGTTCTGGAGTGTCCTGACAACTTCCCCCAAAAATCCAGAATACTACACATACACTGTACATAAAGTAGGGGTGTTCATACTTTTACTGTGCAGGAGCTGTGTGCTTTCAAACTCATGTTTTGTCATACCCATTGGCATTTGGAAGTGGTTCTACGATCTATATTGTGCATTTTATAGGCATATATTAGGCACACACATTGTGGTTTATCAGAGAGAAATTTCATCTATATCATGTAGTTGGTTTTAATCAAGGCTAAGTCCATGGTTTTAAAAAAAGCATGAAAGTCATAGTTCTAAACATTCTTGAAAGTTTACCCACCAAAAAAACCAGCATAATGAATTGTTTGCCGTTTTACTTGTGATTAGCTCCCCCAATGTACAAGGCTAGTAAATAGGCCTAAAAAGCCAAAATAGGAGACTAAAGATAGCAATTATTTTTAGTATATGTATTTACCATTTTCTGAAAGGTAATGTACAATGTATCCAAGAAAAATATATATATTCTAGGCACAGACTATCATTATTACAAATTTATTATAATCATTAAAATTATTTTGGTTTCAAATGTATAAAAGGTGCAATATTTCCTGTTTGAATTGAGATCGATACTTTTATAGTGGATCTTTCAATCTTTCATGAATGGCAAATAATGAGCAATAATAGTTGAGGCCTGATGAAAAACTTGCATTTGAACCATCCACTATCCATTCTAATTTAAATCTATACAGTACAAAGTACAAACATCAAAGAACACAGAAACCATCAGGTTTTTAAATAATCCTAACAATATTGACCAACTTTTCTGGGCAACTTGATTTTGACACTACTTTATTTTTCATCTCATTTACATTAATTTTGATATCTGACTCTAACATGTTGATGTACATGTACAATATTGATGATCCAAACTAATTCCTGTAACAATTAGAACAGAAAATTAGGGGTCAGACATAATTACGCACCTCCATCATCACCTGGTATTGGATGAAGGTTTGAGCCTGTAAACACAGTCGCTTCTTGTAAGACTAATATTTAATACTGCTGAAAATTACTACTTCAAGTTTACAAGCTTGCATGAGGAGTCATGGAAGCTCAAAGTGCTGTACTTTGCCAGTCTAACTAAAGCTTTGGAAAATGTCTGTTGTTGGCATTTGTATTACATTAAAGGTCGAGTCCACCCCAGAAAAATGTTGATGTGAATAAATAGAGTTAAATCAAACTAGCAAAACGCTGAAAATTTCATCAAAATCGGATGTAAAATAAGAAAGTTATGACACTTTAAAGTTTTGCTTATTTTTCACAAAACAGTGATGCACAACTCAAATGAAAAAGTTGATGATGTCCCTCACTTAATATTTTTGTTTTTTATTGTTTGAATTATACAATATTTCATTTTTTATAGATTTGACAATAAGGACCAACTTGACTGAATCATATAAACAACGCTCATTCCACATGTTCAGGGAGGAATTAATCATCGTTTCACTTGACAGTGAGGAGAAAAATAGAATATTCCCTATTGCATATAATAAAATACAAAAGAAATAGTGAGTGGATGACATCATCAGTCACCTCATTTGCATACCCATCAGGATGTGCATATAACTGTTTTGAGAAATTAGGCGAAACTTTAAAATGTTATAACTTTCTTATTTTACATCCGATTTTGATGAAATTTTCAGTGTTATGCTTGTTTGATTTTTCTCTTTCTATTCATATCAACTTTTTGTTGGGGTGGACTTGTCCTTTAAGTCTTCAGGTACATGTAGACTACACCAGTCATTAATTAGTCTTCTACTTCAGGACTCATTTCTCACTGTATCCAATTTGCTAGTATAACTGTATAATCATGGAGTGACCTCCTACCAGGCATATGGGAGAAGATATAATTTTTCATTTTCATTCAGTACCAGCCACTCACAGGGGTCTGCCGCCCATAGGACTACTCCAGCCCATTTTTTTCTTTGGTAACATTTTTTAATAGTTTGATATCTGACTCTACAGGCTACAACTGATAATCAAAAAGGTACAGTAGCCTAACGCCTGTTAAAGGACAAGTCCACCCCAACAAAAAGTTGATTTGAATAAACAGAGAAAAATCCAACAAGCATAGCACTGAAAATTTCATCAAAATCGGATGTAAAATAAGAAAGTTATGACATTTTAAAATTTCGCTTAATTTCACAAAACAGTTATGCACATCCTGGCTGGTATGCAAATGAGGTACTATGACGTCATCCACTCACTATTTCTTTTGTATTTTATTATATGAAATATGAAATATTCTAATTTTCTCCTCATTGTCAAGTGATACAACGATTAATTCCTCCCTGAACATGTGGAATTAGCATTGTTTATACTATATGGTTCAGTCAAGTTGGTCCTTATTGTCAAATCTATCAAAAATGAAATATTGTATAATTCTAACAATAAAAAACAAAAGAAATGGTGAGTGATGGACATCATCAACTGACTCACCTAGTTGTGTATATCACTGTTTTGTGAAAAATATGCGAATTTTTAAAAATGCCATAACCTTCTTATTTTACATCCGATTTTGATGAAATTTTCAGCACTAGGTCTATGCTTGTTTGATTTTTCTCCATTTATTCAAGTCAGTATTTTCCTGGGGTGGACTTGACCTTTAAGGTAATAACATTTGTAAGGTACCAGTATGCACTTCTTGGCTTCACATTTACTTTTAAGTTTTATAGTAGCTTAGAAAAGATGTTTAAGGAAAGACTTCTGTCCCCTCCACTTAAATTAAAAAAAAAATACAAATAAGAGAGATTAAGCAAGTATAATCTGACTCAAAATGGAGAGAAATATTGAATTTCAGGAGTGCACTCGTCCATATTTGTACGCACACACTTGTGTACAAAGTGAATGTAGGTGGAAATGGGGAACCAATGCGTATGACTGAATAAAACGCTTCTGTACGAAGTGAACAGTTAATCCCAATTTCACAATAATGCCTAGTCTAGACTTTTCTATTTCTCAAGTCTCAGTCTGAAATTCAATAAGATTTTTGGCACACTTTATAGCTTTATAATTGATATCATAATTTTATAAGGAACATTATCAACTGATATTTGTGTGGAATAAACCTGAATAAAGAGACATTCATGTTTAATCTTAAGCTAATTTTTTTAGGTGCATAGACATGGGGGGCCCCCTTCGGCCTTCAAGAAGAAGAAAAATAGAACAAAGGTATTAAGAGGTGTTTATTGCTTTTGTCGTAGAATTTTTTTTAATTACACAGACAGTGCAAAGCAATGGAGTGGAGGGGGCATATGGAAGTCTTTCCAAAGATCCCAGTAGGATGGGGGGTCGGGTGTCCGGACAGTTGATCTTTTCAAGCCTTCTTTTATGTCTTTGGATTACACTAAAAATATGAATTCAATACTTGTAATCATCTTCTATTTTGTTTTTTATATTTCCTAACATTTTGTACTAAAAATTGATTAAAGCTAAATGAAAGTAGTTGCAGTAAAACACTAATTTCGTGAGAAAGTCTGTAAAACCAAGGTTAAGTATGACTCTTTATCCCATGTATGGCAGTGAGTCCAAACTTCGCGCGTGTCCATACTTCGCAGACGGTCATTATCTAAAAAACTAGCAAATATCCTTAAAATCTGACATCATCAACATGAAAAGCGACCTAAAATTACCCTTTGGTGTAAGTTTCTTTAGGATGAGTTCAGTATTCATGAAAATATTGGCAAAAGATCGGCAAATTTGTCACCGTTAGCGCCCGTTTTGAAGAAATCTGATATTCTCAACAAGCATCACGATATCACCATTTTGCAAGCAGAAATCATCTAAAATGTAAGTTAAATGTGGTACTAACCGATTCTATAGCATTTTGCCATCAATCTGATATAAATATTTCACTTTTTGGGCTTGAGTTTTTGTTTAAATGTCCACAAAAACTTTGGTCCGCGAAGTTAGGTCACACTTTTTCTGAATGGTTTTCCAGCACAGCGCGCATTCGCCGATCGGAATAGAATTTTGAGATCGCGATATACCGGCGAATCCCCTTGACCTACTTTACATTTTCGTCCATGATTTTATAGTTTACGATCTTGCTGTCAATGTGGTAACTATTTCTTGAATTGGTTTTGTATAAATTATGAATATTTTGTTAGAAAATTTAAGCCTGATGAATATTTTTGAAAAGTGCGCGAAGTTTGGACACCCCATCATACATGATTTAGAGCTAGATCTAGTTTTAGAAGGAAAGTAGAAATCTCGGGGGGGAAAGTTTCAGGGTTTTTTGCGGTACATGCAGCAGATGAATAGGGAGGACTCCCTGGCTTCGTTTAGAGTAAGCCTACATTAGTAAATTTACCAGAACTGGAATTTACCTTTAAACTTCGCTTGTAATTTTTTCCAAATGACTTTCTAAAAAAACTATAATCGTCCGGACACACAACCTGTCCGAACACACAACAACTGGGTATACAGTTCACTTGATGACTACAGGAAAAAAAAACTAATGTCATGAACATCAGTAAGCTTACTACTAACTGAATCAGAATGGTGATATTTATAGACTAAAGTCGACGTCGAGTGATTTGTTTTTCTCACCATTTTCATACCATCCATCTGCAACACCGTCCTCGATCAAATCTTCCATCTCAAAAGGCATGACTGAATCCCATTCAATATGGCTATAATAAAGCCAAGGCCAGGCCAGGCCAAGTCAGCAATGGATGCTGCAGTAGTTAGTTGTACAACGAAGCCAGTCTCCTTGATTCCAGATTTTCGAAAGAGTGAGGCGCCGACACAGAGGTTCTTCGATCATGGCGCAGCAGCAGAAGTCAAATTATGCGAGCCGCGCCGGTGGGAGTCTGAGGTTCCAGTGTCGGGGAGATTCGGGGTACTCGAGTCTCTATTCTCGTTGGCTCCGCAGCTGCAATCGCAATAGAATGACGTGTGCATGTGTTGTTTTTAATCTACAGATGGCGCTATTCAAGTTTTGTTTGTGAGCGCTTCGATCAGACAAGGCCTGTTGCATATTCGCTCACTCAAATGCTCGAACAAGCGAATATTCCCCCCACTGAAGCAGGGGCCGCGGAACCGGGGGGGGGGGGGGGGGCTGGGGGGCTTCAGCCCCCCCACTTTTTTTAAAACCGTGTACAAAAACTTAAAAATGACCATATGATTGTGATTTTTAGCATGGTCAGCCCCCCCACTTTTGGCTCAGCCCCCCCACTTTGAAAACAGTTCCGCGGCCCCTGTGAAGTAATGTCCGACTTCACATTTGACCAACACCTGCTAAATAGGCCTACATGGTCCAAATTTGTGCCCAGCATATTTCAGATGGGGGAGAATTTACTGCCCCATAAAAAATTGTACTTCATTTTTCACCAAAGTCAATCCATTATCTGGCAGATTTGACCTTTTTACGCGCCAAATCTACATGTATTAAAAAGTTTAAGTTACCAAAACTGGGCTTGCTTCACTCTCTCACATTCTTCTCCACACAGATCACTGTATAAAAATGAGCTCCCTCAAAAATATGTTGTCTCATACCCTCAGTTCTGACCCTCACTGGTCTCCATAACAAGGAGGGCCTTGCTTGAGACCTTCATCTATTGCTTGCCCCCCCCCCCAAAAAAAAAAAAGTATTTTTATGTCAAGATTAAGAAAGTTATTAAAATTGTATGTTTTGCATTTGTGACATCATAAACGAGTAGCTGCCTCGTATGTTAGGCCTATGCAATGTAACATATAATGTTTAATGGTTCGTGATGACTCATTTGCTTTCTTTTTAAGGAAAGGGTGTGAAATGATTCGTCTATTGATATACACAATTAATTTACTGAGAAAATGACATTTCATTGATTTTTGTTTACCATAATTGTGTTGGAAAGCTGCTCGCATATGACGTCAAATCAATTAATACAATTCTAATAACATTTGTATTCTTTGATTGATTTTTCTCAAAACTTCGGCAATATTGTTATTTTTTCTGCATTTTTACAATAAATAAAATGTTTTTCAGGGTGAACTCCCACTTTAAGTCTGTATGGGTCGGGAGCCAGAGCCAAGAACGTATGTTGGCCCTACCCCTCTTTTCCTCCTCCTAGTTCCTTTCAGTTAGAGAGGAAAATAATAAAAAAGAGAGAGGGGAAGAAGGGGAATTAAGGAAGAGAAGAAAATGAGAGAGATGAAGCGGAAGAAAAAAAAGGAAAGAGGAAGAGGGGAAAAAAGAAAAAAGGGAGAGACAGGAAGAAGAAGAAATCCATCCAACTGGAATGTTTTCATCATAAATCAAGTCATCAAGATGATGATGATGATGATAATGATGATGATAATGATGATGATGATGATGATGATGATAACGGTGACGATAATGATGATGTAATGATGATATGATGGTAATTATGATTATCGGATGATAAAAATGATGAGGATGATGATGATGCTAGATGATGATGATGATGCTGCTGCTGATGATGATGGTGATAATGATGAAGGTGATGATGATGATGCTCTTCGGATGATGGATGGAGATAACAATGTCGATGATGACGATATAGGCTTAATGTGAAAACTCCAACGTTCTGACCCTTAGACCTATTTTATACCTGATGGACCTATATATAGTAGGTCCATTTTTATACCCACTCCCCCTCCTCCCAATCACCATTTGATTATTTTTGTTCTTATTTGTTGCTCTTTTCTTTTTATTGCATGAGGCAGGGCCGGTGCTTTTTTTTTTTTTTTTTTTTTTTTGGGGGGGGGGGCCTTGGGTTAGGGCTTTCTTTAATAAGTGGATATCTAGTTTTATATAATATAGTTCCCAATAACATAATTGCATTTCGTTTGAATCACCCTTCATTTATTTTTGCTCTTATATTTTTCTCAGTCTTATCTTTGCATGGGGGATGCGGAGGGGGGGGCTTTATCTTTGTTTATCTTCTTGGTTCTTACCAATTGTGGGAGATATTTTAGATGGATATCTAGTCAACCATGCAGTCCCCCATGATATCCGATTACTTTTGTCTAAAAAATCATGATGTACAAACATTGGATTCTATATAGTTTATCGCCGTGGCTCTTTTTTTGCACGGTCCATACCAGCTGACGAGTTATCATTTATACGTGGCGCTTTACCATAGGATTCTGCTGCTACCAGAGATCGGAAGATCAAGAGGAGCATCAGTGTTGGTGTTTACATATCAGCGCCACGCGGCTAGCTAGCTCCCCGCCCACTTTATGCAGCCGGAGCCGCCCAGCTAGCCTAGCCCCGCGCTAGCGGATCATGCTTGCTAGTTCTGATATGCTGCAGTCCTGCGGGCAGATCCGCCAGCTCTCTTGTTCCCAAATTCGGAATTCACTTTCTTTTCTTGATCTCAATTAAAAATTCATCAAAATGTTGCAAGGTTATGATCCAGTTACTCAGTCTTTATTTGGTACTTTGTTTACATGGGGGTTAACAGCCGCTGGAGCTGCACTGGTGTTCGTCTTTACGAGTGGAAAGGTGAGAAATTTGAGGGATGTAGTCCCACGTACAAAAATCTGCGTAATGTGAGTTAGTGCATTGCCATTGATTTGCCTTGTTGGTAGACAGAAATAATGGCATTTTCTTGGGATTTATTTATCAGTTTCTGACATTTTCAGTGTCATCCCCAGTACTAGGTGAGTGTAGCCAATGTAGTATAACAAACGATGGAACGTGATGCGTGAACAGAGACTGGTTTGATAATTTTTTATTTTTTTTCATTATCCAACTGTGAAAGGGGAATCCAGCCTTGGCCATAAAATGTGTTGGGAAGGAGAAAAATGAACTAAACAGAATAGTGAAAGTTTGAAAGAAATCCGACAAGCAATAAGAAAGTTATAGCTGCTTTAATTAAAATTGAGATCACTAATAGTATGTAGATTTCAAATTGGCAACTGGGTAAGTAAACTAGTATTACAAGGGGCAAGGTAGCCCAGGGAGCTCCGGCCCGCTTTGCGGGCCGGATCCCAGGAGTCCACCGACATTTAGACATAGACACAGGACTAGGGCACTCTAGGCGACACCGCAATACTTACCCGTGTTAATAAAGTGGGACTCCGCTTAGTCTTGAGGACGCAATGATGATGATTTTTAAAATAATGAAATATACTTCTTCATCATTGACGTCTTGACACTCTTCCCCCAGTCGCATAAGAGAAGGACCATAATAAAGATGGATTTCCCTCGGAAATCCATCTTTAGAAACAAAAATCACTTTAATTGTATTGATTTCATTAATTTTCACACCTTCCTACGCCTAATGCGTAGGAAGGTTTTAAAAATTATAACATGAAAGTGTGAAAAATTTAAGGTTTCTTACCTAACTGATGCTGAGTAAACCCCTCGATCCACATGTAAACAACGTAAGTACAATAGCGTCGACCCTTGAACCGCTTATGTATGACGTACTTCCGGCTAGCGATGCCGTTCTGATGAATAATTTATAGAAAAAAAAATTATTTCGCAAATGTTAAAATTTATCACGTAAATAAAAATAATTGGTATGAAACTGACAATTATTTTTAATTTACGTGATACATTTTAACATTTGCGAAATAATATTTTTTTTCTATAAATTATTCATCAGAACGGCATCGCTAGCCGGAAGTACGTCATACATAAGCGGTTCAAGGGTCGACGCTATTGTACTTACGTTGTTTACATGTGGATCGAGGGGTTTACTCAGCATCAGTTAGGTAAGAAACCTTAAATTTTTCACACTTTCATGTTATAATTTTTAAAACCTTCCTACGCATTAGGCGTAGGAAGGTGTGAAAATTAATGAAATCAATACAATTAAAGTGATTTTTGTTTCTAAAGATGGATTTCCGAGGGAAATCCATCTTTATTATGGTCCTTCTCTTATGCGACTGGGGGAAGAGTGTCAAGACGTCAATGATGAAGAAGTATATTTCATTATTTTAAAAATCATCATCATTGCGTCCTCAAGACTAGACTCCGCTCACGCGCGTTTGGGCCTCCCTAGCTTAGAACTAAGCACTAATATCACCTTAAAAACTAAATCTACAAGGTATGTATAATCTATTTAGTAATTTGATAATGTTTAAACGGTACTCACCAGTTCTTTTGATGTATTTTCTCCAGAATTCGCAAGGATTTGTCCCAAATCTTGCGACAAACTACGTCGCGGTAGACAGCTGTACATTCTTTTTTATTTATAAATAGAGCGCCCCTTACGATAGTTGTTAACAACGCGGCAAAATCGTTAGGTTTTTTGCACTGTGTCCAAGGCGTTTTTATTTTGTTTTATTTTTTACTTTTTAATAAATATTTTGTTAAATAGCGATTTTTACGTCAAATATTAAATTTATATCACAAAATATTTTTAATTGTAGAGATATATATATTATCATGCAATTATTTATTCTATATATATTTTATAATAAAATTTATAATTGTTGCGGTCTTTAAAAAAGGATAGTCGATAGATCAGGTGATGACTACACGTATCACGTGATCTGAAAATCAGCTTCATACCGCTTTGATCGCACTCGACGGTGACCGCACTGACTGCCAAGAAAAGATCGAAAAAGGACTCAATGTAAGTTTCCCTTTATTTTATTAAATCTTAAGTAGAAATAATATGATATTTAATGGGCAATCTTTTAATAAATGATAAACAAACGAGAAAAAAAAATCGTATTTAGGGAGTAATATCATACTTGGGTGCAGGAAACAGTAACGGTTCTACTTCTAACCTGTTTTTAACGCATTGTCGCCTATGAGGTCCATACATGTAATGTTTGGACCTCATTGGTACTAGGAGTGGGTAGATTGGGGTCTCAATAACTTTTTAAAATGTGAAAACAGAAATTATGCACTTACCATGATTATAAGGATGAAGGTCAATCGTGTGACAGCATTCTGACATCGAGGCACAGACTGGAACCTCAAAAAAACGAAAAGTTCTGTCGCGATGTACCTCTCCTTTCAAAATTCATAACAAAATGGCAGATCGAGACTGGGGTAGAAGGAGAGGTATCGCGACAGATCTTTTCGGTTTTTTGTGAGGTTCCAGTCTGCCTCGATGTCAGGATGCTGTCACACGATATACCTTCATCCATATAATCGTGGTACATGTAAGTGCATAATTTCTGTTTTCACATTTTTTAAAAGTAAGTTATTGAGACCCCAATCTACCCCAGTCCTGTGTCTATGTCTAAGTGCACGGTGGACTCCTGGGCTCCGGCACGCTTCGCGGGCCGGAGCTCCCTGGGTTAGGGGCAAGGACTACTTTCCCATAGGCCATGTACTTTATTATCAGGGATTTGTGGTTTTCTCCTAAGTACCCATTCCCCTGGGGCAGTAATCTAAATATAACCCAGGTAGTATATTGTTTTATGTTCTCATAAAACAAATTATAATTTGAAATAAAACTTAAATTGGGAAAAATTACATTCTAGTCATAATATGTATTGGAGTACATGGAAGATTAGTCCTTGCCTTACATCACTATGACATCCCATATGCGGCCAATTTGAAGTCTCCATGAGTATAGTGATTACCAATATTTACAACTTTTAAAAATTCATAACTTTCTTGTTGTTTGTCCAATAATGTTCAAACTTTCACCTATCAACTTGTCTGATTTTTCTTTTTCTTATAAAAACAAGTTTTTATTTGGGTTGGATTCCCCTTTAACCCTTTTTTAAATAAAATTATATTAGATTAGACCCCTAACGTTATTTGTTTTATTTTGCACTGGACCCTGGTTTAATTTTTTTTTCAAATTTGGTATGATTTTTGAGAATTTTTGTATATATTTTATGCAATGCTTAATTTGTTTATCTTTAACTTCTTTATCATGTACAAATAGTGTAGTCTACTGTGTTTTTTTTTTTTATCTCATCAATTAGCAAGCATTATAACATATATATTTAGTCAAGTAGATGGGATTATAGAAGATTTACTGATTTTCCTGTTGTAAAATGTAATTGATTAATGAATAGGATTATGGTATACAGTAGCCTAATTTTGGCAATTCACCAGTGAGCAATCATGGTAAACCACATAGTATCAATTACAGTGTTTGTGGTTATCACTTTTGTTTAGATCTATACACGTTTCCATGCTTATTTGGGAAGAGGCCTTTAAGTGACATAGTTTTAGCAATCCTCACCCCCCCCCCACAAAAAGTGTTTAATGTTAATTATTTCTAGATTCATATTAAGAAATTTTTATGTTTTTACTTTTTATGGCTATTCTTGTTCAATCATTCAAATGATTTACATGTTTGGGAAGTAAATTTTGTATGATAATTTTCATAATAAAAGAAGGTGTATGATCAAAATTTCTTGTATATCACCAGACCAGAGTTAGTGTTAACTTCTTATTTCTGATTTAGAAAACAGAAAATAAAGGTTAAAAAAATCAAAGTGAAAATAATAATAATAATCAATTTTGATATAGTGCATAACACATAATGAATATGTCTCTGCGCTTCAGAAAAAAAAGGAAAAAAAAGATGTGTTGGTGAGTTCACTTTGTTGAGGTACAATTTGAATAAGTATATGTTTTAAGGGCCAATATGACCAGTTTCATATTCATTAAAAAAAATCACCCTGAAAGTCCCAAACAAAGTATTGCTTGAAATGTTAGAGAGAAAAGTGAAGATGACCAATATAAATGGATAGCTTCATATTAAATTAAAAAAAACACCTTGAAACAAAGTATTGCGTGAAATATTAGATATATTTTAAGACATTTGATCAGATTTTCACTATTTAAAAATTCAATTTTTATGCCTACTATTTCAAAGTAATATAGACTAGTCCTTATAAACAAGAAATCATATAATATGTATTCAGTTTTTTATTACACCTTTTTCAGGTTATGGAATAATTTTTTCTTCAAATCTATCAAGGCATAGAAACTTAGAATATGTACTGAGTATCTCACTGATAGTATGATACTTTTGTTCATATATCATTTTACTCTTATTAATGTATAAAAATGCCACACAATTCACATAGATAGTTGAAGGCTTTCAGAGCATTGGTATTTTTTAAAGGTAAAGCGAAATAATGCTTGTACTTATCTATTTTCATCTGATTTTTAGTCATATTTATCAGTTTCTATGTTTATTTTTCGTTTATAATTTCAGAGGAAAATTCTTGATGGCAGTTTAGGGTTTGCTGCTGGGGTGAGTAAACGGTTTATCTTCAAAATTTGAAAGTGATTTATGTTATGTTTCCAAGGTTACAAATACAAAGTATTTGGTATAATGTACATGTAGGTCTATGTGTATGTGATGTAATTATGAATAAGAGGGAGGAGATGATAATGTACTTGGAGTGCTGTTTGGCAATTTTTGTCGTTGTAGGCCTAATTATTAGATTTACTTTATTAGTATTAAAATAGAGAGAAGAACAATACAAAGAAATAAAGGAAGGAAATATGTAAGGACGGAAGAAAAGCAAACAGACAAAGGAAAGAGAGAGAGAGAGGGAAAATTAAGTACAAAAAAATAGGAAGGAAAGAAGGAAGGAAGGGAGGAAGGATGGAAGAAAGAAAGAAAGAAAACAAGAAAAAAAAAGGAAAAAGGAAAGGAAAGAAAGAAAGAAAGAAAGGAGAGAAGTGAATAGAAAAAAGGAAAAAAAGGAAAAAATAAAGAGACAAAAAGACATGCTTTTCATGCCAATCGGCTTTACAGAAAGTAAATTGTAAATACTCAGTTATGTATTTACTCATTCATATAATTTCTGATTTCTTCCAACCCAGGTAATGATAGCAGCATCATATTGGTCTCTCCTTGCCCCATCTATCGAGATTGCAGAAACCAAAGGATACAACAAATGGTCTTTCATGCCAGCTGCTATCGGATTCATATTGGGGGCGCTCTTTGTTTATGCAGCAGATGTCTTTCTTCCCATGCTTGTGAGTGTAACATAGCTGCTCTTGAAAGTATTCAATTAGTCTGCAAGCACAGACTCATATATGTCATTTTAAGCAGTTATACCATGTCTAGAACGAAGACTAGATGCCAAACTCTCCATCTGTGTCAAATCATTGACCTACCACATGGTCAAATTACGGTAGAGGCAGCTACAGTATAGTCTCACTTCTTCAGACACTGCATTATGCACTATGCAAATTGCACAAAAAACCAGAGGTCTGTGCTTTCAGACTAGTAATTTATGGCTTGGTGTAGTAAACATGCAGCTTTGATCAGGGGATGTATTTGTTTTGTTTTTTTAATCATTTAGAACTGTGTTAATCATAAAAGCAAATTTGATGTCCAGTGATTGCTCTTGAAGCCATGAGACTAATAAAGTTGCAACTAAAGAAAGGGGAAGGACAAATGAAAGAAGGAAAACAGGAGAAAGAGTCAAAGATTATGCCCCTATTTCATATACAGCATTGTTATAATAACAAATGCGCAATTTCTATAACAAGTTCACTATCAGCCAATCAAATTGAAGGATTTCAGAAGCTTTTAACTGTTATTGCCAATTCCCTATTAGTATGAGTTTCATGAAACAGGCCCTAGATATTACCAGGAAATTTGATTTTCATTTGGTATTCAATCAAAGATGGTAATGTCAAAATGAATAAAAAAAACAAAGAAGATGAACTCAATACATTCAAAAGTGATGGAATTATGAAAGTTGGATACATGCTCACTTGAAGTATGCAACAGTTTTATATTTTCGCACAACAATTTCCTTTCTGAAGTTAACGTGTCGACTAGCAAATTCTGTTCATTATTCCCATATGTTTTGTACAGGGACCACTCGGCTCCAGTAGGTAATGGGTTAAACTGTCGACTCCCAAATTATGTGATTCCCGTAGGTTTTGTACATTGACCAACTGGTTCCAGTAGGTAATGGGTTAACCTGTTGACTGAATTCTGCCATTCCCATAGTCTCTGACAGGGATCACCTGGTTCCAGTAGGTAATGGGATAACCTGTTGACTGAATTCTGTGATTCCTGTAGGCTTTGTACAGGGATCATCCAGTTCCAGTAGGTAATGGGTTAACCTGTTGACTCCTGAATTCTGTGATTCCCATAGTCTCTGACAGGGATCATCCAGTTCCAGTAGGTAATGGGTTAAAGGTAAATGCTAGTTTTGGTAACGATATCAAAATGAGTTCGTACAGAATCCAATAAAATGACCACCAAAGTGTCTGTTTGTATAAATAAAACATATGTGCCAAAGGATTCTGGAAGAAATTGTGTAATTGCTGAGAAATCAGCAAATAAGCACAGGATTCGGGTAGAGCGCCGTGCCCGACGCTCAAAGCAATAATTATACACTGCCCCACGTGCGCTTATCTGTGTTGGTGATCTTCAGCGTGAACATTTTTCAGCGTAGATTTCAAGATTTCACAAAGTTCGGTTTATGTAACTGTACCAAATCTAGATCCTCGATGATATACTGACAATTAAGCCTTGTTTTACAGACTTTCTCATGAAATAAGTGTTTACTGCAACTACTGGAATTTCTCTTTAACCTGTTGAATTCTGTGATTCCCATAGGCTTTTTACAGGGAGTCAGGGACCACTCGGTTCCTGTAGGTAATGGGTTAACCTGTTGACTACTGACTTCTGTGATTCCCATACAGGCTTTGTAAAGGGACCATCTAGGTCCATTTGGTATGTATTATGAATGGGGTCTGAGAGATGGGAAGTACTTTCTAATGTGCATCAGCAATATTACTGTATTTTGGCAGAACTGGGGTCCGTAACTCAAAGCTTAGCAATCATCATACAACGGTTTTTGACAATTGATTGCATTGACTACAATGTACAATCAGATGATCTGTGTAGGTTTGCATGGTGGAGTTTATAACGTGGAGAAGGTTTAAGGTTCACCATGTGTAATATGAAGAAGGGAAGGAAATACAGACAGAAAGATTGAAATGGAAAGACGAGAAAGGATGAAAAGAGGAAATTAGAAGTATTCTTTTCTTGAAAGTGAGTGAAGTCCTGAAAAGGACTGTAAACCAGATGAGATGAGCTGAATATGGCTTGAGTAGCGATGGTTTGAGGAGTAGCAGGATGAAGTGAAGAGAGGTTACTCGACGTTTCGAGCAGGTTAGACTGTCCGTCTTGAATGTACAATCAATCATGAAAATCAAGCATATGATGGATCGCAAATCTTTGTGTTACAGGACCCTGATCAGCATTTCATGAAGCTGTGCATAAAATTTTGCACGACTGGATCATGTTCTTAGGTGCTCAGTCTGTCAGTCAGCTACACAGGGATATATCATTTAGCACAAGAAAGGGTCACTAGTCGTGTGTATTAAAGTCTTTTGTAACTTACAAACAGGTTGTACTTTTATTAGCCCTAGTCTTGTGAATGACCTTTGACCTTCAAATTTCTTTGTCTTATTGCAGGGGGTTTCATCACCGAATGTTGCCTTGGCTTTACAGTCAGAGAACAAACTTCATGCGGAATACGGAGACGACCTGGATGTTACCACGGTAACACAGAATATGGACGAAGAAACGCCAGGTATGATGTACAGGTCATGAAGTGTGTGAATATTAAGGGATGCATGACTCTATCCCCCCTTCCCACCCTCCGTTCCATTAATATTAGAATTCTGTATCTATGACCCGATTCCCTCCCCCCCCCCCCCCACACACACAATCACTCATCCGCCCTCATCTAATGATCAGTGAGAAGTTTTTAAAGCAATATATTACATTCCATATTACCGGTACATATCTGTTTTGGGTAGGAATTGATGGTTTCGGTCGGTCAACACGATTATCAATAAAACAAAATTTGTTTTTACATTCTTTGGTTTTTTGGGGGGGGATTGTTTTTTCATTTTTTTGAAGGAGATGAATAAACATATCGACAGGATCAGACTCCTAGATAACAAGAAAGCTGAACCAGAACACTGTTTATTTATGAAAAACTGTTCATCATTACTGCAAAGTGTGCTTCACTAAATATATTGAACATTTTCATTTTCTATTCCAACATATCTTCATAAATACTGCTATAGTTTATACAGTAATCTTATCTAAATAAGAACAACAAAATATCACTCTATACATGTATTATAGGGATTTGCAATGTAAAGCCATTGGAGAATTGTGCTGGAAATTATTCCATGAACTGTCCCGATAATATGTCTAGATAGATATTGATTTGAATTTGTGGAATTTGTATTGTTCTGTTGACAGGTGTAGCCTGCACAGCTGGTGCTTGGACCTACTACATGGTCAAAGGTCACTTTTCATACTTAGATTGCATGATTTCATTCTCATACCATATCTATATCAATCATGAAATTAAAAGGGTATTGCTACTGTAGGAACTTGGTTGGAAGTGATTGTCGATTTCATTTGTAGATTTGCAAATAGTATATCAATTTTAAGTGTGGAAAAATGTTTTTAGGACAAAAAAGGCTGTTGCTTGAAATTTCTTTGCAGTTGATTGCCGATTTCATTAGTAAATTTGCAATGAATAGATAGAAGAAAAAAAATTTATCTTGGCTCGGGACCTAGAATTGAATTTTGGTGGATAGCAAGTAACCTGCAATTCCACTTTAGTGAATTCTTTCATTTATCAGACAGGGAGAAAATAAATAGAAGATCTATACAAAATAAAACAAATATATCATTACTGCACATGGATGTACAGTATCTTATAGTATCATAGATTATACAGTCATACAGTATGATGTCGTACAGTATGATAAATATTTGGATATTCAAAATCTGTAGGACTGAGGTGGTAAAATAGTGTGTACTGTAGCCTTTTTAAGCAGATGAAACTGAACAGGGGTAAACGTGGTTATGAAACGGAATAGAAAGCAGGATTTCACCTTCAATCTTTCCTTAGAGCTCCCCACTTTTAATGTTGCAGGGTACATGTAGCTTTGTGTGTGAAAATGCATGAATGGGTATGCAGCATATTGATTGTAAACTATGCCCTAAACATTGAAAATAGAGAATATTGCACCAAGAAGTTTGCACCACTGGCAGATCCTCTTTGCTGGGTTATCTTACACAGAGGATTAGAAATTTATTTCCCCCTTCCACAGGGTTCTTTATTTTCAAAAAGTATAATTACACTGTATAAACATTTACAATTTTTTCAAACAAACAGTAAATTGGTATATAATTCCTTATACATAGACATATAGTCAAACTGACTTACAATCAATAAGTTTTCACTGCCAAAGCAAATTTGGCAAGAAAAATAAGAGATCTGATACATATATCTAAGAAATAAACATTGGTAATAATTATGTTTGTTAATGTGACAGATTGCCAGCTTGTTCAAAAAAGTTTCTGAAACGAAACCATTTAGAAATTTTGTCATTTTAAAGGTCAGAGGACTATACCACCTTACATGTAATTTGCACTTGAAGGGGTGCAATTTTGTACCTTGCCTCCAGAGTGTAAAATTTGTGTCCGCTCCTGTGTCAACTGAGTGCGAGATACTGTCATTGCAGGCGACTTGCATGTGTAGCAATAATAGTCACTTGCAAGTCACCCGCAGGGCTTGCACAGAATGATGTCTCAAATGTAGTTTGATATACCTTCAAATTAATCATACATCAACCTTTTTTTATGTGTGAATGAAAAGCACATAATTCTTTGGCTCATATGCTTTGATGATTGATGATCGTGGCTTGTTGGAGCTTTTTATAGTGGTGGTGCTTATCAGTCGCAGGGTCTAACTGGGCTAGATACATTACCTTTTTTTTTTTTTCATGTCATTTGCTCTGATGGAATATCTGCATGTTAAGCCAAATCTAAACCCCCTTAAGACCAGTTCCTTTGAAATATTAATTTCAACTCTTCCAAGGGCATGTGCAGCCATTGTTTAAATTGGTATTCAGTGCAGGACATGCATATAAAAACTTACAAGTTTACATATTCAGTATGTGTACCAGAGAGTTGAGAGTAGTACAGTATTGTTACATGTATATAATATATGCAATTCAATTTGACCATATGATGTATGATGTGCATGTGTGGATAATGTGATTATTATAATTACATTTCAGTTTTAATGTGGTGATTATTATAATTACATTTTAATTACAGTTTTTAGGTGATGGCAATCGAGCAATGAATTTTTCTACAATATGTCATGGAAACTGTAGGTTTAGATGAGAAGTATAATAGAATTTCTAGAAACATCCAGGCTTTTCATAAATTTGCATATTGAATGATCATATAAAAAAAGAATGAAATAAGAAATTGCTCCCACATGTACATGCATACAATGCAACTATTCTGCTAGATTAGATAGTTAGCCAATGCTCATGGGAAAAATGAAATGATAAAATTACTTTCCTGTTCTAAAGATGACCTTATAAGCCAGGATCATATTGTTCAGGAGGTACTGAATTTTCTATGAAATGCAAGGTTCACTTTTCAAGTACAAACATGAACATGTGCTTCATTGATTAGGTAGACAAATATTTTGTAGCATGAGTCCTCCATATAATGCTATTATGATTATTATGTGGGTCGGTATTCAATTAGATATGTAAGCCAGAATGTTGAACGTAGAATACTCAACCGTCTTTGTTATTCAGAATTTGTCTTTGGGGCTAAATAATTTGCTTAAATTGAAGTCCCTACCCTGTTGATAAATTCTATAACTCAAAAAGTAAAGCCTTCATCATTAGCAGATCTAAGCATTGTAGATGTAGCTAGTTGTGCGCCTTTGGATAAGAGTAGAAAATTCTGCATTAAAAAACACCGATAAGTGAACATTTAAACAATCGTTTCGATAAGATTTGATGTTACACGTATTAAGCAGAGTGGTATTACAAAATGATTGCAATCCATCTAAAAACAATAACATCAATGATTATTTTGAGAAAAAAACGTTCATGCATAAATATCTGAAGACTTCTTTTTGAAAATACAGATTGATGTAGGAAAAATGTCTTTTGAGAAACTTGTGTAATAATAATTTCTTTCAAAAAAAAATCATGAAAATAAGGCAGAATATGAAATCAAAGCTGCTGTTAAGTGCAGTTGGCAAGGCCATGACTTGAAACTGTCTTCCTACACTGACACTCAATGTACAGATAAGCTAGTCTTTTTGTATTTCATGTTGATAAATGATTATTATTTTTTGCTCTCACCATGTTTTAACAAAGTTTAAGAGTGATGAAGCAACATTATTTTATATTTCTGATTTCCTTTGTAGTATGCAGATCTGTCTAGTTAGGTTTCTGGTTCTGATTCAATAGCGTATTAAGGCGACCGCACAGCTTACAATGGTCTGCGACTCAATTTTGGAATAAAACGTAGTAGAATTTGATGCTAATATTGAGACTTGGAATATCTTATTGTGTAATGTTTGAAGTCATCGTCCGAATACCTATGTTCAAATCTGTGACTATGCTATCATCCTTAGAATAAAAGCAAATTTAATGTTTAGTCGTAATGACGTCATAGCAGTCGTACGATTGGCTACGATTTTAAACTTATTTGGCCTTTACTCCAAAATAAAGGCTTGCAATCTTTCAAAATGGTTATATTAGTATTCTTTCAATTAATTTTAACCTCAAATAAAATGTTATGTTCCATTCACATTTTCAGAAAATGAGCAAAATACGATTTGTTCCAAAATCGGATCGTGAACAGTCGTAAGGTCTGCGGTGGCCTTTAAGCATCCACTTCGCATCAAGTGTAAAGTTAGATCCTTAAATCCTAATCAGAAGAATATGTTTATAGTTTGGTGAATTTTGGCCACTTTTCATCATATTACAAGGGTAACCTCAGCCCAAAAGTTCACACAAATTTCAAATCATTCTTTTGATACAAACTGGCAGTTCTTATTTACTGCTTCTCAAAATGACAGCTTTCATTTACTTCTCTAAATTTTTCCTGTAGATACATCGACCGTGACCCAACGCAGAAAACAGGGAGGGGCTAACTCCTCGGTGACTGTCCAGTTTTCCAACGGCGATACCAGTCTGCCTTCATCACCTCGAGACAGAGCTGCGGAGAGAAGCTCCGTGATGTGGAAGAGAATCCTACTCCTCATCATTGCCATCACAATACATAACATTCCAGGTAAGGAGGCGGTTCTTTGGAGTGAGCTCGTGAGCAACTTTTGTCACATGATCTTTCCCATACTTCTTTAGGATAAGCACTTCAGTTCCATGTTATTTGTTCTGATTGCAATTGCTCCGTGTAAATTCCACACTCCAATGGAATGATCGACTTGAACCCTTGATTCAATACTATACCCTATATATCCTAAACCTAACCCTAAACCTAAATATAACCCTATTGAAAGCCTAACCCTATATCTTGGACGAAATAAAGCCCGGAGCAATTGTTGCCTGAGCAGATGTCATCACACCAAACACTTGGGGATGACTTGTTGATGAATGTCACCAAATCTACCTCAAATCAGTGTGTTGGCTCAGTTGGTAGAGCGTCTGTCTCGCAACCGGGAGGCCAGGAGTTTAAACCCCAGCCGCGTCAGATCAAAAGACGTTAAAAGATGGGAGTTGCTGCTACCCTGTTTGGCGTTCAACGATTAAAGGGATAGAGCCTCGTCGATCTGGCGCTGCACAGCGGCTGCCGGGCTCACGATCAATTAGGCAAAGCAAATTTTCGGAGTATTTCATTTCATGTCTATTTCGAATTATAAAATATGGATGGACCTTAGTCATCTTTCATGTCTGACATATATATAGGCCTACAGATTAATCAGATAATAGACCATGACCACTGAACAGGCACATGACAGAGCCTTCTGCAGAATCATTTGTAGACTTCATCAGGATTCCCAGCCCATCAGGGAAAATCATTTATTTATTTTTCCAGTCAGGGAAAAGTCAGGGAATTTTAAAATAAACGCCTCACTTTTTGGAAAAAGTATGAGAACGTTGATTGACGTAAAAATCTAAATTAGCCAGTGATGCCAGTCAGACTCCGATCTCTTTTATACTGCAAATAGTTCACTGCAGGAACATAGAACACATATGTGACTGGAAATGAGTTGAAATAACTATCATGGAATTTTGAGGCTTCATCAGGGAAAAATCAGAGGAATTTTGTTTTCTTGTAACGAGGAATCCCTGAATCATCCTGGCTGAAATAGACTCTGCAAATAAACGCCTTACTCAAAACATTATTTTGGACCAGAATTTGCAAAGCATGCATTAATACCATCTCCTTTAGAAGTCAAAATTGGCTTTAGTGAAACAGGGCGGCATTTCACAAAGATTTAAGTGTGACTTGGAGGCAAATTTAAATTTCCAGTTGCTTATTATATAAAAGGCATCGCACTTAAAGATAATTGGCATGACAGTCAAGTCGTGCTAAGAGGACACGTGCTATTGCATATGAAACAATAAGAATTTTTGTAATATATCATGTGCGCATCAGTGTTTAAGCATGACTCCAATTTACACTTAACTCTTTGTAAAACGCCCCCAGATTTCTCTTGTTTCGAAGAGATGCCTTATGCTGCAGTCACATTTCTCCCATGGTGCCGTCACGGTACCTTGTAAACAGCCATTTTACGTATTTCTATATGATATAAACCACCTACATGTAGCTGGTACAAAAATGATTGAAAGGGATGTTTTTGATCTGTACTGCCACTACAGGGGAAAAGTGACCATTAGCCATTTAGGCAGAGTCAGTTGTGTAAGTAAGTTCAATTCAAACAAACATGAGGCAGAGTGACTTGTCTTAAGTAAGAATGGTCTTTGTGCAATTTTCCTGTATTCATTTTTTCTCCTACAGAGGGTTTAGCCGTTGGTGTTGGATTCGGAGCGATAGGAAAAACACCCTCAGCTACGTTTGAGAATGCAAGGTGAGAATCTTCTTTTCGATTAAAAAAATGTATATACTACAATAGTAACCCTTACAATATTGTCCAGCTACATGTATCTTTGTTTTCCTCCTTGATATTTATTTATCAACAAAGGCAAAATTCATTTCTGCTGTCATAGTATTATTTTATGTGGGGGGGGGGGATATTGATATAATTTTTGAAAAATGATTGAAAATTGAAAATTTGTGAAAATAAGAAAATCATATTAGACATTTATGATTAGTAAACTAGGTATTTTGGGGAGGGAAGGTCATATTCTTATTACTTTAAAAAAAAAACATGAAAATTTGAAAATTGTTTATCAAAATAATAAATTTCATTCATGATTAGGATACTGTGTAAATATTTGTTATTCAAGGTGTTTAGTAATTTTTAATTGCACTGCACATCAAGTGCTATTTTTCTGTTTTATGTAACTATAATGATCATGCAATTTCATAATAATTTGCTCAGATAATTTGAAAATTCTGAACATTTTCTGATGTTGGAAATGCAATCCTCTTTCATAATTAAACTTAGGCATTCCTTTTCTTCAAATTAACTTTAGAATGATTATGTATATCAGTAATTGGTAAACTTTCTTTACTTCCTCTTTTTGTTCAGATTAAAGAGAAATAATAAGGTGAACAACTTTCTAATGTTGGAAATGCAATCCTCTTTCATATCAGTAAAATTATGTATTCCTTATCAAATTCGCTTTAGAATGAGTATAAATATCAGTATTCAAGAACTGTCTTTACTTCCAATATGTTTTCATCTTCTTTTCCCCCACATTGCTTTCATTACAGGAATTTAGCGATTGGTATTGGGATTCAAAATTTCCCAGAAGGCCTTGCTGTTAGTCTTCCCCTCCGAGGCTCAGGGTTCTCTATATGGAGAAGTTTCTGGTGAGTTTCTAGTAGATCTCTTCTCTTGCAACTAATGATAATAGTAGGCATTTATATAACGCCATATATCTAGAAATAATCTATTCTGAGGCATGCTATTATCATTATTACCCCGGCTTTAGCTTGAGCTGCCTTTCAGCGCTCAGTGCATTTCAAGGAATTAATCATGCTGGGTACCTACATGTATTCACCTCACCTGGGTTGAGTGCAGCACAATGTGGGTAAATTTCTTGCTAAAGGACAACACTGCTGGGATTCAAATCAACATCCCTCTGATTGAAAGACGGGAGTCGTAAACATTGGACCACGATGCCCCCAAAGTAAAAGTATTGTAAAGTACCAAAGTGTGACCATTAACCCTAAAAAAAGCCGGGGGGGGGGGGGGGATGAATCATCCTCCAACCACCCTCGCTTCCGCTATCGAACCAACCGATAAGGTCTCTAAGGTATGGCCAGCTGACTGGTATGGTGGAGCCTATAGCCCATATTCATGTCTAATCCATTACAGACTATAATCTCAAGTCATTATTTGGTTATATCTGCCCTCTCTAAGGTATGGCCAGCTGAATGGTATAATGGATACCATAGCCCATATCTAGAGTTCATCTATTAAAGAAAATAATATCAAGTCAATATGTTGTTATATCTACAGAGGTGCTCAAAAGTTAGTGAACCCCACCAGAAAATTAACATATTTAAGGTGTTGCAAGTTCTGTCCTGTTTTAGATATTCATTTGTGAAGTCAGGCGATAAAATAGTACATTCAATGAAGTTTGTAATTTTGGGTTCCCCGAATGTTGTAGTGTTGCTGTCTACATTCAGCATGAAGGAGTGCATTTTGGGGTGGGGTTCACTAATATTTGAGCACAACTGTAAGGTATGGTCAGCTACATTCTCAAGTCAATATTTTGTTATATCTGCCCTCTCTAAGGTATGGCCAGCTGAGTGGTATGGTTGAGCCCATAGCAGGTGTTATAGGGGCGCTGGCAGTCACCGTTGCTGAACCTATCCTACCGTATGCCTTGGCTTTTGCAGCAGGTGCCATGATCTACGTGGTAGTGGATGATATCATTCCAGAGGCACATACTAGGTATTAAAGTTGTCCAATTGCCAGTTGGTCTACATTCACTGGCCCAAATTTGCAAAGGTGGCTTTGAAGTCTGTTGGCTGAACCCATGGTTTATTAAGATTTTATGGGTGAATTACGCTTATTTACCGCTTATATTAAAAAATGACCAATGCTGATGTGCACTTATGTCACATTGCGCCAAATTGATGCCTGGGGAGCGTTACATCAACATTTTTGTCCAACAAGTTGTCAGATCTGACAACTTTCCTTGATTTTGATCGGCTGAAAAGCACTGTTACTATGGTAACTGTCGGATATAAACTGACATATCAGATAAAACATCAGACAAGTCCTTTCATGAAATGCTCCCCAGTTCTCATTGCTTAGTACGAACAGTGGACTCGTTAATGCAAAACATTGGACTCATGAATAAAATAGTGTGGATGTACACAGTCCACGGCAACAGGTGCCAATTTGACGCACTGTGACAAAAGTGTGTATTAGCTTTGGACATTTTCAATACTTGCAGTAAATTAGGCATAATTTATACACAAAATCTTCTGACTGATGGTTTTCAAAACCACCTTTGTGAATTTGGGCCACTGTGTCTGTTTTCCATTTGGTTTCATCCCACACGATCTAATCCAACTTCTCTTACAGCCAGCTTACTTACTTACCATTTGTGACCAGCCACCCAAGTCCCAACAATAAGTCACTGGGGAGGGTTTTCTCTCTAAAAAAGCTTAAACGATAATTTGGGCTTCAAAAATGTAAAACTTAGAAAATTACCTTTGCTGAGAGAATAATTCTTCTTTATATTGCCAAAAATTTTAAGTTGTATAATTGAATATTAAAAAGACAACATATAGGATTTCTTTAAATACCACTTCTTTCCTGGAATCTTGGAAGTTTAACTGATGAGATTGTACAGTGTACACATCTCTCGCGTGAGTCACTCCAAACTTCAAACCGTGCAGGGTTCCAACAGTCATGGAAAATCCTGGAAAATTTTTTGGTTATGGACAGTCAGGGAATTTGGAAAATTTGTGAAAAGTCATGGAATTGCATTTACCTCTTGGCTATGGCAGCTTTCCAGTTTGTCGTGTCTCGCTACTCTCATACTCTGTGGTCATACTCTGCTATTATAATTGGTGTTCATGATTTCCTTTTTTCCCAGTTTTGTGACATCCCATATTCTACATAACCCCCGGGACGTCACAGGAAGTCATGGAAAGCAGCAATTTAGTCATGGAATTCTGTTTTCAAATTTCTGTGGAAACCCTGCCTTGTTTTCTCCTTATTTTTTGAAGCTGTCACTGAATTTCTTCTATGTCCAATCATTTGATTGTGTGTGTTTATTGTTTATCTATTTTGACAAGGCATATCATTTGGTTTACTTCTGTCTTGAAGCTGAAAAAATTCAAAATTCATTTTGGGCGACTTATTGTCGATTTTGGAATGGCATGTCACATTTCATCGTGTCTGAGCAAGAAACCCCCCAAGCAAAACATTTTCACGCACCCTGTCGATACAAAAGTGCCCTTACGCAATGCACTTGTACATGCTGCTCTGGGTGTTTTTGCGCGCAGGCAATGAGCAAAAGTGTGGTGTTAAGGACGTTCATGCTCCGACACAACGATTTGATCTAAACAGGCGCATATCCAGCATCAGATTCTACAAAGCATTTCATGGGCCCAATTGTCTGGGGACAACAGTGACTAGTGTGCTTGTGCACAGACCCATGCATTTCTTTGTTGTAGTTGATGCTGGATATGCTAGTGCTAATTACCACAAATTCCATTTACTGTTCTGTCTAAATAGGATATATAATTTTGTCTGATATCAACTTGTTTTAGCATCACTGAGTCTCTATGGTGAGAAGAACTGTTGATGACCAAAAATTTTTTTATTTAACCACATGCAAAAATTCCCCAAAAATTAGTGAAAAATGTGAAATAATGACGAGGTTTCCATTTCATAAAGACTTGGTATGATAACTAATACACAATATCTATTACAAGATTACTATCAGCCAATCAAATTGAAGGATTTCAGTAGCTTTAAACTGTTATTGCTCATTTTTTGTTATGAAATTTTTTATGGAACGGGCCCCATATGTTGGACTCTCTCAACTTCATCCTTGCAATCATGCTTATCATCTCACAGATTCAAATCTGTGTTATAAACATACCCTTTTAAAAAGCACATGAATTAGCCATATACAAAATAAAAATTCTCCCACACACATGGAGACCATTTATATGGTATTATGTGTCTCTAAGAACTGATTGTTATTATTATTTCTTTTTCTTGTTTATTTTCATTCAAATCTGTGTTATAAACATACCATTTTGAGAAGCACATGAATTACCATATACAAAATTAAAACAACTCTTCTACATGCTTAGAGCCCATTTATATGCTATTATGCATCTCTAAGAACAGATTATTATTATTTCTTTTTATTCTTGCTTATTTTCAGTGGTAATGGTCGGCTAGCTTCCTGGGGCGCCGTCATTGGCTTTGTGGTGATGATGTCTTTAGACGTTGGACTGGGTTAACACTCGCCTCCAGCTACGTTTGTTTTACTTATTTATTCTTCCAAGAGGTGGTACTTTATTTGTCAAATTTAAAATAGATCAGGACCCTGTCTAACAAAGAGTTGCAATTAATAAGATTAATCACAACTTTATGGAAATCCATCATTGTCATAATTTTTTTCTTTTGGAAATTTGCTCAATGTTCTTTGAAAACAAAGAGAAGCATACTGAATTGTCAAGAAAACAGTGACTGTATGAATATATGTCATTTCTAGAAAATATTTTGAACAAACATGTATTTTAGATGTTGACATTGCTGGCTTGCCATAGTTAATGATCGGATCGATCGCAACTCTTTGTAGGACAGGCCCCATGGCCCTGTCTCACAAAGAGTTGCAATTGATAAGATTAATCACAACTTTATGGAAATCCATCATTGTCATAATTTTTCCTTCTGGAGATTTGCACATTGTCCTTTGTACACAAAGAGAAGCACACCGAATTGTCACGGCAAGAATGAGTGTTTGAGTATACATCATTATCTGGAAAACAGTTTGAATAAAAATGCATTTGAGATTTTGGAATTTGCTGGCTTTCCATAGTTGTGGTTGATCAGATCAATTGTAATGCTTGGTGAGACCTGACCCAGGTCTTATCACGAAGTCCTCTAAGGGTAAGTCCACCCCGACAAAAATTTGATTTGAATAAAAACATTAAAAAGTCAACCAAGCATAATGCTGATTGAAATCCTTTTAAAGTTTCATTTATTTTTCACAAAACAGTTATATGCACAACACAGTGATATGCAAATGTCACTCACTTTTTTTTAAATTTTATTGTAGGAAATCTATAATCTTTTGAATTTTTGCAGATTTTACAATATGGAAGCATCTTCTATAGGTTGCAACAATGGCAATTCCACATTTTCAGGGAAAATCAAATCTTATTTTACCTTATAATGAGTAAACAGTTAGATACATGTACATGTATATCATATACCATATTATAAAACACAAAAGAAATAGTGAGTGGTTGACATTATTTGTTCCATCATTTGCAAACTGAAAAGAATGTGAATATAACTGTTTTTATGAAATTACTTTAAAGCATTACAACTTTCTCATTTTACATCTGACTTTGTTAAAATTGTCAGTCTTGTGCTAGTTTGATTTGTTTCCCTTTTAATTCAAATAAATTTTTGCTAGGGTAGACTTACCCTTTAAGACATTGAATGCATCATGTGAAAGCAGAATTTTAAAGATTGTTTGTTAGTATGAAGTCTTCCAAAATATGATTGTCAACATTTTTATGAATGAATAATTATGTTTTGAGAATTCAGTATTAGCAATCTGTTGATTTCTTTTTTTAGATAGTGATATGTTAGGGGCCCTGTATTCTTGTATAAGTTGTTTTAATACCGTAATCATAGTGGAAAGGGTGCCAGCTGTCTCAAACTTACATAAATTCAAAAGTAAAATGTCTTTGTAAATTGCTTGCACAGGTAGTGCATTGAATTGTGACATGTAGTTTGCAAGTCATCGCAAAACTCTCCTTTAGTAATGATATTTGTATCTTTTGTAAATTTTCAATAATCATTCCTAATTAAAAAACATTTGTAGATACCTTACTTTCGAATTTGGTTATCAATTCAACATATCAAAATTTCTTGCAAGATGATTATTTTTTTTTTTCTTTAGATTTCAAATGTAGATCTAAATTTATTTCAAATTGCTAGAATTCATTAAATATCTCTGATTCCTTTCAATGAATACTATCGAAATTGACAAGGACTGCCTACTTTACGTGCTACACCTTTTTATCTAAGCCAAAGTAATGACTTTATTCTACTCTGCCCTATTTCTAACATCCTATCTGAAAGACAAGGTCTTTTTTCTATCTCTATAGTAAGCCTATGAATGTGCAATAAGAAATTGAGTGTTCAAATTGATATCAATGTGCTCGTAATTTTGTGAGTAAATAAATGATTGATTTATGATATGTGTGCCTAGAAAAAAAATTCAATTGAATTTGCTCATCAAAACATGAAGTGCCTTATGTGATGTGTAGTAAAGTGTACAGTATGTTTCACTCCTTTACAAAAAATTAAGCAAAACTGGTCAAAAGAGATAAAAAGCCCATGTATTACAAAAAAATTATCAATCTAAAACTGTATACTACTGAAATTGTGATTGATATTTGGCCGAAGGTGAATTTGCTATATCGTCCTAGCGTTTGGTCTTGATAACAAGTTTGATTGCAACATTATACTTTTTTTTAAATTATTATTAATATCGATGGTATGGTGACTGCTCTATCCAATATCATGTGAAGAAATCAAAATTTCAAATTCAAATAAAAAGCTTTTGTTTATTTCATTTCCAACAGAAAAAAGTATTAAAGTGACTTTGCATATGATATGAATATACACAAAACCCTATAAATCAAGATATGTGCACCTGTACTATTTCTTCAATGAGTAAACATCAACAAAATATAAGGGAAAATTATCATCCATGATCAATAACTGTGGAAATAGAGGGATCCACTAAAATTTTAATTTAGACAACATACAATGACTTGGAACGAAAATCATGAATGTTTTTCTTTTTTGTTTCATTTTCACAATAATAACCCAATTCATTTCTGTTATTAAAGCTTAAACTGTCAAATAAAGGCAAAGAAGGTATACTGCCATTTCATGACGAAAAGAAGCAACTCTTTTAGAATGAGTTTCTTAGAAAAAGAGGACATTTTGTCATTGTTTCATGTGGAAATGTATTGATTTATTGCTCTTTAAATGTCTGTATTGAACAATTTGGGGGCTATCTGACTTCAATTTCTGTAGCATCATGTAGAACATATAGAAAATATCTCAAATCAAGCAAAAATAATATCTCTCTTTATATCTACCCAAAATAGCATCATGCAAAAATGGATGTAGAAAAAAAAGGAATGTATTTTCCTTCTATCTTTAGCAGTAGGACATTGTGCATACCACTGGCAGATCCAGGGGGGCACAGCCGGTCCGTGCCCCCCCCCCCCCTTTGAGAGGCACAATTAAAATTTGTAATGTAAAATGCTGTAAAAACAGTAGTGAAGAAGACTTTTTTCTGCTTGTCAAATTTTTGTGTGGACAAAATCCCCTTAATTTTTGGCTGAAACCCTTTTTTTGTTTGCTTGTCAAATTTTTGCTCGGGAAAATGTGCCCCCCCCCCCTTTAAAAAAATCCTGGATCCGCCCCTGGTGGATACAATACATTTACAAAATTCCTTTAAAAAATAATATTTTTATGGTAAGAAAATGTAATTCACATACAACAAGGAGATACTATGGAAGGATTATTATGCTGCCATAATGTTTGTAATTGGTGATGTAATGTTAGCATTACACAAAATTTTAAACTTTTCCAGGTTCCCCCAGTCATAGGAAATCCTGGAAAAAATTGTAGTCGTGGAAAGTCAGGGAATTTGGAAAATTTGTGAAAAGTCATGAAAAGTCATGGAATTGCATTTACCTCTTGGCTATGGCCGCTTTCCAGTTTGCCATGTCTCACAACTCTCATACACTGTGATCATACTCTGCTATTATATTTGGTGTTCATGATTTCCATTTTTCCTAGTTTTGTGACTTTCCAAATTCTACCTAACTCCCTCGACGTCACGGGAAGTCGTGGAAAGCAGCAATTTAGTCATGGAATTCTGTTTTCAAATTATTGTGGGAACCCTGTTTTCACCTCATTTCATGACTCCTCGAATAAAATTTTCCTTTCATTTATTTGAATGAAATAAGGAAAAGATGTAATTTTCCAACCATCTGCAATGCTGTAACTGTACTCTTGTCATTTAAGTACATTTAGTAGTACTTAATAAAACTCCAGTAATTGCTAGAAAATAGTCGAAATTGTGTGCTTTTTGTTCTACTTCTTTTATTTTCCTGTGAATGACTGTTGTTTGTATATGCATTCCAGAAATTATCTTTATAGTTCCATTCAATCGTTAACAAGGCCGTAGGTGATTTCAAGTCAAGTTGGTGTTGCGTGAAATTATGTTTATTGTAGTTTTCTCCTCCAAGAATGTATAAATATTTGACTACTTATTTATTGTGGAAGATAGTAATTGCTCGAACTTATTGTATTAATACGATGAAGATTGTGATATGTCATAAAATATGTGAAGGGAGAGTGCGGACATGACATCATGAGCCCACCCATTGATTATCTGTGACGGCATGCATATCTGTGGGCTCGTCGTGGTCTAGTGGTTCTGACTCTCGCCTTTCAAACAGAGGCTCGTGAGTTCGACACAACATGGCGTGTTTTCCTTCAGCAATAAATTTATCCACACTGCTGCACTTGACCCAGGAGAGGTGAATGGGTGCCCGGCGGGATTGATTCCTTGAATGCACTGAGCGATGGTAGCTCGAGCTAAAGCCGGGGTAATAATAGCAGCGCTTTCTATCAGGTAAAAAGCGCTACTAGTATATAAAAACCAGATATTATTATTATTATCTAGCTGTTTTCACATAACAAAATACAATTTATATTCTCCAAAATTATGGTTCAATTTTCAGCCTTAGTATTATGGCATGAAGTACCCCTCTAATGATATGGCAGGAGTATGAGGGGGTTGGGGGAGAATTTACTCTGTAAACAAAATATGGAAAAGCTTTTCCTATTTGCCTTTGGAATAAGTAAGTCGCAAATCATGGGGGGCACATCCAACCCTTGCCCCCCCCCCTGAGAGCCACTGTAGTTGAAAATATCAGGCATGTGCAAGTTAAGACCTTTTTGAAATTCGCTTTGTTTTTCAACTCTTTCCGAACAAAAATGCCCCCCCCCCCCCTTCTGAAAAATCTTGGATCCACCCCTGTTTTGTTTCCAAATTCGTTGAACATTACTGATTGCTTCTATTCAGTGTTGAGAAGAACACTGTCAAGGCTGTAGATAAATGGAGACCTTATTGGCCCGAATTCTCGAAGGGTGGCTAACTTGGCCCATGGGGGATAGTTAGCCCGTGGGCCAAAGTTAGCACGGGCTAAGCATAGGTGGTCTATTGGTAATTAATTTGATATAGTCTAGATCACATTTACCCTACATTAAACATATAGTAAAATACATAGTAATAATGTTCATTTTTACAAGGGCAGCGTCACAAGGGATAGTGTATGACTCAGAGGTGTCGACCGGGGGAGGGGGGTTAGAAAGCGATCGCTCCCCATGAAAATATTGGGGGGCAAACATCGATTTCCCCCATTATTTTTGATAACTTGAATAATTTCATAACAGCATGCAATGCACATACATGCTTTAAGATCGCTGGAAAGCACTATCATAAAACCATTAAACTTTGCATACAAATGCTATTAAACAGATGAAATTGTCAATTATTAAAATTCTGTATTATAATTTGATGCGCAGAGTGCGGCAAAAAATGGATATATTTTCACCTTTGCCCTCCCTACCCGTCAAATGAGAGAACTGAGTCATGTAACAATTCAACTGAAAAAATATATACGTCTTACCCCCATCCCCGCCCCTACCAATATGTCCTGGTGTCGCCCCTGCACAGTAGCGTATGCAGAATTTTAAGGGGGGGGGTCAAGCGGAATGAAAATTTGACAACCCCCCCCCCCAAAAAAAAAAAAGGTCTTCACCACCAATGTTAGGTCGTTTCCTACCCAAAAAAAAATGACAGGACAATAACAAAAAAGGTCTTTTTTTGGGGGGGGGTTAAATTCTTAGGGGTTTTAAACCCCTATACCCCTCCCTGCGTACGCTACTGCCCCTGTATATATATAGTCATCCTATATTCAGAATAAACAGAAATGAAGAAATAACTTTTGAAATAAAACTCCCAGGCTTGGGGACATATGGACCCCCAAATGTTATTTTATTCTGTTTTCCCAATATTATGTCAAAATTTAATATTAGAATAGATTTTTTTTATTGAAAATGGTATTTTTGTTTGGTTGCTTCGCTTTCTCGCTACTCTTTAAATCTTGCCCCGTGTGCCATTACTGGCTTTCTTGAAATTTTCACTTCATTACACTACTACTTTCAGTGATTATCATACGCGATAATGATCTATTTTACTTTTCATTTCATTTTCTTTTTTTTTTTCCCTCCCCATCCCCCACTTTCTCTTTTGGGGTGGGCGAATTGTCTCAAGAGGCACCCCTGAACGCCTGTTACAACGAGACGCCAAAAAGAAGTGAGTTAAGTTTAATATAGCGCGTTTTGCCTGCCATCCATCATCCGAACTCCTTCATACCGAATCATATCCCAACACGCGATTGGTGTCATATTAAGAACTTACGCAAAATAATTTTCAAGAACCCACATACCCTTCAAAACATGAACAGGGATCCATTGACTCATTTTAATCTGGAAAATGTTTTAAATGGAGACGGTTATAGACAAAACTGAAGAAAGCAAAGGTTTTATTGACAGATAAAAATAAATAAATTTATCTTTAATAAATGAGTTAATTCTAACTCCACATTAATTTCATTTTTTTTAAGTGTAAAATTCACTCAACAAATTCCTTGTTTGAGTGAAATTCACTCAACAAATTAAAGTAACTCTCCGAGGAGTGAACCATAAAAGTCACCCTAATGCACGATTGAGTGCTGGTTTAATTAATACATGTAGAAAAAAAAAAGATCATTCGTTTTAATATATCAACGTCACTTGAATGAATTGAGTGTAGGAACTATTTAATCCGTTTATTCAATTTGATCATCTTGATGCCGCTCCATGTAGATTCTGCCCATTAGTCTCTTTATAGTATATATATATATATATATGCATATATATACTTTATATTTATATACTATATATATACTTGACAAAGTATATATAGTATGTCCACTTTGTGTGTGTGTTTTATACTATTATAATTTTTCTTAATTCTTCTTCATATCTTTATCTGACATCATAACTCATTGGATAGATCAAACCACTGGAATAGATATACGACAGAGTATTTAAATTTTGGCATTGGAAAGTTGATTAGAACATCTTGACAGCCCGATAAAGAAAGGATGTTGCCGGAATACTTCGATTTGTTTTCCAAATGTTCAAACAAAAGGGGCGAAGAACGGAAACTGAAAAAAATACAACTTTACATTTTTTTGATTTGAAATATCTCAGTTCGTGACCATACTGGGTGTCTTCATGACAGAGTTCCTTGTGTTACCATGGCAACGTATAAACAACAGACGGGGAGAACTTCCCGTTGGTCCAAGCACTGCGTGAAGTTTATGTCGTTTTGAACTCTGAACAATGTGTGTTTCTGGACACAATGGAAAGAGATAACTACCTTTCACAAATCTAAAATTGTCAGTTTGGTTTCATACTTTTTATCAAAAAAATGAAAAGTAATAAATAAAGTGTAATGACATAAACGGATTTCTCTTTTCTGGATAAAATAAGTAACCGGTTGGATTACACCCTTTTAGAGTCTTTTTATTTACGATTTTATTTTTTGCTGTTCAGAGAAGAGAGAGAGAGAGGGAGGAAGAAAGCGGTGGGAGGGGGTAGTAAAAGAGAGAGAGGTGAGCTAAAAAGAAACAGAGACAGATAAAAATTCATCGTGGATAGGAGGAATGGAGAAAGGGAGGATGGCGGAGAGAGAAACGAAAGACAGGAGAAATATTGAATTATGCACTGGCGAATAGATGGGGGGAGGGGTTGAGGCCATCCCTCCCAAAAGTTCCACGGCCAAGGAAAAAAAGGAGAAAATTAAAAGAAAATGATAAAAAATGGTTCGCTAGCGACTTCTTAGAAATTTTGAAGTGTAAGCCATGTTTGAACGTTTGGTCCCCCTCAAAATGTTTGGCTCATTACGTCATTGGATTATTAAGGGGAGTGAGATGATCAAAAGTTGCGGGGGGGGGGGGTAGAGAGCGAAAGGCAGAGGGGAGAGAGAGTCGGAATAGAGAAGGTGTGAATAAGGGGAGTGATGATGAAAAGGGGCTACTAGCCGTCTCAGTTTAAAAAAGAATGAGAGTATATAGGCCTATAATTATAATGAAAAAAAGGGAATAAAGCACACAGACAATACTAACAAAAGAGGATAATAATAATAATAACATTCAGGAGGAAATTAAGGCGTGGCGCTGTAGACGCGATAGGTCAGTCGATAGAGCGGGGGTTTCGGATTCCGGTGGCCCGGGTTCGATTCCCAAGTGGTGCGCTAGTGCCCTTTGGTAAGGTATTTATCCTCATTACCAGGTCCCTCGGAAAGGACCTTAAGCCGTTGGTCCCCTGGTTGCTTGCTCACAGGCATTCGTGCTTTCTTAGCAGTCAGGTAAAAAACCTCGGTATAACATAACATAGACAGAGAGAATAAAAACTTAAAAAAAAACTTGAAAATAGAGGTGAGTTATTGAGGGATGGTATCGCGTGCGAGATAAGTGGTTTTATGACCAAACGTCTGTGCCTTGCACTTGACACTCAATAGTCTGATCAGGGTTGGATTTCATCTCCTACCGAGATGCGCCCTCCAGGTGAGACCACATTACACAAAATACTGTACACACACCACAACACCCTTCTCTTTCTCTCTCCTCCTCTTCCATCTTTCTGTCTTCATTTCCCTCTTTCCCATTCTTTCTTTTTTCCCTTTCATCTTTTCTTTCTTTCATTGTTTCTTTTTTCATATCTTAATTTCTTAATTTCTTAATTTCTCTCTTAATTAATTAATTAATTAATTAAATTTAATTCATTCATTCTTTCTTCCTCTCATCCATTCTTTTTTCTTTTCTTTGTTTCTATCTTACTTTCTTTTTTATTTCCTTTTTATATTTCTTTATTTCATTATCTTTCTTTCTTTTTTCTACACAAAATGGACACTACATAGATCCCAGCTTACATTCTTTTGCGGATAATATCACAACAATTAATATCAGAAATATCTTCAACTCGATCCCCTTTTCCACCTCCTCAATTTATCAGCTCACTCAGGCTAAACGAATTTAACGGGAATCGATCTGCCTAACTCGATAGTCACTAGTCCTGGGTAAGGAGAGGCAAGAAGGTAAGAATGCCTAATTATTACTTTATGCATGGACCTAGGTCCATGGTTTATGATACGATTCGGAACTGCACATCATATAGGAGAGGGAAATTTATTGATGGGGGATGGGCGATGGATATGGATTATGAAAGAGATTGCCATTCGGGAGCAGATGATGATGACGATGACGTCCCCGAGACCGAGGGGTGTCGAGTTGATCGACACTCGGAATGCACCTCGCGGTTGACCACCACAATGATTGGCAGATCGACCTCGCACGGATGATGTCGAGATCAAGATGTCCCACTGAAACCCGTCACCTCGCATCATTCGATAGCTCTGAAATGAAGTGATCGAAGCGGACTGAATACACCTTATGCGTTTTTGTGCGAGATTTCAGTGTAGGATTTTGACGACTCCCTTGTTTAGATGAATGTTTTGATGTTTGTCAAACTGTTGCATAATTGGGCCCGACAGGTGAACAATGCTTCTCCTATTGGTCCTCCCAAATCGCCTGACCTCATACTCGCGACTTGTTTTTCATCGAAACTATCAGACTATTTTTTTTTCAAGTGAAGGGTTTCAGAACCGCTCAAGAATGTGATGATTCCCCCTTGATTCCAGCCCTGACAAATCGACAAATGGCATCGTTATGATTTTCTCGGTAAAGAATGAACACACAAAAAAGCCTGTGCCTGTTTGATTTTTTGAAAAAGCGACGAGTGTCTATTCTGACAAGGATGAATGCAACAGGAGTTCGCCTGTGCGCTTGTTTATTTCGCTGCGACCTGGCGATTTATAAAAAGCGTGCGAAATGACAATGGGGTGGTTATTTTTAGTCTTGTACAGCAGCAAGTTGGAGGAATGCGAGGTATGCTGATTCTTTACCGGTGTTTTCTCTCCCCACTCTGAGCCAATCAGGAACCGGGGCTGACCTCGTATCGGCGGAGGAGAAATCACACGACATCTCTTCAAGTCATTCACTGAAGTTAGTGGATTCAATCGCAACAGCTTCTCTGCTACCAACATGCATGTAAAAAGCATCTTCGGTCGTCCGAACTAACACGTGGGTCACTGTCTTTCGAGATTGAGGATGTGTTTTACTCGTCTCTCGTGGATCTCTATAAATGGAATATACGCACAAAATTATACTGGAATGCTTTCTTTATCGTCATCGACAAGTTTATCATTTTACTTGATGTCACCGAATCGAGTTGTTTCACCTTCCGTCTGCTGTGATGGTTTTGGCCGTCTTCGCCATGCATCCAATTAATCGTTAAATTTCTTGGAATCATTCAAGCTGAAACGGCGAAGCAGAAAATTTGTGCTTGATGCATTGGGAATAAAAACCAGTGGCGCCATGACCATAGCGGAGCGCATCTTGTGTACTGTACTACAGCTACCATCACCACCATCACCATCATCCACCTCGATGCCATGGCAACAGGTGGGGTCGGGGAATGCATCTATTCATAAGATTACGGATCCCATACACGGCGTGCTTGGTATGATCATGGTTCGGATAACCATGATAACAGCAGCTTGAAGTTGATTTATCTCTAGCACTAGATTTTGTCCAGGAGTGTTTGAAAAATGTTTGATTCTTGGGAACCATCATCCAGATAGAAGACAGTGTAGATTTGGGGAAAGCTTATTCGTTAAGTCATGAAGCTTAAGGAGGAACTCGGGGAAATATATGTCTGATCCTATCCTGATCCTGGCCGACTTATATTTTGGAAATACATGATCAAAAGATGTTTATTAATCATTAACGTTTGAAGATGTGTGAATTAAAAGGAGAAAAATGTTTCGAGGAAGGCAAGTGATGTGTGTTTCCATGGCAACACATTTCTGTCATTCATCAGGTGGATCTTTATTGGATATTTACGATGGATTTAGGCATCAGATGGTCGAAGATTCATCGAAGGATTGGTAAGTTAAAATCATTGTAATCATAAGAACAAGTGAATTAAAATTTATAAGAATTCATGACTAGGTTTATTTTTGAGACTCGAACCATGGACTTACAACAAACGAGGTCAAATATCTCAGGAGTTCTTCTCAGCAATTAGCCAAATGGTTCTTTCCTCATTTCCGTCTGTATAACTATGAGTATTGACAAATAAAAAGGGACACAATTATTGTATGTAGATTTAAATTTGCTTTTTGGGGGTTTTCGAAGTTTTTTCATATACGTATATCTTGCTTAGCGTCTCCAATAAACCTTTGATCCAAGTTAATTTATTTTTGTATCCCCTCTGTTTTGACTGATACAAAGAAAAAAAAATCGACCGTCGACTTAAAGGTATTGATCATTGATAATATATTTCCAGTATAGTTCCGTTTGTCAATTCGAAGACCTTGTTTATAATTGAAGAACCGCATAATTTTATGCATCATTGTCTATTTTTTCTAGCACTTATGAGCATTGCGTGAAGAAAATCGCGAAGAAATAAGCCACCAAAACCAAAATTGTCTTCCAAGAATTATATATAGGCCTATGGTTACATTGTAGTAATCTCCAGACTGGTAATCTTTGACAATAGAATAATTCGAATAATGACCAAAATATCACACCAATTTTGCGATTATCATTGTTGTTTTGAGATGAGTCACGGACAATAGAATAGAGTCGATGTAAATCTAGATCACGTGAGTTTAGATGATGGTATGGTGGTGGTAATGGTACCATCTTCTCATTGATCTATTTCCCGGAGATCGCTCTCCCAGGGAGTTAGTACGTGCTATTCTTGCGGTTGATGTTGACAAACTGTCTTCTCGAATGGTATCAGCATCGTCCATTTTCCGCTTTCTATGCTACTTTCGGCAATTCGTTCCGAAACATTGCCAAGTGTATTCCTATGGAATGAGTCATTATTTGTTAAACTTGTTGATGGGAAAAGGTAACACTATTGTAAGTTTTTTGTGTCAAAAATTGAAAAGGTGTACCTGGGATGTTATTTCGTTTAAACATATTATTAAAATTGAAATTCAAATTCAAATTCAAACTCTAATTCAAATTCAAATTTAATATCAAATTCATATTCACATTCAAATTTTAGTTCAAATTCAAAATGACATTCAAATTCAAATACAAATTCATACATATATTCAGATTCAAATTCAAATTTAAAGTTCAATTTCAGAGGCAAACTATAATTCAAATTCACAGGTAAATTCAAATTCAATATTGAAATTCAAAATTGAAATTCGGATTCAAATTCTGATTTAGATTCAAAATCAAATTCACGTTCCATTTCATTTTGAAAGATATTCATCAACAGAAAATCATCACATATAATTATATTCGATAGCAACTGAAAATAAACGTAATAAAGAATTATGTAATATTATTTTTGTGTTTTATAGACAATTGATTCATAATAAATATTTTATTAGTTCATAATACTTTTCTTCTTCTTCTTCTTCGTTTTCTTCTTCTTCTTCTCCTCCTCCTTCTCTTTTTTCTCACTCTTCCTCTAGTTATATTTCTTCTTCTTTTTCTTCTCCATATTCTTCTCATTTTTCTTCTCCTTCTTTTCTTCGCCTTTTTCTTTTTTTCTTCTCCTTTTCTTTTCTTTCTTCTTCTCCTTCTTTTCTTCTCCCCTTTCTTCTTCTTCTTTTCTTACTCCTTCTTCTTTTCCTTTTCTTACTCTTTCTTCTTCTTCTTTTTCTTCTTATTCTCCTCCTCCTTCTTCTTCTTTTTCTTATTATTCTCCCCCTCCTCTTTTTTCTCCCTCTTCATCTTCTTCTCCTCCTCCTCTATTTCTTCTTCCCTTTTTTTCGTCTTCTTCTTTTTTTTATTCTTCTTCTCCTCCTCTTCTTCTTCTTCTTCTCCCCTTCTCTTCTTTTCTCCCCTTCCTCCTCTTTTTCTTCTTCTTCTCCTCTTCCTCCTCCTCCTTCTTCTTCTTCTCTTTCTTCTTCTGCTCCCTATCATGCATATTCTTCTCGAATACCGCCATTTAGATTTTTTTTTTTGTCTTTGGAATGGTGTATGTATAGAGAACTTTTTACCTGGTGCTGTGGTGGTCATGGTAACAGTCTCCGCGGTCAACGACCTTTCTCTTCTCACAAGCTTCGTTCCCAAACCGATTGTTGATCTCGTGGTCGTGTAATCATGCTGTTGAATCACAAACTACAATGACCAGTGTTGATACTTCAAATACGCAACATCTTCTTTCATCGTCATCATGAGGACAGTCAGTTTTTACAAAACGTTCGAATTACTTTGATCAGGGAATTATGTTACTCCCATGTTACTTCCATGCTTTGATCTTCAGTAAATAAATATACCGACTTGAATACCACAAAAGGAGGAGAAATCGGAATGATTCATTAAAATAATGTTATTCAATTATGATTATTTGGATTATTTGGATTTCAAATTTGTGTTTCATATGATGACTCATCGGTTCATCTGAAATGAAATGATATTTTAAGCTCAAAACTACTTTATAGAATATAATAAAATCTTGATGGATGTGTAGGCCCTATAGCCTTTGATCAAAATTGACTAATGATTTTGCAGCTCCGATGCACTTTTTGTCTTTATCACCTAACTGACGTATTAAGAGTTAATTAGAAATGAAAATATCAAATAGATAACATACTGAATTTAGAATAGAGAAAGAGCAATATGAAAGGCCTGTCCATGTAAATGTTAGATAAATGAACGCCCTTGTAGAGTGAGGGGGTGCAATGTGGCATGCACTAGCGTACCTACGGGGGGGGGGGGGCAGAGGGGGCAGACTGCCCCCCTGACGAGTCACAACCCATGCAAGGGACATATCCCTGCCCCCTGACGAGTCTTGAAGACCTTTTTTTTTTTTGCTTGTCAAATTTTTTTCTGATACGAAATCCTTTATTTGTGGTTGAAAACCTTTTTTTTTTTTGCTTGTCAAATTTTTTGGCGGACGAGATCCTTTATTTGTGGTTGAAGACCTTTTTTTTTTTGCTTGTCAAATTTTTTGGCGGACGAATTTGCCCCCCCCCCCTGTGGAAAACCCTAGGTACGCCACTGATGGCAAGTGTTGCAAATATGTTCAGAAAACATTATGTCTGACCCTTTCACTTTCTTTCTTTTCTCCTTCTTTTTATTTTCTTTGTCGTTGAACTCTTTTTTTGGGGGGAGGGGCAATGGTCATCAAGCCTCCCCCATCTGTACGTCTGTGTGAACGCCTCTATAGACGCGTTTCTGCCCTCGCTTCTGTCTTCGGGTTTTTTTTTAGGGGATACGTGAACGTCTATTTCCTCTAGAGACAATTTGCTGAGATATGTGAACGTCACCTCGTAGTGACAGAAGATGAACTCTGGATGTCACAGTGGTCCGAATCACACGAAGTCTCCCTTTACGCCCTCCCCCATTCTTCCCGACAATACCTCTTCGGTCCCGCGGTCGACTGGGGTTACACGGCAAGAATAGCGCAGCTTACCCCCACAGAGAATAATAGTGTCCTTTCATCTTGGGCCTGTTCCCACTGATGCCATCCATGTCCATCTCTCAGCGGGCAATCGTGAGATGCATTTTGTAAAACTTGTGGTGAATTAATGCGCAGTGGGAATTGGTGTCGATACTTGGTCGTACTTTCCGATTCAAACGCTCACTGACCCGATGTCGAAGAGTTTCCGAGGCTGAAAAAAAATAATAATATATCAATATCTGTAATCTCAATAAGAAAAAGTAAAATTCAACGAGCAATGATTACCCGTAGGAATTTCAAAATGGAAAGTGCCTTTTTCAAAATGAAATGTGCCCTTTTCAAAATGAAATAAACCCTCTTTTTAAGTAAAACATAATTAATACATTTTATTTAGGTTAGAAAAATCACTTTTTTTTGGCTTGCTATGCGCTCGCATCAATTCTTTTTAAGTAAGGTACTCATTTTGTTCTTGTTTACAAAAAGTGCTTAGAATTTTCAGGTTGGACTATCGCAGATTTTCAGCTCGCACTTTGCGCTCGCATTATTCGATTAGTGAGATATGTATGCTATGCATCAGTCACTAAATGCAGTCCTTATCAGGTTCCTTTTCTGGTCAGTAGGCGTATGTTAAAAACATTCAGCTCGCGCTTCGCGCTCGCGTCAATTCTTTAGTTAGATACACATCTTTTTCATGAAACAATACCTGCTCGGAATGTTTAATTGTCATGTCTTATCGCATAAAACGTCCAAAAGTTTGAGCTCGCGATTCCCGGTCGCACATCGAAAGGATGCCCTTTTAACTGTAATTCGCGCCATAATTGACCAAGTAGCGAGTTTTACTATTTTAAATTTGATTTTTTTTTTCAAAACCGCTCGCTCGCGGAAAAAAATAAAGCCCAATTATATATCTCAGCAATCAGAAATCACTTCAACAGGGCTTTGCTCAACTTAATTACTACAAAACACACAACTTCTTCACGCAAATGATAATCCGTTTGCACCAAAATGCCCATTTTGACATATAAGTGCCCAACGAAAATAGCTTTCGCCGCCCCTGCCTGGCAACCAGTTGGTAAAATCGGGAGTAAATTATTTCTTTTTTTCATTAGAGTCCTTCAAAACAAAGCTACGTATTATTATTGTCATGATATAATAATTTTAATGATTTTGTCAAATCACTATTCGCCTAAGAGACGTGACCTCCTTGACCTTATTTGTCAGAGAAGTGGCTATCACGCTCACGGGGATCGCATTTTAAGAGAGTTCGGGAGCTTGGCACGATTTACAGTCATGGACATGGTAAATCAGCCCTCGGTTTTTTTTTTTCAACCGCGATAATAAGTTTATGTTTCAGATATCTAAGCACCCCACATACTTGGATAATCATAATTTCATGTGACTTAAAAAAATACGGTGAACTGGAAATTTTCTTAAATTAGGCCTACCTAAAAGTTGTGTGGCCTTGAAAAATATTCATTTGTGATATATGTTGCATGGCCGTTTCCCATGCCAGAAATTAAAAAGAAAACATGCGTTCTCCTTTGCAAACCGTAACGAAAATAAACATAATGTGATTATATCTGTCACTTCTCTCCATCACTCATGTTTTTTTAATCAGTTACGTAATCTGCGTACATCTTTGAAGTATGTAATTAAGATATATTCATAAATGATGGGTTGTGAATATATAACTGTGTTTCACGCATTATTTGGGTATGGTTCCTAAATCTAAATGTTGACATTTGTTTTTACAACTTTTGAATAAAAATGGCCTGAAAGATCACTTTAACTGGACTTCTTTCCTGAGAAGAGATGACTTTAGCTTTTCTTTTCAAAATCATGAACACTATGTTATCCATGTTATCGTCCATGCTCTACTTCTATGGATTTAGCTCTTCAGAAAGTACATGAGAGGTTAATATATTTGGGATCACTCTCCACACCTACACAAGCCCCCCTCTGTGTATCACAAGCTCCGGGAGGTAGCTCTTATAATGCGTGCATCGCAACGCGATACCGCACCATTTCAAAAATAAAGAACTATTCCTTGTTCCTCCAGATCATTTGGACTTCAAAGACTTATATTTTCGTGAGGTTATTGTCCTTAAAAAACAACTATACTTAGATCTCCAATTGAGCCCGAATTCTGTTCTTGAAACAAAATAATCTTACTATTGTCATTGTATTACTTTCGAAATATCAAATGCATCTATTATTGGATCCGAGGGGGTGGAAAGGGAATTTTTCGCGGACTGAGATACGTTTTCTATTATTTATAAAATGCAACAAGAATTGGTGATCACAATATTGATCTTGACAAACCCCAGTTGATCACGGTATTTGTGGAATAATGGATCATGTTAAAGTAAGTATACATCAATATAACATAAAATCTTCTGTGATAATAGAAATGATTTGCGGTATATTGCGGTTCTGAATATTATTATTTGCAATATATTCGGTGGTGGTACCATGGTGTAGTGGTTCTGTTTCTTAATCAAAGAGTGGTGGGTTCAAATCCTCACAAAGACACTAATCATTTTGCTGCTCCCAACCCAGGTGAGGTAAATGGGGACCTGGTATGCAGGGGCGTCGATCCATTTTTCAGATTGGGGGGCAAAATCATGAATCAACTTTCCAAATAAGGCGCTCGATCACACAAACAAACAAACTCACACACACACATATGCATATATATATATATATATGACTCACGAGGTGGAGACAAGCACATGTCCCACCAACAAATTAATGCGAGCGCGAAGCGCGAGCTGAAATTTCATTATATTCTGACCTGAAAGCTTGATATTCTAAGCATTTTTGGTACAAATATAGCTAAGATGGTTATCTAAAAAAACACTAGATGCGAGCGCGAAGCGCGAGCTGAAAATTTTGATATTTCGATCTGAAAAAAATTGAGTTTCATTGGACGTTTTTAATAAAGTACAAGATATAAATATCCAACAAAAGGTTATTGCAAATCGAAGCGGGAGTTCTTTTGAGGTTAAGAACTGAAAACGGGACATTCTATTCACCTATTTAATCATGAAAAGTATGGGTTTTTGCTACAGAAACGATGCGAGCGCGAAACGCGAGCTGAAATTTGTTTATATTCCAATCTGAAAAGCGGACAATTTGAGCACGATTTTAATTAAAGAACGAGTTGTGTATCTCAATCTCGCTTACTGATTTCTGTGTAACATTACAATCTTATTTTATTTTTTGCACATGTGGAATTATTGGGGGGGGGGCAAAACGATATGTTTGCCCCCCCCCAATATTTTCATTGGTGGGGCGATCGCCCCCCCTGCCCCCCCCCCCCCCCAGGATCGACGCCTCTGCTGGTATGAGTCTATTTCTTGAAACGCAGTTCGTGTAACGGCTGTAATGGCAAAGTCATGGTAATTATGCTGCATTTTCAGGTTGCTTGAAGACATCTGAGTTTCAAGCGCTATAAGCAAGTATTAGGATCGTTAAGGTTGTATTGACTTTTCTCGACATTTCAACAAGTGTACTCAGCTCAGGGGAGCGTTTCATGAAAGGACTTGTCGGACGTTTAATCCGACAAGTCCCATTTTATCCGACAGTTACTATAGTAACAGTGCCTCTCAGCCAATCAGAATCAAGGAAAGATGTCAGATCTGACAACTTGTCAGACAAAAATGTTGATGAAACGGTCCCCAGGTCGTCATCAGAATAAATTTGGTTTGTCGAATTTTCGGTTTAATAAGAGACAAAGAAAAATCGGCTTGATGAGTATATGATCAGTGGAAAAGTCCCTGGGTTTCGAACCGCAAGGTACATGGTTCAAATCACGAGCTGTAATGGCGAAGCGTCAATCTCGATTTGGTACTCTCCACCCAGGAGTGAAATGGATAACGACAAGGCGTTAAATTAAAGGTCAAGTCCACCCAAACAAAAAGTTGATTTGAATAAAAATCCAACAAGCATAACACCGAAAATTTCATCAAAATCGGATGTAAGATAAGAAAGGTATGACATTTTTAAGTTTCGCTTAATTTCACTTTCGCTTAATTTCACAATTAACAGTTATATGCACATCCTGTTCGGTATGCAAATGAGGGAACTGATGACATCACTCACTCACTATTTCTTTTGTATTTTATTATGAATTATTCTAATTTTCTCCACATTGTCCGGTGAGACAAAGTTTTATTACTCCCTGTACATGTGGTATTACCGTTGTTATAACATCTTACGGCTCAGTTAAGTTGGTCCTTAATGTCAAATTGGTGAAAATTGAAATATTGAATAATTCAAACAAAATAAAAAAAACAAAAGAAATATTGAGTGATGGACATCATTGACTCTCTCATTTGCATGTCACTGAGTTGTGCATATAACTGTTTTGTGAAAATAAGCGAAACTTTAAACTGTCATAACTTTCTTATTTTACATCCGATTTTGATGAAATTTTCAGCACTATGCTAGTTTGATTTTTCTCTATTTATTCAAGTCATAATTTTCCTGGGGTGGACTTGACCTTTAATATTGGTGCGCCCAACACCCCCAACACCCCCACACAGCAACTGGCTAGAGTGCTCCACAAGGAATGGAGGATGTGCATCGCAGTGTGGGCGGGCAAAGAGTGGTCAAACCTGATTACCGGGTCCATACCATAATAACCGAAGTTTTATCATTTCTGTAATGATGATGACTGTATTTTAATACGGTATTCAATATTATTATGTTAATAAGAGATAGATGCGCCGAATCCACTCTACAAAGTACTCAAAGCGCAATGAAGGAAATAGGAGAGAGAGGGAGAGAGAGACAGAGAGATGAAAAGGGGCTCAATGCCAAATTTATGCCTCTAGATCTAAGAATTTTCTGTATTTTCTCTATGTGGTTTGTTCATCTCTGAATGTGAAAAATTAAAAATCAATGGCTATAAGAGAAAGAGGTTGAAAATCGTACAGCCATACCAGAGATGTGTCATGTCAAGTACTTTGACATGCAAAATGCACTTTGCACATTTTGTCAGGCGAATGCTTCTCCTACCGTAGATGGCGACATTCCATGACGACAAATGCAGCAATATTGGGGCATCAACGTATTGTGGGTGTTGCATATTTCTAAAACGATATCATTAGAAATATTTTACTTTATTCAAACTTAGAATTTAAGGGAACCTAGAGAATTACAAACAGCATTATCATCATCCTTGTTGTGATCGAGGTCATCAACATCATCATCTTCTTCTTTTTCTCCTCCTTTTTTCTTCTTTGTCGTCTCCTCCTATATACTTCTCCTTTTTCTCACTCTTCCTGTTGTTCTTCTTTTTCTTCTCCCTTTTCTTCGTTTTTTTTTTCTTTCTTCTTCGTCTTCTTCTTCTTCGTCTTCTTCTTCTTCGTCTTCTTCTTCTTCGTCTCCTTCTTCTTCTTCTTCTTCTTCTCCTCCTCCTCCTCCTCCTTCTTCTTCTGCTTCTTTTTCTTTTTCCTCCTTGTAGATTTAGTGTATAAGACATACATGTATATTTATCATCTTCAATTTCTGTTTGTGTTTCTGTGTATGGTAACTCCCGTAGGAACTCGATAGGAAAGCTTTTTGTTGGTAAACGCAAAGCTTGTATAAAACCAATAATACATAGGAAACATTTTACGTCTAGATTAATCAGTCATATTGACTGAAGGTATAGAAGACAGACATTACTCTCGGGACTTTATATCAAAGTGGAGACAATGAAGAGTGGGGATTCTAACTCACAACCTTGCGATAATGAGTCCAATGCTCTAACCACTGGACCACACAAGCCGGACAGTATTTTCTCACAGTATTTTTCATCTTATGATCCTACAATTACCATAGTTACAATCAGATATTTGTGCTTCTGAGCCAATCAAAATGAAGAAAATTTGTTAAATAACAAGTGTTGACGAAACGCTCCCCGGAAGCTCGTGTGATCGTTAAAATTTGACGCAGTGCGTCTTTAACCCGCCGACTCAATTGAGTTGCCAGTGTTCAAAAGTTCAAAGACGTCTAGCGCCATCTACGACAAAAATGATTTCATTTTCTACATGTCGTCTGCATGATCGATGTTGTAAAAACAGATGCGGCAAAATTGAAGTGCCAGAATGTTGTTAGAAAACACATATAGAACTGTAAGTAGATCTTAGCATTATTTGTTATATATATGACTAGTAGAATAATTGGCAATAATTATATCATAAAACATTCATTGCGAACTCAAGCGAATCACAGGCTCGGCTCCTGACTAAATAAAGCCGTGTGTGGACTGGAGGTGTTCGTGGTACCGCCGGTATCGTTTCTTATCTTATCGGTGGTGTAGCGGAAGGTATCGGGGGAAGGGAATGGCCATGGGTGGATCCAGCCTGTGTAATGAGGAGTGATGGTCCTGATGGACGCAAATACCGTATCATGTACTGTACACATACTATAGCACGCGGTAAAATAAAGTTAGCACTGCTGAATTTTTTATTCGCTCAGGGCGTAGATGCACAAAACCGAGTAGGCCTACCGTTATGAATAAGAGCTGCCGATGATTTCGAAATATGAATGATTTCTCACTTGTTCTACTAGCCTATGGCATGCCCTACAGTCAATGTAGCTAGGCCTAGGCCTAGGGCCGGTACGCTTTTTGTTTTCCATTCTAAAAATGACTAGACTAGATCTAGACTAGGCCCTATGTAATTTAGACTTGAATTGTAAGATGGAAGTCAAATATTTTTACGGAACTCCAAGTCCAAGGTAGGCCTATTATCTTTTCTGAAATTATATTGGGGTTCAATTTTAGGCTGAAAAGTAAATTATGTATTGTTATCTAACTTAGTTTTTCTTAGACTTGGCAAACTCGAGCTGATGCTCTTTACGTGCTGAATTAATTTTATGGGAATAAAAATAATTTTTCGGCCTATGTCTTTTTAAAATCTAGATTTCCATATTTCACCATAACACTGATGTACAGTGTATGTTGCAGTTCTAACAATATATCCATTTTATTACGATTTTGCATAATTGCAACATTCGCGTGCCAAGGATGAATTAAATCCTGAAAAGAGAAACACTTCTAATTTGTCAAACAGCTCAGTTGATTCTGAGCTTGCCATCATCTGTTGTAATGTGGGATGTCATAAATGCATGCAGTCCATGAATCTGCCTTGAAACTTAATCAAGTGACCAGTCATGGTGTCGTTGAAATGTCTACACTAAACACATGACATTAGGTGGTTTCAGACCGCCTCGAAGTTTGTCAGTTCCAGGTATTCTCTGATCGGGAAATTTACCCCGATCAGAAAATACAAGGTATTTTGGTAATGTGAAAGCAAACTACGCATAATTTCCCCGAAAGAAAATACCCGCTAAATAGTAGGTACTTGGCGAAATTACGAGAACTTTCGCGGGGATTTATCCAAGGTCGCAGGTATTTTGGCAATGTGAAAGCAATTTACGGGAACTTTTAGCCCAGCGTGTCTTTGGGCTTGGGCGCCATGGGTGGCTGCTGGGCTATTTTTTTTAAAATCTCGCGCCTTGCCTGCTTATTAGACCATACTGCGCATGCTCCTAACTTCAGGAATTTATCCCGAAGGGTATGTTTCGGGGCGGTGTGAATGCAGGAATAATTAATGGGTATTTTTAAGCCTAAAAATGTTCTCGTAATTTAACGGGGATTCTTTACAACACATGTATAGACATTATATGACATTGATTCTCATGTATCCCAGCTTGGTCTGCACTATTTTAAGCCTTGATAGAAAAATCAGCTTTAAAATGGTTTAGCCTATTTCTCTAAAAAAATCTGATAAACCTCAAAAAAGGAAGAAATCTGAATGTTTGTCAGTTTTGTCTACAGCGAGTGTAGCATAGAATTGTCAAAAATATAAAAAAGGTTAAAAAGTTTTGCATTTTTTATTTTGATTTGATGACAAAGGAAGCAGTTTTGGTTAAATTTTGTTATCCCTAGCTACTGAAACCTTAAAAAAAAATTAATTCCAATTGAAGATTGGACTACCTGTTTACATGAACTGTGGTGTATGAAGTAGGGTCTTGTGGTTGATGGCTGTAAAGCATTTTAATGGAACTACCCCCTCTTGTGTTCAAATTCTTTTATCAAAATATTTTATGCTTCTCATAATTTCACTCCCTTTTTTCAGAGTTTTTAAGTTCCTCAAGTTTTGATTGAATTTAAATTACTATGCTACCATCTACTGGTATGTTTGAATGCTCAAATATTTTGTGCTTCTCATAATTTCACTCCCCTTTTTTAGAGTTTTAAGTTCCTCAAGTGTTGATTGAATTTAAATTGCTTACCACCATCTACTGGTATGTTTGAAAACTTTGAATGCTCATAGTCGATCTGATTTTGCAACAGGGCTTTTCATGCTTTTTTATATCTCTTGATGCTCAATTCATATTTCAGCTTCAGACAAGAATTTGTTGGACCCAAACATTTTACTGAGTCCACCCCTTCCATCTCTGAAAAAATGATGAAGAATGCACAGAATGTCTTTTGTTTTTTCTATAATTACTAACAGTTTTCTCTTTTGTGATTTTCGTTTTCCTCCAGACAGATGTTTTGTCAAATTATCTGATCAATTATCAACTTGGTTAAATGAATTTCATCAGGTTACTTTAATACTACACTTGGTTGGTTTTATATATAGGCCTATATTTTTTTTCAACTTGAGAGCCCAAATGGCAACAAGGTCTATTTGATTTATTTCATGGTTTATATCTTCTCTCATTTGCCCCTTGTCCTACTTTCTCAATAATCATCCTTTACAAACCATTTTTCATCTCTGTCTGTCTCTCACCCTTTTCTTATGTCTCTCTCTCTCTCTCTCTGCCTCTGCCTCTTTCTCTTCCTATCCCTCCTTTCCCATCTTTTAAACTCCTCCTCCACCACCAGTCTTCTCTCCTTTCCCTTGCTCATTTCCCTGCCTTATTCATATCCCATAATAAAGGCAACCTTCCGGGCCTTCCATTCTTATTGTACCTTTCACAATCGTGTCATCTCTTTTCTTTTGTTCTGACACCGATTCAGACAACTGAGTGATGCTATGCAGTAATTTCGATTCATCAATCACATTAAATCCTCAGATCTTGGCTTATTCTCAATGCTGTGACCCTGATTCTCCCCGAATGGTGAATAAATGAAGCTTTACAACGCTTGAATGGGGGCTAATATTATCCCTTTGATCGCTATGATCTGTTACTCAAAGGATGCGACCTGTGGAGTTGAGTTGCTTCCCCATTTAAGAACTAGTTTTCAGGTTGTCACATTGATCCTCGTCTGCAAGCACAGGCTCAGATTTCACATGTCTAGGGCGAAGACTACATGTAGACTCCAAACCCTATCTGTCGTAGAGCCAGCCAAAGTACAAAGTGAATCTAGTCTCACTACTTCAGACTCTGCATTTTGCGAATTGCGAAAACTAAGGGTCTGTGCCTGCAGACTACACTGATCCCTTCAAACCACTGTCTACCTACATGTACCTGTAGTCTTAAGCTATTAAGGCCGAGAGTCTGAGTTTAAAACATTGAAAATTACAATGATTAGGATGTGTAGAAAGCAAATGAGACAGTGGTGTTAAGTAAAGTTTGCTCTTTATTCCTGTAACCAGTAAAAAGTGTATAAAATTTAAAAAAGTTTGTGAAAAACTAAGAATGGAACTATTGATCAAGTTTTGATTTGTCACAGCCAACCTAGGATTCTCATTAACATTAGATAAAAAGATATAGACAAACACACATAACTCTCTTTGAGTCATATTGACTTTATTACATGTAAGTTGAGAAGTTCCTAAGTGTTAATATCTTTTAATAGAAGAATAAACATATCTCTCTTCCCCTGTTAAACATCTTCATTACATTTAATTCAAAGGTCGAATCCACCCCAGAGAATTTTTGATTTTATTGAATAGAGGAAAAACGAGCATCACGCTGAAAATTCAATAAAAATCGGATGTAAAATATTTAAGAAAGTTGTCCCACATTTTAAAGTTCTGCTTATTTTTCACAGAACGGTACATGTATGGCAACTCAGTAATATGCAAACGAGAGTCGATGCTGTCCCTCACTATTTCTTTTTTTTTCTTATTGTTTGAATTGTACAATATTTCAAATTTTACAGATATGACAATATTAACCAACTTAAATGAACCACCAAAACAATGGCCATTCCACATGTTCAGGGAGGGATAAAACTTTGTTTCTCATGACAATGAGGAGAAAATTATAATTTTTCATATGTAATAAGATACAAAAGAAATAGTGACGGGGTAATGTCATCAGTCCCATCATTTGCATCCTGATCATGATGTGCATATTACTGTTTTGACTTGAGAGAAATAACCAATATTTTAAAGTGTCATAACTTTCTTGTTTTACATCCGATTTTGATGAAATTCTCAGTGTTATGCTTGTTGGATTTTTCTCTTTTTATTCAAATCAACTTTTTGTTGGGGTGGACTTGTCTTTTAAAGAATATTGTGAATATTCATGCTCTTTGAGCTCTGATGGTCGATGACATTCATACTTGAATTTAAAAAATTGCGATGAATCACAAATTTAGAAATATTTAGTGACTCATGAGCTGGCCCATTTCTCCTTTTGACCGGTTGTAATGTTACCAAGGGAATTCTTCATTCAACTTCTCTTTCATCAATCAGCTGTTTCTTTCTGTTCAAATTCAATGTGATTTTTATGTCATTTTTGAAGTCATACTCCATGAGGGATCTGTATATCTGCACGTCGTCGTCGGCTCCAATGTTGCTAATTGTTCTGTGGATGATCAATTATCACTGGAATCTGCATGATACTGATCAATACATTTCATCTTCAATAAAGGGGGTTTGGAGCCCTTTCATGCCCCAAACCAAAGCTTACTATGACTATTCATGAGTATTACCTGCCTGTATGTAATGATTAAGTGAAGAAACTGGATGACAACTTTGAGAGATTGTGCAATACTAAAATCTGTCTATTTTCTCCACCTTCCTTCAGCTTCTCCATTTCATTTTGTCATGTTGGTCGGTGCAAAAATGGCCTTGGCACCAAATTTTTGTCTATGGTATCATGCAGAAGTTAATCCAAAGTTGTTGAGTATGGATAAATTAATTAACCTCACATTTTGCAGCAATTACATTATAATTGCAGAAAATTTATTAGAATTCGAAGGATGGATAAAATTGCAACAAACATTTTCATCTAGTTTGTATTACATTTAGGTCCTACAGTGTATATCTATTATAAAATCAATAGTCATCCTGCACTTCAAAAGGGATATTGGATTTGATAGATGTTATATGATACTCATATCATTAATAATCATCTCTTTTCATAACAGGATATCTTCTCACCCAAATCTGGAGAGGGATTCAGAAGATTTTTTTAAAAATTGATAAAATCCAATATATAGAAGGACCCCTCAAGGTTTATTTCCTATTTTACTCCCAACCAACAATAGCTTTTACAAAGGCTATTTAACTGTGGGTACTTCCCTATTATACAGCCCTGCAGTTAGAGGGATTTCCAAGGTACCCCCTCTATTGTTCATACATTGTCATGCAGGTTCCCCAACCAAGTGCTTTTGTGTGCTTTTGAGTTTTGTCTCTCATCTTTTGATGCCCCCTTTTTCTTGTCTCTTTCTTCATCCATCTCTTTATCTCTCCTGTCATGATTTTTCTTGAATGATAATCCTTTATTGAATCAAAACTAGTATTGATGTTAGTCTAGTATTTTCAGACACAAGCTTCAATATTGGGGGGGGGGGGGGAGGCATTTTATAAAGTGACTTGTTATGGTAACTTCTCTGTTCAGAGGTAACTTTCATCAGTTCCTTAATTTTGTTTGGCTGTTGATTTTTTGTTTGTTTGGGTGGGCTGTTGATCATTGTAACCATGGTAATTACCATTTGATGGCAACAAATTACCGGAATAATCAGCTCTTGTGCAAAGAAATCCACAAATTATTAGACTAATGCTTAATTTTAAGCATTGATTTGAAGTTGTTTACGGATGGTGCTTTAATTTCCTGAATTCCAGGGGCAAGCTATTCTAGAGTTTGGGGGCTACACATCAACTCTTGTGTAAAGAAATCCACAAATTATGAGACTAATAAGTAAGAATAAATGAGATATGTTTTAAGTATTGATTTGAAGATGTTTACGGATGGTGCTTTGATTTCCTGAATTCCAGGGGCTAGCTGTTCTAGAGTTAGGGGCTACACAAGCATATGCCCAACCAACTACTGTACTGTTACTTTTAAAAAGTCAACATGATATTTTGTGCCTACAATGCACCATATGCAGCTTTTGATCGAGACTATGCTTTATTAAACACACCTTGTGGCAAACCTGACCCAGAACAAAAGGTGAGAAAAGGAGGAATAAATCAGAGGGGAGATAAATCCTTCTTTTCTTCTTTACCTTCCTGGCTTCTTATTGTGTGTCCCCTTCCCATCTTTTGTTCAGCGGAGAATATAACTTGCACAATTAGATAATAACTGTCCTTGATTAAAACATACCCATTCGGTGGATGTATGCCAGTATACTACAGGGGAGTAGTCAATTTTTACCTGGTTCATCCCCCTCCCTCCCCCTAGCAGTTTTGTTTTCTTTCTTTCTCCTTCATTGCTATTGCTTGATTGATGTACAGTTTTATATCCATGTTCTAAAGGGGACATTGCATAAAACTTGTGATTAGTAACAAGCAGAATTTGAGTCTCCAAATTATGTAAAGCCTTGAAGTTCATTGTAAATTTGCAGATGATTTCTGGCCAGGTTCTTGCAAAAGGAATTGAAATCTAATTTACCTACAGTCTAATCAAACTTTATCAATCAATTATTTGCAATTGATTGCAAAAAAAATCCCTTGCAACATCCCAAAATTCAGAGTTTAGATCTATCTAATCATGTGTGTAATCCCTTATTGATAAAGAGTCTTAAAGAGTCCAAAAAGTCCAACTTTGTTTATTAAGTAGATTAATCAAAATTCATTATAAATTAAATCCATAACCATTGCTGGACCAGAATTCGTTAGTTATACTTATATGAAACTTGTATTATAACGAAATTTGAATTATTGTCTTGCAGAAAGGTCAAACATTGAAAGGTCTTAAACTAAGCTGTGCACAAATTCAGGATTTGACTGAATTTGAAAAATAATCTTTTGACCCTGTCCACACAGTAATATTTTCATTGGCCATTTTTTCCATGGATGTACTATGATTATAGCATTGCAAATGCTTGAAAGTGCTACCTGTAATCGTATAACTGCTCAAATTTGACAAATGACAAGTAGCGCTATTAAAGGAGGAAAGTAATTAGGAGAGATTATCTCCTCTAATTTGTCATGTTTCCAAGGCTAATAATAGTATTGAAAAGCACAACTGGTACACCAGGGTGAGATTTGTATACAAATTGTGAAAGCAAAACAAGAAGGCATATCTTTACTAAAAATTAGTGAAGTTTTGAATGTCATAATTTTCTTATCTTTCATCCCATTTTGCTGAGATTCCCAGCATTGTATGATTGTTTCTTTTTATTTGATCAACTTTTGTTGGGATGGACTTTACCTCAAAGTTCAATTATCTTTTCAAAGTTTTTTTTTTGCCCAAAGGGATGGAAGACTGGCCAGCTTATGGATCTGTAGTTGATGTGTTTAGGGAAAGGCCATAGGCTATATGACATCACAAATTGGGAAAGATACAAAAATATTATTGAGAGGTCTTGGTCAGCCAAGTTTATTGCTGTCTTACTCATCTTCACTCACAAGTGTCTAACCAATAAATCTTCCGGTGTTGTGATACTTCCTACCAATATTATTCCAGACCCTACCAACCAGCCAACCTCTCCTTTACCACTCCCAAAGTCAAACCAAATGGACAGGGGTGAGTCACTGTACCCCACTGCTCTCCACTGGCTCCCACTCGGTGGTGGAGTTCACCCCTACAAATCTCCTTATCATCTCACCTCCCACTTGAACCAGGGCACAAGTTCAATGATTTGGGAAATTGGGGGAAAAAATGGAGACAACCCCATTTTCAAACATCTGTACTCTTTCAAATAACATCTACCAGAGATAAACAGTCAAAGTTGCAAGTGTGAAGGCAGATTCATCAACGTTGATAAGCAAGTAAAAAATGAGATGTTGAAAGATTTTTTGGAGGCAAAAGATTATTTTGAGTACAGTCATTTTAATATATCAAACACCCTTTTTGTAGAGTTAGTATTACTTATTATTTATACTTCCTTTTCCCCATTAGACCAAAAGCTCTTACAATCAGTTAATGCATTAGAGTTGTAAAATCTTAGAATGAGTTCTAGTTTATTTGTTTTCTACTGTTTGCAGGTATTAAGAATGAACTGAAGACCTGTCCTAACTATTTTTGGTCCTATCTTAATATGAACTTGAGCAAATGTCACATATGATTAGTTGAAAATCCATTTTTCATTGAATTTGTCAAAACGTTCTCGGAAAGAAACATCACAGATTTTACTCGGGTGCATGCATGACCTTCCGTTCTGCAAAGTGAAACTATTTAGTGAAAGTGGTGCAACTTTGAACCACATAATTAAAATGCTACCCTTGAATAACGATAATGGAATTCAAGACCTGCGTAGAGACATTGGTTGCGGCCTTGGTATCCTATATGGATCAATATTCAATATCCTTTAAGCTGTGATTGGATTGGAGTGAAAGGGGAGCCCCATGATTTGGGATAATTTACAGTGGTTTTCTTGCGGAGATAAAATGGAGGCAGACACCAAGACTCCAGGTTGTCATACAAGACCAGTCAGTGAGGCCTAGGCTCGATCTATCGGCCCTGTGTAGGGCTGCTCTCCTCACTTTTGAAAGAATTGGGGAGAGAAATTCAACACCAAGTGGATGGCTAGTCTGTAAGCACAGACTCAAATTTGACACGTCAAGTGAAAGTGAGTGAGGACTAGGGTCCAAACTCTCTTGTATATCAAATAGTAGCAGTCAGTCCGCAAGCCCTGAAAAAGTTGCTTCTTTTATCCAAATGATATTCATGACTAGAGGGTTTTTGCATAGTTAATGAGCTTGGTGCGAACCAAAACACCTCTTTTTATTCGGCCATTGCTGCTCTAAATATTGACCAAATTTCATGTTTTTGGTATCTTTGTAAAGAAGAAGAATCATTCTTTTAGGTCATGTGTTTGGATTTTTAAAAGAATGTTGTAATATAGGAAAAACTTTTGATCTAAAACATGAAACAAAATATTTTTTTTAAAGCAACAAAAGTTGTTGTTTTCACACTTAATTTCTGTTTGGGCACAAATGATTTTTAAATCATGATAAAGCTGAAGATCTAAGCTTAAATATGATATAATTTTAATACGAAGATGTATTTTAGATGGGTCAGCAGCCAGCTTTTCATAGGCCAAGTACATTTTGCAGCTCAAAAACAAGAATACTGCGCTCTGATTGGTCATAGAGCCACACACCGACGCAAATTCCAATGTTCCCCACACTGGGCCTCTGCAAGGTCACACTCACCATGTGGTAATCTCTTCAAATTACCCGCGCCTGTTTGTTTTGAAAACAGTATTCAGCCAATCAGAACTCTGGATTTTATGTTACTCAGAAATTTCAGAAATCTCGTCTTGCATCTTGATGGATAAAGCTGGCTGCTGACCCATCTAAAAGATGCCACATATCAAGAGTGACATTGTAAGAAAGTATAGAGTTTGAGCTTTCTGATGATATAAATAATGTTGGTGCCTAAAACACAAAATGTTGCACAATTTGCAAGTGAAAACAGAGGAAGAAAATTATGTTTGATGCATCTTTTCAGGTAAAAAATTCACTTATTTATCAAAATATTTCATTCAAAAGAAATGACCAATATAAAAAAGTAACATTAACTCTTGCCCATGGTACTAAAATAATCAATATTACTCAAGGAGAAAGTGGTTAAATTCTTTGAGAAAGAAAGTCTCATAATTCACGAGATTTTGCAGGGACATGAATTCAGCCACGAGAGGACTTGGATAAATCTTGCTCATTTGCTCATTAACACAGGGGCTTGCGGACTGACTGGTAGGGCCAGCCACAGAACTGAGTGAATCTAGTCTCACGACTTCAGACTCTGCATTGTACACGATGCAAATTGTGAAAACCAAGGGTCTGTACCAATGGCGTAAATCTGGCCCGTCTTTGGTGGGGGGGGGGGGGATGAGACAATAGGTTACCCCCCCCCCCCTTGAATAATAGGTTTTCCGAACAGATTTACGCCAGTGGTCTGCGCCTGCAGACTACTGTACCTTCTGCAAGGCAAAGGGCAAGTAAAAGTTTGGTACGGTAGAAATTATGCTTTTTGAGGCAATAACGTCAATGGGAACCATTGAAACACATTTGTAAAGAATGATCTGTTTGAAGACTGACATTTCAAGCAAATCTTTCTTTAGCAAATTGCCTTTTTGGGGTTGGAGATTCAGCAAAATCGTGTCAATAAACTTTCCTGAAAGTACAATTTAAAAAACATCCATTATTTATACCTGATCTTTTATCATTGGAAAATATTAAATGTTGCAAAATGCATGTTATATTCATTGCCTCTTGAAAAGTACAATAGTTTATCAGGGGGAAAAATACACGGGTGCTATGGGTGATTTTGCCCCCAAAATGCTTCTTAAAAAAGCCCTGGAAATTCCCCCATTCATTGCATTGTAAAGCTTATCCAATGTTGCAGTAATTTGCAAACAGAAGACCTCGAAAATGAAAAAAAGGAAGATTTTTGCCTGTAGTTTATTGAGACCAAAGTTTACAAGATCCAGTACATGTTGTCCAATAATCTGTATTATTGGAAAATATTAGGTTTTACTTTGAATTATTGTGATATTCAAGAACATGAAAATTATTTTTTTTTGACTTGTCAAATAAACCTCTTTTGACCTTCTCCTGCATGATATCTTATTATAGGTCTAACTATAAGAAACAACTTTTATTTTATTTTCTTGAAGTGCTCAGACCTGAGGAAAATAATTTCTTGGCAAAGAGTCAAACTTTCACCAAGTTTACCGACTCCTCCTCCCACTTGGCTTGTGCAGGGCCTGGTACCAGATCACTTCTGGCATCAGTCCTGTCGACTCCTAATGCAGGTAACCCAACACTGGGCTTGAGGTTGCAAACGACCTAGTCACCAGACATGCTCTATTGATTGCTACATAAACATTGAAAGATAGGATGAGAGGAAGATAGATGGAGAGGAGCTGATGATTATGTGGAGGAGTAAATGAAGGATAGATAGAGCATTTATTTCTTTAGAAAATGTGATTGATTAAAGATTAAAAAACAAAAAGAAGTCCACCTGGAATCTGGATAGATGTGTAAAAAAGGGAGAATTTGGGAAGGTAACAAAGTTTGAGAACTTGACCACATTCATGTCTTGGCAAGATGATTGTGTAGAGGAGTGAATGAAGGATAGAGCATTTTAATCAGAAAATGTGATTAATTAACAAAATGTGTGTAAAAGATAATGTGGGAAGGTATATTAGTTTGAGAAATTGACCACATCCATGCAGATCATGGAAATGCATCACATGTGAATACAATAACACAGTCAAACTTATCTATTGCCACCCAAGGAAAGTAGAAAATACTGCCCCTGGTGCCAGATAGTCTTTATAGACAGGTTCTGTAATATACAGGCCTGCCGCCTGTTGCTACCAAATGGGATAAAATTTTGGTGGCCGCGCTAAAGACAGAAAGGTGGCAGCAAAGACATGCATGTTCGTTTTGTACATTGAACTTGGAGACTACAACTTCATGGCTTGGAAATTGATAAATGGAAATACATGTAAATTATCATATGAGCTATTGCTTTGGTAAATGTAGAATTGGTCGGAAGTATGAAGATACGAGGGTGTACTTTGATAGAAACTTGGCAAGTCCAATTCCCATCGATGTGAGTGAGTGCTGGAGTTGGCGAGGATAGCGAGTCCTTAATAGCCCCCGTGACCCCCGAAGAGGGGCGCTGTTTGCAAGCATAAGAGATACTTGTAGAGAGACGTGCCCATGAGGCATGGTCCCCCTGTCATGGGGGGTAGCTATAGTTTTGTTGAGACGTCGTGATGAAATCTTCGGACTGTCATCTCATTCCTCTAAATGCTTTCTTGGATAGTGTTCAGCAAAGACTGCTGTATTGGGGCATTGCAAGAAACTTGCAATTCAGGGTAAAATCAATCATAATTCTTGCAACTAATTTCTAATTCGTACTTTATTTCTGGCCTGCTTCTTGCAACAAGCATGCACTGCAAAAACACCGGTGTTGATTTAACACCAGCCCAGAATCTATATATGTCCACACCAGAGAAGTGTTAAACTACACCAGTTTGGTTTCGGTCTAACACCAGATAGGTGTTTATACAACACCAATTAGTATTAAAACAGCATGGGTTTGAATCCAAACTGGCTTTGTTTCAATACTTTTCTGGTGTGGACATATATAGATTCCGGGCTGGTGTTAAATCAACACCGGAGGTTTTGCAGTGCAGAAAAGTCCACTTACCCTAGTTACAATTGATATATCAATTGTAAATTTGCATCAGAAATTTGCATTTGATTGCAAATATTTTTTGCAACACCCCCTGTGACTTGGTAATATGCAGGCACAGAGTTACGTTTGGTACCTTGAAAAATTATAACATGTCTGGTGTGAAGACTAGACCCTAAACTCTTAGCAGCAACAGTAACTGAGTTAATCTAGTCTCACTACTTCAGACTATGCATTACGCACTATGCAAAATCAAAGGTCTGTGCCTGCAGACGAGTCACTTGGCCGATGAAGGCCACTTATTTCAAATTGAAGTTTAGAAGACCCGAGAGAGGCTGGAAAGGAATAAAAGTACCTCAAAACTGAAATTTAGAAATAATTCTACTGAATTATCAGGTGCAATTAACGGGGTTGGCGATATTTAGATTGAATGTGTGTCAGGTTAAACACTGTAATAAAGTGAAATTATGTTTATTGTTAAATGCTTTCATGAAGGCTTGTACAGGATATATGCATGACATGGTACATGTATTGTTGAAGGGGACTCTGTGTTAGTAGACCTTACATGGCCAAAGTGATTTTATGTCATATTAAAAGCATTCTGCTTATCCATGTAATAAAGAACAATACCAAGGTTTCTAGTAATTTCATCCAAATCTCATATCCTCTCATTCCCACTTAAAACTTCTCGAACCCTTTTTCCTTTAACTACCTCATTATAAACTGTTTTTTCTCCATTTTGCAGTCAATAAAATAATATGAGATTATACTCCCTACTGTGATGCTGAATAGAATCAAAATCCACAATGTTTCTGATTAAATCTTGGAATATTTGTGGGTTTCGATGACAATCAATGTTTACTGAAAGAAAAGAAGCTGTAAAAAGTATATTCTCTTTCTCTTTCTCTATTTCTTTATGTTGAACCCTTTTCTAATACTTAAAACCAACAATACCTACTTCCACTCGTTTTGTAATCAAACCGCATGCATTGTGGGGCGTGAATGGGGAGAGGAGATCCCAAAGCATCAAATCAACAATACTCCTTCCACAACCCATTGTAATTAGACCAATCCCATTGTAGTGGAGAAGAATGGGAAGAAGAATGGAGGAACAAAACAGTATTATTGACCATCTTGTTTGGGACATTCTATCCATTCTTTTCCCATTCTCTTCCCCACTCATTCTCATCCCATTGTTTGGGCCTGCCTCCCTTTCTACCCATTCTTTCCCATTCAGTGTAATTCCCTTCACTTTCCTTTTGTTTAGGGACACTTTTTCTTTTGGCACTCTCCCCCTATGATGATTCCTAAATCGTCCTGGGTGGATTCAATGGGATTTGTTTTCTTTGGACACAATAGGAGTGGTCATCCTTTCAGGGATGGTCATTCACCCGCTGTCCGAATCCTTACTTTGGTCTAGTGCCGTCCTAATTTTCTAAACAGTTATCTTTTCAATTGAATCTGAGAAGCCCTTCCAGAGGGGATTGAATCAATGATGGATTCATCCTTAAAAAGATAGTTATCATCTTAATAAAATATATTTATATATATATATCTCCATCTACATGTATCTTTAAAAATAGAAGATCGTGCTTCTCCTTTACCTGCAGTGGTTGATGCTGGGTTGCTACAATGTAGCCCCAATTCATTCAAATGTCCGCATGTTAAGCAGAGGTTCTGGATCACACTGATGATTCCAAATATTACGATTTCCATTTTTCTTGTACTCCATTATTTCACCCTCAAATTTCACCCCTCCCCTTTTGCATTTTTTTGGGTAAACTTGTCCTTTTTTCTGTTTTTCCATTCCATTTTCATTCTATCTTACTCTTTTTTATTTGTTATTCCTCTTCTACCCCCCTTTTCTGGTAACTACATGTAGGTGCCTTTTTATTTATTTTTATGTATAATATGTAATGAATATTTATACTGTTTCACATTGTGTCACTTCTTGTTACAACTTATGTTTCTCCCAACTTTTCTACAAGCTCTGCTTGTATTACATACTGTAGTGAACCATATGTCAAATACTTAATTTAATCTGGAAAATTTATGTTTAAGAATATTGTATTCATCATATGCTGTAAGAGTGGAACCCGTAAAATTCAAATTCAATTCAAGTACTTGCTTACGTTGAACCGGGGGCCATTTCATAAAGCTGATCGTAAGATGAGAGCGACTTTATGAACGACTGGTGATCCTTTCTTGTGGTAAATGATATTCATTGGTGATTATTTAGAGCGTAAGAAAGGTTCACCAGTCGTTCTTAAAGTCGCTTACGAACAGCTTTATGAAACACCCACCTGGAGAGTTCATTTTACCCAACAGGCATACACAATATCCAGCCTGGATTAATTTTAATAGGAGGAACAAGTCTTTGAAAGTCTGAATTGTCAGATTAAAAGAGAATGTTCTGTTAAAACATTTTTCGGATTATATTGTATTTGTTGACCCAAACCCTTGATACGTAGCCTGGATCAGTTAAATTTGTGTTTTGAAGGTAGAAATATAAAAAAGGAGATTATTTGTTTTCTGAGTAATAGGGAATTCCCCTATTCTTCTGTCATTCCTACCATAGAAAATTGGGGGAAATAGAAAAAAGAATTTGGCACAAACACGATTCCTTAGTGATGACTAATTGTTTTGTTATCATCAAAACAGATTTTACTCTCGTACTTGTTGTAAATACTACAATAACTGACACGTCAAAGAACTTTGAAATTCGTCTCATTCATTATCTTTTATTCTAAAGGCTAGTGTTATTATTTGCTCTCTAACACCTTTTCTGTCATGTTTTAGGGTTCAAATAAAGGTATGCCATGTACACAATATTTTTCACATTTTGGATGAGATGAAAAGGAGATTTGAAATATGAAAAAGATAATCAGAGTCGGGTTTGTGTAATTGTATCTATAAGAAGAAGAGTCCAGCAGAAGATAGGACTTTTGATGAATAAAATCTGAAAATCATGATAAAAGGGATGCTCCAGGCTGAAAAAAATGATTTGAACAGATAAAGAAAAATCAAACAAAACACTGAAAATTTGATCAAAATCTGACAAGGAATTTAACAAAGTTATGGTATTCTAAAAATTTGCATTATTCCGGTGAAACAGTTCTAGGCATGTCTTCATGAACATTCAATGAGCAAACTGATGATGTCATATCCCCACTTGTTCTTTTGTATCTTATTATATGAAATTAGGTTTATTCAATTTGTTTTCCTCCAAGAATTAAAAATATTGGATTGACACTTGATTCAGTGTATTAGATATTCATTGCTGCAAATTATTTCATAAGAAGGGAGACATAACATTCTCACATGTATGAAAAAAAATCAAACAATTATGATTTCATGTAATAACATAGAAAAAAGGGAAAGTGGGGATGTGACATAATCAGCCCACCTAATGAATATTCATGACGACATGCATATAACTGTTTTCACAAAATATTGCTTAATTTTAAAATTCAATAACTTAGCTATTTGTTATCAGATTTTGATGGAATTTTCTGTGATTTACTATATTTATTTACATATATATATTCAGCCCAGAGTATCCCTTTAATTTGCTTCAGTACCTGTTCTTTGTGGCTGTATGGATGAATAGTTTGTTCCATGATATGATTAAAAAGCAGCTCTTCGTGATGCATCTCTTTAAGTCCTAACGATAAAGATAAACTATTGACTTTTAAATAGTCACTCAGGATTTGAAGAACCAACCAAGATTTTAATATGTAATAAGCTATCTAAGCTGAATTTTACTTTTTTTAGCTGTTATACATTTTTCTTTATTATTTTTCATAATATCCTGGAATTTTTATTATAATAGTGCACTCATAATATTAATGATGATTTTTGGAGGGATTTAGGTTTAATTTGATATTAATCTGAAGTCAGGGGGGGGGGTGGAGGCAGATATCATTTCAAGTTCTGGTAAAGATTAAAAATGTACAAGTTTGTGGATGATTTTTAGGGAAAGTGAGCTTATCATGTTCCTATTTTTGAAATAATACAAGTGTAGCAAAAAGGTGAAAAAAAAAACTTTCAAAAAAAATTTGATGAATCTTTCGTCACTCATCCCTTCCAACACCTTGGCAGCCACCCAAGTTTACATAATTATGATAGAGCTTGAATCAATTCTCAAGTTTTTCCTGATGTGAGGGAAAACAACCAAGAAGTTGACAGATATCTCCTCCAAATCAACCGTCTTTGTTTTTGTTTTGCCTGGCCATGCAATCTCCCTTCACAAAGAACAGGCTCTGTTCCTAAATATAGGGCTAGCTGCAGACGGTGGTGTATCAAGTTTGAGATAAGGGCCAACAGAATAACTCTAAAATTAGCCCGATCTGCATCTTCTGGGTGGCTTCCGAGCTTGCCTCATTAAGCACCGTGTACGCAGACAATTAAAGTTAAACTAACATTTCAAGAGGGGTGTATCACTTGTTGCTATATTCGGCATTTTGAGTGGGCATCTTTTAGGTGTAAATCCCCGGAATTAATGGCTATGACGTCATTGAGGGATATTTTGAGGGCATGGTATCTGGATATCTACAAAGTGATTATTTAGATTGTGTCTAAATTTAGAAGAATATAATCCATGCTTGTAAGTGTTCTGTTTTTATTGACTCTTTCTTCAGGAATAGAAATTGCTTTTAGGATTTCCTTCATCTATCTAAAAAAAGAGAGAAGCTTTCTTAGCAACTTTTGTTGCTTCTTTACTCTGTCATTACTTTTCAAGCTAATTTGTTTCTTGGCACACCCATAAGTCAAAACACTTTCATTGCCATTAAAGGCCAAGTCCACCCCAGAAAATTGTTGATTTGAATCGATAGAGAAAAATAAAACAAACATAACGCTGCAAATTTCATCAAACTCGGATGTAAAATAAGAAAGTTATGACGTTTTTAAGTTTCGCTTATTTTTCATAAAACAGTTAAACGCACAACACGGCGATATGCAAATGAGAGAGTCGATGATGTCCATCACTCACTATTTCTTTTGTTTGTTATTGTTTGAATTATACAATATCTCAATTTTTACAGATTTGACAATAAGGACCAACTTGACTTAACCATAAACTGTTAAAATAATGGTAATTCCACATGTTCAGGGAGTAATAAAAATCTTGTTTCACAAGACAATGGGGAGAAAATTAGAATTGTTCATATTTCATATAATAAAATACAAAAGAAATAGTGAGTGGGTGACGTCATCAGTCTGCCAATTTGCATACCGTCCAGGATGTGTATATAACTGTTTTTGAGAAATTAAGCAAAATTTTAAGATGTCATAACTTTCTTATTTTACATCCCATTTTGATGAAATTTTCAGTGTTTTGCTTGTTGGATTTTTCTCCTTTTATTAAAATTAACTTTTTGGTGGGGTGGACTTGTCCTTTAAAACCTGAGGTTCTTGCTGGTATCAGTTAATTTGATTCTAGACATGATATTGAAGTCAAAGACATGTTGGCACTTTCTGACATTTGCATTTGTATTGCCGATGTATACGGATCTTTCACAAGCTTTTTCCCCATTACACTTAACTAAATATTTTTCAGCATCTTACATATAATGAAGGAGCACCTCAATCAGTGCAGAAATCATTAGATATTACCAGATAGATTCTAGCAATAAACCTTAATAAAGAGTGACAATCGTATCGAAGGAAAATCTGGCAATGGGGCAGCTTATCAAACTAAAGCACCCATACCACTTCCCGTCTTACAAAGAGTTCCGATTGATCCGATCATCTTCAAGTATATGGAAATGTCATAATGTTTTCTTTTAATAGGAAATGTGCACAATGTCCTTTGAAAACAAAGAGAAGCATACTGAATTGTCAAGAAAATGGTGAATGTATGACTAGGCCTATACATAATTTATCTAGAAAATATTTTGAACAAACCTGTATTTTAGATGTTGAGGTTGCTGGCTTTCCATAGTTGTGGTTGATCAGATCAATCGTAACTCTTTGTAAGAAGGGGCCGTGATGTAAGTGTTTGTGCTTTTGTGTAGGCTATAGATTGGTCTGCAATATGCAAGAGCCGGGGGCAATTTCACTTTGGAAATGCTCAGAAAATCCCTGGAAAACTATTTTAAAAAAGTAGCCCCCCCCAAAAAAAATCATAATAGTGATAATTTTTTGCCATCCTATTAGATCTACAACCAGTTGGTTCCCCTAATCATTTGGTCTAAATGCTAAAATAGCCCATTTACCATTTGGTCTAATTGCTACATGTATTTAGCCCATTTTATGTAGCATTTGGTCTAATTGCTAATTAGCCCATTTATCATTTGGTCTAATTACTATTTAATCCATTTACCATTTGGTCTAATTTCCACTTCAAATCCATTTTGTGTGATTTCTACTTGGTACAACATCACTTTAATCTATATTGTTAGATGAACCGTTTACGAACAAAGTTTTCATTTGACAAAGTGAAAATGAAAAGTAGACAGAGTGGAAATTAGACCAACTGGGTCTTAGACTAAACAAGAATGAGACTAAGTCAGTATTAGACCAAGTAGGGGGTAGACCAAATAGCAGTTGGACCAAATTGATAGTACACCAAATGGGTTTAGCCCTTTAGATCAAGTGAATAAAGACCACGTTCGACAAAAAAGTTTGGAATAAATACCTCGATCAAATAAACACATTTGTTCAAGGTCGCAAGATCCCTTTTGTGAAATCTATATTCTAGTTCAATTTTTTTAAAGATTTGCAAGGAGATTTCACCTTGTTAGAGAGCTGGCGAAAACCAGATGCCGGCAAATTTAGGTTCGACACCGATGGCATCCGGTGGAGATAGGTATGGGGGTAGGATGGTAGGATGAGAGAACAGGAGTACGCGTAAAAAAAAGCATGAAGGAATTTCTTTACTTCTTGGAATCTTTTTTGAATCTTCTACTAGCTTTATAATCCAAACTGATAATAAATAATGATAATAAATTGGTACTTATATAGCGCATAATCAATTAAAATTGCTCTATGCGCTTTATACAAATTGCTCTCCAATATTACAATTACACTACAACAAAAATTGATTCATTTATCTTCTATCTTCATTTTGTATTCTCCTCTTTCACGTTTTTAGTTGAATATTTCTTTCTTAGATTTATTGTGTTTAATAGCCGCTTATTGATAACTGAGTCCATTTAGAACCATTCTTTACTTTTGATTCTTCTATTATTCATTTTGATTTTTGCAAGTATTAGATGTTTGTATATAAGGAAAGCTAATAAATGCATTTATTTAAATGAGAAAATAATTTGTTTTTTAGTTGATTTGATATATTGATCAATAAATGGCAAATGGCAAATTCATGGTATACAAAATAGAAAAATAATTGTGATGACAATCCATACACCCAGCCATATTAGCAAAATGGAGCGCTGAAAATAAACTAACAATTGAATGGTTATTGAATTCATTTGTGACATTTAATATATTGAACTAATAAAAAAAGATACACCATATTTCGTAAATTGGAAGAATATTTCCTACTAATATATACAGAAATTTGGTGACAGAATGAAAATTAGGAGAAGCAGAGAAAAAAGAAATGGTTAAGGGAGGTAAGGAGGGAATACCCCCAGGGGGGGGCACTAACATATATTGGCGGTATGGGGACGTGCCACATTCATGACCCCCTTATTCAGACCTAATTTACAGTTCTCTAGATACTCAGAATGACAAAATTTCTGTTCAGAAGCCGCCCCGCTCGCAAGACCCCTGTTACGAAACAACTCAGTTCCCCAGCCCTGCCAAAATCGTCCAGCGCGAGCACCGCATGCGAGAGTTACACACAAGGCTTCAAATCTCCCTCCATACATGTAAATAGCAGCTACATGCACAGCTAGCGCTAGCATGCACCATACCTAGTGCCGCGACCCCATTCCGCAGACCCTGTATTTCATATGTAGTTCCCAAGACCTTGTATTTTACCCTTGTAGTCAGTTCTTTAGACCCCATTTCAGGGGTTCATGAGGCACACCCCATCAAAATATAATTTGAGTGTCCCCCCCTAGGGTTAAACCTAAGAATTTATATGATTGATGAAACAAATAAATACAAACAACTGTTAAATAATTATAGGCCTACACTGCAGAGCATCTTGGTTTGCGAAAAAGTGCATCATATTACTTATCTCAGATCTGCTTCTAAGCTCTTTCTGAACACTTCTCTACAACTTGTAGGGAACTCCACAAGGTAGTTCCAAGCAAATCACAGTGCATTCACATCATAATTTTGGATTATAAGATATTTCCGGAAGCGTTGACTCGATACGATTAACATCTGATGCTGTTGCTTTACCTTGACTCTCACTCTCAATAAGCCAAAGTCAATGAGTTATGACATTGGAAGTGAACGGTACTGACAACTCTGATCGGAGAATGATTTCTGGTCTGGAGTATGAATTGCCTGTATATTACTTCTATAAATTAAAAGTGTACATGTACTGTATGCACTTCACCTGTACTTACCTCTTGCATTGGAGTGGATCAAATGCGGATACAACTGTGATATATACATGATTTTGAGGGGTTGGCATAAACATTATTTTCTATTCCTGTTATTATTCCTGCTGACCTGTCGATGCATTCCATATTTGTCATCTCATTTGTAAACTTCATTTCCTTGTAAGCATTATTTTTTATTTGTAATGCACCAGTGAAACGCAAATTTCCCGTCAGGGGATAATAAAATTTTCAATTCAATTCAATTCAATTACATTGCTTGTATCGTATTATAAATCGCTTCATCTCTGTATCATTTATTATAGTCTTTGCACTTTGCAGTGATTAATTGATATAATAGTGTTCAGATACATGTAGGAATTTCTATGATAAAGGGCACAGGTTGATTTGCAAAGACCCCTCTAAAATGTGGCATGGCAAATTCATTTCTGTTTTTATTCTTTTATCGCATTTTAAAGGAAACGCTTATGATTATTTCCAGCGGTTAAAAAAAACCTAGTTATGAGTCAGTGTATAATCTTTCCTAATAAAAGCTATTTACTAAGAGATGGGCACAACTTGAATGCTTTCTAATGGTAAAAGTGTACACCATTTACATGTAACTTTAGAAAAGTAAGTACAGGCAATTCTAACTTATGACTTGAAATTCATACTAAAATACAAACTTTACAAATAACTGTTAAGATGTTTTCCTCCTGGTTCGTAATTGCCTGAGATTAGCTTGTCATCGCAGCTTTTTATACTTGCATCAGTATAGTCTCATTTTTTTCTGAACTCTGAACTGTAGCTTTGGAATTTTAGTTTAAAAAATATTCAAATATAATACTAATAATACTATTAATATAATAATAAGAATAATTAAAAATATTCATTTTGCACCCCATCACAAAATATTCTCTAAAGCACTTAAAAATAGAAAGAGAAAAGGAATTTCAACTGAAAATTTAGTTATTTGTCTATAATTGACAGTTCACAGTACAGTTTCTGATTTCAATATTTCGTAGTTCATTTTTTCCCCCATGAACTTGAGGTAAGTTCTAAAAATGATTGGGGTGAAAATATATTTCAGATAAATTGCAGATTTAGTTCAAGCAGAAATTAGTGAATGGTTTCACATCCCATCTCTCACCATTGGTTACCTTATTACATGCATGTCATATGGAAGATGTATAGGGTTGAATGTGGCAGATATTACCACTAAACTTTGTCTTCAAGATTCAAACAGTGATCCTCATTGTGGTGTCACACAGCGACACCATCATTTTATCTGATTATTTGATCAAGAAGGGCAGAGAGACAACCTTTGGGGATGACGAAAAAAAAAATGATAGAGAAGAAGAGAAATATCGCATATTTTAATAACTTTCTAGAATGATTATAATGACCATGATCTAAAACAGGAGTGGAAATGACGTGACAATGTTTCGGGTGTGATGGTGATAGGTGGGGTCGGCCATCGAAAATGAAAAGAAACCTTGCCCATATTGGTAGGAATTTCCCCGCATATGTCTGGGTTTACAGGGCAAGAAAACATGAGATTATTTTTCCATGGGGTAGGTTAATGTGTTGCAAGCGTATTGACATAGAGCGTAAGGTCCCCATCATTAGGAAACCTAAAAAAATGATACCTAGGAGGAAAGAGGGATGACGTATCTGGAGAAAAAAAGGTGGTGGAAAAGGATGTAGGGCATTTCAAGGGCAATAGTCAAATAGGGTAAATAATCTCGAGATTAAAAAAAAAACCAGTCTCCACCATCGCAAGAAGAGCGATTCCTGCTCGAGCGAGGCATCGATGCAATATGGTCTGACGCCGTGAATAAATAATCCCGAGTGCGTCTGCACCTGCGAATTAGCGGGATAATTCGTAAAATAGCGCGTTATTTTGCAAATAATCCCAAGTTGCAAATAATCCCAAGTTGACTTGGGATTGCAATCTCAAGATTAATCCTACGAACTAGCGTGATAATTGCGTCTCCATTACAAATTATCTCGAGATTGTTCAGATCGGGATAATTTGCCGGATCAGAAATAGCGTACTAATTTGAAAACTCGGGCTGGTGCAGACGGCCCTTTAGTCTACATGTGATGCCATTCTATCCATCAAAATTTTGCCTAACAACCATTTGGTCCAATTCTCACCTCGTCTAATCACCAGTTCATCTACGACTATTTCATCTCGTAACCAGTTGGTCTAATACCCACTCTGTTTTCATTCATTTCCAGTAGTCCAATTTGACCAATTGGTATGGACTATTAGTGGCTATTGGACTAATAGTTATTAGACAAAATGGTGAGACGATGAAATGGCAATTAGACCCTGTGGATAGTGGACAAACTGATGATAGACCAAAATGATATCAGACTAGTTGGTAATTGGACGATTTGGCATTAAACCAATTGAAAATAAACTGTCAGATAGTGCATCTTGGGAAAGCTTGTATAAGCTAATATTTGAAACCAACTTTTGGGTTGGTTAAACAATTTATTAGAGTGAGTACCTAGATACAGTTGAAAAAGGATAATACAACTACACTATCTCTCCCAGTGTGATTTTACTAAGGGGTAATCTAGGCTCTGAACTTTATCAACAGTCTCGTTGATGGATGAGATGCTAAATTGTTTTTATTTGGCTTCAAGCAATGGAAACAATCACTTTACTTGAAGGAACTGCCCCCTACAAGTAATTCAGAGTTTTTCAGACTTATGTTTTCATAAAAGAGAAAGGCAGGGAGACACAGCTATCTGCAATATGACAAATTGTTTTACATGTGTACTCAAAACAAGCAAGTTATACATGTAATTATTTTGAAATGGTTCATGGTGTCGTTTTCTCAAATCGTCTAAAGATCTTTTTAATTATTTCTCTCTTTTATTTCCCTTTTCATTGTTACATCACAAAGTTATATCTAGCCTGTGAAATTGACTTTTAAAAACAATTTTTCTCATTTTTGCATGGTTCATAGTATCATACCTCACTTCCCTGCTGTGTTGTCTGCCCGGGGGGGGGGGGGGGGGGGGGGGGGTGATGGCAGTTGATTGTATTGCTGTACACGTGCATGAAGAAATAATTTCCAAACACCCCCTAAACAAGTTTTTGTCTGTGTGCAAAATAACCCCCTAAAAACAAGGTTTTTCGCAGGCTTCATTTACACATTTTGGCCCCATTTTGTCGCCAGAGTATGACCCCTATTACAAGTTTCGTCTCGAGCTTGAACACTTTTCAGAAACGAGGAGGAAAAAGCCCGGTAAAAAAACGTGGGGAAAAAGCATACCCTAAACACGTTTGGCTCGTCTAAAAAAAAAAAGCTTTGAAAAAAAACAAAAACCTAAATATGTTTGACCCCGCGATTGACCATTGACCAGTCTTTCAAAACCACCTTTTTTTTGAAAATCTGTGTTTGTTATACCCTTACGCTTAACAAGTGCATGCGCGACCCGCGTCCAAAACTGAAAAATAACACCCTTTTAAACACGTTTTTTTGGTCACGCATGTGTACAGCAATATATTTGACTGGCCCCTTCTCCTCCCCCCAGGGTTATCCGGGATGGTAGTTGGCTGGAGGATATAAAATTTGTTATCACAACAAATATGCAGTAAGAGTTAAAAGCTACTGAAATCATTCAATCTCATTGGCTGATGGTAAACTTGTTATAGAAATTGTGCATTTGTTATTATAACAAGCCTTTATGAAATGTGACACAGGTGTTGAATTAACACCAGCATTGAAGTATTCCAGTAGAACATGGTTTCCATCTTGTTTGGACTGGGTGCTACACCTGATCATATAGGAAGGAAGAGTATAAGCCTAGAAACTCTCGTCAAAATATACAACCAAGTGTCGACAAACGACCGTGCCCGTTGGCGTATTAGGGGCTTTGATGGTTTCGGAACTCTCCGCTGAATGAGGAAAGATTTTGATGTGAAAAGATGGAATCCTGCACAAAATTTCAAAGCCATGAAAAACTTTCTTGATTGTCACATAGACAAGATATATTTCTTAATTTGTGTACAGTTTTTCAATTTTTAGGAAGGAAAAATGTTAATTTTAAAATGTATTATATTCATTTTTAGTGACATTCCAGTGTACATGTATGCTCATTCGATTTTACGATTTTTTTTCATTTGAGACGGAATTGGAAAAATATCTTTAAAAGTATATTATATGAGGTGCTTTCCTCATTCAGTTCATAGTGGTTTATGGGCACTCTTTTTTTATTTTTATTTTATTTATTTCTTCTTTTTTAGTTATTCAATTCATATTCATTTGTTAATGTCATTTTTATTCATTTATTTATTTATTTATATATATGTGGATATATATTTATATATATATATGTATATATATTTATTTATTTACTTATTTATAATTTTTTTTTTTTTTGGGGGGGAGGCATTTTAACATTCCAGGAGATCATTACCCCTGACCCTTATAGGCCTGTTTGATTTTTGTGGGGGGGGGGGGAGGGTGCTCAGGGTTTCTCTATTAAATTCATAGTCTTTTATTATATCAGTTAGAGCCTATAATATTAGTAAAGTCTCTTGCCTTTGGGTCAAAAAGACATGTGCATCTTTAATGGGTGCCTGTAATAATTGAACCCCAGATACTGACTTTGAATGATCAAGTTCAATGAATAATAATTCAGTATGTATTAACTAATAGTGCATTGTATATCTGTCACTTCATAAACACAACATAAAATGTTGATGTAATTTTGCTTCCAAGATTTTACAGCTTCTCAAGCTTCACAGTGGCACAACTGATCCCTGTAGAAACAACCAAAGTTGTCAACGTGCGAACTCATCTCTCCTCGCCTAATCCGAAGGTGGTCTTTATGCATTATTACTTGTGGCTTTAAAGTCATTTCTTCTCCAAATAATGCCCTGTATATTCATGTCCAGGGTTTGCCCCGTAACCACCATTTTACGTGTGTATCTTGCAGATTCCTCCGCTTTCTCCCTCAAAATATCTGCCAGGCATTGTACTTACTTTACTGTTTATCCCCCCAATTTGTGACGGTCGGTCGTCGTGGCGATGAAATGTCCTCTAGTCCTTTTGTCATCCTTTCTGGAGTTTAGAAAGATCATAATAATTGTCCACAAAGTCTGATGGTTATGTCAGTAACCCTTCCTTCAATACAACCATGTTTGCGGAAGATTTGAAGTGTATTCGTCGGAAACATTGAGAATGAGATTAGGGAAGGTGATGTTATGGGGGTGTGCTGGATGAAGGTGCCTTTGAGATTTCCATGGTAATAAACAGAAACAGACTGTATACTCTAAAGAAAAAAAGAAGTAATTTGAATGATGATTCCAGTAAAAAATGAGGCTAGTGACGAATTTTTAGCTCGTGTGAAACCAAACTAGAACATGATTAGAATCACGAGTGCTAATCACAGTCACGATTACATTAGCAATCATAACAATGATGATTCAAGATTCACTTGTGAAAAGGCCCTTGGTTTCTAATTGGAATCATATAAAGCAAACAACGGTCTTGATGAAATAATATGAAGTTATTTTCAGGATGTATACCTCCATGATCATTTAGAATCCAGTCTATTCAGTTTGAAAGGAAGGTCAGAAATAAATTGGATAGATCTTAAATTCTGTATGTTTGGTAAATTAAAAATATTAATCATTTTTAAAGTTTAAATTCATAGTCAAGCTAAAAAAAATGAAAGATCATAAACACACAATCTGATAAAAAGAGATCATTTGAAAAAGTCTGTCCAAAATTGTTTTTGTTTGATGGTCACATACTTTATTTGAAAAGTATTCAAGACAATAAAAATTTAATATTTTTTTAAAAGTTTCCTCGCTTTATTATCCATTTTTTATTTTAAAAAATTGCGATCGTTCTTCTAACAGCTCTTCAGGTGATGATTTCTCCTTGCCTGCAGCTGTCTACACAGCTAGCTATAGAGATGAAGGGGATCAGTGGCGATTGACGATATCGAGGAACTAATATTTATTGTTTCACTCTCGGTGCAGTTTTAGCAAACCGCATCGTGTTGGTTCGTAGACCACACCATGCCAAGAGTGGTCCATCGAGAGATTCCCTTAAAAACATTATTCCTTGAAGGTAAAAGAAAGTAATTGCACCCGAGAAAGCCTTTAAAGTCAAGTTTAATTACCATCATTATCATAGATCAAGGTCTGGTATATTGAAATTAACTCATCTTTGTGAAATCATGAAATCTTAGCTGAAAACCGATAATTCTGATGATGCAAGAAGGCATATGTGGGACAGTGCATTAATATTGCTTGGAAAAAAATGCCCTACATTTTATGGAATTCCATGTTTATTTTTGCTCATTTCCCAGCAATTACACATTTTTTCCACAGCCAATTTGCACATAATCTTATTTATACATACAAACATTTGGGTGGTCATTTTATTGAATTCTGTTTGAACTCATTTTGAGATCGTTACCACAAATGGTATAGTAAGATAATAGATTCAACCTAGTACTGTAGTACGCCGCATGCATTTTATGTTCATTATGTTCAGACCAACGACGTTTGTTTTCTCCTCCCATTGACTGTATATGTTAGAAATGTCTCATCTTAAAATATACATTTTGAAGTAAAATTATTTTGTAATTTTACTTGTTTTAAGAAACTAAAATGCTTTTGAATGCAAAGGTACCTCGTTTGCTACTTGGTAACATAATTATTGTGATTTGAATGTATTTCTTATTCAATGGTTTATTACAACAGGGCGATTCCATGCTAGAAAAATCAGCTATTTTCGCAACATTTTTCAACCTATTGTCCAAACAAATGAAGAACTTCAATTTGTTTTGTGGTAATAATAGAGTACTACTGGGTAGACATGTGAAAAAATGACAATCAACAAAAATATGCTGTCCATGGGTGAATTAAAGGTGAAAATGTTGCGTGTCGTATGGGACATTTCTGAGTCCCGTACGACACGCAACATTTTCGCCCTTGATTCAGCCATAATCAAATATTTTTTGTTGGTAATCAGTTTTTCACATGACTATGCATTGCCACTTTAACTTTATTATTGACCAAAAATAATTGTTCATTGCTCAAGCAATCAGCTAAGAGACTAGAAATTGTTGACAAAATGTCCCGTACGACACATATGGAATTGCCCAACAATGGTATTTATAGTGGGCAAAAAGCTAAATTGCATAACCCTTTACAAAAAAGTTAGAAAAAATACATTCAACATCCAATCAAAAACCTTGATTCACACTAATTCTACATGTACATCATAAGAAACAACAAAAGCACATAGAAATGTTGTTTATCATGTAATTGGTGATGCATATGTGTTAAATTATAACATGCATCTCCATCGCGATTAACTAAAATTTAGCATACATTGAGTAGTGAATCAGTGTGTTATCATTCAAGTGGGCCTATATATCAAGACTACTCTGCTCAGAATATTGCATTATGGGTAATGATCCTGGCCAGATATGAGTAGTTGAAGACTTGAGGTGGCAATCGCTGCTGGCTTGTATGTCCTTTAAAACACTACGCCCCTCTTCGAATGCTGCAATTCAAAAAAAAAAATAAGGCATCATACTTTGAGTATTTAGTTTGGAAGCTCGATTTCCTAGTTTTGCCCTTCTACAAGCAAAACCAAGCTCTGTCTTTTGCAGAAGAATGCAAACTTCCCCACCCCCTTGTTTTGGTTAAGGCCATACCAAGGATGCCAAAGAATGGAGTATGTTGCCATGGTATTATGAAATCAAACTCCTAAGAGTAGATCCCTAGCCTCATCCAAGACTATGCATTTTGCCAGTGAAGGCCGTGTTATACATTATGCTTGAAAATATTAGTCGGTTGTAAATCATTTACTAGTACTGGAAATGATTGAAAATTTCCGTATATTATATAGTTGTAAATGCTTCAATCTCCAATGTTTCTGCATTTATAACAAAATTGTGTGCCTTATTTTTTGATGAAATTGATGACATTTTTCTTTAAATTTTTTTATCTTTTAAGTTGCAAATTAGTAATTTTAAAATGGTCCTTTGAAAATACTTCCCTCCCTACATCTATATCATATGATAAAAAAATCAATAATATCTATTCATTTGTATAATAATTAGGTGATCCTAGTGTGTTATACCAATTTAGAGCATTAATAATATCCAGAATACAAGATTTTATATATATTTTTTTTAATACATATTTGAGATTAATATCAGCTTAAGTCTGGCAAAGTAGAAATAAAAAAATGATCCTTATGAAATACTTCCCTTCCTTTATAATAAAAAATCCTTTTTTCAGATTTCTTCTTCTCCTGGGACATTTATAATACATTTCCTTTCCTTTTCAGGTCCCTCTAATTGAAATCACATATCGAATCATATTCACAATATGGCGAAGAAACGGGAATACATCTTGGGAATATATTATTTAATTCACACAGACCACAATCTCGTGCTACTTATGGATCTGGCCCCTAGTGATCAGGGTCAAAAATTGATTGCTTAAAAATTGATTTACCAACCATAAGAATTGATGAGAAAGTAGGATATGGTATTTCACATAATCACTTATAATGCTTGCAAAGGTATTTGAACTTTTTAAAGGGGAAGTTCACCCTGACAAAAAGTATATTGTAAAAATAGCAGAAAAAATATTGCTGAAGGTTTGAGGAAAATCCACCAAAGAATAAAAAAGTTATTAGAGATTTAATTATTTGATTTGTGATGTCATATGCGAGCAGCTTTTCTACATATCATATATTTAGGGATCAATGAAATGTCATTTTCTCAGAAAATTGAAAATGGTTTTTACTGTACATTCAGTATAGACAATACAAATCATTTCACACCCGTTTCTAAATAGAAAACATACATAGGTCATCACAAACCATTGAAAAATTGAAATTTATGCATTTTATGTTAATATATGGGACAGCTGCTCGTTTGTGACATCACAAATCCAAAACTTTAAATTCAATTAGCTTTTATAATCTTTAATGGATTTTCCTCAACCTTCACCAATATTTTTATTATTATTTCTGCTATTTTTAGTACATATTTTTCTTAATTGAACTTCCTCTTTAATCGCATGGAAGGATTCAAAGTAGAATTGAATATTTACAGTGTAAATATTTCATTTATTTAGGCATTAGTATTTCCAGCCTGGAGTAGACCTACCCTTTTTAAAACAAATGACTTGACTTGGTAAGTCTTATTATCTTCAATCATCAATTTTAATTTTAAAACATGCAGAGTAGTGAGAGTATCGTCATGGGTGGCAGATTAGACCCATATCAATATTACAAGCACATTAGATTTCAAACTAATTTCATATGTTCACACCAATGACATTCTGATTTACACTGATACTCTTTAAAAAGTTTGCAAACTTTTCTAATATTAATTTCATAAGTGATTAATTTGTTAATCCACATTGAAAAACAAATGAGATTTGATACTCATCAGAGTTGGCGCGTTTTAAACGATGTGTTTTAAAACATGTTTTAAAACGCGAATAGACTTGTGTGTTAAAAATTTGCATGGATGTGATTTTAGATGAATGTTTTTTTTTATACTGTTATTTAATAAGAATATTCTCATTTTAACAAACATATCTGAGTGTTGTGCTCACTTTTTGATCAGGAAAAGAAACTCTATTTAAAATGAGCTCAAATACATGTACATGTAATATAAGAATAGAAGTAATAGAAGTACTTGAATGAAATGGAAGTGTTGCACAAGCACAATAATATTTTACAAATATACTGTAAACCTGACATCATACTCTTAAGGTACACCTACACACAGAAGCAGGTAAAACTATGTGCTTCATAAAGATGAAGAAAAGTACTTTAAACAGTATAAGATAATCAGCTAGCAAACCTTAACCCTAACAATTCCAGGGGACCTTAGTGGCCCCCTAAAAATTTATATGATAAATCCATAAACACGACAGGGCCACGCCATATCGTTCAAGACTATTTTAGGGATGCACCCGGGGGGGGGGGGGGGGGGGGGGGGCACTCGACCAAAAAAGTGGTAGGGGTGTGCCACGGGCGAGACAAAAAACGGGGGCCTTGGAGCGGGCTAATTGTAAAAAGGAGGGTCCTCGGAACAGGCTTCGGAACTACAAATGTTTGTGAAAACGGGGGTCCTTGGAACGGATCGCCAGCGTGTGATGAGTGCGTATGCATCCCTATGGAACGGGCATGCGTGCATGATGCAGCTAGTGCGGCCACCGCCGGGTGCGCTCGCGCAGAGGCGATGGTCGGACAGCGCTCTGCGGCCGCTTTTCACCAAAATGCAGCTCCTTGTAGCAGATCAATGCGACCGGAACGGCGTAACGAAAAATGTGCGAAGCTTTGGAGCGGATTTCTTTCTCCTTTTTTCTCGATAAGAAGAAAATGCTATGCTTTGGAGCGGCTTTCTTTGTTCTTTTTCTCAATAAGACAAAAATGCTATGCCTTGGAACGGAAATTTGAGTGTAAAAATGGGGGTCCCCTCCGCGGCACATACCCACTATGCATTATATACTGAGTGCCCCCCCGGGGGGATGCATGCATGGGTATGCAGTTATGATATACCGGTACACCACAAGTGCATATTATCAGATCCTGAATTGCTCAAAAACGTGATTTCATGTATAAACCCAATGTGAGTTCTTGCCAAAATTTGTATCTGTATCATTATTTTTACTTATTGTTAATGATTGGAAAATTATTGCCAAAAATTTCTATTAGTAATAAAAAAAGTTTTAAAAATCTGTACATAAGATATATCAAAAAGTTTAAAAAATAATTTCCTAAATAGACTGGGCTATTTCATTTCTAATGAAGACTGAGGGGGCCCCACTTATGATCTGGGCTGTCGATCGCGGGATCACAACAAAAATTGGCACGCGCATTACCCATGGCATAATCTAAAAAACTATAAATCAAATTTTGCATAGATCTCATTGCTAATTTATGCTTAAAATCAAAAGTTTGCTCTAATTAATAAATAATGCCCCTGAAATGCTCATTTTTGGCATACAAATCTTTAAAGGAATCGGATCAAATGTTCTTTAAAAAATTTCAACACTACATTTATTTTCTTATGTCTTATATTGTTTTTTCAATGGAAATAGTCAGGGACTATATTTTGACCATGAACAAGGTGAAATTAATTGATTTTCAGTAAAAGGAAAAATAATGACACATTATGAATTTTGGCTAAAAACACTATGCATCGGATTTGTACACAAATTCACGTTTTTGAGCAATTTTGGGTCTGCATGCACTTTCAGAATGTTACGTAATTTCGAAACCGCATACCAGGGGGTCACAATTTTGGTCTCAAAAGTTGCGTGAGACTCAAAAAAGGAAAGTCTGTGAGTGACGCATTAAAAAAAAAATTAGCGCAGGGGGGGGGGGGGCTGAATCAGCCCCCCCAATCTTATTAGGGTTAAAAAAACATTCTATACTGATTTTTTTTAATATACATTTGATCAGAATTCCTGAATTAAAAAAATAAGTAGTTCAAGGGCTTTATTTAAAGATTTGAATTGGATTTGAATCGAATTTGTATTTCATGCACTAAAATTGGTATAATTGATTCAAATGAAATAAAGCATATTGATTTACCGGTAATGAAATTAAGCTTTGAAACCCCATGTACGTCAATTTCTTCCATTGTGCAAATTATTCTCGCCCCCCCCCCCCCGATTGACGAGACTCAATATAGCTCGGGACTACATGTATATGTACATTTTTTAGGAATAAAATGTCAACTATAAAGTGGTCTTTTTTTTGTAAGCATTTAATTTCCATGATTTAGTAATTTTTGGGGAAATATGAACTTTTCTGTTGGAAATTCATTGTCAAAATTGTGGTCATCTCTTATTTAAAACATCAAGAGCTTAAATCATACTGTATATACATGTAGTGTATAGTTTAATTGATTTACAGAAAATTGCATCATTCGTTGGAAAAAAACGTTTTAAAACAATAAAAAACGTTTTATTTGTTTTTTTTAATAAAAAACGTTTTTTATTACAACCCTGATACTCATTAGGCCTACTTGCTATAGAAAAAAAATTGCATATACATCTAGGCCCATAGGAATCATTGTTTATTTAATCTTTCCTCTATGTAGCATATCCAAGTCTGTACAGCAATTTAAGTGGTTATTAATCATGACAGTCTTGGATATGGAAAATTTTGCATCATATGAGGAGCAGAAGTTTAAGTCATTATGGTCAGCCAGCCATGGCCTAGAATTAAACAGCAAAATAGCCAGACACAAACTTTCTAGATTTCGGACTGTTGAATGGTTAAAAAATTCCAACTGTTTGTTCCCTGTACAAAGCGAGCAAGCAATTTTTTTTTACCATCTTTAATATGATAATCTAATTTTGTAATACATTTTGACATAGTGTTCAGAAAATAATGTCATATTCACCTTATTTCCTTTCCTTTTCTTCATTTGCTTTTCTTTTTTTCTTGGTCATTAAAACTTTTGGGGGTCCCAAGTCCCCCCCCCCCCATCTTTAATAACAATAATAATGATAATATGCAACATTTACATTTATATAGCGCTTAATAAAATGTTTCTAAGCGCTGCATAATATTACCCCGGCTTTAGCACAGCTATCCTGCTCGGACACTTGAGCACTCAAGGAATTCCTTCCTACCGGGTACCCATTTACTACACCTGGGTGGAGAGTGGCAAATGTAGATAAACTCCTTGGCAAAGGACGCAAGTGCTGCAATGGGATTTGAACCCCGGACCTTGTGGTTCAAAGTCCGGAGACTTATCCACTGAGCCACAATATCTCTACACCACAACACTTCTTTACACTAGTGTGTTTTATATTAAATTAATGGTTTGTTTGGATGATAATCCTTTAATGACAGGATTTATGGAAACTTTGACTTTGCATTTGAATGTGAATTCACAACCCTTTGGGGCAGGGGCACGGGGGGGGGGGGGTGGGGTGGTATCTGAATTATTAACATCTATCTTATCAGGCATACCAGACATGGATACCATTGATGCATATCTATCTCAAACTTAATGGCTCAATGAAATTTAGTTATTTCAAGATTTCATGTCAGGTCAGTTCAGGTCAACTATTTCATGTAGGCCTACATGTAAATGCAATTCTGGGTTACTTCAACACGATCAAATTTACTTCTAAAAATACATTTTTATGACACCACTATCATGCCTATATCATTATTATGCATACCTTTGTATTGAACAATATTTCATTTTGGGAGAAAACTATACACATTGTAATAAAGGAACAAAAATAGGTACTAGGTAGTGTACATTGTACACCCTGTTAAAGGACAAGTCCACCCCAACAAAAAGTTGATTTGAATAAAAAGAGAAAAATTCAACAAGTATAACACTGAAAATTTCATCAAAATCGGATGTAAAATAAGAAAGTTATGACATTTTTAAGTTTTGCTTAATTTCACATAAAAGTTGTATGCACATCCGGCCTGGTCATTATGCAAATGAGGGAACTGATGACGTCACTCACTATTTCTTTTGTATTTTATTATCTGAAATATGAAATATTCTTATTTTCTCATTGTCCTGTGAATCAAAGTTTTATTCCTCCCTGAATTTGTGAAATTGCCATTGTTAAAACACTTTATGGGCCAGTCAAGATGGTCCTCATTGTCAAATCTGTAAAAATTGAAATTTTGTATAATTCAAACAATAAGAAACAAAAGAAATAGTGAGTGAGGGACATCATCGACCGTATCATTTGCATGCCACTGAAATGTGCATGTCACTGTTTTGTGAAAAATAAGCGAAAATTTAAAATGTTGTAACTTTATTATTTTAGATCCGATTTTGATGAAATTTTCAGTGTTATGCTAGTTTGATTTTTCTTTATTTATTCAAATTAATTTTTTGTTGGAGTGGACTTGTCCTTTAAAAATGAGTTGTCACATCATTACAATACATCAATACATTTCCTAACTTTTTTTCCTTTGAGGCAATCCCATCAAAAGATGGACAACATTAGGGGCATGCACAAACTTACATAAAAACAAGAATTGTTTTTCATGGCTGTGTGATGTGCCCATATAATATCAAAATTGCAAAAATATGGAAATGGGTAGGCCCTAAAGGCTATCGGCCCAATACTTTCATTCCTAGATTGGATAGGATATAAAGTGTTAAGATATTAAGCCCTAGGACTGTATCATGAATATAGAACATTGGTGGGATGATTTTATTTGTTTGCCACTGCAATATGAAATAATGAAATGATCCAAATTGAATTTTTTTTTAAAGTATATAGGTTTAACTTGTGGAAACTAACTATGGCCTATATTTTTTAATTGATGATGATATTATACAGAATAGTAGGACTATGTGTGATTTCCTGAAATAGGAATCATAATGTACAGTATAGACCTATTTAGTTTTGAATCTTAGCCTTCTTCTCCAGCCCCCTCTCCCAACCCAAACAATATGTTTGGGTTTAGATACAGACTATTGCAATTCACTAACATCATCTCCAAATGAATCTTTCATCATAAAGAGGGGGCAAGGTTTGGTCAAATTCTGCTTTTCTCATCAGGGATTTTCAGGCCTTTTGTCTCCCAACAATTAGATTATCACCATTTTTATCTTCAAGGGCTATGGATTTAATGGGAAATTATGATAATTTTTCGTCAATTCCTAAGGATGCATACCTTGGATTGAATATTGCTGACTAGACTTTAAAAAGTTATGCAGGTCATTTTTTTGTCAAGCAACAGAAAATTGATGAACACTGTGTGTTATAAAACATTATCTTGAAATATACATTTTGATATAATTATCAATGATACAGTGCATAAATTATTCTATGAATTTATTTGTGTAGGGTTGGTATTTACTTTGAGAGAATTGTTGAATTAAATATTTTCAAATTGATTTTGTATAGTCAAAATCTATTCAAATAATCTGAAAATTGAAAAAAATAATATGACATGACCATATTTATGTAGAAAGGGGTAAATGGCTTGTATATCTTTGTTTTAGGCTTATAGGCCTACTAAATAAATATTAAAAAAAACACTATTCAATAGAAAAAAATATAAAGCAAGAATTATGATTTAGCCTTCAATTTGTTAAATGTTTCATGATGTCTGTTTCTGTGTTCAAATTTGGTTCCCATGATATGGTGGGCTATGGGTTTTAGACTTAAATCCCCAATCATAAAACCTAAGTCTTATGTCCCAGACTGCCCCCAAGATAGATATAACATCACTACTGATGACCACCAGAACATGGTTTCCATGGCAACTCATCATCTTTAAGAGGTAGGAGGTCCATGTCTCCAGTCTCATTCAGTTAATCCCCCTGTCTGGATAAAAAAAAGATCACCATAAAGATGTGATATGCAAGGTTATAAATGTTACATGTATAGTGCAGACTGCAGTGCATAACATTATATGTTTTGTTCATGTGCACACATAGTTTTTTTTTATATATAGCTTTTTCATTGTATTATTCCTGTACGTATATCTTTTTGGGTAGGGTGGGGTGTCCACTTAAAAAAAACTATATTGAAACTAAATGAAAAAAGGGATATTAAAACAAAGAACAAACTTGTGTATTTCAAGTAAAACTAGATCACCACGTTAGATATTGCACGTACCGGGTAATTTGATTGCGGGCTTTTGTGAGTTATGTTTCAGATGATGAATTTTATCATCAACATAAGTGATGAGATTTTGTACTACAAAGTGTTTAAACCTTTATAGATCAATATGCATAAAGTAATGAGTATGATTAAAGGTCAAGTCCACCCCAGAAAATTGTTTATTTGAATCGATAGAGAAAAATCAAACAAACATAACGCTGCAAATTTCATCGAAATCGGATGTAAAATAAGAAAGTTATGACATGTTCACGTTTTGCTTATTTTTCACAAAACAGTTCAATGCACAACTCAGCGATATGCAAATGAGAGATTCGATGATGTCCATCACTCACTATTTCTTTTGTTTTTTTATTGTTTGAATAATACAATATTTCAATTTTTACAGATTTGACAATCAGGACCAACTTAACTTAACCATAAACTGCTAAAATAATGGTAATTCCACATGTTCAGGGTGAAATAAAACTTTGTTTCACTTGACAAGGAGGAGAAAATTCGAATATTTCAGATTTCATATAATAAAATACAAAAGAAATAATGAGTGAGTGACGTCATCAGTCTACCAATTTGCATACCGACCAGGATGTGCATATAACTGTTTTGTGAGATTAAGCAAAACTTTAAAATGTCATAACTTTCTTATTTTACATCCGATTTTGATGAAATTTTCAGTGTTTTGCTTGTTGGATTTTTCTCCTTTTTTTTCAAATCAACTTTTTGTTGGGGTGGACTTGTCCTTTAAATAAAAAAACATTTTTATAATAACTTCAGTATTAAAGTAAAAATACCAAAATGAAAATTTCCTTGAAGCTAGGCCAAAAAGGGCCTACATGGAAATCATACATGGAAATCGTGTGAAGTGTCATGTTAACCACCACTGGGGAAAGCAGTAGTAATCCTATGCAATTACCATGTCATGTTCTCTTAAAGGCTTTGTAAAATCATTTTGACCACCAGAAAAAATCAGGCTGGTACTATATAGTCTGCTGGGCGAACCCTTCACTCGAGTTAAGGGTCTGAATATGCAGCCTACTCATGCCTTGTGTGCTGAGAAACAGCAAGTTTTGTATGTGCTAGTCTTTGCGTGGAGACACACTTGTTGTTGTTGATCTAAGTTTCAATCAGGGTCTGTGCCTGCAGGCTAGGTGCTACTTTTATGCAAGTACCTGTGGAGTTTTCAAGAGTTTAACTCTTAAAATAGGATAAGGTTCGTGGCCCATATTAATTTGTTTTTGTTGATGCTCTTTTGGTGACCTTCTTACATTTACCTTTTTAAAATGTAGCCTATATTCTCCAGATTTTTTAATGAAAAAAAAATCTTTCCCATTTCTTATATAGCCAAATACATGAGCCTGAGGGTTCTGTTCATTGTGAGCATGCATAAAGGCCTATATGAAAATATCCAAGTCAAGATGAAATCTATGTACTTATTGATTTGATATCAGAAAACTATAGGCATAAGTATATCTTGAATATTTTCAGCCCATTCTATGTTTGAGAGGTGGTTTTCCAATTTCATGAAAATACCTAATTATTTCCTGACAAAATTAAAAAATATATGAAATAACACATTTTCTTTACATTTTAACTCTTTTAGGCCATACACATAATTATGTAATGGATTGGAATAGTAGCATCACAAACTTGGAATACAATTTGAACTTATGTAACATTCCAATTTTTACACCTTTTAAAAATAAGGATCTCAAAACCTGAACTGCCAAACAAATCAAACTACCTGACAGCGACTTTGCTTGATATATGCACACCCCTGCATTGACCAGCTTCCTTGGATTATAGTTCTGTTGGTGACTCAAAAATTACAAAATGATATTCTCCAACATCGTACACTTGTTCTTGGAATTCTGATTCATCAAGGTGAAATAACTAGGTGTGTCATTTTCAACAAATGAAAAGTATAATTAAGCACAATTTTGCCTTGTTTGTTTTGCATCATGGACATGAAGGAGTGATATATAACAACACCTCTAATATCCATCTTACTTTTTAGTTTACACCCCTACACTCCCTTTATGTTCTACTAACCACATGTTCTTCTAATTTCTTATAAAGTCAAATTAATGAAATATGTCCCTATCTACGCTACAATGTATCAGTTTCATATTTCTTGAGATGGAAATGAGAGGTCCACCATTTCATTATGTTGCATGATTATTTTGTTAATTCAATTTTAAATTGAGTGTTGTATACTTTGTTATCCATCTTGTATTTTGACTAGTATCAAAACCAATTAACCATTATATAATTGGCAAATAAAATGATCACAAGGAGCAGCCCTTGCTTTCTTGATTTATTATGAAAAAGATTACTTTTTTTGGGGGGTAGGCCAAATCTGAAACAAGGTGGTTTCAAACCGCCTCGATCACAAGAATCCCCGTTAAATTACGAGAACTTTTTTAGGCTGAAAAATACCCATTAATTATTCCTGCATTCACACCGCCCTGAAACATACCCACGACCTTGGAAAAATCCCCGCGAAAGTTCTCGTAATTTCGCCAAGTACCTACTATTTATCGGGTATTTTCTTTCGGGGATATTACGCGTAGTTTGCTTTCACACCGCCAAAATACCTGGTATTTTCTGATCGGGGTAAATTTCCCGATCAGAGAATACCTGGAACTGGCGAACTTCGAGGCGGTCTGAAACCACCTACAGATTCAAAATGTCTGTTTGATATCTCAGTGGATAAAATGACAACATAAACCATTTTAGAAAAATCATCTAAGAATGACATCAACCCAACGAAACTGATGTCTGTGTTATCTTTTGTTCATTGACTCAAACAAAATATATGTCATTTTGAATCCCAATTGTACAAATACAGAACATAATGTCTGTATTTACACGTGTGTGGTCAGCCTGTATCTGTTGCCATCTATTTATATCTAAATGAATTAAGTTGTATGTCTTCAACTTATCTCATCAACTGCAGGTGCGCTTCTTCCTATCCTGCAGGGGTGCGTGGTTGGGGTATGGGGTTGATAGCCCAATTTGCGGGTCAATTCGGAACAATTTATGAAGAAGGGAGAGGATGGGAACAGAAAAGTGCAGATGGATTCAAGGACGCACTGAATTTATTACGTTTGCTATCATTTCAGACAAACATCATGATCAGATGAATGTGACTAACCGCAATGTTATTTAATGCTTCGGATGTCAGAAAAGTTGTTTGAAAAAAAAAGTAATTAAGTTCCTGTCTCAGATGGGATGTGTTCAATAGAAGTCTTCAATGTCTTCCCTATAAAGCATGTAAGTGTCAATATATTGAAATTATGAAAATGATAATAGCTTGATTTACATAGCACTTTTTGCTAGAGTATTCAAAACACAGCATTAACCCTGGCCTTGCGCTATCACTTTGCCTGCAGCACTCAGTGCATTCAAGGAATTAATCCTGGCAGGTAGGCCTACCCATTTACCTCACCTGAGTGAAGCGGTTTTTGTTGAAGAAAATTTTGGGGATTTGAAACCAAGACCCTCTGCTTCAAAGTCCTGAAACTTATCCTCTAGGCCACAGAGGCCTATATAATCGAGTTTGATAAGTGCTGAGAGTTTTCTAGCCCGGGGGGGGGGGGGGGGGGGGGGAGGGGGCAGTCTAATATATTGCTGTACACATGTGTGACCAAAAAAACATGTTTAAAAGGTGTTTTTTTTCAGTTTTGGATGTGGGCCACGTGTGCACTCGTTAAGGGTATCAAAAACACAGAAAAAAAGGGTTTTTTTTAACACTGGTCAATGGTCAATCGCGGGGTCAAACGTATTTAGGATATGTTTTTTTCTAAGAGCTTCTTTTTTAAAGACTAGCCAAACGTGTTTAGGGTATGTTTTTTCCCCAGTGTCGTATTCTGCAACTTGTTTAGGGGCCAAAATGTGTAAATAAAGCCTGCGGAAAACTTGTTTAGGGGGTTATTTTGCACACAGAGAAAAACTTGTTTAGGGGTGTTTGGAAATAATTTGTCACGCATGTGTACAGCCATACTTTTGACTGCCCCCCAACCCCCCCCCCCCGGTTTTCTAGGAACTGTTACTTCTTTTGATTTCTTTACAGGGGAAGCTATAGCCTGACCTAAATTCAGGACCTTGAATTAGAAAGAAAGCAAAGTACATCCCCCAGATCAGGCCAATTTTTATAGATGGACAAAAAAATATTCATACCGCTGTGAATGTCTTCAAAACTGGAATTAGATTATATCAATTCTCATTAGTTGTGTCACATCAGCATAGTCATCTCCATCATTTTTTGCAGATTAACGGCATTCTGCATTCAAACATTTTTCTGAGGTATAAAAAGAAGAAAATTACTTGGCCTAGGCCTATATATTTCACATTCTAGGCATATACTAGATTTTGATGAAATGTACAGTTTTATGCTTGTTTGAATTTCTCTGTTTTTTTTTAAATCTAGATGATGTTAAGGACTTACAGTAGGATGGACTTGACCTTCAATGACTTCATAGATTTATACAGTGTATGTCATATTCAGTGTATGATTTCAGCTTGAACCTTAAACCTCCAAGAAATTTGGGCTCATGATTCTGAACCCTGGTGGTCACCAAAACGGATCCTCATGGTACAGAATGTTGCTCAAGACACCATGGTTTTTCCCATCTTGACCATTCCCTGTCCCTTTTCTTGATTTTGATCAATAAATCACCCACCCCTCTCCATAAAATTCTTTGCCCTTCATATTCCCCTACTGACCCTCTTCGCCCATACTATTTGACCATAAAGATGACCATTGGTTAGAGGCTGTTCTCACTACGTTCCTAAAACTAGTTTACTGGGAACCGGTTCAGAAAGCCAGTTTGGAAGATCGCTTTGCTAGCGTTCTCACTTGATCACACGAAAGTGGTTTTCAAAATCACTTCACGTAAAGCGCTCTTGTTGCTATGGAAACGCTCTCAGTGGGGTGACACGTTTCGCGCGAAATTCGAAACCGCAGCATAGGCATTCTACACCTGCCGTGAGGAGTAGCGCGCTCAAAATGTGCGAAGATCGCTTCCCGAAGAACGGTTGTGTCCTCACTTACGCTAAAACCAGTTTAACGAGGCAAAGCGATCTTGAAAACTACATCGCGAGGTGGTCTTCCAAACTGGTTTGGAAGAGCGCTTCCAAGAGCGCTTCGACCGTTCTCACTTAGCGTTAAACTAGTTTCCACTAAACTAGTTTCCACTAAACTAGTTTAAGGAACTGAGTGAGAACAGCCTCAATGTTACCACTGACCATGTAGTTTCTCAAGTGGAGGGACCACATTGTTTATTTTCACTCAGACATCATATTCAAGTTCTTCATCCAGGAAATAATTTTGTCAATTGAAAATAAACACAAAAATAGCATGGCAGTCTGACTATAAGAACAACTCTCTTAAAATAAAGTCCCTCCCATTATTTTGTTTCTTTAAAATTTAAGGGGAAGCTCACCCTGACGAAAAGTTTATAGTAAATATAGCAGAAAAAATATTTAAAATATTGATGAAAGTTTGAGGAAAGCCCATGAAAAAACTTTTTGATTTGAGACATCATATACGAGCAGATGCCCCATATGTATATAATGTAAAAATGCATGAATTTCAATTTTTCAATGGTTCATGATGACTGAAAATGTTCTTCTTTCAAGAGCAGGTTTAAAATAATTTGTCTGCTGATTTACTAAAGGTACAATAAAACCCATTTGACATTTCCTTTATTTTTCTTGAATTCATGATACTGTATATGTGAAGCTGCTCGTACATGTATGTGACATCACAAAACAAAAAAATAAATTCTATTAACTATTTTAATCCTTGATGGATTTTCCTCAAACCTTCACCTATATTTATTATTATCTTTTCTGCTATTTTTACGATTAACTGTTTGTCAGGGTGAACTTCACCTTTAAAGTAAAGTCCTTCCCATTTTGTTTCCTCTTTACCAACTTCCCTCTCTCATCTAATAATATTTGACCACTGATGACCACTAATGGCCAGCACTTGACCATGTACTTTCTCAAGTGGGAGGGCATTATTGTTTGTTTTTACTCATATCTAAAGTCCCCATACTGGAAGTAATTTTGTCAATTCAAAATAAACACCATATATAGCCCAGAAGGTTGAAGCGTCTCATAGAAGGCAAACTTGAATTTCAAATACCAGTTAATCTACTTCTTTATCATCTCAACATTGGAATTAGATCATCAGTTGTATTCTTTCGGAGCAGCATTTTTTCCTGATTTTCAAACATTTGAATCATACAAACCGACGGAGAAGCAAAGAAATAAACAAAAGATAAACAAATTAAGATATTTTATCCATGATTCTGTTATACTTTTTACAGTAATTGAATGTATCAAAAGCAAACTATAGGGCCTTTGTATTATTGTAAATTTGATATCGTTTCATGCTGATCGGCTCGAGAGCCCCATTGCATAGTAACTTTGCCATCCAATGGTAACTACCCCGAAATCCTTGATTATGATTGGCTGATTAGCATTGTTTCCATGGTAGTTACCATTGGATGGCAAAGTTTATAGCCCGTATAATAGTAACTTTTGCAACTGGATGCAGGAAAGTTAGAAGGAATAATCAATTATGACCATAATTATTAAACACACTTCCACTTACAGGGAAGCCCTTTGTGATATAGCTCAATGTGAATAAGATGGAGATGCTTCCAGCTGATGCAAATTTGAAGGATAGAAAACTATTCACAGTGGTCATCAAAATACATCTAAAGCTTGGAATCATAATGTGTATCAAGGTCTGCGGGATATGAAAGTTTGCTCATAACTGTCTTTTTTCGATTTTTTTTTTTTTAGAAAGTCAGTTTGATGTATTACCGGTAGGCCTTTATGTGTATGGGTGATATATCATTTTTCTTGTTTATAGACAATTGTCAACTCAAAATAATAATTGCAATTTTCAATATTTGGTTTGATGAGGTAATGGCTGCAGTCTGATAATAATTTTTCCTGGTTTTAAGTCACAAATCACTCCACGTTTTTTCAAAGACTGCTACAAAATTTTTTTTGTGTACCAAATTTTACCTAGGACTGTACAGAAGTTAGTAGAGAGACTAATACTCTTATAACTACCGGTAAAAGTGCTAATCAAATTTGGCGAGCATAATTATTCGCTGAGATTATCAGATTATTGACAAAAATAATGGTGTTGAGTGAAGGTACAATAAAAACTATTTGCAATTCTTAATTTTTGAGAAAAATTACATTTTATTTTTTACTACATGATATACGGGAGAGCTAAATAAAAAAATTGAAAATTCTAATAATTTGTATAATCTTTGATGGATTTTCCTTGAACATTCACCAATATTTTTTATAATATCTTTTGCGATTTTTACACTAAACTTTTTGTTCAGGTGAACTTTCACTTTAACCTGGCAAACCTAACTCCTGTTTGATTACTCATGTCTAGCTACTCCTCTGAATCAATGTGTCACTGGTGTTTCTGGGAAAATGGATGAGACATAGAGGGTATTATGACCTGTTCTTTTTTAAACTTCATCCTCTGGTCAAGTTCACTCAAAGGTGATTAATCTGACAGTAGAGATAGGATTACATTGCTATGACACCACATACTATTACTGTGCTAAGCAAGTGTAATCGAGATTGTTTGCTTGACCCCCCTCCCCCTCTCCCCCTCATACTCCTCTCCCTCCTCCCCCTTACTCCTCCCCCTACTCCCACCCCCTCCTTCCCCTTCCCCTTCCTTTAAATTTGCTTAGTAATTTCCATGCTGTATTATATTACCTGTATCATCAGATTGAACCGCAAGGTCTGGGTTCAAGTCCCTACACAGCACTTGCTTCGTATGGCACTCTCTACCCAGGTGGGTGTTTCAAAGCTGCTTGTAAAGTTACGCACAACTTTACGAACGACTGGAACATGTTCTTACGTACATCCTATAGGGATATATCATTATAGCACAAGAGAGGGTCAACAGTCGTGCATAAAGTCATTCGTATCTTACGAACAGCTTTATGAAACACCCACCAGGGGCCTGTCAGGTATTTTTTACCTGAGTTTTTGCCCTGTGTTAAAGTCAATGGCAGAAATCAGACTAACCTTAGTTTTCAGTTTTTACCAGAGTTTTCTCAGGTAAAAAGTTTTATGCAACAGGCTGCAGGTGTAATAAACTCTTTGAATTCAACCTTAAATATATATGTAAAAAAGGGTATGAATATGAAAATATGATGTGAATGCAAAATGGAATGAATATTGGAAACAAAGTAGTAGTTCTTCAAGGATAAATGATTCAAAGTTAATCATGCTGTATGTATGATATGCTGATTACACTAGCATTTTAAATGTAATTTGCAGCTATTATTGCACAATGTTGGTGAACCTTGAAATTATTCAGTTGCTATTGTACCCATTGGTAATAACCATTTAAATATCCCTTTTCATGGATGGATTCTGTGAAAGAAACATGACCGTCTGCGGCCTGACATGTATTGTATAGATGGGAGTGTTTGATGTCAGCAAGAATAACAAGGTGGAGTTGACACTGGTCAGGCTTTCTGGTAATCCATGACCACAACCCTTGAGGGATGACTGAGCTACACCTTAAACTGTTTAAAAAGGAGATCGGAGGGGCGAGGTGTCATTGGTCCACACCTCCGCCTTTTGATTTCAGAGTATGTACTTTGTTGGGGGGGGGGGGCAGTTTGGGAAAAAACATGTATTGCTGTACACATGCGTGACCAAATTATTTCCAAACACCCCCTAGACACGTTTTTCTCTGTGTGCAAAATAACCCCCTTAACAAGTTTTTCGCGGGCTTCATTAATACACATTTTGGCCCCTATGGCCCCTAAACAAACTATCTTGGGCCCAAACACTTTTCAGAAACGAGGAGGAAATAGCTCCGGGGAAACAGCTTGTGGAAATAACATTCCCTAAACATGTTTGACGAGTCTTAAAAAAAAAAATTGGGGAAAAAATATACCCTAAATACGTTTGACCCCGCAATTGACCATTGACCAGTCTTTCAAAACCACCCTTTGTTTTGAATTTTTTAAATTTTTTTTTATACCCTTAACGAGTGCACGCGCGGCCCGTACAGCAAATTATTTGACTTTGCTCTTATGTATGAATAGAATACTGTAGGTCTCTTTTTGCATTTGCCTTTTGCTATAATGTTGTTTTACCCCTCTGTATGGTTTAATTTGATTTGTATTATGGTGGTGGTCCACCTACAAGTTTTTCTTACAACTTTCAGGGGCTCTTAATCCCAAGTTTTATCTAAATCTGTAGGCCTAGTTTTTATGAAAGATTGAAATAAATTTTATGAAGTGATTTTGGATTGATTTTAAATACAAGATGAGCTGCCTGAGTGATCCTTGATGACTTTTTTTTTTTTGGGGGGGGGCTGTATGTCCAGAATTCCTAGTCCAGAAATGATTTTTTTTCCGGTCAGGAATTGTGCCCTACCCTTTTGACAATCTGGTTCCAACATTTTCTACCATGTCCCAAGTCAATTCATCATTATATAAATTATATACCTATAACTTAGTGAGTAAATGAAGTACATTTTCCATTCTTATGTGAATAATTGAGCTCAATTGAAGTTATAATATGATGATAATATATCAATAATCTTTGTTATTGAAACCAAGATTCAAAATCAAACTGTAACTTGTTTGTTATCAATGTAATTAAGCTGAGTTTTAATGCAACATTGGCGATGTCATCTCATCTTTCTGGGGCCCCATCTTACAAAGAGTTACGATTGCGATTGCAAAGTCAACATATAAAATGTATGTTTGTTCAAAATTTTGTCTAGATATGAGTGTATATCTATACATTAATTGATTTCTTGACAATTTGGTGTGTTCTCCTTTGTTTACAAGGACATTTTGCAAATTTCCTGGAGAGAAAATTATGACACTGATGGATTTCCATAGAGTTACGATTGATGGGATCAATCGTAACTCTTTTTAAGACGGTGGCCAGATTTCTCAAGCATGAAAAGCAGTCTTGAAAATAAATAGGAAGATATGGAATATATATTATTGAGAAAAAAAATTATCAGATAATTCATAAGTAACAAAATGAAGAAATGAAATAGCATGAAGAGTTGTTTGATTGAACAGGGAAAAAATAAATGAGGGCTGGGGACGATTTAGAGAGTGAATCCTGGAAACTAAACAGGGGCCCTTGAAATCCCCATTCATTGCTAATCCACTTTTGCAGATTTAGGGAGTCAGTTGTGAAAAGTAGCCCCAGAAAAAAGTGTTTTTTTGACTGAATTTGACAGACCCTTTAAAAAAAATTTCAACAATTCAAAGATGTATGAAAACTTGACTTGTTTACAGACAATTCAATTCAATTTATTCATGTATTAAACATTTTCTTGATTAGATTTGAACATGCATCACTTATTGACGCCAATATCGGTTTCGTACTTGATTTATACAAATTGAATTCATGCAGTTATACTCGTGTTTCATGTGGTGTTGAATGCTGGAGATAATATTGCATCATTACCTAGAACATGACCTTTGCTGCCCATATCATTCTGTAATAATGTATAAAATAACTCAAACCTGTGCAACTAAAATTTTGTCAATATTGCTGTATTGTAAAGGGTCCTACTGGAGCCTTAAAGGATACCCAAGACTGAAAATTATGATGTGAACGAAAAGAGTAGAATAAATCAATCGAAACACTTTTTGTGAAATCCTGCAATGAAGAAGGGAGGTCTTCAGCAGGGGGGGGGGGGGGTGGAGGGCTCCTGGCCCTGTCCCTGCTCTATTGCATACCGTATTATCAATGGCCTAGATTCCTATCCATTGTAAGGGACACACCATTAGATATTAAAACCAGGGAGGGGGCTATATGAGCAAAAAAGAAAGAAGAAAACTCAACTCACCATCAGAGTAATCATCTGAAAGGTGCAAAAAAAAACATAAACAAAAACTTGTCTTAATGCAGTAAGGAAAAAAAACTTCGCTCAAAGAAGAAAGGATTTTTTTTGCATCAACCCAAACCTCCAGCCCCCCCCCCTCCCGGTATCTAATGGCGCATCCCTGAGTATGCTTTAATAGGTAAGCCTTTACTTTATAGAGAACATTTGCATACCTCTGATCTTTTCCATGCATAACAAAAATGTTAAATAAATTGAAACTTTTAATGAGCCTAACCTACTGTTTTATGAATCCTCGATTGTTGCTATCCCCCCCCCAAACAAAAAAATATATATACTACTTTCATATTCCTAAGCTGGCATCTTTCAGGCACACATCCTTTCTCTTATCAGTAATAATTTTGCTGCTCTTTTATAAATGATGCTCGAACAGCTAAGCTAATAAATTGACAAAAAAAATAGAATTGACCAATATAATTAGGCGTTTTCTGTTACCTGTGTAGGCGGAATAGGCCTATTCCATTTTGTTTTTAATGCTTTTAAACGATTTGATTAAAGAAAAGTTGCATACAATTTTGCCCGCCAAACTCCCAATTTGATTCAAGAAATAATTTTTGAAGAGGAAAAGCACAGTAATTTTCAATTGCAGACAAGATCACTTTTTTTTCCCAATCTACATTTGTAAGAAGGAATAAACTGGGATTGACATAGTCATTTTGATATCCCACCTCCTGCTGCTTTACCAAGAAAACAGTATTAGTTTGGTTTGGAAGGAGTGGGTATGGACATTATCTCATAGAACTGTCTCATATGATGTTCAGTTAATTGAGTGAAAGTTGGCACATCATGTGGTATTGAGGTGAGCTGGGGGCTCTTTGCAGTTGTTTGTTGAAGAGAGATGCTTTTATTTATTTATATAAAATAGTAAGCAAACTGAATATTCCATATTTACTATGTTTAGGGCAAATTAGTAGGCCTAATTAAATATTTTTGTGATCCAATACTTGCTAATTCTACTATTATGCACTGCCATAATTGCTGAATATCATTTAATATCTTGGGATTACACATTATCTCTGTGTGACAATAATATTTTTCAAGGGAAAGGTATAATTGCCAACAGGTGCAGATCCAAGGGGTGGTGGAGTGCAGGGGTGGATCCAGGATTTCTCAGGGAGAGGGCCAAAAACGAGGGCTCACTTTTTCTTTTAAAAAATGACACCACCCCTCTCCTTGGATCATGTTGATGCTTTTTTTACTCAAATACAATTTCAATTTTTTTTTCTATTTTCTTTGAAAAAAAAATCTGGGGGGGGGGGTACACTACAAAAATTCTGGGGTTGATTTAACACCAGCCCAGAATCTATATATGTCCACACCAGAGAAGTGTTAAACTACACCAGTTTCGTTTTGGTCTTACACCAGAAATATGTTTATACAACACCAATTAGTATTAAAACAACATCGGTTTGATTCCAAACTGGTGTTGTTTCAATACTTCTCTGATGTGGACATATATAGATTCCGGGCTGGTGTTAAATCAACACCGGAGTTTTTGCAGTGTAGATCTGCCAAGAAATGAGCATGTACCCCACCCAGGGCCCCTCCTTTTAGACAAAAAAAAATTGCATATTAATATTACATTACTTTCAGAATTGATAACCCTTTTCTGCTTGTCAGAATTACTTTCTTACTTTGCTTGTAAAAAGAAAAAGGAAAGTAGACCTATTAAAAAGATGATATCAAATCATTAAAACCTCACCAAATTCATTGCCTCAACTCCAGACAGCTTACATGCAGTAACTGGAAGGAATAGGACTTCCAAACTGCATAAATATTTACTCTAGGGATAATAACCAGAAGAAATCGACACATTACACCAATATTATTAGAAGGTGAGAAAGTGGTGTGGAAAATGATATGATTTTATTATTTTGTTATCATTATAGCTGCTAGAAGACCAACCGAATTGGCACCGTCGATTGTGACTTTGTGACGTGCCTTTGAGACAGGAGTCGTGTTCTGTATTACGTCTGTACCCACAGGCCGATTGGTAACCCAGGCAGTTTCTTAGAAAGCACAAAAAAGGGGGTTTCAAAGACTTCTGATGCTTCTAGCATCTTGTGGAAAAGAGTAAGTTTAATCCAAGTTTGACTCGGACTGGATTGACTTCTAATGGACACATCATCAACCCCAACAAAAAGTTGATTTGACTAAAAGGAGAAAAATCCAACAAGCATAACACTGAAAATTTCATCAAAATTGTAAATTATTAAAGAAAGTTATGACATTTTAAACTTTCGCCTGATTTAAAAAAACAGTCATATTCACATCCTGGTCAGTATGCAAATGATGAAATTGATGAATCACCCACTCACTATTTCTTTTTTATTTTATTATATGAAATATGAACTATTTTAATTTTCTCTTCATTATCTTGTGAAACAAGGTTTTATTCCTCCATGTACATGTGGAATTACCATAGTTTTAACATTTTTTGGTTCCGTCAAGTTGTTCATTTAAGGACAGGAACACCCCAACAAAAAAGTTGATTTGAATAAAAAGAAAAAAATCCAACAAGCAAAACACTGAAGACTTTATCAAAAATCTGATGTGAAATAAGAGGTTATGATGTCTTTTTTTTACGTTTCGCTTTATTTCACAAAACAGTTATGCACGTCCTGGGTCCTGATCGGTATGCAAATGAGGGGACTGGTGATGTCACCCACTTACTATTTCTTGTGTTTTTTTTAGATATATATATATATATGTATATATATATATGCCTACATCCTACGAAATGGCAAAGTCTATGAATGGGTTTATTCCGTCATAATACACATATAGACGTGAAGACGAAGGTAGAGGGCGTTAAGGCGCATTATGAACATTGAAAGAAGACCAAAAAAATCGCCTTAAACACAGATGTTGAGAAATACAGTGCGTATCAAAAGAAAGTTTACACTTAGATAAAATCCTGTAAAATTATACATTTGTAGTATCCTGAAGATTTTCCCACATTCTAACATTAGTACAGATCCATTTAAGCAAATGACGATATAACTGTCGAAAAATATTTCCGCTTGAGTGATCACCACTTTTGAAAAGTTTGTGAAAAATGATTTGCGCAGAAATTTGAAATAGTTGTGCGAATAAAAGTAACCTCAATCATAAAGAACACGTGGAATTTAGCTAGTAAAATTGATTTGAAGATATCTTTTACCTTTTTAAATTTGTTTTCTTTCCCAAAACACTTTGAAGAGTGCATTGCGCCCCATCCCACCCCCACACACCGAGGCCATCGTGACGATATTTGCTTTACACTGAGCTGTGATTTACATGAAATGGCTTAGGCTTGATTTTCATTTTGCTAATCATCGTAAAGCTTGGAAAAAGTGTGGAGAAACAAGTATTGAATGAAAAATGAAATGTAAACCCACTTTAAATGATAAAAACTTAGTGATAAAATGCTGGAGATGTCTGATATAAACTTTTGTTCAGATTCAGTTATGTCCTCAGATCCAGCTGGCACAAAAAGGGTAAAAGTTGTGCTTACTTAGTGTTGAAATTTCAATTTGGGTGGCAAAATTGTTACAAAATATTTGAATGTGTCCATTTTATTTCAATTGACTAAAAGTGCAATGGAAATGTATGAGAAATTTTTTGCAGGGTAAGTTTGATTTGCCCTTTCCCCTTGACACAGCGTGAAAACAAGCATTTCTGCGCAAACAGATTTCTTCGAGCTTTACAAAAAAGGACAGTGCTCACTCAAGTGTAACATTCTGTAAATTTTTTTACTTTCATTGGATAGATGAGACCCAAACCAAAGATTGTATGTGAAAAAAATACCCACATGTTGTAAATTTTTTAATTCCCAGGGCTCTTTCCAAGTGTAAACCTTTTTTGATACGCACTGTATATATATATATATAGGCGAAAAAATGACAAAGACGATTTGACAATGACAATCGTCTTGTCATTTTTTCGCCTAAGTATGTGGTACAAGACACAGTAGTCATGTTAAAGAGTGGATGCCTGTTTACATTTATATATATATATATATGAGCATGATCGGTTAAGGGTTAGCATTGAGGTGAAATTTTTTTTTATAGATATTTCTATCAAAATTGCTTTTAAGATAATCTTTGATATCTCAGGTTTCAAAGAACTCAGTTTCATGAAGATTGATAAATCCGAAATTCCTGGAATAGTCCATTTTATTCGTGGGGGTGCTATTACCTCTCATCACGGACGGACATTTTTACTCAAATCAAATTCTCTCTAGTTTTATTGTTTTTAAAGTTATTCTTATTTGGTTTAGTTGTTCTTGCACTCTGAACATTAATCTATTATCAAACATAAATTAGTAGGAAAAAAATATTGGGAAGTAATTTTTTTTGGTAGGTGTGAACATTTCCATTTTGAAATTTCCGTCCGTGATGAAAAAAAATATAAAAAGTTTTTTTATTTTTTATCAGAATAGAAATAAAAAATAAAAAGGTGTAGAGGTATCTCACTAAACACTGTACATCATTTTATTTGTACATAGCTGAAATCCATACATTTTATCCATATCATAAACTCAATAAAAAATGATCACGGACGGACATTAATTTCATCACGGACGGACAATGTAAATTCACTCAAATTCAATTCACTCTAGTTTTATTGTTTTCAAAGTTACTCCAATTTGGTTTGGATTTTCTTGTACTCTAAACATTGATCTATCATCAAACATAAATTAGTAGAAAAAATATGGGAAGTAAATTTTTCTGTTAGATGTTAACATTCCATTTTGAAATTTCCGTCCGTGATGAAATTAATGTCCGTCCGTGATCATTTTTATTGAGTTTATGATATGGATAATATGTATGGATTCAGCTTTTTATTCTTTATCAGAATAAAAAATATAATACAAAAATATAAGTGTGTAGAAGCATCTCACTAGACACTGTACATCATTTCATTTGAATAAAGCTAAAATCCATACATTTTATCCATATCATAAATCAAAATAATCGCAGACGGACATTAATTTCATCACGGACAGACAATGAGCAAATACTGAGCAGATTATGAATTTAATTTTAGTTCCAATTTGCAGTGAAAAATGGTACTGAGAATTATTCAAAACTCAAATGGATGGAAACCTACAACTCTTCACAATTTTTTGTGAAATCTTTCTTTGGCTGTTATTGGGGCTTAATTGTTGTCAGGAATTTTTTAAAAACATAATTGGAATGCAGATAGAGTTAGAAGCTACATGTATGCCAAAAAGCAGGAAATGAAATAGAGCAAGAATAAGTCAAAAGCTGTATATTTCATCAATTGAAGCTTGCAGAAAGTGATTGAAAGGAAGAAAGTAGAATGCATATTCTGATAAGCAGAAAAAAAAAAAAAACTTTCCATGTACAAACCCATGGATTCACAATGCTTCTACTAAACAGAACATGACATCACGTCCTTGAGGCTTGTGAAAAGTACAAGAATTCTTTTTTTTAAAGTCCATTTTGGAGCTAATTTTGAGCAAATTGCTGATCTGGTAATCTGAAAATGCATACAATTCATATAAAGCTTGCACTGCAGTGTTTACAAGTTTAATTGGTATTTGATTTCAATTTTGGATTCGGTCAGGGCCTAAATACATGAGGGCTGTTGATGTGAAGGGGTGTCTCCACTTTAATATGGACAAAAGATGAATTTGAAGAGAGCCTGGACAAGTGTTGTGGTCATACTTGATCCACCAAACAAGCATAATGATCAGCAACCTGTGAATCTTTTGGATTTACTTAATGGACATAAAAAAAAATATGTGCTCTTCGAAAAGTAATGCCTAAAAATGTATGAACATGTATCATCATGATATATCATAAAAAGTATCAACATAATCATTGATCCACTGGATGTTGATTTGGTACCAACTATAGTATTCTCTAATACCGTGTTTACACTTAATCGGCATTTGAATCGGCTTTTTCATAGCGTGTAAACGCGAGTAACTTGCATCGGCTCGCGGTTCAGAACCGGCAATTTGCACCACCAAAGTAGTAGGTTCTGAACCGCGAGCCGATGCAGAATTGGCTTTTTACTACGTGTAAACAGAAAGCCGATTCTGCATCGGCAATTTGTGCGCATTTCATTTACTTTTCCATTGTGACGTAATTGTTAGCGCACTGATCCAGCGTTGTCTTTATTATGACGTATATTGTTAGTGTGCGTATCATTTCAGGTTTTTGCATCGGCTCGCGGTTCTGAACCGCAAGCTGTAACAACGTGTAAACGCAAACCAAAAGCCGATTCTGCATCGGCTTTTGGTTCTGAACCAATTGCCGATTAAGTGTAAACACGGTATAATAAATTGAAAAGAAGACAATGTGCATTGGGATGTTTGATTTGAAAAGAACTGTGTTTAAAAGCAATCATATGGCTAGATTATTTTGTGTGTCTAGCATAGTAATCATGTTGCTACAACTTAAATCAAGTTGTAGCAACTTGACTGAAGTTGTAGCAACTTGATTGTGCAACTAATATTGTTTAAATATATTTTAAAAATGTACAAATCATCAATACAATAGCATTTGTTCCCCCAAACAAGTAATAAGAACTTCTTACAAGGTACTTCCAATGTATTTTAATTGTGTCTGTCCGTGATGTCCGTCCGAGATGTCCGTCCGAGATGGAAAATATTTGCAATTCTCTCAGAAGTTTGATATTGGTTAAGAATTCAATATGCTGAACATAGATACTAACATACCTGAGTGTAAGTTGCATTAACAATTATTGGTCAAAGTTAAGCTATTTAGATAGAAACAATAAAAATGTTCAAAAATTCTGAAAACCACATTTCTATCATGTCCGTCCGTGATATGGCACATTTAGTGGCTACCTATGTTTGTAGGTAACCATGGCAACAAACTTTTTTCATCATTCAGCATACTTTGTCCTACCCTTCACTATAAAACACAAAGGAACCATGTTCATCTTATTCCTAATTTGTTACAAGCCTTCAAAGTTTTCAAAATCTATCAAATGTCCGTCCGTGATGAACCGATCACGCTCATATATGAATACTTATAATTTATTCCTCATTGTCTTCTGAAACAACGATTAATTTCTCTCTGGACACGTGGTATTAGTATCATTGTTTTAACATTTTATAGTTCAGTCAAGTCAGTCCTTTTTGTCAAATCTGTAAAAATTGAAATAATTATTGTATAATTGAAACAATAAAAACAAAAGAAATAATGAGTGAGGGACATCATCAACTCTCATTTGCATGTCACTGAGTTGCAAATATAACTTTTGTGAAAAATAAGCAAAATCATAAATTTCTTATTTAACATCCGAGTTTGATGACATTTTTGGTGCTTATCTTTTATGAACATGTTTTATAATTCGCTGTTTGTTCGGGTGGACTTGTCCTTTGAAAAATTGTTTAAACCTTTTTAAACTTTAAAATACTTTTTTAGTTTGAACTACCTTTTTAACAAATTCAAACAACTGTTGTTTAAAAAGTTAAAAAAACAACTTATAAATAAATTTACACAATAGGTATATAGAATGACATGCTTAAACCATATGGTAGGTACATGCTTAACAATGCACATAAAAAAGTGTTTTTACAGTGTTTTTTCCACCTTGAATTCTATCATACATTATTTATTTGTAACCCTTGTACAAGATCAAAGGTGTCAGGTATTTCTCATTTTCATTTAATGTTAATGAGATTGCTAGGGCGCTGTTTTTGCTGCTGCTGCCTTCATTTTTGCTCTCCAAAATCTCACATTTTTGCTCTCCAAAATCTCACATTTTTCAACTGTTTTGTCAGTGCATTGGGATATCATTTCTATGTCAACTGTTTCAAGTGGAATCACTGATTTTGGTGAACTACTTTGCATTCTGGATTGGTACCTACTTTTTTCAGAATTTTGAGAGAAAATTTCTGCTCAACTGCTTGGTTTTGAGAAACCTAAGTGTAGCTGGATATAGCTCTTATGCACAGAGTCAATGTGGACTTTCAGCCCTTTGTTATTGTGAAACCAGCCCAGATGGGAACAATGGAAAGTGATCCTGCCTGTGGACTGTGTCTATTGTGAAAGGATTATAATCAATGGTAGAAGAGATTATCATTGACTTTCACAGTGTTAATGATGCCCAGGTCAGCCTTTCAATATAGCAGTGCTGAGCTTCATTCACTGAGACATGCATGTGGTACCAAACATGTTGATGCACATGTGTTTCAGACTTTAAAAGAACTTAACTTGCTTCATCTTCGTAGTCGACTCGACGGGCTGGATCTCACTTACATAAACATCATCGGAAGAGGCCCCACGTACATGTATCAGCAAGAACACATAGGTCTACATCTCGACCTGTGAACCAAAGGAATATCTGCCCAACAGTGTATCCTTTTAAAACTCAAGCAAAGTTCTGCTCTATCAATTCTCAGTCACTGCGAAATAAAACAACAGAATTTATTGAATTTGTGTTAGACAATAAACTTGATATCGTGGCCATTTGTGAAACCTGGCTCAAGACTGGAGACGATATTGTCATCGGAGACATCACGCCAACGGGTTATACGTTCAAGCATTTTCCACGCACAAACAACAAACGAGGTGGAGGCCTTGCTCTCTTATACAAATCTACTCTGAATGTGCGTTTTCCTGAATCTATCGCTAACCCCAAGGCTTTTGAGGTTTTCTCAGCTGAAATTGTCAGTTCAACATTATCACTCCTACTTGTTGTAGTGTACCGCCCACCAACTAGATCAACAGGTTCTTCCTTCGATGCGTTCACTGCAGAGTTTGAGTCACTTATTGAAGATGTATGTTTGAATCAAATGCCTATTATCATCACAGGTGATTTTAATGTTCATGTCGACTCAGCGTCAAATGCAAATGCTTGTGCCTTCAAGAATCTCCTCTCTAGCCACAACCTTAGACAAAGTGTTACCTGTCCTACGCATAGAAAAGGTCACAATCTGGACTTACTGATCACCAGGGAATCAGACCCAACCTTTTTTGATGATCTGCATGTCATCGACGGGATAGCTGATCATTCAGCAATAACCATCAAGCTGTATCTTGAGCGCCCTCAGAACCAGAAGGTTGAAGTAAAAACAAGGAATGTATCAGCCATCAGTAAGGAGGCTCTCTGTGATGATATAAAGTCTTCCAAGCTTTCCAGTACAGAGTTGAAACTTAACTCATTGTCATCACAAGCTGAGCAGTATAACACCATCCTTGAAAATATTTTTGATAGTCATGCTCCAATGAAGACACGTACAGTGGTTCTGAGACCCCATTCTCCATGGTTCAAGAGCAGCTTTCATACTGAAAAGCGGGAAAGACGTCGCCTAGAGACCTTGTGGAGAAACTCTGGACTTGAGATTCATCGGCAGATGTATACATCGCAGAAGCAGAAGGTCAATCGACTCATTCGTCAATCAAAGTCAACATACTACAATGACCTGTTCACAGAGAATGCAAAAGACCAGAGACGACTCTTCAGTATTGCTGATAAAGTCCTTCATCGCAAGAGCAAGTCTCCTCTCCCACAGCACCAGTCAAAGGAACAGCTATCCAAAGAATTTTGTAAGTTCTTTGATGAAAAGATCTCAAACATCCGCCAAGGATGCCAGATTGCTGATGACCTAAGCCTTCCTTCTGCTGGAATATTGTCATCACCTAGTAACTTGTCGGTATTCGAAGAGGTAACAGAGGATGAGGTACGACGCATTGTATTATCTTCACCACCAAAATCATGTGATCTGGATCCTATCCCAACTCTGTTGCTCAAATCCTGTTCTTCTACTGTGATCCCTATTGTGACATCAATCATTAATACCTCTTTACAATCTGGAGAAGTCCCAGAAGTTCTGAAAGTTGCACAAGTTAATCCAGTGCTGAAGAAGTCAAAACTCGATCCAGAGAACATGAGCAACTATCGCCCGATCTCCAACCTCAGCTTCTTGAGCAAGACACTGGAGCGCGTCGCGATGAACCAGTTGAGTTCCTACATCACAGATAATTCTCTCCATGATACATTCCAGTCTGCCTATCGTGCCAATCATAGTGTCGAGACAGCAATCCTCAGAGTCCAGAATGATCTACTTTCCGGCATGGATCAAAAGAAGATATCGCTTCTAGTCCTACTGGATCTTTCAGCAGCGTTCGACACTGTCGACCATGATATTCTTCTCCATCGACTTAGTGACCTATATGGAATCAGCGGAGTCGCACTACAGTGGTTTCGATCGTACCTGACAGGAAGGACGAGCTATGTTTCCGTTGACGGTGCCAGATCCGACTCATCAACGCTGAAGTATGGCGTTCCTCAAGGCTCTGTCCTCGGCCCGCAGTTGTTCAGCATGTACACTTCGCCCATATCTCACATCATCAAGAGGCACGGACTCCAGTATCACCGATATGCAGATGATACACAGATTTACTGTACCGTCAACTCATCTCAAACTGAGGTCAATTTAGGACTTCAGCGCATTGAATCCTGTGTAGCTGACCTCCAGGAATGGCTGTCTAATAACTATCTTAAGATGAATAAGGACAAGACGGAATTCCTTATTGTGGGATCTCGTCAACAACGAGCCAAAGTTACAATAAACCATCTAAGAATTGGCAACTCTTTAATCAAGCCTTCTGATCAAGTGAGAAACGTTGGAGTAGTGTTTGATTCCTCACTTACAATGGAGCAGCATGTCACAGGCACTTCCAAGGCTGCCTGTATCTCTATCCGTAATCTTGGAAGGATCCGCAAGCATGTAACTAAGAAAGTTGCTGAACTCCTTGTTCATGCCTTTGTAACAACCCGACTGGACATTTGCAACTCAATTTTGACTGGTTTGACTCAACATCAACTGCACAGACTTCAGCGTCTGCAGAACATGGCCGCACGTCTTGTATCCCTTCAAAGAAAGAGAGTCCACATTACTCCAATTCTGCGTGACCTACATTGGCTGCCTGTCAACCAGAGAATATCCTATAAACTTGGGGTCCTCGTATTTAAAGCGCTTAACGATAAATCTCCACCCTACATATCAGAGCTCTTATCTCAGCATAGACCAACACGCAGTCTCAGATCAGCAGATCAAGCATTGCTGACAGAATCTCTCAGCCACACAACTTGGGGTGACAGAGCCTTCTACATCTCTGGACCAAAGCTGTGGAATAGCCTTCCTCAATTTATCAGGAGAGCAGAGACCCAATCAACTTTTGAGTCTTACCTGAAGACTTTTCTGTTCCCCACTCCAACATTATTGCAAGAATAACTCAATTGTAGCATTACTAGGACAGTACTTGAACTGAATGATGATCCTAAGCACTGTTTAAAGACATTGAAATTTGTGAGATATTTCCTATTTTTGAGCAAGCGCCATGAGCGCCCAGCTGAGGCGGATACCGGCGCTATACAAGAACCCATCATCATCATCATCATCATCATCAATGTGAACCAATTCAATCTCTACAGGAGCTCAGTGCCATTTCAGCACATAAGCACATAATATGACCCCCTCTGTTTCTGCACCAGAGACCTGAATCTCAGCAGCTAGGCTTGATTACTGCATTTACACCTCCAGAGAAAATAAAGTTGAGAAAGATTTGTCTTTTACTATTTTTTCTGAACAGGGGGTTTGTTTGAAAAGATTGTAGATTGTCCTTGGTTCATAGGAAAATAGACCTTTCATTTTGGAAAGTCTCTAGAACTCTCTACACATTTTGATTGATTAACAATTAAATGTACAGCATTGATGCTGCTTATTATGTCTGATTTATTCATTCTCTTTGTAAGTTGTTGAAACTGAAATCTGAACAAAATCTCTCTTCATTGAAAGGAGGAAAATACATTTATTCAGGTCTTTTACATCTACAATTTGATTGAAGTTTTCTCCTCATGATATACAAATGTTTTTGGAACAGAAAATCAATAATAGATTCTTTCAAGGATAAACAATATGAAATGACACAAATCATTTATTGTGGTACATATTTATAAATATGACCATAGTGATCACTGGTAATGTGTAAATGGTACTCTCAAATTGGCAACACATTGAATATAATGCAGTTTTTATTCCTGCGATGATCTGGGTGGCTGATGTGTTCCAAAACCTTACAGGGCCTTTGGAACGATTTATTAACATGGTTGCTGGTTTGAATTCAACTACCTAAAAAAAAGTGGGGGGGGGGGGGTTCACTACAAAATAAAGGTAATTCTGTTCATGAGAAATTTAACAAGCAAAAAAAAAACCCAACAAGATTTCTGCTATATATCATACTGTACCTACCAGATTTCCAGGGGTGCTGCCAATGGAGAATGACATACACAGCACCCCCAGGTAAATCTTGGGGATGCTGAAGCACCCCCGCTTCCCAGGGCCATGAAACCCTATTCAATTAGAGTTCAAGTGTCAAGTTTAAGTTTATTCAACCAATGATATTTACAAAGAAGTATGTGGTAGCTGTGCTTTACAGAGAGCAATATGTTTGAAGCCTTCAATCCTATTCTAAGCTCTATAGTTTGAAAAAATATGAGTTAAGTTTATATTGACCAGGGCCCCATTTCATAAAGACTTGTTATAATAATAATAAATGCACAATTTCTGTAGCAAGTTCACTATCAGCCAATCAAATTGATTGATTTCAGTAGCTTGAAACTGTTGCAAATTTGTTATTACTACAAGTTTTATGAAACAGGCCCCATTGCATAAGGATTTGTGTTTAAATGTAACTCAAAACATCAGTCCCAAGCCTGAGTAGTAAATAGGCCTGCACAATTGGCTCAATACCGTGCCCAAAGCGTTTGATTTTTGGAGGTGCATTTGATTTTATCTCCTTCTGGGGCCTATTTCAACTTGGAGCATTGTGGCCCAGTGCATTAGTCTTCTGACTTTGAAACAGAGGGTCGTGGGGTCGAATCCCAGCTATGGCGTAATTTCCTTCAGCAAGAAATCTGGGGGCCATTTCAACTTGGAGCGTTGTGGCCCAGTGGATAAGTCCTCTGGCTTTGAATTTGAATCCCAGCCATGGCGTAATTTCCTTCAGCAAGAATTCTGGGGCCCATTTCAACTTGGAGCATTGTGGCCCAGTGGATTAGTCTTCTGACTTTGAAACAGAGGGTCATGGGTTCGAATCCCAGCCATGGCGTAATTTCCTTCAGCAAGAAATTCATCCACGTTGTGCTGCACTCAACCCAGGTGAGATGAATGGGTACAGGGTAATAATATCCGAGTCCTTTGCCAGCACATAGGGACATTATGACATAATGTGATATGCAATATACAAGAATTGTGTTATTATTATTCATAAAACTTGCTACAATAACAAATTTGCGATAACAGTTAAAGTATACATCCAAAGAAAATTCACGAAAGTGATGATTATAGACAAATTATATATGAATGGAAAGGTCTTGTCTTTTTATACACAAATATGTCACTAAAAAGTCTTATCGATGTCGTGGAAATGCAAGGAATGAAATTATTAGAGACCCTTCTCAGCCCCCCAGCCGCCCCCAGACAGACAATCGCGCGATCAAAAACAGTCGAGAATAATGACGTCACATGATCGACTCACTCAGCTCTCTGCATCTGTGCAAGCCAGCAGTACACTGATAGCTGATTCACCTTCCTGGTCTCTATTTTTCTTCGAATTTACCGTTTTCTTCATGTATTGTGATATCCGAATTCTGTTTTCGACAACTTCAGACTATAAGGGAACCAGAACTGTGTTATTTTGCCCGTTTTTTATTGAATTGTGAACTGGAAAGATCGATTTTGTCCACTCGACAGTCTTCGTTGTGTTGCTCTACTAACTATTGAAAAACTCCAAGCTGCACGGTCCCATTCACTTGCTCCCGATGCATGTTGCAGGTTACGCTGTTTGATCCAGTCAAAAGTCAAGGTAAGCATGTTTGGAAACAGTACTTGTTCTGACGATGCATTCAGGTCAGATGACAGATACAGATCTGATATAAGTTTAGAATCATGCATTTTGGCATAACTACTATTAAAATTAAAAAGTCTTTATTTATTTTTAGAAATAATGTTTTTGCACAATTCCAGCAGATTTTTTCTTCAGATTTCTAAAACTGGTCAGGACTCAGGCAGGCGATTAAATTATTTAGGAGCACTGGTATGGACCATGGCTGAAAATCTGCTGTTTCAGAGGAATGTTTAAGTTTTTATTATACACAGAATTATATTACCATGATGCCGATGTCATGAAGCCAGACAAATTTTCAGCAGTGATTACCCTGATTCCTGGCCAAAATCACTCACACGTATTGCGAGGTTAGTATTAGTATAATAACCTCGCACCACGAACCGCGTTGGCAGTGGATTTCTAACTAGTGGGTCGCGCGTGCTGGGATCTCACTTCTTGGGTCCACAACACACGACTTCTATGGCTTGAATTTTCTGTGCGCGGCGGCATGTAATGAACCCTTGGGTGGGCCAAAATTAGAGTCTGGTGTTTCTTTCTAATTAGAGTGTTGCTGCATATATGTATGCGTAATGCCTTCAACAATGAAGATAAATGCAATCTTTGTAATGACACAGAGACTCAGAGAGCACCGTACCTCAAGTGATGTTCGTGTAGTCTCCACTTCACTACTGCTACAGCCTACACTACGCTACACACCTACCCGGGTAGGTGTGGCGTACATGTACGGTAGTGTAGCGGTAGTGAAGTGGAGTGGGGCCTACACAAACATCACTTGAGGTAGAGCACCAGTGTTCTGAGTGGAACTTTTCAGGTGTCTAAACCTACTAACATTTGTTGTTGACCGGGAATCACATGCCACCGCACGTCATCAATCATCACGATAATTAAATTTATACTTTGATTTGATTATTTAATCTATTTCTTTTTTTCTCTCTTCTACACACAGATCTGCACACTTGCTGACTCTGGTGACTTCTGGTCTCTGCTTGCTACCTCAATCTGGGAGATTCCATCATGTCCTTTTACTATGATTTGGATATAGCCATTTTTTCTTCACTCTTTCCAGGACCTACGGTTTGCAAGTTGTGGACTGATAATGATACAAAAGAAAAGTTTTCTTTATCAATCTTGGAAACAATTTTGAGCACAGTTTTGGAGAGAACCAAGAAATTTGACTTGGGCAGGAATACAGCTTGTCAAAAATAATAACACACAATTTAAAACGAAAGAACAATTTTAATGTTACTAGGCCATTTTGCGAGAAATGTTATACTCAATCACACGTCCCAAATCAAGGGTAAGTCCTTTGATTAAACATGTAGTTGAATTGCGATTGCAACTCGACCTTATTACGCTTGAATTTGAATTTAAGACTTACGCTTGATTTGCAATTGAACATAAGTTTCTTGCAGTGCCCCATAATTATGTTTTGTTATCAGATATTTAACGTGCTGATTTTTCTCGAAAGGTATAATATATTTGTCCTTTTAAACGGTATTTGAATATGGGTACGCCTTTTATTTGTTTTCCACAATATTTATTGCATGTATGAACAGAAGTGAAATATTTATTGTGAAGCACTGTGAATGTTGTGTGCTGTTGTGTGATGGTTCATCATTTTTGTTATAAGACTGAAAGCCTGGTGGATGTGAGGAAGTGGCCTGGATGAAAGAAAAGTGAACATGTGTCCAATTACTGATTTGCATATTCTAAGACAATTTTTTTTCTGGATAAATTTTGCTATGCATTCCCTACATTAAGAGTAAAGGAGAAGTCCACGCAATCAAAAATTCATTTGAATTTAAAGAAAAATAACAAGATATTGCAGGAAATTTCATAAAAACTTTGATTCAAATTTATATAATTACTATTTTAACAGTTCCGTAAATATAACCTATTGTGATCAGATGAAGAGTTTCCTATCGTCAAATCTGCAAAGAATAAAAAACAAAATGCCACAAAAAATAGAAACGAATGTGATGTGAGTGACAACTCTAATTTGCATATCATTGTTTTGTGTATATGACTGTTTTGAGTAAAAACAACAAGGGAAATTACTCTATTCAAATAATTTTTAGTTGATGTGGACTTGACTTTTAACTCTACCCCTCCCATCCCAAATAAGAGTAGAAATAATCTAATCAAGAACTTGAAAATCAAAAGCAGCAATTAAGAAGCAAGATTTGATAAATACAGGTCTGAATAGAATTTCACAAGAAAATAAAAAGAGAAAAAAAGATGGGTAGGGACGGGGAAGGAATTAAAAAAAAAATACCCAGAAAAAAAAATCCGAGTTTCGAACCAGGGTCCTCGCACATGACAAAACAATGGCCAACGCAATTGGCCACAGACCATTGCTCTATAGAAAACGCATTTTTAAGATATATGAAATAGAGTTCGCTCACCGCTGTTGCCTAATAATGCTTCGGCAATTCAACTGCAATTTCAGTCATTTCGCGATGGATATTGCCGTGTTTTTTTTGTGGTTCCTGACTTTGCTACTTAATGAAATTTCATAATTTTTGTTCAGTCATAAAGAAGAATGTCTATGCTTTATATTGATTATAATATTAATGTAACGCAAGTGTGATTTCTACGTGAAAATATGCTTTGTTTATTCACATATATTTCTTGAAAAAAAAAATTTCTAAGCTAAATATCGGTTACCAAAATACGTTAAATGTGCACTTTTTTTCACTGTTCAGTAAATTCAAACTTTTATCTATATAACAAGACCAATCTTAAGAGGAATAAACAATTCTAAGAGCAAAAAACGCTGATTGGAAAGATCGTCTCCAATGGGCTGCTGTCAGCTCAGCTGCTCGCTGCTCATTGTGTGACGTCACTCAGCTGGAGCTCGCAAGAGGACCGGTGGAAGGCAGAAATATGGCATGAAAATAAATCATTTTTGAGAGCTGATTTCTGCAAACTCTGATCACTATTTTGAAAAGTGAAGTTATATATCTGATTGGTAATACTTCCCCTTTACAATGATGACCACATAAAGTCATTATAAAATACTTTTGATTCTTCGGGTGTATACTTTAAAAGCTACTGAAGTCCTTCAATCTGATGGGCTGATAGTACATTTGTTATAGAAATTGACAAGTCTTTAAGAAACGGGACCCTGGAAAAAAAGGCCCCTGGTATAAAGAATTAAATCACTAGCATTCTGTGTTTATAATAATGGGCGAAAAGAGGAATTGATGTATTTAAAGGACAAGTCCACCCCAACAAAAAGTTGATTTGAAAAAAAGGAGAAAAATCCAACAAGCAAAACTCTGAAAATTTCATCAAAATCGGATGTAAAATTAGTTTCGCTTAATTTCACAAAACAGTTCTATGCACATCCTGGTCGGTATGCAAATTGGCAGACTGATGACGTCACCCACTCACTATTTCTTTTGTATTTTATTATATGAAATATGAAATATTCTAATTTTCTCCTTGTCAAGTGCAACAAATTTTTATTTGTCCCTGAACATGTGAAATTACCATTATTTTAATAGTTTATGTTTTAAGTTAAGTTGATCCTTATTTTTAAATCTGTAAAAATTGAAATATTGTATTATTCAAACAATTAAAAAAAAAAGTGATTGATGGACATCATCGACTCTCTCATTTGCATATCACTGAGTTGTGCATTTAACTGTTTTGTGAAAAATTTGCGAAACTTAAAAATGTCATAACTTTCTTATTTTACATCCGATTTCGATGAAATTTGAAGCGTTATGTTTATTTCATTTTTCTCTTTAGATTCAAATCAACAATTTTCTGAGGTGGACTTGACCTTTAATTTTTTATCAAGTTTTGAAGGATACGAACAAGACTGGTAATTTTCTGAATGCATTTATTATTATTTTCAAAGTTTACACTCCTATGAATCCTTTATTTCATCATTACTTATAGTTTGGGCTTTTTCAGGAGCTTTGTAGCTTTATTAGGTAAAGAAATTTAGGATATAGATTTTTTTTTAGTCTAGACTGAATACTCTATTCCTCAGATGTGATTCTTTCTTCTTGGTGATCTTATAGATGTCATTCTTATAGATTATTTCTTTCATCAAGAAACAGTTAGGGCTTTTTCAGGAGCTTGATAGCTTTTTATAGGGAAAGAATTTTAGGATATGTAGAATAATTTGAGTCTTTACTTGAAATGCTCCATAATTTTGTCAGATGTGATGCTTTCTTCTTGGTTATCTTAGAGATGTCCATATATCGCTATAAACCGTCCTTGTACAGGAATCCTTCTCTCTCTTTTTACTGACCTTTGGTAATTATGAGACATATCTAGCATTCTCGCTAATTCCAAACTTGATAAGATGCGCTCTTTTGCATAATCTTGTTTCAGCGAATGGTAAGACGATTTCTTAATTTTCCCGCAACCTTTCGCAAAAGTACAATGTCCATTTTTGGCGATGATCTAGTGACTTCAATTTTATCCCAATGATAGCGCCTTTCGCATCTTCTTCTCCCCATCTTTTCACCGAGCAGTAGATCGTAATTGACAAATTTACTTGTAAATTGATTGTTACATGTGCAGTAGCAATCTCACAACTTTTCTCTTATCTTTCGTAATCTTTTTGAAACTTTTGACAAATGTGGGAGCCTCTGGTCAAAAGATCTTGTCAAATTGGCGAGACATGTGCCAAGATAATCTGGACCCTTTCCGTTCTTTCTCCCCATCGTCGTCTCTGACTCGAGAAGACATCCAGATAACCAATCCACATGCAATGTTAATTTGGAATCCTGTTCTGTCTTTTGCTCTTGAAGGAGTTGTCACATACTTGCGAAGGTTGGCTCGCATTTTGGCGACACATGGGATGATAATTTGTCGTTTTTTCCTCTTCTCTTTGTTGCGTCCAGGTACAGATGGTATGGCGATGGATGCTTAATCAGTGAGATGCATAGACACGCAACCCAAACCAACCATATTTCCTCCTCTTCTTCTTCCAATCAACCCAAAGAAAATCCTGTAAGTATTTCTCTTGAAACATGGCTTCCCTGCCTTGATTTGAAGAAAAACTATTTCAAGACCCAGACCTTGCTCAAGAAGGCAAGTTTAAGAAATCAGGCCAACCTTGAATGGTAATAAAAGGTCTTTAATGTATCAAATTCATTGAAATATCCTTTTAAATCTATCCTGACACACTATTTTAATATCAAAATGAATTTTGCATTAGCATTTCCATTGATCTGAAAGAATCTAGGTAAGAAGTGATAGAGTATATAAAATGAGACCACACCTGCGATATAACATTTCTGGCGATTATCCATCGAATCATATTGTATTACTGTAATGATGCTACTTTAGATAGTTGCATCAACTATCAAATGCGAAAAATATTAATCAGTTTTCTGATGGAATTGGGGTATGTTTTACATGTATATAAGAAAATATTGCTTTTGAAACCTATGCTGTTGAAAATAAAAGAAACTGCAGAATTTAGCGACTTCTATGACTAATTATACGTGGAAGTGTATTTTTCAAAATGTGGCGAGAGGGTTAGTATACAATACATGAAGTGAGGTGAGGAATGACATAGGCTTTTATGCATTATGAGTAGCAAACCATTTTGCTTCTCTCGCTTTCATCCAAATATCTCAAATAGCATTGAGACCCGCTGAATTTGAATTTAATGAACGAATCAACCCATGCCAGCGGTACAGCTCTTTCTTTTCATTCAAAGTCTGTGAGCTTAGACTATCATCTTGTCTGATGAGTGCATAATTGATTAGCTAAACAGATGAACTTGAAACGAAATCAGTAACAAGCAAGTTAGCGTCATCGCTTCTAAAACTGAATGAAAATTCTTCCATCCTATTTTCATTCATCTGGCAGTATAGCTGGAATATAGGGTAAAGTTGATCAAAGGATATAAACATTGGTATGAAGACCGGGCTGGCGCGCGTTGCATATTTTCCTTCAAGTTATTTCATTCATAAATATCATCATTGAGTTTTGTTTGTGTAGTACCATGGAGGTACAGTGCAAAGGTATGGAGCAAAGATTGGGAGGAATGAGGGTAAACAAATTAATTCAATCAAAGTCAATGTCATTACAGTCTGTTCGTGGTTGTGGCTTATTTCTGTGTTATTGAAGCATGTCCGATTCTTATTTCAAAAAGTCTTGGCGTATCGCTTTGGCTTGATTGATTCAGGAATTTCAAGAGGGTCGGGATGCACTATCAAGACCAATATAGAAGCGTTTTTAAGATATTATTTCAAGATTATGTCACAGATCCTGTTTAGTCTCCTTATCAATGTTAAATTACAAACAACCGTGATGTGCAGCTGAAATTGTGTCATTTAATTGACTGAACACATTTGTTTAAATTAATTTTGAAAAAAAATTATTTAAAGTTCATCAATTCGGGAAAAAATGAAGTTATGGTGCTTTCACATTCTGCATTTATGTTTTGGTGATACTGTTTTGGTGTTGAGCATAGCAGATGTTGCATGAATTTCTTGTCCTTTACGCTCACACCAAGTGTATTTTCTCTGCAAATGTTTGATGAAGTTGTTGTAAAATACTGCAATCTTTAAAGTGTGATGCTTTGAAACATTACTGTAATCATGGTAATGTCCATTGTGATAGAATTGCCCATTTGCTTTTTGATATATTAGGAATATTAATTTTGTTTTTGTTAATCCTTCATTTATCACTGATAGCCTGTGCGTACAGCAGGTTGTGCACTCTTAATACACAAAACTTTTTACAAAGAAAACAGGTTATAAAATTTTGTGTTATAGTCAGTGGCAGAATCCAGGCGAGTTTTTTTAATGGTAACTAAAAAGTATATGCAACATTCAACAAAATCAACAATTTCTGATGACCTTAATCATTCAAACTCTTATTTACCCAGGGGAGCCACTTCAGCTATAAGCTATTTTTCAAGTGGTCCCTGCATAAAATATAATAATATAGGATTTGTACAGCACACATATCCACCTTGTTAAGCACTCACTTCAGAAGTGGCATATTTACTTTATATAATTTGTTTTGTATGTGTTGCATTTGTAAATGAATAAAAAGACTTAACAAATAATCTTGCAGTTATTGTCATTATGTTTCATGTTTGATGGCTTTCATTTTGTCTTGTAATGCTATTTGATATACGCTTGATTGCTGTAACCAATTGCGAAACACATGTGTGCAATGAGCTTAGAATTAGACACTCAGACAACGACTTGGTCAGAAAGTTTCAGTTTATATATTAGTACAAAATCAAAGAAAATCACTTTGAGAAATGTACACCTTACTTATTGTGATCAGTGCTTCATAAAGCTGTTTGTAATGTTACAAATTTATGCATGACCAACGACTGGAATATGCTCTAGGTACAAAGTCAGCTACATAGGGATATGTTGTGCCTTCGAATCCTCTGGCAAATAGCGCTATATAATTATAAATCCAGGGCTCGTCATACAAAGAGTTACAATTGGTCCAATCAGTCTCCAGTACATGGAAATCCATCAGTGTCATATTTTTTTCTACAGGAAATTTGCACAATGTCCATTGTAAACATAGAGAAGCACCCTCACTTTTCAAAAAGCAATGAATGTATGAATAAACAGCATGTCTAGAAAATATTTTGAACAAACATGTATTTTAGATGTTGATGTTGCTCGCTTTCCATAGTTGAGGATGATTGGATCAATCGTAACTCTTTGCAAGACGGGGCCCGGTTATTATATCATGTAGTTAAAGCAAGGATCTTGTGTGCATAGTAAGTCATTTTTAACTTGCAAACAGCTTTATGAAACAGTGCTGTATAACGGTAGAGAAAATGGAAAGCAGGGATTGGGGGAAGGTAAGAGCTTGGGGAATATATATTTGGTATTGTTCTTGGTATTCATGTGGTAACATGGTATGTAAGAAGACAAAAGAATGCAAAAGTCACCTTTAAGAGTCATGTGAAGATGGGAGCGCTCGAGATCATTGGTTACCATGACGACATAAGTGCATCAAATAGGTCGGCACATGATATGGCTTAAATTGGTGTCATCCCAAAGGGGGAGTCCTTTTACCAAATAAAATTTCTGGATGTCAACAGACCGAAGAAACATTCTATGAACAACCTCTTGACACCAGCCTCGTTCAGGATGAAAGGAAAACGTGTTTCAGAAATGCGTGGTATGATTTTTTATATGGCACCAACAAGATTTACCTCACTTTTTTACATGAATCATGTTTTTTGTGTTTTGAGACGTTTTCTTCTATTGCAATTTACAGTGAAATTTGGAGGAAGAGGGAGAAGGGGAGGTGTGAGAGAGAGAGAGAGGGGAGGGGGGGGGAAGAGAAAATGGAGAGGGGAGATAGAGAGAAAGAGAGCCTTCAATCATAAATTTGGATGAAATTAAATTTTATTTTCAATTGCAGTTTATTAGCTCCAACTTAGTTAGACATTGTGTTTGATTTCATCAATTGCAAATTTTGATCAAATCACTGTGTACGTTCCATTGCAATAAACTTGCCAGTAGTCAATTGCAGATTTATACAGTTGATTCCAAGAATTGTGCATTATTTTGAAACCTGAAATTGTCTTGCGATTGATTGCAAGATAAGATTCTTGCTATACAACCACCCCCCCCCCCTCACTCCAGTCTACCCAAGTGCTTATGAGTTCCTGTTCTTCTTATCTTCTTATGGGTCTGGAAGAGTGATGGAAATGGGGTAGAAAAAAGAGATTTGAAGGAAGAATTACTATGTTTGAAGTAACTTTAACAAAGGCAATTCAGAAAATTGTTCGTCACAATGGTCCAAATCCTTGGAATCTCTTCACATCTTCAAAATTGTCACCCAATAAACAAAAACTTTGTCCCCCGGAAGAATTCCAGAAGTGTCTCTTTTTTATAGGATGAAGAGGAATAAGAACCCAATGCAAGGTTAAACGGTGTGAAAGAATCAAAAGTGAAAAAAAAAATCAACTACCAGTAATCATAGTTGATTATTAAAGGCTATATTAATTTTATGAATTATTTAATAATTTATCTTAAAGTCCCATTAAGTTTATTTTGCAGGGACATTGATGAGCCTGTCTGCCCCTAGATGGGCCTATATTGCATGAAATCAGGTATATCAATACTAAGCATTGCCATTCAAATCTTTAGAAGAGGAATGATTGATTGATTGATTGAAGGATTTTATTGAAAATATCCATTCTCGCAGTCAAAAGACTGAATTGCAATGGTTACAGTGTATGTACAAGATAAAATAAATAATACAATTAAACATTTGGTTCGAGAAATAAATAGTAAATGAAATAGTTACATGCATGCACAATTGAAAGTAGTACTTTTTGGAACAATTATTAATGAGAAATAAAAGTGTATTCACTGGGAATAACAATGCAATCTAGGAAGTAAGATATTACTAGAAAGTTATTAAAATTGAATGCTTGTATTTTCTCCATATAGAAATTCAAAATAAACACAGCAGTGTGTAATCAGAAATTTTAAATTTAAAGTTTGATGCATTCAGGTTAAGTTCTTAAAGATGTCCTTTGAAACTCAGATTGAATAATTGGTAAGTGATAAAAGTTGGATGACTTAATATTATTTTAAAATGCTCCACATACAACCCGAACTCATTAAAACCTAATTCAGAACTCATTTAACAATAATGTCACATTTTATGCTTACAATAATGACAAACAGCACTTCATACATAATAAAAAATGCAGTTTAAAAACATCGCTGTTTATTATATGAATTTTACAATAATTGTTGGGTGGTTTAAACAATTTTTACAATCTTAAACAACAGAGTTTAATTTTTAATATCTAATCTTCAATAAATCAACCATGGTTAAAAAAAGACTTCTATAAAGGTCATATCATAAACTGCATTATAAAAAAAAATTAAAGAGCATTTTACTGAGTAATATACAACAAAATCAAATTATCTTAATAGAACTAAATGGGTACTGCTGCCTGTGTCAAATTAACAATAATATCCTCCTCTCTATACTTATCAAACCAGTGAATTATGTTTTCATAATCATTCTTTAACTCAACATCTAACTTAAGCAAATATTATCTGTGTATCGTTTATGTTTTGAATGAGTGGAGTCATAATTTTGCATGAAAACATTGTGTATACAACATTTAGCTTTGGAGTGTGACTTCTGGTTGCATAGTTTTTTCTGTGATATAACAAAAAACCGCCATCATTTATTACTTTGGCTAGCTGAAAACCACAGTATGTACACAAAAACTAAGAGGAAATGAAAAGAAAATATTTGGATGGGGACTTCCTGTGAATTATGACTGATTATGGGGGCACTCTTGACAAAAAAATATGAAGTTAATTCCAGCAGTTCCAAAGGACACCAGAAACCATAACAATCAAAGCTAATTTTGCCCCCTTTCTTCGCCTTCTTTTGTGCCCCAGTCATGGTGAAACATTGATCAGATATTATAACAATTTCCCAACAATTATTTGTGGAAATTTCTTGTAATTTGAAGTTAATTGTAGCTGATATCTGTGACTGATCGACCAATTCAGTATCAGAAATGTAAACTCTAGTTAACCCAGAGGGGACAAATAACACCTTTATGATCCAGGAGTGAACTAGATTACTTTTCTTTCATTTGTTGTTGTTGTTGAAATTTTGAGTTTAGCTGTTGATTTTTGATAGGCAGTGCAACTCTCCTTGAACCGCTGATCTTACTTTATATTCGGATTTATATCAAGTCCGGGGTCGCGAGGCGAAAAATGGGAGCTGTCTGAAGCCGTGTTTTGAAAGCAGTGACATTGATATTGGTGAAAGGTGATGCAGGAAGTGTGTGGAGTAATAAAAGCTCTTTCAAAATCTCATTAGCTGCTTTCAGCTCGGACCAAACCGCTTGTCACGAGCCGCCGATTTTCTAACCCTTATCCTGGCTCCTGATACCCTTTCTCATCTACCTACCCATGCCTTCCAGCTCTCCTACACAAAACATCCAAGTATTTGATTACTTGTGTAATTCATAATTCCTTACCATTTAGAACTTCTACGCCTCCGTCGACGACGTGTCGACTTAAGGGGGAGGGGGACTTTTCAGCTCTTGGCATTTTTTTTTCTTTGTATTCCCAGCACCCCTTTTTTGTGTGTTTGAGAATTATGCTTTTTTAGGTTTATAACCCCAGCCTATAGGCTATAGAAATTTGAAAACCACAAGTTCTGGAGTTGACATGCCGAATCGATGATTCAGTCATTTCAACAAAAGGGGGGACGAGATCAAATTGTATGAAGCCATTCAAATCAAATATCAATCAAGAAGAAAAAAAGAAAAAGAATATCTCATTTTCTTTCTCATCATGATTTGATATTTGATAAACATGCTGTTGATGAATTAAGCACCCAAACCTCAAAACACTTGTTCAAAGTTTGCATAAATACCTGGAAACTGATTCCCCATAAATTGCTGGCTTCATTCAGTCAATTTGTTTTGTGCCCGAGTAAGATTGATTTGTCCAATATTTCACACTATCAAATTCATACTTGTTTACTTCCTGTAAACTTTTCATAATTTCATCCCCATTGATGATGCCTTGACCATTATTTTCTAAGAATTTACACAAGTGATTTAATTATTGTTTACATCTAGTTTCAGTTCACAGGTCATTTAGAAGTCATCACAAAACCCTGTTTCATTCTCTACCATATCCTGAAAAGTTATTACATATTCACTCAGAAATATGATATGATATACCACAAAGGTAATTTCTGAAATTAGAGGGAAAACCCTAAGCAATCTGCTATTGTTTCTTTTGTTATAAAGGTAAACCAAAATAAGGATTAAGTACATAAGGTCAAGATAGATTGACCAATTATTGGGCTATTCATTACAAAGTTAGAAATAGCTTGGAATTCTCTTCATGACATTATATTGCAGTGTTGATGTACTTTCACTTTGTTATATTTACCTGGCAATTATTTCAAACAATGATAAAGCTAATAATTTGTCAGGAATATTTTTATTATCAAAATTCTTAAATGACATCTACTGTATAAACGCTGTTTAAAGTTTTAAGCACGTTGTTTATGAAAAGCCTGTCACTCTAAAAACTATTGTTTAAACTTTTTACACATTCACTCAGAAATATGATACGATATACCACAAAGATAATTTCTGAAATTAGAGGGAAAACCCTAAGCAATCTGCTATTGTTTCTTCTGTTGTAAAGGTAAACCAAAATAAGGATTAAGTACATAAGGTCAAGATAGATTGACCAATTATTGGGCTATTCATTACAAAGTTACAAATAGCTTGGAATTCTATTCATGACATGTATATTGCAGTGTTGATGTACTTTCAGTTTGTTATATTTACCTGGCATTTATTTCAAATAATGATAAAGCAAATAATTTGTCAGGAATATTTTGTTTATCAAAATTCTTAAATGACATCTACTGTATAAAAGCTGTTTAAAGTTTTAAGCACGTTGTTTATGAAAATCCTGTCACTCTAAAAACTATTGTTTAAACTTTTAAGCAGTATAAAATTTTTGAAGTTTAAAAACTTGTTTAAACTCTTAAAAGTTAAAAAAAAAACTTGTTTAAAAGCTTATAACAACTTGTTTACAAATTGAAACAATTTGTTTTAAAGTTTAAACGATAGTTATAGAGTGACAAGGTATCAGCTTGTTTAAAATTTTAGACAGCGTTTTTACAGTGTAGAGTGTCATGAAAATGGATTAGAATTGATTCCATCACTTTCATTCCTGTATGTCATTGATGAGTGGTGTTATGGTGCATTTAGGTGGTTGGTTACCTTCGGTCTGATGTGTGGTACCATATACTAATGTTTGCTCATATTTGTATGTGCAGGGGGAATGGTGAAGAATGTTTTTGGTGTCTTTCAATATGGTTGGCTACCCTCTCCATAATTTTTTTTAGCCCAGTGGTGGATCCAACTGGGTTGATACAATACCCTTTCAGTGCTTTATATTGTTGGGGCACACTACCATTTTTTAGCCCCTACCACCTAGTCTGCAGGCCCAGACCCTGATTAAACCTGTGATCAACAAGTGGGTCTGCACACAAGACTAGCACCTAACAAAACTTGCTGTTTTAATTTTGCCTTCAGTACACAAGTCACCGTAGGCTGTGTGTTCAGACCACTAAACTCAGATGATGGGTTTGTACGGCAGGCTAGCTCCCACCCACCAATACCTACCAAATCATCTTACATTGATGCACTGGAGAGGTACAACATGTATTGACTAATTCTTGCTCCATGGAGAGATAGAATACACAACTCAGAATTGTTGATTTTGAAGCATTTTATCGAGGTTACCTGGAGGCCTGAACTATGACGCACTCAATGTAAAGGGATCTTCCGTAGATCCAGAAGATTGCTCAGATTTTGGAAGAATGCCCATATGTTTAGCCTGCATTCCAGACCTGCCCCCCTTTTTAAAGAATGTATGACCCCTCCCCCTTGTTTTTCCCCCCAAATAGTGAATACATTGAGGATAAAATCCACCCTTCTTTACCCATTCATACATATCATGTACATGTAGGCCTAGGCTGTACAGACATGCATGTTTGCTCATATTATGATGCAGGGGGGGGGGGGGCACCAACTCATTTCTAACATAAGAGACACCCCTAATTTGCTGGATCTGGTAGGAATGATATGAACATACTGCTTTCCCCCTCAAAATCATGCTTATCAGGTAACAACTGTTTTTTTCTTGAGGATTTACCAATTCATAATCAAACTGAAGATGTGTCTTGAAATTATAATATTTAATTAGTCTGTACTTCTAGACCAACAGATGCCAAAGACAACATCCAAAATTTAGGGATGCAGTCCTGGCGTTAGACTATTTAGAACATCACTAAATTGGCCTCCTCTTTAACCCCATCTTTTCAGGTGTTTAGAGGCCCAGCTCACTTAGATACCAAACAACCTTTTCACCTGATCTTTCGGTTGCCATGGTACACAAAAATGTTCTCTTCCTCTCTCCTTGCTCATCTTCAACTGTCATTGTTTTGGATGTAGTCTCAACTCCAGACTCTATTATATAGCTGATCCAGGAGACAGTCAACTGCTGCTCCATAGCAGTCAGCTGTGCAAACCCTTCACTCTGGTGGTCTGAACGTGAAGCCTATAATTACTTGTGTACAGAAGGCTCTCTCGACAGCAAGGTTTATATGTTCTAGTCTGGTGTGAAGACCCACTTTGTGTTCAAAGTCTCAATCAGGGTCTGTGGCTGCAGACTAGTCTAGTAGTGGGGTGATATTTGCTTCACTTAGGTACCAGTGATCATTATTGTTTTGCTTATTCAAATTTTTTTTATTATTTTTAATATGAATATATTTTAACAGTGTGAATCACATGAACCTTGCGCTCCAAACTTTAGGCCATTCTGACTAATGAACAAGATGAGTTCTGATATCTGTAGACTAGACCAGGCTTGAACCTGTAATCGGAGGGAGATAGAGTGACAACGTTTGATGAGAAACTGCTGTTACCATGGTAACCGGAAGAAGCATTGAGCCCTTCCAGAGCCCAATAGACCTGGTGTAAATTTCTTGGAGACAGTGGTGGAAGTGTTACTTCTTGACATCACTTAGGCCCACATTCTTAAGTCCAGTTTCAAGGGGAAGTTCACCCTGATGAAAAGTTTGTGGTAAAAATGCATTAAAAAATAATTAAAGCATACTTTATGTAAACATGCTTTTTTTTAAAAAAACATTTGTCAATTTAGCTTAACAAGCTGCGATCATATGTTTTAATAAATCTTGAATCATATTGGTGAAGGTTAAAGGAAAATCCATTAAAGATTAAGAAAGTTATTAGAATATTAAATTTTTTTATTTGTGACATCATACAAGCAGCTGCCCCATATGTTATGCAATATAAAATTCATTTCAATTCAATTTGCAATTTTTTAGTGGTTCATGATCACTAAAAAACTTCTTTCAGGATCGGGTGTGAGATAATTTGTCTGTTGATATAATGATGGTACAATTAAAACAATTTTCAAATTCTTGAGAAAATGACATTTAATTGATATTTTTAAAATTCACGATACATTACAATAAACCTTTTATCAGGTGAACTTCCCCTTTAAATTAGACCATGGTTTAACTCTGAAAAATTATGGAAAGTCAAAGATGTCAAAATTATGTTTACATAAAGTATGCTTCTTTATGGTTACTTTGCTCTTTCCTCATTCTTTTAGTGGTGAGGAAAACTGTGTTATTTATCATTTCCACACAGTTATTAGAATGATTTTGCTGTCAAATGAGCTAATAGACTAAACCTCTACTGTAATAGATTCATGTCACAAATGGCTGTTCATAGTAAAAAAAAACAACTTTGACCAGGGCCCTGTTTCATAAAACTTGTCACAATAACAAATTTGCAATGACAGTGAAAAGCTACTGAAATCCTTCTATCTGATTGGCTGATGAAAAATTTGTTATAGAAATTGTGAATTCGTTGACAAGTCTTTTTGAAACGGGACCCTGATTTTAAAATAAACCTACCTTTAGAATACTGGCCTCTAAGTTCAAGTCCGGTCCCCAACAAAAGTTAATATGAAATCAAAATAGAAAAATCAGTCATATCGATGAAAAATTGGATGTCAAATTAGAAAGTTGAAGGGCAAATCCATCCCAACAAAAAAATGATTTGAATGAAAAGAGAAAGATTAAGAAAGCATGATATAAATTCCATCAAATTCAGATGTAAAGAAAGGTATGATATTTTGATTTGATTTGAATTTATTTTTTCCACTCTTTGTTTTCATTTACTATTCAGAATGATACATACAGTAAATGGTAAACAAAGAATAATTATAATTCATAATGTTACATATATACATAATAAGCAAAGAATAATTGGATTACAATATAAAGTTAAAGAAGTAAACATGTATAGCAAATTAACAAAGTATTAAATAAGTAAGTACAATAAGTTGGAGAAGAGGTTTCTGCAAAAAAAAAGTGGTGGAACCTAAATTAAAAGCAGGGCTTGTATTTCTTAGGTCCCTAGAAATGCAAATGGTATAATGATAATTTGGTTGTTTTTCATAAAGCAAAATACAGAATTATCCCAACATGAATTCAATAATAACCAAGGGACTAATGGGATGTGTAGTGGAGAATAATAATAAAGACACACACAGTGATTAAACTAGGATTAAAAGTTATATTATTGGTATAATATAACAGTGGAGAAAATTAAGAATGAAAAAGCTGATGTGAAAGAGTAAAAGAAAGAGGGAGGGAGACAGAGAGGAAAAAGAGGAGAGAGAAGCAAGTCAGTCAATGTTGAGGTGAAATGTAATTTAGAAAGCAATATGTTTTTCAATTTTTGTTTAAAGCTGTGCGTGCATGCTTTAAGCTGTCATCTTATGAATTCCAGAATTTAGTGCCAATAAACATAAATTGTAAAGTTTTGCTTAATTTCATGAAATGGTGCACATAATATATGCACATCCTGGTTGGAATGCAAATGAGAGAACCAATGATGTCACCGCCTTACTATTTCATTTGTGTTTTATCAGATGAAATGTGAAATATTTCAATTTGCTCCTCGATATCATTGTTTGTTCTTCCCAGAACTTGTGGAATTGCTATCTTCTGAAACATATTGTGATTTGGTACATTTGCACAGGTTTAAGTAAGGGTGATCAAGGGATAGTTTTAATCTGGTTCAGCTCTCATTTTTCTGGCTTCCAAAGAAAAAAAAATACTCTGACAGATATGGAAGGGATGGAAAAATGGTGTATTTTTCCTCTCCTGATTTGTGGCTTACATTCAAATAACAATCAACGAGGCATAACAAATTACAATTATTGAGATGAAACTAAATAAAAAGTGTGTTACCAATCTGCGCTGCACATCGCAGAAAGAACAACTCTTCTCACCACCAGAAACGCTTGGCTGGTGGGTAAACTTGTGAACCTTTATGGAAGCCAGTTCATAAAAAAGTGGTCTGGTTGTCAGGAAGCCTTCAAACGCTGAAATCGTTTGTGACAGAATCAATATTAATGTTACACTACACAGCTACCAATACCCTGGGATCACACCTCACTCCCCCACCAATTACGGTGTCTTAGGGAGCCCAGGTGTACCCCATAATTACTGGGCCAGGAGAGATCTCCCTTTAGGTGGGGGTGAGGCTGACCCCTTTTTATTTCTCCCAAAAATCTTGATTTCTATATCTTGGATTGATTCCTTTTTATAGAACCCCTTTTCGGTTTGTGTTGAAAGCATGTTTTATGGAATGTTTTCTAATTTTTTGTGATCATGTCGTTTCATTTTAGTTTCAACATTTGGATTATTTACCAATAATTTATAAAACTTTACTACCAACTATTAATAAGGATTCAGTACCTGAGACAACTAAGAATGTTATCAAACCTGAAAAAATTGGTGATGGGGCTGTCGGGGTGGGGGTGGGGGCAACTCTGAACTTGTTGTTCTTTCCTCTCCTTTGGGGTCACTGTACAGTATACATTCATGGGGTGGAATCCCCCCCTTAAAAAAAAAAATATATATATAAAAAGATTATTATAATGAAATTGTATCAGGGCTGATAAAAGTAATGACAATTATTATGTATTGTAATTCTAGCATAGGAAATTCATTTTTTTCTTCATGACACAGGTTATGTCAGGTTCAGAAATGAAGCAATTTGTAATAAAAATTATTTAAAAATAAAATTGATTAGGATTCGTTTGTATCCATAAGATACTAGTTTCACTTGTTTCATCGCTTTCATTCAACCCCATTTTCCAGCTACCCTGCCCCACCCCTCGTACCCCATACCCATCATGACCCCTTTTCGCTGGAGTGATATCTTGCTCCCTCCTGCTAATCGCCCACAGGCAGATTTGTTCATATTTTGTGTTCCAGCAAATTTAGGGGAGCTCCAGTTACAGCAATTTGAAATTATGTATTGACAGTCTGAATTTTGGGGATGTGATTACAAACACACACTCACTCTCTCTCTCAACCACAAGAGAAAGTAGTTCACCCAAGTTCAACTGAAAACTCCCAGATTGATCATGTTTCATTGTTTTGGTTCCCAACATCTCATCCTATTTTATAGTTTCCCCTCAAAAGAAGTTTGTTTGTAGTGTGTAATAAGTAGGATTTGTTTGGGTTTTGCCCCTTGGATATTTATCATTTTTATCCAGCATCACTTATACACTATATATTTTTTCATCATTCATTATCAAATTATCATTATTATCATTGTTATAATTATTTTGTTGTCAAATTATTGTTATTAATACTAATAGTAATTATTATTATTATTTTCATTCTCCTTGTCATTATCACCATCATCATCATCACCACTGCTGGCACCACCGCCAGCATTGTCACCATCACCAGCGTCATCTTATGATCATCATCTTCTCATTACTCATCATCATCTCCATCAGCAGAAGCATCATTATCACCATCATCATCGTCATCTTATTACCATCATCATCTGCATTATCATCCTCATCAATATCACACTCATCTTATTATTGATTATCGTCATTGAAAGTATACTTTGCTCAGTGATTCCATCTCCACGCAGACATTCATCACTCTCCAATCAATATATTGCTGAATTTGTTCAAAGTCAGTACATCTTTCTCTTTCGATCTCTCTTGCTCACTCTCTTTCCCCTCTTTCTTCCTCTCTTTCCCTTCTTTCTTCCTCTCATCTTTTATTTCTGTCTCTTGCCCTACCCACAAAAAAGACACTCTTTTCCCCTCCTCCCTTCTTTCTTCATCCATTGTCACATCCATCTGTTATCACCCCTCTCATATTAACTTAACTGATCTTGTCACTCCCTTTCACTCCCCTTTCTTCTACTTACTACAACATGGGAAACATTAATTCATATTTATCATTTTCAATATTTTATTTTCAAAGGTACAAAACAGCAACAAATACTCCAGCAAAATACATCTGTACATAAAAAATCATACAAAGCTATACTCTATTTTGAACAGAAAGTTGTGAATTTTTTTTGCAAAATCCTGAAGACTTTGATATATCGAAATGATATAAAGAGTTTAGAGATTGTCATTTGTTTGCACTTTTGTCACCATCAGATGTTATCTTTTTTTTTCAATATAATTTCTTGATGAATACAATAACAGAGAATACATCCTGTACCCACCCACTGAATTATTTTGTGAATACAATTTAAAGAGATGCCCCCAAATTATTCATATAGCTTTTAATACCCCCTAAATAACATCGTAGTACTTTTCTATTTACACATGAAGACATAAAAGGCACTTAAATATTTTTATATAAAATAAACCAACTTTATCATATGTACATCATCTATTCAAATGAACTATAAAAAAATGTGTTATTAAATTACTATGAAAAGGCATTTATTAGCAATTCAACACCAACCCCTTATATCCTCAACTATGGGTCTGTATACAAATTTATCAAACTGTAGCTTTATACAGAAAGACAGATATAATATTAACTTACTTCTATTACGAGTGAATAATGTTACAATTCTACTTAAAAGAGAAATACTTAAATACTCAAGGCACATATTATAATTGAGTACTACTTTTCAAGATAGAAAATGCAAAATGGACAATACATTATGATCTTACCAAGGCATTATGTGATGACAGAGAATTGGAATGGCACAAGGAATGTTACTTTAAAATATTTATGTAATAAATAACAAACTGTACAAAATCTCTAACAGCTGTACAAAAAAACCCATTTCATTACTCTCTGGAAGAAATAGACGAGAACATATTTATATATCAAAATGGTATAATTTTCAGAAGTAATTAAGGTGATCATTATGTATTAGTTTTCTGGTAATTTGGGGGATGCTGGTGATTAAATTTTGTGTAAAATAGTAACAGATTACTATAAGAATAATAAAGTTCTGGAAAATGTACCAAGGCTGTTTGAAAGATCAGAATGTATAGTTCCCGTGCAGCAGAACAATAAGCATGTTGACAGTTTGTGGGAAGTTATCAAAGCAGTAGTTTCAGTTATATATCCATACATATATTTCTAGCCATTGCATCATTTGACTTCACTATTTTCTTTTCCTTGTAACAAAATTGCATTTACCACATTACTGTGATAAAAAAGGGGGCAAGAGGGGGACAAGAATTACAAAATAGAATTAAAAGCCCAATTCAATCAACATAATTCTGCTAACTGTCATTGCTTCCTGATTTGTAACAATATTTAGGGTGAGCCATATATTTCGAGGTTGAGGAAATATTGTTGTGTGGTCCCTCACTAGACAAATTACAGGAAAGGGAACAACTAAACTAAACCTTGTGAACTTTGACCTCCTGTTGGGTTAATGTGTCCCAGCTGCCTTGGGGAGAGAGTCTTAGCCTTTAACAAAAGCTTTAATATTAAATTATTCTTTTTTACGTATTTCTTAAGTATTTCATTAAAAAATACCATTACTGCTGTCCATATCTCTACTTCTTTTTATATCTAATAGCCAATAATGAAAGAAATGCAAGTTATACACCAATATGACCAAAGTTGCTTATTGTATTTTTCCAAGTAGTACTTTCCTTTAAACAGACAATACTACTTGTTTTGTTTTGAGAATATCTGTTAAATTCATTATAACATAATTTGATATATTCATTTGTTATTTCACTATTTATAAAGGCATACAGTGGCTAAAGTGGAAGTTCTTTGGTGCATGTATCAAGGCACAAGTTTTTGAAATAATATACTTCATGCAGAAATTCACCATCATCGTGATGAAGACAACTTTGGTCAAAAACTTTTAATTGGTTGAAGAATTTGGTCCATTTGACATTTCAGAGGGAAGATACTGAACTACAGTATATCTTCGCATAGACATGTACAGACATGGAATGATTGATAGAGAAGCTTTTTGATGTAATGAAAACTACTTGAAAAGAAGGTTGTTATGGCTAAGAATAACACTTTATGTAACTAATATGGGAAGTACGATAAAAACTGTTTTAATGTGTGGTCCTGTAGATAATCTGTATACTAAAAGCATAAAAATGAAATATTGTAACAAGGCATTAACGTCTAAAAAAATTGCAACAAATGTAATGGAGAGCATAGAAGATGGGCGTAGACAAGCCATTTGCATGAGTGGCTGGTGAACTGTCTGTTTACACTTGGAAACGCAGATTGATAGTGGGGTGATTTGTAGGGTTTTAATGGGTTTGCCTCCGAAAGTTTAAAGTTTCCAGTCATTGGAAATGTCAATCTTGGGACGACTGCTGGTCTTTTCGAAAGCCACTTCCTCACTGAATAAGTAGGTCATCAACCCTGCCTGGGCTGAAACACTAGAGATAAATCACACATATCACTTAAAATTGAGCCCTGTAAACATGTTATGTTTGTTCAGTACTCTTCAAACAAAATGGGGGTATAGAGTCAAGAGATGTGGTTGTACTTTTTCAATGTTTGTGCTGACTATCCACAGAGTTCTAAAGTTTGTTCAAGATCTGACTGTACCTGCGAAAGAGTCCCACGGTCTGGATTCGGGAATCATGGTGGTGGCAGGTTCGGTGAGGTCTACGTAAGCTGGTGAGCGCTGAGGGGAGGTGTGAGGGTATTGGTACGCAGGAGGCATGTTTTGGACCGGTGTAGCCCCTGCGTTAGCATTGTAGAAGTCCATTTGCGCTTGCTGCTGGGGGGAGTGTTGCTGGGCTGGGTACTCACATTGAGACGCTTGTCTGAAGTCGTAGGGTTGCTGTTGTTCGTGGGCTTGCTGCATGGCGGCGAAGTGGAACGCTTGCATCTGATGGAGTTGCTGGGAGGAGGGGTATTGGGGAGGAGGTGACATCATATCATGCTCCAACTTAGAGTTCACATTGTCCAAAACGGTGGCTTGCAGAGGGCTGGTGTTGCCCCCGCTTGGGTGATGCCTACCTCCCATCCATTGCCTGCCGTTGCTACTCTGGGTGTTGACGTTGCTCATGGGGTAGGAGCTGTGGGTTGTGAACGGTGGCATGGCACAGGTCTGCCTAACCATACCCTGCTGGCATGGCATCGGTTGCGATGCAGTCACACTAGCAATGGTCTGAACGATGTACTGGTCCAGCTCCTCCGACGAGAACTCCTCCATCCCCATGATGTCACCACCGAAGTCGCGGACGTCAACGCCAGCGAAATCGACCGGCATCTCTGTCTTTACTTTCAAGGAGTACTTCTGCCTTTTGTTGGGGCGTGTGCAGTCCAGGTCGTTCTTGGGTGTGGTCGGTGGTGTAGGTGGCCCTTGTCCACCTGCCCCTCCCATCATCATCCCTAGCTTCTCTGTCCTCTCCTTCATGTTGGCTTCAGTGATTTCTTCCCCGACCATAGCACTGAGAAGAGCCTTGGTGGAGACATGGTTGGATGAATCTGGAGAGGGAACCAAGGTGGGGCGGTTGTTTGGAGGACAGGGCTTCTTGGTGCTGCTGCTGTCATTCTTATTGCGACGCCTTGGTTGGTACTTGTAGTCGGGGTAATCTTTCTTGTGTTGTTGACGAAGACGCTCGGCCTCCTCGATGAAGGGCTGCTTCTCCTTGTCTGACAGCAACCTGGGAGAAATTGAATAAAGAAATAAATAAATTGTTAATGTTATTATCATAATGAGTTTTTCTAAATGAATTTATGTGAAAGCAAATTATTGTAATGAGTTATTACGGAAAAAAAATAATGAAATTAGACAATGACACACTGTCCATGTCTCAATAGTTCACAACTTGTCTTTCATAAGCAATTTCTCTCTAAAATTGCCATAATTGCGAGAAGGCTGGTTGGTGTTACATGGATAATATTCAGGGATTATGCGTTTCTTCGAGAGGACATTAAAAAAAGACCAGTTAGAAGCAGATTGGGCATGAAAGAAGAAAGAAAGAAAGTGCCCACGCAGATCAGAACGAAACAAAAATATGAGAACACGGCCGACAGTCGGCAAATAGAATGAAGAATGATGAGACCTTTTGAAACTTTTGTTAGCAGCTTATCTCGCCCTAATGGAAGCAGGGGCGGCAGGTTAGAAGTCGCGAAGGTCAGAGTTTTATTGTATCATCCTCAATTGATGGGGCAGGGAAACAATGCAAGACAATCGACGTAGCACAATGAGGATTATACGGCTTTTGAACCTCTATAAAACCCTCAAGAATATAACTGTAAACCGTTGCCAATTCACAGAACTATATGCAGAATGGGACTGCCCTCTCGTAACCCTTCAACATTTCTAATCATGTTCCCCAAGCACTCAGCAGTTCAATCATTATTTGCTTTATTCCATCTCTCTTCAAAACGCATAGCCTATATTGCAAGCTATGCCTTCGAAAAAAAGAAGTGATGGCTATTTATAAAATGTAACGACGAATCTGATACTGCTAAATAATTCTAAGCGGTATCGCCATGGTATTCAGAAATTATACAAACTGATGTTAACAACGAAATCTGCAAAATTGCATTGAATGAATTTAGAACTTAGGAATTGGTGTATTGGACGTCAAAAGAAAACATAAATTGAGAGAGACTTGGTAAATGCAGTCTGGAAATGTTAGGGGCATATGTGGTGCAGCATATTTTCAATAAGGTCGCATGTCAAAGTCCCCCCCCCCCTTCTGATCTGCAAGCACTCATCCCACTATAGGATTACCACTAAACCACACAATCCAACCATACACATGTTCAGTGGGGAGCTGCGGAAGCTGAAGTTATATCTGGTTTTCTATTCTTACAACTTTCTCTTTGGAGATTGAGCCACAAAATATGGGAATATAATTTCCAAAAATTCCGGAGGTCATCGGGGTCTCTGATTCACTCATCAAATCTCCCCGAGGACCAGAGCGGCCAGAGCCATTAGGGTTTTGATTCAAAATGCAGTGTGAAACTGCCATCTTCATGATTAAAAATAATTCCACCCCCCCCCCCCCCTTCTCTCCCGTTATGTGCTCGAACTTCAAGTTTCGAAGTACAACTTATACTAGTGGTATATTGAAGTCAATAATACACAAAATACATCAGAAAATATATGTGTTTGCTTCATTGCTTTTCATATATTGGCTTTCTTCTAAGGATACGACTGCATTTATTTCCACTTCCATATAATAGCACAAACTGTAGATTTTCTTGTGTTTTTTTTTTCTCTTTCTTTTCAACCAATAACTCACTTTTTACTTACAAAATATCTTATGCATAATGAAAATCATTACCATGGAATTTCATGAAATAAGAATATCAATTTGTAGGTATCTCATCCTGGTCATGCATGTGTAATTTTTCCCACCGGAAGCATTCACGATATCCACCAAAGAATTATGCCTAATTTGGTACAAGCCCCATACGACTGGTTAGTCAAGTGCATACGCCCACGCATTTATGATGTGTTTATTTATCTCCTGGAAACTTTTGGTGACTCAAACCAGGCCAGGGGATCTGTAGCTGTATTCAGGTATTAAAGTTGAATTAAGAAGACGATTCCAAATATTGAGATATTTACATTAATAGCAACCTTACAACCCCCCAAACACTAATAGGTGATTCGACCCCCCATTTTCTTTTTTCAAAATAGTGAATTTGAACGATTTATCCCTACCCATTTTCCCTGAGTTCGCTCCTGCAATGCCTACCGAGACGGGTGTTCTTTGAGTGTGACGTCACCGGGGGGTATTCGGTCCCGGTGTCGTAATCAAGGCAGTGCCGTTTTGTGTACTATGCACGTACTCCTTCATATGGAATAACTGCAGTTGAAGTTGTATCTGCGAGCCATAGAACTTGCAAAGAGGAAATGATTAAAATATTTGTGGCCGTACTATTATTCCAAATATGTGAATTCCCTCAGAATGATACCATAGACCCTAAAGGAATAATTTCAAGGTGAATAATATGAAATTTGATCGAGATCTTCTCACCAGTCGATAACGTAGCAGACGTGTTATTATGACATATTTATCCGCGTGTGACGCGGCTCTTGCAAAAAAACACAGTTGGTTGCGGAATTGCTTTGTGCCGACCGGCCGCCCGCTCCGGCGCAGCTAGCTGTCGAGCTACCGTACCGTTCTTGTTGTCTTCAACCATAGAGATGTATACTAATTACTATATATCTTTCTGTCTTCAACTCACTTCCGAATTGCGTTTGTATGTGTGACGGTGACCCCTAGCGTAATTAAATATAGAAAACAACTCAGAAGGCCGAGAAAGAATACTATACGTTTGGTTCAAGATTGTTCTGTGGAATGAGCTATGAGTGGAAATGATCCAGAGGATATAAAAGTGGAGTCAAAGACAAAAGAAAAGAAGAAAAAACGCCAGGGGATCGCTGCACGGCCATGAACTAAGTCGACATACCAGACCATAACAGTACACTCAATGCCTGGGTGTTGTGTGTACTAGTATTATGCGTTCAGCGCGCGCTGAGCTAGCCGCCGGAATTACTTTCCAGCTACTCACTTGATTGAACATCGTGATAAAATAAATGAGAAATAGTGAAAATATCATTCAATAACTCACTGTTTGCTATCTTACATCATGATTGAAGAGTTCATGGTGGTTATTCATACTGTTTTTTATACAGGGAAAGTAAAGATTTGTACATATCAGTCCTATTTATTTGATTTGAGTTGCTTTGAAAAAAAATTGTAAAATATCTTTCTCTCTCTGCATAGCATTTCTGTATGACATTCAGGCACCTCTTATACTAAATTCCCCCCGGTGACGTCACACTCCGAGTGACTTTTCTGTACACTCGTCTCTCGGGCTCTGACAGGTGGCTAATTTCATAGACTTTCAAAGCAAAATATCGAGAAGGCAGAGGATTATTGTGACATGCTATGTGTTTGAACAACTTATATATACTATATATTGTATGTAGAACCTATATTTATGGAAACTCACCCCCTTCTTAATTCAACTTTAATACCTTCATGCTCAAACCTGCTCAAACTGTGCAGCTCCAGTTAATAATCAGAAAAACTGCACGCGTTTTATCGCATATTTCTGGTCATTACTCATCCATATGTGATAATTAACAAGAATTTTCATGGCCACCCACCTGACCCCAGAAATCGGGAATTACTTCCTTTTTCGCAATATTCGAAAGATTATGACATGCTTCTCCAAATTCTTGAAAATGCGCACATGGTCATGATAATCGTGATCACAGCAGAAAAATGATGTTGGCTGCCTGGCCTGGTGCGTTTCATTTTGTTCGTAAGGGATTTAAAAGAATGTCTCGTTTCAGACAGAGGTGGAAATAAGCATGATAAGTGTAGGACCTCATGCTAATTCCAAATTCACTAACCCACAGTTTAACCATTAAAAAAAATCAACAGTGAAGCATACACTATTGGCGTTGAGAAAGAGAAGGCAGGGCGAAAAGCTACATGCCTACATTTATATTATTTATGATTGATTCACATCAATAAAAACATTGTAAGTGCATAAAAACTCTAACCATGATAATACCAACAAAGTATCATTGTAATTATTGACAAAGATTGAACATTAACTAAAGCTTTGCTATTACTTCAATAACATTTCAGAAGTTAGAAAAGATGGGCGAAGCTAAGTCAAGTGGTAAACATAGTAAAAAATAAGTACATGATCTCACCTCCAAAGTTTCCCCAGGGTCTTGCTGAGTTCTGCGTTGTGGAGCTGAGGATACTGATTGCCAAGTTTCTTCCTGGCGGCCTGAGCCCAAACCATGAAAGCGTTCATCGGTCTCTTGATGTGTGGCTTCCTCTTGCCGTTCGGTCCCGACCTCGACGGGATGGCAACCACGGACCAGTCGTATCCATTCAGCACCCTCGACACCGCATCCTTGATCGATGGCGAGAACTGTGTGGCCGCTCCTTCGTGCCCGACCACGAGGGCTGACGGGTCCACACGACCTGGAAGAATGGCAAGGTCCTCCCGGGAGCATTCGCTAGAGGAATCATCCGAGTCGCTGCCTGGAGTCCTGGGACTGCTTCCTTCCGATAGAGAGTGATGAAGCTCTAAACTTTCAGGGCTGCTCATCTTGAGAAATTGTGATTATGTTCTCTGGAAAAGTCTACCTTGAAGATCAAATAAATGTATGTTCAGGAAAAATGAACGAAAGCTCAATCCAGAATCAGTTCACGTCGCAATAAGGAATCAAATATCAACAGAGAGATGGTGACCGTCTACTTTGAAGATGAGAAGAACAAGCGTTGATGTAAGAATATCAATCCAAGAGAGAGGCAAGACGTGTGCGTGCGTGGGACGCAAAAGGTAAACTTAGAAATGAAGTTATGAAGAAAGTGCGCCTAACTTTATTTCGATAATCTACTCCGGACCAGTTACTTCATGCGAATCCCCTTTATTTGACTCTTGAGTCGTCTGACTTTTTTGTTATCCGGTCTCTCTTGACTGACTGGGGTAAAGACACGTCGAGAGGAGGGGAGCTGGAGGGTGTTTATTGACACAATTAGGAAAACGAAGAAAGCTGAAGGAGTAGCATGCGTGCCCACCTCCATGTCTCACCGCTCTTCACCGGGCATCAATCACCCCCATGCCCCCAATGCCCATTGGCTAAGCCGTGTGCATTATTCATGAGCAAGCCGAGTGGGTGCGACGATTGGTCGAGAGGAGGAGCGACATTATTCATGATGTGGAACCGAGGCTTTTGATTGGTGGACGCGAACGATGATCTCATCGATTAGTCACGCCTCGTCGTGAATGGGTGACCGTGGATTGGACGAAGGTTTGTTTCACCTTGGTGAGTTCAACTCACGCACAGGTCATTAGAGGGGCAGTAATTGACTATCCGATTACCGTGATTCAGATCGTACCCTTGATTACGTTTTTCACCGTAGTATAGCCTGTATATTTCATGATGAAAGATTGGGTGTTTAGTTGTATTGAACACTGATCGATATGTTTGGCTATTTCGGGTTTGTTTTGATGGGATGGGGTTGGGGATGCGTAGAAACATGGACCTATTACAAAGAAGAAGTGGATTCGAGTTTGTAAATAGAATGTGAACATACACAGAGAGGCAGAGAGATAGAGAAAGAAAGGGTGTGGGGATTTCTAAACTGAAGACGTAGTCCGTCTCCCACTTCCATGATAAGGCCAAGGAGAGAGAGAGATATATATATATATATATATTTCTTTCACAAAATATTTAAATAAAAGAGTTGCCAAAGCTGTTGTACATGTATAATATTTGATATTACACACACACACACACACACATATATATATCCTTGATTTGTCTTTCTCTTTCCTATATCATTGGCGTAATGAGCCAAAAAAAAGAGAAAAAAATTGGTAAAATATGGCGCATGGAGCAAGAGTTCTTAAAAGAAATGCAAGAGAGCAAACCGAGCGAGCACAAATTTCGGGGGGGGGGGGGGGTTGGTACATAAATCCCATTTTATTGATATATTTTGACATTATCAGAAAATAGTGTACGCCATTTTTTTCTCTTTGTCGTGAATCTTTGTACGCCAGTGATCATTTATATATGTCATTCATTATAATGTCTCCTTTTCATCTATCGTTGCTCGAGATCGACAGCAATTACCCGATTTTTATTTTCCGGATTAAAGGAGATACACTTCACAACAGAAGTGGTGACCCGAGTAGGGATTTACGACGATCATTTTTTTTTAAGTTGAAACATTTACACTCCTCCAACAAGGGTGGTGGTGTTTGAAAATAAAGATAAAACTCTAGCTCTGTAGACAGTTCAAATTATGTGCTGCAGACATGTGCACTTGACCGCATCATCATCGGCGGCACGTCCATGACTGCGTTATGCCTTGCTGCGAGCCCACCTGCGTTGATGCAAGCTTCATCACGCTATGTTCATTTTAAAGACACATCCTTTGCCATGTTCTTCGCAGAAACAAAACATTGTAGTACTATTTTATCTCATTATCAACATAATCGACGATACCTTCCCTATAATTCCAAGGGTTGGACTTGGAGTCCGAGAGAGCATGGACCACGGAGATACAACAAGAACTGAGGTGTTATACGGTGTGCAGCTATAGAGCACCACACCGGTCATTTTACTCCGGTGTTAAACAAAGTGTTAGTTTAAGACCCATCGGTGTTATTTACCTTGATGTTGGGGGCATAAAGTATAGAAGACTTATTGCCCCTCTGCATCTCCTTTGAACTTGCCCTCAGTTTACAACACCTTCGTTTGTTACTTTTTACACGATGGTTTTAGGTCACTCCCGGGTTTAATTTCAACACCTCAGGGTGCGTGGTCCTCGAGCCTATGGACACCAATTGGTGTCAATCTTAACACCGCAGTTTTTACAGTGTGGGGTACACTATATACAATCACCTTATCGCCAAGTCCTCGACACCACTACCTTTAACATGTTTAAACTAAACTTGAATGAGGTAGTTCAAGCCATAATAAACAGTTGATTTATCAGACACCGAGGAGTTTGATCCTTCAAAACGAATTGTTGGTAAACTGTGAGCTGTGACCGTGTTCATTCATATTTTCTCCTTCACCATGGGTGTTCTTTGCAAAAGAAATTTGAAAATTAAATCACATTTCTTTCTGTCTTTTGCAGAGTCACAACAACCTTTATCTATCGTGTACTATTAAGGCATTATTATTAAAAACAGAAAATCCACACCCTAAGGTACAGATAGTTAGTAAACATAGGCATATACTTTACTTTTTATTCCCTATAACATAATTATGATCATAGATACCCCCTCCCTAAAATGGGTTTACTCACGATCCCATGATTCTATATCGGGTTTTTTTTATCCAGGAACCATGGAAATGCACTGTTTGTATCTACATTCAACAACAATGACGTGCCCTATATTTGAATAATCTTAGTAATCACGAAAAAACAGTGTTTACATCGTGTCCATCCATTGGAAGGGATATAATCAAAAGTAACCATCGCTAAATTAAATCTTTATACATTGATATGATACTATTGATATTCATATTTCACTGTTTCTTTGATATGATTTTTCTTTTCGGAAACTGAAGGTTACTGTATAAAAAAGTGTCTATATTGCACGCTTCAGCATCGCTTGATTTATTGTACTCTGTGGACTTGTGTCGAAGCCACCGTCAACATGGGTGTTCTGTCCAATTCAAGACAAAAAAGTAATATTACAAAAGATTATTTTTCAGTATATGTGGTAATATCATCTGTGTGTAAAGGTTACGGGTGAAAAAAAAACGCACACCGTTATTTGCGCTTAACAGATATTATACTTTTTTTTTTCTTGGTAATAATTTTTCGGTTGAGGGTATTTTCCAAAGAAATTAGAGTATCAAAATGCATAGGCCCCACGTGATATAATTTCCCCATTTTCTACACTCGTCACACAAACAAATTTAAGATCATATACTGTTGTAGACATGGGTAGTTCTATGTCGAGAGTGCATTCCTTCATCGACAGGGGTTGGGTGTTAGGGGAGGAAAGGGGGGGGGGGGTGCCAGATATAATTTGAAAGAATCAAAATATTTCGGAGTGTGAAAATTCAGACTTGATATTATTTCCCCACACTCGTTTCGTACGACTCGTCACCCAAATAAATATAAAACCATTGGCAGCACCATTGCGAAGTGCATTACTTCATCGAAGGAAGGGATGGGACGGCGACGGGAGGGGGGGGGGGTGACAGACATAATTTTGAAGTATCGAAATTCATATTTGATATCATTTCCCCCCTCTAAGGCTCTATGCTTTTAGCCCAAACTCTGGTGGTAGCTGTCGGATTCGGTTGGATGTCTGACAAGGTCTTGACGGTAGGCCGAGCTTTTGACAGTCTCGGTCCGTCAGTAGTATACCGACCAACGGAAATCACCGATTTAGGATTAGACTCTCTTCTGATTGCTCTCCGTGATGTCGACAGAAACATATGTCATTTCGCTGCTCCTCGCCTACAATTCATGATTTGCATAATCATGACGAGGAATATGGGTAATGAGGACATCATCGTTTGGCCATCATCATCAAACTTCTAGAACTGTTGTTTTTTCTTTACTCCACCCACATGCACTGTCGGCAGCACTTAACACTAACTAGCTTGCATGCATATGGCACAATAAAAGAAATTGAACAAAATGATATTTAGAAAAAAAATATATCAAATAAATTATTCTTCAAACCCTCACTAATTGGATATTTAAGTGTTGTATTTGGTGGAAAATTTATTTGCGAAGTCTATTTTTGAAGTATGTTTTATGTTTCCTTATTTGATTGGAAGAATGAATTAGATAAATATAATTGAGATAAATTGTACTGGAATCGAATTGGATTGAAAGGAAATTAATTAAATTGAAAAAAATTCTTACGGCCTATTGTCTTTGACAAAGAAGAAATTACCTTTCTTTTTAAAATGCGTGATTTTAGTATTGTTCGTTCGGTGTCTTCGAATTTATGAGACTATGATCATAAGCGTCATTTAGTTACTAATTTCAAATTTGATTCTATTATTTTGTTTTTGTTCAGTTGTTTTATTTGATATGAAAGAAAGTAGTTGCATAGTGCTAGGCTTTTTAAAATTCAAAATTGTATTTATAACGTATTTCCTTTATTTGATTATGGATAGGTTTTGTAGAGAACCGGGTAGAGATGCAGCTAAAATGTTGAGATTGATATCTTTTTGAAAACGATGAGAGTGGACAAGTCGATGGCTTTTATGAGTTTACCAGTTCTCGAACGCGCACGATATACGCGAGGGGAAGAACTAAATAGTCGCATCATAAGTCGCTCACTTCGTAAATTTTAAAAGAGACTGAGTAAAAAAAACAAAAAAACGGAATATTAGGTAAAAAGGAAACATGTGTTTGTTTGGTAAGATTTTGTCCCATATTAGGCGAAATTCATGTGTTATGGGTAAATTTCGACGCAACGTGAATTTAACACAGTATGTGGTATAATTTCACATTTTTGTACCCAATATTGGGTAAACTTTCTGTATAAAGCTTCGGTAAGATAGTCCAAATTACTTTTTGATGATTTTCAGTTTATCTTTCACTTTTACCGACGGTAATTATTTATTCTGAGAATGTAATCTTACCTTAGGACATGGGAAGGTTTCCACCTTCCCGATTCCTTGTACAATGTTGTATAACTATATCATATTAAGTTGCAGGTGTAGCCAGAGATGTGAGATAGCCCCTAAATTCTTATTCTGAAGTCCGGAATAATTAAGACCACGGTCTAACTCTGTGTTCAAAGTATGGGAAGCCACAAATATCAAAACGTGGATGGTATTGTATATTTCTTATATATTTGCTATTTTTTTCCTCTGATGAAGAAATCTATTTTAGTTTTTATTCCAAGACAGTAATGGATGATTCGGGTGTCTAATAAAATCAACGTGCTCTGTTGTGGATTAGTGCGGCAATTAGCTAGCCATAATCAAATCTCAACTTCAGACCCGAGTTTGAATTAAAAGCGATTTCAGAATACGAGCAAATGGCTTCTCGTCTGTGACGTCACTAAGTTAAGCCTTCAAAAATCAAAAAATAACTCTGTTCTTAACCTTCCCTAATATTTTTCTTTGATATTTTTTATTACATTTTTTTTGGCCTTCATTAAAACAAACTTGTTATCATCGTGATCTTTCCCTGTAGCCAAAGAAGAACTAACCTGGGGGCCGTTTCATAAAGCTGTTCGTAAGTTAAGAGCGACTTTAAGAACGACTGGTGAACCTTTCTTACGCGCTAAACCATCGCCAATGAATATACCGTTTACCACAAGAAAGGATCACCAGTCGCTCTTAAAGTCGCTCTTAACTTACGAACATGTTTATGAAACACCCACCAGGAACATAATGGTAGTGGGTGAAAATCGAAGTTTCCTTCTGGGGAGGCTAGATGGGATGAGTAAAAAGCAGCTGGTGATTTACTTTCCGTCATCAAGAGCAATCTCCATTCATACAACATGACTCGGATGGGGGAGACATGATTGGGGGGTAAAAGCTCATGTTTGACAATGTTTAAGGTGCGGCGATACCCCCCCCCCCCCCCGCTTCAATAAATACACAAGGGACCAATCGTTGATAATCGGAGGAAACATTTTTTTTTACGCGCGAGCTAGAGGCGGTCGCTTGCATTCCTGAGACAAGCCCCCAAGACGGTGGATCAGCATCGTTTTGACGGCGCGAGAATGTGGGAGCAAAATATAATATATACATGTATGTGCAAGAATGTGTTGGTAGGGTCCCCATATGGCCCACAGATGGGGGTCTTGGGGCAATGGACCCCCGAAAATATCACGACCACGAAAAAAGGAGAGAAAGAAAGGAAAAATTGTGAAATGTGTTTTCTAAATTTTGTATCAAAACCGATTACGAAATTATATTTTGTATCACAAAATTTCATTTTTTTCTTGTTCGTTTCGCTCGTTCGCAGCTTTTGAAGATATTTTTTTCATGCCGAATGTTCTGAATCTTTATTTACCGAGTGACTTATTGGTGTTAAGTTATGTGGGTTATTTTCTCTCTGATTATTAAATTGTAGGATTTTGGCATGATAAAAGGACTCACCCCTCATATTGGCTTCAACTGCCAATTTGTGATGATGATCATTCATTATGAGTTATGATGGTTGAGCAGGCTCACTAGTAATCATCTGTACAATGATCATGATAATGCACCCTCCCCAAAAAAGGGTCGAATCCCCTTCTCCATCGTGCTTTCTCTTTCTCACCCTCACACCCCCCCCCCCTCTCTCTCTACCCCCTCGCATTATCATTTACCCCTTTTTCATGATCTATCCCACTTCTCGTGCATTTTGTAGTAGTCCATGCTCTTACGAACAAATTCACTTTGGAGAAAGTATGCATATCTGGACTGGATGGATATGACATCATCATTATGTTCCATTTAGAAAGTGCAAGGATAGGGCAATAGGAGCAATCCAACATGGACCCCTTGGTCCCCCCCCCAAAAAAAATCATCATCCACTTGAACTTCCGATAGACAGCCATTAAAGATGACCCATGTGGTAATGTCATCAGGAGAGCAGAGTTAAGGGGGCATGTCAGACCCGAAAATTTTGGTCAGCGTGTGTCGACGTACGTAGGCTATTGCAAGCCGTTTTTTGTTCCCAATTATTGATATCAAGAATGACCTTTGTAGTTGACTATACGAATGATTCTTCATGTAAAGAATTTGAATTCTTGATAGTTTGTGGTGATAGAAAAGAGAAATTCGTAATACCAAAAATAGAAAACTTAATATGAAGGAATGGGTTTTAAGGGGCAACCCTGGATAAATAAAACAGAAGAAATAAATAAATGAATGAATAAATAAATAAGAAAACGACTGGCCACAATTCCAATACGTTGGCCTACACTGTTTAAAACGTCCATGGGTGTGACAGCCTCTTACCAAGTTTACAATCTACCGAAGTCTGTGACATGCGAAGTATAGCTCCCTATCCCAAATTCATTCATGAGACGCCCTCCCTCATCCCTCCCTACCCCATTGGCGTACAGATGATTGGAGAGGAGGGCTTCTGGGAGGCACTGGACCCCTCTCCCCCCCCAAAAAAAAAACCCCACACAGTTAACAAAAACGGGGGAAAGGAAAGATTTTTCTGAATGTCACAAATTTAGTTGTTTTTTTTATCAAAAAGGTCAATTTTTTGCAATTTTGCTTGCTTCGCTCCCTCGCAGCTTTTCATAAATTTTTACCCCAATTGAAATCGAAGTAAAATTTTCGGGCGCTGAACTACATGCTGACCACATCAATTAGACCCCATTTTACGACTGTTTCAAACCAATTTGTAACAGACCACATCGAGAGGAGGGTCCATCTCCATCTCTTCACCTCAACGGTCATTCACGAACCAGACCACCATCCATCTTCGGCGATGACCTCAGCCGGGTTATTCACATTTTACAAGTCGATCTGGCGTTTGTTGGTTTAGGCGCGAGAGATCAGGGCGTCATGTTACCACCAAACATTAATGTCATTGCTCATAGGTACTTAACGTAATGCCAGAAACAGGTGCATGGAAGCGGAAATGACGATGAGCTCCATACATTTCCAATGTAAAGCTATAATTATGAATCACGAATATGATGGGATTTTGATCACCTCGCGTAAAGCGTAATGGCGGTGTACGAACGATTTGACCTTGTTAATTATTGCAATGGAGACAGTTTACTGATCTCGTTCAACTTATTTGATTGGTCGAAGGCGGGTCGATGTAATCACAAGTGTAGGTTTGACTGTAAGGTCATGTATGTGCAATAGTGATGAGATGCTAACATGCCATGCTCACTTTCTCCGAATATAAAGATCCGTGAATCGATGATTTCTGGTGTTTTTTGTATATATATTTTACTTTCCAAAGATGGAAGTGGAAGAAGCAATAGGCAATAAAATACAAGAACGGTCTGTTAATTCAAAACAAATTTGTCTTGTGAAACATCGAGTAGTCCTCACCCCCCCCCCACATTCACACACACACACACCAGCACACACGCACATTCTCTCCTGTGACTTTCTTAAAGCATTTTTTTTATATCTTTGTATGCATGTCATTCAATTCAGGGGGAAAAAATGATAGGTGACCTTCTTTGAAAGTTAATGTTTGTTTGATCAGATCACATGTCCCCGCCCCCATGTATGATTATTGAGCTATTAAAATAATCTTTCTCGGAGACCCGAAGCAACTATCGGAAATGCAAGAGGGGGTCATGGTGAACTTCTCCGGTGGTTGTTTTATGGATATGGTAGAGGAAATTTGAAGGACGTGGTGGACATTAAATTAACGAGGAATCCACAGTTCTTTGGTGTCAAAATGATTGTGTGAAATCAGTAAAAAAATAAAAATAAATGTGAAGTTTAAAGAAATCGCGACAGGAATAAGAAAGTTATGGCAGATTTAATCATAAATGATGAAATATCATATTAAAAAAGGGGATCACTAACAATGATAATCTCAAATTGGCAACTTTACTCTAGGAGATAACAAACTCGTGGTGAGGACAACTCCCATTTTTTCCCTCCTAAACAGACCTACCCTAATCGGTCCTAGCTTCATAGATAACATATCAATTATGTCTTACTTATAACCTTTTTAAAAACTTTTAGAAAAGATGAAATTTTAGATCTTTTCTGTATTGGAGCAAATGAATTAGTGGTCTTTACCCTACATTACAATGACGTCACCCAATTGGCCATAAGAAATCTTCATATAGGCATAATAGTTATAGTGATCACAAGTTTTTACAACTGTTAAAACTTCGTTACTGTCATAATTGTTCATCTCTCATTCCTTGATTTTTTTGGGGGGATTGGATTCCGAAGAAATGATGAATTTCGGTTGTGTTTTTTTTTAGCAGGTGATCCTGCATTTATTGGTAAATAATCATTTCAAGTTTACAATGATTTGAAATTCAGCATTATTGATCATATTAAAAACGTTATATATATGTCATAACAATAGAATAGATAATCATATACATCAATGATTATAAACAAGTCACAGTAATTTTAATACACGTATTTTGAGATATGAAGATGTTTCGAGATAATGAAAAGGTTGTGTTCGACGTCACCCTCCCGCTTACTGACTAATTTCTCTGTTGATCCTAATACAGTCTTATCATCTGATAATCGGGATTAACACCTCTGAAATTTGTGTTATGGCTACAAGTAGACCTGTACAATAAACTATGTCTACAGTGTTCTAATCATGCTAATAGAGCAGTCATTAATTCACGAGTATATATATACATAAGAGAAAATGTGATAGAGAAAACTGTTACAGTCTCCGTACGTCCAAACATTGTAAACGCTTCTTTTTATTGACGTTTTCTTCCTAATCTGCCATGTCTGCAGGGCCTATTTAATGTTACACCTCCTTTTCTTGTTGAAAATATTAGTGTTGCGGTAGGAAACATGGTTTTAGCAGAGCTGCTCTTGGTCTAATTAACATTTAGTCTAATGCCCATTTGGTCTAATTTCCACTTTGCCTTCATATTATTCTGCGCTTCAAAAATCTTTCTTTCATATAGAGTTCATCTAATCATGCATTATAGACAAATTGGTGAGACAAAGTGGATATTACACGAAATGGGCATTAAACTTGAAATTAGACTAAATGGTAAATAGGCTGAATGTCAATTAGAACAATTAGATCGTAGACGAACTGGTTGTAGACCAAATGCTAGATTCTTTTTTTTTTTAAATCACATCATGATTTACAATAAAACATATTACCATGGAGATATCAACGATGATATTTAGGACTTAAGGCTCCGAGATGTTATCATAAAAATATATAGTAACGATAAGGAGTTGACGTCGATACGCCTTGTTGTATCCCTCCTGACAGCGACAGTTGACTTTCTCACCAGTTCATGATAGTCCCCTACCCCTATCAGGGAGTCGTCAGAACTACTTGGTCCGAACCATGATTATGTTAACTGTAGACTGTATAGTGTGTTTAAGCGTAATTAGATTAACTTTCGGGACCATCCCCGTTTACCGTTATCTTCCCGTCTACGTCAGTGGTGTCTGGCGATCAGCCTTTCTTAACATTGGCGCCACCACGGGTGCGAGGTAATTCTCTGTACTGTGTGGCCTACTGGGTATATAGAAACATCAATCAATCGGACTTTACAAATACAAGATTTAAAAGTTATATCGGTTAGCAAAATAAAGTTAGTTTTTTTTTAAGGCTCACTTTTGTATTTACGCTATAGTTTAAAGGGATGGCCCGGGCTGAAAATGTTCATATCTAAATAAATAGAGTAAAATTCACAGAGCCAAATGATGAAAGTTTCATCTAAATCCGATAACAAATAACGAAGTTATTGAATTTTAAAGTTTATCAATATTTTGTGAAAACAGTTATATGCACATCGTCATGAATATTAATTAGGTGGGCAGATGATATCACATCCCCACTTTCCTTTTTCGTATGTTATTACATGAAATTATATATGTTTCATTTTTTCATACATGTGTAAATGATATGTCTCCATTATTATGATATAAGTTGCAGCAATACATAACTAATGCACTTAATCGGTTGTCAATCCAATTGTTTTGGTTCTTGGTAGAAATTTTTTGAATAAACCTAATTTCATATAATAAAATACAAAAAAGAACTAGTGGGGATAAGACATCATCAGCCCATCTAATGAATATTCATAAAGACATGCCTAAAACTGTTTTACCGGAATAATACAAATCTTTAAATTCAATAACTTCGTTATTTGTTATCCGATTTTGATCAAATTTTCAGCATTTTGCTCTGAATTTTACTCCATTTATTGAGGTATAAATATTTTCAGCCTGGAACATCCCTTTAAATATGCAAACCTGAAACTTTCCAATATGGGGAGCAGTTTTAGACTTAACCTTGAATATCCCGAGCTAAATTAAACAACTCATTAATTTTCAGTGATCGGATCTTGTAAACGTCTAGGAAATAGAAAGTATTTTGTCACTTAGAGATGGTAAACTTTATACAATTGTAAATATCTGCGTGACCTTGGGAGTATTTGCAAATAAGGTAATTTGAGACAAATATGGAACGATATCAATATAATTCGAAGCAATCATTTTAGGTTGGACTGGGAGTTTTCGAGTGGATATGAAAGTTATCCTCCTATGTTATGACTTGACTTTCAATTTATCTTCAACTATACACTGTGTAAATACTCTAAATATTGTCGTATTTCATTTATACGAAAGAATGTTTAATTAAATTTCAAAAGTCTTCTTGTCGATTATTATTGAATGCAATGTTTTCCCGAACATGATAAGGGGATCCTTTCTAGATCTAATCACTTCGTATCATTTTTGACGATTATTTTTAATAACTTTGTTATCACAAACTGATGAAAATCGATGATTTCGGATTAAAACTTGTTACGAAGGATAATCATCTCGAATGGATGCAGCAGCGATTTGCATCCAGGGCCCACCAGGTCACCAAAGCTGGAAGATAACGTATCACCAGGTAGTTGGGAGTTAGAGGTTGGCTCCAGTCTCCATATTATCGCATCCCAATGACGTCACACTTTATCATATCAATTAGCTTAATCAGCCGATATATAGATTACCCCGCCCTTTCTCATAAACTCCCACTCTTTCCCCATCTTCATTACACCATGGACCTACTTTATTACAAAGAAAAGGCTACACCTATTCATAAAGCTCATGTGTGGTCAAGTGTCCACTTTATTCTGGTCGAATTGATACATCATCGTCTCTGGCCACCAGACTGGACACAGCAGGGCTAGTGAGTCACGTGACGTCGGGGAGCGGTCACTTTTCACTTCTGCGTCACCTTATCTCGTTGCCCAGAAAACGAATTTGTTTGCTAATGGTTGCTAAGATACTATCAACAAAACACTAACTTTCCACGATACCCGAAACGTTTGGTTCTTAGAAGTAATGAATTTCCAATATATTATTTCATATCACCAATGGCTACAGGGCACCAAAGATATCGAATGGCTCCAAGATAATTTTCAAATTTCAAGTAATAGTTTGTTTATAAAAAGGAATCTCGTCACCCTATCGGGCAAAGTTAATTTCGTTGGTTTATGCAAGTTTATTTGATAGCTGTTCGGGTGCGCCAAACTTTTTGGCATCTGGTTTTACTATTTCACAATATAACCAGTCGCATATATGCCGCTATAATTCATGTGAATTAGAAATAGCAATGGATCATCTCGCATTTAAATTAAGCAAACGTTAAATCGAAAATAAGATGGCATGCCAAAAGCAGTAATAACTTCCGGAATAGAATCCTATTACATCAAGGTTGGTGCAACACTTGAACTATTATTGGAAACTTGTGAATTTGTTAATATTTTTGTGATTATTATTTAGTTGGCATAATGTATAATGACTGTATAACATCAATTTTGTCTTCCGCTTTCGTCGTTCTTTCCAGAAGCTGTGGAAGTGTAACATTAAAAGTCTTACTGCAACAAGTATTATTCTTCCTCATGTTCGTGCTTACCCACGGATTTAGCTAAATCCTTCTAATCAACATTTTCGGACACAAATCTCGATAGCAAATAACTCTCCAAAAGAAGAAAAATGCACTGATTGGAGCAGAACGTGTATTTGAATCCTGCGCAATTATTCGCTCATTGGTAAACCAAAATGCATGTAATAATCACATTCGCATGCTTGTTTGAAGGCGTGTCAAAAAACTACGTTGATATATTGACCAAAAAGCTTTATTCGTCAGTCACTGCTAAGCAGTGAATGAGTTTACTGGTCAGCATGCAAACAGATATAAGAACCAAAACCAAGAGTTGGGCAAACAATTCAACGAAAATCAATGATTAAATTGGGAGGGAAAATGAGAAAAGGGAAAATCGGAGGCAATAGTCTAGTGTTGAGTACTTGTGTGAATGATAGACGTGTCAATCAGGTTTAATTAATCCTATTTGAAGAGCCATCGGCATTTGATTGACACCGTCTAAAAAATAGGGGAATTACAGATTTATATATTATTGTATCGGTTTACAATATGGTTCAGGATGGTTAAGGATACTTGTATGTGTACCCATGTGTAGTTTGAGCAGTGAAATTACTTTTAATTTCACACCGATGATAGAGATGTTATGATAGTTATGATGTCCTGGAGTAAAGCTTTTGTATAATGTGAATGATGATTGGATTGTCATTTCCCCAGATCATGTATCAATTTTTCAGAGATGTGGCGACTGTTTGAACCTTTTCATAATACAAAAATATATATACATTAAATATTGTATCGTCATATACCACTTGCGTACAGGTGTGGGGGGCCTTGGGGGCCATGGACCCCCCAAATTTTTCAAGACTAAAATGTAGATAAAGAAAGAAAAGGAAAGGGAAATAAGAGTGAAATTTTATCTGATTTCAGAAATTTGTCTAAATCTAACACAATCATTAGAGTTTTGTTTCAAAAAAGGTTATATTTTGCCCGCTCGCAGCTTTTAGAAATTTTACCCCGTACTCCATGTCCATCCCCCAAAAAAAAAAATTGGCTCACTGCGCCGCTTTCAAATACAACGTTGTCGGAATTAGCGTTGTATTTTTTTTTACAACCCATTCTATTTTATACATCACTTATAAGATAAGAAACACATGCCCCAGAAACCAAACCGGCCTTCTTCCGTCAAAGAACATTAGACGTAGAATTCAAAGTAAATTGTTTGATAAAAGATGAACGGAAGTGTGTACTGAGTGTCATCAAGATAATGGTGTACTCACTTCAAATTGTCACCGCAGGCCTGAAACCACTAACTGCTTTTGCGATATCTTCCAAGAGGTGACTGCCAACCTCCCTGGTAAGATCATCGAACTTCGAGGCGGTCTGAAGGTTTTTTTTATTGTTTTATCAACACTTTGTTTCTACGCGATCTGCCATATCAATAATACTATGAGAGCAGCGAAAACGCGCGATAAAGTTGTTTTTATTTGAAATCGTTTCTTCTTGAATTAATTAGATTTGAAAAGAGATCAATTGGGCCTCTTTCTTGCAGATGCAGGTAGCATGAGATTCCCCAATAAAAATAGTAGTATTTTACCATGGCATTTCCTATTGGCGGTGAAATCGACTGGAAAATAACGAAGGTGCTAATTTTTCACTCGTTGTTCAAAATGAAAAATATTAAGGGAAATGTTCATACCTTATAGTTTGGCTTGAGACATTCACGAAACTTAACCAACTAAGCCTACATCAATAAGAAGCCTGTATTATTTTTTTTTTAATGACTCAATGACTTTCATGAGTTCTCTTATTGGGTATATTTCAATATTACAATGGTTCTCATCGAGTGTTACATAATACCCCATCACACAAATGGTAAAACGGGTTTTCAATTAGCAATTGTGACGCGGAACATTCGTTTCTCGCGCGGCGTGTGTGGCCCCTTCTCAAAACTTGGATGATCTCTGCATGATCTGTTTGCATAAACATTTCCGGTACTTACGGTATCACGGTCCCGTAACAATGGAGTCCCGCCCCGCCCCCTCGTTATCTTGTCAAGACTACTTCTGTCGCGAGAGCGAACGAGCCATGGCACCAGAGGGACAGTCCTTGTTGCCGATGGGCGTACGTATGCTCCCACCCCAAATAAACATGAGAAAAGTCTGGAAGCCTTATCCCACCCTCCTTGCCATGCTTATCTTGTCAAGTCTGGATCCCTGGGCCTGGGGCGAATGCGAATGGGTTTTGGTACCAGTTGGCCAGCTCAGCCCCACCCCTGCCTATCTTTTTTATACAAACGGAGTGTGACATCAGTGTGACTGTCCTTGATGTCGAAAGGGGGTATGTCACACCCCAAAATAAACATGATAGTTTCGAGTCTTATCCCTCCCTCTTTATCTTATCAAGTGTGGCTCCCTGGGGGCGAAAGCGAACGGATTTCACATCCTTGTCTTTGAAAGTAAGGATGTGAACGGGGTCCATCCCCTCTGCTCTTTATTTTTTGTCAAGTATGGATAGCTGGTTAGGATATGAACGAGATGTGGCACCAGTGTAGTAGCTCTGCCCCCCCCCCTCTTTATCCAGTCAGTCCGCTAGCCCCTGTGTTAATGAGCAAATGAGCAAGATTTATCCAAGTCCTCTCGTGGCTGAATTCATGTCCCTGCAAAATCTCGTGAATTGTGAGACTTTCTTTCTCAAAGAATTTAACCACTTTCTCCTTGAGTAATATTGGTTATTTTTGTACCATGGGCAAGAGTAAATGTTACCCTTTTATATTGGTCATTTCTTTTGAATGAAATATTTTGATAAATAAGTGAATTTTTCACCTGAAAAGATGCATCAAACAGAATTTTCTTCCTCTGTTTTCACTTGCAAATTGTGCAACATTTTGTGTTTTAGGCACCAACATTATTTATATCATCAGAAAGCTCAAACTCTGTACTTTCTTACAATGTCACTCTTGATATGTGGCATCTTTTAGATGGGTCAGCAGCCAGTTATTTCCATCAAGATGCAAGACGAGATTTCTGAGTAACATAAAATCCAGAGTTCTGATTGGCTGAATACTGTTTTCAAAACAAACAGGCGCGGGTAATTTGAAGAGATTACCACATGGTGAGTGTGACCTTGCAGAGGCCCAGTGTGGGGAACATTGGAATTTGCGTGGGTGTGTGGTCTATGACCAATCAGAGCGCAGTATTCTTGTTTTTGAGCTGCAAACTGTACTTGGCCTATGAAAAGCTGGCTGCTGACCCATCTAAAATACATCTTCTTATAAAAATTATATCATATTAAAGCTTAGATCTTCAGCTTTATCATGATTTAAAAATCATTTGTGCCTAAACAGAAATTAAGTGTGAAAACAACAACTTTTGTTGCATGAAAAAAAATATTTTGTTTCATGTTTTAGATCAAAAGTTTTTCCTATATTACAACATTCTTTTAAAAATCCAAACACATGACCTAAAAGAAAGATTCTTCTTCTTTACAAAGATACCAAAAACATGAAATTTTGTCAATATTTAGAGCAGCAATGGCCGAATAAAAAGAGGTGTTTTGGTTCGCACCAAGCTCATTAACTATGCAAAAACCCTCTTGTCATGAATATCACTTGGATAAAAGAAGCTACTTTTTCAGGGCTTGCGGACTGACTGTATCTTGACGATGTGATTACTGATGATGATTTGAATGGGGTGCGGCACCAGTTGAGCAGCTCTACCCCACCCTCCCTACCTCGTCCATAATAATGAATCTCTTGATAAGGATGCGAACGGGGTGTGACACCAGTGGACTGCCGGGGTTGCTCGTTTTAATTTCATGACTCACCCAGTATAGAACCTACCCCTTTACAAAAAAAAATATCCTTACTCCTGATCTGCTTATGTACATTTCTGTCACCTATCACGTCTCGTTAGACCACATTGGTGAACGAGCTTTCAAACAACATTTGCGTAACCTTCAATCACATGGGCATAAACATTGGGCACCGGTGGTCATCGACACACCTTACTCGGATCATGGACCTAATGCTCGGATCGGTTTCACAACCGCGTAGGTGGCGATAAAAGGTGTCTTCACGAAATGAACCGATTTATTACAAGGTTTCATTTTGATACATTGACATCGGATGAGACAACAAAACCCCATCACCTTGAAGATGAATGCCAGTTGTGGTGAAGATTACAGTGTTTATATATAATTTTATAGAATTTTGCTGATTATTTTACTCTACTTATATCATATTACCCTTGTATAAAATTTTGATAGGGGGTCTACATTTTACAAGCTTTGCTTTTTAGTAGGCCCCTCCACTTTTTTCATTTCATTGCTACGTTTCAATCCTGTGTGTTATGCATTTTTTCAGTGTGAAAATGATTTATTATAAATGTACTTTGATGATTGTGGAATATGAATATATCAATAAATAAAATAAATAAATAAATAAAATGAGTTCGTACAGAATTTTATAAAATGACCACCAAAGAATCAGTATATATAATATATATGTGCCAAAGGATTCTAAAAGAAACTGTGTTATTAGCAAAGTAACTTATGCATGGCATTCCTGGAAAATGTGTCAAGAAACAATAATACACTGACCCACATGTGCTTATCTGTGTATAGTGATCCTCAGTATGGTCGTTTTAGCTTAGATTTTAATTTAACAATATTCAGTTTATGTAACTTTATACCCGAAATACATTGATATCGTGACATTTAACCTTGGTTTTACAGATTTTCTCATCAAATCAGTGTTTACTGCTACTACTTTATTTTAACTTTAATTAACCTATCAATTGCACCCACCCCATCCCTCCCTCATCAATGTTTTGGTGATTAAAAAAAATGTACCGGGCAATTTCTCATTGCAAAGGGTTCTAGGAATAGAACGCATTGGAATATTTGGGCTTTTCCCTCGGAATGCAAGAAAATGACCCACGTTAGCTTTGAGCCAACATATTTATTCTCCCCCCCCCCCCATGTTGTAATCCAAATAAGTTACGTCACACATCGTCCGTTACAAATGGTTCGGCGTTTGTTATTCAGTATGTATCATGGAGTTACTGTACATAAATCACAAACCAGATAAAATAGTTTGTCTAATAAAACAGAATGTTAATGTTCTAATGTTATAGGGTCTGGGTAATGTTTGTGGATTCTGATTTTCTCAAGTTCAACTATTTGAGGTCACATGCGAAGAGCTTTACCGAATGTTGTTTAAATAAGCGCTCTCAGAAAATAATTTTTTTTTCCTTTAATGCTTTTTAAAATCAGTTACCGTGAAGATATAAAAACGGACCCATGATCGAACCTTGTGGTACACCACAAATGATATACTGTTAATGAGAACTAACTGAATTTATAATATTTCGTTGCCTATTAGATATATAAGTTTCTAACCAATTTAGGGTAGTACCTCTCACTTCAAAATATTTGAATTTATAAAGTAATGATGATCAAAGGGAATAAATCTATATACACAGATACAAACATTTCCCAACTAAATCTGATTGATTTATTGCTATTGATAATTATTCGAGATGTAAACTTGAGGCAAAACGTTCAAGCATTCTTGGATTTTTATTCCCACCTTCGAACATGCCGAACAATTATCAAGTGAATTCTACTATTGTAGCTTTATTACCCTTTTTGCTAAATATTTCACCTTCATAAAACAATTATTTGTAGGAGAGAAATAAATATGAGAGTTTTGTTTGTGATTGGCAACAGCAAAATCTGCCACATTGCTGACATATCTACGCACAACTTCCACCAATAATGACAAACCAAACAACTCACTATCGCTATTCTCGTATCTATTCTTAGCGCAGTTGATTTGAAAGGATTGCATTCATATCAATGTTATATTCTCTCTGTGTTTTTCCCCAGCCTTTGATCGCACCTTTACTATTGAAATTGATATGGTTGGTACCTGAGTCTAAAAGCTGATGCATTCCTGGCATATCTTCATGCATCTTCTTCGGTTTCAACCCAGTTTCACGCCACCTCTGTGTGTAAGGAACGTGATGAGCAAATCCTCTCTTTCAGAATAAGGTAAGACTATAAAATATAATGTACGGTTATACAAAAGCCTATATTTCAAAATCAATTGAAGGTAGTGATTCATAACCATTCTTCTCATAATACTTGATGAATAAAATGAATTTGCACCAGACGTATCTCCATGGACGTCATCACAATAGTTTATTTTTAAAACATGTTTTTCACCGTGTTAGTGTTCTATGTTTGTGTTTCTTATGCCAGTATGTCATGTTCTCTTGGATACCGGCTTGGATATATATGATTCAACAAGCACCAACATCGGGCGTTAATAAGTCACCCGTGTGAACACATCATTTGTAGATATACTGATACCTATTTAAATTTCAATCTTTATTTCCAATGTCGATAATACATTCACATTACAGATGACATTAATATCAACAGCACGTTTACATGAATGTAGCCTAAGTTGACTAAGTAGTGGTCTGGTTCAAGACCTATTGGCACGAAAGCACTTATCCAAGTATCAGATTCCTCGGATCCCTCGGATAGGGACTCTATCCGCTGGACCTCATGTTACTTCTTAATGATTAACATGTTTAAGGAGCGAGTAGTCAGTTGATTTAAAAATGGCAACAAAATTATTTTGGCGCACACCCAAAGTTGGAGCCAGTTATTAGGGAGTTTCGCAACGGGACGCACGACACTTTCAAGAACACAGAAAATGTATTGAAAATGTCCGTCAAATTACAAAGAGCAGCAGGGAGTTCTTAAAAAATATTGGAGAACCGGAACAGCAGTTTTATCCAAATTTTCAGAGTCTGGGACTCTGTTTTGATTCACCGATTTTCGACAAATACTTATTGGCTGTTCTTTAATATAAAAAGCATTTGAAAATACATTTTCTATGTTCTTGAATTCGTCGTGCATCGTCTACCGAAAACTCCCTATTAGCGCAACCTTGCGTCAATAATTCAACACCCTGAGCATGCAGGTGCAAAGGTTAAAAAGGCGATTCGATAAATAGGAATGTGACGTAGGCGTGACGGTTACCTGACGAGTGTGTTATGGAGATATAAACACGGCCCCAAAACAAAAACATGCTTATTCTATCTCCAAGGTAACTGATATATTGATCTTGTTTAATAACATCCCCACCCATCCCATGACAATAGAATTATGTGAAAACCGAGGTGATTGGAATTCTTGACATATATTATTTCATATACCTCCTGATTAAAAGGAGCAACTTATCAATTTGGTTTATTTTTGTCATCTACACTTCATATGCTATCATATGTATTTTTCTGCATGATGATAAATGAGATCCCGATTGAAACTAAATCAACAAGTGGGTCTTCACACAAGACTAGCACATACAAGACTTGTTATATCTGCAGACACATTTCATTTAGTCTGCAGATCGAAACTTTGATCAACAAGCGGGTCTTTCTTCACCCAAGACTAGCGCATATAATACTTGGTGTTTTTGCCTATAAGTCATTGTAGGCTGCGCATTCAGCCCACTTAAAGGAGAATGAAACCCTTGAAACCAGCTGAATCCATATCAAAGAAAAAATTCAAAGAAACATATTGTTGAAAGTTTGAGGAAGATTGAATGAATAATAAGAAAGTTATGAGCATTTGAATATTGAGATCACTAATGCCATGTAGATCCTCCCATTGGCAATGCGACCAAGATCTGTGATGTCACACACGTACAACTCCCTCATTGCTTTAGTACTTATTTCACTTATATTCTCACTTATTATAAAATCTATCACAAGGTGAGGTGTTCTCTTTATGAGAGGACAAGTACAGAGGTTTCACAACATTATATCATTGATGAATCGTTTGTCATATGATTAGAATGAGCAAAAAGAGATGTTTTGGGGTATATTTTCAGTGTCCAAAAGGGGAGAGTTGTTCATCTGTGATATCATAGATCTTGGTTGCGTTGCCAATGGGAGGATCTCCATAGCATTAGTGATCTCGACATTCAAATGCTCATAACTCTTCTATTGCTAGTCCTATTTTACTCAAACTTTTGTTGATCTTATTCTTTGATTTTTCTGCTTTCACAAAAGCTAACTTGCTCCAAGAGTTTCATTCTCCTTTAACTCGAGTGGAGGGTTTGGACAGCAGACTAGTAGCATACTTGGGGTATGTCCATTTTATCACGTAGCGCGGGAGAGAGTGCAGCACCTTGGATGATGAGCGAATCAATCCTATGACGACATTCAGCCGAAACCAGATAGCATAATGTCTGTCACCTTTCAACTTTGACCCCATCGTGTCCCCACTGTAAACCCCCGAGTCAAGATATAGTTTTCGCTGATGAAGAGCTCCGTGATACGGATGGTAAAGAAAATGATAAAGAATGATGCTATTGGCGTTGCGATGACAACCCGTTCTTTTAACTACTAAGAATTAAATATATAAATATTCTTGCTCTATTTCTTCAAAGATTCATATATCTTTTTTCCCAATATTGCCTCATAAAAATGTTTAGTGGAAAATCTGTCAGCATAGCAATGTTTAATAAATAGATTTTTTGAACGTGTGTGTACATTTACAAATTGTGCAGAGTGAATATTGAAAAAATGAAATAAAGATGGAACATATTTATGAAAATCATGTTTACAAGGATATTTAAAAAGGAGATTCATTATTCTTTTTGTAATGTATTCCGTATATCAATCCCTGCAGAGGGAACTTCCGAAAACCAGATAATTGAAAATGATCTGCGCATGCCCAGTCCACTAGTTTTAGTGCTTGTATTATGCATGCCTCTGATTGGTTAAATGTTTAGTTGCTTTGTCACGTGACTTGAGTGCACGCGTCGTTCGCGATTTCTACGCATCACAACGAGGTGATGCGATCTATTCACGTAGGTCTATGGACCTTGTACAGTAAGGTGCAGATTCGAATCCTGCTATAGGACACGATGGTCCTTTGCAAAATCCACATTGTATACTATTTGGCAGAATAATTCAGATACAGATACAAAGATCGAGTCTGTGAGCTGACCCGTGACCTTGATGAACTCCAACAGTATTCTCGCCGCAACAACATTCGTATCTTTGGGCTTCCAGAAAAACCTGACGAAGACACTGATCATCTTGTGTGTAGTGTAGCTGAAAGGATTGGTATACATATCTCACCGCAGGATATAGACCGTTCCCATCGTATAGGGAAGAAACTCACTCATGGATATGAATCTTCATCAACAGATAAAGTGCCAAGAAATTCCTACGCCGGTGCTGCTAGCAACACCCAGGAGAAGCCAATTCCACCCCGCCCAGTCATTGTTAAGTTTATCTCTTACAAATCCAAACTGGCTTTTATTAAGAATCGACGTAAATTAAAGGGATCTAAAGTAGTAGTATCAGAGGACCTGACGAAAAGGAACGCCAATTTGCTATCACAAACAGCTCGCAATGAAAAAGTACGCTCGGCCTGGACAATGGATGGAAGAATATTTGCCTTAATCAAAACAACAAATGGCAAAGAAATACGTAAACTCATTACATCTCACACCGCTCTGTCAAACCTGTAGTCACAGGATTTTGCAATTTTGTAGTCCCAATTCGCTGACACTACCGGGTAATCAATGTTCTGCATCTGAAGGTTATTTTTACCTTGAACCACTGCATCCATGTACTGTTTGCAGATTTATGTTTTGAGGTTTGATATTTAATGATAATTTTGTATACATACATGTCTATACTTATATCCATATGTATCAATCCACATCTATCAATATCAATATTTTCGTACAGGCTGTGTGACCTTGATCCAGTACATTCTTGTACCGGTAACTGTTTGTTTGTACTTTAACATGCCTTTGAGCTGCATGTATGATACTTATTGGTAGTATTATGTTTACATCTACATCAATATCAACCTGCATATCAACACCAATAACATCCATGAACATCAATAACTACATCGACATGTATATCGATATTTTAAGTCTGAGGTTATATTTATTGAGTGTACTGAACTTACATATATCTACATCAACATGTATAATAACAACAACTGTACATCAATACCTACATCTATCTACGGTATATCAATATTTTTGCATCCAGTACATGTACATCTTTCTAGATTGGTTGTTTGTGCTTTACGCCGTTGGTAGCACTGTATTTACATTTGTACATCAATATCTACATATATATCAACACCAACATGAACATCAATAACTATAACTACATCTATCAATATCATTACTTAATACATATGTCTGACCTTGATCCAATACACTTTTGCATTGTTTGCTTAAGTACTCATATGCCTTTGAGGTATGTTATTTATTGACTGTATTGTATTTACATTAATCTACATCAATAGCTACATGTATATCAACACCAATACCCATGTACATCTACATCTATCAATACTTTGCATGTAAAGGGTGTTTGACCTTGATCAAGTACATCCTTGTATTGTTTGTTTGTTCTTGATGACTTGATTGCATTTTACTTACATTTATCTACATCAATTTATCAACACCAATATTTACGTACATCAATATCGATATCTTCAATATTTTCTTAAGTTTAAAGGCTGTTCTACAGTGTACCTTGAATCAGTACATCCTTGTAATGTTTGTTTGTACTGTACATGCTTTTGAGGTGTTATATTTATTGATGGTATTGGGTTTACATTTATCAACATCAATAATTACATAGATGTATTTCAGCACTAATATCCGTGCACATCAATATTCACATATACATGTAAATATCAATATTTCTTGCATTGACATGTAATGCATGATTAACCTTGACGAGGTACATGTACATTGTTTATGTGCTTGTACTTCCATGTATGCCTTTTGAGGTATGAAATTTACTTATAGTATTGCATTTACATTTATCGACATTAATATCTCTGCATACTAATATCAACACCAACATCCATGTACATCAACATCTATATCAATATTCTTGCACAATATATTAAAAGGCTGTTTGACCTTGATCCATTACATCCTTGTATTTAATTGTACAATATGCCTTACATATTTCAGTGTATCTTAAAAGTATAGACATCCAAGAATATTACTGCGTTATTCCAAGCTGTGTGTGTTATTTCCAGAAGATAGGTCTTATTAATAGCTCCCTTTTTTTAACTATGTATTTTGCAGATTCTAGTCATTATATTTGAAAAGACACATTGTTATAATTCCTATTTTCCATGTTATATTCCTTATAATTCTGCATTTGTTTGTTTGTTTTTATTTGTTATCTTTAACTGTTGTTGCTCCCCTCTTAGTTAGGTGTTATTCAATTTATTTTTTTTTCTTCTTTCTTTGACTTCCATTTACGTACCTACATTTACATGTCTAGCCGTACATCATGTTGTACTTGTGAAATTATATGTGACCGAAACCATAGTCAAGCTGACTCATATGATTTTATATGTTCCATTTGCAATGGAAAACTCCTTCCTTTTAACCATATTATTGAAGATGATGAGTTTTTATGGGCACTACAACAGTTTTTTCATATGAATAAGAGTATTCCATATGCTAATGTTCAAAATCTTAAAATCAATCCTTTTGTAATGCATAACAACCTCAAAGACGTTCATTATTCTCTCAATCTAAATGCACAATCTGTAGAAGATATATCACAGGATGAGACATTTCATTTCCCAACAAATCCATGTTCATATTATCTTCCTGATGATTTTTGTAATAAATATAATAACTCTGACGATAGACTATCTCTATTACACTTAAATGCAAGGAGTCTCTGCTCAAATTTTAGTAAACTTGAGGAGTTACTGACTTCCCTTGATTTTTCGTTTTCTGTGATAGGAATATCAGAAACATGGCTGAATTCTTTCATGTTAACGTCTATTTATAATATATCTAATTACTCATTTGTTCACACATGTCGAGATTCCAAGACTGGTGGGGGTGTTGCCTTGTATATTTCCGAAAACGTTGAATTCCTTGAAAGACCAGATCTGACTGTAAATAATTTATTTCTTCAAACTGTTTTTATTGAAATTGTCAATGTTAACTCTAAGAATATAATTGTTGGGAATGTCTATAGACCTCCCAATACAGAAATTGACTTGTTTTTACATGATATGGATTCTCTGCTTTCTAAAATACACAATGAAAAAAAAATACTATACTTAATGGGAGATTACAATATCAATTTGTTAAATACTGATAGACACACTAAAAGCAAAGAGTTTGCTGATAATATGTTCTCATACAATTTATTCCCAGTAATCACCAAGCCTACACGCATATCATATAAATCTGCTACTATAATAGATAATATTTTTACAAATGCAATCCAATTTGAATATGATAGTGGGCTACTATATTCTGACATTTCAGATCATTTCCCAATATTTTATGTTGCAAAAAAGTTTAATAATATTTCGATTTCAAGGGAACCCCGCCTGAAGAGAATGATAAATGATGATGGGATCGATTGCTTAAAAAAGAAATTGAGCTGTCTAGACTGGAAACCAATCTATGCATCCAACGATGTCAACCATGCCTATGATCTGTTTTACTCAATTTTTTATGATGCTTATAATGAATGTCTTCCTACTGTTAACAGTAAAAAAAAAAAACACGATTTCACAAACCTTGGATTTCTTCTGGCATCTTGAAATCTATAAACAAAAAAAATATCCTATATAAAAATTTTCACAGATACTCTGGACCAGAAAAGATTTAAAAAAGGAAAGAAGAAAAATACAAAAGCTACAAAAACTGTTTGGTAAAAGTAATTCGGTTTGCAAAAAGAGAATATTATAATAAAAAATTTAACACCTTAAGAGGTAACATGAAGAAAACATGGCAAGAAATTAATAACATATTGGGGAAAAAAGCTCAAATTTCTCTACCAACCAAAATGTTTTACAATAATGAATCTTTTGATACCAATCAAATGAAATCTAATTATTTCAACAGATATTTTGCAAATTTGGGCAAAAATCTTGCTCAAGTCATCCCTGACCCCCACACAGAGTTCATGTCTTTTTTAGGAGACAACAATATTCATTCAATGTTTTTTAAACCAACCAATATAAATGAAATACTAAAGATCTGCTCCTCCTTGAAATCAACGTTTTCCTGTGGCTCTGATGATATTATCCCATCTATTGTGAAAAAATGTATTTATCAATGTGTCCATCCACTGTGCCATATATATAATATGTCTCTTGAATATGGTGAAGTTCCTAATGCATTTAAAATAGCTAAAATTGTTCCAATTTTCAAAAAGGGTGATCGTAAAGACATTGTTAACTATAGACCAATTTCTGTTTTACCCATCTTCTCAAAGATACTAGAAAAAATTGTTTTTGAACGTTTGTACAGCTTTTTGAATCATAACAATATATTAATCTCACAACAATTTGGTTTTCGTAAAAGATATTCAACATACATGCCAATATTTCACATGTATGATCGTATAATGCAAGAAATAGATAAGGGTAATCTCACCATTGGTATATTTTTGGATCTCTCGAAAGCATTTGACACCGTTGACCATGACATACTTCTTAAAAAAATGAAACATTATGGGATAAGAGGTCTCGCTCTTGATTGGTTTGATAATTATTTATCAAATCGCATGCAGTATGTTGTGGTCAACGGTGTCAAGTCAACTTTCAGTCATGTATCACACGGCGTTCCGCAAGGGTCTGTCCTCGGCCCCTTGCTTTTCCTTTTGTATATCAATGACCTTGTAAATTGTTCCTCAATTCTTAATTTCATACTCTTTGCTGATGATACCAGTATTACTCTTTCTCAAAAAAATATTATTCCTCTCATTAACACCATAAACATTGAACTTCGTAAAGTCGTTGTCTGGCTTCAATGCAATAAACTTTCACTGAACCTTGAAAAAACTAAATTTGTACTATTTAAAACACAAACTAAAAAAATTGGTAATGACATTCCTCCAGTTATTATGGATGGCAAGATTATTTCCCAGGTATCAAATATAAATTTTTTAGGTATCAAGATCAATGAATTTCTATCCTGGAAACCTCATATTGATGAATTATGCACTCGTTTATCAAAAAGTACTGGTGTCCTCCGCAAACTTAAGTTTATTTTACCCAGACATGTATTAATTTCACTTTATAATACTTTGGTTTTACCCCATCTCACTTATTGCTGTATGCTATGGGGGAATGGATTCAAAACACATTTACATAGATTATTTCTTATTCAAAAAAGGTTAATCAGAACAGTTTGTAATGCACATTTCAATAGTCACACAAACAAGTTATTTCTTGATTGTAAAATATTGAAAATTTCTGACTTGGTTCTTATGTATACTTATATATTTATGTACAATTACCATTCAAATCTCTTGCCAAATATTTTTGATAATCTCTTCAACACAAATGCCTCTTTCCATTCATACTTTACGCGTCATTCAGCAGATCTTCACCAATATCTTCCAAAAACTAAAATTTCCCAAAATTCTCTACGTTGTAGAGGAATTAAGCTGTGGAATGATTTAAATAATGATATTAAACAAAGTAAAACCATAAATAAGTTTAAAATACTCTTGAAAGTTGAATTTTTTGCTCAGTATAAAAACTCCTGCCAATAGCACACTGTAGGTCACTATTATTTATAATTATTACTTCTAGTTTGCTTGTTTGTTTATTTCCCCTATGTTAGCCCATTGTTTTTTTGTTTTTTGTTTTTTTTTAAATTGTATTTCAATGTTATTTGTTGTTCACTCTTTATGTACATGTATGTATTATATTAATTTGTATTTGATTGTACCATGGTGGTGCCCCACTCACAAGTTTTTTTTAATGAAAACTTCTAGGGGCTCCCAATCCCATGTTTTTACCTAATTTGTATATACCTGTATTTTTATGATTGATTGATTGAAATAAATTTTGAATTGAAATTGAATTTGAATTGAAATTGAACAATCCCTAGAGTAGGCCTGGGAAACAAAGTGTAACCGTTTCGATCTAGACGCAGATCTCCCACAACTCGGCCGAATCCAAACATGCCAAAGGAGATGCAGAGGGGCAAATAAGTCTTCTATACTTTATGCCCAACATCAAGGTAAATCAAGATGAAAACATGTTGAATGCAGTAAATACACTGGGAGCCACAATGGTTACCGTTGTTAATATCCACAAAGTAATTTATCACTTTTAAAACGTCTTATCCAAACGTTGAAATGATAAGCTTTCCTGACACGGGAATAAACAAACCATTTTACCATATTGCAAAGAAAAATCAACTCGAGTTCGATGGTCAACTATCTCTTTAAAGGGAGATGATGGAGGTCTTGATCTTTGTTGTCAAGGAAGAGAGGGAGCAGAAAGCAAGTCGGATATGGGTGGAGCTCGCTCAAGAGATGGATGTTGAGGATTAGAGTAGAGTAATACAAACCTCCCTCTGGTACCAGTGGCATTCCATAGTACTACACCCTCTCCAGGGGCCGATTGCAAAAAGAGTAGTTGCGTTCAAACGCAAGTCAAAAAGCAAGTCCCGAATGCGAGCTTTTGATTGGTTGGAAATGAAGTTAAAGGTCAAGTCCACTCCAACAAAATGTTGATTTGAATCAATAGAGAAAAATCAGACAAGCACAATGCTGAAAGTTTCATCAAAATCGGATGTAAAATAAGAAAGTTCTGACATTTCAAAGTTTCGCTTATTTAAAAAAAAATAGTTATATGAACGAGCCAGTTACATCTAAATGAGAGAGTCGATGATGTCACTCACTCACTATTTCTTTTGTTTTTTATTGTTTGAATTATACAATATTTCAATTTTTACGAATTTGACGATTAGGACCTCCTTGCCTGAACCACAAAATGTTAGTATAATGGAATTCCACATATTCAGGGAGGAATGAAACTTCATTTCACATGACAATGACGAGAAAATCAAAATATTTCATATTTCATATAATAAAATACAAAAGAAATAGTGATTGAGTGATGTCATCAGTTCCCTCATTTGCATACCGACCGGGATGTGCATATAACTCTTTTGTGAAATGAAGCGAAACTTTAAAATGTCATAACTTTCTTATTTTACATCCGATTTTGATGAAATTTTCAGTGTTATGCTTGTTGAATTTTTCTCTTTTTATTCGAATCAAGTTTTTGTTGGGGTGGACTTGTCCTTTAAGTTTGATCTTTATTGGAGTAACGTTTGATTTCAACTCTCTCTACAACAGGCCCCAGATCTGCGCGCTTGTGTGTATTGTATTTGGTTCGTTTTTGTTGTTGTCTTTACTTGTTTACTTTCTTGCCCTAAATGAAAACAGTAGTATGTAACTTAATATAATTATCATTCAGACTTTGGTTTTTTATCTATCTATGGGGCGCTTTTAATCTTCTTATGTTGCTCATCTTGGAAAGAAATCGGGCAAGTAGGCGACATGGAATGCTATAAGGGGGTGTTGCAAAAGAATATTTGCAAACCATACCTGAAACTATACCTTAACTATACCTAACTATACCCGTATTCTGAAGTCAGGTATAACTTAGACCACGGTCTAACTCTGTGCTAAAATTATGGGGAGCGAAAATTTCACAAATTCTACTTTATATTTCTTATGTTTACTATTTTGTTTCCTTTTGGTTTCACAATGAAGAAAAATACTTCAGTTATCATTCCCAGACAATTGCGAACAATTTGAGTGTCAAATTAATTAATAAAGTGGATTAGTACTGTTAGGGATTTGTGCCCCAATTGGCTATCCATAGTTAAACCAAAACTTAAAAACAGGGTTTGATTTAAACCCGAGTTCAGAATACAGGCCTATGGGTCTAATGGAAGAACAGTATTGTGTTGACAAAACTGAATATGAGCTATCCATAACTATGAACAACCTATACCGCATATTGGGTTATTCCGTTTATCATTACCATGATCACTCTCTGACCTTTTCTCTACTTTCAATTTTAAATTGGCATAAATGTCCAATATTCGCTCAGTGATGTTGTATACTTCATCATTTTTGTCATTTGTTACATTTTAAGTAACTGACAATCTTGGTAATTTGTCTCGACGCGTTGCAACAAAAGCATATCTTCGTTGACATTTCGTCATCAACAAAGGCATTCTACACGTTCTGCGGCTATGAAATTACCTCGAGTTTACTATGATTGATTACTTCTGTTAAAACATCATCAAAAGAACTCTAATACTTCTACTTTAGTTTGAAGATGATTTCTACCTATCTAGTAAAATGTTGTGAAATCTCACATTTCCATGCTTTACGTGTAAACCTAGACCGATGCGATGATGACGGTACGGTTTGTTTTCGGATTTCTCGGATGGTCCACATTTTGTCGTGAAAACGATATCACCCACTGCTATCATCCTACTTTACTCCGGAGCGAAGAAAGATGCGGGGACATGTCTTCCATTTCAAGAGGATGGGCGCGGTGTGATCTTACGCGCCTGTTTTCACTTGAAATAAATTGGATGATTACCAAAAGAGCACAGTTTCGGGGACCTGTGAAAATAACCGGTCCCCGTCCATTTATTTCTTAACCAGTGAAACCACAGCTATATCGATGAAACATGGCTGGAAAACCTGATATTAATCATCTTAATCCTACACCTACAAACAAAACTCGATCAGAAGTTTTATCCAATTTCAATGCACTGACCCTGAACATGAAATCGCGAAAATGTGGGCACAAGAACGCTATTTTTAGATCGGCGGGTCGGTTGCATCGCTATTTCATGAGAGAGAATTTTTAAATCTAATTGTTTAGTTTTGTTTCAGCCAGTATTTCAAAACTTTAAAAAACAAAGGTTAACACATCTTAACTGTAGAGAATAAGAAATGAGAGAAAGGGCGCTATTTTTAGATCGGCGGGTATCGCTTTATTATCATCGCCCTTTTTTATAAATCTAATTGATTCGTTTTGTTTCAGGCAGTGTTTCAAAACTTTGTATAACAATAGTTAATACATCTTAAAAGTAGAGAATAAGAAAGGACTATTCATCATAATTTGCCATTCAGGATTTTTTTTTGCTTCAAAAAGTTCATACAGGGCGAAATAAAGACGGATCAGTGTTGTGATACTCGGTATATGAACAAGGGGTTAGAGGTAGGTATGAACTTCTTTTTACTTCGTAATAACTTAGGTCAATTACTCCAGGCTCCATCCAAAATAATTCATCAGGGGTCCTTTGCAAAAAGAGTAAAAAAATCAATCGCAAGTCTCAAATGCGCGCTGTTGATTGGTTGAAAATCAAGTTGCGCATGATTTTTAGAGTTGCGATTGATTGCAACTCTTTATGCAACGGGCCCCTGCTTTATGTAAAGATTGCTGTATTACTTTACAAATTTGTGACTGTGAGGATCAATGAGTGTGACATTTGAATACCGCATTAGTGATTCCATTTCCGCCAGTTGTCTTCCAAACATAATTCAGTCCTTTAAAATATGATGCTCGGGTCGAATGTAGTTGCAGGTTGAATCCGAATACCTCATTGGACGATGAAGAGAGGGATGATTTAGTGTCAGGTGATCGGGAGGTCACGTGTAAGGGAATACCTTGTTATACCTCAAAGAGACCAGCCGAAACATCATCATAACTCCCAGGTACCCATATACTTCATTCTTCAATAAAATATGAATATGAAGCATCCGCTCGCAAATGGGCTTCCTCGTTTATAGGAGTATTATTTTTCAGTACCGTTATCTGTAATTTGACAATACCGTTACTATCAAGGGATTCTTTACTCTGGAGCGGTAATGTGCATGTTTGATCCCAGTGCCGTTGATTTACAGGTTTATTTCGAATATATATAGGCCTATGTATTTTTGTGGAAGTCTTATTTTTAGTAAGTAATTTCATTTTGAACAATGTAGACCTGAAGAGAGCGTGAGGAGTAACCACGTCCTTATTCAAAGATTTGTTTAACGAGTATCTGTTTTGGTAAAAATGTTCATGTTAACAAGTGAATCCGAGTGAAACGCACCAATATTTGAGACATCACATGGACTTTACATGCACGGCATGGCACTCAGGTTCAACATAATTGATAGTTTTGTTGCCTGTCATAATTGTAGCCAGACTCTAACAGCGTGGAAGGCAGTACTAGTGGAAGGTTCCATGTCCACCCCTTTTTCACCTTTTAAATACTTCGATACCTTCTTCTTTCTCTTTTCATGTTGGTTTTTTTTTACTGTCCTCTGTTGTTGTTTTTTAGCCCCACCCCCTTCTTATGTTGATATGTGTTTTTACGCAAATGTTCTTCCCCATACATTAATTGTTATGAATCTATGTTAATTTATGAATAATAGGCCTAAAGGGAATTCGTGATGGTAGGTGGGAGAGCGCCTTTGATAGGGAACATCTTGACCGAAGAGGAGCTTGACCTCATAAGGTGAAATGTCCATCCTCAGACACCCCTTCTGGTCATTCTTGACCCCTCTAATGCCCATCGAGAGTGCATATAGTTGGATCTGGTTGAAAATGGGTTTAGAGGCACTGCAAAAATCTGAGCTGCGGAGGTTCTACATGCTGTTTCAAGAGAATATCTTGAACACATTACATGTGCTTCGCAATAAGTGTTAAAAAATATTACTATTTTTTCCATAATCGCTTGCAGTTAACCTAAACTAAGGGTCCCTATTATGCTGACTTTATTACTTACTATAGCTTAAAAATCTCCAGTGATTCCTGTATGACCTGAATGTTTGCAATTATGATTACAGCATATTAGCTGTAAAAGAAAAACATAGATTCTAATTCCTTGCGATAGTTTGTAAACACACACACACAAAACCCCCATGTAATAACAGTACCATTCAATGCTCTTGATGTCGTTACTATGGTTATCCCTCCGCTATCGATTTGGTTGCAAATATAGATAAATGTACCTTTCTTCTACCAAAAACGCGGGTAATGAAAATAAGGAACGACGTTTATCCAAAGAACCTCCTGGCTGAATTATGTCGGAATGCATTTATAAACATGTTCGACGATTTATACTTATATTTTCCCCTGATCGAAAATTAATATGGAATGGACTGAGAGATAAATGGAGCGTGCGATTTCTGGTCCCTTTGAAGATCCCAGTCTCCAAACCAGGCCAACTTATTAAAGCATAAATCATCGTTTAATCATCTCGGATAATGCTCAATATCACTCAACATTCTGCAGGAAGAAAACCAAGCGAAGGAGGAGAAGAAAAAAGAGGAAAGGTGAATGATTATCATCCCAAACTTCCCAAATTGGTTCAATTTTTTTCTCTCTCTCTGTTTGTCCCAAGGGGAAGATTTGTTCTGAGAGTGGGTAGTCTTAACCAGGCTCCTAAATGGATGGTTGGTTTACATAAGGAGAGATCCCAATGGTAGCCAGATGCCGAACAGAAATACCTTCGCCTGGGAGTCCTACAAGAACCCAGGGATGCAGGAGGATCCAGCGTATCGTTATTATGAATCTGGACGAATACAAGGAGATGTTATCCCCAACTTAAAATGATTATCCACAGGCCTATGTTTTTTATGAAAGAAAATATGAGAATCTAAAAATATGCACCCAAATCATTCGTCATGAATAAATATACCCCGCCCCCTCCCCAAAAATGTGCCAAGTGTTCGCCGTTATTGTTGATCATACGCCATTTCACTATCCCAAGACGTGGACAGGTGACATCAGGAAAGCCTCCCTGTTTGACCAATTACTTTTTTTAATGGTATAGTAAATGGTAAAGTAAATGTTTCTTGTACCCGTCTCTCCTCAAGTCTAGTCTATATATGGATGTGTGGAAACTTGTGTGTAGGAAATAGATATTACAAATTACCCCCAAATTGAGCCAAATAAAACAGAAGAACAACGTGGCAAAAAGTTGTCCGGGATCGCTTTTACGCGAACCGATCTTGGGCAAATGGTAGGTGCGGGATTTATTTCCAATTCGTCCAATTGCCAACTCATCTTCTATCATTTAGTCTACCATCAGTTCGTCCACTCACCTCATGGTTTACTTTCATTTAGTCTAATGCCATTCCGTCTAATAACCAGTTGGTCCAATAGCCAGTTAGTCCATATACAATTTGGTCTAATTGGACAAAGTGTTAAATTATGCAAAATGAATACAAATGAAATGGATATAAGACCAACTGATTATGAGACGAAATGTTCATAGGCGAAATGGTGATTAGACGAAGTGATGATTGGACCAAATGGTTAATGGACCAAATGGTTGTTAGACGAAATGTTAATGGACGGAATGGCATTAGACTAAATGTAAGTTGACCATGTGGTGAGTGGACGAGTTGGCAGTAGACGAATTGGCAATTTACTGGTGCGGGAATGGAAGTTCGTCAACGGAATAGATACTTCAGTACAATAATTTCACCTGTTTTTTTTTTTTTTTATCAGACCGGCCATTAATCTTTCCGATGATGATAATGCGATGAGCGTCCTTGAAAAAGGTCCAACAGGTCTTACATTTATTACGCATTTTATATCCTAAGCTCGAATGTTCGGAAATAGAATGACAGTAATCGAGAAAATATATACCAATATGGAAACAGACATTGTTTCTCAATCACCATGGCAACAGCTAATGGATGCGTTCTCTTGATAGCTGTTAAGCGATAATGTAGCCTATCTATCATGTCTCTCTCCGTCTCCTAACATGAGACTTGTCTGACACGTAGTATGAATGGTTCGGAAATCCTCCCTCCCTGGTGGACAATTAGCATAATGATTTGGCATACTTTGGGGGCAGCATCCCAGAGTTCTTGGGGTACATGAGGGAGAGTGGTCATATTTCAGGGTCGGATACCCCGGGCTTCATGTCTGGATGGGTTGTTGTAGGATCATGCCAACAGGGTAGGTCACAGAACAAATGTCAGTCCTTGACACTGGTCGGACTATGGATCCTAAGGTCGGACCATGGAGCGACCTATAGGAAGTTCGTATTGGTCGGACCATGGATCCTAGTAGCATCCATGGTCGGACCTACCAGGTCTCATGACCGAAGAAGATATGCTTGTAAGAGTTTCCGTGCACTGTAAAAAAAAACCTGATTTTACAGAAAAAAAGAAGATTTTGCAGAAAGCAATATCAGAATCATTATGTAAATTCACTAAACGGGAATTTTCTGCAATTTAACAGAACAGGGGCCGTTTCATAAAGCTGTTCGTAAGTTAAGAGCGACTTTAAGAACGACTGGTGATCCTGTCTTACGCGCTAAACCATCGCCAATGTATATATAAATTTACCACGAGAAAGGATCACCAGTCGTTCTTTAAGTCGCTCTTAACTTACGAACAGCTTTATGAAACACCCACCAGGTCTGTTTAAAAAGGGGAAAGGGGTGTTTTCTTTGAGGAAATTTGTAAGATTCCATACACCAAATACCAATTTCCTGTAAGAATACGCAATCTGGTAAGATTACAGGTGTTCTCGAGACTCTGCTGCAGGAACTTCTTTTATTTTAAGGATAAATTTTCTAACAGTGTGGTCATTTACCTGACCAATGCGGAATCTCTTTAGTCTGACCGAAATTCATTTAGCCGTTTTGGTCTGGATAAAGATAAATGAATGTAGTTGCAATAAACTTTTATTTAACGAGAAAGTCTGTAAAACCATGGACCTACTATAAGGTGAATTGTCACCATATCAAAGATCTACAACTGTTAAAGTTACATAAACTCACTTTGTGAAATCATGGAATCTAGGTGTATTATTATTGCCGGGAATGAGACCAAGTTCTCAACATTCTTATCCACCAATATTTAATTAAAAATGTGGTTTACAATCATTCCCTCTTTCGCCCCCCCCCCCCCCCCCCCGTTCGACCATTACGCCCAACTATCATACCATGACGTAAATCATTTTACATTATTTTTCTTCCAGAATTAATGCTTCATTGACCATATAATGCGGAAAATAGTCACATAGATGATAATCTTTCTGATTACATAGTACGTGATTGTGGACAATATCGTCCAATTTTCCTTCAGAATCAACAAAGATCCCCGTAAACTTGGCTTTGGTTATTTGCACAGTATATGTACAGCTGCTGTTGCGATACAAAACGACATTTATTCTTCTTGATTCCGCCGATTGATTTCCCGGAGGCAATTTTTAGATTATTTGTGTCACAACAAGTCATTTGTAACTGTCAAAACTAACACATGTACTTAGAAGAAATAATAGATATTAATACACCACAAAACTACTCAATATCCGCTCTGTTGAAAACAGATTTAATTCCCTTTTTGTCATTGGTCTTATCAAATTCATTTGAGAAGACTGGATCCAAATGACAAAATATGTTTTTATTCCTACCTCGAAAAGGAGGTTCGGAAATATGTTTTGGTTCATTTATTTGATGGCGGGATTAATATTTAATGACCGTAATTATAAAAGCTTCTAAATCTGAGACGACTAACAAGATCAAATCATTGTGTTCCATTTTGTGATTGATGTGTTAGTGGAATTCTACATGTACAATTTCGGGTATTTTATTACCGTTTTGTGGGTATTATTTGACATTTCCTGTCATTTCTTAAAGGGGTTGTCACGTCCTTTGACAAATCAGGATAAAAGTCGCTGGGTATAATTAAAGGTTTGGGGTTGTTTATTTTATCTTCATGTATCATTATTTTTTACCAACATAAAAATATTTTCTAATAATTTGTATCGATATCAAACTGATGGGAGATTGATATTTTCGAGATATTTGTTTTGATACAAATGGATATAAACTCGAAACGAATTCTGTTGCAAGCTCCAAGGACATGAAGTAATTGCATATTAATTTACCATTATATTTCATTAAATAGCCACAAATTTTATGTTCCACGACATCCACAATTGAAACAATAATTTCATTTGCTATTGAATGTACCATCGCAACTCTGTCCTCTAACTTCGAATGAAACTGTAATGTGATTGGTCATAAAGGAGTGTTACCATTGACATGATGGCGCACCGTAGTTAAAGGACAAGTCCACCCCAACAAAAAGTTTATTTGAATAAAAAGAGAAAAATCCAACGAGCATAACACTGAAAATTTCATCAAAATCGGATGTAAAATAAGAAAGTTATGACATTTTAAAGTTTCGCTTAATTTCACAAAACAGTTATCTGCACATACTGGTCGGTATGCAAATAAGGAGACTGATGACGTCATCCACTCACTATTTCTTTTGTATTTTATTACATGAAATATGAAATATTCTAATTTTCTCCTCATTGTCAAGTGATACAACGATTAATTCCTCCCTGAACATGTGGAATTAGCATTGTTGAATACTATATGGTTCAGTCAAGTTGGTCCTTATTGTCAAATATGTAAAAAATGAAATATTGTATAATTCAAACAATAAAAAACAAAAGAAATAGTGAGTGATGGACATCATCGACTGACTCACCTAGTTGTGCATATCACTGTTTTGTGAAAAATAAGTGAAACTTTAAAATGTCATAACTTTCTTATTTTAGATCCGATTTTGATAAAATTTTCAGTACTATGTTAGTTTGATTTTTCTCTATTTATTCAAGTCAGCATATTCCTCGGGTGGACTTGACCTTTAACCAATGAAACTTGTTTTTCAAAGTTTGGTGCCACATGCAATACCCATTTCGTGTAACCAGCTATTCCTTGTGTTCACACCCATAAAACCACAGGGGCGTGGCTACAGAGGGGCATGAGCGATTGCCCTCATAATTTTTCCAGCCGTGAAATATAAAAAAAAAAAAGAGAAGAAACACGCAGTAAATAGGAAGAAAAGGAAGAGACAAGAAAGAAGAGCATAAAGGTCGTGCATCTCTGTATTATCCCTGTAACATAAATTGTTTTTTTTTTTAAGGTCGGCTTGCCCCTCCCCCGGTCAAAGTGCTCTGATCCCTATATATACACGCGCAACCATATACACTTTCACATCTGCACAACCTTAACACAAATCCTGATATTTTTTTTTGGGGGGAATGGCTGTATACATGATTATGATGCTCTCTAGCGTAGAAACGTTTATCGAAACAAGGACTGAACAGCATAAAGCCCCCCCCCAAAAAAAAAAAAAAAAAAAAAAAAAAGGTATATGTATTTAAATGAATAAAGTGGTCGCCTCTTATGCAGGGGGAGTTCCAATCGATTTGTCAAATGACCACACACACAAAAAAAATCCCCCATCACGACATCAGAAGAAAGAAATGAGCATTGGCTCTGTAGTGTAGTCAAAGTAGATCTTGGCCATGATTTCATACTTGACATTTGATTAATTTAGCACTGCAGCAATGTCCTGATATACCCACCCCAGAAAGATTAATAATTTTTCATAGAGGTCGATTAGTGTTGGCAGTGCTTTAATGGTCCATTACAACTAACGACATCTGTAAAGCACTCCTTGACAATATTTTCTATTATTAAACCCTAATATTGCGGTTGAAGTCCTGGTAATAAGAGTAATATAATGTCTCTTTTGTCGACAAGAAGATTTATAGATTTCCCCTTCTTTGACATTTTAATTCATTTCGGATTTCGTTCTTTTGTAGATGAAAACTTGAATATCTTACTTCATTTCATTGATTTGACTATTCTGAGTTGACAGAGAAGAGAGAAAAGCTGAGAGTTTTGGCGGTTTTTGGTTGGTTTGGGTATTTCTCCGAAGAGTGCGGGACCGTGTCGGCCGATTCGCCCCGCTTCGTCACCCATCGCCGCTCTCCGAAAAACCTGACCTGAGCTTGCCTCTAATTTTTTTTAATCCTTTGAAAAGATGCATCCAAACGTCGTCCTGGGTTTAAAGAAATATCATTTATCATCCTGAATAGGACATGTCGCGCGGTTAAGGATCTGTCTTTTCATTTGCCAAAATCATTTTCATGCGCCTATTAGACAAATATAAGTATTTCATTGAGCCTCTTAACGGCTCGGCGGCGGGTCGAAGTCAAGTAATTTTTACAATTTTGTTGTATGTCTTCTTTAGCTTCATTTAACTTTAAGATCCAAAGTGTAAAGAAAAAATGGGATTGCTATTGATTTTTATTCTGAATAGCTTGTCATAAAAGATGTAATTTAGAGTTATGATGAGAATTTATTTCGGCTTTCTGTGATCATTCAAATCAGTGACCTTTCCCCTAAAATTCATAAATTTTCAGGTATTAGTGATTCACTTGTACAGAGATTTTTAATTATTTCATGTTTTTGATAATGAACATAATTATCTTACGTTTCTTCGGTAAACGTTTGTTTGATATAAACATGCAGTTAGTTATGAAAGTGTAAATTTTATCGTAGATTTACTGACATTCTTTGACCTTTCCCTGTTGTAGATAGTTCAGAGAATAATTAGCATGATTAGAAGTAACTTTTTAGTGACAAGATTCGTTGATATATCATTTGTCAATCCATGCATGTAACATTTTCTATGAACGCTGTCTTCTGTTGGTTATGATGTATGGGCATTTTCGTTAAATAAGAACAATTTTAGGCCTAAATTTAATTATTCACTAGTCCCTTGTGAATTAAATTGAAGAAGCAATAATGCTTTTCGTGTTATCATACAGTGTAATAATTTATCGCACAATTTCCACCATTCGATTACAATTCAGTCGGTCAGTTATGAAATAAAGTAAGTGCTCTAAAAAAAAAAAAAAAAACCCTCAATAATATCGTAATCCACATCTCAATATTTCGTCTTTCGTTATAATTTTGTATATAGATATAGATCTTCGTATAATCTCCGCTGCAGAGTTCATAGAAGAGATTTCAAGCGGAGGTATAGTTTGCCACACAAGTAGGCGGTCATATAGCAGAGGTAAAGCGGATTAGAATGTAATAGTGAGTCATCTCAAATCAGGCGATTCCAAAGCACTTTACCCCCATTTTAAAATTCAACTTTTCTCCTCATTTAACTCTTTCGACCGCACCGACATTGCTTTAGAACTTGATTGCATGGATAAATGTCCCCCAGCCTCAAGCAATTTCAAAGACCGGTGCTCTGATTCTCCGCGAAGCCCGCGTGCCGTAATGCTCCGTACATCATGTACATTGGATGGAGATGTGTTTGTGCGCCAGTCTGGTAGAGGTTGGAGTCCCGCAGTGCTCCGTGATTGGACCAACAGGTGATTTTTGTTTGAAATCGGGAAGTTGAAAGGGGTCCCGAAATCTCCTGGATGGCTGCACGCTTTGGATGGCGAGACGGAGGTGTCATCGCTAACAATAAGCAATTCGTCAGATCAGTTGATAAGAAGTTAGAAGACGGTTGGATTTCGATCGATAATCCTGAAAATTGCGAGTTGGCGAATCGGCGTTGTTAGGTTTGGGTTCAAAGATTCTCCAATCAGGAAGAAAATAATCCAGGTCTGAGACCAGTTGGTTTGGATTTCGACAATGTTGTTGACCTATATACCCTAAAATATTACAGGACGAATGAAGTATTTCATGTAAATAAAAATTAAAAAAAGTAATAAAGATCTTGCTGACCATTTTGTGCGACTTATGATTGAATGCTGTTAGAATGTGGCAAAACGGGCAATTTAAGTTATATTGGGTTAAATGATTGCCTATTTAATGATTTCTCTTTATCCCGTCAAATCATTTGAAGTGTGAGACGAATTCACTATTTCATTATGACATGTATGACCTAATCTTGATTACGATTGTATGTGAAAAGAAAATGATAATCGTCATCAGCAAAACCATGCACTAAAAACCACTCAAATGAACATTATTTCCAGTTTCCATTGACTTAACTAACCTTTTGATCATCGTTATCATCGGACATCGTTGTCATTATCATAATCGTCGTCGTCAACCTTCTCTTTTTCATCATGATAACTCCCATCAACACAATCGTGGTTTATATTCACCCCCCTTAATATCCTTAAAAAATTGGAGTGCAACAAGACTATTTTTTCCTGTCTTTCCAGCCTTCTTCCCAGCTTTCCTGTCTTTTTCAAGATCTTTTGACTGAACTTGAAGTGGGGGCTCGACTGTCCATCCGTCTGTCTGTCATTTCACTGGTATCCAGTGGAGTCTGCTCAAGAGCAATTATCCCAGGTAGATACGGCCCTTCGGGGGTCTCTCCCTCGGATAATATTGATATATTGAGATGTGGTTTTATTTGAAGTATACCGGTCCAGTCTGGTGGTGTCTTGTAATCGCGTTTCGTTCCTCCCCCTCCATCCCTTTTCTATTCGACGATTAAATTTATCCATATTATAGATGCGTCTTATCTGCTTTCTTAAATGAGTGTAGTGGAAACCGGTTTAGGGTGTAATGAGAACGCTCGAAGCGCTTGGAAGCAATCCGGAGTGAGATGTTTATGATATGGAGAGAGAGAGAGGGGGGGGGGGGCAACGACCTATAGTGTTAATGTACTGGATTCGATACCCGTTCAACGCCCTTGCACCTTGTACCCCCACTAATGAAGTGCATCAATGAAAGAACTGTCATGCTTGTCAACGAAAATTAAGAGAACTCTTTGCTTTAAGTCATATCCGAGGAACGCAGCAAAAATGACAAATTTTCTTTATGGCAGTTAGATACGCTTCCAAAAACGGAGTATGATTTTTCTTTCTCTCTCTTTTTTTTTCTATTGGGTGATAGATTGGGGGTGATGTATGAATTTTTTGAACCTGTCTTCCCCACAACTTTTTTTTTAATGTCTAGTTGCTGAAATAAAACATCTCTGCAACATTTTGATGACCGTTCAGAATGTTTGATTTTTCCCACTTGTTTGTGATTCAAGAAGAGCAAAACATATAGGTTGCCTGTAAATATTAGCATGCACAAATACTGAGAGATACAATATTCCACCAGATCGGAGCAATTTTCCTGAAAAGTTCTCGCTTGGTCAAATCTTATGATATCAAATTATCAACATGTGTGTTTGATATAAGAAGCTCAGCATGGCGTCCATGTTGTTGCCATGGTAATTGATCGTTTTTTCTACGATCGCGAGGGCGCCAGTAGGTCGTTTACCTTCGTAAATTGTGAAAACTTATCTTACCTCCTCTTTATATATCTTCTATAAGATACACACAATGAAACTCGATTTTAATGTCTTTTTCAATATAGAGTTTATAATCATCACATATAGGCTGCCCGCTTCAAAGAGCATTGGAAATCCATGGCCTACTTGAGAAAGTTTGAATACATTCTTTGCCGATGAATAATAACATTACTCGTATGAGTCTGATGACATGACATTGGGAAATGTTTTCCTAGAAATGTTCTTTACCATACCAATAAGCAGGTGAAAGGAGTGTAACAGAACTTCGAATTGATTGCATCAATGGGTTTTTAGCCTATACAAAGATGCAATATATCCCCAAACCGCTGAATGGAAGAGCGATAGCTTCCTCTTTGACAATGCCGCCTGGTTCTCCTCACTTCTCCCCCAATGCTCGTTCATTACCTTCCCCATTTATCATTTCATAACGAACAAAATGGTGAAATTTGGCTCTTAAACGTCATCCAATGTTTGTTTAATTAAACGTCGTGGCGGGCCGAGTCGTCTTCTCCTACTAAACTTGAGTACGTCTCCCCGACCCTCCCCCATCATGCCCATCGCGGCAAGTCGGTTCTCAAAGAAACGACGAATTCGCCTGTGTCGTATTATACCAACTTATGTTGTATATCGGGTCTGCGTCGTATTTTGTGTATTTACAGAATCGGGGTGGCCCTAAATTGGAAATATGTCGCTACATCTTTTACACCTTCCGTGTGTATATTTAGATTTGAACTTGATGGGCCCTCTTTTGGTTTGACCTTTGAGCATCGTGTCACGTCTAACGAATCGATCGAGTCATGTACAATCTGTCGAGCTGCATCGCGAGTAGATCCAGGAGAAAAACTTACCGTCATATCTTTATCATGTTTATATATACTTGCGTACTGATGGAGGGGGTGGCAAGTTCCACGACCAAGATTGGATGTTTTTATGGTTTGAATATTTTCTCAAAATATATCACGAAATTACATTTTCATTTCCAAAAGTTCAAGATTTTTGCTCGATCGTTTTGCTCACTCGAGACTTTTGAGAAATTTCGTCACAGACGCCATGTTGTGCCCCCAGAATTTATTGTTTGGCAGTTATCTTTTCGTTTATCTGTCCATCTGTGATTCTTTTCCCTCATTATACCCCCCCCCCCTTCTAGGCTTCCCCTCGAATATTTTGGTGATAAAGGTAAGAAACCCGACAACCTTTCTTGAATGTTTGTATAACGACGTCTTTATGCGCGTTACCCCTGTCATCGGATCCCGGCATGTCCGCGCACATTATATGCACTTTCTCTACTCCCTAGGGAGCTGAAATATCATTGACGTAATTTTCATTTTCATTATATCGTCACACATCCCCCTTTTCAAGTATATTTGTTTTTCAAAACTTTAACAATCCAGTCTCTATTACATTTCTGTCTCTCATCTTCATAAATCATGGCTCAAAAAGTATATCCCTTTTTTTTCTGCGAACAGGATCGACAAATAATAAGTTATACCACTGTTTGTGGGCATTATGTAACTAACAAATTTTTGTTGTCAAATCAATATTTTTTTCTCCACGTTTGCATGCAGTACCAGTACCCCCTTCTCATTTCATCCCGCAACCATGACAACAATTTTCACTGTCTTTAATCCATCACGCTTTCAATTTGAAGTTTACTGCTTCAAACAGTCCAAGCACGAGAGCGCAATGAATTATAAGTCAAATGACCCCATTTGTTGGTCTAGGCGTGATGATAGCGTAAGCAAGATTGCACATTTACGAGTGTTTGATGAGTTCAGCTATCATGCTAATCATATACAACCTCTAAAAAGGAGGTAACAAAAATTAGGGCATCTCGAATTTTTTTCCAGTTCGATATTTGGGTCATTGTTTTATTTTCTGGTATGCATCGTAATTCATTCAGCAATGGCTTCAATATGAAATCTTTAACAACCCCGTTTTTTTTCAAGATTTATTTGTTCGTTGTCCTGAACTTTTTGAGAAGATGATATCAATGTTGTTTTCTTTTTTAGAAAATAGCCGTTATGTTGACATTAAAGGCATTGGTTAAATCAGCTGCACACTGCAAAAACTCTGGTGTTGATTTAACACCAGCCCGGAATCTATATACACCAGTGTTAAACAACACCTGTTTCGTTTTGGTCTAACACCAGATAGGTGTTTATACAACACCAATTAGTATTAAAACATCATCGGTTTGATTCCAAACTGGTGTTTCAATACTTCTCTGCAGGTGTGGACATATATAGATTCCGGGCTGGTGTTAAATCAACACCGGAGTTTCTGCAGTGCATAATGAATGAGTAATCGTTTTCACAATAATACAAAGACATCAACCCGAATTCGTACGATATGGATGATGAGTATTCACCGAATGACTACCAGGCGCATCTAGACTAGACACAGGGAGAAGCAAAAATATCGTCAGCAAAGGTAATTTCTGGTGACATTGAGCTGGATCGGTCCTCGAAGTTCAAGCATTTAATGACGCCATTTTCAGTCTGGACCTGTCTTGTGTAAATATACTTGACTTCATCCCGCATCTGATAGCAGTCCACCACACCGGAACTATTGGCTGACCACATGTTTAGAAAGGCTCAGACTCATGGATCGTAAAAGAAAAATAGTTCCCAGCCCGAGTAATTTTCATCTTTTTATGAACATTTATATGATTTTTTTGTGTAAAATATGATCTAGTTTCAGACTGTGTGTGGCAATGGTAGGCTGCATGAAAGAAATCAGTGGGTAATAGAATAGAGAATAGAATAGGCCTTCCCTTATTGAAAAAAACTTTTTGGAATAAAATGGATATAAATATGGAAAACCGTAGTGGACACAACAAATCAAACGAACCAGACAACACAAACATACAAGCAACCAGTGGCGTTCCCAGTAAAAGGGGCCCTCTGCCCCCTGTCCCAAAACTTTTGGGAAGGACTTTACGCGCAATTTCTTTAAGCCGCGAGCGAGAGAACATGTTTACCCCTTTATAGGGATTTTCATATTTTGTGATAGATTTTGAAATAAAATTTTAAAATTGTATCATAATTTCACCCTTTTTCGTTTCATTTTCTTTTTCTCTTTTTTTCTTGGTTTCTGTACCTTAGTGGCACCGATGATGAAAATAAGTACAGTTGTATAAAATATAGGCCTATAAATTATGCATGTACTGTCAATATATACATATCAGATAAAACAAAAGGGTGTTGAATTTTAGTTCTTACTGTTTATCTTTAACTACATTAACAATCTAATTATTTTCATTTTTGGTACTGGGGCTGGGAATGGGAAATTTTGACTTTACCTCGTCTTTTCTAACACTCTAGCCCCCCCCCCATTTCCCCTCGTGTTCATCTGTCCCTAATTGTCCAGGGTCGTATATCAGTTTTTATCCCCCCCCCCCCTGCAATTTCTTTATTGAAACTCACAGCCTCAGTTATACGAATAGAATAATTTTCACCTGAATATTCTAACTTTAAAGTTGCACCTTATGTAAATCTATAGGGGAAGTGAGATGGACAATGCATCGATTTATATTTTGGCTGTACATGATGTGATTAAAACAATAACAAGGTGCAAAATATGACCATTATTTTGACACCATTTTTATGCTAACTGTACGTTGCTAAAATCGCAAATCTAGAAAACGATTTTCTTGTAACATTTTCCCTCTCTCTTGGTCGTGTTTATTTTGTGTGAAACATGAGGCTGGTTTATTCAGGTTCTGTATATTTGGATGAAACCGTTTATGTGAGGAAATGGCAATGGACTGGGACCATGGCTTGATTGATGGACGGGGTCGCATTGATGCCCCCCATTTGTGACTGGAAGAAACGAGGGGGCATGTCAAACGACAAGTACAATCTTAAAGTCCAAGTTTGCTATTGCATGGTGCATGCATTACTATCTATGTGAGTAATAAGGCAGTAATTCCACACAATTGCCTTCATATTTATTGTTTTTCTCGTACATACATGTTCGAGCTTTGTGGCGAAGGCCGAGAAAATATTCACTCCTGTTTCAGATCAGGTGTTTTTTTAATAAAAAAAGGGGAAGAGAATTCTATCGGTGCGTTTAATTAAAAAAAGGGGTGTCCATTGATATTTATTTTTACTTTATAAAGGGTTTAAATCCATAACCTGTCGATTTTTTTTTTGGGGGGGTGGGAAGAAAAATACTCCAGCCACTTTGTCATGTTTGCCCCTATTTTTGTTAAAATAATATGTCTGCATTCATGGATAGAAATTTCCGCTCTGTTCCCATTTTTCAGCATGTCTTCCAATTTGTCAAATTTTCTCGGGTTTCAGGCCCATTGCTCATAATATTGCTCATGCAATACACATGCTTTATGACATTCAAACATAGTATATACAAACCAAACATGCTAAAAATAATATTTTTGTCAAAATTGTATTACTTTGTGAAATGTCTCATTTTATAAGAACGCGATCTTTTCTTTAAACGTAATGAGACCTCTCTAATTCATCAACTTGATCAATGTCCCAGTAAAAAGTCGTTTAATACGTGTGAAGAAAGAGTTGCCATAGCTTGTTTATGGATAGATTTGTTTTGTGGGCCGGATCTTTATTTAATTTTGAAATAGATATCGTGAACGTGAAAAATACTAAATTCGTAAAATTTAAGAGGGAAGAGGAGACTGTGAAGATGGGTCGACAGTGAGTGATGTGTCAAAATCATATTCTTGAAATATTATCTGAGAGATATATAATTCAAAGATAAATGTACAAAAATGTATAGCGCCAGAGGAAGCGCAACGATTGTTACCCCTCCTACAACTTCATCAGCAGCGCTCTGTGTGTTTATCGGGTGCCCATGCATTTACCTCACCTGGGTCGAGTGCATCACACTGTGGATAAATTTCTTGCTGAAGGGAAACACACCAAGGTCATGTTGGTGCTGTTTCTCAAACTTCATCATTTACACATTCTCATGATTCTCGAAATCTATTGCATATGTGTCTGATAGATGACTGTGGCTTATTATCATGATTATTATTAACAAGGCACGCTTTTCGAATATGAAACAGGTAGGCATATACCTTGATGGCAAAACGTGAAAAATGTCAATGATAGTCGTGTAGGCATTTGAACCAAAAAACCTTTACGTGTAATCCAGAAAAGTTCAAAATTCAACTTCAACTGCCACACATGTAAAACTGATTCATTATTTCATAGTACGGTTATTGGCGCTATTCTCTTTCATGAAAATTTGTGCCTCTCTCTCTCTCAAAATTCAAAATGCATTTTTTCCTCCCTGCATGCCGCTACAGTTTTCTACCTTTTACTCATCGCTCCACACTATGGAGTGACTGGTCGGGAGTTCACGGCCAGCTCGGCGGCGCGTAGCCCCATCACATCCTATCACCTTGTTGATAGATGCCCCGCCCCTGTTTCCGAACTCCGTATCACCACCACTACCACAAAAGGTGGAACGTTTGATGATGTTGAGGAGGCAGGATGATGATAACACTTTTAAGCAGGTGCACGGATCAGATGATCTGTCATTTTGTTTCCTACCGATCTCTATGCCCAGGACTTGGTTTCGTATTACCTTAAAAGTTAATTTCGATCTCATCATTCCCGCTTTTTATCTCCAATATATCTGTTTGGTTATACCCTATCAACACTCTAATAGAAGGTTTACCCAAATTGGATAAATGGGAACATGCATGTTGGTTGGTTAAAAAGATACCAGAATTTTACGCAATGTTGCGTTGAAATTTACCCTTAAAACATGCATTTTGACCAATATGGGGTAAATAAAAATACCCAGCAAACATGCATGTTCCATTTCCCCAATATTGGGTAAATTTTACTCAGGGTTTTTATCCAGGCTATTTATACTCACCCACTCTTTTCTCCTCTTGTTTATTTTCCTGCTTATACCATGAAAATCCTTGTCAGTTCTTTATCGTCTTTTCAAATCACAACCACCAATACCATCATCACAATCACCAAAACGCCACCATCCCTACCACCGCCGTCAGCACCACTACCATCATCATCATCATCATCATAATATGAGGCGCCGAATGTACCAATATTATATAGAACAATTATTTGTTATATAATCATTATTTATTAAATAATAACTATTATTTATATATAATTTACATTTTATTTGTAAATAACTACTATTATATAAAATATCATTTCTAATTATTTATATATAATTCCAAGTAATACTTCATTATTTGTAAATAATAATAGTTCGACATTCCATTATTTATAAATAATGATTATTTGTTTTTCATTATTTATAAATAATGATTATTTGTTTTTCATTATTTATAAATAATGATTATTTGTTTTTCATTATTTATAAATAATGATTATTTGTTTTTCATTATTTACAAATAATGATTATTTGTTTTTCATTATTTACAAATAATGATTATTTGTTTTTCATTATTTATAAATAATGATTATTTGTTTTTCATTATTTATAAATAACAATTATTTGTTTTTCATTATTTACAAATAATGATTATTTGTTTTTCATTATTTATAAATAATGATTATTTGTTTTTCATTATTTATAAATAATTTGTTGAGTTTTCCATTATTTATAAATAATGATTATTTGTTAAATAATGAAAACGTCTACTTCATTATTTATAAATAATTTTTTCGAGTGCACCATTATTCTCATTATTTATAAATAATCATTATTTAATGTTCGAGTTTTCCATTATTTATAAATAAAGATTATTTGTTAAATAATGAAATATCTACTTCATTATTTATAAATAATAATTTTGTTTCAATATCCCATTATTTATAAATAATCATTATATATAAACAATTTTTACAGTTTGCCATTATATACAAATAATCATTATTTATATACAAATAACCATTATTTATTAAATAATGCCATTATTTATTAAATAATGCCATTATTTATTAAATAATGGAAAACTCGCTATAACATGCAAATGTGGGACCGCCCATGATATGAATATTCATGATGCGATTTCCTTTTTCGTGATTTTTATTCACAAATTTTTGTCCATTTCCTCTTCATAATGACATTTCTTGTAGCAATTTTCTAGGGATATGGTCTGATTGTAATATTCTTCATTTTCTATATAACTTCGTCTTCGTAGAAATATCAAAAAGTGTAATTTTATACGATTTTTCCTACAGTTCACAATCCCCATAGGCGCGCGTGTATCGTAGGGACAACCGGTGAATCGACGGAGTGCTCTTCATCGAAATACTACGTTGGTTGGTCCCCGGAAGTGGCGGGCGGAATTTAGCCCGAATCCTCGATGGAAGTCGATCAAGTGCATATGAGCTGAGAGAGTGAAATATCAGTGTACTTGTACAGGCCCTTCTACTTTTTATAAATATTTCTTGTTGCTTTTTTTGTTAAGTTAATTTTTCCTGGTGTAGAGATAAGTTTCAGATCTAATAATGCACTTCAAATACATTTTGGAGTGTCTGTTTGAGGCGTTTGGGGCGATTTCACCCTGGCCCCAAAATGCTCGCAACGACAATGCGGGGGCATGATGACCCCTAAATTTTTAAAAACTTATTTTTCTATTGAAAATTATCACAAAATTCACCAAAAGTGTGCACGAAAGCCTTCATATTTCACTTTTAAAACTCCAAAAAGTGCCCAAATGACAAGCTTGGTCGCTTCGCTGTGTCGCTTTCAACGAGAACGTTTACGCGTCTGCTTCCCCCCCCCCCCCCCCCCTCCTCCGAAAGAAATTCTGTATACGGCCATGCTCTAAAGAGCGCCTGGCACATTGATTTATGTATACTTCATTTTCATTATTTTTATCTCATTATCATCATGGCCTTACGCAGAATTTTTTCCGGGGGGGGGTGGGGGGAGCAGGACGCGCGTAAACTTTCTCATAAAAATCTTGAAAAAGCGAAGCGACCAAGCTTGTCATTTGAGCTTGGTCGCGTCGCTGTCTCGCTTTCAAGATTTTTTTGAGAAACTTTACGCGCGTCCTAGCTGCTCCCCCCCCCCCCCCCCCGGTAAAAATTCTGTGTAAGGCCATGATGATAATGTGATAAAAATAATGAAAATGAAAAGTACATATAAATCAATGTGCCATATGCTCTTTTGAGCATGGCCGTTCACAGAATTTCTTTCGGGGGGTGGGGGCAGACGCGCGTAAACGTTCTCAAGTTGAAAGCGAGACAGCGAAGCGACCAAGCTTGTCATTTGGGCTTGGTCCCGTGGCTGTCTCGCTTTCAAGATTTTTTTGAGAAAGTTTACGCGCGTCATGCTCTGGCCCCGGCCCCCCTGGAAAAAATTCTGCGTAAGGCCATGTTGATAATGAGATAAAAATAATGAAAATGAAGTATACATAAATCAATGTGCCAGGCGCTCTTTAGAGCATGGCCGTATACAGAATTTCTTTCGGAGGAGGGGGGGGGGAAGCAGACGCGTAAACGTTCTCGTTGAAAGCGACACAGCGAAGCGACCAAGCTTGTCATTTGGGCACTTTTTGGAGTTTTAAAAGTGAAATACGAAGGCTTTCGTGCACACTTTTGGTGTATGGCCGTATACAGAATTTCTTTCGGAGGAGGGGGGGGGGGGGGGGGAAGCAGACGCGTAAACATTCTCAAGTTGAAAGCGACACAGCGAAGCGACCAAGCTTGTCATTTGGGCACTTTTTGGAGTTTTAAAAGTGAAATACAAAGGCTTTCGTGCACACTTTTGGTGAATTTTGTGATAATTTTCAATAGAAAAATAAGTTTTTTAAAATTTAGGGGTCATCATGCCCCCGTTTTGTCGTTGCGAGCATTTTGGGGCCAGGGTGAAATCGCCCCAAACGCCTCAAACAGACACTCCAAAATGTATTTGAAGTGCATTATTAGAACTGAAACTTATCTCTACACCAGGAAAAATTAACTTAACAAAAAAAGCAACAAGAAATATTTATAAAAAGTAGAAGGGCCTGTACAAGTACACTGATATTTCACTCTCTCAGCTCATATGCACTTGATCGACTTCCATCGAGGATTCGGGCTAAATTCCGCCCGCCACTTCCGGGGACCAACCAACGTAGTATTTCGATGAAGAGCACTCCGTCGATTCACCGGTTGTCCCTACGATACACGCGCGCCTATGGGGATTGTGAACTGTAGGAAAAATCGTATAAAATTACACTTTTTGATATTTCTACGAAGACGAAGTTATATAGAAAATGAAGAATATTACAATCAGACCATATCCCTAGAAAATTGCTTCAAGAAATGTCATTATGAAGAGGAAATGGACAAAAATTTGTGAAGAAAAATCACGAAAAAGGAAATCGCATCATGAATATTCATATCATGGGCGGTCCCACATTTGCATGTTATAGCGAGTTTTCCATTATTTAATAAATAATGGCATTATTTAATAAATAATGGCATTATTTAATAAATAATGGCATTATTTAATAAATAATGGTTATTTGTATATAAATAATGATTATTTGTATATAATGGCAAACTGTAAAAATTGTTTATAAATAATGATTATTTATAAATAATGGGATAATGAAACAAATTATTATTTATAAATAATGAAGTAGATATTTCATTATTTAACAAATAATCTTTATTTATAAAGAATGGAAAACTCGAACATTAAATAATGATTATTTATAAATAATGATAATAATGGTGCACTCGAAAAAATTATTTATAAATAATGAAGTAGACGTTTTCATTATTTAACAAATAATCATTATTTATAAATAATGAAAAACTCAACAAATTATTTATAAATAATGAAAAACAAATAATCATTATTTATAAATAATAAAAAACAAATAAGATCATTATTTGTAAATAATGAAAAACAAATAATCATTATTTATAAATAATGAAAAACAAATAATCATTATTTATAAATAATGAAAAACAAATAATCATTATTTGTAAATAATGAAAAACAAATAATCATTATTTATAAATAATGAAAAACAAATAATTATTATTTATAAATAATGAAAAACAAATAATCATTATTTATAAATAATGAAAAACAAATAATCATTATTTGTAAATAATGAAAAACAAATAATCATTATTTATAAATAATGAAAAACAAATAATCATTATTTACAAATAATGAAGTATTACTTGGAATTATATATAAATAATTAGAAATGATATTTTATATAATAGTAGTTATTTACAAATAAAATGTAAATTATATATAAATAATAGTTATTATTTAATAAATAATGATTATATAACAAATAATTGTTCTATATAATATTGGTACATTCGGCGCCTCATATCATCATCATCATCATCACTACAACCAACATCAATGCCCTCACCATCAACCCCCAGCACGACTTTCTCGAAATTTTTTATCAAAACCGTAACCATGACAACCATCGTTGAATGTCTTCTGATTTCTACTATTCTAAAATAACTCTTATTTTGTCTCAAAGAACGAGATCTCACTTCCTATTCCCTGCTCTGAGCATGGTAAGATGTGAAACTACCGAAGATGGAGAGAACTGTAGACCGATCGGGAGGCAGGGAATCGGGTGAGAAGGTGGTGGAGATTGGTCTAATTGCTATTACTGAGTGAGAAAGATTAAAGCTTAGGCCCTGGTAGCTGAGACTAACTTGATGACAGCCCTCGGGGTCTCCTCTCTACCAAATAGTTCAGATCCCATGACTTTAATCAAATTAGGGATAATTTCTGACTTGATGATGTATAGCTTATAAAAATCCCATCTCGTAACACTGTCCACCCTACCAATTAGAGAGGTATCGCGTCCACTTCATCATTTTTTTGGCTCAGTGGCACGTGGTAGAGCGCCCGCCTCATGAACGAGAGGTCGTGGGTTCGATTCCCCGGTCGAGTCATATATACCATAAACTTGGAAAAGTGGGACCCGAATTGGACCTTCAGGCGTTCGACTTTTGAGAATGGCAAATGTTAATAATATTGTAAACATGAATATGTTATGCAGAGCCAGCTTACATAGCTACTACTATGTTCATTGTGAATATGTATTGAAACAAAACTTTGAATTTTCTTATTGATGTCTCATTGTCAAATGCTACTGCTCCCGCCACCATGGATTGACCGTCAGGACTTGGAATTTGAAGGTCGCTGACCTGTCAGCCTCGACTAATCAAACAACTTCATATCGGCACGATTGGCCTGTACTTTATAGGAATAAGCTAATAGTGCTATTCATTTTTAAAGAGCAAAAAAATATATATATACATCATGAAATACCAAGAAATCAATAGTCATGTAAACAAATTAAGTTAAGTTTGTGAAGGTGAATCATGCATAATTTTATGAGAACTGTATAGGCCTATAAACTGCAGTTCAATCAAATCTTTGGATCTGCTGAAGTAATTATGTTACTCAAATTGCATTGGTTCCCGATCATGCCGATTATCATGTATATTCAACGTCAAATTAAAGCCGTTAGAATGTAATAATTATTTGCCTCAACTAGTGTCGATTTATAAATTGAAAGTAAGAACAAACTCAATAGTTTTAGATGTCATCTTATCTTTAAACACACTTGATCATGGAAAGTGTGATAGCTCAGTCGGTAGAGAGGGTGTTTCGAATTTCGGCGACCCGGGTTCGATTCCTTTTTGATGCGCTAGTGCCTTTTGTTAAGGCAATAATTTTATCCTCATTACCAATACCAGGTCCCTCGGACATGTCGGAGAGGACCTTAAGCCTCCGGTCATCGGCTGGTTACTTGCTTACAACAGGGAGTTATTCCCAACTACTTTATTAGCAATCGGGTAAAAAATCACCACCACCATCAAGGTGATTTACGTTCGGATCCATACACTTACGAATAGTATAACACAACGGTGCCTACTTCACCATCTACTACAGATCAATGACCTTGCATTTGACCTCATTTCTGCGTAATAAAGCTAACTGCACGATCGGGGTTAATATAATATTTGGTGATCTTATCTTGCTTAATCACCGGCAATAAAGTAGCCTAATCTATTATAGACATGACAAATCCCGTCATATTCTCAAGTTCACTGCGACAGTACACAAAGAGTAAGTTCCTGTAAGGCTGTATATTATAGAAATCTGATTTTTTTTTAATATCTTTCCCCATAATAATACTTTTAACGAGCCTAAAGTAAGAGAAGTACATCAATTTGCATATAGCTTCTGGATTTCACATAAAATGCCTGAGGAGGGGATGAGGCAAATTCGACATAACTCAATTCCATGATAAAAGTAAGAAATATAATAATTTCATTAAAATTGTCATATCTAGGCCTATATTCATAATTAAATATGCGTAAGAAATCAGGCAGGGAACGGGCCTTTGCTCATGCAGGACCTAGCCTGTGAAATTCTCTCCCACAGGGTTTGAAAACCCAGACTTCAGTGACCACCTTCAAGGGCAACCTGAAAACATACCTGTATAAGAGTGTTTTTTGATAGACATTGACTAATTGTTCAGACATGTATTGTATGTAAATAGTTTTGTTCTGCTCTGAAGCACCTTGAGCATCTAATCAAGATGAAAAGTGCGCTATACAAATCTCATGTAATATTATTTTATTATTATTAAGTTCAAAATTAATTAAGATATAACTTAGACAAAGCACTCATAAAGGCGTACATAGTTTATGCGACAGTCGGAATGACAGTTTGGTAGAATTCGGGCGATACTGAGCGAGATCTAACCCCCTCACCCCCCCCCCCTCATGCTAGTGTTATACGAGACAAATTTCTGCTGAATTAACATTACCAGCCAGTACACAGTTACTCCAACTGGCGATATACAATACCCTGCATCCCGAAGACATGTAAAAGTATAAAGTGTAAGTTGAATGTCGAAGGGGTAGACATGTATTTCTTTATGAGAGAAGGTTTGAGCCATGTCACCTCGCCTTAGGTTATTACTAGCCTCTTGAGTCTTATTAACCTTCATCTAAAACTCTTAACTTCGAACTCCCACAAGTCAAGGCTTTCTCCACCCACAACTTGAAAGCGATTTGTAATTTTACACACCATATTTCTAACCTTTTCCTCTTTTTCTTTCATTTTTTAAAACTATTTTTTAAGAGCGCGCGATTTTTATTTGTGGCGGGTTTGTCTTTTAGGAGGTTTTTTCCGATAGGGAACACATCGTAAAATGATTGGTTTTTCTGGGTGGCGAGAGAGTTTATAACGTGTGAACTATATGGTGCAGTTGCTGGATGGGCTACATTTTAAAATGACTGAAACCATGGATGGATCGACCCTGATGAACGTGCAAACCCGTCTCTTGATTTGGTTTAAACGTATACATGTATTTTCACGTGATATGTTTTCATGAATATCGACAATTACAAGTCAAAATTATGGGGGAAATGGTTTGATTATCGACAGAAGAACTTAGATTAAACGTGAAATACATTACTTTTATGGAACTTGAATAGTTTGTATTTAGGCCAACTGATGTCTAAATTTGAATCGGTTTCGATCCCGATACACAGATAATTGAGTTAATGAGATCTCTAAAAGTAAGCAAAGTCCCTTTTTACCATTTACATGCAAATGCGAAGGGGTTTTCGCTTTGTGTATTTTACACTTAACCCTATAAAGGCACCGAAGCCTTCAAATCGCAGCAAACCTCTCGAATTCTGGCACTCACTTTGGTTTACTTCTAAAAATAGCGAAGCTTCGCTGTCACATTTACTTGGTGAAGTTCATCTTTTGTCTATCTTCCCACAAATCACGTGACCTGTACAAGGATAAGAATGTATACATACTTCTTAAAATCCCTGATAGCCAACATGAACTCGTCCTAAAGTCTTCATTTTCGTTCAAGCTTTATCGGCCTACTCCAACTCTATCCTTATATCGTACCGCGGGCAAGAGCCCTGCGGGCGGAAGGGGGATTTCGGTCGCGACTTCCCTGTGATCCTGTTCCTAAAGCCGGTCCTAAAGCCTGTCTTATCCCTCTCATCCTCGTGAAGCATTAGATCATCCTTACCCTGGTATTACATCGCGATACACCTGAAGAACCTCGGCACCAGAGTATATTTTTCCTGCATTATTAGCTCACCTAGCGTCGCATCTCCGTAGTCTGCAAAATCAAAGAAGTTGGGAGTTTGCTTTCCTTGGTTATCATTGGTCAACAAATCTGTTTTCTCCCCTATAGTATGGACCTCAAGAACTTGTTCAAACTCCATCGACCGCGTTTCAAAATTCGAACACATAGAGCAAAATGTAAGTTTTGGGCCAGTTAAAAACAATTTAGTGATAAATAGCACCTTGCAAACAATGGTTTCCTAAATAAAGATGTCCATTTCGCCCGCATGCACTTCTATCACGATCTATACTCTGTCTTTCTACCTCCATGGTTATACAATATGACTGATTTTCAGGTCTGCATGGACAGACTATGAATTCACAAAGTTTATATTTGGTCAATATCTTGGTGCTTTCTTGGCTGTCTCAAAACTTTCAGTTTGCTTATATTTTGTTATCCCAGGAGAAGGACCTTCCCCGCAATCCACCTCTGATCTTCGTTATGACAAGAGGATTTTCATCTCTGAAAGGTTTTTGATTTGATCTGATTTCTTTTCATTATATTTGGATAATATAATGAACATGTCCCCTTTCTTTGTTATAATGTTCGTTTATCATTATATTGTATATTTTATATATACAGTTACTCTGCTAAAGTTAGGGTATATATTCTGCTGCAGTTAGACTTCTGTGATAAGCGTTATACAAAAATTATTATTTCATTATATATATATATATATATATATATATATATATATATATATATATATATAAACGATATATATATATATATATAAACGTTATATATATATATATATAAATTGGTTTTCATCTAATAAATGCGGAAATTGATCTTTTTCTTAACCTGTAACAGCTCTTTAAAGGTCAAGTCCACCTCAGAAAAATGTTGATTACAATCAATAGAAAAAAATCAGACAAGCACAATGCTGAAAATTTCATCAAAATCGGATGTAAAATAAGAAAGTTATGACATTTCAAAGTTTCGCTTATTTTTAACAAAATAGTTATATGAACGAGCCAGTTACATCCAAATGAGAGAGTCGATGATGTCACTCACTCACTATTTCTTTTGTTTTTTATTGTTTGAATTATACAATATTTCAATTTTTACGAATTTGACGATTAGGACCTCCTTGCCTGAAGCACAAAATGTTAAAATAATGGAATTCCACGTGTTCAGGGAGGAATGAAACTTCGTTTCATATGACAATGTCGAGAAAATCAAAATATTTCATATAATAAAATACAAAAGAAATAGTGAGTGAGTGATGTCATCAGTTCCCTCATTTGCATACCGACCGAGATGTGCATATAACTGTTTTGTGAAATAAAGCCAAACTTAAAAATGTCATAACTTTCTTATTTTACATCCGATTTTGATGAAATTTTCAGTGTTATGCTTGTTGAATTTTTCTCTTTTTATTCAAATCAAGTTTTTGTTGGGGTGGACTTGTCCTTTAAACGCAATCTCAAACACTCGATACACAATGCCAATTTCCTCCCCTTTCTTCCCATTCTCCCCTCAGATTGCATTACATCTTAATAAGACATCAATCACAGATTTATTAAGCGATTTTACTTATCGCCCCGAGTTGTACAAAAAACTAATCCGTTATTTCCTAACCAATTGTACGGGATTACGAGCCAATAGCGAGCGGGCATTGAATTTTGGAGTGTTTTGGAGAATTAATTTTGATGCCATTATAGAATGCATCCCATCGTGCCCATTTACCTTGGGTAAATAAAAGAGTTAAAAGCACCCTCAGGGCCATACGACTTCAGATCATTATAATTACTGGAGTGCATTATTTACAAACTTTAAGCAACTTAAGAAGATCCTATATACTCCTATAGGTCTTCTGTTTACATCTATGCATTGAAAGGAAATGTTAAATCTGGATCCCATAAAACCACATAATTTCAGTTTAAAAAAAAAACACATGAAGGATAATACAGTAAATTTACGACAGATGACCCCCCCCCCCCCCCATTTGTCGGGGGGTTGGGAGTAAGCTATTACACAAATGTTGATATGTAAAAACATCATGGCACTGTGTTACTTTCTTTTTGAACGCAAAAGTAATCAAGCGACCAAAAAAAATATGAATAGATAGATAGATAAATAATGAATAAATGAATGAATAACTAAATATAATAAAATACATTACAAATAATAATGGAACTGGAAGTTACTGGTTAATACATGATAACGTCCTATGCAGAGTATCGGACCCACAACCTCCCTCTTCATGAGACGGTCGCCTATGTACTGAACCAACGTAGCATCACGCTCTCGTGTGCGCCGCCGAGATTCGAGGTTATGATAGTATTGGGCTTGAAGTCTACTTTCGTGTTCAAGGATTGAGGAGAACAAAATTGTAGTTGCTATGCATGTATGAGGTCGACTTTAAATAAATAAGACCACAAAAATGGTAATAAAATATATTATTTTCAAAACTACCTCACGAAAGGTATATAATTATCAGGGTGTATTTATTTATTTGGCTGAATGAGGAATAATTATTTTGGGTTGCATTGAATTTCCCGTTTCTCTCTAAGCCCTGTAATGTAAGAATGAAGATTAGAAGTAATCCACTGGGCTCTGAAGATAATCTCACTATTAGTCAATGTGGTATTACTAACATGGCGATCAGCTACTCAAAATTAATCCAGTTCCAGTCAAGATTTGTTTTTTTGCTACCGATGGAAGCAAGCTTCGGAGGAGTAGGTCGACGGGAGGATGAAGTTGAATGCTAAGTGTTTTAACAGACCAAGTGCACCAGTCTACACCATTGATCCGATGCACCAAGAGTACATATAGCAGTTATAATGATTTGCAATTTATGGCTATCGTTCACAAATATTTATAATAGCAATATTTTATTTGATTGCTCAGAACAGGGAGTCGCAATCCCTGCCAAGAAAGTAAGATTGCTTACATGGCCCTACGCAGATTTTGGGGTTTTTTTTCGGAGGGAGGGGGGGGGGCAAGATGTGTTAAAATTTTCGGAGAAATTCGGAAGCGAAGGAGTGAAGCTCCAGGGTTTTTCATGGGGGCGCTTTTGCATTTTCTGAAGTTAAATTAAAAGATTTCGTGCACACTTTTGGTGAATTTTGTGGATTTGTTTGGTATGAAAATGAATGTTTTCTAAAATTTCTAGGGACAACTGCCCCCTCCCCTCTACGTTCGGCCATGATTGCTAAAAATTAAGCAATCAAAGGACCATTTTGTCGGTCTGGAGTAGGCTTTGTCGATGTGACTCTGGCGTAATCAATGCCTTACATCGACTCGGTTTCGGACCCGGGTCGTCGGATCATGAGACCTTCGCTATCCCGACAGAGCTGTTGCGCAATTTTGTGGAAAAATATCTAAGAGAAACCGTGAAAGGGGCAAATAAAAATCAAAATAAAAAACTTGTTCAAAATCATCATCTTCCCTTGATAGCCAGATCACGTTGATTCGTGGATTCGAGCGAACTTCTGAACCCATGCCGTCAAAACAGTCGAGACTCGAAACTAGATTTCCTGCTACTAATTTTTAGATGCAGAGATTTCGGGGAAAGGCAATCGTGTTGAACTCATATTCATATCCAAACTTTGTCTATTTGAAATCTTTCTCTGTTCTCAATCGATTTCATCGTCTGCAAACTTCAAAACAATGGATCCGTCTCTTCGTCAGATATACAAAGAAATCTAATGTCGAAATCCAAACCGGGCAGTCACTGTTCGGTTTCCCCATTGCAGACAGGGGGGGGGGGGTGTCCCCATTAAGGTATTTTTTTTCAATAATTACACAAAATCAGGAAAAAAAATGGTCGTCGATAAAAGTTTCAGCACTTTAAAAATAAGTGTTTGAAAACTGTAAATATCCATTACAATGATAAATATTGCGCGATGGACGAAATGCGAAGCACCATGCTATTTTTTCACTGGTCAGTCAATATGATGTTTCCCCGAGAAATATTTTCCTTACCTGCATTCATCATACTTTTATACATGTATGCGATTATCGAAAATGCATTTTATCCAGCCACTATGGAAGAAACAAATGTTTATGAATATTGTTTCTGAACGCATAATGAGAAAAGCTGACAAAATACACCTTGATGTTGCCAAACTTTATGAAAACACCATTCAAATTAATAGGGTTTTCATTCTTGTTCGGTACTCCCATTATTTGATAGATTTCGATTTAAAAAAAAATGAGGCCTTGAAATTCCTATTGCTGGGATAATTTTTAAGGTCATGCACGTGCGACACAAATTAAAACGGTTTAGTTTTTGAAGAAGAAACGCGGCAATTCATTTTTTCTTTATCCTTATGATTTATGACATTTCAAAATTATCGTGTCTATTTTAAGAGTGGAATTTGAGCATAAGAACCGTCTGAAAGCAAAACATCAGTGATTTCATCTCAGTCGTTTTTTGCTCCGAATTGGATGAAAAGGAGACACGATGAGCATTACTTGTGTAAGCATCCATTATGGTGCCTGCGCATCCAGTTCAAAGGTCACCCGCTGCGACGCTGCGAAGATATTGAGAGGGCGGGGTCAGGGTTCATGTCGGGATTTCACTTTGAACATGGTCTTGTGCAAGTTCTTCGCCCCTCCCTCGTCCCCTAGTCCATGCCCCTCTCCCTCTCTTTCTCTATATTTTCTCTCTTTGTCTTTCTTCTCCCTTTCTTCTCATATACCTCTCTATTTGGATTTATCCTTTTTCATATACAATTCCGTCAATATTTGTTTTTATTCAAGCATACTTAAATCGTTTGTTTCAAATAGGTATTGTGTCAAATCAACCTCTCCTCTATCTTGCATCTATTTCCTCCAACACAATGCAAATAAATGTTATTCCTATCAATGTATCTGCCCAGCTTACCATGGGGGACCTGATGATGATGCCGATTGATCAAGGGAATTCTTCTTTGATATACATGTCTTTTACCAACGAGATATGGTTGATTTGTTCGTGGGTCAGAGTTGAGGCATCGTTTGGTCTTCGATTACACTTGTCGACATTCCTCCGATATTTGGCGGCTGGGAGTTTGTTTGAAAATGTCGAGTTTGTTTGTCGTATTTTGAATGAAAGTGAATGATGATTGCCGATTTATTGGCAACGTGTTTAACTGCCCGAGACATGGATTATGTGAACGTGCACGCCGTACGCCCTCTCTGAAAACATGGGAATCCCCCCCCCCCCCTCTCCCATTGAATTGAAAAAAAATCTATTGACATGGATGATGGTTATATCTTAAGACTGAGTCTGTTCAAGTCGTGTAACAATGTTAACTCTTGTTGATTAAAGTGAAATATGAAAGGTACAATTAAATTATCGTTCGCATTCAAGGCAGTTTATTCTGGAAATTGTGAGGATCGTTTCTCATCAGACATGTCAGAAGCTTAGAAGTAAAATATTCATGTAACCGATTGTGGCGACTGCGTATATTTTGTCATTTCAGATATGAAATATTAACTTTCACAGCTTGTGTCTTCAAGTAAATAATCATTTATAATGAACATGATGAAGAGAATTCGGTACGGCAGCCTTTGCTGTCTGAAACAAAAATACTTATGATTACACCAAATATGTTTTCATAATAGTAGCCTATATATTTTATTCATGATAGAGTTAAAGCGTCAACTTTAGTCATTCTTGTCATTTTTATAAGTTATTTCTTGATTTCATAACTAATTTTTACCGCATTTGATTCTTACAGGCGGAGGTGTCTTTGAACCGACTCAAAGTCGTTTGTAGGTCGGATTCGGTCCAATATAGCGTCTGACCGCACAAACCAACCCCTAACATTGGTGATAATAGAGCCGCTAGTTTCACTGCTCCCATGGCAACCAAACTCCTATATTCTCCCGCCGATATTTGCCCGCCTCATTTCTTCCAAATTAAATTGCTCTGTATGTCGTCACCACGCCAAAAAACCAAAGACTCGAAACGGAAGGCGGAAAAGGGGGAGATATATTTCCAAAAACGGTCGGGGTATATTTCATTCCCAATTCCCAAAGTCTAATCGGTTGTAACAACAATTTGTAGAAGGAAAATTGTTTCAGTACCAAGTCGGTCAAAGGTTATTTTTTCCAGTTTGACTTACCTTTTCATCAAGCAATCGATTCAACCATGATGGAAATCTAGACAGGACTAGTGGAGGAAGTGGGCGGTTTTCGTTCAGTAAAATCCCCACTGCCTTATTATTTACAATATCACGAAATGAGGTGGAGGTATTAGGTCATAATTCGACCCTTTCTAAACCATGCTATATGAATAACACTTCTCAACATTTGAAATTGTATGAATTCTGGTCCCATTTCATAAAGACTTATTATGATAACAAATGCACAATTTCTCTAACAAGTTACCATCAGCCAAGTAGACGGAGGGATTTCATCATCTATAACAATTTTTATTGCAACTTTTATGAAACGGGGCCATGATCATCACGATCGCAGTATTAGAGCAATTCAATATCCGATAAAGCTAGGCGGATATGTGTACAGAGGAGGAAATCCCGTGAGGTAATCGGATCTCCGACTTTGAAAGTATATCCGACTTCTGAAGTCTGGCCTTCTGGATGAGAGCGGGGTGGAGGTTACCAGAATCATGGAGCCGAGGTGGATAGGTAAACACTGGCAGAGGACAGATCAAAGAGTAAGAAGATGGGATGTAGCGAGAAAGAAAAATGAGATGGATCAACCTTCAAGGATATCTATTTTTTTTTTCTTGATTTCAATTTCGTCGTTGAACTAACAAAAAACTTGATATCTCTCTTGCAAGACAAGTTGTCGTTTCGACCATCCTCGCGCTGAATGTGAATTTGAATTATAAATACCCTATTATTGCGCAAGATATAATTAGTTTATGAACTGTATACAAAGTCTTAACTGACATTGAATTGAAAATATTCCAACAGATATGAATAGGAATCTTACACCCCATCCCTTCCTTTCAAAATACCGTAACTTCACATGTTGTACAAAGGAGGTTATAACTATGTCATGGTTGAATGAGCACACTGTGTAATTAATGCAAAAAAAAATATTATTTTCTTTTGTTTTGGCATAAGAAATTACCTCTGTGACTTTTTCTTCGTTATATGTATTGCATTTATTCACGACTTGACCATGGCAAAATAAGTTTTAAACTGTAATGTATAATAAGCAGTGTAACCAAGTTATCAATCTAACACGTGTATCACTAAAAGTCATGGTATTTTACAAAATGATGAAATTACGTGTTATAACAAACTGTTACAGTAACACACATGTAAAGGCGTATACATAATTATCTATACAAAGGCTTGGTTTTTTTGCCAGGTTTATAGTTGTAATGATAATTCTGAATAACATTGAATGCGTTTTTATTACATTTCAAATCTTCTGAAATAAAAATAAACCTCATGTTTATTTAATCTTGTCATTCAATTAAGATGATGTGAATGGGGAAGACGGTGGTAACATTCCCTCGCTAAAACTTTACGACATCCTCACACTCTTCCCCAAACGGATCACACAATGGTAAAGATGATATCTTGTAATTGCTTAATTCCGCGGACAAAAGCGCTCTCCAAATATACACTTTACTCATCACATTTCGTCATCTCGGACATTCATCTCACCAAAAGCTCACAAAGGAAACAACAATATAGCGTTTCTAAATATTCTATCAATATTGTTCCAGTTTCAGCGTAGGGTTTTCTCCCCCAAATGTACTTTTTAACTGTTCTCGATTAAAAAGACTATAACCTTTCGATGAGGGCGATGAGATATAAAATAGGGGTATGGTGATAAATCAAGCTCTCTTTTGTGAATGGAGTGAGGAACATAGTGCAGGAACACCATCATCATTATCATCATCACCATCTTCCATGAATACAATGAATGGTTGCGATATCAATTCATGATAAAGAGACACAATGCTAACTCGTTTATAATCCCTGCAATTCACTTTGGGATATCATTAGACATCGAGAAACGACTACGCGAGCCGCTCCCGTAACAATTGCGGTTATTTCGTCCGGACGTGCCCCCGTTTTCGTACCCTGGGGTGAAGTGGGAACCCCCTATTGGATCCTCAAAGGGGGGAACTCATCATTTTTAACCCCTCTTATCTGCCATAATATCAGCTTGGTGGCGTCTGCAGAGGGTTACCATCGAAATGATATCGGACTTCTGAACTAGTTCTCCATGCTTTGTTCGCAAAGTACTTTACCGTGTAATTAGGGTTAGGTGTTCGTCGGACCGTATCATTTTTTGTAATAATATTTCGCGATAAATGGATAATGTTTAGTGTTCACACTATTCTCTTGTGGTTAGTGGTCTGAAATAATTGATTTGTAAAAGATGAGTTTGAATTAATGAAAGAGTATACAATATTTGTGAAGAAATATGTGCCTACGACGACACATACTGCATGCGCAACATTGGTAATAAAGAAAATCAATGCATTATCACATAACGGGAATGAAACTATTTTATATGTTCACCTTAAAAGGAAACTTATGGGCCCTATCTAAAATTACTACAGTATCATCTGCATGAAAGTGACACTATAAACGCCAGACATCTGAAAATGAATGTTGAGATGTAGGCCTATATACTGCTGATTTTGAATCATCCATCGACATCATATTTGATGTATATGAGAATTAAAAAAAACGGTATTGCCAAACGGTAGTAGGCCTAAAGTTAAACGGCAAAAGGCATGTAGAACGATCCTCAAATAACGAGGACTGCTTTGGGTATGAAGCCTATATGGAATAAATGACTTTAAACTAATGGTCTGAACACGACGCAATTGCAAAGGAAAATGCACGGGGGCTCGTGGCAATTGCGCCCCAAAATGCTCTTAAAAAAAAAAACCTGAAAATAAAAAAGAACCCTGGAAATCCCATCACCTCAATGTTAAAGCTTTAACCCAACAAATTTGATTTAGGCAGTAGGTGGTGAAAAGTAATCCTCGAAAATAAAGAATAATAAATAAATTCCTGACTTTGAATGTCACGAATATGATTATTGTAAATAAAAAACGTTCTCCAGTGATCGGCTGAACACGATCAAGTGAATCACATCCGCCCGTCATTTTAACGAGATTGATCTATTCTCTCCCTTATTCATTCCCTTCTCTCTTTACAATCCCCTCCTATCATATTATCAAACAAAATTATATTTCACTATTCCTCGGGCACAAATATTGACCTTGAAAAAGTACACCAAAGATTTAGATATCCCCGGGCACGGATTATCCTGTCTGGGATTATAAACCTCAAAAGGGTGGATTAAAGATATCCGTTGTATATATAACATTCTTTTGCATGGACATCGGTACATGAATTATTGAATGCATAAAGTGAATATAGAAATATGATGACTTGTAATGGCTCGATGGCGAATGGATTTGCAATCATAATTCTTCCATTCGGACATTCCGTCTTCCAGGCATTGCAATGATAATCCCCTTTTATAATATGATGACTTGAAAATCTAAATGATTCCCCATCCTACACATGCTACAGCTACATTTTTTCATGTATTTTCTCTTTTTTTATTTCCGACATGGTTCGGATGCCTCGCAGCTATTTTGGAAACATGTCGGAATCATTTTTGGAGGGGATTTTAAAGTCAACTCCGTGGAAGGAAATGGTATCAAGTTCTGATGTATATGTTTACCTTCGCCAGCTGTTTAAAGTTTCAAGTTTTCCTTGGCCATATTTAGAGGTTCATTTTTTGTTTAAAAATCGCTTTTGAAGAATATATTTTGTTTTCCATTGAACATGTTGAAAGCAATGCAAAATTTACATCTTTTCTTTGCATACGATGCTGGAATTTCGTTACCATTGTGACCAATTATAATGAATCTTGAAATGATTCTTCTATAGGGGTCTTCGCGTTTTCCCCATTCTTAATGAAATTGTAGCCCTTTTCCATATCTCGGCCCTCAACCCCCATCCCACCCCTCGCTCTCATTAAAGGCCACCGCCCACCTTACGATTGATCTGCAACCCGGTTTTGGAATAAAACGTGTAGTATTTGATGCTTATATTAGGACATGGAATATCCTAATGTGCAAATCTAAAATCCTCGTACGAATACCTATGTTCAAATCTGTGACTATGTTATAGTATAAAAGCGAATTTAATATCTAGTCGTAATGACGTTATAGCAATCGTACGATTGACTACGATTTGAAACTAATTTGGCCCTTACTCCAAAATGAAGGCTGGTAATCATTCAAAATAGTTACATTAGTTAATTTGAACCTTGAAAGTAAAAAATACTATAACTTTCATTCACATTTTCAGAAAATGAGCAAAATGCGATTTGTTCCAAGATCGGATCGTGGACCAGACTTAAGGTGTGCGGTGGCCTTAAGACGCCCTGCTGTGTTTCATACATGGTTATCATGATGATTATGGCATTTTATCAAACAACATATCTTTTTTGTGTCACCTTCTTCTACAGACAGATCTGTTGCGCAAGACCCTGTGTGATTTCGTATTGGGCGACAAGCTACATCATCACCATGACAACAAGAGCGACATTAACTGTAAGTTCAGTAAAAGTTTATTTGAGTAATAAGGCAAAGACTTGATTTAGAGAGTGGAAGCGAAATCGAAATGAACTTTTGAGATAAAATGACAGATTCGTAGAAACATTTTTTGTCATATGGCAGTCGTCTTGGATACCGTGCATATATCAATATTATCTTTTAGTTTTCCAGATAAATTGTCAAAATAAATGAAAAGCAAATCGATATTTTTTTCAATTAGTTTGAGTTCTTGGCAAATGCTTACAATATTATTATCATAATGCCAAACTGCGGCCAGCATTATCATTAAGTTCCCATTGCTTAGTCTGCAGGGACAGACCCTGATTGAAACTTTCAACAAGTGGGTCTTTACGCAAGACTAGCACAAATATGGGAGGAACCTTCTGAGCACAAGACTGCCAGGGACTTATAGGCTGCATTTTCAGACCATTCGCAAGTCTATTTCACAATCGCCCCCTCACCCTTCACTCATCTCCTTCTTCATGTCTTTGTTTTTGTTCTTTTTCTTCTTCTACTACTTCTTCTCGTTGTTGTTTTTGTTGTTATTCTTCCTCTTATGCGTCTTCTTCTTCCTTTTTCTTCTCTTCCTCCTCCCCTTCCTTCTTCTTCTTTCTCTTTTTCCTTTTCTTCTTCTTCTTCTTCTCCTTCTCTTTCCTGCTCCCACTGGCTGTTGAATCTGAAATGACAAATTTGTTGTGACGGCCGGTTATTACAATAAACAAGTGACCATAAAATGAATGACCGAGTTGTCCTACATCCAAGAAATCTTTGGGGATAGCCCTCGATCTACCCGGCCTATTCCAGGTACCCAACCCTTGCAAAAACTTTCACACGAATTCAAGAGAGATGAGAGATGCCAAGGATAAGGAAGACGATGAGACCAAAGGTGACCACGAGTCACTTGGTCGGCACGGAGCGCCGAAACCGATGCCGAAGGGGCGCCGTGGGGATCCCCTTCATGTCCTAATGGGCTTGATGGGTTGGTCCAAGGGGAGTGCCCCCGCGGGATGTGGGCCGAAGTCTATATCCGAAGATAGACTCAGAATCATATTTTCGAAAAAAAAAAAGAAGTCAAGTGTACCAAAGGAAATAAATATTGGTAAACGAAATTAAAATATTAAACAATTATCAATGACGAATTCTCCAGGCTATTTTACTCTAGCCATGATGCATCAGCATTGAGGCTCGGAAAAAAAGCATATGGACTTTGAATTATGGGGTCCTGCAGTGGCGCGATGAGCCAACAAATAAGGGGAATACGATGGCGTATGGGAAACACTTTCCACAAAAAATCCGAGCGAGCTAGCAAAAATATTGACACGTGTAGATGATAAGATAATGTAAACCTATCAATGAATAGAGATTAACCGTTACGAATTGAGTGAATGTATTTGGTTTGCAACGAGATAAATTACTTATATATATATACTTATATATATATACTTATATATATATATATATATTAAGTTGAAATTAAGTAAAATGCATGTTTTCGTTCTTTAGAGTCAGCAACGAAATTGAAGGGTAGATTGATAAAATAGAACGACAATGGTGTTCTATTCAACATCAATGGGGAGACCATAAGCTCTTTTGATTCCTTCCAAAATGTTGGTCCGCCAACAGAGCATCCACAATATGACAAATATGTCATCATATCTTTATGATTTCTCTGTTTTGATTGATGTTAATGTATGAGTAATTTGTCGCGGTTTTTCGAACGTCTCCTCCTCCATCTCTGTCTCTTTCATTCTCTGTCTGTCTCCCCCCTCTCTCTCGCTCTCTTTACCCCCTCTCTTCTGTACTTTCTCATCATCTCTTATACCCCTCTCGCTCCCCGCCCTTCCATCCCCTTTATTCTCATGAAATACAATGCTTGGCTCCACCACTAACTATCCCTCTATGCCCTAACCTGTCATAAAGCACACGCCTTCATCGTTGATCCATTGACTTGCGGCCATTCCCTGACAGTCTTCTTACCAATGCTGAACTTTGACACGCAAGGATTGTACGCATTTATCTTTCATTTGGGGTTGATTTTGCAATTTATTAAAGGATCAGCTTTTAACTTGTGTGTATATATATCGAACTCCTTAAACAGGGAAAGTCTCGCATATATTACTTTATTACACGTTAGCAGGTTTTTGTTCAGTCAAATCGACACATTTACATTTTAATTTTATTTTTGTTTTTGTTTAAATAAGACCTCATGGATATTTTTAGCGCATATGAGCTACCCAGATATGATTTGTTGAATTCAGTTCAAAGAAACCGCTTCCAACCAATACGGCATTGGGAATCCCCGTTCAAACAAATCGTTATCCAATCCAAACCCGGTTCGTTCCATTCCCAATTCCCTACCCGACTCGAGATCGCGCATTCGGCATGCTCGGTACTCTTGTCCGGCATAGAATCGGTATACTCTCGTCATTCATATACACCCTCGGCATTCTGATGTCTATTTCGACACCCTTTCGTATAATTTCGGCACCCTCTCGGCATGCATACCTCGATTTGATATACAACTTGTTAACACGATATTCAGTGACTCGGAACCCTCTCAGTATCAACCCAAATTCGATATCTTATCAATCTATCCAATTGACATTGCTTCGACACTCCCTCGACATCCTCTACTGCTTCGACTCCCAGTCCTATATCCGATCGGGAGAGATTCGGCACCCTCTCGGCATACACACCCTGTTCGGCATGCCGCTTCAACCCAGTCGGCATTGACTCGGCACCCTCTCGGTCAAGTCGCTATCCACACCGATTCGACACCCACACGTACATCCAATCGGTATTGACTCGGCACCCTCTCGGCACTCGTACCCGATTCGACATCCCACTTGTTTATCCAATCAGCATTGACTCGGCTTTCTCTCGCTACACATCCCGATTCGACCCCCACTCGTTTACGCAATCGGCGTTGACTCGTCACCCTCTCGACACCCGATTCGACATCCCGTCGGTATTGAGGTGACACGGTCTTATTACATCCGATTCGACATCCGACTTGTCAACCACATTGACAATAAACCGGCAACCTCTCGGTTTCCACCTTGATTCAACACCTTACCGGTCAATCTAATCGGCACTGTAAAAGTATTCTATTATCATTAACATTGGACTTGACACCTCATTCTACTAACCAGTCGGAATTGATTCTGCACACCTTCGGCAAAGTCGGCACCCTCTCGGCGCGCATCCCCTATTCGACAACCTACTCGTCTATCAAATCGGAATTGTCTCGGCACACCTTCCCTCACCCGATTTGGCACCCACTTCTATCATGCCTATATTCAGTCGGCAATGATTCGACACACTCTCCACTCTCACGGCATTAATCCGGCATCAGTTCGTCATCACAATCGCCAGCCCAATCGGAATTGACCCGAAACACCTCTTATAACTGTTATAACTGTTCGAAGCTACTGAAATCATTCAATTTGATTGGCTAATAGTAAACCTATAATACAATAGTGGAGTATTGTGGCGCAGTTGATTAGTCTTCGGACTTTGTAACAGAATGTTGTGGGTTCGAATCCCATTTGTGACGTAATTTCACTTAGCAAGAAATTGATCTACATTGTGGTTCTCTCAACTCAGGTGAGGTAAATGGGGACCTGGCACGAATTCATTCCTTGAAATGCATGTGCAAAAGCGTTGGCCAGGCTGAAGTCGTGGATAATAATATCCATAGTACTTTTGGAAGCGCCAAGAGATATTAAATGGGGTAAATTGCCAATTCGTCTACTGCCAACTAGTTCACTCACCACATGGTCTACTTTCATTTCATCTAATGTCATTTCGTCTAACAACCATTTGGTCCAATTATCACTTCGTCTAATCACCATGTCGTCTCATAACCAGTTGGTCTAATATCTATTTTATTTTCATTCATTTTGCAAAATTAACACTTAGTCCAATTAGACCAAATGATATATGGACCAAATGGCTATTGGACTAACTGATTACTAGACGAAATGGCAATTGGACGAATTGGCATTAGACTGATTGATTGATTGATTTTATTTGTCAGGTAACTATGAACAAGTACAAGGAAATTATAAACAGAAGTGTATACCTTGACAGGATTACCCATGAAAGCCGAGATGGCTTATTTCCAATGGGGTCCTTACATCAGTAATTGAAGACAATGTACATCTATGAAAAAACACCTATAGAAATCTACAAACTACATCAATTAAGTCTAGACCACTAAATTTACACGATGAATTGTAAAACTTAATATATAAAAAGACAAAAACAAATAAGTTTGCCATGAAAAACACTTACGCAGTCAACAAAATATGATTAAAATAATTGTAAAACAGGTTGAGTAAACGATCATTACTTCTAAGTTACATATGAGAATTACACTAATAATCAGTTTTTAAGTAGCGCTAAATGCATCGTAACTAATACAAGATTCATGAATCTTAAAACCTAAGATATGAAAAAGTACAATAAGTTTGACATCAAACTTTCACGCAAACAACAAAATATGATGAAACAATGTAAAACAAGTTGATTAAATAAATCATAACTAAATAGTTATATATAAGACTACACGATACACATGAAATTAGAAAGAATATTTAACATTACAGAGTGGGGACATTTTTTAAGTGTTGTTTCAATACTCTTTTAAATTGTGTAAAAGTCTTAACCGATTTAACATGATTAGGGAGGGAATTCCAAAAATGTATACCTTTATAATAAAATGTATTACCAATTTGACCTTTTCTCATAGGTACACCAAAGTTAAACAGACTACTTCTTGTTTCATGCCCGTGAATATTAGATGACCGTGTAAAATTTTTTGATATGTAATGATATTCGTTTGGATAGCGTTGATATAGCACATAAAAAGAATGGGACCTAATATGCTCCCCTGTGGAACTCCACACTTTATAGGCATAGAATATGAAAGTACATTTTGCATGGATACCACTTGACGGCGATTGGTCAAGTAAGACCTTAACCAATTCAAGCATGCTGAATTCAAACCCATTACTTCTAATTTCTTTAAGAGTATTTCATGATTAACCGTATCGAATGCTTTTTGTAAATCAAGAAGAACCATCCCAACATAACGGCCTTCGGAAAATTCATTCCTAACAAAATCCAACAAGTGAATTAAACATGTTTCAGTAGAATAACCATTCCTAAAACCAGACTGAAATTCATAAATGATTTTGTATTCTTTAAAGTATTTCTCAATTTGAGAATACACGCATTTCTCCAAAATTTTCGACACTATGCTAAACACACTAATAGGTCTATAATTCCCAACGTGAGTTTTGTCTTTCTTTTTGTGCAGTGGTGTGACTTTAGCGATTTTCATTTCATCAGGGAATGTACAAGTTGAAATAGATTAATAATGTAAGTTAAAGGTATAAAGACATTTTTTGCACCATCCTTTAAAAATCTAGCAGGAACCAAGTCAAGTCCGGTACTTTTTGATATTTTCAACTTGGATAATTCATCTAATACAAACTTTTCTGTGACAGGAGAAAAATTAAAACAACCTCTTTGTATACCTTTATTGTCGTATAGTTTTTTTAAATTAGGACTGTCGGCCCCAAACTCACTTCTGTCCGTAATGGGGAGCTCACAAGGTAATTTATCGGCCACTGTTGTGAAATAATTGTTAAATTCGTTGGCTATCTTTAGATTATCATGACATAATTCCCCTTCAATATTAATAACACTTTTCTGAATATTTTTTTGTTTGTTTTTTAAACCTAACTCTTTGAGATTCTTCCATAATTTCCTAGAATCATGTTTATTGTCTTCAATTTGATTTTGGAAAAATTCGTCTTTAGCTTTCCTCACTTTCCTTTGTACCACATTTCGCAATAGTTTAAATTTCCTTTCGAGTTCTAAATTACCAATATCCTTTTTCATTTTCCTGAAAGCTATATTTCGTTGTCTTATCAAACCAATAATTTCACTGTTCATCCATCTTTCTGTTCTTTGCTTAATTCTTACTTGTTTTAGAGGTGCACACTTATCAACTACTGACATGAAAATACTTTTGAAGTGTGACCAAGCAATATTTACTTCATTACATTCAAATATAACAGACCAATTGATTTGAGATGAAACGAAATTAAAATCATTTTCACAATAGTTTTTCATACATCGAATGCTTATAGTTCTATGCTGCCCGAATACAGGCCTGATAAGTTTCCTTAAAGACGAATTGGAAATAAACAGTAAATGGTACATGATATGCACTATTAACATTGTTATTATTATTATTATCATCATCTTCATCGTCATCGTCGTCATCACCGTTATCATCGTCATCATTATCATCATCTTAACAAATTGTACATATATTTAATATGTTTTCATAACAGGTCTTTATGAAAATCGGACCCTGACATACATCATGGACTTACTACATGCGTACATCAACCGCATCTTTCGCAGCAATGGAAAAGTGGCTCTGCCTCTCAATCTGACCTTCGACATATAAACCGAGAATCGATGGAGTCCGGTTAGATCTGCAACCCGGAGGCTAGAAAGTTAATACGATAAGCTCCAGTTCTAGTGCCTTGCTAACGTTCTGCTTGATGACATCGTGTCAAGTTTAATTCCAGCTATTAGACATGGATTATTTCGAACCCACTTCCCCCTACCCTCCTCCGTTTCCTATAGATCTCTTTCAACTTGACAGAAACATTCGCTTTGCTTTCGATGGTGTGTGTGTGGATCGGGGTTCGATTCCCGGCACGGCACTTGAGCAAGGCATTTTATCATTGTTGTTTTATAGTACATCAAATAAATGAAAATGCTATATGCATTATAAATAACAATGTGTGGACTTGTGTTTTTTTAAGTGTCTGTGTGTATAATTGAGTCTTCAGACGCGTATCAATCAGATTTGATTATTTACGTGTTAGACCGACCTTTAACGTCATCGTCCGAAAGACGTGACAAGGGCTCAAAACTCGAACCTCTGCATCTTTTTGTAACTTCCCCACATAACTTGGATTACAGGCGCACGCCACAACGCCCAGATTGTCGTCGAGATTGTCGTCAACCATTTGTTCTTGATCGTCGTCTGTAATATATTTAATGATTTGTCAATGATAATTCATCTTTATGGGCTTCCGAATAGGTTACAAATTGGTTGTTACACATTCGTGGTGATTAACAAAAATAAACATCATCACAGTGAGTGACGGGGGGGGGGGGTGGTGGGAGAGAGAAGGCTTGGACATGTCTGGATTGCAATGAAATTACCTTGGCGATTTGCCAACCATCACACCAATGAATTGTAGGATTATATACTTGAATGGAAGTTCATGGTCGTCATAGATGGAAATCACCTACTCACCTACCTCACCTAACTGTTCTTTTTTGGTAAATTTGTTTGTTTACATTCTTATACATGTACCATGGGCATGTTTCTAGAACTCATGGCTCTGCCATGGTTTTAATTCATTTTCTTCGGATGTCCGTAATTACGCCCTTATATGAGTTGCGACTGGTTGATTTTAAAGGATTAGTTTTAAAGAATCTTTGTTGTTCGTGGAAATTATGATGGTGGTGATGGTAATGATGATGATGATGACGACGACGACGACGATGATGATGATGATGATAATGATGATGATGATGGTGATGATGATGATGATGTTGGTGGTGGTGGTGATTATGGCGACGACAATTGTGCTGATGATGCCAGCGTAAATGTGTAATTAGTCACAATCATATTGGTAAGCTTTCCAAGGTATATCTTGCCGTTTACCGAAGATGTCTCGGGCCATGATAACTACTCTCAGAGGCGGCGGAACGTCAGTACAAAGAAAGTGAAGGGCACCTATTGTTTGGCAGACAAATGGTGCCCCTCCACTTTCTTTGTCCGAGCCTGATGTTCCGCCGCCTCTGAATAGTCTCTCCTGGCATTGACAGAATCCTTGATTCACTTGACCAGAAAAAAAAAGAAGATAAATATTCAAAGCAAAAAATATGATCATATCATCCATTTTTTTCTGAATCCCAGTCGAAATACCCGAGTCGTCCGCCGCATGACCCTTCCTGGTGACCTCACGGGCATTCAAGCTAATGATGTATTGACATACATATTCCACGAATCTCCCATCAGCCCGCCCTCAGTAGAGACATTAATCCAATCGGATCTTGTGTTGTGGTAGAAACAATAAACTCACCAACCATCCATAATTATCCCTCAACATCAACATTCTGATCTGCCCTCTTAATATTCCCAAGATCAAGTCCATATTAAGGTCTTATCCTCGGCTCTCAAAACCATTTTTAACGATTTACACCTTTCCAATCCAGACGGCTACAGTCCTAAGCCCGGGATTTGGTCCCAAATGTTTGCTTCGGTCCAAGTGAACCGAGACCAGGGGTCCTTATCCCCCCGGACTTGGTGGGCTCGACAGCCAGGTTCTTGCGGTTCTAATCCCCAAACTATTGTTTCAAAATATGGAAATAGAAGAAAAAAAAACCTCGAATATTTTCAGTCCACATGTAAGACAGATGTTTTGTCATATAAACAGAATCTGTTGTCAAGAGTGCATGAAATTGGTATTTGTTTTTCTATATAGGAGAGAAAATTGAGAATGATTGACCGTTTGGCCCGATTGATATGTCAATGTTTTATGAACCTGACTTTCTTCAAGAAGGTAGGACGTTACAATATTTTATCATCTAAAATGATTGTTTTGGATGATAAGGAAAAACGGGGGCATATGTAAATATTCCGATTTCTTTGGGGTCTATTTAAATTACTCGGAAGGTATTCAAAATGCAAAATATGTATTCTATATCCTAATGAGTTCCGTTGAAAATCCTAAAATCTCTTTCTTCTAAAAATAAACGGAAGGTGTGGTGTATGGTTGATTACGTCATAACCTTATGTCAAATGTTTTTCCAAGGAATTGCCAATTGTTATCAAATCTAATTACAAATATGTTAATCATGGGGTGAAAAGCTGAACAAAAAATATCTTATTTTGAAATTAGAAGAAAGGCTTGATATTATTATACAATTGTTTAAAATAAATTATTTGCTCCATTATATCTATTGTGAATATTGAATGAAAAAACTTAGTATTCCTTCAAAGTATGGAACTGAACTCTTGTGTAGTCTTGAATTAAACATGTTTTTAATTATCAGAATACCTCCATATCAGTAGGTGAATAAAATGTCAGGTGTAAGCAAAATACAGGCTATAGATCTACACATACGTGAAAAAATTTCACTGGAAGCGTTAAACTCTATGGATATTACAGTAATCTCCGAACTCCCAAAACAAAACTAGCTTTATGAATATGTTAATCTTCAAAGAAATAATATGATTGCCGAGACAATTATATGGAAATTGACATGGTTAGGTATTGGGTTAAGTTTAAATCTTGGTCTTTGGTGTCCCTTCTCTCAAATACTCGATCGCAATGCAATGTAATCTGAACGACTTATTAATAATTATTGGTGATTTCGAAAGACCAATACACAAGCGAGTGGAAGACCCCCCCCCCCTTCCCATCACCTCCTTAGAAAAAATATAGAGTAAAAATAATTATCTTTCGGAAAATGGTGCTAGATATTTTCTTATAAAATTGGGACACCATGTTGCTAAAGAAAACATTAGGACAGATCACAATACCTGGGCACACTTTCATTTTCTCACTCACAGCGGGATACGATCTCGTCAATATTTGGAAAACACCACCGATTTCTCACAACTTTCTCTCCTAATTCCAGCCGCGGTAATCACCGTGACTTTGATGGATCTTTCTTCCTCGCCTACAGTTTGCGGCGCTTCCGAAAGGCCCGTTGGGTCTTCCTCTGCTCCTCCATCGCTGGCCGATGCGGAACAGAGGAGGAGGAGGAGGAGGTGGGGTGTGAAAGGGATGAAAAGAAAAGTCATAATTTTCCAATTTCCCTTTTGTGGTTTTGTACTCTATTTTGATGCTGTCCTCCCGCGGAAATTGGTTGTCGATTCGATGTCAATGTCAAACAGATTCAGGTGCGTCTTATTTTCTAAAGTCAATACATGATACATGTAGAAGGAATTGGGGGTAGGGATTTTATTTAAAATTTGTCATTGAACAACTGAGATGCTCTGTGTTTCCATAGCAACATATTAATCATCACCATCATGGCGATCAGAAAAGGTAGATTACAAGCTGATTTAATACAATCAGGGATAGGATTTCTAAATGGTGTGTGACTTCCAACATGTCCAATTGTTTTATTTCATTACCAACAAATGACACCCATCCATATTTTCATATAAATTTCGGCCTATACGCACCAAATTACAATACGACTGTTCCATTATGCTGTTTTTTTATTATTATGATTTGGCAAACCTCCAGATCGGGGGGGGGGGGGTATGAACGTTTTTTGTAAGGAGAGAGCGGCAAATATTTTGTAGAAGTGACTTTACGTCAACGTGTCACTGTTAGTACGTCTATGAAGACCTGGGCACCGTCTACATAGAGTTGCGATTGATCCGATCATTCAAAACTATGGACGGCCAGCAAAGTCAACATCTATTATGCATGTTTGTTCAAAATATTTTCTAACTATATTCATGCATTTATTGTTGTCTTGAAAATTCACTGTGCTTCTCTTGTTTACAAAGGACATTGTTCAAATTTCCTGTAGAAAAAAATATGACACTGATGGATTTCCATAGAGTTATGATTGAATGGATCTTTGTAAGACGGAGCCCTGGTCACGACCATCCTACGACGGCGCGCCGTGTCGTTTACGCCCATCCGCATATCCCGAGATTAAAAATGGGCGTTTTCTGGTCGGGAAGAACAATATCATGCCCGCTGTTACCCCGTTCTCACAACGTTGTTGCTGCGCTGCCCCGATTTCAACAGATTCCCATCCCGCCCTCCACCGATCTTATGGATCGTGGTGGTGGTACTGGAATGGCCCCGGGTGCACCGTCGGACTGCGATCGTCGTAGTGTGATCTTAGGGTGATCGTATCCCGATCCATTGCAATTATTTCCATGATTTTTTTGTTGTATGAAAACGTTGTATTCTCAAACCTATGCCAATCTGCCAATACACTGTAAAATTATGAAGTGCTAATTTAGCACTTACGGTGCTTGTATAGTGACTGCACTACGAGTGCTGATTTTCTAGTTCAAATTTAAACTAGAAAATCAGCACTCGTAGTGCAGTCACTATACAAGCACTGTGAGTGCTAAATTAGCACTTCATTTTTTACAGTGTATCTTGTTTGTAATAACTGTCAAGGACCAACTGCATTGAAGTATTTTTATTTTTATTTTTCAATATCTATACTCGTTACCCATTTTCTGATTAATCCAATAAAGTTGCAGAGTCATGTTCGCGTTATTAGGTTGCGTGTAAAATTACCAGAGAACCGTTCTTTAGCAGTGTTTACAAAAAGAAACTACCCATAGCATGAATCCTGGTATCGCTTTGAAATGACAAATGTGTAACATAAGCTCGATCTGAGATATTGGACACCCACCAATACAAACGATTTTGCAATTTCCAATTTATGTGCATTTGCAAACAATCATTCACCTCTGACCTGTAATTTACAGTTTCTTGACCGTTTTACCCTTTTTGCCATGTTTGCGAGTGTTTATATTTTGAAGTTTGGAGGCAAAAGGAGTATGCATGATAAGTTGTAAAGTACATGATAATCGTCCCAGCTCCCTGAAGTGTGTGGGTTTTCTTTCTTCAAATAATAATCGACTAAATGCTTATTTTTATTATTGGAGTATAATGACCAATTTAAGTCAAAATTTTGATAAAGTCATGAAATGAAGGACTATCTAAAGCTCATTATTAAATATTAAACAGACGAATGCTTGTCCAACATATTTAACTCGGACCAATAACATATGAAACACACTTACACGATTAAAATCGAAGCAGATAAGCCTAATTATTCATTTCTTTTGCCTACCGAATAGTTGAATTCAAGTCGCATTCTTCCCAATCTTTATACTTCGAGTAAAGAAAATTCATTAGAAATCAAAGAAAGCTTGCAAACAATAATTATTAATGAAATTTGAAAAAAAATAGAACCGTCTGATAAGTGGTGATTTTTCTCAGATAATTTCTAAGAAAAAGAAATTCATCTCAAGCATGTCAAGGTATAAGTAAAATACACGAGGACATATTGATCTGTAAGATTGATTTACAATCATATTAAATCTTGATTATCATTCGAATATTTGATTATTCCCAAATTTTAATAGATTTAGAGTGAAAGTTGCACGTGTCTCCATTTAGCGGTCTTCAGAACGAAAGCACCTGGTAAACCACCGAGTGAATCAGAATCTTCTACAGGGAAAGAGGAAATGGAAGTGATTGGATTAATTCTAATGGCTACACCAGGAGGAAGACTGTCACTTCGATAAAAACAAACGATTCAATATCTTCTCATCTTCCTTTTTAATCATTCCGTATAGGCCTCTAATCATTCTGACATCTATACTCTGTCAATTTACTGCTCAATCATTTTCCCGCGCTTTCGCTTTCTCAAGAAGCCTGAGTGACGTCTGGCTGATCGTGGATTCTGATCGTCTGACTTGTGCATGTCATACTCATCTACATGTTATTTGCATAATCGTAACATGTTGGAATGACGCAAAGGGCTTGTGCATTTTTGCATATAAAATGCATGTACTTGTGAATTTGGCAAATATGTTATATTTTCGTATACAATGGATGACATGAACAATCGAAAATGTATGATGTATGGTACGTAACGACGGATCTCCATGATATAACATAATAACATGTATGTTTTGATACTGAACCTAATGACTGAAAGACACTTTAAAAGATGCAGCCTACAAGGAAGGTATGAAATATAGAGGCGGTTCTTTTGCCCCCCCCCCCCTTCTCTTTATCCTAGTATTAGTAATGGTCAAAATAGCAATTTCGTGAACTTTTTGAACTGTGACCAGTCTAGGTCAAGGTGTGTTAAACTCATTGCAGTAAACGCCTGTGATATGAATTACTTTCTCACTTGCTCCACTCGATGCAAATTCATTTTAATTTTCATTGGATTGAATCTGAGATTTTATAATCGAATCTCTCTCCAAATATTTTGAACCCATTTGTGCTCAATATCTGAAATGCATACTTTTTTTTTAATAAAACGGAGAAAGGGGTAGAAATGAAGTGTGACAATACAAAAGAAGAGGAAGGCTTACTACTTTTCTCTATAATGATAAAAAAAAAACCTAGTGGGTACCTGGTTAGTGCACTCACCCCCCCCCCCCTCTCAATATGATTTTTTTTTCGGAGGGGATGTGATTCGGTGGGGGGTGATGATGATGTGCTTGCTGATATTGTTGACAGTGGAATTTTTGTTGCTCTTTGTGTTGTTGTTCTTCATGCTGTTTATATCCGTTGTTTTGGTGTGTTTTTATTCAGGCGATTGAGCATGTTGAGAGGAATAGTTCGGCGGACTACAACAAATCAAATGGTATTCCTTGGATCGTTAAGGGGTGCAATATAGAGGGGCTCTCTGGTCCCCCTCGGATAACAGGAGGGGTGCGAGCCGTTACCCATTCGCGTGCCAGTGACGAGGATCAAGGGCAGAGTGTACCAATCGGGTTAGAGTTGATAGGGATTTCAGACATAGTGTGACATGATATCACATGTCAAAGAATGAATGCTTTTGCCTGCTATGTAGTAAAGTCATATAATACCCCTTTCATAAACCTATCCTCCAATTAGCCGCCTAATAGTAATGCGGATAATTCAATAAAAATTGCGTTCACAAACTCCGAAAATTATCCGCATTATTTTTACGAGCGCCCGTCCTGAAAAAGGCGGATAATCGTCATGACAACTGGACACACCCCCTCCGATGCGGTTGTGTTGGAAAAGGGTGACCTTGTGACCGCACCAGGGCAATTATCCGCATTATTTGGAAATACGTTCATAAACTCAAAATCTTGTCCCGATGCTGCTATTGTGCGGATGCAGCATCAAAATAATGCGGATAACTCTGGTCCTCCTCCGATTTTACGACCAAATTATGCTGCTATTAGCCGCATAATTGGGTTTATGAAAGGGGTATGAGATATTGAATTTACATTGATTACAGAGGAAAAGGGATGGGGATAGATGCTTAGAGATAGAGAGAGGGGTGTGGGGAGAGAGGGGGGGGGGGGTAAAAAGAGAAAGTGGTGGAAATGATATGAGGGAAGGAGATTTTAAGGGGGGAAATCTAGCTCTAGTATATGAGAAAGGGATATAGACAGAGGGGGGGGGGTCCATTTTATTGTTCTTATCGATGAGCCTATCATTGTTATTTAACTTCGAGATAGACTGCATAACCATTTGAAGATTACAATAGAAGAAGAAGAATGCAAATTCTCAGAATATTAGGCAAATATACATTATCATGCTTAGCAATTTGAATGCCTGGATAATCTGATGTTGAAGGAAGTGCCCAACACGACATCCATATAAAAATATATGCATGCTGTATCTTAATCTTAAAGGTGATATTCCAGGCTGAAAATAATATGATTCGAACAGATAAAGAAATATCAGACGAGCAAAAACACTGAAACTTTGATCAAAATCTGACAAGGAATAATAAAGTTATAATCAAAATTTGCATTGTTTTGGTGAAATAGTTCTATGAATGTCCTCATGATGACGTCGTTATATATACCACTTGTTCTTTTGTAATTTAGTAATTCATCACTTTATTAACATTCAAATCGTTCAAACAAAGGAATAAAATATATACAAACATAGAAGAAAGGAACGCCCAGGACATATCTGAGTAACAGAACAAGCATTAAACTATGTTTATCCATTTTTCCTCCAAGAACTAAAAAATTGGTTTGACAACTGATGTCAAGCATATATTAGATATTCATCGATGCAACTTATTTCATTATAAGGGAGACTTATCATTGACACATGTATGAAAAATGAAATAAGCATGTTATAGTTGGGATGGGACATCATCGGCCAGTCTAAAGAATATTCATGACGGCGTGCATATAAGTGTTTTCACAAAATATTGCTTAACTTACAAATTCAATAACTTCGTGATTTGTTATCAGATTCCGATGAAATTTCAGCACTTTGCTTGGTGAATTTTACTCTATTTACCTAGATATAACTATTTTCAACCCGAAATATCACTTTGATTCCATATAGTGCCCACGGTTTCTTGTTTTTTTTTCGCTTGTCAACTATATGTCCTCGGCACGTGGTGTAATGTTACATTTAGTTCAATGGCTTTTTAGATCGATTTTCTTTAATAGAGATTCCCATACCGATAATATCGACCTGCCCTCATTACGATTGCAAACGTTTAAAGCAAATTGTATTATTACCCCTCCCAGGCCATTGCATCTCTGATTGTAAACGATATCTAGAGCTATATGCAGTGAGATGATTACGTAACATCTGGAGTCGTTCAACTCTAATATAGCGCGTTTATTGAACTTTTCGTTTTCCAGTAAACAAATAATATATATATATAGTATTGTTGGTATTTTGTTTGTGTGGACAGTGGATTACCAGGTACGCCCTTAAAGGGGCCCATCCAGGTCTTTGAACTGTAATTTGGATGCGCTTGCTCCTCCTTTTTCTTTTCTGTAATTAGGATGATAATTTCATTTTGAAAGCGATCCAACACTGTAAAAAATGAAGTGCTAATTTAGCACTTACAGTTCTTGTATAGTGACTGCACTGCGAGTGCTGATTTTTTAGTTCAAATTTAAACTAGAAAATCAGCACTCGTAGTGCAGTCACTATACAAGCACTTTAAGTGCTAAATTAAGCACTTTAAGTGCTAAATTAGCACTTCATTTTTTACAGTGAAATAAATACTGATGTTTTAAAAATCACCTCTTTATTGATAAATCATATAAATCATATAACAAAGGTAATAAACATATAAACCCAGGATATCAGTTCTTGTCAAACGAGATACAGGGTAACAACAGCATATATGACATAGGTGTGAACATAACATGAACGAAACATAAGTATAAACATTGTACAAATAACAGAACATGAGTGAAGTGCGCAATTCAGGAAGAAACTCATTGGAAAACTGTAAATTCATTGCATATTTGATAATTCAGCTAAAATTAGTGTTTGTGGAGACACTTCAGAATTTTTGTGATGATTGAAATGTTAGATCGAGTCTACATTTTCTTTTTTCTGCTATTTATTTACGCTGCATTCGAAGTTCGAGATAACAAAACACTATTATTACAGCGAGTTGCTGTGGATTAGTTGATAGGTCTCCAAAATCCTAACTACAAGGTCTAGGCCTCAAAACAAATCCCAGTACTCGAGTCTTTTGGCAAGGCGTTTATCTACATTTGCCACTTTCCCCGGCACTTTCCATTAAATGGGTAACCGAATGCTTGCGTGCCTGATCAAAGTCACATCTTTCGAGGATGTGAGTGTTTCACGAACGTCCTAAATATGAATCGCCGAAGTCCCGACCAAAGATATGAGCCAAAAATGTTGTACTACCTTCTTTATTTAAAAAAACCCACAACGGCCATGACCATGCTTAGCAAAGTAACATAATATGTAGAACAAAAGTAATGATATATCTCGATTAATGTTTTTTTATGGTTAAATCATGTAAATCTTAAAGTGACACATCTCTTTTCTGTTTTAGAAATGAAATAAACACCGAATTTGAACTTTTTATTGCTCATAACTATAAAAAAAAGTATCATTTAATTATTCGATATGTCGTGATCATGCTGATTATTTGCTTATTATTTACTCGTCCCTCCCTGAACCAACATAGATCGGAGCTAGAATTAAGGTTACTGACTCATGTCTTCTAAGAATACAAAAGATAAACTCAAGGTACCTCTTTACGTGATACAATCACTACAAATGAAAAGAAAGTGACTAGACGCACGTAAACGGCTACTTATTGATTTAGTAAAAGTTCTATTATACCATTCCCTTTGTAGAAAAGCTCCAGGCATTGTAATCGCTCTTTAGAATTGCTGGTGTGTTGGGTCAAACAACTCTGGGGCGGAACATCAATTTAGAGGTACGATGTCTACAGAATTTGTTTAGCGGGGACTTCTTTGACTCTTACATGGTTTAAAACATTTTGTTTCGTGGAGAAGTGCAATCGAATTGCGTATTTGTTTTGTAGGGATTTAAATCCTACTTTTAAGGGGACTTTTCTTTAGTATTTTTGTGAAAAGTTTACGAACAAGCTCCTCAAAACTCAGGTGTCATGGGTTGGATCGTAGAGGTCAATGAATCATCCTAGTCAATGCGCGACCCTTTATCCTATTCAAAATATCACTTAACGTGATTTTCAAGGTTTAACACCTACAAATTATACTAAATGTTACATAAGAATAGGCCTATATATTATCAAAGAATGCGACAATTATATTTTTTCGCAAGTTTAGGTTAACCCCGGAATTTTAAACTTTTTGGTGCTTTTGTCGGCGTAAAGCCGAATATTTAGGTAAGTAGCGTATTGATGGTATACACTCGGTGACAATAGAATTGGATGGCTCTGTTTTGGATGGGTAAAGATGAAAGGTGCTGACACCACCCTCCCCGGCCAGTTACCTTTTTCATATATTTACGGTTGGCTGAAGAAAAGGGTCACCGATTTGTAACAAAATAAAAAGGTATACTCCTTTATAGAAAGTGTCAGTAACCTCGATAGGGACTTAAAATTTAAAAGGGTTTGATTTTTTTTCTAAAAATATAATTTGTTATTACTTGTACCTTGTTATACTTTTCTTCGAAGTCTTGACGGTAGTGTTGCTATTGTTTTATAGTTTAGTAGTGGTTAAATGACCGACCGTAAAACGACCCTTATTAAAAAGGCTACCCTTGAATAAAGATTAACCATGGTGCATTTTACATTTCATTAAACATTGTTAGCTGAATATGTGTTTAGTCACTCATAGATAACTATTTTGTATGAGTTTATGTCGAAAAATGATATTTTTTAATAATGGAAGAAAGTATGAATGTATGAATGAATGAATGAATGAATAAGTTTGAAAAAAATAAAAGAACAATAAAGATAGCAGTAAGTAAGACAACGTAAATATAATTTTTTTGTTATGATTATGAAAATTTTTATGTTAAACGACAATGACATGATGGGGTTATTTTTGGTTAGTACTTGTGCATGCTCGCGTCCATGTTAATTTTTGTTTTAATGTTAAAATGCTTATGTCGTTTAGATCATATTTTCTCTCTCACATGCACACACTCTCTCTCTCTCTCTCTTAATCCAGTGCCTGTCTTGGCTTTCCACAATATAAACGCTATTCATTAGCAGAAAGTGAGTCTGTACAACCAATAAAATAGTTTAAACAATTTTAGACAGATCCAGAAATACCATAGATTATTACCAATCGATAATCTCTTTCACCTCAAATTAGTTTCTGAGAATAAGAGTGCAACGAGACGGGTTTAAATGGGATCAACCTCTTTAGAATGACTCAGATTACCATTATTTCAATAATATCATCAATAGTGCTATTTCGACTACATTACCATTAAAATAGCACATGCGATAATGGCAATGTCACCGCAATTCTGTAAAATCTAATGGGCATAGACCACCATTCATTAAAACAGGCGGGAATGTACACGGTCCCCTCACCTGTAATCATTTTCACTGGCGTAAAAATATGGGGCAAATTGAGACTTTTGCGCCCCCCCCCCCATGAAAAATAAATTAAAAAAATATATAGAAAATGAATAAATAAAAAATAAATGAATAAAAATAATGATAATAAGTTGAAAAAATGAAAAATAAAAAATATATAAAATAAACAAGCAAAGCTCCACCACCAAGAAAAAAAGGATGAAGTACAAGAAAAGAAAGGAAATATAGGAAAGGATAAATAGGAAAACACTCATTAAAAAAAACTATATACGCTACTAATCACTTCTACATAATTAAGGATATTTTACGTTTTCGACACTAAAAACTTTGAACATTCGTTTCAAGTTTTATCTGTCACTGATTTTCGGTCATTATCAATGTTATTCCGTTTTTACACTTCGTGAATTAAAGGTATTGTTTAACTTTGTGAGCAGCCGATTTAAAAAATTCTCAAACCAAGATGAAACATGTGTACAAGTGCATGTATTAGAACTAATAAACCCTGAAAACAACCATTATTGAGAATGAAAAGCTAAAACTACAAGGCAAACCCCGATTTTGTAAATAGGCGTCTTATTAGACGCCTAAATAGTACACATACGTGTATGGGATGAAATTAAGATGGTGTTTTCGGTCACTTTATATTTCAATTTTTGAAGCACTAAATAATTATTTTCGAACGCAATTTTGTATGGGCTTCATTTTTGTAACATATCACAGACACAGGTGACAAGTGTGACCTTCTAGCTCAGATTTTTTAAAAGTCAAACCAATGTTAACCAATCACTTTAAGCAACAATCATCAGTAAGTGGTAAAAGATATTGGCGAATCATCTGTTTAAACACCAAAAAACATGGAAAAGTAAAGTTCTTCCAGAGGTCACCATTTCCGAAAAGTCACTCTTTCCCGGTTACCTTTTTTAGATTTCTTCAAGGATTTTCCATTTCTTATGAAGTCTTACAAGACGCCTTATAAATCCCCAGGTATATCTTGGGTTCTCTTTCAAAACGTCCTCACACTGCAGTGCAAACAAAAGATGATAGTACGGTAATAGATAATAGACAGCAAACCTTTACCCTGGCAACATCACTTTATGACGTCAAAGTAATAGAAAGGGAGACTGTTAACAATTGATATCTTTTGAAGATTATAATAGGCTTGAATCCTACAGTATACGCCTTTTAGAAGTTGTACTTTCAAAACAAAGAAACCAGAAATGAATGCCTGAAGGAGAGGAAATTAGAAAAGTTATTTGACATCGTTTGTATTACCATTTTTAAACACAAAATAATGGATTTTTTCTGTTGATGTATGAAATTTATTTAAAAAATCACCGTGACAATTTTCTATGCATCTTTATATTTAGCTAATAATATAATTTCACCGTTTCTAAATTTTTGTCATATACATATTATAAAATAACATGATTAGCTTTATAAATCATACTTTATGGGCGCTGCGAGGAAAAAATATTTTCATTTTAATGAGAACAGATTTGAGATTGTATAGAAGAAATAGATAAAACGGTGTTTTATTGAGTGTGAAGTTTCAAAGATGACTTTTAGGTTCCCTCGGAGAGGACCCAAAACCGTTTGTCCTCTGGATGTTCGACATGCATTCAAACATTTTTCATTAGTAAGGTTAAAAAAAATCAATTTAAAGTAAAATGAAAGATACAGAGATAACGGAAAAGATAGAAGAAATAATAATATGCTATTAAAAAAAAAAAAAATTCTGGCATATCTGGGGAGAGTACAGGGAGGGGGAAGAAAGGAAGCAAAATAAAACTGAAAAAGGCGTCAAAGGACGAGTCTAATGACGTCAATTACTGAACATAACAAAGAAAGAAGGTCATGAATCCCTTCATGAGCACGTCTAGATTTCCTAAAAGTCCAAGGAAAAGATCCGTTTACCTTCCAAAATAAATGAAACCAAAATACTGATAGAGTGAGGACTAAACATCTCTCCTCTCCCTTTTGTTCTCCAAAGTACGGATTTACGTACCTTTACGGGTTTATTTTTTAAGAAGCGATAATTAATAACAAAAGAGTTAGTATCCCCCGGGTATTTAAAGTTCTATTTTTAGTATGGATCACACTATTGCCGATCCCGTTCACTTGGTGTTTTTTTATTATTATTATCAAACAATATTGAGATTATGAATTACAAAAGGAAAACCCGATGCGAAGAGAATATGGTATCTCTCAGTTAAAAGGGAAAAAGAAAATGTAAGAAAAGTGCAAGCCGTTAAATAAAACAAGCAAGGACGGCACTAAAAGAACAATTAAACACTGACGTCATGAAAATGTTGCCCTGTTACCAACAATTACGAAAGAGGTCATAATAGGTCATAAAAAACAGGCATCACTGCCTACATATCAAGCGACAATCTCCCAATATCAGATTTAGAGTACACTGTAAAAAAAAATTAGTAGAAATTACTTAATAAAATTGTGGCAAAAAATTGCCTTAATTTTTTCAAGTATTTATGACTTTGGCAGTTTTAAGTAAAATTTACTTATTTTCTTTGCTTCCATTTTACTCAAGAAAATTAAGTTACAATAACTTAATTCAATTAAGTAAAACAATCACTAAAATATTTGAAAATATCAAATGGGGGAGTGGATGGACTTTCGTGATTCGAAAGTCCGCTCCCCCATCGTCCCACTTTTGGTGGCATCATTTTCATTTTATACATGTTTTATCCAAATATTAGACTTTGTGAATTGTCACTTTAATACCTGTACATGTATAGGTACTGACATTGATATTTATACGCGATCGTTTCATTCTTACAAATAAAACAGTGAGAATAATTTTCTGCTAAATTACTATTTAATGTTGCCTTTTCTTTGATTCAACAAAATAATACAATAGTTAGCACACCCTTATCCAAAACAATTTCAAACACAAATAGAAATGACAGTTATTAAAAAAAAAACACATTTACTTGCTCTAATGAATATTCATGCATTATTTAAATATGGCGTTAATTGAAAATATAAGTACATTCAACATGATTTTATAAGTAATAATCATCTTTGCCTAATTGAGTTAGATTTACTCAATCAAAGCAAGCTATCAATACGTGAATTTTCTTAAATGTATATTGAACCCAAATAAATCAAGTAAATCAAGTAAATTAAAAGACAAGTTGAAACTACTTAAAAACAACGAAAAATAATTACAAATTGTAAATTCTACTTAAATACATTAAGTGTTAACTACTGATTCAATGTTTTTTTTACAGTGTAAGTTATAGTTGATGTAATCAAACAGTTAAAGTTTTATCGAATATGATAAAAAATCATAAAATTATCATTTTATGGGGCCTCCCTATTCACGATACATGGATAGTAGGTGAGCGGCGAGAGGCCAAAATTTGGGACTTTAATCCCCCCGACTGGATCAAAGCAAAAACATGCATCATTTTAAAGGAAATTTTCTGAATTTTTTAGAACTGAGAATTAAAAGTGTCGCACAGTGTAGCTTCACCATGGAAACCAGCCTTGAATCGGCCACGCCCACTTTTGTGATAAATGCAAAGCAGTAACTTATCATTTATATTTGTTAATTAATTACACTAATTTATATATGAATATAGACTTTACGAGGATAAAATCACTACAGATTGAATGATATGATAACGCCTAGCAACCAAATATATATTTCATCTATATTTGATTTCAAAACTGTTGCCTAGCAACATTTTTTCCCTAGCAACCATATTCATTTTTCAATATTCTCTTATTTTTTGACCAGATTAATTCATTTTATCATTTTTTTTTGTTTTTAATTTGTAAAAACTAATGAAGAAGGTGAATTTTTATGAAAAAGGGATAAAAGAGGAAGACTAGGATGTATAATGCATTTATGATCATGAAAAATTACATTATTGCCATGTTTGATTAACCCCTGCATGTGACGGATATCACTAATCAGTTTGTGTGTATTTACGACTATATCGGCATCATTTTATGGATTTTATGATATTGCTATAAATCATTCTTAGATACCCTGATGTGTCATGTTATCTGTTCTAATCTAAATAATAGATTATTCATAGATTTTTCCGTTACCTATGGAAACCATTATGTTGCCTAGCAACAGCATTTTCCCTAGCAACCATCACTTTTTGGCGATATTTCAAGCCTGTAACCTCCCAAAAATTCCCGTTTTGGTCCTCAAAATGCATCTTATACTATTCTAAGCATTTATGACAATTAGTTTCACACATCTGGCCAGGCAGTCGGCATATTGAGAGAGGGCATAGCTGTATGCAGAATTTTTTTCCTTGGGGTGGCAAAACGATTAAATTTTTTTTAAGAAACAAAGCGAGGGAGCGAAGCTACTGAGTTTGGCAAGGGGCGCTTTTTCATAGTAAATTGAAGGATATCTTGCACCCTTTTGGTGAATTTTGTGAAAATTTTCAGTTAAAAATGTAACTTTTCACTTCATACGGCAATGGGAGAGGAAATGGGTAGTTTGTTATTTGAAACATTTGATCGTACAACATGTTAGGAAGGGAAATACATATCCAAGACCATTCAATATTCAAAATTATTTATCAGTATGGCAAATATAATTCCTAAACTGTAGTGATTGTGAACTCAAAAGCTAATTTCTTTTGGGGGTACCTACTAAAATGTGTAAATCACAATGATCTATCAAAGTTTATATCTGCAATTCTGGCAATTTTCCTGTGTTGCAAGTTTTTTTTTTCTTCCCCCCTCCCTTTTTATCATACCAATGCATGGGCAATGGGACAGTAACACAATAAACTATTTGCAGACCTTCAAGCAGTATTGCTGGTTTATCTGCACAACCTGGTGAAAAAAAAGCTTTCAAATGATCACCTGCCCTGATTTAAACACAGATCAAGAGATCCTCAGTATGTCGTACATCTATCAAGTAGACAACAAAAATTACTCTAATCTGAGCCTGTTGCTCACTAGAACCGGTTAGTCCCTGTACATTCTTTATGGGCATTACTGATTTTAGCAGTTAATTAGCAGGTCAAATATCTATTTAAGTAGAATTAATTAGGAGTAGGCCTCTCATCAAGCTAACGGGCAAAGTCCTAACCATTGAACTTATGAGTATTTCTTTAAATTCTTTCTATAAACCTCCTCACCAATCTCTCTCCCTTCCCCGAAAAGCCACCTCCGATCAAGGAAATATAATTATTGGGGATTTAAACAGTCACAGCATTATCTGGGGGTATGGATAAACCAACGAGATGGAGAACTTGTGGAGAACTGGTCAGATGCAAATCAGATTGCATCACGGAACAAAATGTGAGAAGGTTGTGCTTGACCCTCTCCCGCACACTCAACATCGACCGATTGGGCTGAAGGCGAATACAGCCATCACTCCACGCACAGTTCCCTTTCACAGACGTTTCACCCTGAAGAAATCAATCTGGGAGCAGTTTGTCATAGATCCGAATACCTACCCACAGGATCTTCCAGCACTCCCTACTCATTACGCACATTTGGAAAGCTGTTGAAGAAATCATCACAGAAAAATATTCCACGAGGATGCCGTACAAACTATTCTCCTGGCTTGACGGATGACGAAGCTGCTGTACAATAAATATTTCAGGAGCTTTTAGAATTACCCCTTTGGTGCCGATACACTTGAATGTGGGGGAAAATAGACAACTGCCATTATGGATAGTAAAAAAAGAAAGTGACAGTGATTTAACAAATCAATGGATATGACTCACTACAGCAGAAAAGCCGGGAAAATAATTCGGATCCTTGAAAACGACTATGCGAGTCTCAAACTATACCCCTAGTGACCACCGACCAAGTGACCCACTATCTTCTTGTGTACAGTCATGGTCACCCTATTTATTGTCCGCGAAGGGCCAACCTCCCTAAAAGAGCAGAGACAGCGTCCCAACTGAAGAGTCATTTGAAAACACAAGACAATTCAGCATGAACGTCTTGTCTGCTTGTGCTATGCTATTAAAGAAAATAATGAAGAGCAACAAAGATTAGATGTCCTCTGTGAGCAGATCACACTTCTTGGACCTGTTGCAGCCCAATGGCTGCTGACATATTAATCGACTGTTTGCATGAGAAAAAATGGCAAGAGGAAATTGAGGGTAGTTGCCTAACTCGAGCCAGGCAAAGACCCAATCAGCCCAAGGAGTTACAGAACTATATCTCTACTCTGTCACACACACAATCCCTTTGAAAGGCTCCTGCTTAACCGCATTGCTCCCTTTGTGACTGAGTTCCTCATTCAATTAGGCAAGATTCAGACCAGGAAAGTCCTTTACTTATCAAGTACTGAATCTGACTCGGTACATTTGATGGTTTGAGGAAGGTCTGAAAACTGGAGAAGCCTTTGTTGACTTCTCTGCAGCTTATGAACCAGTTAATCATAGGGTAGGCCTACTTACGAGGAAAGTCATTGTGATGACAAAGGACGTCAAGTTGACAAGGCTAATTCAGAACATGTCCTCAAACCGGTTGTTTGTGAATCTCAGTGGTTCCAGCAGCAAATGGTGGAGGCAGAAAAATGGTCCCCAACAAAGAAGTGTCCTTGTCCAAATACACAAACGACCAACTAATCCACCCAAACACCAAAATAGCTACCTATGCTGATGAACTGTGCATTGCCTCATAAAAGCAGAAGATGTGGAAAAAAACATTCAGTGATGCTCTGGCATATCTGACTCTTTACTATCTAGAGAAAACCCAACTTAGCGTCTTCCACCTTAACAATAGAGATGCAGACCGGAAACTGCTGGTCAGATGGTGTTGAAACTTGAAAGTGAATGAAACACTCCAGCAAGCCTGCCTACCTTGACGGCACTCTTGCGTACAAAGAACATATTGCCGAGACAAAGGCAAAAGCTGGAGAAAGGAACAACATCAAAAAGAGGCTTGCTAACACGATATGGGGATATCCGTTCAAAAGCTCTGCTGTATGCTTCAAGTTTAACCCAGTCCTGAATGCTGCTTGCAGAGCAATTTCCGACTGTCCGCTACCAAAAGAGTAAACGATCTTTACCTACTGTATGGCACAGTCCCCCACACATATAGGTATCAGAATGGGTGGAAAAACAAGCAAAAAAAAAAACATGTCCTTCTTCCACTCTTATGAACCTTCCAAAAAGAGACTCGAATCCTTCGTTTCACTTGACTGAATCCCTTGATGGCTATGCACACAGTCAAATGATCCCCCTATAATGGTTAAACCACCTCCAGTCTGTGACGCAAAAGCTTTCCATGTGACCTAGCGAATCACGCCCCCAGGTTCAAGTGACGAAAGGTCATCCTGACTATGGTCTGGAACAGGAAGGTGCAAAGTCCTTAATATGCAGTTCGGGGCTACAGCAGGGATGCAGACACTATCTACGACTGAGGGGAGGATCAGACAGTGCATCACCTTTTGGTCTGCACCCCCCTACCAGAGCCGTGCGCTGCCAAAGATCTGGAGTCGTTCAACCCAAAAGCCAGATCTTGCTTGATCCCTCTACTACACAGGACTTGTGTAGTGACCCGAGAAGATGGGCACAGAGCAAATATTGCCCTTTAAAATCATGCAGTATACTATGACCAAAGGGAGCCTAGGTGTGCAGGAGTTTTTCTCTCCAAAAGGTGGCTTTTGGGGGTATGTAGATATGGGGTAAGATTGTTAGCATCGAATGTCTTTGCTCATTCACTGGCAAATTGTAATTTTCACCTTAAAACACTAACAATCAGAATATAGGCACCTTTTCAGCTAAGTTTTAGCCTAACCGACAACCCCATCAGGAACCAATTAAGTCCCCGCCCCCTCCCCCATCCAACAACCCTTGAGCAAATAATCATTTTTTCCCAAAATGTCAGATTACCATAAATAGGTGTCTTCTACCAGTAAGATAATTAATGACAAACTTCTTCTTAGGTCACTAAAGATATCATGTCCTGTTAATGGTACAAGAATTACATGAAACTTTCCTGTGAAAAGACTCACGTGCAGTGGCAAAGGCAGTGGCAGTTCATAGCTCTGGTAGGAGGGAGCAGACACAAAAGTGTTGTATCCTATGATCATCCTTACAGTTGCAGGTAGTTTCTCCATCCCTATTGTAGCCCCATAGGCGATTCAAACAAGATCAGGTAGGCCATTCTTCACTTGGACCTGGATAGTGATGTACTAAGTCCATAGGTGAGATTGTGCATCACAGACTGGAGATTGTTAGACCAGAGGGTGACGCTTTCATGCGTGCAGAGTCATCAAGGGATTCTGTTGAGCGGAGAAAACTGTCTAGATTTGAGTCTCTTGGCAGGTTCATGGTTGACGAGTGGAATACTATGTTCTTGATTTTTTTTTTTTCTTTCATCTGTGCTGATGACTTCTCTTCTGACGTACGGTGGGGCAATAATACAGAGCAGGTAAAGATTACCCACTTCTGTTAGTCGCAAGCAGCCAGTGATGGCTCTGCAAGCTCCATTCAAGACTTGGGGTCAATATAGCACCAAGGGCTGCGTACTCAGCAGTGGAGAAGCAAAGAGCAAGAGCTGTGGTACAGAAAGATTTGGCATCTGTCAATTCCCCATCTGTCTCCCAGCTTCTTCAGAATGATATTCCTTGCTCCAAATTTTGCATTTGTTTTGGCAGCATGTTCTTTCTATGAAAAAAAAGGTCTAGAATGACGCCAAGGTAGGTTTGCTTGTTACCAACTGACCCTCAGTTTTTGATCTGCTCTCTGTTTTTAAGGTGGAATACACTATAATTTGGGGGTCTTTTTGGATTGGCTCAGAGATGATTTATAGCACAGTAAGGAGTTAGACTTGCCAGATCATCACTGAGTTCGTTTTGGCACACTGATGACTGATTATTACTTTAGAGATTATTGCACAGTTCAATGTTTTCCCACTCCATTCAAGCAGTGATACAAAATTATGGCTGTAATTTCGATGTTCCAGCATTATTATATGAACAAATCATCATTACAAATACAGATGAGTATGTTTTAGCAATACTGTAGGGGTATCATCCCAATTACATCAGTTTTAGATATATTCTCAGACATATTTATTATACCATGGATGTCTTTAAAGATTTACATTACTTGATACTTGATGTAGTGATGCCTTTGGCAGCTCATACAGAAGCTATACTGGGATGATGAATAAAGTGAGCCACTGGAAGGAGCATCATGAAGTGCAGAGATGGTGATAGATATACATAGCAATTTTGTATATGTACAGTAAAACATGCTATGCTGAGTGCAAGTAAAAACCAAGCTTTTGACTTTAAATCATTTGGGATCCAACAGGGGGCTGCATCATTCTGATGGCAGGGAGAGCAGCCTCCTTGAAACTGGACATTCCTTTGGTGTTGGCAGCTGAGCTGGGTAGGTTGTTCCAGTTCCTTATCGTTCTTGGATAGAACGAGAACTTGAAGGGGTCCCCTTACAAAAAATTCCTGTAGTACTCTGTGATATGTACTGCAGGAAGTATCGCAGGAAAGTACTGCAGGAATTACGTGCACGTAATTTGGGACGGTACTACAGAAATGTACAACAGGAGTACAACAGGTCCGTGTCCTGTGATACTTCCTGTGGTAATAACCGCATAAGTATGGCAGGAAGTATGACAGGACACGATCACCACAACCGCTACAACCGCTACAACCACTACCACACTACTATTAGTACTACAGGACAGTATCACAGGATAGTATCACAGGATAGTATCACATGATAGTATGACAGGACAGTATGACAGGATAGTATGACAGGACAGTATGACAGGACAGTACTACAGGAATACCGCAGACCAGTATCACAGGGAAGTACTACAGAACAGTATCGCAGGACAGTACTACAGGAGTACCGCAGGCTTCTGGTACTGTGTCCTGTAGTACTGTCCTGTGATACTGGTCTAGTATTCCTGTAGTACTGTCCTGTGATACTGGTCTGGTATTCCTGTAGTACTGTCCTGTGATACTGGTCTGGTATTCCTGTAGTACTGTCCTGTGATACTATCCTGTGGTGATAAATAGTATCACAGGACAGTATGACAGGACAGTACTTTAGGAATTCCGCAGACCAGTATCACAGGAAAGTACTACAGAACAGTACTACAGGACAGTACTGCAGGAATACCAAGAGACCTTACCGCAGGACAATTCCTGCAGTACTGTCCTGTGGTATTCCTGTGATACTGTTCTTTGATATCTTCTGTGGCATTATTGGTCTCATCCTGCAGCCTTCTTGTGATACTTTACTGTGGTAATCCTGCAGGGGTATTCTTGTTGATTTCCCATGACAATCCTATGGTATTGTCCTGTAGTAGTCTGTGCGATTTTCTCACGACACCGTCCTGCACTGGTTTGTTAGGCGTAGTAGTTTGTAAGAATTTCCTGTGATCCAGCACAACAACTTTGACATCTTGACTAATGAAAAGAGGGGTGAAAAAACCCACAAATTTGCAAAGACGTTAAAAGCATATTCACATACCTTTATTATGTATGAGTTGTACTATGCACAGTATAGAACATCTTTGATATCATAAATGACTGCTAGAATAATGCAGTAACATTTCATCTTTAGGATAATACATGTACAAAGATTTATATCCACCAACATTGAGATGCCACATGAACTACTTTCACTATTCATACATTGCTGCCATTTTGAGATCACATAAAGAAAGCTAGATTCGACCCAGAATCCTTCCCTCTAACACAACAATAAGCGATTATTATTAATACCTTGGTCACATTCCTTGACCGGTTGCCTTACGGCGAGACAAAATCAGCAGTTTTAGGTATTCCTGTACAAACCACCCACGTGTAGCTGGTACAAGGATGATTAAGACTGCTAATTTTGACTCGACGTAAGGCCACGAGCCGGCGAATGTAACCAAGGCTTAACCAGTATTATGGTTGCAAAAAAACCTGTAATAGCTGAGCAATTGCATTTTCCCCTTCTTGTCAACACCCGATTGGCTTAATACTAAAAGCAGAACATCCTTTACTCAACCATGTTATGAAACAATGGATAACCACTTCTGCATGTACAGATAATGCATGGTGCACATACAGTAAGGGATGAAATTATGATGTGTTGATCACCAGTATAAACTTAAAGTACATGAACGTAATCATAATCACTTCATTTTGCTCAGAATTCACTTAAGTCCATAAATACTGAAAGATATTTTTGAATGAATTTCACATGATTTAGAACGTTCACCATAGGTTAGAAAAAATATGAACATAAGATTACTTTGCCAAAACGTAGATCAAATCTATTGAGACATTAACCTTTATGACATTGAATAGGCATATCATTTTACACAGTCTTCTTGTCTAAGAATTGCTCCAACTACGTATTGAAGGGTTATATATGAATGTAAGCATGAGCCCATCATAAACACGAAATTGCGGCATGTAATTTGATTTGCTACATGTCATAATTGATAACTAAATGACGTTCAATACTTGATGTTGCTACATAAAATAATTAAGGTCATGTGGCAACCTACTCGAGTCATTTAGTAATTTCAATTAGTATATGACCTAATTAATTATGACATATAGCTCAAAATTGACTTGAATAATTATGACCAATTTGATTGACCTCAATTATTTGAAGTAGCAACATCAATTATTTAACATAAGCACTCTCAATCGACGTGGAGTAACTCTTCTTTAGGTCATGTTACTATTCGAATTGGAACATGTCATTGTTTAGGTCATGCAGCAATTCAAATTACTTGCTCAAGTAAACAATTACAATTGTAATATCACGCAAAATGAATTAGCTGTACATGACATAATTCTGTTCTTTGATGGGCTTATGCTTCCATATATTAAGTAAATGGCTTTAATTCTTAATGATTATCCAAAAATTCATATACATAAAATAAACCAATATGAAGAGCATCATATCCAAAGTGATCACCAGTTCACCCAATGTTACAGTACAAAAATAAAAAGCTGATTTTCTTATGTACTTTCACACACGTTATACATGTGCACTGTATGTCACTTGACCCTGGCAGACAATAGAATTGACAAGCAGTGAGTCCTACATGTACATGTAGCTGCCTGGTTTGCATACTTTAATGTTATATGAATTTCAATCATGGCCATGTGCTGTTTATACACTAAATGGAGGGATCTTGTCATAATGTTATGTCAATTAAAAACTGAATAAAATCCCAATTATCCTGAATAGCTAGACTAGCCCCCTTGCAATGGACATTGTAATCTTGTTTTCTTTTACCTTTCATTATTTTTGAAAATTTTCATACAACTAGGGCTGGGACTAAAACCCGGGTACCCGAGTAGAAAAATCAATACCCGATACCCGAAAATTGCTCACCAGTATAATGTACATGTATTTGATTTGTATTGCGTAGTGTAAGACATGATTGTAACTCATCACAAAAGTACACAAGCCTCATTTTGAATATCAACAATTACCCTCTAAATATCCATAAATATACAAGTTTTCAAGTGATGATGATGTGACCGAGATCGTTCAATCATCGCCATGTTTCTTTTGCAGCGCAGTGACGTCATCCAGCCACTGCGACGCAAACCAATTTATGAATGAAAATATAGTAAGCATGCGCATTGCAAGCCTCAGCCCCACGCAGTATTACGTCAAAACAAGTCTGCAATACTCTGTCACCTCATACCAAAATCGACCTACGAAGCACCAGCCAATCACGTTCTTGTTACCATTTTTAGTTCATCATAAACCGAAAATGGGAACACGATCGTGATTGGCTGGCGCATTTGACGCTCCGAAACCCGGAAATCAATTGACTTTGTTCACGTAGCGATACAAACTCACGAACACGATGTTATAACGACGCTACTTCGTAAGATTTTGACGGAAAAGCAAGAAGTAATAAAAATTTGCTTACCTGTGCAGTATCGGTGAGAAAACCTTTTATAATTCATATGATATATAGGAAAGTGGAATTCTAGGTCGATTTTGGTACGAGGTGACAGAGTATTGAAACTTGTTTCGATGGAATACTGCATGGGGCACGGGAGGCTTGCAATGCGCATGCTTACTATATTTTCATTCATAAATTGGCTTGCATCGCATTGGCTTGATGACGTCACCTATGGGGTTTTTCCACCAGTCATATTTCAAGTGACATGATTTTCAGGTACCCACCCGAAAATTACCACGGGTACCCGAAGAGAAAAAACCCGAAAGTCCCAGGCCTACATACAACTCTTTGGGTTTTTTTATACTTTATCAAAACTTTTATGATTATAAATGTAATTAAATAATTTGACTTTAATCTTGATAAATGTATATTACTGGTATACTAATTGTGAATTTTTTGCAAGAAACAGTATTTGTGTTGGATTAATACATAAAAATGTTGCGAAATTTCGGAACAGCGTACCCAGGCATCACAAATTTGGTCTCAAAAGATGTGCAAGACTTGAAAGTAAAAAGGCAGCTAACAGCCTCCCAGTTATTAACCCTTAGTTAAATTGGACCAATTTGACCCCCCCCCCCTTCCAAAAATTTTGCGACCATGCTGTCGCACAATTTTTTTAAAACATGCCTCTTTCTAGTCTTGTGCATCTTTTGAGACCAATCTTGTGTCACCCGGTATGTGGTTCTGTAATAACATGACATTAAAGTACATGTCATACCAAAAATTGCTCAAAAACGTGATTTTGTGTACAAAGTCAATGCAATAGAGGAAAAAGTATGATTTTGTATTCTAATTACGCATAAATTAGTATTATCACTTAATAACAATTTGCGTGAAATAATTTACAATTTAATTTTGTAAATTATGCCCTAGACAACCCATGTGCCAATGTTAGACGCGATTGTGCGGTCAAGATCTCAAGGAAGGGGGGGGGGCCCTGGAAACCCCCCCCCCCCTCCCCCGGCCATATCAACTCCCAAAATACCCTGGCCTTAGTTGACTTTCTGGCTCCTCTTGAGTAGTCACCATTCATTGGACAGCTTGTTTTTATCCACGTCTGTATAGCACGAGGCAGCTTAATCTGTAGAAAAAAAACACACGTACCATTACGATAACATGAACAACATAAAAATAAAAGAAATAAGGTGTTTTGCCACCATCTAGATCTCTTTTCACAAGTACATACCTATCGGATCATGAGGTCCTTGCGGCTATCTCTCTTAGCATATTCTTGCTTATAAAAGCAAACTAAGCCGAAGAGTGACAAACAATTTATAATGCAAACAAATTGTCATAAGCACATATTGAAACTCTTTAATAAAAAAATGAAGAATAAATCTACATCTTCTAACAAGGATTACACTGTATGCCACTGCATGAATACAATCTGCTTAATTTTGCAATTATAATATCTACTGAAGTGAATGCCTATATAATCACCTTTTATGAACTCCAACCGTGTCTTGTACAAGAACATGGCCTTTTCTGTGTACGCCTGTAGTATCTTTCCCACATAATGCTGGACTTGCTGCTCGATCATCCAGAGATCCCTCTTTGAATCTTTAATGAAATGAAATGAATTTGAGTGACATAGTAAAATTTTATTTGCAGATTAATACAAATACATGATGTAATAAAAATACATGATAAAACTTCTTCATTTCCATATTTCAGTGTTACAATTCAGGTGCAAAGAGTCATATTCTTTAATAATATTCAACATAAAATCAATGAAAACTAGTGCTGTTGTCGATAGGCCTCATATCGACATTGATGTCGACATACGAAGGATTTTCACAATTCCGACATGTCGACATGCACGCACCCACATCGACATGTAAACATAAAATAAAAAGGGGTCTAGCCTACAATCACGAGTGTAAAGATTAGCTGAAAAGTTAGAAGCATTTATCCACAGTAATTGGCGCGATTAAAAGGTTTATTCAGCTTAGCAGCGCATTAAATGAAAAAAGAATACCTGCGAGCTGTGCGGCAGTAGAAATACGTCAGTGCAGGGCCGGCCTGCCCGATCGAGCCGCCCTTGATATCCCGCTATAGCGAGAGTAGCATTCACCGTACCCATCCACGGAAATATGTACCCATCGCGCGCTATTCACCGTGCTTGATAATACGTTGCTCCTCAATGCATTACTTTTCACATAAACGTGAGCAGCAGCGAACACGTGTTTTTGTCAAAGTTGTGACCGCCGCAATTGAGCGCTTACTTCATATCACGAAGTCACAGAAAACTTCCCTTCATTTGTTTGGAGATCGTTGCACGGATCGCCGCGGAAGTGATACTGAAATTATCGGTCGATTTTCATTATTTTTCATTGTCAAATTGAGGAGCTTGCGTTTGCAGCACATGGTACCAGCGTACACTACGCAATGATCACTGTTGTAATTGGTGATTCTCAAATTGGCTACGAGTGTTATTGAGCAATGCTTTCGAGACCGGATCCTGGTACAAAAACTTGATTCTCCAGAAAAAAAATGTGGATTAAATCGGTGATTTTGGAAGCTCAATTCCCGAACTGAGCCTGTATTATATAGATCTAGTGTGGGGATATCACTCGTGTCAAGGTGAATATATTTGATTGAGAGTGTTGTTCCACGATCGAATGCTTTTTTTTATGTTAGGGAGCCCAGGCTAAATTACGGTCCCTTTTTCATGTCGACATTGTCGATGTCGGGATTAATTTTTAAGCGACATGTCGACATGGATTTTTGTTCCCGACAACAGCACTAATGAAAACATTAAAAGTAGAGGAGCATTTTAACCTTACTCACAGTCTGTTATTGTCGCTAAAGTCTTTACAATAAGAAGATTGGACACTTTGCCGACATCGCGTAATGCTTTGCATCGATTTACATGTATAATAGTCTTTGTGCCTAGTCTTTTCTATGTAGTGTCTTTAATATGTAGATAAAACATGCATCCTTTAGCTAATTAGACGAACAATTTTGGAAATTAAAGACGGATCCATATTTTATCAACCGGAAGAGAAATTAGTGCTTAAATGAAGCTATTTGAGGGATATTGATGATATTTAGGGTGAATTGACTTCACATCTTTTCGTAAGTTTGTCATGTTCATAGAAGGCCGGACTTGATTTTATAGAAACCTCTTTTAAATTTGTGGGATTGCCTACCTCGAGTGAAGTTTGTGCAGGCTCCACTCCACTTCACTATTGCTACACTACGCTCCACCTACCCAAATTTTGAGACCGTGAACTGGATCTGATATTCCGAGTGACAAAAAGTGGGATTTTATGGGGGGGGGGATATAAAATTCATGCAACATCACGCTCTTTAAAAAAATTAAAACTAATATTCTTCCTGCACACAAAGTCTCAGTTCTTCTCCATGCCTCTATCCGTCTCAAAATTGATGATTTAGAGCCAACATGAAGTTTCTCACACGTATCAATATTCAATACATCGCATGCGTGTGAGGTCGGTCGGGTCAGACCAGACCCGGTATCTCGCGCATATTGCATCCGCATGCAATGTTTTGAAATCGGCAGCGAATTATAAATATGTGTGAGGAACTTCATGTTGGCTCTAAATCACCAATTTTGAGACTGATAAAAGCATGGAACTAAATGAAACTTTGTGTAAAGTAAGAATATTAGTTTTAATTCTTTTTAAAAATCAAGATGTTGCATGAATTTTATATTCCCCACCCCCATAAAATCCCACCTCTGTCACTCAGAATATCAGATCGAGTTCATGGTCTCGAAGTTCCCGTCTGTAACGTTGGCGAAGAACAATAGAAAACAAGATGGCGGCGTAAACATCGGGCAAGTCTCTTCCGTCTAATCATGATATTTTTCTCATTTTCTTAAAATGAATTTCTTCTTCAAAAATAACAACGAGAGCGTAGAAATGTTGGAAATTAAGTTTTATCCCATGTACATGATTTAGGTCTAGATCTTTTAGAAGGAAAGTAGAAATCTCGGGGGTGAAAGTTTCAAGTTTTGGCTTCCTCTGTGTGGGTATATGAGAAAGGATCCCTGGCTTCATATGAGAGTGACCTTACGTTAGTAAATGATTTTCACTCTCTAGAAGCCGCCTGGCTAGGCCTACACTATGGCACGCTCATAGAGAATCAATTAAATATATATTTCACTTATAAAATATATGTTTCTCTTTCACTTAACCATTTCACTCAAAGAAATTTATATTTCACTTTTAAAAATATATTCCACTTTATCAAAAAAATATATTTCACTTTAAAAAAATGTTTCACTTTAAAAAATAATATGTTTTACTTTAAAAAAATATATATATATTTCCCTTTCCCCCAAAAAATATATTTCACTTTTCAAGAAAATATATTTCACTTTTCAAAAAAAATATATTTCACTTTTAAAATAAATATATTTCACTTTTCAAAAAAAATATATTTCACTTTTCAAGAAAATACATTTTACTTTTCTACAAAATATGTTTCACTTTTTTAAAAATATATATTTCACTTTTCCAAAAAAATATACTTCACTTAAAAAAATATATTTCACTTTTCCAAAAAAATACATTTCACTTTTAAAAAAAAATATGTTTTACTTTTCAAAAAAAAAAACATTTCGCTTTTCAAATAATATATTTCACTTTTCAAAAAAAATATATTTTACTTTTCAAAAAAATACATTTCACTTTTCCAAAAAAATATGTTTCACTTTTTCAAAAAAAATATATTTCTTTTCGACAAAGAATCATTTCACCTGTTCCATTTTAATTGTGAGAGAATACAAATCCTTTCGCATTCGTTGGATAACACATACATGGTGTGCCTTACTGCACGTGAAAATCCATTCCTCTCTCGCTCCGTATTACATTTCACTCTTGTTGCAAAATTCATTTCACTCAATTGCAAAAAATACGTTCCTCTTTTTTCTCGGCCTGTAGGCGGCGCACACCATTGTTGGTGGGACGAGGACAATGCACCACGAGGTGGGCCCATAAACACAAATCGTAAAGTTTGAATTTATCGCTGATTACGCTCAATAGCCAGTGCAAACAGCTGTTGCATTCGGCCCTATGATCAATCACTAACCTTAGCACGGTCTGGCTATACGTAATAGGTCCATGGTTTTGTAGGCATGCATGAGACATGAATACTTTATACAATACGGAGCTGAATGGTCAAGGTATAAGTGTTGAAATTTCCCTTTTCTCCCTTCCGTCTGTTTTTTTTACTTCATTGACATACGATGATCGTAATGATTGATGAAATGAAGCTTACAAAAAGCTACATTTCACTGGTCAACTCGCTTGTACCTGCACTGCAAAACCAAATTCTCTCCATTTTGTATGAGACATGAATGGGGGGGTCCCCATCCTTAGAACAGACATAAAAAGTGAGTATACGGGATTGAAGTTGGGTGATGACATCGTCGCTTTCGGTGGACATTCTCGGCTAACACCTCAGAGATGTATACTAATTACGCGTTATTAGTATATATCTCTAACACCATGGACCTATTACGATGCTAACACCAACCTTTTTGGGTTGAGCGATGACGTCATCACCCAACTTCAGTCCCGTATACTCACGTTTTATGTCTGTTCTAAAGATGGTGACCCCCCCCCCCTTCATGTCTCGGACAAAATGGAGAGAATTTGGTTTTGCAGTGCAGGTACAAGTGAGTTGACCAGTGTAATGTAGCTTTTTGTAAGCTTCATTTCATCAATCATTACGACCATCGTATGTCAATGAAGTAAAAGACAGACAGAATGGAGAAAAGGGAAATTTCAACACTTATACCTTGACCATTCAGCTCCGTAGATAGTGTATGTATCATGCCTCATGCCTACAAAACGTTGTAGCCAGACCGGCCGTGCTAAGGTTAGCGATTGATCATAGGGCCGAATGCAACAGCTGATTGCACCGGTTATTGTGTTTGTATTCTAGTTCAGTGGGTCCACCTCGTGGTCGTGGTGCATTCTCGTGCACGTGGGAAAGTGATGTAATTGGGTTCGCTGGTATTCCCATATCCTCGTTATTTTGTGTGTTGCAACCGCATTCATGATTTCTCCCCTCAGCACAGCGAAAATTTTGCAACCATCTCTTTTCCTCGTCCCACAAACAATGGTGTGCGCCGCCTACAGGCCGAGAAAAAAGAGGAACGTATTTTTTTGCAATTGAGTGAAATGAATTTGCAACATGAGTGAAATGTTTTTCGCAGCGAGAGGAATGGATATTCACGTGAGGAACGAATTTTACGTACGGTCCAATACGGCAGCCGTATGTGTTATCCAACAAAAGTGAAAGGATTTGTTTTCTCTCAGATTTAAAATGTAACAAGTGAAACTAGATTTTAATTCGTCGTGCGGAGGAATTAGGTGGTCTGTCGTAGATACAGAGATAAACAGACATAATTATTTAAACAAATGAGTGGATATAAGTATGAAAGATAAATAGACAGACAGATAGACATACATATTTAAACAGATACATATAAAAAAGATAGATAAATAGATAGATAGATCGATGGATGGAGAGATAAATGGATAGATCAATAGAAGATAGATATATATTAATAAAAGGGATTAATATATAGATAGATATAAACAGATAAATATAGGTATTAGATAGATAGACAGATAGGCATTAGATAGATATTGATTGACGATAAAAAATACGATGAGGAGGATGATGCTGATGATTGATGGCAAATATGATGATGATGATAACGGTGATTATGATATTATATTTGATATACACATAGATTCAGAGACAGATAGATACATACGCAGATAGATAAACAGATGGATAGATATATAGATAGAGAGAAAATAGATTGATATAGTTATTGATAGATAGACAGATAGAATAACATATTTAACAGATTTAATAGATAGATATTAAATAGATAAACAGACAAATAAACAGACATAATTATTTAAACAGATCAATAGATATTATATTAAAAAACAGATAGACATACATATTTTGAACAGATAGACATAAGATAGATAGATAGATAACGATAAATAGGCAGATAGATAGATAGATAGATAGATAGATAGATAAAGATAAATAGGCAGATAGATAGAAATTAAGACAGATATACAGACATTTAAACAGCCGGATAAATCATTAGATAGATAGATAGATTGAATGATAAATAAACAGATATAGACATATTAAAATAAATAAATAGATATTAGATAGATAGATAGATAAAGAGACAGACAGATAGATAGATAGACAGACATATTTAAACAGATAATTGTTAGACAGTTTGATAGAAAAATAAATAGTTCGAGAGATAGATAGATAAATAGACAGACAGATAGATGGATAGATAGATAGATTTAAACAGATAGATATATATTAGGCAGAGAGATAGATATATCATGTAGGTAGATAGATAGATAGATGAATTTTACGTACGGTCTAATACGGCAGCCGCATGTGTTATCCAACAAAAGTGAAAGGATTTGTTTTCTCTCAAAATTAAAATGTAATAAGTGAAATGATTCTTTTCAAAAGTGAAACATATTTTTTTGGAAAAGTGAAATATATTATTTTTTGAAAAGTGAAATATATTTTTTTGAAAAGTGAAATATATTTTTTGGAAAAGTGAAATATATTTTTTTTGAAAAGTGAAATATATTTTTTTGAAAAGTGAAATATATATTTTTTTGAAAAGTGAAATGTATTTTTTTGAAAAGTGAAATATATTTTTTGGAAAAGTGAAATATATTTTTTTTGAAAAGTGAAATATATTTTTTTGAAAAGTGAAATATATTTTTTTTGAAAAGTGAAATATATTTTTTTTGAAAAGTGAAATATATTTTTTTGAAAAGTGAAATATATTTTTTTGAAAAGTGAAATATATTTTTTTGAAAAGTGAAATATATTTTTTTTATAAAAGTGAAATATATTTTTTTGAAAAGTGAAATATAAATTTCTTTGAGTGAAATGGTTTAGTAGAAGAGAAACATATTTTGTTCAAGTGAAATATATATACAATTGTTTCCCTATGGGCGTGCCATACTACACGGCTACAGCCATTCCCGATCACGATATTTTGAAAAGTGGTGGATATATTATTGACTTCGAAATGTGACTGAGAGACTTGTCATGACATTTGGGAACAAATATTGGTGATGAGGTATGCTGGTAATCGGCCGGTGCGAAACTGCATTAGCGCCCACCCCTGACCTGGCTACAATCATGACAATACAAACATCCTCACCGCCGCCATCAATACTACTAGCCAGCCGTTGGCCGTCCCCGGCCGCGCACACCGCAGATCAGCCCCCATCCGTTAAGCAATCGGGAACAACGGCAGTGCAGTGGCCGTACGGTAATGATTAAAAAGTCTTCTTCTTCTTCTTCTTCTTTGTAGTCTGCTTCCTTCAATCCTGAAGATTCTTGCAGAACTTGGTGAAGTCGAAGAAATTTAAGTGCATGCCGTGCCAAACTACGAAAAATGGATCTAACTTACTGTTTAGCCTGTTGTGTGAATGTCTTAAGAAGTCGTTGTCCGAATCTGATCCATATTCTGTTAGTTTTTGTTGAAATATTGACGGCCTTCTTCATCAAGCTTCGGGTTCAGCTGAGCAGTTACGAGCGTTTTTTTTTCAAATGGCGGAACCGGAAACACGTATACAGTCCGTGCGTTTGTACGGGGAGCTCGGAGGGGGGTCTTACTTTTTACTTGGCAACCAGACAATTTGACTATTTTCGCCATCATATATATCATATTATTAACGTAAAGTAATTGAATAAAGTAAAATTCAAATATTTATTTCTTCTTCCTTTCTTTTTCTTTTCTATGTCTTTTAATTTTTTTCTTTCTCTTTATTCTTTTTTTTAATATAAGGATAGGATTTAAAAACATGTCTCACAATTTTACTGAAAAATATGTTATATAGGCCTATTAGTATGCAAGTAGGATGACAAAGAAAGCAATGAGGAAAATCACAGCTCCAATCCTATGTATTTTTAATTTTATTTCTTTTCAAAAACACACATTTTATCCTTTCTTGCGATCGAAGGAAAGATCCCTTTATAAGGTTCAAGTAGTAAAAGAAAATAATCTTAGATCCGGCAGTGCCGGCAGGGTATTTTGATAAGGGGTGGAGGAGCAAGACAAGCAAATATAAAGATACCATTTTGAAGCGAAACATAAGAAAAGATAATAACTTTGCCAACGAGGTAAAAAATAATATGACATCGGTCGTGACACTTTAAGGATGGAAAATAGTTTGAAAATATATAGATACAAACTTCATACAAATTAGAAAAAAGAAGCAAAATAAACTGCCATCATATGTGAACAGAGATACAAGATTGTTCTTGCAATTAAAAAACATATTTACAAACTATATATAGCTTCGCATCATAAAAATAGATTGAAAATATACAAATTTATTTGATTTAAAAAGAAATAGATATAAACCAGCCTGGCTAACATATTGCAAGGTTGCAAAGATATAAACCGGGGATATAAAGCAAAAAATAGGCCTTAAAATGGAAATTAAATATCCTATTTTTAGTTTATCCTATTCCACCTGTAAAAAATATTGTGAATAGGAGAACAAATATTGAAGTAATTTTATTTGTAAAAATATATTTGTAAGAAAAAAGGTCCTTTTTACTAAAAAAATAAATAAATAAATAGATGGGAAACTTGGAAAAATGTATTTTCTCGCAATAAAAACTTCAAGGGGCCAGTATCGCATTAAAACTTGGTTATCAAACATGTAAAACAAAATCTTAGATAGCATTTTAACTGAGATTTATTTTTTAATCAACATTCAACGCTGAACTTTCTTATGTTAATTGTTTATCAATATTTTGTGAAAACAGATAGTGTGCACATCGTCATGAATATTCATTTGGTGGGCTGATGATGTGACATTCCCATTTTCCTTTTTTAATGTTAGATATGAAATTATGATTATCTATTTTTTTCAATACATGTGTAAATAATGTGTCTCCATTGTAAAGTTGCTGCATTAAATAACTAATGCGGTTAATCAGTTGTCATTCCAATTGTTTAAGTTCTTGGTAGAAATATGTTGAATAAACCTAATTTCATATAATGTACAAAAGAACATGGGATATGACATCATCAGCCCACCTAATGAATATTCATGAGACATGCCTAAATAAAACTGTTTCATGGGAATATTGCAAATCCTTAAAATTCAACTTAACTTCGTTATTTGTCATCCGATTTTGAATAAATTTTAAGCATTTTGCTTTGTGAATTTTACTCTATTTATTGATTATCTCTAGCCTTGACCTCCCCTTCAATTATTTTCTTGTATTGTTAGAAAGAGATGGATGAAGTAGAATAATACGTTCATGCTTATATTTTTATTCATTACAATATCTCTTTGAAATTCAACCCGGCTTCCTCACAACCATGGGTGTCGATCGGTATTCTTGGTTGGGGGGATGATTGACACAAATATTCATGTGGATGGGGATCTTTCAATATTACCCCCACTAAAATCACAAGTTAGGACATTTGGGAGTGGTTGATATGCATGGTGCTCTTGGAAATTCCTTCATTGTTGCAGTGTACTGTATTTATATAACTTTTTTTAAATTCAATTTGTGTTACAAGTAAGCCCAGTGGTGTACCGTGGGTCATGGCATTGGGGGGCACCAGCAAAAAGTTTGAGTCACTTATGAGCGTGCAAAGCGCGCTCAGTTGCCAGGTAAACTGACCTAATATACATTTTAAGGACAGTGCCATATATTAAACAGATATGTATCTCACAGATGAAATAATGCGAGCGCGAAGCGCGAGCTTAAAATTTTTTGATATTCGGACGTAAAAAGGGACATTATAATCAACTTTTTGTAATCATGATACGTATCTGTCTCGCTAAACAATGCGAGCGCGAAGCACGAGCTGAATTTTGTATATATTGACCCCAAAAAGGGAGATTTTAAGGACTATATTTAAGGAATCTACTTCATATCTCACCACAGTCATCTGATGCGAGTGCTAAGCGCTTGCTGATTTTGTTAGAATTACACATGAAACACTTGAAGTCATTGTAATCATGATTGTTAACATAGGCATCTCAATAATCAAATATTGCGAGCGCGAAGCACGAGTTGAAAATTTTGGAAATTCAGACCTGAAAAGGGGCATTCTAAAGCTTGTTTGTAGGAATTCACTAAGACCATACGTATTTCATTAACCAAATGATGCGAGCGCGAAGCGCGACCTGAAATTTTTTTATATTGAGATCAGAAAAAGGGACATTTTAAGGACTGATTCTAGGAATTCATGGAGAGCAGACATATCTCACTAATGCCAACATAAGCACGGACAAGAAATGTTTTATATTAAGACCTTAAAATGTGGCAATCACTTTAAGTAGTCATGAAAAGAAGCATACTATTGCACATAAAATAATAATTCGAAGTGCGAGGAAGTATATTGAAAACAGGTGCATAAACATTTCATTCTTTTTCATCTTGAACCTCCACCCATCTGTTTAAAAGTCCTGGAAAAGAATGTTTTATTTAATAACAATATACACAAATTGCGAGGGAAACAAATTGATTGATGGCATACTTTAATCATCACTATAATCACCATTATCAAACTTTTCATTTTTTCATCATCATTATTACAATTTTTCTACCCTGAATTATTGGGGGGGGGGGGATGATAATACAGGCCATCCCCCCCCCACTTGAAATATTGGGGGGGATATATCCCCCCCATCCCCCCCCGTGATCGACACCCATGCTCACAACCATTAAGCTCTAAGAGTGTTAGGTGTGTCCTGTATATTTCAACACGTACCCTTTTAAATGTAGTCAATTTTTTTATTATTCATCCTGCATGTTTTTTTTTATGAAAAATAAGTGGCGAACAAACAAAACAAAAATGATAATTGAAATTTAAAAGAGCGCATGAAAAAGAAATAACCCTGAAAACGAACAATAGTCCTCAAAATATAAGTTGCCCATTTTGGGGTCAATAATTTTTCGCATTTTTCAGTTCGCGCTTTGCTCCTAGTTTTGATCTAGTACGTATAGTACCCTTTCTCGTAGAAATAGAAGCTATCAAACTTAAAACCTCTGAGTCTCAGTAGGCATAACCCCCCCCCCCCTCGCTGATATAGACCTACACAATGGGACAGGGTGAAATATAATTTTGAAATAGGGCCTATATGTCACAATCTAGCTATCACAAAATTAAATTTTCATATAAAAAATTGTACTTTTTAAAATGAATGGTGCCCTTTTAAGCCATATGGCCTTCTAAAAATATAAGACTCAATACGCTACTGACCTCTCCCGAAACTGAAGAAAAAAGATAAATCCCTCACTGGAAAAAAAAAAAATAGTCTGTGGTACAAACAGGGCTTCCATACAAGTACTGAAGGAAACTAAATTTTTCATGTACTGTACCACAGAAAATACACCATAGCGTCTGTGATACAGTTTCAGTCATATTTCTGGGGTGGCTGCATGAGAAGTACCGCAGGAAATTTTGAAAGTATAGCACTGGGGTTGCCATAGAATTTTAGAAGTGCCTATATTGAGTCCTGCAGGAAATTTCAAAATTTTCATTTACCACAGAAGTATCACAGGGTTTCCATAGAAGTGCCTTTAATAGGATCGAGTACTGCAGGAAATTTCAAAATGTTCATGTACCACAGAAGTATCACAGGGTTTCCATAGAAGTGCGTAGTAATAGGAGTACTGCAGGAAATTTAAAAAATGTTCATATACAACAGAAGTATCGCAGGGTTGTCATAGAAGTACTGCAGTATATTTTAGAATTTTCATGTACAACAGAAGTATGACATAACTATCACAGAGTGATATTGTATACAGTTATGTACAACAGAAGTATCACACAGGTACGACAGAGTACCATTAAGGTATTGCATGAAATTTTCATATTTTCATGTACCACAGAAGTATGACAGAACTATCACAGAGTGATACCACAGAAGTCCTGTTGTAATTCTATATACAGTTTTGTACAACAGAAGTATCACACAGGTACGACAGAGTACCATTAAGGTATTGCAGGAAATTTTCATATTTTCCTGTACCACAGAAGTATGACAGAACTATCACAGAGTGATACCACAGAAGTCCTGTGGTAATTCTGAGGTACCGTCGTGTATGACAGAAGTATCACACAGGTACAACAGAGTACCACTAAAGTACTGCAGGAATTTTTTGTAAGGGTCGATTGTGGCTTCAGGTATGATGTACTTACTTCAAGTTGTGATCATGTCTTGTATAAAATGTTGCTGGGGTGACGATAAGTGGAAGAGTTATGAAGACATGATGGTAGTGGATTTTGTGAAAGAGGGAACATTGGGCAAGGATTCGGCGTGTGTGTAGTGCATCCAATTCCAATGACGTCACAAGAGATGAAGGTGATGTGGAAATCCTGTAGTCAGAGTACACGAAGCGAGCTGCTGATCTTTGTACTTGCTCAAGCAGGTTCATGACTGTGACTGTGTATGGATTCCAGGCCTCACAGCCATACTCTAGTTGGGGGCGCACTAAGGATGTGTAGGCCCTCGACTTCACATTTCTTGTACAAGAGGAAAGAGTTCAAGAGTACGACTTGCTTTCTGCCGGACGAATTGGCAATGCTTGTTCCATCGCAGATCAGAAGAAACTGTAACACCCAAGTTCTTGTAGTTGCTAACTCAAGGGATTACACTATTTATCAGATGATACTGCTGGATGTTGGGAGTGCGTATGCATGATCTAAATCTCCATGGAACGAACAGTAGCGTTAGTGTAAGCCCTACAATAGTGGCATGTGTACCTGTTTTTCCCGAAGCTTTTCTCGAAGCTTTGTCGATGTCCTTTACATATGTATGCATGTTGAGAGGAATCCTTGTCTTTTCTTTCAGACATCTTTTCTTAAACTGAGTATTTAGGGCATCAGTTTTTAACAGCCGAGTCACTGACACTATCGCTGTAGCAGAAAATACCTGAAGGACAACATCAAAGACCACTTAAGCTGATATGCCTCCTCTCCATATTTAGGGACTTTTCTTGTATGCCCCTCCCTGGTTGTCTCAATAGATGTGTGCAAACATTATGACATATTACATAATGACACTTATATATACATAGAAAACATCTCCCAATTTAGTTAGCCTATCTATCTTTAATGGTTTTCTTGTCCTTTTCTTGGCCTAATCAGGAATGATAGCTCAGTCGATAGAGCGGGGGTTTCGGATTCCGGTGACCTGGATTTGATTCCCACTTGGTACATTAGTGCTCTTTTGTAAGGCGCATCCTCATTACCATGTTACCAGGTTTTGGAGAGGACATTAAGCTGTCGGTCCTCTGGTTGTTTGCTTACAAGCATTCATGCTTTCTTAGTAATCAGGTAAACAACCATCATATTAAGGCTTAAGATCCCAAGTTTTCATACTTTCATCCCTCTGATTTCTTGACAGTTATCAAATTGAAAGTGACATTATAAGTTCCCTGTGATTAAACTTCTGACACTTAGTAATAGTATTAAAGTTTTTGGCTCTCTTTTATTAGATAAGCAGTTTTCAGCAGCTTCTTTTTGCCATTGTATTAAAGTTTCAACAGAAACTTGTCGAACTCACAACTTTGGCATCTTTGGGCTACAGCCTCCACACAGACACAACCTTGGAAGTTGGTCATGCATGGGTGATTAGGTATTATTTGACAAAACAGATCCATTTGTAAACCATTCCATATTCACTCGAGGAAAGTGATCTGAATATGCAGCCAAAAGCCTCTGCCAATGACTTAATTGAGTATAGGACGTCCCTGAAATTGAAAAAAAATATCTGTATAAGCCTTAGGTGAAGACCCACTTTATGATCAAATTCAGGGACTGTGCCTGAAGAGTAGTGTTGTCCATTCTATTATATCATCAATGCTATACCTACTGTAGCACACTAAAAAATGTTTTGTACCCAGCTATGAATCCTCCAAACCATATTATTCTCTTTTTATCTTCAACATTTAACTTTCTCTTTGAAGCTGCTCTTTTATATATGATAAGTTTAAATGCCATGCTCATCGCACTGTTTAGAATTGGTAGACAAGCAATATACAAACAAGGATAAATGATTTTTTTTTTAAATAAGAGAAATGAAGTGGTGTCCTTTAATTTACCATTGCCAGTATGCATGTAGGTATATTATTGAAAGGGATGGTCCAGGCTGGATAATCTCTATATCTCAACTAAAAGAGTAAAATTCACAAAGCAAAATGGTGAAAATTTGATCAAAATCGGATAAGAAATAACAAGTTATTGAATTTTAAAGATTTGCATCATTCCGGTGAAACAGTTTTAGGTATGTCTTTATGAATATTATTAGGTGGGCTGATGATGTCATATCCCCACTTATTCTTTTGTAATTTATTATATGAAATTAGGTTTATTCAAAATTGTTCTACCAATAACTAAAACAATTGACAACTGATTAAGTACATTAATTATTTATTGCCGTAACTTATTTCATCATAATGCAGACACATCATTTACGCATGTATGAAATAATGAAACATTTATGATTTCATGTATTAACAAAGAAAAAGGAAAGTGGGGATGTGACATCATCAGCCCACCTAATGAATATTCATGACGATGTGCATATGACTGTTTTAAAAAATATTGATAAACTTTAAAATTCAATAACTTTGTTATTTGTTATCCGATTTTTAAGAAATTTTCAGCATTTAGCTCTGTGAATTTTATCCTATTTATTTAGATAGAAATATTTTCAGCCTGGACCATCCCTTTAACAAATGGTACTGCACACTTAAAAGTGGATTATTTTCCTCAAGATTTTTAAGGGGAAAATACATCGTTGCTAAGGTAAATAGTGTTGCTAGGCAATGGAATTGTGTCAGTAGATAATAGTACAACTCCGGAATGCTGTTTGCCTATCGATAACAAACTATCATGTTAATTTTCTCAATATTTTTACTCTAAGGCACAACTTCCTCAGCACATTTGGCCGAGATGAAGAGTGGTAACATAGCCGTTGCTAGGGAATATTGTTTCTAGGCAACACTTTTGTCTCCAAGGAAGCTACAAAATAGTCAGTTTGTTGAATGATTATTGAAAACGAGGTTGTAGGCATCTATATGATAATTGTGTCAGTATTATTGCTCATAATGGACCATTTTTCCACAGATTTGTCCAGGGAAAAGAGTGTTAACATAGTCGTTGCTATGGAAAATAGTCGTTGCTAGGCAATGAATTGGTATCCATGGGTAATATGAAATGGTCATTTTGTTGTTGTTCTATTGAAGACAAGATACTACATGTTAATTGATCAGGTATTATTAACTCAATCAACTTTTTCACCACAAAATAGTATAAAGTATGTGACTTGTACATACGTGTTTCAATGCATGCAGTCAAAATGAACATAATATGGCGATTTGTACGATGTGAAGGGGTATGTCAGTTAGAGCTTAGCAAATTTATTTGAGGTTCGCAATGGTTAAAATGGGGGTTTTCAGTTCTTTTTATTATTTTTCAATAATACTTTATAGAATTTCATTGGTGTAATTTATTTGGTTTAATTTAACCTAGTTAAAAAGTAAAAAGTTAGGTTTGAAATGGAAAAATAAGTGGTTTACTTAAGGAGCTAAATGGTTGCTAAGGAAATTTTTGTTGCTAGGCAACAGTTTCTGAGAAAATGTTCATAAAATTCATGCTAAGTTGTTTTTCAGTAATTCTTCTTACAATATATAGTGGATCTATCCTTTGAAAATAAGAAAAAATACCTGATAATTCAAATTAATGAGTAAAAAATCAATATTCACAAGAAATATTCAATAAGTATTTAAAATGGGCGTGGCTTATTCAAGGCTGGTTTCCATGGTGATGCTACACATTACGGCATTTTTAATGCCCAATTCCGAAAACTTCAGAAAATTTCCTTTAATTTGATGTATGATTTTGCTTTGATCCAGCCGGGGGGATTAAAGTCAAGAAATAAGGCACTTTTTGGCTTCTGGCCGCTCACCTATAGGGAATATATACGCGAGAGAGTGTAGCGAGCAATGAAAAATACTACTCTTTTTTTCACCTTTCTTACTGCATTCACCCAATTATTAAACCCTACAATTTTGAGAGAAAAGAAATCTTTTATATTTAAATATAAGTGTAATTTTGTCACAAATTTCGTCATCCAAATACCTGATGGGTCTATCTCAATTCGATATTATTCAACACTCGCTTGACTCCCTTACAATATTTATAATTTGCAAGTGGGCGAAGCAAGAGAGGGGCCTAACTCGTGAGGTAATTGCACTCATAAGCATATTGGGCGACAATTAATGAGATCGATTGTCAATCAAATGATATCATGAAATAAAACATTATACATGACAAAGTGTTGACATTTAATTAATGACAATGTATGTTCCATCTAGAATGAAGAGAAAGATTTTAAACAAACATGTCAAACTGATTACATCGATCAATCTACACCTTTTCTTTTTTACCCATTTTGGCAATAAAATACAATTTTGGAGTTTGACAAATTCTTCTTGAGACAAAATGTATAATCCCTTCTGTGGAAGCTTACAGAAAACACTTCTCAGACAATTTTTCCCTGGGGCAATTTAAATATATTTCACTGTTAATATTTCAGTTTGTATTGGCTCAATAACACGATTAATTAGGGTTCATCTAGTCGTATTACAAACCGCAGTGTTTATTATTATAATCGAAAAATATCACAAAAAGTGCACTTTTCGACAAGGACGCCCCTTCCCGACGCACTCTTTTAACACCCTCCCTTTCATTTTGTTTGTTTGAATTACGCGCCGGACAAAAGCGCTACCAAATACCTCAACTTTCAAAAGCATGAAAAGTGGGATAAAAAGTACATCTAGACTCTTCATTTACAAAGTCAACATAAAGTCGTTTGTGACTCCAAAAGGAACTTTTTGATATCCATTTTAAACTGTTTATTCAGGTTAGGCTTTTCTTTCTTAAATGAGCGCGGAGACAGTTTGTCTGAAATCATCAAAATATGATAATATCTCATACAGAGCTACCAGACAATTAATTCATTCTGAAAGAAGCGATAATCATTGTGAGGGATTAAGAATTATGAAAACTAACAAGGGACTTTAACCACTATCGCCCTTCTCTTTATGCCTGATTTGTCCATCAAATGATGTACCTTTATGTAATTACACATGTACAGGAATATTTTCTTTTGTAGGCTGTGAAGTTACTCGTGAAATCATACGTCGCTTGGGCGTCTTTTTCAAATCAACAGAAGGAGAGAACACACGGGGGAAAATCGATAAATAGAAAAGTCGCTGACAAGCTCACAAAAGCCGTTTGACGATTTTTTTTTCGTCATGATTACTCTTTTAATTCCTTTTTGTAATAAAATAGCTGCTCGCGTCGCTCCGCTTAGCGTGAATGGTTGTTAAGAATAAAAACTATGACTCATATTTATAACGCTGATCGTAATGAAAGCATGGACCTATTATCATCTATTTTGGTGGTATACTTTTGTGCCCTTTCCTTTTCTTTGCTAAATCTCTTCACAAGTCAGAATGAGTTTATTGCCCTCGAGGACTCCTCGGGATTATGGTTGGGGATAATCGTGAAAGACGAGAGATAATATTTGATAAAGTACATTTAAAATATGAAAAATAGGACAGTCATAATTATAGTCGGAGGAGAGAAGGGATGAGAGAGCGACAGAAGAATAGAGGTCTAGAACATGAGCGAGAGGGGAAATGGGTCAGATATCATGTACATAAAGAGATGGATGGATAGATAGATAGATAGATAGATAGATAGATAGATAGATAGATAGATAGATAGATAGATAGATAGATAAATAGATAAATAGATAGATAGATAGATAGATAGATAGATAGATAGATAGATAGATGGTAGATAGATAGATAGATAGGTAGGTAGGTAGATAGATAGATAGATAGATAGCAAGATAGATAGATAGCAAGATAGATAGATAGATAGATAGATGGTAGATAGATAGATAGATAGGTAGGTAGATAGAAAGACAATATGTATATATATATATAGAGAGAGAGAGAGAGAGAGACATAGGAAGAAAGAGAGGGTGAGAAGATAGACTAACATATCTATTGGATATACATATAGCAAAAGAGAGAGAACAAAGAGAGAGAGAGAGGGGGGATGTTTCGTCCATAATATTTTAAGGTCATGAGTATGTACTTTTCAACCAATAACGTCCGCCAATCCACCTTTGAATAGAATTAATATAATCGAACAGGAGTTATTCTATTTCTTTGATTTAATCAAAGTGATGTCGAAAAACCTCTGACTCTTTGAGTTCATTCTTGGACACCGCCAAAGTACATATTTCTCGTTGTGAATTGTGTTGGCGGGTTTCGGTGTGTATTTGTGGCGATGATTTAATCTTTAGTGCATTATTCTCTCACCATTATATTTATAAAGTAACCCCATTATCATTATAATTATCGGTCTCCGCCCCCTACGCCACCAAGAACTCCTCCTCAAGTTTTTAAGTACCCCCCCCCCCCTAATAATACTCCCCTTTGCCTTTACCAGGGTGTGAACCACGGGAAAAATTACACGGAAGATAGGGCAATTTAGCACCCGAATTGTTTAAAGGAGCCCTGGAAATCCCCATTTGTTGCTATGTTAAAGCTAATCCAATGTTGCAGATGTAGGCAGTAAGTTGTGTAGCCCTAGAAAAAAAAATGGCCTGGTGTGAACCAAAAAATCCTTGCCCCATTCCTATCCACTCAGTGATGATTTATCTTCGTGATTTATAAACTTCCTCCTCGTGCTATCATTAGATTTGTATCATCCATCCACTGATCTGCTGATCCATTTACATAATTTTTTTTCGACTTCATGAGAAACTCAACGGCAACCTTGGGGTAGGGCAAAATTTGTATTTGAGAAGGGCATGCCCTTGAAATTCGCTAAAACTATCAGGTTTTATGGTTCATTTTGGCAGAAAGAGTACTAATTAGTATGCTTTTAAAGAAAATGGATCCTCTACATTTTTGAAACAAATTGTCAAAAAGAAACATGTCGAGTCACTTCGATACACCCCTGTTTAGTGATTTTTTTTTGGGGGGGGGGAGTGGGGGAAAGATTCACTTTATAGCAGAATTGAGCATCACACTACTCCCTACCTTGCGGTTTATTTTCATTTGGTCTAATGCCAATTCGTCCATTTTCCATCTCGTCTACTATAATTTTTTCTACCATCAGTTCGTCCAATAGCCACACGGTCTAATTGCCATTTCGTCTGATAACCAGTTGGTCCAATAGCCACTTACTCCATATACCATTTGGTCTAATTAGACTAAGTGTTAATTGGGCAAAATGAATGAAAATAAATCGGATATTTATTACACCAACTGGTTATGAGACGAAATGGTCATAGATGAACTGGTAATTATGATTGGACCAAATGGTTGTTAGACGAAATGTTGATGGACGGAATGGCATTAGACTGTATGAAGGTAGACCACGTGATGAGTGGATGAGTTGGCAGTAGACAAATTGGCAATCTACTTACCTTACCAGGGGGCTGTTTCATAAAGCTGTTTGTAAGTTAAGAGCGACTTTAAGAACGACTGGTGAACCTCCTTACGCGCTAAACCATCGCCAATTCAATATACTATTTATCACAAGAAAGGATCACCAGTCGTTCTTAAAGTCGATCTTAACTTACGAACAGCTTTATGAAACACCCACCAGGTGAGACCCCACCTCTTGAGACATTTGTCTGCGAGATGACAAAAGTGCGAAAATTGCACCTTATACTACAAAAATTCATATAAATCTTTCAACAAATTTGACCCAATTAACAAGCCAGTACAGGGTGGTGTTTCATAAAGATGTTCGTAAAGTTACGCACAACTTTACGAACGACTGGAACATGTTCTTATGCATAAGTCAGCTACATAGGGATATCATACAGCACAAGAAAGGGTCACCGGTCGTGCGTAAAGTCATTCGTAACTTACGAACAGCTTTATGAAACGGGCCCCTGGTATAATTACGGCATACAGTACTTCGATCAAATTTAATACAATCACTGACTAGTACCAGCACTCCCAAGAACACCGCCCTTACAACAGAGCCGTCATAAACATGACCATCACCATTGTATCCTCCATTGCACCGCCAGCGAAATCACAATCACAGTGACGACCACGAACCACTACCACTACTGCAATCACAACAGCCACCACGACATTCACCACAGTGGTGAAGTCTGACCACAACCATCGTCACCACTGACCACCACCACTACTGTCCACAACCCCCATTATCTTCACCCTCACTAGTGGCCACCACCACCAAAATCATTGACCTCAGCCACCATCACCACGCCACCACCACCACTACACCCACCGCCACCATCACATTACCATTATCACTGACCATAACCATCACCAACACCACCACTATCAACATTACTGACCACAATCACCATCGCCACACCCACTGCCACCACGACACCACATCCACCACCACTGACTACATCAGCCACCATCACCACACCACAACCATCACCACCACACCCACCGCCACCATCACAATACCATCATCACTGACCAGAACCACCACCATTACCACCAGCACCACCACTATCAACATTACTGACCACCACCACCGCCGCCACACCCACTGCCAACACGACACCACATCCACCACCAGTGGCGTACCGTGGGTCACGGCATTGGGGGGGCACCAGCAAAAATTTTGAGTCACTAAGTGAGCGCGCAAAGCGCACCCAGTTGCCAGGTATACTGACCTAATAGACATTTTAAGGACAGTGCCATTAAACGGATATGTCTCTCACTGGTCAAATAATGCGAGCGCGAAGCGCGAGCTTAAAATTTTTGATATTCAGACATAAAAAGGGACATTATAATCAATCTTTTGTAATCATGATACGTACCTGTCTCGCTACATAATGCGAGCGCGAAGCGCGAGCTGAAATTTTTGTAAATATTGACCCCAAAACAGGAAGATTTTAAGGACTATATTTTAGGAATCCATTAAGAGTATACACATCTCACCATAATCATCTAATGCGAGTGCCAATAAGCGCTTGCTGATTTTGTTAGAATTCCATCTAAACATGCACATAAAGAACTTGTAATCATGATTAACATACCCATCTCACTAATCAAATCTTGCGAGCGCGAAGCCTGAGCTGAAAATTTAGGAAATTCAGACCTGAAAAGGGGCATTTTAAGGCTTGTTTGTAGGAATTCACGAAGACAATACGTAGTTAACTAACCAAATGATGCGAGCGCGAAGCGCGAGCTGAAAATTTTTGATATTCAGATTAGAAAAAGGGACATTTTAAGGACTGATTCTAGGAATTCATGGAGAGCAGACATTATTTCGCCAATCCACTACTGCGAACGTAAGCACGGACAGGAAATGTTTTATATTAAGACCTTAAAATGGGGCAATCACTTTAAGTAGTCATGAAAAAGAAGCATACTATTGTACATAAAACAATAATACCTCGAAGTGCGAGGAAATATATTTGGCAGTTTGGTGTATATTGACTTGAAAACGGGTGGTTTTCATTATAATGAACAATAATGTCTTCTTTCCCATTTAGTTTCTCTTCCTTTCTCCCTCTTTTTCTCCTTTACCCCGTTTTTTTTTTTTTTTTTTTTTTTTTTTGTCAGCCGATTGGGGGGGCACGTGCCCCCCCATGCCCCCCCGTAGTTACGCCACTGTCCACCACCATCGTCACCACCACCACCATCACCACTGACTACACCAGTCTCCATCACTGTAACACCACAACCACCACCACTGCCACATCACACCCACCACTGGATTCACCACTGATCACGACCACCATCGCCACTCACCACAACCAACATTACCATAATAACATATATCAAATCACTCTTCACAAAATTAACACAAGCAAAATTAAAAACTATTGTATTGTTCTCTCTTTTTTTCTTCCTTTTTTTTTTAAACCTAAGCTAAATCTGTGTCAACGCAATAACCCAATCATTTTTTAAAATAACTTTCATCCCCATTGTAACCTTCTAGGTTTCAACCTCCTTTCCACCGATTACTTTTATGCCCTTCATTTTTTTTACTGCGTTTTTGTTTTGTTTTGTTTCATTTCCATTGTTAAAATTTCGCTTTTGTATGGAAATGATGTGGTTTCTACAACGCCCGAGCTCGCCGCCTAAATCGCCCTTTCGTATTTGCTCGCTGTAGACTCGATCGCTCCAATTGCAGAAACGTGACGCCGATAGCTCAAGCAATTCCCCTTCGAACAATCACTCTTTCCCCCCACAATTTGACGCAACTTGATATCAAATTAACGTTCAAATTGTGATTCATAAAGACCAGCTATTGCACAATTTCCTTCCTTTCTGGCATAATTTGTATTTGATTGATTTGGATTGTTTATTTTTCAGAGTGTAATTCCAGCGCTAATTTGTATGACGACCCATGCGCTGTAAATTTTTGATAGTGTAGGCGGGCAAGTGTTACTTTGAATTTTAAGCATGATAAGATTGATTTACTGAAACGATACTTTGGTGGCTTTTTTATTTAGAAGTAGGACGGAATCAAGCTTAGGAAGTAGCTCCGGGAAATAATGTTCTTGATGACGAATCAACGGAAGTTCTCTTTGAAGAAAGATTCGCAAAGAAAAAGTATGAGTGAGGCAACTTGAATTAGCAAAAATGAGGAAAGAAGCTGAAATTATATAGAATCAACCCGAAGATCGTCAACTTGAAGATAACTATTTACACTGACGCATAAATCAATTCCCTCACACATCTACTGTCTATAATGGATTATACCTATTTGAATCAATCAATCTATAATTTGACAGCTTAAAATTCCAAATTACCTACGTTTTTACGTTAAAAATGAAATCAATATTTATTCAATCATGGGTTTTCCTTTCAAGTACAGATGTTTCCAAGAGTACACACTGTCTTGCTTAATTACATACAATATATTTTGAAGTAAATATAAATATACTCCTGGTGGGTGTTTCATAAAGCTGTTCGTAAGATAAGAGCGGTGATCCTTCTTTGGTAAATGGTATACACCATTGGCGATGATTTAGCGCGTAAGAAAGGATCACCAGTCGTTCTTAAAGTCGCGCTTAACTTACGAACAACTTTATGAAACGACCCCAGGCATTGTACTGCTATTCCTTTGGGGTTTTGTGTGTGTGTACACTGTAAAAATGCTGTTAAGCATGTTGTTTAAGCCCATCACTCTAACAACTATTGTTTAAAGTTTTAAACAAATTGTTTAAAAAGTTTAAACAATTGCAATTTTTTAAACAACTTGTTGTTAGAGTGACAGGCTTAAATAATTTGTTTTTTTTTACTCTGCACATAATTTCTTAAATGTTTATTCGTTGTATAATGATATTATTTGCAATATATACTGTATTATGTATCACACACAAAAAAGTTTAGTTTAACCCTGCTTCTTTTTGAATTACCACACTCGCCACCAACGATCGTCTGCATTTTCATAAAGTTCAAATGCACTTGATATACCCCCGTCTAGAGGCATTTGAATATATGGTTAACCAATCATGGATATGATAACAAAGAAACTCTTTGATTTCTGGCCCCGCGAACAAGTAATTATCCTCTTCACTTTTTACAATCTTTGCTAAGGACTTTTCCCCACCCGTTACGTTCTTGTGATGATGAACTTGATGTAACCGTCGTGTTTTCTAAATCCTCCCGACATGCTACTCAAAAAGCGATCATCATTAAAACTACTTGAGCGTTGACATCGCTAGCATGTACTAATTTTTCGTTTTAGGATGATAATCACATATTGAGACGGTTTATGAAAACCGATACGAACGTCTGCCCAACATCCCAACACCCCCCCTCTTTCTCTATCTCTCTCTCTCTCGAAATGGTTCAAAATGAAGTTTTGTTTACTTTTTGATAAAATTATAATAATAATAATAATATTCCGCATTTATATAGCGGTTAATACATCGAAACGACGTCTCTAAGCGCTTTACAGACATATTATTACCCCGGTCATCGGATCCTTGCATGCCCGCATACAATGTATGCACCTTCTCCACTCCCTGGGGAGCATTCCAACAAGAGTTCCAAGACTCAATTGCTAGGCATACTACATATAGGCTTTCACATCCTACCGGGTACCCATTTAACACCTGGGTGGAGAGTGGCAAAGTGTGGATTAACGCCTTGCCAAAGGACGATAGGCCATACCCAAATTATGGGTATTGTAAAAGTTCAAACAACAAAACATGATTCTTTTTCTGACTAGAGACGCGTTTTCTTGTTTCTTTGTTTTGATTTTTCTTTGAAAAAAAAAAAGAAATTAGGTAAAAATCTTTATTGCCATCACTTGTTTTATTTGATTTGATGAGATTTATCTTAAGCAATTTTACACACAAAAACACATCCTTTCCATTTCCCTGAAATGAGACTTTCTTCCTCTATAAATGCACTAGCTTTTACCGGTATAAAAAGTGGAATCAGCTCCCAACCTCTCTAAAAGATTGTTCAACTGCATCCCGTTTTAAAAATTACGTATATAGGGCCGATTTAATGGAAAATCTATAACATCGCCAGGGTTTATGTGCGTGAGTTTGGGTGTGTGTGTTTGTGCATAATACGTCTGATGGTGAAGTTTGCCCTGTTTTTAAATTACATTTTTATGTTGTTTATTGCAAAATTTTGCTACTTTTGTCTATTTGGGTAATTCTTTCCAAGCAATTTGCTTTTTTATGGTCCTAGCCATATTTTGCATTATCTATTGTATATGTACAAAGTTTGATTTTAATATTGGTATTTTCATGGTTGAATAGATTGAATTGCATTGAAAACTGAATTGAAATATCAGAACTATATACATCGTTGAACACAACATTTCTTGCGGAAGACGGATTGCCATTGTACGCAAATATACTCTACAAATTAAAATAACCATATATATTTAATATATGATTATACATTGAAAGATCAGAATGAATGACAAGAAATGATTTAAATACCATCTTTGAAAAAAATAAGAAAGAGAGAGCCCCTTACCCCGTAAGTCTGCCCCTATTTCCCCTATAGTCTAGGCATAGACTCTTGGTTTTCGCAATACGCATATAATGCAGAGTCTGAAGTCATGAGACTAGATTCACTATGTAATGTGACTTTATTTTAAAAAAAATTGCAGGAGTGTCTGCAGTTTAATCAATAAATGAAGAAAAAAAACTTGATACAATAACAATGACATAAATGAGTACATTTTTGCATGACAATCGAAAAGATAAATAATGTATAAGACTGAAAACTGCATAAATAAAGCATGTAAAATAGTAAGTTGGGTAAAAATGCAGGGGCAAGCTATAAAAAGCAGGTAACTGCTTGAAACAATAGCAGCCATGAGGGAGGGCTACATATACTAGTAGGTTATGAATTTATTTCGATAAAATGATGTCACGAAATATAAAGTATGAAAGTTTAGATATTAAGTGGGGGGGGGGGACAGTGTAAAAAAAAGTGCGAGTGAGCGCAAGTGGGTGAGTGCAGTCACGTCTTCATTCTAAACATCGTTTTGATCAAAATGTCAAATTTGAGTCTGTATACCTGCAGACTAGTTTCCCCCAGTCCCCAGCCATGATCATTGACCACCGCTGCATGTTTCTCGACGGTGACTCACATTAATCGCTGCTCCCCCGCCATGCCCGTGGCCATTCACCAGATTGTAGCAGAGCGGCGACATGCTGCGCAGCAAATTGAAACATCTTCCAAATTGTTAATCTCACTTTTGAAGTGTGCACTCTAGTTCAACTACAAGTAAAGGACCTACCACAGTTGACTGATAATAATTCATGTAATTCAGAAATATTACCAGCAAATTGACTGAACTAAAGAATTCAAAAATACATTTTTTTTTATTCCGTTGAAATCAACCGTTTTTTCTTCTTCATATAATGAAGACACATAGGTATTTTTGGTAGACCCAAATGATTACGTCATAATCATTTCCGGTTGCAATGGCTCCCTTGGAAAATATAATATTCAGGATTATCTACTCATCTATCCTCAGTCACAAAACAAATGACGTATGATTGATCATATCTATCTACCGTATATCATGTTTGATTAACCCACCATTTTCCCAATTTCTCAGAAAATCCCGAGTCGTTGACCGGTCCAATTGGTTACTTAATACATGGTGATGTCACCAAATGTGAAATCGACCTTTATGCTCGAGTAAATAGATACAAGATTCATACAAATGGAATTATTTCAACTGGTCAATCATATCAATTACTATCTGACGAAAAGAAAATTATTTAATGAAAACTACTGACCCGCTACTAAAGTAAGCACTATTTGACTTTTGTTTTCCACGCATTCTACCAAAAGGCAGTGTCTATTGTATTGGCGTGATTAATACTGATTCATTATTTTTCTTTCATAAAGTATGAATTGCGCTTTTTAAAATCGCATTATTCAGAACTTGTTACTTGTTGAACATAATATGAATCTATAGATCGGGTGCTTCGTTCATACCATGAATATCTGTACCAGCAATTTTCATTCATACAATACCACCTCTAATTATTTCTTGGTGTAATTCATCTTCAGATTTTCGGGTTGGGTGGTTTTCTTCCGAAATCGAAAGTAAAAGAGAAAAACGCCCCGTATTTTCAGACTTCCGAGCTCTCCGACAAAAGAATATCAAACCGTTTATATTAGAGTGGGCGGGGAATCGGTAATGAGAAGGCCTGGGCTATTTTAGTCTATCTGGGTTTCTATAAAAAGAAACACCTGATGGATACCCGGGTCGAAAATGGTCCTGATGCTAATTAGAGAAGATATGAAATCAGGTCTTTCCCGGGCGGTTTGGAGGGGCTCTCGGAGAGACCCATGCTGCGGGGAGTTGAGGCGCAGTCAGATCGCGGGAGAGGGGTAATGTCACGCCCAGTCAGGGGGCAGCTGCGAGGTCCGCTCGAGTGACAGATATGCCACTTTCTTCCCATAAACTTGAATGGATTAATAAATCATGATTGGTCAGAAAGAAAGAAAGAGAGAGAGAAATATTATGAAGAGCTGTGGGAATAGTTATAGTGTGTTCTTCATGGTCAGCTCACCAGGTGGTCCACATCAAAACCCATATCTTCAATCTATCCTTGTTCGATGTGGTCCGAATTGAAGAAAGGTCTGAATTAAAGTTCAAATACAACGTCTACCAACCCGTAGACCTGCTCGAAGATGTCAAGTTGAAATGGCAGTGGTAAAAAAAAAAGTTAGAAAAATGGCAGGAGTGAGAACTGTAAAATTGGCAGAATACATGTCGGGTGAAAATGGCAGAGCTCAAAAATGGTGAGGTAAAAATGGCAGAGGTAATAATGGCAGTGGTGAAAATGGCAGAAGTAAAAAATGTAGATGTAAAAATGGCAGGGGTAAAGAATTGCCGAGGTAAAGTAGGCTCGGTCGCTTCACTCCCTCGGTTGTACGTTTCTAACTGACAGACTGATATAATGCCCATTTCGTCTTCTTACTTTTTTTCACAATGTGTCAATGACAATTCAGTTAATTCTACAGTTCGTCTGATCATTATACAAAGTATAGTTAGAAAAGTTGGATGATAGATCAGGATGGGTAGCCTAACAGCCTATACTAAAAATTAGAAGAAAACAAAAATGGTGAGGCATTTAGACAAAGTGGTTACTATATGCACATACGATAACGCTGTAAAAACGCTGTTCAAAATTATAAGTACGTTGTTTAAGCCTGTCACACTCACAACTATTGTTGAAAGTTTGAAACAAGTTAGTTTCAAATATTAAAGTTCAAACAATTTTGTTGAATTCTGAAAAAATTATTTCAAAGTTTAAATAACTTGTAGTAGTAATATAACGGGCTTAAACAAAGTGTTATATTTTGATACTGTGTAGAGACTGACACTCTCAAAATGAATTGTTAAATGACCATATTAACAAAGATCGTAAGAGTGACACCCTTGTTTTATGCAATGCAATGTTTTATCCAACCTTGCTTAAAGCTGAATCCAACATTTTAAGTGTTGGGTTGAACCATTTAAAGTGCATGGTAAATGCACCCCCCCCCCCAAAAAAAAAAAAAAAGAAGTCTGTCACTCCTCCAAACTTTCAAATATTGATTTAACATTTAATATTTTAAAGAGTGAAGCGGAAACAAGACCAAGTTCATGGAGAGTTGGAGACGAAGTGACAATTTACCCATGCATTTTCCTGGTTGTATCCCCACCCATTACTATCCGTGTCGGATTGGCCTTCTGATTGGGACCGGTTACGATCTGTCATCTTCCGTAGATATAAAACTAAGAGGTTTAAGAGAGAGAGTCAAGTGCATTAATAGCGATGACGAACGGAATCACCGACATCGACATTTTCAGATAAACAATGCTCAGTATGGTAGCGTCAAGAAATACATAAAGGGAAAATTAGTCAACTTAAGTATACACAAACGAATTGGCCTTTTATCATACAACCACTTGAAAAGGAAAACACAAAAACCGCCATTTCCACTGCACTATCCTTGCCGATATTGGTCATAATAAACACTCTTGCGGATTTCTTCTAAAACAAACAAATGGGGTTTTTAAAGTATCTCTTGAGAAAGTGCACAGCTAATTGGTGCTTGTGGATAGGGTGACATGCATGGCGTTAAAGCAAACCTCTAATCCTACTCCGTATTTTTATTTTTTCTTGTATGACGATACCTCCCTCCAAATCATTCAGGTCATCGGTTGTTTTTGCCCAAAGGCATCATAATAATTTAATACTATATTTTTAATGATGTTCATGGTCTTAGAGCTAGTAAATTTATTCAAACTGACTGTTTCAAAACCGTCAATAAAAATGAAATAAGTTCTTACTACTTATAGAGAAAGAAATCTTTTTTAATTTTACAAATTGGCATGCAAAACTTGACTTAGAAATGAGTAGCAAGGTACCTTATGTGAGTTGCGACGTCATGGCCTTCCATAATTATTGTATCGTAATAGCCTCCCATAATCATTGCATTGTGATTAGCTTTCCATATTTATTGCATATATTGTATATATAATCCCAAATACCTTTTACGGGTTCGGCTTTATACTCTGAGGCAACCTTTAATATACGCTGAAGATCATCATTTTTGGTGGGATTGTTTTAATATCAATAAACAAAATCAAGAGCAACCTGCAGTCTGCTTGCCGCCATGTCTGACCGTCTGACAGAAGTATAACCTTGACCTTAAGATCTCTCGGGGTCAAGTGTGTGAGATCACGTCCGGTCAAGTGGGCGGGAAAACTTCTAAGCCATGGATTTGTGGGGGAGGGGGATGTCGTCTGCTACCTGTTACGAAAACAGAGAGATGGGTACTTACGATTTTGGGGAAAGTATGTTGTTAAACGTCTTCGCTTTATAGTTTAAGCGTATTCTGAAATTTTAGAAAAGGTTGAAATCATAGTTCATGTGAGAGAACGATATATATAGATTATAGATAGATGGATGGATGGACAGATAGACAGAAAGAAAGATAGAAAGAAAGATATATAGATAGATAGATAGATGGAAAGATATATAGATAGATATATAGATGGATGGATGGAAAGATAGATAGATAGATAGATGGATGGATAGATAGATAGATAGATAGATAGATAGATAGATAGATAGATAGATAGATAGATAGATAGATAGATAGATAGATAGATAGATAGATAGATAGATAGATGGATGGATGGATGGAAAGATAGATAGATAGATAGATAGATGGATGGATGGATGGAAAGATAGATAGATAGATAGATAGATAGATAGATAGATAGATAGATAGATAGATAGATAGATGGATGGATGGAAAGATAGATAGATAGATAGATAGATGGATGGATGGATGGAAAGATAGATATATAGATAGATCAATGGATGGATGGAGAGGGGAAGGGTGGGGAAAATGGGGTAGGCATAACACTTACTTCTTCAAAGCTCACCATGATGTTGAAGAAGAAGTATATAAAGGGTTTTTGATAAAGGTTTTATAAAGAGTGGCACAATTAATTTTTCCTGATTTACTATTTTTTAATTAAAATTTATCATTGTTGCTGAAATTGTCTCAAAGATAAAGACATTGATTTTCCAAGGCTTCTTGAATATATTGATATTGTCGCTACAGCAAGCTAGCACTCGAGTAGTAATCAGAGGACACGCCTTGCGAGTTGGACGGGTGGATGAAGCCAAACAATTAAGTGAGACTCAAAAAAGTAACATTACCCCCCCCCCCCTCAGTAGCAGTCAAGTGGATGGGGGGGTAATGTGACTTTTGTGAGTCTCACTCTATGTTGAGCCTTGAGGAAAGTAACTTCCCCCTCACAAGAGGGGGGGGGGGGGGTCAAACAGGACTAGGAAGGATGGGGGCATACGAGTTAGCGAATGGAGGCTAGACTTGGAGGAGGAGGGGGGGGGGTCTTACCAATATGATCATGGCCCTACAGTATATAGGTAAGCGGCCAGAAACCAAAAAGTGGCTTATTTCTTTTAATCCCCAGGCACATTAAAGGGGAAGTTCACCCTGACGGAAAATCTGTTGTAAAAGAGTTAACAAAAAATAATGAAAAATGATTGGTAAAGGTTTTGAGGAAAATCCATTTGTTATTAGAATTTCGAGTTTGTAATTTGTGTCGTCATAAACAAGCAGCTGTCTCATATGTTATGTGATATAAAAGTTTCGATATTTTTAAAATTATTTGTCTGTTATTTTTACAGTTAACTTTTTGTCAGGGTGAACTCCCCCTTTAAAAAAAGAAAGAATATTTTTATGGACACGCATGGGTCTACATTAAGCACGTGCCCCTATTATGGCAATTTGTCAGGCCTGTTGGTGTAACGTGCTCGGGGCATCAGGAGCGAGATATTTAACGACCTGTACGATTCCGTGGTTGAAGTCACGTCTGATCACGAAGCCGTGACCGTACATGGTCGGAGGGGATTAGACCGTAACATATATTACATGCTCGGTGATGTGGTTTAATTCGCATCAGAGTGTATCCATATGCATCGTCAGGCTCCTTGGTGATTGGTAAAGGTGTGATGTGCGTAAGTGTGTGTGTGGGGTGTGGGGGATGGAAACTTGTTCTCGTGATGGGGTACTTACAATCTTTAATGATTCAATTTATGATAGATCATGCAGTATATTCAATCATGCGTGGAACGTGGATTTTTGTATCTTTTATCAACACGTGATAGAAAAATATAGGCTTAGTTTTCACGATTTTCCACTTTACCCCCCCCCCCCTTTCTCTCATACTCTATTTCATTATATCTTACTTTATCTTTTATATATATATACATGTATATTGGCGAAGAATCTCAAAAAGCATTGAAGCTAGAGACGTAGCCTGGATTTCTTCAACTTTTATTAGTACAAGCTTTCGGCCATTTAGATTTTGGGATATACAGCACACATAACTTTCAAAAAAATGTTTGTAATAAAAATCTGCGTAAAATTAATTGATTTTAATAGCTATTGGATAATCCTAATTAAACATTACCGATGTAAAACATTTTCTTTTAAGATATACCTATATTTAGTAAATTAATCCAAATATATGCATGGTAATTGTAAAGCCATTATGTCTTTTACATCTTCAGATACCTGAAGAAGGCCCAACTAAATGGCCGAAAGCATGTACCAATAAAAGTTGAAGAAATCCAGGCTACGTCTCTAGCTTCAATGCTTTTTGAGCTTCTTCGCCAATATATTTCTCACTGAAGCACCCACGCAATGTTTAGGTCCTTGCTCATCACAATTATATACATATACATGTATATATATATATATTATATATATACATGCATATATATATATATATATATATATATCTTTCTTTTTTTCTCTTTATCTTTACAATTACATATTTCTATTCATCGTTCAATTTTTCCATATTTCTATACTTTTTTTTCTGTCTATCTTTAGGTTAAAAATTTGAAAAGAATTCTACAGAAAGTCAGGGAGGATGTGACTGTGTGACCATGACTTGACCTTTGACTTGACCGGGAGTCAATCTTATCCATCGACGTGGTCCTCACGAACCAATATCAATCTTCCCGTAATCGACTTACATGCGGACATGTCCGAATCATCCGGGTCCCTTCAGCTGTGAGAACGTCACAGGTAAAGCGATATTGAAATGATGATGAAAAGGATAAAATGATTATAATGATCCTGATAATAATCAATGACTGTGATAATGACGATGATGATATCGATGACATTGATGATGATGATGACAATGGTGATGACGATAATGATGAATGATGATGAGGATGACGACGACAAGGACAATTATGGTGAACATGATGACGATGATAATGATGATAAAAGTAATGAAGTTAATGGTGTCGATTTCGAAGATGATATTGATGCAGTGATAATGCTGATATTAATGATTACGACGATGGTGATGATGACAATGAACAGATGAAGGGGTGGACCAAAAATCATTGGAGAAAAACGGTACATGTAGTTCGGCGTGTTGTAACTACAACGCTAGATGGCGCCAAACTATAATTTGACATGGTGACGACTCTGATCTGAGGGTCCATCTCATGAGGACATCCAACTCTTTGGTTGTCATGATGTGAACTGTCCTAGAATCCTTGATTGTGATTGGCTGCTGAGCCTTGTTGCCATGGTAATTACCATAGTGACAAAGTTTACATATTTGTAACTCTTAATGAAACAGGCTATGTCTTCGCAATTACGTATCCTGTTATATTCTATCACAATTATACATGTAGGCATATCTGCCGACTAAATCACTGTTGAATGTCGTGGAATAATAATAGGAGATAAATTATGAATTTTTACAGAAAATATTTGAACGTGAACACAACCAAAGAGTTTTCGACAACGATGACCATCAATTGCATCCATAGAAATAAGCTCATTATTAAACCACCTAACTATTTAATATCGAAATTGCAACAAATATAGTTATTCAGGCCAATTCTAGATTCAGATTCAATGAATTTTGATGACTGCTGAATTTACTCACGTCGTCAATTGGGATAGTAGGAAGCTACATTGCCAAATGACAGTCGAAATAAATGACAAATGTTTGTCCAATTTCGGTACACTGTATTGGATATACATTATGAAATAGTAAGTCAAGCATGTCAAGTATTTTGACGAACAATGATTGGGCAACTGTTGATTAAAACATCGACAAAAGAAATGTCCACTTGCTAGACCTTGTATTACATCTGATAAAGTACCTGCTATCCTCTTCCCTTTTTAATGATTATAGTATTTTCATGATTTAATTTCCGGAACCGTTTAGCTCCTCAATTAAAGTGTAGACGAGATTGCAATGAAATCATTTAAACATTTATGCCTTTACAGAAGAAAATTATTGTGAAAAAGAAATCACCTTGCAAATTTGACGCAATTAAACACCTCTCCTAATACATTTCATCCTTAAACTATTAAAGAGGATTTCAAGATTTGTAAAATAACATTTACGACGCGAGAATCAAGACTGGTTTGGATTTGCAAGCTAAACAAACAGTATGATATCCCAGCAGGCGATGACAGGACGCCAGGGCAGCCTAAAAGGGGTATAATCGAAAATCATAATTTTAAAAAACAATGTTATTATTCCTTTTCACATTAACCTCACAGATCAGGTGTTATATTCGTTTTCTGTCCATTTTTAGCAATTGATCCACTTATAACGTGCGTCACAAAATGATAATTGAAATAACAGATTGAAACTCAAATCCATGAAATATTGAGGTTTTCTTGATTTTCCGTGTGGTGCTTTATCCTGCAACAATCATTATATTTTTCTGTATTTCTCATCGTATTCTAATAATAGCAACAAGATTCAAGAACATGCTAACCTAAGACCATTATTTTTACTTCCCTGACATAAGATTTTATTTATATTCACTATCTTGGCTTTGACCATCCAATTTAGATTTTTTTTAATATTTCTTTCCCTATCTCTTTCCTAACTTTAACGCTTATTATGCCACCTTTTGCAGAAAAATTATAGACCATATACGGCCGGAATCCCGAAGTTAAACTCTGGTTGTTTAGATTATTGTGGATAACATTTTTTTACATAAATTTCAAGCAGTATATGTTCAATTTACTAGCTCATTTGACTTTCAAATTATTATGAACTCCTGGGAAGGATAAATAAGATAGTTGTCTTCACCATTAAAGAATGAGGAAAGAGCACATCAAACATGAGAAATACAATGTGTCAATACTTTGCTTTCCATAATTTGGCACATTGTTAAAAGTTGGTCTATAAGTTAAACCCGACTCCATAATACGGGGTTATATTTATTTCAATATGAAGTATAAAAACTCTCTCAATCTCATTAGAGAGCCAAAATATGTTAAAATGTGCAATTTTAAGCCGATTTTTGTGTGTGTTTCATGTCGAATTAATTTTAATTCATAGGACCTAATTAAATGACGACTCCAATGCAAATAGTATTGGACCTATATACTGCAGGTTTAACTTGGAAGAATTGATAATTATGTATGTCGTTTCATTATTGGACCCCCCCCCCTCCCCAAACAAGAAATAAAACAAACAAATGAAATAGATGAAATGATAATGATAATAAATTTTGATGAAAAAATAAATAAATAAATAAACAGTAATTTAATTTGCTTTTGCATATTATGGTCATCCTCATTAAACCCGCGACGATATTTCTGTTCTTTTGACATTTCGCATACAGTAACAGTAATTCGTTATGACATTTATGTTGGAACATGCAAGAAACTCAAACTCGACATGAACATAACGAAGACGGAAAAAAGGCCCTGTTTAGAAATGCTCTATCAAAAGATGATTTCAGTGGAAGAATTTTACCAATCTACCAAAAGCTCAACATTATTCACCCAAATCCAATTAAAATCCTATCATCGCTGTGAAAGCCACATAACATCATCATGCTCGTAATTTTTATTCCATCACAACCGCATCTTCTCATTCCCCCCCCCCCTTAATGATTAAAATAAGAAATATAACTTTTTTACTTGTCACATCAACAAGAAAATTTTCGGTATAACCAATATCAAGTCCATTGGGGAGCCCTGGTTAATTGTCACTTCTGTGAAACTAACTGTCGTCTTCAGAGTCACGATATATAGCTATAAACTAGTTATGAGCCTGTAATTGGTCCATTGGGGGTGATGAGTATTTGCGCATGCGTGTCGCGTATACCTGGTCATTGACCCCTTATTGCCCAGGTATCATGTGACGTCATCATCACCAAGGTAACGATCAATAACCTTTGAGATGTCCCCTCAAGCAGTGGCATAAGATATAGTAAAGGCTTGCTTCTTCATAATAGGCCCAAGCATGGCCGTAAGAGGGGGCTTTCGGGAGGGGGGTGGGGCAAAAATATACAAAATTTCATGTAGGTTTACAGAGAAGGCGAAGCGACCACGTGAATTTTTTTCCATCTTAAAATTGAAATTTAAAGATTTAGTGTAGTCTTTTTGTTGATTTCAAGTGGAATGCTCATTAAAAGTCTCACACCCAATTGCGATTCTCATGTGTACTGAGATATGTAAGGTTATCTACATATTTCTGGACGGGGGAATTTATTCCTACCGATCAATCGCAACAAAACATGAAATTAATTAGTATGGATGTGTTTGACAGCGACAATTTTGATTAATCAAGACTAATAAATTTTCAGACTGACTTCTGATCGTTGTTATACACAGGGACATAGGCCTGCTTTTTTCCTCTCTCTCTTTTCGGGGAAATGTCTTTGCCACATCAATATGAATAGATTAATATAATAATAATACTAATCAGTATATTCAGGAACACAATACCAGTCATCCTTACGATACACTGCAAAAACGCCGGTGTTAATTTAACACCAGCCAGGTATCTATATCGGTCCACACCAGAGATGTGTGAAACAACACCGGTTTAGCGTTAGGCTAACCAGCGGCGTAACAGGGGTCGGTGACCAGGGGGGGGGGGGGGGGGCAAGAGCCAGAAATTTCCCGGTCATATCATGGAACAGGCAATGGCGTCATAAGGCAAAAATTTTGATTATATGGCGTATCGGGCAAATATATAAGCGAGCGAGCAAAAATTTTTGACATTTTTATTGCAAAAATCCAATTTTGTGATAGATTTTGACATAATGTTAAAAGGATGATATCATATTTCACCCTCCTCTCTTTCCTTTTTTCTCTCTTTTTTTGTACGCCACGGTGAACAGGATTTGTGTTATGATTGTGAGCATAAGGGCGAAGCTCTATATGCTCGAGGGGGCCGAGTAATGCGCTTCTGGCAAGAAGTAGCTTAATATAGGTCCCGAGCGAGCGAAGCGAGCGAGATAAAAATAAAACATTTTCATGAGAATCTAACATGGAGATAGATTTTAACGTGATATTCAGAAAAAATATAATACACTTTCCTTTCTTTCCTCATTTTTTTTTGTTTGGTTGTAGAACTTTTTGGGGCCATGGTCCAAACTCATCCATTTAACAGTGCTTTATGGGTGGGGTCCAGGGCAGAGCCCCGGAACCTCTTGATATCAAAGCCATTTTAAACCTTACAGATGGCCACTTATTTTAATCAAAGTGCGTGTATATTTATATAGCTTTAACACAACACATAAATTCAATGCAGTTGTGTATCGTAATCATCCAAATATTGTGAGGGGCACACCATAGCAAATGTGGACTAATTTGTAAAAAGTCGCCAGCGAGCGAAGCGAGCCAGAAAAAAAATGGCCTGTTAAAATGAAATTCCAATTTTGTGATAGATTTTTACATCATTATAGCAAATATCATGTCAAATATATTTTTTCATTCATCTCATTTCGCTGCCTCCTTTATTTTCTTTTATTTCCCCTTGGCTGTGGAACCACTCCCGGTACGCCATTGCTGCAACGTAAAGCTTAATGCATGAAGGGTCCATATAGGGGCCCGTTATATAACCCATTAAAGGTTACAGATGAAGAGCCCCCACTGCATGGGGTCTTGACTCTTGTTCATACGACATTATGCTATATACCATCCATTTTTCTTCCCGCTCGTTATCTCAATCCTCGGCAGCCCGGTAGTGTACGTTATCTTGTCCCTAATTCTTTATTTTCCAATTTAGATTTTGGCTAATTCCATTCTGCCTTTATTTTCCGCTTTTGTTTTCCTTTTTGTCATCTTTAATTTATTCCCCTGTCTTACTAATCATGCTAATGTATTTGTATATCGGGGCGAATTGTTCTTTCTCACTTGTTCTTTTTTCCTTCCTTTTCCCGTTATCTTTCCGTTTTCCCTTTTTTATGTTTTTTCCTAGTTTTCTTTTCCCTTTTCCTTTCCCCTTTTTTCTTTCCTTTCCCTTTCCCTTTCTTCCCCCTTTTGTCTTTTTCCCGTTTTTTTTATTTTCCCGTTGAGCTCCTCCAGGGGGGGGGGGGGCAGCTTGCCCCCCTGCCCCCCCGCCTGTTACGCCACTGAGGCTAACACCAATTTGGCATTAATTTAAGCAACACCAATTAGTGTTAAAACCAATATCGATTTGATTCATAACTGGTATTGTTTTGATGCCTCTCTGTTGTGGACCGATATAGATACCGGGCTGGTGTTAAATCAACATCGTTTTTTTGCACTGTAGTAGTTTTTAAGCAGACCCCCCCCCCCCCCAAAAAAAAAAAAAATAATAATAACAATAAATAAATGATTATATATATATAATAATATTGATAATTTAAAAAATACATACATACATATATATATATATATATAGATATATATATCCTCTTTCATTCGAATTATAAATTTAATGGAAACACTATCGGCTATAGTATTAGAGAAGTCTGAACTCGTGCTTTCTCGGTCAAAGTTTGGTTTATTTTTAGAGGAAGGTAACTCACCTGCCTACTGTAAAGTGATAAACAGCGGGCCAGGATTTAGTACCAAATATCACCGACTATTTACCTTTCATTTCACTAGCCTGCTCGTCTCCATCGGGGGTCCACTGGGAATGGGGCCAAATATAGACTCGTGTCACGAGAGAGAGAAGGGGGGGGGGATGATGTGAGAAAGTGGTAAGAAGAAAGGTAGAGAAGAGAGAAGTTGGCAAAGGCGGGTTACTAGCTACGGGAGGTTTACAAGAAAAGAACAACAGAAGAAGAAAGAGAAGAAGAAAAGAGAAGAAGAAGAAGAAAAAAAAAGAAGGGGAGGAGGAGGAGTACAAGAAAAAGAAGAAAGAGAAGAAGAACAACAACAACAAGAAGACGAAGAAAAGAAGAAGAAGAATAAAAAGAAGGGGAGGAGGAGGAGTAGAAGAAAAAGAAGAAAGAGAAGAAGAACAAGAAGAAGAAGAAGAAGACGAAGAAAAGAAGAAGAAGTAGTAGTAGAAGAAGAAGCAGGAGGAGGAGAAGAACAACAACAACAGCAACGATAATAGGAAGGAGAAGTAGAACAAGAAGCAGAAAGAGGAGGAGGGCGACGACAGTGTCGACGACGAGGATTGTTATTGGGGTAGAGGAGTTAGGTAAGAAGAAAATAAGAATGAAAAAAAAACGGAACGGATCATAAAATACATGTACGTATCTACGGCATCTGCTCATTTGGGAATTTGTTCATAATTAGTTGTATAAATTTACCATCATTAAGAATTTGTAACAATGTTCAGGAGCAATAAAATCAACGAACATCTCCGTTCTTACTCTTTTAGTAACCATTCAGAGATGTTCGTATGTTTTTTTTTTTTTTTTTTTGGGGGGGGTGAAGCTGTGTGACCACAAATACAGCTTATTGGATGTATGCTTTTCAAGATAATAATGAGAAAATTTAACAACATCTCTAGTAGTAGCAAAAGAAGATGGTAATGAGAGGGAGGGGCAAGGGAGAACGGGATGAGAAAAGAAGGGGTGGACGGTCAGGCAGTCACCTGTATGTCATCACGTGACTAACCTTCCTTATCGTTCAAAGCGGTGCCGACCTGGTGTCATGACCGAACCACCCTGACGGGGTGACGAATGATAATAATCAGATGAAAATCATTTACCTGCACGCGCAGATATAATCGTTTGGTGAAACTTGCCCTGGTTGCATGTTTATTTATTGCTAATTATTCTTTTTTCTTTCTTTGGAGAATATTTGCATTTTAATGTAACGTTAGTGGCGAAACCGAGCCTTGGGCGGTTGCTACCAGATAGGCCTACACTTCTTTTTACACCAGATATAATTAATTAATTAAATTAAAGACATATATATACAAGTAAAAAATGTAGATACATACAAAATTATTCCATTCTCAACTAACGTCTATCAAAATCTGATAAAATTTGTTTTCACTTTGACCCACACCAGACTGTGGTAATAGTGACCCAAATCAGAACGAAATTTTACCGCGAATCCTATCAATATCAACTTTCAACACATATATCAAAAACTTTTTTTTCTTTAAGTGTTGTAGAATATACTGCAGTATTTTATATTTTATTCAAATTAATAATTATTTTCATTTTTTTATGTCAGAATAATTCATTTTGAAGCGCATCGAGATTATAGACCGATATATAAGTTTGTTCAATCCAGTCATCAAGTGATATAATACAAATGAAACGACGAACATAACAACGTAAGTTAAATGGAACATTACATCAAGAATATTGATATAATGATAAAATAAAGGGTAAACAATTTTTTAAATACATAATTAATACATGAAGAAAGACATTTATGTACCATTTTTACGAGGCCGCCATCATTTTCAAGATTAACCGCTCACGATGGCGGTCTCCTGCATTCGTTTAAACTTATATTTTCTTTTAATTTAATAATGCTTCTTGTTGATATTAATTTTTCATTTGATTATGACTATTGTTTTATTGTTTTGTAAAAATTAAATGTATCACATTTGTAGATGTTATGTTGCATATTTATCTTGAATGCAGAAATAAAATAAAATCAATCAATCAGTCAATTATTATACCCACACACGCGCGCAATTGCTTTCCAACAATTTGTTTTCGTTCGAACTATAGGGGAGCTGGCCTTCCCAAACTATCCCCTTGCTTGTTGGTCAGTTAATGGCTTCATGATAGTAACCATGTTGTATTTTTAATGATCGCTTTTACATTTACAATGCTACTTATAAAAACGAAATAAAAACATAATAATCACCATTGCTTGGTAATAATGGAATGCCATAAAAATAAAATCATAGATTTTAAAAGAAAACCGAGTATATATAATGTAGCTCTCAAAAGTGAAAGGTAAAGTCACACTCTTCGTCAGTGCCATGGTGTGACCCCCCCCCCCAAAAAAAAAAAGAGAGAGATCAAAATCCGTTTCTGAAACAGTCATGAAAAAACACGTCTTTTCTTGTATTCCTTGGATGCTAATCAGACTATTTACATTTTAGAACAGTTTACATTGTGACGATAAATCTGCAAGCTCTTTTTCACAGATAATGAATAATTCAGTTTGTCGAAAGCTAATACATCAGTCACATTTGCTCTACGGCGGCCGTACGGCGAGTCGAAAACGGCCGTTTTATTCATTTTTATTCAAACCATGTATATGTAGCTATTGCCAAAAAATGTCAAAACGGCCGTTTTCGACTCGCCGTACGGCCGCCGTAGAGCAAATGTGACCGAGGTATAACCTACTCGATTGAGTGCCTTAAACTTGTTGGCATCCAATGAATGGTTATTCAGAATCCGTGGTGAAATATTGTATTGGCCCACCCCTTTATTGAGATATTCTTGACAGAGGACAGAATGTCCCAAAAGAACCCCGAACTTCCCATTTTATGACTCGGGCAATCAGAATGGGTCAAGATGTTAACATCCTTCCATTTTCGTCTGAGTATTTTTCTTTTCATTTCCTTACGCTATTTAATCCCTGCGGTCTATTATTTGTAAATGCATATTTTGGACCCTGAAGATTTTGGTACTCGTCGCCCAACCCAGAAATATGAGAATGGGACTAGGAGAGATATGTCAACGTTAAAACAGGAGACTGTATCATGAAGCTGTACATAAAGCTACGTACGCACGACTTTAAAGGACAAGTCCACCCCAACCAAAAGTGGATTTGAATGAAAAGAGAAAAATCCAACAAGCACAACTCTGAAAATTTCATCAAAATCGGATGGAAAATAAGAAAGTTATGACATTTTTAAGTTTCGCTTAATTTCACAAAATAGTTATATTCACATCCTGGTCGGTATGCAAATGAGAGAACTGATGACATCACACACTCACTTTTTCTTTTGTATTTTATTATATGAAATATGAAACATTCTTATTTTCTCCCCATTGTCCAGTGAAACAATGATTAATTCCTCCATGAACATGTGGAATTAGCATTGTTTAATACTATATGATTCAGTCAAGTCAGTCCCTATGGTCAAATCTGTAAAAAATGAAATATTGTATAATTCAAACAATAAAAAACAAAAGAAATAATGAGTGATGGACATCATTGACTGACTCATTCGCATGTCACTGAGTTGTGCATATCACTGTTTTGTGAAAAATAAGCGAAACTTTAAAATGCCATAACTTTCTTATTTTACATCCGATTTTGATGAAATTTTCAGTGTTATGCAAATTTGATTTTTCTCAATTATTCAAATCAACAATTTTCTGGGGTGGACTTGACCTTTAAAAGCGAGTGGATATGTCTATTATGTCTATGGGCAAGTTATTGTGGTCGCTCAGTTAATTTCAAGCTCATCAGCCAAATGTGAATATGCTGATATTTACACATTGTTATGGTAGAGTAAAGGCCATATTTTGAACGAGTTGATCAGAAAATAATGCTACATTAATTTCAGTTACTTTTATTGGGGAGGACTTGGTCTTTAACTTTGGGACGCTAGCGGTTGGGTCTTACAAAGATGGATGATCATTGGATTTCGTGTCTGTAGAATTAATCCGAAGGGGGATTCATCGAATGACCACGAGTCCTTGACAGTAGACATGCATCCACCACAGACAGACATGGGGGGGGGGGGAGTTGAAAAAAGAATTGCTATCAATCACAAGTCCAAAATCGAATTTATCTTGGTTTTAAACCAATTAGAAGTGTCCATTTAGCCTCTCTCAGTCTCAATTCCTTCTGTACCGGGTAACAACTATGGTAACCCTGCCCTTTCGGTACTACTAACGCCTACCATCATCATCATCTCATCACTATCCTACTACCATCCAACTATCATCATCATCATCACCATCACCATCCTCCTACTACTAATCTAGTACTATCGTCATTGTCACCATCACTTCAATCACCATCACACTAACCTACTATCACTATCATCACCACCACAACCATCGTCATCATCATCATCATCATCACCATCACCACCACGTACCATTATTCTACTGTATTAATTTCCTGCCATCATTTTTGCCACCACGGTCGTCATCACCACCACTACCATGATCGTCATAATCACCACCAACACCATCTTCACCGTCAAAATCATCGCCATCACACTAACCTACTACCACTATCGTCACCACCACCAAAACCATCGTCATCATCACCAACACCATTATCCCACTATACTAATATCCTGCCATCATTTTTCACCACCACCAATATCACCGTCACCACCACCGTTGTCATCATCATCATCACCACCACTAACATCCCGTTACTAAGGTGTTACCATAATCGTCACCACTCACCACCACCATCAGCAGCAGCACCGTCACCACTATCGCCATCCCACTGATAACCTACAACCTATCGTCACCACTGTCATCATCGCCACCGCCACCGACATCCAATTACTAAGCTGTTACCACTATCGTCACCACTCGCCACCACCACCATCGTCACCATCCATGTACTGTTAACGTACAACCACCATCGTCACCACTGTCATCATCACCACCACGAATGTCCCATTACTAAGCTGCTACCATCATCGGCACAATCACCACCATCCACCCTTCGTCATCATCATCTCTATCCAACTACTAACTTACTACCACTATCGTCACCACTGCCATCTTCACCACCGCCACTGACATCCAATTACTAAGCTGCTACCATCATCGTCCCCACTCGCCACCACCACCACCGTCATCATCATCGCTATCCAACTACTAACTTACTACCACTATCGTCACCACTGTCATCATCACCACCGCCACCGACATCCAATGATGAAGCTGCTAGCATTATTGTCGCCACCACCACCACCACAACCATTGTCACCATCATCGCCATCCATTTACTGCTAACCTACAACCACCATCGTTACCACTGTCATCATCACCACCACCACCACCATCATCCCATTACTAAACTGCTACCATTATCGTCACCAACATCCACCATCGTCGCCATCATTTCTATCCAACTACTAACTTCCTACCACTATCGTCACCACTGTCATCATCACCACCAACAACATCTTAAGATGCTACCACTATCGTCACCACTACCGTCATCATCACCACCACCATCATCCCATTACTAAACTGCTTCCATTATGGTCACCATCACCAACATCTACCATCGTCGCAATCATGGCTATCCAACTACTAACTTCCTACCACTATCGTCACCACTGTCATCATCACCACCAACCACATCCCAAGCTGCTACCACTATCGTCAGTCCTACCATTAGAGGTGTCGTGGCCGAGTGGTCTAATGTGCCTGGCTATACATGGAAAGTCCGGGGTTCGATCCCGGCCGCGGCACGTATGTTCTTTTATCCTGCATTCAAATAAAATGAAATGCTTTACGCATTATTGGTAACTAGGTGTGCACTTGTTTCAAAAAAATACTACCATCCCATAACTAAATCGCTACCATTTTCGTCACCATCACCGCGAGAAAGCCTTCCCCTCTTCATTAAAGGAGCAAATTTGTGAAAGCAGAAAAATCAAAGAATAAGATCAACAAAAGTTTGAGTAAAATAGGACTAGCAATAGAAGAGTTATGCGACGATTCATTAATGATATAATGTTGTGAAACCTGTGTACTTGTCCTCTCATTCAATCTTCCTCAAACTTTCAACAATATGTTTCTTTGATTTTTCTCTTTGATATGGATTCAGCTGGTGTCAATGGTTTCATTCTCCTTTAATTGTATTATTGTCACTAATATTCAATGGCGATAATGAAAAAAATAAGGAACATGTTTTCTTGAACATCATGATTTTACGATAAATTATCTTATAATTTAACCAGAAAGGACATCATTATACACATGCATGGATTTGTGAAGGAAAACAATAATTAAGAACTGAAAGTAAAGAAACAAATATATATATATATATTTACATATTTATATTATATTTATTTTCATTTTCTTTATTTTTCTTGAATAATCCGATATTGAAGTATGTTTACACCATATTTTGTTTGAACGTTATCAAAATTGTTGGTTACGTATGCTATAATTCGGCATTTTAGCCACGAAGAGATGTTTGTGAGCACTTCCACTCCCCAAAATACCAGTGGAAACCGAAATATTGCCCCTCGCTCCCACGTGGGACACAAACCCGCACCAGATCGGAAGAAAACAAACGATTATTACCCACAAAAATGGTGAAATAAATCCTTATAAATTATTCCTTTCCCCAGTAAGACTGACATCAAGATTATCTTTCAGTCTCATCTTTCGTCGCACTAACTAGTCTGATTTTCAGACAGTGAGTATTTGAATTCTCTCCCATATTTTACAAACGTCTCGTAGTAAATTGCTTTCATTCTTAGGTGTTTAGAAGGAAATTTACACTAGCGAAGCGGAAAATGGTATAGGTTTGACGAAAATCACTCAGAGAATAGCGGAGTAAAGAAACAAAAGGTAAAGTCACACTCTTCGTCAGTGCCATGGTGTGACCACCCCAAAAAGAGAGATCATAATCCGTTTCTGAAACAGTCGTGAAAAAAGCACATCTGTTCTTGTATTCCTTGGATGCTAATCAGACTATTTCTACTTTAAAACATAATATTTGAGTTTACATTATGGTGATAAATCTGCATGCTTTTTTTTTCACAGATCATGAATAGTTCAAGTTTGTCGAAAGCTATACCTACTCGATTGAGTGCCTTAAACTTGTTTGCATCCAAATCAATGAATGTACGAAAAACAAAACAAATGAGTATTACCCACAAAATTTGTGAAATAAATCATTATAAATTATCCCTTTCCCCATTAAGAATGACATCAAGATTATCTTTCAGTCTCATCTTTCGTCTGATTTTCGGATAGTGACTTAGATTTTTTGAATTCTCTCCCATAGTTCATAGTTTACAATTTCTCGTAGTAAATTGCTTTCATTGTTAGGGTGTAACAGGAAATTCACACTGTCGAAGCATAAAATGGTATTGGTTTGATGAAAATCCGTCAGAGAATAGCGGAGTTATGAATTTCAGGGGAGGGGGGGCATCGCTTTTGAGTTTCGTCGAAAATTTATACGCGTTCCTGCCCCCCCCCCCACCCCCCCGGAAAAAAAATCTGCGTACGGTCGTGATTATATTATATATGTCTCATAAAAATATAATTTGAAGCAATACTTTTGAAATAAAATACATACAACATGAATATTGACCATTTTGTGTATTGGAGAATAGTCCCTTTCAATATATTGTAGGAGTGAGATGTAGTCGGCGGGGTCATTATATCCTTCATTAAATCAGTAGTCATTTTTTTTTCATTCTTAGAGGGGAAAAATGGAAGGAATCTTACTTTTTGAGGAAAAATAATGGTTCCGAATAGTGATGATGCTGGAGCTGATGATGGTGGTGGTGGAGGGAGGATGATGATGATGATGATGAAGGTTAATAGTGGTATTTGCAGGGTATTTGTAAAAATGGCTCTCTGGTTGTTGGCCCAAATAGCGATTGCAATGAGCTTTGATGGATAGATATATGTATATCCAGTATGATTTCTCTCATAATGTGTACCCATGCCCATTCTTGCCCCCCCCCCCCCACCCCCACGCCCTACACCCACTGAATGTATCGTGATCAATACTCAAAACATTGTCAATTGTCATCATTGTTCCAGCTTTTCATCTTCGTTGTTTGTATTTTTTTACGTGATGACCATTCAGTGCAACGGACCATGTCGAGTGGGCGTGGATTTCATTTTTCTGGTAATCGAACCCCGGGGAAGGCCCAGCTCTGACGTCAATGTCGCGCTTGGTGAGTTTATTATGAACAAAGATTCTTTTAATACATTGGATGTCTGACAAATTGACCGGTGCTTGACCAAAACCTCTTATCACCTGAAAACAAAAGGTGAATGGAGATACAGATTATATATTCATTCGAATGGATACTATTGTTTATGGAGAATGAATGAGTCACTGTGCCATATAGGCCCGAATTCACAAAGGTAGACTAACTTTATACCCGGGTATTAGTTAACCCCGGGCTAAATTTAACCCCGGTATAACTTTAGTCGACCTTTTTGAATTCGGGCCATAGAGTAAAAGGTCACGTGTTTGAGCTATGGGGCGGGCTTGGGTGTTTCATGCACGTTATAGGGCAGTGGCGTAACTACGAGGGGAGCATGGGGGGCACGTGCCCCCCCCCCCCTAATCGGCTGGCAAAAAAAAAAACGGGGAAAGGAGAAAAAGAGGGAGAAGGAAGAGAAACGTAGTGGGGAAAGAAGAAATTATTGTTCATTATAAAGTTATACTACATAAGAAGCATTTTTTCATAACTTTATGAAACATTAATTGCTCAGTGCCTATGTCTTTATTGTTCCTGGTGCTCGCATAGACTGTTTAACGAGATATATAATCATGTTGTACTAAAACCTCCCGTTTTCAAATCAATATACTGTACACCAAATATATTTCCTCGCAATTCGAGTTTTTATCGTTCCATTTTTCATGCCTATTAAAGTGATTGCCCTATTTCAAGGTCTTAATATAAAACATTTCCTGTCCGTGCTAACGTTCGCATTAGTTGATTGGTGAGATATCTGCTCTTCATGAATTCTTAAATTCAGTCCTTAAAATGTCCATTTTTAAATTTTCAGCTCGCGCTTCGCGCTCGCATCATTTGGTTAATGAAATACGTACGGTCTTAGTGAATTCCTGCAAACAAGCCTTAGAATGCCCCTCTTCAGTTCTGAATTTCCTAATTTTTCAGTATTTGATTAGTGAGATGCGTATGATAATCATGATTACAATGACTACAAAAAGTGCTAAATGTGTTTAGATGTAATTCTAACAAAATCAGCAAAGGATGGCACTAGCATTAGATGACTATGTTGAGATATGTATACTCTTAATGGATTCCTAAAATATAGTCCTTAAAATGTCCCTGTTTGGGGCCAATATATACAAAAATTTCAGCTCGCGCTTCGCGCTCGCATTGTTTGTTTAGCGAGACAGGTACGTATCATGATTACATAAAATTTGCTTATAATGTCCCTTTTTAGGTCCGAATATCAAAAATTTTCAGCTCGCGCTTCGCGCTCGCATTATTTAATCAGTGAGATACATATCCGTTTAATGGCACCGCATGTCCTTAAAACGTCTCTAAGTGACTCGAAATTTTTGCTGGTGCCCCCCCCCCCATGCCGTGACCCACGGTACGCCACTGTTATAGGGGATTTTTTTATACTATACTCTCATTTTTCTTGTCACCCGCCCCATCACAATGAGGGCGATTCCATGCTTTCATTGTTTTTTTCTTGTTTATGTGTCTTGTACGACACGGTATTATTTTCCATTTCTATTGTATAGGTATGTAATCGAGTCAAGTCTTGTTAATAGGCTCATGCAAATCATTTATCAACGGCGATGAGCTGAAACAGTGGCGTACATATTGCCGGGGGCGCTTGCCCCCCCAAAAAAAAATCACAAGAAAAAAATATAAAAGGAAAGAAAGAAGGGTGAAATATATCATTTTCTGTATAATATGTAAAAATCAATCACAACATTGGATTTTCGTAATAAAGAATGTCGACATTTTTGCTCGCTAACTTTTTCGCTCGCAATTTTTTTTCTAAATAAATTTTACCCGTTACGCCATATCCCGCCCCTCATTTATTTATTTATATATTTATTTGGCTCATTACGCCACTGAGCTGAAAAGCGAGAGAAGTAGCCTATATAAGGAGTGACGGCAAGTATTGATGGAGTTCACTCGCTTCGACTAGAAGCCCGGAATTTTGTGCGCTCAATATGAAAGAACAAAAAAAAAGATGAGTTCACATATTTCGGCCCAATATAATTTTATTTTCTGTCCGAATGTATACTTTTAAAAATCCTTCAATTAAATACACTAGTCCTATATTCGAGGCAGCCGGGGAAGACGGGGTGGGGAAAGGGTGTAGGGAACAAAGGAGTAATGGATTATTGTCCAGCGCAAAGCACGGAAGCGATTATATTCGATTATTATAAAAAAAAAATTTGAGAGGGGGGAGATGTTTCGTTCAGGGGGGCGTTTCATGAAAGGACTTGTCGGACGTTTTATCCGACAAGTCCCATTTTATCCGACAGTTGCCATAGTAACAGTGCTTCTTAGCCAATCAACATCAAGGAAAGATGTCAGATCTGACAACTTGTCGGACAAAAATGTTGATGAAACACTCCCCAGGATTCTATTCTTTTGAGAAAAAAACCCACAAACCTATTTCTTTCTTTTAATCCCTTTGCTTTTCCATTTATCCTCCTTTTTCCCTTTCTACCTTTTATGGGAGCATAGGGGAGGCATGCCGTGAGCTACGTGCCTTCTGCCCTCACCTGCCCACTTTTGCTTTCATAAAATTCGTGTCGTAGGCCTACTATTTACAATATTTCTTGAAAGGTTTTCTATTCAATGGAACTTTCGACTCCTATTTTAAATATTAGAGGGGTTTTCGTGCTTTGCTTGAGAAGGGAAATCTCATTCCTTGCACATCCTTTTCCCATTCTTGTGCTCCATTTTCCTCGTAGTCCAGTTTAATCTTAGAAAAATAAATTAAATGAGAGCGGGTGAAGGGCTAGGGGGATCCGGAAGGGCGAGGAACGGGCCCCTATATAGCTGGGATAGGGGGCCGGCGGAAGGGTGAAAGTTGGCGCGGCGTCGATGTGGCTTCGCCTGGTTGCGCGCAATAATTTTGTTGACCCACGCGCAATGCGCGTTCACATAGACTGACGCGCCCTAATTTAATTATCAATGCAAATATCGCATTCATTCGAGAATGATTTTATACCCGATTTTCTCAGTTTTCATATTCGCAAAGAGATTGCTCTCGCCCGAACCGTCGTCATGTTCAAATCAGTCCGACGAGCCGTGGTCCAGGGAGTGGAGAAGACCTGGCACACGTTTGCTTCTCATGGAGAGGGCCGAGGCGACAGCCAGTGGGAGGGGGAAACCAACCGATTCAAGAGAGAGGTTCTTATTACCAGCAAGGATCTTGGAGTAGGGACAGACCCGGATGTTATGACTGATGCTATCCGGAGGATAGGGCATCTAGCTTGGGGTGGTATGTCGATATTATCATCATCCATCATTCTGTTTTTATTTTTAGAATTCATTCCAACTTAGAGCATCCCCACCCCGCCCCTTCTCTCCCTGCAATAGGCCCCTTTCCTCGTGAGTGAATGGGGGGGGGGGGGGGGGGGGGGGGTCCGGACACCCAAGCACATTCTAGCAGATAAAATGCTGACATCATCTTTTGCTCCAGCTTTCTTCAACATACAGCAAATAGATCTCGATCTGCAAAAAATTGTGTCGGCTTGTGTTTTTTCAGCCCCCCCCCCCAAAAAAAAAAAAAAAAAAAAAAAAAAAAAAAAAAAGATCTGAAAACAACTGTGTGTTTGTACGTTAAACAATTGATGATATTGCTTGCAAATTATTGAAATTGCCTTCTGGCCCAGACAAACAACCCACAGATATGTACAATTGTTTTCTCAGTCATTACAATCTCTCTTCCCGTTCTAATACATCAATTTCTTCCGCGTTTTCTTTACATCCTCCTTTTTCTGTAAATTTTTTTTCTTCTTCTCATCATCCCCCTTGTTCTACTACGTCTTCTTTTTCTCTTCTTGCTCTTCTTCCTTCTTCTTCTCTTCTCCTTCTCCTCTTTCTCTTCTTCTTCTCCTTCTACTTTTTCTTCTCCTCCCCTCTTCCTCCTCTTCTTCTTCACCCTTCTAATCCATCTCCGATACTCCTACCACTCTCATTTCTCACTGCCCTGTCCTCCTTTTATCTTCCTTGCTTCCTTTCCCCTACCCTTCCCATACATTTACCCTTTTTCTTTCCCCCTCGATCGCTCAGGTGGTCCAGACGCGGCAAAGGCCGCCGCTACCTCACTGGACCTCCTGCTCGGCTACCTCTCTGATCGGGAGACCAGCATCAGGGTTCGTACACAGATCGTGCGATCCCTCAGCGAGATCTACCGAGGTCATCGCGACCACGGGGAAAAGTTCCGGTCCATGGGCGTGATCACCATCCTCGCCGACCTTCTAAAGAAGTACAACGATTCGGCACTGCTTCGCTGGTGCTGCTACACTCTCTTCACGTTGTGCGCAGGCTCACTGGTCAATGTGGGATTGGTGGAAGCACACGATTTGAAGGTATACATTTCTATAACGGCGGGGGGGGGGAGGCAGGAGCTAATAAGAGTGATAAGCCCTAAAAATATTAAAATAACCACTGAACTTTTTCTTTTCAAAAGGAGTCACCGTCAAATCATCTGCCATGCATAAATCATGGACATGGTGGATTTTTTAGCAGCCCTTGTGAAAGGAATATATATATATTTTTTTTTTTACACAGGGGGGAGGGGGTACCAGCTTGTTCTTATTGAGGGCATGAAGGGGCAAGAATTGTGACTGCACCTTCTGATTTTGAAAAAAAGGGGTAACTGGCATGCAGGCATGACTTTAAAAAATACTATACTACAATCTCATAAATAAGGGGGGAGGGGTCGATCATTTCAATGTTGGACCATTCCTAGCTATGAATAAACTTCCAAAAGACATCCAAAATACAGCATGCCCCCCCCCAAAAAAAAAGTCCCTCTATATTGTTCAATTAATTCCAAAATGCTGTATTATTCTTAATTAAATGTACAGAACTAGAAAGCTCATTTCATTTTCTGACTTCTCTGAAAATGTCAATGTTGCTGAATAGTTCTTAAATCTATCTCCATGGCATTTAGACTCATTTTCAAACAATTTAGTATTTCATCTTCTAATCCATATGTCGACAGGAAAACTTCACTGTTTTAGCGAGCTTGTCTTGGAAGGGCTGGCCGAAGAACTATGCTCAGATGATGCTGCTGATGGTCGGATATGCCAAAGAGGAAGACTTTAAAGAGATGACGGAGGAGGAGGAGGAGGAGGATGAAGAAGCAAGCGATCATCCAATGCCTTTGAAAGACATCCTGAAAGGCAGGAGAACGGCAGAGACGAGCGTCATCAAGAAGAAATCCTTGGATGTTCCTGCGCTCTGAATGAACCAGAATCCCGGGAGTTTTCGGTTCTGCGACGCATGGAGGAGGGTTCAAGAACACAATGAATGTATTGAAAATTCTGTTAAATGACAAAGAATAGCTGGGAGGTCTTTGTCATAAAATGGTGAAGAGAACAGCAGTTTCATCCTTTCGGAGCTGACAAGAAGAATTGCAAATATGTTGTTTGTCCAGAGTTCAGGACAGACCATTTTCGACAAGGATTTCTTGGATGTTCTGTCACGAAGGGCATTTGACAATACATTTTCTCTATTCTCGAACCCTCTGTACAATGCAGAGTGAAAAACCAGTACCATCCACAGGACTGTTCTACGAGACCCTCAATAGTCTAAGTTCAAGGATATCATTGATTTGTTTTTCTTGGGCTATCCTGCTTAGGTATTTCATACACCCCATCATGTCATTGTATTTCTTGATTTATTTTATTCATTCATCAAGTATTACAAAAGAAATGCAAAGATCTGGTGGGGTAGTATCAAATACCTTGACAGGATAGCCAAAGAAAGCAAAGTGGCACATTCCATACGGGCATGTTAAATTTATAAGGCACTTCCCTCACTGTTGGTCATGGAGTAATACTACAGCAATTCCTTGAATCGTGAATCTGGGTCACATTTCATAAGACATTCGATCATGGTAAATTTGCCATTATGGTAACCATGAACTACCATGGAAACTCTGATGTTGAGTGGCTGATTGGCCCTTTTACCATGAAAGTTATCATGATGGTAAATTTACTTATTTTATAAAATAGAACCCCTGAATGACCTTTGTAACTATGGCACTAAGATTTAGTTTAAGAGGTTGTTCTTTTATTCCCCCACCTTCCTCTTCACAACAAACGTCTTACAAAGAGTTGTGATTGATCCAATCAATCACAACTATGGACAGCCAGCAAGGTCAACATCTATCATGCATGTTTGTTCAAAATATTTTCTATGGTGTACATTCATGCATTCATTGTTTTCTTGAAAATTCACTGTGCTTCTCTTTGTTTAGAAAGGAAATTGTGCAAATTTCCAGTAGAAAAAATTATGACACTGATGGATTTCCGTAGTTATGATTGATTGGATCATTGTCATTTTCACATTTTTCATCAGCAATATCAATAACCACCATCGCACATTAAAACAAATATGTTCTACAATAATATAGCAAATGACCACATGCAAAATATGCTAGAAATGTTTTTTTAATTGAATGAATATTATATTTACAATCATATTCTATTGTAATTGTTACTGTACATATCATACTAAATCCATACTGCTAAGTCTTATTGGTTTCTCACTTATTGAGTAATAATATGGTATAAACAAAGATGGAATAAAATTGTTAAAGCCTTGTTCATAATAATGAAGTGTACCACCTTACAATGGGTGATTTCTAGTTCAGTGTTGGTGTTGGAAGCACATTTTGGATCGTGTTTCCTAGCTCCAAAAACCTATTCTGAGTTTACACTTATGATCCAGATCACAATATTGACAGCTCAACACCTAGTGAGTGACTTGTCAGGACTATCTTCATGTTGTGTTTGGTGTTATACTCGTGTAAAAATTGACCTAACACTAACACCAAGAGGTCAACACTGAACTTGAAATCATCCACTGCTTCAGTCACATCAACAAAACCAACCCCAGGGCCCCGTCTTACAAAGAGTTGCGAGTGATCCAATCAACCACAACTATGGAAAGCCAGCAACGTCAATATCTAAAATATATGTTTCTTCAAAATGTTTTGTAGATATGTATATTCATACATTCACCACTTTCTTTTCAATTCAGTATGCTTCTCTCTGTTCTCAAAGGACATCGTGCAAATTTCCTTTGGAAAAAATTACGACAGGCATGGATTTCCATATAGTTGAGATTGATTGGATCAATCGTAACTCTTTGCAAGATGGGCCCCTATCGACCACAACAATGAATGGCCAGCAACGTCAACATACAAATACATATTTGCATGATTGTTCAAAGTAATTTCTAGATCTGCTCTTTATTCATACATTCACCATTTTCTTAAAAATTCAGTGTGCTTCTCTTTGTTTACAAAGGTCATATTGGAAATATCCCGGAGGAAAAATCATGACAATGATGGATTTCCAAATAGTTGGGGTTGATCGAATTGATCGCAACTCTTTGTAATATGGGGGGAGAACTGATCAACTCCAATTATATGGGAATCCATCATTGTCATAACTTTTCCTAGTTTGGAAACAAGTGGAGCAAACTGGATTATAAAGACAGCAATGAATGTATGAGTATACATCATATCTTGGAAACATCTTGAACATGACTTACATGTTGGCATGGTGGGGGGGGGGGGATTTTTGTACAGAAAAAATTAAGAAGCCCCCAAAAAGGTATCCACTCCCAATTAATGGTGACTTATATCGTGAAAATTTTGACAAGCAAATAATTGTGTAAGCAGGACATATTCCCCTAACAAATATCTGTTATGGCTCTAAAAGGGGGGGGGGGGCGTGGAAATGGGCCGAATGTACCCCTGCCTGGATCCACCACTGATTGGATCACTGCAACTCTTTGTAAGACATGGCCCAGAACAGACAAAGATATTACATTATTTCCACTGACATACCACTGGTCGGTTTGGGTTGGTTTCGCCATTGTGACTTGTGCGGCATTAACACCACAGAGACAAAATGAGAAAGAAAAAAATAGGACAGCAATGAAGTTCAGATTTAGTGCCGCCTTACAAGAGACTAAGAAATGGGTCGTGTTTTAAAATGAAGCTTACTTTGTTGTGGCAGCATATTTGAGGCAGTCTACTGCATGTTATCTAGTACATGCAAGAACATTACCAGAAATTGAGTAAAGTTTCACATCTCTCCTACCAGGGAGTTAACTCCCTGCTCTCACCAATGACACTTCCCTTTTATATAGCAAGACGAGAATACTGCATGTGACAAGAAAGTGATTATTTTAAAAGAAAATCGAGAAACGAGCGGGAATGTAAATACAATTCACAGAATAAAATTAAAGATAATCTAAGTACTGAATCTACATGTATATAATTATTACATCTGCATATTAGAAACCTTCAAACATACTCTGTCATATTATAATTTACAAATGCAATTTTAAATGTAAATGTCTGATATTATAGAAAGCATACATTTCTATGAAAGTTCTTTCTTTCATGTTTGATTATTATAAATTTTACTGCAACCTTTGCTATTTAATAGCATGCATCCTGGAGTATATATCATACTGAGTAATACTGGAATTTGTCATGTAGAAAGTCAACTGATTATTTACGAATGTTCATGCTTAAGCCATATGCTTAAGCCATGAAACCCTGGATTGAAAAGTCCAGGCGATGTGTAGTCTGCAGGCACAGACCCTGATTGAAACTTTGATCAACAAGTGTGTCTCCACGCAAAGACTAGCACATACAAAACTTGCTGTGAGGGCCTACAGTACACAAGGCATGAGTAGGCTGCAATTCAGACCCTTTACTCAAGTGAAGGGTTTGCACAGCAGACTAGGCAATGTGGGTGCTATAAATTCAATTTTGTCATAAAGCCCAGCGCGCATCGTGCAACACCATTGCACTAAGATCCGATTGGAACAAGTTTGCTGCTCCCATCTCGGGGCAATCGCATCGCAGGCCAGCGCACACGTCGTAACAGCTCTGCAAACGAGCTGCATCTCCATGGAACGTTCTCTGTTGCGTGTATGTTTTCTGTGCTGCAGCAGCACAGCAAATTGGTCATGACCTCTTCATCTAGGACAAATCATCTGATTTGTTATTGCTGAAATTAGCAAAATTGTGGAAAAACACAGGAAGATTAGAGTCAAACGTCTGAGATTGGGTCTGCGATTCTTCTGCAACCAATCAGATCACAGTGCGTTGCAGGTAAGCGGACATTCATACATTAAAGGACAAGTCCACCCAATGAAAAAGTTGATTTGAATAAAAAGAGAAAACTCCAACAACACTGAAAATTTCATCAAAATCGGATGTAAAATAAGAAAGTTATAACATTTTGAAGTTTCGCTTAATTTCGCAAAACATTTATATGCACATCCTGATCGGTATGCAAATGAGGAGACTTGTGATGTCATCCACTCACTATTTCTTTTGTATTTCATTATATGAAAAATTATAATTTTCTCATTGTCAAGTGAAACAGATCAATTCCTCCCTGAATCTGTGGAATTAGCGTTATTTTGATACTCTGTGGTTTAGTCAAGTTGGCCCTTATAGTCAAAGCTGTAAAAAATGAAATATTTCATAATTCAAACAATAAAAAACGAAAGAAATAGTGAGGACATCATCGACTTTCTCATTTGCATGTCGCTAAGTTGTGCATATAACTGTTTTTTGAAAAATCTGCAAAATTTTAAAATGTCATTACTTTCCTATTTTACATCTGATTTTGATGAAATTTTCAGCATTATGCTAGTCTGATTTTTCTCTATTTATTCAAATCAACATTTTTCTAGGGTGGACTTGACCTTTAAAATGATTTCAGAGTTATCACTGATATCCAAAGATATCCTTGAATTTTTCTACCAGCAAAAAACTTCAGGATGTTCTTGTGATGCAGAGGTTTACATGCAAATGATTGGTGATTTCAAGTTCAGTGTTGACCTTTTGGTGTTGGTGTTTAGTCAATTTTTACTCGAGCATACCACTCAACTTAAAATGAAGTCGGTCCTGACAAGTCACTAACTATGGGTTGAGCTGTCAATATTGTGATGTGATCATAAGTGTAAACTCAGAATAGATTTGGAAACACAATCCAAATTGTGCTTCCGACACCAACACTAACACTGGACTTAAAATCACCCTGTATTAATTGTCCATCAAATGAAAACCATCTTGAAAGATTGAGGGACCAACAAATAAAAAATCAAGGCACATGTTGACAATTTCTATTTAAAGTCATCACCTACTAATAACGTTTTGAAATGACTGAACAAATGTCACACAACATGGAATGGCATTATTGAAATCAACCATGACATAAAAAGAATTGGCGCAAGAAAGAGACATATAATAGAATGTATGAATTTCATGAAACATACACTTCACAAAATAAACAGTGAATTTCACTTATTGGAAGGGTTGGGATGACGAATCTGTGACAATCATTTTTTTTTACAATTTCATTTATGGAACAAATATTCAACAAAAACAATAGACAACTGACAAACGACATGTGATCTTATGAAAGTGGACAAACTGAATTGGAACCCTCAGGTTATTAAAGTAACATATTTTCCTCCAAAAAAAAGGCAGAAGAAAAAATATAAGAAAACAAATGATCATATACTGACCAAATGCAATACTACTGTTTACATATGACTTGAATTTCATTTCAAGGAAGAAAAAGAGACAACAAAAAAAAGTAAACAGAATTCGGCTGTGAGATTTAGTCAACCAAAATAAGAACGATGGGGTTCTGCATGGCATCAATATAAAAATATAAAATATGATAACTTTATATTTACAGCAAATATTGAAAGTGTAATAAAGAAATATGAATAACTATCAAATAAGCATATATCTACCTCATTATGAATTAAACTCATAAATGCCAAATGACGATATTATTATGATCAATATTATGATCAATGTTATCCTATTCAGAAATTTCTGAAATTAAACCACAATGAACAGTTCTAATGGCATGGATGCATTTGCGTGAAATCTTCACTTTGCCAAAATCAAATCTGAAAACTTTTATCAAAAGGGTTGTAATAAACTTTACTGTTATTATTAATGAATAATAATAATAATATAAGATTTGTATAGCGCACGTATCCACCTTGCTAGGTGCTCAAGGCGTTCCTATATTACCCCCGGCTAAGCTAGTCTACCAATTCTGGTGCGCACTGCCGGTACCCATTAACCTCACCTTGCTGAAGGAAAATATGCCATGGCTAGGATTCGAACCCACAACCCTCTGTTTGAAAGGTGAAAGTCAGAACCACTAGACCACGATGCGCCCACAAGGACCTTCTTCATGAAACTTGGACGTATAGGTAATCAAGTATTACTGAACATCCTAACTGCAATCTTAAATACAGTGAAATTCTCCAGAAGTAATTGGTGGAGTATATAACATGACCCCAAATATATATGTATCCCTATATTCAACGCAGACAATATGAAACTGTTCATTTTCAGATCAGTATCGTCGTGGTCTAGTGGTTAAGACTCTCGTCTCACAATCCGAAGGACGTGGGTTCGATTCCCAGCCATGGCGTGTTTTCCTTCAGCAAGAAATAAACCCACATTGTGCTGCACTCAGCCAGGCGAGGTAAGTGGGTACCGGCAGGGAGTAATTCCTCAAAAAGCTGTGTGCACCGGAATCGGTAGACTAGCTTAGCCGGGGTAATATAGAAGCGCCTTGAGCACCTAGCAAGGTGGATATGTGCGCTATACAAATCCTATATCATTATTATTATTATTTAATATATCCACTTTGCTATCAACGGTGTGCTTTAAGGCTTGCAAAAATCAATCGCCGCTTTACTATGTTAGCCGCCAAATTTTCTCAAATTTGACTAATACCATAAACCTATTACACAGACCCATCAATAACGGAATTCAGAACACAATTTGTAATTAAAGTTCTACCTATTCAAGCGGATAATTTCTTGAAGGCTTCAAGTTATACAAAGGTTAAAAATGGAAAAAGTACTGAAAAACAAAACCAACATTTGGGAATTCTTGGAAGAGGTCCATTTTGAGAGCATTTAATGAATCAAATAATGATTTTCAATGATGACTGTTACAAGCTACAGCTTGGCTAAAGACAAATTAGGCAGTTAAAATCAGAAAATAAGTTTCTGGCCTGGGGAACGTTTCATGACATAATTTTTCAGTGATTTTCATTGCAAATTCTTGCATCTAATAGCAAATTTGTCAGTGGTATTCCCCAATAGGTTATGGAAGTCAAACGCCTTATTGAAGTGGAAAACAATCATTAGGCGACATAATATTCATATCCCAAAGTTTTATCCATGAATTCATGTAGAAGTGATACTGGAGTATGATAAAGGTGCATTCATTCTAATTCGTCATGCAGCATAGGTTATAGTTAAGTATTCAATGGAGGAAGTAAGAAATATAAAAAGCAATGAGATAACCTAGTGCAATGCAAAGAGTATTTATTCATATCCAGGCCCCCGTTGCATAAAAGTTACTATTATATCAACTTTACCACCCAATGGTAACTACCATGGTAACGATGCTCAACAGCCAATGAGAATCAAGGATTTCAGAGATGTGCAATTGGATGACAATGTTACTGTAATACTTTTATGCAAAGTGGTCCGAGAGGGTGTTTCACAAAGTTAAGTGTGACTTAATAGTCATAATTGAATGCAAATGTGCATGTTATTTAACATGTAATCTGATTGTTCTTTTTTCTTGGTAGTGCGCCTCCTGTGCACATGATCTGACCAATGCGGTGATGCGTTCCATACCGCACAAAACTGTCATTTAAGTGCGACTCTAAATCACACTTAAAAGTTTTGTGAAACACGCCCTGATGATGTAAGATTCAATCAACAAAGTACTATTTCCAATGCACTTATTATTAGCTCCTATCTTCATATTATCACACATGGAATTACACATCTTGCCTGGTCATGTGACTAGGTGACTCGCTGTCGGCCCGGTCAAGAGGAAGCGGAAGGGGTCTCAACTGTGGTCATCGGTCATCTCAAGGAATCGCGTGTAGACATCTCGACTGCATTCTCCCTTGTTGTTGAAGACGAACTTGAAGTAGCTTCCATCCGCACAGATAGCTACCAGAGATAGGAAGAAATCAAGAGAGAGAGTTTGATGGGGGAGTGGGTAGATGAAAAAAAAAAGTCAGAGAATTTTCTTCATGATTGCAACAGCTTTTATGATAATGTTAGATTCTTACTTCTTTTATTCAGACCCTCAAACTAGGAGGGGGGTTTAAACCCTGGAATATTCAGATTTTGTGAACATTAATTCAGCACACGCACTGAGAAACCAACAAGCTTTCTGCAAAGGGTGCTAAATTCAACTTTGAATTATCAAAGTATGATTTCAACTCTATACAAATTCTGCACAGTCCATGGGACTCAGAGAAATTCCTGCTTGGATACTTGATTTTTATCTTGGGAGCATTTCACAAAAAGTTTTGTCAGTGATTTTATCTAATATGGTCTAAGCCAATCAGATGCATGGGATATGCAGCAGCTTATATCATCTGTCACTGAAAATCATTTAACAAAACTTTTTTATGAAACACTTGCTCCCTTGATGTCATGTGACCAAGAACCACCTGATTGCTAGCACTCACCTACAACCGAGTTTGGATCAGAACCGAAGGCACAGATGCACTGGGCGTGGTTGGGCACCTGGAATTTACAGAAACTCCATGACGAGTTGAAGTACTTTGGCAGGAAAGTGGCTGATGCTAAGCTGTAAGTAACAATCACACAATCAAACACAAAATAATGTACTCATTCGGGGCAACAAAAAAGGACTCTCTCAAGATGGCACAAAGACTATTGAACAAATAATTAACCCTACCAAATGCACTAATCTACAGGCCTAGCCATTGCAATGGGGGTCTTCCATTTTCGTTGATATACCGCCCTTGGCTACCCGTAACGAACACGTCAACAATCTTGAACAAGTTACCAATGATTTCATGAAAATGACTGTAGAACCAAGATGAATTGACATTATATCATCCTAGATCTAGATCCATACTGTGTCATGAAGCTATTCGTAAGTTGCGAGTGACTCTACTAACGATTGGTGATCCTTGTGGTAAATGATATAAACCAAATCTTCATTGATGCTGAATAATGATATTAATAAAATAATGATTATGAAGAATAAACATAGATTATGCCTATAATGATGGTCATGATGTAGAAACTTCTTCTAAAGAGGCCAAACTGTAACAGATATTACTCGAATTATATTTGGGACAAATTCCTATGTTTCAAATTTCATGCCATGATAAGTCTGAACTTATGGAAACACAATCAAAGAAGGCACCTGGACAAAGCCTGAAGGGGTGTTAGTCAATCGGCGCCAAAATGTCAAGATTGATCTGCGAGAAGGATCACAGATGATAGCCTCACCAACCAGCCAGGTGAACCAGAGATAAATTTTCTCTTTCTCAAGTACAGAAAACACTTAATACAGACCAATTGTTGGGTTTCACAAGTGAGACCTTTTAAGAGTCTAAAACTTAGAGGATTGTTGAGAACTTTGGTAACCCAAAGTAAATGACGATCCCAAGTATGGTCAAATCGGTGCTTTCTGCTGTTGTTTTTTCTATCCATTCGTCCGACGCTTGCACAGCAAAGAAGCCTTTTGCAAATAACGTAGGATTCAATTTCCCAACGGTTTGGGACTTGCAAATTCCCCTTTATTACAAGAATATAGATTTTTGGGCTATCGGCCCAAAAATCCATCTTAGTGTTGACCATTTTCTCATGAGGAATAGGCAAGCTAGAGAGTGACATGAATCAGCGAGCTCTCTGTACTCACTGTGATTTTTTGTTCTTCTGTGCGTCTGCCTCTAGAGCGAAGACATGAATGGTTCCATGGTCGCTTGACACACACAGCATGGTGGAATCCTGGTTGAAGTTGATACTGTTCATGGAAAAGGGACAAAAATATGTACAATCATAATAAAATATATATATCAAACCAATTTCACATGAGATTCACTACTGTTATAGAATGGATGGTTTCAAATACAGTGCTAGAGCTGGTGGTGGCATTACACCACACATACTGACCCTGAATTCACACAGCTGGCATTGAGAACCATCATTGAACCCCTGGTTTATGAAGATTTGCTGTGTAAAATTACACTCAATTTACCACTTCTATAAAAAAAAATTCCCAATGATTTTTATCCTCTTAAAAAACACTATAAATCCAGCTGTTATTAATATCATTATTATCAACAAAACAGCGAAGTCACCATTAATGTGTTTTTTTTAACAGGCCAATATCTTCTCAAATGTCATTTTTTGAGAGATACACCTGGGAAGAGAGTGGCAAGTATCCATTAATGTCTCACCAGTAAATCTGAGCTCCTCCTGATCCTCTTCTTAGCTCATGGAGTTGTTGTCCGTTGCCTGTATCAAAAACTCTGATCAACGTGCCCTTTAAAAATAAAATAATACAAATATTTGAAGTCATGCACCTAGTGTATAATACTAAATAATGGTAACTTATTTTCAAACCACAAATTAACAAATGGCCACTAAAAGATTGACAAAAAAGTTTTTACTTTTGGTTAAAACCTGTACTGGAGCATTGTGGCCCAGTGGATTAGTCTCTGGACTACTCCGGTCATGGGTTCAAATCCCAGCCATGGCGTAGTTTCCTTCAGCGCAGGAAATTTATCCACATTGTGCTGCACTCAACCCAGGTGAGGTGAATGGGTACCTGGCAGGAATTTATTCCTTGAAATGCACTGAGCGCTTGAAGGCTGCTTGAGCTACAGCCGGGGTAATAATATCCAAGTCCTTTGGAAGCGCATAGAGACGTTATTCATAAATTGCTACGCGCTATACAAGAACTAATACTATTATTATTATTACTATTTGAGATTTACTTCACGATTGGCTATCACTAGTTAAATCACAACTTCAGACCAAAGTTTTAATAAAACCCAGGTTAAAAATACAAGCCATAGGCTAATTAGTTTTGGTCTAGTTTGGAGTCAAGGGCTTTGATGGATATTGCCTTACCCTGTCTGATGCTGTTGCTAATCTTGATCCTTGATGGTTGAATGTTAAACAGCTTAGGACGCCCTCGTGTGCTGCTATGTCTAAAGGGGGTTTGTCCGTCTGAGCGAGATCGATGATCTGCACGTGGCCTGTCTTTGTGGCAGGGAAGGCAAGCAATGAATTGTTGCTGTTCGGGCACAGAACACAGAGACCTGAAAGAAACAAGATTTGATGGGTCAGAAAAAAGTGGTATGAGGATTTAGTGAAACATGACGGTGAGATCTGAAAAAGGTTGGGAGGTGTGGACCATTGTTTAGAATCAATGATATACCTCTCCAATCATTTGTCTGATCATACGATCCAGCGACAATGCTTATCACCTCAACATCAGCATCGTCTCCAACATCACCATCATCGTCAACTTCACTATCATTGTAACTTCTGAAGGTTTCCATGGCGAAGAAGAATAGTATAGTAGGTTTCACGGTACACCATGTATCTTTCTTGGGCAAGTGTTTGTCCTGAAAAGGACCACCGTTTCGTTCCGCAAGTGTGTTCTTGTCATCTTCTCCTGAAGACTCGAGTACCAAAGAAGACAACAAGAATACACTTGTCGAAACGTCGACCAACACTTGCCCAAGAAAGATACATGGTGTACCGTGAAACCTACTACACTATTCACTATAATTGTTTTCATCAATTCATCTCACCAACATCATCATCTTCATAACCCAAAATCAGCATCACCGTCATCCTCTTCCGTAACTGTCATCACCATCACTATCACCATACCGGGTGATCACCATCATCACCACAATATCATCATAATCACCACCACCAGCAGTATACCGTACCTTTAGGATTCATACATGTGTCAAAGACATGCAGCTGCTGAGGATTCTGTGTGAATGTGTAGACTTTGATCATAGACTGTAAGACCACAACTATCCTGGAATAATCAACAAAGAATTGCAAAAAATGGGTAATGATAAACTATCAAAACTACCAATCATCTATTGTCTTGTCATCATGAGACTTAAACAAGACAAATGCACGGTCATTAAATATGATTTGTTACTTTTCTTCCTAAATAAAGATGTGAATTTATTTTGAGACTTGACAGAGTATGAGAGTGTAGGGGGGAGGGGGACAACTATTCGTTATTAAGGACAACTACCAAAACCCTAGCAAATTCTCTACACATCATGTCTTTTTAACAATAAAAAAAATACTTAAAATCAGCATATATTGCTATAAACTGCTATATCTAAAATTATGAAACTAGCTACTCAATATGACTACAGCAACCTTTGTGCCTTTATGACAGTGTGCCAATATTTGCCAGATAACACCCTCAAATGAAAACTAAACAAAAATCACATCATAAAGGGCACTTATGTATGTGTCAGAATTTTAATGAAAATGGTGGAGGCTGTCTTGGCAAAGGTCAATTGTTTTGTAATTCCCATTAAAATTTTTTTTTTTTTTTCAAAGGAGAAGTTCTCTCTGGCAATAAGTTGTGTTTAATGAAAGCAGAAAAATATTGGTGAGGCTTGATGAAAATCTTGCGGTGCTAATAGATGCAGTGTGCAACGAAACTGGGCTAAGGAAAAGTGGGACTAAGCATTAGCCAATGACAGAAGTGGAAATTGCATGTTGATCGTGCTCTGTATGGTAAAATCATCAATATTCATGAGCTGTGTGATAGTCTAGCGTTAAGGCGTTAACCCCGGCTAAGCAGATAGTATGGGGTTAAGAAAGACAGTGTGAAACACAAAAGAGATAGCATGGGGTTAAGGAAATGCAGTGTGAAAAGCATATAAGAAAATCTATCAGAATTTACCTGTCTCTTCTTAATCGCACACTCTTGACTTCACTAGAGAACTCTAGCTCAATCACATGTTTCTTCTTGAGGTCATCCCAGATCATAGCTAATAAAATTCAAAAGTAAATAATTGTGACATACATGTAAGCCTCTTTTTTTATTCTTTAATGTACTTCATGTGCATTACAATGGGAGATTTCACCCAATAAATGGCAGCCCAAACCGGCCTTAACATTCCCCAAAATTGAACTTTGGGTTTGCGGTGAAAACAAGAAAATAGAAAAGTCAACTCAGTGATGTCAAGAGGCCCTGGCTCGCTACCGCTAGGGCATTGACAAGAGGCTTCCCAAGTCTGGGGTCGGAAATAAATATCAACTCCCCATGAAAGCTAGCACCCATCTTGATTCTAATCAATTGGTCATGAAATATTACCTCAGATAAGAACTATAAGAAGATGTAAGCATATTATAGTTCTAGACCTCACTTTGCATCTTGGATCTTAATTTTTCGCAAGTCATTTCTAACCATTTCTGACCACTGAAAACAACAAACAACTTTTTAGAGCGTTAATAGTACCTTTATTGGGAGGATAGTGAGGGTTCTTGCCGCCGCCCACCAATGCAAGATAGTTGCATCGAAACAACATCTCAACATGCCCAACTCCACCATCTGTGAAATCTGCAAATGAAAACAAGATGAAATCATTCTAAGTTGAAAGATTTATAAACACGATTCATTGATAAATGAAGCAACATGTCAATGTCATGCACAAATGCATCCCAAGTTAGTTTCACAAATCATATGGGGACATCATAGGAAATTACTTGCAGATACACTGTAGAATTTGAAACAAATGTCACTAATCATTTGTAAGTTTTCTCTAGTTCTACACATTAAAAATAATGTCCTTTAGGTTTTTTTAATTTCTCCCTCTTTTTCTTAGAAATGAATAAAACATTAGTAATTAATTTGAATAAGAAATGTACATCAGTTCTCTGATTTCTATCAATAAGAGTATTGTCTGTTTACATCCTATCAATGAAAATATGTTGGATTTCAAAAACATGAAATGAATCGCTGGATTACACTTTAATCTTATTTCTTGACGAAGCTGAAATAGAATAGAATACGAGGCCTTTTGAGATTCTTTGCTACTTTTGTAAGTACATGAAGTCACTGCCCTTATGAAAATATTAACTATAATTAATGTTTATTGAGATCCAAAGTGTACTTCTATTTTTAATATCAATTGCATTTCTATGACACCCCCTCGTTAATGGTCAACAGTGATGTCAAATTATCAACAGTTACTTATTGATGGCTAATCTAAATACAAGATTGTTACAGTTCTGAGAAATATTCTTCATTGTGATAAAACAGCACATGTTAATTGCTGTAACTATTCAAATATATGAATACCGGTATATAAGCTTTTGTTTATACCTTGTCTCTCTTTCTCCTTTAGAGGGTCACAGTTATACACCCTGAAACCAGACTCCATTCCACATGCAAAACAACCTGAATACAAAAGAAACTTGTAAATTAACTCGTTAATTTGGCAAAGTTAATTCTGACGGCTATGGTAATGATCTTGAAATTAGTTGGAACATAATCCAATTTAATGACGACCCAAGTGTTTGGATGTGCCTAATGATTCTGGCACTATTGCACAACTGCTGAGAAATAAAATCATGGCATTCCTCTTAAAGGTCAAGTCCACCCAAAGAAAATGTTGATTCGAATCAACAGAGAAAAATCAAACAAGAATGATGCTGAAAGTTTCATCAAAATCGGATCTAATTAGTAATATAAGAAAGTTATATTTTAAAGTTTCACAAACAGTGATATGCACAACTCAGTGACATGCAAATGAAACAGTCGAAGATGTCCCTCACTCACTATTTCTTTTACTTTTTATTATTTGAATTATACAATATTTCAATTTTTACTTATTTGACAGTTAAGGACCAACTTGACTGAACCATGAAATATCAAAAAATGGTAATTCCACATGCTCAGGGAGGATGGAAAGTTTGTTTCACAGGAGAATGAGGAGAAAATTTTAATACTTCATATAATAAAAAACAAAATAGTGAGTGATGTCATCAGTAACCTCATTTGCACACTGACCAGGATGTGAATATAACTTTAAAGATAACTTTAAAATGTCAGAACTATATATATATTTTACATCTCCTCGTCTACAGACGGCTCGCTATCGTGCAGCTACCAATAGGGGACTTTTGAAAATTAACACGACCGAAATGCATATTAAAGGAGAATGAAACCCTTGAAACCAGCTGAATCCATATCAAAGAAAAAAATCAAAGAAACATATTGTTGAAAGTTTGAGGAAGATTAAATGAATAATAAGAAAGTTATGAGCATTTGAATATTGAAATCACTAGTGCCATGTAGATCCTCCCATTGGCAATGCGATCACACACGTACAACTCCCTCATTACTTTAGTACTTATTTCACGTATATTCTCACTTTTATAGAGTCTATCACAAGGTGAGGTGTTCTCTTTATGAGATGACAAGTACAGAGGTTTCACAACATTATATCATTGATGAATCGTTTGTCATATGATTAGAATGAGCAAAAAGATATGTTTTGGGGTATATTTTCAGTGTCCAAATGGGAGAGTTGTACGTGTGTGACATCACAGATCTTGGTCGCATTGCCGATGGGAGGATCTCCATAGCATTAGTGATCTCGACATTCAAATGCTCATAACTCTTTTATTGCTAGTCCTATTTTACTCAAAGTTTTGTTGATCTTATTCTTTGATTTTTCTGCTTTCACAAAAGCTAACTTGCTCCAAGAGTTTCATTCTCCTTTAATATTCCCTCTTGGCATTAATTGCCAAAAAACGGGGAAAAAATCAAGTCAAAAGGAATGAAAACAGTGATTTACCTCGGCTGTCGCGCAACTGCACTTCCGGCCGTTTTAACCAAACTTAATACATAAACATATGGCCATTGAGTCCCCTGTAGAGATCGCGCTAGAACTTCGGTCTCTGTATTTGGTGAGTGAAGCCAACGGAGTTCAGCTGAACAACCAACATAAAGAGACCGAAGCTTTTGGTCTAGGCCTAATCTAGACCAAAAGCTTCGGTCTCTGTTATGTAATTGGTTGTTCAGCTGAACTCCGTTGGCTTCACTCACCAAATACAGAGACCGAAGTTCTAGCGCGATCTGTACAGGGGACTCAATGGCAATATGTTTATGTACTTAAGATCGGATAAAACGGGGAAGTGAATTTGCGCGACAGCCGAGGTAAGTCACTGTTTTTGTTCCTTTTAACTTGATTTTTCTCCGTTTTTTTGGCAATTAATGCCAAGAGGGAATATTAATTTGCATTTTGGTCGCGTTAATTTCCAAAATTTTTATTCATTAAAGACAAAAATTGAAGAGCCCCGATGGGGGGATTTTGCATTGCAAGTCCCCTAATGGTGGCTGCACGCTAGCGAGCCGTCTGTGTACGAGGAGAAAAAAAAAAAAAAAAAAGTTAAAAAACTCCTCGAAACAGACGGCTGCCAGCTGTCTAGCCGCCTAATCATGCTTTTTAGTAGAAATGCTGTTTCGTTTTTTTGGCAGCTGCACAATCGCGAGCCGTCTGTGTTAGACTAAGAGGAGAAATTTAAAAATGTTAAAAAGCTCCTCGAAACAGGCTGCTGCCAGCTGTCTTGTGCTGCACCAGCTCGAGTTTGCTCAATATTGAGATTTTTAGCCCGATCGGCCCTCTTCGCAATTAATGATCACGAGAACACCCGTCTCCACCATCGCAAGAAGGGCGATTCGTGCTCATGCCCATTGCAGCTGGGGACAGGGGATAGGTCATTTTGATAACATTATTAATATTAGGCCTTACCATTGTCTTGATTGAATCCTGCGTAGAGGAGACTGTTGTCATACGAATTCTCGCCTTTCCTCTCGGCCAGATTCATGACTGATGACGATGCGGCTGCAGCAGTGGCAGTGCAGTCAAAACGCGATGGCAGAAAATCTGATTCTGAATTTCGTGATTTGATTTTGACTGATTTGAGAACTGTCTGATCCAACCTAACGTTACTACATAGAGCAAAGGGAGTATGTAGATCAATCACAATTTAAGAATAAAACAATCTAAGCTTAACTGCACCACAAAGAGTGTTTAAAACTAAAGACAAAAAAAAGTGTGAAATTTACTGACTTCTTTTTCTCGCTTCCATTCAGTCAAGTTCGGCCTTCGGGAGACACGTACGTGCAGTCGCCGCTGGCTAACGTCAGCTTAATGGACGACGCCATATTGCCAGATTCAGGCAGATTTGGCCCGCGCCCTCTCCGGCTAGCGCTCGGCTAAAGCTCGAACGCCATTCACCCATACACTAATTCCCCTTGATTACCGTTGTTAAAAACCTCTGTCAAATCTTTTCCAGCATTTTTATGAATTAGCGATTGATGTTTTTCCGTTTATCAGATATCCTTCATTATACACATATTTTTTTCATATTTATAACATTTTTATTTTAATCACAATTTTAGTCCAAACGCGGGTCAGTTTTTGTTAACCCACGTTGTTTGTGCATGCCCACGTATAGCCTTACGCGTATTGAAAGGAATGGTGTTGGGTCGAAAAACAGAATTGTTATTGTTTGTTCCATGTTTGTTGGGGATGAAACTATGATGGCGACCAGTCACGTTTGACTGTACCGCCAAATAGTTAAGATTAATTAATTAAGGTCAAGGTGAGATAAGAGAAATGAGCAAGGGGCATTGTGGTGGGGGGGGGGGAGAGGGAGAGAGGGGGGGGGGGGGGTTACGAGGGCCGAGTGGGGATACAGTTTCATCATGCAGTACAGGGCGTCGATGAACACTTTTATTTTTTCTCCAAAATATGGAAAGTGACAGAATAATCAGAAAAAGGTTGATTGGTTCTGATTTTGAAAAAAAAAAAGAATTTATCAAGATTGCTGTTATTCTTCATGGTTGTAGAATTTAATTTAGTTTCTCTGATAAGTATAATTCTTTCAAACAATTAACTCAAATTTTGATTAATCGTATTTCATTTATTTCACTCTTTTCTTTCGCCTCGTTTTTTTTTCTTCCAAAAAACCAGGGAGCTGAAAAATATGAGAGCTAGAACCTAAAGATATGGGGTAGCTATGACGTTGGAGGGGGCGCAGCCTCATGCACTTGCAGATCCAAATCAATTTTCACAGGGGACACTTAGAGTAGCCCCTATTTCTTTAATATTATTTTTACAAGCAAAAAGAAGTCAATGAAGACATCAGGCCACCGACAGCTGCCTCGTCAAAGGGGGGGGGGGGGCGGTCGATTATTTTGAGTATTTTTTTTTCATTTTGTCCTCAATAAGGGGGGGGGGTTCAATTAATTCTATATACACTTCTATTGTCTTTATATATGGGGGGGGGGGTCTGCTACTGAGCATGTTTTTAAAAGGGCTTAATAAGGGGCTTAATACAACAGAAATTGTACGATTTAATACAATAAAATGTATCATCGAGGTTAATACTAAATTAATACATAATTAATAATTGTTTTAATTGAAAATGAAAATAATAAAGGCACCCATAGATCTTAACATCTCATAAATACAGGCCTAAACCTGTATTGGAAGTTGAACAGGCATAAAGTATAAATGTTTAGCTATATAGCTGATGCTTTGATCCCGCAACCAAATAATGTTATCATAAACTAGTAGATGTTATATCAGTCATGTCAGTGGCGTAACAAGTGAAAATAATTGAGGGTACTACGATATGGCGTATCAGGCAAAATTTATAAAATATATAGTTGCAAGCAAGCGACATAAGCATAATTTTGACTTTTGGTTACAAAAATCCAATTGAACAATTTCGCAAGATTCTCTTACCTTTTCCTTTTTTTTCTTGTTCGTGAATTGGGGGCATGCAAGACCCCACCCCCCCCCCCCCCCCCATACAACACCACTCTTTGTTGTCACTGTCTAAAATTTGAATTTGAATTTCTTATCTAAGTAATCCAAAGGGATAAGACAAAAATATTTGCAGATTACTTATTTCAAAGTATTTTTATACCTATAACTCCCCAACTCTGCTCTAGCTGCACTGCACGTTGCCTAACGGCCTTCCACCAAAGGGCCAGGCCGACTCGCCCCGTGAGCAAGTGACCGCGTTCGCGTAAGTTCACCCGAAGCCATGACTAAATTCTGACCATAAACATCACCTAACTAATCACTCTCTGACAATATTTCAAAGTATCTTTTATTACAGTCGATCCTTTGGGCCATTAAACGATAATATTTCCAATGTTATCATGACAAACAATTTTAATGAGATAGTGGCATTGTAGAAAAAACAAATTTATAAGCACGAAATGGCACCAGATAAATCATCAAACATACAGCGCAGCGTTCGGGACTGGTGAGTGGTACGGCTCTCTTGGAGTTTTCGCCCCGACGAATTCGGCGAAAACGCTACCATTGCGCCGTGCGAATGTTCAATCTGCGGCTCTCAATCAGAGACTTGAATGTCTCTTTTTGCATTATCGAAAATGTATCATAGACTTTGTTTGATTTGTTTACAAGTAAGTTGCATATCCGTCGTGATAATTAGGAAAATCCATGATGTCTTCTTCTAATTCTGTAAAAATTACCTCTTCAAAGTGCCTGCCGGAGTAGAGTCAGCCAACAATAAGCTAGCCAACAGCAAGCCAGCCAACAGTTCCAGCCAACAATATCGCGATGTAAGATAGATCAGATACAGGATTTTGCGCAGGAAGAGAAGCGTGCATTCTTGTACAAATCAAACAAACGGGGTCAGGTGGGGTTTCCCTTCTTTCAATTTGTAAAGAAAAACAACGGGCTAGTGCTTAAATTTTAGTAGCCCACACCCCTATATACTCTATGTGTTTTCGTATATTGAGGAGTAAATTTCAACTAAAAGTCCTCTTTATAAAATACAATTGGAAGATTGCTCCTGAAATTTATTTTGGGTGTGTGTAGGGGGGTTTCCCTTCTTTCAATTTGTAAAGAAAAACAACTGGCTAGTGCTTTAATTTTAGTAGCCCACACCCCTATATACTCTATGTGTTTTCGTATATTGAGGAGTAAATTTCAACTAAAAGTCCTCTTTATAAAATACAATTGGAAGATTGCTCCTGAAATTTATTTTGGGTGTGTGTAGGGGGGTTTCCCTTCTTTCAATTTGTAAAGAAAAACAACTAGCTAGTGCTTTAATTTTAGTAGCCCACACCCCTATATACTCTATGTGTTTTCGTATATTGAGGAGTAAATTTCAACTAAAAGTCCTCTTTATAAAATACAATTGGAAGATTGCTCCTGAAATATATTTTGGGTGTGTGTAGGGGGGTTTCCCTTCTTTCGATTTGTAAAGAAAAACAACGGGCTAGTGCTTTAATTTTAGTAGCCCACACCCCTATATACTCTATGTTTTTTCGTATATTGAGGAGTAAATTTCAACTAAAAGTCCTCTTTATAAAATACAATTGGAAGATTGCTCCTGAAATTTATTTTGGGTGTGTGTAGGGGGGTTTCCCTTCTTTCAATTTGTAAAGAAAAACAACTGGCTAGTGCTTTAATTTTAGTAGCCCACACCCCTATATACTCTATGTTTTTTCGTATATTGAGGAGTAAATTTCAACTAAAAGTCCTCTTTATAAAATACAATTGGAAGATTGCTCCTGAAATTTATTTTGGGTGTGTGTGGGGGGGTTTCCCTTCTTTCAATTTGTAAAGAAAAACAACTGGCTAGTGCTTTAATTTTAGTAGCCCACACCCCTATATACTCTATGTGTTTTCGTATATTGAGGAGTAAATTTCAACTAAAAGTCCTCTTTATAAAATACAATTGGAAGATTGCTCCTGAAATATATTTTGGGTGTGTGGAGGGGGGTTTCCCTTCTTTCAATTTGTAAAGAAAAACAAGGGGCTTGTGCCTTCGATTTAGTAGCCCACACTCATATACACTCCTATATATTCCACGTTTTTATATATATTGAGGAGTAAATTTGAACTAAAAGTCCTCTTTATAAAATACAATTGGAAGATTGCTCCTGAAATTTATTTTGGGTGTGTGTAAGGGGGTTTCCCTTCTTTTAATTTGTAAAGAAAAACAACGGGCTAGTGCTTTAATTTTAGTAGCCCACACCCCTATATACTCTGTGTGTTTTCGTATATTGAGGAGTAAATTTCAACTAAAAGTCCTCTTTATAAAATACAATTGGAAGATTGCTCCTGAAATATATTTTGGGAGTGTGGAGGGGGGTTTCCCTTCTTTCAATTTGTAAAGAAAAACAAGGGGCTTGTGCCTTCGTTTTAGTAGCCCACACTCATATACACTCCTATATATTCCTCGTTTTTATATATATTGAGGAGTAAATTTGAACTAAAAGTCCTCTTTATAAAATACAATTGGAAGATTGCTCCTGAAATATATTTTGGGTGTGTGTAGGGGGGTTTCCCTTCTTTCAATTTGTAAAGAAAAACAAGGGGCTAGTGCTTTAGTTTTGGTAGCCCACACCTCTATATACTCTATGTTTTTTCGTATATTGAGGAGTAAATTTGAACTAAAAGTCCTCTTTATAAAATACAATTGGAAGATTGCTCCTGAAATATATTTTGAGTGTGTGGAGGGGGGTTTCCCTTCTTTCAATTGGTAAAGAAAAACAAGGGGCTTGTGCCTTCGATTTAGTAGCCCACACTCATATACACTCCTATATATTCCTCGTTTTTATATATATTGAGGAGTAAATTTGAACTAAAAGTCCTCTTTATAAAATACAATTGGAAGATTGCTCCTGAAATTTATTTTGGGTGTGTGTAGGGGGGTTTCCCTTCTTTCAATTCGTAAAGAAACACAACGGGCTAGTGCTTTAATTTTAGTAGCCCACACCCTTATATACTCCTATATATTCCACGTTTTTATATATATTGAGGAGTAAATTTGAACTAAAAGTCCTCTTTATAAAATACAATTGGAAGATTGCTCCTGAAATATATTATGGGTGTGTGGAGGGGGATTTCCCTTCTTTCAATTTGTAAAGAAAAACAACGGGCTAGTGCTTTAGTTTTAGTAGCCCACACCCCTATACACTCTATGTATTTTCGTGTATTGAGGAGTAAATTTCAACTAAAAGTCCTCTTTATAAAATACAATTGGAAGATTGCTCCTGAAATATATTTTTGGTGTGTGGAGGGGGGTTTCCTTTCTTTCAATTCGTAAAGAAAAACAAGGGGCTAGTGCCTTCGTTTTAGTAGCCCACACTCATATACATTCCTATATATGCCACATTTTTATATATATTGAGGAGTAAATTTCAACTAAAAGCCCTCTTTATAAAATACAATTTGAAGATTGCTCCTGAAATATATTTTGGGTGTGTGTAGGGGGGTTTCCCTTCTTTCAATATGTAAAGAAAAACAAGGGGCTTGTGCCTTCGATTTAGTAGCCCACACTCATATACACTCCTATATATTCCACGTTTTTATATATATTGAGGAGTAAATTGGAACTAAAAGTCCTCTTTATAAAATACAATTGGAAGATTGCTCCTGAAATTTATTTTGGGTGTGTGTAAGGGGGTTTCCCTTCTTTTAATTTGTAAAGAAAAACAACGGGCTAGTGCTTTAATTTTAGTAGCCCACACCCCTATATACTCTGTGTGTTTTCGTATATTGAGGAGTAAATTTGAACTAAAAGTCCTCTTTATAAAATACAATTGGAAGATTGCTCCTGAAATATATTTTGGGTGTGTGGAGGGGGGTTTCCCTTCTTTCAATTTGTAAAGAAAAACAAGGGGCTTGTGCCTTCGTTTTAGTAGCCCACACTCATACACACTCCTATATATTCCTCGTTTTTATATATATTGAGGAGTAAATTTGAACTAAAAGTCCTCTTTATAAAATACAATTGGAAGATTGCTCCTGAAATATATTTTGGGTGTGTGTAGGGGGGTTTCCCTTCTTTCAATTTGTAAAGAAAAACAAGGGGCTAGTGCTTTAGTTTTAGTAGCCCTTACCCCTATATACTCTATGTTTTTTCGTGTATTGAGGAGTAAATTTGAACTAAAAGTCCTCTTTATAAAATACAATTGGAAGATTGCTCCTGAAATATATTTTTGGTGTGTGGAGGGGGGTTTCCTTTCTTTCAATTCGTAAAGAAAAACAAGGGGCTAGTGCCTTCGTTTTAGTAGCCCACACTCATATACATTCCTATATATGCCACATTTTTATATATATTGAGGAGTAAATTTCAACTAAAAGCCCTCTTTATAAAATACAATTTGAAGATTGCTCCTGAAATATATTTTGGGTGTGTGTAGGGGGGTTTCCCTTCTTTCAATATGTAAAGAAAAACAAGGGGCTTGTGCCTTCGATTTAGTAGCCCACACTCATATACACTCCTATATATTCCACGTTTTTATATATATTGAGGAGTAAATTGGAACTAAAAGTCCTCTTTATAAAATACAATTGGAAGATTGCTCCTGAAATTTATTTTGGGTGTGTGTAAGGGGGTTTCCCTTCTTTTAATTTGTAAAGAAAAACAACGGGCTAGTGCTTTAATTTTAGTAGCCCACACCCCTATATACTCTGTGTGTTTTCGTATATTGAGGAGTAAATTTGAACTAAAAGTCCTCTTTATAAAATACAATTGGAAGATTGCTCCTGAAATATATTTTGGGTGTGTGGAGGGGGGTTTCCCTTCTTTCAATTTGTAAAGAAAAACAAGGGGCTTGTGCCTTCGTTTTAGTAGCCCACACTCATACACACTCCTATATATTCCTCGTTTTTATATATATTGAGGAGTAAATTTGAACTAAAAGTCCTCTTTATAAAATACAATTGGAAGATTGCTCCTGAAATATATTTTGGGTGTGTGTAGGGGGGTTTCCCTTCTTTCAATTTGTAAAGAAAAACAAGGGGCTAGTGCTTTAGTTTTAGTAGCCCACACCTCTATATACTCTAGGTTTTTTCGTATATTGAGGAGTAAATTTGAACTAAAAGTCCTCTTTATAAAATACAATTGGAAGATTGCTCCTGAAATATATTTTGGGTGTGTGGAGGGGGGTTTCCCTTCTTTCAATTTGTAAAGAAAAACAACGGGCTAGTGCCTTAGTTTTTGTAGCCCACACTCATATACATTCCTATATATTCCACGTTTTTATATATATTGAGGAGTAAATTTGAACTAAAAGTCCTCTTTATAAAATACAATTGGAAGATTGCTCCTGAAATATATTATGGGTGTGTGGAGGGGGATTTCCCTTCTTTCAATTTGTAAAGAAAAACAACGGGCTAGTGCTTTAGTTTTAGTAGCCCACACCCCTATACACTCTATGTATTTTCGTGTATTGAGGAGTAAATTTCAACTAAAAGTCCTCTTTATAAAATACAATTGGAAGATTGCTCCTGAAATATATTTTGGGTGTGTGGAGGGGGGTTTCCCTTCTTTCAATTTGTAAAGAAAAACAAGGGGCTAGTGCCTTCGTTTTAGTAGCCCACACCCCTATACACTCTATGTATTTTCGTGTATTGAGGAGTAAATTTCAACTAAAAGTCCTCTTTATAAAATACAATTGGAAGATTGCTCCTGAAATATATTTTTGGTGTGTGGAGGGGGGTTTCCCTTCTTTCAATTTGTAAAGAAAAACAAGGGGCTAGTGCCTTCGTTTTAGTAGCCCACACTCATATACATTCCTATATATTCCACGTTTTTATATATATTGAGGAGTAAATTTCAACTAAAAGTCCTCTTTATAAAATACAATTGGAAGATTGCTCCTGAAATATATTTTGGGTGTGTGTAGGGGGGTTTCCCTTCTTTCAATTTGTAAAGAAAAACAAGGGGCTAGTGCTTTAGTTTTAGTAGCCCACACCTCTATATACTCTAGGTTTTTTCGTATATTGAGGAGTAAATTTGAACTAAAAGTCCTCTTTATAAAATACAATCGGAAGATTGCTCCTGAAATATATTTTGGGTGTGTGGAGGGGGGTTTCCCTTCTTTCAATTTGTAAAGAAAAACAACGGGCTAGTGCCTTAGTTTTTGTAGCCCACACTCATATACATTCCTATATATTCCACGTTTTTATATATATTGAGGAGTAAATTTGAACTAAAAGTCCTCTTTATAAAATACAATTGGAAAATTGCTCCTGAAATATATTTTGGGTGTGTGGAGGGGGGTTTCCTTTCTTTCAATTCGTAAAGAAAAACAAGGGGCTAGTGCCTTCGTTTTAGTAGCCCACACTCATATACATTCCTATATATGCCACATTTTTATATATATTGAGGAGTAAATTTCAACTAAAAGCCCTCTTTATAAAATACAATTTGAAGATTGCTCCTGAAATATATTTTGGGTGTGTGTAGGGGGGTTTCCCTTCTTTCAATATGTAAAGAAAAACAAGGGGCTTGTGCCTTCGATTTAGTAGCCCACACTCATATACACTCCTATATATTCCACGTTTTTATATATATTGAGGAGTAAATTGGAACTAAAAGTCCTCTTTATAAAATACAATTGGAAGATTGCTCCTGAAATTTATTTTGGGTGTGTGTAAGGGGGTTTCCCTTCTTTTAATTTGTAAAGAAAAACAACGGGCTAGTGCTTTAATTTTAGTAGCCCACACCCCTATATACTCCGTGTGTTTTCGTATATTGAGGAGTAAATTTGAACTAAAAGTCCTCTTTATAAAATACAATTGGAAGATTGCTCCTGAAATATATTTTGGGTGTGTGGAGGGGGGTTTCCCTTCTTTCAATTTGTAAAGAAAAACAAGGGGCTTGTGCCTTCGTTTTAGTAGCCCACACTCATATACACTCCTATATATTCCTCGTTTTTATATATATTGAGGAGTAAATTTGAACTAAAAGTCCTCTTTATAAAATACAATTGGAAGATTGCTCCTGAAATATATTTTGGGTGTGTGTAGGGGGGTTTCCCTTCTTTCAATTTGTAAAGAAAAACAAGGGGCTAGTGCTTTAGTTTTAGTAGCCCACACCTCTATATACTCTAGGTTTTTTCGTATATTGAGGAGTAAATTTGAACTAAAAGTCCTCTTTATAAAATACAATTGGAAGATTGCTCCTGAAATATATTTTGGGTGTGTGGAGGGGGGTTTCCCTTCTTTCAATTTGTAAAGAAAAACAACGGGCTAGTGCCTTAGTTTTTGTAGCCCACACTCATATACATTCCTATATATTCCACGTTTTTATATATATTGAGGAGTAAATTTGAACTAAAAGTCCTCTTTATAAAATACAATTGGAAGATTGCTCCTGAAATATATTATGGGTGTGTGGAGGGGGATTTCCCTTCTTTCAATTTGTAAAGAAAAACAACGGGCTAGTGCTTTAGTTTTAGTAGCCCACACCCCTATACACTCTATGTATTTTCGTGTATTGAGGAGTAAATTTCAACTAAAAGTCCTCTTTATAAAATACAATTGGAAGATTGCTCCTGAAATATATTTTTGGTGTGTGGAGGGGGGTTTCCCTTCTTTCAATTTGTAAAGAAAAACAAGGGGCTAGTGCCTTCGTTTTAGTAGCCCACACTCATATACATTCCTATATATTCCACGTTTTTATATATATTGAGGAGTAAATTTCAACTAAAAGTCCTCTTTATAAAATACAATTGGAAGATTGCTCCTGAAATATATTTTGGGTGTGTGTAGGGGGGTTTCCCTTCTTTCAATTTGTAAAGAAAAACAAGGGGCTAGTGCTTTAGTTTTAGTAGCCCACACCTCTATATACTCTAGGTTTTTTCGTATATTGAGGAGTAAATTTGAACTAAAAGTCCTCTTTATAAAATACAATTGGAAGATTGCTCCTGAAATATATTTTGGGTGTGTGGAGGGGGGTTTCCCTTCTTTCAATTTGTAAAGAAAAACAACGGGCTAGTGCCTTAGTTTTTGTAGCCCACACTCATATACATTCCTATATATTCCACGTTTTTATATATATTGAGGAGTAAATTTGAACTAAAAGTCCTCTTTATAAAATACAATTGGAAAATTGCCCCTGAAATATATTTTGGGTGTGTGGAGGGGGGTTTCCCTTCTTTCAATTTGTAAAGAAAAACAACGGGCTAGTGCTTTAGTTTTAGTAGCCCTTACCCCTATATACTCTATGTTTTTTCGTGTATTGAGGAGTAAATTTGAACTAAAAGTCCTCTTTATAAAATACAATTGGAAGATTGCTCCTGAAATATATTTTTGGTGTGTGGAGGGGGGTTTCCTTTCTTTCAATTCGTAAAGAAAAACAAGGGGCTAGTGCCTTCGTTTTAGTAGCCCACACTCATATACATTCCTATATATGCCACATTTTTATATATATTGAGGAGTAAATTTCAACTAAAAGCCCTCTTTATAAAATACAATTTGAAGATTGCTCCTGAAATATATTTTGGGTGTGTGTAGGGGGGTTTCCCTTCTTTCAATATGTAAAGAAAAACAAGGGGCTTGTGCCTTCGATTTAGTAGCCCACACTCATATACACTCCTATATATTCCACGTTTTTATATATATTGAGGAGTAAATTGGAACTAAAAGTCCTCTTTATAAAATACAATTGGAAGATTGCTCCTGAAATTTATTTTGGGTGTGTGTAAGGGGGTTTCCCTTCTTTTAATTTGTAAAGAAAAACAACGGGCTAGTGCTTTAATTTTAGTAGCCCACACCCCTATATACTCTGTGTGTTTTCGTATATTGAGGAGTAAATTTCAACTAAAAGTCCTCTTTATAAAATACAATTGGAAGATTGCTCCTGAAATATATTTTGGGTGTGTGGAGGGGGGTTTCCCTTCTTTCAATTTGTAAAGAAAAACAAGGGGCTTGTGCCTTCGTTTTAGTAGCCCACACTCATATACACTCCTATATATTCCTCGTTTTTATATATATTGAGGAGTAAATTTGAACTAAAATTCCTCTTTATAAAATACAATTGGAAGATTGCTCCTGAAATATATTTTGGGTGTGTGTAGGGGGGTTTCCCTTCTTTCAATTTGTAAAGAAAAACAAGGGGCTAGTGCTTTAGTTTTAGTAGCCCACACCTCTATATACTCTAGGTTTTTTCGTATATTGAGGAGTAAATTTCAACTAAAAGTCCTCTTTATTAAATACAATTGGAAGATTGCTCCTGAAATATATTTTGGGTGTGTGGAGGGGGGTTTCCCTTCTTTCAATTTGTAAAGAAAAACAACGGGCTAGTGCCTTAGTTTTTTTAGCCCACACTCATATACATTCCTATATATTCCACGTTTTTATATATATTGAGGAGTAAATTTGAACTAAAAGTCCTCTTTATAAAATACAATTGGAAGATTGCTCCTGAAATATATTTTGGGTTTGTGGAGGGGGGGGGGGCTAATATCTCTCAATTTGTAAACAAAAAGAAAGGGCTAGTACTTTAGTTTTAGTAGCCCACACTTCTATATACTCCAGTTTTAAGAATATTGAGGAGTATGTAAAAAAAAAAGTTCCTGATAAATGAAGAAAGCTATCGTATTTTTGAAGGGGGTGACCCTTTTTATTCAATTTTACAGTGCGTATCAATAAAAACGGGACAGTTATGAAACGTCTATCAAAATACCCTTTTGAATTATGATGTCTATATTTTGATGTTCATAGATGCTCTGAAATCTTATCGATCAAATTCAAAATGTTTTTTTTTTTAATTTGTTCATGCTTGAGTGCACACGAGATGGTTTTGTCGGGGGTTCAAATATAGGATTGCGCTAAGTGGTAGGAAATGAAGTGTATGGTTATAAGACTTCTTGCCAATCAGCAGATTATTTTTGCCATAGTTTTCAGATTTTGGTCGCAAATGTCACGTACAAAGCTGTATATTTACTTTACGTTTTCATTTCAATAAATTATTTTTTTAGCAATGAATATTCTTTCATACTAACATTTTTTGTCAACCAAGAATGACCCAATTTGTAATTAGGAATTTGAGAGCTTGTAATCAATTCAAACCATTTTATTTTATGCAACAAGCAGATAAATCCTTTTCTGTTAGAATTGATAATTTAATATCCTATCTAACACACAATTATAATGATTTGAATAAAGTACAGCAAATTCACCCTATTAACAACTAACAATTAACAATTAGGGGTTTGGTAAATGATAACATCTGTTCTCGTTGTGAAGTAGAGGAAGATATTCATCACGCTTTCATTTCTTGTGATTTGAACAAACCATTCTTTGAATTTTTGAAAAAAATAATCCAGCAAATATTTCATAAAGATTTAGAAATCAATCATTAAAATTTTGTTTAAACATGAAGTAGACGAAAAATTAGTTTTACTTCTGACTATCGCACTTTGGTGCATTCACAAAGTCATCGTTTTAAGAAACATGAGTGGAAACGAAAAGAAAGGCAATCCCAGAAGGAAAAACCAGTAAGGCTGGACCAGTTACACCAGTAAAATTTAATTGGTAACTCTGGAAATTGGAACAAAATATACTGGTCTGCTATAAGCTGGACCAGTAATTTTTTGATGGTCAAATTTAACTGGACCAGTATAATTTTAACTGGACCAGTAACAAATATACTGGTCAAACTAACTGGACCAGTAATAATTTTACTGGTCCAATTGAACTGGACCAGTACAAATTGTGGTGGACCAGTAATTTTACTGGTCAAATTATACTGGACCAGTACAATTTTTGCTGGACCAGTAATAATTTTACTGGTCAAATTAAACTGGACCAGTACAATTTTTGCTGGACCAGTAATAATTTTACTGGTCAAATTAAACTGGGCCAGCACAATTTTTGCTGGACCAGTAATAATTTTACTCGTCAAATTAAACTGGACCAGTACAATTTTTGCTGGACCAGTAATAATTTTACTGGTCAAATTAAACTGGACCAGTACAATTTTTGCTGGACCAGTAATAATTTTACTGGTCAAATTAAACTGGGCCAGTACAATTTTTGCTGGACCAGTAATAATTTTACTGGTCAAATTAAACTGGATCTGAAATTCATATTTTTAAGAGAAATAGAAAGAAGAATAGAAATGAAACCTCGGTACAGGAAAAGATATGTTCATCTACTCAAAGAGATTATGGAATATATTTGAAACATTGTGAATTTCATGTTTCCATTTAATGTTTTTTTTATTTATGTTAAAGATTACGTAAGATTATTGCACAATTACATTATGTAAATTTTTGTTTTAATTTCTGAAATTTCCTGTAATGTCATGTATGCTCATTTTCATAATGTGTTATGTTGTTTTGTTGTAAATAAAATCCTCTAATTGAGGCCAAAAAAAAATGCAATTAGGCATTTCTTGGGTTGACTTTTATCAATTATTAAATATGCAATCCTAAAAAATAACTTTTTTTTTTAAGTAACTAAATAAGTTTGTGAGTGAATTTTGAAACATAATTTTAAAAACAATGGCAAAACTAATGAAAATGTTAAGAGGAAGTTTACTGCTTAGCAGGAAGTCTAATGACCATATATTTTGTTTCCTCTCATTTCTGCACAAACCTATTTTTGAACCCTTGACAAATCTCGTGTTCGTTCAAAAATTTATTTCTTAAAATTGCATTTAAAATATAAGGTTTCAGAGCATCTATAAACATCAAAATATATACATCATAATTTGAAAAGAATTTTTGATAGACTTTTCAAAACTGTCCAGTTTTTATTGATACGCACTGTATTGATAGAATGAAGGGGCTTGTCCTTTGATAAGGTTCACTGGCCCTCTCTTATTATTTGTGCCCTTTTAAAAAGTATTTCTTTTTTACTATTGAGGGGTGAATACAAATGAAAGTATTCTTGACTGAAAAGCAAAAGTGAAGATTGCCCCTGAAAGAAATTTCGGGTGTTTGTGGAGGGGAGTTTCCCTTCTGTCAATTCGTTTATAAAGGGGGGGGGGGGGTTAGTGCCTACATTTCAGTAGCCCACACTCCTATATATTATTTATATCCTTGTTTTGTCCTTATTTTAGTGTTGACAGTAATTGGGGATTAAATAAAATTAAAAAACCTCCTGATAGCAAACGGAAATATAGCTCCTAGAAGACCATTCGGTTGTTTGTAGGAAGTTTATGAAACCTCATTTCAATTTTTGGATACTAAGAAGGGCTAGGGCTGATTTGTTTAGTTGCCCGCACTCCTATAATATACTCGATGTTTTACAAATATTGAGAATGATATAATGGAAAAAGATTGCCTGTTGAAAGCAAATAGAAAGATTGCTCCTGGTAGAGCTTTCAGTTGTTTGTAGGGGGTTTCACATATTTGCAATCTAGGGAACTTACAAACAAGGGGCTAGTCCTAAAGTTAAAAAAAAATAGTGATCCCACCCTCCTGGGAAGATTGATCCATAAAGAAATTTCGGGTATGTGGAGCGAGTTCCCTAATTCCTTCAATACGTTTGTATTAACAAGTGGCAAGTGCGCGTACACACACACACACAAACACACACCATCACACTGACACACCCTCACACGGACATATATACATATATATATATAAATTCACACACCCAAAATATATTTCAGGAGCAATCTTCCAATTGTATTTTATAAAGAGGACTTTTAGTTGAAATTTACTCCTCAATATACGAAAAAACATCGAGTATATAGGGGTGTGGGCTACCAAAACTAAAGCACTAGCCCGTTGTTTTTCTTTATAAATTGAAAGAAGGGAAACCCCCCTACACACACCCAAAATATATTTCAGGAGCAATCTTCCAATTGTATTTTATAAAGAGGACTTTTAGTTGAAATTTACTCCTCAATATACGAAAAAACATCGAGTATATAGGGGTGTGGGCTACCAAAACTAAAGCACTAGCCCGTTGTTTTTCTTTACAAATTGAAAGAAGGGAAACCCCCCTACACACACCCAAAATATATTTCAGGAGCAATCTTCCAATTGTATTTTATAAAGAGGACTTTTGGTTGAAATTTACTCCTCAATATACGAAAAAACATCGAGTATATAGGGGTGTGGGCTACTAAAACTAAAGCACTAGCCCGTTGTTTTTCTTTACAAATTGAAAGAAGGGAAACCCCCCTACACACACCCAAAATATATTTCAGGAGCAATCTTCCAATTGTATTTTATAAAGAGGACTTTTAGTTGAAATTTACTCCTCAATATACGAAAAAACATCGAGTATATAGGGGTGTGGGCTACTAAAACTAAAGCACTAGCCCGTTGTTTTTCTTTACAAATTGAAAGAAGGGAAACCCCCCTACACACACCCAAAATATATTTCAGGAGCAATCTTCCAATTGTATTTTATAAAGAGGACTTTTAGTTGAAATTTACTCCTCAATATACGAAAAAACATCGAGTATATAGGGGTGTGGGCTACTAAAACTAAAGCACTAGCCCGTTGTTTTTCTTTATAAATTGAAAGAAGGGAAACCCCCCTACACACACCCAAAATATATTTCAGGAGCAATCTTCCAATTGTATTTTATAAAGAGGACTTTTAGTTGAAATTTACTCCTCAATATACGAAAAAACATCGAGTATATAGGGGTGTGGGCTACCAAAACTAAAGCACTAGCCCGTTGTTTTTCTTTACAAATTGAAAGAAGGGAAACCCCCCTACACACACCCAAAATATATTTCAGGAGCAATCTTCCAATTGTATTTTATAAAGAGGACTTTTGGTTGAAATTTACTCCTCAATATACGAAAAAACATCGAGTATATAGGGGTGTGGGCTACTAAAACTAAAGCACTAGCCCGTTGTTTTTCTTTACAAATTGAAAGAAGGGAAACCCCCCTACACACACCCAAAATATATTTCAGGAGCAATCTTCCAATTGTATTTTATAAAGAGGACTTTTAGTTGAAATTTACTCCTCAATATACGAAAAAACATCGAGTATATAGGGGTGTGGGCTACTAAAACTAAAGCACTAGCCCGTTGTTTTTCTTTACAAATTGAAAGAAGGGAAACCCCCCTACACACACCCAAAATATATTTCAGGAGCAATCTTCCAATTGTATTTTATAAAGAGGACTTTTAGTTGAAATTTACTCCTCAATATACGAAAAAACATCGAGTATATAGGGGTGTGGGCTACTAAAACTAAAGCACTAGCCCGTTGTTTTTCTTTATAAATTGAAAGAAGGGAAACCCCCCTACACACACCCAAAATATATTTCAGGAGCAATCTTCCAATTGTATTTTATAAAGAGGACTTTTAGTTGAAATTTACTCCTCAATATACGAAAAAACATCGAGTATATAGGGGTGTGGGCTACCAAAACTAAAGCACTAGCCCGTTGTTTTTCTTTACAAATTGAAAGAAGGGAAACCCCCCTACACACACCCAAAATATATTTCAGGAGCAATCTTCCAATTGTATTTTATAAAGAGGACTTTTGGTTGAAATTTACTCCTCAATATACGAAAAAACATCGAGTATATAGGGGTGTGGGCTACTAAAACTAAAGCACTAGCCCGTTGTTTTTCTTTACAAATTGAAAGAAGGGAAACCCCCCTACACACACCCAAAATATATTTCAGGAGCAATCTTCCAATTGTATTTTATAAAGAGGACTTTTAGTTGAAATTTACTCCTCAATATACGAAAAAACATCGAGTATATAGGGGTGTGGGCTACTAAAACTAAAGCACTAGCCCGTTGTTTTTCTTTACAAATTGAAAGAAGGGAAACCCCCCTACACACACCCAAAATATATTTCAGGAGCAATCTTCCAATTGTATTTTATAAAGAGGACTTTTAGTTGAAATTTACTCCTCAATATACGAAAAAACATCGAGTATATAGGGGTGTGGGCTACTAAAACTAAAGCACTAGCCCGTTGTTTTTCTTTATAAATTGAAAGAAGGGAAACCCCCCTACACACACCCAAAATATATTTCAGGAGCAATCTTCCAATTGTATTTTATAAAGAGGACTTTTAGTTGAAATTTACTCCTCAATATACGAAAAAACATCGAGTATATAGGGGTGTGGGCTACCAAAACTAAAGCACTAGCCCGTTGTTTTTCTTTACAAATTGAAAGAAGGGAAACCCCCCTACACACACCCAAAATATATTTCAGGAGCAATCTTCCAATTGTATTTTATAAAGAGGACTTTTGGTTGAAATTTACTCCTCAATATACGAAAAAACATCGAGTATATAGGGGTGTGGGCTACTAAAACTAAAGCACTAGCCCGTTGTTTTTCTTTACAAATTGAAAGAAGGGAAACCCCCCTACACACACCCAAAATATATTTCAGGAGCAATCTTCCAATTGTATTTTATAAAGAGGACTTTTAGTTGAAATTTACTCCTCAATATACGAAAAAACATCGAGTATATAGGGGTGTGGGCTACTAAAACTAAAGCACTAGCCCGTTGTTTTTCTTTACAAATTGAAAGAAGGGAAACCCCCCTACACACACCCAAAATATATTTCAGGAGCAATCTTCCAATTGTATTTTATAAAGAGGACTTTTAGTTGAAATTTACTCCTCAATATACGAAAAAACATCGAGTATATAGGGGTGTGGGCTACTAAAACTAAAGCACTAGCCCGTTGTTTTTCTTTATAAATTGAAAGAAGGGAAACCCCCCTACACACACCCAAAATATATTTCAGGAGCAATCTTCCAATTGTATTTTATAAAGAGGACTTTTAGTTGAAATTTACTCCTCAATATACGAAAAAACATCGAGTATATAGGGGTGTGGGCTACCAAAACTAAAGCACTAGCCCGTTGTTTTTCTTTACAAATTGAAAGAAGGGAAACCCCCCTACACACACCCAAAATATATTTCAGGAGCAATCTTCCAATTGTATTTTATAAAGAGGACTTTTGGTTGAAATTTACTCCTCAATATACGAAAAAACATCGAGTATATAGGGGTGTGGGCTACTAAAACTAAAGCACTAGCCCGTTGTTTTTCTTTACAAATTGAAAGAAGGGAAACCCCCCTACACACACCCAAAATATATTTCAGGAGCAATCTTCCAATTGTATTTTATAAAGAGGACTTTTAGTTGAAATTTACTCCTCAATATACGAAAAAACATCGAGTATATAGGGGTGTGGGCTACTAAAACTAAAGCACTAGCCCGTTGTTTTTCTTTACAAATTGAAAGAAGGGAAACCCCCCTACACACACCCAAAATATATTTCAGGAGCAATCTTCCAATTGTATTTTATAAAGAGGACTTTTAGTTGAAATTTACTCCTCAATATACGAAAAAACATCGAGTATATAGGGGTGTGGGCTACTAAAACTAAAGCACTAGCCCGTTGTTTTTCTTTATAAATTGAAAGAAGGGAAACCCCCCTACACACACCCAAAATATATTTCAGGAGCAATCTTCCAATTGTATTTTATAAAGAGGACTTTTAGTTGAAATTTACTCCTCAATATACGAAAAAACATCGAGTATATAGGGGTGTGGGCTACCAAAACTAAAGCACTAGCCCGTTGTTTTTCTTTACAAATTGAAAGAAGGGAAACCCCCCTACACACACCCAAAATATATTTCAGGAGCAATCTTCCAATTGTATTTTATAAAGAGGACTTTTGGTTGAAATTTACTCCTCAATATACGAAAAAACATCGAGTATATAGGGGTGTGGGCTACTAAAACTAAAGCACTAGCCCGTTGTTTTTCTTTACAAATTGAAAGAAGGGAAACCCCCCTACACACACCCAAAATATATTTCAGGAGCAATCTTCCAATTGTATTTTATAAAGAGGACTTTTAGTTGAAATTTACTCCTCAATATACGAAAAAACATCGAGTATATAGGGGTGTGGGCTACTAAAACTAAAGCACTAGCCCGTTGTTTTTCTTTACAAATTGAAAGAAGGGAAACCCCCCTACACACACCCAAAATATATTTCAGGAGCAATCTTCCAATTGTATTTTATAAAGAGGACTTTTAGTTGAAATTTACTCCTCAATATACGAAAAAACATCGAGTATATAGGGGTGTGGGCTACTAAAACTAAAGCACTAGCCCGTTGTTTTTCTTTATAAATTGAAAGAAGGGAAACCCCCCTACACACACCCAAAATATATTTCAGGAGCAATCTTCCAATTGTATTTTATAAAGAGGACTTTTAGTTGAAATTTACTCCTCAATATACGAAAAAACATCGAGTATATAGGGGTGTGGGCTACCAAAACTAAAGCACTAGCCCGTTGTTTTTCTTTACAAATTGAAAGAAGGGAAACCCCCCTACACACACCCAAAATATATTTCAGGAGCAATCTTCCAATTGTATTTTATAAAGAGGACTTTTGGTTGAAATTTACTCCTCAATATACGAAAAAACATCGAGTATATAGGGGTGTGGGCTACTAAAACTAAAGCACTAGCCCGTTGTTTTTCTTTACAAATTGAAAGAAGGGAAACCCCCCTCCACACACCCAAAATATATTTCAGGAGCAATCTTCCAATTGTATTTTATAAAGAGGACTTTTAGTTGAAATTTACTCCTCAATATACGAAAAAACATCGAGTATATAGGGGTGTGGGCTACTAAAACTAAAGCACTAGCCCGTTGTTTTTCTTTACAAATTGAAAGAAGGGAAACCCCCCTACACACACCCAAAATATATTTCAGGAGCAATCTTCCAATTGTATTTTATAAAGAGGACTTTTAGTTGAAATTTACTCCTCAATATACGAAAAAACATCGAGTATATAGGGGTGTGGGCTACTAAAACTAAAGCACTAGCCCGTTGTTTTTCTTTATAAATTGAAAGAAGGGAAACCCCCCTACACACACCCAAAATATATTTCAGGAGCAATCTTCCAATTGTATTTTATAAAGAGGACTTTTAGTTGAAATTTACTCCTCAATATACGAAAAAACATCGAGTATATAGGGGTGTGGGCTACCAAAACTAAAGCACTAGCCCGTTGTTTTTCTTTACAAATTGAAAGAAGGGAAACCCCCCTACACACACCCAAAATATATTTCAGGAGCAATCTTCCAATTGTATTTTATAAAGAGGACTTTTGGTTGAAATTTACTCCTCAATATACGAAAAAACATCGAGTATATAGGGGTGTGGGCTACTAAAACTAAAGCACTAGCCCGTTGTTTTTCTTTACAAATTGAAAGAAGGGAAACCCCCCTACACACACCCAAAATATATTTCAGGAGCAATCTTCCAATTGTATTTTATAAAGAGGACTTTTAGTTGAAATTTACTCCTCAATATACGAAAAAACATCGAGTATATAGGGGTGTGGGCTACTAAAACTAAAGCACTAGCCCGTTGTTTTTCTTTACAAATTGAAAGAAGGGAAACCCCCCTACACACACCCAAAATATATTTCAGGAGCAATCTTCCAATTGTATTTTATAAAGAGGACTTTTAGTTGAAATTTACTCCTCAATATACGAAAAAACATCGAGTATATAGGGGTGTGGGCTACCAAAACTAAAGCACTAGCCCGTTGTTTTTCTTTACAAATTGAAAGAAGGGAAACCCCCCTACACACACCCAAAATATATTTCAGGAGCAATCTTCCAATTGTATTTTATAAAGAGGACTTTTGGTTGAAATTTACTCCTCAATATACGAAAAAACATCGAGTATATAGGGGTGTGGGCTACTAAAACTAAAGCACTAGCCCGTTGTTTTTCTTTACAAATTGAAAGAAGGGAAACCCCCCTACACACACCCAAAATATATTTCAGGAGCAATCTTCCAATTGTATTTTATAAAGAGGACTTTTAGTTGAAATTTACTCCTCAATATACGAAAAAACATCGATTATATAGGGGTGTGGGCTACTAAAACTAAAGCACTAGCCCGTTGTTTTTCTTTACAAATTGAAAGAAGGGAAACCCCCCTACACACACCCAAAATATATTTCAGGAGCAATCTTCCAATTGTATTTTATAAAGAGGACTTTTAGTTGAAATTTACTCCTCAATATACGAAAAAACATCGAGTATATAGGGGTGTGGGCTACTAAAACTAAAGCACTAGCCCGTTGTTTTTCTTTACAAATTGAAAGAAGGGAAACCCCCCTACACACACCCAAAATATATTTCAGGAGCAATCTTCCAATTGTATTTTATAAAGAGGACTTTTAGTTGAAATTTACTCCTCAATATACGAAAAAACATCGAGTATATAGGGGTGTGGGCTACTAAAACTAAAGCACTAGCCCGTTGTTTTTCTTTATAAATTGAAAGAAGGGAAACCCCCCTACACACACCCAAAATATATTTCAGGAGCAATCTTCCAATTGTATTTTATAAAGAGGACTTTTAGTTGAAATTTACTCCTCAATATACGAAAAAACATCGAGTATATAGGGGTGTGGGCTACCAAAACTAAAGCACTAGCCCGTTGTTTTTCTTTACAAATTGAAAGAAGGGAAACCCCCCTACACACACCCAAAATATATTTCAGGAGCAATCTTCCAATTGTATTTTATAAAGAGGACTTTTGGTTGAAATTTACTCCTCAATATACGAAAAAACATCGAGTATATAGGGGTGTGGGCTACTAAAACTAAAGCACTAGCCCGTTGTTTTTCTTTACAAATTGAAAGAAGGGAAACCCCCCTACACACACCCAAAATATATTTCAGGAGCAATCTTCCAATTGTATTTTATAAAGAGGACTTTTAGTTGAAATTTACTCCTCAATATACGAAAAAACATCGAGTATATAGGGGTGTGGGCTACTAAAACTAAAGCACTAGCCCGTTGTTTTTCTTTACAAATTGAAAGAAGGGAAACCCCCCTACACACACCCAAAATATATTTCAGGAGCAATCTTCCAATTGTATTTTATAAAGAGGACTTTTAGTTGAAATTTACTCCTCAATATACGAAAAAACATCGAGTATATAGGGGTGTGGGCTACTAAAACTAAAGCACTAGCCCGTTGTTTTTCTTTATAAATTGAAAGAAGGGAAACCCCCCTACACACACCCAAAATATATTTCAGGAGCAATCTTCCAATTGTATTTTATAAAGAGGACTTTTAGTTGAAATTTACTCCTCAATATACGAAAAAACATCGAGTATATAGGGGTGTGGGCTACCAAAACTAAAGCACTAGCCCGTTGTTTTTCTTTACAAATTGAAAGAAGGGAAACCCCCCTACACACACCCAAAATATATTTCAGGAGCAATCTTCCAATTGTATTTTATAAAGAGGACTTTTGGTTGAAATTTACTCCTCAATATACGAAAAAACATCGAGTATATAGGGGTGTGGGCTACTAAAACTAAAGCACTAGCCCGTTGTTTTTCTTTACAAATTGAAAGAAGGGAAACCCCCCTACACACACCCAAAATATATTTCAGGAGCAATCTTCCAATTGTATTTTATAAAGAGGACTTTTAGTTGAAATTTACTCCTCAATATACGAAAAAACATCGAGTATATAGGGGTGTGGGCTACTAAAACTAAAGCACTAGCCCGTTGTTTTTCTTTACAAATTGAAAGAAGGGAAACCCCCCTACACACACCCAAAATATATTTCAGGAGCAATCTTCCAATTGCATTTTATAAAGAGGACTTTTAGTTGAAATTTACTCCTCAATATACGAAAAAACATCGAGTATATAGGGGTGTGGGCTACTAAAACTAAAGCACTAGCCCGTTGTTTTTCTTTATAAATTGAAAGAAGGGAAACCCCCCTACACACACCCAAAATATATTTCAGGAGCAATCTTCCAATTGTATTTTATAAAGAGGACTTTTAGTTGAAATTTACTCCTCAATATACGAAAAAACATCGAGTATATAGGGGTGTGGGCTACCAAAACTAAAGCACTAGCCCGTTGTTTTTCTTTACAAATTGAAAGAAGGGAAACCCCCCTACACACACCCAAAATATATTTCAGGAGCAATCTTCCAATTGTATTTTATAAAGAGGACTTTTGGTTGAAATTTACTCCTCAATATACGAAAAAACATCGAGTATATAGGGGTGTGGGCTACTAAAACTAAAGCACTAGCCCGTTGTTTTTCTTTACAAATTGAAAGAAGGGAAACCCCCCTACACACACCCAAAATATATTTCAGGAGCAATCTTCCAATTGTATTTTATAAAGAGGACTTTTAGTTGAAATTTACTCCTCAATATACGAAAAAACATCGAGTATATAGGGGTGTGGGCTACTAAAACTAAAGCACTAGCCCGTTGTTTTTCTTTACAAATTGAAAGAAGGGAAACCCCCCTACACACACCCAAAATATATTTCAGGAGCAATCTTCCAATTGTATTTTATAAAGAGGACTTTTAGTTGAAATTTACTCCTCAATATACGAAAAAACATCGAGTATATAGGGGTGTGGGCTACTAAAACTAAAGCACTAGCCCGTTGTTTTTCTTTATAAATTGAAAGAAGGGAAACCCCCCTACACACACCCAAAATATATTTCAGGAGCAATCTTCCAATTGTATTTTATAAAGAGGACTTTTAGTTGAAATTTACTCCTCAATATACGAAAAAACATCGAGTATATAGGGGTGTGGGCTACCAAAACTAAAGCACTAGCCCGTTGTTTTTCTTTACAAATTGAAAGAAGGGAAACCCCCCTACACACACCCAAAATATATTTCAGGAGCAATCTTCCAATTGTATTTTATAAAGAGGACTTTTGGTTGAAATTTACTCCTCAATATACGAAAAAACATCGAGTATATAGGGGTGTGGGCTACTAAAACTAAAGCACTAGCCCGTTGTTTTTCTTTACAAATTGAAAGAAGGGAAACCCCCCTACACACACCCAAAATATATTTCAGGAGCAATCTTCCAATTGTATTTTATAAAGAGGACTTTTAGTTGAAATTTACTCCTCAATATACGAAAAAACATCGAGTATATAGGGGTGTGGGCTACTAAAACTAAAGCACTAGCCCGTTGTTTTTCTTTACAAATTGAAAGAAGGGAAACCCCCCTACACACACCCAAAATATATTTCAGGAGCAATCTTCCAATTGTATTTTATAAAGAGGACTTTTAGTTGAAATTTACTCCTCAATATACGAAAAAACATCGAGTATATAGGGGTGTGGGCTACCAAAACTAAAGCACTAGCCCGTTGTTTTTCTTTACAAATTGAAAGAAGGGAAACCCCCCTACACACACCCAAAATATATTTCAGGAGCAATCTTCCAATTGTATTTTATAAAGAGGACTTTTGGTTGAAATTTACTCCTCAATATACGAAAAAACATCGAGTATATAGGGGTGTGGGCTACTAAAACTAAAGCACTAGCCCGTTGTTTTTCTTTACAAATTGAAAGAAGGGAAACCCCCCTACACACACCCAAAATATATTTCAGGAGCAATCTTCCAATTGTATTTTATAAAGAGGACTTTTAGTTGAAATTTACTCCTCAATATACGAAAAAACATCGATTATATAGGGGTGTGGGCTACTAAAACTAAAGCACTAGCCCGTTGTTTTTCTTTACAAATTGAAAGAAGGGAAACCCCCCTACACACACCCAAAATATATTTCAGGAGCAATCTTCCAATTGTATTTTATAAAGAGGACTTTTAGTTGAAATTTACTCCTCAATATACGAAAAAACATCGAGTATATAGGGGTGTGGGCTACTAAAACTAAAGCACTAGCCCGTTGTTTTTCTTTATAAATTGAAAGAAGGGAAACCCCCCTACACACACCCAAAATATATTTCAGGAGCAATCTTCCAATTGTATTTTATAAAGAGGACTTTTAGTTGAAATTTACTCCTCAATATACGAAAAAACATCGAGTATATAGGGGTGTGGGCTACTAAAACTAAAGCACTAGCCCGTTGTTTTTCTTTATAAATTGAAAGAAGGGAAACCCCCCTACACACACCCAAAATATATTTCAGGAGCAATCTTCCAATTGTATTTTATAAAGAGGACTTTTAGTTGAAATTTACTCCTCAATATACGAAAAAACATCGAGTATATAGGGGTGTGGGCTACCAAAACTAAAGCACTAGCCCGTTGTTTTTCTTTACAAATTGAAAGAAGGGAAACCCCCCTACACACACCCAAAATATATTTCAGGAGCAATCTTCCAATTGTATTTTATAAAGAGGACTTTTGGTTGAAATTTACTCCTCAATATACGAAAAAACATCGAGTATATAGGGGTGTGGGCTACTAAAACTAAAGCACTAGCCCGTTGTTTTTCTTTACAAATTGAAAGAAGGGAAACCCCCCTACACACACCCAAAATATATTTCAGGAGCAATCTTCCAATTGTATTTTATAAAGAGGACTTTTAGTTGAAATTTACTCCTCAATATACGAAAAAACATCGAGTATATAGGGGTGTGGGCTACTAAAACTAAAGCACTAGCCCGTTGTTTTTCTTTACAAATTGAAAGAAGGGAAACCCCCCTACACACACCCAAAATATATTTCAGGAGCAATCTTCCAATTGTATTTTATAAAGAGGACTTTTAGTTGAAATTTACTCCTCAATATACGAAAAAACATCGAGTATATAGGGGTGTGGGCTACTAAAACTAAAGCACTAGCCCGTTGTTTTTCTTTATAAATTGAAAGAAGGGAAACCCCCCTACACACACCCAAAATATATTTCAGGAGCAATCTTCCAATTGTATTTTATAAAGAGGACTTTTAGTTGAAATTTACTCCTCAATATACGAAAAAACATCGAGTATATAGGGGTGTGGGCTACCAAAACTAAAGCACTAGCCCGTTGTTTTTCTTTACAAATTGAAAGAAGGGAAACCCCCCTACACACACCCAAAATATATTTCAGGAGCAATCTTCCAATTGTATTTTATAAAGAGGACTTTTGGTTGAAATTTACTCCTCAATATACGAAAAAACATCGAGTATATAGGGGTGTGGGCTACTAAAACTAAAGCACTAGCCCGTTGTTTTTCTTTACAAATTGAAAGAAGGGAAACCCCCCTACACACACCCAAAATATATTTCAGGAGCAATCTTCCAATTGTATTTTATAAAGAGGACTTTTAGTTGAAATTTACTCCTCAATATACGAAAAAACATCGAGTATATAGGGGTGTGGGCTACTAAAACTAAAGCACTAGCCCGTTGTTTTTCTTTACAAATTGAAAGAAGGGAAACCCCCCTACACACACCCAAAATATATTTCAGGAGCAATCTTCCAATTGTATTTTATAAAGAGGACTTTTAGTTGAAATTTACTCCTCAATATACGAAAAAACATCGAGTATATAGGGGTGTGGGCTACCAAAACTAAAGCACTAGCCCGTTGTTTTTCTTTACAAATTGAAAGAAGGGAAACCCCCCTACACACACCCAAAATATATTTCAGGAGCAATCTTCCAATTGTATTTTATAAAGAGGACTTTTGGTTGAAATTTACTCCTCAATATACGAAAAAACATCGAGTATATAGGGGTGTGGGCTACTAAAACTAAAGCACTAGCCCGTTGTTTTTCTTTACAAATTGAAAGAAGGGAAACCCCCCTACACACACCCAAAATATATTTCAGGAGCAATCTTCCAATTGTATTTTATAAAGAGGACTTTTAGTTGAAATTTACTCCTCAATATACGAAAAAACATCGATTATATAGGGGTGTGGGCTACTAAAACTAAAGCACTAGCCCGTTGTTTTTCTTTACAAATTGAAAGAAGGGAAACCCCCCTACACACACCCAAAATATATTTCAGGAGCAATCTTCCAATTGTATTTTATAAAGAGGACTTTTAGTTGAAATTTACTCCTCAATATACGAAAAAACATCGAGTATATAGGGGTGTGGGCTACTAAAACTAAAGCACTAGCCCGTTGTTTTTCTTTATAAATTGAAAGAAGGGAAACCCCCCTACACACACCCAAAATATATTTCAGGAGCAATCTTCCAATTGTATTTTATAAAGAGGACTTTTAGTTGAAATTTACTCCTCAATATACGAAAAAACATCGAGTATATAGGGGTGTGGGCTACTAAAACTAAAGCACTAGCCCGTTGTTTTTCTTTATAAATTGAAAGAAGGGAAACCCCCCTACACACACCCAAAATATATTTCAGGAGCAATCTTCCAATTGTATTTTATAAAGAGGACTTTTAGTTGAAATTTACTCCTCAATATACGAAAAAACATCGAGTATATAGGGGTGTGGGCTACCAAAACTAAAGCACTAGCCCGTTGTTTTTCTTTACAAATTGAAAGAAGGGAAACCCCCCTACACACACCCAAAATATATTTCAGGAGCAATCTTCCAATTGTATTTTATAAAGAGGACTTTTGGTTGAAATTTACTCCTCAATATACGAAAAAACATCGAGTATATAGGGGTGTGGGCTACTAAAACTAAAGCACTAGCCCGTTGTTTTTCTTTACAAATTGAAAGAAGGGAAACCCCCCTACACACACCCAAAATATATTTCAGGAGCAATCTTCCAATTGTATTTTATAAAGAGGACTTTTAGTTGAAATTTACTCCTCAATATACAAAAAAACATCGAGTATATAGGGGTGTGGGCTACTAAAACTAAAGCACTAGCCCGTTGTTTTTCTTTACAAATTGAAAGAAGGGAAACCCCACCTGAGGTCTCACAGGCCTAATTCATTCCCCATAGACTCGTGTGTTAAATTGGCACTTTAAAAAATTCATAAAAAATAAGGATGAAATTCGGGGGTCGAATGTTTACTACCAGTGGATAGGATATATATCTGGCAATCCATATCTGACCAGAAAAGGGTCCTTCGACTGGCTCATTTTAAAAATAAATTGGCGTGTTTGAAGACATCGTCGGGGGGAGCAGATTCATCACCTCAAACAGCAAAATAGCCCTAATCCTTCCGCCAGTCAAAATACAGTCCAAAATTGGTGATATTTCTTCCCAATTTGGGAAAAGGAAGTTCAGTAATTACCAAAAATAGAATCAGTGTTAGATGGAAAATCATATGCATACACTTTGTCAATCAGCCATATCAAAATTAAAAAAAATGGCAATGGGTTGGCTCGAATGAATATCTATGGCCTGCCACTAGTGATTAGGCCCGTGTAGCCCTGACCCCGTTTGTTTGATTTCTACAAGAATGCACGCTTCTCTTCTTGCGCAAAATCCTGTATCTGATCTATCTTATATCGCGATATTGTTGGCTGGAACTGTTGGCTGGCTTGCTGTTGGCTGGCTTATTGTTGGCTCACTTGACATAGGCAAAGTGCCTGTGTCAGAAAATTGCCGGAAATCGTAAAAACTTGCCTAAAATGTCTCTTTTTGAAAGTTCATCCATGGTCTGGAAAAAAATGTTATAATTTATGTAGACGTATACCGTAAACAAATACATCCTCGATCACTAAAATGAAGTGTTTGCTAAGCTTTTATATCTCAGACCGCGTTACCATGGCAACTTGGGAAAACCTTTATTTTTTACTAATAAAATTCTGGTTTTAAGGGTCATTTTAGAGACATAAAACTAACCATATTTTGAAGTATTGGGTTTAAATTTCACATAAAACAGAATTATCTATGTTTATACTTTCGTATATGAATATTCATATTTATTGTAGAATCTTAGTTTTTGATTGGTCAATGTTTCAGTCATGGATAATAACTGAGCGTTAAAAAATCTGAAAATGCGCATTTTATCGGCAACCAACAAGCAAGATGGCGGAACACATTAAGTTGGCGCTATGCACGTACGTGGAGATCGAGAACGTCAACTCCTCACTGGGAATTCATTCATATAGATCGGATATAAATATATGAGAAATGGGTGCGAAGACTTGTTTTAGACTCTAAAATAATATTTGATTCTGCCTATCTGTACAATCGTATTTTTGTAGGATTAGTAATAGAAACTAAGATTAAAATAAATATTTAAATTGAAATATTAATGTATTCTAACCTAAATGACATTCTGAAAAAATACGCGAATGCAATCGTTCCATTGATTTTAAGAAATGCCTAAAAAAGACTACGGTAGTAATGGACCACGCCCCCTAGACAAGAACCTTGTCAGAGCAAGGCCGGGCACTTTAAAGGTCAAATCTACCCCAGAAAAATGTTGATTTGAATCAATAGAGAAAAGTCAAACAAGCATAACGCTATATTTTTTATAAAAATCTGATGTAAAATGAGTAAGTTGTGACATTTTAAACTTTCGTTTATTTTTCACAAAAAAGTTAGGCCCCACAACTCAGTGATATGCAAATGAGAGAGTCCATGATTCCCTTACTATTTCTTTTGTTTCTTATTTTTTGAATTGAACAAAAACCAACTTGAATGAACCATAAAATATTAAAACAATGTAATTCCACGTGTTTCACATGACATGCAATGAGGAGAAAATTAAACTATTTCATACTACTGGTATACCGTAGTGAGTGGGTGATATCATCAGTCCCCTCATTTGCAAACTGACCAGGATGTGCATATAACTGTTTTGTGAAATTAAGAATTAAGCGAAAGTTTAAGAACTCATAACTTTCTTATTTCACATCCGATTTTGATGAAATTTTCATTGTTATGCTTGTTGGATTTTTCTCTTTTTATTCAAATCAACATTTTGTTGGGGTGGACTTGTCTTTTAAAGGACAATTCCACTCCATCTTAAACTTGATTTGAATAAAAAGAGAAAAATCTAACAAGCATAACACTGAAAATTTCATCGAAATCGGATGTAAAATAAGAAAGTTGTGACATTTTTAAGTTTCGCTTAATTTCACAAAATAGTTACATTCACATCCTAGTCGGTATGCAAATGACGGAACTATTTTCATTTGTATTTTATTGTACGAAATATTATAATTTTCACCTCACTGTCCTGTGAAACGAAGTTAAATTTTTCCCTGAACACGAGGAATTACCACTGTTAAACATTTTATGGTTAAGTCAAGTTGGTCTTTATTGTCAAATCGGTAAAAATTGAAATATTGTCAAATTTAAACAATAAAAAACAAAAGAAATAGTGAGTGAGGGACATCATCGATCCTCTCATTTACATGTGACAAAATCGTGCATATATATATAACTATTTTTTAAAAATAAGCGAACTTTAAAATGTCATAACTTTCTTATTTTGCATCCGATTTTGATGAAACTTCAGCATTAAGCTTAATTGTTTGATTTTTCTCTATTGATTCATATCAACAATTTTCTGAGGTGGACTTGACCTTTAAATGTAGGTCTATTTAAATCTTTTGAAAGACTACTAGAATTATGAATTCTATTATTCTTGATGACGTATCTACATTGCCGAACTCGATTAGCTATTCCACTGTACTTTAATCAAATATCAATTACATATTTTTTTTTTATAGTCTAAACCCGGAGGATAATCGGATTCTATAACCAGCTATAGGGTCGCGGAGCGGTCTTAAAAATGAAGGGGGAGAGGGGGGTTGACCATGAAATAAACACAATCAGATGGTAATTTTTACGTTCATGTACATAAAAAAAGTGGGGCTTACATGGTCTGCGGCCCCTAACAAAAATTCAGTGTCTACAAAAACTATAAAAAATTAAAAGAAAAACAAAAGAAAAGCAGGAGCGGTGAAATATAATATTATTTCTGAATATCATGCCAAAACAGGGGCCGTGGAACGGGTTTCAAAGGGGGGGGGGGGCATGCAAAATATCACAATCCTGTGGTCATTTTTACGTTTTTGTACACGGTTTGGAAAAACCAGCCACCCCCCCCCGCGCTTCCGTGGCCCCTGCAAAATCTATCACAAACTGAGATTTTAATTTTGAAAGGATATTTGCTCGCTTTTCAGTAAGATTATGATCCATATGCCACGTTCTGCTTGTCAGTATAAATATAAGTGTAGACAAAGTGTAGACAATCGATGAATGACGCAGGACATTATTTTGCTTCCGAAGCAATGTGATAAATACCAAAGCTCAAGGAAAGAGGATTTCCTATACGTCATTTATTGATTTCATGAGCTCCCATCAAACTGTAGATACACATATCACCCTCGAACACACGCCCATCATATAGTTGAATTTAAATTTGAATTTGAATTTATTAACAAACTTCATTCATATGGCATGAATATTTTGTTTTAAAATATATACAATGATAACATAAACAAAAAAAATCATAACTGTATGTCGTATAAATCAGTAATACATCAATACATAGATTTCCAATTATTATAAAGATCCCCAACCCTTCCTTATATACCTTGGTCACATTTGTTCTACGGCGGCCGTACGGCGAGTCGAAAACAGCCGTTTTAAATTTTTTTTGTACCAGCTACATATAGGTGGTTTGAATAAAAATGAATAAAACTTTGTTTTTTATTTCTTCTTCTACTACTCTATCACTATCGACTATCTCACCTAGTTCTAAACAATTCTTATTCACATCCAAATATATGTTAAATCCCTAAGAAGGTGTTGCAGATTTCCTAGCCAGCATTCGCAATTATTCTCAATTATCTTTTTGTTTTCGTCAAAGGAGTGATGTAGCAAAGAATCTTCATCTATACTTCTCATTCGAGCATAATATTTTCCCAAGTTTCCGCTAATTTGTGTTATCAGTGGATACATTCCAACTTCTGCAAGTATTGCTAAGTGGCTGCTCCTTTTGTTAATTCCTAAGACATTTCTTAACCATTGAAACTGGACACATTGAATATCATTTCTCAAATTCAACTTTGAATTACCAAATGCAAGCTCCGCTAACTGTTTAAAGTTGACGGTATAAAAGCGCCCCATACCTCCGAACCATATAAGAGTATTGGTTTTTATTAAAGAGTCAAATATTCGTGATGCGGTTTTTATATTTGGAAGATTGTAACCAAGGGATTGAAATAATTTGAATAATACTCTCTTGGCTTTATCTGCCAGATTAACTCTTGTATCTTTAAATGAACCGCAGTTATTGAAAACTAAACCTAAATATGTTGCATGTTTAACAACTTCAATGTTCTGACCGTTTACCTCGAAAGCCTGATCTTTCAAATTTTTTCCATTCTTGTTACAAATCATCATTTTTGTTTTGTCAGTATTAACATTCAACAGCCATTTATCACAGTAAATACCAAGTCTATTTAACAATGTTTGCATTCCACACCTTGATTTTGATACCAATACAATGGCATTTGCATACATTAAACAGTTGACTAACTTTCCATTCAACTCAACTGGATCAGTGTCAGTAACTCATGAGGCAAGTCATTTAGATAGAGGTTGAAAAGGGTGGGACTTAATGTACACCCTTGTTTTACACCACAATTGCTATACCAAAACTCTCAGTAATCCCTTCATTCAGCTTTACACTCAACTTTAGTTTTTTATACATATTAGTTACAATCTCATAAAAATTGCCTCCTATACCATATTTCAGCATTTTATAAAACAGACCCTTCCTTCATATACTATCGAATGCTTTTTGCAGGTAGATGGTCTTTAATTTAAATATGTGATCTGATGTTCGATGGCCTTCCTTGAAACCTATTTGATTATTAACATAAATATTATCCATGAGATATTTCACAAGGCGTTTATTTAGAATACTACAAAATAATTTTCCAATGGAGCTTGAAAGGGATATTCATCGATAGTTTGCAGGGTTGGTTTTAGACCCTGTTTTGTACAATGGTATAATATAACTTTCTGACCATTTTTTGAGGAAAGTTTCCACTGACGAGGATCAAGTTGAACATTTTTGCTAACACTGGTGAAAAATTGTATATACCTGCTTTTAACATTTTATTTAGAATCGCATCACAACCAGGTGCTTTCTTTGGTTTAAGTTTTTTTATACATGCCATGACTTCGGGAGATGATATAGAAAAATCCAACGAACTAAAGGATCTTTTCAGATGTTCTTCATTTAGTTGACCCTCAATCACCCGTTGATTCTCAGTAAGTGAGTAGTCCTTATTCATTAATTTGCGGAAGTAAGTATACCACTCTATATGTGAAATCTTTCCCGAAATATCCCTTCTTTCCGTATGCAGTTCATTCAAATCATATATACTCCACCATTCTTTTGTGTTAGTGCTTTGCATGTTTTCTAACTTTGTTAACATATTTTCTCTGCTTTCTCTAACATTTGTTTTGAGTTTTTTCTTGAATAATTTCCTAAACGTATAATACGTATTTCTCAATTGACAATCGAACGGTTTCTTACATACTTCCCGACACAATTTCTGAACCCTTTTCCTAAGTGCTTCTGTTTCTCTATCACTTTGAAACTGTTTACATTTTCTTCGTAAATTCTGTTTCTTCCTTGGTATTTGAGCTGAATCAGCCACGTGTAAAATACAGTCAGTCAGCTCGTTCACCGCAGTATCTATTCCGTTTTCATCTAGTTGACAGTTGACCGATATGTAATCATTAAGTTATGTTCAGTTTCAAGAAGGGCTTCCGAAATCTAAGACACGTAAATGTACACTCTGCTAATAAAGTTTTAAAATGCGTTATATTGTATCATTAGGTAATCATGAAATGACCGAAAACATTGTGTCAAATACATATGGAAGGGTATTTTGGTCATATAAAAGTCTTTAAATGAAATAAGTACAGGTATATACCTTTAGCAATTTGCTATCAGAAAATAGTGGGTCTGTGTGTGAACGAAAAGCTCAATTATGCGAATAGGACGAAATATTTTGCAGTAATAACAGTCTATCTATACAGTGCGTATCCAAAAAAAGTTTACACTTAGAAAAAATCCTGTAAAATTATACTTTTGGAATATCCTGAAGATTTTTCCACATTTTAACATTGGTACAGATCCATTTAAAGGAGAACGAAACTCTTGGAGCAAGTTAGCTTTTGTGAAAGCAGAAAAATCAAAGAATAAGATCAAAAAAGTTTGAGTAAAATAGGACTAGCAATAGAAGAGTTATGAGCATTTGAATGTCGAGATCACTAATGCTATGGTGATCCTCCCATTGGCAATGCGACCAAGATCTATGATGTCACAGATGAACAACTCTCCCCTTTTGGACACTGAAAATATACCTCAAAACATCTCTTTTTGCTCATTCTAATCATATGACAAACGATTCATCAATGATATAATGTTGTGAAACCTCTGTACTTGTCCTCTCATAAAGAGAACACCTCACCTTGTGATAGACTCTATAAAAGTGAGAATATAAGTGAAATAAGTACTAAAGTAATGAGGGAGTTGTACGTGTGTGACATCACAGATCTTGGTCGCATTGCCAATGGGAGGATCTACATGGCATTAGTGATCTCAATATTCAAATGCTCATAACTTTCTTATCATTATTCATTCAATCTTCCTCAAACTTTCAACAATATGTTTCTTTGATTTTTCTCTTTGATATGGATTCAGCTGGTTTCAAGGGTTTCATTCTCCTTTAAGCAAATGACGATATAACTGTTGAAAAATATTTCCGCTTGAGTGAGTAACCACTTACTTTTGAAAAGTTAGTGAAAATGATTTGCGCAGAACTTTGAAATAGTAAATGTGAATGAAATTAGACCTTAATCATGAAGAACACGTGGAATTTAGCTAGTTAAATTGATTTGAAGATATATTTTACCTTATTAACTTGTTTCCTTGCCCAAAACACTTCAAAGAGTGCATTGCGCCCCATCCCACTCCCCCACACAACGAGGCCATCGTGACGATATTTGCTTTACACTGAGCTGTGATTTACATGAAATGGCTTAGGCTTGATTTTCATTTTGTTAATCATTGTCAAGCTTGGGAAAAGTGTGAAGAAACAAGTTTTAAATGAAAAATGAAATGTAAACCCACTTTAAATGATAAAAACTTAGTGAAAAAATGCTGGAGATGTCTGATATAAACTTTTGTTCAGATTAAGTTAGGTCCTCAGATCCAGCTGGAACAAAAAGGGTAAAGGCTGTGCTTACTAAGTGTTGAATTTCAATTTGGGTGGCAAAATTGTTACAAAATGCTTGAATGTATCAGTTTTATGTCAATTGACTAAAAGTGCAAGGGAAATGTATGAGAAATGTTTCGCAGGGTAAGTTTGATTTCGCACTTTCCCCTTGACACAGCGTGAAAATGGGCATTTCTGCGAGCTTTACAAAAATGGACAGTGCTCACTCAAGTGTAACATTCTGTCAAAACTTTTACTTTCATTGGATAGATGAGACCCAAACCCAAGATTTTATGTGAAAAATTACCCACATGTTGTATATTTTTTAATTCCCAGGGCTTTTTTAAAGTGTAAACTTTTTTTTGATACGCACTGTATATCAAAAAGTCTCTATCTACTAGTAAGAATTAAACCTATTGATTGTCAGTATTAAGTACAGAAAAAAAGCAGAATACTGATAGTTTCATACAAAAGACTGATTGAGTTTTATTTGATGTCCTAAGGTATTTTTTGAAAATATCAATTTCCTCACCAAAATACAGATTTTCAGCTTTTCAAGTTCTAAAATGTTTTTGTTCAGATCGGAACTCCTCGATTCAATGATGTAACATTAAAATTTTCTTTATCTGTCTTTTTATTTATGTTTTTTTATAATAAAAATTTGTGGCATTTGTGAGTCATCATGGATTGGTTTTAATATGATGATTTTTTTTTTAAATTATCAATATAAAAAAAACATGTGATTGAAAAAAAGAAAAAAGAATTAGACCTATTATTAGTAAATCAACTGCCATGATTTCCTAACAAATCACCGGTCCACTGTATGTGGAAAAAGCTTCCAAAACCAATTATAATAAATGGCAAACATTACAAAGTGGTTAACTATCTCCATGCAAGTTTATTCTTCGCTTGATGGACAATCTCAAAACTCGTTGGGCAATAGACTTCGCCGTTGTCACGTTCGAGTCATTCGGTCCACCGTGCAAGAAGACGACGGTCTGGAATCTGGATAATGACCAACTGGCTTTGAACTGCCCCAAAACTTAATATGGCATAAGACGTTTCTTCATTGTTTTAAGGCGAAAATCCACGGAACAAGTAATATCATATACATCCCTGCCTTCAGAAAGAAGCTTATATAATATCACTTTAGCTCAGCACTTTATCATGATTAGCCCCTTCAATGCTGCATATGCTACCCCCACACAATCTCCCATCCCACTATTTTTCACATCGGTTTTTCTCGTACTCATAGGCCTAAAGGCCACCGCACACCTTACGACTGGTCTGCGACCCGATTTCAGAATAAAATGTAATAGAATTCGATGCTAATTATTGAGACTTGGAATATCTTACTGTGTAATGTTCGAAATCATCGTACGAATACCTATGATCAAATTTGTGACTATGCTATCATCCTTCCTAGAATAAAAGCGAATTTAATATCTAGTCGTAATGACGTCATAGCAGTCTTACGATTGGCTACGATTTGAACCTAATTTTGACTTTACTCCAAAATAAGGGCTTGCAATCTTTCAAAATTGTTATAATATTACTACTTCAATTAATTTCAACCTCAGATAAAATGATATGTTCCATTCACATCTTCAGAAAATGAGCAAAATGCGATTTGTTCCTAAATCGGGTCGCAGACCAGTCGTAAGGTGTGCGGTCGCCTTTTAAAAGTTGTTGGCCTATCTAAGCATTAGGCCCAGTGGCGTACCGTGGGTCAAGGCATTGGGGGGCACCAGCAAAAAATTTGAGTCACTAAGTGAGCGCGCGAAGCGCGCCCAGTTGCCAGGTATACCTAATAGAGACATTTTAAGGACAGTGCCATTAAACGGATATGTCTCTCACTGGTCAAATAATGCGAGCGCGAAGCGCGAGCTTAAAATTTTTTATATTTAGACCTAAAAAGGGACATTATAATCAATCTTTTGTAATCATGATATGTACCTGTCTCGCTAAATAATGCGAGCGCGAAGCGCGAGCTGAAATTTTTGTAAATATTGACCCCCAAACAGGAAGATTTTAAGGACTATATTTTAGGAATCCATTAAGAGTATACACATCTCACCAAAGTCATCTAATGCGAGTGCCAATAAGCGCTTGCTGATTTTGTTAGAACTACATTTAAACATGCACATAAAGCACTTGTAATAATGATTAACATCCCCATCTCACTAATCAAATCATGCGAGCGCGAAGCGCGAGCTGAAAATTTAGGAAATTCAGACCTGAAGAGGGGCATTCTAAGGCTTGTTTGTAGAAATTCACAAAGACCATACGTAGTTCACTAACCAAATGATGCGAGCGCGAAGCGCGAGCTGAAAATTTTGATATTCAGATTAGAAAGAGGGACATTTAAGGACTGATTCTAGGAATTCATGGAGAGCAGACATATTTCACCAATCCACTACTGCGAACGTAAGCACGGACAGGAAATGTTTTATATCAAGACCTTAAAATGGGGCAATCACTTTAAGTAGTCATGAAAAAGAAGCGTACTATTGTACATATAACAATAACTCGAAGTGCGAGGAAATATATTTGGCAGTTTGGTGTATATTGACTTGAAAACGGTTGGTTTTAGTATTACAGGATTATATATCTCGGTAAACAGACAATGCGAGCACCAGGAACAATGAAGACATAGGCCCTGAGCAAATCATGTTTCATAAAGTTATGAAAAAAAAATTGTTTCTTATGTAATATAATGTAACATAATTATGATATAATATAACATTATAATGAACAATAATGTCTTCTTTCCCACTACGTTTCTTTTCCTTTCCCCCTCTTTTTCTCCTTTTCCCCGTTTTTTTTTTTTTTTTTTTTGGTCAGCCGATTGGGGGGGCACGTGCCCCCCCATGCCCCCCCGTAGTTACGCCACTGATTAGGCCTATATGAATGCATTAATTACGTTTGTCGTTGATCTATGTTTTTATTTACATGTAGGCCTATTTGTTAGTTTTTTCTATTGTATGTTTGTAACTTTTACGGTGTACTGGACTCCTCGAAAGAATAGCCTGTGATTGAAGACGGCCATCCATCCCCGAGTAGAGTATAAAAAATATAAATAAATGAATAAATATCTAAAAGGGTTCGGCCTATGCCATAATTCAAATTGTTAAAGCGGGCCGTTCAGCCTGACAAAAAGTTTATTGTAAAAATAGTTAAAATATTGACAAATATTTAAATGGACCTGATGCGTATAATGATGTGAATTCATTATATTGAAAAGATATCATTTTATATCATTGTTTTTTTTTTCAGTTAACATTTTCCATGAAATTGCCCAGAAAATTATACAGGTCAAAATTATCATCAAGAAAGATATCCGATATATCTTGGTAAAGTCACGAGAATTTGCACTTTTTTGTACTTCCGGGCACAGACCTCGGTTCACGTAACGTAAACCTTGCACATGTATGCGTACCGTAGAGCTGAGTCAGTCGAACATCGAGAGGACAGAGCCGTAATTTGCACCAAAAAACGAAATAATGTCTGCGTTTCGTCAAGTTATTACTTCTGCAAGCAGGAATTTCCTGGTATCCACCGCCAGGAATGCTCTGACTGTCCCTTCCATGACAAGATGTCTTGCAACAGGTATGAAGATCCGTTTTGTTCTTGCTGCATGCATGCTGCTGTCTCGTGAGCGCCAGCGGTGACGGCAGTGAATTTCAGCCCGGTCGGTCGGCTAAGCCGTTTTGTAAACATCAATCAGACACCACCGCCCTCGCTGTTTGTTAGTCGTGTACGCCGTGGCCGTACGGCTAACTCAGCTTCAAAGACAATGTCAATGACACATGCGTGTAATTTTCACAGGCTCAGGCCAGGCTTAACAGCTGAAATCCGTCTGTTTGGAATTTTAATAGGAAAAGTACATGTAGATCTAATTCAGCTCAGTTGACCATGAATCCTGATGAAAAGTGTAATAATGTTTGTTGTATAACTATGTACTAGTATAAACACCTGGGCCCAGGCAGAAAAAATAATAAAAAATATTCAATTGGTCAAGGCCAAGCCCCAGCCAAACAGAAGTCAGAGGCTTGTTTTGATTTACCTTGACTGATGTTCGTGTAGGCTCCACACTCCACTTCACTACGCTACACCTACTCGAACATCAAGCCTTACAAAACTCGCTCTGATACTCCCAGTGACAAAGGTGTCACGTACATTAATGTGTATAAAACGTACCATTCATTGCAACAACACAACCTTAAAAACAATAAAAAACTCATCTTAAGTTTCATTCTAATTTCACTCGGTTTCCATCCTCCGATCAGTCTAAAAATTGGTGATTTAATCCAAGGCTCCACATAAACTTTTTTTGGTGGTGGCCCTTTCGGGCTACCAAAACATTCATAGATCTATAATATTTTTTGGTGGCCCGATGTGAAAGTTTGGTGGCCTGAAAAAAATAAAGAAAAACATTTAAAATGAATAAATATGAATAATGACCCTCTGTTTCAAAGTCCGAAGACTAATCCACTGGGCCACAATGCTCTAAATATGCTGCAAAATTAGAGTAATGGCTAATGCATAAAAGGGGGAAACAAAAAATAATAATTTTCAAAAAATATAATCCAAAAAGGAATGAAAAATAAGTTAAAAAGAAGAGAAATAAAACAAAAGAAAAAAAGAGATGAAAAAATTTAGAGAAAAGAAAAGAAACAAAGAATATAAAAGAAAAATGAATAAAACAGAATGAAAAAAAATAGGGGGAGGGGGAAAAATCTTAAGAAGCCATTACAAATACTTTTGAACAGCTGTGGCAAGCCTTTTCTGACTGGAATATAATTAAAAGCCAAGCAAATCATTTTCACTTGCCTTTTGGGAATTGGGTATTTCTATTATCCTTTAGTTTTTTTTTTTAATTATTTTCTGTCAGCAGCAGTAGCCACATATTTTGTAATCAGGCAAAGTCAATGGGAAGGAGAATAAATAGTTTAACCACTGTAAAAAAAATTAAAAAATTAAAAATAACAATAAGTAGGAAGCAGGGCAAAAGTTATCTCTGGAAAAAAAAGGGTGAGAAAAGTCCTTCCCTATATACACTGTATGCCAAAATATTGGAAAAGTCCACACTTCATATCAATGAAATGCCTTCCCAAAGTATTTACTTTTTCAAGAGTGGTTTAAAGGGATGTTCCAAGCTGTGAATAATAGGATTTAAACAGATTAAGAAAAATCAGACAAACAAAACACCGACAATTTGATCAAAATCGGACTAGGAATAACAAAGTTATGGCATTTTAAAAGATTTGCATTATTCCGGTGAAACAGTTCTAGGCAAGTTTTCATGAATATTCAATGAGCAACTTGATGATGTTATATCCCCACTTGTTTTTAGTATTTTATATGAAATTAGATTTATTCAAAGTTTTTTCTACCAAGAACTGAAAAATAAAGAAAAAGGAAAGTGGGGATGTGACATCATCAGCCCACCTAATGAATATTCATGATGATGTGCATATAACTGTTTTCACTAAATGTTGATAAACTTTAAATACAATAACTTTGTTATTTGTGATCCGATTTTGATAAAATCTTTTCAGCATTTTGCTCTGTGAATTTTACTCTATTTATTTAGATATAAATATTTTCAGCCTGGACCATCCCTTTAAATAAACAATGTTAAACATTAAATGAATTTGTAAACAAACAGGACAAACTGCGATGCGAATCCATGCGCTGAATCATGAAAAAGAATTGGCTCTCGAAAACTGAAAATGGCTCTGGTAAAATGAAAAATGGCCCTCAAATTTTTTTTCAAAATGGCTTCCTAAAAATAAAAAAGTAATTTCAACACTGAAAGTGACATATTCCATTTCTTTTCTTTAATCAAATCTAATAACTGTAACCAAGTGAATATTTAGTTAATTTTCTTTTTATTTTCAAAATTTGCTAATGTCGGGTCCAATTTAAACTGAGTAATAGGTTCTAAATGATATTATAAATTTTACAACTGGAAAAAAATCTTTGAATATTAGCCATCAAAGGTTAGATTTAAACCCGTGCCAATAGAATGATGCAGTGTAAAGCTCTTACCTGATACCTTAAACCACTCAATTGACAGTGCTATACTTTCGCCATGTATAAATTGTACCATCTGCATCTCTGTATTTTTTTAATGAGGATCGCTTGGTATATTTGCTAATTCACCAATTTTTTCACCTCTTTTGGGGAGACGGGAGTTGAGGGATGTCACCAGCCCTAATGAAATAGTCAGAAGTTGACTGAGCTTATTCCATGATAATTGATGTTTGTTTAAAGGACAGGTCCACCCCAACAAAAATTTGATTTGAATAAAAAGAGTAAAATACAACAAGTATAACGCTGAATACTTCATCCAAATCGGATGTAAAAGCAGAAAGGTAAGATCTTTTAAAGTTTCACTTCATTTCACAAAACAATTATACAGGGTATGCACATCCTGGTCTGTATGCAAATGAGGGGACCGATGACGTCACCTACTCACTATTTTGTATTTTATTATAAGAAATATTCTATTTTTTTCTATCATTATCCTGTGAAACAAAGATTCATTCATCCTTGATGTGGAATTACGATTGTTTTAACTTTTAAAGGTTCAGTCAATCGATGAATCTATAAGAATTGAAATATTGTATAATTCAAACAATTAAAGAAAAAAATTGTGAATGAGGGACATCATTGACTCTCTCATTTGCAGGTCACTCAGTTGTGCATTCAACTATTTTGTGAAAAATAAGAGTCATGAGAGAAACTTTAAAATGTCTTATCTTTCTTATTTTACATTGGATTTTGATGAAATTATGTTTGTTTGATTTTTATCTATTGATTTGAAATAACAATTTTCTGGAATGGAATTAACCTTTAAGGGCAAATAATTGAGTAAGCCTAATAAGAAGTGAAGCCAACCCCCAAATATATCTTTATGTTTTTTTTTTGTAAAACAGGAGCCTATGAGAACATCATTGTGGATCACGTTGGTGAGAATAAGAATGTTGGGTTGATCAAGTTGAACCGACCCAAGGCTCTGAATGCTCTTAAAGATGATCTGATGAAGGAAGTGGCACAGGCTCTGGATGTCTTCGAGGAAGATGCCAGCGTAGGGGCCATCGTGTTGACAGGAAGTGAGAAAGCGTTTGCTGGTGAGTGATCCCATTGGCCCATGTTCTGAACTTGGGTTTATTTAATCCAAACTCTGGTCTAAAGTTGTGGTTGTACTGGATAGCATATAAGCCTTTTCACAGTTGCAACTTGGCATGAGCAGTAAAATGTCATTAAACCATCAAGGTGGCTTTCTAGTATTTATCTGATGATGATTATTATTCCTTTTTAAAACTTTCTTTTCATGACATCCAAGCCGAAGAGTAACAAAGTGATCATAATCAGTGGTATTTGACATTAGCCCAAACAATAGTGCTGAAAGCGGACGATAAAAAAAAACGATTTCCAAACTTGATCACTGAGGTACTATTTTAGTCACCTGTACTGACCGCACAGAAACATTGTTTAATAGCGTTAAAATGTGCTAACAGAGGCCCTGTTACAACCGGTAATGTGGCAGCGATGCCTAATGTTACAACAATGCATTACTTCCATTTTGAAATAAATGATTCGACTTTATAATCTGAAAGATGTGACTGGGCTTACTGTCAGCTGTCTGTTTGGCTAACAACGTTTCTTTTCGGCCGGCACTGGTCTATACCATGCCTTTCTTTCTAAGAATTTGAATGCTTTGTGGGAAAGCTTATGCTACATCTTCATATGAAAGTGTTATTGCCCATCCTAATGACAAATGGGACTGATCATTTGAGAAATGTTGATCATGAGCTACCTGTTAATTGGTTTATTGTGACAGGTATCTCTTACCTGGTAAACTGCTGATTCGACTATCGCCAACTCGTCCACTCATCACATGGTCTACTGTCATTTAGTCTTATGCCATTCCATCGATCAACATTTCGTCTAACAACCATTTGGTCCAATAATCACTTCGTCTAATCACCAGTTCGTCTATGACCATTTGTCTAATAACCAGTTGGTCTAATACCCATTTTCTTTTCATTCATTTTGCCTAATTAACAAAATGGTTCATGGACTACATGTAAATGACTATTGGACCAACTGGTCATAGACGAAATGGTGAATAGATGAAAAACCAGTTAGACCATGTGGATAGTGGACGAATTGATGATAGACCAAATGATCGTAGACGAGTTGGTAATTAGACAAAGTGGCACTAGGCCAATTGGAAATGAACCGTCTTACAGTACAGGTTCAGTTTGTCTGCTCATTCCACACTCAAATCATTCTTACAGCAACTGATTTGGAATGTACTGAAATTATTCTCTTCATCGTTAAAACAATAACCCTTTGCGTGCGGGCCCGCGAAACCGGATACCTCTCCCTGCGGCGGAGCCGTTTTGGTACATTGCTGGTATTTGGATCTGTGGTGGTGTTTTCCTAAACAATTGCTAATTGCGCCAAACTGAAGTATTTTCAGGATTTTTAGTAAATGTAAAGATGAAAGATCAGACATTTTTCTTTCTAGAAATGAAGGTTTCGCTTTTCAAATCAACAGAATAGTTAAGAAATTTACTAGGAAATAGTCGTGTTATTTTGTCAAATCTTCGCTTTTTCCCAAGTCAATAGGCACTGTGTACAAAAATGCGTAAGGGCATTCAGCACATGCACGGACGGGTCGGGTTCGATCGATACCGCTTTGTTGTCTGCTCTAGGGCTTTTTTCTTTGCCTATTGTCACGCTACTCATAAATGGTCTCCTTGAATAGAGATCATTTGCAAAGTGTATAATTACGACGATAATCTGTTTTGGGTGAAATCACAGCATACCAAATACCTTTATTTTCCAGAATGAATAAAAAAGGGTAAATATTCCCTTGCAAGTACAATGATGATGCTGCGCAACGAAAGTCCGAGACCTATTTGTGATTTTTTACTTCTGGGCTTCAAGACGGTGGCCTCAATGTTTCACTAAAAATCGCCTTTGGTTTTTTCTTTTCATGAATTATTGTTTGTAATAAAAATAATTTTGTTCCTGAAGATTGCATACCAGTATTCAATCTGTTTTCCTGTTGCAATTTCAAAGAGTGAAGGGGATAAAATTAATGTGACTCGAATAGTGGATCTAAAATCATACCTCCCAACGCTCTCCTCTTCTTGTTCTACGTTTCATTTTTATATCTCCCTTTTCCCTCCCAAAATAACCATGCTACCGATTACTGTTCGTCACAATGAAAGAAAGTAAATTATTTTCATCTATTGAAATTGTAACATCTAAATTAAAAGTGTTTTATTTTGTTCTTTCATTTTTTAACCGTTCTGGGTTTTTTCACAACCGTAAACAAAAGTAATAAATAAATCATGAAAGATTTATATCCCGTTTTGTCTCTATCTTTTTAATCGTTCAATTAAATAGTACAGAGGCGTTGGAGTCTGTAGGAGGCGTCAGTCCACCCCCCCCCCTCCATTCAGCAAAAGTATACAAAAACGCAAAGTCCATAAACTTGTGATTTTGTTTTGGCCGGATCACTCCCTCCCACATTCAGCTAATTTATAATTCTTTATAAGTAAATATTCATGCAATAGCAAAAGCGCACATTATGGTTTACATTATACCTGTTTGGTCTATTTCCTCTTTTTTCCCCTCTCATCCTTCTGTCGTTTCATCATTCTCCTATACATGTATCTCGATTTGCATTTTCTATTCTTTTTTGAATCTCACTTGCATCTTCTTCCATCCCTATGTGTATCATCACCCAGGGGAAATTGTATTTTTTATGAAGAAAGCACTGTCATGCTCAAGAAGAAAATGTTCTTGCCATGTCTTAAGCGCCTGCATGTTTTGTCAATAAGTGTGTAAAACATTTACTTTTTTAAATTTTACTGTCGTAATATGAAAAGCAGTATTCCTAAGAGATTTTTGTATTGCTAAATACGAAAAGCATTCAGTAGGTCATCCTGACGAAATACACTATTCTTCCTTTTATCCAGGGCGTTGGCTATTTGTCTCCTGCTCTTTTTATAAGGAATTTGTTTGAGCGTCCGCCATGACTTTCTTTTGTTTTGAGTGCCGAGATCACGTTTTCACTTTCAAAAGAGCAGAGGATAAATGGTGTTCTAAATTGCTTTATTTTCTGTTTATTTCCTTTGAAAATAATAGAAGACAAAAATAAGAGCAATAAGATGAGAGAACGAGGGGGGGGGGGGGGTCAGAAGTGTATCAGGGGCCCGTTTTAAAAAGCTACTGAAATCCTTCTATTTGACTGGTGGATGGTAAATTTGTTTAAATTATTGCGCGTTTGTCAATATGAAATGTACATGTATTTATAAAACGGTACCAATTAGGGATTTCCTTGTTTTCCCTTGTTTCTAACCTGTAACTAAATGTATTTTCCACCGCTTTCATTCCCTTTCTTATATATATCGTCTTTCTATATCCCCTCCCTTCTACACCCTTTTTTCTCTGAGTTCTTCTCATTTAAATTATATCTGTATCGTCTTCCTTCTCCCCAATTTGGATTACGAGGTATATACCCGCCCCCATCCCCCTCAATCCTTTCTATTTTTTCTTCTCATTACCTGTCATTTTACATTACATCTTACGTCTCCCCCTCTCTCTCTTCATCGGAAACGGTTCTGAGAGTATGCCTCGATTTTGCCAACTTGTATTGATTGGAGACGGTTGCATTTGTGGGCCTCTCGTCCAATTGCATCGTGGTCATCATGTCAAAAATTTAGGGGTCCCCCCCCCCCCCCGTTTCTCAAATTAATATCCCGAAAAACCTTTTAAAATCACTATTGTAACTGTCACTTCACAATCAATTTTATATCATCTTCTATTTTCTATATTGATAACGTAGGTAGATATCTTTCGCAAAAGACAAAATGATGAGGATCATCGTATAAAAATGCACGACTAAACTATTTTTTGTGAACTTGGGGCTTAGAGTTATGGCAAGATAGAGGTCTCAATCTTTCACTAAAAGACATTTTAGAGATTTTTTCATAAATCATTATGTCTCATTTAATTCGATTTTCCACACAGCTATGATAATAAAATAATTTTGTTCCTGAAGTTTGCGCACCGGTATTCAATTTGTAATATCCTGAAATTATTTCAAAGAGTTAAACAAGTAAAAGTGACTAAAATTGTAAGTCTGAAATCATACCTCCCAACTCTCTTCTTGTCACTTTCTACATTTCTTTCTTTGTCTTACTTTTCCCTAAAAAAGAGCCATGCTAGCAATTACTGAAAGTATGAAAAAGTATTTTTTCTTGAATAAATTATAGCATCCGCAATCAAAAGTGTTTTTTTTTATTTGTTCTTTCGTTTTGTTCTATTTTTAATTTGTCTCCTTGATTTCATAACCGAAAACAAAGTAATAAATCTCGTTTGAAATGTTCTATCTAATAGTACAGAGGCTGCGGAGTTGGTAGGAAGTTTCAGTCCTCACCCCTTTCAGCAAACATGTACAAAAAAGTCTATATGAATTTGTGATTTTTTTTGGCCAGTCCACTCCCTCCCACATTCAGCTCAACCCCTCCATTATCAAAGCGCTCAGCGGCCCCTGTTTTTATTTAAAAAATCAGATATTTTGGTTTTGATGCTCACCAGGGTAAGCACCCCAAATGTTTGCAGTAACGGAAACAATTTTTTTTTATATGAATCTTTTCTACCACGCTATTCGCCGGTAAAAAAAAAAAGAAGAAAGAAATTCGCGAAAAGTAGGAAAATCAATAAAATTTGGGTCGGTATCAACCCTTTTTTTGGGGAGGGGGCGGTGTAGGTCAAACATGAATAAAAGGTTGTAGGATTGAGAGGGTTCTGTCGGGTGACACGCCAGACAAACGTGTTTTCTTTATAGTGGGTGCCTTAACGTAATTTCTCATCATATATCATTCTACATGTATTTCCTCCATTTCAGGCGAGGAAACTTTTAGTTCATTATTGGTTTTATCATTTGAAGTGATTATGTTTCCGTCAACTTTTCAATGCAAACATTCTCATCTGGGCGAAAAGAGGAGAATAAGATAAAGAGCTTCTAAAACCTAACCTATTATAAATTCATTCTGTAAAATGACATGAATTTAAATAATTAGATTTTTTTCAGCCGATTCACCTCCGTCCCACAGCTCAAACCCTGCAACATAAAAAAAACATTGCTCTCCCGGTTTAACATAAATCTTTTTCCAAATATTTTGGTTTGGATGCTAACCATGGTAAGCGCCCCAAATGCGATTTTTTAAAAAGTTTTTTTTGTTTGGTCGTAACGGGAAAAAACTGGCCAGGACGGTCTTTATTCTTATCTTTTCTACCGCGTTACTCGCAATTAAAAACAGAAAATAGGAGAGAGGAGACAAACAAGCAATATTAGAGTGTAGGTCAGAACATTTCCATCGGGGGGGGGGGGGGGCTAGGTCAAACAAGAATAATAATAAAAAGTCATCAGTTTGACAAGGGTCTGAGGAAAGAGTTGCGACAAACAAATGTTTTGGGATTTTTTTTTAAATTAATCAAAAAAAAAAATAAAGTCATGTTATTCGTTTAAGTAGATATTCATGGAATTTTAGCAAAAGCGCACTTGTCTATTTCCCCTTTTATCTCTGTCTCTCGTTCTCCTTGACATCTGAACATTTTTTTTTCTATCATTTCCCTAAATGATTCTTCTTTCATCCTTATATGCATCATCACCCAGGGGAAGCGCTTTTATGCAATATGAATCACTGACTGATTTCACAAGCACCTGTGTTGTCGGTAATTGAGACAATTTTTTTTTTCTTTAGATACGGTATGTTGGTCGAAAAAAAAGTATTCATAAAAACTTTTTGTATTGCTAAGTACGAAAGCATTTAATAGGTAATCCTGCCGATAAACACTAATCTTCCTTTTGTTCTGGGCGTTAATTGACCATCTGTATCCTGCTCTTTTCGGAAGGAATTTGTTTGAGTGGCCGCCCAGACATTCTTTTGTTTGGGTAGTGCTGATATCATGAACTACATGGACGTTTCCCTTTTGAAAAGAGCATAAGATGAATGGTGTGCTAAACTGCTTTCTTTTCTCTTTTTTTCAGAATAGTAGACAAAAATAATGAGAAGAGGGATGGTGGGGAGGGAAAAAAATTCAAAAGTGCACCGAGATCAGCTCAAAGTACTAAGACATTACAAGCTTTTTGTTTTTCTGAAAATACAATCGATCGATGAAACCAAGGAGATATCATTCTATCTCCTTGATGAAACAAATAAGACGAAAATGGTGAATAAACGCGTAGCTTATTACGTGACGATCTTGCAGAAAAGATTTTAGCTTATCTTTCAGAATGATATGGATCAAATCACGTGATCAGAACAAATCACGTGATCAGGCCTAGTGCGCGCGCGTACGTGCACGTCACAAAATTTATCCTCCCCGTCTGACTCCAACGAAAAATTCGGGTAAAGTTGAAATGATTTCCTATTTTGGGGATTTTTCTCCACGTAGCTGTATATTGTTTTCATTTGGTTATCGAAATAGATTTATAAAGAAAATAGTGGCATAGGTTTTTAGTACATAACAATTACGAAAAAGCTGAAAAACTTCATCGAATTAAACCAAATAAATCTCGGCTTCTGTAGAAGCCTGTCGTACTAAGTGAACGACTCGCTGGGCTTCTGTGGAAGCCCGTCGCACGCAAAGGGTTAAGGAAAGAGCCAAGTAAAGATAGGAAACTTGTAAGACCGTGAGCAATTTTTAAACCAGATTGGCATTCGAGATGATGAATCTTTTCAGAGAAAATATGACTCTGAGAAAAACCACATATATTTTAGCACAGTAGCGTACAAGCATAAGCGTTGGTGGCGCAAATGAATTTACGCCGCATGTCAACAATGCGCTTAATTATTTATGTTTAGAAGGGACGCATCTATTGGTTGACCGAAACATATAAAAAGTTTAATGATTGGTTGATGATAAAATATTAGGCGTGTCAGAGATAAAATAGGGGACGTCCTTACAGAGATAAGACAATTTTCAGAATACCGATTTAAGAGAATTTTAGCGAGCTTTTATCTTGCTGAGTTACAAGAAAAGTTAAGATAATTTTTAGAGTACCATCCGTGGTCAGCTATTCAGTTCAATACAAATCTTATTGAAATATTTTGATAGTACACTAGAGCTGAATGCAATAAAATTTCATTCCATATCACAGAATGACCTATTCAGCTAAAGCTGCTTTTTCCGTTACATGTAGGTACATGCGCTGTTGTAAATTATTTTTGAAAATATTTACCGTAAGTAACGGTGTATTAACCGCACCTTTTTCTCGGCGGGACAGAATCAAAAGTCGGGGGTGCGGTTTATACACGGTGACAGGTCTGAGCCAAGCCAATCTCAGCCCGATACCACTACCAGTTTTCAACTCGCGTCGGGTGGCCGAGCGTAGCCGCTTGGGGCAATCCCGTTTAGAGGGGTATGAGCCGCGGGTATAAAAGGGAAGCAACTATGACTACCGGTATCTGCCGTAAATGTCCCTCAAAGTTATATCACGGTAACAAACGCACCTACCTTCATGAAACTGACTTTTTTTAATGGTGTGACTCTGTCTTTGTTGTCATTTTTTAGTCATCGCGGCAAAGTTCAGATGCCAATCGATCGCACAGCGCGGTGCAGCTAGCCGAATAAGACATGCATGTGTAATGTTTATCGCAACGTCAATGTAAGCTGGCGCTTTACCTTTCCGTGGAAGTTATTTTGTTTGACAAATTATTGGTATTATTTGACAATTAATTTCTTTCATTTGCCTTTCCTTCATTTCTCTCTATCATCCATCATCTCAAAATCAATCTTCAATCCCCATCTTCACTCCTTCCGACTTTTATTTTTAATTATCATTCACTTTATTCCCGCCCAGAGCTCCCATTGAAAATACGGTATACCGGTACTAGCATTTTTTTTCCTATTTTGCTGTCTGTAAGATACCGCCACACACGTACTGAGAACTACCGGTAGTGGTTCAAAGCAGACAAGAAAAACACCTGAACAAAATCGCAAATTTCTCGTATCTTGAACCTTCCCGTATTCCCTTGTCTAAAATTCATGTCAAGACATTGAATGCTAGACAGAATTCTGAAAGCAAAAGTGGGGCTGTGATGCAGGAAATATGATATGAACGATCTTCTCGTATGGGTGAGCCCCCATGTTGATGCTGGTATCGGTACTTGCAATGAACACCGGTACCATATGTGTGTGTGTGAGGTGACTCGGAGTGTGGAAGTGGCCAATAATATCGGCAACTTGCAGATAAGTGACGAAGCGCTGATTTCCCATCATTTTTTACCAGTAATTCTTCGATATTTTTTGGTTCTTGACTCTTTCTTAAATACGCATATTAGAGATAGAAAGTAAGTTTGATTAAATTATTTTTTTTATGATTTTTTTTTTTTTTTAAATGATTTAAAAAAAAAATTTTTTTCCATCCGAAAATGGGGGGTGCGGTTAATACACCGTTAATTACGGTATTAGTTTAGATATTGTATTTGATGAATTAATTAACATATTTTGATTGCATCAAAGGTAATAGGTTTAACCAATGGTAATCCACTCTTTGTTTTTTCATTTCAGCTGGAGCCGATATCAAGGAGATGTCTTCTAAGACCTTCCAGCAGACGATTGGAGGTAACTTCTTAGAATCCTGGAGCAGACTTTCAAAAGCCAAGAAGCCAACAATTGCAGCTGTCCATGGTTTTGCGGTAAGGCCAAACTAGTTACACTTTAAAGGGGTGGTCCAGGCCAGCTCCAAAAAATATTTAGCCCGTAGTAAATAATTACAGGAGCCATTTCAAAAAGTATTATCTCCTTACTCGACTTTGGAGATTTTTAAGAGCATTTCTTGTAACGGTTATTTGGGGCAAAAAGAATTAAATTTCGCGCACATGTAGCGAGATCGGTCACGTGACTGTGACGTACCATCTCCACTTTGGTTTCGCAACAATCCAGCGCGCGACGTCTCACAGCTGCAATATGCCTATGTGTCAGGCATACGGCTGCTCGGTTCGGCCGGGAGAAAATAACCATAAAAGTGCGTTTTCTATACCAAATCCGATCCGAGATCGAGAGAGATGTGCCCAGTGGCTTCACAATATTGGGACTGACAAGTTTGACATAAAAACATACAAATATAACGCGAGTAGAGTCGTTTGCGAGGACCAAATGCTCTCTCTGGCCGTCGGCATCACCGGGCAGTTCCCGCACCGACACCAGTCATTTCTCCCCACTCGATCGGCCGCTGGCTGCGGTACGATCGGATCTTCCTCCACCTCTTCTTCTTCTATTCTGCGACGGTTCTCCAACTCTTCCGCATTCCACCTTGGTTGGAATGCATATCCCGCAGGACCCGACATATTAATTGTTCAAATTATGAAATAAACGGTGAGAAACAAACAAATTGTGAATTACAGGGTCGACGGTGGCTGCAATCAATGCAAGTCGAAAACTACATGTAGCTAATACCGTACGTATGCGGCCGACGCTGATGATCTATACGCATACGTGCGAGCGATAGCTAGCTAGCTAGCTAGCTCGCTCGCGCTCGTAGCAGCAGCCAGCGAAGCCAAAGTGGAGATGCTACGTCACAGAAAAAGCTGCGCATTGCATTCTGGGATCGTACAGACTCGTGCCAGAATATGATTTTGGCAAAATTGAAAATTCAATAAAAAATAACTGTGCCTCTTATTTCTTAAAAAAAATATAGTATAGGAAAGAGAAGGTTTTTGTCTATCTAGTGGATATAAATTAAACCTGGCCTGGACCACCCCTTTAAGAAATGTTAATGCACTTATCAATCATATCCTCGGCCCTGGGGGTCCTGCAGGTCGGTTCAGGGACATAGCTGGGCATGTACAAAAAATTGTTGCCCCGCTTGCTGGGTGTTTATCCAGAACTTGACAGTAGACTGTCTGCAGGGTCAATCATTGATGATAGCGGGGGCTTGCACCAGGGTGTACAAATAGTTTGCCTGGTGTTGCTGGAGCAGAACAGGGACTTACTTGCAGATCTCACACCATAATTCCGGATACTGTTTAAAAACCTATTGTTTTGTACACACCAATTGTTAATAATAATAGGCATTTACACAGCGCCATCTCTCTCGAAATAATCTAGTCTGAGGCACATTGTTGTTCTGCTTATTATTACCCCAGCTATAGCGCGAGCTTCCTTTCAGCGCTCAGTGCATTCAAGGAATTAATCCTGTCAGGTACCCATTCACCTTACCTGGGTTGAGTGCAGCACAATGTGGGTAAATTTCTTGCTGAAGGAAAACACGTCATGACTGGGATTCAAACCCACGTCCCTCTGATCGAAAGACAAGTCGTAACCACTAGACCACGCTGCCTCCACTAGTAGACTGTAGAATTGATGTAAGAATTAGAAACACTGCAAAAACATGAGTTTTACTTGTTCTAGTACCATATTAAGCACATTTTTTTGAAGATTCTAGTTGCTAGTTAGTGCATATTTTCTGTAAACTGAAAAGAGCATTCTGGGAAGATTAAACTCCTTTGGCTATGGCAGCAAGGTGAAAGCCACTGCACTTCGATGGTCGATGCAAAAAGAATTTCGGGAGCCGAGGTGTCCATTTGCGCGTGTCGCTGCAAGCAGACCTGTCATTTTGAGAAGTTGGAAACACAAGTCATGGTAGCTGTTTGATCCTCAAGAATCAGAATATTTTACCAGAAAACTGCGGTGTGAGGTATGTTGACAGTACGGTACTTTCATGTATAACTGAGATCTATGATTTTGGAATTGAGATGAATGCACGTATTTCATTATAGGATCTAGTTCTTAAAATTAGATGGATTTTGCTTTTGGATGATGCCTACTGTACATTGCATAAGTCAAAACTAAGTCCCGGCCCATTGGGGTCGGGCCTATGCGAGGATAGTCACATTGAGGGGGATCTATGGAAAATGTGTGCTCAGTGGCTGAGACTTTGCGTTGTTTGGCAAGGATGTGTAGGTGGGGATGTCATGCCGGCAAAATGTACATCCCCGCTATACCGGTAAGTCCCCTCTAGTCCTGAGACCCCCAGGGCCGGGGATTAATTGATAAGTGCGTAATGGTTATTGAAATTCTATATGTAAATATTTACAGCCTTGTAGTCTATCCTTTTGTGGTATTTTTTGTATTTTAGCTCTCCACCAATTATCAAAATTCACATTTAAACCTTATATATCAATTATATTAAAGATTTGAAGCAGGGTTGATGAGTGATATTTCATATACATATATGCATTGATGTCTGTAGTAATTGGAGGTACATGCAGGTGATTGTTATGAAATTCAACTGTACTGCCCAATTTTGGCAAAAGGAAGCAAGTGACACATCAGTCAAATTTGAGTTGTTGTTTCTGAAAAACCCTTTGTACATGTATGATGCACTTTCAGGCAAAATTTGGGGAAGAAAAGATCTTTCTATGGAAAGATATTGAAGAAAATATATCCTGTTAAATTGCATTGATGCCTATGTAAATGACGAACACGCATTGCTCATTTACAACACATGATACTTTTGTAACTTGCTTCCTTTTGCCAAAGTACGGCAGTGTAACTGACCTGCATCTCCAAAATGCAAACGCTTGTGTCCTCTGTGATGATAATCGTGCATAATATGTTAGCCTCCCTTTCATCTAGTAAGCTTTGAACCTCAGATTTATCCAATTCCTATGATATACATGTAGATTGGTGAGAAAATTTCTTCAAGATGTCCAGTTCCCAACAAATGTTATATTGACTTCTGACCATGAAGACGCCAGTTGGAAACTGGAAAGAAAATTTCTGACTTGACACAGCCCTACCCCAAGGATAATTTTCCTGATATCACACCGCAGTTCACTCCACAGTTTTTCAAGACTGCCACACCAAAATCTTGTGTAGCACATTTTTTTGTTACATATGACAATACAGAACTTAGTTAAAACCTTTTCTTTCATGACCCTGAATGCAAATCAAATTTAGTAAGCAAAATTATTCCTTGTACCCAATATTTTTTTCATCGTTCTCTCTCATACATTTCAATAGCTTGGTGGAGGATGCGAGGTTGCAATGATGTGCGACATCATCTACGCAGGAGAGAAGGCATCGTTTGGTCAACCAGAAATTCTCCTTGGTCTCATTCCCGGTGAGTTTTCTCTCCCAGAGAAGAGAACAAGTAGTGGTAGAGAGATGATGATGGGTTAGAGGAAGCTTAAAGGGTGCAAAGTATGACTTGGCATTATCGATGATTGCTGATTCGAGGATTAATTGTATGCTTTTAACCATGGAGTTTACATTTAGTTAATTATTTACAAGATGGTTTAAGATATAAGATAACTGAATAGGCTGATCCAATTCTAGAGCAGTTTTACCAAGGAAAGACTTAGACTTGTCAGGTGGGGGGTGGGGTTGGTATGTGTACATGAAGATTATCTTTGTCTGCACAAGTTCTCCCCTAAGGCTCCTTTTCTACTTTTCTTGAAGCTTGTGGTATCTGGCTTCTGCACTTCCCTCCAGCTATTTCTGTTACCAGTGATAAGCAAAGGATGGGTGGGTATTACAAATGGCACAATTTCCCTAATAGGACAGCTGCTCTAGATCTTGTAAATCACATCTTATCTGAAGGAAAGTATTTGTTTCCCTAGAGATCATTTCCCAACTGCAACTCCTTCAAATATATCTTACAAGACTAGGGTCATGATATCTTTAAAGTTCCTGCACTCATCAAAACCATTATCTTCATCACCATCATCATCTTCACCATCACCACTACCATCACCATCATCATCACCACCACCATCATCATTGTCATCAATCATCACCATCATCTTCACCATCACCATCATCTTCATCATCATCATTATCTTCATCATCATCATCACCATATCATCACCACCACCATCATCTCCATCATTATAGATATCATCACTGTGATTATTGCTGTTGCTAATTTCGCTTTTTCCGCGTATACTACCTATCATCACAGGTGCTGGTGGAACCCAGAGGTTACCCAGGGCTGTAGGGAAGTCCCTGGCTATGGAGATGGTTCTTAGTGGTGACAGAATAAACGCTCAACAAGCTTTACAAGCAGGTATGACAACCATTCATCTTTAAGGGGCTGTAAGTTACCTGTAACACAAAGCTTAGCAATTATCGTAGAACATTTTTTTACAATTTAATGCATTGATTACAATAGTGAAGATCAAGCATACAATTGATCACTAACCTTTGTGTTTAAGGGAGTCTGATCGCATATTCCTCAAATTAGCAGTGTTGGGTTTATAATTTCGAAATGGTAACTTTGCTTGAGTTAACTTTTGTGTTGTCTCCTAAATGGATCATTAGGGTTATTAGCTTCTTTCTAATGCTATATCATTATACATGTTATATTAAATGCATATTTTGTATTTATTTTATTTTTATTGGGACATTTGGCTTGTGAAATAAGATAAATTGAATCGATTGGAAAAATTGAATGCTTTATCTTACAGGTCTGGTTAGCAAGATCTACCCTACCGAAGAGCTCTTGGATAAGGCCATTGCTTTGGGCGAGAAGATCAGCAAGAATTCTAAACTCATCAACTCTCTATGTAAAGAGGCTGTCAACACAAGCTATGAACTAACCCTCAATGAAGGCATGCACTTTGAGAAGAGGCTCTTCCATGCATGCTTTGGAACGGTAAGAAATATTAACATCTTTTATAAAGAGGGGAAAGGGAACTGACCAACATTGTATGTGGTCTGTCATGGACTGTATGTTCTGAATAGCCAGTCTTAAAATATAGGCCTACCCTACGAGATGAATATAAATATTTCAGAGAACAAATTAGCCTCTTGTTTTATTTATTTATAGAAAAATATTTTGAGAAAAAAATACTTGTTATGCTACTTGGTAATACAGCTATTGAGGTATGAATTTATTGAGAAGTGAATGAGTATGTTATCATTCAATGGGGCATTGCATTATGGGTCAGGGATCTGGCCAGATTTGAGCTAGTTCAGGACTCTAGGTGGTGCTAATAAAGGCTGCTTCTGGGTGATTCCATACGTGTCGTACGGGACATTTAGAGAACATTTGACATTTTTTGACAAGAAAAACAAAAAATATTCCAGTAACTAAATGTGATCATCAAGTACTACCAGAGTGTTAGGAAAACCAAAACTTAACATGACTTGAATTCACATCATGTATAATACAGATTTAAAATAGTCATGTGTCGTACAGACGCAGAAAAGTTGCTTTTTTAGAAACCTCAAGTTTGTACTCTAAAGTCTGTGAGTTGAACAGATAATTTTCACAGAAACCGAACTTAAATTGATATTCAATTACCCAAGAACAAACGCATCTATGAAAGAAAGCAAAATAAACATTCATGAATAAATAAAGCAAATTACAATTTTCGAGAACATTGTGGCGTACGGGACACTCAAAATGTGTCGTACGGGACATCTCTAAATTGAAGCCAAACTTTCCTACTTTATGTCTCTTTGACTTCTTCAATCACTTTATTTGGCTGATGTTAATGATAATCCTATCAAACTAAAGACATTCATTATGCTGAATATTTATGTCAATATATCATAAATAAAATAATGTGTCGTACGGGACACTTGTGTGTCGTACGGGACGCTTGTGTGTCGTACGGGACACCTATGTGTCGTACGGGACACTCGAGTGTTGAACAGGCACTTGCGTGTTGTATTGGACAGCCTGTATAAAACAATGAACTTTTTATCAATTAGAAGGGGAGCATTGTCCCTAAATTCTTCCTTTTTAATGAAAAAGCCTTTTAATAAGTAGTCATTCAGGACAATATAATTAAGTAACCTCAATATATACAATCGGGAGCAATATATTATCATGTTTTTCATGATGGGAAATGTACAATGGTTCACAGCATTTTTACGAGCTGAAAAACTTGAGGTTTTGTGTGAAGTTATATTTTCGTGAATCAATTGATGATTTCCAATGCACTATTTAAACAATGAATAAATGAAACTGTGTGTGTAAATTATCGGGCAAAATTGTTATGATTTTTCATATAAAATGTATATATACTATGTCACAACTGTCACTTGAAATTCCACCAAAAAAAAATTTCTAAAGAAATGCGATTCTACTTTTTCAAACCTTTCTGCATTTCATGAAACCATATGGTTTGTTATATTTTCCAGATTTTTTTCACAACTTAAAAAAGTAAGGAGTTTCAATACTGTATATAAAAAAATTAGTGATCATCAAGGAAAGTCCACAAATATAGATGATTGATATGTAAATATTTTTTATTTACATCTTATAATAATTTTACATTAGCATGCAAGAGGAAGTCATCTTCCAGGCTAGGGTGAATCAATTATAAATGTTTTCTTTTCATGCTCAATGACAAAGAAATTAACCTGCTCTGACCAGTGAAAATAACCAGTTTAGCTGAAGGGATTCACAAAAGAATACGCCTACGTGAAGTCAATTAAAATGGTTAGAATCACCTATTTCATGTTCTATGTGGATAAATAAAGTACTTTTTCAGTTCACTTTATGTCAAATCAATTACTTAAATTAAAATAGGCCTACTATTTATAGTTTCTGAATCCAAATCCTGCAATTAAATGCAGTATATATTGTGTGTCGTACGGGACAACTTTTAATAGGACAATTATTGAAAAATAAAGGGCAGTAATTAGATCCTTATGGGATAAATCGATCACCCATGGGTCAAAGATAGAGAAACTGATATCCTGAAATTGCATCATCAAAAATAAAATTGTAGGAAAAACTTTTGCATTTTCATGTGTCGTACGGCACATTGTCAAAAAAAGGTTCGGAAAAATCAGGGCCTCCCCTATTATGGATCATGAAAATGTTGTAGATATTATTTGGAACCATCAATGATACATTCTTCCATTGACCCGCAATATTTTTAATCTTCTCGTGCTTTACCAATAATCGTTACAGGCAGTGTTTGTACTTGACTATTTATTTAGCAAAATTATTGAAAATTGAAAATGCCATTGTTTCCCCCCAAAAAAACTATATCTGACTTCACTTTTGGTTAAAACCCATAATTTTCATAAAATTTAGGTATCATAGTAAAATATTACAACTTATGACTTATTGAAAGCATGTTGAAATTTATGATATTTTTGAAGTTCTAGTGTGGAATCGCCCTTCTGGTTTGTATCTGCTTTAAAGCCTGGTTAAAGCTGTTGTAAAGCAGCAGTAATTGTGGAAGAGCCGTGGTGCAGTGGTTCTGACTCTCGCCTTGTAAACAAAGGGTTGTGTTTTCGAATCCCATCGCGGTCTAGCGTCCATTGGCAAGACGTTCATCCACACTTTGCCACTCTCGACCCAGGTGCTAAATGGGTACCCAGTAGGATGCGAAAGATATTGTATGTTTGAGCTTGCCAGCGCCATAATGAGGCTGCGATGAATGCTCCCCAGGGAGTGGAAAATGTGCACTTTTCGTGCGGGATTGAAGTGAATCCAATGACCGGGGTAATAATATGCTGTAAAGCGCTTTGAGCCGTTCTGGGAAAAGCACTATATAAAAACAGGCTATTATTATTATTATTATAATTCATCATCATATGTAAGGTAGTGACCAGTGGACCTTGTTTTATCTGCTAAAATTCAAATTTGGCATTGTTTCCTATCTACATGTAGCCCCTGCCCATTTTTCTTTGAATAAGGCCCTTGGCACTTATCTTACTAACGTAGTGATTGGATATCAGGAAGCTATAGACAAAATATTATATCCTGAATTTTTCTGCCCATTCCACACTTAGGAGAAGGTTTGATTTCAAAAAGAATTCTCAAAGCAAAAAACATGTTTAATATTCTGATTGGGCACCCATTCAAAATTAAACTTTAAAGTGGTTAATAATTCGCTATTCTGGGCACCATTTCGTGAATATTGTCAGCACTGACAGATGTCCTTCTTTTGATGGTTACCATAGTAATACTCAGATTAGACTGTATCTCCATTTAGTCAATGCTGATATTTTTTATTCATGCAAGACTGCTGTACCATTCATTCCATTTTAGGTTATTTTGGGAATTTGTCTGATGCAAGGTTGTCAATGAGATATCTTTGACCTGTTTTATTTCTGTTTCTTAGATGCGCAATGTTCAGTTTTCTTTGCAAGCTATGTACCAAAAAGGGATTTTCTCTATGTATAGGTCTTGTTTTTCCATAATATTTTAATTTTGGGGCAATTTTTTTTTGTCTTCACACAGGAGGATGCGAGGGAAGGAATGGGTGCATTCGTAGAAAAGAGACCAGCCAACTTCAAGGACAACTGATCCATCCATTTATCTTTAAATTCTGCTGTGGTGTTGCCTACTCTCGTCATATCAGTACGTGTCGTCAATCCCAAAGTTTGTTCATGCATACTTCTATGAAGTGCGAAAGTCTAACTTACAAATATCAGACTATGGTGGAGGTACTACTGAGACATGGGTGCTGTAACACAAAGGTTAGCAATTGATCGTACGCTTGATATTCACGATTGATTGTACATTGTAGTCTATGCAATCAATCGTAAAAAAAGTATTTTACAATGATTGCTATGCTTTGTGTTATGTGCCCAAGGTCTTGACACCAGGGGAGTGTTACATGAAGTAAATATTCAGTGGTTTTCACTGTAAATTGAGCTTAGCCAATCAGGTGCAAGTATTTCAGTAGCTTTTAACAGTTTTTCAGTGAAAGTCACCATTACTTTCATGAAATGCATCCCTATGGATGAAAGAGGGATATGTGGCATGAATACCTCTGCAGTTCCAGGATGCACAAATACTATTTTTCTTTTTGTGATGCTGAATTTTTCAATTGAGCATGAAATCAAGCACAGATAATGTGATTTATGAAAAATTGGAATTGATCTGGGTTCATGGTTTTACTTTCAAGATTCTGGTATTAAGTTTAAGGTATCTTGTCCTCTCGTCAAGGGACTCCTCTTGTGTGCTAAGCATCATTAATTTTTTTTCTTATAAAGTTGGTCATCTTTGGTCTAAAATCACTGGAATCATATTGTCTAATTATTTCTAGCACATTGATTACATTTGCATTCAAAGTTATAATTCATAAGTTTCTTTTCTTATCACATGAATTCCGGTTATAAGGCTTTTAAAAATATATATTTTCTTATCTTTTCCAATTACCATGTGCCATTTAAAATAAAGAGATATTTATGTTTTATACAAGAGATGTTCTATTTGCAATAAGAAAGGGTTCCTTATTCTGTAAAATCTGTATGAATGTATTCACATCATTATTAGTGACTTCTAACATAAAAGGTGATGACCAAACAAAAAATGTTTGATCTCTACAGTGTGACCAAAAGAAAGAAGCAAACACACAAAGTTAGAGAATAAATGCAGAAGTCAAAAGTTTATTGCTGTAAATTTGATTCAAGGCTATATAACAATCAAGGTGAAATATATTGTACTACGATCATTGATTAAATCTGAAATTAAATTTCATCACATTTTATCATGAATAATTTGTAATTCATTTTCTTCTACAGTATTAATTGCTTTCACTTTCTTGGCATCAGGATTAAAGGGATAGAATAGTAGTGATAATCAGACCTGCCAACCAGTACGTTTTTGGCGTATTTAGTACGTTTTTGCAACCAAAATACGGCAGTATGTCTTTTCTTTAAAAATATGTTTTTTTAATACAAAATCGTAATTTATTGAAAAAAATCATCTCTATATGTCTCTATTTCATAAAACTTACACAAATATGGTTATTAGATCAATGTAATTTCAGGGAACTTGTTTTTTTTTCAATCATTTTGTTAAAACCAGGGTGAGATATACACATGTTTCAATGTTTTTTTTTCATCTGCAAGAGCAGTGCGCATTTTAGCTTGCATGCAGCTTGAGCGCCGCGATGAGCGAGTGCGCCACGCATTTTATTATGAAATACACTTTTTTTGGAAAAAATACATTTTTTTAAATCACAGAATACAATTTTTTATTCCCAGAGGTTGGCAGGTTTGGATAATGGTGGCTCAACCCTGCTGAAACTAGAATCATATTGCTCTGCACGCATTAAAAGATAAGGTTTGTGAGATTTTGTGACACTCCATTCATGATTTCTTTCGCGTTTTGTCAGAGTGTAGTGCAATACAACGATATAATTCAGCAATATGCAAAGATACTTCAACACCTGTTGGTATGGCATCAAATGACACGGTGCTTCCCTTATTTATTATTCATGCAGGCAAATGGAATTTCTTGAGTTAACATTTGTGCTGGTACTTGAACTCGAATGATGCCTCAATCAAGTTTTAGAAAAAATATCTTCCAGCCATTTCTTGATCAAATTAGCCAAAATAAGCTGTAACATATTCTAATTTATAGTAATCCAACGCAATATGATAAACTCAATTAACTCCAGCTATTACATAAAGTAGCTAAATAACCAAAGTGTCATCTCTCCCATTAAAAGCCTTCCTTTTAAGGTATTCAATTATTTTGTAAGACCTCAAGCTCAATACTCTGCATATTGCACAACCTTGGGTCCTCCAACCCCTACCCAAACAAGTGTTCTCGAATTTGTCGGGATTGCACCTAAAATTGCTTTCATTTGCACTCGTCAAAATTTGGCTGTCAACATTTTTTTTTTTCAGCTACTGTTCATGAGAATGTGTTTATTTTTAAAGAACATTATTACTAACTATATAATACAAGTAAAGCATCATGTGCATATGTAGCTATAAAAATGTTAATTTAAGTAAATTTAAGTAAAATGGAATTCATTTTTTATCTGAAACTAAAAAGTTTTGAAAGCATGGATTTGACCTATAATCCCTACTCTTCTCTAAATATTTCTGGCCTTACTGCTATGATTTTTTTTTTCTTCTTTCTTTACACAAGCAGTCACATTGGCTGATAGACACCGAGTTTTTTGCATTGCCCCTACATGTAGATGTACATACAATCAAATTGGCATACACAGAAACATGCATAACATGGCTCGAATTAATTCTACTTCATCAATCACAATACACATAGTTATATATATAAATATATACTCTGTACAGCTAAAGCACTCATAAAATATCCTATTTTAATAAATTTATATTTATTTATTATATATACGATAGCTTTATAAATAGGCAGTTTATATTGGTCATGTGTCACAAAGACTTGTTATAAATAAATGCACAATTTCTGTAACAAGTTTACCAACAGCCAATCAAATCAAATGATTTCAGTAGCTTTAAACTGTTATTCGTTATAACAAGTTTTATGAAACGGGTCTCTGGTCAAAGTTAGAAGAGGGGTGGCTGTGCCATTATTTTCTAAGTAGGCATATATAGTGGACGGGGAGGTAAATATGACCTTTCTTGTTGATAAAGTGTCAGTGCACAACTTGAATTTTTTTTTTACTACTGCACTTGGAGCAATATCAAAGCCTCCCACCAGGCACAAACTTACCCTCGGACAACCCACTTCTTTCTGGCCCCCTCCCCCCCTGATTCTCGTGGCAAGGTGATGGTCTATTTGGCAATCAGATTCCCACCCCTGAAAGGGCTCTGATGGTAACTCTGCTTACATTCCTTCAAAGATGATGGATTCTGGTCATCACCCCCTCCCCCCTCCCCCCCCCCCCGAAAAAAAAAATCTGAGGAAAATATTTCAAACCGCCCAACATTTAATGTATGAGTGGAAATTTCAATTTGAATGGTTCAAAATTTTCTAATGAAAAAAGGTTAGCGGTACAATTTCTGCCCCAAAACAGCAAATACAATTCATTAGTATAAACATATGATATATCTTGCTTTATAAGTAGTTCTACTTAATTAGATATGAAGTTCCTTGCACTCTCTATTTACATAATTTACTAGCAATAAAATAAATCTCAATCTTGTTTGAAAGGTGTAGTGCCTCAAAATATACAATTCATTAGTATATAAATATATGATATATCTTGCTTTACAAGTAGTTCTTCTCAATTATATTATATACGAAGTTCAGAGGCGCGATAGCTCATTCGGTAGAGCGGGGGTTTCGGATTCCGGTGACCCCGGTTCGATTCCCACTCGATGCACTAGTGCCCTTTGGTAGGGCATTAATACCCATTACCATGTCCCTCGGAGATGACCTTAAGCCGTCGGTCCTCTGGTTGCTTTTTATGCTTTCTTTAATAGCAATCAGGTAAAAATCACCACCATTTACCAAGTTGTTTGCACTCTCCATTTACATAATTTACAAACAATACATGTAAATCTCAATTTTGTTTTGAGAGGTGTATTTTCTTCGTCATCAACCTCTTATCCAGTAATGATCCTCGAACTATAGTATACTTGCTGAAAGGTGCCAGTCGGAATTCAAAGTTATTTTGAAAAGTTTGCCTCTCTAGTTAATAAACACGTATTCCAAAGGGACCCTACAGCAAAACATGGACCGACCATGAAATAAGCATTCAGTATAATACATCGAGAATCATCAATATTGTCTAGGTTGAAAATAACTGTTTTACATGGTTCATATTCAACAAAGAATAGGCTTCTACAAAAGGAGATAACAATAGCTTTGAATTATGTCCACTTTTACTTGTATGCTTTGATTAACAATTGCATGATAAATTTGATTTTATATTAAAGTCAATATTGTCCTTGCAAGCATGTAATTGCACTTCTGTCTTATTGCACAAATTCAGACATTTGAATCTAAGAAACTTCAGGATTCCGTAACACAAAAGATAGCAATTAATCACACAGTTGATTTTCATGATCATTTGTAAATTGTAGTCAATGCAATCAATCGTAAAAATATGTTCTACGATGATTGCTAAGCTTTGTGTTACAGGCCCTAGGCCTTGAATTTCAGTAATTTTATGGCAAGGTCACTTTCTAAAGCACACATTTTTATAATACAGCACAAGTTAAACAAATCAATAACTAAAAAAAGCACTGCATATCTCTAAGGCCAAGGCGAAGGGCATTTCACGGGGGGGGGGGGGGGGGGGGGAGGGGCCAGTCAAATATATTGCTGTACACACGCATGACCAATTAATTTCTAAACACCCCCTAAACGAGTTTTTCTCTGTGTGCAAAATAACACCCTAAACAAGTTTTTCGCGGGCTTTATTGACACATTTTGGTCCCTTAACAAGTTGTCGCCAAAATATGACCTCGTGGAAAAAGTTTGGGGAAAAAACATACCCTAAACACGTTTGGCTAGTCTTAAAAAAAAAAGCTTTGGGGGAAAAAATACACTAAATACATTTGACCTCGCGATTGACCAATTTTTCAAAACCACCCTTTTTCTTGAAAATCTGTGTTTCTGATACCCTTAACGAGTCCACGCGCGGACCGCGTCCAAAACTGAAAAAAACACCACTTTAAACGCATTTTATTTGCCTCAAATAATGTCATAACTATTTAAACAATGATTTAAATTAATTCACAATATTCATACATGAAATGAAGTATTGATTCTACATATTACTGATTCGGATATTAAAGCAAAATGCTGATTGAGGTTAGCCCTAAATAATGTCATTATATTAGTTTTCAACAATGATTTTAACTAAATCACAATATTTGTACATCAAATTCAGTATTAATTTAACTTATTGATTTAGATAAAAGCAGTGATCTTGAACACACAAATTAATGGTGAGATGACCATTAGTATGTACACCTAGCTGATCATTATGGTTCGGGTCTTCTTCTGCTTGACCGTCTCGATGTCCTTCTTGACCATAGCTTCAAAGGTGTTGAGGGTAGCCTTACTGCCCATTGGTGCGCCCTTGCCGTCACCGTAGTTCTTGAGGACGTAGGTGACCAGTTGATCAACACGATTCTCTATGGTGTCCATCATGTCCTTGTAGGCCGGGTCATTACCTGAAGATCAGCAATAGAAGATTCAAGTGATTAAAGAATTTTAAATTGTTTGTTTTGCATTCTACGAGTATCATTACCATGTAATGACCCCTACCCACAAAAAAAGCAATGGCAACAAACAGGACAAAGTTAAGTATTAAAAAAAAACTTTGAAACAAATATCAATTTTTTTATTAAGCACAAAAGATAGACTACAGTTTCTAAAGCCCAAAGATGTAACCAAACACTGCTTATCAATTTATTCCTAGAAATGCTTCCGCACTGTAAATGGCAAGGGGGCTAAAGCCAGGGTATTAATATCCTATTCCTTTGGAAGTGCATGTGGACATTAAAATGTGAAATTCACTTTACGAGAACTGCGCTATTATTGAATGTCACTCAAAGCCTGAAGGTGTTATATGTTGTCATGGTTACATGTACCTTCATCATCTACATCCTCTTTGTCCTTGTCATCGGAGTTCTTGTCGTTGGGTTTCTTTGGAGCCGGCCCCACCGAGTTGGAGCCAATACCGTAGCTGGCTAGCATCATCTTGAATTTCTTCATCATGTGTTGACCTATCGGGAAGGTACTGTCATCTTTATCCGGGTCCTCTTTGGACTATCATGGACGAAGATCGGTCAACGTTGCCCATTTGAAGAGCAATTGTAGCGAAGAGCGGGAATTTTGAAGAAAAAAAAAAGATGGGTTACTTGGTGGTTTATCATGGGAACAGAGTGTGCGGGAGGCACTGGAATTATGGCTTACCAAAGTCAGCCATCACACGTACTGCTTCTCCAGCTGTTGCTGCTACTACTACTAGTACTATGACTATGATGATGGTGATAGCGACGACTATTGCTTCTAGTGGTACTACTAATAATACTGCTACTAAATGCACTACTTCTACTACTGCTACTACTACTACTACTATCATTATTACTTCAATTACTACTACTTCTACTACTTCTACTATTTTTACTACTACTACTACTACTACTAATTCTACTACTTCTTCTTCTACTACTACTACTACTACTACTACAACTACTACTACTACTAATAATAATACTAATTTTTCTGCTACTACTACAACAACTACTTTTACAAATATTACACTGCACTAATAATAATAATTCTGCTGCTGCTATTACTACTACTATAACAACTACTACTTCTACTACTACAATTACAACTACAATGACTACTACTACTACTACTAGTACTATGAATATTACACTACACTACAATTGTTTACCTTGGCGAATGCCTCTACAATGATTGTGATGAGCATGTTGGCCAGCATGAAGTATGCAGCAAAGATGTAGAGAGTGAAGAAGATCGGGCCAATAACCGACTCCACAGACTGTAAGGCATAGAAGTCAAAGGACCCTATCATCATGCCAAGCAACGATTCCAAGACGCCCTGCAGATGGTACAAAAAACAAATTTTTTTTAAAGACCTTTTTGAAATACATCTTTTGAGATACATCTAATAGTTAATGATCGGTTAATGCATTAGTCTACAATGTATTTGTATACAGAAACTAAACTCTTGAGGGGCAAGGAAGTACTTGTCTTGCTACTTGGTAATATAATTAGTGCAGTATGAATGTATTTAGTAGTGAATTAGTATGTCATCCAAGTGGGCCTATATTTTTAATACAAGACTACATTGATCAGAATGTTTTATTATGGGTACCGTAATGAATTCGTCCAGATTTCAGTAGTAAGGACTTGATGAGGTGCTATGAAGTCTGCCATTTTGTATTTGCTTTAAAAAGAATATATAGATTAAATTTTCTTAATGCTCTCTTTAGAGAACACCTGATGTAATGAAAACTTGGGGCCCGTATCATTAAGAATTTGCAACTGTTGTAACTTTGTCATAATGGCAACTACCATGGTAACAGGGCTCAGCAGCCAATCAAAATCAAGGTTACCATGGTAGTTGCCTTAATGGCAAAGTTTCAACTGTTGCAAATTCTTAATTAAATGGGCTCATTGTTACACCTTGCATCTTCAATGTAACTCTGTGCAAGTATTAAAGTCTCGGGATTGTGTTTGTGTTGATCCCAAGAACATCATATATTTTATTTGGCAATTCCATAAATATTCAACCTTTTGGTCCAAGGGGGGGGGGGGGCACTTCCATTTATAAGTGGATATCATGCACATGTCCAAAAGAAAGCGTAAAAAGGGTATAATTTCAACAAAGGGCATGTTATGTATGTAATTTAATAAGGGGTCAAAAATATTAAATGGTGAAAAAGGGGTATACTTTAAATTTCCTTTAGCAATTACGTGATTTGGGCCTGATTTACATAGGTATGAAGTATACTTTTTGCGCCAAAATCATGTGTTCAGGGTCCAATCTAACCCGATTTGATTTAGCGGTGATGTAACCCCGATAGTCCTTGCAAGTGAATACTTCTGAAGGGCAGGATATTGTACCAATACTCGTTATGTGACAGTGTTTTACACTGCTATACATGTTAGGGGGTTTGTTTTCAGATCATTGATGCTTAGGGTGCTTTTTGAAACCCCATGGACATGCAAGCATGATATCCACTGGTCAATGGAAGTGCCCCACCACCCTGGGCTTTTGTATTTCTGACCACCATTCAATTTACCTGGTAAAGTGCCATCTCGTCCACTCATCACATGATCTAACTTCATTTAGTCTAATGCCATTGCATCCATTAGCAACTCGCCTAACAACCATTCGGTCCAATCATCACTTTGTTTAATCACCAATTCGTCGATGACCATTTTGTCTCATCGTTTGGTCTAGTAATATCCATTTTATTTTCATTCATTTCGCCAAAGTAACACTTAGTTCAAATAGACCAAATGTCATACGGACTAAATGGCTATTGGAGCAATTGGTTATTAGACGAAATGATGAGTGGACAAAATGGCAGTTAGACCATGTAGATAGGGGAAAAACTGATGGCAGACCAAATTATAGTAGACAAGTTGGTAATTGGACGAAATGTCATTTGACCAATTGAAAATCAACACTTTTTGAAAACCCATGGACAAGCATGATATCCATTGGTCAATGGAAGTGGACCCATATGGGCTTTTTGTATTTCTGACCATCATTCAACAGCTCAAGTCTGGACTTGAGTCCCAATTTGTAGGACTCGGACTCGGACAGCCATTGATATGAATATTAAAAGCAATATCGTATAAATCAATCCTAACAATATTAATCTCATTATCTTCCAGTGTTGTAGGACTCGAGTCCAGTCAGACTCGTCAAAGTGTCCAAGTCCGGACTTGAGTCCTACAACACTGCCATTCAATCTACCTGGAACGTGTGGAAGGTGAAGATGGACCTGCTGAAGATCGCATAGCCCCAGAGAGCAAAGGCAATCACAATCAGACACCACATGAGCAGGAAGTACAGCATGTCCCTGGAGGCCCTTTGGAACGCCATCGCCACGTGGGTCACCCTGGCGCTGAAGCGCAGGGTGCGCATGAAGCGCAGGATGGATATGAACGTCAGGGTGGCCAAGAGATAGCCGAAGATTTGATCCCACTTGGCGATGTGATTGAAATTCACGTAACCTCCTGTGCAATAGAGAGATTATAAAGAGTTTTCGCACTGCAATGCAGAACACTTTTAAGAACATAGAAAATATATTGTTAAATGCCCTTTATGACAAATAGCATCAAAGTCTGTTTTAAAAAATCAATAAATCAAATCAGCAGTTTTTACCCTGAACTCTGGACAAACGACATGTCTGCATTTTTTGTAAGCTCCGAAACTTAGGACTAAACTGCTGTTATGGTTCACAAATTTTCGACAAATACCATCAATGATGCAATGTGTCGTCTTTCAAAAATTTGTTCATGTATGATTTTCTCAATAAGTTTGACTATCAGAGATTGCAATTGACTTTTGTTTATTTTACTCTTACTATCTTCTGTTTTTTTCATATAAATGTTTGTAATTCTATCTGTTTTAATGGTATGCAGGACCCACATGTAAAACATTACTTTAATTAATGATGGGGCTACCCTGCTGAAATAAAAATAAATTAATTAATTAATTAAAATCAAAATTTTATTTCCACAGTTAAAAATATACATATATACTAATCTAATCATAGACACTATGGAGATGAATTACATGTGGAGGGGTCAAAGAAAGCACAACTGCTTGTATAAATTGGCCCCATTGAAATAATAAATCATATTAGTACATGTAAAAAGAACTATAACAATACAATCATAATGAATGAATGAATTAATTAATTCATTAATTAATGAAAGAATAAATGAATGAATGAATAAATGAATGAATAAATAAATAAAACCAACCTTCATCTTTCTTCTTGACTTCTTGGAGAGTGAACCTGATAAACACTTCTCTCATGATAAACATTACAGCTGAAAAGAATGCGAAGAGGAGCATATTCCCCTCAAGAATCGTCCAGACGTTCTTCAGTTCTTTCCTGCCTTCTTTCTTGAGACGGTAGACAAAGTGGCCCAAGAAGTACAGAAGATAGACAACGAAGATGCCCTAAAAAGTTTGCCATATTGGATCAAAGAGAAATATAAAAAAGATTGAAGATGTAATGTTTGTTGATGAATATACCCTGAAAAGATTGTTGTTTTGGATCAAAGGGAAATATAAAGAAGATTGAAGGTGTCGTGTTTGACGACGAATATGCCCTGGAAAGATTGTAATATTGGATCAAAGAGAAATATAAAGAAGATTGAAGTTGTGATGTTTCGCAAGTGCTCACAAGAAAAATAACAAGAGTAATGATGTGTAAAAAAAGAATAATAATAGTTATAATAGTGATAACAATAGGCGTTTTATAGTGCCATCTTTCTAGAAATACTCTTATTCCAAATCACACAATTTTCATAACCCCAACTTTAGCCCGAGTTGCCTTCAAGAGCTCAGTGCATTCAAGGAATTCATCCTGCCCTGTACCAATTCACCTCACCTGGGTTGAGTGCAGCACAATGTGGGTAAATTTCTTACCAAAAGAAAACGTGTAATGGCTGGGATTTGAACCCACAACCCTCAGATTGTGAGACGAAAGTCAGAACCACTAGATGGTGTAGTTTGTTCTGATTGGGTAATCACTGATGGTAATTTGTACACATGGCAACAGCCAAAGGTTAGGCAATGTAGTGGGTGTTTCATAAAACTGTTCATAAATTACGAGCGACTTTACAAACGAATGGTTATCCTTTCTTGTGGTTAGTGCTAAACACCACATTTCCAGTGGTGTTGATTTGGTACCTATAGGAAAGGGTCACCAGTGGTTTCTAAAGTCTCTCGGAACTTAGGAACAGCTTTATAAGACACCGACCAGTAAGCTAGCTGTGAATGGTTTGTTCAATACTTACCTGAAAGGCGATCGATATAAAACCAAGTCCTCCGACATACTGGTAAAGCCTGAAGGTGTGCACCGTGTTTGAGATCACCCCTCCTCCCAACGACGGTGTTTCCAGGAGCAAAGTCACCACACTGAAGAGATTGACGTTCGCATTGTACACGGTGAACTCGATGAAGATCGCTCGGGTGTACTTGTCATACCAGCCGTGGTTCCTGAGGTACCGCGCCGTGTCCATGGCTTGCTCCCGGTTCACCCCAAACTCGGCGATGAAGCCGCCACCTCCATAGAAATACAAGTTGCTTTGATAGGGGACACCGTAGAGATCTACCGCTGATCGATATCGCCAAGGTCTGGTCTAGAAGATGGATAAAGATTGTACTACAGTATTGGTTCTTCAATGTTCATGCGTCCAATTGCTATCACAATGCATTAGGTACATTAAAAAACAAAATTGCAGTCTACATAACTATATATTACACTGCTTTTTTCTCACATTTAATGTGATCCTTTTCTGTGATGAATAAGATCAATGCTCAGCAATGAAAACTTTATAGTTTGGTGAAAGCAGCATGAATACTATTCATAATATTAGCTCATCTTCACTTCCTGGGGAGTAATTTTACGATTGTATGATTCACGTCTGAATGAAAGTCACTTACCTCATCCACCTCATAGTAAGCATAATTTGGAATGTTCTCATCGCTTTGATCACAGGTGTAAGTCCTGCACATATAATAAGCTCATCTTCACTCCCTGGGGAGTAATTTTACGATTGTACGATTCACGTCTAAATGAAAGTCACTTACCTCATCCACCTCATAGTAAGCATAATTTGGGATGTTCTCATCGCTGGGATCACAGGTATAAGTCCAGTTAGCAGCGAATATTCCTTCGTCTTCGTTAGACCAGGAATAGTCCAGGGTGCAGTCTTTGACAACGTGCTCCATCCTACCATTCACCTCACAAGGTACTAGGATGGAAGACAAATGGCTTTACAGTTCAAGTGCTAGATAATGATAATTCAATTTTTTCAATTCGATTCAATTCAAATTTTATTTCAGTCAATCATAAAAATACAAGTATAAACAAATTTGATTTAAAAAATGGGTTTGGAGCCCCTGGAAGTTTTTTTATTAAAAAAAACTTGTAGGTGGGGCACCATAATGATAGAATTAAATACAAATCAATATAAGACATACATAAAGAGTAAACAACAAATAACATCGAAATACAAAAAAAAAAACAATGGGCTAATGTAGGGGAAATAAACAAACAAACAAACAAGAAGTAAGGATTATAAATCATAGTGACCTACAGTGTGCTATTGGCAGGATTTTCATACTGAGAGAAATATTCAACTTTCAGAAGTTTTTAAAACTTATTTAGAGTTTTACTTTGTTTAATATCATTATTTAAATCATTCCAAAGCTTGATTTCTTGATATGAATGTTTGTAATGCATCCGTATTTGTCATGGGAAAATGCTTTTTTTTTTTATTAAAAAAAACTTGTGGGTGGGGCACCACAATGATAGAATTAAATACAAATCAATATAAGACATACATAAAGAGTAAACAACAAATAACATCGAAATACAAAAAAAAAACAATGGGCTAATGTAGGGGAAATAAACAAACAAACAAACAAGAAGTAAGGATTATAAATCATAGTGACCTACAGTGTGCTATTGGCAGGATTTTCATACTGAGAGAAATATTCAACTTTCAGAAGTTTTTAAAACTTATTTAGAGTTTTACTTTGTTTAATATCATTATTTAAATCATTCCAAAGCTTGATTTCTTGATATGAATGTTTGTAATGCATCCGTATTTGTCATGGGAAAATGCTTTTTTTTTTTATTAAAAAAAACTTGTGGGTGGGGCACCACAATGATAGAATTAAATACAAATCAATATAAGACATACATAAAGAGTAAACAACAAATAACATCGAAATACAAAAAAAAACAATGGGCTAATGTAGGGGAAATAAACAAACAAACAAACAAGAAGTAAGGATTATAAATCATAGTGACCTACAATGTGCTATTGGCAGGATTTTCATACTGAGAGAAATATTCAACTTTCAGAAGTTTTTAAAACTTATTTAGAGTTTTACTTTGTTTAATATCATTATTTAAATCATTCCAAAGCTTGATTTCTTGATATGAATGTTTGTAATGCATCCGTATTTGTCATGGGAAAATGCTCATGGCACAGTAATGAAAAAAAAAAGAAGTGGAAACACATCAAACGGCATAAATGAATGGCTCGACTGGTCTTACAGGTAGATTTTAATACACCTACTGCAGTGGCGTTTGGTCGATCTGGTTTTGTTAAACCTGGATCTGTGCAGTTTGGAATGGATCGATATTGTTATATTATATTATATTATAGTGTAAAAGTATGGTGATGTGCTTTCTTCTGCTCTAGCTCTCTATTTTCTTCTTTACCCCATCTCACTCTTACCTTTTCGCCTTCCTTCCACTATTGCTTTCTACTTGCTGTTATGGGTTACATTATTGTTCTCAATTTTGTATACGAATTTCTGCTATACCATCTTATTTTTATTTATTTATTTAAAAGAAAAATAAATAAATTAAAAAAAAAAATAATAATAATAATAAAAAAAAAAAAAAAAAAATCGCCAATTTATTACACCATTTACCACAACAAAGGATCCCCAGTCGTTCTTAAAGTCGCTCTTAACTTACGAACAGCGTTATGAAACAGCGCCCTGAAAACATCCTTTCAGCTTTCAATCCTAAAAATTTAAAGCTGATAACAAAGAGTAAGATGGAAAAGGGGTATAACAACCATTTTATGAAAAAGAAAGAGTGTAAAAGAGGATTATAGAAACAATAACAATAATAGGCATTTATATAGCACCATCTATCTAGAAATATTCTATTTCGAGGCGAGTTATTATTATTACCCCGGCTTTAGCTCGAGCTGCCTTTCAGCGCTCATGCATTCAAGGAATTAATCCTGCCGGGTACCCATTCAACTCACCTGGGTTGAGTGCAGCACAATATGGATAAATTTCTTGCTGAAGGAAATTATGCCATGGCTGGGATTTGAACCCACGACCCTCTGTTTCAAAGTCAGAAGACTAATCCACTAGGCCACAACGCTCCACATAAAACAATGACTTTCGGACAGACAGAAAACCTGAAATTGCTACTAAAATATCTCAACTCACAGGGCTTGACTCTGAGTTGACGAAGCCTTGCGGGACCGACGCGATAGTTTTGCCAGTCCCTGAGAAACCTGGCATCTCTCCATTTCATCACCTCGCCGTTATAATACTTGAAACCGTAGAGACCCGGTAGGAGGGTCTGCTCGATGTAGTTCCAGAACTCGTCGGGCGTGCTCTGCGTCAGGGCGCCGAACGTCACCGGATCTTCCTGCAACAGATGAAAATACGGCAGAGATGGAATACAATGTCTGTGTCCGCTCCATCTCCTCATTTTAACATGTTCAGTACTGAATCCTGTGGTTCCCATAGGCTTTGTACAGGGATAATCCAGTATCGGTAGGTAATGGGTTAACCTGTTGACCACTGAATTCTGTGATTCCCATAGGCTTTGTTCATTGACCACCCGGTTCTAAGCAAATTTTACTTGATTCAGACAACTGCTTTTATTCTGCCCGTCAGTAATGCAGGTTTAATTGTTGGCAGCAGTCGGGTCCAACCGGCACCAAAGATATCTGACCACCACTCATTATGATAAACACTATTTCCGTCCATCACTAATTTCAAATAAAAATGTTTCAAACACAACTCCTTGCAAAGAAGGAATGTACTTTACTTAATTTCTGTCTTTAATCTTGTTTTATTTTAGTTGACTTTTAAGTATTTGCCCATTACAGATAGTTATTACACGATGTTCATTCACTTTTGTCTTTTAGACAACTGACTTGACATAAAGAAGCTGTGTATGGTTGTGACATTGTGACAACCACTGAGAGGTCTCAAGCTAGGATACTAATGCCCATTTCCTTCATTTTGGCGACACACATTTTCAGTTATCCTAGACAAAAATAGAAATGCTTTCACATCTAGAGTAGATAACTAGAACAATAATTCTCTGCCGTGAATAGGTAATTTCTATGAATGATATACTTACCCCATCCACGAGATAATCAATGTTGTCTGAGACGAATGTATTCCTGATAGTTTCCGACATTCTGAAAGAATCGGGATCTCTGTTGGTGTAGGCTAGGAAGAGAATGACGACCAAGTAGAGAGCATAGAGCACAAAGTCCCGCACCACACCGGAAACCTGCACGTCTCGGAGACGTTCTTTGCGAGCCTTCTCGAGAATCTGTTTACTGGGAGGAGTCTTTGGGCGTGCAGAATAGCCAGGAGCTGAAAGCATAAAACACAAAGTTGTTATCAATATTATAATGCTAGTATTAATATCGTGTTATTTGACTATTATAATTATACTGTTACATCGTTTTATCTTAGAGCATGGAATTGAGCACCAACATACTGCTCAGGGACGGGAATGATTTATTGTGTCACCATCCCCGCCCCCCACAAACACACCCCACACTTGAATAGTGCAACATCACATGTCTATGTCTGTCATTGCTGGGATATATCACAGAGCATGCATAGTGAAGATGCAATGAAATATTTTTATGAGTATTATTTTATACAATATCAGTTACACCATATGTGTATTTATATATTTGTTCATATACATTTCTTTTTTTGATATATTTATTTACATATCACTTATAGATACATATTTACACTTACCTTCTTCTCTTAGTTTGTTTAATGCTTTATCATATATACTTATATGTCTTTTGCACATTATCAGTTGTTCCCCATTCTTTTTCTTTTTTCCCCCACTCTTATGCACCAGTTTATTAAGCCTTTCTTTGTAACCTGTTTGACCCACCTCTCACTAAATCTCTTGTTTTTCATCCCATTATCACTGTTTTGTTCCAGATCCTGTTTGATGTTGCCTGCCTCATTATTTTAATCCCTCTTGGCTTGAGGTCTTTTACTGGCCTTACTTACACTAACTTCCCTTTGTGTCTGCCTACTCCTTTTCTTTCATCCCCTTCACTAACCTGATTGGTCTTCTCTACTCACTAATGCCCCTTTTGTCTCCTTGTTTCTAGTGTTGCTGTAGCTTGTTTGTGGTCAATATTATGGTTGTTCCACTTTATATGTTTGTCATTTTGCCTCCGACGAAGATTCTGCTAGGATCGAAAGCTTAGGCCCCCTTTTTGACTTTCTAATTATTTTTTTTAGTTAGGATTGCATTATTGGATCTTATGTCATTGTAGGATCACGATATTGCCGACTCGTGCGCACTACAAATATAATATGAAAAAGAGGGAGAATGAGGGAGTGGGGCATATGTGTGTGAGGTGCTTTGTGGGTGTGTTTGTGTGGGAGAGAGAAAGAGAGAGGGGTGTAAATGTATGTGTATGGGTTAGACTTGGTGGACCTTTCAAGGTATAGGAGTGTGTGTGTTGGTGGATAAGCCAGCGTGTGTGTATACATTAGTGTATGCCTATATGTGGACATATTTTCAATGATCGGCATGAGAGAGAGGAATGGTGTGAGAGCTGCGGGATGAGTGTGTGTGGGTGAGCACATGTGGGTGTGTGTATATTAGTGTGTGGGGGATGTGGACATGATGGGCATATGAGAGAAGGGGAGCGGTGTGAGCTGTGGGATGAGTGTGTGTGGGTGATTAAATGTGGGTGTGTGTATACTAATGTGTGGGGGATGTGGACATGATGGGCAGTTGAGAGAAGGGAGCGGTGTGAGCTGTGGGATGAGTGTGTGTGGGTGATTAAATGTGGGTGTGTGTATACTAATGTGTGGGGGTGTGGACATGATGGGCATATGAGAGAGAGAAGGGGAGCGGTGTGAGCTGTGGGATGAGTGTGTGCGGGTGATTAAATGTGGGTGTGTGTATACTAATGTGTGGGGGATGTGGACATGATGGGCATATGAGAGAAGGGGAGCGGTGTGAGCTGTGGGATGAGTGTGTGTGGGTGATTAAATGTGGGTGTGTGTATACTAATGTGTGGGGGATGTGGACATGATGGGCATATGAGAGAGAGAAGGGGAGCGGTGCGAGCTGTGGGAGGAGTGTGTGTGGGTGAGCACATGTGGGTGTGTATATATTAGTGTGTGGGGGATGTGGACATGATGGGCATGAGAGTGAGAGAGAGAAGGGGAGCAGTGTGAGCTGTGGGATGTATGAAGGTTTGTGATTGGGAGAGGTTGTCTGGGTGTGTGTGTGTATGAGGGTGAGGTATATGTGTGAGAGGGATTATCAGTGCATCTTAACTTGTTTACAACTGAATTCTACAATTCCGTTTCATTTCGTACAGGGACCACAAGGTTCCGGGAGGCAGTGGGTTAAATGGAGGAACAAACCTTTTCCTGCGGTCAAGGAATCCTCATGTAGATATTCCTCATCTGTCTGAAGCTTATTCATTGTCTTGTCTTTGAGACCTTCGGCATCGGCATCATTCATTTTCGAAGGCTTCTTGAAGATGATGGACACTATAAAAACAATGACTATCACCTGAAAAGAATTTCAAAGAAAAATGCCAAATATTCCAGAGATTTCTATATTCCAGAAAACATTATAAGTTTCAATTCACACTTTCTCTGTATTTTCTAGGCTTGAATAAAACACCCTTAGCTTGCATTCTGCAGCTTAATTTTACACTAAGAAGGTAGGAGAGTATGCTTATTGACCCCATTTTGAAATCATATTAATGCATCCTACCAGTGATAATTCAAGACTATATCATCCTGATAATTAATCTCTTACAACTAGATTTCATGTTGGCTAAAACTGACTCCCAATTCCCCTACAAAAAATAAGCAAGTCCGACTGTTACCTACTTTGGATGAGTTTCATAGATCTAACAAAAAGGGGCATTATTTCTGTTCCAATTTCTCCTAAGATCCAGAAAATCCTGAATGACTTCTAACAATCTCAAGATATATCTTCAGGAATACACTCTTGCCTTCATTAATTAGATGAACTCCAGGGCCCCGCGTCTTACAAAGATTTACGATTGATCTGATCAACCTCAAGTATATGGAAATCTATCAACGTCATATTTTTTTCTTCAGGAAGTTTGCACAATGTCCTTTGTAAAGAAAGAGAAGCACAGTGAATTTTCAAGAAAATTGTCCATGTATGACTATACAGCTTTTCTAGGAAATCTTTTCAACAAACATGTATTATAGATGCTGGCTTTCCATAGTTGTGGTTGATCAGATCAATCGCAACTCTTTGTTAGACAGGGCCCAGATGAATTCCTTTCAAAAGAGAACGTTTTCTACCCTAATGGAAACAGACTCCAATCTGTCTGTTGGTTTGTCATTGGTAAAAATGCAATATCCCTGGGCCCCATCTTACAAAGAGTTGCAATTCAACTGACCAACTACAACTTTGGAAAGCAAGAAACATCAACATATGAACTGCATGTTTGTTCAAAATGCTTTCTAGATATTACGTTTGTTGATGCATTCATCAGTTTATTGACAATTCAGTATGCTCCTCTTTGCCTACAAAAGGACATTGTGCAAATTTTCTGTAGGAAAAATTATGACATTGATGGATTTCCATATAGTTGTGGTTGACCAGATCAATCGTAATTCTTTGTAAGACAAGGCCCTGGTCGTTCTAGTGTCAAGTTTCATTGATGTGACTCTAGCACTTGATTATACCTTCGTTGGTTGAATGATGAATGCCGAACTGAAGAAAGAGACGATCATGGACTTCAACCACTCATGCGCCTTCTCTTTTCCCCACTCTAAACTGTACAACACCACAAAGAAACAGGACAGAAAGCAGGCAATGAAGGACAGGATGTAGGCGAGGTAGACGGTCCAGTGCGGCAGAGGATACTTTTTCTTGGTGGCTGCAGCAGCAGCACTCTGCTCAGCGGGCGGAGGATCGGAAGAGGGATTGGTTGCAGATTGTCCTGATACTACATTGACATTCACTTCCTAATGAAGACAGGGATCAAATATGAATTTCTCGTATTAACTTTCAATTGTATACGTGACATTGCCCCCTACTTATGGGCTGATGATGTCACATCCCCACTTGTTCTTTTGTATTTTATTATATGAAATTAGGTTTATTCAAATTTTTTCCTCCAAGAACTAATAAAATTGGATTGACAACTGATTTAGTGAATTAGATATTTATTGCTGTGACTTATTTTTCATTATAAGGGAGACATATTATTCACACAAGTATGAAATAGTGAAAAATTATAATTTTATGTAATAACATAAGAAAACGGAAAGTGGGGATGTGACATCATCAGCAAATCTAATGAATATTCATGACGACTGTTTTCACAAAATATTGCTAAACTTTAAACTTTGATAACTTAATTATTTGTTATCCGATTTTGATGAAATTTTCGGCATTTTGAACAGTGAATTCTACTCTATGTATTAAGATATAAATATTTTCAGCCCGGACCATCCCTTTAAGAACTTGCCCAAATTCATAGACCCAAGTGTAATCTCCGTTCTAGCGAAGAAAACTTCTGTGTCAAATCACTGTCAAGACCAAATCACAAGGGGATCAGGTTTTCCATGAAGTTGCACTGGCAAAGAGGAATTCTCTCTTACCAACTTTTAGAAATATTACCCACCTTAACAGATTCGAAGTAGGAATAACAAGTGGAATGCCTCTGGCCGTCTCACCTGCATCACGCGATTCAATATAGCAGCAGTGCTGATTTTGAAAACTACTATGACTCGCACAAGATGTTCAGTGATACTTGGTTACTCTTATTTCCACGTTTTATGAACTAGACCAATACACTTAAAGAGATATGATGGCAATTCAACAAATACATGTACCAGCAACGTGGCCAAAGTTCTTTGACCTTACATGACCTTTGACCTTGATCATGTGACCTGAAACTCGCACAGGATGTTCAGTGATACCTGATTACTCTTATGTCCAAGTTTTATGAACTAGACCAACACACTTTCAAATTTATGGCTGTAATTCAACAAATACCCCAATTTGGCCAAAGTTCATTGACCCTAAATGACCTTTGACCTTGATCATGTGACCTGAAACTTGCACAGGATGTTCAGTAATACTTGATTACTATTATGTCCAAGTTTCATGAATCAGATCCATAAACTTTCAAAGTTATGATGGTAATTCAACAGATACCCCCAATTTGGCCAAAGTTCATTGACCCTAAATGACCTTTGACCTTGGTCATGTGACGTGAAACTCATGCAGGATGTTCAGTGATACTTGATTAACCTTATGGCCAAGTTTCATGAACTAGGTCCATATATTTTCTAAGTTATGATGACATTTCAAAAACTTAACCTTAGGTTAAGATTTTGATGTTGATTCCCCTTACATGGTCTAAGTTCATTGACCCTAAATGACCTTTGACCTTGGTCATGTGACATGAAACTCAGGCAGGATGTTCAGTAATACTTGATTAACCTTATGGCCAAGTTTCATGAACTAGGTCCATATACTTTCTAAGTTATGCTGTCATTTCAAAAACTTAACCTCAGGTTAAGATTTGGTGTTGACGCCGTCGTCGCCGTCGGAAAAGCGGCGCCTATAGTCTCACTCTGCTATGCAGGTGAGACAAAAACGCCCCTCTTTCCGAGTGCCTACGTTCAATCTATATGTTTAATATTGAGTCAATATTTAACCATACGTTATGCTATTTCTTTCACATATTGACCTTAGGAAGCTAAGCATTCATTATAAACTGAACTATTGTTAATTAATTTCTATTAAGGAATACTTAGTACTTTAAAATCACACTGTACCTTTTCAGAAATGGCTTTATCATGGCGCTTCTCCTCAAAGTTGAACTGATCAAGTGGCTTCTTCTCTTCGTCCCTCTTCTTTCGAGTGAAGATTCTTCGGATGAGGGCTACGAGGGGGTCTGGTGCATCAGATTCAAGCGGTCGCGCCTTCCGAAATATCTGGGCTATGATAAGGTTAACTGGCATGACGACAAGAGAGCTACTTATACCTATCCCAATCTACATGAAGAGTAAAACAAGGAACGCATTGAAAAACATGAGGGATTAATAAGTGGTGTTTTAAAATTCATGAAAACTTTTCAAAAGAGTGAAAGGTATGTTAAGGAATGCCGTGTGGGCCCTTCTCATTCTAGGCACACTCACCTTTTATTGTCAGTGTACCATGGACTGTACTATGTACCTACAAATTAGCTGGCAATGTGGCTTTTCTGCACCCAGGTGGTGGAATAAGCCTCCTCCTCTCTCTGAATTGTCACCATAACATGGGATCAATTTACATAAAACTTGAAGACCTACCTTTTGTAATATCCTAATCACGTAAGCACTCGACTGAACAATCAATAGTCACTGCCTAGTAATTTTCATATATGTTATCTCCTTGCTGAACGGGGATATCGACTCATGGAAGATGGGTTGTGCCTCCTGACCTTGTATCTCATGGAAAAAGGTGCTTTAGAACTATGAACTATTATTGTAAATTTCTGAATTTCCTCTGCATTAAATCCATTACTTTGATTGGTTACTGTTGATCAATATTGATTAGTTTAAAGCTTAGGATATGCTTTTTCTGGTGGGGGGGCACTTGACCACAAAAGTGGTAGGTATGTGCTGCGAGACAAAAAACGGGGGCTTTGGAACGGGCTTATTGTAAAAAGGAGGGTCTTCAGAACGGGCTTCGGAACTACGAATGTTTGTGAAAACAAGGTCCTTGGAACAGTTCGCCTGTGTGTGAGTGCGTATGCATCCCTGTGGAACTGGAATACGTGCATGCAGCTAGCGCAGAGGCGATGGTCGGAAAGCACTCTGCGGGCCGTTTTTCACCTAAAATGCAGCTCATTGTAGTGGATCGATGCGGCCGGAACGGCGTAACGAAAAATATGCGAAGCTTTAGAATGGATTTCTTACTTCTTTTTTCTCGATAAAAAGAAAAGCTATGCTTTAAAAAGGCTTTCTTTGTTCTTTTTCTCAATAAGATAAAAATGCTATGCTTTAGAACGGAAATTTGAGCGTAAAAATGGGGGTCCTTTCCGCGGCACATACCCACCATGCATTTCATACTGAGTGCCCCCCCCCCTGCAGCTTTTTTCAAGTTCAATGAAAATCTAAAAATATATTTTGGGAGACTTATTGTTGGTTTTGGGGTGGCCGGTCACAAATGGATCACAGTAAGTTGATTTGAACAGACCTGACTTGGTGTGATGGTGATCGGTCCAATCTTGATTGCCTGTGCTTGAGCAGCCGTCACATCTACCTTGTAAAACAGGGCATTGGCCAACATGGACGTACACAGGAGCGTGAGGCAGCAACACAGTCGCTGGCATCGATTGAAGGAACTCCTTGTCGGGCGGCTGAACAGGGAGAACCACAGGTGCTGGTCGGATAGATTCTTTCGCCCGCTTGTGTAGACTAGTTGGCCCACCTAGGAAAGGAATTAAGCAAGTTATTTTTAACAAAAGAAAATATTATACTTCTAATCATGGTATCAACACAGTACATACTGCAAAGAACAAGAGTAATAAAATGTTGATGGTAGTTGGTGATACTAATATTTGATTAGTAATATTAAAAACTTATATTTTTACACAATAATGTCGTGTTACGAGATATCACAATCAAAGCACTATATTTATATCAACATCATCACCACCAGCATACACTTCTACCTAATAATACATGTCATGTTGTGAGATACAACAATTATACTCCCTATGTGTATAAAACCATCCTAATCATTAACACTACCACCGTCATCATCATCGTCATCACGGTCATCTCGTCAACATCTTCCTCATCATCATCATCACCATTATCACTATCATCACCATTACTATCATCAGCATCACCATCATCATCATCATCATCACCATTATCACCATTACTATCATCAGCATCATCATCATCACCATTATCACCATCATCATCATCACCATCATCATCATCACCATCATCATCATCATTATCACCATTACTATCATCAGCATCATCATCATCACCATTATCACCATCATCATCATCACCATCATCATCATCATCACCATCATCATCATCATTATCACCTTCATCATCATCATCACCATCATCAATCATCATCACCATCATTATCCATACCAGGGTCCCGTCTTACAAAGAGTTACGACTGATCCAATTAATCGTATCGCTATGGAAATTCATCAGTGTCATATTATTTTCAACAGAAAATTTGCAATATGTCCTTTGTACAAAAAGGCTAACACACCAAATTGTCAAGAAAACAATGAATTTATGAATATACATCATATCTAGAAAATATTTTGAACAAACATGCATTTTAAATGTTGACATTGCTGTCTCTCCATAGTTGTGGTTGATCAGATCAATCTCAACACTTTGTAAGACTGGGCCCTGTATTATCATAATGACCACCAACATTTTCATCATCATCAACACCTTTATCATCATCATCACCATCACCACCACCATCATCATCACCACCACCATCATCATCAACAACACCATCACCATCATCATCATCATCACCATCAACACCACCATTATCACAATCACCACCTATATCATCAACATCATTGTGTTCATTGTCATGATCATCATCATTGTCATACCTGTGTCATGTCTTTCTTGCTGGCTACAAACAATGTTCTGTCTATAGAACCATCTCCTTGCTCTACTGCTAGCCACTGCTCACATAGAAAGAAGAACCTGCATAATGATTATGAAGGACATAAAAAAATTTCCACTGGCATTTTAACAATATTCCCCAATTTCCATTCACAATATTCAGTTTAAAAAAGAGGACATGGCTATTAAAATTCATTTAAACCAAAAAGCTATTGTTATTCCAATTCATTTCCCATAAAATAGGGCGTGTAGATAAAAAAGAAAAAAGTTGACACCTCACAAATTCCCAATTAAAGGAAACAATATCTCATGTACACATCATCATTATATATGGCTGGAATAGAAAGAGTATCTTCTCCCAAATAATTTGATACCATATTTATGTGGAATGTCTTCACACTTGGAAAATCAGTAGGTATTCTTTGTAGTAATGTAACTTTTGATTTGAAAGAGAGTTATACCTCAGTCACATTTCCCGAAAACAGCCATTTTAACATTTTTTGTACCAGTTACATACAGGTGGTTTCAATAAAAGTAGATAAAATGGCTCTTTCGACTCGCCGTACGGCGGCCCTACAGGAAATGTGACTGAGGTATAAGGCATGATTGCAATTAATGAATCCAGATGTCAATGTCATAATCCTATAAGGGTTGCATTAAAATCCATTGCAAAACACCTTTTCATTAATTTACATTATAATTGTTTGATAAACACTTTTAAGTATCAATTCTCAAGTTAATTTCATTGAAAAAGGATTTGCAAATATGTTTATTAACTCATCTAGGATTATATGACACCATCTGCATCTGGATTAATTCATTGCAGCCATGTCTTACTTTGGCACAAATCAAATTTTACTTCACAGTAAAAAAAAATATTTACTGATAATCCAAGCATTAACATATACCACATAGATATGGTATCAAATTATAATAGAGAAAATACTTTTTCAGGCCATATATAATAATTATGAGTCCATGACATATTTTTCTTAAATTGGGGATTTGTGAGATGTCAATTTTTGTTTGACTCACACGTTATATATATATGAATAATAATTCTATATGTTTCATTTCATTTATTGTGTCCGCTAAAATGGATAATTGTATACACTTATCAATTCTTGCTGTACATAAATAAATTCACAAAGTAATATACTAACAGCAAAATAAAAGATAATCTGAATGGTTTTATTTTTACCATATTATACTTGCTAATATGGCATATACTATATCAGAAGCCTCTAAGAGCTCTACAGAGCAGCTACAGTACATATAACAGCTTATATAAACATCTTAACTTTATGTAAACGGTTTTCTGGCATTTCTATTTTCTTTTTTTTTTCTTCAGAAGAAGGAAAAACATTTCTTTTAAAATCTACTTTAATATCCATGGATGTTAAATCACAGGTTCAGGCTTTGAAGCACTGCTACCTGCTACTATGACAACTATCAGTAAATGAAATGATTTATTTTTCAGCGATGCCAACTTTTGTGAAACAGTCTCAGAGTATTCTACAAAGCATTTCAAGGATATTCATTAAACATGAATTCCCGAATAAGGAAAATAAAATCTGCTCATCGGATCCCTGGAAGAAATCTATAATTTTGTTCATATATCAGCGGTTGCAGTCATTATGAATATATTGTTTCTTGTGTTTTCTTACGGAAGCTTTAAAGTGCTATATATTGACGAAATTGCGGGATATTTAACTTTACCATGTTGAACTATAGCCTCATTATGCCGACATGGCGAGATATTGATTGCCACCTTTAATGGACTCGGTGACATTGGTATATACTAAATGATGCCAAGTCGACTTATCAATGGTCTTATGTCATCACAGTACAGGTAACGTTTTGTAAGATTACTCAAAAGTATAATATATCTTGCCAGGAAACCTATCTTGTCATGTCAACATAAAACTTTGTAATAAGTTGACTTGGCAAAAAACGTATCTCATCTTGACGACAAAATAAGGCTAGAAGTCTACATGGAAAAATACAATATCTCGCCACGGAGATGACCATTTTATAGCTTAATTCCGTAGTTTTGCAAAGTTCTGAGCCATATTATACTTACTCCTTGCCCGTCTGTAGGTCCATGACGGAGACCTTTGAAAGGAACCAACCTGCTTGTCCTCCCGCCCCAGAGTTGTCATGCCAGATTCGAACGTAGGTAAGAAGACCCAGTGGCCTCGGAACTGTCATCAAGAAACTGTTGATGCAGCCGCTTTGGAATACCTGTCAAGCAGTGACACAATCGTGGATACACTCTATACAATGACAGACTTCACATCATTGATTAAAGGTAAAAGGAAGTAGTTGCAGAAAAAATTATTTCATGAGGAAGTCTTTCAAATTAAGGTGAATTGTGACCATAATATCATGACATATCTAGATCTGGTACATTAATGTAATCTTATCTTTGTGAAATCATGAAATCTTAGCTGAAAACCAATAATTCTGATGACTACTAACAAAGACAAGGCATAAGCGATGTTGTGTCTCGCCTACTTGTGAAAGTAACCAGAAATATTGTGATCTGCAGGGGCACACAACAGAATTGTATTCAAAGCTCATTGTAATATAACTGGGATGGAATAACATTTGTCATAAGAGTCTTGCACGTAAACTCTAATGTTGACCTCAAAATGACCTTTGACCTTACCATGTGACCTCTGAACGCAATAACATGCAAGTCTCCTAAGTACAGCTTCAACAAGTCTGGGTGAAAAGTGAGTTACGGTTACGGAGTTGTGTGTCATAAGAGAGTCTTGCATGTAAACTTTAATGTTGACCTAAAAATTACCTTAGACCTTACCATTTGACCTCCCACTGCACAATAACATGCAGGTCTCCTAATTCATCTACAACCCAAGTTCGGGTGAAAAGTGGCTTACAGTTGTGGAGTTATGTGAGTCTTGCACAAAGGCTTTAACGTTGACTTGAAAATGACCTTTGACCTTACAATGCGACCTCCGACTGCAGCATAATATTCAGGTCCCTTATCTACATCTACCATCCAAGTTTGGCTGAAAAGTGACTTACAGTTGTGGAGTAATGTGACATAAGATAGTCTTGCACGTAGACTTCAATATTGACCTGAAAATAACCTTTGACCTTACCATGTGACTTCCAAATGCAGCATTACATGCTGCATCCCCTAAGTACATCTACCATCCAAGTTTGATTGAAAAGTGACTAATGGTTGCGGAGTTGCGTGTCATAAAGTTTGTGACGGACGGACGGATCGACGACATTTGAATCCTTTAGTCTCGCCTTCACCTCTGGCGGGCAAGACAAAAAGCATATATGGGACATTATATTTGCTTGTAAAAAATGCCTGACCTTTGATGTAATTCTATGCGTATTTTGATCATTTCTCAGCAATTACACATTTTCTTTTTTATTCATACTTACAAATACTTGGGTAGTCATTTTTATTGGATTCTGTTTGAACTCATTTTGAGATTGTTACCACAATTGGTATTCATCTTTAATTCAAACCTTAGACCATGCTTTTACACTCTCATAGAGTGTATCAATCATATTGTGTATCTGTATGCACACTGTGAACCCGCTGTGGATATACTGAACACACTGTGGACATACTATTACCACACTGAGGACACACTGGATGCACTGTGGGACCTACAAAGAATACACTGTTGATGCACTGTGACACACTATGAGCACGATGTGAATGCACTGTGGACACACTGTGGATGCACTGTGAACACACTGTCAACACTGTGGAACACACTGGGGGATATTGCGTTCTTTCCAGCAGGACTATTTAGATAATTTTCACAGCATTGGTTAACCTTACAGCTCAGACCATATTTTAATTTAAGTGAAAGTTGCCAATCAATTCGCCAAGTATAAGTTAATTGTATCTTGCACTTAATCTGTCCAAAAAGGTATAGAAAGGGAAAGAGAAAGTAAAGAGCAATAGTAAGTGAGAGAAAAAAAAAGAAAGAGAAAGAGAGAAAGGGCTAAATATATAGAGAGAGATAGAGACGGGTCTAATGAGGTTGCATAAAACCTAATATCAATTGCAAATTTGTTTGGGTTGCCCAAATCAATCGCATGTCTTGCAACTATAATTGCAAATTTACAACTGATCGTTGTTGATCTGCTTCTTAAAAAACGGTGAAAACTGATTTTCTTCAGATAATCTTAAATGAAATTGATTATAAGATTGCAACAATAATTTGCAATTGATTACAAAATTTCCTTGCAACACCTCCTCTCAATATCATCTTACCGGTCTTTTGGGATCATCCAAGACTCTCGATCCAGTATCTGCATCCTCTCCGGATATCATGATACCGACTTTGGATTTGGTTCCCGCTCCTGGTCTAACCCCGGTCTCCACGGTCACCTGGTATCCGTAGGTATGCGCTGGGTGGTTGTCACTTAGAGGTGTAACACCCCACTGAAAGCAAATGAAAAATAAAACAAGATAGAAATCAGTTGATACCATCACTTCACTAAGTGCGTAAAATTCTTTGTAGCCAACTAGTAGGCCACCACGTTTCTTTTCAATTTTTATTCATGTTGCGAGGTGCCATAATAATGTTGTAGTAAATATTTGTTGTATTTTCATATTTTCTTCGTTGCTCTATTCTTGCAATATGATGATGTCCTATATGGTGGGGTTGTTATCAGAATTGAAATTAAATTAAGATTCATACACTCATTCATTCAAGAAATTCATCCACACTGTGCTGCACTAAATCTAGATGAGGTACGCTGTATACGTAAATGGTTACCTGCAGGAAGGAATTCCTCAAAAAGATTTGAGCAACAAAATTTGTAGCTAGCTAGCTGAGCTGGGGTAATATAAGAGCAGCTTGAGCAGCTAGCGAGGTGAAGATGTGCATAGATAATCATTATTATCACTATCATTATTATTATCATTACTATAATTGTTATCATCATTGTTGTTATTGTTATAATCATTACCAGTATTATCAGAATCGCCATCAATTCATTCAATTATCTCCAATGGGTGACTACGTTATGATTAATGTAATTCTTGTCACACACACAAAGTGAGTCACATAAAACTTTAATGAAATCCATTGTTGTGAAAGTGTGTCAAGTCACATCTAACTGTGCCATACTTCACACATGACCGTGCGATATCACACATAACTGTGTAATGTCATGTTCACTATACCTATATGTCATTTCACCCACATTTGTCAAAATAGACAAAACTCTGTATTTAAAAAATGAGCTGCTTGCCTATTCAACTTTTATGCGTACATAAAAGTTATGTAGGTCAAATGACTCATTATAGTATGGTGACGTTTGACATGGATTTAAGTGTGACTCAAATCTTCGCTTAGATTTCTATTTACAGCTAGTAGGTTAAACACATCATGACACTGGTCAGATCCAGAGAGGCACATTCAGATCACTCTCATGGGGCAGACTTAAAAAATGTCACAACTTTTGTATTTTCACATCCGATTTTAATGAAATTTTCAGTGTCATGCTTGTTAGACTTTTCTCTTATTCAAATCAACTTTTTGTTGGGGTGGACTTGTCCTTTAATTCACCTTTTTTAAAACACCACCAATGTTAGAGATCGTACAGTCAGCAGATAGACTCACCTTGATGAGATCTTGCTTGTCCTTCCTCCTGGCATAGATGAGGAGAAGTAGATAAATTGATACAATCACAATGATGGTCCCCATGACGGCAAAGTTATCAAGAAGACTCTTGCTGAAGACATCGCTGAAATCGATTTTGTTGGGCGGGACGAAGAAGGCGGATGCAAAGGATGTCAGATGGTTGCAGAGACAGTGCGTTTCTCTGGTGCTGGTCATAATCCCGGTCTATATGGAGAGAGAGAGAGAAACACGGAAAGAGAGGGAGGGAGGGAGAGAGAGAGAGGGTGGGGTGGACAGTTAAAAATATTTACCTAGCATTTGTACAGATTTGTGTATGCATCATGCGACTGGTTCATGCCTATTATACGTTGGGAATTAATATCTGCAATGCATTCTTACTTCTTAATGCAACGATGTGCATGCTGGACATAGATAAACTGGGTATATTCAAATAAGGAAACCAAAGTAACGTTCATGTCATTTCCTGAGAGGGTATCAAGGTGGTGACTCCACATTACACTGGTCAAAAGCGCCAGTTATTCACATATTTCACATTCAGTGGGCATGCCGTGGTCTAGTGGTTCTGACTCTCGCCTTTCAAACAGAGGGTCGTGGGTTCGAATCCTAGCCATGGCATGTTTTCCTTCAGCAAGAAATTTATCCACACTGTGCTGCACTCGACCTAGGTGAGGTGAGTGGGTACCCGGCAGGATTATTTCTTTGAGTGCAATGAGCACAGGTGATGGTAGCTCGAGCTAAAGCCGGGGTAATAATAGCAGCGCTTTGTATCCTCAGGCAAAAAGCGCTTTATAAATCCAACTATTATTATTATTATTATATTTCCTGTAATCCCATCTACTGAATATAATCATATCAGATACACAAGGTTAGATTTTTCAGATTGAACATTTCTATTTCTTTGAGTTCGCTATGCTCTCTTGTAAAATCTAGATTCAAGACTCTTTAGGCAGCTAGCAGCTCCTATTCAAGCAACACGCCGAGGTGCCTCATTGTATTTGCATTCCAACAAAATCAGGATCATATTGAATTTAGACAGCAAACAAGATAGAGACAAAAATCATTTTCTGCAGATTACGGTAAATGAAAAGATGGATTATTGATAAATTTTTGGTTCATGTTCATTTTAATCATAAAATTACGCTATGCTTACTTCTATTCCATGATATCATGAAACCTAAAAAAAAGAGTGTAAAGAACAAAACTGAGCAGTTTTGGGGGCTTCATCTAAAAAATTATGGCAGACTTCTGATTTTATTCATAAAAATAGCATGATGAATAGATTAAATGAAATATAAATTTGAATAATTAACTATACAATATTGTACCATTCAGTATGAGTGATGTGCTGCCATCTCCCATAGGAGAGATAGGGAGGGAGGGAGGGAGGGAAGGTGCATAGGGTTATATTTCCAAAGATATCTTTGAGGATACTATAACTAGTGACTTACCCAGCACCCATCGCTATTCCACTCGTCCGTAATGTTATCGTAGTATCTGCATGCCGATGAATAGAAGCTAATATTATACGCGATTGAGACAGCCGTCGTATTTTCGTTATTTGCGTTAATCACAAGAAGCCTTTCCTCTCCTGAACATTTTGTCGAGTTTGATATCAACGACGCAAATTCCTCATCAGAACCTGTTGGTGAGGGAAGCCATTTAGTAAGGAAACTGCTCTACCAATGGGCCTGCATAACATATGTAATTATTACCCTTCTGCATCGAGTGTCTAGCGAATAGGCAGAATGTCCCATTTTTGCCTTGCTGCATAGCAGAGTGAGACTACAGTGCGTATTAAAAAAACGGGACAGATTTGAAAAGTCTATAAAATTTTTGTTTCAAATTATGATCTCTATATTTTGGTGTCAATAGGTGCTCTGAGGTCTTATCCTTCAAATGTCATCAAAATGATTTAGTTTCGTTCATGCTTGAGCAAACACAGAATGTTTTTGCCTGGGGTTAAAAAGGAGGCTTGCGCCAAAATGGCATAAAATGATAAATATGATGGTCGGACTTCTTGCTAATCAGCAGACTTCCTCTTAACCTTTTCATTATCTTTGCCAATTTTTGAATTATGCGGTCAAAATTTGTTTCCAAATCTACTTATTTGCTTGAATAGTTCTGTTGTTTTTCGTTTTTAATATGTTCTCTTTCAGCTCTGAATATTCCTTCTCTAAGCAAAAACAATTTTTTTCAACCGAAGTATGGGAGAGCGTCAATTTTTTTTTTCAAATCCTTTCATTGTGTGCTACAAAGGTTAAGGTGCCTTTGAACAGTGGCATACTGATGGGTGACCGTGGGTGATCGGGGTGCCCATCCCCCCCAAAAAAAAAATAATAATAATAATAATAAAAAAAATAATAATGACCAAGAAAAAAAGTGAAAAGGAAAATCACAGAAAACATAGAAAGTGAAATATGATATCATTTTCTCAATATTATGTCAAAATCACAAAATTGGATATTTTAATAAAAAAGTGGAAATGTTTTGCTTGCTTGCTTCACAACATTCTAATACGTTTTACCCCATCTGCCTTATCTTGCTCCTTCAAAATCGACTCAATAGGCTACACCATTGCCATTGAAAGACATGAATCCTTTCCTGTTTGTCCTGCCAAACACATAATTAAACTTAAAGGATTCAATAACCCCTTGAAAATAGGATTCATGTCTTTTATAGGTACCATAACATAATTTGTTTCACATAATAAAAGGATTTGAATAATTACAAATTCTCCCAATTAATAATGCAAATCTTCTTACTTGGGTTGACAAAAAGTCTTCTTTTCTTACTTATAGGGGAAATTCAAAGGTAAAAGAAGTTTAAATGAAAAACAAAATAATTCAGGTAAATAGATAAATTTGTAAATGAAATTTGACAGCATAATTTGAAAATTATGGAAAAGATAATGAAAAGATTAAGAGGAAGTCTGCTGATTGGCCAAAAGTCTAATCATCAAATTTCTCATTTCTGCCATTTTGGCGCAAGCCTCATTTTGAAACCCCGACAAAAACGTCCCATGTTCGCTCAAGCATGAACAAAATATATTTTTCTAAATTGAATTTAAAAGATAAGATATCAGAGCATCTATTAACATAAAATATAGATATAATAATTCGAAACAAATTTTTTATAGACTTTTCAAAACTGTCCCGTTTTTTTGATACGCACTGTATAGGCATCGCTCTTCCGGCGGCGGCAACAGCAGCGTCGTTAAAATTGAAATCTTAGCCAAGGTTAAGTCTAAGGTCTAGATAATGAAATGTAGACGTAAGAGCAATCAAGTATTGCTAAACATTCTCCTTAAGCTTCATGTCACATGACCAAGGTCAAAGGTCATTTAGGGTCAATAAAACTTTGGCCATGTTTTGGTATTTGTTGAATTACCATCATAACTTTAAAAAATTTTGGATTTAGTTCATGAAACTTGGACATAAGAGCAATCAAGTATCACTGAACAAGTTGTGGGTCAAAGAACAGTATTTTATTATTACATGAATACTTTTTTTCGTGAATATTTATTCAATAGTTTTCAAAGTCAGCACTGCTGCTATATTGAATCGCGTGAGGGCGAGACTGCTACTACTGAGCCAATATGCCCGGTCCAACAATACTTGCATCATTGTACATTTTGAGCCTCAATATGTTTGATCGCTGCACATGAATGAGTGACATAATTGGATAACTTATCATTATGAGTCTATAGCATTGAAGCATGCAAAATAAAAGGAAATTGTGTTTTTATGTAAACTATCATTTTTATGCACACTATCATTTGGACCCCATGGAAGACCAGCATGACTGTGCCGGTCAAGCTGAATGTGGGCAATCCACTGTATTTTATTATTTTACATATGCTTTTAATACGGAAATAGATACTAGTACTACTATCATGCCATTCATACTGACATAGGCCCCTACTGACTTTCGTGATATCTTCATAAGTATATGAAACCCGAAAATATCAAACGGGAAACACATCAAACCAATTACTCTATTATTAAAAATCACTAAATTTACTCAAACTCTAAAAAATTTCTACAATTCCTCTTTCCAATGCAATGGAATATGTTCAGAATGTCGTCCAATTACAGGCTAGCTGAAGAAAGTGAATAGCCAAATTTTAAAACTTATAAGCGTACCTGCAGGCATGATGCCAATGAAGTATGTCCCGTTCCCGCAGTGTTCTTCCTTTGATAAAACAAACGTGTTCCTAATTTCTTCTTTCAAGAATCCCTCGATCCCAACATCGGTGTCATTGAGTTCCCTGGGTAACCGCTGGACCACGTCGTAACTGTCATTGAGTGGCGGATTCTCAAACTTGGCAAACACCCAGAAACCACTAGAACCGTCGCCTCGGATGACCGCCCTGAAATCATCATCAGGCTTGGAGATATTGAACTGGTGATAGGACATTGGACGTTTCTGTGTGATGTTGCCGTCTACCTCTAACGTTTCTGGAGCATCCGCTTCTGTCTGAAGCACTAACCTCAAGGGTTCCGATGCATTTGAGACGGGTATCTTCTTCCGATCTGCCGTCTGGAGCTCGATGCTAACTACGCTTGACCCAAGGATATTGCTTCCTCCAGCATAGCTGAAGGGATTCACGGCATAGCTGATAATCTGAAGATGGGTTGCAAGAACATCACAAGGATCAGACATATACATAAAATAGATCTCATTATTACCTTAAAGGACAAGACCATCCTAACAAAAAATTGATTTGAATAAAAAGAGAAAAATCCAACAAGCAAAACACTGAAAATTTCATCAAAATCGGATGTAAAATAAGAAAGTTATGACATTTTAAAGTTTCGCTTAATTTTCCAAAACAGTTATATGCACATCCTGGTTAATATGCAAATGAGGGGACTGATGACGTCACCGTCTCACTATTTCTTTTGTATTTTATTATATGAAATATTGTGAAATCGAGTTTTGTTCCTTCCTGAACATGTGGAATTAACATTGTTTAACATTACGTGGTTCAGATAAGTTGGTCCTAAATGTCTAATTGGTAAAAATTGAAATATTGTATAATTCAAAAAAAAAAAAAAAGGAAATTGTGAGTGATGGACATCATCGACTCTCTCATTTGCATGTTACTGAGTTGTGCATATAACTGTTTCGTGAAAAATAAGTGAAACTTTAAAATGTCATAACTTTCTTATTTTACATCCAATTTTGATGAGGTTTTTAGCATTATGCTTGTTTGATTTTTCTCTATGATTCAAATCAACATTTTTAAGGGGTGGACTTGACCTTTAAAAGCACCCCAATTATCCCTTCCTCTACAAGCTATTGTTATTATTGTAATGATTATGCCTAGTTACATTGGGTAGGTTTCAATAATATCAAAAGATTAACAAAGAGGATAAGCCAAGATATAAATATATTTTTTCATGATTTATTGAGGACCTATCATTTAAAACAGAAGCAATCTTGTGAAAAATCTTCTCATTTGCAGGGGGGGATCAGTAATGATAATGATCTAAAACGAAAGTGCATTAAGAATATTGATCTATATCAATTATATTCTGGCTCTTAGGTGGGCATTGCATGGGAATACATCCAACTCGTCTGGTTCTTTCTCTGTCTCCAATTGTTTGTATATAATAATGAGAATAATAATTGCCTTTTATATAGCTTGATATCAATCTACAACTGCTCAAGCACTTCACAATTATTATTACCCGGTCACTGGATTCATAGCTTTTTAACAGGCTGTTAGGAGAACACTTGCAGAACCAACCACAATGACGGTTGTTTCCTACCAGTACCCAATCAGCACCTGGGTGAGAGTGGCAAAGTGTGGATTGACACATTGCCAGAGGATGGTAGGCCATGGTGGAATTTGAACACACAACCCTCTGATTACAAGGCGGAGTAAGAACCGCTACACCATGGCGCTTCCTCTCTTTCACTCCCTCCTCTTTTCTTTCTCTATCAATTTTACTTCAATGCATGATAAGAATAATTGTCTTTGTTCATGTTTCACATGCATAATCATGCAAAATCTGTCATTTGTACTTAAATAGACCTGGTAAAATTGGTCATATCTCAAACTATATGTTTTTCATTTTGTAACATGTCAGACATATCAAGGATATCCATCTATATAATTTTTTTTTCAACACTCACTTTGGTTGCAATCAATTTCTGTCCGATATCCTCTCCGATGAAGCTAAAGGCTGGTGGAAACCCTATCTGAGCTGCTTCCGCTTGGATAGAATCATCATTGGTGGTTAGATCCTCAGGGGCGTTGACCTGGCACCGAACCTCAACGGATGGTCCAGTTGAGATGGCCGGAGCTTGACCAGCTACAAGCTTCGAGGTGATCAGGTCGCTGACTTTGTCAATGACATCTACTATCAACGTGGACACCATTTTCATCTGCGTAAAAATATAAACAAACACAACAAAAGAATCAAGAGAGCTGCCCACTAATCTGGTGATCACCATTGTTTGTTAAGATGAAAGGTATAATGAATGTACTCTTTCTTTTCCAGAAATACCTTGAAAACCAATAGCTGTTTTGGCATACTTATACTTTGTCAGAGGCACTTAACCCAGGTGAGGTGAATGGGTACCTGGTAGGCTGGGAATATTTATTCCTTGAAACGTAGCGCGTAAAGCAGCTGCTCTGCTTATGCCAGGGTAATCATGCTGCATCTCTGTAGAGAGCTTCTGATAAAGTAAGTTTTAAGTGCTATGTAAGCAAGTATAATTATTCTTATGAGAAAATGTTTTTTCACAAAAGTCTGCATGAACATTTCTTAGATTCAATATTCTTTTTTTTTATGCATTGCACTGTATAATTCAAATTTAATTATCGTAGTGTGTTGGTACGTAATTTCAGATTTTGGCGACATTGGATCTATTGCATGTCACTGAATTCGAAATGACTTGTTATATTGTGCAGAATAAATGAAAATGTTTGTATGTTTGGAAACTGAATTCCAAGCAGAGAGAGAGAGAGGAGGGAAAGAACCAGGGAAGAGACTTGATATTTATTCAAGTTCAAGGACTGTAAACAACAGTGTAGATTCACCTTAAAATTATTCTCCTCTATTTGTCCTTCTTGGTCGTCTGGTGAAAGTACTTCTTCAGTTACGTTTGATCCAGATGAATTAGAAGACATGGATGTCAGAACTACTGTCATCATGTTTCCACAGGTACCAATGAGTGCTTCAAAAATATGGGGAAAGATAAGACGACAAAGTGTCATTGCAATTTATTTAGAAACTTCATATGCATGAACATTTTTACTTATGTGACGATGATTTTTACATTATGCCCCCATACTGTTAACATGCTATGAACACAATGTGGGACACACTATGAACAAACTGTGAACACCCCATGCAGGGATGCACTGTTAGTACACTGTGAACACTGTTAACACACTATGGGACACACTTAACACATTGTGAACACACTGTAGGACACACTGTGACCACACTATTAACAAACTGAACACACTGTGAACACTGTTAACACACTATGAACACCCTGTCAATACACTGGTAACACACTGAACACACTGAGGGACACACTATTAACACACTGTGGGACACACTATAAACACATTGTGAACACACTGTGAACACGTTGGTAACACACTGAACACACTGTGGGACACACTATTAACACATTGTGAACACATTATTGACACACTGTCAATACACTCTTAACATAATGAACACACTGTTGGACACACCATTAACACATTGTGAACACAATGTGAACACACTGTAGGACACACTGTTAACACACTAATAATACAGAGACAGAGAGGACAGATACTGTCCCCTTCCTTGTTCCAGTGATAAGATCGACCGTTGATTACATAGTTGCCAACACTGCCGCTTTTCATGCATTTTCACCACCTACCGCTTTTTTACTCTCCTAACAATAGAATCTAGAGGTTTTATTAAAACTACGCAATTCAATTGCCCACGAAAATGCTCCCAAACTCTTTTAGTTTAGATTGTGATTTCAAGGGCATATGCTGGTTTGAGCATAGCTGCACATCTTGGGGAGGTGGAACTAAAGTTTGGAAATTCAGCTGTTCAAAGCAGAAAAGGGGTACAAATTTCAATTTGCTTTCCAATGTCGGAACTCCTCTGCCTCAACGGGAGGGTGCATGTGCATCCAGAGCACCCCCAGCCTACGCCCTTGGATTTTCTTCTGAAGTTTCATTTTGTTATTGATAAGTGACTTTATTTGTACTCTATAGAACATAATTAGTTGAAACGACTGAAGCAACTTTTTAAAGGCTTTAAATCTTTCCCATAATTACAATATCCTTGATAGATGTTTGTGGACCATTCAGGAAATTTTTCTTGCTTGCTTTGCTCGCTCGCATAATTGTATTAACTGGAAAAATCACAACAAAAGCATAACATAGCCATAAAAAAACATTATGTATCCACGTACACAAAGCCATTGATGTGGGTAGCCCCCCAAATTTTGAATGTTAAGATCAATCATCCAATCCACCCACTGCTCGGATCGGTTTACATCATTGCATGCGACTATTTTATTGATTTAAGTTGGCGGAATCCATTTGATTTCAAACCATTACAAAAAGCTTTTTTCTGAGGTATTTTGGCGGTACAAAAAAGAAGGGAGGAGAAAAAAAAAGCACAAGAAGGGAAAGGATTCAATTTTTCAATTCGATTCATTTATTCTTTTCCATTCAAAAACAAAAAAATATGTACAGTTGAAATACACATGTTTATACAAAAAATAGATCAAATACATAAGAATAGTAAATTAATATTATCACAATATTAATAGAAATAAATGGAAAATGGGACACCTGTAGAAAGCTTTTTTAAAAAGGCTTGTAAATGGCAGGAGTCCAAAAGTTAACAAGTTACAAATATAATAATTTTAATAATATTTGATGGCGCATGTATAAGCCAGTTCGTAGTTTGCTACTGGAGTCTTATGACATCATCATGTCATAGGTCAATTGTACATGATTCCCCCCAACTATGGCCGGTAAATTCGTGCGTGTGCTTCCTTCACTGTATTGTGTATGTATTATCGATCCTTTGCCGTGCATTCTGTGCTTATTATTTATCGAAAATTCCTTCAAGAGCTATCGAAATGGATGAGGAGGAGGCTCCTTCGATCGATGACATCCGTTTGCGGACTGTGCCTCGTCTAAAAGACTTTTTGAGGCAGCGGAGACTGAAGATTTCAGGATGGAAAGACGAGCTGGTCGCCCTTGTTTTTTCTGTTTTGCTGTTACCAGAGCTAGCCCCTGTCACGCAGACTTACGCCGGGCCCTCAGCCGGAGGGAGTGGGTTGATCACGGACCTCCTCAAAGTTGAAGATGGAACTCTCCTGCCTGATCCGAGCACCCTTACTGATTGCATTGGGAGACAGAAACTTCTGCCATAACAAAATGGCCGCCTACAATGGCATTTGATCTCCATGCCTACCTGACACACATTGATGACATCCCACTTCGAAAAAGACTAATGTCTGAATATATGGGGCACTGCATCTAATTTCGCCCAGGTTTTGCCAAGATTCGTACGTAACACTGCAAACATCCACGTAAATAAAAACAAAAATATGAACACTTCTCGAATTGAAAATGCCTAAAAAGCCAAAATAGTACTTTACCAGTAGGTAGTTCAGATCAGATTCCGAGTATAATATAAAGTTAATAAACTATAAAGAACTGCTTCCAATGTTTTCGTTGACTGCTGTGGTCAGGGTGACCAGATTTCACAAAATGAAATACGGGACAATCAACAACAAAAAATCAACAAAGAAGGTCACACTTGTGAAAGGAATATAAAGAATTGGAAGGGAGGGTGAAGGAAAGAATGAAGGAGAGAAAGAAAAGACGAAAGAAAAGAGATGAATTGAGAAGAAAGAAACAAAATAATGAAGCCTTGAAGGGGGAAAAAAGAATAAAAGAACAAAAGAAGGATAAAAGAAAGAATAAAAGAGAGAAAAAAGGTTTCCGTCATTTGAATTGAATATAGAAAGAAAGAAAAAGAAAGGAAGGGAAGATGAATAAATGTGTGACCGACAAAATAAAGGAGAGAGAAAAAAAAAGGAGGAAAGAAAGAATGAAGGAAAGAAAAATGTTTCCTTCATTCTTTGAAAGAAAGAAAGAAGAAAACAGGAAGGAAGGGAGGGAGGGAAAGAAAGAATAAGGAGGAAAAATAAAATAAGGAATGAAAGAAAGGAGGACAGAGAGGGAAGAAATAATGAAGGGAGGAGAGCATGTAAAAAAGATAATGGAGAGGAAGGAGAAGGAAGCAAAAGAAAGTTTAAGGAAAGAAATTATGAAGGAAATAAAAAAAAAGGAAATTTGATAAAGAAGGCAGGAAAGAGAAAGAAGGTAAGACAGAAAAATGAACAAAGAGAGAGAGAAAGGATCAGGAAAGACAGATAGGATATAAAGATAGATGGAACAAAAAAGGGCAAGCAGGAAGGATGAAGAATAGAAAGATAGAAGGATAGAAAAGAAAGAAAGAGGAAAATAGTTCAAGCAAACAATCCAATTGTCTAACAAAAATTATAATGATATTTGGTGTTATTTTTAAATATTTTTAAAATTTTAAAAACTGACATGTTTTAGAAATGAATAAAATTTTAAAGTGAAACAAGTGTCAACTTAAAAGTTAGATGAAACATCGCGGCATCATACAAAACAAGACTCAAAACGAAAGCTGAAACAAATGGATCTAGTTTAGAAAACTCCTCATAACTTGTTCCTCCAATTACATCTCCAAATCAGTAATCTGAGAATCCATAATATAATCATTCAAATTTCCCGCCGATTTTGAGATTATTTAGGTGGAAAAACTGTTTATCATGTCATTGTTTGCACCAATTCAATCTGCTCCAGCCATCCTTCATGCCTAGCTAGGCTGCCACAGGCAGGAGGCCAGTTCATTTGCTGTGGTGATCTGCTCAGCTCAGCTGGCTCGGATTCGATTTTATGTATAATTGACCTTTGGAAAAGTTCGTGCCCAAACCATGCGCATGCACAGTGAGTGAGTAACTACGAACTGGCTTATTTGAATTCAACGTCTTTTCCCCCCTGTCCCCACCCCATCTCTGTCTCAGGTAAAATTCAAAACTAATATAGGCTAAAATTTAAATTGAAATTAAATTAATATGAAAACAAATAAACTTTAAGTTTTTTTTTAAGTATTCAAAAAGACATTCTCCATTATAGAAGTTGGTAATGAGTTCCATACTGTGGGCCCTGTATAACTGTTTTTTGCATATACTGCTTGTCAATATTCCAGAGAGGAAAAAAAAGAAGCTAGGAAAATAAGAAAATAATTCTCGTCACTATATAACATTTTCGTTCATGATTCGTGCTCGCATTGCCTGTTCGCTGAAATACATATATTGCTCAATAGGCTGAAATGGAGCTTAAAATATTCTTCTTTTTTTTCAGCTAGGACATCGAGCTTTCATTATTTTGATTAATTTATAAATTGATTTTAAATAGGTGCTCTGTAAAATGCCTCGTTTATGGTCTGAATATGAAAAAAATTTCAGCTCATGCTGCATGCTTGCATTATTTGATCTGTTAGTACCTATTCTCTTTGTGTATTCTATAAAGTTTTCAAAATAATCCTTTTCAGGCCTGACTGTCTTAAAGTTATCAGCTAGCGCTGCTCTCTCGCATAGTGAGATATGAATTCTAAGGCCTTCTCAAATCCCAATTGCATGACAGTTTTTAAAATATTATGGCTCACCCTTTGCGCTCGTAATAATTGTTAAAAATAATTGATATATCCTATTCATAATAACATGTTAAAATGCTTAAAATGTCCAGTTTTGCAAAAAATGATAGCAAAAATTAGTGCTCACACTTCGCACTCGCATTATTTGATTGTTGAAACATATATCGTCTTCATGGGTAACTGCAAACAGTCCGTAACAGATCTCTTTTCGATCAAGCCAGAATACAAAAAAATTTCAGTTCGGACTTTGCGCTCACAGTAATTATTTAGTTACATATGCATATTGTTCATAACAATCATTGCTCAGAATTTTCAATATTCAGGACAAAATACATGAATTTCATACAATTTTAGCTCGCGCTTCACGCTCACATTATTGAATTTGAGCTTATGAGATATAAGAATAAAGCTAAGAAGTAACTGAAAGACCGATCAGGGAAAATGTTTGCCAGAACTGTACACACCCTTATAATGAAGGGGGAGGGGGTAGACTGTCATCACTGTTATACTTTCACATTGAATAAAGAATTGAAAGCGCTTTAAAATGTATCATATTGATTTCAATATCTGCAATGTCTCTAGCCCTAGGACGGGGGCAAGCACCCCCCTCCCGAACCCTCCCTCGCCATGTCTACCGCTTTTGCTCTCTTCCATGTTGGCAAGTATGTGATTGGGAGATTATTAATACGAGCTTTGAATTTTAAAGAGGCCGCATCAAAATCTAGGTTGTCTAATATGTAATTCTCTAAAAGTGGTTTATCCTTTATTCCTGCATAATACAAAATGGATGATTTTGCTTTCATATTTTCCCTCCATTGAATATCAGAGGTATTCCAATATCAAAGGTATTCCAATACACTGGTAACACACTGAACAGACTGTGGGACACACTATTAACACATTGTGAACACATTATTAACACACTGTGAACACACTGGTAACACACTATTAGCACACTGTCAATACACTGATAAGACACTGAAAACACTGTGGGACACACTATTAACACATTATGAACACACTGTGAACACATTAACACACTGGTAACACACTACTAACACACTTTCAATACACTGGTAAGACACTGAACACACTGTGGGACACACTATTAACACATTGTGAACACACTATTAATACACTGTGAACACATTATTAACAGAATGTGAACACACTGGTACACACTATTAACACACTGTCAATACACTGGTAAGACACTGAACACACTATGAACACATTAACACACTGTGAACACACTGGTAACACACTATTAACACACTGTCAATACACTGGTAAGACACTGAACACACTATGAACACATTGTTCACACACTGTGAACATAACTTTTTTGACACACTGTGTCCTTTCTAGCAGGCTACAGGAATTTAGGAGAGGGGAAAACTGCTCAACTATACTTCTTCAAATTTTTTCAAAGGAATACATGTATGTTTGACACCTTACTATCTTTTTTTTAATAACATATTTCTACGTGGATTTCATTCCCTTCTGTTTATGCACTAGCTTTATTTCCCACTCTCCTCTTTCAATTTCCAGAAGCTAATGGTGGGGCACGTACATCCTGTGCTTAAGCAATTCTCTTATACACTGAAGAACAAAAGAGAATGCGAGTCTGCATGCAGTGAAACACCACTATTCAAAAACTGTTCACGATGTTTATATAATTTTTAGTGAATACATCCTTAAACCCCTTAAAATCTTAGCATCAATCCTATCAAACATCCGATTTTGAAAAAAAAAATCTTAGTAAAATGCTTATTTGCTTTTTTTCCCCCAGTATCTAGACATTAGACGCGTGCCATCCAACATCATATCATTAATGTGGTAATTGGTACTTACAATCGCCTGTTCTTTTAATGTCTTCTGCAGTATTTCCTGAGATGTCAGCATAATTAGATGTCATTTCCTCCAACGATGTAGCAGCATTAATCTGTGCAAAGGCAAAGGGCGTCAATGTTGGCAATAAAAATAGAATGTACTTGTATTGCATTATCTATATTTATAGTCACACAAACACAAGCAGGCCTGGTGTTAAAGGGATGGTCCGGGCTGAAAGTATTTATAGCTTAATAAATAGAGTAGAATTCACTGAGCAAAATGCCAAAAATTTCATCAAAATCGGAAAACAAATAACAAAGTTATCGAATTTTAAAGTTGAGCAATATTTTGTGAAAATAGTCATCATGAATATTCATTAGATGGGCTGATGATGTCACATCCCCACTTGTTCTTTTGTATTTTGTTATATGAAATTAGGTTTATTCAAATTGTTTCCTCCAAGAACTAGAAAAATTGGATTGACAACTGATTTAGGGCATTAGATATTTATTGCTGCAACTTATTTCATTATAAGGGAGACATATTATTCACACAAGTATGAAATAATGAAAAATTATGATTTTATGTAATAACATAAGAAAACGGAAAGTGGGGATGTGACATCATCAGCCCACCTAATGAATATTCATGACGACTGTTTTCACATAATATTGCTAAACTTTAAACTTCAATAACTTTATTACTTGTTATCAGATTTTGATGAAATTTTCGGCATTTTGCTCAGTGAATTCTACTCTATGTATTAAGATATGAATATTTTCAGCCCAGACCATCCCTTTAAGGATGAGACAAGCTTTCTCTTTATCTTTATCCTCCATAGTTTTACTAAACCATTTTTATTATTTTTAGCCCCTAAACAAGGTCAAACCCTTCAAAACATGCAAGGAATCTTAGATTGCTTATCAAACTTAATTCTTAACTCTGTTTTGTGAGAGAGGGTGTCTATTATCTTCATAGACACCGTTCTCACTACTAGTTTAGTGGAAACTACACCATTCTCACTACCTTCCTAAAACTAGTTTACTGGAAACGAGTTTAACGTGCAATGAGAATGGTCGAAGCAGTTTTGGAAGCGATCTTCCAAACTGGTTCAGAAAACCACCTTTCGATGTAGTTTTGAAGATCGCTTTGCCTCGTTAACTGGTATTAGCGTGAGGACACAACCGTTCTTCGGGAAGCGATCTTTGCACATTTCGAGCATGCTACTCCACACACTGTATATGGAATGCCTACGCTGTGGTTTCAAATTTCGCGCAAAACATGTCACCCCACTGAGAGTGTTCCCATAGCAACAAGACCGCTTAACATGAAGTGGTTTTGAAAACCACGTTCGGTGATCAAATGGGAACGCTAGCAAAGCGATCTTCCAAACTGGTTTCCAGAACCGGTTTCCAGTAAACCAGTTTTAGAAAGCGTAATGAGAAAAGTGTCTATAACTACATGCTTTTGTAAATTTTCTGGGGTCTTTGAAAAAGTATCTTTAACGTGAGCATTGCATCTTAGCCAGTAAAAAATACAATATTTAGGCATCTTTCTGATGTCCTTTGTGTATAAAGCGAATACCAAGGTAACTATTAAAATGCCCCCCTCCCCCCTAAGCTTTTGAATATCCAAAACTTACAGCTTGATTTTCACTGGGAGGGGGGTAGGATGCGTAGAGGCTAGAGAATCCCTCCGCAGCCATGCCGATGCCATCCGACGTCTTCGACATAGCCGCCAACTCCGTCAACACATTTATTGACTTGTCTTTCACCTACACAAAAACGATCTCATACATATATATATCAATATGAAATATGCTACATTTATATGTTTCATTGCTTATATCAAGATGTACAAAACCATACATTGTATATAAAACATTGGAAATGGAAATAAACAAAATGAATTGAAATATGAAAACCATCACTTTCCATATATATTGTCCCATTTTCCATGAATCGTTCAGTTTTGGAAAATGTTGCTGAATTTTTTTTCTTCTGAATCAATCAAATGGAGTTGTAATTTCATAAAGAATGAAATTATTCTGGATGCGTTAATGGTGACATGTACCTGTCAAAAAAATATCAAATCATGTACCATAAAATCAATAAAACCTGATTTTGTTTTTAGATGTCATGAATTGTGTATTGTGTAGAATATTGGTTGTGTAAAATGGGACAATATACATGGTAAATAGGAAATGGCTTGAGAGGAATAAAACATGCTAATATTCTCCAAATAGACTATCAATTAAAAAGACAAAATAGCTGCAATCAATAGTTATTGAAAAAATAATAATACATAAGATTTAAAGTGCACCAAATCCACACTGCAGAGTGCCATAGAAACAAGTGGAGCGCCTCGGGCAGTCTCGCCTGCATTACGTGATTAAAAATAGCAGCAGTGCTGACTTTGAAATTCACAAATAACACAATTTATATAATAATAAGCTACGTTCATTGACCCTAAAGGACATTTGATCTTGATCATGCGACCTAAGACTTGTGCAAGGTGATCAGTGATATTTGATTACTCATATGTCCAAGTTTTATGAACTAGATCCATAAATTTTTAGACGTACAATGGTAATTCAACAAATACCCCCAACATGGTAAAAGTTCATTGACCCTAAGTGACCTTTGACCTTGGTCATGTGACTTGAAACTGGCACATGATGTTCAGTAATAGTTGATTACTCATATGTCCAAGTTTTATGAACTAGATCCATAAACTTTCAAAGTTACAATTGTAATTTATCAAATACCCCCAACATGGCCACGTTCATTGACCCTAAATGACCTTTGACCTTGGTCATGTGTTCTGAAACTTCATTACCTCATTACCCTTAAGTCCAAGTCTTATGAACTAGGTCCATATACTTTCTAAGTTATGATTGTTGATTACCCCAACACAGTCAAATTTTATATTCCCTAAATGACCTTTGAACTTGGTCATGTTTCCTCAAACTCAGGCAGGATGTTCAGTAATACTTGATAACCCCTATGTCCAAGTGTTATGAACTAGATTCATATACTTTCTAAGTTATAATGACATTTAAAAAACTTAACCTTAGGTTAAGATTTGATGTTGACGCTACCGCCGCCGTCGGAAAAGCGCCTCTATATTCTTGCTCTGCTATGCAGGCAAGACAAAAAGCAGGAAGAGAGGAGCATTGTGTATGTAGTAAAATTACAATCCAAAATAAATAGTTTCATATAGCTAATAGGTATATAAATATATTTTATCCATAACAGTATCACAAAGGAAATTAATCAGAATATATGGGGGGGGGGGTCCATGAGGCTGAGTGTAATGGACATCTGTCTACTTCAAAAGATTTTCTGCTTATTAGCCTGAACTTCGATATAAAATGATATACACTCTAGAAAGCACTGTACTCGAGCATTTTAACCACATAGACGTCAACTATTGATTGGGTGCTCATGCAGACAATTTATGTTTTAACTTTGAATATTCAAGATCAATTATATCAGCGACCAAATTAGCAAAGTTGTACAAATTAAAAACACCTAAATTTACATATCACTGTGAATGCTTCACAAACACAAGTATACTACAAAATGAATAGACATACAAAGCACAACAAACTGAATTGAGCTATAAATTGGAATTATCCTATTGCATTAAAGGAGAATTAAACTCTTGGAGCAAGTTAGCTTTTGTAAAAGCAGAAAAATCAAAGAATAAGATCAACAAAAGTTTGAGTAAAAGAGGACTAGCAATAGAAGAGTTATGAGCATTTGAATGTCGAGATCACTAATGCTATGGAGATCCTCCAATTGGCAATGCGACCAAGATCTATGATGTCACAGATGAACAACTCTCCCCTTTTGGACACTGAAAATATACCCCAAAACATCTCTTTTTGCTTATTCTAATCATATGACAAACAATTCATCAATGATATAATGTTGTGAAACCTCTGTACTTGTCCTCTCATAAAGAGAACACCTCACCTTGTGATAGACTCTATAAAAGTGAGAATATAAGTGAAATAAGTACTAAAGTAATGAGGGAGTTGTACGTGTGTGACATCACAGATCTTGGTCGCATTGCCAATGGGAGGATCTACATGGCATTAGTGATCTCAATATTCAAATGCTCATAACTTTCTTATTATTCATTCAATCTTCCTCAAACTTTCAACAATATGTTTCTTTGATTTTTCTCTTTGATATGGATCCAGCTGGTTTCAAGGATTTCATTCTCCTTTAAGTTTTATTTCAATGACAAGACTATATAGCATGGATCTTACCAATACTGTATCTTCAGTAGTCAGATCGGTCTAATCAGTGTAAGAAAAAGACAAGGAAAAAAGTATAATTTGTGATTTCTTCCTTTACAAAAAAAAATCAGGGAAAATGACAATGACATATCACAGTCTGATTCTGGAATACTCCCCAGGGAGTAGAAGATGTGCATAGTTCCTTTAGTACTAGAATGAATGATTGAATATGATCACCAGGGTAGTAAACCTGTAAGTGATTACATACATAAATTTATGTCTTAAGTCCCTTGCAAGTAACCATATTATCATCATCATTATTATCATTATTATTACTATCGTTATTAAAATTTTCATTATTACTATCACCTTTATTATTATCATTATCGTTATCAATATCATTATTGTTATTATTACTAATATTGTTATCATCATCATTATTAGTATCATTATTATTATTATTATTATCATCATTATCATTATTAGTAGTAATACCATTATTGATATCAGCATTATTACTAGTATTGTCATTATTAAAGGGAAATAAAACAAATATGTACATGTACGTACTGCCTGAGATACCACAGATATGACGGCACCAAGCAGTCGCATGCCGGCTTCTGGATCTTTGGACTGTGTCAAGGCGTTTAGATCTCCTTTTTCACTGAAGAGAGTCAGCAGCTCGTCCTTCTCCACAGCCGCCTCTTCCAAGAAAACCTTGAAGAAAATGTAACATGGCAGATAGGGGGGTACCTCACGGGTTGATATTAGAAATTACATAATAAGAAAAGGCTATTTATTTATTATGATAATGCTCATTCTTCCTATCTGCCGGGGAAGGATGCATACTTTCCGAGCTAGCTTGAGACAATTGTTTTTCCTTTTCAAGTTTCAGACAGAGCTAGGCTGCCGATTCACCAGCACACCTTTTTTTTCATGTCATCATGTACAAACACGTGAAATTTACCATCAAATGGGGATTTCATGCACGTTCAGTACCCCGCTTATGGCTCAACATCCCCTCCCCCCCCCCCCACTTTCAAAAATCATTCCACAACCCCCAGAATAGGTTTGACATTAAAGCTCACCTGGATGCTTCTCTGCACTTGGGCAATCCCGCCAAACTTGTCCAGGATCGTGAACAGAACTTGAAATGTGTAGTTGGCAGATTTTGGACCAATGGGAAACTTCAATCCTCTGGTTTCCTTTGCTTCTGCTGCTTGCACAAGCATGGCGTAGTCGGCATCCAAGCCCATAGCCCGAAATTGCACTCTATAGAGAAGAACCGATTCATCGTTGCTTCTTTCGTCATACTCTGGTGCATCTCCTTCATCCTTCCACTCGTCGCAGGATGCCGTGAAATCCGATACAAGGGCTGACCCTGTGTAGAAATAAAGACACTCGATATCAAATTAAATTCACGAAGACAGAACTGTACTAAAACTGTGATCTCTTGGTTGAATAATGCTTTTCTTGATAGGAGAGATTGATATAATGATTTTGATTATAATCATAATAACCTATTCAGTTTGTTTGAACACAGACCTCAAAATATACATTGGCATCAAATCTTATTTATGCACCTTCTAAATACCGGTTATGTTTCCTCTATTTAAAGATGTCGCACCTGTTTTTGGACCACCTGTAGCAATTTATTCCAAACCTTCAGGGCTTTCTCCTGACAATGGGGTGTATTAGAATAAAAAATGTGATTTGTTTGTACGTTTGGTGGGGGGGGGGGGTTTGGGGGGGAAGGGTATCAATATGCTCAATACTCTACTGTAAATTGTGTTATCATATTTTTCTAATCCGTATTGGATATTGTTTTCAACACAATATAAGGTCATCCCCTATGTCTATTCAAACAAACAATTATTCTAAACTGCAGATTGCCTAGTAATCGACCCATCATTTATATCTCATGCAATAACATGTACATCATTCTACTTTTGTCATCTAGAAACATCAATTCAATTTTTCCTCAAATCAGTGAATATAAAACATACAAATTATTTTGAAATAGATAAATGACTACAATATGAATGAAAAAAAATTAAGAATTTGAATTGAAAAAAAAATCAAACTGTAAGACTGACACCGGTTGGGGTCGCGAGAACCACAAACTAGAGTGTAAAAGTAATAACCAAAGGTGCTGTAATAACATCGATAGGTGAAGTAACACCAACAATTTAACACCTTAATAAAATGACTGGTGTGGGCCTGTATGCACGTACACCAAACAACACCATAGGTTTTGTGGAGAGTGCTTATCTCACCGTTTCTTGGAAACATGTCACAAGTGCCTCCAAAGGGAACGAGGTTCGTGTAGAAGGAGACCTCGACAAATCCTTGTAACATCCCAGGTTCTTCCACGTACACTCTAACGTAGTAGAACTTGCCACTCTCCAAGACATTGCTCTTTATCTGCAGTCCGCTTTTGGTCAACTCTGAAACATGACAATAGAAGACACAGATCAAGTGGCACGGCAGGGGGAGGTATTTCAATATATTAATCAAGGGCTGCTCCATGCAGGACTTCAGAATAGGGAAGGGAGACGTACCCTCCCCCTCCCCCACGTACCTCCCATTTATCTCAAATTTCTACATGTACGATATGCATAATACTTGTGTCCGATTTAGCAGTGAGAATGGAAATGTATCCCATTTTAAGTTCAGACCATTTTGGGGGGAGGGGGCAGGGAGTACCCATTTAAGAGTGATGTCACCTTCATTTTTTATCTCAGTCACTTTGTAACTTGAAAATTCATGACTATGCATTTCCATATGGTCATGACTATAACTTCATGCCACAGTAATAGTAACGACACTGTCTGCAGACCAGACGAAACTAGCAAAAAACAAAAGGTCTGTGCCTGCAGACTAGGTTCACGTGGTCTTACCACTTGCTGCTTTTGCTTCCAGATCTACCAGCTCTCTTTCTTCTTCCCCTGTGGTCATCTCCCAGAGATACGTTGCATTCTGTGTGGCACAATTCTCACAGTGAGCCTGGTACGACACTGGCGAAGTCGGGTTAACCTTCAATAAACAGTTGGTAATGCAGCTGCAGAAGAAAGTTCATGAAATTGCACAAGTTTACCTCTCAATGGAGCAAATGAAATTTTGCATTCAGGGCAACCACCATGGTAACACTAACAGGGCTCAGCAGTCAATCACAATCAAGCTTTCAATAACAGTTATAATAATGGCAAAGTTACCCCAGCTGTAAGTCTTAAAGGAAGTCTTCTTGAAACTGGTCCCAGATAGGCCTACACTATTATGAATACTGCCTTAATATCATCTGACCAAAACAGACCAGTGTGGATTTTTTTTCGTTTAATAGGATCAAGTCACCCTTCATTTATACAGTTCTATCCTAATTGATAACTTTTGCCATTTTAATCTGAATTATCTTAAACCCTTTTTTTTTCATTTTTTAAAATCAAAATCTCCCTCTTATTATATTAGCTGTGTCGAATTCCATGCTTTTTTTGCAAATTTCTCAGCAATTACACAATTTTTCCTGAATACTTTGGCCCAAATTTAATATTAATACTAACAGACACTTTGGTGGTCATTTTATTGGATTCAGGTTAAACTCATTTTGAAACCATTACCGCAACTGGCATTAGATCTTTAATTAAAAGAAAACATATTTCTTACTCAATTCTAGCCAAGACTGGTGTTCCTGGAACAGTTTGTATGGCCTGTTCATAGGATCCAAATCTACCGTCAGCATGAATCGCATCCACCCTGATGATGTACTTTGTATCAAGTGCAAGACGTTTTGCTTCAATAGTAAAGAGCGGTTGCACTTTTCCAGGAATCGTCTGTTCTGTGGTTTGCTCACAAATTCCGTTGGGTACTGTAGGAGTGGGCGTCGTGTCATGATTGCTCTTACAACTCCATGTGAAGTTCCATTGACTCAGGTCTTGATCCTCGAGGTTTTGGTCAGGATTCCGCGACCCTGATGCATTGAAGTGAATATCTTTTAAACCGTTGACAGACCTGGCGCTACCACCAGCGATGGTGACAATTAGGGGTGATGGGTCAATGCGCATGTATGCAAAATCAGTCCCAGATAAATCAGGTGTTGTATCAGTTACTGTAACAGTCATGGTGAGATTGTACAGTCCCACTTCAAATGTAAGAGGTTCAATGTCGGCATATGACCCATCCTTATCATCCAGGTCGGTAAAATTTGCATTCTCGTCATACGGATCTATCATCATTGTCGACCACTGAAAAAGGGGCGGTTGTTCAAGGCCGAAACACCAAAGCCGCACGGTGGACGTTAAACGGAACTTGTCTGAACGTAGATACACCTTAGGCTGTTCTCTGGAACTTCCGGATCCACTTATAGTCACAACCGGTGGGACAAGACATCCAACAATGGTTATAACTTTTGACAAACTGGCAGTAGAGGCATCCGAGTCCATGTTATTTGTAATGATCACGGTTAAATTAAATTCTCCTGGCGTGTTGAATTCAACATGCGTTAGCACTTGTCCATCTGTTGACCATGCAACACCCGGTTCACCGCTGCTATAAGCAGCATTGTAGCAGTTTGGGGGACCAGAAAAGTATAAAGTTTCATTGCAGAACACCCAGAGGATACAAAGAGGCGAGGTGAGACCTTGTCCCAATAGCGTGATGTTGAGTTTACTGTAAGTCTTCAGCTTTTGAGTTTCATTTCCGGAACCATCTTCCACGACAATGTCCTCAAATGTAAACGGCGACACAATGTGGAGAAAAGTCACCAGATTATCAGTGTACAGCGGGTGTTTTGCTTCCACAGTTACGACAAAAACACCTGTTGACTCAAATTCATGAATAAATTCATCTTCAGAACTTGATGGTTGATCTGAACTATATTTCCATACATATTGTGTGTCATTATATAGAGGGACAGGTGTAAATTTAAGTTGATTGTTTTTGTAAAACCAGGTTTCATTCTGACCACCTCCATACTCCCCATTTCTGTCACCACCAAAATATCTGATAGAAACGTCCAAATCACGTTTTTGGGCTACTGTCACTTGTGCTGTGAGAACACCATTCCACAAGCCATAAGATATAGTCACATTGGTTTGGTAAAGTCCTTCAACAGTGAACTTCTTGGTTTTAGATATTGTCCGATCGAGCATGATCCTGTTTTCATGTGAGTAGTTCCCATCCCCAAAGTCCCAATAGAAGTCAGCGTAGCCAAATGGAATGTCTTCATATTCCTTCACTGACAATTCGTACCAGACCGTACTTTCGGAAAGCCAACGAAACAAATTCAGCACTTTCAGTTCAAATACATCTGATATTGGCTTCCTCACACTCACCGCCTTCGTAAGGTTCAATGATCCAAGGACATTGAAGCAATGCAATGTGGCTAGATAATTCTTTAATGCCGGGACATAAAGACATTGTATTTGATGTGGAAAAGAAGATATGTCATCTTCATTTATGACCAGAGGATTGGTACCATCACCTCGATCAATTTTGCATGTCATCCCTGAAGGATGGGGTATCTCTGGCAAAAGTCCGATAACAAACTCACATGAATTGTCTATAACAAGTTGAGTATTTGTGTTGAAGGTTAATCCCTGAACCGGATACAGGATTTGTATGGTCGTGCAGTTTGGCCTGGCACTGGGTGATAGAGCATTATACACACTCACACATACTTCATACTCATTAAGAGTGTTGTATGTGTGATTGAACGTAACAGATGCAGCTGATGAGAGATGGCGGTCGTCGTGGCTACCATCACCCCAAGTAATATTTATCAGTATTTCAGTTCCACTGGCAGGCAAGACTGTAAATTCCAGAACATCCCCTACCAACAATGCTTCTGCAGACGGTGTCACGGTGACTTCCCCTAGTCCTTCCACCGCCCAAACCTGCATCTGCTTGGTGGCAGCACTCACTCTATTAGAAATAACTGCAGTGACGTTGTACGTTCCACTAACATTGTAGATGGCCCCGGTAAATGTCAGATGATTCTCAAGCTTCATTGAAAGACTGCAGGTACACTGCTGGGAAAAAAGGAATGTGATATACGTATCTTGGGGGATGCTTTGCCCTGAATCTAGAGTCAAGGTGAAGTTGATTTGTTGCTCCACGGTCACATCAATAGCATCAGGGGAGGAACTCAAAGCAAATAAGTGAGAGGCTGGTATACGATCCTGGACGTATATTGTGGCATTATCACTCGCACACGAAATATTGGACGTTTGTGAATTTCTGACTGTAGCAGTAACGTTATATATTCCAACCATACTGAAAGAATGATTGACCGATATCCTTCCTGGGATTTCAGAATTTACACTAACGGTACCTGAATCATCATCAAAGTTTAGCTCGATCGTAAGGGAATTGCCACCTTCAACAAGGATAACTGTTTCATCGTCTTCCCTTACAACCTGTGCATCAGGAGCGTAGATAGAGCAGCTTTGCACCGTTTTACCAACCACGATATATTTTTCTACAGTTTGGTTGCTGACGGCATTTGAACATGTTGCTGATACTTTCACAGGTTCAAGAAACTCTTGGGAGTACGAGAAGCTTTCAGAATACTCTAATTGACTATTCAGCGTCACATCATTTCGAATAAAGCTTTGCCCATCGCCAGTCAGTATGGTACATGTCACATCATTGATGACAGTGGGTCCTGCAGTGAGTCTACAGTCAACAAATTCGCTTGTACCAACAGAAAGTGGAGTTACCGAGAGTTGTAGCCCAACGACAGACTGGATTATTTCAACAACTTCAGTTTGCGACTCAGATCCAAAGACGTTATATGCAGTGACCCTAATATTTTTTGTACCGGCTGTTGCGTAGCTTATAATCCATGTGTAGTCAACGATCAGAGGGTGTTGAGAAACAGGATCACCTTCGTCGAAATCCACATCAACGGTTACATTACTCCCTCCACTTATCTGAACTGTAACATTTAGAGGCTGGTTTGTACCAAGTGGACCTGATACTGTGACTAATGTTTCAGATACTGCATCTCCAACAGTTACATTCAAGGAAAGAACAATGTCTTCTTCAACCTTGTTCGAAATGATTGCATCCATGGGGAAAGTACCAAACTTTGTTGGTGACCAGGTAGTTTCAAATTGGGTGGATGGTGATGGCACAAAAACTTCTTCCAGTCCATTCAGAATGAAAATTGCCCTTCCAGGCAACGCCTCTCCACCTGTTCTGGTAACCTGAATAGTAACGTCTGACAGAGTAGCCGTTGTACCGACCTGTTGGATACTGAACTGCTCGGATGTTAATCCATCGATGCTGCTCCATACTGTGACTGATGCAGAGTCTTGTATGCCACTACAGTCAACGGTGGCAGTGAAGTCACCTGGCTGGGTGTATTGATGCTGATACTGTGTACCATGTTCAGCCTCGGCTTGTTTTAACGTTTCAGTGTCGTCACCAAAGGTCCATGAGCATGTGAGTTCTGATGTTTCAGTATATATGATATATGTGAAGTTCAGAATAGTGTTTACTAGACCATTGATATCATCGAGTGCAATAAAATCTGTACTCCTTCGGTGCCTAACAAGAAGACTATCTGTTTCTTCATTCTCGGAACTTCTTCTGTATCTCGCATGCGAATGAAGGAGTGGCATTTCAAGAGGCCGGATATCAGATAGGGGATCGGAAGGAGAGATGTCTTCAGCTATTGGATAAGGCAATTGAGTGACCAAACTCGATGTTAAGTAAACACTCAATTCCGCCTCAGACCCACACGGCAGAGAAGAGTAACCGGGACACACCTCTCCGCACATCTGTGTTTGGTCTAGAGTAGTGATGTCATCAGCACATTGACACTTGTTCTCTCCAATCAAGGCATACAGTGAGGTGACCTTGTTATAGCATGACCTGCGACATGAAATAACAGCGCTGTCTTCTGCAGATAACGGCAACGATGCTCTGAATAGGTCCAGCGATGCTAATTTAGTCACTGGTAGGCAACCCAAGTAGTAGCTGTATGCCGTATCTGTGTGCATATAACGAAAATGACAAAAAATACAGCCACTAATCAAAGGGCAACATATCTGTACCTGCACCCATCTCAGTAACTTTAATGAAAACAAACTATTTTTATGGAGCATTCTCTTAAAAAAAATACTCTGATAGATCTTCTCCTTAGCATAATAATACCAGCATTTCTTTTTTTCCAAACTGTCAATACTTTGATTCAATAGAATGGTGTACTGAATAGCCAAGACGTTTACATGAGATACAGTGTCGTAATGGGTAAACTATTCTGGGGGAACACATCCTGGCAACAACATGAGACTGAAGGGAGCAAGCATAATAGTTTTCCTTTTTTGCATCCAAATATAATCTTGTGAAAGATTTAAACAGAACATTGAAAATGTGATTTCATATTTTACTCTTATTCATTTCCTTTCCTTTCTTTTTTCTCCTTGGCCATGTAACTTTTTTTCTAGGTCCCAAGGGGCTACCTCCCCCCCCCCCTGCCACTCCATCTGAACTCATGAGATGAGGTTGAAATCAATATTTTCTTGTATTTATATATCACTTAAATTCAAGACAGAGTCAGCCCTTGCCAATTATTTTCTTCATGCAATTCAATGAAAAAATAGACACATAGATCTTGGCATGTTTTTTTTAGTATATTTATGAACAGGAAATCATAAAAGGATATAGAGAATAGAGGTAATTAATTTTAAAATTAAAAAAGAAACAAATTAAAAAATTAAAATATAATTTACTCTCTTCATGTTCCTGAAGACAACAAGAACACACTCCTCGAAACATAGAGTTTGGGGGGTCTTTTTTCAGACCAACACATGCCAACAAAAAATATATATGGTGCATCATGAAACCCCTGCACTCATCATTTAACTCTCCATCAAAAACAGGTACACTGGTTCTCTAGTGTTTGATCCTATAGAGGTGAACGAGTGTCACAAATGATTGATGGCATCAACATACAATCCATCCTGCACAAAATATGAATGTTAAATAGCTAAGTTGTGTGATATGGGAGCCAGGTGCAGTGTTTGTTTGGGGGAGGGGGGAACTAGCAAGCACCTCACCTTCATTCCGAAAATCCAAGAGAGATCCCGTTGGTCTCAGGAACTCTACAAACTGAAATTTGTCCGGCGGGATAGTGATGATACCGTCTCCATATTCAGTCTGGGTTTTGTCCGATAATTTACGAAAGGAACCTTTGACAACAGACCCAGCACAGACATCATCCACATAGACATCTAGACCAATGCTACGTTTCCAAGTCAGACCTACCAGAATGGGATGATCAGCATCAAGCCGGGAGGTGAAATCTATATCCCAAGCCAGATCGGATGTCTTCACTCGCACCTAAATATAGGGAATCATTCAGTGCGACAAGATGAGCAATCGCGCCTTTCAAAGGTGATGAATTTAATACAAGCCCACTCCTAGCTTAATGCTATGCAGTGGTTTAATGAGCCCCCAAATTTTTTAAGGTGCCAGACGCAGCATGGTGCGCAGAATTTTTAATAACCTACGAGCGAGAAATTTCTGGTCCTTTTTATAACAAAAACATATTTTCTGATAGATTTTGAGATAATATTCCGAAAATGTTATATTTCACCATTTTACCTTTTTTTTCTCTTTCTTTTTTTTCCTTGGTCTTTTTATAAGTCGACTTGTCATGATAAAGTAGCTAACAATGTCAGCATGGAAACACCTCGGGGGGTGTTTCACAAAGATTTAAGTATGACTTAAATTTGCACTTAAATGCTTACGTGTTTGATATGCAACGCGCAATCTTATTAACATGCAGTAGTGTGTGTCCTCTTGGCATGATCTGACCAATATGCCATCATGCCTTTTATAACGCACACAACCAGGCTTTTATACAACTCTTATGTCATGCTAAATCTTTGTGAAACACGCCCCCCCCCCTGGTATAGAAATCTAATTTTGATAGCAAATTAATGGTTGGAAGACATCTTAAAGTGTGTATCATACACCAGAGGCCCGTAACACAAAGGTTAGCAATTGATCGTACACTTGATTTTCATGATTGATTGTACATTGTAGTCAATGGAATCAATCGTAGAAAATGTTCTACGATCATTGCTAAGTTTTGTGTTACGGGCCGCAGAATGCATTTTCTTTCAGGACAAAAAAATAATTCAGGATTTCTTTAAATATTCATTTCATAACATGCTTTTCCTGGTGTATGTTAGCTATAACACAGAAACAACACGAGGGACCACATCTTAACAGACAGGCATTTTTCAGAAACTTTGGCAGATATCATCCATTCATATTATTTAGATAAATTCTGTGAACATTTTATGTTGTTTCCAGTACCACTTATCTTCAGGTGAATTTCTGAAGAAAGGTCAAAGAATCTACCTTGAAAACTCCTATCTGTGGCACTGGGTCAATCTCCTCAAGACGCAGCGACACAGGCATTTCCCAGTAGCTTTCATAGGCTGAGAGACTGAGCGCTGGCGTGAAAGCGATGACATCGCCACTGTCTAAGGCCTTGACTTTGTCCAGTGTTATGTTGAAGCTGGCTGTAAATCCATTATGGCAATGATCAAGGTCATCAATACAAGCTATTACTCCTCCATGGCGAAATTGCGCTAGGTTAGGTAATGAAAGGTCATCTTCTGTCGACAACGGCCACTTGAAGACATCACCAGCATCTGTTATTGAGATAAAAGGACAAATGCATTCATGAAATCAAGGGGAATTATAGGAGTAACCTGACTCTTGATTGTGGATGTAGTCTAGCCCGATTTACGAAGCACTTAGGCCTATTCAAGAGTGTAAGAGTACCGGTAACCAAAGGTGTTGGAACAATCCATAGATGTTGAACTAACATCCAAAAATTTATCACTGGAGTAAAATGACTGGTGTATGTAAAGTGTAGGCCTACACCGATCAACGTCAATTTTGCTGTTTGTACTTACAAAATGATGATAAATCCTTGTCCATCTCACGGATAGTGATAACTTTCCAGCTGTTGCACCCCTTATGATTATTCTGCAAGCACAGATCCATATTTGACATTTTAACCAATTATACCATATCTACAGTAAAGACTAGACGCCAAATTCTGTCTGTGTTAGGCAGCCACAGTACATAGTGAATCTAGTCTCACTACTTCAGACTCTGCATTGTGCACGTACTATGCTTATTGTACAAACCTAGGGTCTGTGCCTGCAGACTACCAAATGATGGGTCTGCGACCAGACATTGGAATAAAAGGTTGTTAATATTTGAGGAAATTTGAACAGGGAGCATAATACTGTCTAGAATTCTGAGTGGTTGTAGACATGATTACCTATAAACTTGACACTTTTTGGGTATTGTATTTTTGCTTGATAAAGGTCTTAAAGTAAAAAAATGAACTTTATTAATTATCATAGTGGCGTGAAAACAATGGTATGATCGGCTATGAGTGGTTCAGCCTTCACACCGAAAAAATGGCTTGAGTTTTATCAGAACTAAGCTATAGAAGTTATTTTAAACCCCGATCGGGCTGAAATAAACCAATTGTAATGCCAATGCTTTCATCGCAAAACAGAGTCCATATAAACTAGGCATTAGGTGCGTCTTGATGATACAGAAAGATGTGCATCAGAGGAAAACAGGGACCGCAAGTGGGGAGCTACAGTAGGTCACTCAACTCTGCAGGATGGGTTGTCTGCTGTGCTGAACGAGCAAGGCCGGAACCAAAAGGTGTAGTTCCACGATGGGAAAATGGATTATAGAGTAGATGGACGGGTTGGGACACCACAGGTGCCCACAAGCGTGAAGGGGGGACATCAACTACAAGGGTACTCTGGGAAACTGTGACATGTGACATCTATGATGGGAACTGCAAGGGCCGGGAATTGCATATGAGACAGGAGTAATTACACATGCAGTGATGGAGAGTCACAAGTATCAGGGGCTATCATCATCATCAGAGGGTTGGGGTCCGTGGGGACAGATCTATAGTAGATAGCGAGTTGTTGGGTGGGGAGCAGACATCGGCAGGTGGATGGTGTTCTGGGGAGGCATCGACATCTATGCGAGATGTTACATCTAGGTAGCTGATGGATCAATCTACATCTGCAGCTGGTAGGTAGTCTAGGAGGGCATCTACATCTGTGGGAGGTGGTTGGTGAGTGGGTACGTCTCCCGCATCTTTCCATTCCTGTTTATTCTTTCATTTTGTTTTTGCTCACCTTTTAAATATTTGTTTATTTCTACATAATTTTCAGTGACTACTTAATATACACTCTGTTTTGATGTGTAGTTTATTCAGTTATATATTATTTTCTTGTAATTTTCTATCACAAATTTTCTATTGTCCTTTTGTTATTTGAAATAGTTATTGAACTGTATTTGTTATTTTTAATATTTGATTGATAATATCTTTGTTTATGTTCATTTTTCAAACCTCTTGTATCAGGACCATGATGTAAAACAGCTGTGCTGATCATGTTTTATCCTGTATAAATTAATTAAAAGAAATGAATAAATCTATAGTACAAGCCAATTGGTGATGGGCAGGTGTGTCAATATCTATTATGTCAATGGCATGTAAGTGGGTTGGAGTAAGAGAATATAGGCACTCCAGCTCATAAATAATGAGCCCAGAAATTGTTATATTGAGGTCTTACCATCTCTGATTTTGATGTTTTGCATGGTCATCTCTCCCCCCAATTCTTCCAAAACCGTTCCGCGGGCCCCTGCTATCGCATCTCTCTCCTTTTTTTTTTGGGGGGGGGGGGTCACCGTCACATGCCTTATTATTTATGCATTATTGTCTACAAAAATACTTTATTATGTAGATTTTTTTAAATATGTTAAAATGATTACCATTTATGTCATTGAATACATGTATTGCTTGTTGGGGATTCTAAATGTATGAAAATAATTTTTATACTTTATCTGCTTTTGGATATGAAATCAAATTTGAATTTTGAGATGAATTTGAATAGAAGACATACTCTCAATGGATGTTCCCAGAAACAAGATGAGTATCCCCATGGAGATAAAAAAAAGGGACGCAATAAGAAGACATTAACATCCACTCTTGAGACTCCTAAGAATCCCTTCTTATTCAGGCTGCCGAAGTAAGAGAATCCCCAACAAGCAATACATACATGTATTGAGCAAGGCCCAATCACACATTCTTGATTATCATATTCAAAGTTAAAATTATTAGATCTAAGTAATAAGGTTGAACTTAGACAGATAAATAAGTCTATTTCTGTCAGGGATATGCTCCGCTGAGACTTCGTCTGGCTCCACGGTGAGTCCGGCCCCTCCGTCAATAATCAGAAAATGTTTTAAAACTCGTGCAAAACAGCATATTTTTCAGTCTAGGTTGAACCTACTGAAATTGATCCGATGGTCGCACCATGCAAATCACCACTGTTCTCCAAATAAAAGGTGTATAAGGCCATCCAACCACCATATCAACATCTTCATCCACAACTAGGGTCTAATTCGTTCCCCCCCCCCCCCCCCCCCTCTTGGAGGACTTTATAAACTTTTTTTTACAAATGCAAAGGAGGTGTATAAAACAAGACGTTGTCCAGTGGAGCAACTGATGAAACAGGGAGTGAATCTTAATATCATATTGTGACTCTATGCTCTATCCATCCCATACTCGCCCCGACTCGCCCCAGCCCGGGGTCTTCGCCACTCCCTACTCGGGTTGCTGTCTCAATTTTGGTCGGTAATCGAGTATTACTATTGTATTTGTAAGAAAATTGCAACGCGTGTTCATTAATCAAAATATCCTTTCACCCCGCGGCCTTTCACTAACTTTATCATATCGATTTTACTTACAGCCTTCTTCAATCCACTTTCATTCTGTTATCACCAACATCTTGATCAAGATATATTTATAAATAAAGAGGTGATTTATCACACTAAATTCGAATGATGTCTGGTAGTACCGCGAGCTAGCTAAGAACGGGATGTATGGAGGCGACTCTAGCTTCTCCGGCATGGCACGGCAAAATACCACAATGAGTAAAGCCACATCCCCTCGATCTCGCGAAGAGGTGCCCTTGACCCCCCCCCCCCCCCCCCTTTAGGCGCAGGCCTATGGGGCTGGTGTCCCTACGAGTACTAAACCGGGACTAAACCCTGGCATCATTTTCATCATCAATCATTATGCCTATTATTTTCGTAATCAACATCATCATTATCCTTTCATTATCTCATCTTATTCACCATCATCGTCGTCATCATTATCATCATCAATAGGCCTATCATCATTATCATCTTCATTTTAATCATCATCATCATCACAACAACACTATCTTGATCAATATCACCATCGTAGGACTACTATCATCATCATCGTCATAATCTTCATCATCACATCGTTACCATCAACATCATTGTCATAACTATCATCATCATCATCACCACCACAATTATCATCATCATTATCATCATCATCTTCATCATCATCATCATCATCACCACCACCACCACCATCATCATCATCATCACCATCATCATCATTATTATCATCATCATCATCATCACCACCACCATCATCATCATTATCATTATCATCATCATCACCACCATCGCCACCATCATCATTATCATCATCATCATCCCCACCACCATCATCATCATCATCACCACCACCATTATCATCATCATCATCACCACCACCATCATCATCATTATCATCATCATCATCACCACCACCACCACCATCATCATCATTATCATCATCACCACCATCATCACCACCACCATCATCACCACCATCATCATCATCATCATCACCATCATCATCATCACCACCACCACCATCAACATTATTATCATTATCATCATCATCACCACCTTCATCAGCATCATCATCATCATCATTATCATCAATCGGCACTGTCTCACTACCATCTTCATCATTATCATCTTCATTTAATTTCATCATCGTTATCACTATCACTATCATCACTAGCATTCTCATCTTCATATCACCACCATTACCCATTATTTTATTAGGATGAGAGAAATTTGGCAAATTTGAATATTTTTTTCCGAATTATCGTCAATTCGTCTTTGGATTGGAATGCAGATTATAAAACAGAATATATAGCTGTTTTGGTTATTATCAGATTATTTCGCTACAGCCTATAGACCTACGTTGAATTCAAAACAAAATACAGTTAACAAGGACTTTGTATCTATTTGAAGTATAATAGCACAAAATCATTCATAAAATGAGCATGAATTAAAAAAAAATGAATAATATATGTAGGGAAATAGTGATGATGGCGTGCCTTCAGGACAAATATTCTTGATATCAAGAAATCGATTTTTATATCGAGAATTCTATAACTGTGAACCACATGAAATCATTTCTTGATATCAAGAATCCGTTTCTGGATATCAAGAATTGAATTCTAATTCTTTATATCAAGAAATGAAATCTTGATAAATTCTTGATATCAGAAAATGTGAATAAATGTTAACGGCTTGCCATACGCTCGAGCGACTAAGCTTGAGCGTCTCGAAATTTTGAAAACCAACTTCAACTACTCACCATTTAATTATTCATATAGATTTAATTCAGCCAAATTTTATATAGAAATATTGTCCCCAAGTTATGAGAATCTATATCCTTTTATTCTTTTGCTTTGAAGTTAGCGCAATTTATATAGATATATTATTATATTATAGGCCTATGTTATTTTTTACGCCAGTCATGCACGTGAAAGAGAAAGAGTAACAAGAAAAGTTGGGTATTGCAAATATATATTATTGTGCGTGGGAATATAACTGAAAATATCATCATATTATATTTTAGAGGAATTTACTCCACAGTAAAAAAAAAATTGCACGTTGTTTAAGCCTGTCACTCTAACAACAGGTTGTTTAAACTGTTTTGTAATTGTTTAAACTTTTAAACAACTTGTTTAAAAATTTTAAACAACTTGTTTAAAAAGTCTAAACAGTTGTTTAAAAAGTCTAAACAGTTGTTTAAAAAGTTTAAACAGTAGTTGTTAGAGTGACGGGCTTAAATAACGTGCTTAAAATTTTAAACAGCGTTTTTACAGTGTCTTTCTTCGTTTCTTAAATAACATCCCTTTGTCCTTTATACCATCATAAGTCTGTAATACTTCTACGTAGAGGGAACCTATATCCATCCCTCTCCTTCGCTGAGTCACGTGATTTCAAGCTGTATTTAACCAACAAAATTGAGCTCTTGATTTAATCAACGAATGACGCGACTACAATAGCCATCATCATTGTGTCATGGGCCTATTACAATTTGTGTAAACATAATACTTTTTTTCAATTGACCGAACATAACTGTCGTTCAATAACTGAATGAGAATAGTTCATTTTGATGCTTCCCGATCGATCCCGTTCAGAACTTGAATGACATCAACTCACCCGACTCATAAATGGAGAAGGGTATAACATTAATTTTCCAGGTCCCGTATAGAGAGTAGTTAAGCGGCTAAGTTAAAGTGACTACACTCTAAAAATAAAATGAAATGTTGAGCCAACAACGAGTAAGTTTGGTCGATCACAACAGTTTGAACCCCGACTAAAATAGAAAATGGAAATTGGTTCCATGGAACGATTTTTGACATATTGAATACAATATTTTAGTATTTAGCCACATGCAGATAGGCAAACATTAATGGGAAATGTATGTCAACATGGGTAGAGGATAAAAAAAAAATTATCTCTCTCCCTGTCTCTATCACTCTATCTTTAATACAGGGATTTGTATACAACCACTTTTCCTGTTCTTTTTTTTCTTCCTTCTGGGGATCGTACGTTTCATGAAAGGACTTGTCGGACGATTTATCCGACAAGTCCAGTTTTATCCAAAGTTACCATAATAACTCAAAATCAGCCAATCAAAATCAGGGAAAACTTTCATATCTGACGACTGGTCGGACGAAAATGTTGATGAAACGCTCCCCTGACTTTATCTTCTCATTTTTGTTTTCCTCTATATTTTTACTCTTAAAAAAACTCATAATGGGGGTCGCCCCCACACCCCTGTGGCACCGTTCCTCGGCCCTACAACCAGTTCCAACTATGTTCCTTTAATTAAAATCAATTCGCAATATACACAAGGGAAATTAACTGGTGGTACGCGGTTACTTGTAGTACAATAGTCAAAGTTTAATGTTTTTTTGCGGGAATGGGTGTGAATTAAAAGAGCAAAAATCCATATATATTTATTTTAGTCTTGCGTTTTATTTGAACCCATGAATACAATATAAGTCTGTATATATATATATATCCTGACTAGGCCATAATAATGGGATGGGGGCAGGGGAGCCCCTCCTCACACACAATACACACCCACGCACATTTCAAAAACATTTCAACCATACTGTCTTGCGTGTTTTCATGGTTTTGAGTTCGAGACTGAACAGCAATTTTCATGATTGTAGGCATTTTTTTGGTATAAAAGACCTACTTTCGATGTCAAAGATCAATAAGTCCAATGACGGCCTCACAAATTTGACTCCCTTTTCCCCACAAAAAGCAACAACAATCACAACAAAACACGTCGTTTTACAAGCGAAAGTCGTCCGTTACCTTGATTCAAATTACAATTTTGGTGAGCATTCTTCGATTTTTAATTTCTTTCAGTGAAAAGCCCTTATCATCCACTCACGCAAAGTGTGATTACCAAAGGCACCAGAGCAAGGCAGCTGTATACATTCATTCTATGACCATTGGGTATCTTTGCATCTCATCTGTTACCATGGTAACCTCACGCATGAGCACCATTTTGTTTTTCATGTCTATGATGAATATAAGAGAACAATATGCCTCGTCTAATCTGTCTAAGTATAGCTTGCATATTTCAAAGTTTTTCATCCTTCGTGAAGTGCTGGCTGCGACCCCGTTTATCATCACCATCACAACAGCCAAAACCTTACAGCACTAGCGAGATTATACTGATATTGATACAAGCTACTAAATTATTCAGAAGAAGTAGATAAGTAATACTGTCGCCTAAACAACAGATACAGAGAAAGGTCCCCTTAAATCAAAATGACTTGCTTGTATAAACCGTAGAAATACAAATATGAATACATATTTAAATTCATTTTAAACAATAAAACGTTTAATTGCTCTTGTCCATTATTATTATTTTTTTTTTTTGGGGGGGGGGTTGTAAGTCATCGCGATTTGCAAAGGTAGATGGTAACCGTTTCAGTAAGAAATTTTCTATGTAAAACCTTTCTAGATTTAGAACTGCTTAGTCAATTATCAAAAACAAATTTTAAACTTTTTTTGCCTAATTTGTTTTTCAATATTGTACAATCCAAAATAGTAAGAACTAGAGTTCAAGAAAAAAGGGAAAATGTTAAGACATAACTTACCATACTTACGGTAAACTGTGGTAGTTTTTATCATTTTTATCATTACTATAATTATCTTCATTATTATGAGATTGCAAAGTATTTTAGTTATCATCATAGATATTATTATTATCATTATTATTAGTAGTAGTAGTAGTAGTATAGTAGTAGCAGTAGTAGTAGTGGTAATAGTAGTAGGAGTAGTATATAGTGGTAGTTATAGTAGTAGCAGAAGTAGTAGTAGTAGTAGTAGTAGCAGTAGTAGTAGCAGCAGCAGCAGCAGTAGTAGTAGTAGTAGTAGTAGTATTAGTAGTAGTAGTAGTAGTAGTTGTTGTTGTTGTTTTTGTTGTTGAATTGTCATTTTACATCATCACTAGCATTAGTCTGAATAATACTAAAAATGGCAATCTTGAATTTACCTTTTTTGTTTAAGAAAGTCTTACGGAAGAAAATTTAGAGACCGAGTTCAGCTTTTCAAAAGAATCGATATTGATTATGGATATGCAAATAAAACGAAATAAAACTAAATATACATCATTATTAGACCATCTTCTGTACTGAAGACCACGATTGGAGACTTACAATCTTATGTTTAATTTACACACAAGAACATTTTAAAAATAAGTTACCATGCTTACGGTAAACTGTGGTAGTTTTTATCCGGATGTTTTTCTATTCATTGAAAACAAAATTGGCGAGACGTCCATTTTTTCATCTTTTCAAAATGTTGAATTACCATTGTTATCATTACTATAATTATCTTCATTATCATGAGATTTCATAGTATTTTAGTTATCATCATAGATATAATCATTATTATTAGTAGTAGGAGTAGAAGTAGTAGTAGTAGTATAGTAGTAGCAGTAGTAGAAGTATTAAAAGTAGTAGTAGTAGTAGTAGTATATAGTAGTAGTTAAAGTAGTAGCAGAAGTAGTAGTAGTAATAGTAGTAGTAGCAGCAGCAGCAACAGTAGTAGTAGTAGTTGATGTTGTTGTTATTGTTGTTGTTGTGTTTGAAATAGTACACTCTAAAAATCAAGGATTTAAAATAAATCCAGATCGGCTGTTAATAGTGACCAGCTGAATATTATATTTAGTTTCAAACCTTGTAGATTTAAATATAAATATAAAAGATTTGAATTTGAATCTTTTTGGATTTGAAAGTTAATCCTAAAGATTTAAAATAAATCCAACATTCGTCTGGTCACTATCCACAGCCGATCTGGATTTATTTTTAATCCTTGATTTTTAGAGTGTATAGTAGTAGTAGTAGTAGTAGCAGCAGCAGCAGCAGCAGCAGCAGCAGCAGTAGTAGTAGTTGTTGTTGCTGTTGTTGTGTTTGTAATAGTACACTCTAAAAATCAAAGATTTAAAATAAATCCAGATCGGCTGTCAATAGTGACCAGCTGAATATTAGATTTAGTTTTAAACCTTGTAGATTGAAATATAAATCTAAAAGATTTGAATATGATTTTTTTTTGTAGTTTTTATCCGGATGTTTTTTTATTCATTGAAAACAAAACGATTGGCAAGACGTCCATTTTTTCGTCTTTTCAAAATGTTGAATTACCATTGAAATTGAAATGTTCGGTCATTGATCTCGAGAAGATATGAAGTTATTGGGGTTATTGTTATTATTTTTATCATTACTATAATCTTCAACATTATTATGAGATTTAATAGTATTGCAATTAGGCTTATCATCATAGTTATTATTATTATCATTATTATTATTATAAGTAGTTAATAGTAGTAGTAGTAGTAATAGTAGTAGTAGTAGTAGTAGCAGCAGCAGCAGTAGTAGTAGTAGTAGTAGTTGATCTTGTTGTTATTGTTGTTGTTGTGTTTGAAATAGTACACTCTAAAAATCAAGAATTTAAAATAAATCCAGATCGGCTGTCAATAGTGACCAGCTGAATATTAGATTTAGTTTTAAACATTTGAAAGTTAATCCTAAAGAATTAAAATAAATCCAACATTCGGCTGGTCACTATCCACAGCCGAACTGGATTTATTTTTAATCCTTGATTTTTAGAGTGTATAGTAGTAGTAGTAGTAGTAGTAGAAGTAGTAATAGTAGTAGTAGTAGAAGAAGTAATGGTGGTGGTGATGGTGTTGGTGGTAGCGGTAGTATTAGTAGTAGTAGAAATAGTAGTAGTAGTAGTAGTACTAGTAGTAGTAGTAGTAGAAATAGTAGTAGTAGTAGTAGTTGTAGTATCATCATTATACATCATAGCATTAGTCTGTATAATACTAAGAAATGGCAATCTTGAATTGACTTTTTTGTTCAAGAAAGTCTTACGGAATAATATTTAGAGACCGAGTTTAGCTTTTTAAAAGAATCAATATTGATTATGGATATGCAATAAAACGAAATAAAACTAAATGTACATCATTATTAGACCATCTTCTGTACTGAAGAGTGGGGTCCAGGGGCCCGTTGCATAAAAATTTTGCCATAATACTTTTTTTTAATGTGTAATTTTCACTGGCATTATTTTGTTTGCCAGAGTTTTTGTTTATTTGCCAGAGTTTTTTATGACAAAATTTTTATGCCATGGGCCCCAGGATTACAAACTTACAATCTTGGATTTAATTTACACACAAGAACATTTAAAATTCTGCAGAAGAAATTGTGGTGACCAATGTTTTAGCTTTCTAAATGACCATGATTATTCTGTGCTGTTATGTCCTCCTCATATTGTTTTGTGATCCGGGGTTTGTATTGAGGATGTTTATAGAGTATAGAATTGAAATTTGCTTGAAAATCAATTCATTGACTTGAACGATCATGTTTAAATTCTACTTCTTTATTGATTTTTTAAAAGGATTTTGACATATCAACGGCATGTCATTTCAAAAGTCGATCAATAGATGCCTCTCCAAAATGCAATTATTCCCATGTTGAAATTTGTTTATTCAGTTATCGGTTTTACTTATCAATTACGTTTGCAATGTAAATTATATCAATAGTTGTATAGAAACCAAGCCTAGCTGACAAAAATTATATATCCACATCACAAATATAAAATGTCATGATCCTACATGATATCCAATATCCTGCTTACGTTATTATATTTAATCTTAAGTGGACATTTTTTTCTTTCTTTTTATAGCAATTTTACAGTGCCTCTTATATTTTCCACTGATCGACTATTCTTTGTCCAGATTTTTGATCCTGTCTTGGTTTTTAAGTATCATTTTAAACATAAAATTTATTGATTCATTTTCAAAGTTTTGTGTAATCCACTTGTTTTTTACAATATGTTATTCCATTTTGTATATTGAATTGCATGTAAAGATCTTTATTCATCTAATCGGGTGTGAGGGAGGGGGGACAAGGATTTTATCCCGGGACCCTGCTTTATATTCACTTCTATGATTATACATGTATATAATCTTATCAATAATGATGTTAACTGTAAATAATATTTTTTAAATAAAAAAATTCCTTCAAACGAAATTTCTCAGTCGAATACCTCGTTTGTAGAACCCTTGACGTATATGATAGCACCCCCTCCCTCCGGGCTAATGTAAGAATATTGCAAACTTGAAATGCCTCAGCCATGTCAATGAGAGCCTGGAAAATGTTCATCAATATTTATTTTGTCGTCTGACAAGTTTTCAGATCTGATGATTCTGCTAGATCTAGATTTGGTGAGAAGCACAACTGCTATTTTTATTGATATAACAAAACAATGAATATATAATCCATAACGCTCCCCGGGGAGCTTATAACTGGTAGACCACTGGTCATGTAAGCCAGGACCCCAGGTTCAAATCCCGGTTCAGGCAATGATGATGATGAAGAACATGCAACATTATTTTGTATGTAAAAACATAATGATAATTATTATATTAATAATGATAATTAATAGTAATAATAATAACGGTATATTTACCCAGGGTAACCACTTCAGTTCCAAAAACTGTTCTCCCAGCGGGTTCTGCTATTATTATTACCCAGGCTAAGCTATAGGCTACCTATGATTCAGGTGCACACAGCTTTTTTGAGGAATTACTGTCGGTACCCATTTACCTCACCAGGGTCGAGTGCAGCACACTGAGGATGGATTCCTTGCTGAAGCAAACTACGACATGGCTGGGATTTGAACCCACGACCCTCTGTTTCAAAGTTCGTAGAATAATCCACTTAAAGGCGCTGGCTTCCCAATATGAAACACATTAATCGTTATTAATGTAGTTTTTCCTCTTTCTTTTTTGTATACATTCAATGATAAGAATGCTCTTAATATTTTTCCCGCCATAACCTGTCATGGAAAAGTGGTAGATAGATTGACCGAAGTGCATCCGTTTCCAACCAGGGTGCAAGATCGCTCAGGGTGAGGCTCAGTGGCGTAACAGACGGGGGGGGGGGGCAGGGGGGGGCAAGCTGCCCCCCTGGCGGATTTCACCGGGAAAATAAAAAAAACGGGAAAGAGAAAAAAAGGGAGGGAGAAAGAAAGGGAAAGGGGGAGGAAAGGGGAAAAGGAAAGGAGGAAAGGGAAAAAGAAAACGAAGATTTTTTTCTTTTAATGGAAAAGGAAAAAAAGCGGGAAAATGTACGAAAGAAGAATATTTGACAAAGAACAAATCATTCCGTAATAGGCTTATGTAATGCAGTAGCTTGATGGGAAATAAATTAAAATATGACAAAACGACAAACAATAGCGGGAAACGAAGGTAGAATGGAATTAGTCAAAAGCTAAATTAGAAAACAAACAAAAGGGACAAGAAAAAAAAATAATAACACGACCGGGCTGCCGACGATTGAAAATAAAGAGCGGGAAGAATGATGAACTGCACGCAACATTGTGCTATAAGCTTGCTAAATTTTATGCAAAGCAGTAGGAGCTCTTCATCTATAACCATAAAATGGCTCTATAACGCCCCCGTTCAATCACTGGCGTACAGGCGCGGGGAGGGGGGGGGTCTTGGTTCCACACCCAAGAGGAAATGAAATAAATTATACAGGAGACAACGTATAATAAAATGAATGGAAACAATGAAATGTGTTATTTGCTGTCAGCATTGCTGAATATAATGGAAAAATCTATCACATAATTAGAATTCAATTACAATATGCAATTTTCCAGCTCGCTTTGCACGCTGGCGACTTTTAACAAATTCAATTCAATTCACTTTACTCACATCCATTAAAAAGGTACAATATACAATATTATATGAACAATTAAAAAACAATACATTAAAAAATCAATATAATGACAAATAGAAAGAGTAGAACCAACATGCAGTGGATGTAATATGTAAATTTTCCCACAATGCTATGTTTTGCCACCTCAAATATTTGGTTCATTACGCAACTGGGTTGAATAAATGTGTTGTGTAAAAGCTATATTCTGTATATACTCGCGATTTGATTAAAATAGCGGCAATCTGCGAGGTTTAAGTGGCTTTGATGTCAAGAGGTTCCGGGGGCTCCGCCCCGGACCCCAACCGCACAGCACTGCCATATATGAGTATGGAAGGGTTAAGCCATTGGCCCCCAAAAGTTCTACAAACAAGAACAAAAAAGAAGGAGGAAAGAAAAGCAAAGGAAAAGTGTAGGATATCATTTTATTTACTGAATATAATTTCAAAAATATCTCAAAGGTAGATTCTCATGAAAAAGGTGATTTTTTTCTCGGTCGCTTCGCTCGCTCGGGAATTATATTCAGCAGCTTTTTAGCACATGTGTCATACTGCGCCCCTCGTTTTTTTTTACTCTTCACGCTACTGCCGCAAAGAATCCTGTTCACAGTGGCGTTCAGACCACAAAAAAGTAATGGAAGAGAGAAGAGTGAAATATATTATTTTCTGGATATCGATCATTTCAAAATCTATCACAATAATTGGATTTTTATGTATTAAAAAGGTCAAAATTTTTGCTCGCTCGCTCGCAACTTTTTTTAAAAGATAAATTCTGCCCGATACGCAATATCTGGCCCTCTCAAAATAGTCGCCTCATTACACCATTACGCCTGTTCATACCATGATATGACCGGGAAATTTTTGGCTCTTGCCCCCCCCCCCCCCCCCCCCTGGCCACCGATCCCTGTTACGCCGCTGGTGAGGCTTTCATTCCATTTCGGGACAGTGACGGATCTGTCCCCATATACATACACAAATCCTTGCTATAATAATCGATACACTCTCGTTCTTTCGTGGTTTGAACCTGCAATCATAAATAAATCACATCGTGGTTAATTGCAATATAGGCCTATATTATCACCCTTGAATTTTAACCCGCCCGCCCCCCCCCCATCCCCGATGAAATGCAGGTGTCAGTGTCATATTCTATACATGACAATTGATACTATTCGAGTCATTTCGTTTGTGTGTGTGTGTAAGCCTGTAAGGGTATGTGTGGGTGTGCGTGAGGGTGTGTGTGTTAAGCTTATCGTATGAAGCAACGTTGTTTCTTGTATAAGTCGTGTAAATTATTTGACGGCTAATCTACTAATGGTTGCGGCATTGTTATCTTGGAAAGAGAGAAAATTGCATTCGAATTTTTCATCGCCAGCAACACAATGGTGCTCCCAGCATGGAAGTAAGCATCATCTACTGCCATCTATCAAACAAATAAAAGGTGATTAATTCTCGTCAGATCGCATTCCGAACGTTAAAAATTAAATGATTTTATGTTTAATATGATCATCTATCCACTTTCACTTTGTCAAAATTGTCCACGAAACGTTCGACCATGAAGGTATAATGGGTCGACATTGACCCTATATATTATATTGAGAAGTAAAGCAAAAGTTATATGAAATCTAAAAAAAAAATGTAATATAATGTTTATATCCTATTTTTGCGATGTTGTAATATTCATTAATTTCACTTTTCGCGACACCTTCCCAAGAATATAAACTAAAAACAAACAAACAAAACAAATTCCCTACATAATCGTTTCATTGGACTTTTTTTTATCGATTTCGATCATTGTACATTTGAGCAATATACGACCTGACTGATCAGTAATACTGCGAATGTTTAAACTTGCATGTCTTTGCGGAGCGTTGTGGCCCAGTGGATTAGTCTTATGACTTTGAAACAGAAGGTCGTGGGTTCGAATCCCAGCCATGGCGTAATTACCTTCGGCGAGAAATTAATCTACACTGTGCTGCACTCAACCCAGCTGAGATGAATGGGTACCTGGCGGGAATTTATTCCTTGAGTTGAAATGCCATCGCGCTGTAAAAGTCTGTGGGGCTGAAGCCATGGTAATATTAATATCCAAGTCCTATGGAAACGCATATGGACGTTATGACACATGATATGACATGCGCTATACAAGAACTGCGTTATTATCATTTCGATTGAAACTTTATGAAAGTGGTTAGGGAAATTCACGAATTCGATCAAAACTATCTATCCATCCTTCACTGTCTAATGACTGTAATCTTTTTTAATGCGAGAGAGCGTAGCGACCGACAAAGACATTATCTCACTTTACACTGTGGAACTTTGCAATTTTACACATCACATCGAGTATAGCCGTGAATGGAATGGGGTATGTGCCATAGCCCTTGAAAGGGGATATTTCCTTTACTTGTATGCGAGTAAACGTAGCGATCAAGCAAAGCAATCTACAAAATTTATTGGTAAATAGACACAGAATATCATCGCGACGCACAAAAAATACTTTTAGTGCTTCTCGAAATTTAAAAGGAATGCATCTGCCAATATTTGTAACAGTTTGTGGTATTTGAACTATTTCCACTCTATCAAATTTCACATTCACATCAATTCAACAATTTTTGTAAAAAAATCAGAAATTACCAGAACATATTCTTTCTCTCTCTCTCAATTTCTCCCTTATGTTATTTTATTCATTTTTTTTTTCTCAATTAAAAAAAAAAATGATGCCACAACGGTAAATACCGTACCACGCGTAGTGGTTCCGATGGGCCTGATACAGTATAATAATGTTTTATTTGACATGTGTACGTTTTTCTGCAATTCGTTCCACAACTTGTAAACATGCAAATATCGTTGGTGAATCAAATATATCCAATCAAATCATCGCCTTTTTATTTTCATTATCTGCATTAACATTTCGTCAATGATTATCCTATTAAACTGCATCAAAATGTTTTTCTTTAATCTGATTTACAAGTGATTTTTAACTATTATTTGATATGATTTGCTCTTCACTCTATGCAGCGTTCATGGTAATTCATGTCATGATGCGTTGAATTAGACAGGATTAGCCGTGTTGGAATCGCTACCAATCTCGGGTTTAAATAACTATCAATCAATAATAAAAGTAGGAGAATTTGAATGGAATACTTTAGTTTACATTAGCAGATTAGTGTCACCATATTGGCCTATGTTTCATTCATATCACTTCGATTTTTTTTCCAACGATAACAATGTCGTTTAGTGCTGTATACTCTTGATATATAAGTGAACTATGAACATTTTGCCCAATTTTGCGCACAATATAAGGTAGACAAAATAATTTTGCATTTGCAACAGGTTGGTAATGGAGGTTGCTGGTTTAAAAAAAAAAGTTGAGCTTGTAGAGTGCAGCGTCTTTGTTGTAGGACAAACATTATTATTAATAGTCTAGATCAAAATTTAATGATAAGAACTTAATTTACAAATGACAACGAGTGTATCATACCAGTTGATTATATTCAAAATAGAAAAAAAAATGGATAGGAGAAGACGAAATGAGAACGAGGGACTTAAGGTCTCCAGAATGTTGCTCCGGCACTACCACTCACTAATAAAAGGACAAGTGAAATTATGTATATATGGAATAAAATAAATGTATTTCCTTTGGGTTTGGCGACGAAACTTTTCATTATGAATGGATAAAAAGCAAGGAAATCCTTTTAGAAATGAACTTTCAGCGATTCAAAGATCAATATTTAGGCCAGCAAAGTAGGCTTAATAGGTGATATTTAGGACTGAAAAACATAATATGTTTACCCGACTTACCGTTTACGTCATCATAAGGAATATCACGACAAGGTTGCCCCATCTCCATTCCAAACAACTCATCTTCTCCACTGAGAGCTTGGTGGCAGCGACATGGGCACAACGTCAACAGCAACACCAGCAACTTCACCGGTATAGCGGTGTAAACTCCAGATACGCCCGGCATCCTTCTCCGTGATCCGAACATTTCGCGCTCACAGATGATTAACACAACCAAAATTTATTGTCTCTGTGTCAAATGACTATTAAGAGTAATTATCATGTCATTTCATTATTCAGAGCAAACTATTTTACTGATCTACGGGGAAAACATTAACGGAAATTAATTATTACAAATTCCACCAAGTGACGATGGATTCGCAAGAGATTCAGTCGGATAATGATTACCCATACGGTTGTATCGTATGTTGATAACTATGATTTTCCAGAATAAGCTTTACTAAAAAAGCAGGTCCTGGTACTCGTTGAATTCGAACTCCATTTTGGCCTCCGATGTCCGGTTAAAACATCTTTAATAATCAGGAATAATCAATATTCAGTCGTTATATCTTAATTGAAATATTTCACAAACAAGAAGCGTGAAGTTTACGATAATCATAATAGTCTCCTTTGATATCTTCTTGTATTGTCCGATGCTGATGAGTTTGCGATAAAAATCTAAAACAATTTACAACATCCACACTTCTACTGTCGCAAAACTATAGAAGTGATTATGATAAACAATTACAAGTCCGTCAGACGACAAACTACCCAACAGACGAAATTTATCATTTTGATGGAAGAGGAAGGCGGCGGAGAATGAGCGTTGTCATTGGACCGTCACAAAAAAATATTAGTCTGCCCTTTCAGGCTTAAGTGATCAGGTTTACTCAACAAAAGTTTATGAAATTCATGAGCGACGACTGTTTGGATAGAGGACAAAACGACCTAAATGTGACGTCACTTTTTATTACTTAAAGAAATATCATAAGGGTAGTAGCCCCCTGACCCAAGGTACCACCGCTCCCTGGCAAAAGTTTATTTCGTAGCAAGCAATAAATACAGAAGAAAGAAATCCACAGACAAGAGATATTTAGGTTGTTTTACTCTATATTAGCCATATACTATAAATTAGGGAAGGGTATAGGGGTACGCAGGACAAGAAAACAACATGGCTTTGTCATGATCGGTATGGTATACTAGAGAGGGAAAGAAATGAATTAATATTTTATCATTATTACTTTACTGAATAATGAAGGCTGAAATAGAAGACTAAAATAGAATTGAATTATGCTTAGCGAACTTAATAATGATTGAACATGATATATAGGATACAGTGGATTGAAAGAGACGATTTAATCATGAAGATTAATGTATTGTACTTGAAAGCGGAAATGACTTGAAGTATGGAGTGTAGGATGGGGACTCGATGCCCCCCCCAAAAAAAAAAAAAAATGATGATAATAATAATTGATAATTAAAACGACCAAGGGGAAAAAGAAAATAATGTGGACACAAAGAAAAGGGCAAAAAAGAATGAGTATGATATCATTATCGGATTTTTTAATAAAAATCTATCACAAAATTAGATTTTCGTTTTAAAAATTTAAATTTTCGCTCGAGTATGACTTCTTCGAACCCCCACCCCCATTATCCTTTATGTGTGTGTGTGTCTTTTTATGCAACTGAGTCTGAGAACAATAACGATGCCTTGCAAAATTTCAGGAGTAAGTTGTCGGCAAACTTCGTAGTTAATTTCGAAAGTTTTTTATCGTAATTCTTAGAGGATCATTATTATGTCTGCGAATAAAATACACAATCTATCTTTCTTTTTTTTTTTAATCTTTAATTATGATAAAGATTGTAAATGTTTTGTGTTCTATGAACTAAAAGGCAATGGTTCTTTATAACAATTCCATATTTCACTTTTAACTCGTTGAAGGTTTTCAATATACGTACTTTATTTGGTGAAATATTCAGAGACGAAATGATGCACCTATATCATAACAATTATAATAGTAATAATAACGGTATATTTACCAGGGAAGCCACTTCAGTTCCGAAAACTGTTCTCCCAGCGGGCCATGTTATTGTTATTACCCTGGCTTTGGCTCGGCTACCTATTGGCACTCAAACATTCAAGGAATTTCTTGCCACCGAGTACCCATTCGTGTCACCTGGGTTGAGTGCAGCACAACGTTGTGAAATTTCTTGCTGTAGGAAAACATGTCATGGCTAGGAAACGAACCCATGTCCCTCAGATTGAAAGGAGAGAGTCAAGACCACTAGATCACGACGCCCCCACGGCGCCCCCTTGTCCATATGAATTTGAAATAAAAGTGGCAATTGACACATTAACACTTATATCCGTACACAGAAGATGTATCTTTTTTATGATTATGGTTTTTTAATGAATTTATATAAAGATTTCATTTTTAAAATGTAATTATACATTTTAGAAACACCGCGAAATTACGAAATATCTTTGAAATGAGATTTCAGTTTAAGCATCCCCTCAGTCGCGTGAATGTTTAATTTTTTTGAAAAAACCCGACATCGTAAACATATTTTCAACACTTTAATTGTTAAAATGTGTGATACCCTTATAATTATCATCGTTCTTAATCTTGTTTCACTGCTCTTCATCATCTCGAAATATACACAGCAGAAACTGTGCATTGTTGGTGTATAGGCCTACATAGACCACGCCCATCCCTACTGGAAAGAACACAATGTCTCACAGTGAGTGCCACAGTGTCTATTCACAGTATGGAACACAATGTGAAATCACATCCAGACTGTTAAATTTGAGCATTTAAACAGTGCGAATCACAATATAAACGTAGTCGATATTGTGAACACGCCGTGAACAGTCAGATTGTCGAGGTGTCCACAGTGCGAAAATATCTTTACACTGTTGAATATGAGTATTTTAACAGTGTGAATGATATTCTCACGTAGTCCACTATGTGAACACACTGCGATCACACTGTGTGACACTGTGTCATTTCCAGCAGGGATTATTATCCTCTGGTGTTTAAGTTTTGGTGTTATTTCAACACTTTTGGTGTCATTTGAAGGTGTCTACGTTGGGACATCAACAGGTGTCTGATTGTTAGAACACGACAGTTTTTACAGCATGGCAATTGAGGAGTAATGCCTTTAATGATATTACAAAAATTACACCATATCGATGACATTGGTATATGTAGTACGAAAACCCTACTCTCAGAACAATAATACATTCCTTGCTCTGCCACCCAGATGTAAATTTCATTCTTGAGCTTTACCGACACACATATATATATATATTCAATTGAATTCTATACTAAGCCTATTGACGGATGAATTCATCACATTCGTAAGTTGCCTGATGTACAATAGAAAACCAAAATTAGTCCATTTCCAAGTAAATTATACATTACATCTTCTCATATTGTGCAGATAATAAACACGGTAAACAATAAACAGCTCCGGGAAATCTTCGTGGGGGCATGCGAAAAAAAAAATGAAAGTGCATCCACTGCGTCTCCCGTTGGCATGGTAGCGATACAGCCTTTGGAGGTTGTATTTTTGGTTGTTCATCGTCGTGAAGGCACGGATGATTGCTTATTAATGCCATCTTCTCCCCGCATAAAATGACACTCTATCATCTCCAACCATTGGTGACGATTAAACCCTATTGTATTTGAGATGGTGTGGTAATAAGTTCTTCACCCCTACTGTATGGTACTATTATCATATCTAGGGTAATGAGAAAGTTCGAGTATGATTCGTTTGCCTCAATTTTCTTTGTCCTTCAAAATCTCATTATACACGTTTCTATTTTTCATAAATGCATTAGAATTTTTGCCTTGTACCTTTAGGCCTACATTTCGTCCAGGCCGGAGGATGGATACATCTCCAGCATTGTTGGGTGAGGATATGACCATTCTAATCCTTATCTTATATTTACCCCTTCAATTTTGAATAAGCCTACAAAACAAACCAAAAAAGTATTTCCAAAAAATATAATAGATGATCAAATGAATTATACGTTCTCTCACTTCACCCTCTTGCATATAAATGTCTAGATTGTTATTGTATTTTTGTTCTTCCTTTCTCGCTCTTGAGTGTACAAGACCTATAAATGAGAAAGTTCGAGTATGATTCGTTTGCCTCAATTTTCTTTGTCCTTCAAAATCTCATTATACACGTTTCTATTTTTCATAAATGCATTGGAATATTTGCCCTGTACATTTAGGCCTACATTTCGTCCAGGCTGGGGGGGGGGGTGGATACATCTCCAATATTACTGTTTGAGGGTATGACCCTTATAATCCTTATCTCATATTCAACCCTTTAATTTTGAATAAGCGCACAAAACAAACCAAAAAAAGTATTTCCAAAAAATATAATAGATGATCAAATGAATTATACGTTCTCTCACTTCACCCTCTCGCGTCTAAATGTCTAAATTGTTATTGTATTTTTGTTCTTCCTTTCTCGCTCTTGAGTGTATAAGACCTATAAATGAGAAAGTTCGAGTATGATTCGTTTGCCGCAATTTTATTTGTCCTTCAAAATCTCATTATACACGTTTCTATTTTTCATAAATGCATTATAATTTTTGCCCTGTACATTTAGGCCTACATTTCGTCCAGGCCGGGGGGTGGATACATCTCCAATATTATTGGGTGAGGATATGACCCTTCTAATCCTTATCTTATATTCAACCCAATTTTGAATAAGCCCACAAAACAAACCCAAAAAAGTATTACAAAAAAATATAATAGAGGATCAAATAAATGATACGTTCTCTCACTTCACCCTCTTGCATCTAAATGTTTAGATTGTTATTGAAGTTTTCGTTCTTTTTTTTCTCGCTCTTGAGTGTATAAGACCGTCACCGTGCATCATCAAATGTTTTAACGTATATAAACATTGTATGTTTTTTTCTTACAATGAACTGTCGTCTACAAAAAGGTTCGCATCAATACAAGATGTAAGGTAACATCTTCTCTACCATCTATCAATACATATATTTTTTCAATAAAATTTAATTCATGTATATCTATCATTATCTTTGGTGATACAATTGGAAGGCTACTATACTAAAACAGGAAAAAATCCTAGTGACCAATAGCCTGTATAGCCTTAAAAATTAGCATAGAAATTACATAAATGTATCAACAGTAAATCAAGAGATTGGAATAAGAATATAACAGTAAAGAGCTGGTATCTTGCTTGCTCAATGTTTTTGCCAATAAAATTATAGAATACAGTATTGATATACTCTATTTTTTGTATTATCATTTTCTTTCGTTCGAGAGGGTATGGATCTTCATATAAAAGGTTATTTGACCTGGAAAGATTTTGTTCGTTAACAAACTTGATTCTCATTCATTGACCGTTATAATTTTTTGCCCGCATGAGGGGTGGCAAATGTTGACGAATGGAATTATCAGACGTGTTAATAAAATAAACAGTAAATTATCAGAATAGAAGCAGCTCCGCTAACATGATTTTAGTGCAGACAGATAATATGCTTATTCTTCTATCAACGATCCGTTAACAGTATAGGCTCGATCACAAGGTGAAAACATTATGTTTTTATTACGCCTTAAAAGTAGGCTTGCGAGAACGCAGCTTCGAAAAGGCGCCATAAAGATGGCACCAATGAAATTTTGTTCGATGCTGATGAAAATATGATTATGATACATAATCATAAAGCGGTAATTTAATAAAAACATCGATGAGACAGCTTAATCATCCTACTATATATCATCAACGATCGCTTGAATAAGGCTGTAAACATCATTATAAACGTCATCTTCGTTCACACAACAAGAATGTATATAGTGCTCTACCAAGTCTCACAAGATTGTTAAAATAATACCATGCAAAATGAGTTTGTAATTGTATGACAGCTGCATGTGAAAAACTTTACTTATTTATCTTTCATCCCTTTTATCTCTACTTTTTAATTGCATATTTGTAATTTTGATCTATATTTTGGTATAATTATTGTGAATCCAGGTGCGGACCCAGGATTTTCCAAAGGGGGGGGCACAATTTCCCGAGGAACGAGGAAAATTGAACAAGCAAAAAAAGGGGGGTAACACAAAATTCAAGGTAATTTCGTCCACGAAAAAAGGGTCCTCCTTTCAAAAGGGGGCACACTTATAACGGCATATTTACATTACAAATTTGTATTATGCCTCTCCTCAAGGGGGGGGGGCACGGGCCGGATGTGCCCCCCGCCCCCTGGTTCTGCCAGTGTGTGAAATCTTAATAATTTGTAATTCTTCTTACATTATGTTTTACTGGAATTGTGTAAACATCTAAAATTCGGTCTGTTACTGCCAATCATAATTTTTGGCAATTTTTTGTTATTTTGCAACAAACCTGAATTGAATGGAATCGAATTTGTTAATCGTTCCTCCAACATCAGTTCTGATGATTATGACTAATGGTGAATATTAATTTACTCATGCAGTCCATGTTTTAAGGAACAAACTAAAACGATTGATACCGTAAAACAAATTAAAAACAGCTATTAAAGACTTATTCAAAATGTACATCAACTCAAAAAAAGTGAAGTCATTCACTCACCTTTTTCTTTTCTTTATATTTTTTTTATTTTCTTTATATTTCTTGGCTTGAGGTCTTTTACTGGCCTTATTTACACTAACTTCCCTTTGTGTCTGCCTACTCCTTTTCTTTCATCCCCTTCACTAACCTGATTGGTCTTCTCTACTCACTAATGCCCCTTTTGTCTCCTTGTTTCTAGTGTTGCTGTAGCTTGTCTGTGGTCTATATCATGGTTGTTCCACTTTATATGTTTGTCATTTTGCCTCCGACGAAGATTCTGCTAGGATCGAAAGCTTAGGCCCCTTTTGACTTTCTAATTTACTCCATTGGCTCTCTTTTATTAGATAAGCAGTTTTCAGCAGCTTCTTTTTGCCTTTATATTTTGAAGCGCATAGAGACATGGTTATATTAACGCGCTATCTAAAAACTGATTACTATTATTATTACTCGCAAATTGTGAGAACATCGTGTATTTTATTGTACCTTAAAATCTAAAAGCAGCCTTAAACGAGCACAGTTTCAATTAGGCGCCATAAAGTTAGCGCCAAATAAATTTTGTTCAAGCTGATAATCATCCAGCTTCAAAAAGCGGTAATAAGATGAATAGATTGATCAGACAGCTTGGTTATGCTACTATATCAACGACCCCTTGAATAAACAATAAGCAGTAGCCCTACTCACAATCTGAAAATATTACAGTGCATTTCTTGTTCCTTAAAAGCCAAAGTAGGTTTATAATTATATGAGCACTGTTTCAAAATGGCGTCATAAAGTTGGCGCCAAATGTAAAATTTATTTCAGTGCAGATGAAAATATAGAAGACATAACCGTTACCAATGGCTTGAATTCAGCCCGAGCAGTGGGGGGGGGGGGGAGGGGTGATAGCCATAATCATATTGAACTGAACATTTAAAAATTTGGGGAACACCCCGCCCCACATGAAGGTAGACGGGGATAATTCGGTATGACCGTCATGTGCATAATACTACCATCTTCCAGTTAAAGGCCTATTGAAACGATTTTGTTTATGGCAATATTGTGATGGATTTGTTGTGATATGAAGTAATGACCTACAGTTAATATCAATATGCGAGCGAGCGAAGAGAGAGAGAGAGAGCAAAGTTTTAGTTGGAAGGCAAAATGGCATCCAAAAAGTGGTGTGTAATTAAAAGCGGGCAATGTTTACTTAGGCATATAGACTTTAAATGTGTACATTATTATACTACCATCTTTGAGTTAAATGCCTATCACTATTTGTTATTGCGATAACTATATTGCAATGGATTTTTGGTGATATAAACCACTGAATTACAGTTGATAATCAAATGCAAGCGAGCGAGCAATTATATTCATTAGTTGGAAGACAGAATGCTGGCCAAAATTGTCTTTCAAGACAGCGGTGTGTAATAATATTATTGGAGAATTTTTTAAGGAGTGAGCGAATTGAGCAAGCCTCGAAAAAGTTCAGTCGTTTAAAATGATATAATACCTTGGATAATACCTTGGATGTAGGCATATAAAGTTGATAACTTATTTGCCTCTCGGTGATATGCATGTATGTATGTTTGTTTGTATGTATGTATGTGTGTGTGTGTATGTTAGTATGTATGTATGTATGTATGTATGTATGTATGTATGTATGTATGTATGTATGTACGTATGTATGTGTATGCATTGCAGAAGATCAGAGGATAAAACGGGTAAATTATCAATAACGTAAACTTTAGAAGAAAAGGATTAAAGAGTCCAGATTTCCGTGGAAGTGGTTACGGTACACCATGACTGCGTAAATTCCTTGAAGGACTGAGATAAGAGTGGAAAGAGATAGAAGTGAAATGGAAGGGTGAGAAAGTGGAGGTTGGGAAATTGTAGTCCTTAAAGGACAAGTCCACCCCAGAAAATGTTGATACGAATAAAGTAGAGAAAAATCAAACTAGCATAACAGTGAAAATTTCATCAGAATCGTATGTAAAATAAGAAAGTTATGAAATTTTAATTTTTCGCTTATTTTTTACAATACAGTGATATGCACTACTCAGTGACAAGCAAATGAGACAGACAATGATGTCCTCACTCACTATTTCTTTAGGTTTTTATTGTTTGAATATACAATATCCCATTTTTACAGATTTGACAATAAGGACCAACTTGACTGAACCTTGCTTGTTAGATTTTTCTTTTTTTATTAAAATCAACTTTTCGTTGGGGTGGACTTGTCTTTTAAAGGACTGTAAACCAGAAGAGGTGGAAAGCCGACTAGTATAGGCAGTGTGAGAGGCTTGAGCCCGGGGCTTGAGTAGGTGGCTGGATTGCCGGGTTTGAGAGTTGAGAGAGGCTTGAGTCGGCGAATGGAGTTGCAGAGCAGGAGCCGAAAAGAAGACTCGACTTTCTTGTACAGTCAACCTGTCCGAAACGTCTAGTCTTCTCCCTTGTTTTGTCTTGAAAACTGTGGGGGGTGACTGTACATGCCATTCCCCCATCTCCTAAGTATTAAGTATTGTTTTATTTAAATCTTTATTTATTTTATTTCTTCATGAATTGAAATCAACGTCTTTGGCTCTGAACTGCCGTATGTTCAGAAGGGGGGGGGGGGTGACTTGCCCCCCGAAAAGTTCCTTGACGAAGACAAAAAGAAAGAGAGGGAGAAAAAGAAAAACATTGAAAGGGGAAGTGTGAATTATGATATCATGCAGTAATGTTGAACATCATTAAATTTTGTTGAACATTGTACCGAAATCTATCACAAAAATTTGCAAAACTTTTGCTCGCCCTCGACTTTTTAGAAATTTTCCCACATAGGCAATGTAAGTTGTGCCCCTAATACGTTTTTGTTTTCTTGTACCCCACTGGCCAAGATATATACCCGCTGACACCAACAGAACAAAAAATCCAGTTTAACCCTCCACAGAGGATGATAGCCGTCCAATGATTTAACGTAAATACAAATAGCTTACAGATGGGGGAGGGGGGTTGGGGACACGGACCCATTTTCACGACCATGGGGAAAAAACGTTAATAAGAAAGAACTAAAAGGAAAGGTAATATGATATCATTTTCTGAATATTATGCCCAGGATAATACAATTTTTGTATTAAAGAAGTCACAATTTTTGCTCGCTCGCTCACGGTATTTCATTTATTTTGCCCAAAATGCTTTCTCTGGCCCCCTCAAACTTTTTGCTCATTACACCACAGTGAATATAGGCCTATACCAGAAAGGGGGAGCAAGAGACGAAACAGGGACGGCGGAACGGTTTTGAAAGTGGGGAGCTGACCATGCAAGAAAAAATTATAATCAGATGGTGATTTTACGTTTTTGTACACGGTTTTAGAAAAAAGTGCGGGACTGAAGCCCCCCCCCCCCCCCCCCCCCGTTTCCGCGGCCCCTTGGAAAGAAGGGGAGAAGATCGGAGAAGGGTTTTATATTTAAAAATTCATGTCGAAAATATCTATTTGAAAGATTACAAAGTGTCTATAATCGAATCTTGACAAACCATATGTGTGGGTGAGGGTGTGTGTGTTGCATATTTGTATGTATTTTTCTTATTTACTCTCTAGATTATCATTGTATATATATTTATCATCTCATTATTGCTGTACTGTATTGTATAAGGGGCCCCTCTCACAAGATCTGCTATGTGGTCCCAAACCTATCATGTATTCTCATTTCTTGTTAAACTATGTAATTTGTCTCTTGTTTTGATTGGTTTGAATAAACTTGAGCTTGAACTTGTTTCACAAAAACGCCCTCAGCGTTGGCAGCAAAGATATTTCATAGGTGCAGTGCAGTCGAGTCGAGTCTGAGAGAGAGTAGGGTGCTCAGAATTATCTTCTTTTTTTGTAAAACGTAAGTTATCAATCAAATTAGGCCTAATTCCACTTTTCATTATTTCATCATATCAGTGATATTGCCCCTCATAGTTTGGTAGTCATTTCATTCAAGTATTGTACTTAACTTTAGTCTTTACTGTCTGAGCTGTGACTGTTTGATGAGTGAAGTCGAGAAAGAGCAATGAAAAATGGATTGTCATTTCATTGAGTGCATCGACAGTGCGTGTGAAGAGAGCTGAGCTGAGCGATTTCTGCACTGCACAAATGTAGCCAGGAGGCTTCTAACGTTAGAGAGTAAAAATCGTTTACTATTTTTATTTTAATCAGTGTAATGTAATCGGCTTATGACCAGATAATAAATCTATCCTTTCATTTTCCTTTAAAAAATCATTAAAATGTCACTTTTGGGACCAAAATTACTAAGCCTGAGTCGAAGCGAATTTTATTTAAAATCGGTGTCCGATCGATGTCATCGAGCGCCGGTGCAGATTTTGCAATATCGGTGCATCGAAAAAAAAAAAAATACGTCGGCCGGCCGATTCGTTTGGTTCACACAGTCAATCATCAAAATAAACAGTAATGTCCAATACCCTTTTTACACACGCTAAAATTTCCTTAACCCCGTACATATAGGTGGGGCTAAATTGCCATTTAGCCCCACCTATAGTACGGGGTTAAGCTTAGCCCACTTTCTTTTTACACAGCATTTTTGCAAAGTGGGCTAACCCCACCTTTAGTACGGGATTATTTGGCCCTGCAAAAAAGCAGGGTTATCCCAGCAATTGCGGTGCTAAGAGCGATAGTACGGGGTTAAGATCGCTAGTGTAAAACGAAAGTGGGCTAAGCTTAACCCCGTACTATAGGTGGGGCTAAATGGCAATTTGGCCCCACCTATAGTACGGGGTTAAGGAAATTGTAGCGTGTGTAAAATGGTACGAGTGAAGTACTTGTACTACGAATGATTGACAAAAACCACTAGTCGGGGTTAGCGAGTTTCGTGTGTAAAAAACGAGCATTCCTTATCCGGGGTTAGCAATAACAATTTGGCATGTGTAAAAAGGAAAAAAAATAGTACGGGGTTAAGGATAGTACGGGGTTAGCGATAGTCCGGGGTTAAGAAAATCCTGTGTAAAAAGGGTACAACTTTACTTGACTACTACTTGATTTATATTGCCCCCAAAATGAAACCGATTGTGTAATTGTGATGCCTATTCACCATTAATTTAAAGTTTATTTCGATCATAGTTCGAGTCTAACTCGTCTGCTCGTGCCGAGTTAATTTATGCACGATGAACTCATGAATGGAAGTCATTGCCATCGATCGTGCATGCGCAGTAGGATGAGGGGTTGGGTGTCCGGACACGTAACAGAAATGAAGCCTTATTTTTATCTCAGGAATAAACCAAAAATATAGGTTGAATAGTTTTTTTTCACCATCAATATTTGTTCTTTATAATATTTTCTTATATTCTGTGCTAAAAAGAATTAAAGACATTGCTTGTAAACTTTTCCAAATTGAGAGTAAAAGTCATGTGTCCGGACACCCAACCCGTCCGGACACAACCACTGGGTATACTGTGCTTTAATCAAACCAGAAAATGGCCGGAAAATTGACCCGATCAACGTAAAATAAACCTTGCTTTCATGAACAATATTAATATCATGACCATAGAACATTATTTAATCGTAATATTTAACAATATTTGCAATAATAATCATTAATATGAATTTAGAGCTTGATGTGAAACGTTTGTATTTCGTTTCAATTTTCAATGACGGATGACGATCGAGATGAGTGAGTGCACTTGTCTAAAAAGATATTATCATGTCAGGATTGATTCTCGAACATTGTCAACATGCAGAAACTCTTTTCAAGATCGTAATGTCACCATATAATGTCATTTTACATGACAAAACAGAAAATTGCGTTTGATATTTTTTCCCATCAATTTGAAGCTAGTTTGTGCCTAACTTTGGGCTCTGATTTCATGAATGGAAAATATGCCATACGTCATCGAACGCGCATGCGCATTAAGCTTCTTTTCTTGGAGACGTCCAGACCAGGGGAGTGTTTCATCAACATTTTCATCCGACAAGTTGTCAGATCTGACATCTTTCTCTGATGTTGATTGGCTGAGAGGTACTGTTACTATGGTAACCGTTGGATAAAATGGGACTTGTCGGATAAAACGTCAGACAAGTCCTTTCATGTAACGCTCCCCAGAGATGGAATAAAAATAAAAATAATGCCAGTATAATACTATTAATACTTCCATATGAACATAACATACTTTGCTGACATCGTCAATATTTTTAGTATGGCCGTAAAATTTATTAAATCGTAATTATTTAACAATTAAATCCACTAATAATTTATATGAATTTAGAGCTCGATCCGAGACATTCGTATTTATTTCGATCGCATGCTCCTGTGTCTAAAATAAAAAATGGATTATCATATCAGGATTAATTCTCGAACATCGTCACAACTCATATTCCACAATCTTTCCTCACAATCGTTATATCAGCATTGAATACCAATTCAAATGACCATCCAGAGAAAATTACGTATTTATTCCCATCAATAAGCCTGTTCACGGTTGTAAACTGCGCACGAGCAGAAAAAGGTCATTGGAGACAACCATGAAGGTGGCTTTCAAACTCACTGACATAGGCATTTGTGATTTGATGATTATTCATGTATTCCTTTCAAAATATTTATCACATCCAAGCTGAAGAGTAATAAATAGAGCCTTCATAATCACTGGTATTTGACAGTAGCCTAAACAATAGTCAAATGTGCCAAAGGCAGACAATAAAACAGATTTCCAAACTTTATCCCTGATGTACTATTCTAGTCACCTGGTCTATACAATGCCTTTTGTTCTTAGAATTTGAATACTCTACCAGTAAAGCTTACGCAACATCTACATTTGAAAATGATAGTGCTTATCCTAATGAAAAATCACAAAGGTCATTTGAGAAAAGTTGATCATGAGCTAACCGTGAACTGGCTTATTTGGAGCTCGTTTTGGATCCAACTACCCCGCCAACTACACAATCTCAGGCAAGTTACAGCGCTCTCCGCTGGCTGGCGCTGGCAAGCACGCCTGTCGTTTCGGGAGAGGGAGTTTACGGGGCTGGTGTGTGCGAGTCTGGACTGCGACTGCTAGTTGACCGAAAATCATTCGGATGGACTCTGCGTGATTCATGTATTTAATATTGTTTAATTTTAAACTTATATGTTGTCATCTGCAAATATCATTGTTGAAGATATTTTGGGAAGAATTCTGCATTGGTCCCTGGCTTTTTTTTGTGTTTTGTGATCATTGAAAATACAACAAACTTTGCTCTGACATCTGCTTGTGCACTCACCTGGCCAGCGCATACCGTCAGTGCATGCAGTGCATGCATAGCGCATCGACGCGACGGCCGGAGCAAAAAAAAAAAATTCCCCGCCTTCAAAATTCGATGCATCGATGTTCGATCAAATTAAAGCTGTGGAACACCGGTTTTCAAAATAATTGATATGACTCAGGCTTAAAAATTACTAATTTCCATACAGTTGCAATTTATTTTTCATTAGTAACCAGGGAATAATTTTTGTATTCACCAGAGCGCTCAAAAACTTAAATTTTGGGCAGATTTTTGTGTACGCCCTCTATTGGTGGAAAGTAATATGGTAAGAAAATTTTCATTTTTCAATCTCTATTTTTAATTAAGAAAAAATAATCTAAAGAATCAAATTTACTTAAGAGCCTAGTTATATGATGAATAGCTGTAATGGAAACAGACAGAGTAAAAAAATCAAGCATTTGTCCCAAAGAAAAAGAGAAAATAAGCCAAACATTGCTACCCTTATTTTGCAACACATGGAGATGTAACTGAGAACAAGGTTATATCATAACCTTGTTCATTGAATGAGTGGCCAAATCATGGTTGGGGAACCCCACTTGTACTCATCATACATACGTAGCCATATTTTTTATAATTATATTTATTTTAGACAGCTGGCAGCCGTCTGTTTCAAGGAGTTTTTTAACATTTTTTATTTTTTTTATTTCTCCTCGTACACAGACGGCTCGCTATCGTGCAGCCACCATTAGGGGGTTAACAATGCAAATTCCCCCCGACGGGGCTCATCGATTTTTGTCTTTATTTCATAAAAATATATAAAAAGAAGATTATTATTCCGTTTTGGCCTGAAATACACCAAAACGGGGAAAAATAAACTTACAAGGGGAAAAAAACAGTGACTTTCAAATACTTCGGCCGTCGAGTCCCTGTACAGATCGAGCTAGAAATTTGGTTTCTGCATTTGGTGAGTGGAGCCAACAGAGTTCAGCGGAACAGCCAACATAACAGAGACCGAAGCTTTTGGTCTAAGGAAGCTCCTACTACGAAAGAGTAAAAATAATTTACTAAAAAGTGCTTACCTTCCTCGGAGCCAGGAATTGCATCCAATTCCTATGCGTGTACTGAGAAAATACTGAAACTTTTGTCCCCCAGATTTCTACCTTCCTTCTGAAAGATCTAGGCCTAGCCCTAAATCTTATTATTATTTTATTATTATTTTATTTGGCAGAATATTAAACAATTCAAGTACAATGATAAAAAAAAATAATTGTTACAATAAAATACAGTAACACAAAAATAATTAAACACTGGATACACCTGGATGAGCTGCCAGGCATTGGGCAAAGTTAACCAATAACTATAGTCCGCGGACCGCCCTAACCCATACCCCATCCAGGTGAATCCACTGTACTATTTACATGCGAAATGAACATAGCATAAAATTCCATTCAAAGTTACATATAACAAAATGTTCAATCACTCAGAATCAAAACATAAAATCATACAAACAAATATCAATAAATACACTGCATTACAAGGTGATAAATTGAATAACAGAAAGGGAATATGCTGACCAATTATCTAAATTAATTTTGGTTGGCTTTGTCGTGCGATTCGGTAAGAGATTGTATAAATTGCAATAATTAATTAAAAATTGAAAGTACTGTGGTATCTTGGCAAGAAATAAATGGGATACAACTTCATTTCCGACATTTCTGCAATATTGATTTCATTTTTAAACAAGAATTCATTAAAAAAGCGAGAAATCTTAATTAGCCTGGCCTGGCTGGCTTGGAACTGGTTAATTTAGATCTAACGTTCGATCTAATGCCACTCAAGCTCACACTAGTGAGAGGTATTAACCTCGCACCAAGAACCGCGTTTGGCAGTGGATTTTTAACTAGTGGGTGGCATGCATTTTAGATCTAACGTTGGATCTAATGCATGTGACTGAATGATTAAAGCACTCCTGTACAAACTGAATGGTGGTTCCCAATTTTGCGATAATGCAAAAACTTTGTTTAAAAATACCTTGTACTTATTACATGTAGACCCCTAATTTTATCTTTATAGAATCTATTTCCAGGAAAACAAATGTTAAAAGAGTCATGCCATTGGCAAATCATGGGGAAACTGAATCAATACAAAATTTGCACAAGGCCAATCGACTTGCGTTTAAATAGTCGTCATCATGACCACCATTACCATCACTATCATCATGACATCAATATGAATTTATCATCAAGAATCAAAATTATCATCATCATGATTGTCATTAGAATCTTCATCATTTCCCAACTGCATGTATGTTCACTATGGTAGTTACATTTATTCATCATACAGTATCCCTTCATTCCATGAGTATTTTGTTTCATCATTACATGTATTTCATTACTTTTTTATTCTTGTTTTTAATATGGTCATGGTCATGGTCATGAAAATTGACGACTGATGATTTATGATATTTGAATTAGAGCAACAAAGTATTATTCACCTTTTATTCACCTCTAGTCTTAACACAAGTTGCTCAATATATTACCCAAGGCCAAGTGTCAACAAACAGTATTCTCTTCAGAGATATCTGTCATAACGATAGTAGCACAGGATAAAAATCAAATTTTTTATTACTACTTTGCAGAGGTTGAAAAACCCGGGGGGGGGGGGGGGTTATCACGAAATAAGGCATGCAGGGATGTGCCGCTGGAATGGGTCGCTTTTTTGGAAATCCCGGCTAATCATGGCCCCAATTTTTAGATACTGGCCTTAAACATGGGTCCATATTCTCCTCCAATTTTGGGTGATAACCTTTTATTTATTTTTTTTGCTTGTCAAATGTTGATAAATCCTTAATTATGGGTGCCTTATTAGCCAAAATAACCCTTGAATATGGGTATGGGTTTTGAACCTTCAGCCGCACACCCCCGTCCAAACCAAATCTAAGTACCCACCCCCCGGGTTGAAAATCTCAAAATGTCTCATAGTGATAGATACAGTAGATAGATAGATAGATAGATAAAATGGTTTATTAAAAGATCATAAAAGTCTGAATTGTGATCAATTTTACAAACATGCAAGTTACATATAAAGTTCTCATACAAAGTTTTGTAACATTTTCTTAAATGATACACAGCCTATTATGTAAACTATGTGATCTTAGAAAAAAGTGTCTGTAGTAGTGTGTGAGATGCTAGACTTGCCTAAAAAACATTGTGTATTTTGACATTTTTATCATTTTCTTTTCAAATTCTGTTCAGTAGAATGTTGCAAACAGCTATTGTGAGTCACAATAAAATTTGGATGCATTCATTCTTGTACAGAAAATGCATGTATGGTATGTGGGTATGTATACTGTACTCTTTATAAAATCAAGAATTAATGCACTTGTGAAATAATCATCTAATGCACTGAAGATTTAGCTCATGAAGTTCACGAACCACAGGGCTTAAACCAGGGTTATCAAAGGTTGAACTTGTGATTCTTGATGTCCTGTTGACTGGCATTGATCCCCCCTCCCTCTAATTGGCCTTGATTTTTCCATTTGTACCACAATATGCCTGATGGAAAAGTGGCATTGCCATAGAATTATTGAAATTGAAGACCTGGAACCAGTGATGCTGTCAATTGTTAATGTTTTTTTTTTCTCAATATGAATTATTTTGTTTGATCAATCAATCGATTTCATGTATATCAATGTACTGCAGTGTTTTTGTTTAATGTTTTTGTTGATCAGTAAACTGTTTTCCTTTTCATCTTGTAGACTTGTAACATTTAATAGTTGTGTGTGTGGTTCAATTTTGTGAACTGTAGAAAAATCAGGAAGAAGTATTGTTTGTTTGGAATGGTGATGTTCATCATAACTTCAAATATATCAGCTTAATGGCAATATAAACATGCTAATAATATTGCTAATTTGCTAATATTTTATTACATATGAAATACTAGATAAAGTCTACTATTTTGTGTTTCTCTTCATAAATATGCTATCAGGCTTATCTCTTTTTTGTCTATTTAAACACAGAAAAAAGTGAATCTGGTCAATTGCATTTCTGCCAACTCTCGGCCTTTTCACACGTGAATCTAGAATCATCATTGTAATGATGAATGCAATTCGTCTTTAGAAAAATCGGCCCTTTCAGATGGAAAATCTGTACCGTAATTTGAGTGAAACTTAATTGGAATTCACCTCTGGAGTAGAATTTGAATTTGTGATAGTTAGTGATTCTAGTTTGGTTTCACACGTGCTAAAAATTTGTCAATAGCCTTATTTGTCACCGGAATCATTCAAATTACGATTTTTTTTTAACCGTGTGAAAGGGTAGTAAGTCACTTTGATGATTTCTCATTTTGACGCACAAGGTGATGTTTGCATATGATATGAACATTAATTTTTACTTCTTTTGAATGCTATAACTGATTAATGAATGTTTATGTGTTGGAATGGGGGGGGGGGGGGGTGTGCACAAAGCTCATAATTGGATATTAACCCAATACCTTTACATGTAATTGCTCTCCCATACAGATAATCTTATCAGCAACCCACACGTAGGTTTCCCTACAAGATTGCCCTTAACTGGAAGCGCAAGTCCATTAGGCGATTAGCTAATCTCCAAGGATTAGTACATGGGATTATGCAGGTCTAAATGATTATCAATGCATCATGAAACTTGAATCATAGCAAGATCAACGACAGACAAGCACAAGCCTTCAAGCAGTATGTACAGTGCTTCACAGGCATTGCTTTGCTGAATTTGCACATGCTGACTCTGTGCACTTCCACAGATGTAAGTACATAATGCATTTAAGAAATGAATTTTTTGGTGTTGTAATTTGGAAAACATTCTATTGCATGCTCATGGCAATGATTGAATATGAAAAATATTACATGTACATGTAATGTACTGAGCGGTGTTGGCTCAGTCGGTAACGCGTCTGCCCGTCGAACCAAAGATCGTGGGTTCGAGTCCACCCCGGGCGGATGACTGAAGCCAGTGCGTTGTGTGTAAACGTCTCTCCCATGTTTCATAGATGCAGGCTATGTTACAATGGAAAACACTCCGTCCCTCGGATAAGACGTTAAATGGAGGCCCCGTGTAGAGGAGAGTCACCACCTTTGCACGTTAAGAACCCACTGCACTATTCGTATAAGAGTAGGGGGAAACCCTGGTGTAGTGGTCCACCTGCATTCCCTCCAATCAGTTATATCGGGAGGAGAGACCTGCGGGTCATAGTGATTCAGTTCGCTTTTCGCCTCCCAGGCACAGGTGACGCCAAACAAATAATAATAATAATAATAATAATGGTGCATGTCTATGAAGTGCTACTGTTCAAAGTGTATTGATCACCTATTTGTTAGACCCAATTCACATTCTGTTTCGTTAACTGATTCAGTTGAAACCAGTCCAGCCCACAAGTGTTAACATTCAAAAAGCCCCAAGGCAATCCAAGAAACCATCCTTGGAACTGATTCAGATCAGGCAGGTTTTATGAAAATCTATCAAAGTATTTAATTGTGACATCTGTGAACAACTACCAGTAGCCAATATTGACTGGCTTTGAGGGGAACATCAAATATATTGCCAGCAAAAGAATCATATTGGTCCGAGTCCTTAGACGGGGGCAATATGGCTCTTTTAAGAGCAAGTGGTCCGAGTCTTTAGACGAGGGCAATATGGTTCTTTTAAGGGCAATATATTTGATGTTCCGCGAGAGAAGAGCCAGTCAATATTTTTATTATCCAAATCAGATATCTAGAGCAAAAATCATGAAAATTGAGATATTTCTATTGTTGTCACGTTTATATTAGGGTCTAAGCTCTGCACTTTACCAGCACGTGACACTGGCACTGGTCTGACGGTCCCAGACCGGTAAAAATTAATGTCGGGCCAGTAACTTTTCAGAAATAGCCAGATTTACTGGTCCGACATGAACAGTATAAAAATATATCAAACTGATACAAATTATATTTTCTTCTTTTGTTCATCATAAAAATGGCTCTGGAGTCTCAAGAAATGGCTCTCATGATTCATGTTGTAGTGTGTGTGGTTTTTTTTGGGGTGGTAACAATATGCAATAAAAGGCAGCAAAATAAACTAAAGTCTCTTAGGTTTTTATTTATTTTGGGGATCAGTAAATTATAGGTTTGGACCAGTAAAAATGGAAAAACTGGGTATTTACTGGTCCAACATGAACAGGTTGGACCATTAGAAAAAAATGGTTAGTGTGGAGCCCCATTATGATGTACTTGTAAGCACTCGTGTACAGCGTTGTCTTTAATTATGACCTATATTGTTGGTGCGTGGATCATTATAAAGCGTATCTCTTTACACGCATCCTCAAATGCCCGGGTGTGAGACCAGGGAAAATACAAAGGTATGTTTTGCGTCGTCTTTGCATGCAAAGTATACCATGATTATACATGCATAGAGACTGAGCAAAATACTAACAATATGCCTATCCCTTCCCGATATTCAGAAAATCTAGGGCATTTCAGTTTTGTAAATGACCAGCTCAGATGTCTGATACGGGTGATAATATGCAATATTTTTCTTATAGAATGGGGTATGAAATAACGTGTCTGAGGAGACAACACAATTGAAAATCATATATATTCATTTTTTGGAGAATAGGACATTTTTGGAATTGATATCATACTGCATATGGAAGAGCTGCTCATCTTTGACAAAACAAATGCAAAATTCTGTTATTCTTGGACAGATTTTCATCAAATTTTGACAGATATTTTTATCTATTTTAGTAAATCTAAGTTATCAATGACACCATCGGGGTAAAGTTCCCCTTTAAGTCTTCCCCTTTTGCAGTGTTGTACAGTCATAGAAATTGCTGGAGACACTAGGTGGTTTCAAACCGCCTCGATCACAAGAATCCCCGTTAAATTACGAGAACTTTTTTAGGCTGAAAAATACCCATTAATTATTCCTGCATTCACACCGCCCTGAAACATACCCTTCGGGATAAGTTCCTGAAGTTACGAGCATGCGCAGTATGGTCTGATAAGCAGCAAGGCGCGAAATTCAAAATCACTAGCCCAGCAGCAACCCATGCACGGCGCCGCACCCAACGACACGCTGGGCTAAAAGTTCCCGTAATTTGCTTTCAGACCGCCAAAATACCCACGACCTTGGAAAAATCCCCGCGAAAGTTCTCGTAATTTCGCCAAGTACCTACTATTTATTGGGTATTTTCTTTCGGGGATATTACGCGTAGTTTGCTTTCACACCGCCAAAATACCTGGTATTTTCTGATCGGGGTAAATTTCCCGATCAGAGAATACCTGGAACTGGCGAACTTCGAGGCGGTCTGAAACCACCTTATGTATACTGTACATGGTAGTAGTAGCATTTCCTCAGATGCTCAGATGCATTACATAAATGTACATAGAGCTTAGCTACTCTGTATGCACTTCTATGATAATTGTTACTGGATTTGAATGATTACATTTTCAGCTGACAAAGTGACCTTTGACCTCCAAGGAGGTGTAATGCCGATCTACCACGAGAAGCAGCGTTGGGAGCTGTGTGCTCTCCATGCCCTCAATAATGTGTTCCAGGATGCCAAGGCTTTCAATAAACAATCCATGGATGAGCTCTGCCAGAGGTATGTCTGATATGGCAATTAGGAACATTTTTCAGATTTTTGTAATTTCTTCATGTCTTATTTTCCAAAATATTTCTAAGTACATGCCGGTACATGTACAGTACATTGTAATTCAGTTATTGAAAATGTATGGATACAGTTTAATAGTCTGTTTTGAAAAAAAGTATTTCAAATATTGTAAATATTCATTATTTTTAATGTATACACGGTATGGTGCATTTCTTCATTGTTTGAAAATTAAGGATATTCATGATGTGTGTGGAATCAATGAATGCAAAAGAACAAATTCATGAAATGAAAAAAAAATTGCTGATACATAAAAACCTCTTTTTGTTAACATATCAGCGTCAGTAGCATTAAATTCTTAAGGTCTTAAAATCTTAAGCCGGTGAAAGAGGGTATTTTAAAAGAAATGAGTAGTATACTAATAGTATTTTGAATGAGTTACCAATGCCAGCAACTTTCTTTCGTTCCCTTTTCTTCTTTGTCCCTTGATATGCACCATTTGTAATAAGCGTGGTGTACAGGTGTAATTATTATTCATGAAGACAGGTCCCGTAATTAACCTTGATTGACAATTTGGTATTATTTGTGGGGGAGGGGATATCAATTGTTAAACTGACATTTGCAATGCATTTATTTATGAATTCTCACATCGGAGAATGTGTGTACTCCAATGTGTGTCAGAAAACACTCTTCTTTTTCTAACTTATAAAATCTGTAGGCCTACATGATAATTTGATGGTGACCTTGAATGTTTATTGACACCTCGGTCACATTTGCTCTACGGCGGCCGTACGGCGAGCAGAAAACAGCTGTTTTAGTGATTTTAATTCAAACCACCTATATGTAGCTGGTGCTAAAAATGTCAAAACGGCTGTTTTCGACTAGCCGTACGGCTGCCGTAGAGCAAATGTGACCGAGGTATAAGGCCTCTTAATTTTTTGTATGCAGTGTACACAATGCTGAGTTTTTGCTGGACAATGTTAATTGTACAGCACGTGTTTAATCACACTGTTCTCATTAATTTGAACCTGTTTTTAGTACAGTAGGCCTATAGAAATACAAGCACAGAATTCAATTTGACACTTTTGACCACAACCATGTTAGAGAGTGAAGACTAGACTCCAAACTCTCTGCCAGCCACAGTACATATTGAATCTAGTCTCACTACTTCAGACTCTGCATTGTGCACTGTACAAATTGTGAAAACCAAGGGTCTGTGTTGCTGTACCTGCAGACTAATTATAGTATGTCATGTTGGTTTAATGAGTGGAATCAGTATTAAAGGGATGGTCCGGGCTGAAAATATTTATATCTTAATACGTAGAGTAGAATTCACTGAGCAAAATGCCGAAAATTTCATCAAAATCGGATAACAAATAATAAAGTTATTGAAGTTTGAAGTTTAGCAATATTTTGTGAAAACAGTCGTCATGGATATTCATTAGGCAGGCTGATGATGTCACATCTCCACTTTCAGTTTTTTTAAGTTATTACATAAAATCATAATTTTTTCATTATTTCATAGTCGTGTGAATAATATGTCTCCCTTATAATGAAATAAGTTGCAGCAATAAATATCTAATGCACTAAATCAGTTGTCAATCCAATTTTTATAGTTCTTGGAGGAAAAAATTTGAATAAACCTAATTTCATATAATAAAATACAAAGAACAAGTGGGGATGTGACATCATCAGCCCACCTAATGAATATTCATGACGACTGTTTTCACAAAATATTGATAAACTTTAAAATTTAATAACTTTGTTTATTTGTTATCCGATTTTGATGAAATTTTCAGCATTTTGCTCAGTGAATTCTACTCTATTTTAATATTAAGGCTTAAGCTATAAATACTTTCAGCCCGGACCATCCCTTTAACAAACCATATAAAGGTGAACAAGACCATTTAATGAAATGTGAATGGAAATCATTCAACTTTTTTTCAATCTCTCTCTCTCTCTCTCTTCAAATTCAACTTGCGTATTTTTTTTTCTGTGATAAAAAAAATCTTCAAAAGTCCTGTAAGAAAATAAAATTTTTAAGTTGTGTACATTTAAAGCCTTTATTAATTAAAAGTTTTGGTACATGTAAATCATCTAAAAGTGCCTCTTACGGACAGTTTAGTATGAGTCTGTAATCTGTATGTCCCAAGATAGTGGTGTGGGTGTGGATGAAGATTTTGATTGAATGCCCAATCAGTAGAATCTGCATTTTTGTCTCGCCTGCATAGCAGAGCGAGACTATAGGCGCCGCTTTTCCGACGGCGACGGCGGCGGCGTCAACATCAAATCTTAACCTAAGGTTAAGTTTTTGAAATTACATCATAACTTAGAAAGTATATGGACCTAGTTCATGAAACTTGGACATAAGCTTAATCAAGTATTACTGAATATCCTGCCTGAGTTTCAGGTCACGTGACCAAGGTCAAAGGTCATTTAGGGTCAATGAACTTAGACCATGTTGGGAGAATTATTTTCAAAATCTTAACCGAAGGTTAAGTTTTTGAAATGACATCATAACTTAGAAAGTATATAGACCTAGTTCATGAAACTTGAGCATAAGGTTAATCAAGTATTAGTGAACATCCTGCCTGAGTTTCAGGTCACGTGACCAAGGTCAAAGGTCATTTAGGGTCAATGAACTTTGGCCAAGTTGGGGGTATTTGTTGAATTACCATCATAACTTTGAAAATTTATGGATCTAGTTCATGAAACTTGGACATTAGGTTAATCAAGTACCACTGAATATCCTGTGCGAGTTTCAGGTCACATGACCATGGTCAATGGTCATTTAAGGTCAATGAACTTTGGCCGTGTTGGGGATATTTGTTAAATTACCATCCTAACTCTGAAAGTTTATGGATCTAGTTCATAAAACTTGGACATAAGAGTAATCAAGTATCACTGAGCATCCTGTACAAGTTTCAGGTCACATGACCATGGTCAAAGGTCATTAAAGGTCAATGAACTTTGGCCGTGTCAGGGGTATTTGTTGAATTACCATCCTAACTCTGAAAGTTTATGGATCTAGTTCATACAACTTGGGATATAAGAGTAATCAAGTATCACTGAACATCCCCTGTGAGTTTCAGGTCACAAAACCAAGGTCAAAGGTCAGTTTAATAAGGTCAATAAACTTTATAGGCCATGTTGGGGTAATTGTTGAATTGCCATCATAACTTTGAAAGTTTATGGATAGAGTGAATGAAACGTGGACATGGGTGTAGTTGACAAGTCTTAAGTCACCGTTCAAATGTCATTTATGGTCAATGAACGTGGTATTATGTCATTATATGAATGGTGTTTTTGTGAATGATTATTTAATAGTAGTTTTCAAAGTTAGCACTGCTGCTATATTAAATCACGTAATGCAGGCGAGACTGCCAGAGGCGTTCCACTTGTTTTTTAATAGAAAACACTTTTAAAATATGGAACAGGCGGATAATTTTCAGGATATGATCTTTATGGTTTTCTGATGTACAAACACAATTACATGTATGTAAGATCTGTTGAAAATAAATGACCCTTAAAAAAAATTTGAATTGTACAAAGAGAGGGCACTAGATCTATATTAAAATTAATAATTAGATTTACATGTTTTCAAAGAATGGATGGCTGACAAAAGATTCACTGGCTTAATGTACAGTACATGTACATGTATTAAAGTTTTCCAGCAGGGTTGGCACGTTTTAAACGGTGTGTTTTAAAACATGTTTTAAAACGCGTTTTAAAACACCCGTTTTTTTTACAAAAAAAACGTGTTTTAAAACACCTCATAGACTTGTGTGTTATAAATATGCATGGACGTGATTTTACATGAATATATTTTTTATACTTTTTTTCTTAAGTGGTATATTATTTTCTTCTAACTAAATCTCTTTCTCACAACCACTCTTTTTCTCCTCTCTCTTTCCCCCCTTATTCTCCCCTTTTCCATTGTTTTGTCATGTTCCTTTCCTCCTGTTCAATTATGTAGATCAATCTATATATTCTCATTTTAACAAGCATTTGAGTGTTGTGCTCACTTTTAGACAGGGAAAGAAACACTATTTAAAATAAGCTCAAATATGTAATAGTAGTTGTTGAATGAAATGGAAGTGTTGCACAAGCACAATAATATTTTGCAAATAGACAGTATAACTGACATTGTAACCTTGAGGTACACACGAAAGTAGGTGAAACTTTGCGCTTTGTAAAGATGAAGAAAGTAGTTTAATTCAGAATAAGATAATCAGCTAGCAAACCTTAAAGGACAAGTCCACCCCAAGAAAAAGGTATTATGCTGAAAGTTTCATCAAAATCGGATGTAAAATAATAAAGTGATGACATTTTTAAGTTTCGCTTAATTTCGCAAAACAGTTATATGCGCATCCTGGTTGGTATGCAAATGAGGGGACTGATGACATCACTCACTATTTATTTTGTATGTCGTTATTTTCTCATTGTCGTAATGTGAAATATATTTTTTTTCCTCCCTGAACATGAGTGGAACTACCATTGTTTTAACATTTTTTGGTTCAGTTATTAGTTGGTCATTATTATCAAATCTGTATAAATTGAAATATTTTATTGTTCAAACAATTAAAAAAACAAAAGAAATAGTGAGTGAGGGACATCATCAACTCCCTCATTTGCACATCACTGAGTTGTTATAAATGTTTTGTGAAAAATAAGCGAAACTTTAAAATGTCATAACTTTCTTATTACATCCGATTTCGATGAAATTTTCAGCATTATGCTTGTTTCAATTTTCTCTACTGATTCAAATCAGCATTTTTCTGGGGTGGATTTGACCTTTAACCCTAACAATCCCAGGGGACTGTAATGGCCCCCTTAAAAATTTCTATGATAAATCCATAAGAACAGCAGGGCCACGCCATATTGTTCAAGATTATTTTTTGGATACATGCATGGATATGCGGTTATGATATTACCATGGAGCTATCAACACATTGATAGCTCCATGATATTACACAAGTAAAGCCAATGCAAATTTTTCGCCAACATTTTATCTGTATCAATATTTGTACTTTTTGTTAATGATTGGAAAATAATTGCCAATAATTTCCATTAAAAAACGATAAAAAAACCCAAAAGTAACCACAAAACTGTACATAAGAAATTTAAAAAAAAAACAGTTAAAACAAACATTGAAAAAAACAATTTGATTAAAATTCCTCAATTAAAGAAATAAGCAGTTCAAGGGCCTAATATTTATAGATTTAAACCCAAACTTATATTTCATGCACTTGTGGGTACCCGGTAGGATGTGAAAGTCATTGTAGCTTGTCCAGTACTGTGTGCGCCTCACTAGCGACTGACTGGAATACTACCCAGGGAGTGGAGGATGTGCATACATTGTGTGTGGGAATGACTGATTGAATCCGATGACTGGGTTAATAATATATCTGTAAAGCGCTTAGACACGTCGTTCCAATGTATTAAGCACTACATAAAAGCGGACTATTATTATCATTATTATTACTTAAAATTTATATAATTGATACAAAGTGAAATAAAGCATATTGAATAAATTAAATTAAGCTTTGAAAGCCTATATAGTGTATAGATTATGTTGTTTTCTTACATAGTGCAACTTCTTCTCACCCCTATAGATTGATAAGACTAAAAAACCTGAGACTACATGTATGAGGAATAAACCTATAAAATGTCAACTTAATTTTTTGGCATTCAATTTCCTTGATTTAGTAATTTTGGGAAAAATATGAACTTTTCTGTTGAAAATTCAGTAACAAAAATTGTAGTCATCTCTTAATACTCCAAAAATGTAATTAAAACATCAAGAGCTTAAATCATATTGTATTAAGTGTATAATTTAATTGATTTACAGGAAAATTACATCGTTCGTTGGAAAAAAAACGTTTTAAAACGATTTAAAACGTTTTAAAACAATAAAAAACGTTTTATTTGTTTTTTTTAATAAAAAACGTTTTTTATTACAACCCTGTTTTCCAGTCAGATGAACTTGTATGGTTTTTATATCATACATGTATCGTTTTTGTGCAAGAAAGCCCTTAACAAAATATTTTCACACACCTCATAGGTGCAGAGATGCCTTTATGCACTGCACAATATGCATGCTACTTCATGTAAGAGCGTTATTGTGTGCATGCGATGCACGATTCAAGCGTACTTTATAAAGGATGTAATTTTTGCCCCAAAACTACATGTACGTGTTTAGGGTCCGATTTGAGCGAGGTGTGGGAGGTGGGGCAGTACTAAACCCAATGTAGGTAAAGCCGACGTCCGTGACATGACAATTAAAATATTGTTGTACTTGTGTAGGGGGTCAATCCAGGGATACTTGTCAAGGGTACCGTTTTGTTTCCAATACTCGTTAAGAGAAGGGTTTCTCACGCCAATACATGTACTTGTTAAGGGGTGCATTTTCAGAACATGAAAAATACAGTTTGTTTAGGGTGCTTTTCAAAACCCCATGGTCACGCATGGTATCCACTCGTCAATGGAAGTGCCCCCCCCCCCCCTCCCGGGAAATATACATTGTATATCAAGAGGATAGTACATGACTATATTTCTGTACATTGTACATGTATGTATTAAATGTTTAAATAGCACCAGTCTCATGTATGGTTTTCATCACAACTGGTTTTCATATCATATAAACAAACACACAACTTATTTTAGTTTGGTATGTTGGGTTTGTGTTGAAGGCCTGCAATTTTTATGTTATGAGTCATGCATGGTTTTGGTTCCAGTTGGGACTAGTCTGGTCACTAAACCTTTTTAATTTTTTTTCCCTGTTGATGGCAGCTTATCACCCGGTACGGTACTGAACCCACACAAGAGCATGCTGGGACTGGGTAACTATGATGTGAATGTCATCATGGCTGCTGTTCAGAGGAGAGAATGTGAAGCGGTTTGGTGGGATAAAAGAAGGTCAGAAAGAGTTCATGATATTAAGCTTCATACAATTGATCAATTCATTAATATTTTTATATTTCAATTTCTCATACAAGTAAATTTTCTTTTTTCGTTTTTTGTCTCGCCTGCGTAGCGGAGCGAGACATAGGTATCACTATTTCCGGTGTCGGCGTCGTCGTCAACATTTGTGTTGTACACCCAATAACTTTCTATAGCTTTGAGGTGGGATCACCAAATTCATACCAGAGGTCCATCTCCTGAAGGCACAGGTCAAGTTCGAATATGAGTCGAATTTGAATAAGGTCAAAGGTCAATGAACTTTCCATGACTGGCACTGTGCTGTGTTGTACACATAATAACTTTCTATATCTTCGAGGTGGGATCACCAAATTCATACCAGAGGTCCATCTCCTGAAGGCACAGGTCAAGTTCGAATATGAGTTGAATTTTAATAAGGTCAAAGGTCAATGAACTTTCCATGACTGGCACTGTGCTGTGTTGTACACATAATAACTTTCTATATCTTCGAGGTGGGATCACCAAATTCATACCAGAGGTCCATCTCCTGAAGGCACAGGTCAAGTTTTAATATGAGTCGAATTTGAATAAGGTCAAAGGTCAATGAACTTTCCATGACTGGCACTGTGCTGTGTTGTCCACACAATAACTTTCTATAGCTACGAGGTGAGATCGCCAAATTCATAACAGACGTCCATCTCTTGAAGGTGCAGGTCAAGTTCAAATGTGAGCCGAATTTGAATAAGGTCAAGGGTCAATGAACTTTCCATGACTGGCACTGTGCTGTGCTGTACACACAATAACTTTCTATATCTTAGAGTTAGGATTGCCAAATTCATACAAGAGGTCCATCTTTTGAAGGTGCAGGTCAATTTCAAATGTGAGTTGAATTTGATTAAGGTCAAAGGTCAATTAACTTTCCATGACTGGCACTGTGCTGTGTTGTACACACAATAACTTTCTATAGCTTCGAGGTGGGATCGCCAAACTCGTAACAGAGGTCCATCTAAGTCATATAGCATACATGTAGTTTTGACATGCAGTCTCTTCATGACTGCAATATGCAGGCGAGACAACGCTTGGCGTTTGCCTTTTTTTTGGGGGGGGGCATTTTATTACTCAACCATATATATATATGACACTCTATCCTAGTGTACTAGAGTTAGGAACCACTGTACATACCCCCCCCCCTCCATTCGACATCATATTGATATACATATATATTTGTATACATGTTTCTATTTTTGTTGAAAATCTTCTAACAATTCAACATAAAAAGCATTTTGTCTTTCATTTCCTGTTCGAAAAAAAATGCAAAGGTTCCCATGCTGAACTGTTTCTGGAGTTCATTGAATAACTTAGTCCAACCTGAAAAAAAAATGGCTGTGTCAACCTATAAGAAATTTGATGATGATGTTGTTGAGGAAATCATGATCGTGAAAGCGGTATCTGCCTTTTCCAGCCTGCTGAGGTTCCTGTTTTACTGCTTTGTGCTAAAATATCTTTTATTTATTTTTTTGGTTTTAATCACTTTGTCATAATTTGTTGCTGGTTGGTTTCCATTCTAGGGATTTTTGCTCATGTAAAAGTATGATAATGTTTTAATGAAATAATGTGCATCATGCATGTACTCTACCTTCTTTTTTTCTCTTTATTTTCCTGATCACTCCGCTCTTTTGTAAATATTATGATTTATCGTTAATTTGTTTATGTAATCTTTATAGTGAACTTTGATGTAAAGGATTTGTATGTTGATGATCTATTAATAAAAACATAAATTAAAAAAAAATGTATTTTTATGATACTGACATTTTTATTTAAAATCCATGAGCATTGTGATGATATGTTTAATGATATCATTGCATTAAAACATCGCAACACCTCTAGACTTTATGGCCCGAATTCTGAAGTCAGGTTTAACTTTATAGACCATGGTCTAACTCTGTGCTAAAATTATGGTAAGCCATAAGTGTCAAAATTTTCATTAAGTTGTATGTTTTTTATGTTTACTGTTTACAATCATCTATTCATACTTACTAGACAATTATGAATGATTTGAGAGCCAAATGAGCTGAAATATGATATCTCTACCGTTAGTGATTTATGTAACAATTGGCTATCCATACTTAAACCACAACTTTAAACCTGACTTCAGAATACGGGCCTTCAGGCTACAAGTCTCAATATATCATTTATTTTTCATCTTTGATTGTAATTACTCTTCCACCAGGAGTTTGGAACAACTTGAACTGGACAACATCCTTGGGTTCATCATGAACGTACCCTCGCCCATCCAGCTCGGCTTTGTCAGCGTTCCCATCCGCCGCAAGCACTGGATAGCCCTCCGCCACATAGAGGGCGCCTTTTACAATCTGGACTCCAAACTTGGCAAGCCGCAGACGATCGGCGCCACCCCCGCAATATTCCTGGACTTTCTCCGCTCCCAGCTGAAGCAGAAAGGCTGCGAACTCTTGCTGATTGTGGAGAGGGACGTTTGCGAACTGCGCACGTGGCTGCACGAGCCAACGTCTTGATCTTAAGCCAGGATCCTGAATCGTCGCACCGTCATATCTTGTTGCCGTCAAGAAATGGGTGTCGAGATTCCCAGCAATGCACTTCATGCAATCTCAAGCTACTTCAAGCATCGAGCAAATCACTTGTGTGTTCGATGCATGTCAGATACTGTCTTTTACTAGTATATTGTGTATTGACATGTAACAGCCACACTCGGTCACTGCGTTGTACATTTGCCTATCCTGACCCTGATGTTGAGGTATACTTGCATAGAGGATCTGACTTAGAGACAGCCACCAAACCTGTCAAGGTTCTACAGTGCATAGTCGTCTACAAGATACATTGTATGCCACCCAGCTATGGACCCAACTGGACATCCCCTCATCCAGGTGAAAGTGGAAAAGCAGCAATTTTTGTATGGATTTGTATGTATCTTGGCTTTATAAGCTCCCTCTATGCTCTTTATGCTACATCAATGTACATGTATTTCAGGTGATGGAACTAAGGACCTAGAATCTATTGCTTTTTTAAGTCATAAAAAAAACCATATAGGTCATATACAGATAAAACTGCCCAAGTCAAATCCTAAGAACCACAGAAATTCGTTTGAAATAGAGAATGTAAATAGCACATAGGTCGACTTAGATGAATATTCACGTACCGATGAGGAAAGTATAAAGGTTGACTTAACTCTTAATGTGCCATTCACTGTAATCAGCGAGTGCCATCTTATTCAAAGAGTCTATATTTAATTGTTTTATTTATAAAAAAAAGGGAATCACTCCTGAGACAATAATGTTAAACCTGAACAATAGGCTGAACTGAACAATGGAATCACTCATGCATGCAATGCACTCCTCAAAGTACAATAGGCATAACAACGGCTGTATGACCATTGCACGAAAATGTGTTCGTGGCACTCCAGTGGATGCACAGATATGTGTTCATGGCACGTTAAGGGTTAAAGCAGAGCAGAGTCCGCTGTAGAGGATGTTCCTGCACGTCTTTAATTTCCTCACATATCTACCTGTACATGTACAGGTATGTGAAGAATGTTGATAGGTGGTGAACTTCATTTGACCTTTGTAATGTATCCTGGTGTACAATATTACATCCCTCCCCCTATGCACATTTCAGAAAATGATTGAAATACGATTAAACATTGCTACTGAGAGTCGAGCATGGTTATGGGGGGAGGAGGGATTACCAAATTTTGAAATTCTGATGGTAAAAAAAAATCATATCTAAGCAGAGCAGGTAACTATATCATATCCTCAAAATGCACTAAAATATGAATTCTGGAACCTAAAATCAGAAGATTTTCTGCTGGAAGTGGTTTGAATGAAGGTTTAACTGCATTGATGTTACAATCACAAACTGCCAGACTTTTATCTGTAATGCAAGTTGCTCTTTAAGACTAAATGGAGAAGGGGACCTGAGCAGTGTGTTTGTATTATATTGGATAGATCAGACTGGGATACTAGAGATATTCCTTGAGTTAGGGCCAAAATTCCATGAATCACAGAGGAGCTGAATATTAGCCCGAACAAGTGGAATATTTATGGTATTCCATGAAATAGAGCTTTCCAATATGATGATTATTATCTATTCCCTAAACCGTAATGCGAGTGAGCAAATCATGTCACTTAACATCACGTGCAGATGTAGCCCCACTTCGTAAGAGCAGTTTGATACTAAAAACGTGACTTAAATTTGACTCTTTATGACAATATTTAGTATCACTGTGCACTAGGATGCACATTGCATTGATTATTGTGCTCAAAGTCATTTTCGTGCATTTGCGTGTGCACATTAGACTTATCAATATGGTACAGTATTGAACAACAATTATTCTTTAGTTTGTACGGGAGATCATCAGATTTCGGTGCTTTGTGCAATACGCTCTCATACTGCATAGGCAAATGATACACACCAAAATATGCTGTTTTAATGCATTGTTGAAACACCCTACAATGTACAATATTCCTTGCCAATTGCCACGAAGAAACATCAAGTGCCACGAAGAAACATCAAGTGCCACTTGTAAGGAATTCCACCTATAGGAAACAAAAGGTTCCCTCAAGAATAGGTTTCTGGACATCAACACCCTACATGTAGCTCCTCCTACTCTGAGATGACGTGACGTATCCGCACTGAATTTCCTGGGCTTAATGTCATTCTCAATAAGGTCTGGGGCACAATGTCTTCCTGGCTGCGATCCGGGGCACAATGTAAACCTCATTAAGGTCAGGGGCACAATGTCATTCTCAAAGTCTAGGGCACAATGTCTACCTGGATTAGGAATGAGGCACAATGTCATCCTGGATGAGATCCGTGGCACAATGTCAACCTCGATAAGGTCAGGGGCACAATGTCATTCTCAATAAGGTCTGGGGCACAATGTCAACCTGGATGATGAATGAGGCACAATGTCATCCTGGCTGCAATCCGGGGCACAATGTCAACCTCAATAAGGTCAGGGGCACAATGTCAACCAGGGGAGTGTTTCATCAACATTTTCATCCGACAAGTTGTCAGATCTGACATCTTTCTCTATTGTTGATTGGCTGAGAGGTACTGTTACTATGGTAACTGTCGGATGAAATGGGACTTGTCGGATAAAACGTCCGACAAGTCCTTTCATGAAACGCCCCCCTGGATGATGAATGAGGCACAATGTCATCCTGGCTGCGATCCGGGGCACAATGTCAACCTCAATAAGGTCAGGGGCACAATGTCAACCTCAATAAGGTCAGGGGCACATTGTCACCCTGGGTGAGATCCAGGGCACCATTTCATGAACATGTAGAAAAAATATTTTTGAAAATAGTCCTTGTAAGCCTGGTAAACTTAAACCCGTGTAAAATTGCAGTTGGCTTTGGTTCAACACAAAATATGCTTTTGAATGAACTTCAATAGACCAGTTCAATATAGGAAATATTATATTTTTTTGCATTTTGGTAATTATGTATGAGACTTTATCCATGTGAATATATTTGTCTAGGTAAGATTACAGAATCATATGTTATACATGTGAGAGTGTAGTCTACGAGACCTAGGAGTCGTTCTCAGAAAAACGTCACAATTCATTCATTGTTCTAACCGTCATTTGGCCTACAACCTCACAATCTTGTAGGTTTTCTGTTTGATTTTTTGTAATAACATGGATAGATGGCCATTGCACCAGATATGTGCTGGCTGATCAGTGATGCTTGAAAATATAAAAGGTTAATTTGGTTAATTAACATCCGTATTACATGTAGTATTAAAGTTTGGTTTATAGAAAATAATTTGTATTATGCATCTACATGTCTATTGTGGGCCCCGTAACACAAAGGTCGGTGATTAATCGCTAATTCCGCTTAATGAAATGGCCTGTCAAGATCATCATTGCATGTGCACTCTGCTCAGTAGACCCACTAGGAACCAATTGGAATTGTTCTTTCATATTGGCGAATAATCACTATTAACCTTTTGTGTTACGCAGTAACCCAAAATGGGGAATTTTCGTGAAATTTTGACTTTTTTAGGAAAGGTTCAGAAAATTGAAAAATTCCAGGAAATTCTGGCAAAAAAAAAGAATTACAATTAAACGTAGCAACTTTTAAAATTCATGTTATATTTAAAGAATTGTTTACCTCGATACATAGCTCAAATTTTCCGCTCGCGCTCCCCACTTGCATTTCGTAATTTTGTTCCTATTTTGAAAGAGGACGTAAACAAAAAAAAATTTTAATTCCTTGATTTTGGTCACTTGGACCAAATTTAGGCTCGCTGTATTATTGCCCGATTTTTGTTAAAAATCAAACTTGAAAATTCCAGGTTATGTCTATGAATTTCAGGAAATTTGGGATTCAGTTTCAGGATTTTTTTTTTAATCTGTGGAAACACTGGAGTTAAGGGCCATGATCTGGGAGTAACCTGTCACTGATAGTGGAAGCAGTGTGCACTGTGCAGCTATTTTATCTGTGTTCCTTCTTGCGTGGGAGTTGGGGACATGGTCGAAAGATGGCCGAGTCGTGATTTTCATGAATTGTGACATTTTCTTGAGAATGACCCTATACATGTACATACATGGCATATTCAGTATATACTTAATGTAATTTTCATTTGTGTATATTTCTATATTTGAATACGCCAGAATATTTGTCGACAAAAAACATAATATTTTTGTGCACAATATTGGCTGTAACTTTTCTACGAATTTCTACAGAAATGTTTGTTATTTACTGGTATAGGTTACTGTAGATTATCTGTAATTTAGCATTTATATATATGTGAACAATGAACTTACAAGGGAGATCCTCAAGAGGCTGATCTCTCTGTTTCTCTCTCTCTCTCTGTCTCTGTTTCTTTTTTCTTGTAGTTTATATGCTTCAGTATTTTTACATGGAGCTGTGTAATGTATCGCAACTATAGAAAACTCAACATATGAAATGCATTTTTGTTCAAAAATTGTTCTAGATATGAATGTATATCCATAAAGTCATTGATTTATTGACAATTTGGTGTGTTTTCCTTTGTTTACAAAGGACATTTTGCAAATTTCCTGTAGAAAAAATTATGACACTGATGGATTTCCATAGTGTTACAATTGATTGGATCAATCGTAACTCTTTGTGATATGGGGCCCTGGGCTAGGTCATCAGATTCCTCCAGGTAAACAATGTATGCACACCCTCCACTCCCTGGGGAGTGTGAAACTGCATTGAATTCTAATCATACCTGGGGCCCGTAACACAAAGCTTAGCAATGATCGTAGACACATTTTCTACGATTGATTCCATTGACTACAATGTACAATCAATCGTAAAAATCAAGCGTACGATTAATCACTAACCTTTGTGTTATGGGACCAAGGTTGGTGTTTCATAAAGCTATTCGTAAAATAAGAGCGACTTTAAGAACGACTGGTGATCCTTCCTTTTGGCAAATGGTATAATAAGTTGGCGATGGTTTAGCAGTTAAGAAAGGTTCACCAGTCGTTCTTAAAGTCGCTCTTAACTTACATGTACGAACAGCTTTATGAAATGGGTCCTCAGGTTGTTTCCAATATAATTTGCAAATCCTGAACATTCGGATGCTAATTTTGGAAGAAAGAAATAAAATAAATGAAATTTTTCCAAAGGTTCATACTGTATTCAACAGATATTCCTTGGGCACCTTGTTAAAAGTCAGAGCGGTGTCTTTGACTCAGGTATCCTGCAAGCAACTATTCATTAAAGGCCCTGTCACATCGTTCAGTGCAAGCCTTGCGTCAGTTGCGTGTAACTATTTTCGCTACCCGCGGGTCGCCAGCATTGACAGTATCTCGGATGCATTTCACACGCAGTTGTCCGCAGAAGCACACGCAAGTCTCATTTGCACGCAGAAAAGTTTTGAACATGCTCAAAACTTTGTTGCGGGTGAGTTGTGGGCAATCACTCGCAACTCACCCGCAAGGCTTGCATTGAATAGTGTGACAGGGCCTTAACAGATTATCATAGTAACCATAGAGAAAACAAAGGAGACTGCAAGAAAGTCACAATGAAAAGACGCATAGCGGGATTCCTGCCAAAACACAAGATACCGGTACAGACTTTTGACAAGTTGCCATATACATGTAGTATCGATTTAATCACAATTTTAAAAGGGAACACATTTTCTTGCCTTTTATATGACATAATTATGTTGCGACAACTCATAAAATGCGGTCTTTTATGTGAAGTGTAATACAGTGAGATTGGCAGTACCTGTCATAAGCTTTAAGAAGCAGTATTTCTTTTGTGTGTGTCTAATGTAAACCAAACTCCAAGAGTATGTTTTAATTGATTGCTTCATTGTAATATAGTGGGTTCTAAATTCACTAGTCCATTTAGATGGGTGTTTACTAAAGCTACTCGTAAAATTATACATGACTTTAACATTGCTGTAATATCGAGACTAACAATTTGTTTCCTGGATGTTGGAAAATGCGACTCTTTTTTCAGTGATCTTTGTGAATAACGTTGAAAACGGTTTTCCGTTAAAGGAGAAAAAAAGGGAATAATTTTTCAACTTGTCAATGTGTCTGAAAAGAAGTGATGCAAATCCCATTTTACTATTCATGTTTAGTCATTCTTTAAGTCATGTATAACTTTGTGAAGTTTTATGAAACAGCCCACAGCATTGCCAGTGTATTTGCACTGGTATTTGCTTGATGCATCTTCAGAAAAAATATATATTTGGCCCTGTTTATCATAAAGAGATACAAGCTATACTTACTATCGATTTCAATATTTTTCTACATGTTTCAGCTGCAGACTTACAATTATTGTTAATGGATTGTATCATTTTTGCCTCTCCTGCATATCAGAGACTATAGGTGCCGCTTTCCGACGGCGGCGGCATCAACATTGAAATCTTACCCAAGGTTAAGTTTTTGAAATATCACCATAACTTATATGGACCCATTTCATGAAACTTGGACATGAGGTTTCAGGTCACATGACCAAGGTCAAAAGTCATTTAAGGTCAATGAACATTGACCATGTTTTGGGTATCAACATTGAAATGTTATCAGAACTTTGAAAGTAAATAGGTATGTTGCATGAATCTTGGACATAAGGGTGATCAGTTATCACTGATCATTTTGCACAAGTTTCATGCCATGTGATTAAGGTCAAAGGTTATTTATGGTCAATGAACTTAGTAAATAATTATTCATCTTGGTTGTTTCCAAAGTCAGCACTGCTTCTATGTATTGAATTGCATGATGCAGGTGAGATTGCCGGCAGTGTTCCACTTGTTAACTTTATACTTTATTTGAACAACAAGAAATAAAAATGATCCAAGTAAAAAAAAAAGAAAGAATCATTACCGGTAATCCTGTTCCTCTCTCTAATTCTTGACGCAATCTTGGTGTCATTTTCGATTCCCAAATGTCAATGTCAAATCAGGTCACGTATTTGTAAATCTGTCCGCTATCAATTGCGTAACATTGGTTTCATTCGAAAATATTTAATTCGTTCTGCAACAGAGGAACTTGTGCACTTTCTCATCTCCTCACGTCTTGATTTCGGCAATAGTCTTCTCTTTAATATACCTATATATTAACTCTAAAATTACCCGACTTCAAATACTTCAGAATTCAGCAGCTCGCATTGTTTCTCTGTCAAATAAACACGATCACATCACTCCTGTTCTTAAAGACCTCCATTGGTTGCCCATAAAAGATCGCATAGTTTTTAAAATTCTACTTTTGGTTTATCATATCATCAATGGATCCGCACCCAATTACAACAAGTCTCTTATACACCACTATCAACCTGCACGCACACTGCGATCATCCCAATCTAGTCTCTTACATATTCCACTATCTAAAAAATCATGGGGTGATCGAGCCTTTGCTCATGCCAGACCAGCCCTGTGGAATTCACTACCACAGGAGCTGAAGAACTCAAACTCTGCAACATCCTTCAAGGGCAACCTGAAATTGCATTTGTTCACCAGCAGGTACTAGGTTTGAAGACAGACATTTTTCCTCATATGTAATTTACCCTTTCTTGTACTTCTCTAAGTTCTCTTTACTTTCATGTTTTGCTCTCTTATAAGCGCCTTGAGCATTTAATCAAAATGGAAAAGACGCTATATAAATCATATGTATTTATTATTATTATTACCGTTATTTATATCCGTTTGTGTTTATTTACACATTAATTAAAGTCAAGTTTCATTGTAATTTTCCTGTTAACATTACTTATACACACACCTTTCCTCCAAGTTCTTTTGTTTGGTATGGGGATCCTGGGGGTATTGTCTGCAGATCTATAATCAAATTCAACCAATGGTCTTGTTTTGGGGCAGTCAACGGTTATGGACTTTGTTTGTGATCAAATACTTATGTTGCTAAAAGCATTGCTTAAAATCCAGTAAAAACATTGTGCATTTGTTTTTGTTTTTTCTTTGCTTCTTAACAGATATTTGTACACAGATGATATCTCTCTTTGTTTGATTTATTGAACTATACTTAGATATGAATGATTGATTTGAAATATTACTTGAATATTATTGGACAATGTTATAATATGTCATTTCTATTTGTATTGATATAAGCACAGCTATGCTAAAAATATTTAAACATGCATTTAAAGCCGGTATATAACAATTTATGATTATGATCCAGTGTATAATGCTGTATAATTTTGTTTTTTGTTTAGTTTGATTTATGAGAAGAAAAAAATAATATTGCAATTTGTATGATGAATGTCAGTATGGAGGTTTATCAATGTTATACACATAATGTAGTTACATATATGGTCTGTAGTACTAGATTGGTTAGAATTAGTATTATCCTTTTGTAGAGGAATTCAACAAAGAAATTATCACACATTTGTAAAGTACTATTTTTGTTGTGCACAGTTTTCAAAGTAATAAGTCGTATTTACAATGATTATTTGTATAGTAAGTTTTGTACAAACAGAGATTATTGAATTAAAAAGGAAAACAAATGAATGTACCCCATTTTCATGGGTTGTGACTAATTTTGTGTGTTTCATTTTGAAGAGGAAGAAAGTAAGTGTTGAAAGAGGAGGAAATTGGCAGTGAGATGGGGAGAGAGGGGGAGGGGAGGTAAGAGAGAAGGGGGAGGGGAAAGAGAGGGGAAGGGGGAGAGATAGAGGGGGGAAGAGGGAGATGGGGTTGACTTGAGGTCACTTGAGTAGGACTTCCCATTGTGTACTAAGCAGAGACAGTTTGTGGGGGGGGGGGTCATGAAACTTGTAGGTTACGCAGAATTGGGGCCCTTTGCAGAAAGAGTTGCAATCAAACACAAAGCAAAATAAAAAGTAACTTGATTTTTATCCACGAAACACACTTATTAGGAACTTGTGTTTTTTTTTAGTTGCGTTAAAATGCAACGGAAACCTAGTGACCCTTTCTAGGGCTATGTGGTATCCCAAAATTTCTGTTGTAACACTATGGGAGTGAAATGTTTCATTCTTATGGGGAGTTGCAAAAAGTTGCAAGTCTAATTTTGGTCCATAAATCAATCCAGTTTTGAAATTTAATTGCGAATTTGTGATTGATTCTAATCTGCTTCTTGAAAGAGGGAATGTCATCTGATTTGCTACTGTAACAGTTAAAATTGATTTATCACTTCTAACAATGCAAGAGAATATTTGCAACTGATCGCAAATATTTTCTTGCAACACCCCCTCAATCAATTTTTTTTTCTTCAAATAACTACACATAACGTTTGATCCCTAAATCAATCAAGTTTTGAAATTAATTGCGAATTGGTGATTGATTGTAATCTGCTTCTTGAAACAAGGAATGTCATCTGATTTGCTACAGTTAAAATTGATCTATCAACCTATCACAAAAATTTTCTTGCAACACCCCCTAAATAAAATTTTGTCAAATAACTACACGTAACTTTGCTTTTGAATGCTTGCATGCTAACAACATGAATTTCGATGTACAAAGATTGTATTTAAACTTGAGCTGAATGGAAAACAAATTATTGCACAAAACTTGCCATTACCGAGATAATAGAAACTGCCATCAATTGTAAGTACAATGGTAACATTGCAAAGCAACCAATTGAAACCAAGATTTCCATGGAAAGAAATTGACAGACCAGGGGGTATTGTCCGGGGGGTGATTGTCCTCGGGGGTAATTGTCCTCAGGGGGTAGTTGTCCGGGGGGTACTTGTCCGGGGGGTGATTGTCATCGGGGGTAATTGTCCGGGGGGGGGGGTAATTGTCCTCGGGAAGTAATTGTCCTCAGGGGGTAGTTGTCCGGGGGTAATTGTCCGGGGGGGTAATTGTCCTCGGGAGGTAATTGTCCGGGGGTAGTTGTCCAGGGGTGATTGTCTGGGGGTAATTGTCCTAGAACCAGATCAACTCTACTAAATCCCAGAAATTTATTTTGTCATTTTGTAATTGACGAGTTTTAATCAATCTTTATAATTGTTTGTAAATGTACATTAGTCATTAGTCATTAGAAATGTATACCAAGATAGCGAATGTTTGCCAGAAAAGATAAAATAAAATACTTTTATATACTACTTTTCTATGACTGATAAAATATAGTACGCATATCTGTAAATAAACTTAACAGAAGACCAAAAACATCAGATGAAAATACTAACTTCATAGGCGGATCCAGCTTTAAAGAAATAAACAAGCAAAAAGTAACACAAATTATGCATGTTATGTGCGATTTCAAAATCTCGTGTATTAACCCTTTTATTGCGATGAGGCCAATACTTTTGTATATTAATAGAGATACAAGTTTTTTTACTATATGTATAATACTTTCCTTATGAACACAAAAAGTAGGACCTAAATTGGGACCTAATTCAGTTGGGGAAGAAGAGGGATAAGATTTGCAGCATTGTATTTGGGGGGGGGGGGGGCAGACATGGCGTATGGGGCAAACATTCTATGCAGTTGCGAGCAAAGTGAGCAACTAAAAATGTTTACCTTTTCTGAATCAATACAAAAATAATTTTGTGCTGGATTTTGACATAATGTTCTAGAAATGATATCACATTTTCACCCCTTTTCATTTTCTTTTCTTTCCTTTTCTTCTATTTTTCTCTCTCAGTCGAATAAGTGAAGGATCCATGACCCTAAGCTCCCCCCACCCCCCCCCCCCCCCCCATCTGTACACCAGTGAAGATCTAAGGAAAAAAATGGGGAAAAAATGTGAAAAAAATAAACGGACAAACTATAATGTATATTCGTGTAGAGGGCGCTGGTACTTCATGTTTTGAATTTTTCGAGCGCGCTCCTCGAAAGTAATGAAATCCAAGTTCAACTATTCGACATAATTACCAAGTAAAACCACGTATATAACTGTGTGAAAAACGATGACAGTTTGGATTTTGAGTGGTTTCTGTTCTTGAGGACAAATGGCTGGTGTGAGTTTTGTTCCACTCATGAATCTTCACCAGAAATTTTGCCTCCAAATTCCCTGGACAGGATTGTTGCGTTTCACTTTCACTTCAGCCCCACACATGTAAGTCTGCGTTTGTTACTATAATACTAATTTAAAGTTGAATTAAGAAGACGATTCCAAATATTGAGATATTTACATTAATAGCAACCTTACAACCCCCCAAACACTAAGAGGTGATTCGACCCCCCATTTTCTTTTTTCAAAATAGTGAATTTGAACGATTCATCCCTACCCATTTTCCCTGAGTTCGCTCCTGCAATGCCTACCGAGACGGGTGTTCTTTGAGTAGAGTTACCAAAAGGTCGGCCGATCCACTGAGCAAAATTGCTATGGGCAAATGAAAGGCCAATTGCAAGTGCGTAAACAGTGTGCATTGCCACCATCGTCTGTTCTCGACGGCAAAAATGAGCATTGAAATGCTTTTCCTCAGCAAATTAGTTCATCTTAGACTTAGTGAAAAAAATTAGGCCCTGTGCAGTGTTTTCTACATTTAAATTAACTTATGTGGGATGAAGTGTCTTACCTTCATGTGGTATCGAAAGTGACGTTTGGAGGTTAAATCCACGAGAAATCCACAGAGTTTCGTCGCGTGTATTCGCTATGGAGAAAAATGCGTGCGATCGCATGCGTTATTGCAAGCTCGAGATGGCGCTGTTGAACTTGGTCTGGAAATTCATAAAAAATAAACAAAAATCCTTTGAGTAGGCTCACAATAAAATCATAAAAAATATACTTTATGGCTTAAACGGCAGATCTCGTGCCCACACATATCATACTGACTGTTGCGTAAGAAACCCTTTTTTCATGATAAAAATATAGCAATAAATGTTTTAAAAATAATGTTTTCCACATGGAATATGTTTGAAACATCTATATTAGAAGAAAAATGTGTTTTTGGAATGAATTCACACTAAAATGATGTTTATACATGCCTGTACTTTTTCATACTACTCAAAAAACTAAATGGGCCGTCAATCAACGTTGGTTACCTCGGCAAGTAGGCGTGGTCTATCGTGAAGTTCGTTGGTGACTTGTCTCTCTCGCTAGACTTTACTCAGCCGCCGAATTTAATTCATTCTCCGCGCACGTGCAACTGCAACTTGTGCACTTATCATCACTTCTGGTGTTTGCCGCATTGAGGACAGATGAAACAATTCTGATATAGTCGCGCGTGTCCAATGAGTGGAAAAGCGCGATCGTTTCATGATCGAATGAAACAGTGTGCCTGTCGAGATAAAATTCATCTGCCATGTTTTTTCTATCATGTTTTATGCAACTGCAAGTTGATTTTTTATGTTATTTTCTTTGATATTTTTCTGTATGAATTTTATTTGAAGTGAATGAATTATGCTGGTGTCCTTGCCATTGAGGACAGATGAAGATGAAACAATACTGATAGAGTTGTGCGTGTACAAGGAGTGAAACAGCGCGATTGTTTTATGATCGAATGAACAGTGTGCCTATCGACATAAAATTTATCTGTCATGTTATTTTCTATGATGTTTTATACAACTGCAATTAATTTGTTACATTATTTTCTGTGATATTTTCCTGTTTATGTATGAATTTTATTTGAAGTGAATTAATAATATTATAAAGATTAATCCAAAACAAAGCAAATAATTGTCGGCTTCATTGTATTCGTGATGAACAAGTTAAGGTATCAAAAAATGATGCTTATTTTTTTATTTGAATGACTGAGTAAATTTGGAATTGAAAAGAACATTTTATTAGTGTTTCCTGTTCAGTGCATTTTTTTTTTCATTTCACATTCTCGGGATGCGAACCTCCACTATATAATTAATGAATACCATTATAAACAAAAATATTTAAAAAATAAAGACTCGCAAAATTTTTAGTACTAGTGCAACGGTGATTTGTTGATTTTGTTGTTTCATTTACTGGGAGGCATAGGCGGCGGAAGTGGGGGGACAGGTCCCCCCTAAATTTGCGGTGGGGGGGGGGGGACGGCCCCCCCCCTAAAATTGAGGTTGATAACCTTTTTTTTTTTTTTGCTTGACAAATTATTTTTTACCTGTGTCCATCACAAAATTTCAGGTAGACCCCCCCCCCCCCTTGGCTTCCGCCGCCAATGCTGGGAGGTACGACAGACAAATACCCGGTGTAGATCAATTTTTTTCCAATGGGGGGGGGGGGGGGGGACAACAATTTTTTTCCCCGATCGACGCCGTTAAAAGCCGATTTTTTTTTCTTTAACAAAACGGCACGATCTAACTTTTCTTTTTAATTTTCGCACCGCCAGTAAGAGGGGGTGCCGCCGCCCATAATTGGGTCCGGCACCTGGATCTGCCTATGGAATGGATGAGGAATAAGGAAAGGGGAGAAAGATAAAGGTGTCCCCTCCCGTAATATATCAAATATTTGTTAGTGGATTTTGTCGTTCATTCTCAGATGAGGACTTATTTTTCAACTTTTCCCAGGAATTTTGTGTATGGAATGATTTTTTTCCTAGCAAAATTTCTAGTATACTAGGTCTTGTTTATTTTTTGTATTGAATGCCCCACTTTGGAAAATCCTGGATCAGCCCCTGTCGAAGGTGTATATAGATTAAACTAAACTAAACTTGAATAGGGCTCCACATTGATGATTTTCAAAATTTAGCCATTTCCTATTTTCCCAGTTTAACACTGTGAGGTGAATAATTCAAATGCTTTCACCATCGCTACCATAGAAGGATCCAGAGGGGCCGGTCACCCCCCCCCCCCCCCCCCTCTGTTGGCGGATTAAAGACAAAAAAATGGAGAAGGAAGAAGAAACAGAAGGAAAAGAGAGGGGAAAAGGAAGAGGGGGGAAGGGAGGGAGAAAAGTGAATAAAACTAGGGAGGGGAGACTTTGATGATTAAAAAAAAAACATCACATTGCTCATTTTCGATGAGCTATACATATTGCTCAATAGGCTGATATATATGAGCTTGACATTTCAAGCTTTGCAGTAAAAATACAAAACATATACTGTACGGTCAGCTAGGATATTTCATTATTCTTTTTTATTTATACCTCGGTCACATTTGCTCTACGGCGGCCGTACGGAGAGTCGAAAACAGCCGTTTTATTCATTTTTATTCAAACCACCTATATTAAGCTGGTACAAAAAAAATGTTAAAACGACTGTTTTCGACTCGCCGTACGTCCGCCGTAGAAAAAATGTGACTGAGGTATAACGAATCAATAAAAAAGTGCTTTGTAAAATATTTGTTTTATGATCCGAGTATCAACATTTTTAGCTCACGCTGTGCCCTATAGCATTATTTGATTTGTGGAGTACCTCCTCTTCGTGTAGGCCCTATTCCATAAATTTCTCAAAATATAACTTTTAAGGTCTGATTGTCATATCTTATCAGCTATATTGCGCGCATGTGCTAGAATTGGTGAGTCATGTATACCTAATATATATAAATCAAAGTACTCACATTCCCCTTTTCATTACAGTTTTTTTAGTTAATAATAAGTTTATTAAATTAAAAATTTGCTCGCAATTGCCGTTCGCATTAATTTCGTTAAGTACTTCAATTAATGCATCCTATTCATAATGACAAAAGTGCTTATAATCTCCGAGGTTAACACTTTAAAATCAACAAATTTAGCGTTCTCATTAGGCTTATTAGATTAGTAAATAAGATATTGATAACATTTCATTAATTCCTAATACCGTAATTAAGTTGTCACTTTTTTCAGAATGGAAGATCGACATGTTTCTTTTTGCGCTTGGGAAGAGGAATCGGAAGACAGTCATTCATAATGATGAAAAAATGTCCTTAGAATGTCCCGGTCCTACGGTCCAGAATAACTTCAGCTCGACATGCTTTGCATTCGCCTAATTTTTAAGAGCAATCCATGTCCACTTCACGATTATTTTCCTACACAGTGCAGTGCTTAATTTGACCTTTTCACATCGGAATATCCAATATTTTCAGTTCGCGCTTCGCGCTCGCATTATTGATTTCCGTGATAAAAAGTGTATTAAGAATGCGCAAATTCTAGAACATGCATGTTTATTGAGACGGGCTGCTTATCCTGTATTGAAAACAGCATGCTTAAATTATCTCGCTTCAGATTAGAATATCAAAAATTTTCTTCTCGCGCTTGCATTATACAAGTAAAGGTGTAACCAAGTACCCATCCTTTTCACGATTTAGAAAACATGAATATAAAATAGTGTTCCTTTTTTAGGTCTATATATCTCAATTTTTATCCGCTCACGCTTCGTGCTCCCACTTTGTACCTAAAATATTACTTAGGCCCTATTCTGTTCTGTTCATACACAAAGTGCTTGGAATGTCCATTTTTATGGTCAGAATTTCAAACATTTTTAGTTCGCTTTGCGCTCGCATTATTTTGATTGAACTGTAAACCGCAATTAGCAAGTCCCTTTTCGATCAGACCAGAATGTATATTTCTCTCTTTTCTTTCTTTTTTTGCTCCTCCTTCGCGCTCGCAGAAATTTTATTAAAATACGCATATTGTTCAAGTTCACAAACATTGCCCAGAATGTTCAATTTTGAGGATAAAAAACATGAAATTTCAAAGATATTTTAGCTCGCGCTTCTCACTCGCACTATAGGGGCTATGAGATTATTATATATTGTGTTTTGTGTATGCTGTTTAATGAGAATAAAGAAGTGACTGTTAGGACTACCCCTATTAACTTTGAGCAGAGCAAATATTTTTCGGCCCCTTCCCCGGTTTATTTCTAATTTGTTTAATTGCCAACTCGTCTACTATCGTTTGGTCCATCAGTTCGTCAACTCACCACATAGTCTTTTTTTTCATTTAGTATAATGCCATTTCGTCTAATGACCAGTGGACCCAAAAGCCATTTGGTCCATATACCATTTCATCTAATTGGACTATAAATGTTATGAAAATAAAATGGCTATTAGACCAACCGGTTATGTGACTAAATGGTCATAGACGAGATGGTTATTTAGAAGAAGTGATGATTGGACCAAATGGTTAATGGACCAATGGCTGTTAGACGAAATGTTGATGGACAGATTGGCATTAGACTTAATGAAAATAGACCATGTAGTGAGTGGACGAGTTTGCCGTAGACGAATTGGCACCCCCCCCCCCCCCCTATTGGCGATACCGCCCATGCACTACACGTTACTTCTTTCTTATCTCATCCTTTTCATGATATATAAAACATGAATAGAGTGTCCCATTTTAAGGTCTAAATCTCGATTTTTTTTTTCCCGCTCGCTCTTCGCGCTCGCATTAATTGTTTTATAGCGACGATCCTGTTCATGGTTACAATTGATTTAAATTTTATATTCTTTATGTAGAAGTGTCCCCCCAAAAAAATCGGCTCGCGCTTGCATGATTTTATTGTTGAAATATGTAACGTCTCCCCATGGCTAAGTGAAATAAGCAGTCCTTAACAGGTACCTTTTTGATCAGTTGAAAACGTAAACAAAAATCTTATGCTCGCGCTTTAACAAAGATCGGAAATTTGATATCCTTTCCATGCATGATTTAAAATACATGAATAGACATGTCTTGTTTTTAGGTCTAAATCTTCCAATTTTGTGCTCGCGCTTCGCATCAATTGCTAAGTTATATACCTATCCTGTTTAAGTTACAAAAAGTGCCTATTATTTCAATTCTGCTCGCGCTTCGCGTTCTTAGTAATTATTTAGTTGCATACACATCTTTTTCATGATAAACATTGCCCAGAAATGTCAAACTTTGGGGAAAAAACACATATTTTTTAATGATAAATTAGCTCGCGCTTTGCGCTCGCATTATATAAAAAAGAGTTATGATATTATATATTTATGTTGATTTATAAGACAAAAGCTAAGAAGTGACATTTTATTCAAAGAAACAAACATAAATCATCTTCGCGCGGCCGATTGGGGAAAAATATGGGTGAAAGAAACCCCCCCCCCCTTGGCGAAAGCTGGATCCACCCTTCATCCTATTTATTTCTCTCCTTCCATCCATCTCTCCATTCTTCCAGGAACCGAGGAATAGTTTTGAAAGTGGGGTTAAACATGAAAAATTGATTTTTTTTTTTTTTTTTTTTTTTTGTTGTTGGTATTTTTACCAATAAAATCATTAATGAAAATAATTCGGTACAAAAATCTATGTAATTCTTCTTCCTGTTTTAAACTACTTGAAAAAAAAAAAACTGGGAGGGGGGGGGTTGGCCATACCGCCACTGCTAGTAATATGATTATACCATCCGTCACTATAAAGATGCTTTGAAGAAAAAATGTTCAAATTTTTGAGATAATCATGAGGATTGCCCGAAAAGAAATCTTTTAAAGAGGGGTTGCTGGCTTTGAAAAAAAAAGCCAAAAGAAAGAGATTATCTCTCTAAAGATAAGTTGATTTTGGTCGAATATCATACTAAACTGATTTCCAGGGGGTGCTGCCTCTGGTGCAGGGGCGGCGATCCAGGGGATAGGCGGGGGCTCAATGCCCCACTTCTAAAAGCACTAAAAAGTGCCCCTTTTCTGTTCCCCCAACTTCGCTCCACTCCCCCTGCCGTACGTGTACAAAAAACGCACCACCAGCAAAAAAAAAAAAAAATCTTGGGGGTAACAACCCGAGCACCCCACTTCTCAGGGCCATATACAAGGATTCTAATTTATTAATTTTAAAGAAAGCATGAGACATCATATGTTGAAAAAAAATTAAAGAGACCTATTAATGACTGCATGTGGTCCCACCGTTACGCTAGATCTGCGCACAAAATTGCTTTTATATTATGACACGCAAAAGGGATAGATCTTAGTGGAAAAGTGGGATAAAGCAAACAAGTTTTAGAAACTGCCTTTATTGGCGTTCAATAATATGGGTGATATGATACAAATTCTGCTAGTTTATTCGTACTATTATTTCTGGCCATTGTACTTAGATCTATATTTTATTGTGGAAACATTAAAAAAAAAAATTATGGTACAAATCGAGCGAGGCAAGTACAATGATATGGGGCAGAGTTCCAAGTCTTCATGCCCCAGACTGAATATATTTTGACATCAACTTTCTCTAAAAACAAGTGTTATGTTTTATTTTGTATTATTCATTTTTAAGTATAAGGTTAAATTATAAGTCTCGGAGTGTCAGTTAATGCTGCAAAAGATGTATAAGGCCTACTCTTTTGCAGCACTATCCAGCTACCGCGGCGAGGACGCCCTCCGAGAAGGTAGCCATATCAAAACTAAAAACAAAAAATTCCCCTTAGATTACTGGTGGATCCAAGGGGCATAATTATCGAGAGCCAAAATTGTAATTTGTAACATTAGCATGCCCTTTTTACCCAAGCATGCCCCCTTGAAAGTGAGGATATATATATATATATATATAGGCCCAATTTTTTTGCTTGTAAATTTTTAGGGACGAAATGACTTTGAATTTTTTGTAAAAACATTTTGTAATGCTTATCAAATTTGCATCGGGAAAATATGCCCTCCATAGGCCCCCCACCAAAAAAAAAGTTTATCAACCCAAATTTTAGGGGAGACCACATGAAATTTTTAGGGGGGGGTCCACTGGAATTTAGGGGGCACGCAGGAAAAAAAATTGTCAAGCAAAAAAAAAAGGTTATCAACAAAAAAATTAGGGGGGGGGCGATTGTCCCCCCACCTCAAATTTAGGGGTCCCCCCCCCCCCCCCCCCCCCGCTGCCTATGGGGGGACGTTCTTACCCTTTTTTTGCTAATTTTTTTTTCGGTCCCCCCCCCTTTGATAACCTTTTTTTGTCAAAGATTTTGGTGCCCCCCTAAATTTTTTGACTGCCGCCGCTAATAGTGCCCCCCCCCCCTTTGGAAAATCCTGGACCCTCCCTTGCCTAGATATAGATGTTTAAAGAATTAATTATTTTGAAAGTCAGAGTGCCCCCGCCCCCCATGCTTTAGTTATCATGGCATAAAACTTGTCATATCTAATCCTTATATCAGCAAGAGGTCACAGCATACTATCCGTCACCAAACGACTGCATTTGAGCCATTTATTTTCTCTTTTCTCTTCTTTCTATTTTTTGTTGTTATTTAATCATTGTTTATTTGGATAAGCTCGGATCCGAGACTAACTGGGACGGTGAACGCACTTTCGTTCGAGTTGTGTATTTACGTAACAATACGCCGAGGCGAGAAAGGACACGCCCACAATCCCTCGTTCAGTGCCGAGCTCTGTGAATACGTGTCGACGAAATTTCAAAATTAAATTTGTACACAAATCTGTCACAATTCGGACCAACTTTAGCCTCAGATTAACAGATATTTAGATCTCTTTGGAACACTAAAAGTCATTCACTTGGGGTTTTTGAATATGCTGATTCAGGTGAGGTACTTTTCAATGCTTTTAAACATAGATTTAAAAAATTAGATTTTCGTTTTGGGATCCCTACTTTGAGTGTGACGTCACCGGGGGGTATTCGGTCTCGGTGTAGTAAACAAGGCAGTGCCGCTTTGTGTACTATGCACGTACGCCTTCATATGGAATAACTGCAGTTGAAGTTGTATCTGCGAGCCATAGAACTTGCAAAGAGGAAATGATTAAAATATTTGTGGCCGTACTATTATTCCAAATATGTAAATTCCCTCAGAATGATACCATACTAGACCCTAAAGGAATAATTTCAAGGTGAATAATATGAAATTTGATCGAGATCTTCTCACCAGTCGATAACGTAGCAGACGTGTTATTATGACATATTTATCCGCGTGTGACGCGGCTCTTGCAAAAAAACACAGTTGGTTGCGGAATTGCTTTGTGCCGACCGGCCGCCCGCTCCGGCGCAGCTAGCTGTCGAGCTACCGTACCGCATACCTTTCTTGTTGTCTTCAACCATAGATATGTATACTAATTACTATAATATCCCTCTGTCTTCAACTCACTTGCGAATTGCGTTTGTATGTGTGACGGTGACCCCTAGCGTAATTAAATATAGAAAACAACTCAGAAGGCCGAGAAAGAATAATATGTTTGGTTCAAGATTGTTCTGTGGAATGAGCTATGAGTGGAAATGATCCAGAGGATATAAAAGTGGAGTCAAAGACAAAAGAAAAGAAGAAAAAACGCCAGGGGATCGCTGCACGGCCATGAACTAAGTCGACGTACCAGACCATAACAGTACACTCAATGCCTGGGTACGGTGTTGTGTCTACTAGTATTATGCGTTCAGCGCGCGCTGAGCGAGAGCTGAGCTAGCCGCCGGAAATTACTTTCCAGCTATTCACTTGATTGAACATCGTGATAAAATAAATGAGAAATAGTGAAAATATCATTCAATAACTCACTGTTTGCTATCTTACATCATGATTGAAGAGTTCATGATGGTTATTCATACTGTTTTTTATACAGGGAAAGTAAAGATTTGTACATATCAGTCCTATTTGTTTGATTTGAGTTGCTTTGAAAAAAAATTGTAAAATATCTTTCTCTCTCTGCATAGCATTTCTGTATGACATTCAGGCACCTCTTATACTAAATTCCCCCCGGTGACGTCACACTCCGAGTGGCTTTTCTGTACACTCGTCTCTCGGGCTCTGACAGGTGGCTAATTTCATAGACTTTCAAAGCAAAATATCGAGAAGGCAGAGGATTTTTGTGACATGCTATCTGTTTGAACAACTTATATATACTATATATTGTGTGTAGAACCTATATTTATGAAAACTCACCCCCTTCTTAATTCAACTTTAAATGTTTGTTTTAATACGTGATACGCTGAGTCTCAGCTGAGTCAAGCTGGGAGAGACGGCAGATGAGCAATAAAAAAGGTCTCCGAGAACTTGTTAAAGGGAAGTGGCAGTGGAGCACTACAAAAAGATCTTCTTTGACATGTCAAGCCCAAGAGCTTTTAAGTTTTTGTCTGATTAGGAAGGAAGGAACTAGGAAGATGAAAAGGAAGGAAAGAAGTAAAAAAGAACGAAAGAAGGATAAATGAAACTTAATTGAAAGATAGATAGAAGGAAAGAAAGTGAAAAAAAGGAAGTAAGAGAAAAAATGGAAGCAAGGAAGCTTGAATGAAGGAAAGTTGGAGAGAATGCACTCACACTTATTGCGAGGTTAGTATTAAAAGTTAGTACTAGGCTAGTAGAAAGAAAGACAGACCCCAAAAAGGGAAGGTAATGAATTCTAAAAGGGAGAAGAAAAGGAAGGAAGACGGGAGAGACGGCGTCACAGTGAAAACACAAAAAAATGGAGAGTACAACATGCTTAAAGTTAGACTGAGAGCACTCACACTAATACGAGGTTCGTATATATATATACGAACCTCGTACACCGGACCTTGTTTGACCGTAGATTTCGAAGTAGTCGGCAAACATTGCTTCATTGCTGAAGTAATATTTGCCGAAACTCCTTCTCGCTACGCACCGGGGCTCTTTCCGGTAAGTAGCAATACATAACAAAATTATACATATGATATTTAACTCATTTCATTTAAAAAGAGCAAATTTTGCTTACCTCGGCCTAGCAAGTGAATTCGTTTGTCTCTTCTACGGAAATACAAGGAAGCTCGTTGGTGGCGCTATTAAATTTCACAACCTTGATTCAGCTCCTCGGTAATTTTATAACTGTGTCTAAATTCTTTGAATGCGCAATTCTTATGATTAATTTACTAATTATGGGCACCAATAAATAAAATACCTTCAAAAACATAATTCAGGATTACTATTGGCGATGATAACACTTTCGTTGCAATTAATTTAAAACGATGACTAATATAATTTTTTTTTTTTTAAATACACATGCCTGGAACGAAACCAGCAGTACAAGCAGTATTAACGAACGTCACGGTATACCAAAGTCTATACAATGAAAAGATTGGACACTTCACGGACTTCGCGTAATGCCTTGCGTCGATTTGCGTGTAAAATAGTGTAGGTTCCTAATCTTTCCCTTGTCGTGTCTTTGATATGAATGTAAATCGCGCGCACTCTTTAGGCGAAAATTGATATCTACGCTGACCAAATTTTGTCTCCGTGAAATCTTCACTAAAGATCAAGAAAATATACATATTTTTAAGAAAAAACTTCAAGGAGAAGTCACGGAAGGATCTAAATGATTCGGTAAGTGTCATAGCAGAATGTGAAATACCAGATTATTGGTGATATTTTATGTGGGCAAAAGCCCACTATCTTTTTGACTTGTCGTGTGTGTCGCGTGCATATGACTGATATTCCTTCGCACGCGAGATGATATGAACCCATGGGTGGACTGAGAGAAGCTCTGGGAGGCCAGAAAGCTTCCGTTCCAGTGGGCATCCCAGGTCATCATCTTGATCCATCTGGCTTTCCCCTATCGGGTGATAGTTGGCAGTCAAAAAAGTAAATGAGATGACAAATATCTGCGATTGTGTTAGTCTTGTAAATGTGTTAAAATAATTTGTAAATGCGTTGGTGCTTATATTCAGTTAACCCATTGTGTTAGGTGTCCCCAGCATCATGTTAGAGCTAATGTAAGAATTCAAGATACTACAGATGGTCCAGAATCATTGTCACCATCCCTAAATACACGTTTGGACAATGACACTTTTTAGTTGTAAATTCAACTCATGATAATAATAATAATAGGCATTTATATAGCGCCATCTATCTAGAAATATTCTATTCCGAGGCGCGTTGTTATTAAATTATTATTACCCCGGCTTTAGCTCGAGCTGCCTTTCAGCGCTCATGCATTCAAGGAATTAACCCTGCCGGGTACCCATTCACCTCACCTGGGTCGAGTGCAGCACAATGTGGATAAATTTCTTGCTGAAGGAAATTACGCCATGGCTGGGATTCGAACCCACGACCCTCTGTTTCAAAGTCAGAAGACTTATCCACTGGGCCACAACGCTCCATGATACGTACAGTCTCAAACACACAATCAATTGATGATACATTCTCACTCAATGACACTCTTTGAATACACAGTCAAATGATGACACGCTAAAATCTGTTAGATGTACTCAAATGCTGATTCGTTACGTAATAAAATGGCTGAACTTATTTTTTTTGTCTTGAACTAAAAACCCCACATTATTGCTGTTACTGAGGTTGAACCAAAAATTTCAAAGAAATTCAACTAGAGGATTTTACTTTGAATGGATATGTAATACACTTCACTAATGCAACTAATGCCTCTGGTAGGGGGATCATTGTTTATGTTCATGAGTCTTTGAGTGCCAATGCCGTTGATGTATCGTCACATAAAGACTTTGATGAAATCATTCTGATTGAATTGCATTTAAGGGGTAAAGACAAGCTCTTAATTGGTTGTTTTTATAGAAGTGACAGTGGAAGTCAGGCAAATAACATGGAATTCTTAAGCACAATAGTGAGTATTTCAAGGATGAATATAGTCATGTTCTATTTTGGGGGGATTTCAATTATCCAGATATCAACTGGGATTCATGGACGACTTCCAAGAATGAGAATAGTGAAGAATTTCACTTCATTGAACGTGTGTGTGATGCCTTTTTGTATCAACATGTAACACATCGAACCAGGTTCAGGCATGGGTGCAAACCAATCATCGACTTCATTTTTTATAGACCCCCTGAAAAATCAATCAATGAATTTATTAATGTTCTTACCAATATTGTTGAAAAGGTTAATGGTGAGCAGAAACATTGTATATTTTTGGGTGATTACAATATTGATATAAAAAAGATTGATCAATTGAATTATGTTAATGAATTTCTTGAAATGATGTCATCATTTTCTTTTTCCCCACTAATAAGTCTACCCACCAGGATTACTCAAACTTCGTCAACTTTAATTGATAATATTTTTGTTAATAACTCATGTAACCTTTATTATGGTTCTGTTATCTGTGATGTTTCTGATCATTATCCAATATTTTCTATTTTTTATTATTCGTTGCCAACGAAGTCGAGTAAAAAATTTCATAAACGGCAAATTACTGAAGATGGCATCCTTAGGTTCTTACAAAGAATATCAGAGTTTGACTTTTCTTGTATTTATGACAGTCACAATATTGCTGACCCTAGCTTGCTCTATGATGAATTCATGAAAATGATTCTTGAAATATATGAAATTAGTTTCCCATTAAAAGAAATAGTAAGCCGAAAACAAAAGAATGATTGGTTTAATATTACACTCAAACGTATGGATAGAAAGAAGAACAGGTTGTATGCAAACTTCATAAAGAAACCTACGGATAATAAAAAGGCAAAATATAAATCTTTTAAGAATAAATATGTGAGTCTTGTTAGAAAAACTAAACAAGAATTTTATTACTCTAAATTTAATAAAGTAAAAAACAATCTTTGCAAAACATGGAAAGTTATAAATGGTTTATTAAACAAACAGAAACCTGAAACCTCTGATAATACAACTTAGTTTTTAGGTATAATGAAATAGAAATCAGAAATGAAAATGACATTGCACTTGCATTTAACGAATATTTTACCAATATTGGACATACTATCACTAACAACATTGCAAGAGGTAATATTGATTATAGTTTTTACCTGAAAAACACCCTGCCTTGTTCTTTATTTCTCATACCAATTACAGAACAGGAAATTATTAACATTGCAAATTGTTTACAGAATGGAAAAGCCCCAGGAATTGATGGTGTTGAAAATGTTGTTGTAAAAAGGACAATTCATATTTTATGTAAACCATTATGCTTTATTTTCAATTTATGTATTCAAGAAGGTATATTTCCTGATAGTTGTAAAATATCACAAGTTATTCCTGTATATAAATCTGGTTCAAAAAATGTTTTCTCAAATTATAGACCAATTTCCTTATTATCATGTTTCTCCAAAATGCTGGAGAAATGTATTTATACTAGGCTAATTACATATTTTAACAATAATCATATACTTTATCAAAAACAATTTGGTTTTAGAGAAAAACATTGTACATCTCATGCTCTGATAGATTCTTTAAATGACATTATAAATGCTTATGAGAATAACGAAATAACGTTTGGAGTGTTCATTGATCTAAAAAAGGCGTTTGATTGTATTAACCATGACATATTGCTTAGTAAATTATCTTTTTATGGAATACGAGGTATTTCCCTTAAATTAATACACAATTATTTAAGTAATAGAAAGCAATGTGTTCTTTATAATTCATGTCATTCTTCGTTCAAGAAAGTATCAATAGGCGTACCGCAGGGTTCAATCCTCGGTCCTCTTCTTTTCCTTATATATGTTAATGATCTTCATCTCTGTTCTAATTTATTAAAATTTGTTCTTTTTGCTGACGACACAAATATATTTTTTAGCCACAGTGACATAGGTTATTTACAACAAAATATGAATATTGAACTTAATAAAGTACAGGAATGGATCTCTGTTAATAATTTAGCTTTGAATATTCAGAAAACAAATTTTATGATCATCAGTAGAAACAATGTAGATAAAAAATCTGTTAAATTATATATTAATGATACTGAAGTAGAAAGGGTGGAGAGTGTAAAATTTCTTGGAATTCACATTGATGATAATTTAAAATGGAAAAGTCATGTTAACAAAATAAACTCCCTCATTTCTAGAAATATAGGTGTTTTAAATAGATTACGTGAATTTGTCCCACAAAATATTCTCTTAATGCTTTATAACACTTTAATTTTGTCATATCTCAATTATGGAATTATTGTTTGGGGGTCTTCAAACAAATATTTATTAGATAGAACTTTAGTTTTACAAAAAAGAGTAATCAGAATGATATCTTATTCTAGTTTCAGAGCTCACACTGCTCCACTCTTTCTTAAGTTTAAAATATTGCCTGTGTATGAATTATATAGTTACAATCTTGGTATCTTTATGTATTTATACTATAAGAAATTACTTCCAATAAATTTTGATTCTTTATTTTGTAAAAATTCTGATATTCACAATTATGATACTAGAAGAAAATCTGATTACCGTGTATCATGTGGGAAATTATCATTATCCCGAAAGTCAATAATTCATAATGGTCCTGTATTCTGGAACAGTCTCCCTGAAGATGTCAAAAGTTCTCTATCCCTTAATGTATTTAAATATAAACTTAAAACATTTCTTCTACAAAAACTTTAATTTCCTAGACTAAGTTACCTCAATTACATTTTTTTTTTCTTTTTTTTTTTCTAGTCTTTCTCTTCAAAACTCAAACTTTTATTGACAAAATTGGGATTATGTTATAAGTTTTTAACTTTTTAAATGATCCCCCACATTTACATATACTGTTTCTCTTCTTGTCTGATTTAAGTATTGTTCATATTTTGGTATATTGTTTTGTGTAGTGTATGTTCTCTTTATGCATCGGAATATATTGTACTGTATTTTGTAATACCATCTTTACTCTGTATTGTTCTTTTTATGAAGTGTGGAAATAAATGAATCAATAAAAAAAAAAAAATCAATCAATTTTACAAATAGAGATGATCTATAGTTCAACACTACAGTCCCTAGGGTGCTAGTGACCATGCTATATTGCTGTTCCAACTGAACTGCTATTACGATCAGTCCAGTAGCAAGAAAAAAGTATTTCTTTATGACAAAGCTAATTTTGTTGATATGAGGGAAGCCTTGGCTTCATTAGACTGGCGTACTCTCTTTGCATCTACAGATAATGATGTTGAAAGGTAATGGTGCATCTTCAAAGGTAAATTGAAAGCTGTTCATGACAAGTACATTCCAGCAAGAACTATTTCTAGAACACAATCATGGGGTAAGAAAGGTGATTTTCCCATTGATAAAGATACTTCACTTATAAAGAAAAAACATAGGAGTTGGGAGCGTTATCTTAGAGATAAAACAGAAAGCAAGAAGAAGGCTTATAATAGGCTTCAAAATCGGGTCAAAACGGCTACTAGACGACTCCAGAAAAATTATGAAAGGAATATCGACAGGAGTGGCATCTCTTAGCTTAGGAATCCACAAACGGCTGAACTTGCTGAGGTAGATAGAGAAAAAGCTGACATTTTACTTGGATTATTTTTCTACTGTTTTATACCACTGAGCCTCTTGGTGATATTCCTTCGACTGCTCAGCACAATGTAGTTGAAGATTTTTGTGAAATTGTAGTAAATGAAGATAACGTTCTTCCTTTGCTTTCCAAACTAGATGTTACATGTCCCAAGGGCCAGATGGGTTCCACCCTAGGACCTTACGTGAAGTAGCTCCGGCAATTGCTCTACCTTTGAGTATTATTTATCAAACCTCTTTGCAAAAAGGTGTTGTTCCCTGTGACTGGAAATCTGCCAATGTGAGTGCTGTCTATAAGAAAGGTGACAGATCGCTTTCCATTGAATTATAGGCTGATGTAAAATTTTGAAATCCATTATGCACTGAGATCCTTGACCATATGAATACAAATGGATTAAATTCAGTAAAAGGCACTATGGTTTTTTTGCCTGGTCGTTCTACTATGCTTCAATTGCTAAATGTTCTTGATGAGTGGTCTAAAGCTCTTGAGGAGAGGGGTACAATTGTTGTAATTTATTAAGATTTTATGAAGGCCTTTGATAAGGTGCCACACCGCCGATTGCTTGAGAAGATCCATAGTTTGGAATAAGTGAACAGGTGGTGAGTGGGATCGAGGCATTTCTTGTTGGTAGGAGACAGAGAGTGTGTGTGAATGGCGAGTTCTCAAGTTGGGGTCATATAGATAGTGGAATTCCACAAGGGAGTGTCCTTGGCCCAGTGTTATTTTTGTTGTATATCAATGATCTTCCTGATGTTGTTATCGGAAGTAATGTTTATCTTTTTGCTGATGATACTAAGTTAAAGTGTATGAGAGATCAGAGTGATTGGGATACACTCCAGAGAGATCTTGACCATCTGAAATGCTGGTCAGAAAAATGGCAGCTGAAATTCAACCCCAAGAAATGTAGTGTTCTCTCCATTGTTAACACGCAGGACTGGCAGGAAGCTTTTGCATATTATACTTTTATGGATGATGCAGAGATGCGCTTGAACATGTCACCTCCGAAAGAGACTTGGGTGTTGTAATAGATGATTGACTTAGCTTTTAAGATCATATGCAATCTCAGATCAACAAGGCCAACAGGCTTATGGGCTTGATCAGACAAACTTTTGAGTATCTAGACAAAAATAATTTTGCTTTGTTGTAGCTTGTCCGACCACAAGTTGAGTATGCTTATGCCGTATGGAATCTCGTACTGAAGAAGCATATACATGAACATGCATTAGAGAACATACAAAGAAGGGCAACAAACTTAGTCCCTGAATTAAGAAAGCTTTCCTATCCACAATGACTTAAATAGTTAAAAATCCAAACTCTGGCGTATTGAAGAGTACGGGGTGACATGATTCAAACATAAAACACTTCAATAAATATGATCAATGCACAAAACTAACTTCAGAAGTAAAATCTAGAGAACATACTAGAGGTCACAGTAAAAAAATATTATACCAAGGACAAAGACACAGAAATAAAGGAATTCTTTTTATGTTAAAATATGTAAGACATGGAATAGCCTAAATAATGATGTTGTCACTGCCCCTAGTGTTCACAGTTTTGAAGCTGCCCTAGATAGATGCTGGAAAAACGAGCCAATAAGATATGACTATGAAAGCCCTGTTCCTGGAAGTGAGCCAGCCATCTTGAGGAGGAAAAACCTAGAACTGAATACAAAGGCATAACATGCCTGCATTCAGAATCTTCCCTAGGTAGGAAAAAAAATTTGAAAAGTAGAAAGGAGGAATAAAATCAAGAATGAAAGAAAGATAGAAAGGGTTGATAAAAGAAAAGGGGATGGAGAGAAATAATTAAAAGAATGAAGGAAGGAAAGGAATGAAAGAAAGAAGGAAGGAGGGGAAAAAAGAACGAAAGACAAGAAATAAAGTAATGAAAGAAAGGGGGAAAAGAGAGAAATGAAGGGGGGGGGGAAGGAAAGGAAGAAAACAAAACAACAAACAATTTACACGCAATACACACACAAATGGATATGTGGGACTATAATGTACTCGGCAATGTATTTTAGTGTGTGTTGATACAGACACAAAACTTGAACTTTTTTTGTCTACCGGTAAGTAATACAGAAGTGATTACTCCTTCTTTTACTGCCTGCAAATGAGAGTTACACCAATTTTTTAGGACATATGGACATTGCAAATGAGCATCTAATTTGTATGAAATGTTAATTTTGACAATTGTGTGGATTACAGCTATGTACATGGACATGTATAGCAGGGCGCGACAAAACCGCTTGCCCGGGGCAAGTGATAATGACGTGTGGGCAAGCATTTCTCAAAGTCAATTGCCCGATCGGGCAAGTGGTTGTTTTGAAAATAACAAAAATAAAATGACAGTAAATTTCAATAAAGTGATGAAATTTTTTTTTGTAGAGGCCTGTGTACTGTATATGCGCAAATCATGACGCGCACAAACATAACTGTGGAACATCCTTACAGCATGTTCGTAAAATCATTCAATGTTTACTCACAACATCTAGATCACATTATTGACCTCTGCGCGCCATTCCAGGGACTGCTACAGTACAGAAAAAATGGTTTCTTCCACTTTGTAAATCCGGGTTCATGTATATGTCATTTTGTGGGAAATTTAAAAATATATGCTCTTATTCTTTAGATAATACAAATTTTGATCTGAAATTTGGTCTTTCTATAAAGATAATGATGGGCTTTCAGAATATGAATAAAAACCTCAATTTCAAAAATATGACCCATAATTAGGTTTTTGCCTATTCGTAGAATCACTGACGGTATTAAAACTTTTCTCCTGTAATTGCTATATTTTTGTCTCTCCTGCATAGCAGAGCGAGACTATAGGCGCTGCTCTTCCGACAGCGGCGGTGTCGTCAACATTGAAATCTTAACCAAGGTTAAGTTTTTGAAATGTCATAATTTAGAAAGTATATGGACCTAGTTCATGAAACTTGCACATAAGAGTAATCATGTATTACTGAACATCCTGCCTGAGTTTCAGGTCGCATGACTAAGGTCAAAGGTCATTTAGGGTCGATGAACTAAGACCATGTTGGGGGAATTAATATTGAAATCTTAACCAAGGTTAAGTTTTTGAAATGTCATCATAACTTAGAAAGTATATGGACCTAGTTCTAGAAATGTAGACATAAGGGTTATAGTGTATCACTGAAGATCCTGCCTGAGTTTCAGGTCACATTACATTATTCTTACAAACATGATAGGGTACAGTATCTCACATGGCCTAAATACGTGTAGATAATGAGAGATTTGACCTTATTATGAAAAAACAAAAACAATAGAATGATACAACACTGTGAAGTTGATTGAAATATATTTGCTTATTTTCAAAGGGTGATGTTGGTGGCATGCATTATTTTCAAGAACTATCTCATATTTTATTCACTTTATAAAGAGGGAGTGAACTGTGTGTGATCTCTCATTGACTGTGTGTTATAAATACATAGTCTTAAAATATACGTTTTCAGATATCTACTAATACCACAGAGAATTAATTGACGTATAATTGTATTTGTAAAGAGAAACTAAAATGATTTGAGAGGAAAAGTAATTGTTTTGCTACTTGGTAACATAATTATTGTGGTTTGAATGTATTGAGTAGTTAATTAGCATGTTATCATTCAAGTGGGTCTAAATTTCTAGACTACACTAGCATTATGGGTCAGGAAACTAGCCAGATATGTGTAGTTGATGACTCGAGATGGCACTGTTGGGTTTGTATCTGCTTTGATAGAAGATTGCTCAGGGAGACAATCAGAAGTTCAGAAGATGGCAAAGAATATAAGTCTTGGGTGAATATATCATTCAACCCATTGTTGGATTACTTTATGTATAAATTTTGTCTCACCTGCATTGCAGATGCACTGCTTTTTCAATGATGGCAGCAGCGATTTCAACATTGTTAAGTTTTGAAATTTCATAACTTTCAAAGAACGTACAAAGAATTCATAAGTAATTCATAAAGATTATCAGAAATTTTTTGAGTGTCCCTTTTTTCTATCTTAGTGTACTACACATATATGCGGAAATTGTAATGCATGAATTAGTGGAATATGGGATAAAACAGCAACACGGGCAGGGCATGCAGGACAGATTTATGAAATATGGGACTGTCCCTTATAATCTGGAATGTCTTTTCCCAGGGGAGGGGGGGGCAGTCAAATATATTGCTGTACATGCGCGTGACCAAAAAAACGGGTTTAAAGGGGTGTTTTTTTTTTCAGTTTTGGACGCGGGCCGCGCGTGCACTCGTTAAGGGTATCAATAACACTGATTTTTTTTTAGAAAAGGGGTAGTTTTGAAAGACTGGTCAATAGTCTATCGCAGGGTCAAACGTATTTAGGGTATTTTTTTTTAAAGACTAGCCAAACGGGTTTAGGGTATGTTTTTTTTCCCCGGGGTCATATTCTGGCGACAACTTGTTTAGGGGGTTATTTTGCACACAGGGAAAAACTTGTTTAGGGGGTGTCTGGAAATAATTTGGCCATGCGTGTGTACAGCAATATTTTGACTGGCCATCCCCCCCCCCCCCCCGGGTCTTTTCTCCCTCATGGGAACATCTACATTCATAAACTTATTAGATGGTTAAAAATGTCTTTGATGATGTACAGGAACCCCATTTCCGACGAGAATACATTCTATGTCTGACTTCACTATTAATGACAAATAAGTTGCGGTTATGTGTATTAGGGATGATGACCTAGAAACACAAGGTCTTATTGATTCAGTAATATTTTGTTGATGTAATATTCTTTTATATATTTTCTGAATAGGCTTTGGGTTTAGAAGCTTAAGAGGACATCCATGACTTGAATACTTTCTACAAGCCATGCGTATCAGGATCAGGACCAAGGAACAGGACCAAGGACTAGGACCAAGGATCAGAACTGAGGACCAAGGACCAGACCAAAGGATCAGAACCACGATCAAAACTTGGACTGATAACAAAAGATCAGAAATGAGGATCAGGACCAAGGTTAAAGACCAAGGATCAGAACTGAGGACCAAGGATCAGAACTGAGGACCAAGGATCAGAACGAGGACCAAGGATCAGAACTGAGTACCAAGGATCAAGACCATGACCCAGGATCAGGACCAAGGATCAAGACCAAGGTTCAGAACTGAGGACCAAGGATCAGAACGAGGACCAAGGATCAGAACTGAGTACCAAGGATCAAGACCATGACCGATGACCCAGGATCAGGATCAAGACCAAGGATCAGAACTGAGGACCACTGATCAGGATTAGAACCTAGGATCAGAACTGAGGACCAGGATCAGGACCAAGGATCAGAATCAAGGATCAAGGACCAGGACAAAGGATTAGAACCTAGAATCAGAACCGAGGACCAGGATCAGTACCAGTACCAACAATCAGGACAAAGTACCAGAGTATGCAGAGGTAAGATCTCATCAATCAACAAGCATTTCATAATTCATTTTGCTTCCATTTTCAACAGTTAAACTTGTTTAAGTATTATCATCAGATATAATTTTTAAACAATGGAGCTTTCAAAATTTGATGAATGTGGAAGATTGTGGGTGTAATATCAATACTTTTATATTGCAGGAAACCAATCTTTATAAACTTTGACTTTTTATTCATGCTTATTAGGACAGATTGAATCATTGATCTTGTTCAGTTAAAGTAATTACCAATATATTCACTTCTTTTCAGCATTATTGTAAGCAATGCTGCTAATATCAGTACACATGGGATAGGATATACAATGTATGTCTAAAAATTGAAGCAATTCTGAATTTTATTTAAAGACTTGCAGTTTTGAAACCTCCTCTTTGTCTTTTATTGAAAGAAACCATTTAATATTTATTATTCTCATCAGTACAATGTGAAAGAACAACATAGATTTGATGATTTGATACTGGTATCCAATCAATAACTCTGTCAACAGGAGTTGAAACCTGAAAAGGGATTTGACCTTTTTAAAATAATGAAAAATACAACACCATCAAGATGATTAAAGCATATTTTGTTTACATCTTGTACATTATTTTGAAGAGTCTCATGTTCTCACTCACTCTGATTCTTTAATAGGAGATTGCTCAGGGAGACCAGCTAACTGAAGATCAGCGAGATGGCCAAGAAGGTCTGACTCAGCAGGTGAATATATTATCAAACTCATTATTGGGTTATTTTGTAAATTATTTTGTAAATAATTTTTGTCTCACCTGCATGGCACAAGCAAGACCCAAGTGCCACTTTTCCAGTGGCAGTGGCGGGGTCAGGATTATACCAAGGTTCAAGTTTCTGAAATTTCATTGTAACTTTTAAATCATAAGGAGGACATATTTCATGAAACTTGGCCATGTGGGTTATCAAGTATCGGTGATTATGTTGCTTGAGTTTCAAGTCATATGATCATGATCAAAGGTCAATGAATTAAGTATTTGATCATCATATGAATGGTGATTTTGGTGAATAAATTTACATCTTGGTTATTTCCAAGTCAGCTCGGCTGCTATATTGAATCATGTAATGCAGGCGAGACTGCAGAGTCGTTCCACTTGTTTTGTGACACGGGTGGGCAGAATGAGGTTGTAATGGAAAATTTATTATGATTAGAGGTGACTTGCATACACACTCACCATTGGCTACTTCCATATATTTGAATTTGAGCTTTGCATGTTGTATGAGACAGAGAGGCCCGAATTCACAAAGGTGGTTTTTAAAACCTTCGGTTGAACCCATGGTTTATGCAGATTTCCTGTATAAATTACGCTTATTTAACGTATATATTAAAAGATGTCCAATGCTGATGCCCGCTTTTGTCACAGTGTGCCAAATTGATGTCTGTTACCGTGCTTATCCACGCTATTTTATTCATGAGTCCACTCTTCAAACAGTGGACTCGTGAATAAAAATAGCGTACTTAACCATGGCGACAGGCGTCAATTGGGTGCACTGTGACAAAAGCGCGCATCAGCATTGGTCATTTTTTAATATACGCGGTAAATAAGCCTAATTCATACAGGAAATCTGCATAAACCGTGGGTTCAACCGATGGTTTTAAAAACCACCTTTGTGAATTTGGGCCAGAGAGTTTATTTTGCTTGGACTGTTTTCAGACATTTCTCCATGTAATAAGCACCACTTATATTGTAGACCACTGCATCTTAATTAGTCCAAACCAATATTTCATTGTACAGTGCGTCCCACAAAAAACGAAACCGAGATTTATCGATGATTTATCATAACTTAATCACAAATACAATAGACAAATGACCTACCATTGTAAAGCTTAGAATCTCCTCTTTCATCTGAAATTACTTACATTATTTCTCATTCACGCATGAGTGAGCAAAAACAATTTGAAAAGGGGATACCAAAAAGTCATTTGGCGGGCTGTATCTTGGTTTCAAAACGAAAACCACATTTCTAAAAAGTTCAATATCTGCTCTTCAATTTGATACCTCAATTACAGAAAATGGTCAAGAAATAAGAAAGTTCTGGTTATTTGAAATAAGGCTTGAATTTCAATAATTTCATAAAATGAAGAGGTTTTACAGGCTAGCGTTCAAACTCACACGACACTCCGTTTTGTTGACGATCAACCGTGCATGAAGTCTTTTGTTAACCATGCGATAGCTTCTGTGGGAAACCGGTGAAAACACGTTTATTTAATAAAATTATGGAAATACAAGCATTGTTTCGAGGGAACGTAACTTTTTTACTTCTTGACCATTTTTTGTGATTAAGGTATCAAATTAAAGAGCAGATATTGAACTTTTTAGGCATGTGATTTTCTTTTTAAAATTCAGATACCCCCCGCCAAATGAGTTTTTGGTATCCTTTCTTCAAATTGTTTTTGCTCACTCATGCGTGAATGAGGAATAATCTAAGTAATATCAGATGAAAGAGGAGATTCTAAGCTTTACATTGGTAGGTCATTTGTCTATTGTATTTGTGATTAAGTTATGATAAATCATCACTAAATATCGGTTTCGTTTTTTCTGGGACGCACTGTATAGTGTAAAATGCATTGCTATATAATCTTCATTCTCATAATGGTTTAAATAAATCAAAGTGTTGATATTATTCTATTCCAATCTCAGGACCAACCTCAACGGGATCAAACCACTTCAAGAAGTGCAAGCATGGGAATCAGTAGACCCTCCACCACATGGAAGACACCCAGCCTCAAGAGCAACACTGAGCAAACGCACCAAGAAGAGCACCGGCAGGAAGACACCTTATAGTATTGGTCAGAAATATGGTTATATGATATGTATTATTATATTCATTTACAGAGAGAGAGCGGTGAGGGGGGCACCTTGGGTTTAAGAGTTTGCTCACAAAAGTTATACAAGACTTAAAGAGATAAAAGTCATGAAACGTCGCTGCGAGCATTTCACTTCTGGGAGTTATCACAATTTTTTCTCAGGGGTTAAGATGCCTGCACTCCAAATACGTTTTGCGTCTTCTGTTCAAAAGAGATTGTTCACTCCATTTCAAAAGAGGTTATTAAGACCAATCATTTGGTACAGGGACAGGGATGTCTGGAAAGCAAAATGATTTCCCAAACAGTTATTATGCACTTGTTCTGTGAGTGATGTTGATACCTATGGGGACATGGAATACACAGACTGCATTTGGTATACAGGGTACCTTTACACCAATAGTCACAACAGTACAACTTTATTCAAGATTTGGGAGCAAACCTGTGATTATGATTATGAAAAAAATATATAAGATAATGCCCTGGGGTGGTATTCTGAGATCCGTTTTATCTTTATAGATAAGATAAAATATTTCATCTCTGTTAAAATCAGTGAGATAAAATACCCTTAAAATCTCTCTGAATTATCTCTGTAAGACACACCTATTTTTTAATCAATATCCGATGAAAAACGCGCTTTTATAGCTCTTTCATCTCACCAAACCAATGGAAATCCATTCCGCCAGAAGGTGTGGCAAAGGGGTGAGATTGCGTCAATTTATTGACTTCAAATATGCTTGTGCGTCTTAACAGAGATTTCTTTTTAAAAAGATGACAATACTCATATTTTTTTCAGAGTCTATATCTTATCTTTTCAAGCATCATTTCAAAGACAATATTAGTCAAGAAAAGTCTTATGAAATAATTCCTGATTGTTCAGGAATAACGTAAAGGTGTAATTCTCAATAAATGTATCATTTTTCTTCATATTCATGTCAACATTTGGAGTTAATTCTCCTAGAAATATGAAATCAACGTCGCAGAGATAAAATAGCCCCTACCCTCTTTTAAGTTTATTATATTTTTTCTTCAAAGTAACATGGGTGCTAGCATATCATCCGCGTTGCAATGGCCAGATACGTGATGGGTATGTCTACGCAGCCACTGCTCTTTATCATCTATAGAAACGCGAGATAAAAGTTTAAGTTTTATCTGAGAGATAAAGCGCCATCTCAGAATACCAATTTCATTTTAAGAGGTAAAATAAAATATTTTAAAGATGAAATGACCTCAGAATACCACCCCCAACTTACAAACATAGAGGTTCATTACACAATGAGTAGTGATTGATTGTGCAGTTGTTCTGTATGGTTTAATGCACTTTATGATCAATTCAATCGATGTTAATACTCAAGGTTCCTAGCCCATCAGGGAAAATTATTTTACTTTTTTCCAGTCAGGGAAAAATCAGGGAATTTGATTTTAAAAATACCTCAAATCAGGGAAAAATCAGGGAATTTTGATCAGCCCAAGAGTCGAAAGCACGGTAGTCAGTCAGACTCTGTTATAATTTGTTGCATATCAAAACAACATCCATTGAATAAATGGTTATGGTGGTACTGATTAGTTTTACATTATTGTTTTTATACTGAAAATACATGTAATTCACTGCAACAACTTAGAAAAGATGCGAAACTGGGAATGGGTTTGAATAATTATCAGGGAAATTTCAAACTTCAGAGAAAAATCAGGGAAAGATCAGGGAATTTTGTTTTCTTGAAAAGCTGGGAACCCTGATATTGGCCCCATCATCGATTTGTGCATTTCATAATACGTGTGCTAACTGCACCCTTATTGCGATGCCACTCATACACATTAATCCTGTGAGATTTGTCAGCCTAATAGGGCATAAGAAGAAACTTTTCTTGCTATTTGAGTTATAGTTCTAGTTCTACTGATTAATCCCTATTCTTCCTTGCACTTCCAATTGATCATTCAGCTAAAATGTTTCTTTAATTTTTTTTTCATTTTTATTTGCGGCCCATGATAACTTGTATGTGTATTGGGAAAAGTGGTTGACCGTAAAGCCTTTCATGGTAATAATAGTTGGTGTCACATGTATTATGAAATGCACAAATTGCTCCTAAGTTTTCTGTACAGGGTTTAGATATCTTAGTTCAGATTCTCATATACATGTATATATAAGTTTATGAAGGTTAAATTAGTTTTCTCATGTTTTAATACATGAATTGAAAAAACATGCCCACTTCTACAAGGCAGGTTCAAGCTATTTTCCCATCGGCCTGTATACAAGTCATGAATGTTTATGAGTGCAATGGATTATTCATTTCATCTTTCACCGAACAAAGTATTCTGTCCATTGCACGAATGAAAAGAACATTCATTATTTGGTTTATATGACACCTAAAAATAGATTATTTTTCATATGAAATTTGTGAATTTTGATACAAAATGCTCATGCAGTGCGAGCTCGGTCTGTTGATTATCGCGTACATACAACATGCGCGCTGCAAACACGAGTAGTGTCTGTTGTCTGGGTGCGGGTGTGCAATGGACAAAATTGTATGGATCCAAAATTGCACGATGAATGGATCTATATTTGCACGGTTGATGACGTCATTGTAAAATGGGCTGAATGATTGATATCGATAAACCAATCAAACGATAAGGATCTATCTAGGTGTCATATAATATATTCTGAAGTCCAGTTTAATATGCACCATGGTCTATTACTCTCTGCTAAAATTTGGGAAAGCTGAAAATATCTTCATTTTATTTATGTTGTATGCTTGTTATGTTTACTCTTTTGTTTCCGCACTCTTTAATGATGAAGCAAGCAAACCTTTGTTATTATTCCCAGACAGTTATGAATGATTTGAGAGTCAAATGAGTTGATGAATTGAATCTCTACTGTTGAGAGATTTGTGTCACAATTTGCTATTCATTGCTTAAACAGCAACTAGTTAAACCGCAATTTTAGACCGGATTGGAGTTAAACCCAAGTTCAAAATACAGGTCTTTGAGCTTAAAATATTTCACACCAAAGCTACTGCTAACTTGGCTTTTATATTGTGCCCATACTAAGTTTATGTTAAGCAATCTGTAAGGTTAAAAAATACTAGGTTGGAATAAACCTAGGACTTATTGGTATGTAGTAATAGTGGCGGCAAAATCAGCTTCATAATCTAAATTTGGTTCTGCTACATAAAGTTTAGCGATTGATTGTAGGAGAGATTTTAATGATTGAATCAACATTGCAGTTGGTGCATTCAATCGTGATAATATGTTCCATTTACTAAAGCTTAGTGTTATGGGGCTGGGATCACAGACTACTACTATGATGTCCCTCCAGTTTTAAACTGACTTCGGTTTTATAATTGGGATGTGGTCTACAGTCGCCCATAGTCTCAATTTAAATGTTCATATTTATGTTGGAAGTTTGATTGAATCTGCTTGCACTATTTTAAAATTTGAATATTCAAATCAAATGACACAGCAGATCTGCTGCTAAAAGTGGATTGCAAAGATATTCATGTATACCTGCAGAGGTTTGTTCTCATGATAACTAGAAAAAAAACATGTGACTGATCAACTTAAAACTTCGCTGATGTAAGTATTTGATGCAAAGACAGGATCTGACTCGTGTCCCAAGTTACAAGGTTGAAGGTCATGAAATTATTTAATATTAGAAATGGCATCGATCAAATTTGAGGACCACAAGGTTGGAGATGTTAATCATAAAAATGTCATCTACTTATAATGATTTAAAGATCCAGTTAACGATCAGATTTAGACTTAATTCATGTAAGGCAATTCCATAAAATGATAAACCTTTTTGTACGTCCGACCCCCATTTTTCTAAAGTCTTACATCACTTAACAAACTGACCAAGTCATGGTCATTTGACAGCATTACAGACTGTCAAAAGAACCAAAAATCAGAGACAGAAAACTTCATGAAGGTCCCACATATAGGGGGTCAGACGTACATAATTTATGTAATAGCCCTGTATGTACTTATAAGAGAAGTCATCCGATTGGGAATTGTAATAGTGTTTTAAGAAGTATGGTGTCAAAAGTAGCTTGAACCTGCCCTTAAGTCTATGAATATTGTATTAATGAATTTGTAAGCTTTCTTTTTCTTTGAGAAACATTGTAAGACCGGCAGCCCAGGAGATTTATTCAAGTAACAGCACTGGAGCAGTTGACCTTGTGGATCGATGGAAGTGGGCCCTGGACTTCACAAACATGGACTGCTGTCTGGTCTGTGCTGTGGTCTTCCTGCTAACTCACACACAATTTATGATGTCACCACTGAAAGACTGGTCTTTTATCAACGTGTAGAGAGAAGCATATGACATTATCAGACAGTACATGCATCCATCCTAATGTAAGTGCTTTAATTGTGATTTCAATGACTTTTCATCTGTCTAAGAGAATGCAATACAATACAATGAGATTTTCCAGGTCTTGTCACTGAGGGCAACAATATGATTGTGTTCTTGAAAAGAGATTCTACTAATGATAAGAAAAAAAAATCTTTTTTTTTTATTGGCTTCAATACCAGTTTTGGCTATTTCAAACTAGCTCCACCCCCCCCCAAAAAAAAAAAATTCCTTGAAATACGGAAAATTAAGCCTTTTTCAATGCCCCTTCATTTTAATTTGTAAATATTTATTCTGTTCCCCCTCATACTGCATCCTTAATTTTTCATTTTCATATCCAATTCACTCTTTATCATTAATCTTACCCCCTCCTAAAAACATTTTCTTATTTGTTATATCTCAATCCATTGATCTCTTGCAGTATCTTTGTTCTTCCTTGCACCACACCCCCTCCCTCTGATTACCCCCATTCCTCTCTCATTCTCATTTCCCCCTTCCACCTCTCTCATTCTCTTTCTCTTCTCCTGTCTACATGTTTATCTCTTCATCAATCCATTGATTACAGACTTTCTCTCCCTCCTTGTACTCCCCATCCCTCTCTTACACTCAGTTTGTCTTCCTTTTATGCCTTTTCAACATGAATTCATTATGACTGATGTTACAGCGTTCTAAATCAGCAGAAAAAAAGTTCATGAATAAAGTGACATGATATATATTCCTCGATTTAAAAATTTAAAAAAAAGTAAAATTCACTTCAGTAGAAGAGTTAAATACTATAATAAGATATCTGTACATTTTGTAATTATGTTTCTATGAATTCCAATTGCACCCCCCCCCCCATCCTTCCTCCATCCCTTTCTGGACAAAAAATATGTACATGTATGGTAAAAACTACATGTAAAAACTTGGTCCTTTTCTTTTAGTCGATATGGTAAAACCAATGTAGGTGTTTATCCATCCAGATGTAACCTCAGAATTTGTGAAGATAAGTGTAGACTGGCTTAGGAATTCAATGGCTTTGTGAAGAAGGTTGAGACTCGGCATAGGCCGTTTCTGAGCACTTGAATGTGCTTGAATGTTCATTTCCTACTCTGAAGGAAAAAATGAAAAAAGTTTTTAAAAATGAAAAGACAGAAGACTTATTATCTGTCATAGTATTAAGAAAATGAAGTGCAATGTCATATTTTGTGAATAGTTCTAGGAAAACTAGGACAAATTTGCCATCTGATAACCTCCAAGAGCATGACCTCGTCATTGAAAAGCTTCCCAGGTGGCATTTCGTTTCTCATGAGAAAGTCGTTCCCAAGAGGTAATTCCTCCTTGATACGATTCCCACTTCCCATTCTTAGTAGACAGCTTCCCCGAGAGCAACTCTCCCTTGGCGAATCTTTACCCTGGAAGATAACTTCCCTTGATATGATTCCCAACTGGTACCAGAGCATGACTCTTTAAAAAAGCCAGCCTCCCCAAAGATAACTCTTGTGGGAAAAAGTGTTCCCTGGAGGATAACTCCCCTTAATATGATTCCCATCTGACTCCTCCAGAACACAAATATTCTTGAGGACAGCCCTCTGAGAGCAACTCTAAGGCCTCACACACCTTACCCCAGATGATGGCTCCAATGATGTGACAGTCTCCAGGGAGTTGTTCTATTTTGTAGACAGCAAATCACCTGTCTGTGTCTTCCGCACGGTTACTTGATTGATAACCATAGTTCAAGGTGTCAATCCGTATTTTGGCCTGTACGTACTAAACTGCTGTAGGTGTTTCTGTAGGTTTTACTTGATTGTCAGCCATAGTTTAAGTACTTGTTAAAGTTGTAACTTGATCTTTTTAGCAATCGTTCACAGTACTGTCGCAGCATTCTAGTTGATTTTTTGTACCACACTGGCAGAAACAACTTGTTTGATGATGCTCCACTATTTTGAATCTCATGCTCCGGTACCCCACTCGTTTCAAGTTTTGAACATCCCTCAGCAATTGTTAAGGGTACATAACCCAGCTAGAAAGATATCTCTGTTACTGCACAAGTATGAAGCAGTGATTCCTCCAATTCCCATGAAAGAAAAGAGCAGTTTCATATCCCAGATTCAGTGCATCTTGTCAAACTCCTGGTCTAGATTCTTCTGTTGTATTCTGGAAGCATTATTGATGTAATTGCTGATCGGAGCTCTTAGGTGTAGTGTTTCTTAATGTCCTTGGTGGACTCTATAACCATGATGTTATCTGGATCACATTGGATCGCTATCAAACAGGATAATTCCAAGTGCAGTGTTGACCTTTGGGTAATGGCATTGGGCTGACTTCTACATTACAGTGACTGCTGTTTTTGGTCAGATATTTGGTTGCAACATCAGAATGTTGACAGTTGGATTCTAGGGTTTGTGTACTTTTCTGTGTGGACTATCTTGAGCCAGACTGATACCACAAGAAGACAATCCAGTCTCTTTGCTGAAACATTCAGGCCAAGCGCCAAATTGATGATTGCTATGTCAGCAATCTAATTAAGCTTACCAGGTACCCTCTGAATACCTTGGTACATGTAGATATCATCAAGTGTAGGCTGATATCACCTGGGCAGGATCAGTACCGTAGTGATTTGTCTAGATAAGACCACAGCTCATCTCAAACGTAGTTTCAGTTTTTGAACGGTCAGTCCCTTGCTGCATTATGTGAAGGTTGATCCATTTGATGTGTAAAGGAACTTAGCACACCTAGGCCATGACACATAGATACAATTGATATTATTATGGATGGGATGTCAGAATCCCAGAGCTTGAAGGAGTTTGGGGATACACAGAAGACTCCTAAGCATCAAGCTAGAGCCTGACAGAGCTCAAAGACCAGCAATGTATGCGATTTTAGACCAGAGACTCTATCCAAGCAGAGATCACTGAGGGTTGTTTATGCAGGAATTCACTGTAATGTAGCCATGAGAAAGGGAATGCTTAGGATGAGCAAGAGCTCCTACTGCATGAATCTCTATGTAAGAGACTCCTTAATGTCTGCAGTGACAGTCTCATTCTCTCCATGAAATATGACATTGCACTTCGCTACTTGGTACTCATATTTTAATTTAATTATTGATTAGGTTTTATAAACTACCTTTCAGGGGATATGAAGCACCCAGTGTTCAGGGACTGGCTTATGTTCGCCCGCGGGGCTAAGAGGCTCCCGCTTCACATACATTGTTATTTTGATGCTAAGATGCTCCTTTCTTTCCGAGTTGTGAGGTGCATTGGATATATAAACACAAGCATGTGTTTTCCATAGATGAATGGACCCCCCCTCCCCCCCTCCCCTTCCCAAAATATGCCAGTTGCCTTTTTTTTCATTTAGACATGCAACTGAATGTTTTAATTCATTTGGAATTCATAGAAACGAGATGTATTCTGTACAGATATAAGTATCAACAATAATTTAAGTAGTTGATAACTATTTCAATTAAATGATTAAAAGCTGAAAGAAAAATGAAAAAAAAAACCATTTTGGTATTGTGAAGAAGCTGGTTGAATAGAACATTATTACATCAGTCATGATTGACAAATGTTGAGAGGATGCGAAAGGAAAGAATAGTGACAGAGATGGTTGGATAGTACAGGGAGGTATAGAGAGACTGCAATCAATGGATTGACAGATAAACAAAGGAGAAGATGGAGAAAGAGAAAGAGGAGGGAGAGATAGAGGGGGGTAGTACAAGGATGGATAGAGGGACTACAAAGAGTTCAATGGATTGAGATATATGAATAGAGAAATGGGAGGGGGTGTCAGGTAATGAAAAAGAAAGGGGTCTGGTACAGAGACCAGAAAATGGGAGTTAGGAGAGAAGAATTAATGTCATTGAGGAGAAAAGAATTAATGTCGCCCTCAACGACATGATCTAGGAAATCTCATTGTATCATTTGTGTACTATTGACAAGTCTTGTTAGAAATCACATTTCAAAGCACTTTAGCTTGGACAGGGGCATGTATTGTTTGATGAATGTCATGCGCACATCTTTGCATGCTGTCAAAAAGGAGTCTTTTAGTGGTGATGTCATAGATTTGTGCGAGTCTGGTATGAAGACTACATCGCAGACTGGGTAGCAGCCATTTTATGAGGGTCAGGGTTTGCCCCCATCGATCTTGGTCACTTGCTCTGGGGCTTTATTACTTGAATAAATCTTTTGGGCTGTCGGTCATTTTTTTTTAAAGGAATTTTTCAATTTGTTGTTCTGATATTAAAATCATAAAATCAAATATTTAGTCTTTCTCATTCTTGATTGGTAGTTGGTGTCTTTCTCACTAACCTCACCCTCCCGGCCTCCCCTTTAAAAAGTTCTATTTTACAGGGGCGGCACCATTCCACGGGGAGGGGGGGGGGGCTAACATGGCTAAAGGACCTCTATGAGAAGATATGGGCAGTGGCGGACCATGACCCGGAGGAGACAATGATTGGAAGGGCACTGTATTGTTTGTGAACAATGCTGTGTCCCTCCAATGCTTTGTCTCCTCCGGGTCACGGTCCGCCACTGGATATGGGTGTTATACATTGGGTGATTTCCTGTTCGATTTTGGTGCTAGTGTTGGTGTCGGAAGCACAAGATTGTCTTCCATATCTCCAACACTTAATCCGAGTTGATAACAATGGCCGAGATCACGTTGATATCTCAACACCAAGTTGTTTCTGTTTTTTGTGCTGTGCCGATCTCAAAATCAGCCAACACCAGGGGCCCGTGTCATGAAGAGTTACAACTGTTGTAACTTCGCCATTATGGCTACTACCATGGTAACCTTGATTTTGATTGGCTGCTGAGCCCTGTTGCCATAGTCGTTGCTACAATGACAAAGTTCAAACAGTTGCAACTCTTTATGAAACGGGCCCCAGAACACCTACACCAAAACAGAACTTGAAATCACCATGTATGAAAATATAAAGTAAACCAAATTTAGAGGGTTGAGAACTTGAAAATGCAATTTTACTAGAATAAGAAAGCAATTCCTTGCATGTGTATTGATAACTTTATCATATCAATGGAACCATATATGGCTGAATAGATTAATCTGAAAAGATATGATTGCAGATTCCCTTTTTATTTATCCAAGGCCGATTAAATATATTAAGTGAATGGAAATTGATCAGCCAGTTAGGGCAACCTTTTCTGCGTTTATTCATTGCCAAAACTTTTAGGGATGTCGAGAATATAATTAAGGTATAATTAAAAATATTACGAATTGCACATTTATATTCTGGTAATAATCTTTTCAAATACTAATAGACATTGGTTAACATAATCAATGTTTTGTTAAACAAAATTTATGAACTTTGACGTGTGTTGTATTTAAGATTGTTCATATGGACAAAAGAAAATCAAAGGAGAGAAAATCAAACTGGTTCAGACTCTTCCAAAATATCTGTGACTGAAAATATCTCTGCTTGTGATTAAATTTGAGATGGTATTTCACCTTATTTTTCACTTTTTGAGTCATTGAATGATTTTCAGGTGCAGTGTTTTATAGGCTTTGGGTTTTTTTACAACACAGACACGGGTGACAAAGCTCATATTTAAAAAGAAAGTCAAATTAATGTTAACCAATGTCATCAATATTGGCCCTCTAAATTTGAATTACCTTCTTTTTTTTAAGTCTGTAGTGGTGCCGCCCCCTTTAGTCTCACAATCGTCATCATTTTCCTGGATTGGCCCATTTGTACAGAACCCAAACGATCCCTTATATATATATTTTTTTTTTTTCGTTGGGAGTATTTGGAAGGTCTCAATCAGTGGCATAATGAGCCAAAGAATTTGAAGGGGCCAGATGGCGGACAGAGAAATGGCTCTTAAAGCGAGCAGGCAAACATTTTGACCTTTCCAATATAAAGTTCTTATTTTTTGATAGATTTTTAACATAATCAGAAAATACAAATTGCACTCATTCCCTTTCCTTTTTTTTCCTCCCCCCTTTTTTTTCTTGATCACGGAAAAGGTCAAGTTCCCCCCCCCCCCCCCATTTTTATGCAAGTTGTCTAAATCAAATGAGCTTCTCCAGGAAAACGGTGGCGAACTGCTTGAAATAAAACTAGTTTATTCACTTTACATGAAAAGGTTTGCATCGTTTGTTTTGTTTGAAATACTGATTGTGTTTTTGTTGTGGCCACGTGAATTCTGACCAGAATATAGATGTATTATACTTCCAATCCGAAAAAGGAAACTGCCAGAGAATGAAAGCTCGGCAATAATGTGAACGGGGAATAAGCGATTTTTTTTCTCCCACCGAAATCGTAACGATTATTTTTCTTATGGTATATTGAGTATTGATATGATAAACTTCAAACACAAACAAAAAGTGCAAAACCTTTTAGTTTGGAAATAGTATGAACTTCACAAAATGAAAAAAAAAGATAAGTTGAAAGTCTAATAATCGTCCAAGTTTTCAATTTTCTAACCTGATATTTTCTTTTTTGTTGTTGTTCAAATCATCTAAATTGAATAGAATTGTTTAGGGGGCTTGTTTGACAGAGTTAGCAGTACTTCGGATTGCAATAGATATCTCGAGGCGGTTTCTTTAATGGCTTTAATATGAATCAGTCTTCAATGTCTATAAGATTTCAATAATTTTAAACACATTTTGTGAAGTTCAAATATTTTCATATATTTTATTTTTAAAAATAAACCCAGATCGTATATATATATATATATATATATATATGTATTATCACACATACAGAGAGAGAGAGAGGGGTGGAGAGAGTCGAGGTGGGGTGCATGGAGTGGTAGAATTAATGTGTAGATTGGTGCAAAAACTATGAAAGAAACCAAGTGGGAATTCTGTATATAAAATGAAAAATAAAATGAAGATGAAGGGGCGGACAAAGAATATAACAAAGTGAGAATGAAAGAAAATGTTGATTATGATTAAATGTATAATGATATCGTTAATAAAAAAAAAGCGAAGGAGTAAAAGTGAGTACAGGCCTAACCTGATTTAAAAAAACGCTCTTGGGTGGAAAACGATAACAAATGTATCCCCCTCCCCCCAAAAAAAGAGTCTGTTTAAGTGTAATGTACATGATTTAAAAAAGAATTATTCTAAGAACGCAATTGAATGAAAAGGATAAAGAATGTAACAACGCCACCTCCCCCCCCCCCCCCCCCCCCACTCCCCCTCTCCTTGAATCGGTAAGGAAAACAAAAGCGAACATGTTTGAAAAGTGTAATGTACATAATTTGGGGAATGGAGAACAGTAACATACTCCAAAAATAGCCCGGAGTTTAAAGACCTGAACGTTGAATGAAAACAAAGAGGTCCCCCCCCCCCCCTCTCCCTGGCCCAGGAAATTAATAGAATTAATATAACTGAGTGTATGTGATGAAGAGGGAGGGGGCATATTAAACCAGTCAGGATGTGTATAAATGCGTGCTTGTGAGAATGATAATGAATGAGCGTGATGGGAGGTAGGGGTGAGGGGGAGGGGGGCTTTGTGCAATCTTTGGAATGATAGGATAACAGAAAATGACAAAATGACAATGGGGGATCAGGCAAGAAAGAGAGAAGAAGAAGGGGGTAAAGATTGAAGAGTACAAGGACGATTAATAAATACAAAGTAGACAAAGCGGGGAAAACAATAGTATTTAATCCAAAAATTCCTAATGGAAATGACAGTGTCACACAGATGTTATTCACACTGTTCGAATTCCCATATCTACCAGTTTTACACAGTGTGTTCGCATTACGGACTGTGTGAATGTGTTTCCCAGTGTCAAAACGGTCAAATAAAACAGTGTAAATATTAATTTCACATTTGTGTTCCACACTGAACAAACCCACTGTGGAACGCTATGTTCTTTCCATCAGAAATATTACAGTAACAATAACGAGTGTCTGTGTGCAAGGCCAACGGCAGATATTCGACTGCAATGCACCTCTGTTAACCCTAAAAGGACTGGGGGCCATGATGCCCCCCCCCCCTCGACGCTACGCGCGATATTTCCGAAACGAAAAAAAATAACGCCGCAAAATTTTATGACTTTTTTTTAAAGTCTCGCGCAACTTTTGAGACCAGATTCGCAACATACGGGTATAGCATCGCGACGCCATGTGACTTTTAAGGAGACGATCGATGTCATGCCGAAAAGTGTCTAATTTTTATAATTTGCGTACAAAGTCTATGGGAGATAAATTCATAAAAGGGTGATTTTTATTCTAATTGGTCTGCATAATTAATTTAGGGTTTAATCTATTTGTTCAATGGTCTGTAATAATTTTCATTGAAAAAAACGAAAACCAAAATATTAACAAACAAACAAATACATGAGAAAATTAAAAAAACAAGGAAAAAATTCACTTTCGCAGTTTTTTTGTGTGGAAACCTTTAAATCAGATTAAAAAGATGGCATCTGGAAAAAAAAATTTGAAGTGAAATTGGGTATTAAATATGCAAATAATTTTTTCAACGAATAAATTTACATATTTTATTCAATTTTTTTAACTGGCTTGTAGTTTATGTGGAAAGGAATGTGCGTGCCAAATTTCGGCGCGATCGCACGAACGGCGGCCGAGATCAGAAGGGGGGCATCATGCCCCCCAGTCGTCAATACATCTCAAATAGCTCAGTCCTTTTAGGGTTAATCTCTGAACATTCTAAAATACAAATCGAAATTTTTCATTTCCGTTATTGTAAGGATCGAGGGCCTACTGAGGGATGCCAAAAAGACAGCGTAAGAAATATGATTCGATGCAAATATATAAATCCCTCAAATACGTTCCGCAACTTGATATGGGTAATCAATTTGTTATTGCCATAGGTTCCCATATAATTTCCCTTTTTTTTTTTGCTAGAGTAATCATGGGAAGTGCAGTCCTGATAAAAATGCAGCATTTCAAAGTGTAGGCCTAAGGAACAACACGCTTTATAGGTTGGTTTCATCGTTTAATAAAATGTAAGGTTACTTTGTGAAAACTTTAAATCCAAACAGAAACCAAGTCCACTGAGGCCTGAGCATATGCAAATCACATTGCATATTTTTTTAATGGAGGTTTGGGTATTACACAATAAATTTTACTTCCGACTTTTTCCAATATTAAGAATAAATGTACATAAATAATTATAAATCATATCTCAAACTTGAGTTGCAGAGCTGTTGAAGGATTTAGTTTGATGTAAGTCAGGCTATTCACATACAGTATATAACTTGCACGATATATGGACAAGAAAGAAATATGGTATTCTTCAGGTGATTCATTATGATAACCCTTTTAAATTATTTTGGCCATTTTTATTGTGTCCTTTTGGGTTTTTAATATTTGTTTTCCTGAATAGTCAGAGATTTCCGTACTTCCTCTTGTAAGGCTCTTGAAAGAGTTGAAACGATAGCAAACATTGAAAATGAACTAATTGAAATGTCCACCACAAGCAGAGCTTGTGAACAACTGGACCCTGATTTATAAACAGAAAATAAATCAATGTATGATTAGATATAATCATATATTATCAATACATAGGATTTAAAGGCTAGAGGAGTGGGGTTTGAAGGAGGGAATACTAGTGAATCGCAATCTAGATTTTGTTTTAATATATATATAAAAGACTATGGAAAATATGAAAATGCAAAATTAGCAGAACAAGTATTTTGCTTGAGAGCAATACAGGTTTTATTTGTCCGCAGCGGGATATCGATGGACTTACTATAAATAGGGCAGGGGACGATTCGTTATTTTTATTTCCTCTTAAAAATATAAGCACTGCAAGAATGAATATATATATTATATTTCACTAACCTCGAAAATTATATTAGAATATCACTGTGTTGACGATAATTGCTAATAATAAATTGTGAATAATAATAAATTGTTAATGATTCGCACTGCCTTTTAGGTAATACTATTCTATAAAGTGTATGATAGACTATTCAGGGGCTACAAGAAAACAAAATAAAAAGAAATAATGAAGATTACAGATATTACTGAAGGTGTTTACCCCACCCATACGTGTATATACACGATTGAGTCCAGTTGACATTGCCCCATTAGATGAATTTATTATTAGGCCTACTATATTTCAACTTTGCTAAATGGTAAATACCATGGTAACAGAGATCATCAGCCAATCAAAACCCAGATCTATGTGATACCATCATTGGCGTAATTAGGCCCAAAAAATGATGGGTTGAACTTTCCACATTGTGTATAATTTTGAAAAACTTACTAGCGAGCCAAAAATCTTTTGAAAAAATGTAGGAATGACGAAATCTGCAATAAACATCAAAGCGAATTCGATTAAATCTGTAGGCCTACTGTTGAAAATGACAATTGTCAAACTTAAGAAAAACTCATTTTTGGGAAGGGGGGGGGGTTCTCCCGTCCCCGCAAATTCTACCAGTACATTTTTGGTTACCACATACTGACAATTTTACCATACTAGTATTATAACGAAGCCCTGATCGCGTATCATCATGAAGGTGGTAAGAATTCCATATTAAAGCCATCAGTTCATAATCTCTCACGGTGCTGCACGACCTGCTCGATCCACCGCAGTACACCGGGGCAGTACATCGTTGACCGAAGAACCGGCATGATCTTAAGTCGTGGTCGTCGTCGAAGTCGTCGTCATCATGGAATATCACTTGCTCCCTCCAGGGTCTCATGGGCTCAAGGGAGTCTAGCTTCGAGGGTTTGGTCGACATGGATGGTCTAGATCGTCAGGCCCATTCCATTTTACAGCGGACACTGAGGAGAAAATGATAATTAAGAAATGACAATTCATTTTATAATGGGGGGGGGGGTAAGGGGTTAAACTTCTATCACTTTTATGTCGCTCTGATGCCCCCCATTTATATGATTTCCTGTATATTTAATATTTTTAGGGGACAACATCTCAGAAGTAATTGCTGTGCTCACTGTCAACAATCGTTAAAACGGTAAACAATTTGTTAAACAATAATCTAAAAAAAAAAACAGTCAGGGTATAATTAGCAAGAAGTTCACCTACGTTTACAAAATATTTAATGATTTAATTCGACTTCATTAGATTGCTTTCAATGCATGCTAATTTTTTGTTGGCCGAGAAACATGAGTATTTTGCCTAAGATATTGTCATTTCTTGCAATGGCAGCACCAAGGGAGTGTGGGCACGGGGGCACCCCCCCCCCCATTTTTGAAAACTGAAAAAATGTATAGTAAATGCTATCAAAATCATCCTACTCAAGTTGTGAAGTATACTCCAAAACAGCCTTTTCACTTTTTTCTCACATAGTCGCTGTTAGCTCCCAAGTCACCAAGTTAAACACAAATCTTTGAGGTCGTTATATACTAGCAAAATTCAAAATTTCGCTCGCGCTCACAGTGGCTGTTGATCGAGATACATAAATTATCTGTTCATAAAAATCCATCCATACATATATATAACTCTTCTCGTGATTCGAGTTTTCACGATTTGTCTTAGCGAGATAAGCATCCTGCGTGTTCATAAATTTGAAAGTGGTGAATATAAGAAATTTTCAGCTCGCGCTTCGCGCTCGCATCATGTATTTGGTGAGATATCATCTTCATGAGTCACTGCAAGCAGTTCTTAACATGTCCCTTTTCAAGTAAGAAGGGCCTATATACAAATGTTAGCTCGCGCTTCATTTTGTGAAAGAGGCAAAACATTTCGTGTCTGCCTTAGCCCCCCCCCCCCCCCAAAAAAAAAATGTTCTTTTGCCCACTGTTTCTCACCCTATATTATAAATCGTGTTGCCGCCAACTATTTCTTGCCATGTCTTCTGAATATTATCTTCTAAGATGTTAAATCTTTAGTATACTACTGACTTTTTTTTAGGAGAGTGAATTATTTTTATCAAACAATTTCAGAAATTTTGTATTTGTATTCTTTTCTATGTTTAATCTTTAGTGGTCATGAACATGCTAAATATTTATGAAAATATTATTTAAGATTTTTTTTTCAGATTTCATATTGCCAAAAGAAATTTATGGTATGTGGAATCTTATTCTCGTAAAACAATAGGAAGACACCCATTATAATAAGTACGATAAAACTGAAAAGTAAATTAAGTCATAATCATGATTTCAATCTTTCGATTCGTAATTTGTTTCCAAAGTAAACAACTCAATATCCTTTTCAGGCGATCGATTCTATAAGCATTCATCTTTCTCTGATAATGAGAAATAAAATTGTTAGAAATAGAATTGTTACTGAACATTTTTTCTCAAAAAAAATATTGGGAAATTATGAGGAACGTCAGAATATTGTCGTCCACTTTCATATTCAAATAGAAATTCATTTTAAACAATATTATTACAATTACAGGTTTATGTGCCATGTAGACCTTAGATGACTGGGAGTAAATTGTATGAAATATAGTATCAACAAACTCTCTGCTTATAGTGTGATTTTCGGTATTTAATGAAGTAATATCCCCAGTGGAAAGAACACTGTGTCCCACAGTGTGTGCCACAGCGTGTTCACAGTGTGGAATACAATGGAAAATCACCTTCACACTTAAAATTGAGCATTTCAACAGTTTGAATCACATATTCTCATAGTTGACTATGTGAACATGACGTGAACAGTCACACTGTTGAGGTGTCCACAGTGTGAAAACATCTTCACACTTTTTATTTTGAGCATTTCAACAGTTTGAATCACATATTCACATAGTCTACCATGTGAGCAAGCTGTGAATAGTCACACTGTCGAGGTGTCCACAGTGTGAAAATATCTTCACATTCCTGAATTTGAGCATTTAACAGTGTGAATAATATTTTCACATAATGGACTCTTTGAACACACTGTGATCACACTGTGCGACACTGTGTTCTTTCCAGTGTAAGGATTGTAGTCCCACTCTGACACTAAACCATAGTGAGAAACAGTGAACTGTCACATCGTGACCAGACTGAACCACACTGAGGTACTGTGTGGATAACCGGAGATTCGTAAAGTAGGCATATCCTCACCACACTGGACCAAAGTTAGGCAGAGTGGATAGAACTGGATGTTCGCATTATGGTCAGACTGAACCACGAGGGACAGTTTCAATAAACAGAGATTAAAACCATGATACACTGAACCACACTGTAAATATAGTGTGGATATAAAAGGAGATTTTCATCATGACCACACTTATTCGATACAGTGTGGATATCCAGATATCCACATCATCGTCACATTCAGCGTGGATAACATCGTGAGGAAGAACCACAGTTCTCAGTGCGGATATATCCACACCATGGACACACTATGAAAAATCTGTGCAGGTTAATAAAATCCTGATTTTGATAACTTTTCATGATGAATCCGACTTCACAAGCTGTGACTGATGGCGATCATAACATATGGTATGGGGAGGGGGGGCGTGTCTGCAAACGAACATTAGGGGGTGTCTGCATGCAAAGGAACATTTAAGTCTACGGCGCGTTGCTATGTCAGGCATTAATATAGTCCTTCCTGAAGCACCCGCTTTACCTTATGAGCAGCACATTAAAAATAATTGACCAAACCTCCTACATCTAACCAAATAGTAAATCTAAAAGTACTTTTTCGGCGCTTTTTTCTATCTAGATTTTGGTCTGAGGAGCTTGGGAGGGGGGTGGGCACTGCGCGCGCCATAACAATTTAAGTAATCACCCTTCGATTTCTGAGCGGTTTTAGGGTCCCTTTAAGTACTTGTTATCATGATGTTTTCTCTATCCTAAAAATATATATATATATATTTCATTTTCATGATAGGCATGATAAGGTAAAATAATTATGTACCCTTTATGTGCATCAAACGTTCTAGGCTTTTGAATATGATATGTTATACCCTTTTTCTGATTTTGGCAGTTTTTATCTGATTTTGTTCTTTAGTGGCACATTGTGACTGTAATTGCCACAACACTAAGAACATGACCTTAGCAATGTACAACTTCCAAATCCTCATTATGCTTGTCATTCGACAACCTAAGCTCCTAGACGTACCCATTTCGCCAGGGATCAGTGGCCATGTTTTTTTTTTCACGTCCAAGGCCTATCTTTTTATACTCTTCTCTCCCATTTATTTCATTTGATGTAACCACTGATCCCTGCAGGGTCTCAGAGGCACCATTATTAGAGGCATCGTAATTAGAGGCACCATAATTAGAGGCATCGTAATTAGAGGCACCATAATTAGAGGCATCGTAATTAGAGGCACCATAATTAGAGGCACAGTGATTAGAGGCACCGTAATTAGAGGGTACCATAATTAGAGGGCACTTTTGAAATTAGATTGTGATCAACTTCAACATTATTTTTTATCGGACAAAATAATCTTTAACAGGTAATGGACAACTTTGGCGATGATGAATGCGAGGCTTATATATTTAAAAGGCTCAACTTAAGTCTTTAAGAAGTTCAAATTATTCATATCTTTTACTTATTCCCAAAAAATTTATTGGAAGGAAGTGTAGCCCTAGAGACTTCTTCGAGAACAGTATAAAAAAAAGAAAAATCAGTATAATGATTTTACTTTTCATAAACCTGCTCTCGAGGACAGTCGACCTGCACACTAATTTCTTTCGGTTTTGATCAACACGTGTGTCTTCTCACATCAATGATAAAGACAAAAATCCAGATGATTTATCTTACCTCTACAAAGTCCATTTATTGTTGCATCTTGACTTTCTTGCATGCTGATAATGTACACTGCAGGCGTGAATCGCTTGACAAATGAAAATAAAAATGTGAGAGTTTTTTACGACACTAGTTGCCAATATCTGTAGGTTTCCTCCGATTTTCAATGTTTACTTTACAATAAAGTACCCGCTACTGCTCTTTCCATCATCAAGCACAACTTGTTTTGTATGTCAATCTTTGGTTAAACGAAAGACATTCAAATACAATTCATGTGAGTGAATACCGTCCATTCATGTCCTGTGCCTCTATTATTCTGAGGGAGTGATTCAGATTTTCCCGCCATTGTACGGTCGTGTCGCCTCAGTGCGCATTACGTAATCGCCAAGTTCATGCAGTGCCATCCTTCAAGGCACCATTATCATCTCGAAGTGTGTCGGGTTTAGTGAAAAAGCCCGATTTCGCAAATTGTATAGCTTTTTAAAGAAATTATAATGAATAATTGTATACTTTCTATAGTGAACTAGCATCCAAGCTGGGGCGTAAGGGGCGCCCGGGGGGAGGGGCGCCTCCTCTGCACGTGTTTTGAGAATAAGACATTGAATAATAGGCTCAAGTTTTTCATCTGCAGACCACATCCTCCTCTCTTTTCCCTCCCCTTTTCATGATGTCCCTCATCCTTTTCTGCTCCCTCTCCTTTTTCCCTTCTCTCTTTCTTATCATCTTACTTTTCTTTTTTTTATATCACGTTCTCTCCTTTTCCTTTGCTTTCACCCCCTCTCTCTCTCTCTTTCCCCCATCCTTTTGTGTCACATCTCCAACGTTCACAATACTTCTATAAAGGTTAGAACAGCAAGTTGACAGTACTTTAACCACATTTACTGGTCGTAGCACTCTTTCAAGGCCTTATCTTTCAAGAATCCAGCTTACACAAAGATAATTTGATGCTCATATATAAGGAAATATCTTGTTGCTGCTGTACACATTCTATTATTTGGGGTTTTCTGTTTTATTTGTTCTTCAGTTTGTTTTCAAATTTCTATTTGTATTCAGATGATTTTGGTGTTCAACGTTCTCACATGCAGTTTCAACTGCACAATATAACAAAATAAACACAGATTCCAGAAAAAGATTTAGTACATAAGAATTCCTTTATTATCATTCAATAGAAAAAAAAATACATTCAGAGTATTAGATGTATACAAATTTCACACAAAATGTTCGTTGATTATACTCTTCAATTTTGTGAACAAACAGTGAGTTTGCTCATAGGCAGCGGAAGCGGGGGGTGGGGGGGGGGGGACGTGTCCCCCCTAAATTTTAGGTGGGGGGACGACCCCCCCCTAAAATTTTTGGTTGAAAACCTTTTTTTTTGCTTCTCAAAAAAATTTTGTGGTCCCCCCCTAAAATTTTTGGCTTCCGCCGCCAATGAATTTGCTTCTTCCAAAGTAGTAGAACAGTGTACACTGCAATCAGAATTATCAACCTTATTAACAAAAATGAGGGAGAATCAGAGAAAGAAAGAGATTCAGGGGTGGGGGAGAGAGAGGAGGGGGGAGAAGAGAGAAAAGGGGAAAATTACAGAAGGGAGAAAGAAGGAAAGAGAGGGAGAGAATGAGAGGAAGAGAGAGAGACAGGAGAAAAGGAGATGGAGGGGAGAAAAAAGGGAAAAACAGAGAATAGGAAGGAAAGAGAGAGAGAGGGGAAGAAAATGGGAGAGTAGAAAAATACATGGAATGCAATTTTTTGCATGAGAATGATGGGAATATTAACTTAAACAAAGCAGAAAATAGGGTTTATTTGTCCAAAAGCAATAGTAAAAAAGAGATATTTACAACCTCAGTCTTTGCTAAATCACAATTCATGTGATATTATTACAATTCCTCATATCTTCAATATGGGGGAAAATATATCTACTAGTAATTTTAATTACTTTTTGTATAAAAAAAGGAGTTCTCTATCGTTAATTGCAAACAAAGATTCTCATCTCTTACACTTCATGTTAATAAACATAGAGCACATTTGATGCAATTAATATATATATTTTTCTCAATCAATAATTTCCCACTCCCAAAAGGTATATCCTTATTCTTCCAATACAAAACAAACAAAAAGCAGCAGACTTTTAAGTTAAAAACCAATTAATATAAATGTAATTCATGTTAGATGCTATACATCAAAAATATAATTAACAATGCACTCATTATCAGAATATATTTTGCCCTTTAAAAACTACTTATTTCATATCAATTTCAAATCAAATATTTGTATCTATTTCAAATGTCGTTATAAGGTTGTTTTTTTTATTATTACAGGTATATATTATTCAGGATGTAAGTATACTATAGTCTTACATGAATCAATGAAAATCACAATAATTTTTATGTACAAGTCCATGATATAATGCCGCTGAAATCAATGCCAAATTTTAGGAAAATAGGTGCTTTATATACACAATGTACAAAAAAGGTATGTGATTAATACTCACAAAAGAAATACCCATAGAGCGATTGGCAAAATACTGAATTAAAGAAGGTCTTTAGTACGAGGAAGACGATACAAAAAAAAAGAAAAAAAATCACTTCAACAAACCTTTCGATGACCTTAGCATTTTGCAAAACTAGCCACAGAATTCCCAAGTTAGCCATTTCAGAACATATTTTCTTTGCATTGATAAATAGAATGGATACTAATTTTCTATTTGGCAACAATATATTTCTATTATTGCTCCAAGATCCAATTAATATATGCCATTTCTCAACACACTACACACGGGTTAAAATGTGTCTAAGAATTTTAACTTTGTTGATTGAATGCTATATTATTTGTTCGCTTTTAGAATACAATACACGTAAAATGATATATACCAAGCCAACAGAAATACAGTATGTGCATTATTTCTTTTCACCAGAAATATTGGAGGGTTCTGAATTGAATAAAAATCACTGTGAATAGCTGCCAGAAAAGGTTTAAAGCGCAAACAGTATTGCTTTATAAAAGTGGGGGGGGGGGGGTGGAGGATTTGTTGCGTAGCTACAAATTTGCATCTTACTTATCATATGCTTCAGTTATATGTGAAAGAAGCATACAACATAATAAAAATCAATTTTTTCCAAATGTATACAATACTTCACTCCCATGCTAAACTACTAAACTAATTTGGAAATCATTCTACACTCTATGACACATCCATTTACAAATAATACAGACGGCACACTTAGATGTTAAAGATAAAATAAAATACAAAGACCCTATTACATAGGAAATTATATATCATAAATGGTAAGATAAATATTCAAAAAAAAGATTAAGGGTTCCGTGACATTTGCTCTGGTGACAATTGCTCCGCTCTAAATTCCACACACCAATCGAATGACCAACTTCAACCCTGGGTTTAACACTATACCCTACCCTAAACCTTGACATAAAACCAAATTGCAACCCTACCTCTAAATCTTAGAAAAATAGAGCCTGGAGCGATTGGCGCAGGGGCTAATGTTGTGTCACCGGACTAAGGATAGTAGACTGTACTGCAGAAAGGAATGTATAACTTTGTTTTCCTGTAGATTGTTACAAAACTTCCTCATTCTATTTCATCTGATTTCATCTCATTGATATGGTGGAGCTTTTTGTGTGCTGTCGCATGCATGACCTTGAGGCAAAGTAAAAGTAGTCCATGACACAATGAACATACCAACGAGTAAAGCACTCCACATATGCAAATGAAATACATGTACAAAACAGTATGGGAATTTGTGTGCCCTTGACCATTTGGGGTACTTTTTTTTTTTATTAAAAAAAAGCGTGTTGTTGCTCTATTCACATACCCCTCCCCCAATTTCAGACATGACACGGATTCTAATCCTCATTCTCAACCAGAGACCCAATCATCATCATATCCACAACCCCATGTCTCTAGAGAAATTGAAACACAAACGTTCATCGAAGGACAAAATGTTTGTTGGCTCATTTGATTTAACTTCCACTAGCATAACTGAAGGGGGGGTGTCAGAGTCCCCCCTCCCCCAAGCACCCCCCTCATATAAAATCAGATTCCCATATTTCAATTATAAAAAGCACAAGCAATGATAAGTAATTTGTACATTAATAGGAATCAAATTAAATAACATATCATGAATATTATTATTTTTATTATTATTAAGTATATTTCATGATTATACATTTCAAAACATAAACCACCATTATGGCAAGATGGCTAAGGTCTCACTTGAGGAAATCTGTACATATTTTTTCTTTATCAAATAAAATATTAAAGGTAAGAGAAATTAGTTGCGCCAGCAACTATTTCATGAGAAAGTCTTTAAAATCAAGGTTCATTGCCACCATACTATCATTGATCTAGATCTGGTACATTGAAATAAACTTATCTTTGTGAAATCATGAACTCTTAGCAGAAAAACATAATTCTGATGATAACCAACACAAGAAAAGCATATGTGGGGACAGTTTATTAATATTGCTCGGAAAAATACCTGACATTTTATGGAATTCTGTGCTTATTTTGCTCATTTCTCAGCAATTACACAGTTTTTACCGAGTCATTATTATTTTAATATTGTTTAAAAAATTATACATACAATCACTTGGGTGGTCATTTCATTGGATTTTGTTCAAACTCATTTTGAGATCGATACCACAAATGCAGGTTCCCATTGCCATTTCTCCACAATCAATTTGAAAACCATCTATACTGTATAACGATTTTATTCAGGTAATATATGCACTACTAATAGTCACTAAGAAAGAAATGTTGGCTTTTTTTTACACCTTTGCATTTCATCAAGTTTAATTCAATATTTTCATGATTTCATCTGCTTTCATGGATAGAAGTGCATAAAGCTTACATAGTACTTTTTTTTTTCTTTATATGCATTTTATATTCTATCTACAAAAAATATTTTCACTGCATCAAAAAATTTTTACATGTATCGATGATACTGTATATGAAAATAGAGTAATATCAACCATGTTTGCATTCATTTGACTTACAGATGTGCAGTTGGAGTATGTGATTTCAGCTTTTGAATATATGAAATTCTTTTTACATTCCCCAATGGAATAACACACACCCAGAATGTATTACATGACCCCTTTTTTTATAGATTTTATCCTATTTCTTCGAAAAGAGCGAATTCCATTCTTTTCAAAAGGAAATCAAACGATCATTCATTATTCTGAGCATCTTGGAAACAGAAGAATTTCACATCAGAGCAGTCTTACAACCCAGACATGATGCTATTAAAGTTATCCAGCGATATCTTGCGATGATGCCTTCTCCGGTCTCGACCCTTGACCACTTACTTTTAAACCCTTATTGAAAACACAACTTTTCATTCATCTATAGCTCCAGCAGGATGCAACTGAAGTAAACCACAAAAACCTCCAAAAAATCGGCCTTCCTCTGAGGGTTCCATGACATTTGCTCCGGGGACGATTGCTCTGCTACAAATTCCACACTTACCGATGACTAGCTTCAACCCTGGATTAACACTATACCCTATCCTAAGCCTAACCCCAATCTCAACATAAAACCCTATAGCAACCCCAACCCTAACTCTTAATTCTAGATGAAATATTTATTTATTTATTTATTTATTACGTCTTATTTTACCAGGGTGACTCTGTCAGTGGTTCAAACACTGTTATACTTAGAGGCCCTGGAATACAATAATAAAAAATACATTAGAAAACAATTACAGAACATGCACATAAAACTTATTGTCATCTACATATAGTTCAGTGGAGTGGAATCAGCAACCACATGGTGTCAGGCACGTGAGCAAATAAAGCCCGGAGCGATTGTTGCAGGAGCAATTGTCTCGGGAGCATTTGTCGCAGGAGCAAATGTTGTGTCACCCTTTTGAACCATACCCCTAACTTCTACCAAGTCATGAATAGGCAAATGAGGTAAACTCCAAATGTCCAAATCAGAATCGTCTCTGGTTCTGACAGAATCTGTAACATTGCCCATCTTTGGCCTTTTCTTAAACCCTACCCCAATCCTTGTTTTGATATAGAATATGTCCACATCAGAATCAAGTATGTTACTGACAGGATCTGTTACATCTCCCATCTTTCTTAATCCCTACCCAAAATCCTTGGTTGATATTGAAGATGTCCCTACCAGAATAGTCTACAGATCTGAAAGGATATGTTACCTCTCCCATCTTTGTCCTTTTCTCAAACCCTACCCCAAATCCTTGGTTTGATACTGTTAGATGTCCACATCAGAAACATCTCTAACAAGATGTCATCAAGATCATAAAGAACATTTCTCCTCTTTGGCCTTTTTTTATTTATCCCCAATCCTTGTTTTTGTGCAGATGATGTCCACATCAGAACTGTCTATAGCTCGGACAGGATGTGATCCAGTTCGTCCAGTAACATCTCGGCGTGCTGAGACTGGAAGATGAGGGCGGGGCGGAGACGAAGAGACTGCTTCCCACAGGTACCCAAGATGAAACCTAAAGAGGGGGGGGGGAACATCATAAACAGCAGTAAATCTGACGAATACCAAATACTCTGGGATGGTTGCTGACGTGTCATGAGAACGTTATGGCCCAGTGGAATCTCAGCCATGGGGTAATTTCCTTCCGCAAGAAATTGAACCGCAATGTGCTGCAATCAACCCAGGTAATGTAAATAGAAACCGGCAGGACAAAATTCCTTTAAAACAAAATGCCGAAATCGATTGCAGAGCTTAGCCGGGGTAATATAGGAGCGGCTTGACCACCTAACAAGGTGGATACGTGCGCTATACAAATATCCTATATCATTATTATCATGATCCAAGGGATAAATAAGTGCATAGACATTTGATCAGAGCCGTGGAAGAGCCGTGGTGTAGTGGTTCTGACCCTCGCCTTGTAAACAGAGGGTTGTGTGTTCGAATCCCACCGCGGTCTAGTGTCCTTTGGCAAGGCGTTAATCCACACTTTGCCACTCTCGACCCAGAGGCTAAATGTGTACCTGATAGGATGCCAAAGATATTGTATGTTTGATTTTGCCAGCGCCATAATGAGGCTGCAATGAATGCTCCCCAGGGAGTGGAAATTGTGCACTTTTTGTGCGGGATTGAAATGAATCCAATGACCGAGGTAATAATATGCTGTAACACGCTTTGAGCCATTCTGGGAAAAGCGCTTTATAAAAATTGGCTATTATTATTATCATTATTATCATGTGGTTTAGGGTTTGAGGCCCCGTTGTACAAAGAGTTACGATTGATTGTAATCAAAGGAGAACACCCCAAATTGTCAAGAAATCAATGAATTTATGAATTTATGCATTCATATCTAGAATTTTTTTTGAACAAACATGCATTTCGTATGTTGACTTTGCTGGCTTGCCATAGTTACGATTGATCGGATCAATCGTAACTCTTTGTACAACGGGTGTTGCTAGTGTCCTTTCCAGAGACAAAACTTTACCTTCGTTTTTACACATGATTAACTCTTAGTATAAATTTACTCCTTGAAATGTAAGGGTCGGTTTACAAATGCACAGGTGAAAGGGTGTATGAAGATGTAGTGCACCTAGGAGTATGGATCATGGTGTAACAAACACAGGGCTTCCCGTTTGCTGGCACACATATTGTAAAACACTGAGCACATTCCGATAAAGTCATTGCTTCCTAAAGGATCAGAGTAAAACCCCCCTGGCATATCAACTTGCACTGGTTTTGTTCTAGGGTGAAATCTTAAAACAAAATCAAGTGCATTGCCTAAAATAAGGGCATATGATTAGCTCAAAACCAAGATGCAATTGATTTCTGGAGTTACAAATCTTCTTTCAACGGGCCCCAAAACAAAAGAAATGTGTTTAATCAAATGTTTCCCTTCTTCTGGTTACCAAAATCAAAAAGAATGGTAGAACATTCATACATCAAACTCATTGATAATTAATTAACACAATTCCTAAATCTGTCCGTGATGGCAGCTAAAGGAAATACATTTGTGCTGAAAAGTTGGTAAACCCCACCACGAAATGCAGTCCTTCATACCGAGTGTTGAATGTAGACAACACTACCATGTTCAGCGAGTCCCAAGAAACCAACTTTATAGAATTTAACATTTTATCACCTAGCTTCACAACCATATAAAACATGGCAGAACTTGAATACTTAAAATGTGTTCATTTCTGACGGGGTTCACTAACTCTTGAGCACCACTGCATAATGGCAGGAATGGGGGAGGAATTCCAGAAAGGTCAAGGGATGGTTTGAGGACTAAAAAGATAGGATCTATAAAGCACAAAATGGTGTGTTTACCTGCTTTCCTTCCTCTGGTTACGATATCAGCTGCAGTCTCTGGAGACGAGAGGTCCACAGCAATGAAGGTGCCCATCCCTCTCGCCCTGGACAGGAACTGAGGATACTTGGCCTGGTATCAAATTGAAGCAAATCATTATAATGAGATTAGAGAAGTTATACAATAGTATTATATAGTATTATATAAAGTCTGTGGACTGAAAACATTAATAAAAGGAACTGAGCACTTCGGGCTGGTATAATCTATATTATCAAGCTTCGTAATGAGAATAGCAATTTAGAATCATCCAGTAACTCTTTTTAATACTGTATTTCAATGCCTTTAAACTCGGCAATGCAACATATACCTGTACGCCCAGAATCCAAGCTACCTGTGAGAGATACGATTTTTGGACGATGATGTTAAAAGTTGGTCCTGGACGTAAATAATCATACCTGATTGATACTGTCTGTAAAAGCTCAACTACCCCCCCCCCCACACACTTTCAAAACAAGGTTCTGACCTGCAGCTCCTCCAGTCCGCTCAAGATGATCTTGCCAGAGTTCTGGACCACTTCCAGGAGATTGTCCTTCTTGATGGTGTCTACGATCGCTTCCAGCATTATCAACTTGGTGGGCTCCCCCATCCAAGTATTGAACACCTGGTACGCCTATAAAAAAAAAAAAAATTGGATCATGGTCCCGTAAACATCTTTCCCCAGTAGAGGGCCTCCTGACTCGCAATCCCTAACACAGCGGATGGAAGATGAGTGGATTGGCACTGGGCTAGGGATTGGGATTCAGGAGGCCCTCTAAGTTAGCTTTGGGAAAGAAAGCTTCCATACATCAATGTCCAATCTGTACTGACGGCACAGAAAAGTTGTTAGCGCTAACAGTGCACTAACAGAGTGTCACAACCGGTAATGTGGCAGCGATGCCTAATGTAACAACAATACATTACTTACACATTCAAATTAATGTTTTGACTTCACAATCCGAAAGATGTGACTGGGCTTACTGTTAGTGCTATGTTAGGCTAACAACATTTCTGTGCGGTCAGCACTGGACTATAGGGGTTCTTGCTTATCCCCTCAAGTCTCTCTCTCACGCATGTCTAACAGCCTATTGCACACAGCGCTTGTGATCTCATGCTGAGTCATGGAAAAGACTTTACGTAGCTGGTCTCTGAACTTGGCATCTCTGTAAATATAGTACAATAAATATCATCAAATTATGAAAATCATTAAAAAAATATTTCACAAATATTTCAATGAATGTTGAAATTTACCAGCTTAGGAGCAAACTCTGGCTTGTAGTAGTAGCCTCCCGTGATGAGTTTCTTGGCAAACGTGACGACGTCGGGTGCCTCTGGCAGGTTCCACTGCTCATGGGCCCAAATAGTCCCAGCTATACCTCCTCCCGTCTGCACTTCATCCACCACAAACGCTGCTCCAGCCTACAAATTCAATTTTCGGGTTTAATCCACTGATTATTTGATTATTGCATTAAAGATTACAAGAACAAGAGATATAGAATACAATTATAGAATACAATTTGAGGACATATATTATTGTTGTGAGCATATTGTCACAATGCCTAAGATCTATGAATTTTGCAAGCAGGTATGAGAGCCAAGATATAGTTTTATTACAATAATCCATTTTTTAAATAAAAATATCGTTACATTATTTCTTTATCTTTCGTATAATTGTTGAAAAATCGAAGGAAACTTATGTAATCAGCTCTTTAAAATACGCTAGCTGTCAATTTAGAGCACAGAGCAAAACTCTTCACTTTGAGGCAGCCCTAAAAAAAATGAATTGTATGCAAACAATATGCTTTGCCACTGAAGAATATATATGCATAATAGACTTTGAGGAATGTTTGTGATATGAGTCTCTAAGAATTCATCAGCTTATTTCACACTCCAATCACTCACAACTGCATGAGAAGAATATTTAAATTTATATTTACCATCAATGCATAGAGAACGAATGCAAAAAACATAAGAAATATGGTATGCAATACATAGACAAAATTCTGACATTATTGGATTCTCATAATTTCAGCACTGATGTTATAATTCAAGTTAAACCTAGCTTCAGAATCTGGGCCCTGGATCCTTTTCCATAAACATTTGTCATAATTACAAATGCAGAAACTCTATAACAAATTGGCTATCAGCCAATCAGAATGAAGGATTTCAGTAGCTTTTAACCATTATTGCACATTTGTTACTGGAACAGATTTCATGAAATGGCCCCCTGGAGTGTTACCTCTTTGAGGATCTTCTGAAGTTGAATGAAGAAGTAAGGCGTAGCATGGTGATCTCCTCCCTCAGCTTGGACCGGTTCCACGATGCAAGCGGCGACAGGTTTACCTTTAGCTGCATACTCCGCTATCTTATCTCTCACCTAAAATAAAAGACACAAGAAGCTGGCGATTAATCAATGTGACTGTTCATTATTATGTTATCTTTCTTCAAGAAGACACAACCAATATATTTTCTGATTTGATGAATTTGAACAGCCGATACAGGTTCCACGATGCAAGCGGCGACAGGTTTACCTTTAGCTGAATACTCCGCTATCTTATCTCTCACCTAGAATAGAGACACAACAAGCTTGTGATAAGTGCAATATGCGTAGGGCTTACTGGCTAAATGCGCATTGCTGCTGCACATTTGATGCGCGTTTGTGGGATTTCGCTTTTTGCTTTCAATAATTCTTTCTCATTTTCATAGATAAGCATGGAAAAATTTATTATTGTTCCAATTTCCACTAACTACCCCGGCATTGTACAACACAAATAAAAGAATACTCTTATTCGTGCAATGATGCAACATTTCGCATTTGGTGAAAGAAAGAAACACTCTACTCTATTCAACGAGGCATAGCCAAGTTGAATAGAGCATCATAATTTCATCTAATGTGAAATCTCGCACCATCGCACTCATGCCTGTTCGGTATTTGTATATTAAGAGCTTACGTACCATCTGCAAGCATCTATCCTCCTCTACCCTGTTCTCCTGTTCATACTGGTGTAGTGGATACTTGAGAGCTGGGAAGTCTGATGCAGGCCAGTCAAGGGATGGAATGTCCACCTTGTGGATTGGTTTAGAGTGGGTCAAAGACAGCATCCCTACAAACATAAAAACAATTTCATCATCAACTCTAGTTAATCTTAAACAAAATACTCTGACACTATTATTTTAACTATGGATTTCAAAAAGTAACACAAATCTTTAACAGTAGATTCTATCTAAAGTTATCATCAATTTTGACAATCATAATTACAATGGCTTTCTTGAGCATCAAAGCATGAGAAAAGGGCCAAGTAAAAAATAAACACACAATGTATACAATGTAATATTTTAGCACAGAAAACAAAACAAAAGAAGAATACAAGATTTTTGAGGGATAACCAAGACTAGAATCTAATCAAAATCTGAAAATAATTTAAAAAATACAACTACATTCTTGATAAAAGACAAACAAAATAAAAATACATTTTAACTTTTAAAGGCCCCCCATTTTTATACAAGAATTAAACAGAATAATTCAATAATTATTAACAGAAAAATTGTACATACAGTACTGACATCACTTTTACAAAATTCTAATTATATTGTAGAAAGAATATATTATCTTGTTTCGAAATGAAACAAATGATGAAAGTAAATCAGAGTTATATCAAAGATATAATTTATCAGACCATGCCAATGGCATTAGAGCTTAAAAGGAAAGTGGTCAAATCATTATTTCCCATTCTGTATAATAAATAAATTGAACAAGCTAAAAAAGTTTAATACTGCCCATCTTGAATATTGAGATGACCAGTGATTTGATCAAATGTTCAGTGTTTAGGTGGTCTGACTTTTCTATATCTGTTCAAATAATATATTGTTTTTCAGCCTGGAGTACCTCTTTAATAATAATAATAATACTACTAATAATAATAAAGGTATATTTACCAAGGGTAGCCACTTCAGTTCCGAAAACTGTTCTCCCAGCGGGCCCTGCTATTATTACCCGGCTAAGCTAGGCTACCTATTCGGTGCACACTGCTTTTTTGAGGAATTACTTCCTGCCGGTACCCATTTACCTCACCTGGGCCGAGTGCAGCACACTGTGGATGAATTCCTTGCTGAAGGAAATTACGCCATGGCTGGGATTTGAACCCACGACCCTCTGTTTCAAAGTCCGGAGACTTATCCACTGGGCCACGACGCTCCACAGTTATTTATAAACATATAAATAACAGAATGGGGGTTATAATGGGGTAAGAAAGAGATGAAACTTGGAAAGAAATAGTAAAAATCCTTACCAATAGTTCTACCATGGAAAGCACCATTAAATGACAGGATTGAAAGATCTGGCGCACCTGGTAACTGAAAAAATCAAAGCATATTTATTATATCAAAATATTAGTTGTTCAGGAAGGAATAGGAATATGGTTTATTTACTGATAATAGCAGGCTGTAGGCTGAATTACATTCAATTTACAACATAAAGAAATACAATCGAGAAAATAGATTTACCTTTCAGTAATACATTCAGGATAATAAATGAATCAAAATATGATTTAATGATATTAAATCATATGACAAAGAGAAAAAGGAGCTAGCCAAATATGGGAAGCAAAATACATGTACATAAGCTTTTAGATCCTTAATTAACTTGGCTTGTACAATACTCGTCATCCTAATGAAGAGTAATTCTATGTTTAAATGTAATATTAAAATCAATTAAAATCATATCAATTTGCCTGGTTAAGAGTTCTTAAAGAAATAAACCAGTTCAGTCCCGTGTGAATCAATCAAATTCCCCAAATTTATAATTAGAGTTGAATTCAACATAAGTTTTGAATGAAAACTACACAATTTCAGTCTAAATCCATTCACTTTGATACAATATAGAAATGAACAATAAGTATAAGATTTTATTCAATTAAAAGAGGAAATCAATCTTACTTTAAAATGAAACCCAAAATCTAGTACAACATAATATCATCAATAAATACATCAAAATAAATCAACTTATACCCAAATCTGATTCCCCAGTATCAAAGATACTACAAGGGGAAGATACATGTAGGACACTTCGACGATTTTTTGAAACGCTCGATTAATGCTTATGGGGAAGGGCGCCTAACAGCGTTGAGTAAATAAACCTTCGCATAACGGCACGCGACTGTGTATAAAACATATGGGGAAAATGAGAGAGGGGAGTTTGGAGAGGGCTCAAGGGTGGCGCATGGGAATAATTCCACGTTTTATTACCCAAAAAACCTCTGAAATATATTCATCTCAAATTGAAGGGGGAAAAAATTGAAGAAAAAAAATTTGAAATGTAAAAATCGTCTATTCCTTCAACCCTTCACCATTTCTCTCATATGTTTTGTACACAACCATCTCACGATACGCAAAGGTAAAAAAGGTCGTTACTTACTCAACGCTGTAGGGCGCTCTTCCCGAGCGTTTCGTTACACGGTCTATGTACTGTCCTATCTTCCCCTTGTAGTATCTTTGCCAGTATTAAGTACCACCTCTTCAAAGTTGGGCTTCTTCAGGTTCGAATTTCTGTATCATCATCACGTCATCTCTAATACGTTTGCTTATTACAGATTTTATTTTACCAATAATGAATCAAATATTCATATAAAACTCACAAAAATATTCAAAATTTGTTTGATATCATATTATAGTTTCAAAATACGATTTGATGAATTTTAATAATAGATTTTATACCAATATCTACAATTGTCAAAATGGCAAATTATAGCAAATTTACCAATTTGAATAAAAAGGAAGAAAAGGGTGTAAAATTAATCATAAAAATTCATGAAATCATATTTTGAAACTCCTAATATGATATCAAACGCATTCAGAATGATATTTTTAAGATATATGTGCATATTTGATTTAGTTTTGGTAAAATAGAATCAATATGAAAATGTAGCTCGTCACTGAAGTCGCAATTTTGAACTAACCCCGCAAAAATGGCAATTTCCATTCAAAGACTAGGAACCTGAAGAAGCCAAACCTTGAAGAGGTGGTAATGCATACTGGAAAATTGGACTGGGCTATAAGTGGATTCATTTTTATTATCCTGTATTTTTTTATGATATCATGCTGGGGTTTCATTTTCTTTTAATTCAATCTTTTCAAAAGAAAATTGCACATTGCAAGGTCAGTCTTAACAATGGGAGCAAACATTCGGCATCACATGAGGAGATTTCAGATATCTCACAATACACGCATTCTGAGACATTGTTTTCGGAAAAAGAAATGCAAACAGCTACCCTGGACAACTAACAACCATTCTGAGATCATCCAGGGCCAGCAATAATCACATCAGCATACACACACACCCACCCACACACCCTCACACTCTTAACACCACACCCCCAGTTTAAAAACCAGTACCCGCCGCACAGGGGCGGATCCAGGATTTTCCACAAGGGGGGGGGGGCACATTTTTCCCCAAGAAAAATTTGACAAGCCAAAAAAAAAAGAAAGAAAGAAATGTTTTTAACTAAAAATTTATGGAATGGATATTTCGTCCCAGAAAAAAAAATTACAGGCAAAAATCCACCAGTGCGGCCACACAGAAAAGTTTTTAGCGCCAACAGAGCAGTGACAGTGGACGGGCCCAGTCACAGTTTTCGGATTGTGATGCCAAACATTGAGCCAAGATGTAAATAATGCATTGCTGTCACATAAGGCATAGCTGCGACATTACCGGTTGTATCAAGGGCCTCGAATGGTTAGCGCTAACAACCTTTCTGTGTGGCCGGTACAGAGCAGGTCTACACATTAGTATTGTGAAAACAATTTCGATTTCAGGTTTTAGTATACAGTGTAGTTATAATAACTGCCACAATACAAATGACATTATTTAAGTAATCCTACGTTTTAACATCAAGTAAACTTGGTATCCCATTTCAGGGCCCCATCTGTCAAAGAGTTATGATTGATCCGATCAACCTCAAGTATATGGAAATCCATCAACATCATAATTTTTTCAGGAAATTTGCACAATGAGCTAGGTAAACACGGAGAAGCACACTGAATTTTCAAGAAAACTATGAATGTATGAATAGACATCATATCTAGAAAATGTTTTGAACAAATATGAATTTTCGAAGTTGATGTTGCTGGTCTTCCATAGTTGTGGTTGATTGGATCAATCGCAAGACTTTGTAAGACGGGGCCCTGAACTGTTTTTTCACCTTCCATGTTTTAGCAAGATATGTGTAACTTTTACAACCAGCCCAAGTTAACGCACATCTCCATGCTATAATTTTTCTTTCCAACTTTGAGTTTTATACTCATTGTTACAAGGTTGAAGTTTAAGAATTCGCTTTTAAGCAGGCTCTCTTTTAATAGCAGTGTTGGAGGTCTCAAGACTGGTCTTGCATTCTTGAGACCAGTATATTTCGTCTTGGTCTGGTCTTGACTACAGCACTGCTCTTTAGCTCAATCACAAGGGCTCACCCCAGGGAATAATTGTTCTGTTATCGCATCGCAATTTGCTCCACATTTTTAAAACTGCTACACAAAAAAGTCTTCTTTTAAATAGCAGATTTTTTATAGGAAGGTACAGAACATAGTTGAGAGTTTTTTTATTATGACCAAAAATGCCAATCCAATTCAGTAACCAAACTTATTACCTACACCCCACCTTTTAAGTCACTTCTTTGCCCAATTTGATCTTGATTTGAAGAAAATATCCCCACTGGTTTTGGGTCCCAAATAAAATTTATCTAAGTAACAAAATATTTGTTTTCTGAAAACAACAAGTAGAACCTGAACACAGAGTGCACATATGCTCTAATGTATGATGCTTGAAAAACATGAACAAAGTAAAATGTAGATTTAACCCAGATTTTATGCTATGTATGGACATTCAAAGGATTGTGCAGTTCCCATTAGGTGGTTTCAGACCGCCTCGAAGTTCGCCAGTTCCAGGTATTCTCTGATCGGGAAATTTACCCCGATCAGAAAATACCAGGTATTTTGGCGGTGTGAAAGCAAACTACGCGTAATATCCCCGAAAGAAAATACCCGATAAATAGTAGGTACTTGGCGAAATTACGAGAACTTTCGCGGGGATTTTTCCAAGGTCGTGGGTATTTTGGCGGTCTGAAAGCAAATTACGGGAACTTTTAGCCCAGCGTGTCGTTGGGTGCGGCGCCGTGCATGGGTTGCTGCTGGGCTAGTAGTTTTGAATCTCGCGCCTTGCCTGCTTATTAGACCATACTGCGCATGCTCCTAACTTCAGGAATTTATCCCGAAGTGTATGTTGCGGGGCGGTCTGAATGCAGGAATAATTAATGGGTATTTTTTAGCCTAAAAATGTTCTCGTAATTTAACGGGGATTCTTGTGATCGAGGCGGTTTGAAACCACCTAATGTCACTTCAGACCGCGAATTGTTTCACTTTAAGCATATCTTATGCCAGTAAGCACTCAGATAATTAAGTAGATTTACTTTGAGATAAAGTAAACAAGATAAAACGAAACCTGCCCATACAATTTGACAGAAGTTGCTACTTCTTTAAAGGAAAGGGTCACCAAAATAAAGTTGTCTTTGTTTGCAAGTTACAAGAATACTGATTAGAATAATAGGGAATGGTAAAAATAAGCACCAAGGGCTGAGTATCACAAAAATGTGTGATTACTGCAAATTTCAAAAAATCTGATTGGTTGATAGCTGGCATGGTGAGCAATATACAAATACAACAATGATCTTGATAGGGTCTTTGCCATCTTGTGATAGATTGCAAATCTTTCTGTCATGTGATAAAATAAAAATGTGTTCCCTATTAAAATAGCAGACTCAACCCCCCCCCCCCAAAAAAAATACACATGACTATATTCAAGGGAAAATAGGACAAGATCCATTTGAACCAGTCATACAGGTACATAATTGTAAGTTTAAATTTTTAAATAGGTTTTTAATTTGTGACATCATATACGAGCAGCTGCCCCATATGTTATGCAATATAAAATGTATCAATTTCAATTTTTTTTAAGGTTCATGACGACTAAAAACTTTCTTCCTTCATGAGTGGGTGTGAAAAGATTTGTCTGTTGATAATGATATACTAAAGATACAATAAAACCCAATTAAAATATTTTTTGAGAAAATTACATTTCATTTAGTTTATAGAATTCAAAATAAATGTGAAGCTGCTCGTATGTGACGTCACAGACTTTAAAAAATAAAATTCTAATACCTATTAAAATCTTTCATGGATTTTCTTCGAACCTTCCCAAATATTTCTCATTATATTTTCTGCTATTTTTTACCAAAAAGATTTTGTTAGGGTGAACTTCCCCTTTAAGTGGTCTCTAAAACAGATCTGACTGTCCTGTGAAACCCTTCCTGTTTGGTAATGTGTTCTTACCTGATTATGCATGGCTGAATCATATTCCTCCTGTGTTGGCATCGCTCCTCCTCTGGCTTTGGTCTAACAAAACAAATAAACAAACAAACAAATCTATTTACTTCTACAACTACAAGTTTTATTTTAATCGATCAAATATATTAGTGCAGTTTTTAGATCAAAGTGATTTAAGAAACAAATATTATAGTAATGTATATTTTTATGACAATCATTCTATGTGAATTCAATGTTCATTAGGGCTATTTTCAGTACCACTCATCATCATCATTATTATTGTCATTATCAATATAAATATCATTACTATGACTATCATTATCATTATTAATATCATTATTGATCATAATTGTCATCATCATCTTCATCATCATCATCATAATCTTCATCGTAAATCATCTTCTTCATCGTCACCATCATCATCGTCATAATCTTCATCATCATCATCCTCAACATGATGATGGTGGGGACAATTATATGATTACAATTAACATCATTACTCTCATCACAAAACTGTGACTATTGATTATTAGTTTTATTACACTCACCCTATATTGTAGGAAAGTTTGCTTGAGCGCGTTCTCATTTGAGCACGATCCGCACATCATAGTCTGAACGCATTCCAAACCCTTGGGTGCAATCTAAAAACAATACGTCATTCATATCAAAATTTCATCATCAATATCAAAGACAGACTTTACACAAGATTACTTTGCTTTTATTACGTCAAAATCCACAAAGTCTGTTGACCTTTTTTTTCAATTCATAGATGGATAATTAAGGAAAAATAGATGTACTGCACGGTCTGCACCACTGCATGTATCAGTCAAAGTTATTGAGATGCTTACTGCTTATCGTATGACAAAAGAATAAACTTTGAATCGTAATTATGATTCTTATAAATGATTTTTACCTTAAACAAGGCAAATTGAATTCACTGTAGTTAAGCATCAATTGCAAAAATTAACCAGAAAAAAAACTTTTGGAAAGAATGTGCCCTACATGGTAGGCCTATTTTAGACAACCTCACTATCAAAGCCTACCACTATATTAATCTACATTTGCCGATGTTCCCTACCCAGGAGTTTATCTGGTGACCACAAAAATGCAATATTCAATGAACTTTAACGAGTCCATACCCAGTTTTAGACTTTCCAGTACCCTGGACTGGCTTGCAGGCACACAAAAAAATTCACTTCCAAGGGCCACTTTTCACAACCTACTGCCTAAATCTGAAACATTGGATATAAGCTTTAACATTGCAGTGAGTAGGAATTATTGATTGTTTTTCTTCATTTTTTTACAAGAACCCTGTCTTACAAAGAATTGCGATTGAGCCAATCAACTGCACCTATGGAAAGCCAACAACATCATCTACATGTACAAGCATGTTTGTTCAACATATTTTCTAGATAAATTTCTTGAAAATTCAGTGTGCTTATTTTCATTTACAAAGGACACTTGAGATTGATCTGATCATACATGTATCAGAGCTCTTTGTAAGACGGGGCCCAGGTCTCTTTTGAGCATTCTGAGGGCAGAATCGCCCCCTAGCCCCCATTTACTTTTTCTCTGCTGGCTAGATGACATTTCACGGACCTGTACCTTGTATTGCATACTTCGTAGAACTTATAAAAACCTGTACCAAATTTCACACAAAGGCCAATTCACAGTAGAACAACTTTATCACTCTAAAAATAACCACAATGGATTTCGTTTATCTAAACATTGAAACGTAGAAGTATCACACGTATGAATGAATCATATGACGCCATAAAAATGTTGAAGAATACTCATTATCAATCCATTCTGATCAAATTATAAACATCATTGAACCAATCATGAGTCAAAGTCCATAGAGGGGCTTTTCATGCTGGGGCGTTGTTCCTGACCAAACGCATGACATGCTCGATAACAAACCCATTGATTAAACATTTGATCAGTTGAAATTGCTATTGTGTCAGAAGGTTACTCTGATAGCCAATTGAAATAATGAATAGCTCAGCATTTTTTCTAATTCAATGTTTTGCCTGCTGCAACTATCATAAAAAAGAGACCGGTTCTGAAATGAATTCAATTAAATCATGTTATATGGCATTTCTATGTATGCATTTCTTCTCCATCGAGTACAGTCCTCTTTAAGGAGTATACCCGTACTTGACTATTTCACGCTTCATGCTGTATAAAAGTTTTATTGAACTTTTTTTGTATTTTACATGTTTCTTTTGTGAATGGAGAATAAATGTAACATAATACATTGACTTTGACAAGTTTGAAACTGCTCTTGAAAACCTAAGACATTCCCTAAGGATTATCAGATTTCGCAACAAGTTAATGTTATGCATTACATTGAGGCTCATTAAAAACAAACTCATTACGGTACATAAATCATTAACACATGTTCAATGTACTGTAGATTCTTGAAGTAATGTGCACAAACTGTTAACTTAACTCCAAGTACATGTGCATTAACAAGTAGGTCTACCTGTGTATTCTAAAAGATAGAACAGAACATTTATCTTGGGGTGTGTTCAATGTCGGTTTCCAAATTTAAACGGCAACATGAATCATGACTGATTACAAAACGTGGATATGATGAGAAACAAAAGGTGTGTTCAATGTCCTCCATTCTCAGTCGAAAAGTAAACGTCTTTCAAATCATGATTCGGAGGAAAATTCAACACGTTGAAAAAGATGCATTAATTTCTACCTCAGATTTCACGACAGTGAACACGACTGCGTTTTGAAACGTCTTTAAATTTGCTCTTGCGGTGGAAGCCTATACACAAGCAGGTGCCAAATTGACTTTTCTTGTGATGGGTCAAACTGTGCAATAAAGCTACGCTAACGAAAGCGGGGAAGTTTAAAGACGATCAACATATAAACAGCTTTAAATTTCTGACACTGAACGATGCACAGCTGACAGTTGATTGTGTTTTGTGTTTCGTAACACACCCTCAATGTCCTTTTTTATGATCTCTAATTTGCCCCCACTAACTTACAGATAGCAGAGCTTCCTCCATCCGTCCAGGATATTCCCCAGGTGGAAAGACTCCAAGGGCTGACCGGTTTATCATTGACGTCTGAAACAAGTTTTACAAAGAGAGAAAATACATATTTTGTTATTGTGACTCATAAAAGCTTTCAATCAAATGCTGAAGTATTCTTCATTTAAAAAAAGATGAATACTATAGGGGAAGATCAACCTTGTCTCCTGGTCCCTGGTATTTTAAATTGGTTTGATTTAAAAATAAAAATTAAAGAAAAAAACATTATTAAAGCAACTGACTTCTTGTTCTAGTAGACAATTGGTTCGATTAAAGTGTGTCAAAATTCATTGAAGAAAAACATGATTTTTAAACTTTTTTTTTTTTTACAAACAGCTTCTGCTGCTTCTCCATATGTCATGAAATTCCATTATTTTTTTTAATTTTCTTATTCAAATATCTTTAGTTGAATTTGAATTTTATTTCTTCCACTTTTACGGTAAACAACATAAGTGTGTACAAATGAAATATATTATTAAATAAACAGTTTCAATATTACTTGAATATTTGACATGAAGTACAGAATGTAATTAAAGTCACGGTGGGGAACCTAAATAAAACTAAAAGCTTGTAGAAAATTACGCCTCCATTAGGAGAAAAATATGTGAATCAAAGGAAGCAATGTGATTTGGAAAGGAATAAATGCTCGTAAGGCGATGCTGCACCAGCCTGAGTTTGCTAAATCTCGAGATTTTAGCCTGATCGGCACTCTTCGCGATTAATCTTGAGATTCAAGAAACCCTGTCTCAACCATCGCAAGAAGAACGATTTTTGCTCAAGCGAGACTTTGATGCATTATGGTGTGGCGCTGTGAATAAATAATCCTGAGTGCGTCTGCACCTGCCAATTAGCGGGATAATACATAAAATAGTGCACTATATGTTGCAAATAATCCCAAGTTGACTTGGGATTGCAATCTCGGGATTAATCCAGCGAACTAGCGCGATTGCGTCTCCATTAATAATCTTGAGATTGTTCAGATCGGGATGATTAGCCGGATCAGATATAGCGCGCTAATTTGAAAACTCGCGCTGGTGCAGATGGCCCTATAATATATCACACACAAAAAGAGAACACCTTATGATCAGAGGAAAAGGGTATAAGAGGTATGGAAAGAAGAAGAGAGAGTGGGATAAAATGAAGTGGGGGGAAGGGGTCAGCACTAGCGTACCTAAGGGGGGGGGCAGACTGCCCCCCCTGACGAGTCACATCTGATACAGGGGACGTGCCCCCCCTTTTGAGAAGCCAAATTAATAATTTGTAATGTAAAAATGCAATAAAAACAGAAGTGTACCCCCTCTTTTGAACCTGAAGACCTTTTTTTTCCCCTTTTTTTTTGCTTGTCAAATTTTTTTGTGGTAAAAAATCCTTTATTTGTGGTTGAAGACCTTTTTTTTTTTGCTTGTCAAATTTTTTCGCGGACGAAATATCCTCCAAAAAATTTGCCCCCCTTCTGGAAAATCCTAGGTACGCCAGTGGGGGTCAATAAAACCAAAACAGTATTTCTAGCAAGATCATATTAGGGAAAGCTGTTCACAAGTTACGAATGACCTAAGTCACTTTATGCACGACTGGTGACCCTTTCTTGTGCTAAATGATATAACCCTATGTAACTGATTCAGGACCTAAGAACAGGTTCCAGTCGTGCGTAAAATTGTGCGTAACTTTACAAACATTTTTCTGAAACACCATCCAGTTCGCCAAATTTTATGGGACTCAATAAAGTGCATACATAGTAGCATTTTCTGCAATCATCACCTAACTCTCAATTTTATGAACAACTCTGATGTGTAAGGGTATGGAATGTAAACTTTACATTCAAACAGAGCATGTTTAATAAATACGATCAATTCAAGTGTGCCCACCTCCTCTTTGCACATAAACTGGTAATGATACATTCAGCTTGATTTGTCTGGTTTAAAGCAGTTCTCAGACTGCCTTTTCAGCTGAGGGGTCATACAACCAGTAGGTCCATTATAAAACAAAGCAGAGGCAGACAGGATTTGATCTTTGATCCTAGTCTGTCAATGTCAGGTGACATGGGGGAGTTTCACAAAGATTTAAGTACGACTTAAATCACACTTAAATGCCGACGCGTATCTCAAATGCAACGCGCAATCTAATTGATCAATACGCAGTAGTGCGCATCCTCTCTGCATGATCTGACCAATGCGGTCATGGCTTTTATACCGCGCGCAACAAGGCATTTAAATGCGACTCTAAGTCATACTTAAATCTTTGTGAAACACCCCAGTGGTATAACATGTTTGCAAACCTTTTTGTCATCAGAGCTTTCGCTGACAAACCCCCACTTATCAGATGAAATTTGAACTGGAAGGAAAAATGGAACACCTCAAGGCAAAATATGAATACCGTTAAGAGGTGAATGGGTACCTGGTAGGAATTCATTCTTTGAAACGCAGCGCTGCGTAACAGTGCTGGTAACGGTGTCGGTAACTCCTTGGTAACGGCAGCTCTGCTAAAGCCAGGGTAATTATGCTGCATTACTGTTGAGTGCTTAGAGACTTCTGATAAAAGGAAAATTAAACCTTTGGAACAAGATAGCTTGTGCGAAAACGGAAAAATCAAAGAAACAGATCAACGAAAATTTGAGAAAAATTGAATGAATAATAATAAAGTTATGATATGAGCATTTGAAGTTTAGATCATTATAGTACTAGTAATGTAGATCCTCCCATTGGCAATGAGACAAAAATGTGTGATGTCACATGTGAACTGTTCCATTGCTATTAAATATACTTCACTTAAACTGCCTCTTTTATCACATCTATCAGTAGATCATGTATTTTTTCTATATGAGGACATATAATACAGATTTGCAAAGACTACACTATGGATATTAAAAGAGTTTGTTTCACCATGCGAAAGATTAAAAAGAGACATTTTGGGGGTATTTTGTAGTCCATCAAAGGGAAAGTTGTTCACATGTGACATCACACACCTTTGTCGCATTGCCAATGGGAGGATCTCCATAGCATTAGCGATTGCAATATTCAAATGCTCATAACTTTCTCCTTATTTGTCTGATTTTTCGAACTTTCTTTGATCTCATTCTTTGATTTTTCTGTTTCCAAACAAGCCCACTTGTTCCAAAGGTTTCGTTTTTCCTTTATACAGTGCGTATAAAAAAAAACGGGACCGATTTGAAAAGTCTATTAAATTTTTGTTTCAAATTATGATCTCTATATTTTGGTGTTAATAGGTGCTCTGAAGTCTTATCCTTCAAATGCCATTAAAATAATTTAGTTTCGTTCATGCTTGAGTGAACACGGAATGTTTTTGTCTGGGGTCAAAAAGGAGGCTTGCGCCAAAATGGCATAAAATGATAAATATGATGGTCGGACATCTTGCTAATTGGCAGACTTCCTCTTAACCTTTTCATTATCTTTGCCATTATTTTGAATTATGCGGTCAAAATTCATTTCCAAATCTACTTATTTGCTTGAATATTTCTGTTGTTGTTCCTTTTTTATATGTTCTCTTTTAGGTTTGAATATTCCTTCTTTAGGCAAGAACAATAAAAAAAAACCGAAGTATGGGAGAGCGTGTTTTTTTCCAAATCCTTTCATTGTCTGCTACAAAAGTTATAGTGCCTTTGAACAGTGGCATACTGATGGGTGGGGGCTCGGGGTGCTCCACCCCCCCCCCCCCCAATAAAAAAATCATGACCAAGAAAAAAAGTGGAAAGAAAAATAAAAGAAAACATAGAAAGTAAAATATAATATCCTTTTCTGAATATTATGTTAAAATCACAAAATTTGATATTTTAATAAAAAAGTGGAAATTTTTGCTTGCTCGCTGCACAAAAACTGTCCCTTTTTTTAATACGCACTGTATGGGCAAATACCGGTATTCTTATAATTAGAATGCAACATGACTGATGCCTTCAAACTTACTCAAAGCATCAAAAATGAATTATCGTAGCTTTTATGAAAACATGTTCAGGCCCGATAATAATTTTGTGCATTCATACCCACGCACAGAGCTACCAACCTGAACAAGAACATTTTCAGTATTTTCAAAGCTGAAAATCAGTATTTTGGTGAGGAAATCAGTATTTTGGCGAGGAAATTAGTATTTCCAAGAAATACCATAGGACACACATAAAACCGAAACTTAACAAACCAGTATTTTGCATGAAACCATCAGTATTCTTCTCATTTTTAGTACTAAATCCCAAAAATTTGTACTTATTGGTAGCTCTGCACACAAACTAGATGCTCTCAGGGTAAGTTCTCAGAGTTATGAGCATGCGCAATATGGTTTAAGTACATGTAGCAGGTGAGGAGCGATATTCAAATCGCTAGCTCAGCAAATCAACCAAAGCACCCTGCAGCGTCGCGGCAGCCAGCATATATACTCATTGGACGGGAAAGTTCTTGTAAGTTCTTTCACACTGTGAGAATAACTGTGACCTTGGAAAATTCCTCTGAAATTTCTCGTAATTTTCAACAAGTAGCCTACACTACAGTACCTACTATTTATCTGGGTTTTTTTCCCAGGAATATGAGTAATTTGCTTTCACACTGCCAAATATCCGTTATTTTCATGATCAGGAAATGCATGTACCAGGTAGCCGTTTCATAAAGCTGTTTGTAAGTTATGAGCGACTTTACAAATGACTGGTGATCCTTTCTTCAAGTAAATTACGAGCACCAAATTTTGTTGGTTTGGATTCAGCTCATAAGAAAGGGTCACCAGTCATTTGGAAATTCACTCTTAACGTATGCACTAGCGTACCTACGGGGGGGGGGGGGGCAGGCTGCCCCCCCTGACGAGTCACAACCCATGCAAAAGACGTATCCATGCCCCCCCTGACGAGCTTGAAGACCTTTTTTGCCCCCCTGACGAGTTTGAAGACTACTGTATGTGCCATTACAAGTTCACAATACAGTTCATTCTGCCTGGATTCACCTGAATAAAGATGAACAGCAGAGTACACGAACCAATATACACGTGATAACATGAACGTGGTGCGCTGCACATGACTCTCCCTAGATCAAGCAAAAAGAAAATCTTTTCAACAACAGATTATTCTATTCTACCATTCATGTTTCAGCCAGGTCTTTCTGAAACCTCGAAAATTCCTATGTGTAATCAACATTTTGCGCTGTATCATTTTAAAACCGTCTGCAAATTAGCCCAGCGCGGAGTTGGGGCCCAGGCGCCTTCTGAGCTAGCAAGTTTGAATATCACGCCTTGCTTGCTTATCACACCATACTGCACAAGCTCGTAACTTAAACAACTTTTTTCAAAGGGAAGTTTCGGGGGGGGGGGGGGTGTGAATATGGAAATAATTATCTGGTATTTTTTACCTGAAAAAGTTCTCTTTTTTCAAATGGTATGTTCATGGGGGCTGTGTGAATGTGGAAATAATCATTTGGGATTTTTTAATCTGAAAAAGTTCTAGCTATTCTATGGGGATTCTTGTGATCTAGGCAGTTTGAAACCCACCTATCATATTTTTTTGTCAGAGAACATTATGAGTAATTTGCTTTCATACTGCCAAAATACCTGTTGTCTTCTGATCAGTGTAAATTTCCAGATCAGAAAAAAAATGTACCCGGTCTTCGCAAACTTCAATTTGATCTGAAAAAGCTTTGTCCTTCTCATTCAGTGGTTTGGTAAGTTTTCACAATAGTATGTTACATGTATGTGTCGGAACGAGCTCACCACAATCCAGTTCGTTCTACTTGGATTCATATGAATAAAGATACACAATAGAGTGCACAAACCAATATACAAATCGTGCGCTGCACATGACTCTAACTAGATAAAGCAAAAAGAAAATCTTTTTTCAATAACAGAATATTCCTATTCCACCATTCAATGTTTTAACCAGGTCTTTCTGAAACCTCAAAAACTTCAATGTTTAATCAACTTTTTGCACTGTATTATTTTGAAACCGTCTGGGAATTATCCTCACTTGAACCAGATAGTAGATGAAACAATAAGAGACCATTCTATTAGACCATTCAGCCAGATATTTCTGAAACCTCCCCCCCCCCCCAAAAAAAAAGTTGACTTTTTACACTGAAATATTACTAAACAGTCTGCAAATTATCATCATTTTCTCCAAGATGTAAAGTGCCTCAAGCATTGATAATGATAATATCACCTTATTATCATTAGATATGGTGGGAAAAGTATTGACATGTAGACCAAGAATTCATCAAAATCTATAGATAAGATCAAATGCAAATGTGTAGTTGCGTTAGGTTCAATTGCAACTCAACTTACTTGAAACACCCCGTGATGCTTGATTTGGGGACTTATACCCCTTTCATAAACCCAATAAAACACAATTATGCGGCTAATAGCAGCATAATTTGGTCGTAAAATCAGAGGAGGACAAGAGTTATCCGCATTATTCTGATGCTGCTATTATCCGCATAATAGCGGCATCGGGACAAGATTTTGAGTTTATGAACGTATTTCCATATAATGCGGATAATTGCCATGGTGCGGTCACAAGGTCACCCTTTTCCAACACAACCGCATTGGAGGGGGCGTGTCCAGTTGTCATGACGATTATCCGCCTTTTTCAGGACGGGCGCTCGTAAAAATAATTTATGGAGTTTGTGAACGCAATTTTTATTGATTATCCGCATTACTCTTAGACGGCTAATTGGAGGATATGTTTTATTGGGTTTATGAAAGGGGTATTAAAAGCTGAATTTGCAATTGAACATATCATGATTCCCTGCCAAATGCAACTTCAGAAATGTCTCAATGAGGCCGTTCTCATTACGCTTTCCACAACTAGTTTACTGGAAAACCGACTCAGGAAACCAGTTTGCAAGATCGCTTTGCTAGCGTTCCCACTTGATCACACGAAAGTGATTTTCAAAAGCAATCTTGTTGCTATGGAAACGCTCTCAGTGTGGTGACACGTTTCATGCGAAATTAGAAACTGCAGCGTAGGCATTCTACACCTATCGTGTGGAGGAGCGTGCTCAAAATGTGCAAAGATCGCTTCCCGAAGAACGGTTGTGTCCTTACTTACGCTAAAACCAGTTTAATGAGGCAAAGCGATCTTGAAAACTACATCGCGAGTTGGTTTTATGAAAACCGGTTTGGAAGATCGCTTTGACCATTCTCACTACACACTAAACTACATGTAGTTTCCACTGAACTAGTTTTAGGATGGTAGTGAGAACGGTGTCAATAATTCAAATCCATATACACTCTACAATTCTAGAGTTGCTTTCACTGTACCGTGTTCACCATTATGAGAGAAACTGTATTTTTCCCCAGGTCTCCAGACAAAGGTCATGGCTACCTGGCCCTTTCCATCATCAGGGAACAGAAAGGAGCTGCTTCCATTTACATTTCTACCCTTTTATGTGCTATCAGGGATGATGGATTCTTGTTTGAATGTGGATTCATGTCTGAAGAAAAGCAAGTTTGGGCTGGGGAAGTGAAATCAGGGAAGTTAGTCTGGGGAGGAGAGACTCAGAAATATGGATGATTTTGGCACTGTTGGTTAAAGCATTGAAAGTAAATTTTGTTTCTTTTCTGAGAGAGATTGTGGAATATTTGTTTTCAGTATATAGGTGTAGGTTGAGAAAGAGTAAGAATACAGTATTACCAATCTGTATTAAAGATGGATCATGGCTGAAAATAAGTTACAAAAAAGAGTAACTGAACAGATAGAATATTGTAGGGTGGTACTGGATAGGCTAGAGCTTTAGTATTTAGTATAAGGTGGTCTGTCTGTGACAGATCACCTAATAATTTTGTCACAATTTTTTTGTCATTCTTTATTTTTATAGCCAATGTTTGTCGCCAAGTTTTCTCAAGATCTCTTTAGTCAATTTCTTTGAATATCATGTCATCTATAGAGTCTACCTTAGACATGCCGTAATAAGCTTTCCAAAGTCACCAGGTCATGATGATATCATCTAGGTGCCATTTTGTAAAATTCTTTATTTGATCATATCTACATGTACATCATGGATCATCAATAATCAATCATTTCTACAGCATATAAACTTTGGGTCAAAGGTCAACTGTCAATGTCATCAAAGGTCATGCAGAGGTCATGACGCGTGCAAACATGTGCGTCAAAATATAAAAATGCTCAAAATGGCCTATAATTAATTGTGGGTATGTTTCAGGTCATTTTGAGGATTTTAATATTTTGCGCGCGCATCGTGCTTGCGCGTTTTCGTGTGTAATGACATTACGCAACATAAAATCGCTGTTTTTTCTATGTATATGCAATAATGATATAATTCTGATCAAATTAATACCTTGATCACTTTCTACGATTTATTTATTTATTTGAAATTAATCAACTCTATGGAAAATGATGACAGACCATTCGTCCTCATGACGAATTAAAATCTAGTTAAGTTTTAAATCTTAGTATCAAACTAAAAGGAAAGGGCGACATATCAAATGACTAATGGATTGGATGAGATTTAAAAGAACAACGGAACAGAAGGAAAAAGGGAGAAAAAAGAGAAACAAGTGGAATGCCTCTGGCGGTCTCACCTGCATCGCGCTATTCAATATAGCAGCAGTGCTGACAATTACTATAAAATAATTAATCACAAAAAACACCATTCATATAATGATACAATACTATGTTCATTGACATTTGACCTTGATCATGTGACCTAAAACTTGTCAGTGATACTTGATTATCCCTATATCCACATTTTATACACTATAGCTATAAACTTTGAAAGTTATGACAGCATTCTAATGTTCATTGACCTTAAATGACCTTTGACCTTGGTCATGTGACCTGTAACTAGGACGGGATGTTCAAAGATACTTGATTACTTTTATGTCCAAGTTTCATGAATCAGATCCATAAACTTTCAAAGTTATGATGGTAATTCAACAGATACTCCCATTATGGCCAAAGTTCATTGACCTTTGACCTTGGTCATGTGACCTGAAATGCGCACAGGATGTTCAGTGATACTTGATTACTCTTATGTCCAAGTTTTATGAAATAGACCAATAAATTTTCAAAGTTATGATGGTATTTCAACAAATACCCCAAATTTGGCCAAAGTTCATTGACCCTAAATGACCTTTGACCTTGGTCATGTGACGTGAAACTCAAGCAGGATGTTCAGTAATAACAGAGGGTCGTGAGTTCGAATCCCAGCCATGGCGTAATTTCCTTCGGCAAGAAATTTATCCACATTGTGCTGCACTCGACCCAGGTGAGGTAAATGGGTACCTGGCAGGAATTTATTCCTTGAAATGCCAACGCGCTGTAAAAGGCTGCGAGGCTAAAGCCAGGGTAATAATATCCAATTAAGCGCATAGGGACGCATTTGGCAGTGATATGCGCTATATAAGCATGTTGGTATTATTATTATTATTATTAATACTTCATTAACCTTATGTCCAAGTTTCATGAACTAGGTCCATATATTTTCTACATTATGATGACATTTCAAAAACTTAAAGGAGAATGAAACCCTTGAAACCAGCTGAATCCATATCAAAGAGAAAAATCAAAGAAACATATTGTTGAAAGTTTGAGGAAGATTGAATGAATAATAAGAAAGTTATGAGCATTCGAATATTGAGATCACTAGTGCCATGTAGATCCTCCCAACGGCAATGCGACCAAGATCTGTGATATCACACACGTACAACTCCCTCATTACTTTAGTACTTATTTCACTTATATTCTCAGTTTTATAGAGTCTATCACAAGGTGAGGTGTTCTCTTTATGAGATGACAAGTACAGAGGTTTCACAACATTATATCATTGATGAATCGTTTGTCATATGATTAGAATGAGCAAAAAGAGATGTTTTGGGGTATATTTTCAGTGTCCAAATGGGAGAGTTGTACGTGTGTGACATCACAGATCTTGGTCGCATTGCCAATGGGAGGATCTCCATAGCATTAGTGATCTCGACATTCAAATGCTCATAACTCTTTTATTGCTAGTCCTATTTTACTCAAAGTTTTGTTGATCCTATTCTTTGATTTTTCTGCTTTCACAAAAGCTAACTTGCTCCAAGAGTTTCATTCTCCTTTAACCTTAGGTTAAGATTTTGATGTTGATTCCCCCAACATGGTCTAAGTTCATTGACCCTAAATGACCTTTGACCTTGGTCATGTGACCTGGAACTAATGCAGATTGTTCAGTAATACTTGATTGACCTTGTGGCCAAGTTTCATGAACTAGGTCCATATACTTTCTAAGTTATGCTGTCATTTCAAAAACTTAACCTTTGGTTAAGATTTGGTGTTGACGCTGCCGCCGGAAAATGCGGCCCCTATAGTCTCACTCTGCTATGCAGGTGAGACAAAAAGAAAAGATATATGAAAAGAGAGGGGAAGGGTTAAAATAGGATACATGTGGGAAGAAAATGCTACAGAGAACCGAGTATGAGATATTGGTAAAAGAATGTCATAGACAAGAAGGATAGTGCATAATATATTCCTACATATTTCTATAATCGCTACTCTGATCTGAGATGAAGAAAACAAAAGGAAGGGGGAGTGAGAGAACGATTGAGAGAATGAAGGAGGGAATGGGGAAAAATGAGAAAGAAAGACAGTCTGAAGGATAGAAATAAAGGCTATGGCTCCTGAAGGAGGAAAAAATCTAAGCAATTGCAATGTGCAAATAGTATAGACTCAGCAGGTACCAAAAAAGAAGAAGATAAAAATGGCAGAGATTGGGTACTAATGGTAGTACTGCACTGACCACTAATGCATTTAGCTGACTGCAACACGATATGTCATTCCATTTTCCACAGTGGTGTAGACACACATCGATCAGCCCTGATTGGACTGGAAGTATTGTGCAGAGTGGTACGTGCAAAAAGGGCATTGATGTATTTAACTGCTAAAGGCTATATTTCCTTCTGCCTCTTAAAGAAAGCTTGAACTTGTGTTTGCAGGAGCGGGGAGCAGATTGCGAGGTTATTGTGAATAAACTGGTGAGTATCAAGATTATGGGACTGCAGAGAAGTACACAGAATAAGGATGCTCGACAAGAATCTTCAGGAAAAGAACAAGCAAACTACAAGGAAGAAGAGAAGATGGAAATGAAGAGGAGGAAGGAGGAAGAAGAAGAACAGGAAGGAGAAGAAGAAGAAGAGAGGAAGGAAGAGGAGAAAGAGGAAAAGGGAAAGCAAAAAGAAGAGAAAGAGGAAGAAAAGGAAGAAGATGAGGAAGGGAGACAGGAAGAAAGGAAGAAAAGGAGAGGGAAAAGGAAGAAGAAGAAGTGGAAGAGGAGGAGAAAGAAGAAGAGGAAGAGAAAGAAGAAGAGGAAGGAAGAGGAGAAAGAGGAAAAGGAAAAGCAAAAAGAAGAAGAGAAAGAGGAAGAAAAGGAAGAAGATGCGAAAGAAAGACAAGAAGAAGAAGAGGAAAAAAGGGAGACAGGGAAGAGGAAGAAGAAGAGGAAGAAGATGAAAACAAGGAAAGGAAAAGGAAGAAGTGGAAGAGGAGGAGAAAGAAGAGGAAGAGGAGGAGAAAGAAGAAGATGACCTATTGGACAAATTGGGAAGAATATAAATTTGCATAATCTTCTCAGAAATCACAAAAAATCATTAAATATAGATACATGCAGGCCTACTGTGAGCCAGGACCTGTCTATTTCTAATATATTTTCCTTTCATATAAATTGTTGAGTTGTGCTGTGTGCTTCTGCATTCGCATGCAGTCTCAATGAGGAGTCTAGATTAAATCTAAGGAAAAAATCCTTACAATGTCATGTCATGTACATGTATAGACACAATTTTGAGTAAAAAAACAAAAACAAAACAGGGTAATGAGAGAACCAAGCTAAACTACATGAATATTTTCTAGCTCTAACTCTAATAAATCGATGGTGATGAAAAGCAGATAGAAGAGGGAAATGAAGGTAAGCAAAATGAAGAATAGGGAAATGAAGAGTTATTAATTTAAGATGATGAACTGTTTTGACGACCCGCAAGAAGGCTGTTAACGCCAGGGATGTTACACATCCTCGAAAGCCTTCTTCCAGGAAAAAATATTTAATAGAATACTTACAGCGAGATCTGGACTTGAAACAGCTTGTATAAGAGCTGGATGGTTGTACCCTAGAAAAGAAAACAATACATGTTTATCAACATTCAGATCAAATCAGAAAATAAGGAGACAACTGAATAATTGCTGATAGTGTAGAGTTTTGATAGTTTGATCAGATCAAATCAGAAAATATGGAGACAACTGAATAATTGCTGATAGTGTAGAGTTTTGATAGTTTGATCAGATCAAATCAGAAAATAAGGAGACAACTGAATAATTGCTGATAGTGTAGAGTTTTGATAGTTTGATCAGATCAAATCAGAAAATAAGGAGACAACTGAATAATTGCTAATAGTGTAGAGTTTTGATAGTTTGATCAGATCAAATCAGAAAATAAGGAGACAACTGAATAATTGCTGATAGTGTAGAGTTTTGATAGTTTGATCAGATCAAATCAGAAAATAAGGAGACAACTGAATAATTGCTGATAGTGTAGAGTTTTGATAGTTTGATCAGATCAAATCAGAAAATAAGGAGACAATTGAATAATTGCTGATAGTGTAGAGTTTTGATGGTTTGATCATCATGGCCCAAGTAGCATAAAACACAGCGATTGGTCACAGGACTGATTTGCACAGTTGATCATACACAATCATCAATGCAATCAATCTTTAAAGGAAACCAAAATACAAGGAGAAAATCTATCTTGTCAGAAAGAATAAAATGAGAGGAGCAATCTAAAACTTGTTTTATCAAAAAAATAAAGCGAGTTATGGAAGTTTGAAAATGCATCTTGCCTCCTTCTGAGCACAACATATGTCATGGAAAAAAATAATTCACACCATAATATGCAATATGTAGAATAAAGGGGAAAATCTGAAAATTTGTGTACAAAACAAGAAAGAGTTGTCCACAAAATCAGCCCTTTTGAAGCACATTTGCCAATTTGAGGATCCCATATAAAGTGCAACAAGACTTTTTAAACGTCCATAACTTGCTTATTTCATAACCGATTTTGATGAAACTTTGTTTAAAATTGTTGCTGTCATTTTTCTCTTTCCAATAAAGATTGATTCTCTTCTTAGGTTTTGGTTTCCTTTAATAGAAATCAACTCCACTATCAGTCGCTAAACTTTATAATACAGGGCGTAGACAAGTACCAGATAATCATCCAGTCTTGAACGTGTTTTCATTTTTGTCTGTTAGAGGAGAATGAAACCTTTGGAACAAGATAGCTTGTGTGAAAATAGAAAAATCAAAGAAACAGATCAACGAAAGTTTGAGTAAAATTGTAAAAATGATAAGAAAGTTATGAGCATTTGAAACTTAGATCATTATTGTAATGTAGATCCTGCCATTGGCAATGCAAAAGAAAGTTATGAGCATTTGAAACTTAAATCATTATCTTTGTAGATCCTGCGATTGGCAATGCGACAAAGATGTGTGATATCACATGTGAACAACTTTTCCATTACTTTTGTATATATTTTAATTAAACTGCCTCTTTTATCACATCTATCAGTAGATCATGTATTCCTTCTATTAGGGCATGTAATACAGATTTTCAAAGAATACATTATGGATAAAGAGTTTGTATCACCATAAGAGAGCACAAAGATATATTTTTTTTATAGTCCATCAAAGGGAAAGTTGTTCACAAGTGACATCACACATCTTTGTCGCATTACCAAAGGGAGGAACTCCTTAGCATTAGTGATAGCAATATTCATATGCTCATTACTTTCTCATTATTTGTCTGATTTTTCTTAAACTTCCTTTGATCTCATTCTTTGATTTTTCTCTTTCCACACAAGCCCACTTCTTCCAAACGTTTCATTATTCCCCTTTAAATATATATTTTATTCTCTTGATGCACTCAACCAATATGGTTTGTTTGGACAGCCTGACATTCGGTAAATGTCTGTCTACAACTAGCTACTGTATGCATCAGTATACATGCATCGATCATCCTTATATAAGGACAATGTATTAGCATTTCCAACCAAACCTGCTCTCAACTCTGTGCATTGAAAACTGGAGCCTTGAGGATTCCAATAAGAGAGGAAAAATAAAATAATTATCATAGGTGCATTTTTGTAATAGAGTAATTACACTAAAAAATGAGATTCGACATGACAATTAAAATGAATATTGTTGGCACATTTTACGCAACTGCGTAATTACAATGGAAGTTCTATTCTTCATAATAAAGAGTACAAAATGATTTATGTAAGCTTAATTGAGTAATTAAATTATCATAGAGCAATGACAACAGCCAATAATTTTTCATCAAAATAGCATTAAGGATACATGTATGATGTAAGCAATTATGTTATCAGAGCAATGACACTAATTCTTCTGAATACAAAAAGGATTTATGTAATGTTAGCTGTGTTCATTTTAATAACGCTTTTTAATCAAGACTGAGCACTGCAAAGTTTTTATGAAATCAAATTCAATTTTCTTTTCATGAAGCTTTTTATTTACTTAACATAGAGTAATTTTTAAGCTTTTCAATTAACAATGATTTATTAATCTAGATTTATCTTCAGGAAACAGTGCACAACATATTTATATGTTTCAGACAGTTAAACCAGGCATGGTGGATCAGTGGAGCCTCCGCCTCATGAACGGGAGGTCATGTGTTCAATTCCCGGCCGAATCATGTCCTACCAAAACTTTATAGAAATGGGACCTTCTGCCTTGTGGCTAGGCGCTCAGCATTTAGATTAAAAAAGGGAAGGCTAATAATAACATATCATGTTATGCAAGGCCTGTGGGTAGAGCAGTTTTCAAACTGAAGAGGCTACCCTGGGTAAATAAAAGGTTATTATTTCTAGCATCATTATTATTATTATCATTTTACTCATTCAGATCATACATACATGTAGCAAGCTTTAACTTTTATTTCAACAAAGAAGGCCGTTCACATTCCCAGGGATCCCAAGAAATTATACCCAGCCTGTTCATCATGGCAGATAACTGCATTATAAACCTTGGTGCCCTGAATGAAATTTGATTACACCTTAATCACATCAGATTTGATGCTCCAAGGCGATAGGTTGGAGACTGGTAACAAGTCTCAAATAAAGAGGAGGCCACGACTCTGTGCTCTATGCATGTATCCTAAATTCAGAATACTGATATCAGTCTTTATTCAAGTCAATCCCTGTAGGATTTTGTTGTGCTTGGTAAGGGAAATAATATTTAGTTTGTTTATTCATTTATGTCCACATTCATACAAAACAGGTCATTATGATATCATTAAAATGTATGCAATTATACACATTAACAAAAGTAAAATACATACCCGGTATATAAAGAAATTACAGTTAGCACATTAAAAAAATGGAAAGGGTATTATATACACAAAATTATAGATCTACTTAAAAATGAAAATAAGGGAATCTTTTTAAAGGGATGAACCAGGCTGGAGATATTTATATCTCAATAAATATAGTAAAATTCACAAAGCAAAATGCTGAAAATTTGATAAAAATCGGATAACAAATATTAAAGTTATTGAATTTTAAAGATTTGCATTATTCTGGTGAAACAGTTCTAGGCATGTCTAATACGAATATTCATTAGGTGGGCTGATGAAGTCATATCCCTACTTGTTCTTATGTATTTTTAGGTTTATTCAAAAATTTTCTACCAAGAACTAAAACAATTGGATTGACAACTGATTAAATGCATAATTAGTTAATTGTTGCCACAACTTATTTCATAATTATGGAGACACATCATTTATATTTTCATTTATGATTTCATGGAATAACATAAGAAAAAGGAAAGTGGGGATGTGACATCATCAGCCCACCTAATGAATATTCATGACGATGTGCATATAACTGTTTTTTTACAAAATATTGATAAACTCTAAAATTCAATAACTTCATTATTTGTTATCCGATTTTGATAAAATTTTCAGCATTTTGCTCTGTTAATTTTACTCTATTTATTTAGATATTTCAGCCCGGACCATCCCTTTAATAAAATCATGCGGCCCTGTAAAATAAGTTCCCTCCATGAGTCGATTCATTGTAGGTTCTATGACATTTGCTCTGGCGACAATGCTCCGCTGTAACTTCCACACATTAATGGAATAAACAACTTCAACCATGGATTAAACACCCTATACCCTATCCTAAACCCAACCCTAAACAAAACATAAAACCCTATTGCAACCCTAACCCTACATCTTAGACGAAATAAAACCCTTAGCAATTGTCGTGTCATTTTTATATATATTGAAATAATTTGTGTTTTATTGATAGGAAAAATAGAGGTAGGTTTACAGAAAGAGCAAAATGAATCAAGCATTGCACTAAAAACCATTAAAAAAATTACATTTACATAATTTCAAGAAAACAGTTATGAGCACAACATGGATGATGTGTGGGAGAGTTGATGTCACACAGTATTCTTTTTATTTTAAATTTTAATATCATATAAAATATCCACTTTTCTACCTTTTTTATTTTTTCTTTATTTGATAGAAAATTCTTGATTGGATCATAAGTTCAATTAATCATGATCGAACAATAAGGTTGATTTCATAAATGTTGCATCATTTGAATATGCCTAGGTTATATTGCGTTGGAAAGGGGAATCACAAATACAGCCTAATATTTTTGCCTTCAGAATATCACTCTCTGATTAAATTTGAAAGAAATAAAAGGAATAAACATACCAAGAGGAACGGATGAGATTTGATTGAAGCAGTCCAGGTAGCGATTGCCATCGACATCTACTAAAAAATTCCCCTTGCTTGCTTTATAGTCTGCAAATAGCTGGATAGTTCCTGTGTTCTGTGAAACAAATAAATACATTACATGTATATTTGAAACATTTTAACTAAGTTAAAGCTAAGTTCAAGTTCTCGTATGTTTAACTCAGTTAAAGTTCTGGTATGGACATCTAATTTCAGTAGGAAATAGTTCAACAAAGTTAAATCAGAGTAATTCAGGCTTGCTTGAAATTATATTCATTTATACTATTCATTTCTTCACCTGCTATTTGTGATGCAGCTAACACAGGAAACAACATATGGGACCACACTATAAACTGTCTGGCATTTTTTCAGTAATTATTATACATTTTCCTGAAAAAAAAATGATTGGCAGATGTCATTTATTTATTGTTTCAAAATTCTGTGTAGGTTTTGATCAATACTGTGAATCATTTGATTTTCGTTGTTACCAGCACCAGAAACATTGCATGTACAAAATAAAACCACATTAATGTTGTATGATAGTATGATACTAATATTTAACCTTCCAAATGAAACTTTACACAGAGATGTGGGAAATATATGTTTTTCTATTCTTTTAAGGCTTTCTAAATTGTTTCAAATTACCTGTAATCCATGATTCTTAATCACTGCTTTGTCACTCACACAAGGCACTTACAGATCAACTCAAAAACATAAAATAAAATATTTTTTAAATGGGAAAATATCTTTTACCTCGATCTACCCTGATCATAAATACCAGGTATTTTGGCCTATGCGGAAGCAAGATACTTGAAATATCCAAGAAAAAAAAATATACCACCTCATTAGAAGTAGGTACATGTACATTCAATTTTCAAAAAAATATGCAGGGTATTGCTAAGGTTGTAGGTTTCTCAAATATTTCTTGACCAAAATCACCTTCATTTTGGAGTGAAAATCTTACTTTATGCTTGTCCCAATTTTTCTTTACTAGCCCCATCTCTTAGAAAATTGTCCCCAAGCCCCTGGGCTGAATAAAAAATAATGTGAAGTTATTTTGAGACTTGAACAGATTCTAGTAAATTTATGGGTACAAGTATTTTGTCCAAGAACTACGGATTTCTATCAAACACGGAATCAAGTAATCATATTTTTTACTGAGAATATAAAATCGATCAGGAATACTGAATGGAATGCAATCGCCCTTAAAGAAAACTATATTGATATACAAACTGTGGAGCAACATATTTATAACATATGTCTAAATAGAGCCTTGTCCCTGAAAAATAACAAAAAATAGAACCACAATGGCATTTTTATAGGTCACTTCTTGATTGCTCATCCTGGCAGAGGTTATCTAGGTCAAAAGAAAATTGTATAGCATAGAAACAGAATCTCTAGAATTTCACACACTCTCACTCAGTCATCCATGCACAGAGCAACAATGCACATAAAAAGAATATTCCAATCACAATAATGAATGGAAATTGAGGGCAGTTTTATGCATATAGGCCGATACTCAAGTTCACACAATGTGTACGGGCCTATTCATGCAGACCTACAGGCACACTCAAACATGTACATTCTAGCTGCACCGTTTTCATTTTATTATAATGGATCAACATTTAAGGTACATCTATGAAAATCCTACATTCTTGACAAATGCTCTGTAAATGAATTAGAATGAATGTGATAATTTTGTCCCTTTTGGAGAGTACATGCATCAGTATAGTGCCAAACATTGATGTGACTGATATGTAATGCATCACTACCACAATTGACGGTAGAGGATTATTACTTATTACATTTTAAACAGGAATACAAATGAAATAGAAAATACAATAAGTGTTATCCATGCTTGGGAAATTAATAATCATGGACCACATAACCCCCCCTTCTCAACTTTTCAGAAATCATAAATAAATGAAAAAAATCATGAAAATTACCTTCAAATTGTGATTTTGTAAATATTCAGCCCTCCACTTTCAAATTCATTCTGTTGCACTTGTTTTATTACACATACATGTAATACCAAAGCTGGCAAATTTTTGAACAAAAAAATCCAAATGATCAATCTACAATAAATACGCCTAGAACTGTAAAAGCAGTTTCAACAGCTCAGTTTTCTTTTACCCCAGTGAATGATGTTTAACCTACATGTAGCAAACCTACCCTTGTAATGTTGTCCATTCTTTGCAGGAGTTCCTGGTAATGACAAAAAGAGAAGATGTACATGTAGTGACGTATAAAGTTGGTCATTATTTGCATTACAAAATAGAAAAAACAGTATGAAGTTTTGACATTGATTTAAAGCAATTATTTCTACACAGATGATCACTTTTTTAGTTACAAAATTTGAAACACAACACCAGATACCAATACCAAAACACAACACCAGATCCCAATACTTAACATGTATGTATATAGCTTATTTTAGGTTTTACAGTTGCAACAGGGAAAATGAGATGACATGTAACTTTTAGTTTAAAAAAATACTGAGTACTGAGGGGTGTTAAAACAGGGTAAATATTTCAAAAGTATTTGTGCATAATTGAGTGAATTACCAGCAAAGAACATCCAGGGCAAGATGATTTCCCTATTATCATTGTGGGAATCTCTACAATACCAGGGAAAGGGGTCAACTCCAGACATACATGTAGGCGGTGGAAGCGGGGGGGGGGGGGGGACATATACCCCCCCTAAATTTGAGGTGGGGGGATGATCCCCCCCTAAAATTTTAGTGCTTGTCAAATTTTTTTGTCGGCCCCCCTAAAAATTTTGGTTGATAACCTTTTTTTTTTGGGGGGGGGGGCTTGTCAAAAAATTTTGCTGGTCCCCCCCTAATTTTTTGGGCTTCCGCCGCCATTGACTCCAGACTCCACTGAGGCAGCAGGCGATTGGGAGGGGAGAGGGAGAGGGCCAAGGAGCAATATCATCATAATGGCAGAGGAAATATTTATTCCTTTTTTCTGCCTCAAATTATAGGGGTCATTTAGCACCTTGGTTTGGTAACCATTCACCTTTAAATTTGTGTATTTCTTTCTTTCCCTTGAAGGAAGCCAAAATGCCTCCCACATAAAAAAACGAATACTACAAATCTAAAAATGAATACAAAAATTAACATAAAATGAGAAAAAATACATCATATATTAAACTAACTAGCAACTGGTAAATATATGGATGAATAAATTCATTTATTAATTGATTAATAAACCAACACACAGATAAATAAATTAAGAATAATCAATTAATTCATTAGATAACAATTATCAATCAATTGCAATATTACAAAAAAATATTGATACGAGAGCTCAAAAATTCAGGCATCAATTGCAACAGTAAGGCAAGCAATTTTGCCTCATCTTGAATCATGAATGTACGTGTAGCTGACAAGAGAAAGATGGACCTAGAAGATCGACTGCTGCCATAACATTCTTCCAGTACTTGCAGTAATAATATGTTCCATTTGTATAGCGCAGCTAATATAATTGCATATATATACTCTACCGCTTTGATACTTGGTAAAGGTAATCAATAATACAAAAAATGCCTGGGGGCCGTTTCATGAAGCTGTTCGTAAGTTAAGAATGACTGGTGAACCTTTCTTACGCGCTAAACCATCGCCAATGAATATACCATTTGCCACTAGAAAGGATCATCAGTCGTTCTTAAAGTCGCTCTTAACTTACGAACAGCTTTATGAAACACCCACCTGGTTCAACGACAAGATTACAAATGGCAGTCGATTTGGGAGGGGGGGGGAGAATGTGCCCCCCTATACCCCCTTGCCAGCTCACCATCCATACCCCGATCAAACACCAGGGTTGCGTCTAACAACCCTGGAAGGAAGGAAGATCAATGTTAATGGAAGCGCTTGTTTGCTCACCTGTCCTCCCTCCATTTCCATTCCCAGGAATCCCAAACCATGAAGAGAGAATGAAGGTGGTTTCAAACCGCCTCGATCACAAGAATCCCCGTTAAATTACGAGAACTTTTTTAGGCTGAAAAATACCCATTAATTATTCCTGCATTCACACCGCCCTGAAACATACCCTTCGGGATAAGTTCCTGAAGTTACGAGCATGCGCAGTATGGTCTGATAAGCAGCAAGGCGCGAAATTCAAAATCACTAGCCCAGCAGCAACCCATGCACGGCGCCGCACCCAACGACACGCTGGGCTAAAAGTTCCCGTAATTTGCTTTCAGACCGCCAAAATACCCACGACCTTGGAAAAATCCCCGCGAAAGTTCTCGTAATTTCGCCAAGTACCTACTATTTATCGGGTATTTTCTTTCGGGGATATTACGCGTAGTTTGCTTTCACACCGCCAAAATACCTGGTATTTTCTGATCGGGGTAAATTTCCCGATCAGAGAATACCTGGAACTGGCGAACTTCGAGGCGGTCTGAAACCACCTAGAGAGAAACTGGCGTTTAAAGTTATACTTATACTTCAACATGTACAGTTTACATGTACATGTACGCCTCCATTACTATTCTCAATGCATTGTGTCATAATTATGTGACCATTAATAATCTTTTTTCTCATTTTTTTTTCAAGCAATCTGCTTATAATGACAATCCTTCTCCTGCAAACTGTAAATGTTAAATTTTCTTTGTTGGTAGTAGATCATATAAATTGTAAAGAATTACTTTTTTTGTATTTTTTTTCTGAATGATTCATACCAAAATCAATTACTAATATATTGTGTTTGTTACGTAATGAAAATTGTATTGAATACAAATGTTATGAATGCAGAAGAAAACAATAAATCAAATCAAACCAACTGCTTGAGATCCTAGCTTGGATAGTCTATAGTCACCAGATATCAATATTTTTACTAAGTTAATATTGCAGTTAATTTGGATCAATCACAATTTCTTCTAGATTTACTAAGACTTTTTCCTGTCTGCAAGGAATATTTAAAAGAAGTATTGGTAGATAAGAGAATATTTCAACAAAGTTCTGGACAGTAATGCCTGTTGCTATCAGAATGTTTTCAAAGCTTGAATTCATCATCGAATATACATGTACATGTATCAATGAAAGTATAAAAATATGAAATGTTGTCTGCAAGATGCCATCCAAAGTATTATGTAAACCCCCCCCCCCCCCATTCCATTGAAGAGTGGATAGCATCTGTCAGAATCTTCCTAAAAAATGCACCCTTGCCTTGGTTTAGTTGGTTTGAAGGGCAGGCCGCTAGGGCACCATTAACATAGATTTTGTAAAGATGGCATAGATTTGCACAGGGATTTCATATAATTTTGGACATACCATAAACATACCAGGATATTTCCATTTTCACAAGCACTATGCGGATCACTATGCACTAGGCTATTGAGAATGTGGGTTCAGGTGTGAGGTGCGGGATTAGGGATTCCATTTTGAATTTTGGACATTTTATTGGGCCTTTTATCAAGATGGCGTAAAGGAATCATCAACAGAAACATTAAAGTCCCAGTTGAAAACTTATTTAATCTCCCATTAACAGTTTAGCAGTGTGTTTATTCAGGAGAATTCAAATTCTATTCTTTTTGGTTTTCTATTGTTGTTGTGTTTTGTGTTTATTTTCCTTGAAGCGCCATGAGCACCGAAAGGTGGACCTGTGCGCTATATAAGTAGCCACCATGATTATCATTATTATTAATCTGTTCATGGGTCTTGTAACAGTAGGTCCCTCAGTCAGTGCAAATCATTATGGGGAGCGTTGTGGCCCAGTGGATTAGTCTTCGGACTTTGAAACAGAGGGTCGTGGGTTCGAATCCCAGCCATGGCGTAATTTCCTTCAGCAAGAAATTCATCCACATTGTGCTGCACTCGACCCAGGTGAGGTGAATGGGTACCCGGTAGGATTTATTCCTTGAATGCTTTAGCGCCTATATGGCCGCTCAGCTACAGCCGGGGTAATAATAATATACCAAGTATATTTCAGCGCCTTGAGCACATAATCAATGTGGATTTGGCGCTTTATAAATACTATATATTTATTATTATTATTATTAATTCAATGAATCCAGATGTCAAAGATGTCATAGGCTACAAACAATCCTATAATGGTTGCATTAAAATCCATTTCAAAATACCTTTTCAGTAATTTACATTAAATTGTTTTAATAACAAACACATTCTAGTATCAATATTCAAGTTAATTTCATTGAAAGGGATTAGAAAATTATATGCAGGGCTCAACATTAGCAGTGGCCCGGTGGCCAAGGGCAACCAAAAATGAGAGTCGGGCCACCAAAATTCTGAAAAAGCCAACACTTGGTGGCCCGGTTTGGCTACCAGATTTTTGATGAATTGTAGTGTTTTCTATTGTTTTAGGGCCACTAAATTTGGTTTGCGGGCCACCAAGAATATGAAATTAATGATTTTGGTGTGTACTGATCGGGCTACCAAGAAAAAAAGTTAGTGTGGAGCCTTGTTATATGTTTGCTAACTCGTGTAGGATTAGACATCATCGACATCTGGATTCATTCATCGCAGTCATGCCTTAATTTGGCGCAAACCAAAATTTACATCGCTGCAAAGAATACCTCCTGATCATCCAAGCGTTTTTACATACCACATAAATATGGTATCAAATTATTTGGGAGAACACACAGATACCTATCTGTTTATGAATAATATATTATAGGTGTCAGGGTTCGCACAGAAATTTGAAAACAGAATTCCATGACTTTTCCATGACTAAATTGCTGCTTTCCATGACTTCCTGTGACGTCCCAGGAGTTAGGTAGAAATTGGGATGTCAGAAAACTGGGAAAAATGGAAATCATGAACACCAATTATAATAGCCGAGTATGATCCCTGAGTATGAGAGTTGCGAGACACGACAAACTTAAACGCTGCCATAGCCAAGTGGTAAATGCAATTCCATGACTTTTCCATGATTTTTCAAAAAATTTCCTGATTCCCTGACTTTTCCCTGACAACAAATTTTTCCAGGATTTTCCATGACTGTGGAAACCCTGAAGTATTCATCACAGTGTATAATTATGTGAAAACTGTTACTGTGTATTTATACCTGTGCATTATAATGCTACACAAAATAAGTTTACAAGGAAAATTTTCATCTTGATACTTTTTTAATCAGATATTGATTTGAGGAAATACTGGGCATTCATAGATGAATAACACTATTCAATGGGGTAGGGAGTTGTCCATTCAAAGTGGACAAAAATTTGAATATAGTTCCATTGTGTAAAATGAAATGAGATTTCAGATTAATACAGCAGATTGTTTCCAATTCCACATAATGTTTTAATCCCTGCCTGCTGTGTGAGTGTATGTAGATAGCACATCAAATTATTAACATGGTACACAGGTTTACATGAAAATAATATGTCAAGCATTTTAAAACTCAGATGAGTAGTACTTTAGTTCCACAAACACCATTTTCACTCAAACCATTTTTCCCTAATCAACTGAATATATCTAGCTTTTGATCTGCATGAGGATTTCTATATTAAGTAAGCATTGATTTATTCATTTTTTATTCATTCAGCTGTGAAGTTCTTAAATTTCAGACATTTTTTAAAAATATTCTGCTGGTTACATGTTACTGTCCCCACCAAAAATTGAAATAATTAAATACCAAACCTACTGGGGCGGTATTCTGAAAATCGTGTTAACTTTCATGTTAAATATCGTGTTATCTCTCTGATTTAACACGCCCCTAATATACCCCCAAATCGGTATTCTGAAAACGGTGTTATCTGCGTGTTATCTCATTTCGTGTAATATCTTCAGCTCCTCCCACTCTGCATAGATTTAATCCAATCAACTACGTTGTTAAAAAACAGATCGCGCAGAATTTTCATTGGAAAAAATAAATATGAGAGCGCGCGCTGTGACATGACACGAAGCCTGCATTGTGACATCATTTTGTAAAAGAGCTTACAGCGAAATAAAAGTTAGAGCTACATGTAGGGAGGGGTGATTGTGGCAATTAAGATTGGATTATTTCAGACAGCATGGGTCCAAAATTATAATAGGAGACAGAGGCCTCGATCGATTGTAGAGGGTGCAGGGGCGATCAACCCAAGAAAATATGAAGGCAAACATATCTATTTGCTCTCAAATCCATAAATTCATTGATTTCTTTACAATTTGGTGTGTTCTTCTTTGTTCACAAAAGACATCATGCAAATTTTCGGTAGGAAAAATTATGACACTGATGGTTTTCCATAGAGTTACAATTGATCGGATCAATCGCAACTCTTTGTAAGACGGAGCCCTGATCTCAACTTTGATCAAAATGAAGAGGCCATCACAGCCAGCTGTAGTTGAGGGTGCCAGAGGGCGAATTAGGCATGGCCTCCGGTGCTTCTGCATTTTTATAGGTCTGTAGATATCACTGGACCTGGGAATTCCATGCAGGATCATTCTCATAAAAATGGAGGGGCGGGGGGGGGGGGGGGGTGTGAATCCTGTAAGAGATGTTGATGTGGCCTACCTGTGTCTTGGGCCCGGGAACCTGGGTTTTGACGAGAGGCCCGTCGTATTCATCAGGGACCAGCTTAGGTGCTGCAGCACTGGCTGAGGCCTTGTGACGAACTGAAAACGAAAATGAAGAAAATTATTTAATGTAGACAAACGCGTAATTAGTGAAAAGTTATCATCTTCACAGAGAGAGTTTCAGTTTGGTTTGGTTCTTTTCTACATTCTGTATCAAAAAAAGTTTACACTTAGAAAAAATCCTGTAAAATTATACATGTAACATCCTGAAGATTTTTCCACAATTTAACATGGGTACAGATCCATTTAAGCAAATAACGATATAACTATCGAAAAACATTACAGCTTGAGTGAGCACCGCTTACTTTTGAAAAATTAGCGAAAAATGATTTGCGCAGAACTTCGAATAAAAGTAGACCTTAATCATGAAGAACATGTGGAATTTACTAGTAAAATTGATTTGAAGATATCTTTTACCTTTTTTCACTTGTTTCCTTGCCCAAAACACTTTGAAGATTGCAATGCACCCCACCCCACTCCCCAACACACCTAGGCCAACGTGACGATATTTGCTTTACACTGAGCTGTGATTTACATGAAATGGCTTAGGCTTGATTTTCATTTTGTTAATCATTGTCAAGCTTGGGAAGTGTGGAGAAACAAGTATTAAATGAAAAATGAAATGTAAACCCACTTTACATGTAAATGATAAAAACTTAGTGAAAAAATGCTGGAGATGTCTGATATAAACTTTCGTTCAGATTCAGTTATGTCCTCAGATCCAGCTGGCACAAAAAGGGTAAAGGTTGTGTTTACTAAGTGTTGAAATTTCAATTTGGGTGGCAAAATTGTTACAAAATGCTTGAATGTATCTGTTTTATTTCAATTGACTAAAAGTGCAAGGGAAATGTATGAGAAATGTTTCGCAGGTAAATTTGATTTCGCCCTTTCCCCTTTGCACAGCATGAAAACAAGCATTTCTGCGAGCTTTACAAAAATGGACAGTGCTCACTCAAGTGGAACATTCTGTCAAAACTTTTACTTTCATTGGATAGATAAGACCCAAACCCAAGGTTATATGTGAAAAAATTACCCACATGTTGTATATTTTTTAATTCCCAGGGCTTTTTCAAAGTGTAAACTTTTTTTTATACACACTGTATACGCATGGCATGATGGTTGTAATGGTGGTTGTGATGATTATAATAATGATGATGTTGATGATAAATGATGGTGGCGTTGGTGGTGGTGATGATGATGATGATGATAAAGTCAATGATGACGATGATGATTATAAATAATGAAGATGGTGATGGTCGATGATGATGGTAGTGGTGGTAACAGTGATGATGATGATGATGGTAGTGGTGGTAACAATGATGATGATGTATCATGGTAGTGAAGATGATAGATCTTCTTCTTCTTATGTTGGTTTGAGTGGCGATTAGTCATATTTGACTATTGTCGCCATTGACTCTGAGAGGTGATGATAATGGTGGTGACAATGGTAATTGGGAATCGAACCCGGGTCGGATTCCGGTGACCCAGGTTCGATTCCCAATTGGTGCGCTAGTGCCCTTTGGTAAGGCATTTATCCTCATTACCAGGTCCCTCGGAGAGGACCTTAAGCCGTTGGTCCCCTGGTTGCTTGCTCACAGGCATTCGTGCTTTCTTAGCAGTCAGGTAAAAAACCTCGGTATAACAAACCTCGGTATATTAAACAATAGTGTGACCATGATCACAATGAGTACACCAGGGAGTTGTAAGGAGACACTCTCTGATTATAGTGTTCCAAAGAATAATAAGAGATACAGTTTCCGTTTTGTTTCATTCTTGTAGGCATGATGGTTGCAATGATGATTATAATAATGATGATGTTGATGATGATTGTGGTGGTGGTGATGGTGACTTAGCAGTGGTGCAGATGTTTCACGATGGTGATGATGATAAATGATGAAGATGGTGGTGGTGGTAATAGTGTGATCATGATCACAATGATTATAGTGTTCCAAAGAATATTAACGTGGTGATGACGACGATATAACGACAATAGTGATAAGCTCTACACTGCCATGGATATACATGTACATGCATACCGTAAGGGCACTAGTATTCAACCCGTTTGGAGAGTTCCCTCAAATATATAGAAATATAGAATTTACCTGAATTTCAAACCCGTCTTATTTCCAAGAGCAAATGCAGGTTATTCTTTTTCCGTCATTTTTTTCTTCAACCAGTTGACTGTGTACGCGGGCGATCGAATTATACGGCGACGGATTTTGGTACTAGTATTCAACCCGTCGGTACTAGTATTCAACCTAGCGATGAAAGATGGCCCTGTCTCTCAGTCTGCCCTTGTCCCATCCGACTATGGACTAGACCATTTGAGATAAGACCAAACAGGGAATTAATCAAAGCCAGAGATTTACATAGATCTAGATCTAATTTAGCAATCTAAACCCTTTTGAGATTTGCTATCAATCCTCACTAGGTTGAATACTAGTACCATTCAGTGCAAAAGGCCATCGCCGCATAATTCGATCCTCCGCGCATACAGTCGACAGATTGACAAAGAAAATATCGACAACAGATTACCCTGGAAATAACTAAGGTGTGAAATTAAGATAAATTCCCCATTTCTAAATATTTTGGGGAATATGTCAAAATCTTTGAATTATGCCGGGTTGAATACTAGTACCCATACGGTACATGTATCTGCCAAACCTCAAACGTAATACTAAAATTTAAAAAGGAGGAAATATTTTCATAATTTAAGAATACGAGACTTTCTTCATAATTGACAGCTAAAGCCTTTTGACTGTAGTTCTTCACCAATTTATAAATCAAACTCATGTTTGTCTGATAAAAGTAAATCTACCGACTACATGAATATATCATGAAATACAAAAACAATGGCAGTTTTAGTACAAAAACATTAATTTTGGCAGATGAAAAACGTGCACTATTGAAAATCAATTTCCACATACTTGGGGTTGATACCCTGACGGTTGTTCCAGCAACATTCCTTGCACTCTGACTCAGTCTGTTGAAAAATGCCATCGTTCCAAATTTACTTCACTCCAACTCCAACAACATTAAACAACAAAGTCAAACTCAAAGGCTTGACAAAGCTGTAAAAACTAAAAAAATTGCTTTGAAACCAAAATCACAACTGTACGCTGTCACCGAGTATTGTATATAATTACAAGATCCAGACCAATATGATCAGAATAGGTACTTCAGAAAGATGACATTAGTTTGGATGAGAGCTAATTCACTGTCCAAGTCTTATCAGGATTCCAACGCAGCTTCCCAGCGAAGCTCGAAGATGCACCGACGGTTGGCCCAGTTTCAAACCCGAAACTACAGCGAGATGACACAAGCCAAGGCAAGGATGTATAGCCGATAGCCACACGATGACCGATATAGCCTGGACTGGAGAATGTCTACGACACGTCGACAATATTAATCTAAATTTTCATAAGCGCATTGTATTGGTGATGCTATCCGTCATCCAAACACAACGGCAGAATTTCAGTGATGAATAATTGCAGGCTCCAGTACACATTTGCAGTTGTTCGTGAACGAAACCATGGACAAAAACTTCCCGCATGGACGAATACCAAAATCAACTCGCAGAATGTTTACCGAAAACTGGGAGCTGTAAACTGTAAACAGCTGATCACCATGTCAGGTGACCAATTCATTGCGCGTGCTCGCACGTTGGTTGGGGGAGGGACGGCAGAAAAGGTGCCTGGATGAAAATATGGAATGAGTGCATTATGATCGGAATCATGATTTGGCCATCTTGGTTTGGTTGAATGTTTACCATATAATCTTAAGACCTCTATGAATCGGGCCCTAGGAGTCAATTCTAATTTAGTGGGTTTATCAATCACTGCTAATAACAATATTTTGTGTGTTTTTTGTTGACTGAAAAAAAAGGATCAGATTTTGTGCAATCAACTTATCGCTACCACACTGTTAAAACGCTGTTTGAATTTTTTTTCTAGCCAGTCACTCTAACTACTCTTTTGTTTTTCAATTTTTTTTAAATAATTTGTTTTAAAAATATAAACAATTGTTCAGAAGTTTTAACAACTTGTTAGAGAGACGGGCTAAAACAACCTGCTATTATTGGTAGTAGAAAGAGAAGGTGGAGGAGAACTGGAGAAGAAGAAGAATTAAGAAGAAGAAGATGATGATGATTGAAGAAGAAGAAAGAACAAGAGGTTCATTTCTTCATCATCATTGTAACGATTGCACCTACTCATGGGCCGCGGAAGCGGGGGGCTGGAGGGGGGCTTCACCCCCCTTTTCCCCAAAACCTTGTACAAAAACGTAAAAAGGACCACATGATTGTGATTTTTTGCATGGTAACCCCCCCCTCCCACTTTTGGCTCAGCCCCCCGCTTTGAAAACCGTTCCGCGGCCCCTGCTACTCATTCTTCAAAGAAATATAATGAAATGATCTACTACATATTGTAATTTCCTGAACGAATCGATTGACTATTACTATCTCCTCAAATTAATGATTAAAAAATGCACAGCAGTGTAAAAAAATAAATTAAAAAATGACCTATACAAAATCGTACACGATTCAGACCTCTCAATTCTTAAACCCTCCTTTTTATCTTCCCTTTTCTGACAATTTCTTGAACTACAAATATATAAGGAGTGATTGCCCCCTGTATACCCCCATGCCATGCAGCGCCGCCACTGTAATTTGTTTGGTCATTTGATTTTGCGATCAGTATTTTAATTGATTTGTTTTTTTAATCGCCCAATGCTATGTTGGGTATCATGCAGTCCAGTGGCGTACCTAGGATTTTCCACAGGGGGGGGGGGGCAAAATCGACCGCCAAAAAATTTGACAAGCAAAAAAAAAAAAAAAAAAAAAAAAAAAAAAGGTCTTCAACCTCGTCAGGGGGGGGGCAATAAAGGTCTTCAAGCTCGTCAGGGGGGGCAAAAAAGGTCTTTTAAGCTCGTCAGGGGGGGGGGGGCAGGTATATGTCTTTTGTATGGGTTGTGGCTCGTCAGGGGGGCAGAGTGCCCCCCTGTCCCCCCCCCCCCCCCGTAGGTACGCTAGTGCATGGTATCATGTTCTTATCTATGTCTATCTGCGATATCTGCTCGACCTATATACACACCAGCGTCTTTTCTTCTTTACGTTGATATAATTTTGCTTCGGCAGTGAGTGTAAAACGAAGAATTGCCGGTTTCATCAATCTTTAATTTCTGACAAAGTTATTTGTGCATATAAACTGAGATGACACAATTGTCATGAAAATTTGTAAAGTCAGAAAACAAAAATAAAGATGAAAACGTTGACAGTTCCTAAAACAATAGTCATGTGCGATCATCTTAAAACCTGACTTTCATTATTATTTCTTTCTCATCATGTTTTTTTTTTCCTAAATTACTTAAACGCCTGATATTGGCCTAAAATCGATGAAATAATGTTTTAATATGCTAATGTAATAAACATTATATGGCACTTATCAAGGATTTAGGCCACGTTAATTGTCAATCTCGAGAGCATTTTCTTTCCAAAGATATGATTTTCATTCATTTCTTGCTAATATATAGGCTTAGATTTATCTCAAGCGTAAAAACTATTCTAATATAATGAATCATACTTTTATTCAAACTTCATAAAATATTAATTTGAGAAATTGCACCTGACCAATTTAATGGGTTTTATTTATCTAATTATTTATTTATTTGTTTATTTATTTATTTATCTATTTATTTATTCATTCATTCATTCATTTATTTATTTATCTATTTATTTGTTCGTTTATTTATTTTTCTCGGTATAAACCATAACAGCCTAACGGCTGAATTTCGCCGACAATTTACAACTAATAATTGTGCTTGATACAATTATACAAATCCACATACAAATATCATTAGCATTATGATTAGGATTATCATTATAATCATTATCGTTATCATTATTGTTATCATTATCATCATTATATAGGTGCAACATGCTTTAATTTGTCCACGTTGTCTATCTTCTTCATGAAATGTTTCTGGTTTGAGAGCTCCTTGCTATTTCTCTTATAAATAAACTACCTTTGTATGTAACTTGTTATCTTATTATTATTCTCCCTATATCGCATATAGCTGTCCGAATCTGACACTGATAACACAAATATAAAGATTTTCATAATACTGACCATGTCTTGAACAATGAACTCAAAATGTTTATGGTTAAAAGCAGATAAAATGTCCCTGAATAATTGACAAACTTATACTAAACATAATAAAAGAACAATGAATAATAAAATCTTGAACAGGAACTGAATCTAATAGGTCTTTTCTAAAGGCCATTTATGCATACCAACACTAATATTCATATTCATAATATTAATAAACGTATTGAAATGTGAATTTCGTTAGTTCGTTGTGGGCCTCATTTTTTATTGGGGGGGGGGGGGGGTGGTTAAGGATCTATATGATAGGCCTAATTATAATAGATGTTAGTTACATCGGATAAGTTGAAATACTTGACTATCAAGTATTGTCTGAAAATTTGATAATTTTATACCGCTTCGTTTTTTCCCTAATTTGAAATAGTGAAATTTTGTATGGGCTACCAGTGTTAGTGTATACCACAAAACCAAGTAGACGCGAAATTTAACATTGGAAATATACATGTATGAGAATGGTTTCAAATTTTCATTATCTCATCCACGTTTCTACTTCAAAATAACCCGCCCCCTTTTCATAAATTATCTTTATATATATATATATATAAAAATACAATAATGAAGTTCATAGCCAGAACATGTGAGTGATCTTTAAAGGGGTACTCCGGGCTGAAAATATTTGCATCTAAATAAATAGAGTAAAATTTACAAAGCAAAATGCTGAAAATTTCATCAGAATCGGATAACAAATAAGTTTAGTAATATTTTGTGAAAATTGAGCTGTCAATCCATATTTTCAGGTCCTGGTAGAAAATTTGAATAAACCTAATTTCATATAATGAAATACAAAAGAACAAGTGGAGATATGACATCATCAGTTTGCTCATTGAATATTCATGAAGACATGCCTAACTGTTTTACCGGAATGATGCAAAGCCTTTCAATGCCCTTAATTTGTTATTCCTTGTCCGATTTTGATCAAATTTTCTGTGTTCTGTTTGTCTGATTTTTTTTTTATTTGTTTAAATCATATTATTCTTTGCCCGGAGCATCTCTTTAAACAAATTTGATTGTCTTTGGTCTTTCAAGTCTATAAACATGAAGCGAAATCACCGAGTTATCTAGTGAAACAGCCCATGATTACTCAATTATGATTAAATCACAATTTATATATATCCCTTCAGAAAGCAATATAAAATTTTACTACTTAAATGACTACCTTTTAATAATTCATGTCCTTGTTTTACTTGACCCACATTCAAACTTCAAGCTTTTGCATTTATCCATCATCAATAAATCAATATGAGTATAGTGTTCCTGGATGATTGTCGATTTTATTGTTTTTTTTTAAACTTTGTATCAGGCGATCCAACCACATAAATTTGTATAACCTGCATGTATTATTTATTATTTTGCGAAATGTCTTCTCCAAAATGAAGCATCAAATGAATCACTAGTTTAATAATTTGCAGATATAAATTTACATAGAAAAATATTAATAATTTTGGCTGCTATTACTCAAGCATTTATTTTGCTTATACAGTTTGCCACTGCATTTGTTTTTCACTACTTTGTCTTATCCTTAAAAATAATGTCTAAATTTTGTTATCACACTGCTATAAATTTGTCACATTACAATGTACTTTAATGTCATGCTACGATTATGTTTATGTATTGTAAATTTATTTTGACTTAACAATAAATGCAGAAACTCCTGCAAAAAAAATGCTTTGTATCTTGACAAATTTTATCGTAAAAGTTGGCATTATGAAAATACAATTATGAGTAAGAAATTGACATAAAACAAACAAGTAAAAAATATTAGGAGCTCAAGGAGCCATGATGCATGGTCTAGATGGGGGCGCTATTCACATTTATTTCACTTTATTCATCAACTTTGATTTGATATGTGATCCTTGGAGGGGCCTAATATTTCAGAGCTCCGTTTTTGTTTAAACACTTCCTGACTAATACCTTGGTCACATTTGCTCTACGGCGGCCGTACGGCGAGTCGAAAACAGCCGTTTTATTAATTTTGATTCAAACCACATATAATATAGTTGGACAAAAAATGTTAAAACGGCTGTTTTCGACTCGCCGTACGGCCGCCGTAGAGCAAATGTGACCAAGGTGTAAGATGCAGGGGTATCATCTTCGGTAAACCAGAGCAATACTTTAGATGGCTTGAAAACTACCTAATAAATGACACATCTATAAGTGTATTTAATTGTGTCTACCCATATTCAGTGTCATTTCTGTATCTTTGCTTTGTATTATTCAACAGTATTATGTTTTGTTAGTAAATCTGGATGTATTTATGCAATATTTTGATTTATTGTTTATTAGATGGGCCCTGATGAACACCAACAAATGTTGACTCGGGCTATCATTTTTGAATATGTGAAATAAATAAATAAATAGATAAATAAATAAATTGTTTGTAACTTAAACAACTAATGACCATAAATTTATAAAATTTACTGTTCAGCTTTATTCTCATTACCCACATGAGCCTCTAAATATTGTTTCATTCATCATTATCATATACTCCAAAATCAGTCTTCTCACTACGAGCATTACAATGCGATATCATTTTATTATTCAAAATTTGTTATCTTTGCAACCACTATATCAAAACATCAGAAATCATTCAATATTGGAACTGAAATATCACCTTAAAGCTGAATGATATAGGCCTTAATTTAACTGATCATTGTCATCATCATCATCATCACCACCAACACCATCATCATCATCACCACCAACACCATCATCATCATCACCACCACCATCATCATCATCTTCATCACCACCATCATAATCACCATCATCATCATATCATCGTCACCAAGAAACTACCATCATCATATCATCGTCACCAAGAAACTACCATCATCAGTCACAAACATCATCATCATCATCATCACCACCACCACCATCATCATCACCACCACCACCACCATCAGCATCATCTTCATCACCACCACCATAATCACCATCATCATCATATCACCGTCACCAAGAAACTAACATCATCCTCAGCATTATCCTCCTCCTCCTCATCATCATAATAACTACCATCATTACCATCATCCCCATTCTCTTTTCAACCTCAACAGATAACAACAAAATAACAAATCCCAAATACGATAAAAAACTTAACTTGCATACAGCATTTTATTGTATAAGCGACTATTCCACAGCTGTGTGACATTAAGTGAGATTAGTCTGTACATGGTTTACATCATTAATCTTTAGCCAAATATCCCATATTTAAGCCCAATCATATAAATTCTAATATTCAAGTCAATTTACAGGAGGAAATAGGAGTTGTCACCTTTTTCGAAATAATATACAAGTACAGAGGATGCAAAAAATAAAGAGACCTATGGATAAACTGATACACACACATCACATATAGGGATTCTAATTTTCAATGTAAATTAAATAAAAACAGAAGTACAAGATAAGGTCCAATGTATTATAACAAGACTAATTTGTTTCATGATAATTCCTTTGAGTTAGTTTATTTTTTTGTTTTTATCTCTTTTATTGTGGGGGATATATGTAATTATAAGTCTAACTAATAGTAATTGAAACATAAAACACTACAGGAAATTCTTTTAAATAATTCAGCACTCCAGTAGCATATCTAGAGAAACGTCTGGGACAAACATTAAATAGCCGGGCTGGCTGGTGCTGAAATCATGCTTCCTTGAAATTCTGATACTGATGGTCAGTTGTTTATTATTGGAAACATTCAAGGTATTTCTCATTTTCAAATGTCCGTTTCCCATATTTATTTCCTCCCCCCAAAGTGGTGTCTGGGCGGTGTGCGTGTTCCCCTTGCTCCTTAGTTATGCCCCTGTGAATTCTAAGTTAATACTCATATCAAGAGGACAGTCATTCTTAGTACTAAAATGATAATTGAAAGTTCAATTCAAATAGTTAAGCTACTACCAGACTGGGGATAACTGAAATACAGTAGGATCTAAATGTAGGTAAAGACAAAGAGGAATCTCAGAAATTATCCTACATCTACCGTTGCGGCTTTTTCTTTTGATAGAATTACTCTCAATAAATTTGTCTTGCCTAATAATAGCTTCCAGTGAAAAATGTCCCATGAAGAGGTGGTATTCTGATAATTAAACCTAGGTTTAATCCCAGTTTTAACTAGAATTTCAAACCACACTTCTATGGAATGCTGGACTTCATCACATTTGTTCCATATTCATGGCAATTATAATACACAAATCACTTAATTAGAATTCATCATATTCGTGTATTTTCCTATTCTTACCATTTCACAGCTGAATTAATTGTTTGAAAAAAAATTTGCGGCAGGAAAATAATGATTTTAATTGATGGATAAGCTGACAACTGGCACTCCATAAAAGTGTGGTCTAAGTTGACCCAGGGGGTGTTTCACAAAAATGTAAGTAAGACTTAAATCGTACTTGAATGCCGACACGTATCTGAAATACAACGCGAAATCTAATTGATCAATACGCAGTAGTGCGCGTCCTCTTTGCATGATCTGACCGACGCGGTCATGCCATTTATAATGCATGCAACTTGGCATTTAAGTGTGACTCTAAGTCATACTTAAATTTTTGTGAAACACCCCCCAGGTTTAACTAAACCATGGCTATCATAATACCACCTGAGGTCTGGGATGGGGGGTATAACATAAAAAGATATGCTTGATACCTACAATCATTTGTAACTTTTTGTACATAGTCTCCCACTGACCTACAGTTACAATTAATGGTACAAGCACTTGTGTCACTTCTTACACCTATCTTGGTCCTGTAACACAAAGGTCAGCAATTAATGATACACTTGATCTTCACGATTAATTGTACATTGTAATCAATGCAATCAATCGTAAAAAATTGTTCAACAATGATTGCTAAGCGTTGTGTTACGGGCCAAAATAGGATACCCTATTAGAGTATTAACTGAGTAACAGAATGTATAATTAAGGAAAAATGGGGGGGGGGGGGGGTGTAATTTATGTTCAATATTCAAAATACTGTAATTTGTGAATATTTGGGGCCTTGGCGGGTCGTGTGGTCCAGTGGTTAGAGAATTGGACTCATAATCGCAAGGTTGTGAGTTCGAATCCACACTCTGCCATTATCTCGACTTTGATAAAAAGGCCCGAAAATAATATCTGTCGTCTATTAGGTCAGCCACTATGACTGATTAACCTAGACGTAAAATGTTTCCTAGGTAATTGGTTATATACCAGCTTGGCGTTTACCAGCAAAACGCTGTCCTGCCGAGTTCCTACGGGAGTTACCACAAACAGAAAACAGAAACAGAAAATGCCACGCTGTATGGAAAGTAATGTCATATTTCCAAATGTTCTATATCCCAGTGAAACCTAGATGACATTTTGAGAGGTTGACATTTAATACCACACGAAGCACATTATACAACCCTCTATGTTGATACTTGAAGGAGTTCTACCAGGTACAGAAACATTTTAATAGAACAAGGAAGAGAAAGAGATACATGTATAGAGGAGAACGGACGGACGAGAGGAAGAGGGAGAGGAGAGAGAGAGAGCAGAAGAGAGAAGAGAGAGAAACAAGAAATGGAAAAGATGCAAATTCCATACATCTAAGATGCAATTTAAATTTAATTCAATTTGATTAGGTTTCAAATGAAAAGTGCATTCAAGTGACAATTTTTCTACACAATTCTCAAATTGTACATTTTATGTTACATTATCACACAAGAAAATTGACAATCAAAATATATCCCAATTAACTGTGGAAGACCATTACACAATACAACTCTGCAAATTGTTTCACTTTAGTAACCCATTCACGTCGTGATGTTTTGCATAGCGTTTGAACACCCAACTATCTACAGGTTATGGTAGGCCTTCATAAGTCGTTAGAAAAATCACACTCGCTATATCACAGAAATACTATGTACATATTCATACAGATTTTTTTTGTTTACTTTACACAATTCATATCAACAACATATACACCTTTAATATATAATGGGGGACATCGTTAAATGCTTAACAACATATTACACAAAACAACCCCAAATTCTTACTCTACAATTATATTAATTATGGCCAATAGTAAATATCAATAATCAATTTGTATACTCGCTCTTATTTACATTAATCTAGTGTATTCTACTTGACTGGAAAAAATGTTCAAGAGAAGATAAATTAAATAGAAATATTTCTGATATTTTCATCAACAAAACTGGAAATAAAACAAAATAATCCACAGGCAAACCTGAAATGCGCTCAAGCTCTGGCAGAAACCCAGTACGTTCTGAATTTAACTTTTACATTCCAAATTAAAGCATCTTGGAGAGAAAGGAAAATAAAAAGGAAAAAAAGAGATGAATAGAACACAAGAAATTGATAAAACATGTTGGTGACCTCGCACTTGTTTAAGAGGAGGTGGAATGCTTTTTGTCTAAAACAGTTCAATGGAAAGAAAAAAAGGAGATCGCCTTTAGTACATGTAACTACTAGGCCTGCAAGAAGAGACAGTTTAATGCTACCAACTACATAGCCACAACGCTACATTCACACCAAAGAAACAGACTCCAAACAGACCAATAATATGTCATTGGTAATAACGTAATTAAATTTGTTCGTCCTGGAGTCGATTCCGTAGGTGCGACAGTGGCATCAGAGCCAGTATGTCTAAAGGCCACCGCACACCTTACGATTGACCTGCGACCTGATAATTGAAACATCGAATATCTTAGTGTTTAATGTTCTAAGTTACGGCACGAATACCTATGTTCAAATCTCTGACTATGCTATCATCCTTATTAGAAATAAAAGCGAATTTAATATCTAGTCGTAATGACGTCGTAGCAATTGTACGATTGGTTATGATTTGAAACATAATTTGGCTTTTACTCCTAAATAAAGGTTTTTAATCATCCAAAATTGTTATATTAGTATTCTTTCAGTTAATTTGAACCTCAAATAAAAGGATACTTTTCATTCACATTTTCAGAAAATGAGCCAAACACATTTTAACCCAAAATGGGATCGTGGCCCAGTCGTAAGATGTGCGGTAGCCTTAACTCTCAATGAAGAGTGCTTCTCCCTGTCTCTGGACCAATTCTGTTATTACACTATGCAAAATATGATTGATTCAAATTCAAACAGGAAATAAAACAAATAATGCACAGGCAACTAAGGTCCGAGCTAGCTTCTGTTGCCAAGACGTAGGGCTAATCGAGTAAACATACTGCTCCATTGACTCACAACGATGTATAATTTTTGCTGGGGTGGAGCTGTGGGCCAGAAATTGAGTTGATTCCTGATTTTCAGGACTTGTGACATTTTCTTGAGAATGACCCAACTTTGTCTCGGGCAGTCAAGAAATTAATGAAATAATTTTGCCACAGAAACTGATTTAACATTGATCAAAGTCAAATACAGCTGGCTTGAGTTGTAGAATACTTTTTTCCCCTAAAGAGAGCACGCTTAGTTATGGATGTTATGATGCAATATTTGTTGTTCACTTTCGACTGGCTAGGTCTGGGAACAATATTTAAAGAAATTAATTTTAAGTTTTCATTTCATATCATATCTTCTATAGGAATGACATATTCTCAAAGCCAAATTAGGTACCATTTTCACTTTCTGTGTAAGCAGGTTTGTTGTATCCAAATCTTGATCCTGGTCCAAACAAAATACTTTACGGTTGAGATGGACTTCTGACTGCTTAACTGGGGGGTGCTTCACAAAGATTAAGTGTGACTTAAGTCATGTTTAAATGTTGGCACACACATAATATTACTGAATGCGATATATCATTGATCAATGCGCAGGAGTGCGCATCCCCTTACCATGATCTGACCAATGCACTGATGCATTCTATACCGTACGCGACTGGAATTTGATTGCGATTCTAAGTCAAACTTTAATATCGGTGAAACATCCCCCAGGTCTTTAAAACTTGTTATCAACAACTAAAGATAAATTCATACATATATATTCTCTTCCAGATGCTACAAGTTCAATAGCTCACAACAACATATGTAATTTGATATTGATAACAAGTATATAAAACATGGCCCGGATGTGAATCCTTGTTAATTCTGGCTGTACATAATACTGATTATAGAGCGCCCTCTCTTTATCACCATGATCGTTCAGTCTCAGACTTCTCTTACAGGCCTAGTATATTATATGGCTCATATCTGACATGTTTTTTGAAAGAGTAATATTAATTTATAGTCAAAGACCAAAAAACATACATCTTGCTATGTCAAATATAATTCAAAAGCACACATCCCAAGCACCGAACGTAAAAAAACGTCTTTTTCATCTTCATGAATTCAGTAATGCAAGGATGCCTATGCAGGCTTTACTGAATCTGAATACACAAATATAATGATCGTGTTTTCAAACTTATACTCTCCAAAAATTGAACTGAAAAACAAAGCACTAGAAAGAAAACACAATATCATTCGATCATGACAATGAAAAGAAAACTAAAAAGGTATATTGCCACACAAATTGATAAAAACATATCACTCCATACATAAATCCTTGTATGAGTTAATTAATGAACATAAATATGAATCCACAAAAATAAATACTATCTAAAAAAATCTGAGGTGCACATGTTTTCATTTTTTACTCTTCCACTCACTGCACAGAGCTACATGTGACTAAATAAAATCTGAAACTTTGAGACACAAACAAACATCAAGGCCACAAAACGTAGCAAGATTTGAGAATTCCAGGTCTCTGACGACGCCAAAATTCTGACAATACCTTGAGAACATTTATGTTCTATGGTTGCGTAGCAGCATAGTTCCAAGCAGACAAACTGAACAGCAATAAACAAATACAACTTCAAAGGAATCATAGGATCAGTCTCTTTTTCAATGTGATGAATACTTAATTATTCCCCCCAACCTTCATCCGAAGCAGGGGAAATTCCACGCTTTGCAGACACCATCTTTCAAAAATATAATCATTGTATCATACATTCAAATATTCATGCTCTGCTTCCACATAGTCAATACTTGAATCCTTCATGTGGAAGCTGTATCAGTTCCCAAAATCTTCCTTCAATCAAACTTTCCTTGGTAAATTGACACTGACATGTCCAGGCACCTAATAAACAAGCTAAACTCCATTCAACGGCGTACATTTCGCCACCATACTAGTATTGCAACTGCAATTTATTTGTTTCAAGACACCTTACAGATATTCATCACACAAAATGAGGATACGACAATCATGGAATCGTTAAAAAATTTTCAGGTTTCCTCTCGGCATTGTCATTCGGAACACTTTTATAACCAGCGCGGAGAAGTTCTTGCAATGCGTCTCTTCCAAAATTTACCTCTAAAACGTGAGGGACTTTGGTGATTCCTGCACTGGATGTAAAAAAGGTGGACAACATGGCGATGAAGGACCTTTGGAAATGTCATAATAGACTTGAGATCCCAGAGATCAGATTACAAGAATACACTTTTCATCACGGATTCAATGGATGATTTCAAGTCCGGTGTTTGTAGTAGAAACACAATTTGGATTGCGTTTCCTAGCTCCAAACCCTACACCTAGATAGTGACTTTTCAGGACCAACTTCATTTTATGTTTGGTGCTGTGATTACATAAAAATTACCTAACACCAACGCCAAAACTGAACTTGAAATCGCCTAATGTCTCCCAACCTCTTTGGACTATAGGTAACTGTCAGTGATGTCTTCAGGAACATTCTCTTGCCAATGGTTCCAATTGTACCGTGATGATGATCAACGGAACATGCTTTGCTTGTAAAGATCTCTGGGATGGTACAAAAAATTGGAGCATAATTTACATCGTCATCAATCGGTGACGTGTATATTGTCCCAAGCATCGTCATTCAAATCAAAAAGGTTGAGCGAGAAAGGTTCTTTGCCTAGCGGTGTTCCAAGAGACCCTTCAGCGCCGATGTTCGTAGGTGGGGTCACGCTGACAGGGGTGAGCCCTGATCCGGACGATGACATCATAACATCCAACCAGTTCATGTCTGAATCGCTGCTTGATGGCGGACACAGCATCCCGGCACTGGGCGACGGGTGGTCTCCGAATGCCCAGAACGTGGAGCCGTCTCGGTCCCCGTCCACCTGCATGCTCGGTATATCAAACGAGAGGATGTTGGCATTGTCTTTGTCGTCCATTGTCGCTGAGGACATCAGATGCTGCTCCTTGCTTACACTCGGCTGGGATGTGCCGACATCCAGTGCATTGAGGGTCATGTCGGCGGTGTCGACGTCCATCGGTAGCTCCATTGGGGATGGGGAAGGAGCGGAAGAAGAATGAGGGATGGCAATGGGTGCTGCTGCAACTGGATGGTTGTGCTGTTGCTGCTGCTTCACCTGCTGCCGAGGCTGCTGTTGTTGCTGCTCTTGAGACTGTTGTTGCTGCTGTTGCTGAGGATGGGGAGGCGGTGGTGGAGGGGGATGGGGCATCTGACTCTGTGGTATTCCTTGTTGGCTGGTGGATGTCGAGTTCAGGACTCCTGCCTGTGAGAATCTTGGGCTAGATGATGTCGTGGCCATGGAGAAACTTGGGAGTGAGACGTGAGTCTGGAGTCTTGTATGACTCAAGTTTATCACATCCTTGTTCTTGGGAGTTACTGGAATTTGATCTGAAGATAGAAATATAGATCATAAATAATGTTATGGAGAATCAGTGAGAAAAGAAAAGTAAGATAAACATAAATAAAGATATGAAGAGTATCCATGACTGGACCATATTCCTATACATAGTTTTTTTATACTTGAGTACATAAATAAACTGAATAAAATATATCCTTTAATATTTGAACAGAGAATTAATAAGTCAATAATAGAAAGATTTTACCAATTCTAAAAACTAAACAATTTTTTTTTAATTTCTTTTTAATTGCAGGTACTAAATTAATAAAAAATACTGCATTCACATTGCCATATGTTTATACAACACCACAAGATTTAATTAGGCCCAATTCATAAACATAGTTGCTATGTATTTCTTTTTTTCCCCAATCTTGATGTACTTACATCCATGATCAACCAGAACTTCCAGAAGATCATCTAGGTCTTGGCTCTTTGTCATCCTTGGTTCACCAGTCTCCGTGTTGATAGGGTTCAAGAGGGATCCAAGGTGAGCCTACAAGAGACACAGGAAAGTTTAGAGAATAATATTACTGAAAGAAATAAAAATAATCAATATATATACCCTAAAATAAACATTGTTAGTTTAACCATGGTAATATTACAGTGTACATCAATTCTGAAGTACAAGTTTATAGTCATGAATATGTCTTACAGTAATTAAAAATCCCTATATGTCGATTTCTTCGAAGTTTTGTTTAAGAGTGAAGACATATCCATTAAGAATCTTTCGATTGCTGATATTTTACTTCCCCTCACCCCACCCCCAGTGAATAATAAATAATGTAAAAAGGTTGGAGTGTTACACATACCTTCCTTTCCTTGGTTTGTCTGACAGCCTCTTCATAGTTAGGTGGTGGACTGTTGTAGGCCGGTAGACTGGCCCCACTGGAAATACCCAGAACTGCCTCTGGATCGGTCGGACTGCTGGGCAAAGACGATGACTTCTGTCCAGGCAAGAGTCCATTAGACAACGCCCCTGGTTTGACCTCTTGAGTTGTCTTTGAGAAGAGGAAGGGTTGACCGTTGGGTGAGGGTGTGGTGAAGGTAAAGGTCCTCTGCTGCTGGTTCAAGGATGTGGCAAAGTCTGGAGGTTGGAACACGGGTGGGGAGGACTGCTTCGGAGGGGATTGGGACTTGATGTGAACTGCTGTTATAGGAGGGGGCGGTGGCTTGATGGCCGTTGAAATGGTCGTCGCTGGAGGATTGTTGATGGATGGCATGCTTATTGGAGGGGGAGGTGGATGCGGATTGATGCTTGCGAGCTTGATCGGAGAACCCGTTTTGGGCGATACGCCAGTCGCTCCAGAAGGGGCTGCAGTATGAGCCGGTGGTGGTGGTGGAGCAGGAGGTGGACTCAGGATAGGTGACTGCAAGTTTGTCTGGTGTTGGCGCAGTTGGAGCTGTGATAACCTGAGAGCCCTCTGAAGCTCTTCAATCTTCTGTTGTTGTTTGCGGAGAATATCGCTGCTGACTGCTGGATCGTTGTAAGCCAACTGAGCAGACATGTCCATCACCTGTTCCATGACAGAGTTGCTGTCATTCAACTCCATCTGGAAGGTTTGATTCTGGAAAGAGTTCAGCATCTGCACATTAGTCTGGACCTGCTGCTTATGCATGCTTTCTGAGCTGGGGCTGAAAACACTGGGGGGTGAGGATGCCGAGACAACTGAACCGGGATTGGTGGTGACTGATGGAGGTGGTGCCATCTGGAATGTGGAAGGGGACATTGGATCAAAGGCACTGCCGGGAGAAGCAGGGTCAGACATCTCAGAAGTGGCTACAGAGACTGGAGATTTGAAGTCAGGAGGCGACACTGGCGGTGAACTCATAGATGCCCTTGCGCTGCCAGTCTCACTCGCAACCTCTTGACCAGCATCGGTTGAGCTTGTGACCTTGGTACCACTTGTTCCTGAACATATTGACGACGACGTGACATCCTGATTAGAGGAATTTGCAGTCGCTACGGGTGACATAGACACATCAGCATAGGGGCGTAACCGCTCTACAAGCTGGGGCTTTGTGCCAGATACATGAAGTCCTCTATTCTTCAACTCCATCTTTAATTCTGAAACCTTCATATCCTCAAGGTTTGAGAGGATTCTTGTCTTTGTGCAGTTGGCCACATTAGCCTTGTTATCTTGAGGTGTCGGTGAGGACGAGCTCGTCACCGTGGTACTGCTTGGAGATTGAGACCCCTGATTACTGTTTGATGACAATTTGCTGGAAGTCGTTGTGCTCATGTTCGGAGCGTTGGGTAGAATAAGCTGGTGATGCTGCTGTTGTAACAGCTGAAGTTGCAGAAGCAGTTGCTGCTGCATCAACAACAAGTTATAAGGGTTACTGGCATTGGGAGGAATCGCTAGTTTATTTGCCTGTTCGTTAGGAGGCTTGTACTCATGGAATTTTATCTCCTTTGGCTTATTCCTCTTCGTCTGTTTCTTCCTTGAATTCTTTGAGCTCGAGGACGATGACGACCCGCTCTTACTGCTCGACGGCGACGATGACGTGACTGTGTTCGGCATGCTGACAATCGGAGGAGGGCTGGTGACACCTGGTTCCTGCTTTATCGTGATCATCGACATCGTCGTCGGGGTAGTCGATGGAATCCTAATTTGAATAGGGCTGCTGGAAGTTATTGAAGGAGGAATCATGTGATGGTCATAGTATGACGTAAAGTCCGGGGGTGAGGGTATACTCCCCACACTACTTGGAGGATTATCAGACTGCTGGGAGTAGAGTTGAGGGGGCGACATGGGTTCATCGCTACCCCCCTCTTGACTGTCCTCATCAAAGTTATAAGGTGAGTCATCACACGTATCCATCTCATTAGTCTTCAGAAACTTGACCTTGCCATCTGAAAGTACAAACATACGCAATCCATAATTAGAAATATGTCATTCTTAGACTGCAACATACAGAGTACCGAAGTGTAACGTCATAAATTTACCAAATCAGCATTTTTCATACCATATTTAGGTAGGCGGGAATCGATGCATGGGGGCCCAAGATATGACCCCATGAATACATAACAAGCCCCAATGAAATCAATGTATTGTAATATTGACCTGGTTCTAAATGTTATGAACCCGGCAAATAATACCTGAACTTTAATGTACTGAAATCAGTAAACAAGCTTAGCTGGGGTAAAGTCAGAGTGCCTTGAGCACCTGACAAGGTGGATATGAGCACTAAATGAACACCCTATGTTATTATTACTATTCCTATTATTATTACCTTTGACAGCCTGCTCCACAAAATGTTCTGCTTTCAAGATGTTGCCTTCGATGAGTTCCAGAGGACCGGGTCTGTTCTTGATCTTGCAGTCCAGGTCCTGTTCAATCCTGGCCCTCTTTAGTCGCTGATGTGTGGCACTAACCATGGGCTCCATATTGGTATCTGCAAGAAAAGAGTAAAAGATTGTGATTGGATATTTTTAAAAGGGATTTTTTTTAGTCTAACATTGTACTTTCATGTCCTTAGCATGAAAAACATGAAACCTTTTGTGGGGTCTCTAGCCCTGTTAAGCATTACTGCAAGTTATTTACATGATCCTGCTCTTATCATCATCATCATCATCATCATCATCATCTTCACCATCATCATTGACACCACCACAACCACCACCACCACCATCATCATCATCATCACCATCACCACCACCACCACCAACATCATCATCATCATCATCACCACCACCACCACCATCGTCATCATCATCATCATCAACATTGACACCACCACCACCACAACCACCCCCACCACCATCATCATAATCATCATCATCACCATCACCACCACCACCACCACCACCACCATCATCATCATCATCATCATCACCATCACCATCATCACCATCACCACCACCACCACCACCACCACCACCACCACCACCACCATCATCATCACCACCACTACCACCACCATCATCACCATCATCATCATCATCATCACCACCACCTCCACCTCCCAGACCACACCCAAGAAGATGTGATCCTTGACTCTACCTTCTAGAATGTGTTGATGCACAAGCTGAGCCTTGTCTGGTCTCATTCTCATCTTCCTCTGTAGACTATCTCCAACCTGAACAATGGCAAAGAGAAGAAATATGAGAAATAATGTTGATAATTGATAGTCATCATTGATGAAAAAAAAACCTGGCATGTTGTGATTATAAAAGCAGGTGAGAATAATGAAATCATCACATTCCGACGATTCTTACACATACAATTCTTTACTCAAAAGTTAGACTTACATTGCAGGAGTTTCATGTTGAATGCATGAACAATTTTCCTTGAATGTATCTAGGGATTATCTCAAACAAAGCCCAAAGAGAGATATTCATCTTTTTACACATCTAAATGGTTATCAATGGTACGAAGGGAAATAACTACATTTTGATTTCTGATTAAAGAAATGAAATGGAAAATAACTTAAATGCCATAAAAAGTTATTTGGAATGAAAGACAAAGGAAATGAAAGAATGCTAATGATGAAACAATGACGTAATGAAGATTGGCAAAGGAGACAAAAGAGGGGGGGGGGGGCAAATCTAGAGGCAGAGAAGGAAAGGAGTGTGGAAGGGGGGAGAGGAAAGAACACAAAGAGAAAAAGAAACAAGGAGATAGAGTCTTTAGGTCTTGATGCCTCATCCAGATTAGCACATTATTTAAGGTTTTATCATTTTTATCTCACCACAATTTTTCTTTCCATAATTATCTTGAAGCCAAGCACAACAAATCAGTTATCTGACACCACCAGTTATGTAAATAGACATACAGGGGTCCTGTATGGGTGGCATGCTTAAAACGCTCTCACGGTGTAGCAATGCTTTCAAATGTACTGAGGTGAGGACGTCATAGCTCCGGAAATTACATCATCCCAACATCAATATACACCTCTTTTTTATATATACCCCGCCTTGGATATTTCTGGTGGCATGTGTATGGAATGCTTTCGAGATAAAGGTATGTTAGTAGTGATTGTGACAGTTATAGTTGATGGAAAAATGAAGAAATGAACGCGAGGAGAGAGATTAGTAGATTGATTTATATTGTACTCTCTAACAGCATATGATCTCCCAATCAGCAACAATGCAAGAACTGCTTTCTGTTTGCCTTGTTCACCGCCAAATTAAAGTTTTCTAGAAATTTTTATTTTTCTTATTAATGGTTTTATCGGCTTAACAATCACAAGCAAAATTACAATCTTTACATATTATACAATTAAAGAAAAAAAATGCAGTGACAGGCTCGTCTCTGATGTCACACAAGACAGATGAAACGATGATTCATACTCGTTTCTCATTTGAAACAATAAAAAAGGAATTAAAAAAAAATAATAAAAGGTCTTTACAGTAATGATCTCAAAGTTCCCAGTCAGCTTTCTACTTGCTTCTACTATGGACCAGTAGGTCCATGCTTCTACTAAACCTTGGAAGACTCTCCAACCTCAATATCACTTTCATCTTCCATTTGGGAATCATTGCCGGATAATGATGTCCACATGATGATATCCACATCATATCGAGTTATGATATCGGGCATGTGGATATTGTTAACTAACGGGCTATAAGGGCTTTCACTTTCTCATTCATCTAATCCGTAGTATTAAGGTTTTTCTACAACTAGGGCACATATTGGTGTGGTGTCCCCCTTTATAGCACCAGCTAGTGGGATCACTTCATAGAGGACAAGGTTTCCAAAAGAACATGATCCGCAGGGTGAAGCTAATGTTCAGGCAAATTTGCGTAAGCAGGCAAAAAATGTCATTTTGTAATATTCTGGGGCTACTTTTCACAACTTACTGCCAAAATCTGCAACATTATATAAGCTTTAAAGGACAAGTCCACCCGACAAAAAGTTGATTTGAATAAAAGGAGAAAAATCCAACAAGCATAACACTGAAAATTTCATCAAAATCGGATGTAAAATAAGAAAGTTGACATTTTAAAGTTTTGCTTAATTTCAAAAAATTGTTATATGCAAATCCTGGTCGGTATGGAAATGAGCATACTGATGTCACCCACTCACTATTTCTTTTGTATTTTATTATATGAAATATAAAAATTCTAATTTCGTCCATTGTCCTGTGAAACAAAGTTTTATTATTCCCTGAAAATGTGGAATTACCATTATTTTAACAGTTTATGGTGAAGTCAAGTTAGTCCTTATAGTCAAATCTGTAAAAATTAATATATTATATAATTCAAACAATACAAAACAAAAGAAATAGTGAGGGACATCATCGACTCTCTCATTTGCATGTCACTGAGATGTGCATATAAAGGTTTCGTGAAAAATAAGCGAAACTGAAAAATGTCTTACTTTCTGATTTTACATCCGATTTTGATGAAATTTTCAGCGTTATACTTGTTTGATTTTTCTCTATTGATTTAAATCTGCAATTTTCTGGGGTGGACTTCACCTTTAACATTGCGTTGAATGGGGATTTCCAGGGTTCCTGTAGTTAGTTTCCAGGGCTCATTTGAGAATTTGGGGGGCTTACTAACACCCAGCCCCATGTATTTTTGTCCTCTAAGTAAGCCTTCCATGAGTCCAATAATTGCCCAAGTCAAAAGTAATTTTTTTGACCAGGGTAAGAAAGAAAGTTTAGCGATTGACATGTTGCTGATTTCCACGATTGGTTGCATCGAGTTACATTGTACGATATATACTTATATCACCCCACAATCGATCACCGAGCTCTAGATTATGTGTCCAGATTATGCAAAACTTTTGTTATACCTCTTCTAAGTTGAATTTCTCTTGAGTTAAACAGATTTCTGTGTTCTCTGAAGATTCAACTTTATAGGCAAAGTTTTTATTCTCATTCAGAAAAATTGACGGGTAAAAAAAAAAGATTTTTGAAGGAAAATAGTTGAGACTGACACCAACAAGAATAAGACTTCCTGCATCTCTTGTCAGAGGATGCAAGGATGGGATTTGACAGGAATCTTCCTTTCTTCTTTTACATCACAAACACATGAAACAACATGGAGACACTGGGCATAAACCATCAAAATATGGACGGAGAGCCACAGACAAAAGTCATCAGGCTGACTGACTGGGATGAGCGGAAAAGATGGGAAAATGGGTGAAAATCCGGAGGAGAATGACATGTTGGAGCAATTGATGCGGTCCGGTCCACCCCTGGTGGTCCAGCATTGACATTGCCTCCAGTAACAGGCTGAAGAAGACAGGAGAAACGGGCAGATATTAGAACATTCCTGATGGTTTTCTTATCTCTTGTTGTGGTCGATCATAGATTGACTAATCAGGAGAGTCAGAACATTCTGCTGATAGGCAACGGATTAACCCCCTTTTTCTCTTAAACCTACACATCCAATGTTGTTATCCCTTGACCCCAATCTTACTCTTCTTTTTATCTCTTTCTTTTGTCCTTCACATTAACTTTTTTTCTTTCTATGCTATTCGCTATTCCCCTTTCTCTTTCATGAAACTCTCCCCCTTTTTTAAATTGTCTTCCAAATTCCACTCCTTTTATTTTTATTTTTTCTCTCTAAAATCTAGAATGAGTTTTTTCCCTCCCCTGTTTTTTTCAATCATCTACCGAATTCCACTTTGGTATCCCCTTTTCTCTCTAAAATTTACCATCACATTCACTATCATCAGTGTCTCTATCTAGATTATGCCCATCTATACCACCCTCCCCATACCCCACCCAACCTCCTTTCTCCTTTCTTTCCTTTTCCTTTTCTTTCTCCCTCTACCCTCTCATCCATCAATCATGCTCTTTTCCCTCTCTCCTTTCCACTCATCCTGATATATATATCTTAACTTTAAAGAGTATTTATGCAGCTATAGCCAGTGGTTTCTAAGGATTTCAAATAAGCACAATAGCCCAGGGTCAAGTTTTATCCCACACTTGAAATGCAAGGGCAAATATTGAGATATGATTCTATGCAGCAAACTACATCAATTGCCTGATAAGAAATCCTTCATAAAAACTTTCACTTGACCAAAAATCACTGTGTTCTTGGTAAACGAGTGAAAATGAGAAAGGCAAGCAATACGGGGCATTGTGAATGACTTCAAATTGAGCATGTAAAGTTAATTTTTGGCGCTGCCGAGACAGACAAGCTGGGAGGTCCAAATTTATCTTCAGAATGTGTCATCTATGGACACAGCTATACATTGTGAACAATTGTAGGAAATAGACCATGACAGAACTATCTAATGTGATAAGATGCTATTAGTCGTATCTATAGAAGCAAATGCAATTTGTGATGTCCTTAAAGATACTAGTCCAGGCGCTTTTTTTTCTGTGCTCATTCCTGACTTATTCAACCTAATTTGTGGTGTCCAACTAGGACAGATATCCTGTGCAGAAGAGCAGCTTGCTCAGTTCCTGCTGTCTTCAGTTAATGCACACACAGTAGGCCATTACGGCGCTCAGGGCAGTGGGGGTGGGTAGAGAGGTGCTAATACATGATGGCTGAAGGAGGGATATATAATTTGCAATGCTAGTTTCGTTCTTTTCCCAATATCAGGATATTTTTTCATTTGTTACAGTTTGGTGTGCTCTGATACGATGTATGGAAATCAGAAATTGAGTAACTAATAAAAAGATAGTAATTGCTCAAACTCAAGAAGGCACCATTCATTGATACAGGGTGCATTAACTGGGTCAATGCTAGTCTTGTCTCAGTCCCTGCATGGCATGGAAAATGATAACAACCTCAGTCAAGACTCACAAGGTATTGTCAAGAGGCTACTGTGTGGTAATGCATTATGAGCAAATCAAGTCTCCCAGTTCAGAATCTGTAGTATGCTCTTAGCGAAAACCACAAGTTTCTGCCTGAAGACTACCTCCTTTGAAGCAAGTATGTCATCCAATCCTAAGAGTAGAAGGAGAAAGGCAGATTCTCTTTCTTTCATCATGTTTCTTCAAGATCGGAGTTCAATGCCAGCTGACAGGATGTAGTTCACTTTGTAATTTGGAAATGAGTGGTAGCAAAACCCTTCTTCGCTCACAATGTGTATTCAGTTAATGTGCAGTGACACCAGACTAAGGATGCAACCATATTCTGTTACCAGTCCCGCCAAGTTTACACATGTTCATGTTTCATTGTTACACTATGAAAGGGCATGTTCGGTGTCACCACATTGTGACCGATTCCTCTCGCTCCCTCTACCTACTTCTTAAAATCCCCTGATAGACCATATGAGAAAGGCTGGCCATGCAGGCTTAAGACGTTTATATCAATTGTCTTGATAGTGTATAAGAATGTTTTTAAGTGTATATTTTTCATTAACTCGAAATCTGAAAAGAAAAATTTAGAAGATGGAGGAGACAGGAATGAAGTAAATCAATGCATCAGGTCAAAACAATTTTCATACTGTTTAAAGATAATAAACAGGTACTCATTTTACAAGCTTTCAGGTGGATAATTTTAGAATTCAGCCCGTAACCTTAAATGGCCTTACATGTATCTAGGCTTCTGATCTGAATTCAAACAGAAAGAATTCATGCAATGAAGATGGTAATAAAGAAATCATTGCAACGGCGCAAAACAAGTTTCATACTCTTTAAAAATACCAAACAGAAACAATCGTCATTGTGGTTGGTTTAGCAAGTGTGCGCCTAACAGGCTGCTTGAAATGCTATGAATCCAGTGACCGGGTAATAATAATTGTGAAGCGCTTTGAACAGTCGTAGACTGATAAAGCTCTATATAAATGCCAATTATTATCATTAAAGGAGAATGAAACTCTCGGAGCAAGTTAGCTTTTGTGAAAGCAGAAAAATCAAAGAATAAGATCAACAAAACTTTGAGTAAAATAGGACTAGCAATAAAAGAGTTATGAGCATTTGAATGTCGAGATCACTAATGCTATGGAGATCCCCCCATTGGCAATGCGACCAAGATCTGTGATGTCACACACGTACAACTCTCCCATTCGGACACTGAAAATATACCCCAAAACATCTCTTTTTGCTCATTCTAATCATATGACAAACGATTCATCAATGATATAATGTTGTGAAACCTCTGTACTTGTCATCTCGTAAAGAAAACACCTAACCTTGTGATAGACTCTATAAAAGTGAGAATATAAGTGAAATAAGTACTAAAGTAATGAGGGAGTTGTACGTGTGTGATATCACAGATCTTGGTCGCATTGCCGATGGGAGGATCTACATGGCACTAGTGATCTCAATATTCAAATGCTCATAACTTTCTTATTATTCATTCAATCTTCCTCAAACTTTCAACAATATGTTTCTTTGATTTTTCTCTTTGATATGGATTCAGCTAGTTTCAAGGGTTTCATTCTCCTTTAATATTTTGCAAAATTTCAGCAGAATTATTCTGGCATTCAGACACTACCTTACTCTTCAATGACCTTTAGATATAACCATCCTAGTAACTGGATTCAAGCAGGAGCTACACCCCCTCCCCCCCCCCTCCCTCTTCGTCCCCAGGGCCCAGTCAAAGGCAGAGCACCAATATTGTGGCAGAGAAAGACAATATAGTGCTGACGGGTCTGGCGCGAGCTCCGATACCCCGATCATCTTACAGCCTACAAGTGCATCTGCCGACCCTGCTCACATCCATCAAAGAAGTTCATGCAGTTTAGGGTCCCATAAGTATTTGTAGTTGTGAACAGAACCTGTGTCTACCTGTAAAATCTGCTATGTAATTCTTTGCATAATTCTCTTTGAAATAATTATCAAACATAATTTTTAATGAGATGAATAAACTGGGCTTATCCATTCGAATAAAGGCATTTTAAGTTCATAAGTACTGCTACAAGTTTCTTAATACTGTGAATCATCTTGGATCATTCAGGAATGGTGGATTGAATACATTTCCTGATGTTCCAAAGTTTGGTCGATCTGAAAAAGGCATTTCAATAATCGTATCATTCATGTCGTTGTTATTGCTATGAAGCTATATCATCATCCCCAGATATCCATGCATACATTGCTCTCAATCCAGATGACATCAGTTTAACAGAACCAGTTAAATGTGAACATGACCACCCCCTTTCTCTCTCTCTCTGGACATCTTCCACAAGCAATAAAGTGTATAAAATATGAACACAACTATCCCCCCTCTCTCTCTCTCACTCTTTCTGTGGCATCTTCTATGACTTCCAGGACCAGTGAAAGGTTTTAAATGTACAAAGTATAAACATAACAATCCCTCTCTTTGGGTATCTCCTATTACTTCCAGAACCAGTCACACATCGTAAGTATGAACATGACCACCCTCTCTCTATCTCCTATCTCACCCTTTATCTGGGCATCTTTTAATACCAGAACCAGTTAAATGACCGAAGCATGAACACCAACTCCCCCTCTCTATCGCTCTGGGCATCTCCTATCGTCATCTCTCATCATTCACAGAACCAGTTACATGACCAGAGTATGAACACAACCACCCCCTCTCTCTATGGGCATCTCCTATTACCAGCCTGTCTCTCTCGCAGAATACCTGAAGTGGTTTCTCTTAACTTCTTGAACTCTGCGGAATGGCGCAGAGTCTGATCATTAACAAGCTACAACTAAAAAGAACACAATTCTATCCAGATATCTAATTGATTTTTTTTTTGGGAAGATTCAAGTTTCGGGAGATGGCGACAGGCAAAATCGCTTGGATTCCTTCAAACAGGAAGTTCAAGATACAATAGCGGCTTTTGTCACTATATCCTCTTTTATCTACCAGTATTTTTTCCTCCTTCTGAGGATTGAAATGAATGAGTATGAAATGCGGAAAGAATCAAATTACAAAATTGTTTGAGAGGTCATATGGGGGAAAGGTAGAATTGGACAAGTTTGAATGACTCATAATTATTACAGACTACCCTGGAAGAAAGAAATTTCGTCATTATCGTTTAAATCACCTGTAAGTTGTGACTTTATAGCTGAAACTAGAACACTTGATAGATTGTTTAAAACTATGACCCCTATTGCACAACAATTTATTTGATTTACTAATCACAAATTTGATAACATTTACAAAGAGTAAATGGAGGGATAGAGAAGTAATTTTTTTAACTGTTACCACTCAAGCAACTTGACAGCCTATTTTAAACCACTCTAACTCAAAAGGCACAAAGTAAGGGGGTATATGGCATGTTTATATCTTTTTGAGTAAGGGCAGACAGTATGACACTGCTGGATCTAAAACTTTGGACTAATGATGATCATGTATTTCTCCTTGTGATCCGAAGAAATTACTTATTAGCGATAAATACCAGTATGATTAAGTACAACAGGAACTACACAATAAAAATTAACTTTACTTTTTATTCCATTTTTTTAATCTAGAAAAAAATCCCAAAGAATTTGGTTTAACATGACTACTAACACACATTGAACTTGAGAATAAGAAACCCATCTTGCTAAGAATGGGGAATCAATAATTCCCTGTTTGTGTTTAGACATCTCCTAACTCTAACCCAAACTCTAATTCAGATTCCACCATCTTCCCAACTCTCTCATCCACCTCACTCTAACCCCAGCTCCAAAAAGAGTGTTGGAGGTGAAAAAGGAAGTCAGTGATCTACTTTTCTCTAAACCTCTGCACCTTCTTCTTCCATTAAACCAAGTTTAATGGAAGACACCAGGAACTGTTACAGCTTCTCCCTGAATCATCTTGCATAATTACATTTGTCACTGGTGCTTCTATATTACCCTCTACAGCATTGAATAGGAAGACAAGCTGTGAGTTGCTTCTCCTGACCTTAGGTGACTTGGGTCAAGCAGAGATTCAGAACTGCTCCATCAACCTACATTATGCAATAGCTAGCCATGATTTTACAAGGGACAGGCATGTTCAGGACAGTCAGAGCCATTTATGTTAGGGGTACTGGGGTAAATATTTCAGTTCTATAAACATCTTGAAAGAATTAAGAATAAAAGTGAAATGAAAAAAAAAAAACACATAGACCTATTAAAAGTTTTCAATGTTTACTGTTAATCTGCGGAGTGTTTCACAAAGCAAATAGTCATGGACTTTCAATGAAAATTTGTTCTGAGCCAATCAGATGACAGGATTTCGGTGGCTTATAACATTTGTCAGTTAAAGTCACTGACGATTCTTTTCATGAAATGCACCCCTGTTTAACACTTGTCATCCTTTGATAAGCAGCGCTGATTTCCACAATATTTAATGTACATTAGGGTACTGTACAGAAGAATAGGAGCACAATTTCCTACATCTACATGTACATACAATTGTATTGGATAGCTCACAAGAGTACTTCAATTCCCCTCAAAACACCAACCCTATTTCCAAGCCTGAGGAGGCAGGGAGCAGCGAAAACTATTTCACAAAGTCATGTGTAAAGCTGGACACAAGCAGAAGGGAGCAGCAAAAACACACCAACCGTTTTTCTCATTTGTCATCCAATCCAGCGCATTCCAGCGTGGAGTTTAGCCGGCCGACCGACCGTCGGGTGATGACGAAACCATGTTGATGATACAAACTTAGGAGGGGGGGGGGGGCAAGAGCTGGTTGATGCTACGGCAAACGAACAGGACATGAAAGACGGTGTATAAACTAACAGTATACTCATAACACAATATTGGTTTGCACTCACTGGCCTGTATTGTGTATGAACTCTGGTTTAATCATGGACTACAGTGGGTTAACCGGGAGCTAAATGTGATGCATAGCCCTCTAACTACGTGTACATGATCAACTTATTAGCATACATCTGGCACTCTAAATTGCAAACCATCTTGAAATGATAGAAACAAAAAAGTTTTCTCCACAATTAAAACATAAGAAACTCCCAAACTCTAATGAAGCATAATGTGTAAAGAAATGTTTGATGTATGTAGGAGTACCAGCTCAGCACAGTCCAATGTCGGATCGACCCGTATTGTAGTAAAGAGAAACAAGAATACCATATAATTGTAAAATGAGCAAATATGAATCATATACTCATCACAGAAGGTCTTGTTAATGCAACAAGTAATCCACAGTAGATATGAAGCCATTTTGAAACAAAAAGAGTGGATTCATTTTAAACCTGCCTGCTTGGATGTTTTGAGTGAGAGGCAAACTCTGCAAATAAAGAAGGGCAATTCCATAAAATTTGTACATCCGACCCCCACTTTTCTCAAGTTTTACTTCACTTCATAAACTGATCAAGTCATGATTCTTTGAGAGCATTACAGACTGTCAAAAGAACCAGAAATCAGAGACAGAAAATTTCATGAAGGTCTCACAAACATGGGGTCAGACATGCATATTTTATGGCATTGCCCAGAAGATATATTCCAGCAGACACTAAATATAAACTACAGGTAGATTGGCATATGTCGATCTTCTATAAATCAAATATTCACCCAAGTCAGAGCAATATTTAAGACTGGATAATGCAAAACATATATCATATACCTCTTCTCAGTCAAACTTCTCCAAGTCCAATATATTTCCATGGTAGCAATAAGTTAAGCTCATGCAAAGTGATCTGTAAATCCCACAATGCAGCGAGGGACGTGCTGACGCTTTTCTAGTTCTTTGATCTTATTTTGTACACTCATTTTCTAATCCTTGCTCCATCACCTATCCAAAGCAGTAATTCAAAGGGACAATGAAACGATGAAAGTCTGATTAATCAAGACTAATCAGTGGTAATGAACAATGGTAGTTTAGAAGATGAGCTCCGCTGCTGCATAGTTTCAGGAAAGGTCACGCATGTTACCCTTCTATAGGATGGTCGGATAATTTGATTAGGGCTAAACAACGATGGTGGTGTAAGTTTGTAGTTCAGCTATTTGTTTCGCCCATACTGGAAAGCCGAGCCCTCGTTCCTGTCATCTAAGGTTTCCCTATATCATGTCCAACTAATGCTGGGTATCACCCCGACAGGAATATCATTGGGTCTATCAAAGAGATGAACCCATCTTCACTCCCGCAACAAGTACTTGAGTCTTCATTCTATGGAGACATACCATTAGAGTAAAAATGAAAGATTTTAAATTCAGAATGATCTGAAGAAAAGGACTGGGAGTGTACAAAGTTTTCAGGGTAGGATTATCATTTAACATTTGCCTTTATGTAAAACACAGTCCAAATCTGTGGCACGCCTAAAAAATCTGACTTTCTGCCAAACCAGCGGAATATCAAGGTTCCATTAAGGGTCAAGTCCATCCCATAAAGTGGTTTGATTTGAATTGATAGACAAAAATCAAACAAGCATAAACGCAAAATTTCATGAAAATCGCATATACAATAAGAAAGTCATGACATTTTAAATTTTCGCTTATTTTTCGCAAGAGTTATATGCACAACGCAGTGATATGCAAATGAGAGAGTCGATGATGTTCCTCACTATTTATTTTGTTTTTTATTGTTTGAATTATGCAATATTTCAATTTTTACAGATTTGGCAATAGAGACCAACTTGACTTCACCATAAACTGTTAAAATAATGGTAATTCCACATGTTCAGGATGGAATAAAATTTTGTTTCACATGACAATGAGGAGAAAATTTGAATTTTTCATATTTCATATAATAAAATACAAAAGAAATAGTGAGTTGGTGATGTCATCAGTCTGCTATTTTGCATATCGACCAGGATGTGCAACTGTTTTGTGAAATTAAGCGAAACGTTATAATGTCATAACCTTCTCATTTTATATCCAATATTGATGAAATTTTTAGCGTAATACTAGTTGGATTTTTCTCCTTTTATTCAAATCAACTTTTTGTTGGGGTGGACTTGTCCTTTAATAAGAACTTCCCATTATTTGATTTGAGCAGGAAGATTCAGTGTCGATTTTGTTTTCACATAGATGAGTATGGTTATGTCCACATTGAAAAAGCCTCCACAGGCTCTAGAGTCATAGGGAAACATGTGAATATTATCTAGGCGGATTTTGCAGCAGTGCTTTGAGCATGAGTGATACTGTATTCGAATTTTTTCAACATTAGCAAGAAATCAGAAAACTTTCTTTCTAACTTTCTAATATACCGATGGCTATAACATTCTATTCACATTGCCAATTTGACACGGTGTTGGATCAATGTAAGCTCGAAGGTTTCCAAATAGTTTGCAATTGTGCTATCTCTATATACATTGTATCTTTAATTAGCAGGGTTTCTACAGGAGCGGATGATGCCATAGCAAATGTCACAGAATCCCTGCCAGGTACGGTCGAATGATCGTACCTGACTTACAGATGAACCAAGAAGGACTGGCTGCACGGGGATGCTTGTCGAGGCATTATACAAATAATGTATGATGAAAAGAATTGTGATTGATCGATCTTCTGGATGAAACAAGAGTGATATCTGTTTAAACATGAACCAGCTGATATTCTTCTAAACGCATTGGCCCGTATTCTGAAGTCAGGTTTAACTTAGACCATGGTCTAACTCTGTGCTAAAATTATGGGAAGCCAAAGTGTCAATTTTTTTATTAAGTTGTATGTGTTTTATGTTTACTGTGCCCTGTCCTGATTAATCGTTGGTGAAGACAATCATCTTTTTATACTTCCTAGACAATTATGAATGATTTGAGAGCCAAATAAGCTGAAATAAGATATCTCTACTGTTAGTGATTTATGTAACAATTGGCTATCCATATTTAAACAACATTAAACCAGAGTTTGAGTTGAACCCGACTTCAGAATATGGGCCATTGTAAATATGCTATATTGTATATCATTGTTGTATTCTATGTACAATGCCTGAGCACTTTCTGGTTATGTGATAAGAAAATAACTTTTTCTTTCAAGAACATCTTAATAAAAAAAATCATCAATCATATCTTATCTAGGCAAGATATGTCTTTGAGTAGATGGCAATATATTTAAAACCCTAGAGAAATAGTTTTCAAAGCCCTACAGTTGTGTCATTACTTTCCAACTTTTCCCATCATAGTCAATCACTTTGCCTTGGGAATAAATTTTATCAAGTGCAGTATTCATATTTGAATATTTTTCCAACAACATCCCAAAAACTTTTCAGGGAATGACACCAGTACACCAGGAACTTCTGCAAAGTCGACCCTCACACACCAATAAAATTTTGTACAAGAATCAGACATTAATATTTTTCACTCATGACATGAGTGAACAAAATGCTTGATCGCATAGTCTACCAGCACTGCAGAAAAGATCACCGTCACTACCAGTTGCAAACCCCAAAAGCTCTTAGCAACGGGTTGGGCTATAACCGCTCCCTCCCTACAGATCTACACTCCATTAGTGAGTCAAGAAGTCAGGGTAGTGTCAACTTAAAGGAAAAGATGAATCCCTGATAGGGTCGTCAAGGATATACTTTATAAATGTCACAAGAATATTCCACATAAATGATTCCAACTTATTCGTGAATGATAGCATTTTAGATCTACATTATGAGTGGTAAGGGAAAGGGAGGAGTTTTGGCAAAGTCTCCCAAGGAACTTCTGTTCACGTCTTTCAGTACAATCATCAAAAAAACAACTACAAACCTATTTCTATCTAACATCCTCTCTTCCTGTATAGTGTAAGCACCTGAAGCTTGCAAAACTATTCTTTGTTTTATATCGAAAGCACTATGAGCATGCTGATATGGAAAAGCGCTACATAAATGCTAAAATATGTGTTTTTATTTGTATGTAAGATTTAAAAAACACCAAATTTAGGAAGATGAATCTGACAGTCATTTGATGCTGCAGGCTTGAAGATAATGGAAATAAATAACTTTTGAACCCGAGCATCCACTTTAAGTTAAACTCCCGAACTTGACAAAAAACTAGTGACTAAACAAGCAACCGTGAATACAATGAAATGAGGTGCAAAAAGAATGGGTTTTAGCCCTACGGATGATACTTAGAAAGAGTTTGGAGCTTTAGAGGAATCCATAGGCTTTCGGGTTGCTTTTCTAGAGCATTCCTGACTTGGGTGAAACAATATTAGGATGTAATCTGGGATGAATGGCCCATCTTGCTGCATGTCTATTTTTTCTATAAGATGACACGACAGAGTGATATGTAATGGAACATTGATACATTTTTGATGGACATGGTGGTGGCCGTGAGGGTCTAGCAGACCTGCCAACGTTTCGCAACCCCCCCCCCCAGAAAAAAAAAGCAAGTCATATTGGAAAATGGAAGGAATTTCCAACTAAAAAGGGAAATTCTCAAAACGACCCATAAAACCAGATCTACCAACCTCTGGGAATACGAAACTGTGTACTTTGAAATTTGTATTTTATAGTTTCTATCGTACAAGATGATGCATTGCATTCACCCGAGGATAAAATTCAACATAAATGCAACAGGATCCGATATCAAGTTTAGGTTAATATTTTGTTCTCAGCTTAATCTACATGTAATCAAATGTCATTTTGGTGAAATGTACCTTGTCATTGAAACGAAAGGATTAAGACTGAAAAAAAAATGCTTTCAGCAAAATTATTTTTTTCAATGTCACTTTTGATCACGGATTATTTTATATTACTTAAGTCCAAAATTCCAGCCTTATGATGCTTCTGGTATCCCTTTAATAGCAAAAATACAATAAAATAGTCTATCCCAAACGTATCAAATTTCAGCAAGTTGTCCATGCAAAACACAACCTTGCTAGAGCATAGAAACGCTAGCATATGTAACCGATCATTCCATAATCTAGTGAAAATCGCGACACCTATGGGACTGTCTCACCCGCATAAAGAAGACCATTCCTGGTTTTCATTTCAGAGAAACATAAGACAAAAAGGATAAAAGATACAAAATACTGTTGGCGGAGAGCGGCAAACAGTGGCAAGATGAAAATGATTGGGAAACGGCTCATTTCGAGGACGAGGGAAAATTGGTATAGTATTGGTAAGGCATGCCACTTCTGGTATTCATTCCCACGTTGAATTTGTGGCAGCGCCACGCTGCTTGGGCTTATTCCTAGAGACTTTGGTTCTAATTTTCCTTTTTGGAAATGCAGATATGAGATGCAGAATTGGAGGGAGCGGTAGACCCACACACAAACACACAAAGAGAGAGAGAAAGCAAGGGGGTGATATGAATATAAGTACATGTATATACAAATGGGGATGGAGGGGGGGGGGGGTTGAAAAAAACTTGAGATGTAGAGCTGACACCAATTTTCTTTACATTCAATGGAAGAGCTTTTTTTTTTAAAGACAGATGTTTAAAAGTAGATATGGACACATTTCAACTGGATTGTAGTGGAATGCGAGCCTCACTTTCAGATAAATCCCTCCTTCTTCGTCAAATTGGCCGGTTATAGGAGCAAAGCGCTAACAGCCATGAAGCGTTGGCAGCACGAGCTACTGCTGAGTGATGCTTAATTCAGCCGAACCAACATGACAGCTCTTTTCCCCCTCCCTCCCCTGTAGTCCCACTGCCTCAGATTTGCGCGACAATAAGCGTGGAGCGACAGGCCGACGACAGAGGATTTGCCATGGCAATTTGGAGGGGGCAGGCAGGGAGGTAGGGCGAGAGTGGCTGACATTCAAATCTGGCATGGGTCATGAAAACATTGAACAATCCTCCCAGCTACTCTATAGCTTCAACCAAAATAAAAACGGATTCCGAGACAGAGTCTTTCATTTCAATTTGGGGAGGTAATTATTTTGTGATCACTTCTAAATTCTCCTCACTCGTGGATAAGTCAATTTGTATCGCCTTCCTTGATAATCACAAAACTTTCAAAATAAACAGCACAAAAGCGCGTGGACACAAACAAGCATTTAAAGAATATTGATATATATGATGGACAACTGAAGATAGGAATACTGCTGAACTTGAAATCTGAGACTCCAACAAAGTTGTACATCGAAAAAAAAAGAAAGATATATATGGGTTTGTTCATTGTGAGGGTAATTCTTTTTAATCTGTTTCTCAATAAATGAGAATTGGGACAATCAATCAATGAAATTATGATAAGGATATTCTTGAATCGTATATTAATAGGGACTGATATTGTAAAAAAAAAAAATAGGGATATAAATATGGCTGAAGATTTGTCCTCCCATAGAGCAGAAATGTAGAAGAACTTTGACATGACAACAAATATAACGAGAGCAATCCTATATCTGCCTATAGGTGTACAAATTAAATGAAGATAATCTTCAATAAAAACAAGAGGGGTGGGGCTTGAGGAACATGTCTAAGACCCGCTGTCCTATTCGATAGATGGAACACAAAATGGAAATTATTACAACATTACAATGACGCGGCGATCCGGCTGCAACACTTGTCTCAGCACATTTAATCATGTCTCTCACACCATCGCAACGCCCCACTGTGACCCTAATCATGAGAAACAGAATTAAGATCGGCTCCCGGTAGCAACACCTTGCATGCTGGCTTACACAGCTCTCGGAATGCTTTGTGCTGCTCTCATCGAAGTCGAGTTCGTTTGCCCCTGCCCTAGCCTTGGTCCCCATATTTCTGGGGTGCCGTAGAGGTAGGGAAGCAGGGTCAGAATGTGTACTTGGTTGAAAAAAATCAGAAGGGGGTGACCCCTTGCACATATCTTTAAAAAATCTAGGCTATTCAATGCAGGATATTGCCACGAGTACTGCATTTACTGTTATAGCTCACTTGCAGAAAGTAAGATGCGGCATCCAAGGTTTCAAACCTCTTCACTTGAATTAGGAAGCCACAATAAGACAAGAGTTGTATCCCCCTCATATAGATGTATATGACAGATTTCTGTATACAAATGTGGGAGAGAAATCAATTTATATCTGGAACAAAACACATGGGTAAAGCTACAGGAGTAGCTTAAAAGCTTAAAAGCTCCCCTCTTTTTCTTATTCTTTCTGAACGATACCCACATCATGAAGTTCAAAGTAATACCCAACCTCTTCTCTGATGCAATGCTCTGAAGTGCAGAGTAAAATGGACATGGGTCCTGCATTGGGCAGTTTCTTGAGAGGGCAGGCATAACTCATCCTGAGATATGTAGGCTTACATCTTCTGCAGTCAGTTCAAGAATGCTAATGATGATGATGGTGATGATGATGGTGTTGGTGATGACGTTATGATGATGATGATGGTGATAATGACGATGATGATATTGATAATGATGATGATATGATGATGGTGATGATGAGGACTATTATGATAATGGAGGTAGTGATAATGATGATGGTGATAATGATGATGATAATGATACTAACAACATTATGAAGCATTCAACAGCACTTGCTTCCAACGAATCAGGTGCTAAAAGCACTCTCCATGTGCAGCCAAAGCCACGGACGGGAAGGACAGATAAGATCCATCCCTGCTACTTCCACATAGGCAGACCCTGCACTGCCTCCTTGTTCCGCCCATTGTCTGACCTACAAGTCAGGAGGTGTCTTCTAGAAATAGCAAGTCTGTCTTGAGTATGTCACCTGTTGGCTTCCCACTGCTCACTCTCAATCGCTCTTGAGATCAATATGAAAGCCCATCCAGCATAGAAACAATATTCCACTGTATCTCAAAGTCATAGCTATTATAGATATAAAGACATGAACTCACATACTATACAGGCCATACACTCTAAATTTGCTATATGAATTCAACAACTAGTTTCAACTTTTAAACGATTGTGTAAAACTTAGTTTAACGACTTGTTAAAAATTTAAAAGTTAATCTTAAAAATGTATCAAAGTTAAAGTTAAACTTGTTAAAAAAGTTAACTGTTTTGTTTTAACTTTTAAAACAAATTGTTTAAAAAGTTTTTAAAAAAGTTGTGACAAGCTTACACAACCTGCTTAGGATAATCTTAAACAGCGGTTTTACAGTGTAGGTATACACCCATGACACAATCAAACCAAACTTCACACAGACCTATTGTGTCATTGTAAAATATTGAGAAATCAAAATATAATTACACCAATCATAAGTCTTGATTTCTTTAATAACAACAACCCTTCCACTGTGAAAAATAAAAACAATGGGAAATCAAAATGCTCCGACCCCAATCCTTTATTCTGTTGAACCAATCACAGTTATAAAGCTCATTACAGGGCAATAGAATTATCCAGTATAGAGATGACTTCAACATCTGGTTAAATAGGTGACTCAAAAACGAGAGCCTCAAGAATAGGAGCCGCATCAAAGTTGTCGGTTATATTTATGGATTGTGCATTGTATTACACTTAGGTCGAAAGATAAAATCGGCCTTGTATCTTTGTGAAATTAATATATCATTTACATATTAGCCTAGAAGTGTATAGTCAATTTTATATGTCATTGATGGTCAGAAAAGCATTGCAGTATTTTCAAGAAATTAATTGTCCTTCTATATTTAAAGTAAAAGACCGAGTTGGGAATTTTTAATGCAACTAGTTCAAACGTTCCATCGCAGCAAGAGCAACAGTTCATGGGCAGCATAATAAACAAGTCTACTGTACATGCAGATTGCATTTAGCTTCAAATCGATGTCACCGCCATCTGCAGGAAATTGAAGAAATCTTTCCGATAAACTGAATTCTTCCTTGAATATGGGGTGAACTATTCCGCCACAGATGGAAAACCTGCCTCAAAAAAACAGTCTACGTGTGTCAGCTGCACTTCGTCCCAGCCTGATTTTTGGTGGCCAATACTCGTGATTAACCACCCAAATATCGCGATTGCTCGGTGCGTCATCTGCAAATCATTTTAGCCGCTGTTTTCAGCGCTTGGACTCCCCCGACTGGCCTTGAAAAGGGAGCTCCGTCCTCCCAAATAATGTCTTTTCCTCCCATCTCTAGAACTTCCACAAGTTTGAAAAGGGTGGAATTCTGTCATTTGAAGTTGAACTTCATAGATTGCGTGCCTGCTTGTAATTGCACTACCCATCATGTGCAATGGCTGCTGCAAAGCACTACATACTCGAATCCAATACTTTGGTACAATGTAGCCTGGCTATACTAAACTGTATCATTACAGTAGCTAAAGCACTATTCCACGTTGGGCGATTTTTTTGTTTTCTCATCTTTGAAAATAATGTAACCATAAAACTTTGATTTCATGAATATAAATCCAAAAGGACATTAATTCTCCAAAAGTTGAAATGTTTCTGAACTTGTTCCTTGCTTTTCAAGATACCCCCTACCCTACATTCCAGACCTTAAGACCTACTGTCTGCATTAATAAAGCACCAGTACTGCGAACTTAAGTCCCATAATCCCTGACTGTCAGTAGCACAAGCAACTGCCCACCTGTAACAAAGAAAAATACATCCAAACAGCCCAGAAGCAAAGTATAATCCAACTGGCAAAATAGCAAGGAAACAAACCTCCAGTCAGGTCTGTAATTTTCTAAAAACATTGGAAGAAGGAGAGAAAGAAAAAGAGAGAAAAGGAGGGTAGAAATAAGAGAATAATAAGGAGGAAAAACAATGAAAAGGGGAGTAAGAGAAGCAGAGAGATAATCATCAGGAAGAAATAAAAGATTCAGACAGAAAAGAAAAGAAACTTGATAATTAAAGCCTTATGAAGGAGAGGTATGAAAGGAAAAAAGCAAGGATGATGGTCCGCTGGTTTAAAAATAGCAATATAGACAAAAATTAACACAGACATAGTGAATTAAAAGAATGGATATATATAAATATAGCTACAGGAGAGGGAGTGGATAAGGTGTGGCAATACAAGGGAGAAAAATTTATTTTATGCTCTCCCCAAATGCTCCAAATCCAATCTGAATTTGGCAATCGTGCCCCATCCCCTATTTAAAAAAAAATCAATGATGATGGTGATACAGAATGATGTGTAAAGGACAAAAAAAAGGAAACGCAAAGCGGGACAGGAGAGATAGGAAGTAAAGACCAAAGAGGGAAGAGAAGGAAGAGGATGAGACGGAGAGACATAAACCCAGAGCATGTTTGCATTCCTTGGTCGCGTCCTTCCAAGATCTGTCAGTATCCTCACCAGTTGCAGTTGCCCAAGGACGGGTGAAGGGTGCTCCAAAACATACCCGGATAAACTCTGTTGCACTTGACTCTGGGCAATACGATTGTTACAGTAATCGGATGTAAGCTCCCCCCCTTCCACAATTCTAAACCTATCAGTGGAGACCTTCAAACTTTACACTATGAAGCCATATTGTGTTGTTGGCAAGCTTCTGGGGGACTTGATTTACTACTTGAATTATCAATATCATCTATAAGACTTTTATTGAAGTTCTAAGCACAATCATGAAAGGGATAGTTGAGAGAGAAAGATTACCTTAAATGCTTTTAGTGTGTGTACTCATACATTTTAGCTGGGCAGCAAGCGATTGATCTACTTTCCAACTAATCATTCCCTGTATGATCTGTATTAGAAGGCATTTATTATTCACTACATTTACTACACGATAAAGCAATCTACATATTTGTGATTGAACTTAGTTCCTGTATATCAATCCATTATTACTTACTCTATAATTCTTATAAGTGAGACGTGTGGCATGCACTGTTTAATTAAGTTCTAATTGAGCATCATGGAATATGCTCCACTTCTGTTCTTTATAAACATGGTCATTACAGCAAAGAAAAACAGCATTCCATTTAACAAACCGAAATATGAGTCTGGTAAACAAGACTAGTTAGTCTCTGACGGATACATGTGAGGTGATGCCTACATCATGTATTTGGGTGTGTATAGAAGGATGGACTACCGGATATACAATTCTATTTTTCTCTCATTTTTATTCTCCTCCTCCAGAAAGCACGTCAAAAGCATGCCAACACTCAACGAGTGCGTCTACAGCACAAGCAGCACATGCAGCGATGACTGATGGACCTGGGGTGATATGGACAGAAAAGAAACCTTGGAAGTAAGACCAAGGAGTTACCAGTTGTTGGTTACCCCTTGGTTTGTAGAGAGGATGTGGATACTTCCAAATAGGAAAGAAAGTTCCCTCCTGAGGAGTTAAATCCTGTTGTAGGGAGGAAGATATTGATGGTGCTGACAGTTGTGATGATGATGGTATTAATGACGGTGATGGAGATGATGCTAATGATGATTATGATGGTGATGATGATGATGGTGATGATGATGGTGGTGATGATGATGATGCTGGTGATGATGGTGATGATGATTATGATGATGACTGTGATGATGGTAGTGGTGGTGGTTATAGAGTTGGTGATGATGATGATGCGATCATGTCAATGACTTGATGATAGTGACAATGATGATGATGACGGTATTGATAATTTAGGGAAGTGATGGTTTTTATCGAATCCTCAGGTTTACGGTGGTGCTGTTTGAAATCATCATCATAATCATCACCATCATAATGATGTTGTAGAAGACAGCGATGATAGTCATAATGGTGATGACGGTGATGATGATCATTTCATGTGAATCATATTTGAGAAATGATATTCCTTACCTTTGCTCTCTCTAATCTCTGTCTCTGTTCATGGAATGCTGGTGTTGTGGTTTTGAGGGCTGTAAAGAAAGGAATTCAAACAACATCAAACATCGGTTTCTACAAGGCAATTCAACATCCTAATCAATGCAAAGGATTGAGTTTATACATTTGTGCATTCCATAATAATAATACAAAAGCACAAATTAAGCCCTTATAGACTCCTTCACATTGCACGTCTTAGCAATGTTGGTTGTGCGTGTATTGTGAAATACAAGAATTGATCTTGAATTGTTAAGCCCACATTAAATACTGGCTTGTTTGGCAAGAATAGCAATCGTTTTCCAACATCAAACTATATGATTAGTTAAACATAAATGCTAACTGTAAAATTAATAATACATTGGATGGAAAACGTTTACAGATATTGCTGATAAAAGCAGTTTCATCATTACTAATTGGGATTTAGCATCATATCTTTGAACATTGGGATGCATTGTTCTTCCATAACTCACTTTCCTCTGGTATTTGGAGATGAAGGCTGATCTTAAAATCCATCACAATCAGGAGATGTGGTAGGACGGGCAGCCATTAAACCATGAGGTAATCCAATAATATGGTATCCTCAACGAGAACATAACCACAAGGTCCAGGGAATTAAAACGGCTGTCTGAATTCTTCAAAGAGAACACAGCCGACACCAGCGCCCATCAAGAGAACAACAGGAGCAGATGGGTGATGATAATAGACATTGGTATATTCCAAAGATTTCTTAACATACAACTAAATGATCATCCTAATATTTCCACACCATAAGTTATTACATGACTGAAAATTCATCAAACGGATTTGAATTATCAACGAACTGAAGACATCAGGGCTGCATTGTTCCAACTCTTGTCCAGGATATACCAACAATTCTCCAGGAAGGTGCTTGTTTAATACCAAAGGCATCCAGCTTGTTAAAGGGACGGAAGAGGCATCGGTAGCAAGGGAAGAAGGGTCCTCAATTTCTAGTCCATAAGTGTAAGCAGATGTCCCCAGAGGGACTCGCTATCTTTGGTAGATTGTAAAGAACTGGTCCAACGGCTGCAAGTGGTGGAGACGTGGGGTGAGGAAGAGGAGGAGCGGGTGCCGGTGGTTGGTGGCGGTAGCGCTGGAGATTCCCCTCGACAAGATAAACTCTTCTTGGTGAAGCTACATCTTGGAGGAGAATGCGGGAGAAATTCTTGATGGATGTAAAGTGATGCGGGTTAAGAAGGAAAGAAGAGAGGAAGGTAGAGAGGGGGCGTAGATGCCATGAAGATTCATTACCAAAGACAGTGGGGGCTGATGAGAGGGGTACGAGGGGGTACGAAAGGGGTACAAGAGAATGCCATTGGATTCTTCGCAGAGGGTAAGCGTAAGGATGGCGGGGGTAATGGGAGAAGAAGATATAAAATATGCAGAGAGATGAGGACAGAGGGATGGCAAAATAATAAAGGGGAGATTCCTTGCAGATGGTAAGTGGTGTGGTATTTGGAGAGAGAAAGGGAGAGGGAGATAGAAGCCGGGATGCCTAAGAGTGCATCATCATCATCATGATATTATAGCTGGAGTCATTAATATCGGGCTATTATTTATCATCTGGAGTGATGACTTGGGCGAGTGTGCAACAACTAGGCCAGAGAGAGAGAGAGAGAGAGAGAGAGGGAGGGGGCGGGGTGGAAGATAAAGCAGAAAGAGAGAAATGTTTAGCAACAGAGTAAGATGAAAATGGATAGTGAAAGTTAATGAACCTTTCATGCAATCCGCCAGTGAAGGCATTGGAATACTTAAGAGGCCAACTTTCAGAAGGGCAGGGGAAGGGGGTTGGTGCAAGTAAAGTGAGGCCAAGATGTTCAGGATATGAGATACTTCATTAGAAGCTTTGAAATCTATTGTAAATGAAAATTCAAATGAGATGATGGGGAGGGGGGAAGAAGGGATGAGGGGGCGGGGTGGGTGTATTCTGGGTCTTCAGTAGAAAGACAATGAAGAATTACAATGATGGGATGTGAAAGGCGGTGAAGCAGAAATAAAAGCAAATAGAGTTAGAAGAATGAGGGAACGAATGGGGGGAGTGGTTGGAAACTAAAGGGGAGGGGAGGGGGAGGAATTGACGGGGGCGTGATAGAAGAGGGAAAGGGGCAAGGGGACCCGGCATGTCTCTGGTATGCATGTTGTGTGACATCACATGAGAAGGATGAAGGGGTAGCTGACATCATGGACCTGACGACTTGCAAGCTAGTAATATGACGTCACTCCAAGAGTCCTCGAAGTATGACATCAATGCCGTCTACCGCAGGTATTTGAAAAGCTTGAGAGATGGATGGACAGTTCCAGAGATAGTGGCAACATAAGATGCTTGAATGAAAGAGGATAGGGCAGATTGTAATGAGAGAGGGAAGGACAGAGCATGATGGGGGAAGGGGCGGTTCCCTTCAACCAGATACCGACTTGCTATTTATGAGAAATATAGTTACAAATCACATAGGAAACTGGCACGGAAAGCACTGGTGAGGGACCGGGGATGACGTCAAATGTCAAATATTCAGCTTGCCTCTCTATTAAGGGTCCGAGCAACGGCGTTTGATACAGACTACACGGCATGGACTGAAATGCCCTTGATGAATTATGGTGAATGCTACTGACTCTAAAGACCTATTATCTATAAACACCATTTCAAGTAGTCATCCGAAGTCAAAACAAAATAGGGTGTAAACCAAATGGAGCTAAACAAATTCCACTTCTCATCCTATCCATTTTGTGTAACCAATTTCATTTCTATAATTTTCAAATTACAATTTTTAAATCCTTAGTCAAGTGAAATACAGATTGCACATCAAACAACCAATGATATGGTAGTGGGTAACTGAATGTAATCATATAACATTGGAATTTAAATTGTAACAAAAAGAGTCGGATAGACCAAGTGAATGTTCAAGAATCAGGTATTAATACAAGCAAAAGATAGAGATAGTGAAAGCACAAATAGCAAGAGAGAAAAATATAACCAAAAGAAATATAAAAAAGAGAGCAATAGAGAGGAGAAAAGTTTTTAAAAATTGAATTCAGATAGAGAAAGAATATGAAAGAAAGCGAGATAGCAAGAGAGAACAAAATATAACAGAAATAAATAGAGAGAGAGAAAACGAAGTAAGATATATTGCAACCTGAGAAAGAAAGAGAAAACAAAAAGTGAGAGATAGGAAAAAAAAGAGTGAGAGAAAGAAATGAAGAGACAGAAAGATAAAGGAAGGAGAGGGGGGGGGGGGGGAGAAAGGAAGATAGAGACAGAAAGAGAAAGGAGGGAGAGAGAGTGGAAGAGAAAGTAAGTGGTTGAGAGAAGAAAATGAGCATCTGAGCTAACCCATCTTCAGGATCTCGTAACAATGTCAGGAATGTTGCTCTCTGGATGACGTCACAGGCACACAACGGAAAGCAGAGCATGAAAACCGAGCTTCCTAAAAGCGATAGCGTCACCGTCGATCGCAACCATACCCCTCTCCTATTGTAGTATCCTCACTGGTCCTCTACACCCCCCCTTAATGTGTTACTCTTTTAACCATTGCTAATAAATAAACTTTCTGCCTGCTACTCCCCATCAATACATCCTTTTCCTTTCATCACCCATCCAGAGGTAACCTATCAGCTACATTGAAACAGCAAGCCTTGATATTGCAGTTTTATCAACAAGTTGGTTTCCACTTCTTTTCTTCATTTTATGGAACCACCAAAAGTGTTTTTCTCCCTTCCCCAACCAGCACTGATGATCTCAATCCATATCAGAACATTGCCATCTTCTTCTTTCATATCCTCCACCAGTACCAAACTCCCTTGGAATGAGATAAGTGAACACTGATCCTAACCGTACCCCTCTACTGCTACCAGGGAAAAAATTGTTCAGGGCACAGGGCAAATTTACACCGAAACATCCGAAAGAGCCTGGAAATTTTCTAATGTCCAAAGTAACTTGTAAAACAGTGTGGCAACTACTGGCTGCTGAGCCAAAAAAGTTGCCTCCCGAAAATTTGTAATAAATTTTCCCCCTGATCAATATTATACACCCTTGGAATGGAAAATCAGAATCCTAAACCTAACCCCAGTCCTCCATCACAACTGTTCCCCCTACAAATGAGAATTCTGAACCCTACAACCCCTACGTTTTCAGGGATTTGAGACTTTGTCACAGAAATAATTGCCAAAGTACCCACAGATGGAGTCTTTTTAATTCTATCTATTTGATCTACCAATGGTCTACATATTCCTGCCACCAATACAGACCCTAACATAATACTTTTGGTAAAGGCCACAAAGGAATGGAGGGGAGGTCCTAATACCAGACTAACCAAGGGTTGCCGACTGTGTAGCAATCGGCGAGACGGAATTCGTAGCCAACATACATGTAGAGGGTGCTAATCCCAAAGAGTTGCCCAACGGCAACAATAAATTCCTAGGAAAAATGCCACTGAGACGTCACCAAGCTGATGAAAGAATAAAAATGACTATTTTGTACCCTCTTATTTATGAGTCTAATATATGTCATCATATTTTTCATTGTATATAAAGTCTTGTACATTTTTCTTATCTCACTTTAAATCAGGATTACAAATATTTAATGACAACATTGAAGGTTTCTTGGAACCATAAAAAAATGTTTTCCGAGTAACGCCGCTAAAATTGTGACGTTCAGGAAACATGCCTGGTATTTATACACTTCCGTGATTGGCAGGTTGATTGAAGCCTCTGAGTGACACTTTGACGACTAAAATTAGCTTCGGCCAATCCCATGGTAGTATATTTGTGTTGATTGCACATACCATGTTCCGTCGAAACAGACTAGGGGGAAATACTATATGACTTGACCATAAAGAATATAGGAAAATATACATGACAACTTCTGATGTGTCAAGGGTAAATTGATGGACAGTAGTAAAAAACAATTCGACAATCCTGACATGATTTATTTTCTCAACAATCATTATTACCATCACTAAATTGGCAATAACTAGACTGTTTTCTTATATCTTAATTGTTATGAATCCGACCCACCACCTCTAAAAACAGATGAGGGTCGGGGTGAGGTTGAAAAGCTTGAAAATTGAATACAAGACCTGAATGATATGAAAGAATTTTGCAAATGTTGCCAATTTGAAGATGTGTTTTGTTGTTTGAATCTTGAGAGCTGAAGTACATGCACAATGCAGATTAACCTTTGAACTTTTCAAAGCCGTCCACTGGTCTTCTGAAGATATGAAACTACTGGATTACATAATGAATGCATAATCATGTCTTATTAATTTGGAGAAGGACAAAATGTATCAATGATGATAAATATGGTAATCTTGACCAATCAAATATAAACTTACACAACTCAATTTCTACCAGATTAGCCATGCATGATATAGAACAATATGCATGTAATACCATTTCTCTGTATTGCTTTAAAAAAGAGGGAATATTACACAACATAGGCCTTTTTAGATATTTTCATTTATATACATATATATATTTATTTTGAATCAACATTGATTAAGATAACTAATATAAAATGGCTTTTAAAACATAAGATATAATTGGTCATGGAACATGTATGAATTATACTACATGTTTGCACCAAACGTTCAACTTCTGAAAAAGGGATCCCAATCTAAGGGATTGTGGGAGGAGGGGTGGGGGGGGGGGTGGGAGGAGAAGAGGGAAGGGTAGGGGCGGGGTTAAGTCAGAAGACAGAGGTAGCACTGTAAAACACACGTGTGTATGCCATCCATCCAAGTCCCAGCCCTTGACACCGGCGGTACAGGTGGCAATCTGGACACGCAACGGCCAACGCATCGCCCGACGAACATCGCCCCCTAATTGGCGATGACAACCCGTACAATGATGCCTTTTCTCTGCCCCTAATCCGCTCACTTCCTCTTCCCATTCTAAACAAACTTTTAACAGATTTATCCTTGTCTTTGCCGGTATTTGGGCTGTTTTATCTATTTTGGACGCTGGAATCTCATCTATTGGATTTGCGTTTGAAACCGACAGGATCTTTTCCCTCTTGATCTGGTCTTCCCGGCCCATCATAAGAAATCCAAGGATTTTAGAAAAAGTACCCAAACGGAGATGGAGCTTATTCCAATTTCATTCAGCCTCCCCCCTCCCCAAAACAATTCGTCAAATCACATCATGAATTCAGAGACTCCTAACAAATTTCTTACCATTGTTGGATACTATTGAAAACCTTCACATTTCGATCCCAGCTAATTAGAAAGCAATGAGATTAAATACATTCTTTCAATAATGCATGTTCAATCCAGAATAGAAAACCTTCCAAAAGCCAGTTATCTGCAAATATTTACATTTTAAGTAATTCAAACCACTACCAATACAAGCCATCCCCCCTCTCTAATAGTCTAACTCTTTTGGGCAAACATCTAATTCAATAAACGGATGTCCATTTCTGTCCACTGTGTGGGGTTAACAATTTAATTGTGATTGTTGGGGGTGGGGTGGGGAAAAGAAAACTGAACTGCATTATAACAGCATAGCTCCAGAAGCACAACAAGATACAGATGCAGCATGTACAGTAGTGAGGGTGAGGAGGAGGGGGGGGGGGAGGGGGACACAATACCAGACTGTGTTGTGACAGAAAGGATCCGTGGGTTTAGTGCGATGCTGTATGGACTGTCACTGCTGGCAAAGCCAGGTCAATGTCAAGGTCACGCTGATGATTTCTTTAGCAGACGACCAACCTACACCGGTCTCAACTCCTTCTTGGATCGCATCCCGTCCACAATGCAGAACCAAACAGGTGTACACTATTCATTTTCAATTATCTCAAGTGAAAACCCCTTGGGACAAAGCTTAAACTATTCTTATATTTATATGCTTTTTCAAATGGCCCTTATTTTTTATGTTTGGCTTGTTTCCTAGAAATGTTATTCTAGTAATTCCTTCCTAAAAATCAACAATCCCAAATTATATATTTTTTTCAATCTGGTAGTTAGAGCTGAATGTTCATTGCCACGATGCTAATCCCTTCTACCATCAGATAGATAAAAATTCAATGCAGTAAGGGGGATACATTCGTCTCAGAGAACATTAGTTTTATATGACTTTTTAACTAATCTTTCTCTCTTTTCATTCAGTTTCAAAGGATTCTGCATTCCCAAAGATGCTGCCAATACCTAGTTATCCAGGGACTAATATGAGAGATACTTACGGGGCATGATGCCTTGACTAACTAGCTCTTCTCGCGGTCTTCTTAACTTTAGACGGAGGGCCAGCACTGCAGAATGGAAAGAGAAAAAAAGGACAAACAATTAAGAATCTGCTCAATTCAAAGCAAAATAAAAGCACAAATGATACATATCATGAAACTACATACACATCATAAAATCTGAATCAAATAAAGATGGAATTAATGACAAAAATATCTTTACAGAAATATTGCACTGTACCTAACAAACTCCAAAAGTCACTCTAGACTGATGGACAGTGAGATGCTTCCAAGACCTCTACTTGAAACAAATGATAAGACAAAGATCCAAAATAACTAGAAATCATTATGGAAAGACCCACAAAACAGAAAGAGAAAGAAAACAGAGATCAGAGAGAAAGAGGTTACTATAATTGAGTCAATATTATAGGTTAATTTTTGCTTTTGTTGGCACCCCACGGCCTGGTCTCTTCTTTCTCCCCCGTCTCCCGGGCTTCAATGCCACATTCAGTTAGGACGGAGAAGGACAGGCAAGCTGCAGCGCGTGCCGCTACTGATGTAAAAATGAATACGTGGGCGAAACCAACGCCACAACAAACCCACTTTGATGGAAGATAATGGAGGGAGCAATAGGAGAGGCACCGGTACAAACTAGGCAAAAAGTAAAACATTGGAGAGGAGGGTTAATTTAAAGCTTTGATTGAAAAATTGGGAAGGTTAAGGGTTGGCACGCGCTCGGCTGAAACGGGAGAGAAGTGTAAAAGTAAGGCGCGGCTGGGTGCTAGGGTACCAGAGGATAGAATAGCAGAAGATGAGATACGGGATCCTGCTAGTAATGAAAGGGTATGATGAAGTCAAAAGGTGATAGTTTAACAGCCTTTTACAAGGTCGTCAACCAAGAAAAGGTTTCTGAGAATATAAGAATCATCTGAAAATGGATTAAGTATACCATAAAAAATTAAAATGTCTAGGAATGCAGGCTGTCATAAACCCCATATCTTTCAGAAATGGGAAATGGAGGTAAAGTTGAAACCATTTGATTTTTCTTCCATAAATTAAACTTATTACATATGCAAGCTGAGAGTGAAGTCTGTCTTATACAATTTCAAAATCATAATGGAATAATATTTACATAACTTAATTTAACAATTATGATAAATGGTATTTGAAAAATAAAAACTAGAAGTTTTTCATTTAGTAAGTTGGAAATGAAAGTGAAAACTTTACTGACAACTGACAACATAACTAATACCATATTGGTATATTTTCAGTATAGTTTTGTCCTTCTCATATCCATGCAGTGAAATCGATGGGAGGATCTTTATGTCGAGTAGCAGATGTATGGTATCCTCAAGGAAAAGGGTCACCCAACATCATCCTTTCACCATACAGTGGCATGTCAAAGGTCAAAGCGAATGATAAAAGGGATTCATCATCATAATCTCGGGTTTCATATTTCGTAACTCAAGCTAACCTCCTTATTCTTCAAGCTCTCCACCAATTAAAAGTCTTCCACGCTTGGATCACGACTGGGGGGCTGCCCTATTCAAGCCTCGTTAAAATCGGCCTGTCAAAACAGTTATGATAGCCAATGGAGCCAGTGGAAATGAAGCGTAGGAAATAGTGATTTATATCGGCCTAAGAGTACAACTTAAAGTTGAATTTATGGCTGGGCTGGGCTTGGTGGAAGGGGGTCAAATCTGGGAGTAGGTGAGGGGTATAGGGAAGGGGGAGGGGGTCAGAAGGGGAATGGAAGAGGGTATGGGTGTGTAAATGGGGAAGGGGAAGTTCAGATTGTGGAAAGGAAGAAGGGGATGGGTGCGCAATGGAAGGAGGGGGAAAAGGAATGGGGTCAGATCTGTGATTGAATTTGGAAGAGGGTGTGGGTGTACAATGGGGAGGGGGAGGAAGGGGGTCAGATCTGGGAGTGGAAGAGTGGTATGAGTGCACAATGGGGGGGGGGGGGGCTACAGAGATCCTGGCAAATCTCTGGTAGAAAATGCAAAATTTATTTTTTTTACTACTAAAACTATGATGCATGGAATGAACATGAATACAATTGAATCAAATCTAATGATATCAAGAGCTCATGTCACAGCTTAAGTCTGTATGGTTTGGGGTCTCCACACGCTCTGAAGAACATGTAGTTTACTACAGACAAACTATTGGGAGTTTGGGACAATGAGCATTTAATATGGACAGTGGAAGAGGTTGACACCAATATGTCTGACTCTCTTACTTTGGACAAGCACTGACAACAGGTCAAGATGGAGAGAGTGGACTGTAATTAGTTTTCAAAGGAAGACCTTCAAGAACTTTGATTCAGTCAGCATCTCAGTGTTCAAAATATAGGCCTACATATAATGTGATGACAGCACGATCATTTACCATCCTGCATTTTAATGGTTACATAGTCATTAAGTATGGAACAACAATTCATGAATCATCAAGAAACATTTAAAAAATAATTGTCGGAAAGCATTTTAAGAAGTTCATCTAAGATATTAAGGTCTTTGAGAGGAGACTAGGAGGGAGAGTCCGTTAAACTCTTTACCCCATCATGGGGAGATGAGGAACGGTATCAGCTCTCTGATTGGCCGGAGGGTAAACCCAAGTCGACCAAATCAGCTGGTTGCCACGAGCAGCCCAGCGGGGCTAGTGACGCGGCCAATCAGGCTGAATGCTCCGACAGTTGCCCTGTCCTTGTCTGCTTGGGGGAAGCAACAAGTAAGTGGTAGCCTTCGTTGCAGGGGAACTCTCATCTCAGAGATCCTATTTTATCACCCTTTAAGAAAGCTCACAGTTGAAGGATATCTTGTTTGGGTAGATTACTTGTTGGCTAAAGAAGCACATATCCTAAATGGAAGACCAACAACTCCACAGCCCATCCAAAGAACTTGAACAGAAATCAATGACATACAAATAGGACACTTCCACTGGTGAATCCACTTGGGTTTGAATCCCAGACATCTTATCATGAGACTTATGCTCTACCACTGGGTCACTATGCATCACTTCTATTATTTCAAAAATTTAGTTTGCACAGCACATTACGTCAACAGTAGTTTACCTTCTACTTTTGTGCCAAACTCTTCAAAATCCCAATTGATTATATTTTTCAGGAATCACACAAATTTATCTGTTTTGATAGAGGAGCAACATTTAGATTACCAATTTTACCAACTGTATGTATGTACCATACAAACTTTTCACCTATGACATTCATAAAAGGTTTTTTGTATTATTAAACTGCAAAGCAAGTTATCAGAATAACCATGGAATTTGAATGTACTTTTTATGTGTTGGTAAACAAGGCAGAAAACAGTAGAGTTTCAAATGGTTGTCATCAACCTGCGAGATGGAAAATACTGATATGAAAATTGTTTTTCAAATATTTAGAAGTTGTCTTTCATCGTGCAGCTAAACACATGTCAGTATTGACATGCTCGGTGGGGGTGAAACCCCTTCATTTTGTCCAGATCTAAATCCATTGTCAAATGGGGCTAAAAATTGCCAAAACGACTCCTAACAAGGGCCATTACCGAAAGAGAAAGAAACCAAAAGGAGATTTTCCCTCATGTTTGCCATGGCAGTATGAAAATCGAAAGATTCCATTGAAATATTTTGACAGCAGGGAGGTAGATTTTGAGGGTTAGTCTAGGAAACATAGTCACAGCAATCTGAGTTTTCAGTGGATAAACACTTTTATTATAATCAATCAAATCTGAATCAACTGTTCCCTGTTTTAGGAGTCCTAGGTTGGTTCTTAATAACTACTGGTAGCCTAGATCCAGATGATAGAAGTACCTGATCAAATAACCTGTATCCAGATAATCATCCAACCCTTTACAAGGTATTTGAGACCAAGACTAGAGAAGGCCCGGTCCTACAGGGACCAGCGGACTCCAGGGGCTAGACCCTCTGAATCAAGAAGGGTTACAGTTCTTCTATCTCTCTCATCACTCAATGCCAAATTGAGTCTTCTCCTGCCCGTCCGACTTTCATCTTGATTGGACCCCCCTTTTTGGAGAAAATATCCAATTTGGTATGGAGATCTAGACATCTTCTGGTGTAACCTGACACTTGCTACATGATGAATCTTCATTTTTTCGCAGAAAAGTTACTCTGGAGAAGTGTTGCAGAGGTGAACCAGGAGATGAAGAAATAATGATGATGGTGGTAATGGTTATGGTGATGGTGGTGGTAGTGGTGGTAGTAGTGGTGGTGGTGGTGGTGATGATGATGATGATAATGGTGATGTGGTGATGATGGTAGTGGTGATGGTGATGATAATGATGGTGATGACAAAGGCGATGATGATGATGATATTGATAAATATTTAGTTAAAATCATTAACCAGCAAACAATTTAGCTTTAATATCGCAAACTACAAAAAATGAGTCTGACTATTCACAAAAAATAATAAACTCAATTCCATAAACTGTGTACTTATCATTGCTTCTATATTTGGTTTTCATCAGACCTGATGCTTGTCACATAATATGATTTTCCATCAAAATCATTTTATTACACAACTTCATTTTGGTGTGCTCTATTGAGCAAGTTCTTTGTCACCACGCTCTATTAGAGGAGAGCAAACTTCTGGATCTAAATTGAGGTGCTCTTGTATTTCACCCCCAATCCTCCCTAATCGACTTGAATCTCGCTGACGAAACCCAAGACAAGTGAAGTATACCAAAAGATAATGTCTAAAATATGCACCACAGACCGGTGGCATGGGGCCTTGCTGTAAAAAGTTGGGCTGCGGAGAAAGTGAAAATATGCAGCAGGCAGCCAAATATTTCTGGCTTTTATCACAGCCAGGATCTCATATGAAATAGATCAAGACTTTGTAAGAAAATAGTCAGCACGAAGGCCGGCCGGGCGTTCGTTCGTTGCTAAACTTCACCATCTCGTGTGACAGCAATTTGGGAGGCATATGGAACTACTGTGGGGAAAAATTCTCCAGCTTGAAAACTGCCAAGGACAAGTTGGAGAAGATAAAAAAGAACTTGAACAAGAAAGACTTGGAGTCATAAAACAAATAATGTAAAAGATGAAGAAGAGTTTGAAGGATGCACTGGCTGGAAGTAGGGCACTAGATCAACAAAGCAATGCTCAATTTCACAATGATGCATGGTACGAATGCTCCAGTGATTGGTCATTAAACACATTCCACCTACTTAACAATCTTTAAGACACTAGAAAAAAAAAATTGGCACGTGTCACCTAAACTCCTCCTTAGCTTGATTTCTCTTTTACATGACCTCTATTTTCACCAATTATCCCAGTTCAACAAGGATGTTGCCCAAGGGCTCGAATCGCAGGCAGTAAACATTACCACTGGAAAGATCTTCCGTGCACACTTGGGTCAGATAACGAAAGATGAATGTAGATTAGCTGCGTTCACATTTGATATGTTGTCCATCTATAGTGTGAACAAGGCTATTTTCATTATGAGAGGCATACAGTCATTAGTAAATGAAAGGATATCAATATGGACTTACCAGATACCGGAATAAAGCTTCATAATTTTTCCTTCGGTAAGAAATGTGTGACCAATTATTCCTTGTAAGGGGTTGTATCTATTATCTAATGGGGTGTTGCAAGAAACTTGCGATCAATTGCAAATCTATTTTTGGTCCTAAAATCAATCATATATCTTGTAGTTAATTGCAAATTAGTGATCGATTGCTAATCTTCTCCTTGAAACAAGAAGTTTAATCTGATTTGCTACAGCTAATGTTGATCTATCAGTTGTAAAATTGGAACAGAATATTTGCAATTGAACGCAAATATTTTCTTGCAACACCCCCTAAGAGACATTAGTACTCTATCTATCAAAGAAATTCACAATGACCAAACCTGGTGTTTTTTTTTATTACAATTCAATATAGGATAGATTGACATATCATCATCATTGGCAATATTTAGTTTAAACATTTTTTGGGGGAGATGCATCAAAAAGAAAAAAAAAACACTTAAATTTACTTCCCCAGTATTGCATTAACACAAATAAGGCCAAAATCTCATTTACTTGGTTATATCTCATTATATTACATTATATTCTTCAGATTGTGAAGGGCACAATATACCCCATTATATCGGTCAAAAGGTAACTCCATTTACCATACCCGACTATCAATTTCAAATCTCAAACTTCATATTCCAGAAAGAAACCTAACACGGTGGCATAATCCCCTGGCTTCTGTTGTACACATCTCGTTTTGTCTCGCTTCTTTTTTGCCTTGATGCAAAAAGCGAAACTAAACACTCCCCACAAATTATCCAATCAAACCCAAGAAATTGTCTAAATTTAAGAGACCTTCCATGTGTGTACCTAACAGCCGATAAGGCAAAGCTTTGTCATTTTAAAATGATTTACAATAACTGAATTTATGGTGGCAGCGAACTCACACTTATTCAAGAATATACCACTAAACCTAATTTTTTTTCATCAGTTAAATACTTTAATGCCATGCAAAGCAGCAAACCAACCTCCAAGTCCAACTTAGGTTTCAAATTGCATTAGAACGATTTCATTGTCACTTTGGGCTTAAACAGGCATTAAGTGGGATTTATCTAAGACAAATCTGTCACCATTATCACTATGTTCCAATTATATCAAGTATGAATTTACTCAAGATTGCCATCAATCAATCGGGAAAGTGTAGGTTCACTGGTAGGAAACCTTGAGAAACTGTGAAAATCGGAGCCCAAATGTGGCAATTTTACAACCAGAAACTGTCGGAGAAGCAGGGCAAAACACTTCCTCAATATGAATAAGTGTAAATCATTCAAGTTGCGTTTAGATCAAGGATAGGTCTTAAGGGTTTGGAGGGGCACTGGGAATAATGGAAATCACAATGTTGCAATAAAAAACCAAATTGCCAATCATCATAAAACAAGTGAGGAATTAGGGGATTTCAGAAGACGATTTCATATCTGGTTCTTTGACTGCAGTAGTTGATTCTGACTTGAATGAACTCAGGAATTTCCTGGCTATATCTTTTTTAAATCTTCCATCTCTTGATACAATAATCCAGTATGATAAATGACAGTGTAGTAATTTAGAATTTACTATCTTTCGAAATAATTGATAAAATGCTGTGATTTGCTTTTTTTTCAGTTGAATACTGGGTGCCTTGACGTTGTTGACAAAAAAAAAAAAAGTTTTTATGAAGGTCTATCGTAAATGATGAATTAATTTGATGATTAATTAAGGCCAAAACTATTGCCAACTACTAAACAATGACCTCAGTGTCGCCTCAACACCTTGTTGTGATTACAAGAAGACAAGATTCCGGTCGTTAGTAAAAGGAAGTCCCCCAGATTGGATAAATTAATATCCGGGACCTCATCCTCATCGTGCTTGACCATCGATGCAGCCTAGGTATCTCCTGCGGGCCGCTTGACCAGTGCTGTAAGCGACCATGGACCTACCTGAATCGACCAGAGAAATGCGGTCAGTGAACTGGAAGACTGATAACACAACATTCTTAAGTGACAAGTGTGGGGGTTTATTCAGCTTCGAGCGATGTCATGAAGCGATGTCTCAAACTAGAATTATTTACACACACACACATAATAATTACAAATCTGGAAGTATCACCAAAAGGAAATTCAGGCACTAAATGCAGGGAAATGGAAACTCCAACTTCCCTGCTTCATGTATATCAGCAATTCTCAATAAGTGTTACTGGAAATGAAATTGGAGGGACGTACATGAAACTTTTTGAGAATCCCAAAAATTCTTTAAAGAATGAAAATTCACTCCATCAGCTTGTGATATTGTTGAAGCATGATAATGGATAAGATCTCCCCCTTTAATCGCTCACACACTTTGCTTCAAATGAAGTGTAATAGGAAAAATTACGATGAAAGCACTCAGAGGAATCTCCAAATAAGTTTGACCTCACGTAAGGGCACTGCAATAAATTGAAGAAATCATGTTGCTGTAATTGAATTTCACCATGAAGCCCCTATAAAATTGGTGCATATGAACATTCATTATGAACTTCTATGTTGTTAGATGGCCGTCCCAATCATTTTATTATCTGGTTTTATCGAGTATCCACTAAATCATACCTTGGACACCTCTATGTTTTGCAGTTTGAAGAATTTCTCTGCTTTGAAATATGAATGAAACTCCTTATTACGAAACCCCATAGATGGCTGAACGACTCACTTTGAAAGTCAAGAATAATCTATAAAATTATAATCACAAAAATTTAAACCAGTACAAATAATAAAGATCATAAAATGAGCGACCTTGATGGGAATGATTGAGGGGTTCCGTCTAGACAGGTCGATTATTGCATAAACTGAAAGTTTGGAAATAATTTTGAATCTTTCATCAATCTAAACTATCAAAAAGCCATGAATGAATTTCGATGTAAGAGGAATAAGGTGCCAAGTCAAAATACGTTGCAAAATAGCCAAGAATCACAAGCAACAATTTCACTTCTATTATACTATTACACAATATTTACATACAGAGCGCTTAATAAAATGTTTCGGAGTGTCGTAAACTACTACCCCAGCTTTAGTATAGCTACCCTGATCAGGTGCTCGAGAGCATTCAAAGAATACCAGGTACCCATTTACTACACCTGGGCGGAGAGTGGCAAATGCAGATTAAGGCCTTGCCAAAGAACGCGAGTGCGTGCGATGGTAGGATTCCAACCCTGGACCTCGTGTTTCATAGTCTGGAGACCCGTGCACTGAGCCATAATACCTCTAGTCTGCCAAGATGCCCAACATCACTGATTTGAATTTTTTCAAAATACGAAATGATTGCTAAAAGAGCTGCAATGAAATGCAGACTCCAGAAATCAAACACAGCTTGGTTTGCAACCAATCAGAGGTGAACATTTAGGACTTGCGCTTGATTATCTTTGTTTCTTTTAAACGCAACTCTTTGTGCAATGGGCCCCTGGAATGGAAGCATCAGAACTGGTGGGCGTTTCATAAAGTTGTTCGTAACTTACGAACTAATTTACGAACATCAGGTGATCCTTTCTTGTGGTAAAGTATAAACACCAAATTTCCTTCGGTGTTGATTTAGTTCCAAACAGAGGGCATTCAATCTTTCCTGAAGTAGCTTGTAAGTTCCGAACAGGTTTATGAAATACCCATCTGGAATGGCACGTCAGACCTGGGGCCCGTGTCATAAAGAGTTGCAACTGTTGTAACTTTGACATAATGGCAACTACCATGGTAACAGGGCTCAGCAGCCAATCAGAATCAAGGTTACCATGGTAGTTGCCATAATGGAAAGTTACAACAGTAGCAAGTCCTTTATGAAACGGGCCCCTGGACATGCCTGACATAACAAGTAACAGTAACTCTTTTGATACATGAAAAAGGACATAGCAGCAGGTATACTGACGAGGTGACACGAGAAAAGCGCATCCTTTGAATGGCATCCCCATGACAACCATGCAATCGTCTGGCAATGTGTCTGGCGAGATGACAAATGATTCTTGATGGCACGCTGCCTGCCTGGGGGCTTCTCCTACACATTTCGGTGATGATCTGATACCTCACCTTTCATCCTCCTCCCCCCGGCTAGCAAAAAAAATTAGATGCTCCCATTTTGTCTGTCTATCTCCTGGAGAGATAACTCCATTGCGGGTTCCGACAAGACACAAACACAGGCACAAATGGTGCCTTTTCTTTTACATTGATCCATAATGGACGTATAGGCCTAATATCTTTAACTGAAAGGACGTATAGGCCTAATATCTTTAGCTGAAATAACGAGGGAACATACTTCCAGTCGATAGCAAGGCGTGGTGCGACTGATTTAATCCACTCATTTAGAGCAGCACCTTAAGGCGTCATCTAAAAATATCCTGTCCATAATTCAACAATTTGGCTCCGGGCAGCAGCTGGCCTAGAATCCGCGTGCTATGCATGAAACAATTGTTTTACTCTTCAAGAATTGAGGATGATGTTTTTTCATATTGAGATATTACATACCTCTCATAGAGGAGGATCCGGTTTATAATTAAAGAATTTCTTTGCCGCAGGCTACATCACTGCCCAAATGATACCTTTCTCTCAGGTTAATAATAGAGGTGTTGTGGCTTAGTGGATAATTCTCTGGACTTTGAACCACAAGATCCAGGGTTCGAATCCAACCATGGTACTTTCATCCTTTGGCAAGGGGTTTATCTACATATGCCACTCTCCACCCAAGTGAAGTAAATGGGTACCTGGTATGTAAGACTTTGTTGCATGCTTGAACACCAATCAGATAAACAGATGTTTGGTAGATTATTTCATGTTTAATGATGACAAAGAAAAGTGTACTAACATGCATTTCCCAGAAAGTCTTTAATAGACTACTACACCAACATTTTTCCTCGAAGGAACTGAACATGAACACCACAAACATTTTCTAAAGATGACATATTCTTCTTTTAAGTAACCAGTCAGCTGCACAGGATCACTTACAGAACGTGAAGTTATGACCACGGACAAGACAAACCTCAACCTTGACTGAAATACTAGATACAGCAATGTACTCAGAATACCGGTGCTCAAATTGGCAACACGGTTGATAGGTAAACAACAAATCATTGATGTACAATCCAAACAACATAGTGATAGGATTGGATCACATTTGTTAACCATGTCGGAACATGACGACAGTGATACTCTTGTTTCTTCTCTGGTGACCTCTCGATTCTTCTCCGTCAGCTGTTTAAATGCTGGCAAAACGTCAGCCCTGTAACGTACAGCACTTACAGGATCTTTGCACAAAAAATTGTTTTTTATTCATCTTTTGTCAATCTGCCTGCCCTTCCCTGTCACTGTTTTTCTGCATCTCTCTGTCATTTCCACCGCTCTATCCTATTCTGTATTATCCCCATCTTTCCATAAAACTTTCTCTCCCTCTGTCTGTCTGCCTCTTCTGTATTTCATTTTTTGCTATGACTACTCTGGCCCAGCAATGACCATTAACCAAAGACCACTGACCACTTTAAATGGGAATTTTCTTTCTGATGACCCGTAATAATCAACAATTCTTCTTAATTCCCCCACCCCCTTAAGTTTCTTGAAAACTGCCTTGAGCACTCTACAGAGTGGATTTGGCACGATATAAGTCCAATTTATTATCATTATTATCATTTTTATTAATGAGCCTTCCAAATATCTGTCACTAACTCATCCTACCACATTCTCACTGAAGTCGCCCAGGACGTTTCCAAGGCAGGCCAAGAAACCTTGTTCTTCTTCACCTATCCCTTTAAATGTGCATTCCGTAAGCTGGCATACTCATCGGGCTACCAAAACACATTATAGGCTGTTAACATTACAGTCTGCTCATTACAAAATGCTTCATCACCTGAGATAGCCTCTGGTTCTTCAAGACCCTTTTCACACAAGAAACTTTCGCTTTTGCCGATGGTGATTCTGAGAGATGGCATGTGAATGGGTACTTTTCACGGGTGTGAACACAAAGTGAATCTTATGTAGCATAAATTGAATTTCCTCTTATAACCAAGCTCAGTTATTAACCCATTAATAAAAAAGTCGTCATGAAAATATTCAATTCATTATCATTATTGCTAATTTATTATGAACATTCTAGACTAAATGTGCTTCCTGAAAGAAGACTTATATTCCTGTGAACATGAAGAAAATGGTAAAGAATTTGAGAATAGCTGTCCAGAACCCATGACAGCAAATGGTACAGTAGAGGTGTACTCCATCTTTAAGAAGTGCTGGCAGGTCTTTCAAGAGTCTTCCAACTCATTTGTCTCAATGATTCAGGTCAGATGTCTGTCCTGACAATGAATGATATCTTCTGGTATGATACTCATATTGACAGAAAGCCATTTAGGTCTGACTTGATCCCAACATGCTACGTGGCACTTTGCCTGTTGCTCACCAGCAAAGAGGGGGCGTGTCGGTGGGCATGTCAGTGGGCGTGGGAGAAGAAATCAACCCATTTTAAACCCCATATACCCATCTCACCAATATATTCAAACAGGAGTCCTTTCCTGTTGACATTCTTCAGGTAAGGAAGGCAAAAGAATTACCCAACTGATTCAAAATGCTGGTGAGACATGTAAGAACTGTCAGTAACAGCTAAAGGCTTTTCCCTGCTCACCTGAGTACTGAGAGGGTATGTATGGTGATTCTACTACAACTTATAGAAAGAGATAAAGACCAAGTCAAGTCCAAGTCTTGGGAGGGGGGGGGGGGCGCTGTGGTTTCGTCATCATCAGCTATACGCTGGTGTTTGCTAGACGAAACTAGAGCCTCGTTATGAGGAATTGATTACTAGTGAGCTAGTTTAGATGATGGCATCATATCGGCCATCTATATATAAACACCGTTAAATGTCCTACACATTCCATACTTCATGTTCAGACAGGAGTACCCCCTGGCTGAAAACAGAGACAAGATAACAAGAAGAAGAAGAGAGAGGAGTGAGAGAGTAGGAGGCCGTTCTCATTACGCTTTCTAAAACTAGTTTACTGGAAACCGATTCATGAAACCAGTTTGGAAGATCGCTTTGCTAGCGTTCCCACTTGATTACACACAAGTGGTTTTCGCGCGAAATTCGAAAACGCAGCGTAGGCATTCTACACCTGTCGTGTGGAGTACCGCGTTCAAAATGTGCGAAGATCACTTCCCGAAGAGCGGTTGTGTCCTCACTAACGCTAAAACCAGTTTAACAAGGCGGAGCGATCTTGAAAACTAAATCGTGAGGTGGTTTTTGAGCCAGTTAGGAAGATCGCTTCCAAGATCTCTTCGACCGTTCTCACTACACGTTAAACTAGTTTCCAGTAAACTAGTTTTAGGAAGGTAGTCAGAACGGTGTCTATGTGAGAGAGAGAAGGAAAGAAAGAGAGAGGGAAAATGAATTAAGGAAAGAGAATAAGTGAAGAAAACAGAAAAATGTGGACTGAACACATCCACACAAATAGATAGTTAGAGATACAGTATTAATGAAATGGACTATAATACATAATAAATCTTATTAGAAGAGGAAGAAAAAATTAACAAATAATTCAGGAGAATGATGAGAGAGAGAGAGCGAAGAGAAATTGAGAAAACGAAAAAAAAAGGAAGGAGAGAGAAAGGGCTATTCAATTGAGCAACAAGAGATAGAACAATGCAATCATTTGCAATGGGTGAGATCAATGCCAAAATCAGCAATTCAGATTAAAAAAAGGAAATATGAGTTCAAAGCTAAAATCAATAATGACTATTCCTGAAAATCAAGATGAATTGAAAGCTCTGTAGCTCATGTACCATGTGTAAAACTCTACCTTTAAATGGGCCTCATTCTCGTTGCACCTGTATAGCTTAATTAAACATTAAAGTAAGCTGGTCTCTAACTCAAACCAAAGATCAGTATGTCCTATGCAACAGGGGACTTACCAAAGACTGGTAAGAAGTATTCAGGTAGTGAATAGCATAACTATGCATCAATAAAAGGGCATAAATAGAAAAATAATACCAAGACTGATGAAAAGATACAGATCTAGAGTAGATAGGAAACTAGTCATTATTCAAATATCAATGAGAGAATGTGAAAACTGATGTGAATTATAACAGGAGCAAGAGATATAGTTGTAAGAGATATATCGGAGGTCTGTTTCATAAAACATATTATATGCAATAACAGTTTGAAGCTACTGAAATCGTTCAATGTGATCGGCTGAAAGTAGACTTGTTATCATGACACGTCTTTATGAAAGACAACCCTAGGGCGTGATATCATCCAATGTCTTCAATAGGTGTGCAGAAATGCAGCATACATGTGTCCTAGTGGTCATAATGTGATATGTGCTTTACAGTAAGATGGTATTATCAGGAATCTTTCTTAACGAAGAAGAGAAAGGGGTCCAAGCAGAGAGGAAAAATGATGTCACCATGTAGCCATAGACATGGTAGACTAAAATAAATTCAACGACACTTCTTACTACTGCCCACATAAATGACTTTGAACTCCCAACTAGCTTTCCTACACTTGTCCTCTCCTCTTCACTCTCCTCCTCTCCCTCACACTTGTTCTCTCCCTCCCCCCCTCTCTATCTCTCTCTCTCTTTCATTCTACCTTTCTTTTTTACTTTCAAAGATCACTTCCTATATTCATATCTCTCTGGGTATCTTCCTTTGTCTCCGCTGACTCACTCTTTTTATATCTCATTCCCTCCCACCTCTGTTTCTTCCACCGTTCCCTATAAACACCGCCTGCCTGTTTTTACTCTTGCCTCTTGTTCTCTCTTCATTCTCTTTTCGAAATCTCCAGACAAGAGGGCCTCCTTCAGACCATCTTCTATTTCTCGTCACACATAGCGTCACATATACATGAAGCATCCTTGCCGTTGCCCATCTTCTTTTCATTGACGGCTCGAACATGATCAGCTGCCAAGATCCTATCAAACAATACACACAGGGCCTTCACACTGGGTTTATCTCTTCTCGAGTGTGCTACCGACACTCGTACTCGCCTCCATCAAAACGTAAAGGCCACGTTCACACTTGAGAATATTAATCAGGTATTACTCACCATGACATGTTCGCACATTTCAAGCAAGTATCAAGCTGGTATTAATCTGGTTGTGAATGTCTAAAGACCCTGTACACACTTATTTCATCTGTATATCAATGTCTCAAGACTGTGTTCACATCCTTTTGCATTATCAACATAACATGCTGAGCTAAAACTGCTATGAACAATAATATAATACCACATTTGTCCAACTTATTTGAGTTTTTTTAAATTTACATATGGTCTGCATTCATACTGAATGAACTGAGTGATATCAAATTCATGTATTGGCTATGTCTCTATCACTAGAATTAAAAGTTTTTTGGGAAAAAGCTTAACATTCATTTGAAGTAAAATATGAATTATGGTTGTTATACAGATAAAGCAATATTATCTTATATTTGTGGTACATAAAAAATATTTTAGAACAGGGCTGGAGCAGGTTTTCTTTCCTATTGACTGCATTTCAGAAGGTGTTGTTAACCAAAATGTGAAGTGGGCTTTGACATTACCCTTGGTATTCAATGTTTAACCTCTACTGTCATGTGGTCGATCAATAAGTCATCTATATCCTACTAACACTTAGATCATAATTACAATGGTAACAACATGTGTAATTAATCACTTTAGATGAAATATTACATGCATCTCAATGGGTGGGACTACACATGCTATCCAGCCTAACCTGAGCGATATGCTCTCTAAAACTACTAACGAAATGAAATGCATACAAGATTCTTGTTACTGTATTGAGGTTTCCTGTTTCTGGGTTCTTTTCGTTTGTGTATTTTTTGTCTAAGATTAGAGCGAAAATGACCACTCACAGTCACGGTCAATTTGGGTTAAAATAGCTCACACTGTGTGGTCATATCACTTCTATCAGTCCTATCCCATGGGTTTTGGTGTAATAGTGGTGGTGCTTATTGTGACCCTAAACTTGCTGTTTAGTCCCATCCCATGAGGTTTTATGAGGTGCTGATCTACAGGAGCCACATAAAGCAACTACAGTCCCATCCCCAGGGTTTCATGTGGTGTTTATGGTAGGGCATCTGATTTCTCTGATTATCCCCCCAAAACCAGGGGCTAGTCTATATCTGTTCTATTTCTTCCTCCACCTTGCCCCTCTATCGTTGGACATCTCGGCCAAATAAACACCAGGAATCGACACTGGAGGTTTCAGTTTCTTGGCCTGATTTATGAACCACTCCGCACAGAAAGACACAGAATTGTTTTAGACATGTCACCCAAGCAAACCCTCCCCAGCCCATGTTATCATCCGCACTGCTGATGTCTCAACTATTTTAATGAATTCTCCATGTTATCTGCATGACAAATGTGGACCGCATTTTAATTGGCTCCGCTGTCCTAGATCAGTTCCAAGACTTTCAGAACTCGGTTGGTCCTGCAAAATGATCCATTCGATGATACTTCATTCTACATTTCCCTAATTGACTTCCAGAGTTTAAACCTACATCATAAATGACATTCTCAGACAAAGGGACATTACGATTATAATGCAAGAATGAAAAACATATACAAAGATGTTTAAAAATGATAATCATTCGTCTTTCTAAACAGATAACTGAGAAAGAGAGAGAGCACAGGCAGAGACTTTGTTCCATAGCAGAGTTCAAGTTGATTTCTAGAAGGTACTTGAGTTTGATCTGTGTTTTGTCGGCCATTTATGAAATCCAGCTTTCAAAGAACCAGATACTTGACAATTTCTCATGAAAAAAAATATAGTAAAAACCAATTAGGGATGAACGTGTATTGATAAAAAGGGGGAGAATACTTCAAAACATCAAATACTCATAAAGGCGAACAAAGAGGACATTAAAAAAAATGAAAGGACGGACCAAGATTGGAACCAAAATATGAAAAAATCTCTTCAAATGAAAAGAATAACATCAGTTATGTTGATAAATTTATTTGCAGAATGGTGATAATGTTTAGAATGTCCATACTTTAAATCTACATGAATATTGCTTTGATGTCACTTTGCTATATGCATGGAGAGTGTGTTTCCAACCAAAGTTTGATGCCAATGTTACAGAAAAAAAAAATTCCTAGGAATAAAAAGTATCCAGCAAAATATCATAAATCAAATTGAATAACATCCCACAAAACAAAGTTTTTGAATTGCGTAAGGGAATATAACTTCATATTCAATCATTTACTCCTGTCATAGCCATCAAAAGCATATCGATGGCTTGGCAGAAAAAGAAAAAAACTGAGAAAGAATTATGACATTCTTGATTTATCATCACGGAGCTTAACCAAGTGTAAGAAGGGGCATAAACAATGGCATTTATCGATAAAAGATGCGATCCTGACAGAAGCTTGGGGTGATAAAAAACCTCCCAACTCGGAGCTCCCGTCTCGCATAATTCAACACCAAACCACACTGGATGATGCTACTACTAGACAGTACCTCATCCTTTCTGGCTTTTGTTCCGAGGGATGGGGGGTAAAATACCGACCGTTCGTTCGGTGGTGGCGGCGGTGCAGAGGCGGGGGATGGAGTCGTACAAATTTATTTTCTTTGCAACACAAACATCGGGGCCCTGGGCAAGCAGGAATGGGGGAGGTTCTCTGATGAGGCAGTAGCTATAAACAAATCATAGATATAAAACGGACAGATTGGATGTTAAAAGCAGTAAGTGCAGGAGATGCATCGTCTCGTCCGTCCAGGTTAGGGGGAACCTCCAGCATTGGTATGCACCCCAACTCCAGTGACCTCCTTTTGGTTTTTGTTTGTGCTCCTAAAACAACTCGTTTATGTATTTTTCTTTCAGTTCGGGTTATCACAGGTCACTATCTACCCCAACACATCTTTCTGCATCCACTCTACACTACACGTGCAGGCATTTCCTACACATTTAAGAATACTTCATTACATAACTTCTAATTTTTCAGTTATCGCCATTTTAACCACACATTATTCTACAATAAATTCTACTTGTGTAGAATCTAGAAAATTTGAATTAATTTCAGCTACTATATTGTTCATTTGGGATAAATGAAAAGGGGATAAAGGTTGCCATAAACGCAAATAGTTTCTGTGCTTAATAAATTGTGAAAGATTCTCTGAATGATATAAATGATATCTTGACAAAACTGAGTGCCCTATGACTTTGGTTCGAGACGGCTTTAAAATGTGGAATCAAATTACGATCAGACTTACTCCCATTCCTACATTTTGACATTCTCATTACATGGGCTCTATCCCAATAGACCATCATTCCTTCAAATTCCCAAAATGATGTGTGTCACAGACCCACCAGCTCCAAAGCCTCTAAACCCATCCCCAAAATCTACCAATTTCTCGGCAGCCCCCCAAGAAAGACTCCCAACTCCATCCCCGTAAAACCTTTGCTAATCCTCCAAAATATTTGGCTTGGATTCTCCCGTATATAAACATGTAATCTCCGCTGAAATGCCCAAGAAAATTGCCTGTCATCTTCCTTCGATACATGGCGCGTAACGACTTGATTTTCGACGAGGGGGAGTTTACTCTGGATTTGCGGGCAAAGTGAGAGAGAGACCAAGTCAGCCTTGACTCCCGAACCACATCACGGCATCAAAACACCCCCTGATGCACAAAGTCAATATTTTCAGGACATTTGGGGTTCAAAATCATCTTCCTTTAACCTGATTCATTTGGTACAATTGATATTGCACAATCAAGACACAATGAAGGAGTCTACCGTTGTCCTGAATGCACTGAGGTACGAGTCCTGTAATGAACCAGAGACACTGAACAGCCAGAAAGATATCGTCGTTGAGTGAAAAATCTGACCCAATTTTGGTGATTTTAGGTGAGGACGGAGTGAATATTGGATTTCTTGAATCGGTTACTATCCAAATTCAAGTCTGCCTGTCATCGGCATGGTAACTGAATGGGCTTCTGCATGCTCATTGCTTCATAGACTTTTCTACTATTCCAGGAAATGGAAGTTCAAATGTAATTTTCCTTCATAACTTAACATGACCACCACCCCCCTACAAAAATTATTATGTTGTATTTATATTTTATCGTTTTTACCATACAAAATGTATTTTTGGTTTCTTTTGTATATATATTTTTTTCTATTTGTTTATTTCTTGACTTTACTACGTTACCTTTTTTTATATGTATTGTACCTTGTACTTTTAGGTGATATGAAATCGAATTCCAATTTTGAATTTGAAAAATGAATTTGAAATGATGGAACCTATTTTATTTAGTATGTATGATTGTGCCATTCAACATGGAAATGAAGAAAGAATTGCAATGTTTGAGGCTCATTTGTGTTAAGTATTCAATCTAGTAATGGAGTGAAAAAAATGACAACTTAAAAAAGTAGCAAATTGCAAAACTTCTGCCACCTCTGGGCACCTGATTTTAGACAGCACTCTACTGAGTGAACAGTTGCTGGACCACTAAATTTTCCCCAAAAAATATTTGTCTAACAAACTGTACAATGTTCCTTTCGAAAAATTGCTTCAATGGTTCTACCAAGCGTTGACATACAAAATACAAGGTCCTCGGCAGCTCCTATAGCACACTGATAATCTTCACATGCAAATGCCACAAATGAATAAGCTCAGCAAGACCAACTTTTGGCTTAACAATCAACAGCCTTCGCTGCCAATTAGGAATTAATTAGGTTCGGAGAGCGAAGGGTTCATTGGACCAGCATCGCATTGCCAATTTGAAGCCATGGACGACTTGCCTGGTAAGAAGGTAACGACAATTACACCCTCGTTTTCATACCGATGCGATAGTATCCAAGCAGGCAGTGGATATGTACCATGTACACAACAAAAGCAGAGGGTGTGGAGGGGAAAGACTCTCTATAGTGTTCTTGTTTCAAAGTTTGTCCACAAACTTGAACTTGGCTAACCACGGAAGATCCCCGGGGGCCCTTTTATAAAGCTGTTCGTAAGTTAAGAGCGACTTTAAGAACGACTGGTGAACCTTTCTTACGCGCTTAACCATCGCTAATGAATATACCGTTAACCACAAGGATCATTAAAGTCGCTCTTAACTTACGAACAGCTTTATGAAACACCCACCTGGTATAAGCATGCAAATTGCATAGGAGTACATGTACATAGATTTGCATACAGAATTCACTTCAGTTTATAAACATTAAAATCCTTGTTACAGTTGAGTGGCAATGTCATGGTCTGAAATGAATTCTAATGCAGACCATCTGCAACTGTAACAACAATTTTGAGAGAAAGAGCAAGGACCATGGTCTAAAGTCAATGCTAAAATTATGAGAGGCCAAAAATGTCAAGCTTTTGTTAACATGCTTCTTCTAGAGTTCTTTATCCATGCATGACCAATCCGAATCCTCATTTAGTCTTTTATTTTGGCATTATAATAGCCTTAATTCATAGACTGGCCCTTTGTGTTGTTCTCTCATTTACAGTTTGTTTGTCTTAGCTTACATTGTACACTCTTTATACCCATGTTTGTTATGTTTATACTTTTGTTGTAGGGCCTCTAAGGACAACAGTATACGAATTACTGATGGAGCCACCCTACTATAAAAAGACTTATAGATAAATAAAACTAAAAATTGGTAAAGAAAACTATTTCATTTCTAATTCTCACACAGTTGATCAGAATGATTACCATAGAGTGTTGAATAAGCTGATAAATTCAACCTAAGTTCAAAGAGACTTGTGTCATATTTGGCTTTCCATAGTTAAACTACAACTTCTGACCAGAGTTTAAATCTAAGTCAGGAACACAGGCCAGAAACCTCTACACTCTTTCTTCTTAGCCATAGAATCCTTAAGAAGTTATGAATACAGGCCAGAGTTTTTTCAAACAAAATGAAGCCTAGCACAAGAAGCCAGGAAGATGGGGGAATAGCATCTACATGCTGATGGAGGACGGCCCCAGACAGGGCCGTTAATTCACACTCCGTGCCTCTCTGAGCCTGTCATTGTGCACCCCTGCCGCTCCCTCAAATTGGACACACAATGCTGCCTGGTGTTTTGGAGGACAGGGGCGCGTGGCTGGCGTGTGTGGGGCGTAAACATGGTTTTCAGATCACCTCTGTCACCTTCGTGTCTTCTCCCATCCCTATCAAACCACCCCAAAAAATATGGCTGGAGTATAGATACCTCTCTCTCTCTTTACCGTTTCTTGTCTAGAGCGGTATGCGGTGGTCTGGTCGGGGCAGGAACTTTTCTTCCAATTTTCATCAAATGAAGAGATTGTGCATGTTCCAGTATATACACCATAATGTCAAAAGTTATTTCCGATCACTCACGATGTCAATTTCAGTCTGCTGACACAGTCCTTATGTTTCCATAGGTTTGATTTTATGAGACTATAAAACAAGACAAAAGTTTGGAAACATACCACAAACAAAAGTTCGTCAACATACCATGCTTATGTTATAGAAGTAAACAACTTCAATTCAAAGTGGAAAATTATAATGAAAATTTTAAGAGCCTAAATCTGAATTCCAGTTGAAATATCAAACAAAAAGTTATTATTCTTAAAGCTGATGCTTATGATCAAATCATAAGCGTGAATATCATTAAGAAACTTAACAAACTGCCTGTCCTTGCAGACTAGAGGTTGGTGAGGGGTTGAGGGAGATGAATAATTTTACACGGTTGTGTGACAGTGTATATTCATATCGTAAACACAGACGGGCAGAGGTGCTAGCTACTGACTGACAAAGTTTGCATCAGCAGAAAAAAAGAAATGGAAGAAAAAGAAAATGGCTCGACACTCATACCTCACATATGCATCATCTAGCTTTAAACAAATTTTCGTCAATTAACATCCCTTCTCCCATCACCACTTTTGCTTTAATTTGAGCCACAAGACATTTGTAGCTTATCCATCTCATTTCTGGAGACGACTCATCCACCGTTTCTTGTGATTTGTTTTGCATTTGTTACTCATAATTCAGTTAAATTTCCATGTCAGTAGTACCCAGTAAACATCGGACCCCCTAATGATATACTCAAGAGAAATGCAAACTTATGTCACAAGACACATTGAATTTCAATGCAGAGTAAATCAAAGACATCTGTCACTCTTGGTGAGGACAGTACAGCTTGTTGAAGATTAGTACCTGTACATCCTGCAGTTGTACTATAATGGTGGTACGAGGGGGAGTTTGTACATCTTAGGTCCTACTACGGGGGTGTTACAAGTAATAATGAATATTTGCAATTAATTGTAAATTTCTGTTGCAATTTTACAATTCATAGATCAATCTGACTGCAGTGTTACACACATTATTGCAGTTAATTATAAATTTGCAAGTATTTACATGACATTTGATTGGTTTGAAGGTTCCAAATAGATTTGCAATTAATTGCAGGTTTCAAGTATATTTGATTCAATTTGAGTTATTGCTGCTTATGATTACAATGAGTAGGCCTCCACACTTGATTGTCAATTCATATATTTTAAGAATGATATTGTATTGCTTTCATCGACTTTCATTCTAAAAATTAGTCAAAATATCAGGCCTGCTGATGTTTAAAGAATTATCCACCACTCATTCCACAGTCACTGCATATAAAATTTATCAAGGAATAATCTTAAGCCAATAACACACACCATGAAAGGAAAGAAAATGATAGAATAGGAATTTTCAAATATTTTTTTCTACACTGTAGAATAAGGGTTAAGTACTTTTTTAAAGAGAGCTAAAAAAATGTTTTGATGCGAGTGGTCTTTCAGCAGACAATAATGGAGCCAGTGTCGCGTCGAATTTCATGAACATTTTCACACTGCGTAGATTAGGACCTGGTCCACACCATGTACGCCATCACCGAAAGTTGACCCCCAAACAGCTGCTTTTTGCGATTGTACGAGATGGAACCATAAGAACTTCCTGGAAGATACATTGATTCTGTAACGAAGCAATTAGACCGGTAGACCATATTTCTTTGAGTGGTATACGATTGGCAAGGTTAGTGGTAAGAGTGTTTCAAGAGCTGGGAGGGGTAAAGGAGACCGCTGGAGGGGGGTGTGGCAGCAGGTATACCCATCAAGAGGTAGGGACTTTAATGTTGAGCAATGTGCGTTACACAAACACTTCATGACTCCTGTCAACATTACTAGGTCCGTCATGTAGAAAGAAACCACGCCGTATGCCAACGGACTGACAACGAAGCTAATTCGATTATCCAGATGAGAGATGAAGAGTGGGTGAAAAAGACAAAGACCAAAAGAAGAGTTTACATCCAACACCCCTGGAGGCCCGGTGGATACGTGTACAGGACAACAAAACGACAGAATGAATTTAATTGGAACATGTATTGTCAACAGGATGTAATGATTTAACCAAAAACATGTAGGCATGACATTAAGTGGGACTAAACAACCTGACAGGTAGATCTCAGGTATTACTGGAATATCAATTCTTCTATAACTTGAGAGATGCACTGATTATCTTCATAGATACTGGTTAATTTGTCTACCTTATAGGCCTATTTTTATTTTTGTTAGTCATTGGTGAGCACAAATTTTTATTTATTGGGCAATAAATCCAATTCAATCAAATTTAATCTAATTTTAATAATCTAATCTAACCTATTTTTGGGGGGAAATACAGCCTAGGAAAAACCTTCAGTCCTTTTCTTTATGTCAAGAATATTAAAGAAATAGGGAAATTTCATCATAAACTTTGTATCATGATACAATAACATTTATTCAAAACTGTATTGAAAAAAGGAGAAGTTGTGTAATAAAAAGCAAATGTGTGATGAGAATGAGAGTAGATGAGGGAGACGTATCAGAGTGATGAGCTCGGAAAGAAAGAAGGCCGCAAACTCTACTGAAAAAGTGCCAGTCACACCCATAGGTCTGAAGCGTGGTGATCACAAACTGCATGACCAACGCACAACTGGTATGTTGTCATTATCATTCTCTGTTGAGTCCTTTTGATTGGTATGACAGGGGTGGAAGACAATGGAAATGAGATCACATAACAATGATTCAGACTGTAATAATTCTGTCGCCACATTCCCAATCCCTTCCCCATCCTTCAAAAATTGACCAGTTGTCTTTTCGTGGCATATTACATCCTTCTAGCTTCCAACAACACAAAAAAATCTTTCTCCAATGACTTATTTCATTGATTTTCCATTTAAAGAATTCCTGACATCTCTTTTCTTTATTGATTATAAATGACAAATATAGGCCTTATTCTTTTTTTAAGTTTAATGTCAGCAAATCAAATTGCAAGTATTCTTTAAAAAAAACCACCTCAATATACTTTGATTTTGTGAAAAGAGTATTAGTCCCATGAGCTGACTACAGCTGTAGAACTATAGTGTACTTTTCCTATATTTTTATAATAATATTAGAAATTGCAAATTGAATACAGTTTACTTGAATTTGTAGACCTGTACAGAATAACTTGCCATATAAGTTATGCTTGATACTTTGCTATTAGTTATACTAATTATGCTATCTTTATCTTTTAAAGAAAAAAAAATCAAATGGGTTTTTACAATTCATTTTGTGATTTTGAATATGGACACCAGACAGCAACATCAAAAAATGATTCAGAGGTCTTGGGCAAAGCTAGTTACCCAAGCCACGCGACCCATCTCAAGTCAGGCTATTCCAACTATAAATCCTTCTCTTTTTCTCCGACATCGAACCAGTTACACAGACAGTCAGCTGCAGAGTGAGGCATAAGAAATTCACCCACAGACAGTCATGTTCTGATGGCAGTATAGGCTTCATGACAATGGGTGACACCAAATGTCGGACAAAATGTGCCAAGACTTTCAGTAGCTAGCGGAAAGCAAAATATGATTACGGTTCTCGTAATCTCCAAGAAACAACTGGATCATTCCTTTACTGTGAATTGTGTCAGCCTATCAAGATGGAAAATTCTCTGTTGAAAAAGTGGTTACATACCAGGCTATTCTTCTTTAATTTTATTTTTTGGGGGGCTACTTTTCATAACGTACTGTCTAAATCTGTAACAATGGATAAGCTTTAACATTTCAATGAATAGGGACTACCAGGGCTTGTTTGAGCATTTCCGGGGCTAAGTCGCCCCAGCCCTGTGTAAATTTTTCTCTGTTACATATCATTACATAAGGATCAAACCTAGAAGATATACTCTACTGCATTTAGTAATATAATACTGAAATGACATTAAATTCAAGAAACTTTAACATTAAGGTAAAGGTTCATGATTAATTGCAAAAAAATGAAATTTAAGATTCTTAAACGGACCTTTCCGATCCTTGTAGAGACAGACTAGCTACAGGGATCTGGGAGAGAATCATGAATGTTTGGGATCAGAGGAGTGCTAGCATAGAAGGGATGAGAGAAGGAAATTGAGTGAAACATCTTGGGAAAACAGGTGCAGACCAAGAGCAGACATTACACCAGTCAAGAAAAGAACTCGGAGGATAGAGGGGTGGAGCTAGGAGCTTGTTCATTCATAAATCTCGCCTGCTTGCGGTCTACTTCTAAATCTCCAGCCAGCCCCCCACCCTCCATCATCCTCACCACCATCGTCACCTAGACCCCGGCTGTCCGTCCATCCATCTATCCATCCATACATCCGTGCCTTTATCCCGAGCTAAATCCGTGGCACAGCCGCCTCGGAAAGGTTCAATCCCCTCTCAGAGTAGCGAAACCCCCAAGTGTATCGGCACCCCTCCTCAGAACAGGCAGCGGGCGATAAATTATTCCACTCTTTGCAGCCAGTCCTTAATATCAAGAACTTGACCACATAATAGCCACTCTCTGGTCATTACCCTTTCAATCGCCCGATTCATACTTATTTATGGTTCGAATTGAACCAAAAGACAATCAAGTTATGCTTATGCATGGGTGTAAAATAGAATCCAATGAACGGGGTAATACTATATCTGTAAAGTGTTAACTCTTCAGAGGTGTCAAAATTAAGCACTAGTATGCAATGTTTTAAGTTTCGTGATCCTGCTTACTCGACCATTTAGCAATCTTTTCTAATTTTGTCACACTTTCTGTGATAAAGAGAGAGGGTCTGAAGAAAGCGAGAAGGAATCGTCTACTCCCCAAGATGTAGAAGGTCTGTATGCATTGTGAGTAGGCAGGGCTTATTAAAGGTGATGATCAGATGATCAAGGGAAATTGTAGTCTAAGAACTTTCAGGGATATCTATATCAGAAAGTGTACATTATTAGAATACACATGACTACTATTTTCATCATCATCACCATGGGAGACAATCAATGACACCCCTCCTCTGCTTTTGAGATGTGTCACAAGAGTTACATCCTACACCCTTTTACAGTAACAACCGAATCTTCCCCAGATGTGGACATGTTATTATGTACCTCCTCTCCTAGCTGACCCCCTGGGGAGGATGCCTGGAGGAGTTCCCATGGCAACGATTTTTACCCGAGACAATAGATGATGAACCCCTACCCCGGACAGGTAACATCCGAGATGCGGACATGTTCTGATGCACTTATCATCCTTCGATACTCAGTATGGGGGATGTCCAGAGGAGTTCCCATAGCAACAGGGTTAATCTGAGACAAAAGATGGTGAATCTCACTCCAGACAGATGACATCCTAAATGGGAATGTGGATGCATCACAAACGATCTGATACACTTACTCTCCTACAATACCCAGTATGGGGGATGCCTGGAGGAGTTCCCATGGCAACAAACTTTACCAAAACAACTTCACTCTACTAAGGTAACATAAAATGAAGTACTGAAGGCGTGTAAGTCATACCATCATCCTTCTCCCCGCAAATGGGGTATGATACCTGGAGGGGTTACCATGGAAACAGGGTTTACTGCAGCAACGGATGGTGAAACCATCCGATATGGATTGTGGAGTGATGCAGTCTGCGCCGAAGGTTGCAGAATGCTGCAAATTGCCAAGAAACGCGGAGGGAGAGGACATACGAAAATGGTTGGTAAAAAGAGCTGGAATGTTTGGGATGGCATATAGCTCTGTTATGCAAGGACAGAAAGGAAGGGATGGGTAGTAACAAGGGGACAGTGGATAAGTAAGAAACAGAAAACAGATGATTAAGAAAAAATAAAAATAAACAACAATTTCATCACATGACCAAGCGATCAACTTGGAGCTGGCATTTCAGATCCAGTAATGCTTTACCTAGAGCCTGAAAATAAATTGCTTTCCCAGAATTTTACATTTTTATCAAAATCATGATTAATGGATTAAAAACTAATACCGAACTACAATTACTGAGAAGAATGAAGGATATATTCATTCACCTTGTTTGGTAGCACTCACAATATTTGCAGTCCTTCTTATTCTTATTGATAAACCATTATTACCCCTATAAATATGGCATTTCGCTTGGAGGGTGAACTGTCTCATGATTGGTGAATAAATAAATATAAAAATATATATATATATATATATAATCTGCTACTTCCTTTAAATTGAAATAAAAAGCTATTGATTTACAGTTAGCATTAGTATTGGCAACAACTATTTCATAGAAAGACCCCAGAGTACACAGACCCATTGTGGAATGAACGTTACAAGAAAGAGGGAGAGAGAGTGCGAGAGACCGAGTGTGTTGATAACGCTTGATTATTAAGTCGATAATCAGCCTTGAACCATTTAAACTAATTTTCTTTCCCCATCATCACACAGTCTGCATCTTCAGACAAAGTAAAATGAAAACACTGGAATATACATTACAAGACCGCCACTCACAAATGCAATCTTGATTCTTCACAGGAAACACCAGCCTTTGAGAAAGACTACACACTTGAACAAGTTTGATACTGCATTACCACACATGACTATTTAATTTCAGTCAACTTGCAACGCATCTTGGCTGCCTTCAACACAGTCTGCAGTCAAATTATGGCACAAATATTGTGCAGACTACAGAATAATACATACATGATCAATTGCAAAGCTTCAAGTCACTGGGTCTAGTTACACCGGGCAAAAACCATCATCAAGCTCACATGACATTTCTAATGTTTGAGTCATCACACGCATGAAAAAGTTACACCACACCGATATTATGAAAAGCTGGATCACACCAAAACAATTTAACTTCAGAATGGAGTCAGGTCAGTCTTGGTTGAAAATTTGATGAAGTATTAACTATTTTAACTTCCAGGTGAATATTGCTAGTTGAAATATAAGTTCTTCTTAAAAGTTACTCTTCTGTAAGTAGGGTTATGTGCACTGTCGTTGGGAATCAGGTTTACAGTTTGTGGAGAAAAATGGTGATAATTGAAAATACAGGCTTTGCATAAAATGAGTCACTGTTCACACTGTCAATCAATTTGATATGGTACATATATATCCACAGTCTCTTACTTCTTAAACTTCTATGAATAAACAAAGCCTAAAGTTCGGTTAATACTGAAATTTTTTTAATTCAGAAGTAAAACCACTCCATGGAGTTATGTACAGTAGAGCATTGTGGCCCAGTGGATTGGGCTCTGGACTTTAAAGCAGAGGGTCGCAGGTTCCAATCCCAGTCATTTCCTTCAGCAAGAAATTTATCCATATCGTGCTAAATTCAACCCAGGTTGAATGCTTAAATCGTCTTTATCAGCAGCTAGAACTAGAGCCAGGGAAATTTTGTATATAGTGCGCCAATGAATAGATAACTAAATAATCATTAAATGCGACAAGATATTCAGTGCTTTACAAATATATATTATCATTTTAATTTTGACAGTAAAACAATGAACCTATCTTGTGCATAATTGTGTACCATCATTTCATAGCAGTGGAGACATAGCTATGCAACTGAAGAAAATAGAAGCTACTGTATCGATATCGTAGAGCATGTGTTATGTGAATCAGGGCCAAACGATCTGGTCGTTTAAACGTGCAGTTTGAAGACATAGCGCAAGACTGATGAAGATTATAAATGGCAAACATCCTACACACTCCAACACGGGAATGCTCTAACTTAAGTTGGAGTGTCTTAGAGAAGGACACAAAATGAAACTAGTTGATAAAAAGTGGGAGGGCATACTAAAAAAAAAACATGAAGAGAGGGGAAGAACAAAAGAACAATTAACTCAGGACTCCAAGAAGATATCAACAATGTGGGAGACTCGATTCCTTTTTGCAAGATGGGCAAAATCATATGAAAATGAGTCATGGATGTTGTACAAAGAGAAAGATGAAATCCAACACTCTGCAGGATATCTGGTTGATTTGAAGGAGCAATTGGACAAAAAAATATATATAATAGGTCAAATGAGATTGCAAAATGCCATAAATCGTACTAGCTGGTGTAATGTCACAAGAGGTTAACTTTAAACAAAGCATTATTTGAAGTTAAGAAGAAATAGACACATTGCTTTGGGTACAAGTGGCAGATATCTGTACCACTTTTTAAAAGAAAATTGAAACTAGTCGACAATGCTCGGTGGTGATATCGATGATCGGAGGGAGAAATGCAGAAGTTTGGTGAAAATATTCAACTTACATTTTTTACCGTGCTTGGGCTGTTTGTGTTGCTTGGTGGATGGTTTGCTGGATTTGGGTTTTTTCACCACCATAACGTCGTCCTTGCACTTCTTAGTCATGAGTGTTTCAGAAACTGGTGGGAATCTGAACTGTTCGAAGCAGGGGCTCTGTGGTTACACATGCGAGATGCGATTATGCAACACCAGAAAAAGGTTCCAGAATTTGAAAATGGATAAATATATTTCTATGTCAACAGTCTTATTATTCTCTTTGCCATGAAAACTCAGCAATGATCGTGTCATGTGGTTAAAGTTCCAGTAGATGCTACCTCATGAATATTCATGAAGATGAATGAGATGCCAACTTGTCGCTATGGTAACACATCACAATGACATTGTAAGTGGTGGTATGCAAATCCAGACAAAATTCCAGGTGGGGGTAATGTCACCTCAACGTGCTCCACCAAAATAGAAAATGGGGGATCAAAAGCAGGTCCACCAAAATAGAAAGAGAGGATGAAAATGATGAAGTACTTGACGACGATGGAAGAGTAGGAGGAGGACGAGGGATGCAGGGATGTTTGAGTTGGTTTAGAGTTGTGGAATGTAAGACGGGATGGAAATGTCAGTGTCTCTGGTTACTTGGAGTCCTCCAGCTGGTCCCACCTGAAGACCTGATGGATGATGATGATGGGGGCCCGTGTCGTCGTCGTGAGAGACCAGCTCGCATCAACGATGGTTACCCCAGATGAGTTCCACTCGATTTCTACTTTAAAAAAAATGTAAATCACAACGCTCCAGTCTTCAAACGATGGGTGCTTCCTATGGTGGTGATGATGATGATAGCGATCGTAGAGCAGGAAGTTTGGACAGAAACTCGCTTTTTTAATTTAGGAATGTGACAGAATTAAAAGAGGGGGTGGGGTGCTCTATCGGAGGTACATGAATGTTTCTTCAAAGTATAAAATAATAAGGAGAGCAGGGCAGGCGCAGAAGACATTTACAAGCAACAGGCCTGCACACAGCTATACTACATCTAGATATGATACAAGGCACGCTTAGTGACAGCCTACACACGCACGCGTGCTTGTCTACCAAAACCCAGCTTCCAGAGGGAGAGATAGGAGGAGGGAGGGGGAAAAAAAACAGATGTTGATAAAGTTTATTATACCAGGGAAGCTGCCAGGGAGTCAGCATTCCAATGCATAAGCGTGCCAGTCTTGCGCAGAGCGTGCGCAGAGCGGGTGCAGCTCCACGAGCCCCGGACCAGCAGGGAGCTTGGGTCTGGAAGATGACTGCCATGCGACCTCAGAGGGATGTCCACCAATCAGAGAGCAGGGCTCCCTGGTAGGCTGAAGTGTGTATGATAGCATGTCAATTGGTATCACCACAAACCCACGCTACAGGCCCAGGGGGTAGCTCCCCATCAAACATCAGCAACATGTTTACCCTCCAGCAGCAGTTCAGAGGGGTAAGCAAAACCCTTGTGAGCCACACCCCTACACCCCTCTGCTACTGGTTCTGGGTCTCTGATTGGTTGATAAAGTCTCCTCTATGCTGATGGTGTGTAGTGGGGTGCAAAGTTTTGTTCAAACCCATAGGGGTATTGACTAGTCTCAACCACAAAGCTTTATTTGACATTACAAGTTCATCAAATAAATCTTCCAAACTCTATGCAATACTTGGATGTTTAAACATCAAGAGTAGTCTTCATGTTTGAAAAGACATGTACTCATACCACCTTTGTTTTAAGTGATAGCAGTTTTGTCATCATAATTCCTTTAAACTTGTTTTTGTTAGATTCTTATAGCTTTCAAGTTAGTCACATAAGAAAGAGCTTGACACCGACTTTACACAACTTGATTCTGATTTAAAAGATGACTGAAACTTTATTGTGTTAGTGGCTATATCATTGTTATCTAACGGATAACTTTGGAACATTAAAACAAAATAAAATCAATACCCACAAGGAATTCTCAAAGTATCATCTTGACTAAACAAATGAGTAGGCCTACTTACTTTATTGATTGGACCTAAAATGTATGCATTACAAAAAGGGGTTAAATCCCAAGATGAAATATATTCCTTATGAGTTAATAATATTATTATCCACTCGTATGTATTATAGTGAAAGACAGTGGACTGAGAAAAACCCGAATGATTTTATATCACAATCCGTTCATACTTGCTTTCATTGTCCATGTATTCTCTGGTCCTTGTGACACAAGATGGGAAAGTCTGGATGCCTTAGACTAGCCCACCAAAACCACAAATCTTGAGGCACAAGCCTGGCACAAGCCTGTGACCCCCAGCAAAGCCTGGTTAATGAATGGCGTGCTGCTAAGATCCTTTGGGGGTATGGGGGATTGCTAATCAGTGAGGACCCCATTAATCTGACATAACATGCCAACACACCACAGAAAGAATAAAGGTAGGGGTGTAGTCTCTCCCCCATTATCCAAACTTAAAAAAAATAAATTGTTGCAGGGTTGTTCAATATATCATTCCATATTGCTAGCCAAATGGATGTACATGTACTTTGCTCTCATTCCATTTATAATTCAATGAATAATACCCCAAAGAGAACATTTTAATTATAGCATTGCAATTGTAAGGGTAGGGGTCTGATGTGGAAGACTACAACCATGAACTAAATGGTTTGCAGAATACAGGGGGAAGGGAGGAACCATATGTGTTGGATTGGGTCAAATCCTGATTACAAAATTGGATTTAAAAGTAGTTTCATTTTCTCACCTGCCAGGAAAAAAAAGAAAAGAAAGGTATTCCATCTAAAACACAGCAGGTAAGTGATGCTATTTGGAGAGTTTGTGAAATGTTCCTCCGACAGCTGAAGCTGAAAATGTAATTTGCTTCTGATCTTAGCATTGTAGAAGAAAGTGAGATGTGAAGCGACACGATTTCAATGAATCTGCCCCCTTATTTTAATTGGAATATGAATTCAAACCTCAACGTAAGATACTACATGTGCTTCACTGAAAACAGATTTTGACAGCTGAGTCCATATGATTTATAATCAAGAACACAAACTAAAGCCTTTTCAAGAAGTCAGCGCATATTAAACACGGCGCTGCCATCACCGAATAACCCCGAGACACTGTTCACAAGTGAAAAGTCCTAAATATTCATATCTACATGTATTTCTAACAAACTCAAAACAATCTTATTTTCAAATGTATATTTCATACAAAATATTGCACATTAACAGAGGATAACATCTACCAATAAATTGCAGTTTCATCACAGAAACAAATGACCATTCTTTTTCCTTTCTTTCATTTTGGAACAAAGGGAAATTACATTTATCAGAATACTACTAGAACTGGAAAGTTTGTCTAACTTGGTCCATCAAATTCAATTTCAAACTACGGCTTGACCCCTGACCCCTGGAGTTGAACAGCAGCCAAAGATTCATTCATAACACGTCCTACTTCATTCATAACATCCACACCTGGTTTGGTGCTTTACGACCCCCTACTCCCCCCCCCTCCTCCCTCCAGCCCCACCCCCTCCTCTCCAGCCAACCATTTCCCCTATTCTGTAAAAATAAATAGGTTTGGAGCCTACTGGGTCCTATAAACAGGACATTTGGACAGGATCGGATTTCACCTGCTTCTCTGGGCACGCTCAGTTAGACTTGAACTACGACCTGAAATAAAGCCCTGTTAGTCTTGGGACGGATATGACTCTTGAGGGAAGTTTTGTAAAGCTTGTATAAAAGAAAAAAAAAGTTTAGTACATCCCTTTCTAAAGGTGATGGAGGATTGTGGTTCAAAGCCAAGAGTGACCAAGACCATAATAGCCACAAAAAAAAAAAAACGGGGCAATCCCAAAACTATGAAATGAAAGTAAGAAAATGCGGTATAGGTTGATAAATTTGAAAATAAGTTGTTCCTACATTTTTTCTGAGCTTCATATAGAGAGGGGTAACAGAGTACTGGAGTTCTAAATATTCAAATTGTCACCAAGTAAAACATGATTTTGCCCTACGGTACAGAGAATCAAACATTTATGATAACCTTTGATAAACTCATGACCAAATAGAGATTAGAGTACAGCTACTGTATGTATAATTAGGAACAAACTGTCACTTTGTACCGATATATCTCCATTGGGCATGACAATATTTGAAAGAAAGTTGGAATTTTTGACAAACATTCCATGAAATATGCGGCAATTCTGTCAAACAAATTTCGAGATAAAAAGGGTCAAACTTTTCAAAGATAATCCTTCTCTGAATAGATAAGTTAAAAACTGCAAGGAATATACCCATTAATCTTCCTGCATGCCAAGACTAGATCATCTTTATGAAGTCGCTAGAACGGGCATATCGTGACAAAAAATTGATGAAAACTAACAAAAAAAGCTTCCCTAGTTACAAGGCATCCACGGTGCTAAGCTGTGCTCTGATTGGCCAACTGGCACACGCTGCCACGTGCGGTACCTGTCATGTGACACAGCAGGACAGGGGTGCACACGTCTCCTACAAATGGCTACCGAGGGAGGAAAGATTCAAGAAAAACAACGACGACGACCGGAGGAATGAAAAAAAGTGATGGTATTGGTACAAGAGAGGAGAGGGAGGAGAAAATGTTGGAAAGGTCAAGAAGAAGAATGGATGGAAGGTCATAGAAGAAACATTCCAGGAGCAATTTCATTTTTCTTGTCTCAAGTCTATAGCACAGGTGCAAGGTTTGCTGTGCTGTGAGTTTTTAAAATTTGGCAGAGATCGAGACTGATGTATATAGCTACTTGTCGACAGCTTCGTGATCTCCAGTGTAAATAATGATGACTTCTGTTCCATTCAATGCTGCTCTATCCATCTTGTTTCATTTTACTAAAATTTATTTTGCTTATTTCCTTTATTTATTCATTTAATTAATTCTTTGTTTTATTCATTCATGAATTTCTTATTTTTATTCCCTTTATGGAAGGCTCATTCTTGGATAACAGCTATCATAATCCCCCTTTTTGGATGAAGGGGGGGGGGGTCATTCCAAATTTGCTGAATTTATGATAAATTGCAAATAAAGAAATAGCTTAATAGAAAAATATTCCACTCTGAATTGCTTATGTGCACACGGATATTCTGATTTAATATTTATACAGAATATAAAGAGACACTGATTAATAACATTAGTATTTGAAGGAGCTGTGACCTTTGACCTGTGGACTCCGAGTTTGAACTTAGCCTGTATTTTGGTGTCATCTACCTACACACCGACATTTTTTAAAATCAATTAAATATTTTTCAAGTTGTTGCACGGAAACCAAGCGGGGGGACGGACGGACGGACAGGGGCAACGCTAATGCCCTCTCCGGACTTCGCCTGCATGGGCGTAAAAAGGGAGCAAACGAACAAGTTCCAGAAGAGGAGAGGCAAAGAGGGCGGGGTAAATGGAACAAGAGGAATATATCCACACAGAAGATGAGATGATAATCTGTCTGGCCCTTGAAAAGAATATCATAACAATGATGACCTTTTGTCTTCGGCAGTGTCCCTTTTACTGAAGCCCACATAGAACCGAGTGAGCTACAAACTGCCACAGACATCCTATATTCATCCAGATACAAATAGGATCCGAATGCTGCCTCATCCATTCAAGAAAACAGAAATCAGTACAAACCTGTGAATACGTTTGGTGGATTTGTATATGAGAAATTGACCAATCTTTTTCTCTGTTCTGCTCTACATGCCAACTTGCCCATCAATAAAAAGAAAAATAAATAAATTAGTAGTCTTAAAGGAGAATGAAACCCTTGAAACTAGCTGAATCCATATCAAAGAGAAAAATCAAAGAAACATACTGTTGAAAGTTTGAGGAAGATTGAATGAATAATAAGAAAGTTATGAGCATTTGAATATTGAGATCACTAGTGCCATGTAGATCCTCCCATCGGCAATGCGACCAAGATCTGTGATATCACACACGTACAACTCCCTCATTACTTTAGTACTTATTTCACTTATATTCTCACTTTTATAGAGTCTATCACAAGGTTAGGTGTTTTCTTTATGAGATGACAAGTACAGAGGTTTCACAACATTATATCATTGATGAATCGTTTGTCATATGATTAGAATGAGCAAAAAGAGATGTTTTGGGGTATATTTTCAGTGTCCAAATGGGAGAGTTGTACGTGTGTGACATCACAGATCTTGGTCGCATTGCCAATGGGGGGATCTCCATAGCATTAGTGATCTCGACATTCAAATGCTCATAACTCTTTTATTGCTAGTCCTATTTTACTCAAAGTTTTGTTGATCTTATTCTTTGATTTTTCTGCTTTCACAAAAGCTAACTTGCTCCAAGAGTTTCATTCTCCTTTAAGAACAAGTTTAGATAGGAATCCTGTGAAATAAATAATTGCAGACAAAATTTTACAAGTCACTTTGGCGGAAAATCGACTTTGTCAATAATTTATAAGAGTACTTAAAACCAAGTAAATAGATTGAAAGAAAAGATGATTTCTAATGTTCTTTTCCAAATATTCTACATGAATCCTATCCCAAGGTCCTGACTGTATTGATACACACCTCAAACCGGTGAAAGAAAGAGAATCATTTGTTTCTCCAGCCCCCTAACCCAGATCCCAGCATCTGTTTTGCGACACCGGTGTGCAAGCAACCCTAAATGTTTGACCATTCCAAACCATGAAAGGAGGAATTCTTGACATGAATGAATCCCTGTTACTGCATTATATAAACCAACACGTCCTCAATTCTGGGTAATAAAGCGCTTCCTCAAGGTTAATGATTATCTATTCAGCATTCTGTTTAAAAAACCCACCATACACTAGCAGGTATGGGGGGGGGGGGGGTGAAAGGAGAGAAGGGCGGGGTTGGAAAGTATGGGTGAGAGTGTTCAATTTCAAACACGGGAATTACATTGACTGTGCATCACGTTTTAAACAAAGCCCTCCCTCAAAAAAAGGGGGGAAGAATAAAGGAAAACATAAAACATAAAATTGAAAATAAAAATAGAATAAAAACGAATGAAATAAAATAAAATCTACATAGACAATCAAACAATTAAAAAATATATTCAGACAGAAATAGATATTGCTTGATCCAAAATCTTGTCCATTGTCTGAAAAAGGAGGCAAAATTGAAAAAGGGGGAGAAAATCTAATATTCTGTTTATTCTAATGCCATATTTCAAATTCTTGGTCCCCCTAATTCAAATCGGGGGAAAATATATTATATAGGGATTCAGAGTGTTTTCGCCCTACAAATGATGAAAACTAAAAAAGAGCCCCCTAAAACCCCCATTCATTGCATTAGATTAAGACAGTTGTAGGGACAGTGATTTTTCGTTTTACCGGTAAATTAAACGGAAATTCCGTTTGGTTCTTATACTTTTCATGTAAAAATTCATCTAACTCACCTTTGCAAAATGGAATTCAGGTTTCTGCTGTGTACATTTTCAGTGACGAAACGGAATTTCCATTTTTAGATCAAGTTAAAACGGAATTACAGATTTTCAGAAACGGAAAAGACCATTTTTGAATAGGAAAATCACTATCTCTACAGTTAGTGTGCCTGATTTGAACACAAATGAATAATTGAGTCAGAATCCAGCCGATATGAATACACGATTGCAACTATACAATAATCCACAAAAAGTAGCTATGATATTGAAAGACAAGAGCATTCAATATTTCCACATGGAATTCACATGAAATTCTACATGAATAATGCTGATTAGTGGTGTAAATTGCAATACTGGCAATACCCATACACCTTAGGGAACAATAAAGGTGACTAAAGTGATAACACAACAGATATTACACCTGTACTATAAGGAGAATGCAGGTGAGAAACATATTCTCTTACCTTGTATCACCATAGGTATAGAAACCACATACATCAAGACTACAAATTGTCAAAAATTAGTTTATCAAATTAGCTTTAAAATCATAAGATCTGTCTTTTACTACCGTTTCCAGATTTTACGACAGCTAATGGAGCAAATTTGATATCACAGAACTGAAATTAATCCAGATATGTCTGGTTGACTATTCTTAGGAAGTATAGCAGCGGTAGTAGTAATAATGGACTGAGATTATAACGAGAACCAAAATATATGAGCGTTCTGGATGGTGAGGATGAGCTGCCGACATGGCTTTTTGGACAAAATTTATAGATTCTTTGAGGTTCGGTGGCACAAAGCAAGCGAACAGATAGGGAGGGAAAACTGGTTCAAGTTTAGCTGTGGGAGTTCACAGATTTATGGCGGGTAAAGTCGGATGTTACATCGGATTTGGGAAGTCATGTGAAAAAGGGAGTTATTGGTTTGATCAAAGAGAGGAGGCAGAGACGTTTAAAGGGGCGGGTTAACATTTTTGAAAATCTTCACCTGTTTTGGAATTATGCATTAATTTGTTTTGAAATGTTTAGTGCACTATTATTAGAATTGAAATTTAAAAGTAGTTGATACATTGCTGTGCATGTAAGCTCCACAAACTTTGTGTGTTATAAGGTTGCAACTTTTTAGATTAAAACAAATAAGTTGAAGTTATTTAAAAAAAAATACTTACACTTTTTTCTTTTACCTATGAAAATTAGTAAAATATTACAAACTTCAGTAATTTTACTCCTACGTAAAAAGCACCAAAAACTTTCTAAGCTGACTTTAGATCACTTTAAAAAACTGTGAAAAATATCCATTGAATGCTAAGTACTAATGTATATCTGAACTTTGTATAGTAAGTTTGTGAGTTACAGTAAACATTTATTTTAATAAGTTTAGAAGAATCATTTATTTAAATATACACACATATATATATATATATATAGGCACATGTATGGTTCTGAAATGTAACATCTGCTTGTTAGTAATTGCTGATACCACATTTGATATTAAAAAAAGAGATGCATTACAAGGTCCATAAATTTATTTTATTCTTTCCTGTAAAACAATGTAATGATTTATTTTAATGTAACTTTTTCTTTCATGGTGATAATAAAAAAGAACCAAAGTATGCAGGTAAACATTATACAGTATCGTTCTAGAATTCGTGATGATCGGAAGGTCTCCTTGTCTATTCTTAGCAGAGGCAACTTATACCCCTGCGGATGTTATTACTCGAGTATCACTTTTAAATAGAATTATCAAACACATCCCAATCTTGGTGTCTGAGCATCTCCGAACCAACTAACTGTCTATTTGTTTGACTAGAACAGGACCTAAAGACGCTGCAAGATTATGACGATTTCTCCGCCAAAGGCCAAGAAAGGAATAGGTTTGATCCAACGGTATCATCATTATCCATAGCTCCGCTAAGCCATGAGTGGAGTTTGATTTCTGTCCTAAGCTTTGTCACGAAGCTCTGCCTAGTTAAAAACATATACAATGCTCGCGCAATATATGATATACACTTGACATGAAGTGAGGTTCTTGTCTGTTTCTACGCCGAGTACAGGGTTTCCAAGCAAAATAAGCTCTTGATCAATTTCTGGTAATTTTATTCTTCTGATATCTCTGGCTTGCACAGTGTAAAGTCAGTGAAAGAAAGGTGTTGAAGGAATTATGTCTCCATTTATGCTTTGCCAATGGCCATTAAAATAATTTGAAAGTTTGTTATTAACAAATAATAACACAAAAGGTGTATTTGACACACATGTCAGGTTTGTATAATCTTAGTGACTCTCTCAACAAATATGAATGTTTTCTGATAAAAAATCATGAGATAATAAAGAGAGAGAATACATGTACATAATGGATATATCAAAATACAATCATGGATCAATATTTAGTAAAATATGACCAAGATTACATTACAAAGAATAAGGAAAAAATGAAATACATTATATATGTAATCAAAAGAATGTAAATAAGAAAATCTAGAATTTTGGTATATCATTATTCTTTAACTTTATTCTTACATGCAAATCATTCCCTATCCTAATAAAATTTCAGTTTTCTTTGTACCTAATTATAATCAAATGTTGGACAAATATCAATCACTCTTTTCTATGTTGGGTAATAAAACTGGACAATGAAGAATACATTAGCAGCCATGATTTTGTGGCACTGTATAAAGACAGCCTATTCCTCAAGTTCACTGCTAATGCAGCGATAGCTAACCCTCAAAATGAAAAGAAGTGTCTTTTATCCAAACATAGCATTCCAACTCCCACTCTGTTTATTTCCCCTAAATTTCAGCACTTTACGGCAGATTTCAGCTCCGACAGCTCCCTGCCCGTCCTTCCATCCCATTTCCATTTGAATTTCACACCTATCCTCATCCCATCCTTCTTTCTGTTGGATTGATGATTAAACAAAGGAAAAATCAACACTCATTTCACCTTTCATAAACTGTATAAATAGCATGGGGGGGGGGGTGGATGGGGAGGTAGACTTCGAATCATAAACTAATGTCAAGTTAGCATTTACTTGGTCAGGTAGAAATGCTGAAAATAACAGAGGTATATCTGTAGGCAGCTAAATATATATTTTCACGTTATCTTAAAAAATAAATAAATAAATAACTAGCATCATTATCTCCAGAGAATGAAGAACATTATCCACTGGCGGATCCAGGGGGGAGGGGGCATTTGTTAAAACCCTTTTATTTTTTTCATTCTTTTCTTTATGCATGTCAAATTTTTTCGTGGAAGAAACACCATTAATTTTTGCTTGTCAAATTTTTTTCGTGGACGAAATCCCCTTAATTTTGGGTTAAATCCTCTTTTTTGGTCGAATTGAGCTCCCCCTTTCGACAAATCCTAGATCCGCCCCTGCAATAACCAATAGGAATATGACTGTGGCTGGATGCTTAGCGGGTGGGGGGGGGGTTCTGCATAGGAACTGTTTTATTACTTTTATTTGATCCAAAATATACTTGAAATTAACTCAATAACAAATAACAGGTTTTTTTTTGCAAACCCAAGGCCAAGGGGGCTTAAGATAAAATAAATTTGCAAACCCAAGGGGACTATTTTTAAAATAAAAAGGGGGAATCACCATTTTCTCTCTCTCTTTTTGCAGGGGGATGCTTAACTGTATTTTTTTTTTAGTACAGAATATCTCAGATGGTAAAGTCTAATTTGATTTTGGAGCTTTCATCATTCATTCACATTCGACGGTCCCTAGGAAAGGAATCACAGCTGATGGTCCATGGTCAATTGCTTCTTGGCAGTGAAGTAAACACAAGGTACACCAGGGTTCAACTGCATCTAAAAGGTACTGATATACTCAAAGAGAAAAAGAGAGTGCCAGTGTTTGATTACATCTACAAAATCTGGCATTATGGTTATTTGATATTATTTCAGCAATGTTTGGTCTAAAACAATGACCTTCACCTGAAGAAAACACAGCTTGAGGACATTATGCTCCAATATCGATCTAAAAATAAAACTCAAACACAAAAGTGACGAGACAGATACAGGGTTTCATCAAAGGCATTTGACTTGATAAAATCCGGATCCCTCTCCCTTTTCTTTTTTTACGACAATCCCCAAACAGAGAGCATTCCATACTCAAATTGGCACAGTGGGGAGAAGAGGAAATAGACAAATGGCCGACAAAGAATACCTCGGAAACTTCATTTTGAGATTTGTTAGTGACATGGGGAGAATCAATCCAGTGTGTCCATCGGAGTGAATGCTTTCAGGTATTATTCACTCATTATTTATGTGGTTCATCATGATCTTGTTATATAAAATAAACAAAAAACGTTGTGGCCTCATTTGTAAACTCTCTTTTAAAATGATGATTTGGGTTTTGTCTCATTAAGTAAAGGACTATTTCAAACCTTTACTAGCCCACTATTTCTTCTTCGTTGAAAAATTACAATATGATAGTATTTCTATGATCATGTACAGTACTTTCCAGCTATTAGCTTCAGTTTTTCAGGTTTTCACACCAATTTCCATTTTCAAATCTATTCTTATTCAATGATCACATAGCTTCTAATACCTTCCGAGTCACCTGACTTCTCAATACAAAATCTAAGTAAATTGAGACTTCTGCACTTTTCAAGTTTTATTTGAAACTTTCAGAAAGTTTATCAAGTTCATTTTCAGTTTTATTAATGTATTGTTAATGAACTGGAAAGTAAACAACAATACTCTGCATCTTTTTAAAGTTTTGTTAAATACTTACTGAAACTTTTTATATTCAGGATCAGTTTCTAAACAGGAAAAACAAACTTAAAAATCTGCACGTTTCAATTTTTGTGAAATACTTTCTGAAACTTTCAAACTTAATAAAGTATGTTCTAGTTCATGTTCCTCTTCTCATTTCTTGAACTGCAGTTCATCTTGCCCAAGCCATGAAATGCCTCATTCATCCTATAACAGTCCAACGAATATGAGTGCTCATGATATATTTTCCCTCTGCATTTTTACTATCATTCCAGCTAGATTTTTGGCCGCTTATCACCCAAACAAAGAGCCCTCCTCATACTCCTAATTCAAGCTGTCTCCTCTGCCTCACACGTCATAGTAACCATGGCAACCGGTAACAGCCAGGATGGTAGACTTCGTCCTGATTGGATAAAAACAAACCATGGCTAAAACATTCTTTTTTTCTGCCACTCTCTCCCTCTTCCTCACCATCACCCCAAAAATTCCTGAAGTTTTGTGGTGATAGAAGTAGCAGAAAGACAGACGTCATAATACAGTTTGAGCATGGAATGCGACAACTGAGTGGTGCTAGTACCAGCTTTTTTCTCTGTAGCTGGGACTGGGATAAAATTGAGTAGATTTATGGCATCTTGAATCTATTCCAGGCAATTTATCAAAAGATAATTTTGGTCAATTTTGATTTGGATGTTCCGCGACGGGCAACATTAATGCTTTGTGTAACCTGTGTCAAAATGCCCGCATCTGATATGAACGTCGGATGCTCATGTGCCGGTCTTTTTAACTTGTTTTGTTTTTTTGAGGAAACTTGTATTTCCTCTATTTTTAGAATCACCTTTCTTGCTCTTGCGCATTCTTACCAAGGGTTTTTAAAATTCCGCTCTTTCCAGGAGCTCCTTCTCAGCTCCTAAGGGGGAAGGTATTTCTCAAATAATCTGACAATTATCTTTTGGGGGTTACAGAGAGAAAAATCCACAAATTGAACAGCTGTGGCGACAGTAACGTTTTAGGGGCATGTGATGCTTATCAACTATTTTGCAAATTCCAACTCGTTGCACCTTTGTGACAAAGAGGGGGCAATACAGGCCGTGTCCATAAAACTTTCTACACAGTCGAAACAGAGAAACTGCGACACCTATCAAAATTACATACAAAATTTAGCTTAAACCTTTCTCAAACACAATAATTCTTTATGTTTATAAAGCTCTCCTAATCTTTGGCTACAACTCTGACAATAACAGAGATTTATTAGAAAAGTTTGAGTATGTCGCTACGTCAGGTAAATATGTAACTTGAGTAAGCGTACTTTAACCAAATGAAACTCAGTTGGCCATAGTTAATGTCTCTAAGGCTTGTTGCCAATCCTATTCATGGAATAAAATAATCAGTGGGCATCAGTAAGAGAATTACAGAGGGGCTTGGGGCGAATTGCCCCAGAAATGCTCAAAAGAGCCAAGGGGGAGGGGAAGGCCCCGAAAATTCCCAATCACTGCCATTTTAAAGCTTATCCAATATTGCAGATTTAGGCAGTAGGTCGTAAAAAGTAGCCCCCCCCCCCCAAAAAAAAAAAGAAGGACTTTCTTTGTCTCTCTCTCTCAACTCTCACTGGTTGCTATGAATTTATAGATGGATGAATTTTTGAATGAACCCATCTTTATCTATATTTCAAAGTAAACCTATTTCAAAATGGCCCTATTATTTATATTAATATCTGAAGTGAACACAGCCATTGTTCATCATATACAGGGTTTATCATGGCAACTTCAATCGTCATGGCAGCCAGACCAAACACTGTCACACTCTGTTGGCGCAACATGAAAATATTTCACAACAAATGATATCTTTTTGAATGATGACTGAATACTCAATTGCTGCTTTGGTACAGGTTTACCTCAAGGGGCAGTGAAAAACAGCTTGCCTCCAGGAGTTTGGGTTTCTGTCATTTTCAGGCTTCTTCTAGTTTTACCATATCATGTCTTGATCATGGGACAAAATAATATTAGTTTCTGCTATTAGTATCACAACAACTCCATGACAAGAAAATACCATTATTTTCTCCCTTATCCCAATGTTTCACAAATGACAAATGACTCTTCATGTATGTAATGCAATGTTGGCTTATTCCATCATCTTGTATATATAACTTTTAATAACTAAAAAAATACATGCTCATTTGTAGCTGGTTTATTTTACATTGAACTATATTTTCACTTTCACTAGCTTTTTATAAAAAGTGACATTGATAAACTCCTTTTCCTCATTGTTATTATATCCTCACTACGTTAAGGTAACTTAATCTAATTTCACTTCAATTTAATACATCCAAGATGCTTGCACAACAATAATTTGTCATCATCTAATGGAACATACAAGTGCTGAAAATTTGAAATTATGAAGTGTTTCCAGTTCCCTTTCTTTCTTTCTTCCCTTCTTTATCTGTCTTCCCCTCTTCATCCTCTTCTCCCCCTGTTCTTCCTTACCTCATTCTTCTTCCTCTCCCCCTCCTGTCCACTAATCCTTCTTCTCCTCCTCATTTCCCCCTCCTATTTTGCTCCCCTTGTCCTCCCCCTCTCCCCAACTTCTTTCTCTCTCCCTCCCCCCTCTGTCCCTCTCTGTTCACTCTCTCTCTCACTCTCCTCACTCCTCTTTATCTTCTTTCTCACTCAGTTGATTAATTATCAATCAAAGACCACATGCTGGTAGTGAAATTGACCTTTGAGATTAAAGCCTGCCAAAGTGTGAGAAGAAGATCTGCGTTTAACACCATAAGGCGTATTCAGAGCGACTCAGAGTTTCAGAAACACCAGGTATTCTATGATGTACACTGATCTACACCGTAAAAAAAATACAAGGTATCTACGCCAGTGTGACAGCAAATTACTTATGAAATACTTGAAAGGAAACACCCCCTCAATAGTAGACACTTTCCGAGATAAGAACTTTTACAGGGGGTTTTTGCCAATGTCATGGGTATTTTCGCAGTGTGAAAGAAATTTACAGGAACTTTCTCCATCCAGCGAATAGCTGAGGCCTAATCTGGTAAAGAGACGATACTGTGCATGCTTGTAACTTTGAGAGCTCACCCCGCGAAAGGATGTGCATCGGGTCGGTATGAACGCGTAAAACTACAATCTTTGGGTATTAAACAAATCTCATGAATTTACAGGTATTCTGGTGATTGGGTCGGTCTGAATACGCCTATAGTGAGGGATATTGATATATGGTCTGTTATCTCATGAAGATATCACCCACTATTGCATACCTTTCTCATACCAACACGATTTCACAACTTACATTGACTCTGCAAACAAAATTAATTACTTTTTAATTACCGCACTCAACCCAGGTGAGGCAAATGGGTACCTGGTAAAAATTCATTCATTCAAAGGCTTGTATGCTGTAAAATGCTGCAAGGCTAAAGCCGGGGTAATATTATCCAAGTGCTTTGGAAATGCATAGAGATGTAATATCATATTGTGATATGCAATATACAAGAACTATTATTGTTATCAAAATTATTGGTGATTTTCAAAAAAAAAATGAACCTTCATACTTTGAAGTCTCATGTAACTTTTTTTTTAATTAAAGGGTAAAGTTAATAATTTTTCGAATTAGTTGGGTTATTGATACCTGGTGCTATATAGACAAAACCAGAGCATGTACGTGCCTCCCTAAAAATAATGGCATTGCACCTTCTTCATAATAACCCCTTTAGGAGTGATAACCCTTTTCTTTTTGCTTTGCTGGCAAAAATTAAACTATTGCATTTATAATTTAGACACCATTTAACAGCTTTGGTAGTAAAAATACTTGATTACATTAATAACACTGATATCGGACCCATTTTTTTTTTGCTTCCATCTGCAAATCAGGGGCCCGTTTCACAAAAATTGTTTAGATAACAAATTTCCAAGTATCATTTTAAAGCTCCTGAAATCCTTCAATCTGATTGGCTAATAGTAAAATTGTGCAATATCATCTATTACAAATATTTATGAAACAGGCCTATGTAACACAAAGCTTATTAGCAATTTCTTCCTTTATAAAAAATGGCCAAGCCCAAGATCATTTTTCATTTCATTTTCTCACCTTCCTGCCAAAATCACACCTCCCCTGGGCTAGACTAAAAAAATCATTAAAATTTCTAAGAAATGAGAGTCCCCCTAAAGCTTGCTCCCCTGGGCCATGATTTGAAGTTCAGCCATCAATTTACACACATCACCCAATTACTCACATGTTGGGCAAGCTGTGCGTTTAACCCACCGAAGACTAAGCACATCCCAGACAGATTCAAAAGAGATAGGCCGATGGGGTACATGGGGGTAGAGGAGTTAGATCACATTCGATGAGGAGGGGTAGAGGTCATCCAAGAAGCTGGGGTGTACTCCTGATAAAAAATCCTGTTTCCCTTACATTTGTGTCAAGAACAATTTGGACTAACGTTAAGGAAAATGACAAAGAAAATGAGAAAACGAGAAATAAACGAGCTATATCAATATGCGAGAGCTTGAGATAAATTTGCACCATATCTTCACATCATTTAAAGGAAAAAAGATTGCAAATATTCCATTATTATCTGTGGTTAACGAGGGTCTAAATTCTAAAATTACATAAAACATTACACTCTAAAAAACAAAGAGCTCTACGAAGAGCTAATTTAGCTCTTAAATAGCGTGTATATCGACTGCACTTTAGAGTGCTGATTTTTCTTGTTCAAATTTGAACTCGAAAAATCAGCACCCCAAAGTGCAGTCACTATACACGCTATTTAAGAGCTAAATTAGCTCTTCGTTTTTTAGAGTGCATGAAAGTGTTTAGGAACCGTGATGGGCTTTTTAAGTCAAGGCACGATGGAAAAAAGGAAAGAAGAACATATACATACAGGAAGAAATTAAAGGCAAGAATAAAGGACATTTAGGAACAGAAAACGACAAATAGACGAGTCTCCAAGTAACTTTTTCAATGAAGCACAGTCTCATATTCTCAAAGGGGCATAATTCCAGAGAGATGGCACAACAACATGGACAAAAGCCCATTCCCTCTTGCCTTTGTAGATTTGGGAATGACATGAAAAAGTTACAGACTAGTCAACATCTCAAGTGTACAGGCAAAGGTACCCTGAAAACCGTCAAATTATTTGCGCCTTGCAGGTGTTGCAAAGATACCTACATGGACAATTTTCAAGAGATGAAGAAGAATTTATACTCTATCAGCAACTTCACCTGTCAAAGCCTTGGATTATTTGGATGTCTTGGCTTGGTTTCTTTGAAGTCTATCACCACACCAACACCCATCTTAATCCCCAAGAAAAGCAGATAAGGGGTAACAAAGCTTCCATGATAAGGGATTAGATATAACTGTACCAATATAACAGTATAACTGTTTGCAGATTATCATCAGGATCAAGTACAAACAAATTGATGTGGTGACTGTTGAGTTTGGAGGAGACCTCCCAAAAAGATTTTTAAGCGAATACTTCTTGCAACTCATGCATGTGCAGCTGCAGATCTTCCAATGTATGGGTTTCTGAACGTGTCCATTTATTTAGAATGCATGTTCGACTGTGTCTTCTTTTGTTTACAAGGGGACACAGTATGTGCATTTCCTTTAAGAGGAATTATGACATTGAAGGCCTTCCATAGTTGCGACGGGTTGGATTAATCACAAGAGTTTGTGATACTCTATGATATACCTACCACTGCTTTACAGCCGCTCCACAAACACACTCTCACATCCCAATGAACCGCCTGAAAAGAAAAAGACCGGACCTTTTCCAGACTTTTGGAGGAGCTGACAGATCTCTTGCTCCTTAATGAAATTGTGTCAACAGAAAGGAAAACCAATATTACATGAATGCTAAAGGAGCTTGGTGAAAACCGGGATCAAATGCTTCAATGAGTTCTACTCTGGCGTAGCCACGGCATTTATTTTCATCTCATTACGGAACATGTTGCTCCAATTTGAGCAGAAATGGGGCATGATTTCATGATGACATACTGCTAGTTTGTCATGGGACGTTGGGGCGGGTTCAAGTATGTGTCGTGGAAGATAAGCCTCTAAAACTGCTCAGGAAATATGAATTGGTAGATCTTGGAATCAACTTAAGACCCTGTGTGATATAAAGTCTTAATAAATGTTAACTACTGCATCAGTATATACGTAATAATGACTTTTCTTGAAGTTCAATAGAAGTTAAAATAGTTTTAAAATCCTACATTCTTGAAATATCATTAAGTATATCACACTTGCTAGACCCCATCCTCCAAAGAGCATAAGAACTTAAAGGAAATTAATTAATCAAATAATGCACATAAATACACAATTCAAAACAAAAAAACATAATTAATAGAACCCCTTAAAAAATGTAAATATAAAAAAGTTCATTATAACGGTGTCAGTTTTAACGCCCCAGGTGGGTCTTTCGTAAAGCTGTTTGTAAGTTATGAGCGACCTTACGAACGACTGGTGATCCTTTCTTGTGGTAAGTGATACATGTTAGATTTTTAAAAACGTTGATTTAGTTCCCAAGATAGGGTCACCAGTCGTTAGTTAAGTTGCTCGTACCTAATGAATACCTTTATAAAATGCCCACCAGTTTTTATAGTGTGATGTATTACCAAATACCAAGTTTCTTTACACTCTTGTATACTCAAGAACTGAACTCATGCACAGGAAACTTACAACAGCTTCTTCTTATCGCTAATTCAAATCATCTAATTAATGGAGCAATCTGGCTGTGATCTCTGCTCATTAATTTGGAAATTGAAGCAGGAATTGTGTCTCCGAAACTTTCACCAAATAAAAGTAGTACTAATTACTTTACACTTCACGATGTTGGATGTTTTTTTAAAGAAACATAAGAGTGATTTCCTGTCTATTGCAGAATTGCAATTGGAATGTGTAGGTGCACTAGATAACAAATGCTCAACTGTACTTTATTTTCTTTAATTTTCATTGGGGTAATAATAAAAATAGTTGTTTTTCATGAGCTATGGATCATAAACACCACTTTGGGTCATCAATCTTCTTCAATCTGTTTCAAGAAAAACGTGATAGAAATGCTTTTAATGAAAAATAACAAAAATGTGCAGGGGGTAAAGTTTATGGTTGGAAATATGCCGACAGTTGGATCAAAATATGCTGACGTAACTCCTGCCTCATACATATTATAACATACTTGCAAAAGGTTTTGTACGAAGTGCACTTAATATCGATGAGAAAGGGGCATTCTTCTTGAAATAAAAATAGGAAGTAATTTGTCAACAAGTCCCCTGCAGCCAGAAAGTTTCAAAATAAGTGAAGAAAGAGTATGATGTCCCGTGACAAGCAGAATGCAAGCTGGCGTGGCAACAACTTTGCATCATGCCTGGCACCGGTGGTATGGGCGGGGTAGATATACAGGGAGGGGGGGAGGGGAGTGACAAATATCCAAAACAGCAAATGATAAAAATCAATTAAAAAATATATAAAAAGGTCGCCACTAAAAATGACAGTTCTGGTTAAAGTGTACTGATACTAAATCCTCAAATAAGCGCTGACATATGAATTTGTTTGTATGTGCATCTAGACGGATTACAAATGGTACATGCGATAACATATCATTTCATTTTTTTAAATAATTTATTTACATGCACGGGGCCCCCAATGTTAAAGGACATCAAAAACATGATAATCTGAGCAATCTCTCATGCTTAATTCATTCTCAACGGTCTGGGAATAGTAATCGAAAAAGTTTTCTTCGACATATAAAAGGGAAAGAACAAAGTAAACATAAAGAATCATACAGTGTAATTTTAAAAAATACATTTTTGGCTTTCCATAACTTTAGGCACATTTAGACCATGGTCTAAATAGAAATTGACTTCAAGTTCAGAATACAGGCCTTTAATACTTTAAGATGCCTGGGGAGCAATTGTGCTTCATCTAACACTTATCCTGAATGTAAGAGGGGGATGGGAGCTGGTCCAGGGACTGGAAGCGATAGGAACCTGGCCGGGGTGGGGCTCCTGACACTCAAGTACACAGTAATTATGATGGATAACCCGCTAGTGGCGAAGTGACCCGCTATGCTCAATGATGAGGTATTAGTAGCAATGGTGCCTAAAGACAGCCGATGCTACAACGCTCGTGCAACGTATATATAATATATACACCAGGGTCAGGGTAGTCTCAATCAAGGCACAGATGCTAATTTTGTAATTATGGGGCATGAAAGTGCTGTGACATCTGCATAGGAGCATAGGTCCATGACACTAGCGTACCTACGGGGGGGGGGGGGGGGGGGCAGGGGGGGCACTCTGCCCCCCCTGACGAGCCACAACCCATACAAAAGACATATACCTGCCCCCCCTGACAAGCTTAAAAGACCTTTTTTGCCCCCCCCCCTGACGAGCTTGAAGACCTTTATTCCCCCCCCCCCTGATGAGCTTGAAGACCTTTTTTTTTTTTTTGCTTGTCAATTTTTTTCTGGTACGAAAAGCTTTATTTTTTTATTGAAGACCTTTTTTTTTCTTTTGCTTGTCAATTTTTTTGGCGGCCAATTTTGCCCCCCCCTGTGGAAAATCCTAGGTACGCCACTGGTCCATGATAGGAGTCAGAATAAACGTCATGAAATTATGCCGCCTTTTTTATTCCTGAAATTTCCCCAAGATCACAAAGATGTATTATTAAAGGGGGAGTGAACTGTGTGTGGTCTCTCATTGACTGTATGTTATAAATACTTAGTCTTAAAATATACATTTTCAGATATCTACTAATACTACAGAGAATAAATTGATCTATAATTGTACTTATATAGAGAAACTAAAATGTTTTGAGAGGGAAAGTAATTGTTTTGCTACTTGGTAACATAATTATTGCGGTATAAATGTATTGAGTAGTTAATAAGCATGCTATTATTCAAGTGGGTCTATATTACTAGACTACTCTAGCATTGTGGGTCAGGAAACTGGCCAGGTATGAGTAGTTGAGGACTCGAGATGGCGCTATTGGTTCGTATCTGCTTTAAAGCATTGTACATTTCAGCTACTTTAGCTGCTGGTTGTCATGGTTGTGTAGCTCTATAAAGAGACATGCATAACTGTTAAGGCTGTGGTTCGAGGGTTCAAAACCCCAACAAAGGCAAAATAATTGAAAAGATAACTGACTTGCAAATTCGTAATAATACTGATTCAAAGAATATCGTAAGGCTGGATTTGAGGCTAGCATGATGTTGATTGTGGCTGACCAGAGGCGAGTGATGTATGCTTTTAGAACGAGCAATGACCATGTAAATACAGATTCAATCATATTCACTGAATTCTTCCTCTTTAACGACACAACTAGATAACAAAGCATCTTTAGGTGATATACTAGGCTTTGTTTGTGTTCCAAGCAGGAATGTCCAGAGAAAATAAAACAATATGACAGGAAAGATGGCAAAATACAAACAATATTGCTTATTGTTAAACAAAGTAAACAGAACCAAACTTTTTAATTTTTGTGTTTAATTTTAAAAAAATTCTTAACAGAACAAAATTTCTCACTCTTGATCATTAATTCAAATACATTTTTGTGAATTAATGAATATCATCATATCTGCCATTTTCATTTTCATTTTTATAATCTTGGCAATTTCAACAAAGTTCACCAATTATAATGTAAAAGTGAACTTGGTAATGAATGATAACTGCTTGATAATTAACAATGTACTACATTTTAATAGGTTGGTGTATGCAAGTAAACAGGGAGGCAGAATGGGCCGGTGAAAGGGAGGCAATCTTCATCTTGGCTGTGCCTCATTAAATAGAGTACCGGTACCGTTCTTTCACCTCATGCAAAATCTTGTTGAAATAATTCAATTTGAATGGCTAACAACAAACTTGTAATGTTATAGAAACTTTTTATTGTGCGTTTGTTAAAACAAGTTTTTATGACGTTGGACCGAGCAGTTCCCTGGACCAACTTCAGCAAACGCCCACTTCCAACAGTTTAGGAGCAGGGTAATATGGTAGAAGTATGGTGCACCATACACGTATTAATAACCACAGACTGACAGCTAATAACTTATAATCAAGACGGTCATATCAAGCTATTCCACCACTACTATGGCCCCAATGATATCTTGTCCAAATGAATGTCCAATAATTGCTACGATGATTGCGGCTAATGCAGAGCATAACCTACTGCCTTCGTCGGAATGCTCTGCAGGGATCGGCTTACCCCAATCGTCTTCGAGCTCGGACATTAATCCGTCCCGATGCAAAATATGAAACTCCAGATATTGGGTTCGTATTGTCTTCTAAGGGGGTTGGTTAGGAATGGAAAATCCGTTGTGATGCAAGTTATGAGACCGGCGGATATTCGATTCACATTTTTTGTCCAGGTTCGTTGCGAGTGCAGGAGGTGTTGCATGGCCACACAGATTGTTCCTGGGAATGACTGACTTGGGATAGGTGTAAAATGAGTTTCATGGCAGCTGTATTATAGGTTTTAAAACACACAGGCCTGTATTCTGAAGTCAGGTTTAACTTTAATAGACCACGGTCTAACTCTGTACTAAAACTATGAGAAGCCAAGAAATCAAAAATTAAGTTTACATTGTATATTTCTTATGTGTAATATTTTGTTTCCTTTTGCTTTCATAATGAAGAAAATACTTCAGTTATAATTCCCAGACAATTATGAACAATTTGGGTGTCATATGAGTTAATAAACTGAATGTTTACTGTTAGGGATTTATGCTCCAATTGGCTCTCCGTACTTAAACCACAACTTTAAACCACGGTTTAATTTAAACCCGACTTAAGAATACAGGCCACAGTGTACAGAGTAAGGTATTCAGATTTCAGCCTACACCTTTCTTGCACTTATTAATGACTTTTCTCCAGAAATTTAAGTTTAGTAATAAAATAAAAGTAACCAAAGAAAATAAAGAGTCAATAAATGCCAGGGCCAGGGGAAAAAATTACACAGGGATGAAGGGCAATTTCGCCCCCCCCCCCCTCCCCCTCCGAATGCTCATAAGAGCCCTGGAAAGTAAAAAAAAAAAAAAAAAAGAGTACACCAAAATCCCTGTTCATTGCAATGTCAAAAACCTTATCCAATGTTGCAGATTTAGGCAATTGGTTGTGAAAATAAGCCCTTAAAAACATAAACTATTTGTTTTTGGGGGCCTGATAAGTGCCCCTTGACTGGATACTTCTAGTTTTGTTTAATGAAGACACGAGGTTCATCATGACACAGGCCTACATCTACAGAATACATGACCTCATTATCACTGGTTAAAAGTGGACTAGTAGATGGTGACCATCAATTACCCATAATACGTATGAGTGTTTTCACACAAGAGCAAATAACCTAACTTCATCAATGATTATGACGAAAACACAAATCTATACTTAGTCAAGATAATTCACAGTATTGTAGCCGATCACAATAAAAAGATGTCATGAAGCCTCTCCCACCTCAATGATGGTTCAGAGGTAATGCTTTGCGAGATTTGAAAGTTACCTGAAAATCAACTATGGTAAGGAAAAAATTAATCATTTTCTAATAAATTAACAACTAATTGAATAAGAAATTCTGTTCACGAATTCTGCCCTCTAAATGCAATATGAATGCACTACAAACAGAATACAATCAATTTCATCACTGGTATAACCCGAAATAAATCTGATTCTGCAATTGTCACTCGTGTGAAAACACTCTCCTTAAGATGATTCCTTGCACCTCATCCATCAGGAAAAAGTGGTACGAGAATATCTGCACAAGTACAGATGTACTTGTTGAATTCCCAAGATCTCCTGATCCTCTACATGTATGTATGCTGATGAATCACACTATCAATATACAGATATCCTAGAGATGTGAAAGAGTATACCAGATGGGTGTAAAGGGGTGATAGGTCATCACTATTATTTTCTGTAAACCCGGGGGCCCTGATCATAAAGTTTTACGGTTGATCATGGGGCCAATTAATACAATTGATCATACACAATCAATGAAACCTAACATAGAAATGAGCTACATAATGATAATTGGGTGACACGACACTTGCTCCGGCGACAATTGATATGGGCTTTATTTCATCTAAGAGTTTTATCATGTTAGGTTTAGGGTTGCGTTTAGGATAGGGAATAATGTTAAATCCAGGGTTGAAGTTGGTCATTCCATTAAAGGTCAAGTCCACTGCATAAAAATGTTGATTTGAATAAATAGAGAAAAATCAAAGTAGAATAATGCTGAAAATTTCATCAAAATCGGATTTAAAGTAAGAAAGTTATGTCCCATAAGTCACATTATTATCATCATTGCAGTAAATCTGGAAGTTTTAAATTCATTGAGATATTATCTCACAGTCCAACATTCACCCATTATGGTTAAGAATTTGAAATGGATATCAGACGTTTGCTTCAAGAATCATATTTATTGGTAATACATTGGGACGATCAGGAAACCTTCTGAAAGCAATACCAGAATTTAATGCAGAAGTAAAACACCATGTAATGTTCGAATGATTTATAGCTAGAATATATATAATTTATTTTAAATGTTATTTGGAAACATTGCATCACTCAAGGGCATCTCGCAATTAAGAAGAGCAGTATTTGTGAATTCAGCCCGATGTAGACCACAATCTGTTTATTCAGTGTCAAGGAAATGAACATGAACCATTGCTGATCTGCAGTGGTGGATGTCTGAGCAAAAAAATAAATGGCTCTTAAATTGACTAGGCCAAGAAATCCTAGGTGTGTTCCATGTCACTGTCACAACTCACATCGTCTACAAAGTTGCCACATTTGCTTCATTTTCTGCTAGACTTGATTTGGACATGATGCACCAATAATAAATAATGCTACAAGATCAGGGTCCTGTTGGAAGATTTCTTAAACAAATTTTCTCAAGGATTTCAGTAGCTTTTAACCGTTATTGTAAATTTGTTATAATAACAAGTTTTATGAAAAGAGCCCTAGAGGTAGACCCATCTCACCAAGTAAAAGGATGGCTGGAGAAAATCTGGGGAATATTTCATGAAGCACACACAGTCAGTGATTTTCAATGACTATTTTGGTCTGAGCCAATCAGAGACAAGGATTTCAGTAGCTTATAACAGTTGTCGTTGAAAATCACTGACTATTCATTTCAAGAAATGCTTCCCTAGACTTCTTCTTTGAAACTGTGATGCAAACGGTGATGCTAACGTGGATGCACCGGTGGAAGGGTTACGGAATGTCATGTTTAATGTGACATCCGCCCCCTCACTCGTAAACACAGACAAAGAACATGACAGTTTGAGATCATGCACACTCGAGCTCAACCATAAACTTGGTCAGTCTCTGATACCAGGGGCGTAGTCGGTGGAAGCACAGGGTCTTATCTCTCAAAGAGGGGGTACTTTGGCCTTCATGGCAAGACAGTTGTCCCAGCATTTTTTGTCATGATGTTAAATACTTGGTAACCTAATGTTAAGACCAGTGACCATGCAACTATTGCCTTTTTTCTGGTAAGAGAATAGAATTTAAAAGTCATATTTATCAAGACCAAAAAAAAAAGGAGAAAAGAAATGGCTATCATTATTATACCTTCAAACAGAAGACAACTAATAACACTCATAACCAAAAACAATACATTAGTAACTCAATATTAAACAGATTAGTGAGCATTAATATGCATGTTTTCTGCGATTGCACTTTTTCAAAAGTGCAATATGGATTATCATGATCATCACCATGGTAATCATCATTTGATTTTTAATGGAGTAATGGTATATCTATAAACTTGCTACAAGAATGGATCCGATGCACAATGGACAGTTGGGGAAAAGGGTAATGGGGAGGCCATGTAGTTGGAGAAACCTCAGAAACATAGCAATCGTATTACTGCTGACGGCCCCAAAAATGACAAGTATTTGGCGAGGATCATGATGGCCCGCATTCCTGCATGCGCTGAACCTCAGAATGGGGTAGTTTCCTGTGTATTTCACTTTAGAGGCGGGGGATGATGATGTCGCCATGGCGATAAAGGGAAAGCATCCATCCATCCTTCCTGCCTCTGCTGGATGACATCAGGAGAGCATTCACTGAAACATGGCCATTCGATACAAGCTACTGAAATCCTCGCATCTGATTGGCTGAGAGCATATTTGTCTGTGAAACTTGCTGACAAGATGCCTCATGAAGGACTACTACCAAGGAGTTGACTGAAATAGGTTAAGACAAGTTTAGTTTGTCTAAAAGGAATCTTGCTATTCCAAGTATAATCATGGATTCACCAGAACTATATGCCAACAAATCTTGTCAAGTCTTGCATGTATGTTACAGACATGCTTAAATTATATTCAAAGGTTCCTGAAAACGATTGCATCTGCATCAAAATTTGTAGATAACAATTCAATTAACGCAGGCTTTACTAATTTCTGAATATCCTCAATATTTTATATTATCAAGATTTTGAGAGGCATAACTGAAAGTAAGAGAAGGATTGGACTCACTCTTCATGGTGTATGTCTCGGGAGACAGAATGGATGCTGCAAAGGGTGCATTTTCAAGAGGAATACATAGTGTGAAATTTCCTGGATGGGAATATATACAGCAGCGCTGTGTTTTTATAGTCGTAACAAATCTTAGCATCCTTCTTCTATAACCCCCTTTCAGCACTTGGTCCAAATGTTGGTTTCCATTTCACCAAGACTCCCTTCAGAGATGCACCCCAAGTTTCCAAAGGTTTGTATTGGTATCAAAGACATCTTGATAATGTGTAATATCCATCGCTTTCACTTTTAAACCGCAGGATTCCTTCGCGATTCCTTTCTCATGCCCTTCTGCCGGGAATGCCAGAGTGGGAGGATAAAGACCTTTAGTAACATTCACTTCAAACATTGCTTCTCTGCTCAATATACTGGATGATTCCACCTCCAGTGTCTGTCATACTGTCACAAGCCTTCAAGCAAAAGATACAACTGCAGGCTATAGCATATTGTTATATTCCAATTATAACCTTTTTCTCTGTTAAATGATAACTATAAATACAAGTTGTGTAAAATTTACACCCGATTTCCTTGTCTGCAGAACACCACTCGCATGTGTGTATTTAAAGTTTGACCCAAATACGTGGCTATTACATGACAGCCATCGAGAGGTATCAAATTAACCAAGAGTTCCTGGTATATAATCATTGCATTTCAATGATATGTATTTCGCAAAAAGTTACGAATCCTGAATCTTATCTCTTTTGATCATTTCACCTGGTATTTACAGGCATAGATAAATTCTAGTGGTCGTTATCCCATCAAAACAATTATAAAAATGTTTGGAAAAAAGATGTGGACTACATATTTATAGTACTACCAAAGCTTCATGGACCATGGTCAATGCGACTTGGATTATGATGTTTCAAGTCGATATAGAAATCTTGCTCAGTAGTAATATTTTCATAGCTCTGCTTGGTGGATTTAAGGTCCGTAAATAGAGTATCATGTGAAAGTGTCGATAGACAAGGAAAAAGAGGCATGAAGAGTGGTTGATATATATGCATAGTCTTTTGTGACATTGAATTTATGTTTTTCTTTATTTTTAGCGGTCCACCGGTCTGGAAGAAATTGCAACCGGTGGACCATTCAGTTTGATTCATTCCTAATATTGAATACTATGAAATGCTGCACTGCAACATGTAAGTATTCTGGATCTGTGAAATAAACTGGTGCTCATGTTTTAAATGAGCCCCCCCCCCCCCATCTCATTCTTTGATCCCTTCAGCTTTAGGGTTGTTTTACCCCTGTGCCCGTATTCTACCACCAACACCAACACCACCATCATCACCATTACCACCCACCCACCACCATCATCATCATTACCACCACCATCATCACCACTACCACCATCATCACCATTACCACCATCATCACCATTACCACCCACCACCACCATCATCACCATTACCACCACCATCAACACCACTACCACCACCATCATCATTACCACCCACCCACCATCATCACCATTACCACCACCACCAACACCACTACCACCATCATCACCATTACCACCCACCCACCATCATCACCATTACCACCACCATCAACACCACTACCACCACCATCATCATCACCATTACCACCACCACCAACACCACTACCACCATCATTACCATTACCACCCACCCACCATCATCACCATTACCACCACCATCAACACCACTACCACCACCATCATCATCACCATTACCATTACCACCACCACACCCACCACTACCACCACCATCATCATTACCCATCCACCAATCCCTCCAGCACCTTGCCACGTGCCAGTTGGGGTATAAAGTGTGACCAGAGTGCGTCTGGACAAGATACTCCTTCCTCATCACAATATCAAATGTGGTCTCTAGAGGGGGCTAGACCGTATCGTATATCTCTCATCGCAAGGACATCTCCCAAAGTGATACACCTCCTTGGTAGGTACAAACAGACAGTAAAACTGTATCATCTGCATGAGTTCAGGGGGCAGAGGGAGTTCACTAAAATGGGTGAATCTTTGTCTTTCCATGGATGGAGGTAAACGAGAGTGTGGTCTCTCTGCCATATTCACACAGTTGACTACATCATTTTACCTCCATGTTCTAACGAATCTTGTGATTTGGGCCTTTAAAGTAGATTATATGGCTATTTATTCGAAACGAAAACATGATTATCTGGTTAATTATCCTTGAGAGACATCAATTTGCGATTGATCTGATCAACCACAACTATGGAAAGCTAGAAACATCAACATCTAAAATGTATGTTTGTTCAAAATATTTTTTTTTAGATATGCTGTTTATTCATACATTCGTTGCTTTCCTTAATTATGGTGCTTCTCTGTTTCAAAGGACATTGTGCAAATTTCCTGTAGAAAAAAATATGACACTGATGGATTTTCATACATTTGAGGTTGATTGAATCAATCGTAACGCTTCGTAAGATGGGGCCCTGAAGTTCTTGGAGTAATTATCAGAGTGTTCATATCAGATGGATGTAACATGAATTGAAGAAGGGTAGGATGAGGAAGAGGAGGGGTAACAAAGGGATTTGGAGGGGTGTAAAGTGGGAGTGGAGAGGTGTAAAGGGGAGTGGAGGGTGTAAAGGGAGTGAAGGGGTGTAAAGTGGGAGTGGAGGGGTGTAAAGGGGAAGTGGAGGGGACGGGTATAAAGAGGGGGGGGGGGGTGGAGGGTATGAAGGGAAGGGGAGAAGGGGAGGGATGTAAAGGTGGAGTGGAGTGCGCAAAGGGGGAGTGAAGGGGTACAAAAGGAATAGATGGGTGTAAAGGAAAGGGGATGGTGTAAAGGGAAGATGTAATGGGGGGGGAAGAGGAAATTGGTAGGGTTGGGGAGCAGGGTGTAACAATTGAAGTGTACATTAACCAACAGTGATACAGAAGACCCATCCCGCTGCGATACCAGTGAACATCGTTATTGTGCGTCATGTGCCCTTCTGTCTTCTGTTTTTCTGTTTGTGTTCTTTACCCCTGCTAAGGAAACATTGCCACCAAAGCACTCCTCCCCAATTCTGTGCAAGTGAAATTACATTTCATTAAATTGCATTCCCGATGACAGGCAGGCAATAATAACCACAAATAAAACAAACATTCATCAACAACATGGAAGATTTGGGGAAAAAGTGATTTCAACAACTTCAAGTTCAAGAGAGAAAACTATGCAGGAGGCAGGGATGAAAATATTCAATTTATGTTTTACTTTTCTCAATCACATTTGTCTTCTTCTTCCTTTTTGTTGTTGCTCGGAACCATGAGCAATGGATTCTGAAAGAGATGTTGATGGAATATGTCAGCCAAAAACATGAGCAGTGAATCCTGATGAATTAAAAGTCAAAAACTTTGCCCCCTGATGTCAACTAGGAGCTTCCAAGGATGATCCACCATAAATGATAGCTCCATTTTTTTTTTCCTTTTTTACCGGAGAATGTCCGTCCAAGTTGGTCCTCTCTCCTGACTGCCAGACTAAACAGTCAGCTTTGAGTTAAAGGAGAATGAAACTCTTAAAACCAGCTGAATCCATATCAAAGAGAAAAATCAAAGAAACATATTGTTGAAAGTTTGAGGAAGATTGAATGAATAATAAGAAAGTTATGAGCATTTGAATATTGAGATCACTAATGCCATGTAGATCCTCCCATTGGCAGTGCGACCAAGATCTGTGATGTCACACACGTACAACTCCCTCATTACTTTAGTACTTATTTCACTTATATTCTCACTTTTATAGAGTCTATCACAAGGTGAGGTGTTCTCTTTATGAGAGGACAAGTACAGATGTTTCACAACATTATATCACTGATGAATCGTTTGTCATATGATTAGAATGAGCAAAAAGAGATGTTTTGGGGTATATTTTCAGTGTCCAAAAGGGGAGAGTTGTTCATCTGTGACATCATAGATCTTGGTCGCATTGCCAATGGGAGGATCTCCATAGCATTAGTGATCTCGACATTCAAATGCTCATAACTCTTCTATTGCTAGTCCTATTTTACTCAAACTTTTGTTGATCTTATTCTTTGATTTTTCTGCTTTCACAAAAGCTAACTTGCTCCAAGAGTTTCATTCTCCTTTAAAAGAAAGAAAATAAGTTGGATCATGACAGGCTAATGATACATGTTTCTTAGGGGAGGGGAGGAGAGGGGGAGGGGAGGCTGGAGGGGGAGGGGAGGGGGTGTCAATGTACAAAATGAAGACCTAATCTTGACAGAAGTTTAACTTGAAAGTGAAGTTTAATCATGGGTTACTTTGATCATGCCAAATTTCTTTCGTCTACATGGAGCAAGCTTAACTTTAAACATGGCCATACATTGTGGGTCAAAATGAGACACCAATGTGTAATTTAAAAGTAGGTGTCTTGCTTATTTTGCATCTTTAAATAAAATCTGTCTGATAGTTTAGAAGGGATATACATGTACATGGTTAAGTTTAGACATCTATCTATTTTTCAAAAAAATTGTGACATCATTATTGCTCACGCTTTAACATTTATACATGTAGAGATTTTAAACTGCATTTTGTCTTTATTTATCATTGAAATATTCATTCTTTATGACAAACCTTTCCCCAATCCCAGCATCTTTTTCTAAAATCTCCATGTTCTTTAATACCCCTACCATCTTTTCAATCACATGATCATCACATACATACCAGTACATCATGTTGTCAAAAAATATGACATATTGACTCCCATCCAAGCGATGTCTTCCCTCCATCCACGCGACTATTCAAAACACACTCAATCCCACAATAAATCAGATTTTATCCACATTTTTTCTACTTTCTTTCTCTCTCTCTCATCTTATTTATCCCCCTCTCTCCCCTACTATTGTAAACACAGGGAGCATCAAGAGGGCCTTATTTTACATCAAAATATGTTTGTGATTCAAAACAAGTTTGAAGGGCATATGGAATGTGTCATTACACTAGTTCAAAAATGTCCCACTGAAGGGGAATGTTATAATTGATGAAAACGTTCAAGGTCAGATTACAGGAGGGGGGTTGAAGAGGATGGGTAAGGTGCATGTAGGGGTGGTTCGATTAAAATTTTCTCAACGAGAATAATAATGATTCCATTTTATAGAGCACTTAACAGATCGGAACAACGTCCCTAGGCGCTTCACAGATATATTATCACCCCGGACATCAGATCCTGTCATGCCCGCACACAATGTATGTACTTTCTCCACTCCCTGGGGAGCATCCGAACAAGAGTTCTAAGAACCGCTACACCACAACGCTTCCACAAAAGGATCGCAAATCTTGGTTCTTTCGGAAGAGCTTTCAATCGCACTGCTTCCCCTTCTTTTAAAGCCCACCCACAACTTGTTACAGATCAGTGGGTTTGACCCAAGGAAGTAAAGGTCAGCCTGAGAGTGTATATATATGCAATACGTGTTTGAACTGGAAGAAGATAAAGGTACATGTAACTTTACTTAAATATAGTTAAACAAAAAACTTTTTTGTCATTTCGGGGGCTCTTTATTAAAATTCTAGGCCCCTTTTGGGGGCAAATTTGCCCCAAGCCCCCATGTAATTATTTTGTAACACGACATCTGTTACACACGTGCTACTTTTAAATACATGTTTTTATGTGAAACACAAGCGGCGCATCAACCGCAAAACAACCATATCATGGAAGCATAACAAGACCTACAGGATAATGAAAAAAAAAGCATGAAAGCATCCGCAATAACATCATCTTTCCACAAATTACCTTCAAAGGTATTTTATGGAGTGATAAAGACAAAGGATTTGAATTTAATAGTAACAAACCTCCCCCATGCTGTTGTCAATTAGTCCTAAATTATGGCTACCAATTCCAAGATAAGCGTACAATAAAAGCATCCCCCATATCACACCTTGACAAATTTTGTGGATATATAAAAATGAAAAGATTCCTGGCTGTAAGGAATAGTGTGAAAGTTTCTTGATTTATCTAGTAACTGATAGAATGAGCTAAATAAATGAAATAACAACTCTTATCCTCCAGTGTTGAAGGAGATTTCTCACTCACGATTTAGGAAATTTTCTCTTTTTTCTCTAGTTAGACGTTTTTAATCTTTCAGAATGCCTACATCTTGGAGAAATCTTCACAGTATCCGAGTGTTTAAGAATATATATAAATATATATGTAGCCTTGATTACAGCCACATGCTAGAATGCATTCATCACATCATATTTAAAGGGATGCTCCAGGCTGAAAATATGTATAGCTAAATAAATAGAGTAAAATTCACAGAGCAAAATGCTGAAAATTTGATCAAAATCGGATAACAAATAACAAAGTTATTGAATCTTAAAATTTATCAATATTTTGTGAAAACAGTTAGATGCACCTCATCATGAATATTCATTATGTGGGCTGATGATGTCACATCCCCACTTTCCTTTTTCTTATACTATTACATGAAATCATAATTGTTTCATTTTTTCAAACATGTGTAAATGATGTGTCTCCATTATGATGAAATAAGTTGCAGCAATAAATAACTAATGCACTTAATCAGTTTTCAATCCAATTGTTTTAGTTCTTGGTAGAAAATTTTTGAATAAACCTTATTTTATGTAATAAAATACAAAAGTGGGGATATGACATCATCAGCCCACCTAATGAATATTCATGAAGACATGCCTAGAACTGTATTACCGGAATAATGTAAATCTTTAAAATTCAATAACTTCGTTATTTGTTATCCGATTTTGATGAAATTTTCAGCACTTTGCTATGTGAATTTTACTTTATTTATTGAGATATAAATATCTCCAGCCTGGAGCATCCCTTTAAAGTAAAAAGTCTAAACAATCTTCTACTGTCCTAAAGACAAGCATATATAATACTATTGTACATGTATAATCTGAAGTAAAACTGAAACCAAAGAATGAAAGGGTAGCAAAGTCAACCTCAGTAAAAATAAACTTCCTCTTTCAAAGAAGAGAGTTGTGAAACTATATGCTGACGAAATGGGCAGACTTCTTTTTTTTAAATTTCAATATATCCATCTGTACTCAAAGCTCAGGAAGTGAGAGTCGATGATGTTGTACAACAAATGAAACAAGAAAAGAAGTTGTGGCAGTAAATAGTCGTCCGAAACAATATTCCAGCTCAATATGAAACCTGACAATATGTAAATCACACCATGGATGGAAAAGATCTAAAACTATTAATAATTTTCTGGTAACGTAGGAGGAAACTAACCTCAAACAAGAATCTCAGTTCTTTCCAGTGTGCGAATGGAAGTCTTGAAGGTGCAAAAGACATTTGGGATTGTGTTATTTCTAGTTTATGATTTTACAGATGATCTAGTTAATATTCAACATGAATAAGAGAAGTTTTATCTACAGAGGGAATGAAGCTTGATGAATCGATAGAAATCGGTCACTGAAAGCATGCCAATGACTAGAATGTCCACTATAGAATAGTAATGTAAGAGACTTACGATCGACCCATCCTGAAGAGCACATGGAGACAGATCAACCACCACCACCGATGATGCATTCCATTCTCCAGCTACCAACCCTCTGATTAACACTGGGTCATTGGAATGCATCATCTCTACCACACCCCCTTCTCTCCTCTCACTCTTTCCCCTTCCTCCTATCATCCCCCCTCCTCTTCTCATCCTCATCCTCTCTCTCTCTTATCTTTAGTGTCACCCCATAGCCTACATTCATCTTTACAGAGAGATGGAAATAGATAGAATGACATTGTACTGGCAGCATCTTTATCTCCCTTACACCCTCTCCCCTATAAAATCCTCCTCCTCATCTTCCATTCTCTCCCCCTCCTTAACCCTCCCCTCCTCTCATCCTCATCCTCTATTTCTTTCTCATCTTTAGTATCACCCCATAGCCCACATTCATCTCTACGTAGAGATGGAAATAGATACCATGACACTGTACTGGCAGCATCTTCATCTCCCTTCTCCCTTCTCCCCTACAACTTCATCCTCCTCCTCTACTTCCATTCTCTCCCCTCCTCATCCCATTTTCTTTCTCATCTTTAGTATCACCCCATAGCCTACATTCATCTTTACATAGAGATGGAAATAGATACAATGACACTGTACTGGCAGCATCTTCATCTCCCTTACACCCTCTCCCCTGTAAAATCATCCTCCTCTACTTCCATTCTCTCCCCTTCTCTCCTCTCATCCCCCCCCCCCTCCTCTTCTCACCCTTATCCTCTCTCTCTCTCTCATCTTTAGTGTCACCCCATAGCCTACATTCATCTTTACAGAGAGATGGAAATAGATAGAATGACATTGTACTGGCAGCATCTTTATCTCCCTTACACCCTCTCCCCTATAAAATCCTCCTCCTCATCTTCCATTCTCTCCCCCTCCTTAACCCTCCCCTCCTCTCATCCTCATCCTCTATTTCTTTCTCATCTTTAGTATCACCCCATAGCCCACATTCATCTCTACGTAGAGATGGAAATAGATACCATGACACTGTACTGGCAGCATCTTCATCTCCCTTCTCCCTTCTCCCCTACAACTTCATCCTCCTCCTCTACTTCCATTCTCTCCCCTCCTCATCCCATTTTCTTTCTCATCTTTAGTATCACCCCATAGCCTACATTCATCTTTACATAGAGATGGAAATAGATACAATGACACTGTACTGGCAGCATCTTCATCTCCCTTACACCCTCTCCCCTGTAAAATCATCCTCCTCTACTTCCATTCTCTCCCCTTCTCTCCTCTCATCCCCCCCCCTCCTCTTCTCACCCTTATCCTCTCTCTCTCTCTCATCTTTAGTGTCACCCCATAGCCTACATTCATCTTTACAGAGAGATGGAAATAGATACAATGACATTGTACTGGCAGCATCTTCATCTCCCTTATACCCTCTCCCCTATAATTTCATCATCCTCATCTTCCATTATTTCCCCCTCCTTAACCCTCCCCTCCTCTCATCCTCATCCCTTTTTCTTTCTCATCTTTAGTATCACCCCATAGCCTACATTCATCTTTACGGAGAGATGGAAATAGATACAATGACACTGTACTGGCAACATCTTCATCTCCCTTATACCCTCTCCCCTATAACTTCATCCTACTTCTCTACTTCCCCTTCTCTTGTCTCAACCCTCCCCCTCCTCTTATTGTCATCCCCCTCCCCTCTCTCTCTCACCTTTACTGTGTCACCCCATAGCCTGCATTCATCTTTACATTGGGATGAAAATAGATGACTATAAAACACTGTAGCGGTATCACTCTCTCTCTTTCCCTCTCATCTCTTGCTTTATTTTCCTTCTCTTCTTCCATCCTCTTTCTGTCTCTCTCCTCAACACACCAGCATCTTTCTCCATCTCTCTTCCACTTTCCTCTCTCGTTTCATTATCTTTCTGTCTTCCTTCCTTCATTTCTCTCTCTCTCTCTCCTCATTCACCTAAATTCATCTCATTACTTTTAGATTACAAAAAACACAACAAATTTCATATTTTCAATGGAGTATAACAAAACTACAAAAAATGCTTCTCCTTTCAGTCAAGTTCATTCGACTACGACCTTGTCCTTACTCTACTGCATTATTCCCCTCCTCCTCGTCATATTCCAAAGTCCAAAGCTTCATGATGACCACCATTAACAACCTAATGATATCATGACATTCAAACATGAAATAGTCTACAATTCCAAGCACATTAGTTTTCCAATCCATGCTTTCTTCAAAAATTTGTTTATCTTTGAAACATAATACAGGGAACCAATTATATCAATCTGGAAAGGGAAAATAGAATCATAAAATCATTCTAATTTTAATATCTGATGGCAATAGCATCACTATAATAACCCATCAGGGTGTAATGTTACGCACAACTTTATGAACGACTGACCAAGAGTCATGTTTGTGTGCTTTATATGCAAATAAATAAGTGGCGCTTTCCATTTTCCAATAGATCTGCTATTAAATAATCATTGAATCTGTAGTGCTATTACATGAAGTCGCATGAACTTCAGCTCCTGTTGATTTTTTTTTCCGAGTACAAGCAGTCGACCGACGATTCTAGGTCTGAGACTGAGACTAGCACTGACCCTGGTGATGGTGCTGCTGGGATACAATCCAGTCACAGCATCTCATCGCCACGGATACAGTTTGGCAGACCAGCTGGGGAGGTTATCTTCTATTCTCCATCTAGGAGTATAGAGTGATGAGATGTAGCTATCCCCGCTGAGAATATGTCTACAGTACAACACTAAAAAGGATGACTGGTCATTTAGTCATCAAAAGAGTATAGTTGCTCTGCTGGGCAGCTTGATATAATTCACGTAGAAGTTTTCTTAATCAACGAAGATTGTCATCAAGAAGTATGATTACTCAAATAAGTTAAGATCCTTAATGCAAAGTTTGCTTCTTACAGTGTCATTTAAAACGATAGGAAAGATTCTTTTTACACTTAAGGTATCCCAAAACTATGCACAAAAGAAGTATGTGCGTGATGGCTCAGTCGGTAGAGCCGGAGTTCAGGATTCCGGTGACCCGGGTTTGATTCCCTCTTGGTGCTCTAGTGCCCATTGGTAGGGCATTTATCCTCATTACCAGGTCCCTCGGACAGGAACTTAAGCCGACGGTCCTCTGGTTGCTTGCTTACAGGCATTCATGCTTTCTTAGCAGTCAGGTAAAAAAAAATCACCATCACCACCAAACATTAATCTATCAAAACATAACTTGTATTCAATGAGAACATTGGGTAAGTCATTCAAAGATGACGCTAATGGCGCAGTCATATTTTGCCTATGGTGAGTTGAAAAGAGCCGTTTGAACATTTTTGTACCAACTACAAATAGCTAGTGTGAATAAAAATGAACAAAATAACTGTTTTGGACTCGCCGTGCGCAGACCTGCCAACCTCTAGGAATGAAAAACTGTATTCTGTGATAAAAAAAACTGTATTTTTCCCCAAAAAAGTGTATTTCATAATAAAATGCTTGGCGCACTCGCTTATCGCGGCGCTCAAGCTGCATGCAAGCTAAAATGCGCACTGCTCTTGCAGATGAAAAAAAAAACATTAAAACATGTGTATATCTTCACACTGGTTTTAACAAAATGATTGAAAAAAAAAAGTTACCTGAAATTACATTGATCTATTAACCATATTTGTGTACGTTTTATGAAATAGAGACATATAGAGATTATTTTTCTCAATATATTACGATTTAGTAAAAAAAAAAAAAAAAAAAAAAAATATTATTATTATTTTTTTTACAAAAAACGTATTTTTCAAAGAAAACACGTACTGCCGTATTTTGGTTGCAAAAACGTACTAAATACGGCTAAAACGTACTGGTTGGCAGGTCTGCGTGCGGGCATCGCAGGGGAAATGTGACTACAGCATCAGGATCCACCAGTGTGAATCTGGAAGATTTTAATTTCAATAGACAGGTGAGAACCTTTTTGCCACATCTAGGCCTCCAGAGTAAACCAAATATTTTTTGTTCATGATCATAATAAAGTGCATCACCCTGATACATATGTTGAATAAATGAAGTCTCATCTGTGTTAGTCCCAGGTACTAGAGTATTTGTTTGTGATAATTGATATTACATTTAGCAATCAGGTCATATTTAGGTTAGGTGTAGCATGATACTCTAGGCCTCTAAGCCATCAATAATGAATCTTCTTCCAAGATGTTCTCTTAAACTCCTTATTGGGTTTATATCTGACAGGGGAAGAGAAGGGAAGAGGAAGGGGCAGAAGGACGCACAGAAGGGAAAAGCTAGAGAGATAAAGAGATGGAAGATCTACAGAGTGAAGAGACCGAGAGCAAAGAGAGAGAGAGAGAGATATTATCATTATCATTATTATTATTATCATTATTTTTATTTCTATAATATCATCATTATTATTTTAATTGTTATTATTATTATCATTATCATTATTATTTCTATTATTATCATTATTGTCATTGTTATTTTCATTATTATCATTATCATTATTATTATCAATATTATTATCATCATCATCATTATTATCATTAATATTAATTACTAATATTATTATTATTATTATCATCATCATCACTAATATTAATTATTATTAAACATATTAATATTAATATTATTATTATAATCATCATCATCATTATTATTATTATTAATTATTATTATTATAAATATTATTATTATTATTGTTATTATTATCATTAATATTATTATTATTATCATTACCATTAAAAAGAAAAAGAGAAGATGGGAAAGAAACATAGGGGGGGGGGAGAACAATATTTTGAGTATACCTAGTTATATCTCAACAGACACATATAATGTATCCTAATGAAGGAAACAAGCAATGCAGACCTTTAACCCAATCCCCAGGCTTCATGATCTTTGTGGCACATTGAAACAGTTTCAAAGACTATGACAAAAAGCTATTGTAATCATCCTACTCTTATCTTACCTAGATGTGAATGTATTGTATGACCTATGACTGTATCCATCAAGGTCAAACTGAATATAGGCAGCTTAAAATTTGGTGTAACTCAAATTAGGTGATGTGATTTTTTTGTTATTTCACAAAAACATTGTTATGTGCATAACAGCATTTTGGGGGCAATTACGTTCATCATAGGGTGTGTTTATGCTTCCATTGCGAGGACAGAATCAGCGTTTTCAAACGTCGATTCAAAACGCCGATCGTAAACGTGGTTCTGGGAGTGCTGTTTATGCTTAACTTTTCAGAGGTGAAATCACGATCTCCGGCTGGTTTCGCATCGTAATTTTCCTTGAGCAGGAAAGCGAGGTCAAATTGGGCGCGCCTTTTTTCGAAAGTTTTTTTTTCTGAGTGTTGTTATTACGTGGAGGTAACATGCGACCATGGAGCAATGCGACTGTATTTGCCTGCGGATTTTCATCTCACCGGAAGCATGGACCAAATGACGTCATTTAAACATGTTTACGATCATGGTTCTGTTTATACTTCCCCAGAAAGCCTGATTCTGGTCAAATGACGTTTACAAACGCACCTTTTTGTGATTTTACGATCGGCGTTTAAAACATTGTTTTAAATGAAAGTAAGCATGGACGCAACCGTGTTTTGGACTATTCACATATGGAAACGCTGATTCTGGCCTGAAAAGTGGAAGCATAAACACGGCCATAGACACTGCATCACAATCATAATCTGCCCAACCACCATATCATATCAAGCTGTAGATATCCCTCTAATTGGCATGTTCATTGCATACTGAATGTGTGGTGTGGTTCGAATGGAAGGAACTGTGCTGATAGGTTAGAGGTTCAAGCCCTGCATAGAAATTTACATATTCATTGCATACCGAAGGTGTGGTGCGCTGGACTGATAGTGATGGGTTAGAGATTCAAGCCATGAATAGAACTGAGTCTCACTGAAGAACGAGACTGAATGCATGCCACGGAATGCACTTCACTTCTTTTGACCTCACTATAGGGCACACGCATTGAACTTGAAAATGTATATCAGGTCACATCTTAACCTCAGTATGGAATCTACTTAATTTCCTTTATGAACAGAGGCTAATTAACGCTTACTACGTAAGCCGCACGGATGTAATTCAAATGCAATAGACAATGAATGATGTCAAGATGATTCGGTCCTGCAGCATCTCAGTCGGTCAATCAATTCTCCGCTTCTTTGGTGTAAGACAAGTCTGCCTGGTCAGCTGCCAGCATGTCCATCCCATCACACATCTAACTGGTGACGTCAATGACGCATGGGTGGATTAATAGGTGGGACAGGTCAAGCATTAATGGGTGACCTCTGGTAATTAGTAGGGTCAAACGTGTCAACACCTTCCAGCTCCCATCACCCAGTCCATGCTTTAAAGTTGGTAACACTGTTACAGTCCTAGGCGACAGCTGACACTGTTAAGAAATGCATACTAGAGGAGTTTGTGGTTTGGTGGGAGTGTTTTACAGGCAAATTAGGGGGCCTGATGCTAAAAAGTACCATACTGGAATAGACAAATTAGAAATACATAAGTATAACGATGGAATCAACCTACAATGTACGAGCATGAGAAGACTTTGTAACCTTCACATTAAGTTCCACCAGACGTCAATAACAAAGTGTTTTAAAGGCAATTTATAGGGTTCCAGCAATTTAAAGTTCCATTCTGGAATTATAGCTTTTGACAAATCAGAGATGGATGTAAATATCTAAGGATAGATGAAATATTAGAATTAAACCAGAAGTATTTCAATAACCTTTATATTTCTTTGTTTCATCATACTTCCTAAAAGAGAGGTAATTTCAGGTGTCTTCAGGCCAATTAAAGAGGAAGATTGCAGTTGGTCATCAAAGAATTGTTGTGGATCATATGGTGGTGGTTCAGTCTTGTTGTAGCACTAATGACCACTGAGAATAGATCAATATGCATCTGCCTCTCTCAACCCAAGAGTAGAAAATGGGAACTGGGAACAATCTTATACCTCGAGTGCAGTTTTGGATCTCATGGCAGCGGGCTTAAGTCAGAGATTTACTCCTACTTCATGGACACCTGGGGAGTGTTTCATCAACATTTTCATCCGACAAGTTGTCAGATCTGACATCTTTCCATGATTTTGATTGGCTGAGAGGCACTGTTCCTATGGTAACTGTCGGATAAAATGGGACTTGTCGGATAAAACGTCCGACAAGTCCTTTCATGAAACGCCCCCCTGGACCAATATTCATTCAAACATTAAAGGGTTTAGTCATCTTCGTTGCACCATGGCCAATATGATTTGTTACCATGCAGCTATGGAAGATTTTATGAATATGGACCTTGAATCATTTCCTGGGATCCAGAAACCCATCTTGCTATTATCATCATTACTCCTAAAAAGAATGTCAATGACACCGTTCTCACTACGTTCCTAAAACTAGCTAAGTGGAAACTAGTTTAATGCATAGTGAGAACGGTCAAAGCGGTCTTGGAAGCGATCTTCCAAACCAGTTCGGAAAACCACCTCGCGATGTAGTATTCAAGATCGCTGTGCCTCGTTAAACTGGTTTTAGCATAAGTGAGGACACAACCGTTCTTCGGGAAGCGATCTTCGCACATTTTGAGCGAGCTACTCCATACGACAGGTGTAGAATGCCTACGCTGCGGTTCGAATTTCGAGTGAAACGTGTCACCCCACACTGAGAGCGTTTCCATAGTAACAAGATCGCTTTACGTGAAGTGACTTTGAAAACCACTCTCGTGTGATCAAGTGGGAATGCTAGCAAAGCGATCTTCCAAACTGGTTTCTTGAATCGGTTTCCAGTAAACTAGTTTTAGAAAGCGTAATGAGAACGGCCTCAATGACATCTAGAAAGACAACCTATTGGATTCTTATTTTATATCTTGTCCAAGGAATCTCAACTTTGAACGGCTGAGATAGAGATGATAACCCCCTGATTCTTGGGCACGAGATGATAACACCGCCATACCACCAGAATTCAGTTCTAATAGGAAATGCAAATGATTTATCGTTAATAACCAGAGCAAATACTTCAAGGTCAAGCACTTTTAAATCTGTTCGAAAGCCGAGGGAGAAGGTGAATTTCTGTGGTCAACTTTAACCTACACAGCTCTAATCCTTCTGCTAATTTACTTTCTTGATTAAAGAGGAATAGAGAGACAGAGAGGCAGAGAGCACAAGAAAGAGAGAGAGAGAGTGAGAGAGTGCTTTCCTATAACCACTCCCTCTGTCTCTCTGTCTATCTGTTGATTACATTTGCGTTCTTCACTCCTTAGAGTAGCGTCAAGGTCAGATTCCACTAGTGACTAGATTCCGCACACTTTCTCACATCTTCTTCCGATATGATGGATAGGAGCGAGGGTTGCGTGAAGGGGGTAAATACTGTCGAGAAATAATAATGATTGATCAGGCAAACGCCAGCTGATTAACCCCAAACGTAACAGCAATTGAGTAGCACATCAGGCCATCGTTGAACACCATGCTGGGAATGGCCGTTGGTGATAGCCATACCACGGGACGCCCAACACTCCGCCATCCCATGTGTCAGGGGGTGTTGGATGGCCGGTGCAGAAATTTTAATTGGCAAGTGTTTTGCGGGTCATTAATGTAGCTATTAATAAACATTGAAGCATTTGGCCCGAGCTCGTCTTGCCAACTTGTGGTGGAAGATTGCAGGCTACTACGTGTCACACTGCATGTTACTAGACCTTTGTTCACTTGCTTGAAGGGTCATTGATCTCATCTTAATAAATTATAGAAAGAATAGGTGATAAAATCAAATATCACTGAGCCTATTCAATTGACTAAACAACTAGTATAACACAATGATATAATTGGCAAAACAGTTGATCATGTGACCAGTCATTCATTTCAGTGATTAAGAGGTAATTTCTGATAATTTATACTAATGACTAGTTCTACTGACCGATCGTTGTTGTGAGACAAGGATGGTTTTCAATTTATAACAAGGATCTTAAGCACTATCTTTAATTCATAAAGCAATTAATGCATCATCATGTTGCTCAGGAAATAGAAAAATTACAATGACACTTGTGTTAGAGCTATTCCAAAGGTACATTCTACTGTGAATCTTAGGGCCTTTTAACACATGAATCTTGAATCATCATTGTAATGATGATTGCAATTCATCTTTAGAATCATCAGACCTTTCACACGCTCGCTCGAAAACTGTGATTTGAATTCATATTCCCGAGCAAATGCGCTATGTGTCCTTGGTGACTTGTCAATCAAAGCACTGCATCGCAAATACAAACTATGATGAGTGCATGACACGTGTATTATCTAAGGAAGTGCTTGAAAGGTCACATAAGCTCCGCCCAAAAGATGTTTTGGAGGTCAAGCCTTTCACACGCAAAATTTGTACCATAATTCGAGTGTAACTCAACTGGAATTCACCTCCGGAGTACAATTTGAATTCGTGATTGTGATGTAACATTCATGATTCTAATCATGTTCTAGTTTGGTTTCACACGTGCTAAAAATTTGTCATTCAAATTACGATTTTTCTTTACGCTGTGAATGGGCAGTTATTACTGCCCTCTATAATATCAATTGTATTATGAAGGTGGTATCAATGTCGTACTGTCTTTGGTCATAATATCCAAATCAAGAAACATATTTTCAGTACAATTAATGACACTATCTTTCTTCTTCAAATTCATTCACTGACTTTTACATACCATAACAACTGCCTCATTGTAACACATGCAGTATGATATGGAGTAAAAATTTGGATATTGTTTTTGGTCACTTTATTTCTTCAATTTTTTAAAGCACTAAATAATGATTTAAGGTGCGTTTTTTTTCAGGGCTTCATTAGCCCAACATATTACAGACACTGGTAACAAATGAGACCTTGCAACTCAGATTTTTAAAAGTTAACTCAATATTAACCCATACCAAAGAACTCTAGCTCCGCCCCGTTTCTGATCAGCCGGTATATCGGTAGACCCCATGGGGAGGTTTGTCCACTCTGTGACTGCCTGCCTGCAGTCAAGGATGGTCGAGAAACAATCATATTTATTAATTAAGGTATTCAGGACAGAGCACAGTATGAGTTGTTCCATATCAAACTAATAGCCTACTTTGTATCAAGTTCAAACATTTCAGTTGAAACTGTCCACCCCCCCCCTTTGTTAAAATTAATGGCATGCCATGCCGTTGCTTGTATCATTCAATATCATGTAAAAGAATATCAAAAAATTTAGGGGGGGGGGGTCATTTCCAGAACTTCATATAGATTACAGCATACATTTGGAGATCAACATGAAAGCTTTATTTCTTACTTAATCTCTCTCTTTTCCTCCCTCTCTTTTTCTCTCTCTCTCCTTCCCTACCCACGCCCCCCTTAAAAATGGAAAAAAGAAACACCCCCCCCCAAAAAAAAAAAACCCTCAAGGAATGATGATGGTAGATTCTGAGTTCCGTAACACAAAGGTTTGCGATGAATTGCAAATATGAAAGAACCACACTGATTGGTTCCCGGTCAGTATTTTAAACAGAGCGCGCATGCAACGATGATCTTGATTGGTCATTGGTATTTAGCGATTGATTGCAAACAAGAAAAAAGAAATGGAAATCTGAATTCTTTTGTCATGTTATCACAATCTCTCACATTTCCTTAGAATTGCTGCCCTCTCTCCATCCATCTCTTTATCCTTCTTTCTCCGTTTCTTGGTGTCTTCCATATCTCCATTTTTTATTCATCCCTCAATCACCAAGAAAACGGAACGTGACTGAGGTTCAGTGGTATCCGCTGCGTGGATAACTGACCATCACCACGGCGACGAAACCTACCAATGGAAACCCATGGGAATGCATCCAGCATCTGTTAAGACCATCATCACCGCTCAGGGTGACTTTGTTTATCTAGAGGGGGACCTTCATTACCCCCAAAGGACACCAAAATGAAGGAATGTTGCTCTTCTTCTCACTTCCATTGTATATACATTGGGAGGGGGAATAAAAGAGGGCTGGAGTTTGGTGACATGAAGAGATTATAAATAGATAATCCTGTTCCATCTTCGATCCTCCAATGGGAAAAGGGAACATATCTGTACCCAAGGAATAATATCCTTCTGCATCAAATAGTGTTTTTGATCTGCTTTACTCAGTGCCCATGGACATTTCCCTCAAAGCATGAAAAGGAAATACTATAAAGTGCAAAATCAATTTGAATGAGGTATAACCATAATTCACTTTTCAAAAAGGCAAACACAACCTAATAACAAACAGATGAATATGTATAAAGTGACAAGTAAAGATCCACCTCAAATCATTAAAAAAAAATCAATAGAATAATTTTACCAAAGCACTTTATGCAACTACCCTAGGATATTCTTCCTGTCCTAGCCCCACCCAAAAAAGAAAAAAATGAAAGCAGCTCATCAAAAAAATCAATGATGTATCATCTTTAGTAACACACAATTAAAATGCCTGTGGTCTCTGAAAGTAGGTATGCCACTGCTGACTAGGCCCCTCTCTGTCGCGATTCACCAGCATCCACAGCCAAGCCACCCACCAACTACGGGTGATACATACACCAAGATGCAACCCGCATCTGGCTTACTTGCTCATCTGATCACATTTCATTAGAAGCAATTAGCTGTAATTGAGTAACATTGCCTGAGAATGGCGAAGACATTTACATCGGTGGCCAGCTGGCCGATGCTGATCCTCATCAACGATGAAATTTGCACTGATCTGTCTCCCGATTGTTTGTCCCTGTGTATAAACTTATAGCTTTCTGCATAGTTTGGCCAGATACAAATAACAGTTGGAGCTGCTAGGGGTTCATGCATGCATTATGATCAGAGAATATGTTGTATTCAATTTGTCATCTAGATTTGTCCCCAACATTGGATGTACATATGCATTGGTAATGAATCAAAAACAATCTGTATATACCTACAAATATTTAGATTTAAGAATTAAAAATAAAGATAAATAAACACAAAAAATTTGTAGACTCTATGCAGTTTTACTTATTCATAATTCTTGCCATCTCAGCTTATTGATTCTATTTTTTTTAATGGTATTTCAAGTCACTTATCTTGTCATCTGACTGAAACATGAAGAAAAAGATTGATTGATTGATTGCATTTATTTCTTTAATAAATAAAAAAATAAATAAAAACATTGAATTTACAAGGGGTATGACTTCAGTATCTGTCCATCATGCTTTAACTTGTAGGGATGTGTGAAGCACTGGAAACAAAATACTGTCCTCTTTGACAGGGATCAAGGACAAGTCTGAAATGGATATCACCAAGAGAATCGCAAAAAGCTTGTCAGAATCTGAATATGTGTTTTAATAAGAATACAATTGGATTGACAGGAAGGTCAAGACACTATCAAACAACACAAATACAAAATAAAAACATGACAAGAACATGTACTTACTGTCTTTGTTTTCCCTGATGTTTTCAGTTATTGAGTTCTCCTCCACCACCCCTTGAGACAGTTCTGAAATGGAAGAAGTGTCACTCTCGGCTGGATCCATCCTCGGCTGCAGGATTACATTCTGTGCTCCGTCAGTCTGTATTAAAGCCCCAGGTAACGTCCCAATGGGCAATTGCAACGTCTGTAATTGTAAAGTACTACTTGTGTCCGATGCAGCAGTCTGTTGCTGCGCTTGCACTTCGCTTGATGAAGCGTCCATTGTGTTTTCCACCAGTGCAGGAGTCATCGCAGGTTGGACCTGCGGCTGGACCTGCTGTTGGACCTGTGCCTGGAGCAGTGGCTGGACCTGCTGTTGGAACTGTGGCTGGACCTGCTGTTGGAGCTGTGGCTGGACCTGCGGTAATGCAGCTGCTCCTTGGTTAGCAGCCAACATGAGGGCACCATTTGATCCTGCCAAGCCGGGATGCGTTAACAATAACGTGTTTGCACTTGTGTTCAGGACACCTGGGTTCACTAAAAAGGCAGTATTAGTTTGTGGAGTTTGCACCATTAACGGCGTTCCCTGAGCTGCCATGTTTGGATTCAGCAAAAATGTCTGCATATTGCTATTCCCTGGGTTGGTGTTCAACAAGAACGTTGTATTGGGATGGACACCTGGACTTCCGTTCATCAAGAACTGCGGCGCACCAGCCGTGGCCGTTGTCAGGCTAGACTGGTTAAGCAGGAATGGCGCTGCCACTGTTGTAGGGCTTGTTGCGTTAAGGAAGAAGGAGGTTGTAGCGGCTGCTGCGTTTGGAATTCCAGGTAGCACCAAATTGGAGAGGCTTCCGGCAAATGGTGTGTTTAGGCTGTGAAGTGTGCCATCTGTTGACAGGACTGGGGCAGGTATCTGTTGTAGCCTCTCATTGTTTGTCTAGAACAATGTCAAATTATACAAATAAAGGAACAACAAGAATCGGTATCAGTAATACTAAAGGAGAATTTAGGTCCTGTATTAATACATAAACTGGCTTTTCTTATAATGATATCGACACTTTGAAGTGCCAAATGTTAAAGTAATATTGACCTGGAATGACTTTTAACCAGCAATCACTACCTGGAATGCCTATCATGTAATTTAAGAAATGTAATGTCTATTTTGTAACATTTCGTATCTTTTGAACATACAAGTGCAAGTATGCAAGTACATTATGATGCTGTTGCCACCATCATGGTCCCCCCCCCCTTCCTTCATCATGACGAGCGATTAAAAAATCTAGGGTCAGAGATATATTCGATATTGACACTAAAATTTTCTTGCAAAATTTAAATGCACTTAGACCTAGATGGTAGTTTCGTGAAACCAGCCCCTGACTACTATTTACTACACTGTACCTCCTGTGTCTCTGGAGCCTTGGGCGACATCGTCATGGTTTCCATAGACTCCTCGCCCACCCCCAGCATCAGGTTGGAGGACTGAGGGCTCGGAAGCACCGACGACGTCTCCATCACGGTCTCGCCCATCGGCGAGAGGGCCTCCATCATGCTAGCTATACAGAGGCTTGACTTCTGAGTGGGTGATTACAAAGATGCCCAGATAGATGGAAATTAGGCTGGATTGGGCGTGGTTGGTGGTGGTGGGTTGTGACACGGGACACACTGGTCAGGAGATCAAACAATGCTGTTGGCCAATACCTGCAGGATGACATCAAGAAAAAAAAACATTAAAGTCAAGTGAATGGAAACAGAAAAAGTGGCCACTCTAGACAGGTGGCCTGTACAGACATGGAAAACAATTTTGGTGGCCACTGAAGAGATGTTTTTAAGATGGACAGGTGGCTGCTAAGACCTGTTCGACTGTATATTTATATTCTAATATTAAACAAAAAATGCAAGACATGTAGCGTTGAGGCTCAGTGGATGAGTCTTGGACTTCGAACCACAAGGTGTAGGGTTCAAATCCCATCATGAAACTTGCTTTATATGGCAAGGCATTAATCTCCATTTTCCACTCTCCATCCTGGTGGAGTAAACGGGTACCCTGTGGGAAGGAATTCTTTAAATGGCGGAGCACATGATCAGGGTAGCCATGCTAATCTAAAAGAAGGGGTAATAATATGCAGCCCCATACTTGTTGCATAGTATCTGTATTATAATTTAAATACCTGAAGAAGATGTCATATGATATAATTGCGTAGTGATGCAAAGTACATCCATGAGGAAAGGTGGTCAATGCTATTCAATGCACATGGAATCTTTCAAAACATTATCCATTTAAAATATGGGTGGAGAGTGGCAAATATATCAATATCTTGCTATGGTCTGTAGTGCCCAGGTGGGATTACTCTTAAGCTGATATTCATAAAAGTGTAAACCCTTGGCTATGGTTTACCTATATTGAAAGGCAAATATAATGACTTTCTAATTATCTCATTTGTTTTACATGGAAATATGGTAAGTGTCTCATGAAGAACCTTTTTTTTTCTGGTATGATGTTTGTCAGTGACAAATTTACTCTCAGCCAATCATATAGAGATTTCAGTAGCTTATAACATTTACCAATGAAAAATAAATTACAAATCACTTGATGGAATAGTCCCTGGTCTCAAGCAACATATATGTCAAGAGCACTACGGTATTCTGATTTCATAAAATAGGGGGGGGGGGTACAATGTGAATGACCCATTCCAGACCACAACGGTTTTTTTTGCTGTTCAAAATTATTTTTGATATTTCCATTTTTGTGCCTCTTCAATGTGATGGATGCAATTTGTACTAATTCCTTGTCCTAAAATGTTACAATTTATGTTTAGTCAATGTTACAAGCACATACTTCCATGAAGCGTGTATGTGGAGCATTGTGGCCCAGTGGATTAGTCTTCTGACTTTGAAACAGAGGGTCGTGGGTTCGAATCCCAGCCATGGCATAATTTCCTTCAGCAAGATATTCATCCACATTGTGCTGTACTCAACCCAGGTGAGACGAATGGGTACCTACACCTGGCAGGAATTTATTCCTTGAAATGCCACCACGCTGTAAAAGGCTGCGGGGCTAAAGCCAGGGTAATAATATCCAAGTCCTTTGGAAGCGCATAGGGACGTTATGACATAATGTGATATGCGCTATACAAGAACTGCGTTATTATTATTATTATTATTATTATTATCCTTCCAATAAACATGGAAGCAGTAAAGGAAGTATGTGAGGGCAACAGGCAATTAAGCCCCCATCACTGCCAAAATTGCCCCTAAAAATAAATCCAAATTGGAAGCTTTTGGGCAACCACCTATTTTTTATTCACCCCAAGATCTGCCACAAGCAATATCGATCTGATCATTTAAAAAAAGTCAATATTCTCTTCACCTCATACCCCTTTCATAAACCCAATTATGCGGCTAATAGCAGCATAATTTGGTCGTAAAATCGGAGGAGGACCAGAGTTATCCGCATAATAGCGGCATCAGGACCAGATTTTGACTTTATGAACGCATTTCCAAATAATGCGGATAATTGCCATGGTGCGGTCACAAGGTCACCCTTTTCCAACATAACCGCATCAGAGGGGGCGTGTGCAGTTGTCATGACGATTATCTGCCTTTTTCAGGACGGGCGCTCGTAAAAATAGCGCGGATTATTTTCGGAGTTTGTGAATGCAATTTTATTGAATTATTCCGCATTACTCTTAGGCGGCTAATTGGAGGATGGGTTTATGAAAGGGGTATCAGACAAGATAATATTTGCACTACCTGAATGATTGTTACTGTCCAAAAAATAATCCCTTGAAAAATAAGAAACTGCCCCAAAAGTTCACCAATCACCCCAAGCTGAAAAAAAGTAGCCCCTAAAAATATAAATAATTTCCTACACTGCATGGAAGCTTTAAAACCCATGGTATGATGGGTGATAGAGAAAATCATCTTATATTAAACTTAAAGGTCAAGTCCACCCCAGAAAATTGTGATTTGAATCGATAAAGAAAAATCAAACAAGCATAACAATGAAAATTTCATCAAAATCGGATGTAAAATTTCAGAAAGTTATGACATTTTTAAAGTTTTCTTATTTTTCACATAACAGTTTTATGCACAACCCAATGATATGCAAATGAGAGAGTCGATGATGTTCCTCACTCACTATTTCTTTTTTTTTATTGTTAGAATTATACAATATTTCATTTTTTACAGATCTGACAATGACCAACTTGGCTGAACCATAAACTTAGAATAATAGTAATTCCAAGTTCAGGGAGGAATAAATTTTGTTTCATAAGACAATGGGGAGAAAATTAGAATTTCTCATATTTCATATAATATAGTACAAAAAAAATAGTAAGTGGGTGATGTCATCAGTCTGCTCATTTGCATATCAACCAGGATGTGCATATACATGTAACTGCTTTGTGAAATTAAGCGAAACTTTAAAATGTCTGAACTTTCTTATTTTACATGTACATCCAATTTAAATGAAATTTTGAATGTTATGCTTGTTGGAGTTTTCCCCTTTTATTCCTTTAACTATTAAAACAAATCATAGCTAAAAATGTAATTTTCATTCCAGCATGATACAGGCCAGTGACTATTATACTACGATTTCTTAGAATAACAATCTACAGCACCTGACAAAATATATGTTCATTACGGGGATAAGATATGAAGTAGAGTTTTATGAATCCGATGGTATCCCCCTATAAACACGTCTAAAGACAAACTACATGTTAGAAGTGAGAGGGAGATTTATGAAATCCATGCCCCTAACGTGAAATCAATCTAAATTCTTGCTGGGAGCCTATAGAAAACTTCCAAATCGTATTTCGATCATCTGTTCGTGTCCCGCTGTCAATAAAAACTTTGCTCCATTTGAGATGAGCGGGGATTTACGAGGTGTGCTGCCAGCTTCACTGAAGTTCAAGTTGTGAGCTAGCCTTGATATCAGGCTCATTCATTCCATACTTCTTTTTACAATTTAAATAAGAAAATAATGTGATGGACTTGCAAGTCCATGAACCTCCAGATAAATAGACACAATGAGATAAATAAAACCATATTAATTATGTTCTTGACAGTGGCTTCTGTAACCCTCCTCATAAAATAAATATAAAAAGCGTCAATTAATGGAACTTCAAAGAAAGAAATGCTGTAGATCTTGACGAGAGACAAACAATGCAAGATTGGGAAGGACAGCGTGTCTATAAAATTGCTTAAGGGGAAGGTTTTGCCCCCTACTTATTTGAATTACATGTACAAACACCCCGATCATTATCTCTTTAAAATCCCTTCCTTCCATCTGAATACATTTAAATTTGATCGTGTTTGTCATGATCAACTTAACTTTGGCCTCTTCTCCATCAAACTCATTTAAAACGAGTGCGACGTAGAGGAGCATGGAAGATGATTAAAACCGATCTCCAGGCGTGACATTTAGGGCTTATTTCAAGAGGCATAAGTTCCAAGCTTCATCGAATGGTATTAGAATCTTTTCTTAAACCTTTCAACCTGTATCTCATCTTCTTTTCACCACAATGAACTTAATAGTGCAGGGATATTAACTCTTAGCATGCTCGGGATCACAGTTCGATAGGATTTTTGTGCATGATGTGGTCCCAAATGATGGCGTTAGTGTGTTACGAGTTAACAGAGCACGTCTACCCTGAGCCTCACAAACTTATCAATAACCAATACTACATCTGATTCATATAAAAAAGGAAATTCTTCAAATCATGACTACAGTATTCTGCAAATCAGCATCCCATTGCATAAAAGTATATTAACTTTGCCATCCAATGGTAGTTTCCCCTGAAATCCTTGATTCTGATTGGCTATTGAGCTGCATTACCATGTTAATTACCATTAAAGTAACTTTCATGCAACAGGGCTTGGGGCTTGCATTGACCGAGGGCTGTGAGACATTTTTTTTTTCTTTGAAATAAGCTTCCCCTTCTATTGGGCTTTGAGAGCTGAAGCTGGGGGATGCTGTACATACTATACATCAAAAGCTCCTAGCATAAAATATGTAAACATGTACATGTATGCATGTTAATTATATGAAATTTAATTTTACAAAGTAAATCTGAGATTATTTTGAGTACATGGCAAGACACTTTCTGTTTCATAAGGTCTCAATCCTTCAAAAGTAATCCTACTCATTTTCCTGTTTCTGAAGATGGATATCAAAAAAGGGAAAAGAAGAATGTGAAAATTACGCCATTCATCATTAAGTTGACAAAAACATTCATAAATATTTATAGAATACTAAACGGTTTTCAAGTTTCACTACATGACGCAGGTTTAATACTATTAACTAATATAAACAGAGGAAATTAGCTCCAGTTGGTGGTCCATTGTATCAAGAATTCTACTTCCATTCTACTGTCTACATTTTTTCGGAAACGAAATTGTTTTGAAAAAATGAATAAAGGGTAGGAGGCAGAAATGGTTTTCAGGTCTGAAGTCTCAAAGTGATGCTGAAAAAACTCTTTTATGCATTTATTTTAAAAGAAAGATAACAGTAAGTCATGATGACGTTGGTAAGGTTGATGAAGGTGACTACGATGATGATGGTGATGATGTTGAAGATGAAGACGATAATGATAATGGTGGTGTTGGCGATGTTGGTGATAATACAAGTTGTGGTGATGATGAAAATGATGATAATGACAATGATGGCGAAGATGATGATGTGCTTATAATTATGGAGAATGACATTCCAATGAAAATGATGATGACAATATTGATGACAATGATCAGTAATCAAGTAATCATCTTCATATCAAATCAAACCAAGATGGTGCCATGGCCATGTGGTGCTGTGGCCTGGTCTAAAGCACTCGATGAGAAACATGAAGGTCCCGAGTTCGGTCCCCTTCCACAGCACATATGCCGGCGAGCAAGACATTAAATAAGTCAGCAGTGCTCTTTTATCCTACATTCAAATAAATGGAAATGACATACGATTTCTTGGTACTACATACTGTACGTGTGCATTTCTTCAAAAAAAAATTGAAATCAAACCAAGGAGAAATTGAACCTTCTTGATAAACTACGATAATCTTGAAAAGGATCATAAGACTGGGTCCTTTCAAGAAAATAAGGGAATACAGAAAATTAAAGAAATATGAAAGCTTTGCAAATATATCATACAGCTATGGGAGAAAGAATGCACTTGGCAATGTGGACTGAGAGCAGTTTAAGAAATGGCATAAACATGTAATTCTTCACATTCTTTTCTTCGCCATGCTGCATGATCTTCCCTTATCTGTGCTTCCATCCTACCATTACCGCAGTGTTTATCATTACTTCTGAGATATGCTCCATGCTATGGAGAGAAATGTCTTTGGAGACTTTGAGAAGAGTTCAAGTCTGGGTACATGTATTAGATGATGTTTCAAATACCCCCCCCCCTCTCCTCACTGACACTCCACCCCTCTATATTTGTAACTAAGGATAAAAACCTATGAGGAAAGATAACTTTGAGAAACAAGAAAAAAAGATTCTGGTGTATGATACCCCTTTCATAAACCCAATAAAACCTATCCTCCAATTAGCCGCCTAAGAGTAATGCGGATAATTCAATAAAAATTGCGTTCACAAACTCCGAAAATTATCCGCATTATTTTTACGAGCGCCCGTCCTGAAAAAGGCGGATAATCGTCATGACAACTAGACACACCCCCTCCGATGCGGTTGTGTTGGAAAAGGGTGACCTTGTGACCGCACCATGGCAATTATCCGGATTATTTGGAAATACGTTCATAAACTCAAAATCTTGTCCCGATGCCGCTATTATGCGGATAATAGCAGCATCAGAATAATGCGGATAACTCTTGTCCTCCTCTGATTTTACGACCAAATTATGCTGCTATTAGCCGCATAATTGGGTTTTATTGGGTTTATGAAAGGGGTATGAGAAAACACACAATGTTTCCCTCCATTTCTCTCCTCTTCCCCTTCATCCCATCTGACCCCTACCCCCACCTTAACCTTCTTCTCTCCCTCGACATTTTCTCCTATATCTTCCTCCTCCTCATTCACATCCGAGCCCCTTCCCCTCCCTCTACCCTCCCTCCTCAATCTATCACCTCATCTGATCCATATACCCTCCTGACCCCCTTCTCCCTGTACCCTCCCTCCTCAATCATTCTCCTCCCTACATCCCCTTCTCAAGTTCTCACCATCTTCCTCCTCCTTTTCATCCCTTCCACGACCCCTCCCCTCCCTCCATTTGTACCCTCCTCTCCTTCAAATACATATTTTGTGCCCTATCATCCTCTCCCAAATCTCCCAAATAGGTTTCCTCATCCCTGCCCCCCCATCCACTCCCCCTCTTTTACCATAACCCCTACCCCCTCTGTCCTCCCATCCTCTTTCCCATCTACCATTTCGCCTAACCCTAATGTCCTCTTTCCCCTATTGTACCCCACCCTACCCCATACCCCCCCCCCATGATACCCATCCCTCTGTCTCCTCTGTTGTCCTTAAAATGGGTTGAACTTGTTCCATTCTCTTTCAAGCTCCATCAACTCTGATGAGTTGGGAATTGAGGAATTCCAGTAAACTAGAATGTCTGATGACACAAACACCCTTGTCCAATGGCAAGATAAATTAGGCTGGAGATACGCCTGATCTGGCTATCGATCATGAATTCAAACCATTGTAAAAAGGGGATAATCCCCGCATTTTCATACTCCCAAAACCCCAGCAGAGGGTGAATGACATTGGTAGTTCAATACACTCTTTTGAAATTTCTGTTGCTAAATGAAACGGCCAATCAAGATCATCGTTGAATGCACATGTTGCTCAGTACCCTGACGAGGAACCAATCAGAATTGTTCCTTCAACTTAGCGATTTATCGCTAACATTTGTGTTAAGGGACCCTGGTCATGAAATTGAATCATGGAAAATCTAACGCTACAAGCTAGGCCTCCATGGCACAACTATTAAAAAAAAACTCATTTGTTGACATGACAACAGTAAGGGTACTTTCGAAAGGGGCCCCTCTCATCACAAGGTGGACACTATACCTACATGTACTTGTCGATGGAGTTTTCATAAGGACCTAACAAGTAAACTTGCCTTGATCTCTTGCTTTTATCTCAACTAAAATAACAACTTGTCCTGTTTTATACTTGGCGTCACATTATTACCCCGGCTGCAGCTGAGCCGCCATATAGGCACTACTATCGGTATTAAAGAATGAAAGGAATCCGACCAGGTTGGCAGGTATCCATTCACCTCACCTGGGTCAAGTGCGACCAATGTGGACGAATTTCTTGCTGAAGGATGCCTGGAGTAGGGATCGAACCCACACCCCTTTGATTGAAAGGCAAGAGTCAGAACCACTGCCCCATAACGCTTCCACACATCACACAGAACGTAAGAATAGTAGTCCAATGTTATTTACACGATTACAAGAGGCTTTTTAGAACTAAGGCAGACCATAAGGACAGTATAACCATAATTCTTTAATATCTGACGTTGCACAACCGAACTCAGTTTAAATACAGGACATTCACAGTGAACAATTCAACATTCATCATGCTCCATGCACCCCCTCTCCTTGCTGCAATAGCCACAGACAAAAAAAAACCTCTTTGACATGACCCCCCACAACATACCAAACAAGTCAATCATCACCTAATTACGATAGAAACAGTTGTTTCTCCATCAAGGCCAATGTTTTACCACAAGAGAAGACCATGAATGTCTTCCACTCCATTCTCAAGTTTACACACCAGAATTCTTTGCAACTGTTGTCTAACTTTAAAACTGAGATGGGCATTTTAATGGTGAGCAGTTGACTTAATCGCCTTCTTTGTCATAATGCAGAGGTCATCAAATTCTTTTAATCTTGCCTCTTTACTCATTTTTAATGGAGGCTGACTCTAGTGGAAATATTGATTTAAAAAAAAAATCTTTTTTAATAACTGTAACATTTTGGGGATGGGGGGGGGGGAGGGGGGGGGTAGCCCCGGGGTAGCCATTCAAGGCATGCATTCCTGCCTTTACTATTAGTTTTGTTATCTTCTTCGATTGATGTTTCTTTTCGTATTCCAAGGTCTCTATCCTCATTTTCATTTCTCTACTTTGTATTTTAATGTCATTTCAATTTTCAATTGGCTTCATATCTTAAAATAAAGAGTTTAAAGTTTTTTCTTAACAAGGGGGGGGGTCAACTTTGATCCATTTCAAATTTTCCTCTCCATTTGTCACACTTACTTTCTTTCTAAATCCTCCACTTTTTATTCTTCCTCATCCCTTTTTTACTCACTCAATTTTCTATCTCTTCTCTCTCCCTGACATTCTTTCTCTCATTTTTATTTATTTTTTTTTTCAAATTTTCGAGGGCTACTTTTTTACAACCTACTGCCTTTAATATTCTGCAATATTGGAGAAGATTTCACATTGCAGTAAATGGGGATTTTTCAGGGCTCTTTTTCTTTTATTTTTCAGGGCTTGTTCAAGAATTTCAGGGGCAACATCACCCTGGGCTGTCGTTACCTTTATTCCCTGCCCCCTCCCTCCTCCTCCCAATCTCCATCAGTATCTCCCCCTTTGTGTAAGATTGAGAGACTCAGTTAATGAATGGGAAAAAATTGTGAAAGACAAGAAGGGCATTAACTCATCAAGTCAATTTGGAGCTAACCTCCTTCTGGTTGAATGCAAAAACACAAAAAATATATAGGTCAACATCGCAAATATTCCCTAACAACTTCACAATCTGTAAGTCGATTGGCAATTAATATGTTCCACTCCATAACTCTGGCACAAGAGTATCAACTACCATGCATCAACATACGCAAACACTTGCAGGCTTTTCAATTTGTCAAATGCTACTTGCGTTCATCAATCCTATTTCCCTGTGCACTCGTCGAACCAATCTGACACTCGTTATTGTGCAGTGATGGACTCCGACCGTAGTGTTATCATTACTCTTAATTTACGCACCATGAGGAATTCTGATTGGTCGCCCTGACCTTGGCTATAATCGACCTTCATTATCAGACCTGAACTTTGACATAATTCCTTAATATTGAATATATTTTTGCTTCAACTTCAAGCGAGAGCTGAACAATGTATGTATGTACATACATCAACCATAAAAGATAGATGAACATGTATGTAAACCCACAGCAGTGACAGTATAAAAATGATTATGATTATGAATTTGAAATGATAATTTCAGTTACACTAAACAGAATCATCTTGATAACAACACATCTAGATATTACTAATACCGGTACTTGTAATTATGTCAACAGTCCATTCTATAATGAGTAGGTAATTGGCAACTCTGTATTTCATAACGAAGAACAAAAACAAAATCCCGTGTGTGACACAATTAACAGTTTGAGGTGTGTACTATTAAAATCACAACACCTTAAAATGCTTTTGAATAGTCAGATACAACATGTGTGGATGTGTGTGATATAGCAGACATCCAATTACTCCTCACCCTCTACTTATTTTCAACACTAGATGGCAGCAGATCACTCTCAGACTCAATGCACATTGACAGTGCAAAGTGATGTCTTATACATCGCTGCACTGATCACCTATATTTTAGGTGAAATGTTACTTCAACATGTGAAGTTACTACATCATAACATGTATACAATGATAAATGTAGATTTATTTAATAAAGCATGTGATAGTAGTGACACCTCAGGCTGTAAATTTGAACTGCTTGTTAACGGGGAAAGTGTCAATAAAATACATTTTTAAAAAGTTTTCTTTATTCTAATATCGATTACGCAGTTCTTTCTATCCCAATATCTACAAATGTATGATTTCATTTCAGTGTAGGTAGTCAGTACCTATTTTCCAGCTTCTAAAATATATTGCTATAGCACAGGGGATAGCATATACATATAGCAAACAATTGTTTGGTTCTATAGGGTAGAATAGCCTATAAAAGCAACTTGTAAAGTTTAAATTCATTTTTTTTTAGATTTTACAAATATTGTTTTGGGGATGATTTAATATAATGGATAAAATTTGTATTGAACAGTCATAAATATCAGAAAAATAATATGCAAAAAAAAAATCTGGATAATTTCCTACGAAGTTGCATAACAGAAATTATTGGCACCATTTTTGTAATCGAAGGATTTCAGTACAATATTACATACATACAATAGAACGCTGGTAAGAGAGCAGTACATGTAGAGTCACGTGTGTACATGTAAGAGTGTCTGGCTTTCCTGTAATCGTTGACCTATATCCTTCCTAAAGCTGTAGCATGAGAAATTTTTGCTTCCTTTGCTTGTTCTTCACCAGAAGATTTTTAGAAAAAAACATCAGGGCATTTTTTTTTCTCATGAAAACGCCGACCATAATTAAAGGGATGGTCCGGGCTGAAAATATTTATATCTTAATACATAGAGTAGAATTCACTGAGCAAAATGCCGAAAATTTCATCAAAATCGGATAACAAATGATAAAGTTATTGAAGTTTAAAGTTTAGCAATATTTTGTGAAAACAGTCGTCATGAATATTCATTAGGTGGGCTGATGATGTCACATCTCCACTTTCTGTTTTCTTATGTTATTACATAAAATCATAATTTTTTCTTTATTTCATACTTATGTGAAGAATATGTCTCCCTTATAATGAAATAAGTTGCAGCAATAAATATCTAATGCACTAAATCAGTTGTCGATCCAATTTTTCTAGTTCTTTTAGGAAAAAATTTGAATAAACCTAATTTCATATAATAAAATACAAAAGAACAAGTGGAGATGTGACATCATCAGCCCACTTAATGAATATTCATGACGACTGTTTTCACAAAATATTGCTAAACTTTAAAATTCAATAACTTTATTTGTTATCCGATTTTGATGAAATTTTCGGCATTTTGCTCAGTGAATTCTACTCTATTCATTTAGCTATACATACTTTCAGCCCGGACCATCCCTTTAATGGTCCATGATATTATCTTTAATATTCGGATGCATATTTTCTGGAAAACAATGATTCATATGCCAAATATACCTGCCTATTCATTTTGCAGGTGTTGACTTCTCCAAAAACTACAAAGCCATTTTGTAGTTCATACATGTATTTAAAAAAAAGAAAATTTTGATATAAATTACAAACATATATGAGTTATGACCATGGACCAATGCAGCAGCTGCTACTATTACTGTACAATGTATACTTCTATTACATCTAAAGTGTACTACCACTGCACTGCTACTACTACAGCTACTACAAAGTTGATAAAACCTTGTATTATATAAAGTCTCTTGTATTTCTTGTGTTTTTTGTGTGTGTATTAGTTATTTCAAATTTCGGTTTTATGAAACATATATGAATTTACATGTTAGTACATACAGTTATTAAAAAAAAAGAAAAATACATGGACATGAACATGTACACATACTTTGCTAGCATTTTTAGTTTCATTCAAATACTGTATCTACAGTCTTCTTTTCACAAATACCAACTCTTCTCACAATTTGTTTTACTCATATTGGACCACGCCCCCTCCCCCTTTGATATCTATAAAAAATCATTCATAAAGTGGAAAGTGTTGTGCATAATACACAAGTGAAGACCCCCCCCTTCCTTTTTTTTTTGCTTTTCATTATTTTTCTGAATCAAAATGCCCCCTTTTGGAAAATCCTAGATCTGCCCCTGTATCATGATCACTTTCCCGATAAAAATGATGATCTCAACTTCAAGTAAATGGTTCAATTTTGTGGTAAAAATAACATTACAAAATGAGGTAATCAATGTTTTTTTTTTCTTCAGACCTCAAGGAAATGTGAATTATCAGGAAGCAATAATTGATTTTGAAGTTACCACTACAAGCACTAAAAAAATAAATTTCTACATTTTGGGACTTCCCCCCCCCCAAAAAAAAAAAATTAATTTGAGATCATTTTCACATATTTCATAAAAATATTGTGCAGTATAGCACTTCAGCATGAATATTGCAATTCAATAAATATTTAATGTCAATAAGTCTACATGCATATGCAGTATAAAGTCCAAATTAAAATAGACTTTTAAATCACTGACAAATACAGATTAGGGTAAAACCTTAAAATGCAAACATGCATGTTGTGGACCATTACAACTGAGTGGAGTCCAAGTCACTATTTTGTCTGAGATTCCAACTCATTTTGACCAAATGTGTGTATACTGTATATTCCCAAAACTTCACACTCACACCCTGTTCAGACTGTCCCCTGGTACCCGGGACATCCCCCGGAAAATCAACAGTCTGGAGGATTGTCCCCCATCTCCCGGTTCTATCCCCCTGGGTTTTTCGAAGGAAGAGTGACCTTGGCTCGTAATCCGAGATCGCGCACCTGTTTTAATCATAAATGCGCGAAATGTGGTGTCAAGAGAACTGCTTCTGCTCAGTACTGCGCTAGTGCTCGGCTAGCTGCAAGTAATTGCATTTCCCGCGTTATCATGTGTGGGCGCGCCTTACGTAACCATGCCGATGACCTAGCCCACTCATCCCCCGGTGCCAATCTCCCGGACACCGGGGGATGTATGGACGGCCGGTCGTAAAGAGATAAGATTTCTCTCCTCCTTCGAGCTTCCCTCGGGTGACGGGGGACAGTCTGAACGGCCTGTCAGTCTCAATGTACGGCATGAATTTACTTTTATCACAGAATGGGGGCTCTGCCAATTTGTTTAGAGTGTATGGGAAATTCAGGGGCTCTTTCTTTTAGTTTTCCTGGGCTATTTGGGGCATTTTGGAGGCGACTTTGCCCAGAAGAGCCCCTGTGTAATTTTGATCCCTGGAGTCTACCCCTCTACAAAGTCAGTGGGCCCAAGATGGGGCTACATTTCAGTTTTAGGCCATTCTTGGTCAAATCTTGACTTTTGTTAGTTATAAATCTAAAATTTTTAGAGATTTCTAACTAATTATGATGATTTTGAAAGTTTAATTTCATTTTGAATTCACAGGAATTTCAAATTCATGCTTCTGTGTAAAGTCACACACATGTCCCACTTCTTCTGTCCTTGAACCTGCATATATCAGAGACAGCAACAAAGATTTCCAAATGATAGCTGAATAAGATCATGTTAACCTTTCAATAGGCGGTTTCAAACCGCCTCGATCACAAGAATCCCTGTTAAATTACGAGAACATTTTTAGGCTAAAAAATACCCATTAATTATTCCTGCATTCACACCGCCCCGAAACATACCCTTCGGGATAAATTCCTGAAGTTAGGAGCATGCGCAGTATGGTCGAATAAGCAGGCAACACGCGAGATTCAAAACCACTAGCCCAGCAGCCACCCACTGCGCCCACGCCCAACGACACGCTGGGCTAAAAGTTCCCGTAAATTGCTTTCACATTGCCAAAATACCTGCGACCTTGGAAAAATCCCCGCGAAAGTTCTCGTAATTTCGCCAAGTACCTACTATTTAGCGGGTATTTTCTTTCGGGGAAATTACGTGTAGTTTGCTTTCACATTACCAAAATACCTGGTATTTTCTGATCAGGGTAAATTTCCCGATAATTTCCCGATCAGAGAATACCTGGAACTGACGAACTTCGAGGCGGTCTGAAACCACCTAATGACTATTAAATCTCTAAAAAAAATTATTTCATAACTAATAAAAGTCAAGATTGATCATAATTTCGGTCACACACGTGACCAAGAATGGCCCTTTACAATGTATAGCTGTGATGTTCTTAAAAATGGAATATTCAAGTTGATTTTAATATACATGTAACAACAAAAACTTTAAAATAGAAATCAAGAAGGATTTGGCAAAAATCCACCATTGAATATTAAAACAGAGTTATGAATTAAGTTCTGCAAGATTCAAAAGAGGGCAGCTCCCACCGTCTTTCTATACCAGTCATTGCAATTTTAATGGGTTGGGGCTTCTGACCCTACAGGTATGAAATAGTGAGTTGCATTCTTTAACTTTCATTATATGTACGCCTACATGTATTGAATGCAAGAAGAATTGATTTCTTGGAAAGGGGCAAATTTAGATTATTTGTTTGCTTGCACAGAGATATGAGACCGATGGACAATTTTGCCTTTGTGATATTTGCCCCTGAGGCCCCCTATAAGTCCCCAAACAGAATGCTTTGGGACGACAACCCTTTCTAGAGTTTCCTAGGATCTATCATAAACAATATTCAAGAATATCTTGAAAATTAACAATCTACAATACAGCAAAATGATATTTGCACTAACCACAGTCCACATACATGTATATGCTGGTTTCGCTAAAAAAATAGCCCCCAAAAATCAGTGATCGCCCCAATGTGGAAAAATAGCCCCTGAAAAATACAAATCATTTACTACTACCCTGCTTGCACAGTATGACAGTCACCAACTGAAAATTTAGAAACAAATTATCATATTTTATCATACTTGCCAAACCTTTCATATTATATGAATCTCATTCTTCTTTTGACTATAAAACCAGTAAACCAACTTTTTGCCAGAGTGAACATGAACTATTTAAAAAAAATGGACAAGTGAAAACTTTTTAAAAAGCCTGAAAAAAAAAACAGCTTTCTCCTGGAATGAGAAAACCACTTAGGAAACTTCATTTTCAATGTTATTGTTAAATGAGAACTAGCGTGAGTGATGTAGAGGTTATTTTCCCACACTCACTATGATACGCGAGTTACTACCCGAGAGTAATTACTGCTCCATAATTACACTTCAAAACCTCTACTGAAATGATGAATTACTCTATTAATACAATCTTTTAAGCACCTGCCAACCAAGAAAACTGAAAAAAAAGAAAACCATCTATAGGTGGTTTCATACTGCCCTGAAGTTTGTCAGTTTCAGCCGGAAATTTGCCCTGTTCGACCCTGATCAGAAAATACCAGGTAAATTTAGCAGTGTGAAAGCAAATTACGCATAGTATCTCCAAAAGAAAATACCCACTATTAAAATAGTAGGTACTTGTGGAAATTACAAGAACTTTCGCCGGGAATTTTTCCTAGGTCGCTGATATTTTGGCAGTGTGAAAGCAAATTACGGGAACTTTATTATCCCTGCCTGTACAGGGGCGCGGGCGCCATGCGTGGTAGTCTAGTTCTAGACGATTTTAAACGAATCTATTCGCACCGCGATGTATACGTTCTATTCCGTGCGTACGCCCAGCCGAGTGTGCGCGCAAAACCGAGAACCTGTACTCCGAGGAAAAATCGTCTAGACCAGTTGCTCTGCGGTGACGTCAGAGGTCAAAGGTCAATGGACGAGTGCTTCATAAATATGCATGAGTTACTTGTCAATCTCGCCGCGCCGAACAACAGTGCAACGTTGTTTACGTTTTGCACGTGTTATCAGCTGTGTGCATGCATTGTACACATGGGATTGATGTAATACTCAGTAGATCTATGTGATATGAATACATGTACACGTATCATACGAAAGTTTGAGATAGTTCATTATTTTTAAGGCTACAAATAGACATTTCATTGTTGGGAAATTACTGTAACATGCATAGGCCTATAGTTATTTCACTCAATGTGCATATCTTGGTTAAATCTGTGGGTATGATGTTACCATCATGATATATGAAAGAAGGTGCTAATGTACCAAATTTCAAACTTCAAAACAATACAGACTAGTTTTTCCACTTTATTCAGATGGAATAATTAATATACAAGTTTGAATGATATATTTTATATTCTTCTTCATCTACACATGTAATTACATAGAGGTAATTTGTCTTAGTATGGGTATTGAAAATTAAGACTCATAAATGTAAACTCTCATTCTTGTGAATGGATCACATCACGGTACATTTGACTGTGGGCACTTGTAAATATATCATTTTCAATGTCTTCTTCACATATTTCACTGTCAGAGAGTATGACAAAAAGGGTTGAGAAGTACATGTACTTTGTACAGAGCTGTGAAAGGGATAAGGAAAACAGAATAAAAATCATTAATGATTTTTAAAAGTAGATTAATCTCAGGCTCACAAAAATTTTGTATGCGGATTTTGATGCGTGCAGTGCATCAGATTTTGGAAGAAAATCTTTGCAGTTGTCCTTGGAACTTTTAGTTTATTTATTTACTTATTACATGAACATCTAGATAATGCGTACAATTATTTTTGTTGTTCAGCTACATTATAATCTAGCTACATGTAGCCAGGAAATGATATTGCCAATGATGTACATGAAGCCTCTTCGATAAATAAAGGCACCTTTTCTCATTACATTTGAAGTACAGTATTTATGAAATATATTTTTCAGCCATTATGAAAGAGCATTGTGTTCAGATCTACATGTAACTTGCCAGTTAATTAAATTGCTAGTAACTATTCCATTGCAGTGTAGGTTTTACATGTAGTTTGCATAGGCGGATCCAGCTTTTGGCGAAAGGGGGGGGGGCACACTGCCGAGCGGCGCACATAATTATTTTTGCACTTCACCGGCGCCATAAAAGAAAATGTTGAAAAAGGGGTAAAGTCTGACCCTGTCAAATGCTCTTTTCAAAATGTAGGATTTTCAGTCATGCCATTTTGCATGACCACACGCAGATAATATTTCCGGGGGGGGGGGGGGGGGGGGGGGGGAACTCGAACATATTTTTGAAAAAATAAAAAATAAAAACGATAGAGTAAACGGACCGAGCTGCTCAATGGGGCGATTATTTTTTTTACAAGTGTAATAAAATTATTTGGTGCACATCTCACATTTGCACATTTTTCATAGTTTTCATGAAATGTTAAGGGAAAAAATGTGTTTTCACAACAACTGATCGGGAATTTGCCCCCCCCTTCCCCCTTGCTGCGTACGAACATTCCCTGAAGTCCACTTAAACATATATCATTATAACAGAAAATATACATGAATATAAACATATAATCTTTCTAAGACATATATAGAGAGAGATTGAAAAACTTTTTAAAGAAAGAAACAAACAAATTATGCATGTTATGTGCGATTTCAAAATCTCGTGTACTAACCCTTTTATTGCGATGAGGCAAATACTTGTGTATATTAATTGAGATACAAGGTTTTTTTTTACTATATATACAAAGGGGCGTCGATCCTTTTTTCAGATTGGGGGGGGGGGCAAAATCATGAATCAACTTTCCAAAGGCGCTCGATCACACAAAACAAACTCACACACACTCATATGTATATATATATATATATATATATATATATTTCAGCGCGAGCTGAAATTTTTTAGTATACTGACCTGAAAACAGGAAAAAGGTGCCTTTTAAAGACTGTTTGTATAGTAACTCATGAGGAGAATACATATCTCACTACACAGATAATGCGAGTGCCGAGGGCGAGCTGAAATTTCTTTATATTCTGACCAGAAAGCTTGATATCTAATATGCATTTTGGTACTGTATCTAAAAAAGACAATAGATGCGAGCGCGAAGCGCGAGCTTAAAATTTTATTATTTCGATCTGAAAAAAATGAGTTTAATGGACGTTTTTAAAAAAGAACAAGATTATATTAAACCAACAAAAGATTATTGCAAATCGAAGCGGGACTTCTTTTGAGGTTTAGAACTGAGAACGGGACATTCTATTCACCTATGTAATCATGAAAAGTATGGGGTTTTGCTACAGAAATGGTACGAGCGCGAAGCGCGAGCTGAAAATTTTTATATTGCAATCTGAAAAGCGGACAATTTGAGCACGATTTTAAACAAAGAACGAGTTGTGTAGCTCAATCTTGCTTGCTGATTTCTGTGTAACATTACCATCTTATTTTATTTTTGTACATGCGGAATTATTGGGGGAGGAGGGGGTGGGCAAAACGATATATGATCGACGCCTCTGTATATACAATGATACTACATCATGAATCATTCGGAATACATCACCAATCCAGGTTTATATATTATCATTCAATTTTCATGTACATGATGTATAGGCCTAAATACAGAATTTAGTATATATTGTGATGCTTTTCACTAAATCTAATGCAATTTGTAATGATGAGTAATTTTATCTAATTAATTTGATGAAACTGGATATGATGGTTATGACCTGAATTCAGAAAGAGATCCTTCAAGACAGAGCTTTGGAAATAGTTCTCCTGTTTTACAGGTATCGTTATCTTTGTTTTGAACTTCTTCCTGAGTGATCAGATGAATAATATTTAACTTAATGGAAGATGAAAATAAATCAAATTTTGTGGCGTAAACATTTAAACGTTAAAACAAAGATATTGACAAACTGTATTAATACATTGAAAATGATATTTAGTGGTTTAAGGTCTAACGAATATACGTCTGGTTGCGTAATTATACACTGTATACACCTGTAATAGCAACGGGTTTTAGCAAAGTTTTGGACTAAAATATCGAATCATCTTCATAAAACACTTTAGTAGCTGTCTTACACTAAAGGCCATACAGGTGGCACAACGTGGAATGTGTAAAGAAGAAAAGTGACTGACCTTTTTTATTAAAGCATTGGAAAATAAGATCAAAATTAAAGGATTTGCTCTACGCTTTTGTATGATTCTGGGATATTTTTCAATAACAAATGTTTAGATTTTATGACATCTGTGTGAAACTCCCCCGCCCCAGTCCACTCTGTAAGGGCATGTGATAAGCTTTGTTATGACCATTCAACAATAAAATGTATAACCAGGTGCCGCTGACCATTCTTGACCGGCGCCGATCTAGATTTGGTTGGCAATAGGCCCTTCTTCATTATTCTACCGGCGCCTAATTATTGGAACCAGGGGACGCTGATTATTCTTGACCGGCGCCGATTTAAATTTAGGTGGCGCCGGTTAAGACAAAGGCAGCGCCGATTTGTCTTGACCGGCGCCGATTTAGAACAAGTAGTGCTGATTATTTTTACCGACGTCCAGACGTCACGTAAGATTCAGGCAGCGGCAAATGATCGACTGGCGCCTATTTAGAACCAGGAGGCGCCGATTATTCTTGTCCGGCGCCGATTTAGATTTAGGTGGAGCTGATTATTCTTGATCGGCGCCGGTTAAGACTCAGGCAGCGCCGATTTATAATCAGATGGCGCTGATTATTCTTGACCAGCCCCGATTTAGAATGGCGCTGATTATCCTTGATCGGCGCCGGTTAAGAACTCAGGCAGCGCCGATTTTTCTTTACCAGCGCCGATTTATAACCAGATGGCGCCGATTATTCTTGCCCGGCGCCGATTTAGATTTAGGTGGAGCTGATTATTCTTGTCCGGCCCTGATTTAGATTTAGGTGGCGCTGATTATCATTGATTGGCGCCGGTTAAGAACACAGGTAGCGTCGATTTTTCTTGGCGCCGATTTATAACCAAATGGCGGTGATTATTCTTGTCCGGCGCCGATTTAGATTTAGGTAGCGCTGATTATTCTTGATTGGTGCCAGTTATATGCTGGCAGCGCACAGCTAATAATTTTTTACCGGCGAAGTTGTTGGGAAAAGGGTAGTTAAAAGAAAAGATAAGGAAGATGATATGACATTATTGTGCTTTGCTGGGGGATAGTATTTCCTTTACTGTCTCTAATATTATATCAGTGTATATTTTTTTTAAGCGGCGCCTTTTCTTTTCTTTCCTTTATTTTTATTTTTTCAAGCAGCGCCTTTTCTTTATTTTACTTTTATTTTATGTTTTTAGGGGGGGAGCGCGCCCCCTGCGCTATCCCCCTGGATCCGCCACTGGTTTGTGATTTTTTTTATTTAGAAGCTGTAGTATTAAGAAGTAAATATCTTAAAGTCACTATAGCGTATCTAAGGGGGGGGCAGTCTGCCCCCCTGACGAGCCACAACCCATGCAAAGGACGTATCCTGGCCCCCTGACGAGATTGAAAGGCCTATTTTGCCCCCCCCCCCTGACGAGCTTGAAGACCTTTATTGCCCCCCCCCCTGACGAGCTTGAGCTTGAAGACCCTTTTTTTTTGCCTGTCAATTTTTTTTTCAGATACGAAGTTCTTTATTTCACGGTGATTGAATACTTTTTTTTTTGCCCCCCCCCCCCTGTGGAAAATTCTAGGTACGCCACTGTTTCAATTCAATTCAAATTTATTTATTTCACTTCCATCAAACAAAAACAAATTGTGTACCATATATAAACATAAATTTTTGTATCCGTTGTAAACAAAATTAATGATACATCTGTTGTGAAAAAAACACTTAGACAATTTGGGCAACACATTGTAGGTTTTAAATATGTATTTTATTTTTCAATAGAAATTAAATTAAGATGGAAATGGAGGGACCCACTAAAAAGCAATGCTTGTACAATGTGGGCCCCTCAAGAAATAGATAACACAACAAATAACAAAATAACAAAGTATAAATACAGATAATCAAATGAGAAAAAATGAATAAATGAGAGGGAACACTCACAAAATAAATACAAAGTTATCAAAAATATATAGTTTGATAAAGGACAAAACAACCCGTCCTCAATATCTACCCTTCCCCACCCCCCCCCCCCCAGAAAAAGAGAAGAAAAAAGGGGAGAATGCCCTGAGAAGATGGATGGGTGCTGCTGTACGTAGATAGAACACATGCCTCAAGCAAACTGGATTCAATGATGTGTATAAAAGGAGAAAAAATATATAAAATAACCTGGAAAGAATATAATGCACAAAAAATATGATTGATGCCGTAAACAAATAACCGGTAGGAAGGCGGATAAGCGGACAGGAGATGAGAAAATAGAGGAGAGGATATACACAATAATGAGCACATCTGAGAAGGACTTGTGTCAGATTTTTTTTTTTTAATAAAAAAAGGATAATAATTATTTTATGTTTTAATTGTAGTTTAAAGTAATAATGATGACTTGACAGAGATGATGAATTAAACTTAATTTGGGAGTATATTATAAGGTTTTAATAGAGATAATTTGAATTTAGTCTTAAAAGAGTTCAAAGATTTTGCATTTGTTATATCATTATGAAGTGAGTTCCATAACTTCGGTCCATCATATATAAATGTGTTCTGAGCCCGCAACGTTCTTAAAAGTGGTAAATGAAATTCACCCAATCGCCTTGTTGGATAGTTGTGAATGGATTGATTTTTTGGAAACATTGAATTAAATACATTTGGGAGGTTGTTGTTGTTATAGTTATACATAAACTGACCGAGATTAAAGTGATTAAAGTGATATACTGTACGTACAAATATGACCGACTTGTTTCGAGTTTTGTTTTACCGCATTCAGGTCATGGTTCTTTATGATTTTTTTTGTTCCAGAGAGAGTTTACTCAGTCCACTTCAACATATGCAAAATTGAGACAATTACTGTATTCTTGTTCTACTGCAAATGCCAATTATTGTTTGGTCAGCCATACTATGAAAAAACTGTACATTTCAGATCAAACTTGCCAGTTAAAGGACAAGTCCACCTCAACAAAAAGCTGACTTGAATAGATAAAGAAAAATCAAACAAACATAACTCTGAAAATTTCATCAAAATCGGATGTAAAATAAGAAAGTTATAACATTTTTAAGTTTCGCTTAATTTTTCAAAACAGTTATATGCACATCTTAGTAAGTATGCAAATGAGGGGACCGATGACATCATTCACTCACTATTTCTTTTGTATTTTATTTTATGAAATATGAAATATTTTGATTTTCTCGTCATTGTCTGTGAAACAAAGTTGTCTGTGAAACAAAGTTTCATTCCTCCCTGAACACATGTAATTCCATTATTCTCACATTTTGTGGTTCGAGCAAAGGGGTACTAATTGTCGAATTCGTAAAAATTGAAAGATTGTATTATTCAAACAATAAAAAACACAAGAAATAGTGAGTGAGTGACATCATCGACTCTCTCATTTGCAACTCAATGAGTTGAGTATAGAACTGTTTTGTGAAAAATAAGCAAAACTTTAAAATGTCATAACTTTCCTATTTTACGTCCGATTTTGATGAAATTTTCAGCATTATTCATGTTTGATTTTTCTCTATTTATTAAAATCAATTTTTTCTTTGCCATATTACTGCCATGTGAACAAAGGAAGCAACTCTGTGGAACAAGTTTATGAGGAAATGAGTAAAATTGTCATTGTCATTTTACATGTGGAAATATAGAATTTCTTGTTTTTTTAAAGATACTTGGGGCCATGTGAATTCAATTAAACTGGCATCATGAAGAGCTTACATAATTAACCCAAATCAAGGGGGATGGTCAATTTTGAAGGATAAAAAGTTGCTACCCTCCCAGTAGGAACACTCAAGAAGACATCGTGGCCTCGGAGGAAACTTTTTAATTCGAGAGAACTTTGTTCTGTTGGATTATCAAAGTCGTTGTTCCCAACTGTTTGGACATAGGCCTATGCAGGATGGAATCTCTGATAGAATGACGTTCATTATCCGTCGCCATCACACCATATAAAAAAAAACGAAGATAAGTGATTAAGACCTGTATGCACACTATAGCTGATTTGGTAAACAAGCAAAAACTGAATTTGGAAACCGCGCGCAGTATACAATACGCAATACAACCAGGGAGTCTCCCTGATACAACAGCACGATACAGTACACAAATCTATGGCTTATGTTGTGCTGCTTTGTGCGATCCGATTGATTCTGTAATCCATATACGATAGTCTACGCTTATAAACCCTATTGTAGGTATCAGGGGAAACATACACGATACGATTCAATTCTGATGTTTTTGTGTGTTTAATTTGATTTCTTTTATCAATTATTTATAACAAAAAGTCCTTTCTAAGGTAATTGATATTCATTTTATCGGTAGATCACACCATATTTCTCAACCGAGTAATCTTCCCTGCTGTTAACAAAGACTAGCGGCTGAACGGGAGGCGTGTCCACTTTTAACGACTTTCCCTCAAAAATCTGAGGGAGTGACGTCACCGCAGAGCAACTGGTCTAGACGATTTTTCCTCGGAGTACAGGTTCTCGGTTTTGCGCGCACACTCGGCTGGGCGTACGCACGGAATAGAACGTATACATCGCGGTGCGAATAGATTCGTTTAAAATCGTCTAGAACTAGACTACATGCGTGGCTGCTTAGCTAGCGATTTTCAATCTTGCGCCTTGCCTGCTTATCAGAACGTACTGCGCATGTTTGTAACTTTCAGAACTTTCCCCGAGGGTGTTATTTCAGGGTGGTGTGAATGCGTAAATAATTATCGAGTATTTTTTTAGCCTGATAAAATCATTGTGACTGAGGCGATTTGAAACCACCTCATGTAATCTACAATGTATTATGAATAAAAACATATACGCCTACTACATGTACTTTCACTTTTCTCCAGAATGGGAATGTTCCTGTGTTTAGAGTTATTTCTGCAGACTCATGCAAAGTCGAATATGTTTGAGGGATTCGATTCGGATCGAGTGTGGCTTGTTTCCTCCTAAAATAAGAACTAAAAAATGCTGCTTTTTCTGGTCCTTGACCATTCAAGACTTGATAAATAACCCCCAACTGATTCACATCCAAGCCCCATCCATGAATTCATGAAAATACATGATATCATATAACATAAAAATGCCTAGGACCGCCCCCCCCCCCCCCACAATAAATGTACAATACATGTAGTTTATACATTGTAGATGTATACATATAAATTTGAATCACTTCATACTTGACAAGACGATTCCTCTTATAACTTGTTGCTCGAAAAAGCTAAGGTGGAAAGAAATACTTTGAAAATGCAAAAATATATACAATGTACAAGTATGTACTACTAAACCGGTTTAACTATTAATTTGATTAATTATTAATTATTATTAATAATCAAATTATTCCAACAGCACAGTATTTCAAAGGGATAATGAGCAGATTGACAGAAAGAATAATGTTAGTTTCACTCTCTTTATTGAAGTAAATGTGTGTTCAAAACATTATTAGTACTTTGATTAAACTGAAAGTAATAGGAACAAACTTAATTAAAAGATACAAGTACAAGAGTATGAGAAAAAGTAAGTATTGGTAGAGCAAATAGGGATATGTATTGGAAACAGATCTAGTCTAAAAAATAAATAAATTAATTAATTAATTCATTAATTCATCAATTAATAAACAAATATATAAATGAATAAATAAATAAAAAAATAAATAAATAATATTCTATTTTGTTCTTGTAATTCCAATTTACATTTAAAAAATCATACAACCATTGTGAAATGGATCACAAATTCTACATGTACATATACTGGACAGTACAGTACATGTTATTTTGGTACAACTCTATCAGATACAAGTTTGGATATTAAGGAGGCAAACTCCAAAGAGAAAATAATTTGCGAAGCAACCGTGTACAGTAACTTACATGAAAAGAAATTTGATGGAAGCAGAGCAGACAATAAAAAAAACTTAAATTATGTTGAGCAAACATTATTACCCTGGAAGATAGAAACTGTATGAACAGCTTTTCATTGCGACGTTTTTCTTCTGCTTTGGGGGATCACAGCAGACTGAAACCCTCCCCTCTTCCAATTAAAACAAAATGGGAGCATATTCCTCTTCTAATTCACAGTGCCTCTTTAAAGATTTTTTTCTGCAAAGCGCTCACATCCCCGTGATCATGTTCAGCACCAATCTGTTCCATTCAAGCATTGAATTTTGAAATAAGAAATGTTTATGTATTGCATTTAGAATGCAATATATGCTTCATTCTGAATGCAATATATCAGCTTTGTTCTGATTTTCCTGTTAAAACCAAAGTGAACGTTACATGTATTTCCTTTTGAATACATTATTTATATACAGGCATTTTACAGTTGAAATACTTCCTGAGTACAGAGTATTGAAAGCAAGTTGCTCGCAATACAGAAAATGTAGAAAACTGTCAACTGACAGCACCACTATTTTATACTAAAAGATAATTGAAAGTACAATGTAAAAGAGAAGGTTGCTTCCATATGATAGCTATGCGCATCAACGTAGCCTTGAAGCGCCGTGGTGTAACGGTTCTGACTCTCGCCTTGTAATCAGAGGGTCGTGTGTTCGAATCCCACCATGGCCTAGCGTCCTTTGGCAAGGCGTCAATCCACAATTTGCCACTCTCCACCCAGGTGCTAAATGGGTACCCGGTAGGATGCGAAAGCCTATGTAGTATGCCTAGCAATTGAGTCTTGGAACTCTTGTTGGAATGCTCCCCAGGGAGTGGAGAAGGTGCATACATTGTATGCGGGCATGCAAGGATCCGATGACCGGGGTAATAATATATCTGTAAAGCGCTTAGAGACGTCGTTCCGATGTGTTAAGCGCTATATAAATGCGGAATATTATTATTATTATTGAAGTGAGAGCATTACATGTAGGTGCCCTATCCTAATAGGGATGAGGAGAAAACCGTTCAACATCGAACCCAATTTACAGCGAATCTCTTTTACAGTATAATGAATGTAATTATATATGTACACTGTATGTAATGACTTTTTAATCAAATTTGAAAAAAAAAAATTCTCACCACCTTCACCCATTGCGATGATTTTGCTTTCAATCAATAATATCACTGGTTAGAGACACTATCAATTTCCTTTATCTACATGTATCAATTCACTTATACTTTACTTTTAATATTATGTCCTAACATGTATGCTGATTGGTTTAAATAGCATCATGTGACCAAACATATTCTCACTATTTCGTGATGATACTGAAAATGAAACGCCCACCGAAGAAAATGTGCTATTCCGTGATGTCAATGATGGAATAGTTGACTATTCTATTATTGATGTCACTTTATTTCAAAAGTAGAGGGAATTATTCATCCTCGGTTGTACGGGCAAAATCACATTTTTTCCCTCGGGGCTTCGCTCGGCCCCTCGGGAAAAATAGTAATGCCAGTCCAACCTTGGATGAATAATTATGAATATACTTACTCAAAGCCTGGTATATTTGTTAACTATCTCCCCACTTTGCATGTTATAGAAATAAGGGAAGTGTTTCATAAAGCAAGTGTTTCATAAAAAGCTACATGACTTTACGCATGCATGACTAGAACATGTTTAATAGGTGCTAGGTCAGATAGTGATTGCACCCCAGAAAGAGGCATAAAAAGGTCATAAAAAAACTCATTCATAACTTTAATATGAACAGCGTTATGAAACACCCCCAGAGTGTACACATGAAATATTGGCAGTGTTGTTTCATACATGAAGGCATTCACTGTGTGAGAGAACGAATCTACTTTATTTTTATTTATGATAATTCATGCACAGAGTCTGTCTATGACCAGATGATGTCCTGTCTTTCTTTCATGGTCCAGCTGAACCTGACAGCCTCCATACCGATGTCAATACACATTAGATTGAAACTGACCCTTCAAAGCTACAGCTCCGCGAATAACATAATATGCTGAATGCTCACAAACCATAAATAGCAATAGGGCATTTTATTGATGCTCCAAGAATACCTTGTGAAGGGGCATGAGATAAGTAGGAATTGCGATTTACATTTTATAGTTGATGGCATCCTACTATAACCAATTGTGGTTCTTATATTCCAATGCCAAGCAGACAACTGTATGTATTTCTATTTTCTTAGTTACTATTATATTGTCCATGTCTAGAAGAGTCCTACATACATGTGCATGATACACTTACATTACTGGAGGTGGGGTGGGGGGGGGGGGCAACGAGGGGCCAGTTGATAAGGCTGCCACTTTCGAAAAAAGGGTTAAGGGCTTATAAAGGTGCATTTTTTTTCTTCAAAAAATACTTTTCTGACGAGCTACTGTACCAAAGAAACCACAAAGCAGTGGCGTAACAGGGTAACAGGGGTCGTTGGCCGGAAAGGGAGGGGGGGGGAGAGCCAAAAATTTTCCAGTCATAATTATGGTACGAACAGGATCTTTTTAAGATTGTGCGCGAGCATTAAGATGAAGCTCTATATGCGGCAGAAGCATGATGAGTAAAAATAAAAAGAGGGGTACAGCATGGCGTGTTAAGCAAAAATTTGATTTTAAAGGGGTTCGAGCGAGCGAAGAGAGTGAGAAAAAAATCACCTTCCCATGAGAAATCTAACTTGGAGATAGATCTTGACATGATATTCAGAAAATATCATATAAAACTTTTCCTTTCCTTGTCTTTCTTAATTTCCTCCTTTCCTTTTTTGTTGTTGGTTGTAGAACATTTGGGGCCATTAGCCAAACCCTTCCATCAGTACGCCAGTGCTATGCTGGTAGGGTCCGGTATTGATACCAATATCTGCTTGATACCAAGCCATTTTAAACCTTATTGATGGCCGCTGTTTTTAATCAAATAGCAAGTATATCTTTTGCACAACATGAGTCCACTCTTCAAATAGTAGACTCATGAATAAAATAGCGGACTCAACCATGGCAACATGCGTCAATTTGGCGCACTGTGACAAAATTACCCATCAGCATTGGACATTTTTTAATATACATGGTAAATAAGCGTGATGCATACAGAAAATCTGCATAAACCATGTTTTCATCCGATGGTTATAAAAACCACCTAAGTCAATTTTGACCATAACATGTATTAGGAGGGTATGTCTCGTCCTTGGCTGAGGACTTTTTTGTCCTGATTGCGAATATTATTGCATAAAATTAAGCAAGCGTATAATGGATTTCATACCCAAAGTTATACACCATCCATCTTTCTTCCCGTTCTTTATTTTCAATCCTTGTGAGCCAGGTAATAAGTTCTTCCTTTTTTTCGTCCCTTTTCTTCATTTTCCAATTAAGCTTTTGGCTCGGTCTATTCTCCCTTCATTTCCCTTGTCTTTTTGCCTCCCCCCTTTCCCACCATTTTTTCCCGTGCCAATTTTCATCTTAAATTTATATCCCTTTCCTGCCAATCATGCTAATGTTAGTATTTCAGGGTGATTTTGCTCTTTGTCACATGTTCTTCTTTCTTTCCTTTTCTCTTTTTATTTTCCTTGTGTAATCTGCCAGGGGGGCAGCTTGCCCCTCCCCCACCGCCTGTTACGCCACTGCCACTAAGGGATTCAATTTCAGAGCATGTCCCAGCATCAGACTCTACAAATCAGGGTAGAATACCAATTTCTATATATTTAGGGGCTAATTTTCTTTCACATTGGGGTAATTCGTTCATTTTGAAGGCTTCTTTTTTGCACAACAGGAATTACACTGTAAGGTCTAAATATGAATATTACAATGATGTACTACTGAATTCGCAGTGAGTGGACCTCAGGTGGCTTTAGAAAAGATGGTCACCCTGAAGCATTATAACATTTGTATTACTAAAGTGGTATAAATGTTGCATTATTTGTGAGTACAACTGCTTACCTGTATTTTTTTCAATATTGTTTATAGGTCTCAGCCTAAAAACAACATCAAACCTACAAAAAAAGTTCTGCACAGTTTAAGTCTAAACAATAAATCAAACAATTGATATAACAAGTGGAATGCCTCTGGCCGTCTCACCTGCATCACGCAATTCAATATAGCAGCAGTGCTGATTTTGAAAACTACTATAACTCGCACAAGATGTTCAGTGATACTTGGTTACTCTTATTTCCACGTTTTATGAACTAGACCAATACACTTATAGAGATATGATGGCAATTCAACAAATACCCCCAACGTGGCCAAAGTTCTTTGACCTTACATGACCTTTGACCTTGATCATGTGACCTGAAACTCGCACAGGATGTTCAGTGATACTTGATTACTATTATGTCCAAGTTTTATGAACTAGACCAACACACTTTCAAATTTATGGCTGTAATTCAACAAATACCCCAATTTGGCCAAAGTTCATTGACCCTAAATGACCTTTGACCTTGATCATGTGACCTGAAACTTGCACAGGATGTTCAGTAATACTTGATTACTATTATGTCCAAGTTTCATGAATCAGATCCATAAACTTTCAAAGTTATGATGGTAATTCAACAGATACCCCCAATTCGGCCAAAGTTCATTGACCCTAAATGACCTTTGATCTTGGTCATGTGACGTGAAACTCATGCAGGATGTTCAGTGATACTTGATTAACCTTATGTATAAGTTTCATGAACTAGGTCCATATATTTTCTAAGTTATGATGATATTTCAAAAACTTAACCTTAGGTTAAGATTTTGATGTTGATTCCCCCAACATGGTCTAAGTTCATTGACCCTAAATGACCTTTGACCTTAGTCATGTGACATGAAACTCAGGCAGGATGTTCAGTAATACTTGATTAACCTTATGGCCAAGTTTCATGAACTAGGTCCATATACTTTCTAAGTTATGCTGTCATTTCAAAAACTTAACCTCAGGTTAAGATTTGGTGTTGACGCCGCCGTCGCCGTTGGAAAAGCGGCGCCTATAGTCTCACTCTGCTATGCAGGTGAGACAAAAACTTTGTGGCAAAAGTTTTGATCCGATATTCCTGAAGAAGCCCCCTGGGTAAAACATTGCATCTAAAATTTGTAAACAAAGTCAAGATATATTTTGTGTGATGTGTGTTGCATATTGAATCTGGAGACATTATTTCCTTCCTCTGTGTCACTCTATCCCATACTTCCTTTATATAGAGTTATATTTATCATTTTGATTCAAAATAAAAAGTATCTAAAATATCTACGTCCAAATGTCTCTGAGTGCACATTGCACAAAAATAAAATAAAAAGGCTTTTTATACATGTAGGCCCTACATGTATTGTACAATACACATTTTTCATATTAATTGTATTTCTATTGCAATGACCCTTTTTATTTTTAAAACACTTCAATAGACAGAAAGAGAAAGGCGTACTTGTGTTGTTAGGTCAGGAAAAACAAATGAATTGCTCATATTATATGCAATATCCATTATGATTTTGAAAATATAATTATTTGTGATGTGAGATACAAATCATATTGTAATTATTCAGGGTAGAAAATGATTTTTACCTTCAGGGGGTATTTTTTCCACGCTGAGCCCAATGCGAGATTTTGGTGGCCATTTCTCATAAGGGCTACATTTTAGGGGTAAAAAGCAATAAAATGCAGAAAAAGCAAATATCATTATTCTGCCATAGTTAGAATATTAGTTTTCTAAATAATCTTGAATATTGTTTGTGACAGGTCATTGGGCGACTCTAGAAAGAAAAGTTGCATCAAAGCATGCATTTTAAGAATTGTAGGGGCAATTTGTGCTATAATGAGGGCAAAATCGCTCATCGCCATCATGCATTTCCTACAGATGTGTGCATCACATCTAGCTTTTATAGGCATCAGGGCCCCGTCTAACAAAGAGTTGCGATTGATCCAATCAATCACAACTATGGACGGCCAGCAACGTCAACATCTATTATGTACGTTTGTTCAAAATATTTTCTAACTATGATGTATATTCATGCATTCAATGTTTTCTTGAAAATTCACTATGCTTCTCTGTGTTTACAAAGGACATTGTGCAAATTTTCTGTAGAAAAAATTATGACACTGATGGATTTCCATAGCGTTACGATTGATTGGATCAATCATAACTCTTTGTCAGACGGGGCCCTGATCTAACATAAGCTTTCAGTAAATATGATTGGTATTCCTCTTTGTTGAAAAAAAATACCATCAAAGCATGGTGTTATATTGAAGCATGTTCCTGATTAGAGTTTGTCCTTCGACAATGTTTGTTTAGTGCAGAAGATGTACAGGTATTAAAATCGGGTAGGTAAATATTAATCTTGTTCATCGTTCAAGACTCAAGAGTCATAACAGGTTGATGTAGATCTGCATTATATGTTCATACCAAAAGAGTTGATATATCAAGACAGACAACACTATTTTCCATCTTCCAAAATATATGCAACACAAGGAAAATGTGTGTCTGTTTTCTATTGAAGAGTGTGAGATTATCGCAATTATTAATATGCATATAAACAACAAAGATTACTTGGCAAAACCTAAAAAAAAGTCCCTTAGACTTTTATACATCAGTACATGTATCAACAAAGTAGATAGACGTATATATAGTTTGGAGCATCAAAGTTCATTTTTTTCAAATCTTGCATTACTCGATACTGAAGCTTGTTTTTATGAAGGTTCAATGTGAACTACTGTACATTGGACTTTCATTCCTATGTTACAAAGTTCAAAAATCATTTTTCCTTGAAAGATTCTTCATGAAAATTTGAATTTTACAAGAATGGCATACTTTTTACAAGTTTATTTTAAAGAGAGCCTTTACAGTATATTCTACATTATGTAATTGGCCTACAAATGTCAATATATGTAGGCTTCATAATTATATCCTGAAACTCTTGTCCCATTTTATGCTTTTTAAGTGAGCTCATACCAAAAACGAAAAATCTGTTGGGATTACGATCATTACAATTTTGTTAGCATTGATGATTGATTACAATTTTCTAAATAATGCATCTGGGACTGCATCTTTCACACATTATATTATATTCTTTCATTTGATCTGCGATGAAATAGAACTTATTAAAAAATAAATCAACTTGAATCAATTCTAAAAACTTGATTCCCATACACAGGTCTGTAAATCTGCTTTAACAAAATTGATGCTGTCCAAAAGCCTACAACTTCATGCATGTAAAATGAACATTGCATTTTACCAATACATTAACAGATTAAACAATGTAGACAAGGATATCAGAAAATAAGTTCAAATTGTTTTTTTTCTGGAAAAATATTATTTATGAGAAAGCATTCAGTTATTATTACAATGCTGAAAACTAAGTTACATGTATTAAACTCATAAACACCACTGCCATGTCTGACAAGCCTCTGACAAACTCTTGAGGTTTACATGAATTCAACGCTTGAAAACATTTTGAAATGTTACAAAACTCTTCTGTCAATGACCCAAATGGTTTTGTTTCAGAATCTGTTTATTTTATCTATTTCTAATAGTGCTTTGGATCACATTTTGACGTCTGGTACAAAGTCTGTATGCCCCCCTGGGCCCCTCTCTTCCTGGTAGCCAAAACAATGAAAATGAATAAAGGAAAACAACACCAGGTATAAATCAGGGAATGCATTGTACATAGATTATCAGAAGCTCAATTGCTCCAATACAAGAGGGTCAGCCCTTCGGAACATTCCCTATTTTAATAGGATTTACATGTATAACACGATTTCCCACCAAAAGAAATGATTGCAAAACCAAATTTTGTGATTATTCTGGATAACAAAAACAAGGAAATTCTATTATTGTGTAAAGTCTTACCTTATAACTGGGTTTCTTCACCAGAGGGACAGCCCCTGTATAGTCCTTTGCTACAAGGGTCGGTGTTCCTGAAGGTTAACATCTTGGTTCCATCATATTCATCCACACATGAAAAACAGCCTGTAAGTGGAGCAGATAGTGAGGTTAATAGCAAGTGTGTACGTGTATGTAATATCTGTCTTACCTCCGAGACGGATACCATTCTGTCTTTTAAAGTCATTCATACAGTAGCAGTCTGTCTAACATAAAAATCCCACCAAACTTCCTTGTTACATTATGAATAAAGCCCCATAGTCTTTCTAACAATGGAAACATCTGAACTTTCTCTTTGTCTCACTTAATCTTTCTTGATCTTTTCTTTTGGTTATCATCATGCAAGGTTCAGTCGCTTCTTTACAGACATATTTTGTTCCATGTTAAGTCCTGCCAACCTCAGATAGTTTTCATTTCAACATTTTTCTTTCTTCTAAAGTTGGTTTCTCCTCATGCCTTTTCTCTGCACTTATCTCTCGGCTTGCACCGACTTCCTATCCACTTATAAAGAGTACTTGAACTCTTTGCGTACGCCAATTCCGTGACTCGACATGTATTAAGTAGCATCTTTAAACCAATTGGTTTTATAATGGAGACAGGAGAGCTGGAGCTATGCTCTACACTTCAGGCTGGTCATTGCCCCAACCTACAAAGTACAGATCTATGCAGGCTCATACATGTACACGTACATGTCACTGCAAGAATATGGGATTATTTGCATGCATCAAAACAGATCAGTGAAAATCTGTTTAAAGTTGTGGTTTAAGTATGGATAGCCAGTTGTTACATAAATCACTAACAGTAGAGATATCATATTTCAGCTCATTTGGCTCTCAAATCGTTCATAATTGTCTATGAAGTATAGATAGATGATTGTCTTCACCATTGATGAATCAGGAAAGAGCACAGTAAACATAAGAAACATAGAACTAAATTAAAATTTTGACACTTTTGGCTCCCCATAATTTTAGCACAGAGTTAGACCATGGTCTAAGTTAAACCTGACTTCAGAATACGGGCCATTGTATTTTAAATTTTTTGTGTTTTTAATAATATCATATATACTTCCTAAATTTGTCAAGTTTGTAAATAAAAAAACCCAGCCATCTTTGCTAGTTTACCTTGATAAACTGATGTCATGTTGTTCCTGGTATTTATGTCAACTTTTGTTAATGTACATGTGGTGACTATATCAAATTCATACATGCTTATTGCTTGATGCCAGAGTGAACCAGACTGTACCACTGAATTTGATCACAACCATCTTTCGCTGATAATCAAGTTTGGAGACATGAAAGTATATATTCAACTTAAAATGTTGTGTCTCATTCTTTGTAATGTACATTATTGACATTGACACTCATTTCATAAATTTGATATCAATTTAAAAAGAATATCTAAAAGAATATCTAATCAAGTTTGGAGACATGAAAGTATATATTAAACTCTTTAAAATGTTGTCTCGTTCTTTGTAATGTACATTATTGACATTGCCACTCATTTGGTAGATTTGACATTTAAAAAGTCTAAAAATCTAAAAGAAGCCAATGCATAGTTTGTAGAAAATAATCACAAAGAAATACTTCCTTATTGTGAGCTTTCCTTGTAATAACTGCTTTATTATCATAACTCATATTCAAAATACCAAGATGTACTATAATACAAAATAAGATTAATGAGGAAGATGTATTGATGGCTTCAGTTTCAGAATACACTAAAAATAACAGTGTCTGTTGGAAATCTCAGGAAAATAAAAGACAAATATACTGCGTTGAATAATAAGGAAATGTATCATGATACACATTCCAGATACATACAACCTGCGCTGATAATAATAAACCTGAAGAAGAACAATGGCCCTGTTTCACAAAGGGGGTGTTGCAAGGAAATATTTTCAATTGCAAATTTAAAAGTCATAGATCGGGGCCCGTTTCATAAAGAGTTACAACTGTTGTAACTTTGCCATTATGGCAACTACCATGGTAACCTTGATTCTGATTGGCTGCTGAGCCCTGTTACCATGGTAGATGCCATGATGGCAAAGTTACAACAGTTGTAACTCTTTATGAAACGGGCCCCTGGGCCCGTCTTACAAAGATTTATGATTGATCCAATCAAACGCAACTCTATGGAAATCCATCAGTGTCATAATTTTTCTGCAGGAAATTTGCAAAATGTCTTTAGTAAACAAAGGGGAAAACTCCAAATTGTCAAGAAAACAATGACTTAATGAATATACATTGTATCTAGAAAATATTTTGAACAAACATGCATTTATAAGATGCTGACGTTGCTGGCTTTCCATAGTTACGATGCATCGGATCGATTGTAACTCTTTGTAAAACAAGGCCCTGATTTAAAATGAAGCAAGACAAGAAGCAGATCTGCCATCAATTAACAGTTTGTAATTGATTATAAGACTTATGATTGATTTGGGGACCAAAAATTGGCTTGCAATTGATTGCACGTTTCTTGCAACACTCCTTTACAGCTACATGTACGTTAATTTGCCAATTATTGTAACTGCCATGGAAACCTTCGAGTGATGGCCTTGTTACCATGGTAGTTGCCATATAAATGACCATCTAGAATACAATCAAGCACTGACTGTCCCAAATAAGAGGATAATGGGCAATTGGGCATACATAAATACCAATTTTTTATTGTTCAAGATGATTTAAATAGATCTATGTAAGAAATTAAGAGTCTCTCTAACAGAAAAATTGTCAGCGTCAAATATCACTGACCTATTATGAAGGTGACACGACAAACATGTATGCTTGTGTGACATTTGCTCCGGTCTATCTCAGATAGCATAGAATTAGAGTTAGGATTCTAATAGGGTTTTTGGTTGAGAATAATGTAAGGATTAGGATTACGGTTTATTTAGTTTTGGAGGTTACGTTTTGTTTGGCTTTTTTTAATACACAGAAAAAAATAGCTTGTTGTTTGTAAGCCTGTCACTATAACAACAAGTTGTTTAAACTTTTTAAACAACTTGTTTAAAAAGTTTAAACAGTTGTTTAAAAAGTAGTTGTTACAGTGACTAGCTTAAACAACATTATGCTTAAAATCTTTAACAACGTTTTTACAGTGTAAAGTGCAGAATATCTATTGGAGCAATTGTCGCAAGAGCAAATGTCATGGAACCTTAATGAAATATTGAATCCAATCGGAGGTGCTGTAACAAAGCTACCAATCCTGACAGTGACAGGTATATAAAGAAATAGGAAGAAATTAAAAATAAATTTCCAGAAACAGGAACATTTGTAGCTTTCCTATTCAAGTTCTACAGATAAGTTCTCACAGATATAGGAACACACAGCTAAAAACAGAAATTTTCTTTTCTACCAAATAGGATTTTTTCTATTTAATAGGTACAGTTGGCAGGGATGCTGTAATTTGAAGATCATCTATTAGAAGGGTTTTTTTTTTCTTTTTTTAGTTTCTCAACTTCTTTTTTACTTTATCAGCAGAGTAAAAAACTGGATTGCTTTCTCTTCTTTAAAAAAAGTATATTGAGTGCTCTTTGTCATAAGTGTACACTCTTCTGCTGTATGATATTTACACTGTACACACAAAAAGCACAGCTGAGCAGGCTGCTTTTTCATGATAGCTGTTTGTAAAGTCATGCTTGACTTTATGCGTAACTGGAACATGTTCTTGGTGATGTAGCATTAGTACAGGAAATGGTCACCAGTCATGCATAGTGCATACAATCCATCTATAACTAAGAGCAGGTTTATGAAATGACCCCCTGAATAGAACAGTGTCTTAACAAAGAATGGCTGGGTTGAAAATAATGAAGATAGCCCAGAAAAAAACGTATTTAACTACTTGTATGACAATGGTGGCAACCTTGTATTTCCTGAAAACTGTCTCCTAAAACTCCTTTAGAATTAATTCTTACTCAGCAAAAGGAGGTGCCTGCATGTGACATAGAATTTAAACAGAGCTTTTTTTTTAATCAAAGTTGTTCTCAATTTCTTTTTCTTCAGTTTTGAGATAAAAGCCCCCCCCCCCCCCCCCCCCCGAGATGCCAACCTCCAAAAAGCAAAATTAGTATTCTGAGAGGAGGAAAAACAGTATTTTGATTTTAAAAAAAGTATTTTGTAAAAAATAACGAAGCGAAACGACCGAGCCGGGGAGAGGGGGTGTCCCTCTCCCACAGTAAGGAGATTTTTCAACTTTGGAGTTCAGAATCCTGCATGGTGCATTCTCTGGTAAGATGATTCCATTTCTAACAAAACACATAAATCAAACCAGAAAAAAAATGAAACCGGCACTAGCGAATAAAATTTATGTCTTAAAAAGATGCAATAAAAATAAATATCTAACCATAGAACCTTACAGCAGGCACTGTCAAATGTAAAGTGTAGAAAAATGGTCAGGATTTATCAATCATACCACCTTTAGCCATCAAATTAGCCATCAATGTTTTAGCTCTGATCGTCGAGTAGTCCCCTCTTCTGAAGAAACGTCCAATTTTTGTATTAGTTTCACGACTTTGTGCGAGGTTGAGGTGTTTCTTCCGTTTGATATGGGCAGTAATGTCATTGAAATAGTGAAATCACATTGACAGACAGTGCACCGTGCGGTAAATTCATCCAGTTTGGAACGGATGATACAAGGCCACCGAGTCGAGTATTCCTCTCGAAACATCTGTTTCCGTTGTGATTTAGACTTAGAGGACGAAGTTGACGCCATGATTAATCGAGACCCGACAAATCAACAAATCAAGACAACAAATTGACAACGATCGTGCATCAATCACACTAGACCAAAAGCATCAGTCTCTGTATTTTGGTTGTTCTGCTGAACTGCGTTGGCTCCACTCACCCATACATAGACTGAAGAGTTGTTGGCCCGTACGTATAGCCAACGTATTAGCAGTAACGTTAGATCTAACATTCGGCGGAAACCTGATTTTCGGATCGTTTTTTTCATACATAAAATGTCACATTATAAAAAAGAAAGTACATTCAAACTTACGAAAAAATCAGAAATATCGTACCTCAGACCGCAGTTACTGCTAATTCCTTTCAAATGATGATCGAAACATAGTCATCTTCGATCCTTTCGTTGGTCAACGTAAGTTGCCATCTTGGATGACGTCATCATCCTTACAGACGTATGCACCAGTCGCTATATATCGCGATTTGTGCCGCTGCTTTGCGCTTGTAGATGTGCGTGCGTTCTGAACTTGTCGCTCGCATTGATTGGCCAGGATATCGAAAATTTAATCGGAAAGCCTTGATAAAATCACAACTCGGGCAGCAACACACACGGCTGCCACATTAGGGATTTATGCATTAGTAGAAATGCGTAATTTATTACCGCACTACCTATCGTAATGCACACTCGCCTTAAACACCCAGCTAGCTACACACAATGCATTGTACATGATCAAAATTTTAAGAAAACGTATTTTACAAAGAAAAAAGTAACGCCATATTTTGGGTAAAAAAACGTAACAAATACGGCAAAAACGTAACGGTTGGCATCTCTGCCCCCCCCCCCCCCCACCTTCTCCAAATAATTCACCTTGAAGCCATGATCTAGTTTTATAGATCTTTGGGCCATTATTAAAGTGAATTCTTCAATTTATAATTAAGTACAAATTATAATACCAGGGGGTGTTTCACAAAGATTTAAGCATGACTTAAGGACGTTCCACAGTTATGTTTGTGCGCATTATGATCTGCGCATATTTTACACTCTGCGTGCTGACGTCACAATGGATGAACAGGTGATTAATTAGCTGTGGGTTTTGAGCTGATTTTTCTCATCATATGCACTCTAACTGCAGATCCGATGCGTTATTTCATGAAGCTAAAAAAATTGAATTATTCCATGGACCATTTTTAAAAATATCTCTACAATTTCAAAATACTTTACTCTGCAGTGCTGCCAAGAATCACGAATATGACCCCGAGTTTGAATAAATGGTAGAGTGGTTTTGATTTTTTCTTCACATAGATACAAAGCACTTGGCGCATTTTTGGTGTTTCAAAAAGCACATTTGCTCTAATAAAAATGCTGATAGTTTGAAAACAAGCACATGAACCCCTAATTTTTAATACTTGCACCTCTTAGGTATACCTTCCTCTACAACTTTGCAAATTTTGGTGAAAATGACATGGATTTTGAATAAAGTACAGCATTTATTGTACTTTTGTAGTTTGTTATTGAAATTTCACATTTTTCAGATTGGGTTTTTGTTATCTTTTACATCATTTTTAAGAACTGACAGTGCTGTTAGACTTAAAGTTGCAAACAAATAGCACTATAAATAGATTCTCCATTCTAACGATACAATAATTTACTCTTTTGCGAAATTTGATGACTTTTTCATGTATTCTGACTGAGTAATAGAGGTTTAAACTCATTGTAGTGATCTTGCGAGGTCTAAAAATGCCAAATTCTTTTGAATGCGCAATTCTTAAGAACATCCATTTGGGTGAACTTTGAAGCACTATAGCAAAAAATCAAGCACATGGACCTATGTTAATTTTTGAATATTTCGAATATTCAGCTTCTAAGGTATCTATGTGCAAAGTTTGGTGAAAATGACATGGATTTCACTTTAACTGTGGAACGTCCTTAAGTCGCACTTAAATGCCGACGAGTACATGATATGCATCGCATGATCTTATTGATAAATACGCATGAGTGTGCGGCTGTCCGTCCTCATGACACGATCTGACCAATGCGGTCAAGCCTTTCATACCGTACGCAACTCAGTATTTAAGTGCGACTTTAAGTCATACTTAAATCTTTGTGGAACACTCCCCAGGACATGTGCCAGCCAACCAGACTCAAAATACTTTATATTCAAGTAAAACTTACCATACTACTCATCCTATCCTGCTTGATAAACTGTTTCTGAAACCTTGAAATAATCCTGAATATTTCCTTGAAGTATGGTCCTTTTTAGCTTATAAATCCAGGGTTTGATGTTCACTTGAAATCATATCATCCACATCTCACTGCAAGAACCCAAAATAAGAAAATAATTAAAATGTTAATTACATATGTGCAGTATGAATTTTTCTCAAATCATCCTCCAATATACAAGGGGGGAACTCCCTACACTGCATGCCACAGGATGTATGATGAGAGGACAAGGCACTCGATATTCCGCTTTTATGGAGGCTAGCTCTTTATATTTGTTGCAAATATATCTCTAAGCGCATTATATCCCAGTCTCTCGATCCAAAGCTTGCAAGCATACAATATATCCACTCTCTCCACTCCCTGGGGAGCATTTCAACGAGAGTTTTCACAGGCAATTGCTTACTTGCACGCATGAAGTTGGAAAGATACAGCTGTATGCACTTGTGTTTATGGTGTAACAATATTAGGGGAATCCCCTAAAATATTGATTGTGTACACAGTATACACTGTGCAACAATGACAGCAAAGAATGACAAACAATAGCAAATCAGACAAGCGGTTGTTGACTCACTCACTACATGTACATGTATGAAGTCTCAGACAGCACACTGGATAGCAACTTTAGTCAAAAGGTGAAACTCATCAAGATGACATCATCACTGATTATTATACTTCCCTACTTAAATCTTGTTTAAAATGCTGATGGCACAGTGAATAGGGGGATCCCCTGAAATATTGATTGTGTACAATTGTACACCAATGACAGCAAAGATGGACACACAATAACAATTACAGACAAAACTGCTGATGATGAGCGCAAAAATGAAGTCCCAGACAGCATACTCACTGGATAGCAACTCATAAGGGAGATGACTTCATGATGACATTGCTAAAGGTGAAAGTAATTGCAGCAAACAAATATTTCGTGAGAAAGTCTTTATTGAAATCAAGGTTAATTGTCACCGTATTATCATATATCTAGATCTGGTGCATTATGTTAGCTTATCTTTGTGAAAATCATAAAATCTTAGCTCAAAACCGATAATTCTGATGATCACTAACACAGAAAAACATATGTGGGACAGTGTATTAATAATGCTTGGAAAAATACGCGACATTTGATGAATTTCCGTGCTTATTTTACTCTTTTCTCATCAATTACGCATTTTCTTCTAGAGCTGTTTGGCACATATTTTTTATTTATACGTACAAACACTTGGGTGGTAATTTCATTGGATTCTGTTCGAACTCATTTTGAGATCGATACCACAACTGGCATTTATCTTTAATTATCTACATGTACTCCTCCGCCTAAAATCTTCGGAAGAATGTTATACAGTTTGTGTTTCTGATCCAAAAACAAGCAAATTACAGATGAAGGTATAAATGTTTTTTACAATGCAATGGAAGTATGCTCTTCCAATAAAACTTATATAGAAACTGGATAGGGATGTAGAGCTAATGTACAGGCAAAAAGATGGTTGAGACAGACACTCTTCTTTTTTTAAAGAAATAACCAATGATCAAGCAAAACACTGCTTGATTCAGATATTTTTACAGCAAGAATTCAATCTTTATACTCCTTCATACACTGTACTGCCATCTAATGACAAATAGAAGCAACTCTGATTTGTTTCCAGAATTCGGGGGGGGGGGGGTTCTTGAGTTGAGATATTTTCTGTATGATTTACAAGATGCTAAATAAATTTTGGATCATATTGCCCCCAATAAGGCAAGTAAACTGTATTCCACATACATTTTCCTCATAATACATGTACCAAGAAACTCATCATTCCAAAGAGTTGTGTCCTTTTGCCGTGGGACACAACCACTTAACATCACCAGTACCAACGTTGTACTAAACTTGACTATCAACGGTTATACTGCGCAGACAACCTGAACTTTTCTGTCTGCCAGAAGCGGATAACAACATTATGCAACGCAGTTTAACAGTTAATCATGGATCGCAAAACAATCCTGTTTTCCAGGGAGTTTTCAGCGGGAGGCGCGGAGGAAGAGCTTGGTTTTTGTTGCTTTCGCATCGTGATGGGAAGTAATTAATCTTCGGGGAAACTCTAGGAGGGCGATGAGAGGCGCACAATTGGGTCTGGAGGGGCGAGAAAGGGGTGAAAATTTGCAGCTTATAAAGAACACTCGATAACAAGCTTGGAAAGAGACGGGCATTGCACCACATTTTGAAAGACAGATAATGAAACGCAAATCATTTGGCTGAGTTCGGCTCTTCCTATTATCAGTATTGAAGGAGAATGAAACCCTTGGATCAATGGCTTGTTTGAAAGCAGAAAAATCAATGAATATGATCAACAAAATTTATTTGAATGTCGAAATAACTACTGCTATGGAGATCACCCCACTGGCAATGTGCCCAATATTTGTGATGTCTCCACTTTGAACACTGAAAATATACTCCAAAACATATATTTTTTTAATATGGTACACCTTTACATGTCATCCCATGAAAGAATAAAAAACACCAGGGTTCCGTAACACAAAGGTTAGCGATTGAAAAATGTTCTACGATCATCGCTAAGCTTTGTGTTACGGGCCAATGATCTACGGATAGACTTGAAAAAGGTGGCAACTCAATCAAAATAATGTAGAAAAGCAATTGGGTGTCGTACAACTGTGACATAACACATGTTGGCAGCATTGCCAATGGGAGGATGTCCACATGTCAGCCAGTGTTCTAGTTATATAGACCCACTGGTGGTCGCTATTTCATGGCATTAGAAAGTTTAAAAATACAAATTTGATAGATATTAAAAGAAAGTAGTTGCAGCAAACAATTATTTCATAAGAAAGTCTTTAAAATCAAGGTCAACTGCCAAGACATGATAATAGTTCTAGATCTGGTACATTGAAATAAACTTCTCTTTTTGATATCATGAAATTTTAGCTGAGAACCGATAATTCTGATGATCACTGACACAAAAAGACGTATGTGGGACAGTGTATTATTAATATTACTTGGAAACATACCGGACATTTTATGAAATTCTGTGCTTATTTTGCTCATTTCTAGGGAGTTGCACACTTTTTCCCAGTGTCATTTGGCACATATTTTTTATTTATAAATACATAAAAACACTTGGGTGGCCATTTTATTGGATTCTGTTCAAACTCATTTTGAGATCGTTACCACAACTGGCATTTATCTTTAAAGATGACATTAAATAAATGAAAACAAAGTTTCAAAGTTGACAAATAAGATGTTGCCAATATGAGTACATCCACATACCACGCCAGTGTAGCTGTAATTAATTGGATTACACTCTAGTCGTCATAATTACTTTTCAGTTATCTAAACTTGTTTGATATATGGCTATTAATGCATTGTACTGCAAGATAATTATTATCCTACTCAATATAAATTATAATCCTATTCTGTTCTATCAAAGACAGAAGTTCTATTCAAAACATATGATACTCTCTCAGTCTAAAAAATGAAACTAAAAACAAGAGTGATTTAATTGATTTACAAGTGAAATATATATGTACTGTTAATATGGTAACAACACTCCATAGTCATTTATAAAATGTCATTAATAAATCTGTTGAATGCAATTTATTTCTTCATATGTTACAGTACGATCAGTTTATACATTACACATTATTAAAGGACAAGTCCACTCCAAATAAAAGTTGATTTGAATAAAAAGAGAGCTGGATCGATATGCAAATGAGAGAACTGATGACATCACTCACTCACTCACTATTTCTTTTGTATTTCATTATATGAAATATGAAATATTATAATTTTCTCATCATGGACCTGTGAAACAAAGTTTTATTTCTCCCTGAACATGTGGAATTACCATTGTTTAACATTTTATGGTTCAGTCAAGTTGGTCCTTATTTTCAAATCCTTAAAAATTGAAATATTGTCTAATTCAAAAAAAAAAAAAAAAAAAATAGTGAGTGAAGGACATCATCCATGCTCTAATTAACATGTGACTAAATTGTGCATACATGTATAACTATTTGGTAAAAAATAAGCGAAACTTCAAAATGTCATAAATTTCTTATTTTACATCCGATTTTGATGAAATTTTCAGCATCATGCTTGTCTGATTTTTCTCTATTGCTTCAGATCAACATTTTTTTGAGGTGGACTTGACCTTTAAAAGCTATAGACTATTAAGTGAGAAGCAACTTTAACAAGTAAATTTTTCATGACTATGGAATAAAGAACATTTTCTCAGTATACTTTGCACCATGCAGTCTCCTTACAAAATTACATTTGTACATACAATTGTGGACGGCAGACGAAGCACGCTCAAATATGCAATATTCCCCTGCCATACCAGAGGGTGTATGGAGACTCAATTTTCCAAGGTAATATCCGCCACATTTCACACTTCAGGTGTCAACTACAGACAGTCCTATGTGACCTGCAAGAAGGGCATTAATTCATATCCTTTACAAAGCGTAAGCTTCCTTCTTGCTCTGAAACAGCTGCCAGATTTCCCCTATTCATGGTTCATCAAAAGCAGCTGTGCTCCGATCTATCTTCATATCTTCAAAAAATTTCAGTTTTATTTGCGGTGGAAAAGAGCTATAGACACTTAACACTTTTTGATAGAATTATCCCTTTATCAGTAATTTTGACTCATCTTGTAACCATATTTTTTTTCAAAATACTAAAAGTGAATAGAAAATTAATGATTGTTAGCAAAACAAGCTAGAGAGACGGAGCGTTTCATCAACATTTTTGTCCAACAAGTAGTCAGATCTGACAACTTTTCTTGATTATGATTGGTTGAGAAGCACTGTTACTATGGTAACTGTCGGATAAAATGGGACTTGTCGGATAAAACGTCTGACAAGTCCTTTCATGAAACGCTGCCCTGAAAACTCCTGCATAAACAATTGCATTTTTCCCGTTGATGCTGTATAAAGGTATTATAAGTATAAAGATTATTCTTACCATGTGAAATGTGTACCTATCTACAATCTTTATCAAGAATTCACTTTCAGAGTCTTCAGACTGTTGACCTAAAAGCTGGTTATTGTAACCTTGACTGAACAGCATGAAGTCAACTGAACACAAGTAAACACAACTTTTACTTCCCCAATTAACCTTTGCTCTTGGCAAAGTTTTATCTATGATAATATACAGAGAAAACACTCCAGAATGTTGTTTATATTTGGAAAGCAAATTGTACTTGTACATTTCATTTATAAATCTAGATTCTAAAACTTTACACATTCCGATTCCCTTCTCTATGTGAAAATGAAATAAACACAATGTACATTTCCGGACAATCCTTTCCCAGATTTAAATACTCCCAAATATACTTGCCCCAATATTTGACTTCTTTCCACTATGCTATTCAGGTCATCATATTGGGGGCGTGTGGTCTAGTGGTTAAGACTCTCGTCTTTCAATCTGAGGGATGTGGGTTAGATTCCCAGCCATGGCGTGGTTTCCTTCAGCAAGAAATTTACCAACATGGTGCTGCACCTAACCCAGGTGAGGTAAATGGGTACCGGCAGGAAGTAATTCCTCAAAAAGCTGTGAGCCCAAGAATCGGTAGACTAGCTTAGCCGTGTAAAATAGGAGTGCCTTGAGCACCGAACAAGGGGGATACAAGCACTACCGTATATACTGTAAACTCTATGTATCTTTTGTCAACAGTAAAACCTCTCTAACCAAATAATTATATGATGGATTATTGCAAAATATTGTCTTGTTGTTTAGCAAATTATAAGGTGAAATAAAACCACTTTTCCACTGTATAGTAGATAGAGTGAGCTTTATACTAACAAAAGACGGAGGACTGCAATGCAGTAATGCACACCCCTAAATCTACACGGACTCAATCAACATGGTGTAACCTCAGGCAGAAATACATATTGCATGTCATTTTACTTTGACACTATAGATTTTTGAGAGCGCAAGTGTACTATTTTACGAGAAATTGTGAAGTGTGATCAAAGAGAAACGTAACACTTGATTGGTGTGAACCGATGAGAGAGTATGTATGGATCCTGCATGCATAATGGCAGCCCTCAGACCAGACAGCATAATCTCTCCTTACTCTTTAAATACAGACTGTTTGACAAGCCAGGGTTTGGGAATTGAAATACAAGAAAACGATTCCGAGCACACAAACATGCTTATGACTTTTCTATGATCTTCTAGTAGTACTGTACTGTACATGTAGTATAGGCCTACATGTACAAGATCTTGATTTTTCATGGCAAATGAATTCAATGAGACAATTTCACCTTTACAACATGGGAAGTTCTAAAATGATCCAATGATCTATTGGCATGGCAATGATGTGATATAAACGATGATGGAGTGTACGTGTGAACGTGGCCTAAAAAACTTCAGCACAGTGACGGATGGAGACGGCGGCAGGGGGAACCCTGGCTGCATGCATAACATCTGCACTCCAGACACAGACAACATAATCGTTCTTTGCTTCGCACTGTTTGACAAGCTGGCATGGGAAATTCAAATACATGGAAATAATGTACAGTCTAGAAGCAGTTAATCGCAGTTCATACATACATGTACACATGCAGGCATTTGTCATAATAAATCATATTGTCTATTTTTTTTATAATTCGTTGTGAGTAGCAAGTTTCAGATGTTAAATTGATCATAAGGAGTACCAAATACTGTGAAGAGTAAATGAAAATGGTACAGTATATTTATCCATGCTACAGTCCATAAATAATTTCATAAAATAAAGATATATGATTTTACATGAGTCTGAACATAAATTCCATCTATGATTATAAAACTGATTGTTCACTGAAAACTATATGCAAGTACAGTCTTTCCAAACAAAGAGGAAAATGAGCCCTCAAAAATGAGAAAATTATCAAGAGACTTGAGAGGGAATTTTTTCTTTTAATAGTATATGGTAAAATAAAACAAAATAGAATCATCTATTTTATCACACTATTTCTTTTCAAAAATAATCAAATAAAATAAAAATAAAACATTAATAATTATTCATTTATTTCAAAGGCATTTGGAAAAGTACATGTAAATCCATGATGGTGACACCCAGTCACATTATTCTGTAAATATAGGCCTATATACATGTATACATACAAAATAATGTGACATATGTGAATAATGTGACATGCACTGTATATGTTCACAGGGTATCCCCTGAATGTGACTACTGTAGTTTAATCAAATAATCATAGCTCCATGTGACTCAGACGGACAGACAGTAAGGAACATGAGATGACGCATCCACAATGACTCCAATATATTCAAACCCACGTGTGTGTACATACAGACCCAATGCAATGAAATGAAAATATGTGGATTTGTTTTATAATGCTCAGAATGTTGAAGCTCATGTTGTGAATTCATCTCATGTTTAAATACGGAGCCCTGTGGATATTGCCCGGGGGGGCCACTTCCATTGACGAGTGAATAGCATGCGTGACCATGGGGTCTCGAAAAGCACCCTAAACACGTATTTTCCATATTCTGAAAATGCACCCCTTAACAAGTATTGGTGTGTGAAACCTTACAAAACAATACTCTTGGCAAGTATTCCCTGAATTGACCCCCTAAACAAGTACAACAATATTTTCATTGTTATGTGCACTGTCGTCGGTTTTAATACCTGATTGGGTTAATAAAACATCCTTTATAAAACATTTTAGTCTTAATTTTTTACACCCTCGCAAATTTGACCCTAAACACTCAATAGCTCAATTTTAGTGTTTTTGACACCCTTATTACGTTACGTAACGTGCCCTATCTTGAAAAAGACATCCTTTTTACGTGTTTTTTGGTCGCGCATGGTATCCACTCGCCAATGTACGTGCCCCCCCCCCCCCCCCCAGATATTGGTCTGGTCTCATGCAGGGTTTCCAGGCATGATAATTCAAGTTTGAGCTTCCAGCTCAGGTGATATTTCAAATTCCAATTCACACTTCAAGAAGAGGGGGGGGGGGGCGGTGGCAGACAAAGGGAATAACAGTATGTTTTGGTTGTACACACTGTGTAAATACATTAAAGACGCTTCGGTAAATATAATCTATTTTGAGAGACAAAGAGTGTGCAAAAAATAGAGGAATTCTTAAATGGAAACTAGTGCTCATGGGTGCCAGTGACAGTCATAAAAGATGTACATGACAACAACAAAATGTAAATATATACATGTACATGAATGATGCGCATAAGGTTATTAAGAGTAAAAAGACAGCAATACAAAATACTTTCAGGGTTTTTGTGCAGCATAAGAATCCCATCTCTTGTCAGGAAAATATAAACCGCCTCGTAAAGACGTGTGTGCATTCATACATTCAAGGTACAATATCGACAGGGGTCATTAGAAGTATCGCGTATGACAAATTAAGACGATACATAAAATGGCATGCACTGAAACAGATTGGACAGTCTACACGTATACAGCTGGGAGAGGGGTGTGTGGTGTTGTGTGGCAGTTGTAGTCTTTAATTAAAGACCATCAAACAGCACTAATTTCACATCAGCTTTAGATAGTAGTACTCATGGAACTAAATATTGGTACCTTCTTAAAAACTGTTGATTAAACAAACAAAAAATTGTTGACAAAATTTAGATTTAAGATGAGGCAGGATAGAAAACCATCCACTTTTCTTCAATGTAACCCCTAGTTGAACCAAACACACAATATCTCGAAATGTATGATATAAAATGCAGACATTGTGGATCTTCTTTGCTTGGAATTATAACTGCAGTGCAATTAAATGTTTAACTTTATTGACAATGCAATTTATACATTTTAATGTGTAAACATGTACAAAGTACAGCCCCTATTAGGGAAGTCCTAGATTAAAATAATCAAACTTGCCATTTTATTGAGAAAATCTGGTTAACATCTATCACATCATGTAGATTCATTCTCTAAAATAAAATGCGATAGGAGCTTGATATTACATATTACATTTCTGTACAGCAAGTAAAAAAAATACCCCTACATTCATCCTTTCAGATGGCATAGCTGTCAGAAAAAAGGGTCTGGAAAACAAGACTACTGGCAGAAGGAGCTGTCAGAAGTGTGATAAAGTCGGAGGAAAGACTTTGGATACCACATACCACACATACCAGACAAAGTTTACAAATTGTTCTGGGATGCATCCTGCGAAATCATTGAATTATTTATAAAAAGAATTTGTTTCCATCATGTTACTGACAGATCAATTTGGCAGCAAGGAACTCTAGAAATTGAAACTCTTGATGCTAAACTTGCAATGTACCGGTATATGTACAGTAAAGCCTTCAGGTATGCAATGTGTGATGGATGCCTAGGCAGTTTCAAACCGCCTCGATCACAAGAATCCCCATTATATTACGAGAACATTTTTAGGCTAAAAAATACCCATTTATTATTCCTGCATTCACACCGCCCCGAAACATACCCTTCGGGATAAATTCCTGAAGTTAGGAGCATGCGCAGTATGGTCTAATAAGCAGGCAAGGCGCGAGATTCAAAACCACTAGCCCAGCAGTCACCCACGGCTCCCGCGCCCAACGACACGCTGGGCTAAAAGTTCCCGTAAATTGCTTTCACATTGCCAAAATACCTGCGACCTTGGAAAAATCCCCGCGAAAGTTCTCGTAATTTCGCCAAGTACCTACTATTTAGCGGGTATTTTCTTTCGGGGAAATTACGCGTAGTTTCCTTTCACATTACCAAAATACCTGGTATTTTCTGATCGGGGTAACTTTCCCGATCAGAGAATACCTGAAACTGACGAACTTCGAGGCGGTCTGAAACCACCTCTAGACTGCTTTACATGTACAGTGTATATCATACTGTATATATCAGACATGGCTTGGCATTAGTATAGTAGCTGTCTTGGGCTATCATCACCTGGCAAGGCGTTAATCCACACTTTACCACTCTCCTACCCAGGTGCTATTAATAATAATAACGGTATATTTACCCAGGGTAGCCACTTCAGTTCAGAAAAACTGTTCTCCCAGCGGGCCCTGCTATTATTATTACTTAGCTAAGCTATGCTACCGATTTGGGTGCACACAGTTTTTTGAGGAATTATTTCCTGCTGGTACCCATTTACCTCACCTGGGTTGAGTGCAGCAGTGTGGATAAATTTCTTGCTGAAGGAAAACACGCCATGGCTAGGATTCGAACCCAAGACCCTCTATTTGAAAGGCGAGAGTCAGAACCACTAGACCACGACGCGCCCACTAGACATTAATGGGTAGATGGTACTGGTAAGATGCAAAAGCCTACATTATATACCTAGCAATTCAGTTTTAAAACTCTTGTTGGAATGCTCCCCGGGAGTGTAGAAAGTACATTGTGTTGTGGACGAGCCTGGATTCATTGACTTGGGAATTAATATATTTGTAAAGTGCTTTAAAATGCAATGCCAGTCCACTGTATCAAGCTCTACACATGAATGAATGAATATCATTATTATTCAAGAAAAAAAGTGTTAATGGCCCATCATATTCTACTATATATTTCCAGGGTGTGCAACACTGTCAAATTTTGCTATTCATTCAATGAACAATATATTTTTTTCAAATTAATATTAAAATGATTTTACTGGATCCATACTAATTACATGTAAATATTTCCTCATGGATTGGCATTTTTATCTATTTCTTAAATGAGCATTCAATAAAACAATGATTGATGCTTTCTACTGGTATAACCAATTACATTTCCATCTATTAATCCAGGCATTATGGCTGACCTAAGGCTTAATATGATAGAAATTACTTTCGAGTCTTTTTTTCAAATTGGGTCAATGGCAAAGCAGGAAATCGATGTGACAACCCACGGTCATGAGTCCAATGCTCTCAGACCACACGACCCAAAGGGAAATAGTGATTCAGAGAAGAGTGGTCATTGAAAAAGCTGTATGCAGTTGGGAACGTCAGTCCAGTGCACACATTGAGGTATAACTACATTGTAGCACACTATTCGTTGCTGATATTGATAGAATCATCAAACATTTTAACTTAAAATAGAACATTTTTATTGATGCCATGAAACTGAAAGCGAGATTCCAAGAATAAAAATAATATTCGGAAACAGAGATGCAGTTAGTGAAACAAAGTACAAACTGATACAACCTTAGGGTCTATTTTAATTCTTTATCATTTTCATTTAATGTTTTTGTTTTCCTAGCCATGAAAGTCCAGTGTTGCACTGCCATCAAATAAAGTATAAAAGTTACGTATCCATGTTTGACTTGCCCTTTTAGAGAATGGATTCCTACAGTACGACTGTTTATTTTTACAAAATCTATTCATTCAAGACATTAATTTACTAAATTTTAAAACTGACACATTTCATGAAAACGATGCCCTGGATACTACCTTGGACCCTGGAATTCACAACAGGATGTTATACTAAATATGCTGATCAAGTTACAACGTTCAAGATCAAATCATACAAGTTATTTGAGACAAATATTCATTGTAAAGAATACTGGGAGATAGTGCTGGTAGCAATCTGTCATATAACCATGTATTGTAATCCAGAATAAAGACATCTAAAAGTAGCATACTGTACATGGAACTTTATCTCGAGAGAGGAAATGGTGTGTACCTTTACATTGTATGCCAGATTCAATTTCCTTGTCTTTTTATAGTGTACATTGTAAAAAATAACAGATACAGACTTGCATGCATTCCTCAGGTGAAAGTGAGTTATATTCCTTGCAATGAAGCAAAACTTCTAATCAGCTAGAATAATCAAATTGATTACAAAAAATAACAGAACAACAAATAATATTCATTTTTAATACGTGTACAGTACAACCAATATTAATGCTTTGGAAATATGTGAAATTGATGATAATTCAAGAAAAGAATTGAATCTTGCTTTAATAATAAATGTCATCACTCATAGCTTTCTGATTATCTTTAAGTGGAAGAAATGGTCCCATGACATTTGCTCCGGCGACAATTGCTCCGCTGTAAATTCCACACACTATTCGGAAATACCAACTTCAAGTTCAACCCTTAAAACTGTCTACAAGCATGATTTCTCTCTTTCTCATAATCATATCACCTTCTTGTTGGGTAGACTTGACCTTTAGATTTATGAAGTACATGTACAGGGTATATAATGAATAGTTGAATACGTACTATACCTTGACAATTAATACATCATTCATTCCTCTGGCAAAATTTATAGGCTATGACAATACAAACAATACAAAACGATTACAAATTGCAGCTATAAAAACAATTAATGCACTGTATTCATTTCACCCAGCAATTAAAAGACGACAATATCAAGGATGAATAATGATGACCCAAATTATGATCTTTTCCTACGACCATATAGGCCTACATATGTGTAGTTTAAAACCCAGCTGAATGGATGCAAATTACATGTATATTGTGTGTACTTGAGTTTCTGTAATATTTCAATAATATTAAAGCCATGTACAATTTAAGGGATATGATAAATTAATAATATTCTATCTGACTCGAAAAAAATTGTTTCACAGCCTTTATTTGACCCAAATTATCATTTAACGAAATTAATTCACATCTTATTTTGATGCATTTCACTCATATTCGACCTGTCGGAGTATTTCACAATTTTATTTGATGCTAAATATCATTTCATGCATGTATCCTCCACAGTATAACATACATTCATATTATAATCTAGTAATGAATTACATAGTGATAGACACATTTTGGGGTGAAATTTAACAAAGCTTTAATATGAAAGGCAGGTTTAATGTACATGTAGGCCTACAATGTAATTTACATACATACACTTCTAAATTGTGTACACCCATGAAATCGACACATGGGTCAATGAACATTTACGCGTCTAGTGATTTTTACTGCACATCATATACATGTATGGTCTACCGGTATTGACTACTGGATCTGTCCAAGACACGCCTATTGAAGACTACTGACCCATAATATTCTGTCATTAAATGGAAAGAGATCAACAACTTGCCTGGATACAGGGCTATTTTGGCCTGCCTCGATTCTACCTCCATGATAACAGGAAGCAAAGATAAGCTTTTTGCAAAAAAACTTTGTGATCAATACAGTTGATCCCGCATTGTCTATGGTCTCATATGAATGATCCAATTCCATCCACATCTACCGTAGTTTGTCTCTTGCAAAATACTTTTATCTATCTAGACGGGCTTAACAACAACAACAACATAAGTCATCATAATGATAGCATTAATAATGATAATAATAATAATAACAATAATATCAAAATAATAATAACAATAATAATAACAATAATAATAATGATAATAATAACAATAATTATCATATCATGCTAATAATAATATCATATCAGGTCACATCAATTTCATTGCAGGAAATAATTTTCCTAGCATCGCAATTTTCTTTGCATATTTTTTATTTAAATGCTATATAAAGAAGACTTTTGTCTCAAGATTTCCACATAGGACTGTACAGAACTTGGTATTTTTAGAGCTTTTATCGTACTAATATACGCTAATCAAATTTAGTGAACAAAGTCTTTCCTGCATTATATGGGTAACTTTGCCTAAATCTGAAATGGATTTGGGACCACAGATAAACAATGTATGTTTGACATTAAGAAATAAGTTATAAAGTCAAAAAGGGGCCTAAGCTTTCGATCCTAGCAGAATCTTCGTCGGAGGCAAAATGACAAACATATAAAGTCATATTAAGAAATAAGCCCTACATAATTTGGTCTAAAAAAAATTGCTTTGACTTACATGTATAAGAGAATATTGGAGTTGATATGGAAGGTTATAAACTGCATCAACTTGGTCTAAAACCTTATTAAAGTACTGTATGTGCACCTGTTTGAACAAAATGGCAAAAGACCGAATAGATAATTTTAGAAAAAATTAAATAATAAATAAATTACAAATTGGAGTACCTGCTCAGTAGGTGCCTAATAAAATAGATGTTTGTAACCAAGTATGTAATCAAGAGGAATGTATAGAAGACTCGTAGTAATGTACTTTATTTCAAGATCTTAATTATTCTAGCTTTAGGGCTTATCATGTATGCAGAATTCTTAAGACTACAGCACTCTACATGTAAGAGCATTAGACTCAAACTTGAAGAATGTCATGAATTAGATTCCTTGTGAGACTGCCAATACCGGAAGCTATGATATGACTTGAGCTTATTAATCAATACTTCAAGCCACAGCTATGCCATGTATCTTTAATAATCATATACACGTTAATAGTCTATCTCACAAAGCGACTTCTTCCATCCATGGAAATAAATGTAGCCATTCAACATTTCCCTGTTCCCGCAGTATCATACACATACAGTATCAGGCAGCAAGAATTAAGGTATTAGTACTGTTTAGGCCTACACATCATCGTGAAAAATAAAATCAGAGACAACATCCTTTATGAAATTATGAACGTGAATTTCATGAAACAATAAAAAAGAATGAATGCAAGTATTAAAGTAAACTTGTATAATTTTCCAAGTCGAAGCAATTTTTTTTAGACCAGATGATGTGAAACATGTGCTGTATAACGTGGAGAAGGTTTACGGTTCACCATGTGTAATATGAAGAAGGGAAGGAAACACAGGCAGAAAGATTGAAATGGAAAGACGAGATAGAATGAACAGAGAAAATTAGAAGTATTCTTCTCTTGAAAGTGAGTGAAGTCCTGGAAAGGACTGTAAACCAGATGAGATGAGCTGAAAATGGCTTGAGTAACGATGGTTTGAGTAGTAGCAGGTTGAAGTGAAGAGAGGTTACTCGACGTTTTAGCTCAAACTTCAAGACTTACTACGTTTAATATGTGCTGTATATCTCTTCTATTAATTACAGTCCAATGTCTCCCAAGTCGAATAGATTTGTATGGTTCCAATTGGCAAAATAGTCTGTGCGGGCGAGACAAAAAACGGGGGCCTTGGAGCGGGCTTATTGTAAAAAGGAGGGTCCTCGGAACGGGCTTCGGAACTATTTACTTGTATGTAGCTTTAAACTTTTGACACAGAAATTTGTATCTTAAAATAGCCTAGATACGTACCATTAGTTCACTTCAATATAATGATGATCACCATAATCCAAAATAGATTGAAAAGCTGGGATAGATATTCACATAATGAGCCCTCGTTAATTATCTAATGATACTGATAGCCAGCCATGCATGACTTTTCTGTTTGGTACTTCCTGATGAACATGTTCTTTTTTCAATTTCGATTTGCTCAAATCCTTTAATAACAAACCTTGTGACATAATTAAAAATCTGTTAGTTCAAACAGTTTATACTGTATTGTTTTCCATCACCGTTTATATTGTCATTAAGACTTACTACTTTTAATAGGAAGTTTTCTCTGGGTTCACCATTTAAAAATTACTTTTTTGTTTGAAAATAGAACCCATATTCATACCATATCCTACTTGCAATGAAAGTGTTTCGATATTAAGATTTTCTCCTTCTGTTCACTATTAAAATAAGGCCTCAAAAATGTTTGCTGTAACGGAGGTAAAAAAAAAAAAGGGCGGTCAGTCAGGTTATTTTGTTGTTTTTTTTTCCTTCCCATGTCATAGATGATGTTCTACCATGCCATTCGCCAGTAAAAAAAGTACGCAAAAAATTAGATTAGGGTTGGTCGGCACATTTTGGGCCCCATTTGGATAACAAATTAAAAGTCGGCAGGTTGGACAAGGGTTGATTTGGTTACAACATACATTTTTTTTCATATCATTTCATTTCATTCATTGGTTTCTGCAATTATATGCATATATTTTTTTTTTCATAACACGCTATTGCCAGAGGCTTGCCAGACATGACAACCACACAAACATTAACACAATCATAAATAACCTTCTTGGACCACCTATCAAATTAATTATCTCTGTAGGATGTTCTCCGACTTCAGACCTGTATAAATTGTTTCATGAAACATGCCCCAGTATCCCTTTAAGAATGTAAATACAGACCAGTGGGGAGAGTGTCACAACAAGGGTCTCCTGCCTCCTATACTATATCTCAGTCTGGGAGAGAATTTCAGACATGTTTGCAATGATAGCATCATCGGCCTACACTCTCTTTTAGATGTACAAACGGCTCTGGGGGATCCACTACTTCATAAATCAATCATTAGAATGGTGTAATGAAAACATCATTATAATGTGGGGCATTTCATTAGGGCTGACTGCTTTTATATGAACCAATTTACCATAGCACTGGATTATAAAATTGTTTAATATGACAATAATAAAATAAAAGGTATTTTTCCATTATTCTGAATTGTTGGTAGTTGATACACATTCATGGTCCTTTTTCCTGTATAAAGTTATGGGTCTTTTTTCCCTAAATGGCAATGGAACTGAATGGAATCTATGTACATAATGTACATGTACACAACACAAAATTGTGCGTGGAGAAAAAAAAAACAGGAAAATATTAAAGCTCCTTTTTATATGCTGTACATTGAGCCCCAAAAGGCACTGAAAAGGCAAGCTGTAAAGGCCTGAAATTGGGCAAAAGTCAAGAGATTGGCATTTCTGTAAATATGCTCAAAAGAGAAGAAATCAAGTGTTGATGAATACTTCGTTGCCACTGTCGTGGGATCCTTAACTGATCGCAATCATTTTTTAACCATTAAAAAATTCTCTACGATCAATATGATCTACACGACCGATCTGAAATGATCTATACGATCGCTACAATTACTTCGTCATGATTAAAATCATTGTGAAAACAGAAAGTGGAATATTAACTCTTTGTGCGCTGGATCATGAACCCATCTGTACTGAATTATTTTCAGGGAGGGAAATAATGCATTGTTTGTTGATTGTGAAATGCGAAGTTCGCACGGCACCGAGTGTGCATTGGTGCGAAGTACGCGTGGAAAGGGTTAAAAGCTTTCAACCCTAGACTATAGGGCTTACTTGCCATTTAGCTCCACCTACGTATCAACGAAATTTGGCTCATGAGAAAGGATACAAGGACAGTCATTCCTATCTTATCTTATGAATCACTGATAATTATTCAACTTGACGCTACAGGACTTCCTTGTTATTGATAAAACAAATCAAGCACACATCTTTGAAAAGCTTTCTTGGTAACTGTGTGATCATAAGATGTATTTCAAGCAAGTGTCATGTGACCATGTGTCATCTTACACTGATCAGCTATCTCATAGTCGGTAGGAGATTGCATTTACATTACTAGCATACTACGTACATGGCTCATAAATGTAGGTGACTTCAGTACACGTGTCCATGACACTGTACAAGTAGGCTTTATTTCAGAAGCAAAGTTTCTTGAGAATCCAGACAAGTACTAAGAGTAGTCTGCTGGGCAAACCTTTCACTCGAGTTAAGGGTATGAATGTGCAGCCTACTCCAGGGGCCGCGGAAGTGGGGGAGGGGGGCTGAAGCCCCCCCCATTTTTTTCCAAAACCGTGTACAAAAACGTAAAAATGACCATATAATTGTGATTTTTTGCATGGTCAGCCTCCCCCCCCCACTTTGAAAACTGTTCTGCGGCCCCTGTACTCATGTCTTGTGTACTGAAGGCCTTCTTGGTCAGCAAGTTTTGTATACATGTGCTAGTCTTTGTGTGGAGGCATACTTGTTGATCAAAGTTCCAATCAGGGTCTGTGCAGGCCTGCAGACTATAAAGAGCATGGTTCAATGCAGGTTAGGAAATAAATGTTTTTTAATTTTAGGAGCTATTTTTTTTATCACCTTGGGGCAAATGCTGAATTTTAGAGGGTTTTTTTTTTCATTTCAAAGGCTCCTTTTTTGTCAAATCCGCACAATGAACAATAAAATGTAAGCGGCAAATGCAATTATTTCTCTTGATTAGTAGATTGGATATTGTTTGTGGCAGATATTTGGGTGAATCAAGAAGAGATGGTTGCCTCAGAGCATTCCATCTGGAGAAATGTTAGTGATACATGTAGCTGTGCATGGCTGTGACCCTCATATATTTTAAATGCTGGTTCTAAACTTACGCTTTCAGGGCCCTGTTGCAAAAAAAAATTATGTCATAATGACATAAATTTTGATCATGACATAAAATCATGCATAGCTTTAATATGCCGTTGACATAAATTTCGTTGCATAAAAATATTTATGTATTGCTTTAGCTTATGACGTGAATTAATCATCATTACATAAACTGAATAGTCACGAACGAGCCTATTGACATAAACTTGGCAAAAGGTGTCATTTTTCAGCCGCAGCAAGTCCTTGCGAAAAAGGGTCTTCGGCTTCCCATTTTGACGGGAAAGAGGCATATTTTGGTATGTATCACTATTTCATTGTTATGTATCATAGATAATTGATATATCTCACGTTCTGACCCAAATTCTAAGTTTCTAAGTATGATGAGATCTTTTAAATGAATTATTATCGCCGTCAATTTTATGCAATGAATGCTGGGATACTCTCCGGCTGATTTTAGCAGGACAACGCCGGTAGTGCTAGCCAGAGGTTCCGGCGTCTGACACAGACAAATAATGCATGGAATCAACACCGTCAGAAAACAGTTAAAGAATACCGAGGAGATCATTTGGGTGTGGAAATGACCCATAACGAACAACAACAAATAATCTTCACCATAATGGACATTGATTTGAACGTTCCGGTGTCGGATGAACATGAATAATGCTTGGAATGAACACCGACATAAAACAATTTTATTAATCTTCACGACATTGGACATTGATTTTAAGGGTTTTTTAGAGCACCCTGGCCCTGGGCCCGCCCTTCTGGAAAATTCTTAACATTAATCTACTGAGTAGTGTTTCTAGTTCTAGAGTCTAAATTCTAACGTTAACAAGTTAGATCTAGCTAGGCCTAAATAAGACTAGACTTGTCACTAGACCCTCTACTAGTTGGGGCCTGGCCTAGAGTCTATTCAGCTCTGTCTCTCGGTCACTGACCGTCAGAGCCAGGCCCTAGTCTAGACTCAGAGCTAGAGTCACTTCCTAGGCCCCGGCTAGGGCCTGGCCCTAAAGTTAACTAATCTAAGTTAGGGCCTAGCCCAGGCCTAATAATTAAGTTAGGCTATGATATGAGCATATGTTAGGAAAAAATTAGGATAGAGTCTAGGCATGGCCTACCTCAAGCGCCGGTTTGTATAGGCTCCACTACACTTCACTACCGCTACGATCCACTCGGATACTGTAGGTGGAGCAGGGGGTAGCGGTAGTGAAGTGTTGGAGCCTATACGAACCCTCGCCTGAGGTAGGCAGGGCCAGGCCCAAGCTATACTAGCTTGGCCCCTTTTAAGTTCTAGTCTAGATTTACAGTAGTCAGTAGATCTATTCTGATCTAGTTTTCTATCTAGGGTCTAAGTTAGACTTAGACTAGACCTCCCAGGTCTAAAACTAGAACTAAGAAATTCTAACTATGTTAAATTTGTCTTGATTAGCTGAGCTGGCCCTACCATTGTATTACTAATACTACTTTACTAGATCTAGTCCTGGCCAGGGAATGAGGTAGTGCAGCCCTGCCCCTGGACTGGGTCTGGCTTGGGCCCCTCCATTCATGCTTTTATTATAGATCAAAATCGAGACCTAATCTAGTACTTTCAATAGCAATACAAGAGATGTAGAATAGATCTAGCTCAGGCAGAACGAGCGAGCTTGTATTTTGTAATTTATTTGTCTATTTTAGGGACCAAAATTGAAACTGTCTTTACATTTTTATTTTATTTATTTTTTTTTTTTTGGGGGGGGGGGGGTCCCTCTCCATTAAGAAAAAAAAAACCCGAAGTGATTGGTGTGTAATAAAGGTGATAAAATCATTTAGAAAATCCTGGGTCACCCTCTGTGTTAACAAAGACCGGAGACTACTGAACAAAAAGGGAAAGAAGGGGGGAAATAGAAAAAAAAAATTACACACTGAACTAATTAAGTTTAACACTGAACTGAAAAGACATGTAACTTCACGGAAAAAATGGTTGATGAGACTGATGACTACATTGTATGTTAATATCTAATATAGATATTAAAGTACATCTTTGATGGATATTTTAGACTTCCATTTTTTTAACAAAAACAATAAGTTGAACATGCAGTCAACAAAAAATGGATCTATGTATCCTTTGTGTTTTCTGATTTGAATATATTCTCTGAGAGCTGGCCGCTGCCCTGTAGACAAGCTATCTGTTTGATAAGTTTAATATACTTGTGAGGATAAAGCACACATTTTAGTTCTGATTTGTTTTACAGGTTAAAAACCTTATCAAATGCCTTTTCTATTAATTTTCAAACCAGTGCACAAATAATATGCTTGGAGAAAAGGCATTTCCGTTACCCGGTACCGGTAACTACAGGATTTGGTTTCTGATCTGTGGATAAAAATAACCGTGATAATTGAAATTCTCTTGGTGATTGTTATCAAGAATTTCTCATACTATATTTTGTTCCTTTTACCTATTTATTGTAAAGAGGATTTTTTTAGATCAATTATTAAAGGGGTGCTTCTAAAAAAAAAACCTTGGCAATTTGAAGTAAAGAAAATCCCTAATTTTTGTATAAATAATAGAATTATAGGGCCTACATTTTTCTTATTTATCAAAACCTATCTTTATTAGAAGAATTCATATATTGCGTGTGTTAATCATTTTTCTAATATGGTTTTCTAACATTAAAAAAAAAAATTTGAAGCCTAAATGAAACACTTGTACTCTCCTTGTAATATTGCACCCTAAGTGATAAAAGATGCAAAATTGACCTTTTTCTTATTGTTCGCACCCAGAAATGTTCGTTTGCACAATAAGAGGGGCAACATTTTACGTTTTAAGGTGTATAATACTTTAACGTTAAAAAATGTTCAATCTTTAAAACCTCTATTACATGGTTCAAATCTGTGCCCTATATGGTGCTTAACATAGCTTATGCTACACCCATAAAGGTGCATACATGAGCATAATTGCTCTAATTAGCACCCCTTATTGTATCAATCCCTAAGGTTCACATTTGAACCCCGATGTTTAGTGTGTTCATCAAACAATTTCAAGGTTGAATGACTAGACCTTCTTTGCCTTTGATGTGTATTTACAATGCACTCATGGATATAATTCATTTTTACACAGTTCTGATAATAGCCAGTGAAACTGTACCAACACCCCTGTCAAATATATTTAACAAAATCTGTAATGATAAAACTATTTTTTAAAAGAAGGGACTTCAGTTGTTGTTTATACAAATTGCAAATATGAATTCATTCTCTTCTGATACTATGAAAAATTTGGTATTCACTTTTCTAACAGGTGAACCACACAAATGGTTAGAAGAGGTAGAAAGAGAGAGGGGACAGCAACTGGAAGGAGATGGAAGTCCAGACACTCTGCCACTGTGTGCCATTGAACAAGAAATCTCTCTTTGGATTAGGGGGTCAAGCTAGTATGAAGGTAAGTTCTTATATAAAGTTGTGTTTATTGAACATTCTACTTGTAAATACAAGTATACTGTTTGGTAATATTTATTTTTTATTTATTTTACTCTTAAGAGTGTTGTAAATGTGATGTACTGTTATATCAATTTTCAAATATGAATCTCTTTTTACAATTCATCCACATCTTGTAATAAATTCATCTTAAATTTACTCACAAAAATGGATATCAATCTCGTGAATTTTTATAGAAAGTCAAGTTTCAATTGACAACTGAGCGCTCTTAATATTTAAATCAATGACAATATAATTATGGAATGCATTCTCAAAAATATGTAAGAGCAAGAACAATGTAACTCTTTAAAATGAAAACAAAATCTAGGTAGACTATTGGATCCATACTATTGTAACAATTATTTTCCACTTTACTTTTGCAAGAGATTCAGATTCAGTTGATTTATATTTTTTCATTAGATTCTCAACAAAGACAAACAATTTGAGCTTATAAGCTTAAGCTTAGTATAAGTGCATTCAAGAATAAGATAGTGGTAGTAGTAGGAAGGACAGATGGGAAGTTGGTAACGTAAACATGACCTTGACCTAAATTTTGTGTTCTTGTATTTTCCCCCCATTCCTTGTTCTTCCCCTCTTTTGAAGTTCTCTTATATACGTCCCCAATTACTAGAGGTGAGTCGCCTACCCTGCACCCTTGCCCTCCTTCAGTAACACCACACATGAACATTTTCTCCAATGATTTGATTGAAATGAAAATATTCTGACTACAATATAAGCGTATCAAAGGTAATATTCAGAGACTATTAACCCATTTTTTATTTCACATTATTTTGGGTTTTTTTTTATTTAAACCTGTGATTGCAATCTCAAAAGGCTCTTTCATAATCTTTCAGAGACATGTACATGTATGTGAACACTGTTATTATCAAGTTGAGTTGCTAAAGTTGCATTGATTCTTCTTATTTCAGATTGTTCAAGAGTCAAGACTGTTGAAGACATGACGTCATGGACCTGGTTGCACCTGGCAAGGGAACTATATGACTTTACTGAAGTATTCACAAAACGCTTTGTAAAATTAACATTAGTACTAATTTTCATTTTTCAAAGATAATCATAATATTGACATTGTGGATATCTTTTTATGATTGTCATCATAAAATTATTATAGTGTTAATGATGATAGGTCATAATAATAGAAATGAAAAATAAGTAGAAAAGAAGACAACAAAGAAGAAGATGATGATGAAGAAGAAAAAGAAGAGGAGGGGTGGAAGAGGAGAAAAGGAGGAGAAAAAAATTGCATCACTGCGAGTTCATTCATGATAACAGAAATCATCGTCTCTTTTAAATGGAAATATTTATTAAAGTTCAAGTACACCCCAGAAAAATTTTGATTTGAATAAATAGAGTATGGGTATGAATAGTAATCTTGAATGGCTGCTGACTTTTTACTTTATCTACTTCTCCATTTATTGTGTAAATGTATAGATTAAAGGCCAAGTCCACCCCAGAGAAATGTTGATTTCAATAAATAGAGAAAAATCCAACTAACATAACGTTGAAAATTTCATCAAAATCGGATGTAAAATAAGAAAGTTATGACATTTTAAAGTTTCGCTTATTTTTCACAAAACAGTAATATGCACAACCCAGTGACATGCAAATGAGAGAGTCGATGATGTCCCTCACTCACTATTTCTTTTTTTATTGTTTGAATTATACAATATTTCATTTTTTACAAATTTGACAATAAGGACCAACTTCACTGAACCATATAGTATTAAACAATACTAATTCCACATGTTGAGATAGGAATCAATGGTTGTTCACTTGACAATGAAGAGAAAATTAGAATATTTCATACAATAAAATACAAAAGAAATAGTGACTGGATGACGTCATCAGTCTCATTTGAATACCGACCAGGATGTGCATATAACTGTTTTGTGAAATTAAGCGAAACTTCGAAATGCCATAACTTTCTTATTTTACATCCGATTTTGATGAAATTTTCAGTGTTATGCTCGTTGGATTAATCTCTTTTTATTTAAACCAACTTTTTGTTGGGGTGGACTTGTCCTTTAAGCATAAAAATGTGATATAGTTATTCTTGTTTTTTTTAAGATGTATTATTGTGCCATGTTTGTAGTTGTACACTTGATTGAGGTATTGTATCAATTTAGGATATGAATAATATATTTTATTTGAATCCACCTCTTTTAATCATGTTTATACAGTCATGAGTAGGGGACATGGGACAGGTGACAAGATTATATTGTTTTACAAATTTTAGTGTGCATTTATTTCAAAAGTAATAAATTTACATAAATTGTAATTCCTTTTGCTTCATCTCTTTGTTTAATTGCTTTCATTGAATCGGGAGGGGTGGGGTGTGGTTAAAATATGATTTGCCCCTCAGAACACACTTGTTTCCCTACTAAAGATATAGTAATTAATATTTGTAAAAAATTGTAGGATTATTTTTATGAACGCTAAATATTGTCCCATGAATTGTCAAATTGGGAAAATAATTGATTAAAAATGAAGATTTGAAGTAGCAATGGCGAGAAATGAAAAGGAAATTTCATAAAAAAATGAGAAAGATCCAGAGATTCTAAGATTCCAATGTATAAGGAATGATGAGAGAGAGAGGGGGGGGGGGCGAGGTGAATTAGAATTGGAAAAGGGAAAAGAAAAAGTATAAATGTGGAATCATTATCAAACAGAGATATAGAGAGATATATAGAGAATTGGAAAGATAAATTTCGTGAATGATAGTGGGCCAATCTCGGAGGGAGGGAGATAATGAAAGGGATGACGAGGATAAAGCAGTTTTTTTTTTTTGGGGGGGGGGGGTTCATTTGATGAGAGAGAGATAGAAAGAAAATGGCCAGGTGCTCAAAGATGTAAAAATATAAATGATGGATGACAGAGGTACGGATCAAGGGATAAAGATGCATGACCGTGTCCCAATTTAGGCACAAAGCTGTGATGAGTAGTGGCCCCTCGTGTGCACTCCTTGTATTTGGGCAATAAGTGGGATTTTTTTAAGTGGACACCCACTCCACTTGCCCCATCTCCAATTGCAAGTTTTGGGCAAGGAAAACCCCGCGTCTCTTTTTCCTAGCTAAAAAAAACCAAGCCATCTGATTAGACCTTTGTTCGGAATTGAGGAACATTTTTATTTCGGCCTATTTATTTGTTTATTTTCTCTGTCAATTATTTTCTTGACGAAATTGCCCCGTTGTGCTTCCAAATTTGTAACCCGCCCCAACTGCACAGGCAAGAGGGTTCCATGACACGCTTATAAAATACACAATTGAAATTATAAAGAAATGAAATAATGAACAAATCATTACAGGGATTATGCATGGTTGTCAATCGGTGTTCATGGTTTGGGGATGACTGACACAAAATTGTTCTCTGTGAAGAAGTTTTTTTTTAGTTTAAAGGGGTGGCTTTAGGAACTCATATTTTGATGGGGTAGACATGGTGTAAAGGGCAAAATTTATAAAAACTGCGAGCGAGCAAACATTTTGAATTTTTTATACAAAGTATAATTTTGTGATTGATGTTGATATGATATTTTATAACATATATCATATTTCACTCTTTCTTTTCCTTTCTTTTTTTCAGACCAAATTTTTCATGATAATGATACCTTTCTTTTTCCAACAAGACTACTATGAGAACTAGATTAATGATGCAAGCGCGAATTAAGCTCGAGCTGAGATTTTCGAAAAGAATGGGATGACCTCTTATATATCCATTTTGATGACTTTTTGATATTTCCCTTTTCTTTCCTCTTTTAAATTACAATTCGCATTTCTTTTGTATGTTCTCTAGGCCTAGTGCCTATTTTAGACCATGAACCTGAATAAAGAAAATTAACAAAAATGAGGCGATATTAAAAAGGATGGTGAAATAAACGAGGCAAGCCCCATATGCACTTGGTTGGGGGAAGGGTAAATTAAACTAGAATTATCGATGAAGGTGATTAATACCCCTGCCCTGGGCCTTTACTATGGCAACAGTTTCCAACACGTGGAAAAAAATGTCTTGCCCTGTGAGCAAGTCATGATAATTACTGATGAAGTAGTTTGAACCGCAAGATTTATGCCTAATTTTTGACATAATATATAGTGTTACCATGGCAACACGATTTTCGACACATGCTAAAAATATGTCCTGTACATCTTTACCTCGAGACCAATGTGTGAGCCAAATTTCATGAGAATTGGTTGGAAACTAATCAAGTAGTTGGAACTAATAGATTTTTACCTAATTTTGGGCCTGTAATATGTTGTAACCATGGCAACACGATTTCCGACACACACAAAATATGTCTCTTTCACACGTTTACCTCTAACTCAGCATGCTCAAAGTGTGAACCAAATTTTACGATAATTGGTTGAAAATCGATGAAGTAATTAAAACCGATTTTTTAAACAATTTTTTGTCATATCATTTGCCGTTACCATGGCAACATGATTTCTGACACACAAAATAGGTTTTGGAGCTAGGGGAAGCCCCGGGGGGGGGGGGGAGCAATCCAAATTCCAACACCAAGGCCAGCAACACCGGACTTGAAATCATCCAATGTGTGTACCAAATTTCTTGTTTAATCACATCTGAATTTAGCACAAAAGGGGCGATTCTAGACTGAAAGTCAAAGTTATTATCATTATTTTGGGAGGGAAGGGTGGTGGTGCTTGAAAAATATGCGACGTTGAAATAAATTATATTATTCTAAGGAAAATGTATAATCCTCAATTAAGCAAGCACATTAACTATTTTGCTTAGGCCTAGCTTTGCTTATAAAAATAAGGGAAATATTTACGATTATTATTTTTTTTAATATTGAAAGAATACATCATAGGCTATCCAATGACACAAAAATTATTTCGCAGGCCCAAGTAAAACTCAAAATATCATCAAATTACAAAGGGCATAATTATAAAAAATAATCGTAAAATTTCCCTTAAGTCACTTATTGCGGAAAGCTGCCGCTTATGTCTTGATTTTAATCACGACATAAATTTATGTCATTCAAATGGATTTATGTCATGATTTTATGTCGTGATTTAAGACATAAAGCTTTATGCAACGGATTTATGTCAATATTTGTGTTTATGTGATGATTTATGCTATATGACATTAATCGTGACATAAATCATGACATAAATCAATACATAAACTTTTATGCAACAGGGCCCAGAACATTTTGCCGCACTCAATCCAGGTGAAGTGTCGTAAATAAGTGTACAACACAAGGCAGGTTTATTTCCCGAATGCATGTCAAGTCAGGTAAAAAAATCATATTTCATTATCGGGGGCTACTTTTTTCTTTAACCTACTGCCTAAATCTGCAACACGGTAATCTTAAGCTACAACATTGCGGTGAATATGGATTTTCCAGGGCTATCTCAAGCATTTTGGGGACAAAATCGCCCTGAGCCCCTGTGAATTTTTCTCCCTGCATCGAGTTCTGCTTAGCACTGCACAAGTTATTGAATTGTATAGGCCTTGTGGAGCCGTGATATGTGCAAACGCCGGGATATGTGCAAACAACGGTATATGTGCAAAATTTCCCCGGGATTTGTGCAAACAACGGAATTTGTGCAAACGCCACGCCGGGAAATGTGCAAATCTGTCAAAATTTATCAACGGCATCTGTTCAAACGTGACGACGGGATATGTGCAAATGAACAATTTTCACGGGAAAAGTGCAAACCTCCGGGATATGTGCAAATTACTGTTTTTATCCATATTAAGGAAATTTCTCATGAAATGTTTCATAACATTACTGTTAAAATGAGAAACATGCGTGCATAAGGGAGAAGCTATAGCTAGTGTCATCGGCAATGAAACGCTTTTCAGAGAGGCAGGGGGGGGGGGCACCATGCAGGCTTATTGGACATTTGTTCTGGCGACAATTGCTCCGATGGAAATTCTAAACATTAAGCGAAACATAAAAGCTAACCTCCAAAACTAAATACACCCTAATCGTAATCATGATAATATTCTGAACCAAAAACTCTATCACAATCCTCACACTAATCCTATGCCTTCTAAGATATTAATTGTCGCAATTTTCGCAAGAGTATATATATATCGTGTCACCTTAAAGGGACATTTAGTACTGCTTCGAACACTGCATGGGGCAATTATTAAAGGGGGTGGGAGAGGCAAGCATGGTTTCCACTGATACACACATTAAACTTGATCTGTTGATTTCATTTCCAGATTTCATCAGAAGTTGTCGAATTTCTTAAAAATTTAATTATAAACCCAAAATGTCTTGATTACTATGCCATTTGATATTAATTTTTTATGAATCTATGAACATTCAAACAAGACATTGTTTCCTATCTCTTTTAACACACCCAAAGTGACGCCAGCTTGTGTAATATCAGCCACATGTGTAAAAACACTGTACCCACTAACGTATATAGAAATATTTCCCACACAATCATGTCATACTAGCGCACTTTACCAACAAGAGGCATTAATTTTGAACTATATACCCACAAATGCGATGCACTTTACTCTCTAAATGAAATATTTTAGGTTGCAATTCAAACACCTCGATTTTACAACGAATGTTCCATATGATATGAATGCAGGGGCTGCGATCCGGGGGGCAGGGGGTTCACAGTGCCCCCACTTTTTGAAGCACTAAACAGTTTTCCCTTTTAACCCAAGAACTTTGCCCCTTTCATCTTAGAAGGACCTGTTTTATGTGTTAAAGTGTGCCCCTTTACCTTTTTATAAATATAAGTGCCCATTCTCGTATCAGATAAGTTTCCATTCCTTAAAACCGCTCTTTTCATGCACTGTCATTGTCCGTTTTCCTTATTTCGCGTTCTTATCCCTTCTAAAAGTGCATATTTAAATAATAAAAATCATTTTAAAATGTTCCTCTCGCCCCTTTAACCCTATCTTGACCGGGGGGGGTGGGCCTCGGAGGCCCCCCTCCCCCTCCCCCTCCCCCTCAACGAGTCGCGCGATATTTTCGTCGCGCAAATTTTTTTGACCGCGCTGCTCGCTGACTTTTTGCTTTCAAGTCTTCCACACCTTTTGAGACAAATTTTGCGTCACCCGGGTACGCGGTTCCGAAGTTACGCAATATTACGTAAGTGCATCTCAGACCAAGAATTGCTCAAAAACGTGATTTCGTGTACAAAGTCAATGTAAATTGTGTTTTCAACCAAAAATCATAAATGTATGATTATTTTTAGTTTTGCACGCCTAAATGTATGTATTTTATGCTGTTTATGATCTTAGAAGAGTCCCCAACGAATTTCATTGAAAAAACAATGAAAAACAAAAGGTAAAAAAAACAAAGAAATTGCAAAAAAAAATATCATACATAGGAAATTGATCTGATATCACAATTTTTTCATGTACACTTGCTAAGAACATCACAAAGGGTTTCTATGCCAAAAATTAGAACATTTGGAGCTTTATTTACGGAGTTAGAGGAAAAAGTATGATTTTGCATACTAATTACGCATAAATTAGCATAATTACGTAATAACGATTTGCATGAAATAAATTACTATAGAATTTTGTAGATTATATCCCAGACAACATGCGTGCCAATTTTCGGTGCGATCGCGCGGTCGACGGCCGAGATCTCAAAGGGGGGTGGGGGGCCTGGGAGGTCCCCCTCCCCCGGCCATATGAATTCCAAAAATACCCCGACCTAGATAGGGTTAAGTTGCCCCTTTTCAGAGTGAAATTCTTCTTCTGTAGTGTGTACATTTTCACCTTTGATCAAGTGCCCCATATGAATATTCTGATAAATACCCCTTCTCGAATCTTCTGGTTTGTTCAAATGTCCAATTTGCTAATATAAGGTATATGTATTTGCAATTAGCGTCCTTTCTTTTATGCAGGGGAATCTGAGCAGAGGGAGAGGGGGGGGGGCACTTGCCCCCTTAAGAAATGGACCTCGTTCCATGGACTCCAAAAGTTTTCAATACCAAGAAAAAGAAAAGAAGAAAAGGAAAGAAAAGTGGTGAAATATGATAGTGTTCTCTATGTCAAAATCTATCACAAATGTTTTTTTTTGTCATTAAAAGTTTCAAAATTTTGCTCGCTCGCTCGCAGCTTAAAAGAAATTTTGCCCCACACGCCATGTTTGCCCCACTCAAACATTTTGCTCATTACCCTACTAGGGTACATTATGCTATCTTATTTAAAAAAAAAACAGTGCCCTTTTCAAAAGAGGAAGTGCCCTTTTTCGCTGTGCCCTCCCCTCCTCTATCAATTTTCTCTGCCGACCCATGCTGGTAGTCTCCTTTTCCAGTACCAATGCGACCTTACCCTACAAGATGAAGGTTATTAGTCTACTTTTTAATACTCAGTCTTGGCCATATATTCTTCCAAACAACAGGATTAACGCTATACCTGGACTAGCTAAGAGTAGTCTTTACTCAAAACCCGGTGGTTAAAAAGAGAAATAAACTTTACAATTTAAACCTCACCATCTTCTAAATCATTGCCATGTCATCAAGCATATGGATATAGAGTTATTATTTTCTCCAGACCCAGTCATTTGAAAAAAAAAATCAAGAATCTTCGAAACGTCAATCCCGTCATCTTCAATACTAAGAACCTGGGGTGGTATTCTGAAAACGTTCTTATCTTTGTTCTTATCTTTGTTCTTATCTCAATGAGATAAGAAGACGCTAATATCATTGCAAATCGGTATTCTGAAAATCTTCTTAACGCGTTCTTATCTCTGTAAGGACTGCCTCCTTCTTATCTTCAACACGCCCATTTTTAAGATATTACCAATCAAAATGCGCTTTATATTGGCAGTTTGACCAATAGAAGCGTTCCTCATGTGAAGAGAATAATGGGGGCTGCGCGTGCACTGTTTCTGGCGCATTGCGCGAAATAGGCATTTTATACGCAATGACTGATTATTATTTCGAGACACGTGCACAAAATAAAGAAAGAAAGAAAGAAAGAAAGGAAGAAAGAAAGAAAAAAGGTAAAGAAAGCAGTTACTAATAAAGAATAAAACAGGAAGAAAGTAAGTAGGTAAGTAAGAAGACAGAAAATGGTCATAATGAAGCAGAAATTTAAAAAAATGAAAGGATCAAAGCAGAAAACAATGAAAGAAAGAAAAGGTAAACGAAAGAAAGCAAGCAAAAAGAACTTATTAATAAAAGAAAATTAAAAAATCAAAAGAAATAAAAGAGGAAAGAATACAAGAAAGAAAAAGGAGGAATAAATAGAATAATCAATGATAAAATATTGAAGCAAAAATAAAGAAGGAAAAGGAAAAAAAATAGAGGAAAAAAAACGAAAAAGGACAAAATAGAAAGATTTAAAAGGATAAAATGAAGGAATAAAGAACCAAAAAAGTTAGAAAAACGAATGAAAGAAAGTAAAAAAAAAGCGAAAAGGAAGGAATAAAAATGTAAAAAAGTGAAGGAAGAGAGAAAAAAGGAAAATGAAACAAAGAAATAAAGAAAGAGAGAGAGAGAGAGAGAGAACCAACGAAAGAAAGAGATAAGAGAGAGAAGATAAAAGATGAAAGGAAAATTAAAGCAAAATTGAAAACTAAATAAAGATAAAAAGAAAGGTAAATTCAAAGAAGGAAAGACAAAGAAAGGGAAATTAAAAGGCAGGAAAAATGAAGAATGAATGAAAAAAATGAAGAAAGATTAATGGAAAGAATAAAGAAAAAGATTTTTTTTAATTAAGAAAGAGTAAATAAAGAACGAACGAAATAAGAATGAGCAAAAAACATAAATTAGAATAAAGAAAGAAGAAAGTAGGCCTAAATAAAGCACACATTTAGTTTCATAAAGCAGAAATAAAAAGAATGAAAGAAAGAATAAACGAACGAGCGAAAAAAAAAAAAAAAAAAAAAAAAAAAAAACATTATAAGAGAAAGAAAAAAAAAGAATGAGCGGAAAATGAATAATTAAGGGAAGGAGGAAAGAAAGAAAAAAATGGAACAAATAAGATGAATAAAGAAAGAAGAAAAAAAAACAAATATAAAGACGAAAGAAAAAGAATGAAGAAGTAAAAAGATTAGAAAAAATAAAGTAAAGGAAGAAAGGAAAATAAAAAACAGAAAGAGAGAGAAAATGGGAAAGAAAAAAAAATAGTAAAGAAAAAAAGAACAAAATCGAAAAGGGAAAATAAAAAAGGAAGAAAAATAAAGAACAAATAAAATAACGCATAAGAAAAATAAGGAAGAAGTTAAAAGATTCAAAAGAATAGAACAAAATATATAAATGAAGAATGAAAGAAAGGAAAAAAGACAAACAGATAGAAAGGAAGAAAAAGAGAAAATAAATAAATGAAAGAAAGAAAGACAGAACTAAAGGAAGAAAGAAAAAAAGGGATAGAAAAAAGAGACGGGCAAAATAAAGGGTAAATGAAAATAAGGGTGGGAGGAATAGGCCTACTTGTTACTACCAGCGGCCAACGCTTTTTAGCAAGAAAGAACGCGGACATCGTAAGATGTGATAACCCTCTAGCTATCCTAAATATTATCATAAATATCGTAAAAAGATAAGAAAGATAAAAGATAAGAACGTTTTCAGAATACCACTTATCTTTATTTTGTTCTTATCTTTTAGCGCGCTTTTGTATCATATGCGCGAATTATAAATTTACGCGCTCGGCATCGATGGAAAGCAAGATAAGAAAAAGATAAGAACAAAAGATAAGAAAAAGATAAAAACGTTTTCAGAATACCAATTTGAGAACGTGACGTAGATAAGAACAAAATTAAGATAAGAACGTTTTCAGAATACCGCCCCTGTAATGTAGCACATGGGTATACAGCGTAATTATACAGTGGGTGTACAGTGTAGTTTTTTTAATAAATGGATATTGAGTAAAGGCTATGCTATAGGTACTCGTGCTTTGTTATACTTATAGACTATTAGTTTGGAAGATGATGGGGTCTTACTATTTAAGTTTTTTTTTAATCACCAGGTTTGGAGTAAAGACTACACTCTATATCCATTTTTCCCACAGATATGAGACGGTGGGGTCGTCAAATTGAAGATCTCCTAATTTTTTTAATAACAGCGTCTGGGGTAAAGACTGTGCTCTTATATCCATGCTTTCTTACAAGGTCTTATTTTTTAAGATTATAACATTTTTTTTTTAACGGGTCTGGAGTAAAGACTACGATATGTATCCTTGCTTTATAACGGAGTCTTAGTCTTGGGTCTTAATTCTGAAGGTTTTTTAATCAAAGGTCTGGAGAAAAGACAACGCTTTATATTCATCTTTTTCACAGGAATGAGATTGTGGGGTCTTGAAAATTTGTTTAAATAAACGGGTCTGGAGAATTGAGAATACGTTATATACACGTTTTTTATAACAGAGTCTTAGTAGTGGAAGATGGCGGGGCTTAAATAGTTTTGAATTTGTTTAATCACCCGGTCTGGAGCAAAAACTACACTTTAAACCCAGTAACCACCGATAGCTCAGTTGGTAGAGCGGAGGACTGTAGATGATTGATGATTAACCTCACGATGTCGCTGGTTCGAATCCGGCTCGGTGGATGTGGTTTTTTTGGCGCAAATATTCACTACTGAATGACACGCGCCGTATAAGCTAAAACAACAACAACAACAAAAACAACTTATTCGATAGGAATTAGACGGTGAGGTATTAAATAAGATTTTTTTTGTTATTGATACAACAAGGTCTAGGGTAAAGACTACATTCTATATTCATTTCTACAAGGTCTTAATTTGGTAAACGGTGAGGTGTTGCAGTTTTTTTTAGTTATTTTTGAATGGCTATGCTCCTTGTGTATGCTTTAATACAGGATCTTAGTTCAGAAGGATCTTCAAATGATTAAATGACCGGGTCTGGAGCATTAAAAGACTACACTCTACATCCATGTTATTCCAAACGATAGTGGGTCTTCAATTTAAGGTTAGTGCCCCCCCCCCGCCGCCTCTCTGAAAAGCGTTTCATTGCCGATGTCATTGTAGCTTCTCCCTTATGCAGGCATGTTTCTCATTTTTAACAGTAATTTTATGACTGAAACATTTCATGAGAAATAGCCTTTATATGGATAAATGCAGTGATTTGCACAAATCCCGGAGGTTTGCACTTTTCCCGTGAAAATTGTTCATTTGCACATATCCCGTCGTCACGTTTGCACAGATGCCGTTGATAAATTTTGACAGATTTGCACATTTCCCGGCGTGGCGTTTGCACAAATTCCGTTGTTTGTACAAATCCCGGCGAAATTTTGCACATATACCGTTGTTTGCACATATCCCGGCGTTTGCACATATCACGGCTCCACAGGCCTCCTACGTAGACTTGATCGATCAATATCATGTGGTGGTTCCACAAGAGGAAAATATACAGGCCTACACAATGTTATTGTCAGAAAGATTAATGGACATCTCAATGGTAAACTACATGTAAAGAGGGGTTCACACATTCAGCACAAGTGGTCCTAGTCACTATCACGTAACGTAACATAATCTGAACGCAAAGTCATGTGGAATTAAGTTTGTCTGCAGGACCATCATACCAAGCATTTCACAAGGGGAGCAGCTTTCATCTCGGAATCCCTCAAGGTAGAGCTAATTATAGACGATGGGTCATTGCTCAAACACCTCGGATATGCAAGGAAGGACTACTGTATGTACATTTGTAACATCGCACATGCTGTCATGCTGCAATGAATGTTTTTTCCCCGAGGGTGATGGTTTATCAACAGACACGTCTTGTGTTGGACATAAACAAAGGAACTAGGGCCCATTGCATAAAAGTTACTATTATTAATAACTTTGCCATCCAGTGGTAACTTCCATGGTAACGCTGATCCTTTACCAATCAAAATCAAGGATTCCGTGCAAGTTCCCATTGGTTTGCAAAGATACCATTATGGTAACTTTTATGCAATGGGGCCCTGGGCTCTAATTAAGAATTCAAAGGGGTAGTTTTTTTATAGGGCACGTAAAGGAAAAGTGATGTACACTTCAGTGGGCATCCAATGCCAGTTAAAGAGGGCACCAATAGCAAAAATATACTTTTGAATGGGTTACAAGCACTCAATTACCATCGGGCACCAAGAAGTCAGGCAAATGGGCCCTTATTTTCGCCTTTAGTGTCTACAAATATTTGGAAGGGCGTCAAGGCCATTCTGAGGATATTGGAGGCCATGGGTGGCCTTGGGTTACTTTGAGGCCCTATTAAACTGTTGTTCTAATCACTGTAAGTTCTTATAAGAGCCAAGTAGTGACAGTGTCATAGTGAGTCAATTTATTTTGAGACAAAATCTTTAAAATCAAAGATTTAAAGTGTTCATCATGTTTTCATATGATCATCAATGGATAAAAAAAATGATATTGTTCAGGATACAAAGTAGACAAAGTCAGTGTAGACCAAGTGGCAAATTACCTTTCAACAATCAACAGCATCTGGGGCCCGTTTTACAAAAAGTTGCGATTGATACGATCAATCGCAAGTATAGAAAGCTAGCAAAGTCAATATATAAAATGCATGTTTGTTCAAAAATTTCTGCTAGATATGATGAATAATCATAAATTCATTGACTTCTTGACAATTTGGTGTGTTCTCCTTTGTTTGCAAAGGACATTTTGCAAATTTCCTGTTGAAAAAAATTATGACACTGATGGATTTCCATAGAGTTACCATTGATTGGATCAGTCGTAACTCTTTGTGAGACGGGGCCCTGCTGTCCATATCCTACATGATTTTCGAATTATAAAAGACATACTTTATAGAAAAGTTGTAGTATGGATGCTACCCCTGATATTACAAACTACTTAATACTGACTTAGGACCAGGACCCTCTGCACTGTGGAACAAGTCAGTGCTCTCACCACCCATCTTAAGATTTGGCAGGTAGAGCACTGGTCAGCCGTGATTGCAATTCATGCAAAATGCACCACTGACCAGTAAAAAATTATCTGGATTACCAAGTAAATAGGAGTTTTTCTTGAGAATTGGGTAATAGGCAAAATATGGTGAGAATTTACCATATTTGAACCTACGATAATCCTATAGTAGTTTAATCAATAAAATTAGAAATTATCATAATTTTTTTTACGTAGCACCATAACACCATTTGTAATTTGTTTCTTGCAACTTGTATTTTGAATTAGATAAAAATATGGTCAATGTTGGACTTTTGCACCGCTAGTACGTGTAACTTTTAAATTTCAGAGCCGTGACTTAGGACAATTGTCAATAAAAAAAAAACCCAGAAGTATGCAAGAACTACACACATGTACGCAACATAATATAACATGTATGTATCTATGGCCTATATTTCAAATGTTTTTTATTTCATCAAAAGAAAATAAACAAAACATGAATAATTTTTCTTAAAACAATACTCAACTCGAATATAATTCATTCATAAATCTAATAAAATTTAGATAATAATAATATGAGGCACCGATTGATCTACTTTGTCTATTCAATGGCGCACTATAAATTACCCCGACTTTAGCTCCAGCTGCTAAAGGCGCTTTGTGCATTCAAGGAATTAATTATGCCAGGTATACATTCACCTCACCTGGGCTGAGTGCAGCACAATGTGGGTGAATTTCTTTCTGAAGGAAAACACACTAATCGAACCCACGTCTCACTGATTGAAAGTCGAGTCGTAACCAGTAAGCCATGATGCCCCCACCCCCCTTCCCCCGATGACAACACCTAGATCCAATCTCTGAGTAAAGAACAAAAAAGAAGTATTTGAAGGCGAATTTCCTTTTGTGATCATTGTATACACAGTAACACCCCTCTTTACAAATGTCAAAATAGGATGCGGGGTGTAAATGCATCCCTTTCATGTGCTAAAATTGTGCCCCTTCAAACTTTTCAAGCTGTTTTGTAACTCACAGAAGAGTAGCAACACATTAAAGCATCAGAATGTTTGTAACTTGAATCTTTTTAATAGTGAAAGTAATAATACACAGGTTTGTTTGCTTTCTTAACCACTTAAAGCATCATCTGACAATATTATTGTGTACATAGTTTACTTATACTGTATGGTACATTTATCTGCGGAAGTTCCTCCAACAGTCTTGTACATGTAACACAGCTCGATTCATGAGAACAGAGTACATTGATTAAAACATTAGAGTAAACTTTCACTTTTTCTTTTAGCCAGACACTTGTTTTAAAGGTGTAACAATTTGGGGGTTAGTCAGCTGGGGCCCATTGCCACTTTTTGCCAGGCACTTTTTTTTTTTTGGGGGGGGGGGGTACTTTTCACAACTTACTGTCTACATCTGCAACATTGGAAAAGCTTTAACTTTGCAATGAATGGGGATTTCCAGGGCTTTTTAATTTTTTTTTTACAATGTTGATTCCAGGGCTTATTGAGCAATTCTGGGGTTAAATCGTCCCCAGCTACCATGTGATTTTTGTCTATGCCTATGGCATGAAGAGCTTCGCTTTAATAAGCACATCTCAAAATTCATATGCAAGTCCCTATTAACATATGTATCATTGGTTGAAAATCAAATTACAATTGTTTTCTGGAGTTGTGTTTGATCACAACTATTCATGTAACTGCAACGAGCCCCTAGTGCCACGAGGGCCCCTGGATGGTGGGAGTGTCCTAATAAGCCATTTGCTCTGGACCAACTCTTCACAAAAGGAATTTCTTATTTTCAATTGGATACATGTAGATCAACTCAATGAATTGTTTGATTTTTAAAAAGAACTTCTAAAAGCTTAATCTAGGACATTGTATTTTAATAAAGAAGCCACTGCACCTAGAGACCAGAAGACAAGACTTTCATAGGTTACATTAATTTACAAATTTTAAAAGTTTAACCCACTCATTCAATAAACAAGGTTATGATATAACCTTGTTCTCTGTTAAATCTCCATGTGTGGCTAAATAAGGGTGGCAATGTTTGGCTTATTTTCTCTTTTTCTTTGGGACAAATGCTTGATTTTTTAACACAGACAGTTTCCATAACACCTATTCATCATACAATTTGGCTCTTAAGTAAATTTGATTCTTTAAATTATTTTTTTCTTAATCAAAAATAGAGATTGAAAAATGAAAATTGTCTTGCCATATCAATTTCCACCAATAGAGGGCGTACACAAAAATATGCTTCAAATTCAAGTTTTTGAGCACTCTGGTGAATACACAAATTATTCCCAAGTTGCTAATGAAAAATAAATTGCAACTGTATGGAAATTAGTATTTTTGGTCACAATAGTCCTACCTGTAGATTCCCCACAGGCAGGTTGGTTGCAGTGAGCTAGTGGTTTAACCATTACATTGTCCTCTTTGAAATAACTGGCCATCATCTGACCCCTTGCTAAATACCCACTCATTCAATGAACAAACATGACTAAACTACTTGGTTGATAAATCTTTAAATGGAATATCAAGCATATTCTTCAAAACGCTGCGCGGAACTTCAATGTACAGAAAAGTTTCTGTGAAAAATCAATGCGGTTTATTTTTTTGTGGTTTGTTTTTTATTTGTAATTTTGAAGCTATGATCCTAAATTTGTGAAAAAAGGAAGTTCAAGAACAAAACCACAGATTTCCTGATTTTTAGAGCATTTTTCTGCACCCGCTTCTTAAATCTGAACTAATATCCACCGCATGCTCTGGAAATACATGTATGGTGTGGACACCGCAATTTTAGGGCAATTTTTTTTTAATTTTTCGCTTTCAGTGGGGATTTTTTGTGAGTGATACTGCCTATATGTGTTTGGTGGTGTTGCAGTGATCGACTCTGCTGGCACGGCATGTGAAATAAGTTGACATGTTCAATTTTGGGCAATTTTTATACTTTAAAACTAGCTATCAGGCGGCAATACAATGAAATGATTGAATTTTTCAAAAATTTGTATTCAACTGAGTTTTTATCAAAAAATTGGAAAAAAATCCTGAAAGTACCCATTCTGTTCAAATTTGATAAATTTCATCTCTCCTTTTCATAAGTTTCATACATCATGAGATACAAACAACAACATCAAATGAACACTTACTTTTTCTTCATTGTTACCAATTGTTTACTGTTCATTGAACAATTAACAACTGATAACAATGAAGAAACAATAAAGGCAATTGAATAATAAACAATGACATGTTAAATAGGGCCTAATGTTAAACATTAATATGAATTTGTAAACAAGCAAGACAAACTGCTATGCAAAACCATGTACCAAATCCTGAGAAAAAAGTATGGCTCTGGTAAAGTGAAAAATGGCACTCAAAGCAGCTCCCTAAATTTTTTTTTTTTAAAGATCTATGTTAGATCTAGAATTTTACTTTAGTTTTAAAAAATATATGACATCACTCAATTTTACACATGCACAGAAAGTCACACACCTAATGTCATTAATGACAATTTTGCAATAGGTCTACACCAAAATCAGACGATTCTTGTGGGAGTTTAATCATAACATAAAGCTGTTCATAAATAAGAGCGATTTTCATAAAGATGGTAAACTTTTCTTATGCACTATAGATCTAACACTCGATGAAGTACTAACAGTTAGATCTAACTTAATCACCAATTGGCACAACGTCAACAGTAATTTAGTAAGTAACACTCAGTCATTACAAAATGAAAAAGAAGTTTATGCCACAAACAGCCCCCCCCCCCGACACTTGTGTAAATTAAATGTAACTGGGAGTAGGACGACCATGGGCCATGTCAGACTCATAGCTGCAGCCAGGCCTCGCATGCTTGTGTGAGTGGGCCAGGACCAGAGCCAGGACCAGTCCCAGGCAGAAAGAGGGACGGGCAAGGACGGGGCCGCGATGACTGGCACTGTGTTGCTGCCTGTTGTTGCCTGCGCTCGCAGGGCTGAACTTTGGCTGAGCTGAGCTGATCGGCCTACGTCGCGTCGAGGCCAGCGCCAAGGCAATGATCAGCTCCATCATCTGCAAGTAAGTTTTCTTTTCCATATTTTACAAGAATAACTCAGGTTTTTGGGGTAAGAATACAACATGTTTGACCAAAAAGTAGGCACAAGTGAAATTACAAATTGAACTACATGAGAATCGGCAAAAAACACGACCGAAACTTACCCTTCCTCATTTGTGCTGTGCAGTTTCTGCTTAGCAATACACGGCCGCCATGTCAGATGCCCGGATTAATCACCGATCCCACTTTTGTCGATGACATCACTTTGTGTACAATCCAATTTTTAGTAAAAAGCCATGTAAATATCCAGGAAACAGAGCGAATGAATAAATCCGTCAATATTATTCCAAATACTTCTCATATACATGTATATCTACCGTTATGTATGCATTGTGTACATATAACTCCACCAACTGGATAATAAAAGACAATTTATCCACTCAATTCCATGGTAAATGTGGCTTCAAATGTCTTCTGCTACAGTAACCCGGAAGTGTGAATCAATCTGCACTGAAAGCTGCGCCTGGATTGGTCCATTCGTAATAGCGATGACCTGCTATGACCCAGCTGCTGTTGTTTTTCGTATTTGCAACGATCACCAATTTTATCCTGGGCAAATACACTGGTTTTTGACGGATTTTGGAAACCAATCTTCAGTATGTCACTTTCTGGGGTAAGATAAGATGCTTATATTTTTCAGTATAATTTTTACGTGATTATACAATTTAGAAAATGAGTAGGAATGTAGAACATGATTTTAGTTGAGATGACTTGAAAACCGGCGATTGTCAAAATACGGTTAACATTTTACACGCATTGCCAATACAAGTGTTGTGTATGTAATTCAATTGTGTGACTTTCATCATTGAATTCAGGACTTGAACAACAATACGCCCCCTATTAATTGAAAATTATAGGCCAAATCTAAAGTTATATGAAAGCTAAGTTGGTATGTCAGTTTACCAGAATTTAAACTAAGAAAAAGAGGAAGAACATGAATGAATTTATTATTATGGATGAGAAATGAAAAAGAAAATGAAGAAATTTCATCATATTCAATAATAATTTATAAAAGAAGTCAAGCATGCCAAGTTTAACCAACCTGCGGATAGCCGCTGATCCTCAAATATCGGGGGAAGAACAACATGAGATGAAAGAAGAAGAAGACCAGGAGGGGGAGGCCGGCCGAGCGTGCCGAGGAGGAGAATAGACAGCTGGCAGCCGTCTGTTTCGAGGAGTTTTTTAAACATTTTTTTATTTTTATTTCTCCTCGTACACAGACGGCTCGCTATCGTGCAGCCACCATTAGGGGGTTAACAATGCAAAATCCCCCCGACGTGGCTCATTGATTTTTGTCTTTATTTCATAAAAATATATAAAAATAACTGTACCAAAATAAAGAATATTATTCTGTTTTGGCCTGACAAGAAATGCACCAAAACAGGAAAAATAAACTTAAAAGGGGAAAAAACAGTGACTTACTTCGGCTGTCGTGCAACTTCACTTCCCTGTTTTATCTGACATTAATACATAAACATATGGCCATTGAGTCCCTGTATAGATCGGGCTAGAACTTTGGTGTCTGTATTTGGTGAGTGCCTGAGTGGAGCCAACGGAGTTCAGCGGAACAGCCAACATAACAGAGACTGGTCTAGGAGGAGAAGAACTTAATAATATAACTTAGATGAGAGCAGAGGAGGAGAATGAGTAGGACTTGGGTGAAATTATGAAGGGGAGGACAAGAGAAGAGAAAAAGAGATCAACAGATGAACTTATTTCTAAAGAGTAAAGGAGAAAACAGAAAGAAAAATTGGATGAATGTAGGCTTATACTCTATGAGGTTAGCCTAAATTTAAACGAAGAAAGAATGAAGGAAAGTGATGAGAGTGAGAAAAAGATCAAGACTAGAGTCTAGTTCTTTTGAGTAGGGTCTCGTTTTAATAGAAAAGGCATAGATATAGTAGGAGGATGATTAAAGATGAATAAGCAGGTCTATTAAACTGCCTCAAATAATAATGGAGCCCCCCCAAAAAAAAATGCTATTTTTAATTCATTTTTGGTATAACACTAGATCTCCTAGAATTTTAATCAAAGTGATGTTTTTAGGCTTATTGTAGTCACTACTTAATATTGATCACTTGATTTTTATTTTTTTTAAATGTGTTAGAATGTTTATAGAGGGCCTTTAATACAATTTAAATTAATACAGAGAGAATGGGCCTTAAATCAGTTTAAAAGAAAGTTCAAATGTATGTATGTGTTATTTGGATTGAATAATATTCCTAGAATCTGTTGCCGGAACTTACCCCCCCCCCCCCCATTCAAAAATTCAAGCAGATACTGTCACTGCATATTTAACTTTATATAAGCCTGTGCATTCTTTTCTTCTCTTTCTCCTCACAGACCTTATCCAACGTGGAAAATTTCTCTCCCCATGTAATCCGACAGATAGTGAAGGAGATTGCAGATCTGAAGTTGTCTCCGCCTGAAGGCATCAAGGTGTTTCCTAGTGATGAAGACATCACTGACATTCATGCTGTTATTGAAGGACCATGTAAGCTATAGTATTCTAATTTAATTTTCCTCACCCCCCCCCCCCCCCCTCTTTCTCCTTTCCCCTTCTTTATCAGTTCACATACAAGCATTAAAGTTCAATTCCTTTCTAGGGGATTTTTTTTTTTAAGGGTTGGGCAAGGCCACACTTCTATTGGGCACTTTTCTATAAATTGCAAATGGGGAAATGGAAACGGTCACAAGATATGTCCACGGCCAATATGTGGAGCATCCATGCCTCTCGAAAGGGCATCGAATGGCTTATGATATGTTTTGTTTTTAATATTGTTCATATGGATTTTAAAAAACAGCAATGAAGAAATAAAAACGATCGAATTCCTGCAGACACAAGATATCTGTGACTGAAAAATCATTATTCAATTAATCTTTTGGGGGAGGTTAATGTAATACTAGAATATGGAATAAAATTGGAATATAGATAGCGTTCGTGATCACTTTATTTTTCACATTTGTTAAGCACTAAATAATGATTTTAGGGTGTATTTTTATTCAGGGCTTCATTCTTACAACATACCATAGACACATGTTATTTACAAATGGCAATTTGCAGCTTAGATGTTCTAGAAGTCAAAACAATGTTAACCAATGCCTTTTAGTGGATTGATTTTGTTGTTTGATGGTGCATCCACAAGCTTGTATCCTGTATGCCATTTCCTGGATTGACTTGATTTAAAGACATCATTGATATTCTGTATTAATGGCTTGCAGCTGGAACACCCTATAGATGCAGCTGGCCAGTATCAAATCAAGGTGGTGTCAGACTGTCAGGCAAAGACTTGGATTGAATTGATCTAAAGACGCCATCGATATGAATAATGATATTCTGTAATCTGTATGAATGCCTTGATGCTAGGTCTATTGAAAATCAGTTTTAAATTAAACTTATGTTAATAATAGTCAAAGACTGAGATTGAATTGATTTAAAGACATCATTGATATTAAACATTAACACCATGCAGCTGGAACACCCTATGCAGCTGGGCAGTTTCGAATCAAGCTGGTGTTAGGAAAAGACTTCCCCAAAGCTCCTCCTAAAGGCTTCTTCCTCACCAAGGTGTTCCATCCCAACGTAGCCAGCAACGGAGAGATCTGTGTCAACACACTCAAGAGAGACTGGAAGGCTGATATGGGTATCAAACATCTACTATTGGTAAGATTCGGTCAAAGACTACTCAAGGCTGAAAATAATATGATTTGATGTACAGATAGAGTAAAATCAGACATACCCTACTTACAGTACCATTCAATGCACTGAAAGTTTCATTAAAATTGGACTTAGAATAACAAAGTTATGACATGTAAAATGAGATCATAAAAAGCACTGAAAAAAAATGGATGAGGACTTTATAACAAAGTTGTGACATTTCATAACTTTGCATTATTTTAGTGAAATCGTTCTATTTGTATATAATGAGCGACCTGATGATGTCGTCTCCCCACATTTTTTTTTAAATATATATACATGTACATATGTAAAATGCAGGGAATAATTTTTCTTTTATTACATCACAATTTGCTATGTATTTATTGTAGGCTATGACTGCTATTAAAGTCTATTTTGTATATTTAGCAAGTTTTTACATAGGACTGTACATAATGGTGATGCAATATTTTTGTCTATGACCAAAACTGCTAGTGAAATTTAAGAATTAAAATTATGATGATGGTGATGATGATGATGGTGGTGGTGGTGATAATAGTAGTGGTGATGGTGGTGGTGATGATGATGACGATGATGGTGGTGATGATGGTGGTGGTGGTGGTGATGATGATGACGATGATGGTGCCATGGTGGTGATGGTAATATGATGATAATAATGATGGTAAAGATGATGATTGTGGTGATGATGGTGATAAATTATCAATATTTTCCATTTTATGAATCGCAAAAAATTAGGGACTCATGCATTTATTTTACCTGAAGAAGGTTGACTTATGCAGAGTATACATGTACTTCGTCAAAAACTCATGCTTTATTCTTAATACATTTATCTCTTTTCTTCCAGACGATCAAATGCCTACTAATCTACCCCAACCCCGAGTCAGCGTTAAACGAAGAGGCGGGCAAGCTGCTTCTAGAACAGTATGACACGTACTTCTCACGAGCCAAGATGATGACCGAGATCCACGCCCAGCCGCACCGCACCTCCAAAGAATCGCGGGAGAATGAGGATTCAAATCCCTCCACGTCGGGCATTAATTCACAGCACGGACCAGCCGCAAAGAAGCATGCGGGTGACAAGAAGGTGGCTTTAGCGGAGAAGAAGAAAAAAGACAAAAAGAGGACATTGAAGAGATTATGATGTATGCCAAATTGAAATCGCCAATTTCCCAGAAAATTTTTAACTTATCTTTTTTTTTTCTTGTACAGTGTGTATACATACAGAAGACCCTATCTTACTAATACTATGTGAATTTTCAATCTATGAAATTGTTCAATTTTTAAACACTTTTAAGCACAAACAGGAAAGCCTGAAATCATTCCTCAGAGGGGAAATTGATCTTCTAATAATCCATTTTGGTTGTAATTCAGTTCTCTCCAAAGACAGGTGCTATAAGCTCAACATACTTTTCTTGATTTTGATACCATCTCGAGAGATAATTGCTAATCATTCAACATGGTTGGATATAATTATGATGTTAAATACCTCTGTAGGCTCCATAACAGAAAGCTGATAATTGATATAACATTTTTTGTGATTGATTGCGTATTTGCATTGACCCCAATGTAAAATTAATAAAAAAATAATAATAATAAACTCCTCAAACAAAGTTTGGAAATCTGAGTTTGGCCATTAATTTCTCCCAATTTCCAATTTTGCACAATGCATATTTGATATCATTCAAAAGATCATTTAATTCTCTTTGAAATGATACCCATGGAATCAAATACACCTCTGCACAAGCAAACACATAACAAACAAACAAACATGCATGGGCCATGGGTATTTCAAACCATGACTCAAACCATGTTATCTCACATATCTCCATGTTAATGTTGATGTTAGGGTGCACGAAAACAAAAGAAACCGCTGAGAAGCTCACTCATCACCACAGAAAAAAGAGCAGTGACTTTCAATATTGTCATTTTGCAACTTTTGAATTTTGACCTTGCCCCACATTTCAAGGCACTGCACCTCCATGTGAACCATAATCATATCATGTAGGGTATCATTTTATAGTTAATTAAATGATCTTTTCATTGGTATCAATCACACATTAATATTCACTAAAACCGAGGAGGGATTATCGATCAAAGTCAGATTTCCAAACTTTTTTTTTAGTTTAGTAAAATCAGTCACTAAGTTTTGTGTCACATTACCCCCTGGGCCCATATCCATGGAAGTCGTCATTATTGGTCACAAGTTACAAGGTACCGTTATAAGCTACGGAAATATTGCAATTTGATCAACGGAGAGCAACTTTGTCAGAAAATTATGGCATTTTGTTTTAGGTGAAGTTTTATAAAAAGTTCCCTCTATTGGTTGTAAAACTCTGGGATACATGATATTATTGAAAAAGTTAATCTTATTTTTTTTAAATTATTATTAACAAGAAGAAATTCATGCTGATTGAAGTTATATAGGTTGTCAGACCTGTTGATCGCCAAAAGGGCATTGCTGATCGCACAATTGAAATTAAGACCAAGTGAGGAGGGTGATGAAAATGTTTGAGTGTCATTGTATTGTTTCGTTGATTGTATTTATTTATAATCCCACTTTATAGTCATTTGTACAAGGGATTTCATTAAACACAGAACAACTCGGAGGATGCTGAATGCACCAAGGGGATGTCGCAAGTTAAATTTTCGGTTCCAAAATCAATTATAAATCCTGCAATTATTGCAAATTTTAAATTGATTGCTAGCCTGTTTGTTGCAACCGATGTTTCCTCTTAGAAGGAAACTACCCAAATTCCGGGTAATCCGGATCATTTTCAGGTAATGAAAAATTCCAGGTATTCTGGGTAATCTGAAAATTACAATTAAACGTTGCAACTTTTAATATTCATGTTATATTTAAAGAATTGTTGACCTCAATACGTAGCTCAAAATTTTCCGCTCAAGCTCCGCGCTCGCACTTCGTAATTTTGTTCCTATTTTTAAAGAGGGCGTGAACAAAAAAAATGTTAAATTCCCTGATTTTGGTCACTTGGACCAAATTTAGGCTCGCTGTATTATTGCCTGATTTTTGTTAAAAATCAAACTTTAAAATTCCAGGAAATGTCTGCGAATTTCGGGAAATTTGGGATTCAGTGGAAACACTGGTTGCAACAGAAAGTATGAATTAATTTTCTTTTGTTGAATTGTTGTACTCTGTCAATTGCAAACTTGCAAAGTTCTGGTATTTCCAACCAAACTTTCTGGCATCATTCCCCTTTGCAACACTACATATAGGTCGAGAAAATTCTTCCATTTGCACGGTACATGTACAGATAACTCTGCCTATAAAATCAAACAAATTTCTCTGGTCCCAAGAGAATCAACTTGAACAGACTCCTGCATGACAGTTTTTTATTTTTTTATTTAACTTGCATTTAATGAATGATGAAATGAATACTTCTGATTTAATGATTTACAAATATGACCCCCTGGGGGCCGTTTCATGAAGCTGTTTGTAAGTTACGAGCAACTTTAAGAACGACTGGTAATCCTTGCTTACGCGCTAAACCTTCACCAATGAACATTTTGGTGTATACCATCTACCACAAGGGTCACCAGTCGCTCTTAACTTACGAACAGCTTTATGAAACGCTCACCTGGCCGTGGAAATCATTCATGTAAATGTGCACCATCTCCAGATTCACACTACCAGGGCCCTGTCTCCTGGCTATGGAATCATGTTGTGACAAATTTAGATTAAACATTGTTTTCAAATAATACTGGTGCAAGGTCAGGGATTGAAGTCACAACAAGTACATCTCAAGAAGGTAACTTAAAACTCATATATGATCTTAAGTTATCTCCAAACCCCATGATAATAACATATCTTATTCTAATCAAATATATAGTTGTATATTTTGATCTTACCTTTGTGATGTTCTTATTGGTAGGTGCACATTTGTATAAATGTCTGGAAACTACATTGTTATTAACATTGTGATTTACTTTACATGTAAATTACATTGTAATTCATTTATTTTTCATCATAAACACAACTTTTTGTTGAGCTCAAGCCAGTTTACAAAACCAAACATACTTTTTAGAGAACAGCTTCTTAGGAAACATTTGATGTAAGTGTAGATAATCATCACGGAAGCCTTCAAGAATTTCAATGGACATACATATTGGGAATTCTGAGCACCATTTTATGAAGCTAGTAAGTTGTTCAACAAGTAAAGGGCAATATGGCCAATATTATCCGATTTTTTTTTTTTTTTACATTTTCTGATAGATTATTGAGAACTCATTCTGGTTATGTCTTCGAAATTACCATAATTACTGTATTTTTGCAGAAATTTGATAATAATAAAAGTTTAAATTGCCCCTAAATGCCAATTTTGGCCATTGGAAGGGCAATATCGAGCACGCCCTTATTCCACTCCTAAAAATATGCACATGTTGGCTGCAGAAAGGGCAATTTAAACTGGTATCGTTTCTTTTGCAATCAATATTGTCATATTGCCCTTATACTTGCCCAACGAAGAGTTAGCACTGACAAGCTGTCATTGTCTGACAGTAACCATGGTTACTTGGTAACAGATAGAGACCAGTGCTTTTCAGCCAACCAAAACATGAAATTTCACTGATTATGTCAGCTAGTGTGGACACTTCATGAAATGGTGACCTCTCCAGTGGTCTGGGATATTTTTAGTCATTCAAAATATTTTTTTTTATTATTTTGGCAGGAACTACAAGGAAGCGACTGACCACAACCCTCCAAAGCAAACTTTTCAAGCTAAATATGAGAAGAAAAAAAATCCCTGACTTTACCTCCCATTTCTTTTGAAAATCATTTGCATGTCTGGAGAAAAATTGACATCTTTATGTGTCTACATGTATGTGCATTTTTAAGATGAAATCTCACCCTCCAGTATTCTACATGTGTATATCACTAATTGTAAAGTTGTACATAAACGAGAGAGCCCGGGGGGGCCAGTCAAATATATTGCTGTACACACGCGTGACCAAGGAATTTCCAAACACCCCCTAAACGAGTTTTTCTCTGTGTGCAAAATAACCCCCTAAACAAGTTTTTCGCGGGCTTTATTTACACATTTCGGCCCCTAAACAAGTTGTCCCCAAAATATGACCTCGGGGAAAAAGCTTGGGGGGAAAACATACCCTAAACACGTTTGGCTAGTCTTAAAAAAAAAAGCTTTGGGGAAAAAACATACCCTAAATACGTTTGACCCCGCGATTGACCATTGACCAGTCTTTCAAAACCACCCTTTTTCTTGAAAATCAGCGTTTTTGATACCCTTAACGAGTCCACGCGCGGACCGCGTCCAAAACTGAAAAAACACCCCTTTAAACGCGTTTTTTTGGTCACATGTGTGTACAGCAATATATTTGACTGGCCCCCCCGGGCGAGAGAGAGACTACACTCCTAACCATTGCATACTGATTATGTCGTGTTTCATGTATTGTGCGTGTTAATTGATGCAATATTGTTACTGGTATTTGTGATGCTATGAAATAAAGCATTTTTTATGACATGGTACATACGGTCTTTTAATGTTGTTTTTGTGTACAGAGTGAAATGAAAGCATCTTTGTCTCATGACCACATGGCCACATGTACACATGCGTGACGAAATTATTTCCAAACACCCTAAACGAGTTTTTCTATGTGTGCAAAATAACCCCCTAAACAAGTTTTTCGCAGGCTTTATTTACACATTTTGGCCCCAAAACAAGTTTTCGCCAGAATATGACCTCGGGGGGAAAAAGCTAGGGAAAAAAACATACCCTAAACATGTTTGGCTAGTCTTTATAAAAAAAAAAGCTTTGGAAAACAAACATACCCTAAATACATTTGACCATTGACCAGTCTTTCAAAACCACCCTTTCTTTGAAAGTCAGTGTTTTTTATACCCTTAACAAGTCCACGCGCGTGCGCGGCCCGCGTCCAAACTGAAAAAACACCCCTTTAAACATGTTTTTGGGGTCACGCATGCATGTGTACAGCAATATATTTGACTGGCCCCCCCCCCCTGGGACACCACGCAATGGCCGGGATTTGAACCCACAAACTTCTGTTTCAAAGTTAGGGGAGACTAATCCACTGGGCCACGCAATGCTCCACCCAATTTACAACCTCGGTGTGCTTCACAAAAAATTTATAAACTGTCTTGCTTCCCAGATGGCTGGAATTTATGGTATGGTAATAAAGAGTGGGAATCTCATTTTTTACCGGTAGTTAAATAATATACAAATAATGAATGTTTATGATCATTCATTTCATCTTTCACCGAATGAAGTATGCTGTCCATTGCACAAATGAAAAGAACATTCATTATTTGGTTTATATAACACTTAAAAATAGATTCTTTTTCATATGAAATTCATGAATTTCGATGGAAAATATTCTCATGCAGTGCAGTACGAGCTCGGTCTTAAATTATCGCGTACATACAACATGCGCGCTGCAGCCTTGGTGCCTGCGTGCAATTGACAAAATCGTATGGATCCAAAATTGCATGATGAATGGATCCAAAATTGCAGTTGATGTCATTGTAAAATTGGCTGAATGATCGATATCGAACAACCAATCAAATGACAAGGATCTATCTAGGTGTCATATAAAATAAAACTGTTCAACTATTATGATAATAAGTTCAATCTTTTCAAAAGAACATACTTCTGCCATCATGAAATGTACTAGTAGTTGGGGGTCATCAAACGTGCATGCAATTCTCAACCATACAAACCTAATTTGGAGGAAGGAATATGAATTTTTGACTACTCTGACCTCTTGTTTGATGGTTATCACTAGGGTATGATAGCTTTTTTATTTCATAAGCACACTTAAATAAATTATTAATGCAGGAAGCATCATCCTGTAATCTCTTATAATTCTTTCTCCCTCTATTCACAACACTTCCCTTCCCTATCACCCCCCCCTCCCCAGTTCCCGTCTCTCAGCACACACAAAGTTGTATAGTAAACAAAACAATACTCAATACACAATAGTAATTCAGATTTGTTCTCAAGGTTTTATATATAACATTGATCAGCAAATTAAATACCTCAGAATAAGATTATTTTTGCATGATATGTTGATAAAAAGAAATATAAATCCTGAAAAGAAACCCTTCTTTAGTTTCCCTCTGCCCCCCCCCTCTCTCTCTCTCTCTCTCATCCTTTCTCTCTCTACCTCTCTCTTTATCTTTTTATTATCCAAATATACGTGTACCTTCTCCATATTATTTGCTAATCCACTATTGCTATAAATGTAATCTCAATTCCATTTGGCAAGACCAATTGTTTGTTTCAAAATTTCAATTCTGAAAGATACATGTACATAATATTCTAATTTGCTATAATTGAAAAAAATTACACTTCCTTTGATTAATACTTGTTCACAACACCATCTAAACTGAATGCATGTGCTGCCCTGAAGGCAAAAAAATTGTAATTATTAAAATATGAAGTACATACACTGAATAAATGGGGACATATAAAAAACATGAATACAGAGGGCCTTGACAATGAATAAAAAAACACATCATCCATTGTTTCAAATAGCACATGCATAATAATTTCCAAACATTTCGTCCATTGCTAACTTTGACAGATTTCTAAAGGTTCCTAAAGTTTTTGAAATGTTGTCATAACTTGGTAAGTATATAGACCTAGTTCATGAAACTTAGACATAAGGCTAATAGTGTATCACTGAACATCCTGCCCAAGTTTCAAGTCACATGACCAAGGTCAAAGGTCACTTAGGGTCGACGAACTTTGACCATTTTGGGGGTATTTGTGGAGTTGTCATCATAACTTCGAAAATTTATGGATCTAGTTCATGAAACTTAAGACATGAGAGCAAATTAAGTATCCCTGAATATCCTGTGCAAGTTTCAGGTCACATGATCAAGGTCAAAGGTCATTTAGGGTCAACGAACTTTGATAATGTTGGGGGTATTTGTGAAATCTTCATCATAACTTTAAAGGTTTATGGATCTAGTTCATGAAACTTGGACATAAGAGTAACCATGTATCCCTGAATATCCTGTCGTGTTTCAGGTCACATGACCAAGATCAAAAGTCATTTAAGGTTAATGAACTATGGCTGTGTTGGGGTACAGTGTTTGTTGAATTGGCATCATAACTTAGAAAGTTTATGGATCTACACATGTAGTTCATGAAACATAGACAAAATGGTAATCAAGTATGTTTTGCACATGTCTTAGGTCACATGATCATGGTCAAAAGTCATGTTGGGTCAATGGACATAGTATTTTTTATCATACGAGTGTTTTCTTTTGAGAATAATTATTCAATATCTGTTTTCAAAGTCAGTACTGCTGCAATATTGAATCGCGTGATGCAGGCGAGATGTTCCACTTGTTTTTATGAGTGGAAGTGCCAATTAGCATGGTTACCATGAATGCAAAGTACTCATTATTTTGATCATCAAAGAAACAAGGTGGTTCAAGAACCACTAGTCTCACCTTATTTTGCAATCAATAAAATATGCAATATTACCTTCTGACCCCTAGATGACCTTTGACATTAACATCCTCATGAACACAAGTGTGGTATTACCAAATGACTATTTGTACCACGTGTGACCATAATTGATGCGAAATAGAGAAATGAGAGCAAGTTTCACCAAATCTTCGAAAAAGGATAGACATGACATCATATCATTTGACCTTTTGACCCCTAGATGACCTTTAAACTATCATCCTCATGGACCCACATGTGGTATTACCCAAGGATCATATGTACCAAGTATGGACATATTTGATGCAGAAATAAAGAAATGAGAGGAAGTCAAACACAAACTTGACCTTTTGACCCCAAAATTCTAATGGGCTCACATGTGGTATTACCCAAGGATCATAACTTAAATGGAAGCAGAGGTGATTTGCCAATGATCCCCCCCCCCCCCCTTCTCCAGGTAAATGTAGAAAAACAAAATCAACACTTGTAAATTGGAAACATCCATAATATATTACCATTTGATAAAACTTGAACACAAACATTTTACTTTGGATGATCAGTCCCTATGCAATATTTTATTTTATTTTGTTGAGTTCAGTGATTCTGGATGTGCATTCATTATAAACTACTAACTTAATACATTGTTATACTGTATGAGGGAACTCTAGCATATGTTGGTATGTACATGATTATTATAATGAAAAATAAATATCATGGGTTATTTTTTCACCAAGTAATATATATTCTAAGAGATTTGCACACCTATACACTATATTAAACGATAAAGTGACATTTTTAAAATACTACACATTACTTCTTATAACAATTTACATGACCAATCTGGTAGCAGAAGATATGTCTCTACCAATTACTTAATAATAGTAATACTAGGCATTTATAAAGCCCAATCTATCTGGAAATAATTATGAGACGCATTGTTATTATTACCCGGTCTTTAGCTCAAACTGCCTTCCAGTGCTCAGTGCATTCAAGGAATTAATCCCACCGGGTCCCCATTCACCTCACCTGGGTCTAGTGCAGCACAATGTGGGTAAATTTCTTGCTGACAGAAAACACGCCATGGCTGGGATTCAAACCCCCGTCCTTCCGATTAAAAGACAAGATTTATAACCACTAGACCACGACTCCAACACTTCATATGTTATTTTATATGACATGTTTAGTACTCCCATACATGTAACAGCCGTGGAGGAATAATAATTTATTTTATACATCCAATACACTCTAACTCAAATACATAGAAGAAAAAAACCCGCATGTGTACAGAGATTGGCACTATTGAGATACTCATTACCTAAAACCAGTACAGTACTCCATATGTGAATAAAAAATATAAAAACCTGATCAAAGTTAGGATAAAAGAGATGTCACTAAGTGCAAGTAAATGTACACGTTCCTAGATAAGCAGTAGAATTATATAATTCACAATAAAACTAAGAACATCATAAAGGAAAGTAAAGATAAGGTATATATATGTTCATGTAAATACTTGAATTGCATGCTCTCTGTTAAAATACCATTCCACATTCTGTTGATTAGTTGTTGTTTTTTCTAAAAATAACAAAAAATGAAAATAAATCTTTTCTTCTATCATATTGCTTCTTGTGAGTAAATGAAAGTTTCTTGTGATGGATGATAAATGAATTGAAGGTTATACCATAATTTTATCAAAATCTTGATTTGCATAAAGAAAATATTGCTATTAAAAGGAATCGCAAAGTAAACTAGATGGATTCTCGACTGCACACAGTCAAAATAAATGCCTCTGCTGTTGCCAAATCAAAAACACATTTACACACCAACTTCTCAGATTTAAAATAATGACCTTTGTCACCTTTGATGACCCCTAAAATTGAATCAGATCATCGTCCGGCTAATGTCCATACATGAACCAAGTTTGAAGTTAATCTCTTAAATGGTTGTTCAATTATCACAAGAACAAGATATTTCAATGTTGTCTAATGACCTCTGTAACCTTTCCACATTTGACCTTGATAACCCCTCCCCCCCCAAAAAAAAAGAAAATCAGTTCATTGTCACTCCTATATGTAAAACAGTTCTTTTGTTATCAGAAGAATGAAAATGGGAGCGATGCTCACCAGGTAGACAACCAGTAAACATAATGCCTCCGGTGGGCAGAAAAATATAAATAATACCACAGCAAAGTTAACTTTTAGATGCTACAATATACGGCAGATACTTCACTGTGTCTTATAATGCCAGATCATGTCGCTACATGACTTTGTACCAATGATCAATACAGCATCCCTACCTGTAATAGCTGAACTGGGGTCTGTTGCAGAAAGAGTTGCGTTTATTAAAACGCAAGTCAATAAATCAAAACAAGTCCCAAATGCGCGCTGTTGATGGGTTGAAAATCAAGTTGCACATGATTTTTAGAGTTGCGATTGATTGCAACTCTTTCTGCAACGGGCCTCTGATAAAGATAATAACCATTGTATGCATAATAATTAAACACATGCAGATAAATAACTTGATCAAGGCACACACACAAATAAATCCCAATGCTCAGGATGTTTTTGTAGTACATTGCAGGTAGAGATCCCACTGAAACAGGAGCTGAAGTTCCGAGGAACGTTTCATGAAAATTTTCTGCATTGGCGAATTTCAGTCAGTCTCTGACATTTACCACAGTGATAGTCAGACACCTGCACATCTTGGCCAATCAGAACCAAAGAAAGTTATCAGATCTTGTCATCAGACAAAAGTTGTTGAACCCCCGACCCCCTCGGTGGTATGATTTCCATGTCAAACAAACTATCATTGAGAAAATTGCATTGGTTGAACATCACCACTAGCATCGGTCTTTCACACTGAATGTGAGGTTTATTTTTGTTTTCAAACAAATTGGGAGACTTCATAGATGGGGCAAGAAGGAGAAAATGAAAATTAGCAGTAGTGACATAGTGTGCAAGCACAGACTCAAATTTTATACTTAACCAACGATACCATGTTTGATCACTAGACTCCAAACTCTCTGGCCCGTATTTTGAAGTCAGGTTTAACTTAGACCCTGGTCTAACTCTGTGCTAAAATTATGGGGAGCCAAAAATTAAAAAGTTCTGTTCATCATGTATATTTCTTACGTTTACTATTTTCTTTCCTTTTGCTTTCATAATGTGGAAAAATACTTCAGTTATCATTCCCAGACAATTATGAACAATTTGGGTGTCATATGAGTTAATAAAATGGATGTGTACTGTTAGGAATTGGTGCCCGAATTGGCTCTCCCTACTTAAACCACAACTTTAAACCAGGGTTTGATTTAAATGCTAGTTCAGAATACGGGCTATAGTCTGTGTCCAAAAAAAAATCCTAACACAGCCAAAGTATTAACAAGTGAATCTAGACCCAATTCTTCAGACTCGGCATTATGCACTACGAGAACCAAAAGTCTGCGTCTGCAGACTATGGTAAGAAAGGGTTGACAATCATACATTAGTTAAATCAAAGAATTACCATCATAATTAATTTTGGTATGGGTATGATTCAGGTATAATATAACTGTAAAATTGTGAAGGAAGTTGTTTTGTGAGTTTCTTTTGTCTCTAGCTAGATTTCAACTTAATAGAAATTTAGATTGACACTATCTTGACTATTTTTGTTGGGAGTCTACAATTCCCCTATGCCGCATACAGGAACCCCCTATCAATCCTGTAACAGTTTGTTAGCATTCGGTTATAATAAATACTTCACATGAACACAACCATAGCAAATGTTTGCAAGATCAACTGAGAAAGCCCCTTACAGTAGATCGATATTATGCATTCCAATAAATAGTTCTCTATCCTGGGAAGAATTCATGATGAAGCCATAGCTGGATCAGGACACACGGCTTTATACGCAGTAAAGAAGTCTGTGAAATCAACATATGGATCAATCATTCCATTCTCATCTACCTTTGCCTTGGTTTCATCATGCCTGTTGAAATCAAAGACTCTCTGAGATTCCTCTGTACTGCTTTGGTTGGTAGAGTCTGTACTGCTCGACATGCGAGTATTCTCTGTTTCCCCGCCTTTATCTTCCTCTTCCTCGCCTTCATTGGACGGAGGGCGGGGTGTGTGCTGCATGTCGTCCCCAAAGTACGGCTGGGGAATCCCCGGCTGCGGGGTCAGGTCACCGACAAACTGTCCTAAAGGAGAGCGCTGCTGATTTATGGGGGACACATTGTTGTTGTCAACCTCGACGTACAGAGGCGTCATCATGGAAAGTGAGCTCTGAGAGTCTGTGCGGGTTCTGTTGGCGGATGTGATCGTGAGTCTTGGAGGTTGTGACCCACCCTGTGGTATCGGGGTCGAGAACGGTATTGGCGCAGGATTGTAAGGGGCTGCTCCACAAGGGCTTGACATGCGACTTCCCAGAGGAAAATTGAAGTTGCGGACAATGAGAGTGATGTCGTCTCGCTTCTGGCAGTTGGCCATGCGGCCCCCTTCCGAGAGGTAGGTGTCATGATGTTTCCGGACTACTTTGTCAACAACAGCTTGCGCAACACCGCTCAAGGTCGCCTGAACCTCAAACTCGGACATGGCCATGAAAGCTAGGTCCAGGTTGGCTTGAGAGGTGTCCGTAGCTTCAATTAGTGACTGACTGAGACCGTTTGAGTACATCATCAAGAATCCAGTCATGTTGCTGACATCTAATCCACCTATAATATCTGGTTCAGCTAGAATTGGTTCACTTGAAGCTTGGCTGTAAAGGAAGATAAAAAAAGCAGCTTATAATTCAATGTTGATTAGTTTTGAAAAGAAACGAATCTAGGTTTGGTAATGCAATAATGTACATTTCATCATTATGCAATAAATTCTATTAACCTTGTAAGACCTTCACCTATGTCCTTGAAAGTTGAAGGATCCTTCGAACAATGACTGCCATGTTCAACTTAACATGAGGTTGTGGCACTAGCAGTTTGAGGCATTCCAATTCTCTTAGACTAACAACTACTAGGTGAGCAACCAGGGTCCCATAAAACAAAGTTTGGCGATTGATCGTAGGCTTGATTTTCACAATTGATTGTACATTGTGGTCAATGCAATCAATCGTAAAGATATTCTTCTACGATGGTTGCTAAGCTTTGTCCTACAGGCTCAGATCTCTGGCCAAGCAAATCAACCCTGGGGAGCATTTCATGAAAGAACTAGTCGGATGTTCTAGCGGACGAAGTCTGTTTGGGCCAAAAGTTACCACAGGAACAGTCAGCCATCTGTGCTTCTCAACCAATCAAAATCAAGGAAGGTTTTCAGATCTGACAACCTATCAGATGACAAACGTTGCTGAAGTGATCTCCAGTGTTATTAACATGCCAATCTGGCCCATATTCTGAAGTCAGGTTTAACTTAGACCATGGTCTAACTCAAAGCTAAATTAATGGAAAGCCAATTATGTCAAAATTTTCCTTACATTGCATGTTTCTTATGCTTACTGTGCTCTCCTTACTCATGAATGGTGAAGAAAGTTATCTTATTATCTTTACGAAACAGTTAAGAATGATTTGAGCGAAAAATTAGCTGATACATTTACATTATATTGTTAGAGATTTATGCAACTATTGGCTGTCCATAGTTAAACCACAAGTTTAAACCCTACTTCAGAATATGGGTCTCAGTGTTGCAGATGCATCATTGGAACTTGGTTAACAGTGGTACAGACCTTCCATAAGCAACCATCTTTACCAGTGATGTGTCATTCCCCTTTTCCAAAAGCAACTAGCACAGATAGTTTTTTAACATGGATTTTATCATTTAAACAAATTTTTTGCAATTTATACTCAGGGGCGGTTGCGAGAAAACATCTGCATTTGATTGCAAATTTAGAAGTGATAGATCAATTTTAACTAAAGCAAATATATCTATACTGTTGATGTAAGAAGCAGACAGATAATAAATTGCAAACTTGCAATTAATCGCAACTGATTATGGAACCTAACATTGGGTTGCAATCAAAGCCGCATTAGATTATATAATAATAATAATATTCTGCATTTATATAGCGCTTAACACATCGAAAAGATGTCTCTAAACGCTTCTCCACTCCCTGGGGAACGTTTAAAAAAAAGAAGAGTTCCAAGACTCAATTGCTATGCATACTACATAGGCTTTCGCATCCTACCGGATACCCATTAACACCTGGGTGGAGAGTGGCAAATTGTGGATTGACGCCTTGCCAAAGGACGCTAGGCCATGGTGGGATTCGAACAAATAAGACCAGTGCTCCGTAACACAAAGGTTTGCGATGGATTGCAAATATGAAAGAACCGCATTGATTGGACCCTGGTCAGTATTTTAAACCAAATGCGCATGTAACATTGATCTTGATTGGTCAGTTCATTTAGCGATTGATCGCAAACCTTTGTGTTACGGAGCCCTGATGGGTGTTTAATAAAGTTGTCTGTAAGTTATGAGCGACTTCACTGGTGACACTTTCTTAGGAACCAAATTACCGACTATAAGAAAATCTGGTGTTTATCATTTACCACAAGAAAGGATCACCAGTCGCTCGTAAAGTCGCTTGTAACTTAACGAATAGCTTTATGAAACGGGACCGCTTTTTTGTGATACCTACCATAGCAGCGTGTTCTCTTTGTAGCCACCCTTGACTGTGTGATTACCAATAGTTCTCGTAGCCATCTTGTCTCCTAGAAGCTTGTTAGATTGTAAGGTATCGGTGTCTAGACCTAGCTGACTCAGTCTCAGAAGCTCATCGTGATTGTTGGTGGTATGGTCTACACTAAGTTGCCTAACCTTGGTCGTGTTGTCTGGTTCCAAAGTGCAAAGAAGTGCTCTGGAATCACCTGTCAAAAAAAAAACATCATAATAAATCAATAATGGCAAAGAAGAGCTCTAAGAAGCTTGTTAGATTATAAGAAACTGGTGTCCAGATCTAACTGATGGAATCTCAGAAGCTCATCGTGATTGTTGGTGGTATGGTCTACACTAAGTTGCCTAACCTTGGTCGTGTTGTCTGGTTCCAAAGTACAAAGAAGAGCTCTGGAATCACCTAGGAATATCACATTGCCAGACCAAAAATACATTACAGACACAATTTCTAAAATTCAAGTCATCGTCATTTCTACATGCATACTTGGAAGATGGGATCAAGAGAAACAAAACTGGACGGACAACCCGATGGCAACTACCTACAGTGGATGGAGGCATAAAATTCAGTGACAGTGACAATGAAGTAAGTGTCTTTGAAGCTTGTTGAAAATAGGATAATGGTTTCCAAAAGAAGGTGGTTCAGTCTAGGAGTCTTACCACAATATTTTGTTGAGTGATCTGAGAAACATTCTAGCATTGCCAGCCCCCACATTAGGTGCCCACCTCTACAGTACCTTGCTGATCACAGAATTTCCGTTTTATGTGTTTTTTTAACTGCCTTTCCTTCTGGGGATTACTGTGAAGGCTCAGAATAGTGTCATATGTCATATTACAGAGCTACCAACCTGAACAAGAACATTTCTGTATTTCAAAAACTGAAAAACAGTATTTTGGTGAGGAAATCAATGATTAATAAAATATACCACAGAACAAAACAACATAAACTGAAACTTTAGAAATCTCTATTTTGCCTGAAACCATCAGTATTCCTATTTTTCAGGAAGCCTACTAATTACTGAAAATCAGTACTACTACATAAAGAAATAAGAACTGAATCTTGTGTTATTGAATACACAGTTGTGCTCAAGTTTAATAGTGCAACCCACCACAAAATGCACTCCTTCATGCCAATGTAGACTACAACACTACATTGTTTGGCAAGCCCAGAGAAACAAGCTTTATTCAATGTAATATTTTAACGTCTGACTTCACAATTAAATCTAAAACAAGGCAGAACTTGAACACTTTGAATATGTGCATTTGCTGGTGGGTTTCACTAACTTTTGAGCACCCCTGTATCATTGGCCCATGTTGGGGAAAATAAATTTTGGTTTCATTTTTATGGGATACCCTTAACAGTTTGAGGGGTTTTTGCATCTTATGCTTCTGAATACCTTATCATTTGCCTATGTTGGATAAAATCAGTGGGAATTCCGGTTTCCTCTGTGCCGGGATGCACTGTACAGTTTCAAAAATGCTAAGAGGGTTTTTGCATGCATGTAATATTTGTTGTGTCAAGAGAGAGGACTGACTTACATTTAAGCAAAAAAGGCAATAGAATAGCTAACATGGATAAGTATTTTACTTAAGCAGAATAATGAGTAAAATACTTAAATCTGGCTAAGACCGGCTTAATTATCAAACTGAATACCAGCTCAGGTGAATAGGCAAATTGCCAAATGGTCTGTTGCCAACTCCTCTACTCACCACATGGTCTAACTTCATTTAGTCTAATGCCATTCCTTCCATCAACATTCGTCTATCAACTATTTGGTCCAATTATCACTCCTGATCCCCAATTCATCTATGAACATTTTGTCTCATAACCAGTTGGTCCAATACCAATTATCTTTTGAGTCCTTTCGCCAAATGAACACTTAGTCCAATTAGACCAAATGATATATGGACTAAATAGCTATTGGACAAACTGGTTATAAGACGAAATGGTAAGTGGACGAAATAGCAATCAGACCATGTGGATATTGGACTGTTGGTAGACCAATCGAAATGGTAATTGGACGAATTGGCATTAGACCAATTGAAAATAAACCGGTAAACACAGGTGTTTAACAGAGCTTTCTCTATTAGGAGAACCAACTCACCTACATTCGCTACAAAAAGCTTGTTATCATGAACCGACTCACCTACGTTCGCTACAAAGAGCTTGTTATCATGAATTAAAGTAACAATGGCTGAAGTTCCACCGCTGATATCTGCCGTCATTGACTGGAATTTCTCCATCTCCATAGGATACTTCTGATACAGTTCATAGTCACTAACACCCTGTAAATTGACACAAAAAACTGAGAATATGGAAAATTATCTAACCCTAAAAGAGGGTCAATATGGGACTCTAAACAAAGTAGAAAAGGGAAATTCATCACCTCCTAAAAGGGAGCATGTGGAAACGTAGCCAAGAAACAAATTAAAGTACACATAAAAATTGTGAATCATCCAGTTATTAAACTGACGTCCACTGGACAGTTTCTCAATGCTGTACAATGTTTCTTAGATGACTCCGGGGGGGGGGGGGGGGGGGTATATAATGCATAGTGGGTATGTGCCGCGGAGGGGACCTCCATTTTTACACTCAAATGTCCGTTCCAAGGTATAGCATTTTTATCTTATTGAGAAAAAAAACAAAGAAAGCCGCTCCAAAGCATAGCATTTTCTTCTTATCGAGAGAAAAGAAGAAAGAAATCCGCTCCAAAGCTATGCATATTTTCCATTACGCCGTTCCGGCCGCGTTGATCTGATAGAATGAGCCGCAATTTTGGTGAAAAGCGGCCGCAGAGCGCTGTCCGACCATTGCCTCTGCGCTAGCGCACCCGGGGCCCGTACCGCCGGACAAGCTGCGTGCACGTATGCCTGTTCCATTGGGATGCACACGCAGGCTACCCAAGGACCCCCGTTTCACAAACATTTGTAGTTCCGAGGCCCGTTCCGAAGACCCTCCTTTTTACAATAAGCCCGCTCCAAGGCCCCCGTTTTTTGTCTCGCCCGCGGCACATACCTACTACTTTTTTGGTCGAGTACCCCCCCCCCCCCCCCCCAGGGATGACTCATAAAAAGATGTTTTTATAGAATCAAACATGTTTTGAAAGGATGTCAACATATTATAGCTGATAATGTTTCATAAAACCCACACATGTCTTTACATTTATACTTTGGATGCTGAATAGAAAACTACCTAAAAATAATATGCTGGATATTATGTATCAAGTTCATATATCTATTCTAATTTAATCTGTTCTACACTGTTGCAATAAACTGGCTGGAATAGTTACAATTTAAAATGATTTTGAACATAATCCAATAAAACAACCATCCAAGTGTTTGTATGCATAAATAACAAAAAAAATATGTGGCAAATGACTATGGCAGAAAATGTGTGATTGCTCAGAAACAGACAAAATAGGCTTTGCATTCCAGCCAGGTGTCGGGTCTTTAAGTACTAAAATAAACTGTCCCACATGTGCTGATCTGTGTTGGTCATTTAAAAATAGAGATTTCACATAGTCTATGTGTATATTAATTAACCTTTATTTTGAAGACATTCAATTGGGAGAATAACTTACATCTGGAAGGGAGAGCTTCAGATTGGCTCTCTCTGCGACAACATGATCCAAAGACTCGAATAAACCTCGCTCCACCGTAACAAACGCCCTCTGCAGAATACGCTTCACCTCCGCGTCATCGTGTACCCCGCTGAGCTGGCCCAGCAGCAGTTCTGCAGGCAAACCTTGATGGGCGAATCCTGGGGCGTACACTCCATCGTATCCATCAAATATGGCATATAAGTAGTCATCTTGTTCCGTCCTGTGACAGATGGAAAAAAAAATATTGGATTTACATTGTATATTCATATACACATGGAAATACTGACGAGCAGCTGAGACTTTGTCAATCAACAAATAAGAGAAATACAATCTGATTACAAAGCAAAAATGTATATAAATAATGTGTTAGTGTGTATATCATTAGAGGGCTTGATATGACCTGGAATTCAAATGCAGCATTGAAATACCAGTGGTAAGTACAATTTTTTTTATGTAAGAAATTATCCATTCTTAGATCTGAGTATGATAATACTTATTATTGCTTTGTGTAGAATGATGCAGCTGGGCAATTCCATAAAATATTTACGTCCGACCCCCTATATGTGGGACCTACATGAATTTTTCAGTCTCTGATTTCTTGTCCTTTTGATAGTCTGTAATGTTCTCGAAGGACCATGACTTGTCCAGTTTATGAAGTGTAGTAAGACTTGAGAAAAATGGGGTCGGACGTACAAAAAAGTTGATCATTTTATGAAATTGCCCAGCTACAATACAAACAAAATACATGTAACTTTTGTTAACCTTCCCAATACATGTACCTCAAACTAATAACTGAATGAGATTAATAACCCATAAAATGCGCAAATACACGTAATGATATGGAGCATTGTGGAAATGAACATGGTCATTAGACTCAATAAATGATAGACCAAATGGAGACTAGACTAAGTTTGGTGGTGTTAGACAATCTAAGAATCAGACCATCTGCTAATACTAATAGACTGATGGGTTTACAAGATTTGAGGTCATACAATAAATTGAAAGTCATGCATTTCATTGCAAATTTTGAATTAATTGATGGTCTGCTTCGTGCATCAACAAATATAAATTATTTTGCTTTTAATTTAACATCGATCTACTGCTTGTAAAATTGCATCTGAACTTTGCAATTGATTGCACACATTTTCTTGCAACACCCTCTGGATTGGATGCAAATTTATATATATGCACCTGAAATGAAAGAATTTGTCTTCAAATTCATGATCTTCGCTTCTGGCTCCATCTTGTCGGTAGACCTGGTTGTTTGAGTATCCAATCCCTGAGTGACGGCAGACAGGCAAGTCATCGGTCCAGCTCTGTAATGAGCCCTGTGAAACATGACAAGAGATATGAGGGACTGGGTTGAAGTTCATTCTATGGGATGACGACGAGATTAGTCTTAGGAATTGATGGCACAGAGTATATTTCTGGCACTCTCATTTCAGATAATTTCCATTTAAAAGGGAAGTTCACCCTGACAAAATGATTTTTCTAAAATAGCAGAAAAAATCATTAAAATATTGGTGAAGGTTTGAGGAAAATCCAACAAAGAATTAAAAGTTATTATAAGTTTAAATATTTGATATGTGATGTCATATGAGAGCAGCTTTCCTACATATCGTATGGTGAAAAATCAATGAATTGTCATTTTATCAGAAAATGAAAAATTATTCTTATTGTACCTTCAGTATATCAATAGACAAATCATTTCACACCCGCTACTAAAAAGAAAAATAAATAAGTCACCAGAAACCATTAAAAAATATAAATTTCTGTATTTTATATTACATAACATAATGGGGTAGCTGCTCGTTTATGTCACGAATCCAAAACTTAAAATTCTAATAACTTTCTTAATCTTTAATGGATTTTCCTCAAACCTTCACCAATATTTTTTCTCATTTTTCTGCCATTTCTACTACAAACTATTTGTCAGGATGAACTTTCCCTTGAAAGATAAATGCCAGTCATGGTAACAATTTCAATTTGAGTTCTTACAGAATTCAATAAAATGACCACCTATGAAAAGTCTGTTTGCATAAATAAAGATATATGCCAAAGGATTCTGAAAAAACAATGTAATTGTTGAGAATTTTCGTCTAAAGAGGTGCACGATTTATCTTCATATTAAAGACACTACTACAAGTGAGAAACTAGGCACGAAAACTATTTTACGTTTATATCGATGCAAAGCGTTATGCGAAGTGTCCAATCTTTTTATTGTAAAGACTCTTTAGTGCCAAAAGCTTACAAACAGTATTGTAGCCCATTTACATAAGTTTGGGCTCAAAACCCTAAACTTTAGAAAACATGTATTTTGGTGCATGGAGATTACATCATATAGGGAAAATGAGAGGGGATTCCACCCTTTATTACCCAGAAACCTCTGAAATATAGTCTATTCATCTTTCATTTCAGAAAAAAATTGAATAAAAATATGTAAAAATCGTCTATTCCTTCACCAATTCTCTCATTATGTTTTTTGACTTGTCATATTGCGATACGCGAAGGTGAAAAAAGTTTGTTACTTACAGTTACAGTTACACTACAGTACACAACGCTGCTGTGGGCATGGTGGGGCGCTCTTCCCCACTCACACGTATTGCGAGGTTAGTATTAGTATACTAACATCGCACCACGAACCGCGTTTGGCAGTGGATTTCTAACTAGTGGATCGCGCGTGCTGGGATCTCACTTCTTGGGTCCACAACACACGACTTCTAATAGGGTGTCTGGAGAAAAAAAATATTTTTTTTATTTCAAGAAAATATCACATTTTCTTTGTGAATTTGAAGAGAAATGACCTTCAGACTGACAGAAATGTAACATTTTTGAAAAAAATCCAATTATTGGCTGCAAAAAAGAAGAATGAAATTAGGTAAATTTTCAGCATTTCTCTGCCATAGACTGTGTAGTTAAGAAATGGACACACACAAATCCAAATTTTTAGCTTCCGAGAGCTGTTATAAATTTATTATTAATGCCAAAAACTTGTCCATAAAGAGTCCAATAGGATTTTTTATGCTCTATCTGATGGTATGATTTTTATAAAGATTTCGAAACCAGATCACAATGAAAAATTGCGACAAAGTGAAAAAAATTGTGCAAAACAGAAATGTCATTTTCCCATAGAAAACGCATGGAGAAATGGCAATCTCAACACACACAAAAATAAGGGTTTGCAATTTATCTCTAAATCCTTATTTAAAATGATCATATAAACTTGTCCTTACTGTCAAAAGAAGCCCCTGAATTTTCTCTTTCCATACATGCCAAACACAAGTTAATAATCAATTCAGATCACATTTTTCTAGTAGCCTGAACTTCCCCGAAAAAATGTGCCATATTTCCCCCTAAATTAGCCTGTTTTATGCTGACACTTTTCAGTGTGGCTTCAGACACCCTACTTCTAATTTCTATGCCATACTATGGCTTGATTTTTCTGTGCGCTGCGGCGTGTAATGAACCCTTGAGTGGCTCTTCCCAAGCGTTTCATTTCTATGTACTATCCAATCTTCCCCTTGCACCGCTCATTCAATGAACAAGGTTTATGCCTTGCACTTTGATTTAAGTTAATGTCTCACCCCCCCCCCCGCCCCCCCCCCCCTCAAAAAAAAAAACTAAAGACGTTTCAGTTCAGTCCCACATGTATATTTACCTGTGAGTGTTGACTTACAATCGAAGGAGTGGTGCGCCTTGGTGTTCTTGATGTCATATTTTTAGGGCATAATCAAAACGTAAACAAAGTTTGATACACGATCAATGATAGTCATTGATGGTAACGTCACAATTCAGTAAAATATGTCCAGAAAATTCTTTAAATGGCGAAGAATACCAGGTCAGATGACATCGACAGCTTGCTGGAATTTGTTTATGTTAAAGCCCTCTACGTTCGAGTGGCGGCCGCGCTGTAAAAAAGGGGGGAAGTCCCACAGATCTATCTCTGAGGAGCATCGTGAAAGGAATTTTCGGCCCTTAGAAAATTGAATTGAGGATTGAACTGAATCGAACTGAATTGAATTGAATTGAATAACTTTATTGTCCATTAAGGAAATTCTTTTTTCACTGGTTTTAAAACACATGAAGATACAATGTATATACACAGAACAAGAAAAAAGATATGGTGAAAACATGTCAACATGAGGGAGTTATTTTAAATCAGGTATACATGGTTCACGCAAAATTTACAATCCCTTTTACAATACAAAAGTATTTGAATTACATATTCTAAAATAATTTTATATGGTTATAGTTAAGTAGTTGACGGCAAGAGATAGTGATGGGTCGAAAGCTGATGCAAGTAGAGTCAGGGAAGTGCAAGTGTCTGTTTCCAAAAAAGAAACCTCTAATATAAATTTATAGTCAAAATTATCTTTTATGATTGTTAAGCAATTAAAAAGAATAGGGGAAAATCGCATCGTTCTACCCGTATTTAAGAATCACTAAATCAAATTTCATAACACATTCATGTTCTCTATTATCACGCATAAAGATAGATAACATAGGCCTACCCTTCTCATTTCTGCATTATTTTAAAGGGTATGTATGATATTTAGGACTTGCTTTTTAATAGTAAATTTCATTTACTCAAAATTTAGTAGGGTCCATGCTGAAATATGGCAAGTTTATGGAAGAAAACAACCCCAAAGTATTGCAATGTTTGATTACTTGCGACTTAAAAGTGGGGAAGGGATAAACATACAAAAACCACCTGTATTAGTATGCCTTTATCATAGCAAAAAAAAAAAAATTCAATCAAGAAAGAAAAAGAGAAATCCGGGGGGCACTTCCATTGACAAGTGGATACCAGATACGACCAAAGAAACGCGTAAACAGGATCTCATTTGGGCACGTTGCGTAGGCCTACGTAACGAAGTGTCTCAAAAACACTGAAAAATTTATACATATTTTGCTAGGAAAGCTAAACGTGTTTATAGTCAAATTTGTGAGGGTATAAAAAACAAAGAATGTACTTTTTGCTCCAACAATTGTTTAGAGTCCGATTTGAGTGAGGTGTGGGAGGTGGGTGGTACTATAAATCCAATGTAAGTAACTGAAGGTAAAGACGACGTCCGTGATATAACAATCAAATATCGTTAAAAAAATTGTTAAAAAAAGTTTTCGCTACAAAAATGAAGATCATTTGGTTACATTTTCCCACTTATGCACATCTTACAGAATACATGAAGTACCCCCGCTTCCCAAGGCCATATAGGACATTACACTTTTTGTAATTATGAAAAGAATGGGTATCTTTCTAAATGAACTATACGAACACGAAGCGCTTTTAAAAGATGTTTTTAGATAAAGAATGTATAAGGTGTGTATCTGTATAAACACTCAATGCATGTGGGAAGCGCGGACTCATTTTTAATTTTTTTTTTTTTAACAAATACATATTGACCCGAAAGGGAACTTTAAAAAGGGATATTACACTTTCGTGAAAAGTATGGGTATCTTTCTAAATACATTATACGAACACGAAGCGTGAGCTGACTTTATTTTGTGATTTTTCGGAATGTAAAAATCTATCAAAAAATATGTCTTGGTATTAAACAGGCATATACTCTTTAGAATTATTGCCTCATAATTATACGCCATGACTGACCCACACTACTTGTGGGTTTTTTTTCGCTCATCTATATATATATATACTGATTGGCAAATAGCAAATTCTTGATCATTAAGTGAGGTTATATTCCAATTTTACAAGGATGGACAAACTTTGAATATTTGTTATAACTGCACAGGGAAATTTGCTTCCCAGAGAAGAATTCATGCATATCTGTATGATCTCAAATACTATATCTATTCTATGTCCATCTCTCATATTGTGACAAATGTACAGTGACCGAATGAGAGAGAGAGAGAGAAAAAAAAGAGAGAAATAAATGAATATATAGACCCACAGGTAGTCTGAATATAGTAGTGGCGCATAATGATTTTGTGATTTTTTTTTTGGAGGGGGGGGGGGCAGCGCCTCCATGCCCCGGCATCTGTACGCCACTGGTTGATAGTGTTTATATTCATTTCGACTTCAACAAAATTTACATTGTAAAGCAAAATATAGAATAATAATACTTGCTTATGAAGTGCCTACCTCTTTATTTTCAAGGCTCCGTGATTTTCAAGAAATATTTCTACCAGGTACCTATTTACCTCACCTTGGTTGAGTGTAGCATAATTGAAAAAAAAATGAACCCACTGGACAGTTTGTTTATGTGAGTTCCCTGCAATAAATAACTAATTAAATTATAACTTATCTTTGATGAAATTCAAATCGTAATTAACAAGGTTCAACAAAGTAAGAAAAAAAAACAAATGGGGTCAAACTGTTTATGTCTGTACTATGTACACCATGTCATAACTGGCCCGGGTGTATGAAAGTATAAAGACAAACTTTAGTTTAGGAAAGTGCATATAAAGGAAATCAGTTGGATAAGATAGGACGGAAACACTAAAGATTAAATAAGATCAAAGAAAATGTACCAAGCAGGACAAGACAGGAAAAAAAACCACTTCAAAACAAGAGCCCCCCCCAAAAAAAAAAATGAATACTAAAATAAACAAGAAAACTGGGGCCCGTTTCTCAACACATGGACAAGTTAGTCATATCTTTATCCACCAACCACGGAGTTAGTTCCAATCTTACTAAACCTGTTTCTCGAAAGGCTTCCTAACTAGAATACCTTGATATCGATATACTATCGGTAAAAAGAGCAGACGAGACGTAGCCTTAGTCACAACAGAGCATAATTTTCCAAAATAATAATTATGACAAAGTTGCAAATATTATGATGAATTGGGAAATAAATCTTTTCAAAATAATAGCACAGGTGAATTATGCATCATACATACTTAGACCATGAAGACTGGAGCATTCAATTGCAGAGAAAATTAAATTATGAATACTTCATTTCATGACTAAAAAATCACTTGTGGACGTTGAGATGGGTACCCCCGGGATACCCAATTTTAATAGTTTACGAAAGTAAACCATAACGGTTTTCTCTGTAAAATGATGATAATTATACGGACTTTTACGATTCCAAACGTCATCAAAATATAGTTTAACGAAATATTTTTAATCATTGATACCGAAAGATACGATATTGGACAAATTATATGCATAAATTAGAGATAGAATTTATCCAACTGTTTATAGGGGTCTGAAAACAGCAAATACGAGTTCAGTTATGGATGGCCTGACGTGGTAGAATCTTTATCGATTAAATCATTTTACTATTTCAAAATGAATGGTTCTGTGGCGTTTACCAACAGTTTTTATAGTTTCTTTGTATTACAATTATCATTGAATGCATTAACACACTTGTTTTGTGATGTAATTTCAACCTCTATGATTGATTACGTAAGATTATAATTTTAAAATATCTAGGCACTTTCGCATGTCATAGTCTACCCACGTGATGCCATACGTCATTAAGAAAGAAGTTATGACAGGTTCGGAGGTGTCATAAATATTTAGTGAGGTTGTTGTACCCGATCTTGGTAAAGAGGGCTTCGTGAAACGGTTAGCGGACAAGTAGCTCACTATCTCCGATTTAGTCAAGAAGTTAGACTTATGACGGTGTTGAGAAACGGGCCCCTGCACTTGAGGTGACAGAAAGAAAGAAGATATCAGTGGCGGATCTAGCTTTTTGCTATAAGAGGGGGTTTGACAAGTTGGTTTGATCCAATAACGATGAGCTGCGACCAGGGGCGGCGATCCAGGGGGTGGGGGCACATTTTTAGAAGCACTGAAAAAGTGCCCTTTTATGCAAGAAAAATGCCCCCCCCCCCTCACGAACGTGTTCTGTGTCCGTTTCGCCTGAGAAGGACCCGTTTTATGTGTTAGCAAGTGCCATATCTCGTATCAATGCCAAATTCCCCCCCCCCAAAAAAAAAAAAATCCCTTCACGAACGTGTTCTGTGTCCGCCCCTTTCACCTTAGAAGGACTCGTTTTATGTCTGAGCAAGTGCTCCCTTGCTTTCTTGTAAGTGCCCTTTCTCGAATCAGTGCCCCTTTTTACCCAAGAAAAGTGCTCCTCACGAACACATCATGTGCCCCTTTCACCTGAGAAGGACCCGTTTTATGCCGTTAGCAAGAGTTAATGCCCCTTTGCCTTCTTATAGGTGCCCTTTCTCATATCAGTGCCCCCTTTTTACCTATAAGAAAAGTGCCCCACGAAAGTGTTCTGTGCCCCTTTCACCTGAGAATTAGGACTGTACTGTGCCCCTTTCCCTTCTCATAGATATATGTTCTTCATGAGAAAATATTAAGGTTTCATGAGTCATCTGAGTGGGGGTAGATAAGTCATTTTTCTTTTGTTTTAAGATCATGGCCGTACGCAGCTGGTATGGGGGGCAGTTGCCCCCGAAATTGTGAAAACTGTAGAGCACTTAGAGATTTCTGGTATAATTAAAGTAATTTATAACTGAGCAAGTATAATTATCACAAGCAGATCCCCTCCCCACTCCAGCCCCCGCCCCCGTTCTTTATCATAAATTGCCCTCCCCCATCCCAAATTAGCAGCGCGCTCGACTTTTGCGCTATATAATTACGTAGTCCTGACCCAAGGTAATAACAGTGTGGTGGATATTATAGCGCGTTTGTTACTCTACAAACATGTACTCAATCAGTGCGTCTGCGCGCGTTAACAAACCAGTCGACGTCTCTCAGAAAAACACGAACAGCTGGACCGGGAGAGGTAAACAGACTCGAAATATTATCTCATTTAGAGTAAACATTGGATATGGACCTTCGATCAGTTTTCAGTAATCATTCTACAGAAGGATACTCAGTTGGCCATGTGTCTGGTAAGTGTTCAAACTGTCTATTATTTATGATTTACGGTGTCTATTTAACACCTGTCTCAGTTCTCCGTGAAAATATGCAACACCACCGGCGGTATACGTCGACGGGTAAGTGCTGGGGTGCAGTACCGTGCGGCATACGTTGGCGTCGGCAGAGGTTTTAGGACTCGATAGGAGTGTGAAGCGGTATTTTATAGATGGCAAATATAGCGATCTTCAACGCTTATATATAAGCGTCGAAATTTGTAGCCATCTCCTTGTATTAGTCTATAATATACGACGTGTCAAATTGTAGCGAACTAGTTCGCTATTTCCAGATCTCCTCTATATATATATATACGAGGGGGAATTGTAGCGAACTAGTTCGCTATTTTCCAGATCTCCTCTATATATATATATACGAGGGGGAATTGTAGCGAACTAGTTCGCTATTTTCTAGATCTCCTCTATATACAAACGACGGGAAATTGTAGCGAACTAGTTCGCTATTTTTCGGATCTCCTCGATATATATACACGAGGGGGAATTGTAGCGAACTAGTTCGCTATTTTCCAGATCTCCTCTAGATACATACTACGGGATTTGTAGCGAACTAGTTCGCTATTTTTCGGATTTCCTCTATATATATATACGACGGGAAATTGTAGCGAACTAGTTCGCTATTTTCCAGATCTCCTCTATATATATATACGACGGGAAATTGTAGCGAACTAGTTCGCTATTTTTCGGATCTCTTCTTTTGTAGCGAACTAGTTCGCTATTTTTCGGATCTCCTCTATATACGACAGAAAATTGTAGCGAACTAGTTCGCTATTTTTCGGATCTCCTCGATATATACACGAGGGGGAATTGTAGCGAACTAGTTCGCTATTTTCCAGATCTCCTCTAGATACATACTACGGGATTTGTTCGCTATTTTTCGGATTTCCTCTCCCTATATATACGACGGGAAATCATAGCGAACTAGTTCGCTATTTTTCGGATCTCTTCTTTTGTAGCGAACTAGTTCGCTATTTTTTGGATCTCCTCTTTATATATACGACGGAAAATTGTAGCGAACTAGTTTGCTATTTTTCGGATCTCCTCTATAAAATTTTATACACGAGGAGGAATTAGTGAACTAGTTCGCTATTTTTCTAATCTTTATATATACAAGAGACGGAATTGTAGCGAACTAGTTCGCTACAATTCCCCCTCGTGTATATAATTTTATAGAGGAGATCCGAAAAGTAGCGAACTAGTTAGCTACAAATCCCGTCGTATGGATATAGAGGAGATCTGGAAAATAGCGAACTGGTTCGCTACAATTCCCCCTCGTATATATATATAGAGGAGATCTGGAAAATAGCGAACTAGTCTGCTACAATTTGACAATATGGCATCAATATATACAGCCAAAACCTGCAGATTTTCACTTTGAAGCCTTCACAATAATGTAAGCTTTGGAAAAAATGACAACTAGTTCGCTACAATTTCCCCCTCGTGTATATGAAGAGATCAGAAAAATTGCCAACTAGTTCGCTACAGTTTGCCATGTTTATATTTTAGAGAGGAGATGAGAAATGGCGAACTAGTTTGCAACAATTTCCTGTCGTATACATGTAGAGGAGATCCGAAAAATAGCGAACTAGTTTGCTACAATTCCCCCCTGGTGTATATATAGAGGAGATCAAAAAAATAGCGAACTAGTTCGCTACAATGCCCCCTCGTATATAGTTCGCTACAAATCCCGTCGTATGTATATAGAGGAGATCTGGAAAAATAAAAAAATAGCGAACTAGTTCGCTACAATTCCCCCTCGTGTACATATCGAGGAGATCCGAAAAATAGCGAACTAGTTCGCTACAAATCCCGTAGTATGTATATAGAGGAGATCTGGAAAATAGCGAACTAGTTCGCTACAATTCCCCTTGTGTATATATCGAGGAGATCCGAAAAATAGCGAACTAGTTCGCTACAATTTCCCGTCGTTTGTATATAGAGGAGATCTGGAAAATAGCGAACTAGTTCGCTACAATTCCCCTCGTGTATATATCGAGGAGATCCGAAAAATAGCGAACTAGTTCGCTACAATTTCCCGTCGTTTGTATATAGAGGAGATCTGGAAAATAGCGAACTAGTTCGCTACAATTCCCCTCGTGTATATATCGAGGAGATCCGAAAAATAGCGAACTAGTTCGCTACAATTTCCCGTCGTTTGTATATAGAGGAGATCTGGAAAATAGCGAACTAGTTCGCTACAATTCCCCTCGTGTATATATCGAGGAGATCCGAAAAATAGCGAACTAGTTCGCTACAATTTCCCGTCGTTTGTATATAGAGGAGATCTGGAAAATAGCGAACTAGTTCGCTACAATTCCCCCTCGTATATATATATATAGAGGAGATCTGGAAATGGCGAACTAGTTCGCTACAATTTGACACGTCGTATATTATAGACTAATACAAGGAGATGGCTACAAATTTCGACGCTTATATATAAGCGTTGAAGATCGCTATATTTGCCATCTTATTATTTCCCGTGTGAAGTGCTGCAGTGCAGTGCATAGTGTGTGGTGCAGATGTGTGGTGATGCTGCTACAGTATATGTTGACTGACCAGATTTAAGGCAAATTTTAGTGTAGGGACAGTGATTTTAGTCTGTATTCAGCCAGTATCGGTTTCCATAGACAGGAATAACCGTCATTTCTAGGGATTAATTTAAAGGAGAATGAAACTCTTGGAGTTGGAGCAAGTTAGCTTTTGAGTTTTGTGAAAGCAGAAAAATCAAAGAATAAGATCAACAAAAGTTTTAGTAAAATAGGACTAGCAATAGAACTTAGAAGAGTTATGAGCATTTGAATGTCGAGATCACTAATGCTATGGAGATCCTCCCATTGGCAACGCAACCAAGATCTATGATATCACAGATGAACAACTCTCCCCTTTTGGACACTGAAAGTGAAAATATACCCCAAAACATCTCTTTTTGCTCATTCTAATCATATGACAAACGATTCATCAATGATATAATGTTGTGAAACCTCTGTACTTGTCCTCTCATAAAGAGAACACCTCACCTTGTGATAGATTCTATAAAAGTGAGAATATAAGTGAAATAAGTACTAAAGCAATGAGGGAGTTGTACGTGTGTGACATCACAGATCTTGGTCGCATTGCCAATGGGAGGATCTACATGGCATTAGTGATCTCAATATTCAAATGCTCATAACTTTCTTATTATTCATTCAATCTTCCTCAAACTTTCAACAATATGTTTCTTTGATTTTTCTCTTTGATATGGATTCAGCTGGTTTCAAGGGTTTCATTCTCCTTTAACAATTTCTGACATTTTACTATCCCCATTGGTGAGCAGTGAGTGAGCCAACGCAGTTCAGCGTAACAACCAAAATACAGAGACTGAAGCTTTTGGTCTACGGTTTCCACACACGTATTAATTCATTGCCGATTCCAAAACATCGCAAACGCAAATTGCGCAAGCGTGGAATTCGCAGCTCAATTCATGACATGAATATTCATGATAGGACTGGATCGAGATCTCATGCAAATGCAAAACCATCCTGATCTATAGTCCTATCTTGAATATTCACGAATTGAGCTGCAATTTCCGCGCAATTTGCTTTTGCGATGTTTTGCAATCGGCAGTGGATTAATACGCGTGAGGAAACCGATAGGTCCTACTGGCTCTAAATCACCAATTTTGAAACTGATAGAAGCATGGAAAAGAAGTGAAACCTTGTGAAATGTAAGATGAGTTGTTTACTTGTTATAAATGAATTGTAAGGTCATTTTGTTGCATGAGTTTTATATTTTCCCCCTATAAAGTTCCACCTTTGTCACTCCGAGTATCAGAGCGAGTTTTGTGCCTTGATGTTCGGGTAGGTGTAGCATAGTGCAGGGAATAATTTTCCTGGTATCGCATCGTAATTTGCTCCACATTTTTGAAAGAGTGCTATGCATTAATTCTTTTGCATAGCATATTTTTACATAGGACTGTACATTACTTAATTGAGAGCTTTTCTCTTCAGACCAAAAATGCTACTCAAATTTGTAAAGTAAAATTATTCCCTGTAGTGTAGCGGTAGTGAAGTGGAGTGGAGCCTACACGAACATCACTTGAGGTAGGTTTGGACCAAAGTTCAAAGTGTCTTTGGTCGGACCAAAGTTTTTGGACTGGCATGACATGACAGGAATTTATTCATGACTCATGTTGTAAATTTGCTTTAAACTACCTTAAATGTAATGCAAGGTTACTCTCCTGGACCTTTGGAATTTTCATAAAACTTAATTTTTATACATTAACTATCACTATCAGCCAATCAAAATTGAATGATTTCAGTTACTAAGTCTATAGACAGGTAGTACATGTATGGTAAGGTCCCCAAGTCTGCATCTGCGCAGTCCCCCTTGTCGGTGCTCACATGTATCTGTGCGATTCTAGTCAAACTAGACTACAATTCTACACCTGCACTACATAGACATTTTAAAAAAAGACTCAAAATGGTGGAAAAATATTGAATTTCATGTGATGTGAAAGCCTTTAAAATGCAGCCTTTCCCATCAAAATCCCAGAATCATGTGTAAAGTGAATAGGACAATAGGTGCACAGACATGGGGCACCATCTTTTTGTTCAATCTAAAAGTGACTGGCCGAGTTTTTTCTAAGAAAATCATATATTTCTCACAAATTTTTATGAGATTTTGGCACACTCATAAACATTTTCTGTGAAATAGAATGAAATTCAGAATTAATCTTAAGTTAATTTTTAGGTGCGCAGACATGGGGCTCCCATAATATAAAACTGTTATTGCAAGTTTGTTCCTATAAGTTATACGATTATAATAGTATAACTGTATAACAAGTTTTATAAAAAAGGCCCCATGTTTGGTAGTTTTACAGTTACTAACATGAGTGATTGATCACACTAGCTGAATGGAAAATGAGGGGTATGGTAGTACATGTATGTACATGTATCTGTGATCATTGGAATACCCTGATAATTAATGCACTGTTGAGCATTGTTCTTATCAATGTTTGACATTTTTTCATTCGAATATTTGTATTTGTACCTAGTACAAGTACCCAATAACGTACATGTAGAAGCAACACGGCCGTGTGTTGCTGCTCTCTACAATGTACGTTCGAAGATGTAACAGCACAAAATCCAAAATGGCGGATAGGCGAAAGTCATTGACTGCTCAGAACGATGTCCCAAAAGCCCCCAATTTATCAATGAAATTTCATCCAACCCTAAAATAATGCTCAAAACGTGAAACGTAAGGATGTATTCATGCTATTGCTAAATATGTTTTTTATAACAGTTATGTACTCGTAGATTCGATGTACATGGATTTTAAAGCGTTGTTGGTACAGTGGTAGATATAAATTTTGACCAGCGTGAGTATTGTGACATCGCTAATCACTGCAATGCATATTGATTTTCTATGTAATAAACGGAACTGTCACGTATTAATAAAATGTTCTTTTGTCGGTGGTTCTCGATATCGGCAAGATATTTTTAGCGATATATTGACAGAATTTTCTTTATAACAGCACTATTGTAAAATAAATTATTTTATAAAATCCAAAATCACTCAAAAACCTAGTAAGTGACCTGCTTACTTGGTGATCTCACACTCATCAATAAAGTTGGCGGAGTACAGCATGTCTGCATATGCCGACTTTACCCAAGACAAGACAAGAAGTGGAATGAGTTCATTTGACTTTGCATTGTCTTGAAATTTATGTCTTGCTCAACATTTAGGAAAGGGTTTGTTCCAAACTGCAGAACAATAATATATTCAGGGACTCAACTTTTTCATTTTGACATTTTAAAGTAATTTTTACCTATTCAATTCAATTCATTTTTATTTCACTTGACAAAAATAACATAAGGTAAATGAGAAATTACATAATGGCAAGAAAGAAAAATACAAAGTTACGAAAATGACAATACAGTAAAATAATGTACATGTTAAACAGGCTTCGAGTGTGGACTGGCATTAAAGGTCTGTTGGATATTAGTAGTTCCAGCCCAATAAAGAAAGAAAGAAAAGGAATACAAAACAGAACATACAAAGACTAAACATACAAGGGAAAAAACAAACATTGATAAAGTGTTAATGAAAATGAAGTGTTTGTCTTCTTAGAAAAATGATAGTAAAAGGTAAAGGACTAGTGTGTGTGGAGGGTCACAGAAAATCAACCTGGTGGTGAAATTAGTGAGATAAGTGTAGGAGAAGCGCAAACATAGAAATTATAGACATATTACAGTTACTTAGTTATTATTATCAGAAATTTATCTATTTTTGATGTTAGTTCACATATTTCACACAGCTTGTGATTTATTTTTAATCTGACAATATTTCTGAATTTCGGAAATACATGTAGGTAATGTTTACATTTACCCAAACTTAGCTTTAATTTTTGATAAAAATTGCCCCAATAATCCTAAAAATGTCCATGAGTCGTATAGTTGGTCATTATACAGCTCAAAATATTGATTTCATAAGCCAGATTTTGATAGAATCCTGGACCAGGCATGACAATTCCACTTGTTAGCTATTGTATTATAACTATTTGCAATTTTGCATATTTTGGTTGTCAAGGACTAGGCACACAGTAAAAAAAAAACCCCAAAAAAAACAAGAGGCCTGACAAATGTTTAACTATTTTGTGAAAAAAGAGAAATTTCATACTGAACAGTATGTGGCAAGCTTTCTGTATCTAGATGAGCAGAGGAATATTATGACCTTCTCTTTTCAAGTCAGTGAGCTCAATAACTTTGTGAAAATATTTCAGAATGAGCCTAAATTTGAGAACACCATTTAAATGATTGAATGGCTTTTCTTAAAAATCCATTGACTCGATTGATCCTATAGCTCCAGGCATGAGGTTCTATTGAACTTTTTAGGGGTAAGCTAGGGTTTCAATAGTTTCCAGACACTGCCTTTTGTGTCCCCATGCATTGTGTGCAGAGCTCTTCAGGAATCCTATTCATCTTGAGGCTTTACCTGTAAACAACAAGAATAGGAAAGCATTTTATTTTATAAGACATGTTCTCCATAGATGTTTATTTTAATACAGCTTTATTACAGTTAGCATAATCTTGTCCCGATATTAAAATTGTAAAAATTATTGTATAGTGATTATATTATACGGGCCTTCATGGAGGTTGGGACACCATTTGTTGTCTAAAGAGTTTTTCATTTGGGGGGGGGGGGGGTTATTGCCCTCAGTCCTGCATATTGCTTTCACTGTGGTGTTAAAGCCAGTTCCATCAAGAATGTAGGGCCTACACTGGCAAGACTTCCATATGTCCCCTCCACTAAAATTGAACAAAAATATATGGAGGTTTGTCAAGAATTACATGTATCTAACATATATCTAAGAGATTTAGGAAGGAAAAGTTGGATACATACGTACCAAAATATGGCTTTATTCCGTCAAAATCTTGAGTGTGTGTAATTCCCAATGGCATCGGTTTATTTAGTCAGAAAAATAAATACCCAATACTCTTGGAGAGTAGACTAGTCGTAAGATCGGTTGATAACCGTTATGAAACTCATGGCTTTCAACAATTCCTGCTAGCTCAGTGAGTAAGGCGACAGACTGGAGATGCTTCATTCTGCAGCGAGAGGTTCGAATCCAAGTTCCAACCGGAAGTAAGAAGAAAAAAAGAAAAGAAAAAGAGAACGAAAGAAGGGGGTTTTGGAATAGTATTTTTTAACATTAGTGGAGGGGACATAAAGAAGTCTTTCCCCTACACTTTTGATTTTGATTGCATACGAAAGGATTGTTTAAATAGTCCCATCACACGATGTCGAGAATGAAATTAAAAAAAAGTGTGAAGGAATCCCCTTCCCTCTCCTTACATGTATATTGATTTTCTTTTCTCATGAAATCATCCTTTCATTTTTAACAAGCGGTGGTTTCTGTTTGGACTATAATAATATGTTCAAATAATGTTACAGTACAACAATGTGAGTTTGCGTGTTGAAAGAATTTACGGAGGGCGGGAGCCTCAGTCAGAATCAGTCAATTATAGGCCTACATGTACAATGTATATGTGGAGAAAAAGATCAAGCTATTCAATCCTGCAGACCATTGTCTATTTTTAATCTACATGTAGCCCACTTATCCATTTTGCACCCACTGAGCAGACCTAATAACCAGTTAGACTTGCATTTTCTTAGAAAAATGTATTCATGCATACTGTACCTTCATGAAATGAGCAAAATAAGTATTTGTACTTGCCTGTAACATGTTGTAGGGAAACTCGAGGTGATTTCGTCCCCAAAATGCTCACAGAGCCTTGGAAAATCCCCGTATACTGCAATGTTAAAGCTTATGGAGCTAATGTTGCAAATTTAAGGCTGTACTTACATGTAGGCATTGAATTGTAGCCCCTGAAATTGAGATGTACATGTACATGTGTAATGTTACTATAAATGTATCAATGTGTGAAATGTGTGTGAATGTTTTTGGTTTCAAATATGATTATGTATGATGATAACAACTGACAATGAGGGAATACGACATGGACAATTAACACATTTTTAGTTTTACTGGACATTGCATACACAATATTACATGTATATACTTCAGAATCAGATTACTGAAATTACATAATTTCAAAGAGTCAAATTTCATGGGTCACACAAAAAGCATTTATGTTGTGACAGTTGTGCTCTATATTTATTTTGATACAAAAATATAGAGAATCATACCCAGGATAGATATACACTGTACATTACATATATGCTAGAGACTTCCCCCAAACCATCCATTGTTTTCATATGTTCCTTTCCCCTTTCTATGATACATGACATCACCACGTTTCCATGGAAACCATACTACTAGCAATATACAGACATACATGTAGGAGTAATATATCCTAAACAGATGGAGAGAGGTTTTGGGGAGATGTGAGAGGCTGCATCAATTATGATACACTTGGCAATGCACTATTGAGCAGTGGGAGAAGCATTTTGTATGAACGTCCCCTTCGGAAAGCTATTAAGTGAGAGGAGTGAGAGAGAGAGGGAGAGAGCACTCGTGACGCACTGCTGACGTACATTGAAGTCTGCTATGCATAATGATACCTTACATGTACAAAATGAGAGGAATGATGCACACTTTTCCAAGTCAAGGATTTTAATAGTTGATAGTGTACCACATATCCTGGGTTAGTGAATCAAATCAATATTTTGAACTGTTGAGTTGGTTTTAATTTTATTACATTTATAATCATTGTCAATGTTACAGAATATTGATTATTAATCATTCAGAGAATATACATTAAATGATCATCATTACCTCTTTTTGGATGCGAGTGAGAATGATTCTATCATTCCAAACATTTCAGTATCATTAAAAAAAAATAATTTCTGCAAGTTCGGTATATTAAAAGGTCATACTACCATGCACAATACAGGGAATAATTTTCTTGGTATAGCATTGCAATTTGCTCCACATATTTGAATTACTGACTATGCATAAAGTCTTTTGTAGCATATTTTTACATAGGACACTGTACATTACTTTAATAGTTGAGAGCTTTTCTCTTATAAATGACCAAAGATGTTATTCCAATTTATAAAGAAAAAATTATTCCCTGCAATATATTCAACTGTTTGAATACACTGTGAAATACATGTCATCACATTCAGTGGAAAATCCACCAGGATGCATGTTTGTTCTGTTACTCAGAAACACTATCAAATCTAATAATTACATTTGTTCAAGAGGGAGACAAATCGTTATCACTTATCAGCGTTGTTTATCCACCTTTAAATTTGAACAGCTCAAAAGCACACAATTGTGAGACTGTTTTATTCATGAACTGTAGATCTGAATGTTATACAGTGACTTGTTTTTATAATCTAAAATGGTATCCTTGCTCTTTGTACATGAAAATATTTTTGCAATTGACAAGAAGGGATTTCAACAATTGTTATTGTAATTTATTTCAGTGTTGTTTTGCATTTGTACACAATGCATACAGGGGCCGCGGAACATTTTTCAAAGGGGGGGGGGGGGGCTAATCATGCAAAAAATCACAATCATATGGTCATTTTTACGTTTTTGTACACGGTTTTGGAAAAAAGTGGGGGTGGGGCTGAAGCCCCTCCAGCTCCCCACTTCCACGGCCCCCGGCATAATATCAGGATACAATATAGCAAATGGTTTATGCAGATATTATGTTTAGATAAACATGTACGCAAAGGAATAAAAAAGTAATTTTCGGAGCAGGAGCGGATGCAGGATTTTCCAAAGGGGGGCATTTTGTACAAGAAAATTTTGACAACCCCCCCCCAAAAAAAAAAGGTTTTAACTAGTCACTACCAAATCAAGGTTACAGTATTTGTTGCAGAAAAAATTTGACAAGGAAAAAAAAAAAAATGGAAGAGGCCTTCACTACCAAATCGATGTGTCATTTTGTTCTATGAATAATTTGACAAAGGTCCTTTGAAATTGACATATTCCACTAAAAGTATTTTTAGTGCATCTCAAAGGGGAGGGGGCACAGGCAAGAATTGCCCCCCTATGTCCTCTACTTTGTCAGAGAAAGAGGAAGGGGGCAGTAGAGAGGGGTTGGGGCAGGAGGAGCAGAGGAGAAGAACATATCTAGGTATATATGTATGGGAATACTGCAGCCCCCCCCCCAAAAAAAAAAAAAAAAGATAAAAATCTGAGTTTGTATATTTAAAACCAATCAACATTTTTTTTTTGGCACTCTTCCCTACAGTAATATAAAAATGATTTTTTTTTTTTTGGGGGGGGTCTTACATATTTTAGCTTTGAAATTATTGCAAACACAGAAAATATGGAATAAACAATGACCCTGCTCTACTTCTCCTGTGTAAAGGAGAGATTGAGTGGAACCAGATTTCAATAGGCGATTGCTGATTGGTAGTTGGTACTAGTCTGCAGACACAGACCCTTGGTTTCATAGTGCATAATGCAGAGTCTGAAGAAGTGAGACTAGATTCAATATATATGTCCTGTGGCTGGCTCTTAATGTATTTGACACAGACAGAGCTTTTGTCATTTAGTCTTTACTATAGACCTGTTATTGGTTGAAATGTCAATTATGAGTCTGTGCTTGAAGACTTGTATATTGGTACATTGAACATGTGCTTTGTGAAATAATTGAATTCTCTGGTGAAAGGGTGCGTGAAGACATATCACTTTGAAAATAGTATGATTAAAGATCTGGTCATTGGTGGTTCTGTACATGTACATGTAAATACATTGTCATTAACTTTTTTATCATAAAATATATTTGATTAGTTATTTTAGAAAATAAGCTTCTACTTTTTATTACTGGGTAATAATTTGTAAGTCACGTGCATGTATTTTTTTTATCATCAAATTCACAAGGTAATTTCTTTAAAATGCTAAATTTTATAGAAATGAATTTGTTTCAATATTTGATAATTTGATAATGTGAATATTAGGATGTAATCATCATAATTTGAGGTTAATCATAGACGTGGTCTTAAAAAAAGTATGCATTCTGCATGATATTTTTTAAAAAGGTGTTTCGTTATTGTTATTATAAGCAATACAAAAAGTCCTTTAAAGGCTGAGCTGCAGCCACTGAAGCAAACTTAAAACATGCAACACAATTATTTCTTTCATATTTCCCTGTTTGATAATCATATTATTTTTCTTTTTCTTTTTTATTTTATATTACTTTCAATATTTACACTGGCTGTGCATTGATTGTTATAGGAGGTGGTATTGTGTGGGAGTATATGGGATTGGCAAGATACACATCCAGTGTTAGAACCCTTTGAAAGACCGCATGAAGTTAAAACACAATGAAAATTATGGGTGAATTGATTTCAGAGAATGCGTTAGAAAATGATCTGCAAAAGGTTCCTTTTCTCCTTTTTTTTTCCTGTTGGTTAACATAATAACTTAAATGGTTGATCAGTACATCTGTACATGTACATATTGCGGTAAAGAGCATTTCCTGTGATTCTGGGGTGCTGTTTTCAGACATTTGACTTGCTCTGTATACTTTACTTGCTAATATAGTGAGGAGTGGAGTAGTACCAATGGAGGTGGTTCAGTATGTGATGACTTACGCTTATTGTCATGCCTATCAATTTGAAGGTAATTCGATTTGTATTATTTTTTCTTCCCGAGAGTCACCTTATTGCAACATATCCCCTTTTTTAGAATGGAGAGGATGAGCCTACAATAATACATACAACATTGCTGCTATGGGTAAAATATATTGAGAAATCGTTTTTTATTGCAGCACACTAAATTTATGCATGTTCTACTCTACGGGATTAAAAAGTCCATTGTTTATTGTAATTCATTTACATCAATAGTCAGGTCATGAATGTTGTCTTTTTGAGCCCCCATTGAGGAAAAAAAAATGTGTTTCTGCAACTAAATGACACTGCAATGATTGCATACATGTACATGTACAGATCTTGGGGTGAGGGAAAGAGTAATGAGAATGTAGGGTCAAATTATTTGTTATTACCTACAACTTTGCTTCAAATGATATTTTCAACTTTGCTTTGATATTAAAGCTATATCAGAAGTTCATGTGTCACAAATGAAATATCAGAAACATATAAAAAATGTTTCTGATTTCATTTTGATTGATTTGAATATTTACCAACAGAAAAACATATATTTTAATGAGAAAAAAGTTCATAGACAGATTCAATTCAAAAGTTTCACCCCGTCCTCCCTCCCCTTCCATCATACCGGGTGATTATTCATTGGTGTAATGGTAATTCTTGGCATACTGTGCCCCTCAAACTGGTTTAAATTGTAGACTTCTTTTCTTTGATACCTAGAAGTGTAGGCCTACAGTACATCTGCTTGTAAATTGTACCCTTGAAGAAGATGCTATCAGTTTTTTAACCTGAGAAAAAATGCTTCATTAGAATTCTGTATGGTAGACAAATTTACACAGCAAAAATGAAACCATATTTAGAATTTGCAAGAAAATGTGCTGGTACAGTATGAAATACCAGAACAGAAGTGCAATATACGGTGTGACCTTTATATTAAATGCAATTCTGATTGTAGTACTTACTGGTACAGGATACTGCAATTATTTCCTACTTTACTTGTATATTAGAAAGTATTATTAAGGACCTACTGTAATAGATTTTAATTGGAAAAATACAACTGCAACTGCATAATTACTTTTATACAGATGGACCCCCCCCCCAAAAAAAGGCCTGAGCTCAGCCAAACTGATGCAGGTTGGAGTAGCGAGTTTTAAAATTTATCCTGGTGCTGTCGCGGGATGATGACACCGCTATAAACGGGCCCCCGCTATAAATGTATTCACAGTAGAAAAGTTAATCCGGCACAGTCCCGGGATAAATTTCATGTATCCATTCACACTGCAGCAGGTAATTTTTATGACCTCCGTAACAAAACACGTTTAGGCTTGTTACCCCGTGAGTGACCCGACTTTGATGCACCGGAACTACTTGAGGGTGGGGAATTGAACCCACGTCCTTCGTGTATAGTAAACATATCACAGTTGGTTTACCCGGTGTTGTAGGCTTGTCGCGATGTGCCTTCGCACTGAAGGAACACCATGACGGTCACAGGGCTGTCCTGCTGCTATTACGTTTGTTGTGGAGTTATAGCGAGGCGAGGTTATCCTGGGGTAGTTTATTGTGGGTCCGAGAATGCACACTGAAGGTAACACCGCTACAGTCCCGGTACTGTAGCGGTGTTTGTGGCCAGTGTGAAGACGGTATTAGACACCGTTCTCATTACGCTTTCTAAAACTCGTTTACTGGAAACCGGTTCAGGAAACCAGTTTGGAAGATCGCTTTGCTAGCGCTCCCATTTGTTCACACGAAAGTGGTTTTCAAAATAATTTCACATATTAACGCGATCGCTGTCTGTCGGGTGACACGTTTCGCGCAAAATTCAAAACCGCAGCGTAGGCATTCTACACCTGTCGTGTGGAGTAGCGCGCTCAAAATGTGCGAAGATCACTTCCCGAAGATCGCTTCCCGAATAACGGTTGTGTCCTCAAGCTAAAACCAGTTTAACGAGGCAAAGCGATCTCGAAAACTACATCGGGAGGTAGTTTTATTAACCGGTTTGGAAGATTGCTTCGACCGTTCTCATTACACGTTAAACTAGTTTCCAGTAAACTAGTTTTAGGAAGGTAGTGAGAACGGTGTCTTAGACCCTTACTCCCAGTATACTCCTGTCCAAATCAATGCACAATACAGCTTTAATAGCTTAAAGTTTAATAGCTTAACTTTAAGTTTGCAAGGTTTAGCCAAAAGATTGTCTTTCGGGTATTGTTTTATAGACCAATTTGGTTTGGGTTTTTTTTTCAATGGTAATTTTCAAACGGGGGGGGGGGGGGGGGATGGGTGGGGGCTGCAAGTTTACCTAACAAAAGATAATGTGGGCACTGACATAGCAACGCACCTGGCTCATTGTACAATCCATTGAAGGTGCTTTTGTTGTTCTTTGGAAGCCCCCCCCCCCCCGTTATTAAGGTCATAAGTTACAGACCTCTTAAGTCGAATTCATCTATATAGTTTCAGAAGAACAAGCATTGTTGTTTCCTGCAATTAAAAAAAAAACCAAGATAACAACTTCAAGGGCTATTTTGAACATTGTGAGGGAAAATCACCAATTACTGTTGGCTGATCTTGAAAAGAATTGTAAGTTTTGAATTACAAGGCCATGTGAACATTGCTAGTGACAAGATTCCAGGGAGTGAAAGAAACCTAGATTGAATAGAACATCCACAATCCTGGTTTGAATAGAACTGACCTTGAAATGAAAGAACTTTGCACACTGACTGGAAGTGGAATGCAGACTGTGTGCAGTAGGCATACATTTACTTGTTATGTATGGCAAGACTCTTGTCAGGTTGGGTGTCCATGGCCACCTGGCTGTAAAAGTATGCTTAAAATTTGAATGAATTAATAGCAATCGGGTCTTTGGGAAAGCTTCTTGTCCATTATTTGGTCTCATATGTACATGGACATTGCAATGTATTTGTAATGTCCATTTATGTTCGCATGCATGGGACTTGCATGTAGCTGATCAGTGTGCTACCAAACTACAAATCTCCTTCTGATGATGACGCCGGGTGTGGCTGTTGAGAAGAAAAAGGGTTGCTCGTCTGATGGAAGAGGGGGAGGATGCTGGAAAAGAGGTATTTTGGGGGAAACTTTCAGGGCTCCACACTAACCCATTTTTTCTACTGGTCCAACCTGTTCATGTCGGACCAGTAGATACCCAGTCTTTCCATTTCTTACTGGTCCAAACCTAAAATTTACTGGTCCCCCAAAATAAAGAAAAACATAAGTAAAGACTTGTTTATTTTGCTGTCTTTTATTCCCCCCCCCCCCGGACTTACTAACAAACAGTACACACATACACACACAAAACATAATTCAATAGAACTATTTCTCATTTTTGGAAAGCTATTTTTCAAGATGCCAAAGCCATTTTTGTTATTTACTAAAGAGGAGAAAGTATTTATATTAATAGTTGATATATTTTTTACTGGTCATGTCAGACCAGTAAATCTGGCTATTTCTGAAAAGTTACTGGCCCGACAGCAAGTTTTACTGGTCTAGGACCGTTTACCAGTGCCAGTGTCACGCGCTGCTTTTATAGTTTGAAGTTTCCATGCTTCTTTTTCTTCACATTATCACAGACCACTCACACGTATTGCGAGGTTAGTATTAGTATACTAACCTCGCACCACGGACCGCGTTTGGCAGTGGATTTCTAACTAGTGGGTCGCGTGTGCTGGGATCTAACTTCTTGGGTCCACAACACACGACTTCTATGGCTTGATTTTTCTGTGCGCGGCGGCATGTAATGAACCCTTGGGTGATCACAGACTTGTACAAATAGAAAAGCATAAAATGACCATCTGAGTGTGATTTTTTTTTTCGCGATCAACCCTCCCCCTCATTCAAAACTGATCATAAAAAAAATAGATATCAAAGCTTGCAGGCTAACGTTCATAAAAGAATCCTGCTTTATAATACTGTACATGTAATAAACAATTACTGCAATATCATTGTTTACCTGAACTATAAAATGTAATTTGTAATGTTATTTTCCAAACATGGTGCACTAATCAGAGGTTATATGCCAAATGACTGAATTATTTGAGGTTCATTAATTTTGATTGATACAAGCAGTGGCAAGGCTTCATCTATGACAGGGTTATGACATGGTATTTGTCCTCATTTTTCCTGGGTGCTGAAATATTAAAGGTTGGCAACATTTGGGCAGTTTTATTTTAATTTCTCTCAATCTACTGAATAAATGCTTCATTTTATTACACAGCTTCTACTGCAGTTCATTATATGCCTTGGCCCAAAACTAAAATTGAATTTTATTCATTTTTTCCTACTTTAATACATTTTTGTGGGGTATATTTATTTTTTCCCAGTACTAATTTTTTTTTTAGCACGCTGAACCGTTGGTGAATTCAAAGGAAAAAAAAAAGATAATAGGGCAGACCTCCAAAACCATGTAACTGGAAATAGGGATGATTTTGCTCAAAAGTAGGTAAAAAATATTTCCCTTAGCTATAATAGAAAAGTTTCCAATCAAACTTGGAAAAAAAAAAAATATCGAACAAGGGGCCAGAATGGTGAAAATTCATACTCTTTCTTCCAAATTCAGCCAGGTTTCATAGAGATCCGAGTGTTGTACAATGTATAGTATGCACAACATGTACATAGCATCAAGACACAACACAGTGTGATTGGAGATTGCAAGTAGCTCCATGGTTGTAAAGAAGGCTTTTTTTGCTGTCTGAGTAGTGGGGTGTGAAATATATTGAAATGAATTAGCTGTGATGACACCCATTATTGCTCAGAAATCTTTTATTCCAAATTCATGCTGCGTATTAAAGCCTGCAGCAATTTGATAAACAGCTTATTCATATATCTGCAAAAATATTCAACATAACGGTACATGAAAGATTGGAGCCCATGCCGTTGGAACCACAGTGTTTGACACTCGTAGTTGGCCATTATGTCGAAGGGTTTGCATTTATATGAAGGATTATTCGCAAAGAGAAAATTGGAAGATGATTCTTCATCGATTGGGAATTATTGTAACAGATGTGAGAAGGGCTTGTGGTTTCGTAGAGGTATGTTTAATGATGCTGCAGGTTGGTTTTTTTCTGTGTTTTATGATTTTGTATTACGCATCATTCATGCATTTGCTACTGCTGCAAGTCAATATGAATACATGTTCATTTGAATTTTGAAAAAAATGTTTACAGAGTTTATGTCTTGGGTATTTAGCAAGCTTTTTGATCTTGCTCCACTTTACCAACCTTCATTCCTTTGACCTCCTAAATCCTCCTTTTACTACTCACCAAGGTTGTCACCAGTCCATTTTAGGTGTGGACTATCAACTATGCACAGCGCTCTCACGAAGCTTGACCCAGTGCGCACTTTGTCTGCGCAAGCGCTATGGTCCTGGATCACATACATTGATTTTGGGTGTACTGTTAAGTACGCCCATTAATGACTTTCATGCATAGTTCAACTGTCAAAGATGTGTATTTTTAGTAAATATTTGTTTTGATTGTGATTATTATTATGCAGATTCACTGATACATGGAGTCATTCAACATTTTACCTTGCAGAAAATAGTTGTGGTCGGCAACTTGCCATCGGGGCTTTTGTGGGGCTGTGCCAGCAGGTCATGAGCCATGCAGGTTTTTTTGTACATTTATATAATTTATGATGTTTACACATAAAACAAGAGGAATATCCATAAATGGATAATGAAGTTATTAATTATATTTTCCCCATCTCTCCCTTGTCATTCCTTTCCTTTCCCCTCTCATCTTCTCCTTCTTTCTCTGCTCCTGTTAACCGTACAGCTGAGACCCTATCAGAAGACGAGGATGAGATGAGTAGCAAGCTAAGCAAACACAGGAGGGGTTCAGGGGGCTACACCCCTGCCCCCGGGGGCCCTTTCTCGGCACTCATACCCAGCATGTGGCCACAGGATATTCTTGCCAAATTAGCACAGGTGTGTGTGGATCTTTATTTTCTGGTGTAGATCATGACTGTTAATATTTGATTGAGAATTCATGTCTGGTTGATTAAAGGACAAGTCCACCCCAACAAAAGTTGATTTGAATAAAAAGAGAAAACTGTTAACATGCATAGCACTGAAAATTTGATCAAAATCGGATGTAAAAAACATATGACATTTTAAAGTTTTGGTTAATTTCATAAAACAGTACCGGTTTATATGCAAATGAGGACACTGATGATGTCATCCACTCACTATTTCTTTTATGTTATTATATGAAATATTTTAATTTTCTCATTAATTCCTCCCTGAACATACGGAATTAACACTGTTTACATGGTTCAGTCAAGTTGGTCCTTAAAGAAGTAGTGAGTGAAGGAGATCATTGACTCTCATTTGCATGTCATTGAATTGTGCATATCACTGTTTTGTGAAAAATAAGAGAAAGTCTAAAATGTCAAAACTTTTTTATTTTACATCCGATGTTGATGAAATTTTCAGCGTTATGCTAGTTTGATTTTTCTATATTTATTCAAATCAACATTTATTTGGGGTGGACTTGACCTTTAAATTTGTAGGCATTCAAGCAATACATTTTGAGAATGAAGTGTAGATATTCTCAAAATGTATGTGATGAAATTTGAATAGAAAAAATAATATCCAATTTTATAATGAAATATTCTTCCTGTGTGATGTATAATAACCATGTACAGTGTACATTGAAATGTGAATTACCCATGTGTTCCAAAATGCTATAGGAAGATTTTTAAATGTCAAAGCACTTAAACCACCTACATTAAAGACACTTTGTCCTTTTTCCTTTTTTGTGTGTTTTCTTTAATGCTATTTTTATTTTTGTCTGTTTCTCTCCCTTTCCCCTATCCTTGTGTTTATCTTTTTTTTTAATCTGTATGTATGACATCTTCTTTTATCTTTGCATGTTCTTCTATTTCTTCATACATGTATCTTTCTTTTCTTTTGTTCATTTTTGACTTTCCTCATTTCTCTACTTGTGTGTGTGCTATTCTTCCTTTGGTTACTCATAATTGTTTGTTTGTTCCCCTGTCCGAATCAGTTAGCTCAGTTTTTTCTTTTTCTGATCATTTTTATTTCTCTCATTCTTTCAATTCATAAATTGCCTTCCTTGAAACCTTTAATTTCCATGTCTGTATTCATGCAATCAATTCTAAGTGTACAAAACTGAGCAGTTCCTTTGTAAAAGTATATATTTTTAGTAATAAAGCATGTTTAATGATATTGTATTATGTATTATGTATGATATTGTATTTTTATTCTATGTTTGGCCATGCTGCATTCCATGTCGCTATGGACAAATAAAGAAAATTGAATTTAATTGAATGATTTTATTTTATCCTCCGTTTTATTCTATCACCCTCTTAGAATCATTCAGTCTTGTGTGTGTAGATATCCTACGTACATTTTCACATGTATCATATTTCCTTTCATTGCTTCTTTTCTGCTTTTTTTTTCCTGTGCTAGACTGAAGACGCTGGTGCTGTGGGGGATTTCAGATACGACGAGTTTGGCTTCAGAGTAGAAGTAGAAGGTGAGTTGATGATTTATTCAAAACCTGTCTGAGACCCCTTTCTTAGTATCTGATTTTCTTTAGAGCAGTTTAGGAAATCAGTTTAGAAGGTTGTTTCACTGGTGTCCTCATCACAATCTCCTGAACTGGTTTTCCAGAAAGCTTCACGTAAACTGGTCTTGTTGCTATGGAATGCTCTCGGTGGAGTCGCATGTTTTGCGTGAAATTTGAAACTGCAACGTAGGCATTCTTCACACAGTTTTCACTGAAACCCTGCCCAACATGCGCACACTCTCATACTGCCGTGCGAAGATTGCTTCTAGAATAATGGCTGTGTCCTCACTTACACTTAAACCAGTTTAACCAGGCAAAGCGGTCTGAAAACCACATCGTGAGGTGGATTTCCAAACAAGTTTGGAAGACCACTTCAGATTGCTCCCAAGACCGTATCAACCATTACACGTTATTACTGGTTTCCACTATAACTAGTTTAAGGAAATAGATGAGAAGGAGGTCAAAGTTAATCTACATTTAATCTGTGTTGACGATGTAATTAGTTTTAAAAGGGCATGTTTTTTGTCATGTCAATCCTGTTTTAATTCTAGTGATAACTAAAGAATCGTTAAAGGATCAAGTCGAAACATAGTCCAAGTATTTATACTTAAATGAAGATGATCTGGTTATAAATATTCTGGGGTCGTGAGGTCATGTACCTGGATATATCTCTCACAATTACTTCACCATTGAACCATTCAACTTCAAACGCAGCTCATGTATGTATTTAACAGAGATGCCAACCGTTACGGATTCGCCGTATTTGTTCCGATTTTTTTCCTCCAATTACGGTGTTACGGCAACAATAAAAAGGTTACGGAAAAAACAACTACAATACATGTGTATTGTGTATTGCTTTGCTGTGCATGTGTATATATGCGTGTATTGTGTATACATGTATCGTGCATGCAGCGTCTGTGTGGCCAACGGTAAACCAACGGGAGTTTCTCTACTGAGATTTCTATTGCAAGCGCCTCCGCGCGCTGCTGCTGAATACACAGCGAAGTGTGGAGTGCAAGCCGCGGTTCATGCATGCACAATGTCGATGGCGATTGGGTGGTTGAGCGTATAAACGATGCTACTTCGCGGGATGTTCCTGAGAAATTCCCATTTGTTCCTGACAAATATGGTAAATATTCCTGACAACCATCCCTTTAGGTTGGCATCTCTGATTTAGGAGTGCTGACGACCTGATTAGTTCTTGGGGTCATGAGGTCAAAGATCACAATGTTGTATACATGTACATGTACATGACATATCATTTTAATGCGATGATAGAACTATTGATGGGTCAATTTCAGATATGGCTCTTGTATCTGGACAATGATCTTAGTAGATTTGGGGGTTACAAGGTCTAAGGTCACAAGGTCAAAGGTCTCATGGTCATTGAATCATTAAAAAAAAAGTTAGGTGTGTAGTATATTCTTGGCCTGGCATTGGTGGAGACATAAAATTCAACTGTGAGCAGTCAAGAATTCATCTCGTTATCTAGTTTTACTCTTGTTTTTGGTTGGTAAATTGTGATTTCACCTTGGCCACAGTGTCGAAGCGTGCATCATTATCATCTTCATGCACGCTTACAGTAATTCCCATGTATGTGGCATTGGCAAGGCCCATCTACTCATTAGAGTGTGAATATGACACTGGCTTTAGCATCTGTCACCAATTACGTTTTCATATCACCCATAATGAAGAGTACTGACTGATATCTCCAGTCACACTGATCAAACCATCCCCAAACCTGCCGATTGTCTGTCATTGTTAATAATGTGATAGACTTGGGCCCTGTCTTACAAAGAGTTGCAATTGATCCGATCAGTCGCAACTATGGAAAGCCATAGTTTGTTCAAAATATTTTCTAGATATGCTGTATATTCATGCACTCATCCTTTTCTTGCAAGTTTAGTGTGCTTTTCTTTGCTTGCAAAAGACATTGAGTAAATTTCCTGCAAAATAAATCATGACATTGATGGATTTCCACAGAGTTACAATTGATTGGATCAATCGTAACTCTTTGTAAGATGGGGCCCTGCAGTCAGTTTCTCCGATGGTATGTCATTGATTATTGACATGGTATGTCATTGGTTGGTTATTGATCAGGGGAGAGTGTCATGAAAGGACTTGTCAGACGTTTTATCCGACAAGTACTGTTTTATCTGACAGTTACTATGGAAACAGTGCCTCTCAGCCAATTATAATCATGGAAAGTTGTCGGACCTGAAAACATGTTGATGAAACGTTCCCCTAGAGTGTTCTATTTTTTTGGGGGGGGGGGGAACCGGGGGGGGGGGGGGTACATGTACCTATTAAGGAATGTGATTGCATACAGTAGTAGGAGTGCTCTAAAGTTGATTTTTTTTTTCAACTTGAAAAAAAAAGGAAATTCCTTAATGTATGGTTCTTGAAATAGAATCTGGTTCATGAGATTGCTTATTTTACTTATTTTTGCCCTTTTTGCCAGTGGAATGCACAAAGGACGAAAGGAGTGTGTTTTCATGAATATCCAAGTATAAAATGTATTCCCTTCCTTTCAAATAAATCTTTTGAAATATGTCTCATTGGCTGCTGTACATGCTCTGTGCTCTACTAGGAATCAAATCTTAGTAATAATAATATTATGTTTATTAAGCGCTGTATAATAATTTATATTTAATCCTCTAGTATCTGTTCCTGCGCTTTATACTTTTTAAATAATATTACATAACCTTTTAATATAAGGTGCTTACACTATGAATGTTTCTAAGCACACTGTTCCATTTATGGTGTATAATTTGGGGAAAAAATATTGAAGATGTTTTAGGAGATTTTCATCTTTTATCCTCACAACTGTAGAATACAGAAATAAATTGAAAGGAATTTTTGGTTTAATAGGGCTTCATATTGTGTGATAAGCTGCATTGTCTTTCTTGTTCAAACAAAGTTTCAGACTTCGTTATTCATTAAAGTGCTATATATAGCGTAGGTGTATTTCTGACCTTTTCTTTTATGTGGTTGTTACCCCCATGGTAGATTGATCTTCTACCCTTTGTGGGTTGCGTGCAGACGGCTTCACATCTATATTTCATGAAGGATTCTCCAGGGGATGCATTCGCTATATAAAGCTCTCTCCCTGCTCATTATTACTGCTAAATCATTGACTTTCCATTTTTAGCATGTTAGACAGGTGCCGACATTGGTTTACTTTCAGTTGGTTTACTGTCAATTCGTCCAATTGCCAACTCGTCTACTATCATTTGGTCTACCATCAGTTCTTCTACTATCCACATGTTCTAATTGCCATTTCATCTAATGGCCAGTTGGTCCAATAGCCATTTAGTCTGTTAATCATTCGGTCTAATTGGACTAAGTGTTAATTGGGGGAAAGCCGAAATGAATGAAAATAAAATGGATATTAGACTAACTGGTTATGACACGAAATGGTCATAGACGAAATGGCGACTAGACAAAGTGATGATTGGACCTAATGGTTATTTGACCAAATATTTGTTAGACGAAATGTTGATGGACGAAATGGCATTAGACTAAATGAAGATAGAATGAAATGAAGAATACATTTGAGAAAATAGAATGTCTATTTGAAACAGATGCTCGTAGAATATACACTACTCAAAAAAAGTTAAGGACCACTTTTTAAAACGTACATAAAGATTTTATACAAGGTGTTTTATTTCTGGAAATACCTCAGTACAACTGTCCTAAATGTCCTTAAACACGCTGTAATCAATTTCACGCATGGGTGGTTTCAGTTGTTGCACAATGTCTCTCGCATCACTGCACATCCTGAAAAGTGGGCCCCGAGGGGTATCAGCTACCGACATGAAGTGGTAAAAACGAATGTCTGAGTGTCTTTCAGGCAGTTCAGTAACGAGTGTGACCACCTCCTGCAGCAATAACGGCTTCACAGCGCTGTCTCATGGAGCTGATGAGGCGATTGATGTCTCTGACGTCCAGTGCATCCCATGCAGCCTCCAGAGCCACACCCAGCTGCTGCAGTCCAAGTGGATGGGCTTCGAGCTGCTCGAGACTCCTCCCCATCATGTCCCAGACGTGCTCTATCGGGTTTAAGTCCGGGGACCTCGCTGGCCACTCCATACGCTCAATCCCCTGGCCCTCAAGGAACTCGGTCACCACCCTAGCTCGGTGGGCACGGGCATTGTCATCCATGAAAATGATGTTTTGTCCCACATTTTCAAAAAAAGTTAAGGACCACTTTTTAATGTGTGTATACAATTTTCAAACCGGGTGTTGTATTTCTAGAAATACCCGATTATGGCTGTCTTGAATCTCCTCAAACACCCTGTAACAATTTCACACATGGGTGGTTTCAGTTGTTGCATGATGTCTCTCGCATTATTGCATATCCTGAAAAGTGGGCCCATTGTGAAGTGGTACAAATGTGGATTCAAATGCATTTTCTGTCTTTAGTCTCTACAATCAACAAATTGCTGACAACAGCAATGCCAAGATACAGCTGTCCAGGATGCCATCAAACACAATGAAATCAATTTCACACATGCAGTTCTTTCATGTCTCTTGCATCATTGCAATGTGCCCGTACAAAAGTGGCTTCCAAAGCATTTTCTGTCTTTAGTCTCTACAATCAACAACTTGCTGACAATAGCAATGCCAAGATACAGCTGTCCAGAATGCCATCAAACACAATGACATCAATTTCACACATGCAGTTCTTTCATGATGTCTCTGGCATCATTGCAGTGGGCCATATAAGACAAGTGTCTTCCAAAGCATTTTCCGTCTTTAGTCTGTACAATCAACAACTTGCCTACAACAGCAATGCCAAGACACCACCTAAGTGAAACAGATGTAGCCAGAGCCCTAGGGATGCTGGAAGCTGGCCTCAGTCAGCGAAGAGTAGCCAGAATGATGGGCGTGTCACACAGTGTCATTAGCAGAGCAAATCAAAGACACCGAGAGACAGGGCTATACTCCGAGAGACCCCGCAGTGGCCGACCAGTTTCGACAACCCCTAGAGATGATCGCTACTTGACGAATCTCAGCCTCCGCAACCGCTTTCACAGTGCACGCCGCCTCAACAATGACTTCGCTGCAGCAACTGGAGTGATTGTTTCCACTCAAACAATCCGTAACCGACTTCACAGAGCCAATATGCATGCCAGACGGCCAGCTCAGTGTGTCCCACTCACCCCTGCTCACAGAAGAATTCGTCTCAACTGGGCCCGGGAGCATGTCAGATGGACCAGACAGCAATGGCGTAGAGTTCTGTTCACAGATGAGAGCAGATTTTCCCTTGACCACAATGATGGACGTTCGAGAGTCTGGAGGCGACCAGGAGAGAGATTTGCAGACCCCTGTATTGCAGAACATGACCGTTATGGGGGAGGCAGCGTCATGGTGTGGGGAGGCATCACCTACGCCAACCGTACTCGTCTCTACGTGGTCCCAGGGGGAGCAATGACAGGAGTGAGGTACAGCGATGAGGTCCTTGAACCTATAGTGGTGCCATTTGCAGAAAATGTGGGACAAAACATCATTTTCATGGATGACAATGCCCGTGCCCACCGAGCTAGGGTGGTGACCGAGTTCCTTGAGGGCCAGGGGATTGAGCGTATGGAGTGGCCAGCGAGGTCCCCGGACTTAAACCCGATAGAGCACGTCTTGGACATGATGGGGAGGAGTCTCGAGCAGCTCGAAGCCCATCCACTTGGACTGCAGCAGCTGGGTGTGGCTCTGGAGGCTGCATGGGATGCACTGGACGTCAGAGACATCAATCGCCTCATCAGCTCCATGAGACAGCGCTGTGAAGCCGTTATTGCTGCAGGAGGTGGTCACACTCGTTACTGAACTGCCTGAAAGACACTCAGACATTCGTTTTTACCACTTCATGTCGGTAGCTGATACCCCTCGGGGCCCACTTTTCAGGATGTGCAGTGATGCGAGAGACATTGTGCAACAACTGAAACCACCCATGCGTGAAATTGATTACAGCGTGTTTAAGGACATTTAGGACAGTTGTACTGAGGTATTTCCAGAAATAAAACACCTTGTATAAAATCTTTATGTACGTTTTAAAAAGTGGTCCTTAACTTTTTTTGAGTAGTGTATATATAGAATATCTTTAACTTCATTGCATACAATTACTATAATGGCAGTTTTGCTGTCATCTTTGCCATCCAGTGGTAATTGCCATGTTAATAAGTCACAAAGCCAATCAAATTGAAGGATTACTTGTAAATTGACATGACGTTCCAATTCTTCGTACAGATGCAGCTGAACCCAACTCCAGCAAACTCCTGAGTGAACCCTTTATAGAAGACCCCCAGCAGAGATTAAAATGGACAGCTTACTTTGAATTCGCTCATAATACAGAAGTTGGCGATCTCACATGGGAATCGGTATGTGATTTACTTCTATTCCTTTTTTTTGCAATTTTGATATGTTGAATAATTCTTTTTGTAGCTTGAGAGTGGCTAAACGCATGTAGATTAATAAAACAATTTTAAATTTATGCATACTTTTTATACGAAGGTTGTTGTTGCAAACCACTAAGCCTGCAAGAGGCGACTGGTTTCCAAGTATTTTAGTTTATTTGTTTACTAATTGGTGAAAGGAATACCTTGTTGCTAGATTCCAAGAAAAGAAACATGCATAAAATCATAAAAATATTGAAAGCAAGTGAAGTTTAGGCTTAAAAATAAAAATTTCCATTCCTCGGCTTATTCATAGCATACAATATACTTTTCTACTTGCAGTTAGGCCTACAAGGTTATATTTACTCCTCAGATATTTGACACTGGCCTTAAGAAATTCAGATTTCACGTTAAAATATCATAAAACTTCTATCTGTACATTGCCATGTAGATGGAAAGCAGATTACCCCAAACAGAGAAGTTACGTTCGCTGGTCCGTGAAGGCATCCCACACAGCATGAGGCATCAGTTGTGGATGAGACTGTGTGGTGCGCAGGAGAAGAAGAGTAGCAGCGAAATGACATACAAGGTAAGGCTAATTAAATTGAATTAATTGATTTTCCATAAAAATACATGCAAAATCAATAATATACATACATTACAAAGTATAAAAATGAGACATTATGCAAATGACGTATCATACTTTAAAAATAAATGCAAAATAGTTTGTTTTATACATACATATGAGGACAATTGGATGCCCATGGAAGCAGTATGCTTGTAGGGTTGGGTCACCCAGAAAATATATGAATCAGTGGATATAATACATAATACAGTTCATTGGAATACTAAACGGATAAAACTTCTGTCAACGATAATGATATATTACATATTTATACGATACTTTATAACTAATAAACCGACCCACTCACAGGGTTGTTTATAACTAAATGCTTCCAAGGCTACATGTATGAATTATTTGCAACAAATGTGGGGGAGGAGAAAATTTCCTGTAAAGTTAATCTGATGATGTATGATGTGAGAATTGATTATCTGTGCAACAGAAATGAGTGGTACTTGAATACTTATATATATACTAGTAGTAGGAATAGACAGTACTTTACCACATTTCAAGTACATCTTCGAAAGCAATTTGCTTTTAAAGCACACACTCTATATTCATGTATGTCTATACTATTCAATGATTAGGCATTAAGTACTTTTTTAATTCAGATTAATTTTGATTGTGACTAGTTTGTCATTTTCATTAAAAGCAACCTTGCTGATTTAATAAATAAAGCAATTATTATAACAAGTGGTTTGTTCAAACAAGGCCAGGGACCTGTTTCACTAAAGACTTCAATTATTGTACCTATCTCATTGTGGCAAATACCATAGAACCTTCATTACGATTACCTGATAAGCCCTGTAAACGGGGTATTTTCAGTAATGACAAAGTTACTTGTAGTTGCAGGTCTTTATGACATGGGGCCGTGATATGGATGTTACTGTGTTTTGTTTCATTTCCAGTCATATCATACATTATATAGGGTTAGTATAGCGTGGTCCTGGTCAAGGAATTTATTGACAGGTTTTTGTATTTGAAGATTTCTTTCATTTAAGAAGCAGAATTTACTTGAATTTACCTTTTTTCTGTCAAGACATTAAAAAAATAATACATTTAGAAGATGATTTTGTATTACCTTTTATATTTATTTGTGTATTTTGGCAAATTAGCCAATATACATATAACACAACCAGGGTCAGGTCAGTTCTTTATGTAAACTCAATTTTGCAAGAGACGTTTTTTTTAATATAAAATCTGCACTGGAAAGTTGTTTGGTCGAAATAAGCCATATCGCCTTCATGCAAGTCATTTCTATCTTCCAGTTTCTTACATGATTTGTTTATATGTTTTCATAGGAAATCATTAAAGCAAGTTCGAGTGACCAGTCCATGGCAGCTAAACAAATAGAAAAGGTGAGAATATATTTTGTCAACACAGACACTCATGTAGAGCTGTTGTATGTACCATGTTGTGTACTGAAGCAATTATCATCATTTCCCATGGTTCCTACATGTACGTACATATTCAATTCGATTCAATTCTTTATTCTATTTCCATTAAAAACATAATACAAAGTAATATAAAGTAATACAAATGTAATATGTAACATGAGCATCCATCGAAAAGAATATACATAATCCAAAGCATCATAATACTTACAGTAATTTATCTATTTAGGGATGTTCTACTCCCTTTGTAATCCTTTACAAATTATTATTGCCATACACAATGCATAGAATGACCACATCTGCAGAAGGAGAAGAAAAAAAACGTTTTCAAATTATTGTCACCTATATTTGTCATTGAATTTTATCTTAGCAGTTTATGATCCTTCATTAACATCAATATCATGTAAATGTCAGCCATTATTTCTACAATATCTCATGTATCAATTTTTTTGTAACAATTCTCTGAACAGGACCTACTGCGTACAATGCCCAGCAATGCATGCTTCTCAAACCAGAAGAGCACCGGTGTCCCCAGGTTACGAAGGGTTTTGAGGGGCATCTCGTGGCTCTATCCTGATATAGGCTACTGCCAAGGGACAGGCGTGGTAAGTATTTGAACAAAAAAAGAAGAAATGTTGCTGTTTTGGTTTATATAGGGGTATCAATCACGTTTGAATATTTGCGAAAGGTTCAATGTATGGTAGCCTATGTTAACGATAACAGTGTACATTTGGATTCTTAATGTGATGCTTTAAAGGCCACCTGTCAAATGGTCATCAGTGTTCCATCCATTTACAATATTTTGCCATTTAAGTCAGTAAATATTTTCATTTTAAGTATTTTGTAGAGTGTGTTCCGAATGGAAGTTGATATATTTCATGAAGAGGGTTTGGTGGAAAAAGAGAAAACTTGTGCAAGTTTTTCAGGGAAATCTGCATTGGAAAGAAAGGAAATGCTAAAGTTCAATTAAACTTTTTCAATATGATTCTGTTTCATAGTATTGTGGTATTAATGAAATTACTGAAAATGAAATCGTTGCCATGACTGGAAAATATTTTATAGAATATTATACAAATGACTATCAAGGCAAGATTCATGTTTGTATAATCTTCTTAGACTTGGGTATTCAGGACTATCAAGTTTATTTTCTTTTGATGAATATGAAATAATTTCATTATATTTCTCCTGTGGCATTGCCCTGAAATGATAAGAGAACAATATTGACTTTGTGTCATGATTCTCTTAATGTGAAAGATATAATATTTTTGATTAATCCGTCTCATGTCCTGCAGATTGTAGCATCGTTGCTTCTGTTTATGGATGAAGAAGATGCGTTCTGGATCATGTGTTCAGTTGTAGAAGATCTTGTCCCTCCGTCATACTTCTCACACACGTTACTTGGAGTTCAGGCAAGTAGTAAAGCCGCATTTTTCATGACTGGAAGTGAGTTGACTCGATCAGTAAAGCGTCACCTGTTAGACCAAAGATCGTGGGTTCACGTTCACCCCGGACAGATGACGGAAGCTTTCGTAATGTTTTAATGTGCCCCTCCCGTTTCATAGATTCAGGCTATGTTACATCAGTGGAAAATACTCCATCCCTCAGATAGGATGTTAAATAGAGAGGAGAGGAGAGTTGCCATCTTATGCTTTATTCGTTTAAGAGTAGAGGGAAATCCAGTTGTAGTGGTCCACCTGCACTCCCCCCAGTCTGTTATATCGGGAGGAGAGACCTGCAGTACACAGTGATTCAGACTGTAAAATGCGATTAAAAAAAATCTAAGCAGACCCAAAAAACATACAAATGCAATGTTTTGGTGAGAAAATATCAGGTTTGGGCTCATCAAAGTACATGAATATCTGTTTTCAAGATTCAAGATTATTTTACTGGTCAATGTATACATACAATGAAATTTGGTTTCCAATGGCTTTAACAATAAGTATACACAAAGATGAAAAATACAGTAAATCATAACAGTATGGAAAACTGTAAACAAAAAAAATAAATTACTAATAACATTCTGCAATTACTGTAATTCCCCTAAAAAATCATAATGAATGTGGATGATGATAAAAGGTCATTATGCTGCTATTACATCCCCCCTATCTTAGTATATGCAGAATATATTCATCATTAAATTAAAAAAACAACAGATGTAGAAGAAATAGTATACATAGTATAATATTTGTACGAGACTATGATGGAAGTTAGTTAGGTGAAAGGAAAGGAAAACAGAGGAAGGGAAGAAGAAGATGAAGAAGGAAGACTGCATAAATAAATCATCCCATGCATGATTTTCATAGCGTAGCACAGCAGGGGAGGCAAAAAAAAATTGACTGAACAGCATACCCAACCATGTAATGTTATGATTTTGGGCTTATGAGGGTTAGGCCTAATCAAGGTCTTCTAAGAATAGAAAGATGAAATGATGGGTTTTGTGATGAGCTGAGTGTGTCAGGGTGTCAGTGCTTATGATTGTCAAAGTCTAAAAACCACATTACATTACTATGAATGGAAAAGAAATCTCATAACCAACCAGTCCATATTTTTCCTGAAGGGAAAGTCTTCAATGATGTTTACTGTTTTACATTTTTAGGCTGACCAGAGAGTGCTAAGACAGCTAATGGTGAGCTATCTCCCCGAGCTTGATCAACTACTTAAGAGCCACGATATAGGTGAGTAGGAATCAGAAAAGTGGAAATTCATAATTAAAAGAATTCCACCGCATGTGTTTCATGATAGATCTTATGCATTGACATTGCCGCATTGCCATCTTGGAGGCCGAAGCCATTGCCTTGCATGTGTTGGTGATCTGCAGCTGGCACATCTCTGACAACTGTTTACGTGTATTCCTATATCCTCTAAGCGAGGGCGCTATGAGATCATGATGTCATATGCATAAGGTCTATGCATGGGCTACCAATGTCCATGAATGAGAGGCCTACTTATTCTTGTGGTTTGACTACTATTTTTCCATAATAGCTTGCACCGCAATTGAGAATTGAAAAATTTAGCAAAGATTTAATTGAATAATGAATTTCACTTGCAGGGAAGAAGGATTACTCAGAAGAACAACAAGCGAGATCCCAGGTAGTGTAGCGTTTAACCCTTTGATGCAAATTTTTTTGATCGCGTCGCTTGCTGACTTATTACTTTCATGTCTCGCGCAACTGTTGAGACCCCCGTGTACGCGGTTCCGAAATTTCGTAAGTGCATGCAGACCCAAATTGCTCAAAAACGTGAATTTGTGTACAAATCCAATGCAAATAGTGTTTTTAGCCAAAATTCATAAATGTATCATTATATTTCCTTTGACAGATTAAAATCAATTAATTCCATCTTGTTAATGGTCGAAATAAAGTCCCCGACAATTTCCATTGAAAAAACAATAAAAAAACAAAAATTCGAAAAACATAGAAATACATAAGGAATTTAGAAAACAATAAAATACATAAGAAAATAAATGTGATATTGACATTTGTTTTAAGTACCATTGATCAGATCCCTATAAAGAGTCTGTGTACCAAAAATTAGCATTTTAGGGGCATTATTTAGTTAATTAGAGCAAACTTTTGATTTTGTGCATAAGTTAGCATAATTAATTAGCAGTGAGATTTTTCTCAGAATTTGATCTTATAGTTTTGGAGATTATGCCATGGGTAACGAGCATGCCAATTTTTGTAGCGATCGTGATCTACGGCCGAGATCATAAGGGGGGGGGGGGCTGAATCAGCCCCCTCCCAGTCTTCTTAGGTGTCAAAATTGCCCAGTCTATTTAGGGTTAAATGAGGTTTGCAAGTACTTTAAAAGAGAAACACTGATAAATGTACAGTGTTTTACATTTTATCCGACCCATCTTTCTGGGCCCCGTCTTACAAAGAGCTACGATTGATTAGATCAATTGCAACTATGGAAAGCCAGAACGTCAACATCTAAAGTGTATGTGTATGTGTATTTCTCCAGGTATTGTTTTCTTGAAAATTCAGTGTGCTTTTCTTTGTTTACAAAGGACATAGTGCAAATTTCCTGTAGAAAAAAATGATGACATTGATGGAGTTCCATTTAAATTATTTAAATACTTTATCAGAAAATGTAAACAGAGGGTCGTGGGTTCGAATCCCAGCCATGGCGTAATTTCCTTCAGCAAGAAACTGATCCACAGTGTGCTGCACTCAACCCAGGTGAGGTAAATGGGTACCGGTAGGAAGTAATTCCTTAAAAAGCTGTGTGCGCTATGAACGCCTAGCTTAGCCGGGTAATATAGGAGCGCCTTGAGCACCTAATAAGGTGGATATGTGCGCAATATAAATACCCTATATTATTATTATTTAAAAAAATCTATACATTTTTCCATTAGGTCAGCTATAATGGCCTTTAACATGCTGAACGTTGATCTGAAATGTACCTTCAGAGACTAGCTTAATCAGGGTAAAATAGCGCCTTGAGCGCCTAACAAGGTGGAAGTGGGTTCTATGCAAATACCCTATATTATTATCATCATTCTTATTCTTATTCCTATTCTTACTCTTGTTGATATTGATATTACTATTACTATTATTATTATTGGTGTTTTTTTTTGCAGAGTTATCCTTGATTACATTACATTGGTTTCTGACTGCGTTTGCCAGTGTGGTGCATATGAAGGTGCTACTAAGAATCTGGGATATGTTCTTCTTTGACGGGTCCATCGTTCTCTTCCAAATCACACTTGCCATGTTCAAAATGAAGGTAAGGAAGAAAAAAAGGAATGTGTGCACTTTCTCCATTCCCTGGGGAACATTCTAGCACACTCCTGAAAATGCGACTCTTCTTATAATCCGTATGTAGCTGAATAAGTGCTAAGAATGTGTTCCAGTTGTGCGTTAAGTCGTGCATAACTTTACGAACAACTGTATGAATCACCCACCAGTCTTTGTCAGTGCTGCCCCCAAATTCTGGAATAGTCTCCCTTCCCCAATGAGAAATGTCAAATCTGTCACTTTGTACTGAACCAAAATTGCAAACTTGGCCTTTCCAAGAAGAGTTTTCCATGAATAAGACACATCTGGCAGAGATGCCAACCGTTACGGATTCGCCGTATTTGTTCCGATTTTATTCCTCCAATTACGGTGTTACGGCAACAATAAAAAGGTTACGGAAAAAACAACTACAATACATGTGTATTGTGTATTGCTTTGCTGTGCATAGGTATATATGCATGTATTGTGTATTGTGCATGTATATGCGTGTATTGTGTATACATGTATCGTGCATGTAGCGTGTGTGTGGCCAACGGTAAACCAACGGGAGTTTCTCTACTGAGATTTCTATTGCAAGCGCCTCCGCGCGCTGCTGCTGAATACACAGCGAAGTGCGGAGTGCAAGCCGCGGTTCATGCATGCACAATGTCAATGGCGATTGGGTGGTTAAGCGTATAAACGATGCTACTTCGCGGGATGTTCCTGAGAAACTCCCATTTGTTCCTGACAAATATGGTAAATATTCCTGACAACCATCCCTTTAGGTTGGCATCTCTGCATCTGGGCCCCGTCTTACGATTGATCTGATCATCTTTAATTATATGGAAATCCAACAATGACATAATTTTTTCCCCAGGAAATTTGCATGATGTCCTTTGCAAACAAAGAGAAGCACACCAAATTTTCAAGAAAACAAATGAATGTATGATTTTACTTCACATCCAGAAAATAGTTTGAACAAACATGCATTTTAGATGTTGACGTTGCTGGCTTTCCATGGTTGTGGTTGATCGGATCAATCGTAACTCTTCGTAAGATGGGGCCCTGTTGTAATGCATTTAGTATAGTTAGTAGCCTTCCCTGCTTCTCACTTTGCATTGACTGAATTATATTTCTGATCTTGTTCATCATTGTGTTTCCTGGGCCCCGTCTTACAAAGAGTTACGTTGATCCAATCAATCGTAACTCTATGGAAATCCATCAATGTCTTCATTTTTTCTATACGAAATTGGCACAATGTCCTTTGTAAACAAAGAGAAGCACAGTGAATTTTCAAGAAAACAATGAATGCATGAATATACATCATAGTTAGAAGATATTTTGAACAAACCTGCATAATAGATGTTGACATTGCTGGCCGTCCATAGTTGCCATTGATTGGATCAATCGTAACTCTTTGTAAGACGGGGGCCCTGGTTTTATTTGCTATGTTGCAATAGTGATATGACATTTCCTTCTGTGACAATCACTCTCGGCTGTATTTAGTCTAGGGTTTTATGTTAGGTTTTGGATTGATAAAGTATAATGTTAAATCCATGAAGTTAGTCATTCGATTAGTGTGTGGAATTTACAGCGGAACATTTGTCGGCGGAGCGAATGTCATGGAACCATTGCAGTGCACAGCGAAGTATATCCATATAGAAAGGATGTCCTCTACCATACACAATATTAAATGCAACTCTCGATAATTAGGTGGTCTGTCAAAAATTGACAGATCACCTTTTATGTTTGTCCGAATTTTCTTTCTTTATTATTTATTTATTTTTATTTCTTATTTTTATTTCCTCCATTTCTTGTGGACAGCAAATCTCAGAAAGTTCATATTCAATAATCATCAAAATATCACCACATATCAACATCAATAAGACCTCAATTCTGCAAGAATCTTAATGTCATGACGTCATCATGACGTCATCTAGACGCCATTTTGTAAAATCACATTATCAATCATATCTCCATTATCAATTATCAAAAATCAATCAAATTTAAATCACATCAACTTCAGGTCAAGGGTCAACAGGTCATGTCATCAAAGGTCACCTGAAGGTCACGACGCGCGCGTACGCGGTCGTCAAATTTTTTAAATGCTCAAAATCACTTTTTGACCAAACCAAAGTACGTTTCAGGTCATTTTAAGCACTTCAAAAATTTGCGCACGCACAGGTATGCGCGCGCGTTTCCGCGCGTAACGCCTTCAACGCAACGCAGAAACGCCGTTTTTTTATATCATTGCATTGAGAATATAATTTTGAGCAATTTGATACCTTGATCAACCTTCTACGACCATCAATAACGAAATTAACACCCGTTAAAGTTTGCAGCACGTGTGCGCGCGAGCTCTTACTATAGGCCATATATGGGCAAAAACATGCCTATAGAAAATCCGCTGTAGCTTTTCAGAACGCATGGGGACCCCGAATTTTTTTTTCATATTTTGATAGAGTATGAACTAGAGTTATAATTTCATGTCTCATTTGACCCTTAATTATATTATGACGTCATCAAAATGGCGTCGGAAGTCAAAATATCCATTTTGCGTATTATGACGTCATTATAATTATGCAAATCTGGCTCTAACTCCGTGAATATTCGTCAATTTTCACCCAATTTTTAATATGTTGTAGCTTAGGTCTTACTCTTTCTGAGTTATTGCCTTTAATTTTCATCATAATAAACGGATCATCCTCAAAAATTGCAAATAATAAAGACATGTCATTTTTCCTCATTTTGCATGTAATCTCTATGGGACATGACTTTTTCTCAAAACTAGATTCTACATTCCTCTATTTCGTGAGCTATATCTCCATTTTTTCTTGTTAGTTATCCCTGAGCTTTTGGTATGATGTAGCTGAGATTCTAAGCTTTTGGAAGTGTGCCCTCCTTTTTTCAAGGTCATTAGGTCATCGTGACTTTATCCAGGCGCCATTTTGTAAAAATCAGGTCATTATCATATCTCGATAACGAGTCATCAAAAATCAACTATATTTGGTATACATCAACTTCAGGTCAACGGTCAACTAAAAATTTCATCAAATTCCGCGCGTGCACCTCGACGCGCACGTACGCGCGCATTAAAATTTTAAAATGCTCAAATTCGTTCCAAATTAATTTTCCATACGTTTCAGGCCATTTTAAGCATTTTGCAAAAAAACGCGCGCACGCACATGCGCGCGCGTTTTCGCGCGTAATTGCATCTTCCAACATAGAATCGCCAATTTTTTTATATCAATGCATCGATAATATAATTCTGAACAATTTGATACATTAATCAACCTTCTACGACAAGTAATAACGAAATTATCACCTGTTAAACTTTGCAGCACGTGTGCGCGCGAGCTCTCACTACAGGCCATATATGGCCAAAAAAAAGGGGCAATTGAAAATTCACTATACCTCTTTAAATAGTCCGTTGACCCCAATATTTTTTTCATATATCGATAGAGTATGACTTGTAGATTTGATTTCATGTCACCATTGTCCCTCAATTTGATCATGACGTCATCAAAATTGCGCCTAAACTGAAAATTTCATATTTTCAAAAATGACGTCATCAAATTTATGCAAATTTGATCATAACTCCGTGAATATTGATCATTTTTCGCCCAGATTTCGATATGTTGTAGTTTAGAATGTACTCTTTCTCGTCAGTAAACATGAATTTTCATTTTGAAAAACGCATCATGGTGTAAAATTGCGATGAAAAGAGGCATGTCATTTTTCCTCATTTTACGTGTAATCTCTATGGGACATGCCTTTTTCTCAAAACTAGATTCTACATTCCTCTATTTCGTGAGCTATATCTCCATTGTTTCTTGTTAGTTATCCCTGAGCTTTTGGTATGATGTAGCTGAGATTCTAAGCTTTTGAAAGTGTCACCCTTTTTTTTCGATCAGATGCCAGGATCATGCCCGTTTTTCGCTTGCAAAATTGCATTTTTAATTCTCAAATTTGCTTCCGTGTAATCTCTATGGGAACGTGTAATCTCTATGGGGAATATCGTGGCTCAATGGATAACGCACTTGACTTGAGTTCTCGGGGGCGCAGGTTCGAGTCCTGGGGGTGAACAAGATGATTTTTTTTTTCTTTTTTTTTTCTTTTTACCACCTCGTACATGATCCTTTATGATAATTAAAAGGTATGAAAGTTAAAATTTAGCAAGATTAAACAGATTATAATTACTATTTTCATATCACATGTATTTTCATATATCAAAGAGACACTTTTCACTGTGCTTTATCATCTCCCGTCTTTCACAAGTATTCCATCCTTAATGAACATTCTGTTGTCATCATGAAGATCATATTGATCTGCTTGAACATGGTAATAGTGATCATGATGGCGAGAATAAGGACAGACCACCTAATTCGTCCGCATGACGAATTAAAATCTAGTTTATTTTTATTTCTTATTTTTATTTCCTCCATTTCTTGTGGACAGCAAATCTCAGAAAGTTCATATTCAATAATCATCAAAATATCACCACATATCAACATCAATAAGACCTCAATTCTGCAAGAATCTTAATAGTGTAGTAGGTTTCACGGTACACCATGTATTCTTTCTTGGGCATATGTTGGTCCTGAAAAGGACCACCCAATCTCGACGTTTCGACAAGTGTGTTCTTGTCGTCCTCAGGAGAATGAGCAAAGTTTGTAAAAGCAGGCCTTATATACTCTGTCGAAGTGCCGTATGCACGGTATCTCGCAGGGTACATGTCTCTGATTGGCTAGATAGGTCACATGACATCCACATATGCGGACGTGGGTGACAACACACAAATTGGGCGCGCAAAACCAGCGACGACCGGAAATTGCTGTCAGTTATCATTCCCGCTAGGATTAGCATTAATGACAAAAGTCACCACTTCCGCCCATACACTGCAGTGCTCACACGTGTGTGGAACGTCCGGGTAGGCTAATTAGGCAAATTAGCCCCTTTGTCTAGAACGGTAAGCCAGATATTGCTGAGTTGGAGGCCGCTGTCTTGAGGAACAGTGTTATGTTCCTCAATCTCCAACGCTTCTCTGACTCTCCGTTGATACCAGTAGGGGACACGGGTGACTAGTCTACTCTCATCCCAAAGAATCCGGTGATCATGCGTATGGGCATGATCGATGATTGCAGACCTCTCCCTCTCGTCTCTCCTACCATGGGCCTTGTGTTCCTTAATCCGAGTGTTGAAGGAACGACCCGTCTCTCCGATGTAAACTTTACCGCATTCACAGGGAATTCGGTAAACTCCAGGGAGGTCCTTGGAGTTGCGCTTGTCCTTATGTGTAGTGAGGGCAGATTGAAGCTTATTTGAGGAACTATGACGAACCTCAATGTCGGCTTCTCTCAAAATCCTCTGAATTTTGTGAGAGGCTGCTCCCAGATATGGAAGAACGACTCTCGCCTTGGGTTGTCCTGCACGAGGGTTCCGCGAGGGGGGAAGCTCAGTGCAGATCTTGTGTGAGGGGTAGTTGTTACATTTCAAAACACGTTTGATATGCTCAAGCTCACCTCTCAGGTGGATCTGGTCACTAACCTCATGCGCTCGTTTGACTAACGTCTTGTTGATGGATCTCAGCACTGATGGGTGGTGGAATGAACGATAGTTCAAGTACCGATCAGTGTGAGTAGGTTTCCGATAAACCTGATGGGATAGGGATCCCTGTGCCGTCCTCGTAATCTTTGTATCAAGAAAGGGGATAGACCCCTCATTCTCCATTTCCATGGTGAACTTGATACACTCGTGTTGAGAGTTGAGGTGCTGTAAGAAATTGCTAGTTTCCTCAGCACCGTGTTGCCAAACCACAAAAGTGTCGTCCACATATCTAAGCCACACTTTGGGTTTGTGGGTTGCTGACTGGAGAGCCGTCTCCTCGAAATGTTCCATGAACATGTTGGCTACCACTGGGGACAGGGGAGACCCCATGGCAGCCCCTTCCGTTTGCCTGTAGAATGTGTCTCTCCATCTGAAAGAGGTGGAATTGAGGCACATCTCAAGCAGGTCATGGATCTCTAGAGGAGACAACTGTGTCCTGTCAGGGAGAGTTCTGTCAAATTTCAATCTCTCAAGGATGATGGCGCAAGCATCCTTAACTGGTACACTTGTGAACAATGACTCAACATCAAAGCTGATGAGGAGGTCATTGTTAGAGACGTTCATCTGACAGATCTGCTCAACGAAATGTTTAGAGTTTCTCACGTGATGCACGCCCTGACCAACAAGAGGCTGTAAGATGTAAGTCAGATGCTGAGCCAGTGCGTACGTGGGAGATCCTCTAGTAGACACAATAGGTCTGAGTGGAGTGTCTGGTTTATGAATCTTCGGTTGCCCAAAGATTATGGGACATAGACCAGACGAGCTCCGGAGTTGTCGGTAAATGGGTCTAGACAAGACATCCTTTCTCTGGAGAGAGAGGAGCTTATCATTAACCCTACGTTCGATGGCCGGCGTGGGGTCTCTAGGAAGTTTCCTATAGGTCCCCGAATCCAGTAATCTTTGAACCTTGGTCTCATAATCCAATCTGTCCATCACAACAGTAGCATTACCCTTGTCTGCCTTGAGAATATGAATGGAGTTATCCTCTCGGAGACTAGCAAGGCCTGACTTCTCGGCTTTGGTGAGGTTGGGCCGAGGTGGGTTAACCGAAGTCAGTACTTGTGAGATTTGGATACGCACTGTGTCTGATTGAGACCGAGTAAGATGTCTGAGGCTGGGTTCAATCTTCTGGATGAATTCTTTTCGGTTTACTTGCTTAGGAGCCATAGCAAAATTAAGTCCCAATGAGAGGACCTGATGTTCATTCTCAGACAACTGACGTTGACTGAGGTTGACAACAGTTTTGCTAGGATGCAAGTTGTGTCTGGGCTGGCGGTTGTGTCTCGGCTGGCGGTTGTGTCTCGGCTGGTGTTTGTTGAAACGGGAAGGACGGATCAGTTTCTCAAACTTCCTCACTTGTTTGGACTTAGTTGTCTCAAAAACGAAGTGGCTGGAAGATTTGATGAAACGATCGATTTTACCCCAATCCTTGCTCGAGAGCTTTGACTTTAGGTATTCTTCCGATGTTTCAACAAAAGGTTGAAGTTGTCTGAGCTGGTTATGGACGTGTCTGATCCTCTCTCTGATGAGACTCTCAGAAGCATGTCTAAGAACCTGCTCCGCTCGTCTGGAACGGACAGGTGCATGGAGCACCAATCCGCGGGGGATAACCCCTGAATCCCTGCACCTTTTGAGAAAGGTGAGATGGTTGACAAATCTGGCTTCCTTGATCCTGTTCCGCTGTAGTCTTCTGGTGTGCTGGAACGTCTGCTCCCCGTAGAGACGAATGATATAATTTCTGAAGGTTTCCATGGCGAAGAAGAATAGTGTAGTAGGTTTCACGGTACACCATGTATTCTTTCTTGGGCATATGTTGGTCCTGAAAAGGACCACCCAATCTCGACGTTTCGACAAGTGTGTTCTTGTCGTCCTCAGGAGAATGAGCAAAGTTTGTAAAAGCAGGCCTTATATACTCTGTCGAAGTGCCGTATGCACGGTATCTCGCAGGGTACATGTCTCTGATTGGCTAGATAGGTCACATGACATCCACATATGCGGACGTGGGTGACAACACACAAATTGGGCGCGCAAAACCAGCGACGACCGGAAATTGCTGTCAGTTATCATTCCCGCTAGGATTAGCATTAATGACAAAAGTCACCACTTCCGCCCATACACTGCAGTGCTCACACGTGTGTGGAACGTCCGGGTAGGCTAATTAGGCAAATTAGCCCCTTTGTCTAGAACGGTAAGCCAGATATTGCTGAGTTGGAGGCCGCTGTCTTGAGGAACAGTGTTATGTTCCTCAATCTCCAACGCTTCTCTGACTCTCCGTTGATACCAGTAGGGGACACGGGTGACTAGTCTACTCTCATCCCAAAGAATCCGGTGATCATGCGTATGGGCATGATCGATGATTGCAGACCTCTCCCTCTCGTCTCTCCTACCATGGGCCTTGTGTTCCTTAATCCGAGTGTTGAAGGAACGACCCGTCTCTCCGATGTAAACTTTACCGCATTCACAGGGAATTCGGTAAACTCCAGGGAGGTCCTTGGAGTTGCGCTTGTCCTTATGTGTAGTGAGGGCAGATTGAAGCTTATTTGAGGAACTATGACGAACCTCAATGTCGGCTTCTCTCAAAATCCTCTGAATTTTGTGAGAGGCTGCTCCCAGATATGGAAGAACGACTCTCGCCTTGGGTTGTCCTGCACGAGGGTTCCGCGAGGGGGGAAGCTCAGTGCAGATCTTGTGTGAGGGGTAGTTGTTACATTTCAAAACACGTTTGATATGCTCAAGCTCACCTCTCAGGTGGATCTGGTCACTAACCTCATGCGCTCGTTTGACTAACGTCTTGTTGATGGATCTCAGCACTGATGGGTGGTGGAATGAACGATAGTTCAAGTACCGATCAGTGTGAGTAGGTTTCCGATAAACCTGATGGGATAGGGATCCCTGTGCCGTCCTCGTAATCTTTGTATCAAGAAAGGGGATAGACCCCTCATTCTCCATTTCCATGGTGAACTTGATACACTCGTGTTGAGAGTTGAGGTGCTGTAAGAAATTGCTAGTTTCCTCAGCACCGTGTTGCCAAACCACAAAAGTGTCGTCCACATATCTAAGCCACACTTTGGGTTTGTGGGTTGCTGACTGGAGAGCCGTCTCCTCGAAATGTTCCATGAACATGTTGGCTACCACTGGGGACAGGGGAGACCCCATGGCAGCCCCTTCCGTTTGCCTGTAGAATGTGTCTCTCCATCTGAAAGAGGTGGAATTGAGGCACATCTCAAGCAGGTCATGGATCTCTAGAGGAGACAACTGTGTCCTGTCAGGGAGAGTTCTGTCAAATTTCAATCTCTCAAGGATGATGGCGCAAGCATCCTTAACTGGTACACTTGTGAACAATGACTCAACATCAAAGCTGATGAGGAGGTCATTGTTAGAGACGTTCATCTGACAGATCTGCTCAACGAAATGTTTAGAGTTTCTCACGTGATGCACGCCCTGACCAACAAGAGGCTGTAAGATGTAAGTCAGATGCTGAGCCAGTGCGTACGTGGGAGATCCTCTAGTAGACACAATAGGTCTGAGTGGAGTGTCTGGTTTATGAATCTTCGGTTGCCCAAAGATTATGGGACATAGACCAGACGAGCTCCGGAGTTGTCGGTAAATGGGTCTAGACAAGACATCCTTTCTCTGGAGAGAGAGGAGCTTATCATTAACCCTACGTTCGATGGCCGGCGTGGGGTCTCTAGGAAGTTTCCTATAGGTCCCCGAATCCAGTAATCTTTGAACCTTGGTCTCATAATCCAATCTGTCCATCACAACAGTAGCATTACCCTTGTCTGCCTTGAGAATATGAATGGAGTTATCCTCTCGGAGACTAGCAAGGCCTGACTTCTCGGCTTTGGTGAGGTTGGGCCGAGGTGGGTTAACCGAAGTCAGTACTTGTGAGATTTGGATACGCACTGTGTCTGATTGAGACCGAGTAAGATGTCTGAGGCTGGGTTCAATCTTCTGGATGAATTCTTTTCGGTTTACTTGCTTAGGAGCCATAGCAAAATTAAGTCCCAATGAGAGGACCTGATGTTCATTCTCAGACAACTGACGTTGACTGAGGTTGACAACAGTTTTGCTAGGATGCAAGTTGTGTCTGGGCTGGCGGTTGTGTCTCGGCTGGTGTTTGTTGAAACGGGAAGGACGGATCAGTTTCTCAAACTTCCTCACTTGTTTGGACTTAGTTGTCTCAAAAACGAAGTGGCTGGAAGATTTGATGAAACGATCGATTTTACCCCAATCCTTGCTCGAGAGCTTTGACTTTAGGTATTCTTCCGATGTTTCAACAAAAGGTTGAAGTTGTCTGAGCTGGTTATGGACGTGTCTGATCCTCTCTCTGATGAGACTCTCAGAAGCATGTCTAAGAACCTGCTCCGCTCGTCTGGAACGGACAGGTGCATGGAGCACCAATCCGCGGGGGATAACCCCTGAATCCCTGCACCTTTTGAGAAAGGTGAGATGGTTGACAAATCTGGCTTCCTTGATCCTGTTCCGCTGTAGTCTTCTGGTGTGCTGGAACGTCTGCTCCCCGTAGAGACGAATGATATAATTTCTGAAGGTTTCCATGGCGAAGAAGAATAGTGTAGTAGGTTTCACGGTACACCATGTATTCTTTCTTGGGCATATGTTGGTCCTGAAAAGGACCACCCAATCTCGACGTTTCGACAAGTGTGTTCTTGTCGTCCTCAGGAGAATGAGCAAAGTTTGTAAAAGCAGGCCTTATATACTCTGTCGAAGTGCCGTATGCACGGTATCTCGCAGGGTACATGTCTCTGATTGGCTAGATAGGTCACATGACATCCACATATGCGGACGTGGGTGACAACACACAAATTGGGCGCGCAAAACCAGCGACGACCGGAAATTGCTGTCAGTTATCATTCCCGCTAGGATTAGCATTAATGACAAAAGTCACCACTTCCGCCCATACACTGCAGTGCTCACACGTGTGTGGAACGTCCGGGTAGGCTAATTAGGCAAATTAGCCCCTTTGTCTAGAACGGTAAGCCAGATATTGCTGAGTTGGAGGCCGCTGTCTTGAGGAACAGTGTTATGTTCCTCAATCTCCAACGCTTCTCTGACTCTCCGTTGATACCAGTAGGGGACACGGGTGACTAGTCTACTCTCATCCCAAAGAATCCGGTGATCATGCGTATGGGCATGATCGATGATTGCAGACCTCTCCCTCTCGTCTCTCCTACCATGGGCCTTGTGTTCCTTAATCCGAGTGTTGAAGGAACGACCCGTCTCTCCGATGTAAACTTTACCGCATTCACAGGGAATTCGGTAAACTCCAGGGAGGTCCTTGGAGTTGCGCTTGTCCTTATGTGTAGTGAGGGCAGATTGAAGCTTATTTGAGGAACTATGACGAACCTCAATGTCGGCTTCTCTCAAAATCCTCTGAATTTTGTGAGAGGCTGCTCCCAGATATGGAAGAACGACTCTCGCCTTGGGTTGTCCTGCACGAGGGTTCCGCGAGGGGGGAAGCTCAGTGCAGATCTTGTGTGAGGGGTAGTTGTTACATTTCAAAACACGTTTGATATGCTCAAGCTCACCTCTCAGGTGGATCTGGTCACTAACCTCATGCGCTCGTTTGACTAACGTCTTGTTGATGGATCTCAGCACTGATGGGTGGTGGAATGAACGATAGTTCAAGTACCGATCAGTGTGAGTAGGTTTCCGATAAACCTGATGGGATAGGGATCCCTGTGCCGTCCTCGTAATCTTTGTATCAAGAAAGGGGATAGACCCCTCATTCTCCATTTCCATGGTGAACTTGATACACTCGTGTTGAGAGTTGAGGTGCTGTAAGAAATTGCTAGTTTCCTCAGCACCGTGTTGCCAAACCACAAAAGTGTCGTCCACATATCTAAGCCACACTTTGGGTTTGTGGGTTGCTGACTGGAGAGCCGTCTCCTCGAAATGTTCCATGAACATGTTGGCTACCACTGGGGACAGGGGAGACCCCATGGCAGCCCCTTCCGTTTGCCTGTAGAATGTGTCTCTCCATCTGAAAGAGGTGGAATTGAGGCACATCTCAAGCAGGTCATGGATCTCTAGAGGAGACAACTGTGTCCTGTCAGGGAGAGTTCTGTCAAATTTCAATCTCTCAAGGATGATGGCGCAAGCATCCTTAACTGGTACACTTGTGAACAATGACTCAACATCAAAGCTGATGAGGAGGTCATTGTTAGAGACGTTCATCTGACAGATCTGCTCAACGAAATGTTTAGAGTTTCTCATGTGATGCACGCCCTGACCAACAAGAGGCTGTAAGATGTAAGTCAGATGCTGAGCCAGTGCGTACGTGGGAGATCCTCTAGTAGACACAATAGGTCTGAGTGGAGTGTCTGGTTTATGAATCTTCGGTTGCCCAAAGATTATGGGACATAGACCAGACGAGCTCCGGAGTTGTCGGTAAATGGGTCTAGACAAGACATCCTTTCTCTGGAGAGAGAGGAGCTTATCATTAACCCTACGTTCGATGGCCGGCGTGGGGTCTCTAGGAAGTTTCCTATAGGTCCCCGAATCCAGTAATCTTTGAACCTTGGTCTCATAATCCAATCTGTCCATCACAACAGTAGCATTACCCTTGTCTGCCTTGAGAATATGAATGGAGTTATCCTCTCGGAGACTAGCAAGGCCTGACTTCTCGGCTTTGGTGAGGTTGGGCCGAGGTGGGTTAACCGAAGTCAGTACTTGTGAGATTTGGATACGCACTGTGTCTGATTGAGACCGAGTAAGATGTCTGAGGCTGGGTTCAATCTTCTGGATGAATTCTTTTTCGGTTTACTTGCTTAGGAGCCATAGCAAAATTAAGTCCCAATGAGAGGACCTGATGTTCATTCTCAGACAACTGACGTTGACTGAGGTTGACAACAGTTTTGCTAGGATGCAAGTTGTGTCTGGGCTGGCGGTTGTGTCTCGGCTGGCGGTTGTGTCTCGGCTGGTGTTTGTTGAAACGGGAAGGACGGATCAGTTTCTCAAACTTCCTCACTTGTTTGGACTTAGTTGTCTCAAAAACGAAGTGGCTGGAAGATTTGATGAAACGATCGATTTTACCCCAATCCTTGCTCGAGAGCTTTGACTTTAGGTATTCTTCCGATGTTTCAACAAAAGGTTGAAGTTGTCTGAGCTGGTTATGGACGTGTCTGATCCTCTCTCTGATGAGACTCTCAGAAGCATGTCTAAGAACCTGCTCCGCTCGTCTGGAACGGACAGGTGCATGGAGCACCAATCCGCGGGGGATAACCCCTGAATCCCTGCACCTTTTGAGAAAGGTGAGATGGTTGACAAATCTGGCTTCCTTGATCCTGTTCCGCTGTAGTCTTCTGGTGTGCTGGAACGTCTGCTCCCCGTAGAGACGAATGATATAATTTCTGAAGGTTTCCATGGCGAAGAAGAATAGTGTAGTAGGTTTCACGGTACACCATGTATTCTTTCTTGGGCATATGTTGGTCCTGAAAAGGACCACCCAATCTCGACGTTTCGACAGCCAGCCCAGACACAACTTGCATCCTAGCAAAACTGTTGTCAACCTCAGTCAACGTCAGTTGTCTGAGAATGAACATCAGGTCCTCTCATTGGGACTTAATTTTGCTATGGCTCCTAAGCAAGTAAACCGAAAAGAATTCATCCAGAAGATTGAACCCAGCCTCAGACATCTTACTCGGTCTCAATCAGACACAGTGCGTATCCAAATCTCACAAGTACTGACTTCGGTTAACCCACCTCGGCCCAACCTCACCAAAGCCGAGAAGTCAGGCCTTGCTAGTCTCCGAGAGGATAACTCCATTCATATTCTCAAGGCAGACAAGGGTAATGCTACTGTTGTGATGGACAGATTGGATTATGAGACCAAGGTTCAAAGATTACTGGATTCGGGGACCTATAGGAAACTTCCTAGAGACCCCACGCCGGCCATCGAACGTAGGGTTAATGATAAGCTCCTCTCTCTCCAGAGAAAGGATGTCTTGTCTAGACCCATTTACCGACAACTCCGGAGCTCGTCTGGTCTATGTCCCATAATCTTTGGGCAACCGAAGATTCATAAACCAGACACTCCACTCAGACCTATTGTGTCTACTAGAGGATCTCCCACGTACGCACTGGCTCAGCATCTGACTTACATCTTACAGCCTCTTGTTGGTCAGGGCGTGCATCACGTGAGAAACTCTAAACATTTCGTTGAGCAGATCTGTCAGATGAACGTCTCTAACAATGACCTCCTCATCAGCTTTGATGTTGAGTCATTGTTCACAAGTGTACCAGTTAAGGATGCTTGCGCCATCATCCTTGAGAGATTGAAATTTGACAGAACTCTCCCTGACAGGACACAGTTGTCTCCTCTAGAGATCCATGACCTGCTTGAGATGTGCCTCAATTCCACCTCTTTCAGATGGAGAGACACATTCTACAGGCAAACGGAAGGGGCTGCCATGGGGTCTCCCCTGTCCCCAGTGGTAGCCAACATGTTCATGGAACATTTCGAGGAGACGGCTCTCCAGTCAGCAACCCACAAACCCAAAGTGTGGCTTAGATATGTGGACGACACTTTTGTGGTTTGGCAACACGGTGCTGAGGAAACTAGCAATTTCTTACAGCACCTCAACTCTCAACACGAGTGTATCAAGTTCACCATGGAAATGGAGAATGAGGGGTCTATCCCCTTTCTTGATACAAAGATTACGAGGACGGCACAGGGATCCCTATCCCATCAGGTTTATCGGAAACCTACTCACACTGATCGGTACTTGAACTATCGTTCATTCCACCACCCATCAGTGCTGAGATCCATCAACAAGACGTTAGTCAAACGAGCGCATGAGGTTAGTGACCAGATCCACCTGAGAGGTGAGCTTGAGCATATCAAACGTGTTTTGAAATGTAACAACTACCCCTCACACAAGATCTGCACTGAGCTTCCCCCCTCGCGGAACCCTCGTGCAGGACAACCCAAGGCGAGAGTCGTTCTTCCATATCTGGGAGCAGCCTCTCACAAAATTCAGAGGATTTTGAGAGAAGCCGACATTGAGGTTCGTCATAGTTCCTCAAATAAGCTTCAATCTGCCCTCACTACACATAAGGACAAGCGCAACTCCAAGGACCTCCCTGGAGTTTACCGAATTCCCTGTGAATGCGGTAAAGTTTACATCGGAGAGACGGGTCGTTCCTTCAACACTCGGATTAAGGAACACAAGGCCCATGGTAGGAGAGACGAGAGGGAGAGGTCTGCAATCATCGATCATGCCCATACGCATGATCACCGGATTCTTTGGGATGAGAGTAGACTAGTCACCCGTGTCCCCTACTGGTATCAACGGAGAGTCAGAGAAGCGTTGGAGATTGAGGAACATAACACTGTTCCTCAAGACAGCGGCCTCCAACTCAGCAATATCTGGCTTACCGTTCTAGACAAAGGGGCTAATTTGCCTAATTAGCCTACCCGGACGTTCCACACACGTGTGAGCACTGCAGTGTATGGGCGGAAGTGGTGACTTTTGTCATTAATGCTAATCCTAGCGGGAATGATAACTGACAGCAATTTCCGGTCGTCGCTGGTTTTGCGCGCCCAATTTGTGTGTTGTCACCCACGTCCGCATATGTGGATGTCATGTGACCTATCTAGCCAATCAGAGACATGTACCCTGCGAGATACCGTGCATACGGCACTTCGACAGAGTATATAAGGCCTGCTTTTACAAACTTTGCTCATTCTCCTGAGGACGACAAGAACACACTTGTCGAAACGTCGAGATTGGGTGGTCCTTTTCAGGACCAACATATGCCCAAGAAAGAATACATGGTGTACCGTGAAACCTACTACACTATTCTTCTTCGCCATGGAAACCTTCAGAAATTATATCATTCGTCTCTACGGGGAGCAGACGTTCCAGCACACCAGAAGACTACAGCGGAACAGGATCAAGGAAGCCAGATTTGTCAACCATCTCACCTTTCTCAAAAGGTGCAGGGATTCAGGGGTTATCCCCCGCGGATTGGTGCTCCATGCACCTGTCCGTTCCAGACGAGCGGAGCAGGTTCTTAGACATGCTTCTGAGAGTCTCATCAGAGAGAGGATCAGACACGTCCATAACCAGCTCAGACAACTTCAACCTTTTGTTGAAACATCGGAAGAATACCTAAAGTCAAAGCTCTCGAGCAAGGATTGGGGTAAAATCGATCGTTTCATCAAATCTTCCAGCCACTTCGTTTTTGAGACAACTAAGTCCAAACAAGTGAGGAAGTTTGAGAAACTGATCCGTCCTTCCCGTTTCAACAAACACCAGCCGAGACACAACCGCCAGCCGAGACACAACCGCCAGCCCAGACACAACTTGCATCCTAGCAAAACTGTTGTCAACCTCAGTCAACGTCAGTTGTCTGAGAATGAACATCAGGTCCTCTCATTGGGACTTAATTTTGCTATGGCTCCTAAGCAAGTAAACCGAAAAGAATTCATCCAGAAGATTGAACCCAGCCTCAGACATCTTACTCGGTCTCAATCAGACACAGTGCGTATCCAAATCTCACAAGTACTGACTTCGGTTAACCCACCTCGGCCCAACCTCACCAAAGCCGAGAAGTCAGGCCTTGCTAGTCTCCGAGAGGATAACTCCATTCATATTCTCAAGGCAGACAAGGGTAATGCTACTGTTGTGATGGACAGATTGGATTATGAGACCAAGGTTCAAAGATTACTGGATTCGGGGACCTATAGGAAACTTCCTAGAGACCCCACGCCGGCCATCGAACGTAGGGTTAATGATAAGCTCCTCTCTCTCCAGAGAAAGGATGTCTTGTCTAGACCCATTTACCGACAACTCCGGAGCTCGTCTGGTCTATGTCCCATAATCTTTGGGCAACCGAAGATTCATAAACCAGACACTCCACTCAGACCTATTGTGTCTACTAGAGGATCTCCCACGTACGCACTGGCTCAGCATCTGACTTACATCTTACAGCCTCTTGTTGGTCAGGGCGTGCATCACGTGAGAAACTCTAAACATTTCGTTGAGCAGATCTGTCAGATGAACGTCTCTAACAATGACCTCCTCATCAGCTTTGATGTTGAGTCATTGTTCACAAGTGTACCAGTTAAGGATGCTTGCGCCATCATCCTTGAGAGATTGAAATTTGACAGAACTCTCCCTGACAGGACACAGTTGTCTCCTCTAGAGATCCATGACCTGCTTGAGATGTGCCTCAATTCCACCTCTTTCAGATGGAGAGACACATTCTACAGGCAAACGGAAGGGGCTGCCATGGGGTCTCCCCTGTCCCCAGTGGTAGCCAACATGTTCATGGAACATTTCGAGGAGACGGCTCTCCAGTCAGCAACCCACAAACCCAAAGTGTGGCTTAGATATGTGGACGACACTTTTGTGGTTTGGCAACACGGTGCTGAGGAAACTAGCAATTTCTTACAGCACCTCAACTCTCAACACGAGTGTATCAAGTTCACCATGGAAATGGAGAATGAGGGGTCTATCCCCTTTCTTGATACAAAGATTACGAGGACGGCACAGGGATCCCTATCCCATCAGGTTTATCGGAAACCTACTCACACTGATCGGTACTTGAACTATCGTTCATTCCACCACCCATCAGTGCTGAGATCCATCAACAAGACGTTAGTCAAACGAGCGCATGAGGTTAGTGACCAGATCCACCTGAGAGGTGAGCTTGAGCATATCAAACGTGTTTTGAAATGTAACAACTACCCCTCACACAAGATCTGCACTGAGCTTCCCCCCTCGCGGAACCCTCGTGCAGGACAACCCAAGGCGAGAGTCGTTCTTCCATATCTGGGAGCAGCCTCTCACAAAATTCAGAGGATTTTGAGAGAAGCCGACATTGAGGTTCGTCATAGTTCCTCAAATAAGCTTCAATCTGCCCTCACTACACATAAGGACAAGCGCAACTCCAAGGACCTCCCTGGAGTTTACCGAATTCCCTGTGAATGCGGTAAAGTTTACATCGGAGAGACGGGTCGTTCCTTCAACACTCGGATTAAGGAACACAAGGCCCATGGTAGGAGAGACGAGAGGGAGAGGTCTGCAATCATCGATCATGCCCATACGCATGATCACCGGATTCTTTGGGATGAGAGTAGACTAGTCACCCGTGTCCCCTACTGGTATCAACGGAGAGTCAGAGAAGCGTTGGAGATTGAGGAACATAACACTGTTCCTCAAGACAGCGGCCTCCAACTCAGCAATATCTGGCTTACCGTTCTAGACAAAGGGGCTAATTTGCCTAATTAGCCTACCCGGACGTTCCACACACGTGTGAGCACTGCAGTGTATGGGCGGAAGTGGTGACTTTTGTCATTAATGCTAATCCTAGCGGGAATGATAACTGACAGCAATTTCCGGTCGTCGCTGGTTTTGCGCGCCCAATTTGTGTGTTGTCACCCACGTCCGCATATGTGGATGTCATGTGACCTATCTAGCCAATCAGAGACATGTACCCTGCGAGATACCGTGCATACGGCACTTCGACAGAGTATATAAGGCCTGCTTTTACAAACTTTGCTCATTCTCCTGAGGACGACAAGAACACACTTGTCGAAACGTCGAGATTGGGTGGTCCTTTTCAGGACCAACATATGCCCAAGAAAGAATACATGGTGTACCGTGAAACCTACTACACTATTCTTCTTCGCCATGGAAACCTTCAGAAATTATATCATTCGTCTCTACGGGGAGCAGACGTTCCAGCACACCAGAAGACTACAGCGGAACAGGATCAAGGAAGCCAGATTTGTCAACCATCTCACCTTTCTCAAAAGGTGCAGGGATTCAGGGGTTATCCCCCGCGGATTGGTGCTCCATGCACCTGTCCGTTCCAGACGAGCGGAGCAGGTTCTTAGACATGCTTCTGAGAGTCTCATCAGAGAGAGGATCAGACACGTCCATAACCAGCTCAGACAACTTCAACCTTTTGTTGAAACATCGGAAGAATACCTAAAGTCAAAGCTCTCGAGCAAGGATTGGGGTAAAATCGATCGTTTCATCAAATCTTCCAGCCACTTCGTTTTTGAGACAACTAAGTCCAAACAAGTGAGGAAGTTTGAGAAACTGATCCGTCCTTCCCGTTTCAACAAACACCAGCCGAGACACAACCGCCAGCCGAGACACAACCGCCAGCCCAGACACAACTTGCATCCTAGCAAAACTGTTGTCAACCTCAGTCAACGTCAGTTGTCTGAGAATGAACATCAGGTCCTCTCATTGGGACTTAATTTTGCTATGGCTCCTAAGCAAGTAAACCGAAAAGAATTCATCCAGAAGATTGAACCCAGCCTCAGACATCTTACTCGGTCTCAATCAGACACAGTGCGTATCCAAATCTCACAAGTACTGACTTCGGTTAACCCACCTCGGCCCAACCTCACCAAAGCCGAGAAGTCAGGCCTTGCTAGTCTCCGAGAGGATAACTCCATTCATATTCTCAAGGCAGACAAGGGTAATGCTACTGTTGTGATGGACAGATTGGATTATGAGACCAAGGTTCAAAGATTACTGGATTCGGGGACCTATAGGAAACTTCCTAGAGACCCCACGCCGGCCATCGAACGTAGGGTTAATGATAAGCTCCTCTCTCTCCAGAGAAAGGATGTCTTGTCTAGACCCATTTACCGACAACTCCGGAGCTCGTCTGGTCTATGTCCCATAATCTTTGGGCAACCGAAGATTCATAAACCAGACACTCCACTCAGACCTATTGTGTCTACTAGAGGATCTCCCACGTACGCACTGGCTCAGCATCTGACTTACATCTTACAGCCTCTTGTTGGTCAGGGCGTGCATCACGTGAGAAACTCTAAACATTTCGTTGAGCAGATCTGTCAGATGAACGTCTCTAACAATGACCTCCTCATCAGCTTTGATGTTGAGTCATTGTTCACAAGTGTACCAGTTAAGGATGCTTGCGCCATCATCCTTGAGAGATTGAAATTTGACAGAACTCTCCCTGACAGGACACAGTTGTCTCCTCTAGAGATCCATGACCTGCTTGAGATGTGCCTCAATTCCACCTCTTTCAGATGGAGAGACACATTCTACAGGCAAACGGAAGGGGCTGCCATGGGGTCTCCCCTGTCCCCAGTGGTAGCCAACATGTTCATGGAACATTTCGAGGAGACGGCTCTCCAGTCAGCAACCCACAAACCCAAAGTGTGGCTTAGATATGTGGACGACACTTTTGTGGTTTGGCAACACGGTGCTGAGGAAACTAGCAATTTCTTACAGCACCTCAACTCTCAACACGAGTGTATCAAGTTCACCATGGAAATGGAGAATGAGGGGTCTATCCCCTTTCTTGATACAAAGATTACGAGGACGGCACAGGGATCCCTATCCCATCAGGTTTATCGGAAACCTACTCACACTGATCGGTACTTGAACTATCGTTCATTCCACCACCCATCAGTGCTGAGATCCATCAACAAGACGTTAGTCAAACGAGCGCATGAGGTTAGTGACCAGATCCACCTGAGAGGTGAGCTTGAGCATATCAAACGTGTTTTGAAATGTAACAACTACCCCTCACACAAGATCTGCACTGAGCTTCCCCCCTCGCGGAACCCTCGTGCAGGACAACCCAAGGCGAGAGTCGTTCTTCCATATCTGGGAGCAGCCTCTCACAAAATTCAGAGGATTTTGAGAGAAGCCGACATTGAGGTTCGTCATAGTTCCTCAAATAAGCTTCAATCTGCCCTCACTACACATAAGGACAAGCGCAACTCCAAGGACCTCCCTGGAGTTTACCGAATTCCCTGTGAATGCGGTAAAGTTTACATCGGAGAGACGGGTCGTTCCTTCAACACTCGGATTAAGGAACACAAGGCCCATGGTAGGAGAGACGAGAGGGAGAGGTCTGCAATCATCGATCATGCCCATACGCATGATCACCGGATTCTTTGGGATGAGAGTAGACTAGTCACCCGTGTCCCCTACTGGTATCAACGGAGAGTCAGAGAAGCGTTGGAGATTGAGGAACATAACACTGTTCCTCAAGACAGCGGCCTCCAACTCAGCAATATCTGGCTTACCGTTCTAGACAAAGGGGCTAATTTGCCTAATTAGCCTACCCGGACGTTCCACACACGTGTGAGCACTGCAGTGTATGGGCGGAAGTGGTGACTTTTGTCATTAATGCTAATCCTAGCGGGAATGATAACTGACAGCAATTTCCGGTCGTCGCTGGTTTTGCGCGCCCAATTTGTGTGTTGTCACCCACGTCCGCATATGTGGATGTCATGTGACCTATCTAGCCAATCAGAGACATGTACCCTGCGAGATACCGTGCATACGGCACTTCGACAGAGTATATAAGGCCTGCTTTTACAAACTTTGCTCATTCTCCTGAGGACGACAAGAACACACTTGTCGAAACGTCGAGATTGGGTGGTCCTTTTCAGGACCAACATATGCCCAAGAAAGAATACATGGTGTACCGTGAAACCTACTACACTATTCTTCTTCGCCATGGAAACCTTCAGAAATTATATCATTCGTCTCTACGGGGAGCAGACGTTCCAGCACACCAGAAGACTACAGCGGAACAGGATCAAGGAAGCCAGATTTGTCAACCATCTCACCTTTCTCAAAAGGTGCAGGGATTCAGGGGTTATCCCCCGCGGATTGGTGCTCCATGCACCTGTCCGTTCCAGACGAGCGGAGCAGGTTCTTAGACATGCTTCTGAGAGTCTCATCAGAGAGAGGATCAGACACGTCCATAACCAGCTCAGACAACTTCAACCTTTTGTTGAAACATCGGAAGAATACCTAAAGTCAAAGCTCTCGAGCAAGGATTGGGGTAAAATCGATCGTTTCATCAAATCTTCCAGCCACTTCGTTTTTGAGACAACTAAGTCCAAACAAGTGAGGAAGTTTGAGAAACTGATCCGTCCTTCCCGTTTCAACAAACACCAGCCGAGACACAACCGCCAGCCGAGACACAACCGCCAGCCCAGACACAACTTGCATCCTAGCAAAACTGTTGTCAACCTCAGTCAACGTCAGTTGTCTGAGAATGAACATCAGGTCCTCTCATTGGGACTTAATTTTGCTATGGCTCCTAAGCAAGTAAACCGAAAAGAATTCATCCAGAAGATTGAACCCAGCCTCAGACATCTTACTCGGTCTCAATCAGACACAGTGCGTATCCAAATCTCACAAGTACTGACTTCGGTTAACCCACCTCGGCCCAACCTCACCAAAGCCGAGAAGTCAGGCCTTGCTAGTCTCCGAGAGGATAACTCCATTCATATTCTCAAGGCAGACAAGGGTAATGCTACTGTTGTGATGGACAGATTGGATTATGAGACCAAGGTTCAAAGATTACTGGATTCGGGGACCTATAGGAAACTTCCTAGAGACCCCACGCCGGCCATCGAACGTAGGGTTAATGATAAGCTCCTCTCTCTCCAGAGAAAGGATGTCTTGTCTAGACCCATTTACCGACAACTCCGGAGCTCGTCTGGTCTATGTCCCATAATCTTTGGGCAACCGAAGATTCATAAACCAGACACTCCACTCAGACCTATTGTGTCTACTAGAGGATCTCCCACGTACGCACTGGCTCAGCATCTGACTTACATCTTACAGCCTCTTGTTGGTCAGGGCGTGCATCACGTGAGAAACTCTAAACATTTCGTTGAGCAGATCTGTCAGATGAACGTCTCTAACAATGACCTCCTCATCAGCTTTGATGTTGAGTCATTGTTCACAAGTGTACCAGTTAAGGATGCTTGCGCCATCATCCTTGAGAGATTGAAATTTGACAGAACTCTCCCTGACAGGACACAGTTGTCTCCTCTAGAGATCCATGACCTGCTTGAGATGTGCCTCAATTCCACCTCTTTCAGATGGAGAGACACATTCTACAGGCAAACGGAAGGGGCTGCCATGGGGTCTCCCCTGTCCCCAGTGGTAGCCAACATGTTCATGGAACATTTCGAGGAGACGGCTCTCCAGTCAGCAACCCACAAACCCAAAGTGTGGCTTAGATATGTGGACGACACTTTTGTGGTTTGGCAACACGGTGCTGAGGAAACTAGCAATTTCTTACAGCACCTCAACTCTCAACACGAGTGTATCAAGTTCACCATGGAAATGGAGAATGAGGGGTCTATCCCCTTTCTTGATACAAAGATTACGAGGACGGCACAGGGATCCCTATCCCATCAGGTTTATCGGAAACCTACTCACACTGATCGGTACTTGAACTATCGTTCATTCCACCACCCATCAGTGCTGAGATCCATCAACAAGACGTTAGTCAAACGAGCGCATGAGGTTAGTGACCAGATCCACCTGAGAGGTGAGCTTGAGCATATCAAACGTGTTTTGAAATGTAACAACTACCCCTCACACAAGATCTGCACTGAGCTTCCCCCCTCGCGGAACCCTCGTGCAGGACAACCCAAGGCGAGAGTCGTTCTTCCATATCTGGGAGCAGCCTCTCACAAAATTCAGAGGATTTTGAGAGAAGCCGACATTGAGGTTCGTCATAGTTCCTCAAATAAGCTTCAATCTGCCCTCACTACACATAAGGACAAGCGCAACTCCAAGGACCTCCCTGGAGTTTACCGAATTCCCTGTGAATGCGGTAAAGTTTACATCGGAGAGACGGGTCGTTCCTTCAACACTCGGATTAAGGAACACAAGGCCCATGGTAGGAGAGACGAGAGGGAGAGGTCTGCAATCATCGATCATGCCCATACGCATGATCACCGGATTCTTTGGGATGAGAGTAGACTAGTCACCCGTGTCCCCTACTGGTATCAACGGAGAGTCAGAGAAGCGTTGGAGATTGAGGAACATAACACTGTTCCTCAAGACAGCGGCCTCCAACTCAGCAATATCTGGCTTACCGTTCTAGACAAAGGGGCTAATTTGCCTAATTAGCCTACCCGGACGTTCCACACACGTGTGAGCACTGCAGTGTATGGGCGGAAGTGGTGACTTTTGTCATTAATGCTAATCCTAGCGGGAATGATAACTGACAGCAATTTCCGGTCGTCGCTGGTTTTGCGCGCCCAATTTGTGTGTTGTCACCCACGTCCGCATATGTGGATGTCATGTGACCTATCTAGCCAATCAGAGACATGTACCCTGCGAGATACCGTGCATACGGCACTTCGACAGAGTATATAAGGCCTGCTTTTACAAACTTTGCTCATTCTCCTGAGGACGACAAGAACACACTTGTCGAAACGTCGAGATTGGGTGGTCCTTTTCAGGACCAACATATGCCCAAGAAAGAATACATGGTGTACCGTGAAACCTACTACACTATTCTTCTTCGCCATGGAAACCTTCAGAAATTATAAGAATCTTAATGTCATGACGTCATCATGACGTCATCTAGACGCCATTTTGTAAAATCACATTATCAATCATATCTCCATTATCAATTATCAAAAATAAATCAAATTCACATGACATAAACTTCAGATCAAGGGTCATCAGGTCATGTCATCAAAGGTCACCTGAAGGTCACGACGCGCGCGTACGCGCGCGTCAAAATTTTAAAATGCTAAAAATCACTTTTTGACCAAATCAGAGTACGTTTTAGGTCATTTTAAGCATTTCAAAAAATTGCGCGCGCAAACGTATGCGCGCGCGTTTCCGCGCGTAACGCCTCAATGCAACTCAGAAACACCGTTTTTTTTTATTTCATTGCATTGATCATATAATTTTGAGCAATTTGATACCTTGATCAACCTTCTACGACCATTAATAAGGAAATTAACACCCGTTAAAGTTTGCAGCACGTGTGCGCGCGAGCTCTCACTATAGGCCATATATGGGCAAAAACATGCCTATAGAAAATCCGCTGTAGCTCTTCAGAACGCATGGGGACCCCCAATTTTTTTTTCATATTTTGATAGAGTATGAACTAGAGATATAATTTCATGTCTCATTTGACCCTCAATTATATTATGACGTCATCAAAATGGCGTCGGAATTCAAAAAATCCATTTTGCCTATTATGACGTCATTATAATTATGCAAATCTTGCTCTAACTCCGTGAATATTGGTCAATTTTCACCCAATTTTTGATATGTTGTAGCTTAGTTCTTACTCTTTCTGAGTTATTGCCTTTATTTTTCATTTTGATAGACAAATCATCCTCAAAAATTGCAAATAATAATGGCATGTCATTTTTACTCATTTTGCGTGTAATCTCTATGGGACATGACTTTTTCTCAAAACTAGATTCTACATTCTTCTATTTCGTAAGCCATATCTCCAATTTTTGTTGCTAGTTATCCCTGAGCTTTTAGTATGTTGTAGCTGAGATTCTAAGCTTTCGGTTGCGTTTCCTTCATTTTCCGATCAGATGTCGGGATCATGCCCGTAATTCACTTGCAAGATTGGATTTGAGATTCTGGTGTTTTGCTTACGTGTTAAGTCTATGGGAAATATTCTAGCTCAATCGGTTAGGCGTCAGACTTACTTCTCATTCCATCATGCAGGCAGGGGTTCGAGTCCGCGGGTGAACATGATTTTTTTTTTTTTTAGCTATCTTGCCCCCGATCAATTATAAGAATTCTAACAAATAATAGCTAAAATATTGCAAAATAAAACAGATTATAATTACTTTTTATATCATATCTATTTATCTGTCTGTCTATCTACCTACATCACATCTCTCTGTCTAATATATATTTTTCTGTTTGAATACGTCCCTCTCTCTCTATCTATCCATATGTCTGTCTGTCTATCTACCTACATTGTATATCTATTCTGTCTGTTTATCTATCTATCTCTCTCTCTGTGTGTCTAATACGCTATATTTATTATTTATTTATTTATTTATTAACAATATTTCAACAGGATACCCAATCAACAAAAAATTGCTCTCCCTTGGGGTCCTGCATATTAAAAAAACAATCACAATATATCTTGTTATAAACATAAAATTAACATGAGAAAATGTACATACATTATGATATATAATTATATTTAATTATTATATATATGTATCTATCTGTTTAGATATGTCTATCTATCTAGCCATCTATATATCTGCCTGTCTCTATCTATCTATCTATCTATCTATATATCTGTCTGTCTGTCTCTCTATCTAGCTATCTATCTATTCATCTATATGTCTGTCTCTCTATCTATCTCTGTCTCTCTATCAATCTATATGTCTGTCTCTTACGAGATAGCTCGTAATAGCTTCATGATATGTCTGTCTCTCTATCTATATGTCTGTCTAGATCTATCTGTCTATCTATCTATCTGTCTGTCTCTCTTTCTATCTATATGTTTATCTATGTTTTATTAATATAACCACCAATCATCTCTCTCTCTCTCTATCTATCTATATATCTATCAATCAATCTATCGATCTATAAGTCTGTCTCTCTATCTATCTATATGTCTGTGTCTCTATCTATCTATATGTCTATGTTTTATTAATATAACCACCTATAATTGATCTCTCCATCCATCACTCCATCCATCTACTATAATTATATATCTTTCTTGTATGTATCTGTTTGATTATGTAAATCTGTTTGTCTATCTATTTTTCAATCTAATATCTGTTTAAATATTTTTTTCCTGTTTATCTATCTATACGACAGACCACCTAATTCGTCCGCATGACGAATTAAAATCTAGTTCTTTTTATTGTTTTCAAGGAGGAAGAGCTATTATCGTTGGACAATTCAGCTCAGATCTTCAATGCCTTGTCAGACCTGCCGGGAGTAGTAGATGATATGGATAAGCTTGTACAGGTAAGACCCACTCTCATTCAACAACTTATTATACATTACTTTGTAAATAAGCAAATGTAGTGTGTGATTGTTCTTGTAATTTTTTGGGGTGTTAGTTCCATGATGTCTTATAACATTTGTATTTGTGTTTTATTTACATTGATTATACAAATATGTGATAGGAGGCTGCCTTCTACAAGCTTCGCTTTTTAGCAGCTTCCTCCATTTCTGACCTGATAGTATGGTTATCTTGATTATTATATATGTAAAGTTTCCTTGTTTTATTGATTATATATCAAGATGTATGTAACAAAACTTAGTGTAAATGATTGTTTGAAATGGAAAATGAAATAAATGAAATGAAATAACATACATATTATTATGTTATAGTTTTCTATGCTTATTTTCTTATAAATCTGTTTCATTTCATGTACAATTTGTTCATGGATCATGGCTTCATATCAATTGGGTCATGAGAAAAGATGTATCTTGAAATCGTACAAGTGATCAGGGGGGTGTTTCACAAAGATTTAAGTATGACTTACAACCGCACTTAAATGTTGACGCGCACATGATATGCAACGCGCAATCTAATTGATCAATACACAGTAGTGCGGGTCCTCTTCGCATGATTTGACCAATGTGGTTGTGCCTTTTATACTTCACGCAACTGGACATCTAAGTGTGACTCTAACGGGGTGTTGCAAGAAAATATTTGCAATCAATCACAAATATTCTGTTGCAATTTTTACAGTTGATTGATCACTTTTAACTTTAGCAAATCAGATTACACTCCTTGTTCAGGAGCAAATTAGCAATCAATCGCAAATTTGCATTTAATTGCACGGCATGTGCTTGATTTCGGGAATGAAAATGGACTTGGAATTGATCGCAAGTCCCATGAGTCATACTTAAATTTTTGTGAAACACCCCCTGTAATATATATCAGACAATTATATAAGACTTGTGCTATTATCATTATAAAATTCTCCTTGTTATTTAGACTCTTTTTTTCCATGTCATTTTATTAGTATTGTATACTCTATTTATTATAGAGATTCCATGTACTTATCTTGAAAATTGATCTTTGTATAATAGTCATTGCAACTTTATTGGCATTAATGTTGCTATAAAATTGCAATGAACAGCATTGAAAAAAAAGAAAAGTCACTATTCAGAGTACTCCTAAAGCTTAGGTAATATTCATTTTTTTTCCTTCTGATTTCGCTTTTTCTATGTTATGCAATCTGACATGTATTAATCATGGATTTTTTTTATTTATCCTATTTTATTTTATCGATTTTATTCCATTTTATTTACAAACTAAATGTTAAAACAATTTATTGTATATACATGTTGGTATGTACATATTGTAGATGTAGGTAATGTTTCAGTTGATATTGCGTGATTTACACATATAAAAAAACATGTATACCGTTAGATATATTTACACCTTTACAGTATACAGTTTCTCGTTGCTACGGTTATATTCTGATGACGTGCACGCATATACTTCCTGCTCAGTTTCTTTTGAAAGCAATATAACACCAAACAAGTGGCAAAATAATCACCAGCTGTCTATATTTATACAATGCTAAATTTGATATCAATTATAGCTCAGGTTTTACACTTGACTGAATGCGAATGTATAGGCTGTTCTCATTTATGCAGTTACAATTATACTAATAATCCAGCTATGGCACTTTTAAGACATAAGCTGAACCAAAATACCTACCTATTTCTTGGTCTATATCTTGGTCAAAATGTCAGTTTTTTTTCTGAATGTTCCATATTTGGGCATGATGTTCTTGAGGACCGATGATAATGTTAATTGATGAAGATCTTATTTTGATGAAGATCTGGAAACAGAAAACTTGCAGCAAATCTTATATTATCAATATATTTCCTATTTTGCACACATTTCATATAGAAAAGCATAAATATGATTTTCTTGATTCTAGACTAGGTAGGTTATTGAATGTGAAATTGGGTGCCAGATGTCAAGTTGCTGTATTTATTTAGAAATCAAAGTGTTATGGTGTCAGAAAATTCCAATGGGATTACGAGGTGATGAACCATTTGCTATCACAGAACAAACTTGGATGTACAGGCATATATGTACATGTAGTTATTTGCTGTCCTGGATGGATGGATGGATGGATGGATGGATGGATGGATGGATGGATGGATGGATGGATGGATGGATGGATGGATGGATGGATGGATGGATGGATGGAGGGATGGAGGGATGGAGGGATGGAGGGATGGAGGGATGGAGGGATGGAGGGATGGAGGGATGGAGGGATGGAGGGATGGAGGGATGGAGGGATGGAGGGATGGAGGGATGGAGGGATGGAGGGATGGAGGGATGGAGGGATGGAGGGATGGAGGGATGGAGGGATGGAGGGATGGAGGGATGGAGGGATGGAGGGATGGAGGGATGGAGGGATGGAGGGATGGAGGGATGGAGGGATGGATGGATGGATGGATGGATGGATGGAGGGATGGAGGAATGGATGGATGAAGGGATGGATGGATGGAAGGATGAAGGGATGGATGGATAAAGTAGTTTCCACTAAAATAGTTTCTAGTAAACCAGTTTTAGGACGATAATGAGAATGGGGCCTTAGTCTTGGATTTCATTTGTCTATGGGAATCTATTGCCAATTGGAGCTGAGATTAGCAACTCTATAAATAAAAATTGTACAAGCTGATGTATGTCAAATATTGCACGATCTTATAAAAAAAAGCAGTCATATATTGGAAGTATAGCTTCCACAAGTGGACTCCACACTAAAAAGTCATTATCCTATAGGAATTATTTACACTGTACAATGTCAATATTGGGATTGTGATAATATTAGTATGGCCGCTATGTGGCATTGTCCTTTAAATGTCACCACATATTTTAATATCAATCATTTGCTCCAACTCACTCTGCCTATAGTACTCTCAAACCATACCAATCTTCAAACAGTAGACTGGTTACCAAATCTCATGGCTACTAGTTAATATATTCTGTACAAGTATATCTTTTAGAGTGGGTTTTATCGATTCCAAAGCTGACTGGGATGAAGTATGAAGGCATCAACAGATTTACCAGTTTAACTTACAATACTTATTATTTCTGAGGCTGGTGAATGATAGAAATATGTTGCTTATGAAACAAAAAATGAAAAAAAGAAACAAAGAGAGGGAGAGAGAGGAAAAAAATGTACAACTTGTGCTTTTTTAGGTTTGCCAATTGTGTAATTTTTGTTTGATAAAGTGGTAAATTAATAATCAGAATTCTAATATTAAAAAGTGAGATAACAACTGGATTTTAAAGAAGCCCAACACTTCAAGATTGTGGTCAATTGCTTTTGTGTGCACATGTTGCAAAAGATTTAATACCCAGACCTCTCTCGTGCATATACCAGATATATAGATTAAGGTTTCATGGATTACATTCTGTATATATGCAAATAAATGGAGACACGTGTCATTGGCCATTCCGTTCCTCTTTCAATCCTGCTTGCGGGGCGAAGATCCTCCCCTTTCTCAATCTGTAATGGGAACGAAACAGCTGGGGAACACATGACCGTTTTACTAATTCTGCTATTAGATCTGTACACCTAAAACGAGATTCATTTTAACCTTGCATTGTTTGGATGACATGGTATAGTCCATGTTATTGTAAAAGGATATGTGTTTTTCAAGCAGTGGATTCTTATAATTTGGAATAATTAATCATGGTGAACTCCAACATTGACACTACCAATAAACTGTTAGCTGCCCTCCAATTCAACAAGGTACTACAATAATTGTTTTACAAAAGTAATGTTTTACATTGTATATTTGATTGGAGTTAAGATTTTATCAGCAGGCGAAGCTATATGTTGACATTACTATATGCAGCGTTGAACCCTTTCAGGATCTATCGGGGAAATAATGCTCGAAATTGACGATAGAGATTGTGATAGATTCAGGGAGTTGATAAAATGATAAAACAGTTTGCTGAATATAAAAATGGGCAAGAATGGTGAAAAGAAAAAATATGAAAATTTGACTTAATGTGTGTAAGGCCTATGTGTACCCCCCTCCAAAAAAAAATCTTTCTGGTAAGTGATATGAAATGCAAATTATAAAGATTTCCTGTTTTCCTTCTTTAACATTTGAGAGCTCTGAAACAAATTGATTTACCAAAATTGTCGGACATAAATTTCCCTGATTGGGTTGAAACATGAATGTCACAAGGTTTTCAACGGTTTGCATTGAATTATTGATCAACTATGTAATTAATTACATTTTCTTGAGTAATTGTATTTGAAGTTATGAACGGGAAAGTAATTGTAATGGAAAAAATGTAATTGACTTCAATTTCTGTCAATTACTTTTCATTACATTCAATTACTTTACAATAAACTTGATTAATTTATGATATAATTTCATAACCTTTTCCATGTCACCTTCTTCAGCCTCAAAGAGAGTAATAGGCAGAATCCGTTCTCTTTAACCTAAACCTTCATCTTTTCAGTTTCTCTGTCACTTAAAATTATGTTGAAATAGGTGGTAATATGTACAAAATGAAAATTAGTTTCAGTTATGACTTTTCTAGAAAGTAATTGTAATTGTAATTGGCAAAGGTAATTGGTAATTGTAATTGAAAAAAATGTAATTTAATTGAATATTGTAATTGAACATTTCTTCAATTACATACGGTAATAGTAATTGTAATTGAAGAAATTAATTGAGCCCAACCCTGACTTACACACTCACACACGTTATATGTTGGTGTACCACACAGGAAATTATTCCTTGAAATGTTAAAGCGTCTAATTGTTATCATGGTAAAGCTAGAATAATAATATTGAACGCTTAGAAACATTTTAATGATTTTTCATGGTGGCCATCTTGGATTTCAAAATGGCGGCCGACCCAGCAGTCAGATCACTTGGGGGCTGTGTTTTTTTTTTAATTCAGCACCCCAATTGACCCCTTTGTATCAAATTTTACACATTTTCAGATTCAACTCAAGCTGCAACAGTTTCACATATCTTTCACACTATTTGTATCCAGCGCCTTGTGATTGTTATCGTTATTATGATTATTATCTATTGTATACTTCAACATTCCCCCTTCATAGTCAGCAGTAAGGATACAGATAAATATCGAAGATGAGGTGTGTATCGGACCCGAATGTTTTAGTTGTACGGTGAGTCATGGAGTCAATGTCACCAAATCTAGTTTAGAGATTTTCAGAGCATCTGGGTCAGATACGGTATACTTTTTCTTTTTTTTTATCTATAGAAAAATTAGTATGTAATACAAAGTAACTATTTATTATTATTAGCTTAATGTCAGACTTAAAGTGAAGATACTCAGCTCTCTTTCAGTAATGTATGGTATATGGCATGTGAAGATATAGTTAATATTTTTTTTTTGGGGGGGGGTGAGGGTGCAGGGAAAAATTACATGGGGGCTCATGCATTTGAAATGCCCCCATAGCCCTAAAAAAGGGAAAAAGAGGCCATGAAATTTCCAGAGGGTGCATTAATCTGTACAATGTAGCCAATTTGGGTTTGTACGCGTATGTAAAAAATAGAAGAATTAGAAGCCCAAGAAAAAATAAAGATTTTTCTTGGGGGGGATGAACATAAATTTCTTATGTTTTAAAATTCCTTTCTGCATTTCAATATAGGAATGATAATATTTATTGATGCCATGAAGGGTCTGGATTCTTTAAAAAAATATTTTTTCAGAATCTAAAGTTGTTGGCAAAGACTCAATGTAAATTATACTCAAGTATTATCTAACACTCAAATCTTACAAAAATGTTATTTTTTCAAACATTGATATAAAAAAAAAGGTTTTAATTTTTTAATTTTTTTAATTTTTTATATCTGTTGCCCGCTTTTGGTACTGCCCTCATTTTTCTTTAACAGAGATCTTTTTGGCTTTATCATACAAATTAGGTCATTGGATAATAGAAAGTAGCGCAGTCCATTCTTAAGATGTGGTTTTACACATAAAAAGAAAAAAAAATGTGAATATGTTCAATTCAATTAGGCACCTTGTCATAATATGTCCCTGTGAATGCTGTACATGATGGACTGAAATAGTGACATCCAATTAATATGGACTTTACCAAAACTCAAAAAGGGGCTTTATTGCTGCGTATTAATATTTCATTGTAAATACATACATGTATGGCAAGAAGCAATATACCGTAGCATCAAAAGCAAAATATTCTAAAAATTCTTCCCAAGGTACTGATTGTCACAAAATTACTCTGCTTTATTATAATCATAATAATAATCCGCTTTTATATAGCGCTTAATACATTAGAACTTCTCTAAAAAGCACTTTACAGATATATTATATGTAGTTAAATCACTCCTGGATTGCTTGTGTGCATTTGGATAATTTTTTTAATATGACTTTTTATGTACATTTTGTAAATTGTGTCCTTATATAGTTAAGGTTGAAGTTGAGGTTTGTGTGGGATACTGTATATTACAGGTAGTTTCAGAATATTTTATATTTAGTCCAATAATTGGGATGTCTAGAATTCATGTTTTAATGTCAAATATTATATTATGGATTGTATGTAAGCAGAAGTGTAATGTATTTTATCTATCTACCAGTACATGTATATATTTGTTTATTAAGTCTTTTTTTTTATGCCGGTTATGTGTTTGATTTATGAACGTGTATCAATAATTTCAGTACTTTAATACATGAACAATAATCCTCAATAATCCTCAAACTTTACATTCCTGTGAAGAAAGTGTACCACAAGTAAAAGCAGTTGCGTTGCCTTTGTTGTAACATACATGTAGATGATCTACTAAGGAGTGATATCTCCTTGGATCTACACAGAGTGCGCACAGTCTATACGCCTTCTACATTTGCGTAACTAGGTCAACAACACACACAAATGTAGCACAGAGAGAGAGAGAGAGAGAGAGAAAGGGAGAGATGATAAAAGATAGAGCGAGAAATGAAGAGAGAGAGAGAGAGAGGGGAAAATGTCAAATAGGACTGTAAAATTTTGAACATGCTACAGAAAAAATAATTGAGATGGCTCAAAACCGAATTACACGTGATTGCGCGCATCCAACCAATGCTCATCCTTTTTATTAGGATCTTGGAGTGAGTTGTACAAAATCTGCACAACTTTTGGATTTGTTTGCTATTTCATCAATATTGGTTAGAAGTAATGTATTACATGCTCATGGGCGTAAATCTCTCCCAAAAGGTAGGGGGGACAAGGGCCTGGAAAATTTGACAAGCAAAAAAAAAAAAAAAGTTATCACCCCAAAAGTAAGGTCATCTCGTCCAAAAAACATGTTTTATTTCGATTTTGAATGATATATTTCTTTTTAATCATAAAAGACCAAAAATAGTAGGGGGGACATTTGATATTGTTTCCCCCTACCATTTTGAGTAGGGGGACACGTCCCCCCCTGGGATTTCCACCCATGTACATGCTACATGTTTTATTACGTATTTATACATAAATAGTAGTATACTCTTTTAATGAATCGTCTGGGTTTCTTTTATCGATTGACAACTTTTTATAAAACTTTGCTCATATACATGTATCTTTCCTAATCTACACTTTATGACATTTTTTAATCATAAGTTTGTAACGGCCTAGTCATATATGTGGCCGTCTTTCTGGGTAACTTATTTATTTTACATCTACATGTATATTTGCCTCTCACTTTTCTCTTTCATTGTTTCAAATACTAAAGCACTTTCTTTTTTCTATTTTGAAATTCTCCTTTTGTTTATTTACATGTGATCTTTGTGTCTTTCTTCTGCTTGGACAATAATCAAATCTTTTGCAGAAGTATGAGGTGTGTATTTTACTCTATCACCTTAGAGTACCAAGAATCTTTTCTTCATTTCTCTCTTTAAAAAAAAAACCCCATTTCACCTCTCATGTAGAATAGAACTTCATGAAGCATGTCTGTACATCCAAAGACCCTATTCATCTTTATAGGCCTATAGAATGATATATATGAATTTTCCATGCCAGATTACAATGATAACCCATTAAAAGTGAAATATCTATACCTATTTTTAAAGATTATTATATTGAATAAATTTTAAGAAGATATCCCTGTCCATTAATGTATTTTTTTCACGAGAAACAGAATTGTCATGTTTTGTTGACATTTAAACATTTTTTTTTTACCACATACTGTCGTGAATAAGTCCCATCCCCAGTTTTCTTTGTAGTTAAATGTTTTTTTGTTTTTTTTTTAATAGAAGGCACTTTGTAAACATTTCTATAATTTTTCTTCAGATGATGATTTACTTTTTTAAGCCTATAGGTGAAATGTATTATCTATTTTCCCCATCTTGTAACTTGTCATTTTTGAAAGGCATAATATTATAATTGAATAGCCCCCCAAAAGAAAATACAAACAAACAGACAAAGAATGGAGTGAAAACATGCAACATTGGGACCTATGTTTATATTTATTTTTTTATGGATAGGGATACTGTCAACATACAAGGTACTACTAGTGCTTGAAGTTATTAGGAGTATCAAGATGTTTGATGTTTAGTTTTGTTTTTGTTTTTAATTGAATTGTTGCATTTCTAAAAAATATCTTTGAAATTGTTTGTTATGATGTAAAAGGGAAGAGTAGGTTTCCAGAATTTAATGAGACCCTGTTGTGTTTAAAGCAGTTACATGGCTTTCATTTCAATTTAATTTTAAATTATTTCAATCATAAAATTAGTAAAACTATTACACATTATATAATTACAAAATTGTCGGGTGGCCTATCAAAGCAATTAAATGCTGTAGTAAGGGCCAATCATAGCATCATGCGGGATAAAGAATTTATCCAGGGGCTGGTTTCATAAATTCTAACATTGCCATTATGGCTACTGCCATGGTAACATGGCTCAGCAGCCAATCACGCCCAAGATTTCCATGGAAGTTATAATAATGCCACAGTTATGATACTGTAGTTGTAACTCTTTATGAACCAGGCTCCATTAGAGGAAAGGGATTAAGTGTGAGATGAAACATTGCATGTACATATAACTACTGAATGTGGCATGAGATTAAAGATCTCTTTACCCCCCCCCCCTCGCCCCCCTTCTCCTCCTTTCATCCTTTCATAAAACTACAGAATATTACATTTTGTTTTATTTGTGTTGGGTGAATAGAGGAAAATGCATGATCTACAAATTTACCATTTTTCTACAAATTTACCATTCCATTTGCATCTTGGCCTTTTTTGGGTAGATTTTCAACAGTCAGCCGACATGTATGGTACCAACATCGGTCATATGTCATAATGACTTGCTATTTTCAAAGAGGTTGTGCACATCAAAGAAAGGGAAATGTATTTCTTTAGGGTTTAAATCCAATACGGAATTTGGAGCATCGCCCTTGAATGAGAGGTGTCTTTAGTCTTTGTTCTGCAATTTTCATTTCTTTTATTTTTTCATTTCTTGGTTTTTCTGATTTTGTACTCTAATCGTGCAATAATTTCTTGTAAATTATAAATAAATAAATAATGCCAAGTGCATAATTTCTATAACTAGTTCAATATCAGCCAATTGAATTGAATGATTTCAGTAGCTTTAAGCTGTTACAAGTAATTGCAAATTTTTTATTATCACAAGTTTTATGAAATGGGGGTCCATGACATTGTCTCAATAAAGCTGTAAATAATATATGATATTAGAACAATCAATGTATCATTTCATACTCAAAAGAGAGGATATAGAATAAGGTTGTTTTTTCGGAGGGGGGGGGGGTTCAATAAGGTGAAATGTTATAATGAAAAATTTATCAGATATTTATAAACCAGAGTGCTAATCAATGTATTCATCTGTTTTATTTCACAGCATATGTAGTAGTGGCCCATTTTTAGTTGCATTTTGATCGTTAACATGCAATAGAAGCAAAGGAGTCATTAATAGCCATCACAGGCGTAAATCCGTGATGTCATGCTATTCAAGTGGGGGGGGGGGGGTGGAACATTAGATCACCCCCTCCCCTGAACAATAGGCGTGACGCAGGGATTTATGTCAGTGTGTATCATGTGTAGTTAACAACTTAGCAGTAGAAAGGATTTGTTTGTACTCCATGTCATGGCATATAGATTAATGCATGTCTTAAATGAAATTATTAAATGTTGGTTACAAGTACAATCGACCTTACTAGATTTTTAACAAAGTGTATATTTTGGTGCATTAAAATGTAAATACATGTAGATGATGAGGAAAGAAAACGTTGCAGGAACTATTTATACAAAGTATTTTATTCTATTAAAGCTCATTGCCGGCCGCACAGAAACGTTGTTAGCTTAACAGAGCGCTAACAGTATGCCCAGTCACATCTTTCGGATTGTGAAGTCAAAACATTAATTCCAATGTGTAAGTAATGCATTATTGTTACATTAGGCATCGCTGCCACATTACCGGTTGTAACAGGGCCTCTGTTTATAGCGCATTGCTAGCACTAACAACGTTTCTGTGCGGTCAGTATTGGTTTATAGCATGCTTGTTGTTTTATGATAATGATACATGCTTATGCTATATTTTCCCCAAGTTCATTAGCATGCAATAACCCAACAATAAATTCATTTCCAAATGTGCATGATCATTGTATGCTCAATAATCTTAAAAAGTTTGTGGTTACAAGTTGTATATGATGAATTTCCAACCAATAATGATTTGATCGCTAAATCAAGATGAATAAAAATAATCATTGCATTTCAGTTTGCTGGATGGGATTTGAATGAAACAAGCATTTAAACAAAATGAGACATCACAATGTAAATACAACATGATACTACTACATGAATACCTATTTTAATGTACAACTAACAATTTGTAACATATTCTCCTTTTACTTGATTTAAGTGGATAAGCTCGAAAAAAAGTGTTCTGGAAGTCCTGAGTATTTAACATTGAAGCACCTATATTTACATTTATATCTTATATACATGTATGATTATCTAAAACTGAAATTGGAGGTGGGCATACATGTAACTGTTACTTTTAGTCCTTTGGAAGCGCATAGGGACATTATGACATAATGTGATATGCGCTATACAAGAACTGCTTTATTATTATATTATTATTATTTTAGTCAATTGTGGAACATTGTATTATGGAGCTTTGTAGCCCAGGTGATGAATCAGTAGTCTTTCAACTTTGAAATAAACGGTCTTGGGTTCGAATCCCAGCCATTGCATAATTTCCTTCACCGAGAGATTGATCCACATTGTCCTGTACTTAACCCAGGTGAAAAAACGGGTTCCGGGCAGGAATTTATTTCTTATCAAGCTTGTGCGCTGTACAGGTCGCCAGGCTACAGCCAGGGTAATACTATCCAAGTCCTTTGGAAGTGCATAGAGACATTATATAATAATTTGAAATGCGCTGTACAAGATCATTATCATCTTCATCATCATCATCATCATCATCCTCATCATCCTCCTCCTCCTCTCCTCACCACCACCTCCATCAAGAATACACTATAGATTGTATGATGTGAAGACATATTCTGTGTAAAAGAGTTGAATTTATATTTATATATCTGTAATAAAGGTTCTTTTTCTTCCTCTGGAATAAAAAAAGGAACAAATGTTAAATTATTGAATAATATTAAATTTTGGTCTTTATTTCAGATTGGCATGCGTCACTCTGCCTCCCTGACTGACATCATCGTGGACACACACAGACGGAAACATCTAGCCTATCTAATGGCTGAACAAGGTGCTATTGTCAACCCTGAATCGGCAGGAAACCTTCCAAAACAGGTACAAACATTAACTATTAATGTATATAGAGGTACACAATTTTCACTAGTGTGATTTTACTATACTCCACAAATTGGCAACAAATTCTCTATTTATTTTAATATTTGATTTGATTTGATAGCATTTATTCCATTCATCATAAAAACAAGGCACATACAAAGTTAACATAAATTACATGGGAAAATTGCAAATAATACAATGATAAAATCTGGGAAACAGTTGAATGAAAAAAGAGTGTACATAATTTGTAAATGAATGAGGAGACAACTAGAAAGGGAAAGCCTTATTAGCGCTGCCACCTTTACAAAAATCTGGAAACTGAATATATATATGATATTGCAAAATACATGATGTAATAAATACTGAATACCAGATATAAACATTGACCATAAAAGGGGGAATACAAATTATAACACAATGACAATATATATATATATATATATATCAACAATAATTACTAAAAAAAAGAAGGGGGAAGAAAAGAAACCTGATCATACATTATTTGAATATTTACTGAGAAGTTGGGTTTTATATCTCCTTTTAAAAACATTTAATGATGGACTAGATTTAACAGAAAATGGTAACTTGTTCCAGATGACGGGTCCTTTGTAAAAAATACAATTCTTTGCTAAAGAGGTGCGTATTTTGGGTATGTGGAAGTCTGAAGATCCTCGCGTATGATAAGAATGAACATCGGCATTGTAACAAAATATTTCTGAGATATTGTTTGGAATATAGCTTTTGTGACATAAATACATAAAAATTGCAATTTCATAATCAGAGAAATCATAAACATTCAACAAATTTAACTGACTGTCACGTGGGAAGTGACTTTTTTAAATTATTTATCTACTGCTGCTTGACGCCAAATAAAGAATACGTAAAACTGATAAATACAGTTAGTAAAAGATTTAATCAAAGCTCTTAAATCATTATGTGGTTTCCTTTGATATCTTTTACAATGATTTACATGGAAATATACATGGTTATAACAAAATATAACTTAACTTAAACAATAGTTGAATAGAGCCCCAGTCATCTGTTCTGGCTTGACATGCCCCACTCGGCCCTGGTGGTCGGTCCAGTTCCTGGCCTCCGCAGCTTGCGATGTCTCTTCCACTTGGCCTCGGCCTCCGCAGACAGTTACCCCCTGATGAGTAGCCCTCAGACCAGAGATGTGGCTTCAACGAATTATTGGACGAGATCGACCCCCCAATGATGACATGAATTTTGACCAATCATGTCGGTGGAGAACCGGCGGCAGCTGGGGTCGTTATCTCGTCACCGACGTAGTCCCTCAGTTATAACTTAGACTGCCTACACGAACATCTGTAGTCTATTCTAGCTTAAGTGGTTCTCCCTGAATTACCGAAATTAACCTCCTAATATACCCTACCGTTACTAGGACTATTAAACTGTAAGATTTCTAAAAAGTAATCCAAAGAATTTCGATAACAGATGAGTGCATAAAACAACACATTCTTATTAATAAAAGACACTTCCTGTGTATCTATACATCTACACTCATCAATGCTAGATCACTTTAGGTTATTTACGCCACCTGTATGAAAATACTACTAATAAGAAATATTTCGAACACCTGTATAAAATATAACATAAACCTGGTACACTTGTACTCTAAAGGGGGGGGGGGGGGGTATCAAGCGTTTCCAATGCTTGCTTTCAAAGTATTCAAAACATATCAACATGCTTGGACCAAATAACTATTTTAAACACATGTTTAAAATCTGTAATTAAATTTCTATCCTGACAATATCCCCCACCTTAAGATGAAATTAAGGGAACCTGAATTATATCCATTAAAGAAATTTATAACAGAGTCTCCTTTAACAAGGTTTTACTCAAATCTCTATCATAATGAAAAAGTTAACTATCCATATTATTACGAATAATTCATTATCTATATTCAGTGATACATATAAAGATATATAAACATCCAAATATACATGTCAAGAGCTTATTCCAAGTAAGCCATCTATATTAGTGTTTTAAAAAATGTAATCTTTACTATGTTTTGCATAACTGCTTTGAACTAATTTCAACAATTTCTGAAAATCTTATTTGTTTTGTTTAGGATCAAATAAAAAGAATTATCAAATTCAGAAAACTTCTTGATTTTTTTTAAGTACAGTGCTTCAAAACTGCATGCTTTTAAACCAAAAATCATTAAACTGTCTTAAAATTGTATTTTTTACAAATTTTTTTTTACAAATTAAAGTGACTCTTACCATTTTTATATTATGGTTTAAAATTCGACATCACGAATACATCAATACAATAATATAACTTTCAAACAATGCTTTGATAAGGTGTTTTACATTAACCATTAAACATGGCTTCCCTAATCCAATAATATTCAGAAATAATTATTTCTTGTTAAGAGATTAAAAATTTCAAATGACATAACGACATTGTATGAAAACATACAAGATGTCCCATAATTTAAGAGACAAAATACATATTTCAGTATAATAAGATATAACATGATTCTTTTCTTTCAAATCCTGACTACTGAATCAAAAGTATATATATTTTTTTTTCATTTAATCCTAACCGTGTTAAAATACAAAGTATGTTTAAAACACTTCTGAACTTGCTAGGAAGCAGTGTATAATGTCGAAAACTGTCAATTCAGATTTTAATCATATATCCAACATCATTTTAAAATTGACAATAATATGCTGTTCTTCAAAATGGATTTTTTTTTTTAAGTGACTTACATATTGTCAAAACATTTGAATAGTGTCATTAAAATGACTGAGTTTTTCCTTTTAGAGCAATTAAAAAAATGGCTCATTATTTAAATTTTACAAAATAAGCAAGATTCCTTTTTCTTAAAACTACAATTACAATCTTAAATCAACTTAACTAAAACCTATCGGCCCTAAACTAACCTATACTATGTATAACTAAGCCCTACCAAACACAGTTTCCTTAACCTAAAAGTTACAAACAGCGAAGAGCCTGTTGAAATGTAAACGCTGTGTGCTGGTTCCAGGGTTCCTGAAAGAAATGAGAAAACCTTCATGAAGTATCTGTCATGTGTATACTAAACATATTGAAGTGATTATTATTTTTTTTTTATATACCATCATAAATGAAATAAATGATTTTGGGTAAAAATCAATATTTACAGTAATCTCTTCATTAAATTAACAGCTTTGTTTTCTATTTTGAGACCAAGCGAAACTTAAAACATTGTAGGCACAAAAACTGTCTTACAATTCGCTTGTTTATTTCAAGGTGGATATTTATCCGACTCTGACGTTTCTTTGGTGCACAATCGTTTCAAAACAGACTTCACAACGTTGCAACGCTTGAGCAACCAGTTACATAATTTCGCAGGAAAGTACCGAGAACTGGTCAGTCGCTTGACTGGCAACAAATTAGATGCTTCAAACATCAGATCCGAAACGACTCGAGTACCTAAGTTCGACATGACCGAGGGAATATCGACTCTCTTACAAACATGAGTCTCCACCACATCAGTTTTCCGAGATATTACACATGACCTACAGAAATTTGCGACATCTTCTGACATCCCAGGCCAGAAGAACTGCGCCTTGGTCTTAGACAGGGTATCATTGATACCTAAATGTCCATTTAGTAATGACTCATGCGCATATTGCATTATCTCTTCTCTTCGAGACTGGGGAACTACAAGGAATTTAGGACCTATACCTCGATCATTTCCATCCTTTTTCTGTCGGAACAGAAGCTCACGTTCACACAAATACTTGTACTGTGAATTGTTAAGCATATCAATTCTCTGCCATAGAGGGCCTAACGTTACGTCATCTTTTTGTTCTGTCAAAAACTCATTGGATTCTATGTTAACTAAAGGGTCAACCAAAGTCAAGCCTTTAATGGGCTTAGAGTCTCTCAATTTTTGTGAACGAGTCTGAACCGCCTGCAATTCAACATCAACTTCCTCCGAAATCACGCCTTCAGCGTCAGACTTCAAGTCACTTGAACACTCCCTATCTATTCCTTCCTTTTGTTCTACCACATCAACGACCTCAACATCATTCTTCGGGACCCAATGTAAATTGGGGTCACTCGCTTTACGAGCCCCTTTTACATTACCAATAACTAGATCATACAAACAATCGGGCAGACACACAGCCACAATCTCTCCTTCGAAATACGGCGAATCTACAACTATCTTAGCCAATGGAAAACGCCTGATTGTAGTATCTATTAACCTGACTGCTCGATATTGACCTATAAACTGATCTTTCCTAACCAATGCCTCTTTCACTACACAGGCAGTGCAACCTGTATCACGCAACACTGACACGGGAACATTCCCAGGCATCAATCTCCCAGATACGACAAACAAATCATCGCCCATTGAATCGATATCATCAGCTATTCCAATTTTTTCAATAGCTTCGTCCCTATTATCGAAATCATCGACCACGGACTCAACAGACATACAACATGCCGTCATGTCTACAACTTCAGACTCTATTTCATTTACCTGAGGACACCCCTCACCAATGTCTAACTTAGGGCCTCCTCCCCCTACAAACAGCATACCTTGAGCCGCCGCAGGCCTGGACAACATGGGACACTCCCTCTTTATGTGATTAGGATTCCCACACATGTAGCACCCTCTCGTTTGATAAGGCTTATTACCTTCAATCTTCCTGAATCTAGTCTGAACTTCACCAGATTTCTGAATGCCTGTAGTTTTTCTTAATGGGCTTGACGGAGGGCTCTTTCTACCAAACTTCGGCTCTGATCGGAACTTTTCGGGTTTCTGCCCACTAGAGAACACATGAGGCCCATGCGCACTAACATAAACTTCCGCACAATTAACGGCTTCATCAAAATTCATGCATTTTCGTTCCCTAATGAACCTAGCAACCTCTTTTGGACAATCAGTCAAAAATTGCTCTCGCAACATCAGATCCTCAAGAGCCCCTCTACTACTATCTATCTTAGCCGCCTCTACCCACTTATCAAAATGAGCCTTCATTCTAGTAGCAAACTGTTTGGGACGTTCAGAGTTTAACGGCCTACTTGATCTGAAATTTCGCCTATACCCTTCCTCAGTGAGATGATAGTATTGCATCAGCTCATCTTTTACCGCGGTATATTTCTGGCGATCATCTACATTCATCCTATTCACTACATCTAAAGCTTTCCCTGTTAGATTAGAGATTAGATATATTACCCATAAGTCATCAGAAACTTTTTGGCTTTTCATTAACATCTCAAATTTGGTTATGTAAGCATCGAACTTATCGTGGGCATCGTCAAAACGACCTACTTCAAGCTTTATCCCACCTAACTGAGGTACATTATTCACCTCTTCCTTACGCATATGCGCTAACTTCAGTTCATGCTCACGCTCCTTTTCTCGAGCTTCGCGCTCCTTTTCGATTTCTTTCTCTCGTTCTATCGCCTGGCAACGCTCAGACACAAACCTACTCAACTCGCCACCACTAAGGCCCATTTCCCTACCTTCTTTCATTTGTTCAATGCTAGCCATAGCGACTATTAACAATAGATTCCAACAAATTCAAATATCCTAACAGGCTTTAACCATCCGCATAAACAAAGCAAAAGCTTTAACACCTGGCAACAAATGCCAAACCCCTAGTGCCTTCCAACAAGCACACTAGAATGTATCTCACAATGAGCATACAATTTAACCATGCGGAACCACACCAATCCACTTCACACAAGAGGATTCAAAGCCTAGTCAAATTCAACACTGGAATCTATTCAAGCACGTAAACTTGAACATTCAATGCTTGCTACCATGCCAACGAGTTACCCGTAAGAATAGACAGTAATTATGTGAATTAAGAACAAACGGTTCTTCCCGACATATCCTTTATCCTAACGACCAACAGCCCACTATATACCATAGAATTAAAACAGGGTCTGCTTTCCCTAAATGCTGTTTACCCGGCCGAAAAAGGTATGAAATATATTTTCCTAGCGAAAATTTCCCACAATAATTCACTGTACTATCCAAATGTAAATTCAAGCATAGCAAGTATGATTAGTACCAAGGCTTCAATGCACACCTTGGGGAGAAATACTTTAAGAGCTATTACCAATAGACCATCATTAAAGTATCCATTCGGAAAGATGACCACAGATTTATTTCTTTCCTAAATAATTTTGAATTATTTCAAGCAGCAGTGTCTCGGTGGGACCTCCAAATTGTCACGTGGGAAGTGACTTTTTTTAATTATTTATCTACTGCTGCTTGACGCCAAATAAAGAATACGTAAAACTGATAAATACAGTTAGTAAAAGATTTAATCAAAGCTCTTAAATCATTATGTGGTTTCCTTTGATATCTTTTACAATGATTTACATGGAAATATACATGGTTATAACAAAATATAACTTAACTTAAACAATAGTTGAATAGAGCCCCAGTCATCTGTTCTGGCTTGACATGCCCCACTCGGCCCTGGTGGTCGGTCCAGTTCCTGGCCTCCGCAGCTTGCGATGTCTCTTCCACTTGGCCTCGGCCTCCGCAGACAGTTACCCCCTGATGAGTAGCCCTCAGACCAGAGATGTGGCTTCAACGAATTATTGGACGAGATCGAGCCCCCAATGATGACATGAATTTTGACCAATCATGTCGGTGGAGAACCGGCGGCAGCTGGGGTCGTTATCTCGTCACCGATGTAGTCCCTCAGTTATAACTTAGACTGCCTACACGAACATCTGTAGTCTATTCTAGCTTAAGTGGTTCTCCCTGAATTACCGAAATTAACCTCCTAATATACCCTACCGTTACTAGGACTAACTGTAAGATTTCTAAAAAGTAATCCAAAGAATTTCGATAACAGATGAGTGCATAAAACAACACATTCTTATTAATAAAAGACACTTCCTGTGTATCTATACATCTAAACTCATCAATGCTAGATCACTTTAGGTTATTTACGCCACCTGTATGAAAATACTACTAATAAGAAATATTTCGAACACCTGTATAAAATATGACATAAACCTGGTACACTTGTACTCTAAAGGGGGGGGGGGGTATCAAGCGTTTCCAATGCTTGCTTTCAAAGTATTCAAAACATATCAACATGCTTGGACCAAATAACTATTTTAAACACATGTTTAAAATCTGTAATTAAATTTCTATCCTGACACTGACTAAAAAAATATATATATGATACGGGTGTAACACGAGTCAAAATCAATTATACATTAAAAAATTTACCCCAAAATTGCCAATTTGCATTTTAATCAGTGATTTTATTGTAATAATATTGCCAGTTTTGAGTGTGTGATGATTAGCTGAAGTTATAAATCAAGCCCACCCCAGCAAAAAAGTTGATTTAGATGACCAGAAAAAAAGTCACATGAGCTTAATAGTGAAATTTTTATAAACACTGGATATGAAATAAGAAAGTTATGGCATTTTAAAGTTTTTACTAAACCACCTACATGTAATATGGGATAAGACCTTTTCAAAGAAACTTATCATTTCCTGTCTTTCAATATTATTCAATATGTTCTTTCCATGATGAAAGTTAGGTTCTCATCTTGATGATCATATTGATCTGCATTGACATGGTGGTCGTGATCGCGATCTTGATCACGAGAATCACAGACAGATCACCTAATTCGTCCCCATGTTGACAAAGTTAACTTTGTTGTTCTAAATAAGCAATCTGGTGTTTGAAAAACACTTAGGGACTTCTTCCTAATAATTTCCTACTGAAATTAGATTTCTATACCAGAAAATGAACTTAGCTTACAAACATTCCTTCACTACTGATACACATTGACTGATATATACATCTATCTGCAGGCCTTGAAATAAGCACCAAAATATCTGTGAAACTTTGCTTATTGCTTGCTCATTTGTTTTTGTAAGGTCAAGTCCACCCCAGGAAAATGCTGACTTAAATAAATAGAGAAAAATCAAACTAGCATAGTGCTGAAAATTTCATCAAAATCGGATGTAAAATAAGAAAGTTATGACATTTTAAAGTTTCGCTTATTTTTCACAAAACAGTGATACGCACAACTAGGTGAGTCAGTCGATGATGTCCATCACTCACTATTTCTTTTGTTTTTTTATTGTTTGAATTATACAAAATTTTCATTTTTTTTTTATAGATTTGTAATAAGGACCAACTTGACTGAACCATATAGTATTAAACAATGTTAATTCCACATGTTCAGGGAGGAATTAATCGTTGTATCACTTGACAATGAGGAGAAAATTAGAATATTTCATATAATAAAATACAAAAGAAATAGTGAGTGGATGACGTCATAGTCTCCTCATTTGCATACTAGCCAGGATGTGCATATAACTGTTTTGTGAAATTAAGCAAAACTTTAAAATGTCATAACTTTCTTATTTTACATCCGATTTTGATGAAATTTTCAGTGTTATGCTTGTTGGATTTTTCTCTTTTTATTCAAATCAACTTTTTGTTGGGGTGGACTTGTCCTTTAAAGTAATACCCCCTTCCCGTTGACAGGTCTATGATTAATGTACCTTGAGCTTAGAAATGACCCTTGACATTGTGGTTTCTTTTATGCTGGTACATGGGCCCTGTTTCATAAAACTTGTTCAAATAACAAATCTGCAATAACAGTCTAAAGCTACTGAAATCCTTCAATTTGATTGGCTGGTACTAAATTTGCAATAGACGTTGTTGTAACAAGTCTTTGTGAAACGGCACCCAGAAGTATACAGCTTTGGATATGTTTTTCCTGCCAAACGGCTCAAATACATTAACGCTGTAATCATGTACATGTATCTGCATGAATATTATTCACGCCTTTGCATTGTTTGCATTGATTTTCAATAAATGAGTTATTGTAATAGAAGCAATTATGAATACTTGCTGTACGTCATGTTTGAAGGTTTGTACTCAAACTCAATTGTAGCTTATACCAAGAGCGTGATCTATTCCTGCAATTTTATTCTAACATGGTACTCTTTCATATTGCTCTTTTATAATGATTATCGTTAGATTCTTGGGTTTGTTATTCAGTATTTTCGCAGTTCTTCCATAAAGGAAATATATCATCAAATGTTAATTATGTTTTTTTTTTTTTTTTTTTTTCGTACAGCAAGTGAACAAGCGTCAACTGCAGAGGAGAAAATCACTGATGGGAGCTCTGTTTCGTAAGTAGTAGTCAATAAGTATGATATATTGGATGGCTCAGAATGGGATGCTGGAGAAATTCCACGAGTTTTGGACAATATTGCAAGATGAGTGGAATATTGGCCGTAATAAGTAAAATATTTCTGGTCTTCCATGAAGTAAGTCCATCCAATATATAATTATTATTATTATTATTATCTACATCCCCTAAAAAGTGATTGAGCGAATTATGCCACTTATATAGCTCAGTTGATATGGCCCCACTATTAAAAAGAAATATCATCTCAAGTCTGTTAATGATAAAACTAATAATGATAATGATAATAATAATAATAATAATGGTAATAATGATATTGTTAATAATAACAATGATAATGATAATAATAATGATAATAAATTTGACTGTAGAGTGCTCAAGGTGCTTATCAAGAATTGTTAAAGGAAATTGTTATTGTTTTTAAATTTTCAGAAGTGTAACATGATTGAATGTCATCATGAAGGCTTTTTAATACTAACAGGACTAGTGGACAAATGATATCCCCCTGCAGGTTTGGGATATTTTGGGTGTAACAAGAAAACTGGAAGTAGAGGAACAAGTGACTTGGACAAGTTGCCAAATATAAATGTGTTTTTTTATGACCCTTTATGAAAGAATGTTATCATTCAATATTTTTTTTCTTTCTAATTACAGCTAATCAGGATGATTCCAATGATTTGAAGGCTAAGAACATTCGTCAGACGGAGCTTGTGTCAGATTTGAGGGAAGCCATTCAACAGATCGGAAGACACTTTCAAGCTATCGACCCAAAGAATGCAAAAATAGTGAGTGAAGTCCGTTCTCATGCACAGGAACGGATTCTTCTGCGGATTGGCAATTTTGCTCAATAAGAAAATATTGTTCAAAATCTATTGTCTGTCATAAGAAAAACGTACAGACACTAAAAAAACTTTGCTATAGAAAAGAAATCATGCAAGCTATCGATCCAAAGAATGCTAAAATCGTGAGTGAAGTCCTTTCATACAAAAAGACGTATGCGGTTCTCGTACTTAGGAAAGGATTATGCTTTGCAATTGGATTGACAATTTTTTACTCAATAAGAAAATATCGTTCTAACTCGCTGTCTGTTGTTAAGAAAACAACATTCACCGGGATTTATCAGGATTTCACAAAGTTCAGTTTATGTCAATTGTAAATGTACCAGATGTTATTGTCAATTGTTATCCATGCTCTACAACAATCAATTACCACATGCAATAAAGGACTATTTACATATGCGATCTGTCATCACGAGTGTTGATAAGGTCTGAAGGGGGGGGGGGCATGATAATTATATCACAACTGATTTCTTTGATATCCAAAGGAAATTAATTTAAAAATTCATGGCAACAAGTGAGGTTTAAAAACTTGAAAAATGTGTTACATTTGAAGAGATAATTTATTCTTGATCAAGCAATGAAATTCTCGCAAACTGCTTTGCAATAGACCAACGAGTAATTCAATTAATTGAATTCAATTTTTGTCAATAGACTATAACCTCTATTCCTCTCTGTCATTTTGAATAGGGTCTGATACCAGACTACTCTCTGGAAAGTCACCAGAAAGACCATGAACAGTTTGTGAACATCACAAGAACGAGGAAAAGAAGGGCCAAAGCACTGCTGGACTTTGAGAGGCATGATGATGATGAATTGGGCTTTAGAAAAAATGATATCATCACAGTGAGTATTGATTTCATAGCAATATTACTATTGTTAATTCTATCATGTTATTGTTTGCTTTCAGGAGAAATTTGGTACCATTTCCACACAGTTGGATTGAAATATGATCTTGACCGTGAAAATACTGCGTAATCTCACATATCTTCTGTTTCGATCAAACTTCAGTTGCCAGATTCTTTCCATCTTTGGCGTGGTCATAAGATTGAAAATCACTGCCATGTTGTATCAAGATTTCTTTTATTATCCTTCATCGCTGATATGAATTATGTTTTCTTCCTCGTACATGTAGATCATATCTCAGAAAGATGAGCACTGCTGGGTAGGTGAGCTGAATGGCCTTCGGGGTTGGTTTCCAGCCAAGTTTGTAGAGATCTTGGATGAGAGGAGTAAACAGTACACCAGCGCGGGGGACGATGCGGTCACAGAAACCATCACAGACCTAGTCAGAGGATCGTAAGTTAAATTCAGTGGAATGAAATTAACATTGATTCGCCGAAAAAGGCGCTAAAATGAAAAAATCTTATTTTATTCTGAGTTTGTGAACTTATTTCTCGCAAATTTAGGATCGCATCTTCAAAATGACAAATAAAAAACAATTGTTTTTGTCTCGCCCACCAAAGGTGAAGGCGAGAGTTAGGGATCCAAATGTCATCTGTAAGGTCAAATACCACATAGTAAGGTCAAAGATAATTTTCAGGTCAACATTAAAGTTTACATGCAAGACTCTTATGACACATAACTCCGCAACCGTAAGTCACTTTCAAATCAATTTGGGTTGTAGCTGTACTTAGGAGACCTGCATGTTATTGTGGTCGGAGGTCACATGATAAGGTCAAAGGTCATTTTGAGGTCAACATTAGAGTTTACATGCAAGACTCTTATGACAAATGTTATTCCATCCCAGTTATTTCACAATGAACTTTTGATACAATTCTGTTGCATGCCCTTGCAAATCGCGATATTTCTGGTCATTTTCACAAGTGGGCAAGACACAACATCGCTTATGCCTTGTTCTGTATTGAAGTTACAGCAAGACCAGGGTCCCATAACACAAAGGTTAGCGATTAATTGTACACTTGGATTTTCACGATTAGTTGTACATTTGTAGTCAATGGAATCAATCCTAAAAACATGTTCTATAATCTTTGCTAAGCTTTGTGTTACGGGCCCCTGCACAGTGGGCCGGGGCGAAACAAAAGTGCGCCAAAAGTCATTTTGGGCAATTTCAGATTCTTAATTTTTGTCATGCCCAGCTGAAAGACAACACCATGAAGAATACTTCAGCAAAATATTTCATTCTGGAATTTGCATAAAGGTTAATTTCCTACGTCAAATCGTAAAATGAGACATTTTGCGAAATACCGCGTATGACAACCTAAATTGAAAACCAGGCCATTTCACAGGAGGTTTTTCATGTAGGAATCTGAAATGGCTCCCACATAATCCTGACATATTCCTTTTTAGTGTGAAAGGGTTCAAAGTAGATAAATGACATCTTTCAGGAGATTTATAGGATAATTATTCCTCGAAAATCCATGATTTTTGCATTTACATTAGAAACGTTTAGATATCCGTGGATTTCCGTCTAAATTTTATCAGCATCATTTTTCACAATGTCTAAGCTTTAAGTCGATACCAAATTTGTCTGCCCGTTTTTGCCCGTTTTTATGATAGAGCCAATTTTACTTGACACATCACCCCCCAAAACGGTCATTATTATACCGCGCAGTCATCGCAGCGCACCGTATGGGGTGTACATTGCCGTTTACTTTTGCACGGCGAGGACGATTCCCCTTCCATTCCATGAAAATGACATGAATTTCGGGCATTATGTAAACAAAATAAAGGTTGCTAACGCAAATAAGGGCTACCTACAAGTCTTCCAGAGATAAAATTTACATGTAGAATAATTTCAGCCAAAAAACCCTCCTCATATACATTCGTGGTGTTATATACTCTGCGTTTTACACAAGTCAACACAGCTTGATAATGCAAGGTTAACATTTCTCAGATTTTAAAGTATTTAAAGAAAAATCTAACTAATGATCATTTTGATGTCATAAAATTATTTTCGGCATCTCATACACACTTTTTAGGCATGTGAGGAGCATAAACCAACATTCACTCTGGTCAATAGGCACATAACACAAAGTTTATGCACATTGTTTAGCGTAATTTGTCTTTTTATGATAGGTTTTAAGTAGCCAATCAATTATGTTCAGTCGATTCTACGCCCAAAATTATCCTTAATCAACATGTTGAAGTAAAAATCTAACATGGAATATAATTTTGGCGCACTTTCAACTCATTCTGGCCCACTGTGCCCTGGTGCCGCGCAGCATTTTGAAAAGTAGCACCCCTGGATATTGGAGTTTGAAACTGGATACGCATTTTTCTGAAACGCTGTGCCCTTGATTCTAAAAAATCCACTCAGTTACAGGTCAGAAAGTGAGGATGCATGGAAGTAAAAACTGCCGCCACCGTAAAAAAAAGCGGTGCCTAAAATCTCGCTTTGCTATGCGGGTGAGACAAAAATAAAATTAACAAGTGTTGAATTTTATTAGAAAACAGAAGAAAGAAGAAACAGCGCAAGTCTGTATTTTGAAATATTACAGACCTAATGAATTTGTAGTTGCTGCTAATATTGAAATCTTTGGTTCGAAGAGGGGCGTGTGAAGTAATTATTTTTTCAAGACTTGCACTAGATGGCAATGGATCATATTGAATCAACACTATTTTCATATTCTCTATAGATTTTAGTAAATACGTAGATTGAAAATAATTGATAAATTAATTTGTTCTCATTCTTCATATAGAAGATTATTCGTCCTACCTATGTAATGATTCCTTATTTTTATGATATTTTTTACTTAGAAAACTCTTATTTCCAGTTTGGGTCAATAACTCTTTAAATATTTAGATATTTCCACTCTGTGGGTTGGTCCATATGGAGATGTACATCTTTGTTTTGTGTTTTTGTTTGTGTTTCTTTTGTATTTGAGATTGGGTAATTTACTCATTTATTGATTGCACTTTACAATCCTATCAATTGATTAATCATGAGAAAATTGAGCATCTGTATCTGAAGTTTAAAACATCTGTGTTAAGCATCTTATAAGTGTTGTAATTATTATTATTATTATTCCTTGTTGTCAAATTGTGTGTTTCTAGGTTATGTCCTGCACTTAAAGCTGTATTTGAACACGGTTTGAAGCAGCCTTCTATCTTAGGAGCTACATACCATCCATGGCATTTTATGGAAGAGGTAAGTGTTATCAGTGCAGTATATTGGTAGGGATTGGACCCCTCCCCCCTCCTTGTGACATATTGAATAACAAAATAAGGTACAGGGATCTCGTGCATACTTTGTTGAGAATTATTGTTCTAAAACTACTGTTTTTCCCTGATTTAATAGTATCTTTATTTTTTTTGTATCATCAAATCTCACATCCATTTATTTGTGTTTATCACAGGCAAGAGTAATTTTCTTTTCTATAAAAATCGAAAGGACCTTTTCATTCATGGCCTAAATATTGTTTATTTTTGTAGAAGGATAATTGATGATGGTTCTTGTTTTTATTCCTATTTTATTTCTTTTTTACTTTATGGTTTCATTTTAAAAAATCTGGAAAAAAAGGGAGTGAATTGCTGTGATATGATTGAATTATAATTATTTTGTTTTAATTTCATTCATTCAATTATTTCCGTCAATTTTAAGTAAGAAATACATAACAAATTTAAATATTCAAAGAAAGAGGAGACAGCAAGAATATCAAACCAGCTTTATCAAGTGCTGCCATTATAACCACAATAGATGTACAGTATCAACCTGTTATGCTACTGTTTGCACAAAAAAATTTGTCATTTAATTAAGATTAAACATTGTTCTGATGTATTCGCACTTGTACTTTTTTTAATTGTCACACCCTCTTTAAATGTAGATATGACCTTTTGCCTCTATTTGAGAAAGATATGAATAACGAGTGTGAGTAAGTGGACAGAGAATTTGAAGAAACAGATATGTAGCTAGAACCCTATTGTCTATGAAGACCCCCCTTCCCCCCCCCCCTTGAAGTAGAAAAACTATTAAAAAAACACCAAAGCAGTAGCAACAAAATGCAATGAACAAGTAAGAAAGTAAAAATATAAAAAGAAAAACCCCTGCATTCTCCACTGTCAAGTACAAAACAATAATAATAATGACCAGTTCTTTGATAGCGCATACAACCTAGCGAAGCATGCCCCTATGCACTTGCATGAAACAATAGAAGCAAGTATAAACAAAAAAATGAAATTAGAGAGAAGTCGAAAGGTGGGCACTGAGTTCATTACATGACACATACCTTTTCAGAGAAGTCTTGAACTTATTTAAGTCATGTATATTTCGCATATGGTTAGGAAAGGCATTCCATAGAATGGAAGAAGCATGTACAAATGTGCACTCAGTAGAAGTTTTAGTAACAACGGGAGGAACAGCAAACACCCGCACTGTGCTTGATATCATAGTACGATTGGATTGATGCAAAGTTAATAGCAGAGATGCCAAGTTTAAAAAAATGTTATGCGTGATATTTTCATGACTCTGCGCGCGCGCGGCCAGTACTTACACTTGTACGTTTCGAAAAGGTGCGCGCGCGTTCGAGATATTGGCTTCATCATGATATCGATCCATACTACAAAGCCATGCGATGCACGCACGCGACAGCTAGTATCACGTACTAGCTGTGCGCTGACTGCACTCTCGATTCGTCTCACGTGCCGGGGTAGACGCGACGGCGTGCGAAGGCGGTCGGCCAGTGCGTATAATCTAGCGAATAATGCTACTTTTTCTCTTTTTTTTCTGTCGGGTCCCGATGCGTGAGAAAAATGGGTGCCATGCGTGAGATCGTGAGACGGACCCTGGATGTGTGAGTCTCGCGCACAATGCGTGAGACTTGGTAGCTCTGTAATAGTTCAGCAAAATATGATGGGGATATCTAAAGGGCATGGAAGAAGTGTCTATAAATGTGCACTCACCAAATGTGGCGAAATACAGCAGTAGCAACAAGAAAATGTGACAAACAAGTAAAGAAAAAAAATATGTTAGGAAAAGCCTCTGTCAACTCTATTGTCAATAACAAAATAAAGCAACAGAACAAACAAGTAGTAAAGTAATAACATTAGAAGAAAAGCCTTTGCATACTCTACTGTCAATTGCAAAACAGGATAAAGCAGTAACATCAAGAAAAAATAAAAATTATTAGAAGTAAATCCTCTGTTGACTTTATTGCCAATAACAAAACAAAATAAAGCAGCAAAAACAAAATGTAACAAGCAAGTAATAAAGTAAAAATATATAAAAAACCTCTGCATATTCTACTGTCAATTACAAAACAGAATAATGCAGTAGGACTAAAAAAAATTGACAAAGAAGTAAAGAAAAAAAAATTGATAAGAAAGGCCTCTTTCGACTTAATTGTCAATTGCAAAACAAAATAAAGCAGCAACAACAAAATGTAACAAACAAGTAATAAAGTGAAAATATAAAAAGAAAACCTCTGCATACTCTACTCTCAATTACAAAACAGAATAATGCAGTAGCAACAAGAAAATTTGACACAAGTAAATAAAGGGGAAAAAGGCCTCTGTCTGTAGAATTTATGTCAATTAGGAAACAAAATAAACCAGCAGCAACAACAAAATGCAACAAGTAACAAAATAAAGATATAAAAAGAAATGCCTCTATCGACTTTATCGTCAATTACAAAACAAATAAAGCAGCAACAACAAAATGCAACAAGTAACAAAATAAGAATATAAAAAGAAATACCTCTATCAACTTTATTGTCAATAACAAAACAAAATAAAGCAGCAGCAACAAGTAACAAAATAAGAATATAAAAAGAAATGCCTCTATCAACTTTATTTTCAATTTCAAAACAAAATAAAGCAGCAACAAGTAACAAAATAAGAATAAAAAAGAAATACCTCTATCAACTTTAATAGTCAATTTCAAAACAAAATAAAGCAGCAACAACAAAATGCAACAAGTAACAAAATCAAAATATAAATGAAATACCTCTATCGACTTTATCGTCAACCACAAAACAAAATAAAGCATCAACAACAAAGTAGAAATATAAAAAGAAAAGCCTCTCTATACTCTACTGCCAATTATATCTATGAATAGATTGCAATGAATACACATCAATATAAGTGAGCTCCCCAATTATCGAACCTGGGCCCAGTTGCACAAAACGAAGCTATTGATTGTAAAATTGATTTCCACAATCGATTGCCAATTACTTTCAATGCAATCAATCGTCAAAGTCAGCACTATGATCAATCACTAAGTCTTGTGTGAGAGGACACTGGTTGTTGTTGTTGCTGTGGCCTTGCGTGAATGTTTTGTATTACCGAAGAAACACCACACACTATGGTACCATGATAATGGGGACCCCGGCTCTCCCCTCAAATATCAATATGGTACACAAAAGGCATGCAGAATACATGTGACTCATACCCTTGTGTGGAATATGAAAGCAATTAAACAGGGAGAAGTGTTAGATAAGGGGTCCTTTGTCCAGGGAAGGTTACGAAGATTGGGTCATATTTGTTTAAGCCCTGGGGATTTCTAACTCTGCATTTACATAAGTTCTGTGCTATGAAAGTATTTCATTTATTGTGATTTGGGGTTTGTTTAGTGTATTTTCTTTTATTGTTTTTAGTTCTTAATTCTGTAAATCATTTATTTTGCCCAGATATAGCTTTTAATTCTTATTTGAATTAACATTTGAGTAAAAAAATACCCACCAAAATCATTTGTTTCATTTCACTATCTTTTTTTTTTTTTGGGGGGGGGGGGTATTATTTGCATATTTTTTGCACTTAACCCTCTTGATGTCTTGTGCAATATGCTCACAACATACTAAAATGCCTTTGTAATATTTGATATTTTTTTCTCTATCGTCTCACACCAAATTTGTGATGTCCGAGTATGCGGTTTCGAAGTTATACAATATTTTGTGCTCACATATTTGATGAAAAATTAATTTTGAAAATCCATACTTTTTCTATCATTGATTGAAATCAATAAGTTTCAGTTTGGTTATGATCCAAATAGTTTTGCCTATGAAATTCATTTAAACCACAATAAAAGAAAAACAAGAAACAAGAATTCTCTAAAGCAATGATGGACTTTGAATAATTCAGAATATAGGCATGAACATGTTTGAGAAATGCGCACCTTCTTTAAAAAAATCATTTATTAAAAAATAAAAACTTTGATAAAGTGATCACATAATGATGATGTGGGAGGGAATGGGTGAAAGTCAGGTGAAGGTGATACAGTTACAAAACCTTGGGGATGGGGCAGGGGGCTGCGATCTAATATTACGTCTTAACCCGAAAAGGACTGGAGGACATGATGGCCCCCCTCAACCCTTCGCACGATATTTCCGAAACGCAAAAATATAGCACCGCAAAATTTTGTGACTTTTTTTTTAAAAGTCTCGTGCAACTTTTTAGACCAAATTCGCTGCATACGGGCATAGCATCACGACGCCACGTGACTTTTTACGAGACAATGTCGTGCCGAAAATGGCTCAATTTTATACTTTGTGTACAAAGTCTATGAGAGATGAAATTCATAAAAGGGTGATTATTTTCCATTCTGATTGGTTTGCTTAATTAATATAGGGTTTATTTTAGTTGTTAAATGGTCTGTAATAATTTCCATTGAAAAAAACAATGAAAAACAAAAGATGAAAAAACAATGAAATACATTAGAAATTCTAAAAACAAAGAAATACATAAGGAAAAATATTGGTTTTTGCAATATTTCTTTGTGGAAACCTTTAAATTAGATTACAAAGATGACATCTGGAAAAAAAAAAAGTTTGAAGTGAAATTGGGTGTTGAATTTGCAAATAATGTTTTTCATGAATAAATTTGCATATTTTATTCATAATAAAAACTTATTATCTTCAGATTTTTTTTCATACTGCCTTGTAGTTTATTATGTGGTAAGGAATGTGCTTGCCAAATTTCGGCGCGATCGCCGTTAGTCTCAGCCTTGTCTAAGACACTTACTTTTGAAGATGCCATTTTAATGTTGCATCTACACATACTATTGATTGTTTTTGCACACGGTGATCAGTTCCTCCTCAGAGGATCAATAGAGTTTTGTTGAGGGGTATAAACAAGGTATTTCTTGTGTACATAAGCTTAGCAGAGAAGGCCATAAGGCTTATCACTGTTTGTGTTCATGAAAAGAAGACTAGATGAACAGAATGTTTATGTCTTATTAGTCTACAAGCAGCTGATCTACTTCTCAGATAGTCTAAACAGTGTACCACATAGACTAAACCCGGGGGGGGGGGGGGCACTCAGTATATAATGCATAGTGGGTATGTGCCGCGGAGGGGACCCCCATTTTTACACTCAAATTTCCGTTCCAAGGCATAGCATTTTTGTCTTTTTGAGAAAAAGAACAAAGAAAGCCGCTCCAAGTCATAGCATTTCCTTCTTATCGAGAAAAAAGAAGAAAGAAATCCGTTCCGAAGCTTCGCATATTTTTCGTTAGGCCGTTCCGGTCGCATTGATTTGCTACAAGGAGCTGCAATTTGGTGAAAAGCGACCATATAGCGCTTTTCGACCATCGCCTAAACGAGAGCGCACCCGGCGGAGGCCGCGCTAGCTGCGTCATGCATGATTGCCCGTTCCATAGGGATGCATACGCACTCACAGAGATACGGAGATCCGTTCCGAGGACCCCCGTTTTCACAAACATTTGTAGTTCCGAAGCCCGTTCCGAGGACCCTCCTTTTTACAATAAGCCCGCTCCAAGGCCCCCGTTTTTTGCCTCGCCCGCGGCACACCCCTACCACTTTTTTGGTCGAGTGCCCCCCCCGGGACTAAACCTATTTTGTCTACTGCTATGCTTGGTCTAATTCCCACTATTCAATTTCTCATTTAGTCTAATGAACGGGATGGTCTTTCTTATTCCTCTTCATCTTATTTTTCACATTTTCAAATAAAATTTGATTCATTATAGATCATACATGTACACAGATAACCATATCGGGGGAAAATTATGTAGGGGCTTGGGGGCGGTGTAGACCCCGAAAGGCTCAAAAGAGCCCCGGAAGAAAAAAAAAGATCCCTGGAAAACCCCCATTCATGGCCATTTTAAAGCTTATCCAATGGGTGATTTCAAGTCCAGTGTTGGCCTTGGTGTTGGTGTTGTAATTTGGATTGCTTCCCCTAGCTCCAAATTTTATTCAGAGTTTGTAAAACCGATCTAGATCACAATATTGCACATCTCAACAACTAGTGAGTGACTTTTCGGGACCATCTTCATTTCATGTTTGGTGTTATAGTCGTGTAAACATTGACCTAACACCAACACCAAAAGGTTAACACTGAACTTGAAATCACCCAATGTCACAGATTTAGGCAGTAGGTTGTGAAAAGTAGGCCCCGAAAGTGAAAAATTAACTTTTTGCCTGAGTTACTATACAGACTAAATCAGCGTTCTCAACCATTACATTGCCATTTATGTGATATGATAAACATGATTTTTTTTTTACAATAGAGAAAATCAAAAGTTTGAGTATGGATTCATGTCAATACTTCATTTTTTTTATCTGTAGGCAAGTGCTAAGGAAGTTGAGAGAGATTTTGAATCGGTGTACTCGAGACTGGTGCTTTGTAAGACTTATAGGTGAGTAAAGTAAAGCTTCTCATAATGTTAGTCATGACTTAGTCCATGGTCTAACTTAAACCCGACATTAGAAACAATGCGATATGTTCATTTGACCAAGAGATGGACTTGGGTCCTTCTGATATTCACATACTCAATGCCATTCACCTATGCATTATGTCCACCTCCATCTTTGACTTTGATGCAAGTTTGTATAATTTCTGTTCTCTCTTAGACTGGACGAGGACGGTAAAGTGCTAACACCAGAAGAGCTTCTGTATCGGTCAGTCCAAGCGGTCAATCTGACCCACGACGTAGCCCATGCTCAGATGGACGTCAAGTTCAGATCGTTGACGTGTCTAGGCCTCAAGTAAGGAGACATTGGATTTGGGATTCATATTGAATTTATCTTTTAACATGTATATTATATTGATGTGTCAATCAAGGTATCTTCCAATCAATAATTTCCATCACTCCAGTATTTTGTATTTGTGAAGAGACCTCAACTTATGAATTACAGTTAAAGCTGTATAATGAACACCATTTTATATCATCTGCCTCTGCATAAATCAGTTTTAGTGGTGGTTATAGACAGGTAACTGACCTGCCTCAGTTGGAATTTGTTTTAGTAGTTGGTTGCTATAGACAGGTTCTTATTGGCAAAATCTACTTCCTCGGGAATAAACTTGTTTTAGTGGTTTCCATTAGCAGGTGACTGCTTCAGAAAGGTCTTATCCACATAATCTGCCTCAGCAGGAATCATTGTTTGTAGACATTATAGGCAGGTGGCTGCTTTCAAATGTAACGTGTCCATATGCTGTACAACCTTGAAATAACAAAGAATAGTTCCTTGTACATGAGCGATTCCATGCTAAAAAAAATAAGTCTTTTTTCGCAACATTTTTCAACCTACTGTCCAAACAAACGAGAAACTTCCAATTTGTTTTGTATTAATAATAAAGTATTACTGGGTAGTCAGGTAAAAAAAATGACAAACAACAAAAATATGTTGTCCATAGGTGAATTGGAGGTGGAAATGTTGCGTGTTGTACGGGACATTTCTGAGTCATGTATGACACACAACGTTTTCACCTTTAATTCACCTATAATCAAACATTTTTTGTTGGTAATCAGTTTTTCACATGACTACCCACTATAACTTTATCACTAACTAAAAAAAGAAATTTTTATTGCTCAAGCAATCAGCTAAGAGACTGGAAATTGTTGTCAAAATGTCCCGTACGACACATCTGTGGAGCGTTGTGACCCAGTGGAATAGTCTTCAGACTTTGAAACAGAGGGTCGTGGGTTCAAATCCCAGCCATGGCCTAATTTCCTTTGGCAAGAAATTTATCCACATTGTGCTGCACTCAACCCAGGTTAGGGTACCTGGCAGGAATTTATTCCTTGAAATGCCAACGCGCTGTAAAAGGCTGCTGGGCTAAAGCCAGGGTAATAATATCCAATTAAGCGCATTAGGACGCATTTGGCAGTGATATGTGCTATATAAGCATGTTGGTATTATTATGACATGTGTATGGATTTGCCCGCACGTCATAATCATCTTCTGACGTTAGGGCTTGTGCTTGATTCCCTGTCCTATTTTGCTCTTCCAGTGAACAAGTGCTCCACCTGTGGCTCGAGACCCTGTGCTCCTGCGACAAGATCGTGGAGAAGTGGTACCACCCGTGGTCCTTCCTCCGCAGCCCCGGCTGGGTCCAGATCAAGTGCGAGCTCCGGGTCCTCTCCAACTTTGCCTTCAACCTGTCGCAGGATTGGGAGCTCCCCATCAAGAAAGACGTGAGTGGATGATGGGTTGCTATGGTTACGGAGGCCATGCAGGATAATGATGATGTGTGGTTGAGTGATGAGGATCGAAGTGTGTTTGATGGAGAGAAGAAAGGAACGGAAAAGGAGAGAGAGAGAGAAAGAAAAAGAGAGATGGCGTAAATGAATAAGATAGGAGAGATGTAGAGAAATTGGGTAAAGGAAGGAAACTTCTGGAAGTGGTAGAAGGAAAGAGATGGAAGAAAGGAAAAGATGAGTTCAGTGAAAGGGAAGGGTTCTAAGTGACGGTGATGAAGGATTGGGAGGATGAGAGAGACAGACAGAGGCCCATATTCTCAAGAAGAGGTATAAAAAAAAAACTGTCAAGCGCTTAGAGACATTGTTTCGATGTATTAAGCATTATTTAAAAGCAGAATATTATTAATATTGTACCATGGTACAAACCATGGAATATGCAGATTTGTGTACATGATAACACTTATTTGATTGTGTACACCAAGGAAAGTCCGATTGATGTGCGCTGTTGGTAAAGGGTGCTAAATTCATGCTTGAATGAAGATGGATAAGACAAAAAATCTGTTTAATCCATAATGCTGTGCCAGGGTACAATTAAAGCCTATGAGAATACGGGCCAGAAAGGCCGAGAGAGTGAGAGAGAAAAGGTCTGTCACATCGTTTCGTGAACGCCTTGCAGGTGAGTTTTGAGCATGTTCAAAACTTTTTTGCGTGCCAATCAGACTTGCGTGTGCTTCTGCGGGCAACTGCATGTGAGATACTCTCAATGTGGGCCACCTGCGGGTAGCAAAAATAGTTACCCGCAAGTCACACGCAAGGCTTGCACGGAAGGATGTGACAGAGCCGAAAGTAAAGAACGTAACTGATACACAAAGGAACAGAACATGACTTGAGTTCTAAAATGAATGAGAGAGAGTGAGGTACTTCACCTATGTCAGTCTAGTTGATAGTGGATGAATAAACTATAAACACAGAATTGGTTTAATATGCCATATAATAAAAAAAGATTATCTCATTAATTGCTCAACAGACTTGGGGACGAGCAGTGAATCCTCCACAGGTAAATATCAAAGCATTGGTATGAAATATAGTCAAATATCAAAAAGCTTGCTTTGCAGCAATTTGCCGATAGGTCTACGATCTTTTTGTCTACTACCCTTTTGGTCTTCTCCCGCTGGGCCTAATCCCATTCTGTCTACAACAAGTTCATCTAGTAACATTCTTGTCTAATTGCCATTTATAGTTTATTTACTTTTTCATCTAATCCCCATTTAGGCTATACCCATTCTGTCTAATCCATTTGGCCTATTAAACACCACTTATTTATCTATAATTAGATGGATTTGAGAGTGTTTCATAAAGTTGCTTAGTTACAAGTGACTTAACGGATGACTGATGAATCTTTCTTCTGAACTAAATCAACACCAGTCAATATCTGGTGTGTCACATTTAACTCAAGAAATGGTCACCAGTCGTAAGTTACTTGTAACTTACCAACAGCTTTGTGAAACGGCCCCCTTTTTAGGAACCAAACTCATTTGACAAAATAACACATTATTAATAGATAAAGTGGAAATTAAACCAACTGGGCATTAGATTAAATGAGAATTAGACCAAGTGTAGTGTAGACCAAATGGCAATTAGACCCAATTGATGATGGTAGACCAAATGGATGTAGCCCCATTGGTGTAAGGGTGTGTTCAATGTCCATTTTCAAATTTAAACAGCAACATGAATCATGATTGAAAACTCCATTCCAAAACACTGAACACAAACACGATCACGATCAGAGGTGCACCGTTCAGTGTCGAAAATATAAAGCTGTTTACTGTATATGTTGATTGTCTTTAAATTTTTAGCTATCGTTAGCGCAGCTTTCGTGCTTAATTTGACCCATCACAAGAAAGGTCAGTTCTGACACCTGTTTGTGTAGGCTTCCACTGCGAGAGCAAATTCAAAGATGTTTCAAAATGCAATTTAGTACAATGTCGCATTCGCAATGCTCAATGTCGTAAATTTTAGCTGATTGCGTTTACAAACGCATCTTTTTCGATGTTTAAATTTTCCTTTGAATTGTAATTTGAAAAGATGTTTACTTTTACGACCGGGAATATATCTATGTTGTGTAATCACGTCTTCAATCATGATCCATGTTGCTGTTTAAATTTGGAAACCGACATTGAATACACCCTTAGGCTATTTGAGTAGTAGACCAAATGCTTGTTGACCAACTGGATATAAACCTGCTTTGCATGCTTAAAGCATCAGGAAAATGCATGCTTAGTTTTGATACAAGTTGCATGTTATTATTGATACCCGTTTGAAATGGATTATTTTGCTATATTACATCATCTAATATTTAACTTCACATTACTTTTATTTGGTTGGGAAAAATAACCTATTTTTTATTTCAATTGATTATTTTTTTTGTTCTCTCATTAAGGCTAATTTTTTCATTCACCACATTTATATTCCATGGCCCTTACCTGCAGTGTGGTACGGTAGTTATTTAAAATGAAAATCTGTGGATTTTTCTATAAATTTATGTGGCTGCTCTAGTTTTGAGATGTTTTTTTTTTAATATCAGAATTATTTATCACCAAATCTTCAAATGATATTGAAAAATATATTGTCAATAATTTTGGCATGTTTTAGAAATGATAAATGGAATTAGGGATTGAAGCTATTGCTATCAAAAGCGTAATAAATGAATTTACAGGAGGCTCAGGGTATGGTAACATAAAGCCTGGTGTCTGATCTTGCGATTGATTTTTAATGATCAGTTGTACATTGTGATCTATGCAGTCAAGCATGATAATTTGTTTTGTGATTGATTGCTAAGCCTTGTGTTACAGAGCACAGAACAGCATTCATCATTTTTCAGGCAGCCAATATCCTTTTCACCCCAAAACCCCAAAATAATATAAATAAAAAAAAAGCAAATGTAAATAAATAAAAATACAAATGCAATCTGACAATTATTCTAGAGATGACTGTATATTTTTTTTGCAAATATATATATTGTGAGAAAGTTGAGAGATGGAAGAGACAGATAGATAGTAAAACTGATAAGAAGAGTTTATGCTTTGCTTTATAGAACTAGAATAAAAATTGATGAAGAAGTAAAACAGCGCTCAGCTGCACGTCAATGTTGAGTGGTTATTGGATTTTCATTTTTTTTATTAATTTATTCATGGGAATTTTTGTCACTGTGCTTCATATTAATCCTCAGTCACATTCTACTAGCAACCATGTATAATATACTTTATTGAAATATTGAATATATAATTCTGTTTATTTTCATGGCTACACATATATGGTAGTAATATATATAAAGCCAATCAATTGAAAATTCTACAGCCTTTTTTTTTCTTTTCCATCTTCCATTTTTTCGACATTTATTGATGTATCATCTCTGGAAATCTTAAACCATATATTTATATATATAGTCAAACTAGATATACATAATGCTGCGTATACATTGTATGTTTGTAAAAATGTCTAACCACATGATTTTTCCAAAAATAAAATCCTTTTATTATTTGCAAGGATATGCTAACCTCTTATTTGCACAAATGCGATTTCATTAGATTAAATGCTACATGACTGAATAATTGACATGTTATGATTTATGCTATCTTTTAATGGGGGTTATGCTTGAGAGTCACCATGTCATTTAGGGTCTAGAGAAAACAGATGTGCATATTACCCTCTATTAGGACAAAAGGTGAATGCATTGTGTTTTTTTCATTTTTACGAGGACATACTGATAAATTTGAACCCTCTATGACTTCATGCAGATTAATTTCTAAAGGAAAAAGAAATCATGTTTTCAACTTGTACTAAAGATGAACTTCATACCGATTACATGCACAATGAAACAATAATCATGTTTTCAACTCTAAATCATGTTGTCCTATGACAGTCCTTGTATCTATATGAATTTAATACGCAATACAGGAGAAACGTGAGTCAGCTTTACTATTTCATATTCTTACAAAAATGATGAGCAAACATAAACTACATATTTACTAAATGCATAATAAAAGGGAAAATTGGATTTTCGATATAGTATGTTTGAATATTGCACATTTCACCCGAAACTTTTTATTTCTGCTTGCTTTTGTGGTACTTTATTTGGTTTCTGGGTTCATTAACTTTCTACCGGTATTGTCCAAACCATATAAATCTTTTTCAGCAAGTACTTCTACTATTAGGGGAACCCTTGCATTTTATGGTAGAATATTTCTTCTCAAAATGTAAAAAAGGGCTATATGGTTGTGTTGGAAAAATCTAATCCATTTTTGTTTCAATTCACCACATTGGGTGGAATTCATGCAAAAGGGCTTTTGTTTGCACTTTGACTGCACTTTTGTTGTTTTGCAGTTTGAAATGAAATTCTTCATAAGTAAGAATCCTTCCAATAACTTTAAATAGTCAAATCTTTGAGAAAAAGAGAAAATGCAATTGAACCTTCAAACGGAAGCTCCCAACAGATCCTTTCTAAATTGGTTATGAAGCAGTTTCATCATGTACTCACACATGCCCTTTGGTGCTAGTTACGCTCACATTTGGCGTTCCGGACAAACCATTTTACTTGTTTTTGTAATTTTTATTGGTGTTCATCATGACCTTCTGGCTCTTAACAAACCTCTCTCTCATTTTCCTTCTTTTTCCTCCACGTCTTCCCACCATGTCATCTCTCAGAGTCAAAAATCGTTAAAAGACAGCGTACAAGATATGCTTATCAAGCACCACCTCTTCAGTTGGGACCTCTAACATTTGACCTCTTCATGACCCACCATGACCTCTGACCTTGGATGGGTTCATCATTGCACTTCCAGGGCACCATCACATCCCCCTGGCAACAGCTCTTTCCCCTCTCATGGTGAAATCTACTTGGTTCTTTTACACTCATCTTTTGGTCGCAAGGTGTATTAATATTTTTTAGTTACCTGGTCATGTATGAAGTGTATTGATTTGCCAATGCATATAAGAAGTCATGGGACTTTTTTCATGGTATTTTCATATGTCACAACTTTGTTTAATCTAATCTTTTCCTCTATGGTGATTTGATTTTATTTATGATTAATATTCCATCACTGTCCAATAACTCAAGGTCCATGGGATATTGCACAAAGACATGTACATTTATGACAGGACTAATTTATTTGCATTTGTTATATATTTTATTACTGAGTGAAGAGGCTTATTGTCGTCTCCTTGTAAGGTGTTCTGATATAAAGAATAATGTCACATTCACAGATGTGCAAAACATGTTTTTAGATTCATTTTTCAATTGTGTGCTCTTCCCGAGGATAACAATGCCTGTGCTCATGTCATAAAGATTCTTTCTAAAGCCATGTGTTTTTCGAATCAGAGGGTGAACACTCAGGCATGAAAACAATGTTATATTTTTAGAATGTCAACATGCAGGAATTTGGATTCAGTCGGGGAAGACAAAATTTGGTTGAACCCCGCCTACAAAAGAACATCTGTGCTTTGTTGAACAGCTGATTCAGTGGGATCATTTCTTCGGTCCCATTTCTATATTTCCGTGTGGGATATTGGACCCTGCCCTTCTTCCTCTAGAAAGTTTGTCGACCTGATATTAAATCTTTGATGGCATGTATAATATTATGTAAACACATAGATAATCATGTCCTTTAGTAAGACATGCAAACATGAATATTTGCGAGAGATTGTTCAATCAATCAAATTTCAAGAACACACGCCAAAAGAAAGGAAAATTCTATTATTAAAAATGATGTGAAGGCCTTGGAATGTTGGTATGTTTTATTTTCACTCTAATATACATTGGGATGTACAAAATAAGTGGAACATTGCCATTGCATGAAAGCAAATTTGTTATGCAAATAGAAGCTTGGTGAAATCCTCAAGTTCTGTTGACAGGCTTTAGTATTCTATTCAATTGATGGACTTTTCAAGAAATAGTTCATATAATGTAAGCATGCTGTACCTTGAACCCCAAATATTATTGTATCACAGTTTGATAACGTCTTTGACATATAAATATTCACCTTTAGGAAAGGAGAACTTCATAGCAAAGCTTAGAAATGGTGCCCTCTAATGTCCACCCTATTTGTGGTAGAATGAATTTACGCCAGCCGGCCCCCATTAAGAACAAAAAAGGCGGAGATTCATTTGGTTTGAAGGTCCTGTGTGTGGTTTTTAAATATTCTTTTATTAAGCATATATATATACACCAACTTGAATGAATGAATAGGGTTTTCCCCAAAACACAGACAGTGCATATATGAGCTTGATGTTTTCACTACACTACACAAATGGGTATTCAGTGTTTCCCTTCAACATGCAAGATTGCAGAGATAATCAGATAGATAGGGGAACTATTGGCCAATCAGAATGTTGTGGTTAGAAAGGGGGAGGAGCCTGCATGCTGTTGGCCCCTCCCAGTCTCAGTGGCTACTCTGTGTGAAATTTCAATCCCACTTGAGGATAGAGGACTCTATGAAACCAATTGGCTGAAATAGGAGGGTATGGTTCCTTGTAAACTCCCATTGAATGAATTAAAGTTGCAGGTAGATATCTGATTTAGAGGAAGAAGGGTACCCATATGGAGAGCATCTCTTGAAGCAAGTAGTCGGTGATTTCTACCGACAAATTTGCTCTCAGCCAATCAAATGTAAGGATTTCAGTAGCTTATAACAAGCAGTGGAAATCAGCGTTTCATGAAAAGCTCCCGGGGTTGAAGTTTGAATCAATGCCTTTGATTGGGGAATCGCTAGGTCCATGTACATTTATCGAGCTTCCCCCTTTTTTTTATATATCAAGACGTATGATACAGTTGTGCTAAAAAATTAGTGAACCCCACCACACAAATAACACTCCTTCATGCCGAGTGTTGAATGTAGACAATAACTCTTAAATGTTCGGCGAGCCATTAGAAACAAACTTTATTGAATGTAATATTTTGTTACCTGAATTCACAATTAAGTATAAAAAACATGGGAGAACTTTAACACTTCATGTTCATTTTCTGGTGGGGTTCACTAACTTTTGAGCACCACTTTAGACCATCCTTCTTTTACTTGATGTAAAGGGGAAGTTCACTTGACAATACGTTGACCTAACTGAAAGCAAAAAATAAAAATTAAGAATAAAGATGGAGATAAAAATAAGAAATGAAAATAAAGAAAAATATTGGTGAAGGTTTGATTAAAATATGAAAGAGAATTAGATAGTTCAGTTGATTATTTTTATTTTTAAGATTTAAAATGAGCAGGTATTGCTCTGAGCATATTAGTAGATGGGAGAGAAGGGGCTACACTGTTACCCTTTTGGAGTTGACTTTGTGACACAAATGAGTCAATCGCTTTCTCTCCTATCCAGTGAGGATTATCTTAACCTCATGGTGTCTATCCCAAATTTCAACTTCAATAATCGTCACTGTCCAAGGTCCACAATCCAATTGAAAACATCCTCTTATTTTACTATAAAAATACAATGTATGTGTGCGGATAGCTAGTCAGAAGTTGAAGAGGTATAGTATAAAAAATCTTTGGCTGCTTGCCAAGAAAATTAATCTGCCATTTTATGAAACCTCAAAATTACCCTGCCATAGCTAGGGGTTATAGATATATGCCATTAAGAAACCACAATATTTCCTGCCACTCACTGCCATCCCCATGTATAATAACCAGGGAAGTTTAGGCTGATGGGGTCAGTCACACCGACGAACCGGACTCCAGCCTTTACATTGGTTTCAATGGCATATCATTGATCAGTTTGGAGTCAATCTTGCCATTGTGACTGTGGCATGAGTCCATTCAAAAGAGTATCACATACTGCTCCTACAGCTGAAACTTATTACCAATTGGTTTTGGCAGTGTGCCATGGGTTATGGAAGCACTGACCATTTAATGAATCGTAAATATTTGCCACTGTGTACATAAATCACTCGCAAACATCATTTGTAAGTTTTCAACAAGTGATTAAGCATAGGGTGGTTAATAGCAGTATTTAGTTTGTGATTACAATCAATCTTTGTTTCTGTGGTTTCATGATTAGATGTTCTGTTTAGCTTTTGTTGCATCTGGAATGCTTCTTCCTCGAAAGTGAAAAGCCATGAAGGAATGGGTGACACGACATTTGCTCCTGCGACAATTGCTCCGGGCTTAATTTGGTCGGAGATGTAGGGTTAGGGCTTGGGTTGCAATAGGGTTTTATGTTAGTGTTAGGTTTTGGGTAGGGTATAGTGTTAAACCCAGGGTTGAAGTTGGTCATTCGATTTGTGTGTGGAATTTACAGCGGAGCAATTGTCGCCCGAGCTTATGTCATGGAACCAAGGAATCACACTGGCTTATGTGTTTTTTTAGCAGGGCGGTGTTTCATAAAGCTGTTTGTAAAGTTACGCACAACTTTACGCAAGACTGGAACATGTTCTTAGGACATAAATCAATTACATAGGGATATCACATATAAAAAAAAAAAGGATCACCAGTCTTGCGTAAAGTCATTCGTATCTTACAAACAGCTTTATGAAACACCCACCAGGTTTCCATTTAAACACTCAAAACAATGTCATGAATTATGTAGATCAATCAAAAGTCTTAATTTATTTTTCGTAACACTACTTAATTTTAATTTGTCAATATGTACATAAACATTTTTTGGTTGTTGATTCAAGATATTTCATTCACATGCTAGCAATGAAATGAAGAGAGAAATTGTTTTGATTTGTATTCTATGGCCCGTATTCTGAAGTCGGGTTTAATTCAAACTCTGGTTTTAAGTTGTGGTTTAACTATGGAAAGCCAGTTGTTACATAAATCTCTTAACAGTAGAGGTTTAATGTATCAGCTCATTTGACTCCCAAAACGTTATTAAAGGAGAATGAAACTCTTGGAGCAAGTTAGCTTTTGTGAAAGCAGAAAAATCAAAGAATAAGATCATCAAAAGTTTGAGTAAAATACGACTAGCAATAGAAGAGTTATGAGCATTTGAATGTCGAGATCACTAATGCTATGGAGATCCTCCCATTGGCAATGCGACCAAGATCTATGATGTCACAGATGAACAACTCTCCCCTTTTGGACACTGAAAATATACCCCAAAACATCTCTTTTTGCTCATTCTAATCATATGACAAACGATTCATCAATGATATAATGTTGTGAAACCTCTGTACTTGTCCTCTCATAAAGAGAACACCTCACCTTGTGATAGACTCTATAAAAGTGTGAATATAAGTGAAATAAGTACTAAAGTAATGAGGGAGTTGTACGTGTGTGACATCACAGATCTTGGTCGCATTGCCAATTGGAGGATCTACATGGCATTAGTGATCTCAATATTCAAATGCTCATAACTTTCTTATTATTCATTCAATCTTCCTCAAACTTTCAACAATATGTTTCTTTGATTTTTCTCTTTAATATGGATTCAGCTGGTTTCAAGGGTTTCATTCTCCTTTAACTGCCTGGGAAGGATAAGTATGACAGTTGTCTTCACCATTAAAGAATTAGTAAAGAGCACAGTAAACATGAAATGCATTCACTGTAAACAAAATTTTGAAACGTTTGGCTGCCCATAATTTTAGCACAAAGTTAGACCATGGTCTATAAAGTTAAACCCAACTTCAGAATACGGGCCTATGAATCTTTGTTGTTGCTGTGTTAAAAGTATGAGAATATGTTCCTTTTCTTCTATTTTCATTTTAGCTGCATTGAGATAAAATAAAAAAAATAAAAACCAAAAGACAGATGTGTAACTGCCAAAGAATTTGTTCAGGGAGGGTAGAAACTAGAAGGTATAGAATATGTGCAATGCTGAAATGACAATGGAAAAGGTGTTCATTTATTTGCCAAGTCTTCAAGTTGCCATTTTAGAATAATTCATTTTGTGATTAATTTATTTCTTATTTGTATCATATTATTTTATTGAAGTTGTGTCTCTGAAATATGTTTGAATTGCCTCATGTGTTATTGAGTTCGAAAATAGTACATTTATGAACGTATTGTTTGCTAAATAAAATTAGCCTGTATCTCATTTTGCAATTTCCATAACAATCCAGCGATTGATATGTTAAGGCAAATTTGCATAAATGGAGAATAGCATGCTCATTGGGCGATTTGTTGATGTGATTGACTAATGTATTATGTATATAAAAAGGATATTTAATTACTTATATGCACAATTCAATCACATACAGATTAATGGTTATTTATTTTGCTTTAACAGAATGGGTATATACATTTCAATGAATTATTTGCAATATATGATCTCATGCAGACATGTAAATGTTTAATGATCTTTCATGCACCTTGCGATGTCTAAAATATACCAGAATTTGTTATATAAATTTTCCAACAAAACCATTCCATTTCTATCCAGACATTGAATTAGGTTGTATATCATATTAATTGAACAACAGAGAATGTAAAATTCATAACGATATGATATATCAAGTGAGTTTTAATGTATAGCACTATTTTCAGCAGATTTTTTTTATGTAAATGCAATCAACATTGTTTTCTTTAATGTACAAAGCCAAGGTACAGTGTCATAAAAAGTTATTTTAAGTTATTTAAACAATGTGATCATGAACTGACAAATATAAGGCCTATTTGGTGATAATTACAAATTGCAAACAAAATTCTATTCCAATGTATATGTTTGACCAAATCATTTGACATGTATTCACTCCATTTATCTGTTTTCTATTCAATTTCAAGTTCTTGTATTCATTAAGTTATGATCTCGTATTCCATTTCATATTTCCCTTACTGTGTGTGTGTGGTATGCTTTTCTTGTATTCCTATTTTTGCACATTTCATCCAACTTTTTGGTCAAAGGAATATTTATTGATGTATTCAGTCTGTGAATCAACCTTTCTTTCATAATGAATTTTATTCATTTATTTATTCATTCGTTCATTCATTCATTCATTCATTCATTTATTCATTCAATTTTCTCAATACTAATCAATCCTTTAATCTTTCATGTGTACTATTAAATGATATGCATTCACTTCAGGGCAAAATATGCCATGTCTGTTAGTGTTACTCACAAACTAACCATGTGAAATGTACTATCTTACCTTATTTATGTTTTCTATTTATGGTGTATATACTTGTGCTGGAGAAAAATGCTTGGAAAGCAATGATAAATGGGATTGTTTAAGGCCAGTAACAAAAGAATACAGTATGTAGTGTCTTATAATAATATGTGTGTTTGTGGGGACACATACTAGTATTTAAATTAGTACTGTTTTGTTCTTGATTTTGATTCTTATAGAAATATATCCATAGATCATCATGAAAGTTCATCTTGTGTTGGTTGAAAATAAGTAAAATTTAATCTTTTGATCTCAACACAAAGAAAAATCTGAAGAGTTACCTTGACTTCAGCGATGACCAAAGTGACCCAATTGGACCTAGTGACGTAGCGATCGATAATCGGGTCGTAGACATTTTACATTCGGGCGTTCAGTAGGGACAGAGGGCGATACAAGCTTCCGAGTACTGTCTACGACCTGATTATCGATCGCTACGTCACTAGGTCCAATCGGGCTACTTCATTCATCGCTGAAGAAGGCAGCAGTTAGCAGCTGAAAATTTTGAGGTAATTCTTCAGATTTTTCTGTGTGTTGAGAGAAAAAGATTAAATTTTACTTATATCCATAGATCATTCCATGAATTCAGTACTTGTGATTTGAATTATAAATCCTTAGCTCAAATTCGAAGGTCATTCTATAATTATCAGTTATTGCAGACAAATGTTTCTTTCATATAGAGTGCAATATTCTTTATAAATGACTGCTTCAAATCCATATACCCCAATATATATTTGAGTAAAGCTATGAAATAGTCTAGTGAATTATAATTTACATGTTTCAATGATATCTTTCAAAAAGTAGTACATTTTGTCATAGAATGATAAAAAAATGTTGAATTTAGTCAAATGAATGAGACTTTTAACTTGTTTCAGTGATATCTTTCAAAAGTACATTCTGTTCCTCTATCATACAATATTATTTGAATGAAACTATTGCAATTTTGATTTGGCGTAATAAGTTGCCTGTTGATATAACAACAATTCTTTACAATTCATGTTTTTTTTCACCCGATTTCTGTCTCCTTACAGACATTGCCATCTCTAAAAGCCAGCATCCGTGACATGCTCGTTAAATATCACCTCTTTAGTTGGGAACTATGAGGGCAGTATAACTATCATTAGAATTTGGGTCACAATACAATGGTTGCTGCAATGCTGGGCAAGCAAAAAAGAAAGCGAATATATATGCCATGTGTTGTACCAAATGCAATCACATTGGACATACTCTGTTTTCTGGGAATAAGAGCAACGATGGCCTCATGGTATCAGTTGTGAGTTATTTGACATATTGCTGTAAGACTACTTACAATTTTCATCAATGTTGTAGAAAAATACACCAAATGGGCACACATTTTATACTCAGATTAGTTATTACAAAGGGTAAAGGGAATACCCATACTTTATTTATTATATTTGAATTGAAGATGGTATTTGTGTAAAGAAAAAAAAATCAATTCCATAGGTGGAAATTTTATTATATATTTATTTTTATTTATTTATTTTTTGTGGGGATCAAGATAAGGGAAAAGGGGTAGTTTGAATTGCCTTATACATTTTCAGCTAGTCTGTCATTGATTTTGATATTCTTTTGCAAATTTTGATCCGAGATATTTCACAGTAGCAATGGGTCAGTAACCCCTAAATCTTTCATGGCTTTTTATTTTCAGATGAGAAACATTTTAATCTTAGCTGCCCAGATCAAATAAATCATTTGTTTTTTTTATCCAAATATTGCTGTAAATTCACATGTCATAGGCATTATCATCATGGTTTTTTATGGGGGGGGGGGGGGTTAGAAGGAATTGATATCTCTGACAAAAGGTTGTCCATCCTACTTTTTTTTCCAATAGATTTTACATCATGTGATTGACTTTAAGCAACTGTTTATCTTTTACTTCAAGAAAGCACAAACAATTACCTCTGTGCACATGATTGTACTCCTCAAGCTGGTATGCAATTCATTGTGTTGATCAACACTTTTTGACTTCCTTATCTTGTTTACCCTTCCTCCTCCTTTCCTGTTTATTGTTTGATCTTGTTTGTAGGAATTTGTTTACTAATTTATCTCTAACTTAGTATGGTTTTGAGCTGAACTTTACTACAAAAAAAAACCAGTACTTAATCAAACTTAACTTGTTTGAAGAATTTTAATGAACCCCTTGGGAATGAAAATGGGGTCTCTATTTTTTTCCTTTGTGTGTTTTGTGTTCTATGGTATCTTTAGACGTGGTAAAAACAGGGGTGTTGAATCTGAAACCAGTTGGTGGGTGTTTAGAGCACCACACCCTGAGGTGTTAAATTTACACCCAATAGAGATTGAACATAACACCAGAGTGTAAAAGCACCAATGAAAGGTGTTGTAAGAACACTGAAGGGTGTTGAAGTAACATGGTAGATTTAACGCCAGAGTAAAATGACTGATGTGGTCGTGTGTTTACTCTGGTTAACACCTCACTTTTTGCTGTGTTGATGTAAACACTAGTGCACTTACTAGAAAATGACTGGTACTTGTCTTTCTTTCTCTCTGTACATTTTTCAGAGTTAGTGTGCTTTCTTTCTCATTCCTTTATATTTGTCTGGAATAGATTGTGGTTATTGTGTTATGTTTGTTTACATAGTATTACACTGTTGCTCTAAGAGTTGGAATATTATTTTCATTATTTAAACTTCAAATTAAGTTTGATTTCATGGTTTTATTCATTGATATACATGTTTCGCAGGAAAAAATGACTGAATTGTACATGTTTTACAATGGTAAATATACATGGTATGAAATACATTTCCGATTGAAAACATTCACATATTATACATATATATTTCTCTTCATTGGTCATGAAATGATGCTGATGTTGCTTCTAGATAGATGAAGGATGATATTAGCATCTAATTCATGTAACTTAACCAAAAATCAAATGCAAGTTAATCGACCAATCAGAAGCTTGCATTAGCATTTCCGTTCAATTTTCAATATGAGGTTTCAATATAGCTCTGTCTGCTATTGGCCCCATAACTGTCATCTACTAATATCGGTATATCTCAGTCTGATCAAAATTCTGAATTATGTGTAGATGTGAACATTATGTACTGAATTGAAATCATAATTTCCTGCCAGCTCTTTCTACTTCATATATACTTGGGTATGGGCAGTTTCACAAAATTGAATCAATAGCAAATGCTTGTAAGGAAATGAATACCAACTTTCGGAGCAACCTTGTGATAAATGTCCTACTGGGAAATGAAGATGTAAAGTAAGTAGCTATTTATTGAGCAGTAGTTGAATGGTAAGTGTAGTACTTATGATTTAGTACTATACATGTATGTAGTTATGAGCATTCCATTGTATCACAAGTCCATGCAGTGGTCTGTTTCATTTCTTTGTGTTTTATGTGCAATGTTTAGAAATTCAGAAGAATATATATATACTGAGAAAATGGAGACAAGAATCAACAGTGAAAGGTATTATGACAAATAGATGTATATATTGTATATAGTAATATCACTTAAAGACAAACTACACTTTGTGTATTTGCACTCTGAGATGGAGTTATAGTACATAGACATGGAGTGTAGTATTGTATAAAAATACATTGAATTAATTTATGAAAAGGGTGAATTATCATTTTGGCGGTTAGATCCATTATGGTAATGATCGAAAAACAAAAAGAAGAGCGTTGCATTAAGAAATATTTTTTTTCTTGTGACAATAGTCGGTCTAGAATAAAGGCAAACTAACTGAAGAATAAAATCGCAATTGAGTTTTTATTGATATGTTGGGCAATGAGGTTGTTTCGGTGACAGAGAATGACCAGACACAGCATTTCAACTGGCCAAGTAAACTCGTGGCGGATTATGAGAGAGTATGTCTTCGGTGGGTTAGATATTCATATTAGAGAGATGGTGTATGTTTTCCGCAAAAGATGTGAATGAGAGTCTCCTGCCCAAATCAAAACTTTTTTTTAGCCAACACAATGCTGTACGGACGATACATCATGTATGAATTATTTTCAATAAAGGGTGTTCTTGACAATATTACAGATTGCCTGACATCGCGACAAGTACTTTCAATTTATTGGAGGATTTTGCACATGTATAGGCCTGCAATGGTTGTTTATTTCGTGGAAACCTAGTGATGATGTATACCAGTGGCGGATCCAGGGGGGGGGGGCACACCTGGCCCGTGCTCCTCATTGTGAGAGCCATGATCAAAATTTTTAATGTAAATATGCTGTTCTTCCACAAGTGTGCCCCCCCCCCCTTTTGAAAGTCACAGCATATATCTTTAATGGGAATATGTCTTGGTGAAAACTTTTTTTTTAGTTGTCAAACTTGCCGTGGACGAATTGACCAATTCTTGGTAACCCCCCCTCCTTTTGTTTTTTTGCTTGTCAAATTTTTCGAAAAACACTGGACTTTGTGGACAGTGGTATAATAGCCGAGGAGTGTCAATGCTTTCCACCCTTTTTGAAAATGTTTTCTATTCACACTTTCAAGAGGTGATTTAGAACTTTACACCCTTTCTATTATAGAGTATAGTAAATAAACAAACAATGGAATTCCAGTCTACTTACCAGACAAAAAATTATTTCTCATTTTCGGGGGCTATTTTTCACAACCTACTGCCCAAATCGGCAACACTGGACACGTTATAATGTTGCAGTGAGTGGGGATTTTCTCTGGTGCTTTTGAGCATTTGGGGGCAAAATCGCCCCAAGCCCCCATGCATTTTTTTTCTCCACTACTCGTTGCTGTGTCTGGGGGGTCTTTGGAAAACTTATGTCGTCAATGTGGGGGCATCGTGGTCTCGTGGTTACGACTCTCGTCTTTCAATGAGAGGGACGTGGGTTCGAATCTCGGCCACGGCGTGTTTTCCTGGCTCGGTGTAAAAATGGCAGAGGTAAAAATGGCAAAGGTTAAAATGGCAGAGGTAAAAATGGCAGAGGTAAAAATGGCAGAGGTAAAAATGGCAGAGGCAAAAATGGCAGAGGTAAAAATGGCAGAGGTAAAAATGGCAGATGTAAAAATGGCAGAGGTAAAAATGGCAACGGTAAAAATGGCAGAGATAAAAATGGCAGAGGTAAAAATGGCAAAGGTAAGAATGGCAGAGGTATAAATGACAGCGGTAATAATGGCATAGGTGAAAATGGCACAGGTAAAAATTACAGAGGTATAAATGGTCAGTCTTAAACTCCCATGCCAAAAATCCCAAATCCCCTCCATGCATAGAGTAGATTAAATAAGAAAGGTTCTGAGAATAAAATTTGAATTATGTTTGACTAATGGAAAGGATAACGTTTTTAAATGATACTGTATATCTTCTGCAACAAATTGATAACACTTGAGTTGGTATTTTTTACTTTTTCCTGGACTTACATGCACGGCCTTCTCATGTCAAATCGCTCTTCTAATAATCAAATTTGAATTTTGATCCCAAGTATAGGTTTTCCCGTCCAATTTCGTCAAAATTTCAACCGATTTAATGATGTAATAATTCAATTTGCAACTAATTTGAATGACCTATAAGATCAACATTTAAATGGCCAAATACTTAATTCAATTTAATATCATTGGCATACGATACATGTATAAAGAATGATCAAATTAAAATAGCTAAAGAAGTGTTTTCAAATTCGCACCGATACCCTCCTCGCGAACGTTTAGGAATTCAAAATCATAAATGCAATTACGTATAGGATATGGACAGTGTTTTTCGTTGGTGTGTTTTCTTAAACTTCTATTGAATTATTATGGAAATGGGTTTTACTTTGAAATTGGATGTTTACCATTTTACTGAAATTTATTATCCATCTGACAAACCATCATCAAAACAACTCGTTTTTGTTATACGTTCATAGCTATAGACTGTGGTCAATACTATGTCTTTTTTCCCTTCCCCAACACAATATAAATTACAATTATGTAAAAAAAAGAACAAGAAGATGATGAAGAGAAAACACCTGCCATAGGCAGAGGTCATCCACCCACTCACCGATCACTAAAAGAATAACCGTTTACAACCATATCCTATAAGTGTTTCATTAATTACGTCTTTATCAAACATAATGGAATAAAATTAATCGAACTAAAAAATCAGAAAAAATAGAAAGATAAGATAAAGTTTGAATTGATATTTTATAACGTGATAAAAAATGAACACAGAACATGCTATCTGAATTTGGACATTTAAATTACAAATATGTGTGCCGATAAATGAAAATGAAAATGGTGTTTAAGGCGAAATTAAACGATCAGTCCGTCGTAGCGAAATTAAATGACAACTTTGGGTCATTAATTTGAACGAATTTCTCTTCACAATAAATTTCTACAAAATTCAGAGGAATGATATGGAACGAAATTGGAGGCTGAATGAATGAAAATGAACCATGTGTGCAGAGGGTGGACATTAAATCTTTCGAATTTAAACGTCCTTTCATTAATTTAAATGCAACTCTGATGAAATTGGACGGGAAAACCTATATTATACTTTCTTCATTACAGGGAAATTCACTCTGACATAAAGTTTATTGTAGAAATAGCAGAAAAATTGAAATGATATTGAGGGGGGTTTTAGGAGTCCATCAAAGATTTAAAAAGCTATTAGAATTTTACATTTTAACGTTGACGCCATTTCCGAGCAGTTTTTCCCACATATGGTGAAATAATAAATATAAATGAAATGCCATTTTCTTAAGTATATCAACCTACAAATCATTTCACATCCGCTCCTGAAAAATTTTTTTGGGCAATCATGAACCACTGATTAAAAATTGAAAAATATATAATTTGGTGCATAAAATACGGGGCAGCTGCTAGTATATGACGTCACAGATCAAAAACTCAAACTTCTAATCACTTTCTTAATTTTTGATGAACTTTCTACAAACCACCAATATATTTTTCTGCTAATTAATTATCCAAGTTGTGCAAGTGGTTCAAAGAAATCCCGAAATGTCTAATCAAGTGTGTTAATAGTAGCGCACATTGGTGTTTACATATGTATGGGATGAGGTGCTGTCCCGGGGGTGCTGTTTTTTATATACGAACTGGCCAAGATAAATCCTTTCATCAATCCCTAATTGAAATCATTTTGGCATGAAAATGTCTGAGTTTAATCATATGAACGATAAAGTATAGACCTAAAATGATGACAAAAAATCCATATAATATCTAATTAGTTCATAATACTCATTTCGTCGAGAGGAGTCAATTCAAGTTCAATAATTAAGACTAATATTAACCGGAAAGGCTCTGTCATTTCCTTGTTGATGTAGCATGTCATGATCTTTACCTCTGCCATTTTTACCTCTGCCATTTTTATCTCTGCCATTTTTACCTCTGCCATTATTACCTCTGCCATTTTTACCTCTGCCATTTTTACCTCTGCCATTTTTACCTCTGCCATTTTTACCTCTGCCATTTTTACCTCTGCCATTTTTACCTCTGCCATTATTACCCCTACCATTATTACCTCTGCCATTTTTACCTCTGCCATTATTACCTCTGCCATTTTTACCTCTGCCATTATTACCTCTGCCATTTTTACCTGGCACCGTTTTCCTCCAGCAAGAAATTGATCCACATGTGCAGCACTCAACCCAGGTGAGGTGAATAGGTTCCCGATAGGATTAATTCCTTGAATGCACCAAGCGCCTTTAGCAGCTGGAGTTATACAGCTGGGGTAATATATAGTGTACCATTGAATAGGCAAATAGATAATCGTTGCCTCATAAATGATGTATATTATTAAGAAAAGCATTTGTTTCAACAGCTTCCACTTAAAGACTGTCCATAAAATTTTATGATATTGGAAATTTGGAAGACATGGGCTTAAACACGTCATCAGTCTATTCCATTATGTGACAGGGCCTTCAAGAAAACACTCGTGAATTTGAAACCAGTTCATTGACAGGTGCGATGGTATGAGTCATCCTGGGGCCCGTAACACAAAACTTAGCAATGATCGTAGAACATTTTTCTACGATTGATTCCATTGACTACAATGTACAATCAATCGTGAAAATCAAGCGTACGATCAATCACTACCGTTTGTGTTTCGGGACCCTGGTCTCAGACATTCCACGGTGCACCAGGTATTGACATATCACTCACCTGGATTCGGTTCCCAACTGGAATGGGTGGGGGGGGGGGGTCTGAATAAGTCTTGAGTGTACATAGAGGCTACGTGCTTAGAGGAGCATGCTTGTTTCCATCATGGAGCTATTACAGAAATAGCTCCATGTTTCCACGCTACGTGCACAGGTGTACCACAAAAGAGAGGAGGGATGTTGGTGGGGGTGTGGTTAGTCCAGACGCATGTAGCATATGGATTATTAGGGTGTGGTCTGTAATATGCCTTATCTGGCCCCAGTTTACATTTCTTTTTTTCGAACAAAAGAGAGATGAAAATTGATATTCATCCCCCATATCACCACTCATGGAATGACTTTAACTGCTGCAATGGCATGTATTCAGTGGCGTACCGTGGGTCATGCATGGCATGGCATGGGGGGGCACTAGCAAAAATGTTGAGTCACTAAGTGGGCGCGCGAAGCGCGGAATTGCCAGGTATACTGACCTGATAAAGAAATTTTAAGGACTGTGCCATTAAACGGATATGTATCTCACTTATCAAATAATGCGAGCTCGAAGCGCGAGCTTAAAATTTTTGATAATCAGACCTAAAAAAAAGGATATCATAAGCAACTTTTGGTCAATCATGATACGTAGCTCTCTCACAAAACAAACAATGCAATGTTCATGTATTTATTGACCCCAAACAGGGACATTTTAAGGACTTTTTTTAAGGAATTCATGAAAAGCATACATATCTCACCATAGTCATCTAATGCGAGCGCCATGCAAGCGCTTGCTGATTTTGTTAGAATTACACCTAACCCATGAAACACTTTTTGTAGTCATTATAATCATGAACATGATACATATAATATTGCGAGCGCGAGCTGAAAATTTTTAAAATTGAGACCTGAAGAGGGACATTCAAAGACTTGTTTGTAGGAATTCACTGAGACCATACGTATTTCACTCACCAAATGATGCGAGCGCGAAGCATGAGCTGAATTTTTTATATGAAGAGCAGACATCTCAACCAGTCCACTAATGCGAACTAAGCACGGACAGGAAATGTTTGATATTCAGACCTTAAAAGGGGGCAATCACTTCAAGTATATAGTCATGAAAAAAACATGCGAGAAGTGCGAGGAAATTTATTTGGTGTATATTGACATGAAAGCGGGATGTTTTAGTACAACAGGATTATATATATATCTCATTACTCAGACAATAAATAAATGAATAACTAACTAAATAAATAAATAAATACAAATAAATAAATAATTGTTAAATATTCTAAAACACAGTAATACACCATATTGTTTGGGATAATGAAAGGTTTTCACTATTCAAATAAAAAACACGAAAATGAAAATAATATATATACAGGCCCATCAAAATAAGGAAGAACCATTTTTTTTAAATCAATGTCCTCTTTATAACTCTCTAATTGGATTGTAATGAAATCATAACAGCGGTTATCATGAAATACCAGGTTAAAACACACACAAAATACAATATTTGTTTCTAGCTTTGCCTCGTTGCATACGAAAGAAATGGTTCATGAATATTGATGTAGGAAGGTCAGTCCTTGTTCATATCCAACTGAGCCGGGTGACAGAAACAGTTTTCAAAAGTTTGTTGAACCACATTTGTTTTGCCCTCTCCGATTGTGACGTACAAACTTGGAGATGACTTTCACCGTTTTCCCCATGGGGTTAGTACATAAGGAAAGGGGAGAAGGAAGGGAGACGTATACAGGTTTTTTTTTGTAAGGGTATGTTGAGACTGCAGAACAGTTGCGTAGATCCAGGAGGTGTGACTATTCCTCATCAAGCAACAACAAAACCGTATAAAAGGGGTGCAAAAATGGAACTGCTGGGGGGGGGGGGAGGGGTGGTGACCCGATCGAGGCCCTTTGCAAAGTAATCCAGACAGGCGCCCCTTTCCTTTCAGTGAAGGGGGATGGTGGATGGTGGGTAGAAAGTGGAACTAAATATGCAGATAAAGTCACAATTTGAAGGTCATTTTCACGTGTTTGTTGTACCATTGGAAGTGGATGCGGGGCTTTAATCCGCGCAGACCCCCCTTCGCCGCGGTTCTGCGGTCACTGCCCCCACCCTGTTGCCACACCCCTTTATACACACCTTACCCCCTTCCCCCCCCCCCTCGATCATCCTCGCCAATATGATATACAAATGCTTCGACCCAGTGGCTGATCGGGCATGACTGTGTGTACCTACTTTACCATGTCAGTGGGGGCACATATCATCATGGCCGAGTTAATAATGCCAATGAGTGTCAGAGCAATGAGGAAATATAGAGTGGACATGCCAATCTACTAAACAACACCATGACACGTTCAATGATTGGAACTTGACATGAAGACTTGACAAGGGAAGAAAGAAACTGATGAAACATAATTTATGCCTACAAGGGTAAACAATTATTACACACACCCATTATAATTATATAATTATAATTATATTATATTGCACTGTTTGTCTGGTTTTCCTTCCCCTTTCCTTTTGAGGCCTTTATCAATTTCAGCTCTACGCTTAAGATGAAGGTCTCCCACATTTCAAAATGTATTATGTCGATATATGTATATATATATTTTTTCTGCTATTTGTTTTAATAATAAAAAAAGAATGTATCAGGTATAAATATATTTAAATTAGATTGTTAGAATGTATATATGCATATGTTATTCATTACGTAATTTGCTTATTGTTATGTTATGCTAAGAAAAATGATTATAGTTGTATGTACTTTTGTTATTGGAATGTGGAAATAAATAAATCAAATCAAATCAAAATCAAATACATTATATCGGAGAGCTGGTATTTAGGTTATACACCCATCATTTTGAACTTCCCAATATACATATGGTGGAAAAAGCTGACAAATAGTATATAAAAGAGTAGACAGAAATAACCGTCTTTTCTGGGAATTTATTAAACAATAATCTGACATTTTACTCTACCATCCCCAGACAGTAATGATGTAGTAGTTCAGCGCGGAACAAGCAAGTACAGAGATTGAAGCTTTTAGTCTGATAAAAGAGATGAAAACATCAATTCGTCTGATATACTCCAACTAAATTATTATGCCCCTTTCGAATTACTTCAATTAATTTAGAAATCTATGTTAGAGATCACGCATCCGCCCTTGCGAGCTCCCACGATGGTCTTACTCGCGAGCATGAATCAAATCATCAGAAGTTGATTCATGAACATAAATGTCATCGGTAAAAATCATCTTTTCCAAATTGCTCGAGTCCCACGGGTGTCTCCGACCCGCGACTGACCCGGTCGTCTTCCCCAGTGGTACACCGTCGACGTCATCCTCGTACACCCGTTCGAATTAAATTTAGACCGTGACCCATCACGGTCGATTTCCGATTTAGACGACGGATACGACACCGAAAGTTTGATCAGATCAACAAGTTGAATAGCTGAACGAATGCAGAATACACGGGGGGGGGGGGCAATCTAAATTCAGTGGAAAATACAAATCAGCGACAGGTTCGCGTTTATTTCAAGTTTTCTTAATTTTGTTTCGCACGGATGTAATTTTGACTGTGAAAGACGTTTTTGGAAGTTTTGACATGCCAGTGTCTCCCAGTGTCTGCAAAAACAAGTTGGGATTGACACAAACCATTCTAACACGTCAGAATGGACAATCGTTGTCGAATGAGCTTTATAAAAGTGTTTGTACCTAGCTTCACAACAACTTTGTGTTTGAGTGTACTCTCTACAATATCGCATTGTTCTCTATCCCCAGGTCAGCGGCGTGCCCCCTGACACACCCCCAACACACCTCCCATTGGGAAGGGACCGTCAAGCCCTACTAACCAGTGCAATAACATATGAGGTTCAATGAGGAAGGGAGGGTGCAAAGTGCAAAACAAATCGATATGCAAATGAGTGAAAATGACATTTAGCCTATACCGGGGTATTGAAATGAACAAGATTGATCGATGGTCTCTGTCACATTTCATTCTCTCTCTCCCTCTCACCCAATTTCTCTTTCTCTCTCACACTCGATGACAATGGTATTTATAGTTTCATGAAGCCATTCAAATGTCAAACAAAGCTCATTGCATAAGACGTATTATTATTATTATTATTTTATTCGGCACTTCATCAAAAACAAGACAGCATGTACAATGCAAGATTGAGAAATAGTACAAAAATACAAATAGTTTTTAGACCCTTTCTCACCCAACCAGGTAGCCTGGGTTGGGAATAGGTCAACTTAATGGCCATGGCCCACAGGCCTTCCCTCCCACACCCGATTGGGTGAACAAAGATCATTACATAATAGAGATACAAAATGGAATTAAACATGATAGTATAATAAGACAGGTAGGTTGCACACAAAAAAAGGGAACCAACTTATGTTTGACATAACCATAGAAAACAGGAGGAACAAATATTTGATTAAAAATAATTGAGCCAGAATTAGGGAACAGTTGAAATAAATAACTTTACAACGCATGAGATAAAAGATATAACAAAATCAGAATATTGGACACCGTTTAGAAAATAAAAATGCTACTTGATAATGTGTTGTGGATCTTTAGACATATTCTAATTTATATTTTAATCTAACTGGAACTTAAGAATATCCCTCTTGAGGACACACAGAACATGATTACTGTTTCCTGAGACTATTTCAACTCTGCATTCAGAGGACAGGGCTTCCCATACTATGGGATATCTGTGAATTGCAGTCTGATGGAGTCTCTCTGTTCTTGCCTTTAGGTGTACAAATCTAACATCTACCTCAGAACGCCTTACACGTATTACAATATTATCCCTTGCAACTTCGCAAACGATCAAGCCATACAACAATATAACAAAAAAGGACACCATTAAGAAAATCCTCCGAGATTTTAACGTGTGCCATTTTAATAATCGAAAACGTTGGTCATATGGCATCTCTTGACGTCGCTGTCTGAGTATCATTCGTGTTGCCCTTCTCTGAATGTGCTCAAGCATATTGTCTTCCCTTGAGCGAAAAACGATTAAACTACCATTAATCACTGGCTTGCAGATTGGGGGGGGGGGGGGGGGGGGCTTGAGGCCATCCATGGCCCCAAAGGTTTCACAACCCCCTTTCCTTTAGCAAAATATTATACTATATTCTAAACAATATGTCAAAACCTTAACAAGGATAAGCGGTTTGTATTAAAAAATGTAAAAATTTTGCCACATCCGCCAAATCTGCCCCTCGTTTTTTTATCTTTTTTTTAAAGAACTTTTGCTTCATCCTCCATATCTGAACCCCTCAAACTTTTTGCTTATTGCTGTCAATGGAAATGTATAAAGCAATGTTTTTTTCTTCTTCATAAATGATCTTATTTGAACCAGTACTAACTAGTCCTCTACTATTCAACATTATGTTATCTGTAGCAATTAACGTATGCATGGCTTACATTACAAATATTGGTAATGACAATTGTATATATCAGAAAATGTTAATTGATTCGATCTTCAACCCAGGTTTCTGTAATTCCTCAAACTTAGTTATCTGTCAGAAAGGTATAATAGAGAAAGGAAATGGCGACACATTGGTCCTGCTTCATAAAGACTTGTTGTCTCACCTGCATAGCAGAGTGAGACTATAGGCGCCGCTTTTCCGTCTACATCAAATCTTAACCGAAGGTTAAGTTTTTGAAATGACAGCATAACTTAGCAAGTATATAGACCTAGTTCATGAAACTTGGACATAAGGTTAATCAAGTATTACTGAACATCCTGCCTGATTTTCAGGTTGCATGATTAAGGTCAAAGGTCATTTAGGGTCAATGAACTTAGACCATGTTGGGGGAATCAACATCAAAATCTTAACCTAAGGTTAAGTTTTTGAAATTTCGTCATAACTTCGAAAGTATATAGACCTAGTTCACGAAACTTAGCCATAAGGGTAATCAAATGTTACTAAACATCTTGCCTGTGTTTCACGCCACATGATCAAGGTCAAAGATCATTTAGGGTCAATGAAATTTGACCAAGTTGGGGGTATTTGTTGAATTACCCTCATAACTTCAAAAGTATATGGATCTGATTCATAAAACTTGGACATAAGAGTAATTAAGTATCACTGAACGTCCTGTACGAGTTTCAGGTCACATGACCAAGGTCAAAGGTCAATGAACTTTGGCCATGTTGGGGGTATTTGGTATTTGTTGAATTACAATCATAACTGTGTAAGCGTATTGGTCTAATTTATAAAAACTTGGACATAAGAGTAATCAAGTATCACTGGACATCCTGTGCGAGTTTCAGGTCACACGATTGAGGTCAAATGTCATTAATTGTCAATGAACGTGGTATTGTATCATTATATGAATTGTGTGGTTTGTGAATAATCATTTTATAGTATAGTTTTCAAAGTCAGCACTCCTGCTATATTGAATCGCGCGATGCAGGTGAGACTGCCATAGGCGCTCCACTTGTTATTTTAACAAATGCACAATGTCTACACCAAGTTCACTATCAGCCAATCACATTAAATGATTTCAGTAGCTTTAACTGTTACTGCAAATTTGTTATTATAACAAGTTTTATGAAACGGAACACATGACTTGTAAAGTGTATGTGCAGTGCCGTAACTACGGGGGGCACGTACCCCCCCCCCACCCCATCGGCTGCCCCCCCAAAAAAAAACAGGGAAAAGGAGAAAAAGAGGGAGAAAGGAATTGGGAAAGAAGAAATTATTGTAATGTACATTATAATATGTTACTTATATTATATTATATATAAATTTTGTTACATTACATAAGAAATATTTGTTCATAACTTTATGAAACATAATTTGCTCAGGGTCTATGTGATCATCGTTCCTGGTGTTCGTATTGTCTGTTTAACGAGATATATAATCCTGTTGTACTAAAACATCCCGTTTTCAAGTCAATATGTACCAAATATATTTCCTCGCACTTCGAGTTATCATTATTTTATGTAGTGACATATGCTTCTTTTTCATTACTACTTAAAGTGATTGCCCCCTTTTCGCATTAGTGGATTTGTGAGATATGTCTGCTCTTCATGAATTCCTTAAAATGTCCCTTTTCTGATCTGAATATCAAAAATGTTCAGCTCGCGCTTCGCGATATCATCATTTGGTTAGTGAAATACGTATGGTCTTTGTGAATTCCTAGAATGCCCCTCTTCGGGTCTGAATTTCCTAAATTTTCAACTGGCGCTTCGCGCTCGCAATATTTCATTAGTGAGATGCGTATGTTAATCATGATTACAAGTGCTTTATGTGCATGTAATTCTAACAAAATCAGCAAGCGCTTACTGGCACTCACATTAGATGACTATGGTAAGATGTGTATACTCTTAATGGATTCCTAAAATATAGTCCTTAAAATCTTCCTGTTTGGGGGTCAATATTTACAAAAATTTCAGCTCGCGCTTCGCGCTCGCATTATTTAACGAGACATGTACGTATCATGATTACAAATTATTGATTATAATGTCCCTTTTTAAGTCTGAATATCAGAAATTTTAAGCTCGCGCTTCGCGTTCGCATTACTTGACCAGTGAGATACATATCCGTTTAATGGCAATGTCCTTAAAATGTCTCTACTAGGTCAGTATACCTGGCAACTGGGCGCGCTCACTAAGTGACTCATAATGCTAAGTGACTCATTTTGCTGGTGCCCCCCCCAATGCCGTGACCCACGGTACGCCACTGATTACTGCAACTTACTTCCTTACACTTCGTTATAAAGGCTTACCTCGTGATTTGTTGTCAGATTTTGAAGAAATTGTCAAAGTTTTGCACGGTCAATTTTACTCTTTTTTTAAATATAATAATATTACTTTCAGCCCGGAAGTACCCGTTCAATTTTGTATGATGGTGAGTTTTATTCTTGCTCAATAATCGCACATTTTATTTTGTCTCATATAACGTTTTAAAAAATTCAGCTCGTGCTTCGCGCTCGCATCATTTGGTGAGTGAAATACGTATGGTCTCAGTGAATTCCTACAAACAAGTCTTTGAATGTCCCTCTTCAGGTCTCAATTTTAAAAATTTTCAGCTCGCGCTCGCAATATTATATGTATCATGTTCATGATTACAATGACTTCAAAAAGTGCTTCATGTGTTTTGATGTAATTCTAACAAAATCAGCAAGCACTTGGCACTCGCATTAGATGACTATGATGAGATACTCTTAATGGATTCCTAAAAATAATCCTTAAAATGTCCCTGTTTGGGGTCAATATATACAAAAATTTCAGCTCGCGCTTCGCGCTCGCATTGTTTGTTCAGCGAGACAGGTACGGATAATGATTACAACAATCTGCATATAATGTGCCTTTTTGGTCTGAATATCAAAAATTTTCAGCTCGCGCTTCGCTCTCACATTATTTAACCAGTGAGATACATATCCGTTTAATGGCACAGTGCTTAAAATTTCTTTATTAGGTCAGTATATAACTGGCAATTGAGCGCGCTTTGCGCGGCCACTAAGTTTCTCAAAATATTTGCTGGTGCCCCCCAATGCCATGACCCACGGTACGCCACTGTGTGTGTGTGTATTGGGGGGAGGGGGGCAAGTGGAGGGTAAAAGAAATGATTGGGCATTGGAGGTGTCGTGGCCAAGTGGTCTAAGGCACCTGACAAGACACATGGAAGTCCGGGGTTCGATCCCAGGCTCGGAACCTATGCTCATGAGCAAGTCATTTAATAGACAGTGCTCTTTTATCCTACATTCAAATAAATGGAAATGAGCTAAAGTTTCTTGGAAACAATGTGTGCACTTGTTCAAGGCCACACGCACATTTTTTGTTTCGGGGGGGGGGGGGGGGCAAGACGCGTAAAATTAAAATAAAAAAAACTTGAAGATGAGGGAGCAAAGCGACTAAGCTTGTCATGGGAGTGCCTTTGCTTGAAATTAAAGGATTTCATGCACACATATGGTGAATTTGTGAAAATTTTCAGTAAAAAATGTAGATTTTTCAAAATCTCAGGGGGCTACTGCCCCTACCCCCCGCTACGTACGGTCATGTACTTGTTTTTTTTTTTTGTATATTTTTTTTATTGGCGGACAAGGAGTAAAAATGCGAAAAGTTTAATTTTCAAGTTTTGAAGAGTAAAAGACGATATTTTAGTAAAGCACTTTCAGCTTATGACGCTTGATATGATATCAACACTGATCTTTTGTCCTAAAAAATAAAAGGAAATTCTTTCGGCATTATTAGTACTAAAGGTGTACGTGCTCAAATAAATGGAGAAAATCAAACAATGCATGATTCACAAGCAACAATTATTCATCCGATCTGACTAGGATTTATTATTTTCACATCAATCAGAAACAGTACGTGTCAGTAATGATATCATTTGACTGATATCACAAAACTAAAAATGAAAATGAAAGAAAGGTATGAATCATGTCTAGCCTATGTCAGTATTGAGAAATGCATTGGGAATCCCCATCTTCCATAGAATAGTTATCACATTGAAAATGGAAAATGAAAGACTTTGTTTTGTATGAGGATCGGATAAATGGAGACACAACAGCACCCTTCTTCTTTTGTTTCTCATGTGGAAGGGGTGCGGGTGATAATTGCAGGGATTTATAATAAATCCCTGAGGACTAGTTATAGGGACTTATTTAATTTGCAAATTCGTTTCAATCCTAAAGATTCATATTTTAAATCTCAAAGGATTCAAATTCAAATCAATTGAAATTTAAAAATATTTTTTGGATCAAAAGTAAATCCCAAATTCGATTGGTCTATACATTCCATCTGGATTTATTTAAAATCCCTGCAATTTAGAGTGTAGGATTTTGCGCTTGCAGCACTCTTATTAGTAATAATAATAATAATAATAAGAAGAAAAAGATAAATCGATTTCTATCAATCTATCCTAGAGCATATTTTAAAACGATTTTGTTGACTAATCTGCCTTTATTGATTTATTGTCCTGTCTTTTTACCACTGTTTCTTCTTTACTTAACATATTAGCCTTTACCACTCTTCTTTGAAGACTTTGAAAACTTTGTTTTTCGTCATCTTTCTAACACTGATGCAAAGAGTAAAGGCGTGGTATAGCAAATATTTTTTAATGAGAGAGCTGTTAAAAAGAAATTAACAACAACAACAACGACTATTCGATTCGTCTTTCATCAATCATCAATTGTCATTCCATCTGTTTTGGTTTTGTCAATCAGACACCAACTGCTATAACGTCATGGTATAGGCCTTTATTATGTAGTTACATTGCATTGTTGTGATAAATGTTTAAACGCACATTTTGCATTTTGGGAAATGTACCAAAATGTACCGTCAATGTCCTGAACATTTTGGTAGATTTCCCAAAATGCAAAATGTGCATGCACCAGGGGCGTAGACAACGGGGGGGATGAGGGGGATGCATCCCCCCCACCTCACAAGGTGGGGGGGATGGCATGTACAATCATCCCCCCCAGGTTTTGGGGAATGATATTTGGTTACTTAATAAGTCATAATGATGATAATAATAGTAATAATAATAATGATAACAATTATAATATTAATAATAATAATAATTATGATGATGATAATAATAATCCTCATCATTATTGTAATTGTGTTTATTGTTATTAGCCGCATTCACACGGTGAAAGCCAATTCAGATGGTAAAAAAAAGAAAATCTTACAAGTATTTTGTGGTTATCTTGTGGTTTGGAAACCACAAGATAACCACAAGATTAATCGCGCATATTTTGCAGTGCGCGCAATCTCGTGGTGTGGAAGCCAAAAGATAACCACGAGTTATTACTCCATGGAGTGATACTGTTTATGTTTTTTGTATCTGTATGTTAATGAGCCGCTAGCCAATATCCATCTATGGATACTATATGCCTGTTTCTTTGAGGTAAAAAAAAAGCATAGTATGTACGTATTCATTATGCTTTATAATGAACAGACATATTGTTATTTGTTTGTTGTTTATGTGTTCTATTCACAAATGGCCACAGAGGCTGTTTTCATTCATAACCACATACCCATATCAAGACAACAAAGACTATACCTGCGTGTACACAGTTGACATTGGTTTTTTTTCTGAAGAGGTGTAACAGCAAAATTCACAGAGATAAATAAATACGTAGTGTGGTTCAATATGCAATACTATGTGTCAGTCCATTCTGTATTCGTATGCCACGGTGTGTAGATCTTGTCGATGTATGTCTGTCAATTCAAGGCGCAGTATGTGTGTGGTGCGCGCACCCGTGTGTGTGTGTGTGTGTGTGAGGGTGAGTGTGTGTGTGTGTGCGTGCGCGCTTGTGTGTGTTATTCTACCTCATTAAGTATGCATCAGATTGCACGATTTCAAGTTCAAAATTGCAAAAGCTCCCTACCGTGGGAGGGGGGACACCCCCCCCACACCCACCTCCCGCTCGGTCGCTTCGCTCCCTCGCTCGGGCGCTTCGCGCCCTCACTAGCGTTGGCAGCCCAGTCATCCCCCCCAGGTGTACGAACCTGTCTACGCCACTGGCATGCACACTGCAAAAACTCTGGTGTTGATTTAACACCAGCCCGGAATCAATATATGTCCACACCAGAGAAGTGTTAAACAACACCGGTTTCGTTTTGGTCTAACACCAGATATGTGTTTATATACAACACCAATAAGTATTAAAACAGCATCGGTTTGATTCCAAACTGGTCGGTGTTGTTTTAATACATCTCTGGTGTGGATATACAGTATATAGATTCCGGGCTGGTGTTAAATCAACACCGGAGTTTTTGCAGTGCAGTTGCCGAAAATTAATGTGCGTAACAAAGTACGGCACATTTTGATAAATTGCACATAATGCATAATGTATTTTACCAAAATGTGTAATTTTCGAGCAAACCTGAATTCTCTTTCAACACCAAAAATTATGGCCTATACTAAAGATTGTTACAACCAGACTGTCCAGATGACAAATATATAGAACCACGGCCCACTCACATCAAAGATGAGCGGATCGAGGTTGTGGGAAAAGTTTTCCGACGAGTTTCAGAAGTTACTCTGTTGCTATGGTAACAGTGTTTCTTGTTGGGATGGAACATCTCTTGTTTCGAGGGAAGAAAGGGGGTGATCCGTGCCATTAGGATGGAGACAACATCTGCTGTTTTCGAAAATGAGCTGTTTGAGCGATATTTTGTCTCCTTATTTTCGTTGATGGTTCTGAAATAGCATGACCATTCACCCAATGACCTTTATGAGAAAGGGTAGGTCATGCAAAACAGCATCCCGTCCGCTCTCAGTGGAGGCACCAAGAAGGGGGGGGGGGTGCATTTGTGCCCCCATAAATGAAAAATGTGTAATTAAAAAAAAAAGGTTCTTGTCCGCCCATGCTACCCCTCAACATTTTACATTGTCCTCCTTTTACTCCCCAACTTTAAAGTTTAATGTTGATCTGAATAAATAGAGAAAAATCAAACTAGCATAACACTGAAAATTTCATCAAATTCGGATGTAAAATAAGAAAGTTATGAATTTTTAAAGTTTTGCTATTTTTCACAAAACAGTGATATGCACAACTCAGTGACATGCAAATGAAACAGACGATGATGTCCCTCACTCACTATTTCTTTTTTTTTTATTGTTTGAATTATACAATATTTCATTTTTTACAGATTTGACAATAAGGACCAACCTGACTGAACCATGTAGTATTAAACAATGCCAATTCCACATGTACAGGAAGGAATTAATCGTTGTTTCACTTGGCAATGAGGAGAAAATTAGAATATTTCATATTTCTTATAATAAAATACAAAAGAAATAGTGAGTGGATGACATCATCAGTCTTCTAATTTGCATAACGACCAGGATGTGCATATAACTGTTTTGTGAAAATTAAGCGAATTTTTAAAATGTCATAACTTTCTTAATTTACATCCGATTTTGATGAAATTTTCAGTGTTGTGCTTGTTGGATTTTTCTCTTTTTATTCAAATCAACTTTTTATTGGGGTGGACTTGTCCTTTAATAATTCTTGTGCCGCAACTCCACCATTTAACCTTCTCTCTCTCTCTCTCTCTACTTCTCCCCCACCCTCTCTCCCCCTCCCACCCCCTGTCTGTCTCTCTCTCTCCCCCCCCCCTTACTGCAAAACTCCGGTGTTGATTTAGCACCAGCCCGGAATTGAAACAGCACCATGCACTTTGGATTCAAACCGATGCTGTTTTAATACCAATTGGTGTTGTATTAACACCTATCTGGTGTTAGACCCCCCCCCCAAAAAAAAAAAAGAGGACCAAAACCTCACTGATGTGGACATAAATAGATTCCAGGCTGGTGGTAAATCAACACCGGAGTATTTGCATTGTTTTAGCGTTATTCCCCTATTTTCTAACCGCTTTCCAACTCAACTCCAGTAACACAAAACAATTCTCTTGATTTATTTGTAATTTTGTTTTTGATTATATTGTTATATTCTTAATAAATACTTAATAATAAAGATATTAATAATTTAAGTATACACCGGTATATCGGGCACCAAATCAAATTAGGTCAATAATTTCTATAATCATTTCTATTGATTGATCAAGAGTGTACCTGAACATGTTATCCTGTATAAAGATATTTAAATAAATAAATAAATTAATAAATAAATAAAATGATTGAATGAAAAAAATAACATAAATTGAATGAATGAAGAAATAAATAAATAAATAAACGAATAGATAAATGAATAAATGAATATAAATAAAGGTATAATTTCGTTGACACAACATCCATGTTCTAATGAAGGTCTGTCGTTAGAACAATCTAGGAAAAAATTGTTCTGAATAAAGAAGAAAATCAATTAACCTGTCCAATAGCACAGGTTCCTATCACATCCTCCGTCACTATACGTCATCCATATACCACTTACATGGTATACTAACACCATTTCTGTCCTTGTTTTGTCATTATGTGACTACAATGCCATTTCGCTTTTGAATTCCCGGAAAGCTACCGAATATCTCTTTTTTTTCTCGCCTCAAGACAAAAGGATACATCGATGATGGGAGTTAGGGGATGGGACAATCGGTACTTAGGGGACACGTCCCAAAAGGCCAACCCCTCCATTATTGCCCTTTGTTCATTATCATCTCATAGCACAATGACTGTCTAGACGGAGTATTTACATTATTGTTTTGAAGAAAGTGGTGTCCTTTAGATGGTGATGATTTAAGACATTCAATGCCGCGCTGTATCGATTTCAGTAAAATGTGATTATTTGTCAGCCCATGTCCAGAACTCTTAAAGATCTTATTTTGTAATTGTATCGAGGAAAAACACATTTAATGAATCAGCAATAATTACCCACTTTCCGTATTTTCTCACCGACAATTTGTTGTTGAGATGAATTGTGTAACGGTACGGAGTGCACACCTGGGCCCCGTCTTACAAAGAGTTGCGATTGATCCGATCAATCACAACTATGGACGGCCAGCAACGTCAACATCTATTATGCATGTTTGTTCAAAATATTTTCTAAATATGATGTATATTCATGCATTCATTGTTTTCTTGAAAATTCACTGTGCTTCTCTTTCATTACAAAGGACATTATTCAAATTTCCTGTAGAAATAATTATGACACTGTTTGATTTCCATAGAGTTACGACTGATTGGATCACTGGTAGACAAAAATGAAAATCTTAAAAACAAATCCCCAAAAGACAGTTATTCTTGTCTAGCCTGAAACCAAGCCCTAATTGTCGAAGTTTGTGAAGATAGAAGTCAAGTTTATGTCCTTTTTTAAATATTCAAAGTGCAATGCAGCCTCTGAGTGTGCACCACTCCCCAAAATAGAAAAAAAAAAACTAGAAAATGTCGACCGTGATGGGGCTTTAAAACTTTCCTCTCTTTGTCGTTTTTCGAACTTGACGACACATTTGGTCGACTGTTCTTATCGATAAGAACCAAATATTTTTATTTTATTCTACCACTTTGAACCCAAGAATGTTAACTTGCTTTAAAATCACATTTTCGCTGCAACGTAATTTGAGCGGTTTATCAGTGCACCTTGAGGGGCAGCGGACCAGTTTTGAAAGTGTGTGTGGGGGATATATACAATTACAATTTGATGGTCAGTTTTACTTTCTTGTAAATTTTACTGAAAAAATGTGGGCTGAAGCCCCCAGCGCCCCTTTCATGGTTCCACCGCCCCTGTGCTTCAATTTTTTCCATTTTATTTGCGGGGGGGTTCAAACGTGCGTTATGTCAATCCAGATAAAAGGCACCGAATTGTACAGACAATTTAAACGTAATTGATAAAAGGGCTTTCTAACATTCAAATACCCCCCCCCAAAAAAAGGAGAAATAATCGTCATTATTCAGTGCCCCCTCCCAATCGAACATCATCAGTACATCAAGCACGCGTGTCTAAAAGTCAGACTCTAATCAGAATGTCTAATTCGTCTAATCATTGCGAACACAAAAGACATAATACACCCCTAAGTAGCTTTGCGACAACTTCATTCATACCGGTAATTAACAAATCGTTAGACTCGTCGTAAGCTTGTTAAACATGGCCGATTAAGATTAGTGGATTAGCAATCCGCGTCCAAACACAGCCTATTCCAGTGTGTGCAAAAGCACAATCTCAAGGGCCATTATGAACTTCCGTAGACAAAACTGATTTTTCAGTTAACTCTTTCTTGTCTAGTATATATTCATTGTAAGTTTGTAAAGTTGAAATGGCTTCCCGCTAGTATGAAAAGTTAAAATTCATTGATGTTGAGTCGTCATGTTGTTAGATTTTTCGCGAATTGTGTTTATACGTACGTGACCTCATTACAATCACGGTAGGCGAAATTTGAGAACGAAATTTGTTCTAGAAAATTAGTTTTGAATCAGAAAGCAATAAAACCTAATATAAATTGATATGCGTGAGCGAGTCTTAAACGTACAGAGTTGATTGAAGTCTGTACGAATAAAGGGAAGGGTATCTTTTTTAAACTCAATTCAATTAAACATTTTATCTGTACAGCCCATTAACTATATTTTGCCTGGATATTTTGCAGAGTAGTGTGTTATGAGAAAAGTTAACTTTTTCTGCAAGCGAAGCGGCCGATAAGGGGTTCGGGTGCGCGCCCCAACCATGGGCAAAAAGTCAGATTTATAGAGGTTGAAGCCGGAGACTAAGTTGAGTTGCATACGACATAATGCTACGGGGCGAAGCAAGCGAGCGAGAAATGAACTAGTCTTTAGAATACATAAGATCATTTATTAGTAAAATCTGCCCATGCATTTGCAACCCCCCCCCAATAATAAAAATACTGATTTTAGGAACTGGAACAGGGGAGGGTTATATTTTGCTGAGTATTTCAGTCGAGAAAGTTAGGTTTACCGATCTCCCAGGTTTACCTGTATACCTGTATGACATGCACTAGCGAGTGACATAAAAAAAACACACGCCAGAGCCCGAAATATTCGTTGAATTTCACAGTATGAAACTGTAGATTATAAGTTAACGAGCGAGCGAAGTGAACGTGAAAAAAAAATCTAAATAGTTGTTCATTTACATAGGAAAAGCAAGTTGGCCCATGAAGTCGGGAAGTGGAATGCCTAAAAATGACATAATATCATCATAAGAATGACCCCTGCTAACATGAGTGTCTTTAGATCCTTTTGGCAACGATTTTAGTCATATGCTTATCAACATTCAGATCACTGTTTATTTAGATAATCGTCCTATTTATTCCTTTCCTGACAAATTCAATATATGTTTATGTCGGGATACGGAGAATTCTGGTATTCCCCTCAAAACAATTTAGGGTAGGGCGTGTAAGAACTATAGGGGAGTGTAAAGAAGGGATATGAGGAGGCGCGATAGCTCAGTCGGTAGAGCGGGGGTTTCGATTTTCCGGTGACCCGGGTTCGATAGTGCCCTTTGGTAAGACATTTATCCTCATTACCAGGTTCCTCGGAGAGGACCATAAGCCGTTGGTCCCCTGGTTGCTTGCTCACAGGCATTCGTGCTTTCTTAGCAGTCAGGTAAAAAAAACCTCGGTATGAAATGATGTCCCCAAGAGCGTAAAATTAATTTCTGAGATATTTTTATTTTGACCGTGGTGAATAATTATTGTGTCCGGCAGTGGCTCTTTATGACCATTTTTGTCGTATTTGCCACACGTAGGTTATTTTGACCAATCGCTCCAAGTGAAGCAATACTTTTTTCGAATTCGCCGAAAAAAAGCCAATGACTAATGATTCTACTTAACAAGGACAATTCACGTTTGTGTGCATGCAAGTCGTTTTGTATACGTGCAATTCTGTACGATCAGACGGTTATGTGGGACTACCATTTTTGTAAACTATTTTCCCCGCCCTTTTTATTCATGGCACATGAGCACGTAGCACTGCTCGTAAGCGACATGGTCAAATTAATGAATGTATTATGTATGTGTGTGTGAGGGGGGGGGGGTGGGGTGGGTTCTGTGGTGGACCCCTTGCTTCTAATTAATCATTTGATTTTCTTTTAAGATAATATAAATATTTGTTGCACGGCAATTTATGCAGGTACCTTTTAATATGCAGAAATTTCTCCTTTTACTCAAATCCCATTAAAAAATAACGTGTTTGTATTTTTTAACTTTAATTAAGAAGATGCAAACACTTTCCGTGTTTAATAAACTAATGTAAAAAAAAAAAAGACCAACAGCTGCTGCAACCACTAGATTTCCGGAAACACTTCATAATCGGGGAAAACATTTGAACTTGGGTTTAAGGTTTGAAAGTAAAATCCATCTCAAAGTTTTGATCAAACATGCACGCTTTATTTAACTGGTATATCTGAGGGGTATTTTTTCTTCCAAACCACTAATTAAGTCGACTGCAAGCTATAGGGAGTGGATTAGTACGGTCGTAAATGACGATAACAATAAACACAAAAAGGAAAGCACCACATTTACATTGTACGTAATTATGTTGTAGGCCTACCACTTTTACATTGTACATAATTGTGTTGACATATTGGTTTTTATTCGTGCGAAATTATTGACTTCAGTGGTGTAAGAAGTGGAAGGTCAAACAAGGAATGAAAAGGGAAAGAAAAGCCCCCACTACCGGTAGTAAGTTCCCTACTTCAGGAATATCAATCACCCCATTCTCCCATCATCACTTTTTAAATGTTTTACCCTTTATTCCCTTTTTTCTTCCTTCGCCCCCCCCCCCTCTATTCTCCCCATTTTTTAAAGTTTCAGTTTAGTTTTATTTCTAGTTTCTCATAACTAAAAGCAAATGAAATACAATTGAATTATACATTATAACAAAGTACACATCATTGTACAATAAAAGGATAAAATAGAGAGAATTGTTTAATTTCTCATCAATTTCTCATTAGTAAATGCAGACAAATCATGTATGTTTACATTACAGGGGCCGCGGAACGGTTTTCAAAGTGGGGGCTGAGCCAAAAGTGGGAGGGGGGGCTGACCATGCAAAAAATCACAATCATATGGTAATTTTTTCGTTTTTGTACAAGGTTTTGGAAAAAAGTGGGGGTGGGGCTGAAGCCCCCCAGCCCCCGCTTCCGCGGCCCCTGCATTATAAAAATACACATCTTTATAGACAACTGATGATAAATAAATATATCTATAGAATGGCATCTTTAAAATATTTTTTTAACTTTATTTCTCATTAATTCTTCTTTTGTTAATGCAGTTAAAGGACACACATCATTAGAAAATTTATGGTAAATAAATATATCTCAATATCGTTGATAGAATGGTATCACAGAGATAGCGATTTTATTTATTTATTCATTTATCATTATTTCAGCCTAAAGTGAATACGAATAATATTATGACATGTCATTCTGATCATGAAGGAATGCTAAAACATTCGAGCCATGAATTGAAACCGGTTGGTGGGAGAATAAAGCTAAATAACAACATTTTGACGGCATTCACATGTTTTAAACTTACCGACGTTACATCAAATTATTGACAAAACTAGGCCTACAGGCTATGTTGTGCATTTTCATAAGTAACATTTTCGTACACCACGCTCCTTATTATTATTATTTTTTTTTTGGGGGGGGGGGGGGAGGTTAAAATCAATGTGTATACGGTATTACGGTTCTGGTTGGCCCTCAGACCGAAATTTGATTGGGAATGAGGCGACTTTTAAATCGTTTGGACTGTGATCTCTAAATGCCTGAAAACTGTGAAAGATTTCTGTCTAAGAAGCCATCCATTTCAATTTATGCATGTATCAAACCCAGAATTGTTTATTAGTTTACCAAGAAACCAAAGGAATGATAGCACGTATCGATCCGCTTTCGGTAGACTTCTCATAAGGTTATCAACAATCGTCTGCACTTTTTGTGAAAAGATAATAAGAGCGACATTGCTTGTCTGTAACTGTACATGATTTGGCTAAAGCGCGTCAAGATTACCAACGCAACCATTGTGGATTGTTTCGAAATCAAAAGAAGGGGTAAAGAAGATCCTAGACGGGGTAATAATCACACTAGCTTATCACACTCACGCCATTGTCTTTGATATCAATGACGATTGAATGCGTGAGACAGTACATAAATGCATGAAGTGATGATATCGCTCGTGTGTTGAATAAAGTACAGTCTGTCAACCCACCAGACGTGAAGATTGCATTTTTGCTTGGGGATATCGAACAAAATTATCAAACTGGCAAGAATCAAGAAGGAAATGAAGTTCTTCTTTTAAACTTGAGGGCCCTTAAGGGCCTATCATGACATCTAAATTTATGATACCTGTACCCCCAAAACCCTCAAACGAGAATCTTTTGCTGTGCTCGTAGATTGAATATTTATCCTTTTATACATCACACTGCCAAAAACACCGGTGTTAATTTAACACCAGACCGGTATCTATATCGGAAAACACCGGGGAAGTGTTGAAACAACACCAGTTAAGAATCGAACCGATAATGGTTTAACACTGATCGGTGTTGTTTAAATGCCTATCTGGTCACTGGTGGTAACCTAAAAAGTCAAAGTGGTGTTGTTTCAGATACCGAGATGGTGTTGAATTAGCACCGGTGTTTTTGCAGTGCATCTTTGCGTGATTATTATGTTCTCTAATATAGGTATGAGTCTAATTTAATACGTATGCATAACAACTTTGCATTTTCTATTTGACATCAATAAATGCGAATAAATAGGAAAAATCAAATGCGATTTACAAAATGAAACTTCCATGAATTCCACTGCCTATCACACGTGGGTCGAGCAGTTGATAGCACACGTGTGCATGAGAATACAGGAACTCTCTGTGAATTTAGTGCCATGTTTTCATCAATCTCTATTATCGAATTTCTCTCCTTGTTGACGGATTCAGAAACACGTCCCTGGGGAAAAACAACCTGCTAACTTCACAAAAGAGACACGCCCCTTTTATTATCCTCACGCTCACTCCTCGCGAGTCAGGTCAGCCAGCACTATTGATTGACATCCTGCTCGGCCAATAGAAATCCAGGATTCGCCCCAGCTCCCTCCCGCGCTGCCGTGATTGGCTGTTCGGCGAGAATAGTCTTTATTGACAGCAGGTCCTTGACTTCTTCCCAGGCAAACAAAAGTTGTTTTCAATTTCTGACGAAGCCATAGCACACAGAACTGCACCGAAGAGCCCGCGAGCAATGGGAAATACGTATAAATAGACAGGATCGCACTGTTGTTGTCAAATTAGAATTGAACCTCTGACTACCAACATCGTATACCTCAAACATCTTAGGATTCTTGACTTGCAAACTGTTTATTACTAAACCTTTTCCATCGAAAGCAATATTCAGTCTACCGTACGTTTGCTCCACCGCTTTATACTTCTGAATACACTTTCTTCGTCGAGGACACAACTGATCTTCTAATTTTACAAGATGAATATCTTCCAGATCCAGCTTCTGCTTCTTGAAGTCTTGGTTTTCATCTCGTTGTCGATTGCAAGTAAGTCTTTCTTCACATTCCATCTATAAACCATCATTCATCATAATTTTGTGTCTATGTTGCTATTCTACTCGTAAAGAGTCGATGAATCATAATCGTGTTGGAGTATAACTATAAGTCTGTAAGTTCATGGTAGCTATCAGTTAAGATATCTACCCCTTACCCAAATCATGGACCTACTAGCTAGTAGGTCCATGCCCAAATTAAGTGAAATATGGAGATATTAGTGAGATGTTTACATTAATAGCATCCACTGGAAACTCTTGCGAATTTACCATCTTCATTTTTTTTCAATCAAAGTGTGCTATGGAGATTGGAGAGTAAGACGTAGGCCTATATTCATGTAGTAAAAATGTTTATAAAAATGATTGTTTAGATTACATGATTCGACATGTGTCCATCTAGTGCAGAATATTTACTGTACATTCGATGTTCCATATATAAGGTATTTTATGGGAGCAGGCAGCGTGTTTTAGACTTTGATTCTTGAACTTTGAAGGATATAAAGCGATCGATTTAATTTACATCATCTTGTTTATCAGTAAGAACAAAGTTCGGGGATGTAACAGTTGCAAAACTCTGCCAGTCTATTTATATCAGTTTCTCAGTATTGTATTAGAGATATGATAATTGCTAAATTCTTTACATGCACATATCGAATTATACTTTGTTCTGTATAGCCTAGGTCAATATCTAATTACCCATTTTTGCACCTGTTTCATTCCTATTTTGGCCTGCTGTTGTTTTAGCTATATTTTTCTAGAACACAGACAATTCTGACTAAAATATCGTTCGAAAAATATAACTAGGCGTTTCTGGTGCACCCAACTGACTGTACTGATTTCGTTCGATAATGCTTAAGTCAACCCCCCCCCCCAAAAAAAATGTAAAAGGAACTTTGAATATTCTGAAGATGTCGTCCCCAGGTATATAACCCCAAGGACAAAAATGTAAAATCGAGCCAACTATTTACCACGCGGTCATGCTGCAGTCCCATCAACGAAACCGACCGATGAACTGTCACTGGTAATAACGTAATAGATTTCGTCGGTCTGGAGTGGGATTGGCAAGTGTGACCGTCTCCTTCACACCCCTGGGTCGATCCAGGGTATCCCTAACCATTAACCTTGTAACTCAACTTGACCCAGTGATCGATAACACAGCTTGAGAACACCGGAGCACCTGCTCCTAGCGCTGTGGAGATTGTGATGAGAGCTGGGTGGATGTAGTTTTAAAAGCTTTAAGCTCTTTGAGGTAAAAAAAAAGGATACCTTCAGTCTCTTTGCCTGATGTTTAACAATAGTGATGTTCCTAGTTTTAAATACACTAAAAACACAAAAGGCGAAAAAAAAATGACTAGATTATAGAGTCAGCTGGGTGAAACTGTTATTCTAGTCGTATTTAACTATTTTCTAGTCATATTTTACGAGAACAGAGTTACTTCTGACAAGAATATATGTCCGAAATGTGACTAGACATATCAGTTGCACCCAGCTGACTACTGGTCGGCCCTATTTAAGGATGATTACACCTTTCCACAGTTGCATTACTTTTAAAGGGAAGGAATCCATGTTTTCCCCAGACATAGTGGTAATTACATCAAGATTGGTACCAAGAGAAGTCTTTAAGATTTTCAAAGACATTGTATAGGTTAAATTATGTCGATACCATGTATATTGGACCTGCCTCATAAAGTTACGAAACCGTGGAAAACGAAATTCGCACGAGTTCGTTTAAATCTCGATTGAAAAAAAAATAGTAAGATGAGTTTTCTTTAGTGTTTCTTTGACAAAACATGCATAATTCATTAAATTATTTGAGGATTTTTACAAATCAACGAAATGTCACATGATAACAAAGTGATAAGCAGGAAATCAGATATCGTGTTGAAAATGAGCATTTTATAAAAAGTTCTCAAAGACAGTATCTGTTTTGAATCATTACGGTTAAGCCCCTGATCATACATACATAGACGTCATAATAAATATCGTCAATATCCACCATGCTGTTTGATTTGTATTTATCTGTCTGTATTCTAAGAAACCCCTCTATTGAATTACGCAATGAAAGTGAACGCTCTGTTTGACTTCTATTCTTAAGAATGGGAAACACAAATTGTATTTATGGATTTTCTTCGAATAGACCGCGACACCTCTCTCCCTTAAACCAATCAGATATCAGTGGCCATATAAGAGGGAAGAAAGAAAGGGAAAGTTAATCGATATGTCACGAGTTAAAGAGATAAATAAATGATTGTTTGGCGGGAAAATTGTCGGCCCCGACCTTTCTTTCCCTGATCGATGAGTCACCGATGGATAGAGACAATCTATTGGGACATTTAGGATCCACCTCAAAATCAATTGGATAACTTGGCCCTTGTCCACGGCGACGGCAAAAGGGCATTTTTAGTAACTTGGGCCGCCAATGGGGGCGGACTGGTCTAAGAAGGTCAGAAGGTTATGGAGATGTTTAAATGGCAAGCTTGTCGTAAAGGGGTGGGGGAGGGGGCGTGGGGGGACGTTAATTCGTCATATTTCCCAAGGGACATCATAATTTTCCGAACAACGCTTTAGTTGAAAACCACCTCAAACATTATCAGGTCGCCCCAAGTATATGTTTATATATATGTTTATAAAACTCAAATAATTGTCGACATTGTTGGATCTATCACGAGTCTATGTTCATCTTATCTTTTCCTTTTCGTTCCCAGGTAGAAGGGGCCGGGAAATGGGAGGGGGGGGGGGATATGAAAATGTGTCAAATTGAACTGTCCCTGTAAGTAGACAATCAAAAGCTTTAAGGGGGAAATGCATCTATGATGCACTTTTAACCTTCAAACATTAATTTTATCATCCAATATACACTCTAAATTACAGGGATTTAAAACAAGTCCACATGGACTGTAGTTAGGGACCAATCGAATTCCGGATTTAGTTTGAATCCTTAAGATTCATTTTTAAATCTCGAAAGATTTAAATTTAAATCATTTGAGATTTAAATTTAAGTCGTTAGGATTAAAACTAAATTCAGAAATCGATTGGTCCCTAGCTACAGTCCATCTGGACTTATTTTAAATCCCTGTAATTTAGAGTGTAGTCCCCGTCGTAATTCATTCGTTTCTACCAAAACTGTTATGACATGTGTTCCAAATTTCTGATGTCATATCGTAGTAAAAATGCGTTTACAGAGCAAACAGTCAGATAAGTTTCAGACAGGTTATCTGAATTAGGGTTTCATAAACAAGCTTGAGTGGCGTCTTGCGTTCCTGAGAAGTTTTAGTAGAGACCCAAAGAGATGGGACTTTGGAATTATTTACTTTGACGTACGCACAACAGGCATACGATTTATTGAAGAAAATATTTGTCTTTTTTTTGTCGTGTTTGAGGCCGTGAGAGGGGATTCAAATAAAATGAAGCCGAATGAATGAAACATTGCAGAATGGACTTTGTTTTACACGCAAGGTTAATTAGCATCTTACTGCTTGTTAATGAATAGGGGTGTGGTATAGCCTATACTTAAAAGATTTTAAGATTACTCTGTTTGAACTTTTAACCTGCCAGAGTTGTAGTATCTTTCCATCAACGGTCTCCAATATATCTTGTTGGACATCAGCAGTGACATTTAAATGCATTGTTGTCAATAAAGTAAGTGGCTTATAAATATCCACACGATCTAAATCACTAAATGGCAAAGATAAAATTTGCATAAGTCATGAATGCAGGTTTCGGGAGAAAGTGGGATTTGTGACCCTTTGTCATGTTTGTGTTTGAGATGTTTTCGGCATTTATATACATTTCCCAAAATTTTGTTGCTTAAACAGTCAAAGTTGTATCAAATTTTTTTGAATTCGTCTCTGCCTGTTTTGTGGAAATTTTGCATTTTCCCACTGGAGTTGAACGTCAAAGTCACTTTGTAGCCTAGCTGGCAAACAGCATGCACGCTTGACCTGTCGCCCCTCGTCCGGGGGTGTCCCAGGTCAGTGGGGGAACGTGAGGGTGACGATAGAGGCTAATGGCACTGATTGGAGTGTGACCGTGCCAATAAAGTAGAAAATGGTTTACAAGAAATATCAGTAAACACACCGAGTTCACAGGAGCAATTACGGTAATTCGGGTCTCTTGGGAACAAATTTTGTTGCTTCAACATCGGAAAGGTCGGCCTCTAAAATTTGCTGTTTCCTCAATGATCGTGGGTTATGATAATTTTGAGAGCAGAAAAAGATTCGATTTTTTTTGCTATGAAGAAAAAGGAGAGACGGAAATGTGACTGATCCTGACAAGTAATGTCTTAAATCATAGGGGTTTTCCATTTTCTATGTTTCAATCGAAACATGATTACATTGTTCTCCTGCTTTGTCATATTCTTTCAATCTCCATAATGATCGCGAGATATCTTCCATTAGAGAGTCATAAGTTATGGACATTGAAACCCTGGTTAGGGCTATGACGAGTAGCTCGTTTTCTAGTGACTGACTGTAGGTCTTAGTTTGAAAAACAAATAAATGCAAGTTTCTTTTGATAATCATCATGATCATGCACATCGATGTCATTGACTGACCAATCTTGTCTTTTCTCTGTCATTTCAGTCGCACCGCAGCGAGGATGGCCTCTTAACATAGTCCCCGGTGACCTTCCAACCACTGACCTGCCCGCACCGGCCAGGGATCAGCAGGACGTCCAGGAGACCCTTGATGAACTCGAACGGGAGACCTTCCGAAAGATCACCGAACACGAGCTGACCAGAGACAACCGACAGTATACACCGCACAAGTGCTGCAAGATCGGCAAGAAGGTCGCCGACAAGGGTCTCTTCTGTACCATCGACCTCATGCAAGTAAGTAGAAAGGAATTATCTTAGTTAAGGGTGCTTAGGTGAAATTGTGAAATGAGGTTGCCTATATTGGATGGACATGGACCAATGAACGTTTTAAGTCGAAAAGTTGCCAATGTCAATGCAATATTTGCTCCTGCGACAACTGCTCCTCCGCCATTTCTCTTACGATAGTTAGGTTTGAGGTTAGGGTTTATGTTTGGCATATTGTGTGAACTTCTTCTTGGAGTAGTCGTCGCAGGAGGAAATGTCACGGAGTCTAATAAATAAGGGAGACCACCCAATGTTGTTACTTGATAGAGGGAGTGTGTTGTTCTCCAAAGTTTCTAGTTGATTGTCACGGACTGGATATCAAAGAACAGAAGCAGGGTTATAGAGTTTGATGATATAAAATCTCGAACTGATTTGTGTATTCACAACATTACCAAATAAGGGAACGGTTTGAAACCATACAGCTATAAAAGGAATAAGAACAAATAATGACGTCTCGCGACTGATTTATCTCATTCTGTTCTTTAAACATTTCACCATCTCTTTCTTTTTCTCGCCAGGTTGAGAAGAAGAACAACCAGGTCTACAGACGGAAGATGAAGTTCCTCGATTCCGTGCGTCAGGATTCCGACGTGGCATACAAATCCTTGATGACCAAGGTCGAGAAGTGCTACCCCAACAAGGCCTCAAGGTCAATGTTCAGCAAGTGCTGCGAGTGGCAACTGCAGATCAACACAGACGTCGACAACTGCAAATACCTGGAGTCAAGAGAGGCCAGGAGAGAGTGCAAACAAAGAGTAAGGGCGCGGGACGCATAGGTGATAATGTCTTGAAGATGTTCATGCAAAGACTCAACGACTATGAGAACAGACATTGTTGTAAATTGTACATTCAGTTATAACCAGACTATCGCGTTCTTCCATTTTTGAAGCAGAGTGATGGAGGTGAGATGCACTACTGTAAGATCCTGATGTATGAAAAAGGGTTCTGCATTTTGTAACATTTGCCCTTGTCAGGTGACTCTAAGCTGTCAGTGCCTTCAATGAATATTAAAGTTATTATATTGTCCACGTCGTTGATTGCGACATAGAACCTCCAAATCCCTTAGAGACAACGTTCAGAGCTTTCTGCACTATTACGTCAGGTAGAATTTAGAATGAAGTATATCCATAAGCTCCAAACATCGCCATGATGATAATGAGTGACTAACTCAGTAATCATTATTTGAAAATACGCATCTCAGTATAAAACAGGTTCAATCAACAATAATCATATTAATGATGTGGGTATCGTTTACTAAAGGGTACTTTGTTTTCATTTTTAAAAAGTCCCAAGATGCGGAGGAGTGAATCACGGAAAATGTCAAGAAATAAACTGAATGATTTTTAATGGCAATTGTTACCAGCTACTGAAATCATTCAATCGAATTTGCTGAGACAGAAATTATGTTAGTTTAATCACTGGATTGACGTTCCATGAAACGTTTCCAAGAATTTAATTTACCTTCACTACCATGGGGTAGATGTATGATTCAAAAAAGTATTTATATATTGAAGGCTGTTTCGTAAAGCTGTCTGTAAAACTATGAAGAGGCCAAATTTGAGCCCCCTTTTTCCCATGGGGTCGGTCTGTTACACCAAACGCAAACTGCGAATGCGCGCGCGTCTGGTTGGCTAGTATTATATGCTGTCTAATATTATATTAATATTAATTTTACGAACAGCTTTATGAAATTCCCCGATCTTTTTAAAACTAATTTATTATTCACTCCGCTTTTCGAATCATACGTACATGTATATAATGAGGAAGCTTGTAATAAGGTATTTTATGGAACATTTGTTTATGGTTTATCATCACTGTCAGTATTCTGTTGTGCGTTCGCATGTATATAAATAGTGTAAATGATTTGCAAGCATTTCACTCATTTTTAGAATGCAGCTTATATCTAAACACTTTATTGTTTCATTATTTCAAGTTCTGTGTACATTCAACGTTTCAAACGTATACGAGGTTTTGGAAGGGTCAAATTAATACTCGCTGGCCCTTTTGTTAGTGAGGGTTTCGGAGAAATTTTGTGGCAATAGCAACGAACCTCGAGTGTAATTTATTGTTTTTTGTTGTTGTCCCACCCCCTCCCCAAAGGTCAAGATAATCTGAGCTCGGTAACACAAATGTTTGCAATCAATCGCTAAATACCAATGACCAATCAAGATCATCGTGGCATGCGCACTTAGTTTGTAATACTGACCGGGAACCAATAACAGCGGTTCTTTCATATTTGCAATTCATCGCAAACCTTTGTGTTACGGAGCCCAGGTATTGTTAGCATAATCTTATGGTCAATATGCGATTGTACTAGTTTTCTTTATTTATTATGATTTATTGATGGTGGTTTTCTGTGTATACGGCCAGTGGTCAATTTGGATTCAATTCGCGCACGTGTTCTTACCGGTTCTGTTTTTGTTTACTTGACCAACGGTGTGCAGTCATTGTCCATTTTAAGTGACCGAGAGCTGACCATCACAGTGGAAGCGTTTTTTGTGTGCTTCCCTCCCTCTTACTATGTTTACTGTTGGAAACATTTCAAAGCTGTATTTGCACTCTTTGGCCCAGGGGTTTAAGCCTAGATGACGGGTGTCCTTGGATTTAATTTCAACAATTTACTTCTGGGAATGTTTTGTTTACTTGCCACGAAGACATTTCTAATGACGATTTCATTTTCTTCGTCATGATTTCAATGAATGAGTTGTAATGTTGAAATTTCTGAGGAAGACGAATACTCCGTGCGAGTTCGCTACCGGTACTGTTTCGTCGCACGGCTGGCAGAAGGGCGTTAGCTCAATTTTCTCCCGTTGTATGATAGAGTTTTGATAGCTCTTTAATTTGGTATAACTGTACTCGCCTACAATGACGTAGTATTAAAAATAACGACGCAATCCCGCCTTGTAAAAGGGCACAATCCTTCGCTGTCAAAAACTACTTTTCAGAGTTCGCGCCCCTTAACGCACTTCTGCCAACCGCGCGATGGTTTTTATATCGCACACGCTGAAATACACAAGATGTTCATTGTCTTTAATGTTTTATTTTGCGGAATAATTGTCTTCTTTCGTCACTAGATATACATAATCATGTGTTAGCATACAGCGAGTGTTGTATGTATAAGTACTGTAATAATATCTCATGTGCAAATATCGTAATTCTGACGTATGTGTTCCTTTGTTGTTTTTTAATGCTTTTTGTTTTGGTTTGGTCGCTCCTTTTCAAAAAGTGAAATGAGACGGACGTGTTATCGGGAGAAAGAAATAAAGTGGGAGGGGGTATAAAGATAGAGCGATGGAGAAAACTAAGGGAGAATTGGAAGGAGACAGGAAGAGTGAAACAGAGAGAGGGGGGTAGAAAGAGAGAGAGAGAGAGAGAGAGGGGGATAGCGTGATGCAACAGCAATTAATGATATAGCATGATACTGGATATGCCGGCCTACATGTAAACAAGCATCCATATGTACTACACAAACTAGAAGATTAGATCGATGCCACTATTCTACATGCAAGAAAGCTTTCTATAAAATAAAATCGACTTTCACAAACGAATGGAAAGAAAGGAAGAAGTTGTCCTCATATACACTGAGAGCATGCCACAAAGGTAATTTATAACGGTAATTGATTCAAGATAAATCAATAAATAAAGTTGAGGAGGGAAAGATAATTGGCGACAGTATAGGCTATGATGGCATCCGAAGACTTGCGTCTGACCGATTATAATTATGTTAAAAGGGTATACTCTAGACTATGATTTAAACAGATTGGCCCGATTTCTGAAGTCGGGTTTAACTTAAACTCAGGTTTAAAGTTGTACTTTAAGTATGGACAGCCAATTGTTACATAAATCACTAACAGTAGGGATATAATATTTCAGCTCATTTGGCTCTCAAATCATTCATAGTCGTCTAGGAAGTATATATAGATTATTGTCTTCACCATCGATGAATCAGGAAAGAGCACAGCAAACATAAGAAACGTACAACTTAATAAAAAAAATTGATACTTTTGGCTGTCCATACTTAAACCACAACTTTAAACCTGAGTTTAACTTAAACCTGACTTCAGAATACGGGCCATTAAGTCTAATCAGACAAACAAAACACTGAATATTTTCATCAAAAGTGGACTATATATAGGAGTAAAAAAAAAGTTACGTCATATCCCCACTTATTATTTTGTATCTTATTATTATATGATATCGTATTAATTCGAATTTTCCACCAAGAATTAACAAAATAATATGGACTGACGACTTAATGCGTAAGATATTCATTACTGCAACTTATTTCCTTACACTTCGTTATAAAGGCTTACCTCGTGATTTGTTATCAGATTTTGAAGAAATTGTCAAAGTTTTGCTCGGTCAATTTTACTCTTTTTTTTGGATATAATTACTTTCAGCCCGGAAGTACCCGTTCAATTTTGTATGATGGTGAGTTTTATTCTTGCTCAATAATCGCACATTTTAATTTGTCTCATATATTGATCATCACAAATGGTGGATTCTCCATATTACATACACTATATGCCTATATTTATAAACATAAAGACCCGAGTTACAGCAATCTATTTTAAGCATGATATTGCCTAAAAATGATAACCCCCCTTTTTGTTGTTAATTACGCTCTTACTATTTTGTAAACGAGATGATTTATTGAAACAAAATATTAGAAGGTGGCGCGAAATCTACGTCGGTTTTGGCAAGAGGCCAGTACGTGTATAATAAAAAAAAGAAATTAGTACCAAACTGAAGGTGTCATTGTGTAATGCGCTCTATATACACATATACACGGGTTAAATATCCTCCAGCGAAAGTTTAACCCTGTGGATATTTGTAAACAAGCTCTTATCAAAGGGCAAAGTAATATTTACCACAATGAATGGGTTTTTGGCAAAAGGCCGAGATGTACAACAAAACGGTACTGTGATTGCTCATATAATAGATTTTTATTATTTCATATTTTAGTTCCTGTATTGTATCTTAACAATCAAAGGGGAAGCTAAATTTAGATTCAATAACATATTGAAAATAATTCAAGCGGAAATGCAAAGACAGCATTTATTGAGTAATAAGTGGGGCGAAACTTCACCCCTAGTTCGTTTTTATCAGTTTGTGCTGTTGAGGAAAGAAATTTTGATTGCGGACATGTGATATTATGGTGTTCCATATTAATCATTAGAAAAATGGTTGACTGCTCTCGAAAATGATTATCATAACATCTTGGGTATATGTCTGTTTTAATAGTCAATGTTTTTGTTTAATCGGTAATATCTTGATATTATACATAAACATAACTGTAATTTGATGACGATGCCGGTAATATCAGCGTAACTATATACAGAGGGCGCCCTGTCGCAATCTTACACAGTGCCGTTCCATCTCTTTATCATGTCTCAGTGCCATCTCTACACTGCAAAGCAGAGGTGTCAAAACTACACAAGTCGATGTGAAAGAGGAAACACACAATATTTTACACCATAAGTTCATGGTCTTAGTGTCCTTAGCCCTCTCACCTTTATGTCTGTGAATGGTATGTCAGATCCACACAATGGACGATTTCAAGTCCGATTTTGGTGTTAGTTGTTGGAAGCACGATTTTTCTAGCTCTAAAATCTACTGTGAGTTTACACAAAATGATCCAGATCCCAAAACTGTCAGCTCAACACCTAGTGATTGAATTTTCAGGACCATCTTCATTTTAATTATGTTTGGCGTTATACTCGTGTAAGAGATGACCTAACTTCAACACCATAAGGTCAACACTGAACTTGAAATCGGAAATGTGGGGCTTCGCCATGCCCTCTTATCATTGCAAGCACAGCTCGAAAGTAGGACGAAGGTTATCCCGCATATTTGGCTGCTTTCTCAACAAAATTTTATTCATTATCATCATATGTATAATTATATTCCACCCCCTTTCAAGAATAGTCTGTTCAGTATATAATGAGATGTGGTTGACAATAGAGCACAAGAGGGGGTATCAAATATCAAAGCATACGGCACAATAATGTGTAATATCTTGTATAAATCAAACGAGATCAAATCAAATTAAATTATTATTTTTCTCTCCTTTCCCCACTTCTCAATTTCGCCCCAGTTACCTTTGCCTTTTGTTACATAGCCTGGCATGCCTGGGAAGCGGCCAAGCGGGGTAATGGGGGTACTGAAACAACCCCAAATGCTAAACAGTACAATTATATTATGTAATGTAAATTTGACATGTATGCTTTTGAATTTCATTTCTTTTATATTGCATGTAGTTTTTCTTTTTAATTAATTATGTAATTGTTCACCATTGTATTATGATTGTTATGTGTTTTTGTATAAGTACAGGGCTTTCTCGAAAAGCAGTTTTTATGTAATAATAATAATAACTTAGTCTTATATAGCGCTTTTCATGAAATCATATCAAAGCGCTTTACAATGTAGAACATAAGAAATATACAAATAAAAGTGAAATTAGAGGTACGTCTTTAAGTTGGATTGAAACGAAGTGATATTTGATAAGTCGGAGGGAAGCTGGAAGAGTGTTCCAAAGACGTGGGGCAGAGCTTGAAAAGGACCTATCACCAAAAAGTTTAGTTTTGGCTTTTTTGACTGTTAAGAAATTTTGATTTGCAGAACGAATGGACCTTCTGGGAGTATATGCCTGGATTAATTCGGAGAGATATTTTGGAGCATGCTCCATGGAGAGATTTGAATGTTAGGAGTAGAATTTTGAATTGTATACGAAATCTAGTGTACTGAAGAGACTACCCTGTCTGAAGAAAACAAAAAATAATACTATTTTAACAAAATCCTCTTCATGTTGTAGTAGTGAAAACCCTGTTAATCTTTTTTATCATTGCTTGTCATTCAATTGGACTGTAACCCACCCCTTTTTTTTTGCTTGTCAAATTTTTCTTCCAGACCAGCACCTCTATTATTCAGAAATCGTTCACAGGGCCCTGTTTTGTCAATGCAGATTATTCATCAATTATTCATCATTATTTACCCCCTAGAAATATAAATGAGAAGATTCACATAGGGCCCAATCAACATACAGTAGAAATGGGTCAATATATGTAATAATTGTTTTATTTATGAACAGAAAATTCGGTTGTTGAAATCAACATTTTTGCACCAGATCAAAAGAAGTGATGGTAAAATAAAATACAAAGAAATATATCTATAAACAACAAATAAAACTAACAGAAATGGCAATTTGATAAGAGTTCATTTATAATTATGCAAAAATCATCTCGATCAGTAAACTTCATTCGATAATCTTAAATCCAACAGCTCTTCCTATAAGCAAAGGTCATATCCCACAAAGTTCATGATTATTTACTTCATTGATCAATTAAAAAATCGCAAAAAAAATTCATGAATACACTTTAACGAATCCAAATTATGAAATTTCACAAATGTATATCGTCACAGTATTTACGTGAAGTTTGCAACATTACATTCAAACATCCCGTTAAGTGAGACTTGTATGAAGAGTTTAAACAGGGGGGGGGGGATCAAGTAAGTTTTAGCAAAAATGCGATTATTAATAATAATGATAATAGGCATTTATATAGCGCAATCTATCTAGAAATATTGCGAGGCGCGTTGTTATTGTTATTATTACCCCGGCTTTAGCTCGAGCTGCCTTTCAGCGCTCATGCATTCAAGGAATTAATCCTGCCCGGTACCTATTCACCTCACCTGGGTTGAGTGCAGCACAATGCGGATAAATTTCTTGCTGAAGGAAATTACGCCATGGCTGGGATTCGAACCCACGACCCTCTGTTTCAAAGTCAGAAGACTTATCCACTTATCCACGATTCACATCTTCTAGAAAAACGAATTTCGTTCATGTACATCCCGACATAGCAGCCAATTAAACTTTTTAGTCACACTGGTGGTCATTTTTTTCTTTTTTTTACAAACATACATTATACATATATACAAATGTAGCCATAGGTCATTCAAAACATTTAAATGAAACAGAAACAAAATAAAATAGGTCAATGTGATAAACACACATTTCTCATATTCACTGTTGACGAATTTTGAAAAATAAATAAATGCATTGGCCGTTATACTGAACTCCAGTTTAATTTAGACCATAATTATGGTTTCACCCTGTGCTAAAATTATCGTAAGCTGAAAATGTATTAGGTTTACATTGTATGTTTCTTGTGGTTATTGTGCTGTTTCCCCATGGTTTAATGATGACTAAATGTACCTTTAGTTAATATTACCATAGTTACGAATGATTTGAGAGAAAGTGAGATGATAAATTGAGCCTGTAATATTAAAGAATTGTGTCACATCTGACTCGCCAGAGTTCAATCACAACTTTAGCTGGATAGATAGATATATATAGATAGGTAGATAAATGCTGGTTTATTTGATATAAGTAATACATCACGGCGTCCAAGCAGAATTGTGATGTATTCTAATATAGATTAACATCAATCAATACATTAAAATGAAATACATAACATTGAATAATAATTGATATTAATAAGCACAGAATAAATACTGTGGAATAAAAATATCAAAATATGATTCAAGTAGCGTAATTACAATGTCAATTCATTAATAATTGCAAAAATAAATAGACATCATTCTTATTCATTAATAATTACACATAACTAATAGTGAAATAGCAGAAATCGAAGTGGATTGAGTTGTATTTGAATTGAAGTGAAAATTGAGTGATAAATAGATGATTACAAATTCGTTATTAGATGCAGTAGCTTAATATTCTTTTTTTTTTTTTTGGGGGGGGTCAAATATTATGATTTTGAAAAGTAGTTAAATAACGAAAAGGGGAATAGCGATAATAATGAAGTAAGATTAACTGATAATGATTTTAGTGTGATTTTGAATTAAACCAGAGTTTAGAATATTGTCCATTGTGTTTTCAATGAAAGCTGCTCACTCATAAATCTCTTTTTTAAGTAAATGTCAAATATTTTTGCGGCCTTTGTGCATAGTTTGAAGGCAGAGAACCTTGACAAGTATTATGAAGGTGATCTTCAGAGAATATGGACAAACAATCTGGAATTCACAACTCAGATCTGCAAAACGCAATCATCATGAGAAACTCCCCCAACACTGATCTTTATTTTCTATTTATTTTAACAGCTATATGGGGACAATGGTTATAGAATTGTGTCCAGATATGATAACAACAGTATATCATGGTTATGCTAAGTTATGGATGTTGGGGAAAACATGTTTTTGCGCTTACCAAGAGTTGTGTTAACACGCAAGAGTGTCTTGTGAAAACAAGAATGATAATCGAATATACTTATTCTGTACGAAGCGTCATGAGCGTGGGAAGGCTGGGTTCAAATTTTGAGGCAACAATTGTTGTTGCTGTTGTTGGTGGTGCAACTCTCTTCTTTAAAGAGGCGAATGAAGACAGAAATTAGTGAAACTTTTCCTATTAAGGCAATACTACTTTGTATGAAATAGGTGTCTTTATTAAGTACTTTTAGGTCTTGCCTGATGTTTCATTTTGGCGTTACTATTTTAATCATATACTTTGTTTTAAAGCCTCCACAAATCCCATGCATGAATATGAAATTTTATTTGCAAAAACTTAAATTCTAGATATTTTGTTCTAAATATTGGAAAAAGTAACCCAATATGAAATTAAAATCACTATATTTGGATTTTCAACCCAACGAATTTCTTTTCGTCGCAGAGACCAGCTGAAAATCTTACAAAATCTGAAATTTGTGACGGAGACCACCATTAGGCAACTCTGCGTAAAGGTAATTCGCGCACCTTTCCTTTGTTGAACTTGGATAAACTTTGGCAACGAAGTGACGAGTTACGAGATATAATAAGATTTTTTTTTCGAGCAATAACTTTTGAAGAATAAATAATGCAAAACAATCACTTAACTTCACAATAGTGAATTTAACCTTGGATTTGCATGGATCCGTGGCGGGCCATTGTTGGTCGGATGCGTGTGAACACTATTCTGCCCAACTTTGGCAAAAGGAAGCAAGTGACACATCAGTCAAATTTGAGTTATTGTTGTTTCTGAAACACTCTTTGTATGTTGCACGTTCAGGCAAAATTTGGGGAAGAAATTATCGTTCCATGGAAAGATATTGAAGAAAATATGCTGTTACATTGCATTGACAAATGACGAACACACATTGCTCATTTACAATACTTTTGTAACTTGCTTCCTTTTGCCAAAGTATGGCAGTATTGTTTGAAAGTGTCAAAGTGACCAACTATTAATAAAATTAGTGTTGACTGAGGTCCAAATAAATGGAACGACTTGAAAATATCTGTAAATTATCCTAGCTTACAGAAAAACGAAAACTCCCTAAACGTGACAAGCATAATACATTTTATTGGTCAGATAATGTTAATTGGTATTGACACGCCTAGTTTAATATTCTCTTCCGCGCAAGAGTAATATAACAGATTATTAACCTTCTATGAATCATGAAAACTGAAACTTAATGCATCATGAAGGGCTTGAAGGCTCTTTTAATAGAGATGACAAATACAGAGATATGAACACAGAAAGATACTTTTTGTTCGATTGTCGTTATAGATTGAAGGGGAATTTAGCATTGTTATAAAATGAATATTGTTGTGTGGAGGTCTAATTGCTTTCGGATTTGTTCAGTTGTTTATATTCATACCATGTCTTGTCAATCATTGAAGAGAAATCCAGTCACTTGTAAAGAAAATAAAATTACTGCTTCCTTGTAGAGCGTTTGATCCTTTTAATCAAATTCTATCGCTGTTTATGGTGAGACGCGACGTACATGCAATAATTTTGCGATGATTTTACAACCGTTATTCACAAACACCCAGTCCTGTAATATGAATTCTCCGAATAGCAACATGTATTCATGGAGCTATGATGTATTTGAATAATACATTATACCAATACGTAAATATTAGCAAAAACAATACAAAATATAAATGATTTAATAGCAAAACGCTGGTTGCCAGAGACTGTATTTTTTAGAAACAATATATCTTAGAAACTACGATGAACTGGCTGAGGGGTTTTGAAACTCAAGGATAAATTCTTTAAGTTTGTTGTTCAGCAAGTCATCCCTTTCTCGTTTAAAATTGCGTGCAAAACGCAAGGTGAATTGAATATCGTTTTTTTTTTCATTGGTTGTGAAGCAGATTGTCGACTTAGCTGTCAGGTGGAATGTTCGTTTTGTTGTCAAGTAAATTGCTGAGATGATCTGGACAGTTTATTTGTCAACCCAACTCGACAATCTTTTTGACAACTGACTCGACAACCTGACAATTAACTTTAATATGATCACTAAACACGACAATATGTTTGAACGACGTGGTTGTCGAGCAAACTTTCTAGTTGATTGTCGAGCCGATTGTCATGTGGGTTGACGAGTAGATTGTCGTGTTGGTTGACGAGTAGATTGACGTGTTGGTTGTCAAGTAGGTTGTCGTGTTGGTTGTCAAGTAGGTTGTCGTGTTTGTTGACGAGTAGATTGACGTGTTGGTTGTCAAGTAGGTTGTCGTGTTGGTTGCCAGTAGGTTGTCGTGTTGGTTGACGAGTAGATTGTCGTGTTGGTTGTCAAGTAGATTGTCGTGTTGGTTGTCAAGTAGGTTGTCGTGTTGGTTGTCAAGTAGGTTGTCGTGTTTGTTGACGAGTAGATTGTCGTGTTGGTTGTCAAGTAGGTTGTCGTGTTGGTTGTCAAGTAGGTTGTCGTGTTGGTTGTCAAGTAGGTTGTCGTGTTTGTTGACGAGTAGATTGTCGTGTTGGTTGTCAAGTAGGTTGTCGTGTTTGTTGACGAGTAGATTGACGTGTTGGTTGTCAAGTAGGTTGTCGTGTTGGTTGCCAGTAGGTTGTCGTGTTGGTTGTCAAGTAGGTTGTCGTGTTGGTTGTCAAATAGGTTGTCGTGTTGGTTGTCAAGTAGGTTGTCGTGTTGGTTGTCAAGTAGGTTGTCGTGTTGGTTGTCAAGTAGGTTGTCGTGTTGGTTGTCAAGTAGGTTGTCGTGTTGGTTGCCAGTAGGTTGTCGTGTTGGTTGTCAAGTAGATTGTCGTGTTGGTTGTCAAGTAGGTTGTCGTGTTGGTTGCCAGTAGGTTGTCGTGTTGGTTGTCAAGTAGATTGTCGTGTTGGTTGTCAAGTAGGTTGTCGTGTTTGTTGACGAGTAGATTGTCGTGTTGGTTGTCGAGTAGATTGTCGTGTTGGTTGTCGAGTAGGTTGTCGTGTTGGTTGTCAAGTAGGTTGTCGTGTTTGTTGACGAGTAGATTGTCGTGTTGGTTGTCAAGTAGGTTGTCGTGTTTGTTGACGAGTAGATTGACGTGTTGGTTGTCAAGTAGGTTGTCGTGTTGGTTGCCAGTAGGTTGTCGTGTTGGTTGACGAGTAGATTGTCGTGTTGGTTGTCAAGTAGATTGTCGTGTTGGTTGTCAAGTAGGTTGTCGTGTTGGTTGTCAAGTAGGTTGTCGTGTTTGTTGACGAGTAGATTGTCGTGTTGGTTGTCAAGTAGGTTGTCGTGTTGGTTGTCAAGTAGGTTGTCGTGTTGGTTGCCAGTAGGTTGTCGTGTTGGTTGTCAAGTAGGTTGTCGTGTTGGTTGTCAAATAGGTTGTCGTGTTGGTTGTCAAGTAGGTTGTCGTGTTGGTTGTCAAGTAGGTTGTCGTGTTGGTTGTCAAGTAGGTTGTCGTGTTGGTTGTCAAGTAGGTTGTCGTGTTGGTTGCCAGTAGGTTGTCGTGTTGGTTGTCAAGTAGATTGTCGTGTTGGTTGTCAAGTAGGTTGTCGTGTTGGTTGCCAGTAGGTTGTCGTGTTGGTTGTCAAGTAGATTGTCGTGTTGGTTGTCAAGTAGGTTGTCGTGTTGGTTGACGAGTAGATTTTCGTGTTGGTTGTCGAGTTGGTTGTCGTGTTGGTTGTTAAGTAGGTTGTCGTGTTTGTTGACGAGTAGATTGTCGTGTTGGTTGTCGAGTAGATTGTCGTGTTGGTTGTCGAGTAGGTTGTCGTGTTGGTTGTCAAGTAGATTGTCGTGTTTGTTGACGAGTAGATTGTCGTGTTGGTTGTCAAGTAGGTTGTCGTGTTGGTTGTCAAGTAGGTTGTCGTGTTGGTTATCAAGTAGATTGTCGTGTTGGTTGTCAAGTAGGTTGTCGTATTGGTTGTCAAGTAGGTTGTCGTGTTGGTTGTCAAGTAGGTTGTCGTGTTGGTTGTCAAGTAGGTTGTCGTGTTGGTTGCCAGTAGGTTGTCGTGTTGGTTGTCAAGTAGATTGTCGTGTTGGTTGTCAAGTAGGTTGTCGTGTTGGTTGACGAGTAGATTGTCGTGTTGGTTGTCGAGTAGGTTGTCGTGTTGGTTGTCAAGTAGGTTGTCGTGTTGGTTGTCAAGTAGGTTGTCGTGTTGGTTGCCAGTAGGTTGTCGTGTTGGTTGTCAAGTAGATTGTCGTGTTGGTTGTCAAGTAGGTTGTCGTGTTGGTTGCCAGTAGGTTGTCGTGTTGGTTGTCAAGTAGATTGTCGTGTTGGTTGTCAAGTAGGTTGTCGTGTTGGTTGACGAGTAGATTGTCGTGTTGGTTGTCGAGTTGGTTGTCGTGTTGGTTGTTAAGTAGGTTGTCGTGTTTGTTGACGAGTAGATTGTCGTGTTGGTTGTCGAGTAGATTGTCGTGTTGGTTGTCGAGTAGGTTGTCGTGTTGGTTGTCAAGTAGATTGTCGTGTTTGTTGACGAGTAGATTGTCGTGTTGGTTGTCAAGTAGGTTGTCGTGTTGGTTGTCAAGTAGGTTGTCGTGTTGGTTGTCAAGTAGATTGTCGTGTTGGTTGTCAAGTAGGTTGTCGTGTTGGTTGTCAAGTAGGTTGTCGTGTTGGTTGTCAAGTAGGTTGTCGTGTTGGTTGTCAAGTAGGTTGTCGTGTTGGTTGCCAGTAGGTTGTCGTGTTGGTTGTCAAGTAGATTGTCGTGTTGGTTGTCAAGTAGGTTGTCGTGTTGGTTGATGAGTAGATTGTCGTGTTGGTTGTCGAGTAGGTTGTCGTGTTGGTTGTCAAGTAGGTTGTCGTGTTGGTTGCCAGTAGGTTGTCGTGTTGGTTGTCAAGTAGATTGTCGTGTTGGTTGTCAAGTAGGTTGTCGTGTTGGTTGCCAGTAGGTTGTCGTGTTGGTTGTCAAGTAGATTGTCGTGTTGGTTGTCAAGTAGGTTGTCGTGTTGGTTGACGAGTAGATTGTCGTGTTGGTTGTCGAGTTGGTTGTCGTGTTGGTTGTTAAGTAGGTTGTCGTGTTTGTTGACGAGTAGATTGTCGTGTTGGTTGTCGAGTAGATTGTCGTGTTGGTTGTCGAGTAGGTTGTCGTGTTGGTTGTCAAGTAGGTTGTCGTGTTTGTTGACGAGTAGATTGTCGTGTTGGTTGTCAAGTAGGTTGTCGTGTTTGTTGACGAGTAGATTGACGTGTTGGTTGTCAAGTAGGTTGTCGTGTTTGTTGACGAGTAGGTTGTCGTGTTGGTTGACGAGTAGATTGACGTGTTGGTTGTCAAGTAGGTTGTCGTGTTGGTTGTCAAGTAGGTTGTCGTGTTGGTTGTCGAGCTGATTGTCATGTTGGTTGTCAAGTAGGTTGTCGTGTTGGTTGACGAGTAGATTGTCGTGTTGGTTGTCAAGTAGGTTGTCGTGTTGGTTGTCAAGTAGGTTGTCGTGTTTGTTGACGAGTAGATTGTCGTGTTGGTTGTCAAGTAGGTTGTCGTGTTGCTTGTCAAGTAGGTTGTCGTGTTGCTTGTCAAGTAGGTTGTCGTGTTGGTTGTCAAGTAGATTGTAGATTTGGTTGTCAAGTAGATTATATTATTTGACAACCATGACGTTATCGAGGTGGTGGTCAAATCCCTGGTCAAGTCGGTTCTCTACTGCATTGTCGAGTTGATTTTTTTTTAAGTACGACGGTACGAAGGTTGTCGAGTTGGTTAACGAGTTGATTACCAGGTTGGTTGCTAGGTCGGTTTTCAAATTGTTTTCAAAATTGTTTATAGAGTTAATTTACGAGTTTGTCAAATCAGTTCTTGAGTCGATTGACGAGTTGATTTACTAGTTGGTTATTGATCTGGTTACACAGGCGATTGACGAGTTGCTTGACTAGTTGGTGTTTGATATGGTTAAAGAGGCGATTGACGAGTTGGTTACCAAATTTGTGTGGTAGTTAGTTACCAAGTTGAGACTAGTTTCTTAAGATGATTACTTGGTAGCTTTGCTTTAGTTAGTTATTTCATTGAAACCTTGATTTTGATTGAAAGTCGGACATGGTTACCATGCAGTTACCTTGATATGGAGAGTTGTCATCAATGATGAGTGTACATTTGTTTTTGAGTAAGGTGATGAGCGACGTTATTCAACCAGGTGGTGGCGGGCTGGGTCAATATATCAAATAGTTTAAGCATATTGAACTTGTATTTAGAAGTGTCTTAAGATCTTGTGTTTGCTCTTGATAAATGGAATTCGAAAAAGTCCGAGCATGTTGTCTTCATTTAGCGCCGCTGTCACAGGGTAGATTAGAGCCTACCTTGTGGCTGGGATATGCAGTGTATGTTCCACGTATCCACAGACTTTTGTAAACCTGTTAACAGACTACCAATCACACAAATAATTAGGTGTAGAAAATCTTTATTATAGTAAACAATTTTCAAGGATAACAGGTTATAAACAAAGTATAAACATATGAAGATAAATAACATATTTATACAATTCAATGACTAATGATGATGTTTAGCTATATATTTCTTTTTTTTTCTTCTCTGATTCTTGGTTTCTTGCTTGAGTGTCCTGACGATGACTATCTGACGTCAGCTCCTGTCTCTAGCTAGACTTAGACACATGTTAGACCAATGATCCCGTACTTGGTACTTGGTATGATGTTCCTCCGAAATACTCCAAGAAGAGTTAAACTGGAGGTGTGTCGGAGAGTGTGGTCTAGTTTTTGTAAATTATTGGGTCTTTAGTAAGGGCATTTTTGAAGGTTGTCGTTGATGGCTGGTCTACAGTTTCTGGTAGAAGGCCATTCCACTGGTCGATAGTTCGGATGAAGAAGGAATTGGCAAATGAGTCTGAGTTTGTGTACTGCTGTTGGAATTGTCGAGTGTGTCCTCTTCTGCCTCTTGATGGCTTGGGCTTGATGAAGTTTTCATGATCTATGTCCAGTTGGCCATTCAGGATTTTGTAGAGGCAAGTTAGGCGATGATACTTCCTTCTTTCACGGAGTGGGGCCCACTCTAAGTCCTTAAGAATGGCACTGATGCTAGTGTCACGTCCGTACGTGTTAGAGACAAATCTAGCCGCTCTGTTTTGGACTCTCTCTATACTATATATATTCTTCTTTGTGTAGGGGTCCCATGATGCAACAGCGTACTCAAGGTGGGGTCTAACGAGGGAAGTGTATAGCTTTTCTTTGATGGAGGGGGCACAATGGTAGAAATTTCTCTTAATGAAGTTCAGCACCCATGTTGATTTTGTCGTAGCATGTTGTGTTTGTTTGTTCCAGCGAAGGTTGCGCTGGAGCTGGATTCCCAAGTACTGGACGTTCTCTTTTTCTTCCAGTCTAATTCCCAACATTGTGTATTTTGTAGGGTCAGGCTTCCTCTTCCGAGTGATTCTCATGGCATTACATTTCGATGGATTAAACTTAATCCCCCAAGCTTGGGACCAGTCAACCATCTTATTCAAGTCTATTTGTAATTGCTGCTCATCGCCAGGCGACTTGATGGTATTATACACAAGGCAGTCATCTGCAAATAGACGAGTTGTACTGGAGACGTTTTCATGGATATCGTTGATAAACATCAAGAAAAGATGGGGGCCGAGAACGGTCCCTTGCGGGGCTCCGCTCAGGACAGGTGTCCATTCAGAAGGGATACCATTGATGACCACCCTCTGAAAGCGATTCATCAAGAAGGAGGCTATCCAGTCCTTGGATTTATTTCTGATTCCATAATATTTTAACTTGAGAAGAAGTCGATGGTGTGGCATTACATCAAAGGCTTTTGAGAAGTCAAGTACTCCCACATCGATAGATTGTTTATTGTCAATGCTCTGAAGCAAGTTGTGTGTGGTCAGGATAAGTTGTGTTTCACATGATCTACCTTTGCGGAATGCATGTTGATTGTCTGCAATGATGTTGAACTTACTCAAATGACTCATCACCTGACCATCTACTATTTGTTCGAGATTTTGCAGCATGTGCATGTCAAGGACACAGGTCTATAGTTAGCGGGATCAGTGGTAGCTCCTTTCTTGAAGATGGGGCATATATTTGCTCTTCTCCAATCAATTAAGAGGCAGAGAACCAGTATCCAAGGATTGTTGAAAGATGAATGTCAATATAGGTGCCAGCTCGTGGGCTGTTAATTTCAAAGTCTGGTTCTTTATCTCATATGGCCCTATTGCCTTGGAGACCTTGATGGAGGTAAGAAGTTTCTCTACACCTTCGTTTTTAATTTGAATTTCCGGCATGTCTGGATATGGACTGTTTGGCAGAGTTGGCATAGAGTCTCGGGCTGTGTTTTTTCTTGTAAATATGCTGTGAAATTGATTTGCAAGAGCTTCAGCTTTGTCAGCGTCACTGGTGAACAACTTGCCGTTAACCTTTAGGGGTTGGACTCCCATGTTGTCTGTGCGTCTTGATTTAATATAACGCCAGAAGATTTTCGGGTCCTCGGTCTCGACTATTGACTGTATATAGGATCTATGTGCCTTGCGGAGGGTTCTGTCCACTTGTTTGTGAATACAACAGAATGCTACCCAATCAACTCTGGAACCACTTCTCTTTGCTCTTAAGTAGGCCTTTTCCTTCTTACTGCAGAGACGTTTCAGCTTTGAGTTGAACCACGGTGCAGATGGTTTACCTTTCACACGCATATCTGGGACTAATTCAGCTACAAGAGAGTTCAAAGAGTCTTTAAACCATGTCCAGTTTTCCTGTACAGTGCTTGTTTCTGGTTTACGGGCGAAGAAATCACTCAGCCCAGACGATCTTGCTTTAAACTCATTCTCGTTGACCTTGCTCCACAGGGGAATATTTCGAGGTGGTTTTGTGTAAACCATTGCTTTGGTGGAGATAGAGCTCAAAATGACACAATGATCACTTATACCTGCATGAGGTCTAACATTCTGCATCAGTGAAGGGTGAGTAGTGAGCAACAGATCCAGAGTATTTTCAGTCCCGTTATTATCTGTCCTTGTTGGAAAGTTCACTTTCTGAGTTAGAAAATTATCATTAAGAGTTTGAAGCAATGAAGTCTGAAGTTCCCCTCTGGGTGTCATGTCTTTCAAGAAAACAATGAATGCATGATTATACATCACAGCTGGAAAATATTTTGAACAAACATGCTTAATAGATGTTGAAGTTGCTGGCCATCCTAGTTGCGATTGATCAGATCAATCGCAACTCTTTCTAAGACGGGCCCCTGGTTGTCCTTAACAAAATCTTATCGTATTCACCGAGAGCTGAATATAGTATTCAGATGAAAACTCGTAACATTTTTGTGCGGTATCTCTAAATACTATTGGCTAATGCCTGTCCCTTGAATTTCATTGTTAAATAAGTTTTACTACCACTTCCAGGAGTGAGAAACAAAACTCTCATTTCTTCTTGGAAATGTTCTGACGTTTGTTTGGGTCTAACTTTACAATTCTACCCCATTCATGCCGGTTTGATGTAAAGGCTTCCTTTTCAGTGATATTCCTAAGAAATCTGACTGGCCGGTAATATGACGTTTGACCATGGTTATAAGTACTTTGAAACTTTCACCGGAATTTCTTTTTTTTCTTCTTATGAATTTTCAATTCATACCCAGGAATGTTTCATTTCTACATTATATTGTATAGAACTTACATTGATGATACATATCAGAATAACCAATATATAATGGAAATTAAAAAGAAAACAGAAATTTCTCTTAAACTGCAATGACATACATTTGCAAAAATATTTCATGTAGCATTCAATATGAATATTTCATCTCATTACATACAAAATATACAATAATTAAACAAAAATTAATGTTCATGTCAATAAATCTGGCGACCCCAACTCAAGCTCTGCTTTCCGGGTTTTCGCCTCCTTCAAAATTGTGTCGAAATATATACTGTATTCGTTACTATGTCAAATATTATTTTGTATTTGTTTGAAGGAAATAAATGTGATTTTTCAATCAATCAAAAATCGCTGCCTTTTACATGAGGTACTCGTGGTATATTCGTTGAGGCTTCTCACTGGATACTGAATCATCTTGTGGAAAGAAACAATGCCCAATATGGTATTCGTGAACAAGGGGTGGACTGGAAGACGGTGCCGATGAGAGCGACGATGCTGAATGTGATTCTGGTGAAGGGGGAGTTAAAGAATTGTGAGTTGCGTAAGCATAATCTTGGGAAACTGTCTGGTATTGATGCAATTGTGAATCAATGCCTTCACAAGGAATATCTTCGTATTGGGGGGCTTCGTTTAGGAAATCCATCGGATCCACGTTCGGACCATCCTGAAAATCACTTGGATTCCTCCCCTCGAAAACAGGATAGGCATATTCACCCACGACGCCTACTGGCTCAAGAGAAACGCCTCTCTGGTCTCTAGTAGATTTCGGTGTTAGGTAACCGTCATCCACTTGGCGTTGCCGTTTTGTTCTGAATATTTTGGTCTTTGTGCATTCTCTTGGCTTCCTTGAACTACCGTGTCTGGTTAATCCACTGACAGCCATCCATAGGAAGAATATCAGCGCAGTGGAACCACAGATTATGACGAATATTACTAATATCCGAGAGTTTCCTGGAAAGAGCCTTGGCCTTGCTTCTGAAGGTATTGTTGGATTAGTAGATGACTGGTGTGTGGAATGACTGCCGATAGAGCTGTTGCTGATTGAAATCTCTTCAAATGTGATCAAAGTTCTAGTCGACACGATTGAGGTGGGCGCTGATGTGGAGTCGACCTTTGAAAACAGATGCGTGAAAGTGTCCCACACCCTTGCAATGGTGGCACCTATTAAAACTTCGCACATTACAACACTGAATGATCTTCCAAGTTGGTAGTAAGAATTCGTCTCTTCGTCGAAGGTCATGTTTCCCAATACTCGCTGACCATCGACGTACCATGAGAAAGTTGGCTGATACCCTGTCGTATTCACGGCGCATTTCAGGGTGGTTCCATCTCCTCCTGGTCCAGAGTGTAGTATAAGTGTCGCCTCGAATTCAGTGCCATCCACCAAACCTGACACTAACTGGCGGTTATTTGCAGGAGAGACTGAAGACAAGTTATGGAAAGTCAGCGTTGCATTGGCTTCACCGGTGATGTCGGGGGAGCACTGGATTTCACAAGTAATTATAACCTCACCATTCGAAGGAATCTGAGTAGTTGTGTCAACACCCACAAAGAGAGTCCCATTATCGCCATTTGCATGACAACCAGCTATCATGGGCTTACAGGTCCACAGGAAGGTACAGGCCTGGCGCGACAGCCCTCTCACATCGCACCAAAATTCGGCTTGATTGACCAGACCTACGCTGATGCTGGTAGATTCTGGGACGATCCTCGGTGATTGCACAACCTTGATAAGCCCAACGATGCATGGCTCGACCTCAGCTGCAGTCGCGCGGTATGACAAGGCTTGGCAATAAAGAATCAATCCGTTTAATCGAGGATCCCATCTTAGAGATGAATTGATGTATCGATGTTCACCTGAAGAAAAACAAATAACAGAAAACATAATTAATATCAAAACAAGAATCAATTTACATATCTTACATCATCAAGATACGTTCATTATTTGATAACATGGATAACATACAAAGGGGAGTACCCCAGGATGAATATACAAACAATTTGGTTAATTCAGCAAACAAAATAATGAAAAAAAATCACTACTATGCCATCGTGAAAATATTAAGAAAGACGAACAAACAACCAGGCTATTTATCTGTTTAGGGTGAAGAGAAAGGTTGTCTTACTGGTATCATGACGATAGGGAACAATCAAATCATCAAGATGAGGGTTTGATGATTTCAGCTCTGGAAAAGACTTCCATCTCAGCTCAACTATGGGTTCGCGTGATACCTGACATGAAATATTCACAGACGGGCCCGTCGGGAATAGGTGAATGATCTTCCCTCGACCACTGGAGTTAGTGCATTCTAAGTTACTCTTAGAGATTATTTGAGAAACGGAAGAACTTTCAAAGGCAACAAGGGCTCCACCTCGACCAAGGGAGTGAACCTCACAAACGTATAGACTCGCGACGAAATTTGAAAGACTAATGGAAGAATTAAGTGTCTTCAAGAAGACGTCCCGGTGGACAGTTTCGTTGCCTTGGAAGTGTTGGGCATGACTCCACTCTACCGTGTATTTATCAGCATCAATATTGCTCACTATGCAGTGCACAGTCAACTTTTCTCCTTCGATTTCTGGTGTAACTGCAATGACTGGTCCAGCGTCATATGAAATGATTAATTGGAAAGAGCTTACGAGCACGATGATCTGCAAGAGTTTCTTGACCAGACCCATTATATTAAACACAACTCCTTGATTCTCCAGGAAGAAATCAGTATGGTGTTTCGTCGTTACATGTGTTTGTACGTTGGCCAAGTCATATAACTGCTACAAAATAAATTGAAATCTTAATAGGAGTACATCATATAAGTTACAGGGTCTTACAACCTTCAGTTGGTTTGATGAACCCTTTTAAAACTGTTATGGATTGAATGAGAACAGATCTCAAACAAATGGAAAGTTGTGATAGATTAAGAAATGAACGTCATCAAAACTTGCACACCACATAAGTGATTTATAAGTGCCTGACTGATATAAACATGAAGAGCAGCAAACTTTATCAAGAACATCCTTTCATATAACGAAAGTAATGTGACAACAATGCATCACAATCAGCCTTGATGTCAGGCAAAAAAAACCTCTCACATCAAGAAAAGAGAAAGCAACTCGTTCTTGTGGCACAATTACATGTACCTCCGTCATGAATAACACAATGACATGTTTATATTTTGTATTTGATTTGATTGATTTCCATTTAATTAGGCCTATATGAGTGTGATTAAAATGGTAAATGTTACTGCGGAAGTAAGTCACTATTTATTTAATTTCGACTAAAAAACAAACAGCTCATGTGGCAGATACCCGACCGATGAAACAAAGATAGTTGAACAAAATACATGTATAAACATTAGAGTATCGTAAAATGCCAAAAGAATAAATCGACTTGTAGGCCTAGTTATACACGATGAATATTATAATTGAAAATGGAAAACAAATAAATGGAAATAGTGGTCCCAGGGGTCCGGATGTATGGCACGAAGAAAGAGAATGACGTATAATAGAAATAAATGTCTGGTCCAACATGTTCTCCGATCACAGAAAATAGTGGACTCAATGATAAGTCTTGAATTCATCATGTAATACATGTAATAAGGCTAGCTAGACGCACATGTTACATTTACATTTTCCCCCATTCGTGTTGGCGTTTTGGCAGGGGAGGGGGTGATAGTATAGCCCTGTCCCAGTCACATAATATTGAGCCTCCTGACTGTCTGATCTTGACAAATATGTTCATTTTTCTGGGATCATCCTTCAACTTACCATCATCGTCACGAATAAAACCAAATAAATCTCTGACATTGTCATTTGTTCTGTGCAGGGCTTTCCATCTGAGCACGACGATCGGTTTTCGAGGAATCTTACATGAAATATCAACGTGGGGGCCATCTTGGAACAAGTGGATGACTCTACCTGCACGACCAGACTTGGTGCATTCCAATCTTCTGCCATATGTCTTTGGAGAAACCAAAGATTGTTTGAAGGTAACTATGTTGCCGCCTCGGCCCAGAGAGTGCGCCTCACAAACGTACAAACTGATGACGAACCTCGGGCCTGGTTCGGACAGAATCAATGAGGACGTGAGTGTCCCTGACACTATGTCCCTGTAGGCAGTTCTGTTGCTCTGTAAAGTTTCCTGGCCTCCTTGAAAAGAGTGGCTCCATTCGATCTTGTACTCGGTAGGGTCAGCATCGTCGAGCGTACACTGGAGGGTTACTGGAGCTTGCCCGTCTGAGATAGTGGCTTGTTCTGGCGTTGCGTCCATGCTGATTGATCCAGAGCCATTGCATGACATGGCAAGTGTCGACATTACCAATACGAAGGTGAGGGAGATACGTCTGGCTAGGTCACCTCTGATCAACATGCTGCACATTCAATAAAGGCAAAGGATACATGAAAAATAACATACCATCGAATTTGTTTCCGTGTTTATTACTTCCAAAGAATTAAAGAATTTAAATGTCTAGAAAAGACTAAACGAGAGAAAAAAATGGTTTCGTTAGGTCTCATGTTAAGGGGGTCTATAACCGGCTATCAAGGGGCGGTCTAGGATGATCAGAAGGAGGGGGGGGGGGCTGGAATTGTTCACCCTAAACGATTTGAAATTTCCCTCCAAATTTTGTAGATGCTGTTTGTTAGAATGGTCTCAATAAGGGACACAGATCACAATCAGTCCTCTGAAAGTGTTGGGGGGGTGGGCAAATGTTATTTTTGTCTTCGGCCAGGGAGAGGGGGGGGGGGCATTCACTCGGTCTGCCTTTCATTGTCAGTAGCTGGTAGCTAAAGCACTGACAGTATTTAGAGATGTGATTACAACAAAATTTATTACATATTCGATCAACTGAGACTATCGAAACTGATCCTGAATTCAAAAGTCCTTTTGTGATTTCAAGCCCCTTTTCAAAATATCACTTATGAAAGTGGAAGCGATTTAGGGATTTCATATACCACTCATCCTGCGCAGAGTTATGTATTTTCTAGCTTTCAAGGAAGTTTTTTAAATTTTCAACTCCCAACAAGTAAAATGAAGGTTGTGAATAAATCTCGCCACTTCAAATGAACAATACATGGAAGTGCATTGTTGCTGGTGGCGAAAATATAAAAAAGGAGGGGGGGAGGAGGAAAATATAGCAAAATAATAGATATAGAGGATTTTGAGACCTCCCCTCCCAAAGGTTGATGAAAACATAGAACTGGTCTTTAGAATCTTTAATCAAAATGCATTTCAAGGCTCAATCGCTTTGCTCCATCGCATTATTCCTTTGACATGTTTAAGAATCTCATAATATTGTGCCCTACTTTACTTTTTCAATGTTCTTCGGGCATGGGGTCGGGTTCCAGATTTTGCAGCATTTTGAAAGCTATGAGAATTGTAATTGATTAGGCGTAGAAAAACCCACAAGGGGGGTAATCAAAATCCTAATGTTTACCAGAAATTAAGCTTTTTAGGGTTTGAAATATCACTAATTTTCTGGAACTCGAACCAATATTAAAACTTGATAAAACAGAAAACGAATTCGTAATGTCAAGTACTTTTTTGAAATAATCTTTATCATTAAATTTCAGTGTATATCTTCATTTATAAAGATTCATGGCATGGGGGAAATGCAAATGAAATTGTCAAGTATTTTTTATCAATAATCTTTATCATTAAATTGCACTGTATATTTTCATTAATTAAAAATTCATGGCGTGGGGGAAATGCAATTTTTTTTTAGATTAAGATTTGAATTGAAATTTTCATGCTCGGTCGCTTTGTCCCTTGCTTATATACCGCAAAGTAGATACGTTAGTGCAGTCGAAAAGGGGGAGGGGGTGGTGGCCCCAAGACCCCTCTATTTACATACGCCAGTTCAACATAATATATGCGCACACGGCAAAATGTTGCAGTATAAAAATATGTGAAAGCCTGTTTTCATATGAAAAAACAATACTCAGAGGCGATTCATAAATCTGTTCGTGAAGTATGACGTTGCGAACGGCTCGGGAAGACATATCATGTATATGCAGCAGATTATTTGTCATCTCGAGTCGAAATATGCCGAATTTGGTGAACATTATCCCTTATAAAAAAAATTACATATTTAAGGATATAATGTTAATTTGTTTAAAGGTTTGGAAAAACTGTGAGATTCAGAGTGTCTTCATATTCCAGCACATTGCAAAGTCAGTCGTCAAATTTTAACTGTTTTATTTTCATTCGTGTTTTCTTTTCAGGCAAAAAGAAACCAAACACGATGGGAAATCGTTGTTACTGTACAAGGTTTCGAACTGCGCCCACGGTTTCAAAAGCTCTTCAGCAAAACAACGCTGTGACATTTGATCAATACAAGCTTGCTTCAGTCACATCGACAGGACCGAAACCAGACCGACAAATTCTATAACTATGTTTCGCATGGGATATCATCGGTCGGTTTGGGATCGGGTACGGAGATGTGACTGAACTTACGTGTGACTCACCGCAAATGAATAGAACGATTTGCTTGACAGAAAAATCAATAGTGAAATCGAGAATCGTTTTAAGCAATGAAGGTGACTTTGAGCGCGCAGTCCAAGTTTATTTCAAGGAGGTCAAAGTTTTATTTTTGCTCTGTCATTTGACTTGTGTATTTTACTTTTTATTTGAAAACCAAATGCATGCTTTTGAATGGGATACGAAAAGAGGACCATAGCTTTATTGTTATTTATTATATTTATTTATCTATTTTCAGATTTATTTGATCAGGTTGGTCTCATCAGTTACACAAACTGCTGTCCTTGAGGGCTCTGAGATAAAAGTAAATATGAACAACATTTACAAAGAATACATCAATCAAAATGGCAAATATTATACTAAAAAAAGAGATACATATAACAAACACTAGGTTACTAGTCTCGCACTGTCGTAAGATGACTGTATTTTGATAGATGAGCGTTTGTCCAGGGGCGTTTGTTCACTTTTTGATGTATCATGTTCTGTGCATCCTTACAAAAAAAAATCCAATTTATTTCCTTATCTGCAGGACCTTAGATCATAGTCATAGATCGTGTAGAAGATCGCCATCCACCTCAACGGAGTGTTGTGTTTGACAAATCTTGGGCTGATTACGACAAACGCGGATATATTGGGGGGGGGGGGGGGGTGCCGATAAGGCCTTGCCCTAAAAAAAAAAAAAATATTTTAAAAGTGAAAGAGGATGAGCCCCCCCCCCAAAAAAAAAAAGGCGAAGGGGGGTTAAAACGGAAGTAGTCCGGGATCGAAATGGCAGCTGCGCAAAAAAAGGAAAATGGGTATGATAGAGAAAAAGAAAAAAAAAGAGAGGAAGGGATAAAGAAAATGATTAATAAATACATACATATCTGTATAATGATAATGATAATATAACATTAATAAAATATTCAATCATTTACCTAGGTCAACTGAATAGTGGCAAAATCCATGATTTTTAAATAGAGGGTGCATGATGACAATTATGGCTGATTCTCAACATTTAGGGGGGGGTCCCTTGAGCCCCCGTTTGGACCCGTCGGAGGTTAATGATTAAATAAGTTAAACATTCATTTCTTCCAAATTTACAGAAAAGAGATAACAAAATCTACGAAATCATTCTTTTTAATGAAATTGAGAGTTCAGTGGTGCCTTTAATTTCATTCGCATTCGCACCGAACTTGGCGGTTACGTAATGCGCAGGGGCGATACGAGCGCACAATGGCGGGAAAATCTGAATCACTCTTTCAGAATAATAGAGGCAGCGCGTGAACGAGTTCACTCTCACAGGGTAGAAAGCAAGGAATGTAGAAAACAACTCTGAGCTTTGAAAGGTCTAGAACGACAAACGACAATCAGTGAACACGGTGAAGTCTTGATTGAATGTGAACAACATTTGAAAATGGAAGAAAACCTACAGAAATTCAAATAGTCTTGTCAAAACCGTTCAATTTGTATATTTATCGAACGTTTGACGCCTGTATTTGTATATACAATTCGGGATACAATTTCAGCATGCAAGACAAAACAACAAGTGGACGATGTAGGTAAGAGAAGTAATGTGAATTTCTGATTTTATCAGTGATTATGAAGCGAAATGAGTGTCGATCAAAACCGAAAAACCTTGTTCATTGAATGAGTGTAGCGGTCGACTATTCTAAAACATGTTTCTGGAAAGTAAAATGAATTTGCTTACTTCATATTTTGCCTTTATGTTTTATTTTTATTTCCAGTACTTTTCCAATTTGCATAGACCTCTAAATCAATGTGAACTAAGTAAATTGAGCCCTAATTATCAATAATTTCTTTCATGCCTTTGAAAGATTAATGTCCCATATACTAGAGAAATAAATCTAAAAAGGATATAGGGGATGGAGGTGACTCAATCTAATTTAGAATGTGCCCTCTAAATACCAAACGATTTCCCTTTCAGTAACGTAATGAGCCCTCCCCCCCAAAAAAAAATGAGGGGGCCAGACGTGCATATGGAACAAAATTTCTGTAAAGCTGCAAGCGAACAAAACTGTTGACCTTTTCAATTAAAAAATATAATTTTGTGAAAGATTTTGACATACTTTTTAAAATCTTTTAATTCAATACACAAAAGATTTGGTGATAGATTTTGACATAGTAGGAAAATGATATAATATTTCACCCTTTCCCCTTTCATTTTCTCTTATTTTTCTTGATCGTGAAACTTTTTAAAGGGCCATGTCCCCGAAGCCGCCCCCATCTATACGCCAGTGATCCCTTTGAAACTTGCAGAGGCCATGTGGATCCTCCTATAGTCTCCAACTATGACGGTGAGCCGAGTCTAGATGCAACAAAATACTCTCGAAAAACTAAACTAAAAAGTTCTTTATAATATCACAAAAAAACTAATTTATTTTCATTTATAATCCTTGATTCATCACAATCTTTGGGATTATCATTTTTATCCACCAGAGCTCACCAAAACTGTATTTTAACATTATTTGTGATGTCCTCTATTGGTGGAAGTTAAAAAATATATAAACCACAAACTTCCTTTTTTATTAGAAAAAAAATGTAAATCTAAATCTAATTTAGTTTTTGGCCAAGACATAATCATGATAAATACCTAATTACTTTGCCTAAATATAGGTATTTATCAACTAGATCAAGAGAAAATATATCAAACATTGGTATTCTTATTTCAGCAGACGTGGATTAATGACAAGAGCTAACAGAGTGAAAAAACTTGTACAATGGATGTGGATGTGTCCAAGAACATAATACTAATAAAAATAAATAAATGAAAAATTTTCACCCTCCACTCATATATGGCTTACCGGGACGGCCGGCTGCAATGTGGGGGCAGCAGGGTGACCAGCCCCCTGTTATAAAAAAGTGGAAGGGAGAAAATGGGACGAGAGAGAGAGAGAGAAGGAAAGAAAAGGGAAAGAAGTGTATAAAAATACAGGTCTGGGCTGTGTAAAATACTGCTAAATATTCGATTGAAAAATAAAATAACATCACCTTTATAACATGAGGTAGCCCCCTCACACAGTCAAAATATCCCGTTGCTGCCCTTGGCTAAATGAGTATATTCAGGAGCTTAGGATGCGCGTGATGACAAGCATATAATATTTGGAAGCTGTGCACCGCAATATTTATTATCTATTATTTCTTGTCAACATATTTCTTTTTTTTCTTTTCGAAAACCTTTTTAAAACTAATTTTGCTTGTAATTTTGTTTCCAAACCAGCACCCCTTATTAAAAAAATCGTTCCCAGTGCCCTCTAATGATGATGATAAAGCTTCACCGTAATTGATTGATTGATAACGAATTTATTTCATTCCAAAATTTCAACAAGGTTACAAAGTAAAGCAAAATATAATATAACATTATGAAATGAAATAGAAACCTTCTGAAAAGCAAAGCTTGTTATTGAAGGTTTCCTTCAATAAATAAGACAAATTAATGCAAAAATACAAAGTCATATCTTTCTTGTAGAAGTTCAAAATATAGTAATAATTTTCTTCATAGGATTTCATTATAATGGTTTTATTATTATTTTTTTTTTGGGGGGGGGGGGGCTGCGAAAGACGAATGCCCAAAGCTGAGGTAAGAATCCACGGTGACCCTAAAAGTATAGTAATTTTTTTTTTAAGTGACTTATCAAGACATGACGCTATATATCATGGCAATCAGTAGAGTTGTAGCCCCTTGTAGAATGACCAAAAGAGTATCTGTAGTAGAACTAGCTATAGAAGCAACTAAACAGCGATCGTAGTGTATACAACGTACAGATGGGGGGGGGGGGGTGGGGAAGGGGAGGGGCTCTTTCCCTCCCAAAATTTCCACAACAAAGAAAAAAAAGGAGGAAAGAAAATAAAAGGAAAGAGAGAAGGGTGAAATATTTTTTTTTTCAGAATATCATGTCAAAATCTATCACAAATTTGGATTTTTGTGATAAAAATCAAAAATTTTGCTCGCTCGCTCGCGACTTTTATAGTTTTTTACGTGAGACGCCATATCTAGCCCCCCTCAATATTTTTGGCTCATTGCGTCACTCTAAAAATACATGTGTAATTTGAAAGGGTTCACTGACTTCAAAGATTATAGGATTTTATTAAGTTTCTCCTTTTCTTGTTCTCAACATCATGTTCTCATAAGAGATCGCGTTTTTAAAATACAAATTTCCACCATTTTAACGACACTTGTTAGCAACAGTTTGCAGGAATGAGATTAGAGTTGGGCAATCATGCCACTGCATGCCGGAGCACAGCAATTAATTTCAACATGTCCATTCTCCTAAAATTGCGAATGTACAAGAGTCTGGAAGAGAGTCACTAATGCGAGGCACGTATTACGATAATGCAAAATTGTAGTTTACCCCCTTATCAGCCCCAATTTTTTTTTTTAAGTGATTTTTTTTTATTGATTTCATCTCAGTGTCGGCTGTAAAATGGCAAGACCTACACATCTAGACCATTTATTATCTACCAAGTCACTAGTGAATCCATCGAGCCCATGATGGGAGCAAGACAAATTCGATGATGACGACGACTTCGACGTCGAGCGCCGTGAGAGATTATGGACTCATGACTGACGGAATTCTTATACCAGAGTCACGATGAGACGTGAGCAGGGCTTCGTTGCATAAAAACTACTGTTATGGTAACATTGTCAGTATGTGGTAACTAATAATGTCCTGGTACACTGTAAAAACACCGGTGTTGATTAAACACCAGCCCGGAATCTATATAAGTCCACACCAGAGAAGTGTTAGACAACACCAGTTTCGTTTTGGTCTAACACCAGATATGTGTTTATATATACAACATCAATTAGTATTAAAACAGCATCGGTTTGATTCCAAACTGGTGTTGTTTCAATACTTGTCTGGTGTGGACATATATAGATTCCGGAGTTTTTGCAGTGTATATGGTTGAGGGATGAGGGTGGATACCCCACCCCCCCCACAAGGGAATCTTTTTTAAAGGGGAATCCAACCTTAATGTAAAACGAATATTGACAAACAGTTAGGTGACATCCAGTTTTAAAAATATCCGACAAAGGAAAGTTATGGATTAAGGAAATGTAATAACTTTTACGGAGACTTCAAATTGGCCGCATTGATGGTGTTATTGTGATTAAGGGCAAGGTCTACCTTTCCATTTACTCCAATGATAATATGGCTAAACTACATGTTTTTCAAAAGTTTTGCTTCAAATTTTCTTTTTCTTTCATGAGGTCATAAAACACTAAGTTATCTGTGTTATATTTTGAGTACTGCTTCAGTGGAATATAGGTACTGAGGAAAAATTCACAATTAAATCCCTGATAATTAAGTACACCGAATATTGGAAAGTTTTCTCTAACACCCGTCATAATTTACTTACCGAATTGCCGTTTTTTTTTAATCTTAATGATTTTATTCTTAAAACAGACGAAACTTTCTTTGTCGGATTTCTTCTAAACTTTTACCATTGTGTTTAACTTAGTTACTCCTTCCTCATAAGCCACACCGTATTTTGACCAAGGTTGGATTCCCCTTTAAGTTTAGCAATTGCCATTTTCAAGATAAGTGCCTATAGTATTGATCGAATTCCCTAGAATGTAGGTTCGATTTTAATATTTAAACAATTCGAATCTTCACATGATATATATTGATTTTTTTTTTGTTCACTACTACTATAGCGAAGTTTTCGAAATTCTAGTGCACAGTATGAAAAGGGCGATCCTCTTATTTCTTATTTTTGTATCATTTTTTTTGCCTGAAAACACCATCGATGGTATAAAGAGATCTCGATTTTTGATCAGCTGCTGAGCCCTGTTACCATGGTAGTTTAGCAAAGTTATATTACAACAGACTCAGTCATTAAGGTATACCCATAGGAAATAAACACAATTTCAGCAATGTCTGTAATAATCACAATTATTTTTCTTTTTAACAATTTTACCCTCTTGTAGAGTGGTGCAATTGTCAGTCATACTATATAGAATTTTATTACCTCAAAATGCTTTTCGAATTATTGGCGATTTTAATTATCGTCAACACACATATATTCAATACCATTTTTAGGGTTGGTTTTATATACAGTTGAGGCCATAAGTTTACACACACCCAGGAAATTCAAATAAAAGTTGACACTTGCCAAACACTGTATATCTTACAAAATATTTGTGCTATTACGACGAATTTGTATCAAACAAATGAGTATGTCATGCCCCTTCATCACATTGTTTTGTCATCCATGTCATCAGGAGCTGAAAAATATTAAGGTGTCATTTTCCCCCCAAATTATTCATATTTTAGACAAATTAATGAAATTAAAAATAAAAACTTGACAAAAACATTTCATAAATGTGCTAGTAACTTTTCAACACAAACATTTGAGATTACATTTTTTTGTTCAGTGTTGACATAACATAATAGTAAATGTAATATAAATCATAAATTTGACATCTATATATTTCTATGAAACGATGTTGAAAATATAATAACAAATAATAGAATACATTTGGCACAAATATCAATCATGTGAAAGAGCTTAATACGCTCATTCATTTGATACCAAATTCGTCATGGTAGTATTTATATTTCTGAAGATATAGTAAATTTTACGATGTTTGGCAAGCTAACAAGTTTCACTGAATTCCATGGGTGTATGTTAACTTTTGGCCTCAACTGTATATATATATATATTTATACATACGTATAACTAATAATTAATAATATATATGTAACTAATTCTTGCAGTGCTTATAAAAACATGAATTTCCCTCTGCGTTATATTAAGTAAATAAGAAAGTGTAATGATATCCCGCCAGCCCTCCCCCCAAATTAAATAACAATAAAAATAATAATAAAAAAATCTACCACTTTCACAGAAATCGTGTTACGCTTGCGAAAAAAACTTGTTTTTACGGCCCTCAAATTTGGAATTCCCTGTCTAGTGACGTTAAAGAAGTAAGACACATTTTCACTCTAAAATATGAAATTTGAAAAAGGCTAGTTTCATTATATAACAATTGAGTTATATAGCTTACATTTCCTAGTAAAAGAGCTAATATTTTAGTTTTTATAGTATTCATACTCTTTTCTATATAATATTTATAAAAAAAAATATAGATCGCAAATTTTCCCATCCCTAATCCCCCTCCATCCTCCATATTCTATGTATTGATATTATAATTGTGTCTAATGATTTTTTCTTTTTTTCTCTTAGATTAGGATCTAACTATTCACAAGCTCTGATTTCTGGTGACCTCTTATTTAACTTTCCCATGTTTGCTAACATTTCATGCCTTTGAAGAGCCTTACGAGAGGAAGCGCGGATGTCTCAGAGTATTCAGAGAAATAAAAAGGCACAGGTAAAAACAATGAGAAAAGCGCAACAAAATATAAAAAAGGGTTATCATGATGAAACACGAGAAGAATAAGGATTCCTTTCCTGGCCATCATTTCTTGACTCGCATCAGACTGAACGCATCGGAAACCATGGCAACTCAAATTTGAAGGATTTTTTTTGTTGTTACTCAATTATGAAAAGCAAAATTGTATCATTATTAACCACTCATTATTCCTTCTTCATGGAATGTGCATTAATACTGAATATTGGGAAAAGGGGGAAGTGAAATTGAATTTTTTAAAATCTGAAATCTCAATTTCTTTGGAATATGCAGTGTCCTTTGTATGTTGTCCAGATGACTTAGTGTCTGCTTGGAGTTAAAATGTTCAAAAAACTTAAAATGTTCAGTAAACTATGAAATCAACATCGATTCTCAAATTTGTTAATATTCTTAACTCTTTAATATGACGGGGTTCAATGTTATTCCAAATACATTCAATCCATTATGCAAATGTGAATGCAACATACATTTGTGGACTTTCAAACTCAATCAGTCCTCGGTACAATAAGGAGTTCACTACTTGAAAGAACCTATTTCGCAACATTAATTTTTATCTTTTTATTTGGCTGCATACTTATCAGGACTGCGCATCCCATGAAATATTATCATCAATGGAAAATAATCAATACGAAATGTATTACCCCTAACCCAGTTGCAGAACTTTTGTGAGGGATTAATCATGATCCATATAACCCAAATCATTTAGTTCCGATTGCCTTTTCCATAATGTATCGAATTGATGATGTGGAATAGGTTCATCGTGGTGAAGGATTGAGTAGAAGAAATAACCAGTTGTCTCACGATGTATCAAACATCGCTTTCCTACTGAGTCGATACATCGTGAGACAACTGGTTATTTCTACTACTCAATGTATCGAATTGTTTATTTACAAGGACGGTCTTGACGGAGATGAAATTTGACGACGTATATACATAGGTGCACTGCAGTCGAAAATCTGCAAAGATCTGCTAAATGAACTTGGTCTTGCCTTGTACACTGAGTTTCCTTGAATATAATATTTCTGCTGGAAAGAACATAGTGTCCCACAGTGAGTTCCACGGTGTGTTCACATTGGGTTCACAGTGTGGAACAAAAATGTGAAATCATCTTTACATTGTTATATTAGAGAATTTCAACAGTGAGAATTGTATTTCCACAGTCCATGATGACTTGTGAAATGCACTGTGACTCTTAAATTTTATCAGTGTGAATATATACTCCTGTGTGACACTGTCCTTTCCATTGAAATTTTTTGATTAAATGATTTATTTTCCCCGCTTTGTCTACTTTGCAGGGGCCGCGAATGACCATAGAATTGTGATTTTTTGCATGGTCAGCCCCCCACTTTTGGCTCAGCCCCCACTTTGAAAACCGTTCCGCGGCCCCTGCTTTGTATTTAAAGGTCAAGTCCAACCCAGAAAATGTTTGATTTGGAGAAATAGAGAAAATCAAACAAACACACTGAAAATTTCATCAAAATTGGATGTAAAACATTTTAGAGTTTCGCTTATTTTTTTACAAAACAGTTTTATGCACAACTCAGTGATATGCAAATGAGAAATTCGATGATATCCCGCACTCACCATTTCTTTTGTATTTTATTGTTTGAATTATACATTATTTCAATTCTTATCGATCTGACAATAAAGACCAAATTGACTGAACCATAGGTGATACTACATGTTCAGTGAAGGAACAAAACTTTGTTTCACATGACAATGAGGAGAAAATTAGAATATTCATATATTGAAATACAAAAGCAAAAAAAAAATAGTGAGTGGGTGATGTCATCAGTCACCTCATTTGCATACCGACCAGGATATGCATTTACATGCAACTATTTTGTGAAATTAAGCAAAACTTCAAAATTTTATAACTTTATTTTACATCCGATTTTGATGAAATTTTAAGTTTTATGCTGATTTGATTTTTCTCTTTTTATTTTATTCAAATCAAATCAACTTTTTGTTGGGGTGGACATGCCCTTTGATATTAATTGTCCTTGTACACTTCGATCTTTGCATCCCTTTTCTCTTTCTTGATTGATCCCCATTAAATTTTGTCATGTTCCGTTGACCTATCTCTCTGTATCCCCTTTCTCTCCATCTACCTAAATTCTCTCATTTTTGTCAATCTCGATTTCCCACTCTCTTTCTATCTCTCCCTCCCCTCTCTGTGTGCATGTGTTTTATTATCTTGTTTGTTTCGTTAATATAAGAAAATGTGAACTTCATGAAATGTGTTTACAGGTAAATCTTATTCACATTTTGAGACTGATTCAGTCATTAAAGCCAATAAAGAATCCACCTCGAGAAATGTATTTCAGTCTGAAATACTGCTTACTCTGTCAAAGTAGACCAAAACATTCTATTGAATAAAAAAATCTGGTTTTAAAATAGATTTTAACTTATCTATTAGACTTCACTTAAAAAAAAAATCATCTTAATTTCATGAAGTTCACATCAATCATAAAAAGGTTTGTTCTTTTTGTTTTGTTGAAGTATATCATATCAATACCGAATATACCATCAAAAAAATATACAAATATATTTCAGTAAAAAAAAAATTGTTAGCCGAACTTTCATTCTTCGGAAGTTTTCTTCTCGGATTGGAAGTAGATAATTTATCAAGATTTTGGTCAGGATTCACATGACCACCACAACGTGACCAGTATTCAAACAAAACAAAAAATGCAAACCTTTTGAATAAACTAGCAATTCGTCACCATTTATTGGAGAAGCTCATTTTACAACAGGATCAAGAACACTGGGGGCTTGGGACCATAGCCCCCCAAAAATCTTTTTAAGAAGGGAATATGAAAAGGAAATTGAAAGAATGCAATACTATATTATTTCTGAATATTTCTGAATCTATCCACAACTTTTTTTGCTTGATCGCTTCATTCGCTTGCATTCAGATCTTCCAAATTTTTGAGATAGACAAAATATTCCTCCAACGAAAAAAAAAAGGAAGTAAATTTGAAATGTACGGGATAGTTTGGCTCTTTCACGGTATGCAAATGAGCTAATCCAGGAAAATGGTGACGATTGTGAAAATACGGGCGGCACCACTTCTTGTGACTTTTAATGATCAATATATTAATGAAAGGAGGGGGGGGGGTTAAAAAAATGAGGGGTTGGTCAACTACAGTGCGTTTAAAAAAAAAGGTAATCCAAATTTAGAGGGCAAATATTTAATGTTCTTTTTTGACCATTTGTACAATATCAGGTACAACACAGATCTCAAGAATTTTGGTTAAAAAACCCTTTTTTTAAAAGAAATGGTAATTTGCCGGAATATGAAAGAGCAATTCGTAACTTAAAAAATATCTCATCCCTCCAAGTTTATACAATGAATATGTCATCAGTTTCCATTCACTTCAAACGCTTAACCCATCTTAGATAAACAGATTACTTTTCAGATTAATTCATTCATCTACGACTATGTGTAGTTTCATAGTTATCTATAGAACTATTGGAACCGTCTAAATTTGGATTACTTTATTTTGTTATGACTGATTTAAAGTTTGGTTTTGGTGTTGAGCCTACTTTTAAATAAGCACTGCACCAAAAACAAATAACACCAATAGGAAAGTGCCATTTGGTGAGAGATATCAATGTGACATTGAAGTTATATAAGGTAATCTTATTCTTGTAACACCAACACCAAAATCGAACTGGAAATCACTGAATGTATAACACTACTATATTTGTTAGCCACCCCCATCCAAAATGGAATGGTGCCGCCCCTTTAAATCTACATTAGAATAGTAAGTAAAACCAACCCTAATGACACAGTCACATTTTCCCTATGGCGGCCGTATGGAGAGTAAAAAACTGCCATTTTAATATTTTTTGTACCAGCCATATATAGGTTTGAATAAGAAATTAATAAAAAGGCTGTCATAGGGGAAATGTGACTGCGCCATTAGGGTTGGTTTTACTTTTTATTATTCTAATGTAGATTTAAAGGGGCGGCACCATTCCATTTTGGATGAGCCGATTTTTTTTTTTTTTTGGGGGGGGGAGGGTGAGAAAGGAAGGGAGATTATTTATACACAACATCAACTACAATAACAAGAATGAAACAAAATTACATTAATTTCGTTTTTAATATCATCAAATTTGGAAATTCCATCTTAAAAAAAAAAATGACCGACGGCCCAAAAGACTTATTCAAGCAAGGAGCCCCAGAGCAGGTGACCAAGATCGATAAGGCAAACCCTGACCCTCACAAAATGGCTGCTATCCAGTCTGAGATGTAGTCTTCCAACCAGACCCACACAAATCTATGACATCACTAGCAAAAGACTCCTTTTGTCAACGTGTAGAGAGATGCACGTGACATACATCAAACAATGCAATACACCTGTCCAAGCTAAAGTGCTTTGAATTGTGATTTCCAAGAAGACTTTTCAATAGTACACAAACAATACAATGAGATTTCCTGGCTCATGTCGTTGAGGGCGACATTGATTCTTTTCCCCTAATTCCCATTTTCTGGTCTCTGTACCAGACCCCTTTTTTTTTCATTACCTGACAACCCCTCCCATTTCTTTATTCATATATCACAATCCATTGAACTCTTTGTCGTCCCTCTATCTATCCTTGTACTACCCCCTCCTCTTACCTCCATTCCTCTCTCTTTCTCATCATCCCCTCCATCTCTCCCTCCTCTTTCTCCATCTTCTCCTTTGTTTATCTGTCAATCCATTGATTGCAGTCTTTCTATACCTCCCTGTACTATCCAACCATCTCTGTCACTCTTCTTTCCTTTCACATCCTCTCAACATTTGTCAATCATGACTGATGTAATAATGTTCAATTCAACCAGCTTCTTCATAATACCAAAATGATTTTTTTTCCATTTTCTTTCAGCTTTTAATCATTTGATTGAAAAAGTTATCAACTACTTAAATTATTGTTGATACTTATATCTGTACAGAATACATCTTGTTTCTATGAATTCCAAATGAATTAAAACATTCAGTTGCATGTCTAAATGACAAAAAGGCAACTGGCATATTTTGGTAGGGGGAGGGGTGGGGGTGGTCCATTTATCTATGGAAAACACATGCTTGTGTTTATATATCCAATGCACCTCACTACTCGGAAAGAAAGGAGATCTTAGCATCGAAATAACAATGTATGTGAAGCGGGAGCCTCTAAGCCCCGCGGGCGAACATAAGCCAGTCCCTGAACACTGGGTGCTTCATATCCCCTGAAAGGTAGTTTATAAAACCTAATCAATAATTAGTAGCAAAGTGCAATGTCATATTTCATGGATAGCATCGGACTGTCACTGCAGACATTCAGAAGTCTCATACATAGAATGTCCTGCAGTAGGAGCTTTTGCTCATACTAAACATTTGCTTTCTCAAGGATACATCACAGTGAATTCCTACATACACAACCCTCAGTGATCTCTGCTTGGATAGAGTCTCTGGTCTAAAAACGCATACATTGCTGGTCTTTGAGCTCTGTCAGGCTCTAGCTTGCTGCTTAGGAGTCTTCTGTGTATCCCCAAGTTCCTTCAAGCTAAAGGGGTTCTGACACCCCATCCATACTAATTTTATCTATGTGTCATGGCCTTGATCTGCTAAGTTCCTTGATGCAACAAATGGACCAACCTTCACATAATGCAGCAAGGGACTGACCGTTCAAAAAATGAAACTACGTTTGAGATGAGCTGTGGTCTTATCTAGACACATCACTACGGTACTGATCCTGCCCAGATGATATCAGCCTACACTTGACAATATTTACCAAGGTATTCAGAGGGTACCCGGTAAGCATAAATTAGATTGCTGACATAGCGATCATCAATGAGGCGCTTGGCAAGAATGTTCCTGCAAAGAGGAAAGACTGGATTGTCTTTTTGTGGTATCATTCTGGCTCAAGATAGTCCACACAGAAAAGTACACAAACCCTAAAATCCAACTGTCAGCATTTTGATGTTGCAACCAAATATCTGACCAAAAACAGCAGTCACTGTAATATAGAAGTCAGCCTAAAGCCATGACCCAAAGGTCAACACTGCTCTTGGAATTATCCTCTGTTTGATAGCGATCCAATGTTATCCAGATAACAGCATGGTTGTTGAGTCCACCGAAGATATTAAAGCAACACTACACCTAGGAGTTCTGATCAGAAGTCATCATAAACTGTGATGACATATTAACTTCACCAGCAATTACAATAATCAATAATGCTTCCAGAATACAACAGAGGAATCTAGACCAGGACTTTGACAAGATGCACTGAATCCGGGATATAAAACTGTAATGGCATTTACCAGAAGGCCAATATTCAGAAAATCAAGTGAAATATTCAGATTTCATTTTTGCAGAGAAAATTTGCTAATAAAGCATGGAGACCTTCCTCAAAACAATCATTGGAGGAATCAGTGCTTCATACTTGTGCAGTAACAGAGAGATCTTTCTAGCTGGGTTACGTACCCTTAACAATTGCTGAGGGATGTTCAAAACTTGAAACCAGAGGGGTACCGGAGCATGATATTCAAATAGTGGAGCATCATCAAACAAGTGGTTTCTGCCAGTGTGGTACAGAACAATCAACTAGATTGCTGTGACAGTACTGTGAACGGCTGCTAAAAAGATCAAGTTACAACTTTAACAAGTACTTAAACTATGGCTGACAATTAATCAAGCAACACCTACAGTAACATCTACAGCAATTTAGTACGTAAATCAAGTAACACCTACAGCAGTTTAGTACGTAAAGGCCAAAATATGAATTGACACCTTGCACTATGGTTGTCAATCAAGTAACCGTATGGAAGACACAGACAAGTGATTTGCTGTCTATAAATTAGAACAACTCCCTGGAGACTGTCACCACATGGGAGCCATCATCTGGGGGAAAGTGTGTGAGGCCTCAGAGTTGCTCTTAGAGGGCTGTCCTCCAGAAGATTTGTGTTCTGGAGGAGTCAGATGGGAATCATATCAAGGGGAGTTATCCTCCAGGGAACACTTTCTCCCACAAGAGTTATCTTCTAAGAGTCATGCTCTGGTGTCAGATGGGAATCATATCAAGAGGATTTATCCTCCTGGGGAAACACTTTCTCCCAGGAGAGTTGCCTATGAGGAAGCAGTCTTCTAAGCGTCATGCTCTGGTACCGGGTGGGAATCATTTCAAGGAGGAATTACTTCTTGGGAACGACTTTCTCATGAGAGAAGGAAATGCCACCTGGGAAGCTTTTCACTGATGGGGTCATGCTCTTGGAGGTTATCAGATGGCAAATTTGTTCTAGTTTTCCTAGAACTATTCACAAAATATGACATTGCACTTCATTTTCTTATACTATGACAGATAATAAGTCTTCTGTCTTCATTTTTTTCAATGTTTTTTTCATTTTTATTTTCTTCAGATTAGGGAATGAACATTCAAGCACATTCAAGTGTTAAGAAACGACCTATGCCGAGTCTCAACCTTCTTCACAGAGCCATTGAATTCGTAAGCCAGTCTACACTTACCCTCACGAATTCTGAGATTACGTCTGGATGGATAAACACCTACATTGGTTTTACCATATGGACTAAAAGCAAAGGACCAAGTTTATAAGTTTTTTCATGTAGTTTTTACCATACATGTACATCTTTTTTTTCCAGAAAGGGATGGGGGGGGGGGATGTCATTGGAATTCATAGAAACTTAATTGCAAAATGTACAGATATCTAAGTATAGTATTAAACTCTTCTACTGAAGTGAATTTTACTTTTTTTTTAATTTTTATATCGAGGAATATATATCATGTCACTTTATTCATGAACTTTTTTCTGCTGATTTAGAACATTGTAACATCAGTCATGATGAATTCATGTTGAAAGGGCATAAAAGGAAGACAAACTGAGTGTAAGAGATGGATGGGAAATACAAGGAGAGAAAGAAAGTCTGTAATCAATGGATTGATGAAGAGATAAACATGTAGATAGGAGAAGAGAAAGAGAGAGGTGGAAGGGGTAATGAGAATGAGAGGGGAATGGGGGTAATCAGAGGGAGGGGGTGTGGTACAAGAACAGAGATACTGCAAGAGATCAATGGAATGAGATATAACAAATAAGAGAATGAGGAAATGGTTAGGGAGGGGGTCAGATTAATTATAAAGAGTGGATTGGGTATGAAAATGAAAAAAATCATTGAGTATGAGGAGTGACAAAGATATCAAAGAATATATTAACAATTTACCGTTTTTTGTGGGGGTGGGGATAGTTTGAAATAGCTGAAACTTTTATTGAGGGATAAAGTGGAAGAGAGAATAATGGCAGTCTCTTTTAGAATTCACCCACAGTGACAAGACCTGGACAATCTCATTGTATTGTATTGCATACTCTCAGAAGAAAAGTCATTGAAATCACAATTAAAGCACTTACATTAGGACAGATGTATGTCATGTCTGATGATGGCATGTGCCTCTCTCTACACGCTGATAAAAGAAGAGTCTTTCAGTGGTGACATCATAAATTGTGTGGGAGTTGGCAGGAAGACCACAGCACAGACCAGGCACCAGTCCATGTTTGTGAGGGCCAGGGCCTGCTCCCATCGATCTACAAGGTCACCGCTCCAGAGCTTTTACTCGAATAAATCTCTTGGGCTGCCGGTCTTACAATGTTTGTGAAAGATAAAAAGGGTTACAAATTCATTAATACAATACGACATACAATATTCTTAGACTTAAGGGCAGGTTCAAGCTATTTTGACATATTATACAGTACCCTACTTAATGCACAGATTACAAAAATGAATTGTTTTACACACTTTTCGAACAATATTACACTTTCATCAAGCATTTCAGTTGAAAACTTTAAATGGATTCTCGACACAAAGTATTTTCTTTACATAAGCTATTGCTAGATCTGTGAAACAATAACTTATAAAAAACAAACTTCAAAACACTATTATAATTCCTAATTAGATGACCCCTCCTATAAGTACAGACATCTGATTGTTTGATGGACCTTTAAATCATTGTAATTAGGTGACATTTTTATGATTGACATCTCCAACTTTGTGGTCCTCAAAGTTGATCAATCTCATTTTCTGATATAAAGAAACTTCAATACCTTCCACCTTGTCACTTGGGAAACTGGTCCGATAATGTCTTTGCTCATGCATACATAAGCAAAGTTTGAAGTTGATCGGTCACATGGTTCTTTAATTATCCCAAGAACAAACACATTTGCAGGTATATGAATACAATACCTACACCACATTCCATCTAATGGGTTAAGTTTGGCATAATCATATATTCTAAATTTCCTCAACCTCACGACTTTCTTAGATCAACATGTCATTCCCGGCATGATTTCTTTCTTATTTTGTCTGCAAATATTAAAATCCATCTCATACAGGCAAACTTTCTAACATAAATTAATTTCATTGTCTAATTGCAACATTCAAATAAAAAAGTCAAGGCCACTGCATACTAGGCAATATGTTTGCAATCCACTTTTTAGAAGGAAAACCATCATATCATTTCATTTATAAAATCAAAATGTTAAAGCACATCTAAAAAAAGTCCATTCAATCAAACTTCCAACAAAAATATGAAAACTAAAATTGAAACTATGGGCGAGTGTAGACCTCATCCCAATTATAAAAATTAAGTCAGCTCAAAACTTGACGAACATCATAATAGACCAGTTCGTAGTTACTTCATGGACAATTTTGGTCATATGACCTTTCATTTCTTTCATTGCGATAGGCAGATTTCAAAGCAAGATATTACGTAAGCATGCCTTAAATAGCAGGATGCAGAAATCGAATAGACCAGGTGACTAGAATAGCACATCAATGATTACTCTATGAAGGTATTTGTTGTATTTCTACTTTGAATGCATATTATAGCATGTTGTACAATGCACTTGGCGAACTGAAATACCAGTCATTCGTGGACGCATTGTTTTTTTTTGTGGATGTAAATGAAAAACACAATTCAAAAGAATATATGAATAATCAAGACATCAAATTTGGTGCTTATCTCATCAAATTGTAAACCACCATGTCACTTTTGTACAAATAACCTTCCTCTGATCATGCGCAGAGTGGAACTACATGTACGAACTGGCTTATAGTCTAAGATCAGGGCCTCATAACACTAGGCTTAGTAGTTGATTGTGGGACATATTTGTATGATTGATTGCATTGACTAGAACATAGACTTAATCATAAAAATTAATCTTACAATCAATCACTCAATTCTGAGTTCCAGGACCCAGTTAATATTTTGAAGCTGATTTTGCCTATTTTATAACTACAGAATTCTTGTTTTCCAACCAAGATATAACACCCCCCAACTTTCGAAGTTACTAAACATAAACAATTGAATAAAAAGTTTAGCCACAATCAAATGGTTCAGTAAGTAATGGATCTAGTTTAAAAGGTTTTTTAATTTAAAGGCCCATATTTAGAACGTTGGTTTAATCACAACTCTAGTCTAAAGTTAATTAATGGACATTAATTTAAGGTGAACACAAATCTCTGAAAATACAGGTTCAATTTATCAACTCATTTGAACCTCAAAGTGCTCAAAACTGTCTGGGTATGGTTTGCTTCATCATTTAAAGCAGGGGGAAACAAAAAAGGAAATATAAGAAACATACAATGTGAACAATATGTACACATTTTCACTTTCTCATAACTTTCATAGAGGTAGACCATGGTGAAAATTAAACTGGAATTTTGAACATGGGCCAATGGGAGAATAGCTTGAACCTGCCACGTGGAGGTGGGCATGATTTTTAATTTATGTCTCAGAACATATGACAACTCAATGGGGGATTTCAAGTTCAGTGTGGACCTGTTGGTGTTGGTGTCAGGTCAATTTTTACACGATTATAACACCAAACATAAAACGAAGATGGTCCCGAAAAGTCACTCACTAATTGTTGAGATGTCAATAATGTGATCTGGATCAGTTTTACAAACTCTGAATAAGTTTTGGAGCTAGGGGAAGCAATCCAAATTTCAACACCAACACCAAGGCCAACACCGGACTTGAAATCACCCAATGAACACTGATCTTCCTGTTGATATCGCACAACCCTTATTTCCAACTGATGATAGGAGCTGCTATCAAAAGACACTACACGGGGAAGACTGGAAACTTCTGTGATTGTATGAAACACTCAATTCTGTTCATGGGGAAGGGCACCCAACAGCGCTGAGTAAGTAAACCGTCACACATCGACAAGCGGCTGTGTATAAAGCATATGGAGAAAATAAAAGAGGGGATTGGGAGAATGGATAATTATGGATGGATTATGGATAATTCCACCGCTCTTTTTCAGAAACCTCCAAGACATATTCATCTCTGATTTATATTAGGATTTGTTTTAAGGAATTTTTTGTTATGATGTGAGAATCGCCTCTTCCTTCACGTTTTATACACAAACCTATACAACGATAAGTGAATGCATATATACCCAACGCTGTAGGGTGCTCTTCCCAAGCATTGCATTATGTGCTCTATTGAGAGTCCAGTCTTTCCCTTGTAGTGTCTATGCTGCTATTCACTGGTGCTCTTCTTGGCAGGTTTGCTCAGTGTTGCTCTCAAGGTGGGGCATCTTCCACTTGGCAGAGGGGCTACTGAATCCAATCCTGCACTTCTTGAAGTGGTTTGGTCCCACTGAGGTCGGTCCTGAGATAGGAATAGAAGAAGACTAACCCTCTTCATTTATTTCAACCATTATAAGACAGAAGATTACATTGCAACACATTTTTGCATGTCACTATTCCATTTCATTGCTAGTTTATATTAATACATGTGCCTCAAAACAGTTGTGGTGTGAAGGACGTAAACTAAGCATGTGTTTTAAAGCTAAATTACAGTAGTTGCAGTAAAACACTAATTTTGTGAGAAAGTCTGTAAAACCAAGGTTAAGTATGACTATATCATCGTGGATCTAGATCTGGTACAGTTACATAAACTGAACTTTGTGAAATCATAAAATCTAAGCTGAAATACGATCACACTGAAGATCGCCAACACAGATAGGCACACGTGGGACAGTGTATTATTATTGCTGGAATAAAGACCCGGCGGAAGTGACCGAATCCGCGCTTATTTTGCTTATTTCTCAGCAATTACACAATTTCTTCCAGAATCCTTTGGCACATATTTTTTATTCATACAAACAGACACTTGGGTGGTCATTATATTAGATTCTGTAAAAAGTCATTTTGAGATCGTTACCAGAACTGGAATTTACCTTTAATGGATAATTTACAGATTTCACATCAGAATTTAATTAGATAGGGTGTTCAATCAAAATAAAATATCTGCATATTTTTGTCGTGTTTACACAAAACACCTTCTCGAACACAGAATGGGCTGAAAATGCACAGGATATATTCTTTTTCAGTAGCTTTCTAATATTAAATGACTAAATGTGTAAAGCGGGAAGAGTGTAAACAGCACGGCAAGCAGTTGTGGGTGAACGTAACCTGATCTTTCCAGATGTACTTACAGCGGCACTAGGACGTAATTAAGCCCCTGTTCAACTCCAGATAAAAGGTTCATTTTCTCCTGATCCTGCCCAAATTGTGGGTTTACCGAATCATAGCTAGATCGGCATTGTGGAATGGCCCCTTTAGGAACTAAACTAGATCAATGATTCAATCTGTTTTGATAGGCATAAATAAACCCCTCAAAAAAGTTTGGAAATCTGAGTTTGGCCATTAATTTCTCCCAACTCCCAATTTTACACAATGCATATTTGATATCATTCAAAAGATCATTTAATTCTCTTTAAAATGGTACCATGCTTATGATCATGCCATCATGAAAAGAGCAGGATTCAAAAGTGTTGGATGAGGTCTGAATTGAAAAGCTGCAAAACGAGCAGAAATAGTCATGAAGGGTCAATACAGAACATGGTTCTTTTGTCTGTGTCAATAGAGATGAAAATCCATGCAAATCAAGCCCCTGCTTCTGTAGTGATGGTTCTGTGAGATAACCTGGTTTGAGTCGTGGTCTAAAATACCCATGCATGTTTTTTTGTTTCTTATGTGTTTGCTTGTGCAGAGGTGTGTTTGATTGCATGTTAATGTTGATGTTAGGTGCATGAAAACAATTTAAAGAAACCACTGAGAAACTCACTCATCACCACAGAAAAAAGAACAGAGACTTTCAATATTGTGTCATTTTGCAACTTTTGAATTTTGACCTTGCCCCACATTTCAAGGCACTGCACCTCCATGTGAACCATAATCATATCATATAGGGTATAATTTTAAAGAAAATTAAATGATCTATCCATTGATATTAATAAGACATTGATATTTACTAAAACCGAGGAGGGGTTATCGATCAAAGTCAGATTTCCAAACTTTTTTTGAGGAGTTTATATAGGTATTCACCACCCCATCCCCCAACATCTCATTTAAAACAGCTCCATTGTTTTTTCATTATATGCACTGAAAATTTGATGTTATTGCACAATGTTGAAAATAGAAATGAAATGCTTGCTGACTGCTCTGTGGGATAAGATCTTACTTTTGCATTCTATGGTACCAGGTCCTTGGTCTTTGGTCCTGATGATTTATCCTTGGTCCTTCTGCTTATCTTTGATCCTCTGTCCTGGTGCTTGGTCCTGCTCCTCAGTCCTAGTTCTCTGTCCAGCTTCATGGCCCTGGTCCTGTTCCTTGATCCTGATCCTCAGTCCTCGTCCTTGGTCCTGATGCTCTGTCCAGCTCCTTGGTCCTGATCGTCAGTCCTGATCCTCGGTCCTGCTCCTCAGTCCTGCTCCTCGGTCCTGATCCTTGGTCCTGCTCCTTGGTCCTGATTCTTGGTCCTGCTCCTCGGTCCTGATTCTTGGTCCTGCTCCTCGGTCCTGATCCTTGGTGCTGCTCCTCAGCCCTGGTCCTTGGTCCTGATGCTCTGTCTAGCTCCTTGGTCCTGCTTGTCGGTCCTGATCCTTGGCCCTGCTTCTCCGTCCTGCTCCTTAGTCCTAGCCCTGATCCTTTCCAAATCAATCAATCAAAATGCAAAGAAGACGTTTTAAATCAAATTCAAACTTACTTCCATTTTTAGACATTAAGCCTCTCCATAGTGTAATCCTTTCTGTAGCATTGATCACAACAATGCGTCATTGAACTAAATACATGGATATCATTCAAATATGGCAGGCTTTGAGGAATTTTTTGTCAGAGGTTGAAATGATAATTAAAATATACATATTTACACTTTCCTTCTTCTCTTAGTTTGTTTAATGCTTTATCATAATACTTATGTCTTTTGCACATTATCAGTTGTTCCCCATTCTTTTCCTTTTCCTCCCACTCTTATGCACCAGTTTATTATGCCTTTCTTTGTAACCTGTTTGACCCACCTCTCACCAATTCTCTTGTTATTCATCTCTTCCTCATACCCTCTATCACTGTTTTGTTCCAGATCCTGTTTGATGTTGCCTGCCTCATTATCTTAATCCCTCTTGGCTTGAGGTCATTTACTGGCCTTACTTACACTAACTTCCCTTTGTGCCTGCCTACTCCTTTTCTTTCATCCCCTTCACTAACCTGATTGGTCTTCTCTACTCACGCCCCTTTTGTCTCCTTGTTTCTAGTGTTGCTGTAGCTTGTCTGTGGTCTATATTATGGTTGTTCCACTTTATATGTTTGTCATTTTGCCTCCGACGAAGATTCTGCTAGGATCGAAAGCTTAGGCCCCTTTTGACTTTTTAATTAAAATATAAGATAGTAAACTCGCCAGTACAACTGAGGATAAACAATTCCCTCTACACTTTCGAAATAAAGGCCTGGCATATTTGTTTTATATCCTACTTTACTAAGTTAGAGCAATAGATCTTGATAATCTAGTTATTGTACTCGTAGTTCATCCATTTTTAATCTGAACCAAGATAACCCGCTGCGCTGACTGACCTACTTTTTTTGAAGCCATGTGTTTAGCGAGAGGAACGAGTATTAGTGCTTGCGTCGTCATGATCTGTGATGCGATGATGGGATAGTGCACTATTCCATCATTGCCACCAGGGAATAGCAATTTTTCTTCAGTTGGCGTTTCATTTTCAACATATTTTCAATATGTTTGGTCACATGATGCTATTTAAACCAATCAGCATACATGATTTAATTTGTGTATGATAAAATAAATTTTCTTCCTGTGCGTTTTATCTCAACAGCATAGCTAGAATATGTTCAGTCATGTGATGCTATTTGCATTCTGGCTATTTGAACCAATCACTATACAAGATTTAATCTAGGAAGCATATAATGGTGATTATGGACTTTAGGAACTAAACAAGATCAATGATTCAATATGTTCTGATTAGCATACAATTAAATAAAACTTATATAGATGGGTTTCCTGCAGTAATAATAATAATCTACAGATCTATAGATAATTTACAGATTCTTACCTCGGTCATCGGATCGTGGCATGCCCACATACAATGCATGCACCTTCTCCACTCTCTGAGGAGCATTCCAACAAGAGTTCCAAGACTCAAATGCCAGGCATACTACATACATGTAGGCTTTCGCATCCTACCGGCTACCCATTTAACACTTGGGGTGGAGAGTTGCAAATTGTGGATTGATGCCTTGCCAAATGACGCTAGGCCATGGTGGGATTCGAACACACAACCCTCTGATTACAAGGCGAGAGTCAGAACCGCTAATGCACTGATATTATTTTACAAGCTCAACAAAGCTTTGTATGTTGAAAATGGAAATTAAATTAAATATGAAATGCTTGTCAACTACTCTGTGTAATGAAGCCTTACCTTTGCATTCTGTGGTACTTGGTCCCGATGCTTGACTTGGTCCTGGTCCTTGATCCAAGTTCTTGGCCCTGGTCCTGATCTGGTTTTGATCATGGTCCTGATCCTCAGTCATTGGTCCTCGTCCTAATCCTCAGTCATTAGTCCTCGTCCCAATCCTTGGTCCTTACCCTGATCCTTGTACTTGTGAGTAGAGGGAAATAAAAGTTGTTGCTTTCAATTCAATCAATTAAAATGAAAAAAAAAAAATGTTTCAAAACTGTAAGTCTTTAACATAAATTCATAATTGCTTCAATTTTTACACATTGAGCCACAGTGTACTTCTTCCAACAGCATTGATTACAGTATCATTCTAAAAAAACACCCGCATCCCAATTCACCAAAAAGCATGTCTTACATGTAACTATCTTATTGCTCCTACAAGTAGCTTCACAAGCCTGAGCATTTTCTAAGACATTTTATCAAGCCACTTTTATACATGAATAGACAAGCTCCACAAAGCATGATCTGTGACCAGTGGTGGGTATTAGAATTTTCCAATGATTATATTTTACATTTACCCTTGTTAATATTTAATTTCTCAAACTGTCTCTACTGTTGTTTTCATTGGATCTAAATGCTGAAATGATATTCTGGATGAACTTAAATCATGTCCTTCATTGTCAGCATTCAAATGTAAATACAAGGCTTCTATACTACTGCGTGTAGATTTTTTGAAAACTTAGCATGTTTTCCTTCTTTTTCGTACTCTTCTTTCCATACCAATTCTCTTTTTTTGTCTTATATCTCTCTCTTTTCTTCCCAATCCCCCACTCTTAACTCTCTGCCTGTCTGTCTGTCTCGCATTCTCCGTCTCTCATGTTTTATACAATGTATGTTTTAATCTTATTCTGGGATTGCCCTTAAAAAGCATCTTTGGCTTTTGGCATTTCCTTCATTTTCAGGTTACATATGTTTTGTTTCTTTGGTTGTTCTTTGTAATTTTTGTAGCTTTTGATATTGATATTTTTTTGCACATTTGTCATATTTTAATCGACTCTTCTTTGTACAATTTATCATGTTTTTATATTGTTCAATTTGAATATGGAAATAAATTAATTGAATTGAATAAAAGGGTGAAGGTTGACTAAAAAAAGCCCCTTTTTTCATTTTGTTAGAGTTGAATGTCTTTGATCAGTTTTTGGTTTTATACTATCATTCTCTATCATAAGTAGCCTGTATTTCTTACTTATATTATGTCTGGTGAGGGCAGCTTGGTGTGGCCATCTGTGCATATCAATATCATCCTAGTATTTGGTGATCAATTGGTGAGTATTTTCACTTTTTGTCCCAAATGCACATTTTAATAGTCACACAAACAAGTTATTTCTCGATTGTAAAATATTGAAAATCTGTGACTTGGTTCTTATGTATACTTTATATATTTATGTACAATTACCATTCAAATCTCTTGCCAAATATCTTTAATAATCTTTTCAACACAAATGCCTCTTACCATTATTTAATACTTCACGAGTCATTCAGCAGATCTTCACCAATATCTTCCAAAAACTAAAATTACCCAAAATTCTCTTGGTTGTAGAGGAATCAAGCTATGGAATGATTTGATTAATGATATTAAGCAAAGTAAAACTCTAAATAAATTACAAAAACTTCTGAAAGTTTCTCTCAGTATGAAAATCCTGCCAATAGCACACTGTACATGTAGGTCACTATAATTTATTATTATCATTTCTTGTTTGTTTGCAAGTTTATTTCCCCTATATTAGCCCATTTTTTGCATTGTATTATTTTTGTATTCCAATGCTATTATTTGTTGTTTACTCTTTATGTATGTTTCATATTGATTTGTATTTACATGAAATCGTATCATGGTGGTGCCCCACCCCTAAGTTTTTTTTAAACTTCCAGGGGATCCCGATCTCTTGGGTTATTACATTTATATGTGATGAGCTAGATAAAACGCCCTCAAAATTTGTCAAGCGAACCACAAAAAAGGTCCATATTTTAGATTGCTTGAAAAGTAGTAGATTGTTAGAATTGTAGTTGATTACCTTGAGGATCTTAGGATCCTCAATAATTCCAGCAAAAAAGATTTCCATGTGTATGTAAACCCCTTCTTTATAAAAAACGAGTCACACTAAGATTTCTTAGGTTCGTCACGCAAGTCAAGTTTTTAAAGATGTCTTTGAAAATAAAGAGAATAATTAAATTTTTTGAGAGATTAACTTTGCCTTTGAAATAATTCATATAGACGGTTCTAATCATCACATTTAATGGTAATGATGCATACATATATATTTTGTTAACAATTCTTTAATAATAGCAATACAGTACATGTTTTAACAGGAATGTGAGCTTCTGATTGGGCATGGAAGGCCCATGTGATGGTCTTGGTGGAAGCGTGAAACGTGCAGCAGATGTGGCGGTAAAGAGGCAAAAGTTTGCTATCCAAGGTGCCTCAGACTTCATTCGCTTGACAGAATCTGATCAGTCAAGTATTACATGCATAGCTGACATGTGTTCTCCTTCACACAGGATGACATCAACAGATGTTCAGATATCCTTTCAGAAAAAAAGGCTACCGATTCCGGAAACATTCACAATACATGCGGTAAAACCCGTCGGGAAACATAGTGTGGTGGTCAGAGAAACGAGTTGCTACTGCAACTGGCTGGAAAGTCCACTACTTACTTGACAAGAAAGATACGAGATCCCATGTTCACATGAAACTCTTCAAGATATTATAAACTTAACTTCCATAACAGCAACAAGCCGAACACACATTTGCACTGATACCGAATCTTGATTTTAAGAACGTCGCAGAGAGTAGTATTTAGTCATTGATTTACTGACAGAATAACAAGATGTGAAAGAATTGTATGAAAGTTTGATTAATAAGGAATGAGAGGAGGGGGGGGGGGGTGTGCCTTGCCTGTCATCTATTTTGTGCCAACTCAAAATTCCAGGTTAATCAGAGTAAATGGATTGTTCAAACTTGTCTTTGGCATGTTTGGTCACTTATTGTGATTTTATAACTTCATCAACTGATGGGACCAGACTAAGGATGCTATAAAGTTGCTGTGAAAAGACATTACCGGTACTAAAATCATTAAATTCTCACATTCTTTTAAGAAAGTAAACCACAACTAAAATGATTGTTTTCTTATTTTCAATTATTCAATTTCTATTATGGAGAAATGATGACTTTGCCAGTATATGGCTTGATGAGCATGACCATGGCTTCTATATGAAGTTCTGAGATTGGCATGTTTTGTTTAGGGCCCAAAACATTTAAAATGAACTACAATTCTGTTGCCTGGTTATATGGTTTTCACATTTCAACTATGAACAACAACAACAAAAAGGAATAAAAGTTGTCTGTTTCTTGTTCTGTGTTATTAAAACACTTTTTTTTTGGGGGGGGGGGGGACAGGAGGCAAACTATTGCATTTGAAAAAATAGATTATGCAATGTGGTTTTTTTATTTTAAATTATTGTAAAAAAACTGATGTGATTTCCAAAATACAGATTTTGCTAAGCTACATAGAACACAAAAAGTATTTCAATTTGTAACTTGATTTAACTTCTGTAAAAAAGATTGACAAGTGCAAATGCCACTCAAGGGTTAGAATAAAATAGAGCATCATGGGATTCCCAGAATTTGTCAGTGGTCATCCTAACCGTCGTATCAGTCAATTTTGGTCCAAAACCAAAATGGATTTTGAAATTTTTTGCAGAAAATTAAAGTACAAATCCTACTCTATTTGTAACTAAATTTCTAGGCAGCACTTTATTCTATTTTCTGAGATATGAGAGGATTTTCAAGGCGATGCCGTATATTTTTTTAAATAAAATGTGCAAATCCCATTGGAAACATGTACTGTAACAGAGCGATACAATGTTTTGACTGACCGCGATTTCAATGTGTGCTGTCAGCCAAACTGTCGTATCGGCCCTCTGCACTGCATTGACTTTGCACATGAAAATCGATACGACGTTTAGACCCCGGGGGGGGGGGGGGGGGGGGGGGCACTCGACCAAAACAGTGGTAGGGGTGTGCCGCGGGCGAGGCAAAAAACGGGGGCCTTGGAGCGGGCTTATTGTAAAAAGGAGGGTCCTCGGAACGGGCTTCGGAACTACAAATGTTTGTGAAAACGGGGGTCCTCGGAACGGATCTCCGTATCTCTGTGAATGCGTATGCATCCCTATGGAACGGGCAATCGTGCATGACGCAGCTAGCGCGGCCTCCGCTGGGTGCGCTCGCGCTTAGGCGATGGTCGAAAAGCGCTCTACGGCCGCTTTTCACCAAAATTGTAGCAGATCAATGCGACCGGAACAGCGTAACGAAAAATATGCAAAGCTTTGGAGCGGATTTCTTTCTTCTTTTTTCTCGATAAGAAGGAAATGCTATGCCTTGGAGCGGCTTTCTTTGTTTTTTTTCTCAATAGGACAAAAATGCTATGCCTTGGAACGGAAATTTGAGTGTAAAAATGGGGGTCCCCTCCGCGGCACATACCCACTATGCATTATATACTGAGTGCCCCCCCCCGGGGTTTAGACTGACCGCCCCGCCGCACGCATTGAAATCGCGGTCAGGGTTGTTGTATTACCTATGGCGTTTTTATACGGGGGAAATCTAAACTGCTCAAACCAAAATTACAAGCATGTAGCTCTAGTCTTTCGCGATATTTTCTCTGATCCTTGCTTTTGTGTAAAAATAAGGATACCATTGTCAAGCAATTGTTTTGGTCTTTCCAACCATGTATTTTTCTAGCAATGAATATGTTGTAAGGCTGGGTAACTAAGTGTGAAAATTATAGTAAACTTTGAAGTCGATTTTCTCTGAAATGGGTTTCCTCCGTCGTATGTGTGATACGACGGTTCAGAAGACCGCCAACGAATTGGTCATGCATTGCTTTGGATCTCAGGTTATATTGCGCACATTAAACTGAATGAGAGCTGTGCATTGATTAGTATGGTGTAGATTTTGTTGTTTCTTATTTGGTAAAATACAACATCTGAAAACAATATTGAATATGTTAATATCTAGCAAAGATTTTTGTTTCATTAAACACAGTTTTTGCTACCACTCTTCAACTGCATTGTGTGCATTTCTATTCAATTTATTCCAAAAGTGATATAATTGAGTAACATAGTGGACAATGATTAACTTCCATAATATTTTATAAACAGTGCTCGAGTTAATCCGGTCAGTACTTCAGACAGACGCAACAGCCACTTGCCCTTTTCTGTTGCCACTTTCTCATCCATTGTACTTTCACAATATGCATCTTTCAACTCTTCTGTCAACTATTTCACTTATACGATTTTTCTCCCCATCAATTGATACGTTTTTCTGAGAATGACCCTAAAACAATGCTTCATTGAACTAAATTTGTTCATATTGGTAATGATGAACTTTAACAAGATCAATGATTCAATCTGTCCTGATACTGATAGACAAAAAGAAAGCTAAATATTATATTGGTGGGTTTCCGGCACAGTACAAAAATACTGGTATTTCTACATTCATCCAATTTCAGAGGCTCAATTGTTCAAAAACTATATTATTCACTGATAATATTATGATATTATTGTACTCAACAAAGTTTTGTATGCTGATATTGAAAATTAAATCAAATGCCTGGTATGAAATGCTTGCTAACTGCTCTGTATGATGAGATCTTACCTCTACATTATATGGTACTTGGTCCTGATCCCGATCCCTGGTCCTAATCCTTAGTCCTTGTCTTGATCCCTAGTCCTGATCATTGGTCTTGGTCCGGAGTCCATAGTACTGATCCTTGGTTCTGGCCCTGAGTCCTATCCCTGATCCTATCCCTGATCCTGACCCTTGGTCCTGATCCTTTATCTTTGGTATTGATCCTTGTTATACATAGCTTTAGAAAGTATCCTGCTAACTTGTAGACATATCCTCTTCAGCATCAATACCCAAAGCCTATTAAAAACATATTTAAAAGAATATTACATCAAGAAAATATTGTTGTTTCAGTAAGCTTTCTACTTTTCTTTCGTATTCATTCTTGGATCAATTGGATGGGCAACCGCCGCAAGGTAGCCAGATACATGAAAGTTAGTTTTGGCAGGGTAATTAATCTGCAGCAAAGAACATAAAATCAGGTCCATATACTTTCTAAGTTATGATGACATTTCAAAAACTTAACCTTGGTTAAGATTTTAATGTTGACGACGCCGCTGATGCCGTCGAAAAAGCGGCGCCTATAGTCTCGCTCTGCTATGCAGGCGAGACAAAAATCAGCATTCTAGGAGCTTTATTAAGCGAAAAGTATGATTTACAATGTATGCCTAAATTAGAATAATTAATTCATATAAAAAAATCTAATTATATTGGAAAAATTAACCATACAACCTTGTAAAGCACATCGCACACTATTATTCTACCAATTTTCATCAAAGATATCAAGGGGGGGGGGTTGATACCCCCTCCCCCTACCCCCCGCAAGCTAACACCCCAAAAAGCCCAACCTGGTTAGGGTTAAGAGATCGTTCAAGTCACATTTGATGCTGCAAGGATAAAATATATTAAGGCCTCCGCACACGACTTGTCCATGATCCCATTTTGGAACAAATCGCAAATGTGAATGAAAGATGTCTTTTTATTTCAGGTTCAAGTTATCTGTAAAAATACTACTATTACAATTTTGGATGATTGCATTCCTTTATTTTGGAGTAAAGGCCAAATTGATTTCAAATCATAGCCAATCATGCAATTTTTGACGTCATTACCACTAGATATACCGTATATCAATTCACTTTAATTCTGATAAGGATGGTAGCATAGTCACTAAGTTTAACATATTAAAGTACTCATATGATGATTTTAAAGAACAGTAAGATACTGTATTCCATGGTCATTTACAAAAAAATATGCTAAAAACATTTCACCGCCTCTGGTCCGATATTAGGAACATACACAATTATTACTTTACAGGGGAAAACAAAAATATGTTTCAACAATTCTTGAAATATGGTTTGAATTAACTTCAATAGCTGCATTTGGGCACTCACTCCGGCAGCGATACATAACATAAACAAATTTATATATTCCCACAAAATAATCTTCAATTTTCGTATGTTGGAAGTTTGTTGAAAATTGTAAAATGATACCAGGTATTTCAAAATTTTCAAAGTGTGAGGATTTTTCACATTTTGAACCTTTAATCAAAATTTCAATATACCGGTACGATAAGGACTGGAATTCATGCTCACATTTTGGTGGAAGTGAAACGAAAGGTCTCTTGACTCACAAGCCGTTTTCTGAAGCTGGAAAAGAACTTCCTTGATGTCAGAGTTCTCCTCTCGACGGAGAAATATGTCTTTCATCCTCTTCTTTTACCACAAACTTGCCATCATGTTCTCACTTTGTTTGCCATCGTAACAGCTACAAATAAAGGGAAGCAATAGGGAAGAATGAAACTTTATAATTAAATGCATGATCTGTTTTTCGCAAACCCTGACCACAAAGACGTTGGAAAATCCCACCCAAATACATGATGTACCGGTATATTACACGTTAAAAGCATTAGTTGTGTTTTAAATGTTTACTTTTAAAAGTATAACCGTTCAAAGAGAAAGTCTATAAGCAATAATACCAAACCCATCTTGAATTGCATCAACTCGAATCCTTGGCTCTGTAACATAATTTCAACTTGGAAATTGAGAATAGAATGTTACCATTGTACAATAATCATATAATCACTTACTCAACTTTGTTACAAGTATTTTATGTAGGCCTACATGTATACATTTAAAATTTGAATGTACCCTGGTGGTGTAATTTTGAAAGTGTGATTTACATGTAAATTGCACAGTATTTGTCTAACAGGCTATAATACTGGCAGGGTGTCACACAGAATTCGTGGCCTGCTTTTACCTTTGATTTTTTTCTTTTTAAATCTTTCCCCAAACAATGCTACTGCAAAATGCCTTGGCTTGCAATTGTCGTTTGGAGAAAGATTCGAATCAAGTGATATAGGGAAGAAATTAAAAGGTAAAAACAGCTCACGGGACCTATCAATATCACCAGTAGAGGAACTGGTCAGAAAATTAGGATCGTCCCAGTTAACAGGAACAGGCTGAGGAACTGTCTCAGTTTTCAAAGATTTCTCCACACAAGAAATCTAGAAAAGTTCATTCACCTGTAAAGTGCCAACACCAATCAAGTGTCCTCGTAAAACATGTTTCATAATTCAGGATTATTGGAAGAAGGAAAGTCATAAAAATAGATGGTAAACTAGGGAATTGAGGTCACTGAATCTATTTTAGCACCCTCGATCCCTGTAAGTGTAACTGTTGTCCCGCAGAGAACAAAAATAAACTCCTCATAAACAAGGACAATCTCAATATATCAAGACATGATTTGTCTCCTTGTTCTCTGTAGCCTACATGTATAATCTATGCGGAGGCTGCAGTTATTGTCTTTGCTGTCATGCTGAACGCAAAGGATACGTCTGATGTGGCAAAGACTACGGATTGTGGATGCAAAGCATCCACCGCCTATACACTCCTGTCTGCCTAATCGATATTCATGTTTATTCAACGACTTGAAACATCTCCATCTCAAAAGTCGTGATCGCGAAGACAGTCATAACACAGAGGGATTGCCTGGTAGATTGCACTTTTTCCATATCATGTTGGTAAGGCAACAAATATATCCCTCCCGTCGTCAATACGCTGCGAATAGCAGATTCTTGAAGGTCTCAGAATTTATGGGTTTATCAGCAGCATAATCCAAACTTTCTCACAGAAGTTTCTCACGTGTACTCACCATTTTGGATGAAGAAAGTGACGTCATGGCACGTGACTTATATGCTACCTTCTTTCCAACGTATTTCTGATTGGTCCGATTTATTTCTTCTTCATACGCATGCATGAGAATTTTTCCTACGAAAAACTGGCGTCATTTCATTGTTGATAATAAAAAAAACATCCAATGCAAGACAGGAGTGTATAGGCGGTGGATGCTTCGCATCCTTAATTCGCTTGCGTTCAGCCAAAGACAAAAACTGCAGCCTCCGCCTACAGGCTATGTTCTCTGGGACAATCCCAATTTTTGGTCCAGCATCTCTACTGATCACAATTGGTAAACTGCTTCGCTCAGTTTGAATGACGAGCAACCACGCAGCCAATGGTAGGAATGGGAGTGATCCTTAGCCAGTGCAGTGGTATCCCCATTTTAGCGGTTGGCCAGAAAGACTAAAATAAAATAAATATCCATGCGCACGACAGGTGTGCACTTGCACTAGAACTGCATATTGCCATGCCCATGGCCAAAATGCAGCAGAGTTGGGGAGGGCGAAGGAGTTACCACATTTCATTAACTATATATAAACTATAAAGTTATGACAGCAATTTAATAATTACCTCCAACATGGCCAAAGTTCATTGACCTTTAATAGATGACCTTTGACTTTGGTCATGTGACCTGAAACTCGCACGAGATGTTCAGTGATACTTTATTACTCTTATGTCCAAATTATATGAATCAGATCCATAAACTTTCAGAGTTATGATGGTAATTCAACAAATAACCCCAACATGGTCAAAGTTCATTGAACCTAAATGACCTTGGTCATGTGACTTGAAACTCAGGCAGGATGTTAAGTAATACTTGATTAACCTTGTGTCCAAATTTCATGAACTAGGTCCATATACTTTCTAAGTTATGCTGTCATTTAAAAAACTTAACCTTCTGTTATGATTTGATGTTGACGCTGCCGCCATCGGAAAAGCGGAGCCTATAGTCTCACTCAGCTCTGCTGGTGAGACAAAAAAAAACCAAATATAATTACCATTTTGGTTAAATGATTTGATTTTTATGTTTGCTTGAAGTTTGAACTTTTTTCTATCCTTCTTTCTTCATCCTACTTGCTTGCCTTTTTTGTTCCATCTATCTTTATTTCCAATCTTTCCTACCTTTCTTTTCTGATACTTTCTCTCTGTTCATTTTTCTTTCTTTCCTTCTTTTTTAAATTTCCCTTTTTTATTTCCTTCATTCTTTCTTTCCTTAAACTTTTCTTTGCTTCCTTCTCCCTTCCTCTCCTTTTTCTTTTCGTTCTTTCTCTCCTTCCATTATTTTCTTTCTGTTTTCATTCTTTCCTCTCTCTTTCATTTTTTCTGTTTTTCCTTCCGATTCTTTCTTTCCCTTCCTGTTTTTCTTCTTTGTTTCTTTCAAAGAATGAAGGTCGGAAGCATTTTTGTTTTCTTCATTCTTTCTTTTTTCCTCCTTTTTTCTTACCTTTTTTCTTTCTCTCCTTTATTTTTTCTTTCACACATTCATTCATCTTCCATTCCTTTCTTTCTTGATTTATTCCAAAAATGACCAGAAACCCGTTTCCTTTCTTTCTTTCAATTTCTTTTTATTCCAACTTTCTTTCTTTTTTCCTTCATTTTCTTTACTTGCCCCTTCATTTTGTTTTCTTTCATCTCCATTCATCTCTTTTATTTCTTTCCTTCATATTATTTCGTTCACCCTCCCTTCCTTTTTTAATATTTTACAAGTCTAACATAGTGAAGCCCTCTTTGTTTTTTACCTGGCTCGGTCGATCCGCTCGTGCATCGTCCCGTACTTCATTTTGTCATTTTTGATTTTGTGAAATCTGGTCATCACAGTCCTACTCCTAGAGTCTAGACTATGCCGGCTAGCTAGGCTCGCACTAATGACTAACGTACTACCGTCGGTGAATGGGGATGATAGTAAAATGTCAGAAATTGTTAAATAAATCCCCAGAAACGACGGTTATAGACCTTATCGCAAATAGCGTCTGTCGCGTGAGGGCGTCTGTCATCGCAGAGGATCACGGGATGCGAAAGGGGGCAAACGCGGAATCGGCTTTCGGGAAGCCATACAACGCCATATGTTTTGTGTAGTGTCACTCAAAATCCAGGCTTTTTTTAAGTCTGATTTCTTCGTATTTAAATTATTTTGGATACTTGAATGTAGATTTATAGAACAATCTTTGTATCATGATTGCCCAGTGAAAGTATGAACTCAATACTCACCGTTTTTTCGAAGTTTTCTGGGGCTAAACTTGGGAAGATTTTGTGGGAAAAGTGAGACGGTGATTGCGGGTCATTGCCGATCGTCTTTAGAAAAGAGCACGTCGATCGGTGATCCAAATTAGATAGCATATTTTTCCATTAAAGAATATTCATGAGAAACATAATGTAGACCATATATCTCCATATAAATTTAGCTAGCCAAGTTTTTTGTTATTTTGGGGGAAATATAGTCCTTTTTTTGCAAGTCGGGCTGTTTAGTTTGATCATACAATTTCTATATAGGGGGTGCATGAGACAAATCTAAAGCCAAAAATAAGCTAGTATATATATATATATATATATATATTTATATATACATAATAATAGGCCTATGACATGCAGAATACTATAAATCTGAATTTATTTAAATTTAAAACATTTTAAGTTTTAATAAAATTAAAAACATTTTATGATCCCGTATAGGCCCTATCCCTCAAACCTCTGTAATTTTATTTTGTCTGAAACTGGATATTTAATTCATATAAATGATATATATTCCATTCATTTGAAATAAATCTTATTTCAACATTTACATATTCAATTAATTTCATCGCATTCAGTCACTTCTCTTTCAGATCACCTTCCTCATTAAATTCTTTTTTCTTTTTTTTGGTGCTTATTTTTCTATCAATATACTTTCATCTATTCTCATTTTTTGGTTATATTTCATTCATTATTTTGTCTATGCATGCCACTTATAAAACTTCAGAATGTCCGACCACGATCCTGAATAATTTGCAATAATATTATGTAGCCTATCTGTGGAGAGAAAAAGAAAACACAGCTCGGTTTATAGGCCTACTCTGAATAAAATCATGATTGAGATAATTATTTATGAAACATGTATTCTTGACTATCGATTGATATTACAAAAATATAACACTAGAATAAAGTAATCAAATCTACTGCAGAGTTTGTTTTATTGATCATCATTTTATTATTGCTTGGAATTCTGGGACCAGTTTCCTCCACTGCCTCGCCGACGTACCCCTGGGCCGAGAGTGCATGCCCGCTGTCCGTGCATACAATTCAAAGCACACAGCAGCTGCACAGCTCAAAATACGCACAGACAGTGCGCGAAAATGAAAGAAAATTGCACTTGTCTTCATAAAATCTGTGGTAATTCTTGCAGCTATAGACGGCACATATATCTCTGCCACCTATGATTAAGAAGAAAAGTAATGTTAGACTCTGGAACAAATATGACGAGGCGTTTACTGGAAGTTAGCAAAATGTTGGCTGCGGGCACTTGTTCACTGCAACCATCCTGCCTGTGGGGAATCTACAGGTAGAACTATGGTATGCCAATGTTATACAGAGCACACACTTTAAAAAATCATTAAAATATCACTTTTGTGACCAAAATTACTAATTTCCATACAGTTGCAATTTATTCTTCATAAGTAAATTGGGAATAATTTTTGTATTCACCAGAGCGCTCAAAAACTTGATTTGGGGGCATATTTTTGTATACGCCCTCTATTGGTGAAAAGTAATATGGCAAGAAAATTTTCATTTTTTATCTCTATTTTTAATTAAGAAAAAAATAATTTAAAGAATCAAATTTACTTAAGGGCCAAGATGTATGACGAATAGGTGTAATGGAAACTGTCAGTGTAAAAAAATCAAGCATTTGTCCCAAAGAAAAAGAGAAAATAAGCCAAACATTGCCATCCTTATTTTGCCACACATGGAGATATAACTGAGAACAAGGTTATATCATAACCTTGTTCATTGAATGAGTGGCTGCGGGCGTCGATCGTATTTTGATACACTATGGAAATCGTACACTTTATTGTCGGCTGCTTGCGCTCGCATGGTCGCATCCGGACAACAGCGGCGCTATTGCCCCCTTTGCGATCCCATGATCCTTTGCGTGAATCTATTTGCGATAAGGTCTATTCCTGTCTACCTGAAGAGAAGCCATGAACACGAACACTTTCGAGTTCGAGTGTGTGTGTGTGTGGCCTGTCATGCCTGTCGCGACCTCCCCGGGCCGGGTGAGTAACCCGAGGAAATAACCCTTCCACACCGTTATGGCGTTAACAGGCTGACAGGCCTGCAATCGAATCATGCTCATCATCGAGCCTTATAACTCTTCTACGTTACGTCAAATCATAAGTAATGAATTCAACGTACCACTGCGCCTCTTGTATCAATTTTTCAAGGACAATCCAGATGTAATTTTTTGAAGATATCGCTTTCATGATTTAAGTTAATTCAAATGCAGCGAAATATCGGTCGTCCATAATTTCATTTTCGAAAAGCGTGCGAAAGAATTATGAGGTGCAAATGTAAGCATATTGAGTATGGAGTGCCACCCGTTACAAAAAAATTGTCGATGTTAAATCCCTCTCAAAACAACCACAGATTTTTGTTGTTGTAAGATTCTAGAATCGAAATTAATGGCGGTATTAAACAGCTAAAAAAAAAAAAAAAACAGAGCGGGGAAAATGGAAGAAGAAGAAGGTTAAATGGATCAAATAAGGGAAGAAAAAGAAATGAAAATTTAAAAACTTTCAGGTCACTTCATAAATGCCTATTAAAGTGCTCAAAATTATCCGCTTTCAGGTTTGAATATCATTCAGCTTGCATTGCGCTCTCACATTATTTGATAAGTAGCATATACATGTCCTCTTTATAAATTCCGGCAGAGCATCCTTTAAAAAAAGGTTCATTTACATGTCATACTAATATTTCAGCCCACCATCGCGCTTACATTATTATGCATATTATTTAGGATTACAAAAGGAAAAGAAGCTAAATTTCAACAAAATTAGCTCGCGCTTCGGGCTTGATTTTATTGCACTTAGTGAGATATGTGTCTGCTTCGCAAGTTTCCTACATGGTATGCAATGCTTATTAGAGTAATTTGGGGGTCAGTAGGCCAAGAAGAAGAAAAAAAAATCAGCTCAGTCAGGCACGCTTTGGTAGCACTCGTATTTTTTTTAAATTTGAGATACATTGTGTTCTTTTTAATAAAACTTCTTGAAACTTCCCGTCTTCAAGACGAAAAAAAAAAATTGCTCGCTCTTCGCGCTTGCGTAATTTTATCAGTGAGATATACACCTCCTTCCACAAGTCCCTGAAGGAAAGTACCTTTAAGGTCAGCATATATATATTTCTGCTCGCGCTTCGCATTCAAATTATTTGATTAGCTAAATATACATTTTCTTCACGAGTTAATGCAAGCAATCCTTAAATCCCCATTTTTAGGGTCAGTGTATATGGCTTGTTATAATCACTCGGGTCGCGTTCGCGTTCGAAATCACTCGGGTCGCGTTCGAAATCACTCGGGTTTTGGATTTTTGGCGATTTTTTTTTCTAACAGTGTCTTTAATGGGACAAACACGCTGGGAAAATAAAATGAAATTCAAATTCTAGTTTCGTTTTAAGCCGGCAAGTGCCTTAAATAAAAGGCACTCGCCTACTGCTTAACATAACAAACAAGCAAATCAGCCATGTGGCTCAACTATCCTAGAATACATCCAGACTTCTACTGTTTTTATACGAGGACTCCGAGTCGGAACTTGCCATATCTGCCACATCGATATTACATCGTCATTCCCATGTACGGACATGTATGCCTGCATGCAATGGCCCCAAGGCGGGACCCGGCCACGGTCGGACACGGCGTGCATCGGTAGCATGGAGCAAGGTAACGTGAGTCCAGCCGAGTTAGATCCCACGTTACAGTGCCAGTCAGTCTGCAGCTCGTCCGAAAGTATTTTATTCAGCGGTATGCATAGCCAGCCATCCGTGGTTTAATGCATATATACGTAATTAGACCAAAAGCTTCGGCCTCCAGTCTGTAATGTTTGTTGTTCCGCTGAACTCCATTAGCTCCACTCATCAATACAGAGACCGAAGTTCCAGCTCGATCTGTACAGGGACTCAATGGCCATATGTTAATGCATTAAGTTCCAATAAAACGGGGAAGTGAAGTTGCGCGACAGCCGAAGCAATTAGTTAGAAGGTGCTAGCTATTTAGAGGTCGCATTAATCAGGAAGAAAGACGCAGTATTATCTCTGACGATGTTTACGAGGATAGATATCTTCTCTTCAACCTCGTGGTGATAGCGGACGCCGCCGTGAACTTTTAAATGTCGTATTACCGACGGACATCACTGCACTACTCTCTTACCTCCTTTATGATGATAGACACTTCTCCTCAACCTCGTGGTGATAGCGGACCCCGCTTCTTTTATATTTGTTCTTGGTTATCAAAAGTTAATTTCTGAAGATAGTAATAAATTGATTTGAAAACGTTAGCTCCCCAAAGCATTTTAATAACATGTTCCGAATCATCGCGAGTGCTTGCGACTTCTATTACATTTTAATTGCACTTACGCCTTTAAGATGATGCAAAATCGCCAAAAATCCAAAACCCGAGTGATTTCGAACGCGACCCGAGTGATTTCGAACGCGAACGCGACCCGAGTGATTATAATAAGCCGTGTATATAAAGAAAATACCAGCGCTACACGATCGCATAAATCGTTTGGTTAGAATGTTCCATTTTCAGTATTATTGTTATCATAATTATTATTACATTATTATTACTACGAGTAGTCTGTAGTAGTAGTAGTATTATAGGCCTTGTATTATCGTTATTTTATTACTATTATCATTATTATTATCATTATCATTATTATTATTATTATTATTAGGGTCTATCATAACTACTTAATTTACTACTATACTACTACTACTACTACTATACACCTACTACTACTATTACTACTACTACTACTACTACTACTACTACTACTACTACTACTACTACTACTACTACTATTACTACTACTACTACTACTACTACTACTACTACTACTACTACTACTACTACTACTACTACTACTACTACTTCTACTACTACTACTACTACTACTACTTCTACTAACTACTACTACTACTACTACTACTACTACCACTACTACTACTACTACTGCTACTACTACAACAACTACCACCACCACCAAAACTACCACCACTACTACTACTATTACTAATCATTTTATCAATTTGAGCTTTGTGGCAAGATATCCGTGTATGGATTTTTTTAAAGTAAGAAGTAAGTACCATATTCCACATGGGCGTCCTCTACGATAAATAATCAATAGGCCTAATGATAATTTCAAAGGGGTAGTCTGCTAAAAATTCATAAAATTCTGATAACAAATAATGAAATTTTTGAATTTTAAGCTTTGATAATATTATGTGAAAATGATATTACAATTTCACGTGGTTTGCAACCTAGGTTGAAACGTAATGACAAAATCAAATCATTTTCAAATGGGTTAATTAATACTAGATGCATGTGAATTTATGTCGAAAGTATATTATTGATTCGGTTTTGACAGTTGAATTAAAGGGATACTCCGGACCGCGAATATGTATATCTAAATAAATAGAGTAAAATTCACAGAGCAAAATACTAAAAAAAAATCATCAAAATCGGATAACAAATAACGAAGTTATTGAATTTTAAATTTTAGCAATATTTTGTGAAAACAGTTAGAAGCACGTTGTCATGAATATTCATTAGGTGGGCCGATGATGTCTCATCCCCACTTTCCTTTTTCTTATATTATTACATGAAATTATAATTGTTTCTTTTTTTCATACATGTGTAAATGATGCGTCTCCATTATTATGAAATAAGATACAGCAATAAATAATTAATGCACTTAATCGGTTGTCAATCCAATTATTTTAGTTCTTGGTAGAAAAAAAATTGAATAAACCTAATTTCATATAATGTAATACTAAAGAACAATTGGAGATATGACATCATCAGCCCACCTAATAAATATTCATGAAGACATGCCTAGAACTGTTTCACCAGAATAATGCAAATCTTTAAAATTCAATAACTTCGTTATTTGGTTTGTTATCCAAATTTGATCAAATTTTCAGCATTTTACTCAGTGAATTTTACTATATCTATTGAAATAAAAATGTCTCCAGCCTGGAGCATCCCTTTGACGGGGGAGGGGGAATCAGATCTGCCAGAGAAAGATTGAGGTGAAGGTAGACTGTGTGTGTGTGGGGGGGGGGGGAGGATAAAAAGATAAAACACAATACAGTAACTATATTTTCGCTTAGATCATGTTTGTTTGTTTGTTTGTTTGATCATTTATTTTCCACAATCATATAAAAACAGTTCATTACAATACAAATTAAATACATGCAATAATATACATTCATAAAAGTAAAATACATATAAACAGTTAATACAGAATGCCTTTCAATAAAAACAAGAAAGGGTAATACATGCTAAATCATTTGAAAATGAAAAAAAAGGGAAACTAAAATAAGGCCATGTGGCCCTGTAAAATAAGTTCCCTTATATCTATATCTTATACAATAAAATATATTATGTGTTACTGAAAGACATGTTTACAAAAAAAGAAACGAAAATGAAATGTGTCAGAGGAACACCGACAAAAAAAAATATGGCAATACATGCACTACTTGGGGTACATGTACATGTCAGTATTTCGATAAAAAGAATGTTTTCAAATGTTTTTTAAATGAGTTTTGGTTATTACAAAGAGAAATATAATTTGGTAATGGAGCTGCTCAAATATTTCTCGGGCCCATCCCGAGAAAATTGTTTTTTTCAAACGAGTTATTCAGCCAACTTCATTGATTTAAAGATACGAGTGTAAAAATGATACTTGATAAATCCATTAAGCTACCATTTATCATTACTGATTTATCCCCTACACCATCTGTGTGTCATATTTAACCTTTCTATATTTACCCCGACCTTTGACCTCGAACACCATAGGGACACATTATCGTAGACCTTGTTTGGGACTGGAACAAAATAAACAATTAAGTTCAAAGTTGAAGACCCGAACTACAAAACAATCACTTTTTCATACAATCATTTCATTTTGGGTTTAATAAACTTTAAGAACTAAGAAATGTTCAACGCCCATGTTTTTTTTCACTTATCCGCTTGTGATAATTGTCGTCTCTAAAAGGTATTAACGAAATGAACTGGTGTGGTAGTAATACATCGATACCAGTTCAACTTTAAAAAGTTTGTACAAGTACAATTTATCGATATCCCCCAAAATAAAGAAATGGGAGATGGGGGGGGGGGGGGGGGGTGTCGCAAAACAATAATGGCGTAAGTTTGATGACATTTGATATTCTTTTTATAATTTTCATTTTCATGTTAGGCCTAAGTAAGTTTTTTTTTAAAATTAGCATTCCCTACAGCAAGTATAGCTCACAAGTTTGTTCCAAGAAGGGCACTGCTCTTGATTCTTAGCAGGAATCGTCATTGTTATTAATCAGGTAAAAAGAAATATATAACCAGTCGAACATTAAAGTGATTTTTAATCATGAGGAGCAATTTTTAAGTCTTTTCAGATTCATAATTAAAAATATCATAGCTCTGAAATTCAAATCCGCAAGGTTTAAATCTAAATGTACCCGGCTGGTCATAAAATTCACTGCCGATCTGGATTTATTTTTAAATCCTTGAAATTTACAGTGTATTTCTTCATATAATCACATTTCTAAAGGATACTTCTCTTTGTTATATCTCCTCTCGCTTCGTATAGGCCTATGTTTTTCTCGGAGGGCGACGGGGGTCTGTGAGTGCCCCTTACGAATGCCCCTCTGTTGCTTTATAATCCAGTTGTCTGTTTGTCATTTATCCTTCTGTCAGAACACCTGTATTGCATTACTCATTATAGTGACTTCAGTTTCTTTGCTTACTTCCCAAACTTGTACTCGCATTGGAATGGTTCCAAAATGATAAAGAATATGACATCATTATCTAGCACTGAAAAATGTGTGATATGACGAAGCAGTCTTTCCAATAACACAGAAATGAGAATGAAAATGACTTTCACAAAATTCTCTTTCAAATCTTAAAATTAAGATCGTGGTTATCGGGATAATTTGCAGGCGATCGAAAGAGTTCCATGACATTTGCTCCGGCGACAATTGCTCCGGTGGAAAATCGACACATTAAGCCAAACATAAAACCTAACCTCCCGAACGGAATAAATCCTAATCCTTATATTTGCATTATTCTGAGCCAAAAATATCAAGACCGTAGCAAATAAATGTCGTGTCACCATCGAGAAGGTTACACTCGACGATAAAGTGATGACATGTACAGGTGCTTCTCTATAAAACTATAAATGAACTTTTCAGGTAATAACATAATATATAGAAATAAAATCATAATGATGATTAATCACTGATTGATAATCGACTTCTTTAAAAACAAAAGTCAAATTTTATCCGTAATCATCGTGCCAACATAGACAGATGGGTAGTAGTTTCTTTCCAGCACTTCTTTTGCTTCTGGTATTTTTGTTTTGTTTTGAAAGGTAACATTTGATCACACTTACTGAAAATTACATAATAACATAAAACTAATATAAACATTGTTTAATACATTTACATACTTTGGGAAAAATGTAATGACAAAAATGAACCATACGCATCCATTCGTTACTCTAGATCAACATGTTCCCATTTCTGGAAATGTATTGCCAAGGTATTCCTCTCTTGTGCAATCTTATATTCATCTTCCCTATATTTTCTATAATGTTTTACTATGGTTCCAACAGGTGCAAAAACAGCTTCCTGCCTTGCAGAATAAATATCTTTTCCTTTTTTTTTCTATATTAACATGTATTTAGATACCACTTTTCATTTCATACTGTATTGTAAATATGTTCGATTTTTGGGAAAATTATAGAAAGGTTGGTATTTTATATTTTTAAGATTACTATTTCTATAGATGAAAAACATTAATTACAGGTTATGATCTGCGAAATTCCAGCAATTTTGTGTGTAATCTATTTTGTTTTATTGCTCAATTTGTTATTTATCGAAATTATATAAAAAGCATATTCAAAGGAAAAAAATATGATGCGATTTCTTTATGGATTGAATTCAAGCTTACTATGATTATTTATTTAGAAAGTTTATGTAAACAAAAAAGCAAGTTCGGAATTTTGAAAAAAAATGTGATATTCAAAATATCATTGCATTATTGAATTGAATTGATTTTTTTATTGTTTGTATATATATATATATATATGTAAATGTTATTGTGAATAAATACCTCGATTAAGAGGATAAAAGAAAAAAAAACATTACTGTATTTAAACATTTTATTCTATTTGAACTTCCATCAACCCCTAACAAAGTGTCTTCCATGGAGAGATTCTCAAATTCTTTTAACCTTAATTTACGTCCAGTGCTTAAACATTCGGCAACTTTTAAATAAATGATCAAGAGTTTCAACTTCTTGATATTGTTATATATTTTTATTATGTTTGTATATTTTATTGAAATCAAAAGTATATAATTATGACAATGCTAAAGTGAGTTTAGTTTTCTATTATCAAATTTCATTCCATCATCATATTTTTGTATTCATTTTTTTATAAAACTGAGCTCGTTTTGTAAATTTTCCTTGGTTGTTACCTACACTCTAAAAAGGTTTACCCAATATTGGGTAAAATGGGATCATGCATGTTGGTTATTGGGCAAAAAGATACAAAATTTACGCAATGTTACGTTGAAATTTACCCTTAAAACATGCATTTAGCCCGATATGGAAGGGAAGTACCCATGCAGCAAACATGTTCTACCCAATGTTGGGTAAAATCTTACTCAGTGTTTTTAGAGTGTATTTTTCTTCTTTGATTTTTAGGATAAATTAATTGTTGAAATGTATTAAAGAATAATACATTGAATAAATAGAGAAAAATCAAACAAGCATAATGCTGAAAATTTGATTAAAATCGAATGTAAAAAAAGAAAGTTATATGACATTCTAAAGTTTCGCTTATATTTCACAAAAAAGTTATATGCACAACTCAGTGGCATGCAAATGAGAGAGTTGATCTATCACTATTTCTTTTGTTTTTTATTGTTTGATTTATACAATATTTCAATTTTTACCAATTTGACATCAAGGACCAACTTAACTGAACCATAAAATGTTATAACAATGGTAATACCACATGTTCAGGGAGGAATAAAACTTTGTTTCACTGGACAATGGGGAGAAAATTAGAATATTTCATATAATAAAATACAAAAGAAATAGTAAGTGATGTCATCAGTCCCCTCATTTGCATACCGACAACGATGTGCATAATATTATGTAACTGTTTTTTGAAATTAAGCGAAACTTTAAAATGTCACAACTTTCTTATTTTACATCCGATTTTGAGGAAATGTTCAGTGTTATGCTTGTTGGATTTTTCTCTTTTTATTCAAATAAACTATTTGTTGGGATGGACTTGTCCTTTAAAAGTGACAGTTATAGATTATATTTATCTACTTGTATTTGATACAAAATTGTGACACCATGTAACTTGGTAATCAGTTTTTAAGTCATTAACGATAGAGAAGCCTTTTAACATTCCATCATGTTCATGCTAAACAGCCTTTAATATACTTCCTCTCGCAAATTTCCTTGATTTCCCAGCTATTAGCACTCATCGCGCATTACCTTGCTTAATGATTAGCACTCGTCATGATTTTGACTGACCGTGACGTTTCCGATTACAAAATGACATTTGAGGCATCCGATTTTACTTTCTTTTCCCTCGGTTTTTCAACCTCCAGAGACAAATTTTATCATGTATATCCTCAGCTATTGGATAATCTAATGAAATGTTGGTTAAGGCTGGAGTTCAGAGAAATCAAGAAATAAAATTACCACGCTCTTTATTAATCCAATATTTTACCACATCCTTGTCAACATCCACAGAATGAAGAAAATAAAACAAGTGTATCAAAAGTTGAATTGATATTCCCAGTTAAACATCATCGATCCAAAGATGATAACTTTGAACACAAAATATCATCATCGTGACTGGTGGTCATCATTGATTCACGCAACTTTTCATCATCGATTTACATTTTTTTCTTTGCAATTACAATTAAAGGAAGAATGCCAACTTGCACAACATTTCGAAGAATTTGTAAATACAATAAAATTCAATTGCCCGAATTCATAATTTCATTTCGCTAGTCTTATCTCCATGCTCAAATAAACTTAATACTGAGATGGACTGGTCTATTAATTCTAATTGATGAAGTTTGTGATTGCAAAATAGATGATGTCATTGCTCCAAATAATGATTTGGAGCAATAATAGTAGTGGATCCCCTCATCTCCATACAAGCTTTTATGATGTATATGAAGGAAATAATTAGAACTTGAACTTACTGTTAGACAAAAACTTTGAAACATACCATGACTTGTAAACATGTAATTTGAACTGAATGAATTTAATAAATATACTACTTCAAAACAAAATAATCACGACAGCACATAATCAAATTCTCGCGATAATGAAGGTATATTTTAAAACGGATATATACGACTTAAATTACAGTTGGCAAGTAAGGATACTTTCAGAATTAGCATATTTTCACAGATGACTGTAAAAAATGCAACTAGCTTTTAAACAATGATGAAGTAGGTGGGAAATTGTAGTTACCGTATCATTTTTTTTCTAATATGAATATGAATTGTACAAAATATCTATATCCTTACATGAATTATCATTGAATTCAAAATGTTTTGCAAGAAAACACATTAGTGTCTTACTGTCGAGGATCCACTTTGAAAAACTTTTTGAATACTTTGATGTATGCCTTTATGTAGGTGTTCATAATAAGGCGTGTCATTTTTGTGTAAACATATTTTTGAATGTCATTCCTTCTCGTGTAATACTGCAGTCACATCCAGTGACGTCATGAGCCAAAAATAGGGATCTAATACGGCGGAAGAAGCAAACGTTTAAAAAAAGATGCGAGCGAGCAAAAAATGTGACCTTTTTATATAAAATGATATTTTTATTTTTTTTACATAATATTCAGAAAATAATATTTCACCTTTACCCTTTCATTTTCTTTGTTTTCTAATTTCCTCCTTGGTCGTGAAACTTTTTTGGGCCATGGCCCCCAAGCCACCCCGCATGGTAGGTGGTAGGCACAGGCCCCACTTTGCCTCAAAGTGACAAATTAAGAGCCGTGCCTTGATATTCATAAGTGTGCATTAAAATTAATAATTCGTATATACGTCATTTTCGGGATAATTGTTCCTTTTTTATTTAGTGAAAATCATCATCATCATCAGCAGCAGCAACAGCATCATCATGAAATTTTAAATGTTGCATTTTAATGAGAAATATGTTTTTCTTTTGTTTTAATGAGGTCATATGCGCCATTTCGAGTAAGACACATCTTTTTTTTTTTTAATGTTTTTATTGATAAATCTTCAACATACAAATCATTTACATCAAATTCCACTATAGAGACCCATCTTTTAATTTTTGTCAGAATATTTCTGTGCATGTTCTTTCATTTAAGAAATCATTGATTTGCTGTGATTCATTAAAAAAAATTTAGAGAGCGAAAAAAAATCATAGAATATTGCAATCCCTTGAGTTCTTGATAAATAGGTCTATAATTTCTTTGTATTTTAACAACAGTCTACAACAAAATGATAATAAAACAGTCGATTAAATTCTTTGTTTATACCACAGTTGCCATAGTGCCGTAAACTGATCGATTGTCAGCGTCATGGTAAACATTATTTCAAGGAAATAGGGGTCGGCTGTCTGGGTAAAGAAGTCTACAAAATACTCCCATTTTGTTTTACTGACCCAATGGCCTTTGACTCTAGCTGATAAAGATTTAGGCCTATTGGATATATCAAAGCTTCAACTTCATACTATTAGCAAGATTAGGTCTAAACTAGTTCTGACGTCACATATTCATGTCATTTATTTCGTTAAAGGTCGTCATTGATCTAAATTATGTACAATAATTGAATATACACTGGTTATTTCTCTATTGATCGTTTACTTAGCTAATTTATGTATTTCTGAATTATCTTGTCTTTTGATAAAGAATTTGTTAAAGCAGGTTGGAAAAACAATCAGTCAGATAACATTAAAGTATCCTCTGTTAATTATCGCGAACGAATTTGTTATGATTATTATTATTTTTTACACTTAAAGTTCCCTCTCAGTGTTCTTAAATATATCTGAACATCTTGAAATATTACATAACATTGTTTAGTAAGTTTTCGTTTTGCCTTTAGACAATATCTGCAGCGTGATGGAGATTGATCCAACATAATTATACATACTCGGAGCAATTAAAAGTTTAGGATTATTCCGACCTCACATTGGACCTCAGAATGGGTGTGGTCGAGTGTTATAGACATGTGACAATCAACGGGCAATATTCCATACTATTGACGGGAAGTTCCCGCCTAAAACCAGCGGAAGATACCACATCCCATTGTTTCAAGACCTTCGTTACGTCCCGGTGGATAGTTTCATATACTATCACCGTGTGAATTTGCATATTCCGTGGTATAGTGTTCGACTAATTACTGGTAAGAGTTCGTCTCAATGTCATAATACGATAATGAATTCAACAGGTGTCTATAAGGAAATATCACATGAGAACTATATTTAAAAAAAATGAAAGAATAGTGCACTCTAAAACCTTTTCTAAGAATTTTGGATCAATATCACAGAAAATTAGTCAAAACTTTCACTTGATATTAAGGAGAGAACATTTTTTATATTTGTTTTTAATCTCTAACAAAATTGATATTTTCAACTATATTTTAGCAGGTATAAGGGTATTAACAATAATCACAATAAAAATAGAAAATATTATTAATTTGAGTCGATATAATAATATTAATAGCGGTATATTTACCCAGGGTAGCCACTTCAGTTCCCAAAACTGTTATCCCAGCGGGCCCTGCTATTATATGCTCATTTTCAATAAAATTGTGTCAATTACAAATATTTTTTCAAGGTCAGATATTTTGACTTTTATTGCATGGAAATATGTAAATTTGAATTGGATGAATTATGTAAAGTTTTGTTCTTAAAAATATGAACTGATGATCATCGTGATTAACCACCGTTATGTTGTGTAATTATACCTAGCCATTGACATACAGATAGGGTTCTTATGACTCTTGCCCCCACCCTTCAAAAAAGTTCCAAGACCGCAAAAATATAGAATAAAGAAGATAACAGAAAATGAAAGGGGGCAAATAGTGAATTACGATTTTTGTATGTTGTGAATCTATATCAAAAACTTATATTATGATTTGAAAATGGCATTTTACTCACTTGCTTCGCGCTCTCACGAAGCAACGCCCCCTCGATAAAAACCCTTTTTACAACACTGTTATTTACAGGAAAAATATAGGATTTCATGACCTTCGTCTTAAATGGGATTCACAGGGAATAATATAGTCAAACTCGCATTTTTTATATTAATTACAATCAGACATATAAATGCATATTTATTTGAGAGCTCAAAGGACAAGTCCACCCAAACAAAAAGTTGTTTTTAATAAAAATCCAACAAGTATAGTACTGAAAATTTCATCAAAATCGGATGTAAATTAAGAAAGTTATTACATTTTAAAGATTCGCTGTATTTCACAAAACAGTTATATGCACATCCTGATCGGGATGTAAATGAGGAGAGTGATGACGTCATCCACTCACAATTTTTTTGTATTTTATTATATAAAATATGAAATATTCTAATTTTCTCCTTATTGTCAAGTGACACAACAATTAATTCCTCCCTGAACATGTTATAATTGGCATTGTTTAATACTATATGGTTCAGCTAAGTCGGTCCTTATTGTCAAATCTGCAAAAACTGAAATATTGTATAATCAAAAAATAAAAACAAAATAGTGAGTGAGGGACATCATCGACTGTCTCATTTGCATGTCACTGAGTTGTGCATAAAACTGTTTTGTGAAAAATAAGCGAATCTTAAAAATGTCATAACTTTCTTATTTTTCATCCGATTTTGATGAAATATTTAGTGTATGCTGGTTTGATTTTTCTTTATTTATTAAAATCAACATTTTTCTTGGGTGGACTTGACCTTTATTAAGGATTCAGCTTATAGCACCATTCTAATCGTGCTCTTAGGGAATGTGTAATGCTGTGTTTTTGTGTCAATTAAACCGACAGAACGTAATGACTGAGAAGTGAAATGTCAAACTTTGTAGGGGAATTATTTTCTAAATCATTCATTATGAACTGCTATTAAAGGGGAAACCAACTTTGGTCATAATACGGCCAATTTGAAGTCTCTTTAGGTATAGTGATTATGATATTAATTTTTACAACTTCCAACTTCTTATATTGCTTGTCCGATATTGTTCAATCTTTCATCTAGGTACTCCTCTCACTCCTCTGATTATTTTCCCCCTCTAAAACAACGTTTGATTTTGGGTTAGATTCCCTTTTAAGTAACTCTTAACAAAAGAGGGGGAAAATGAAAAAGGAAGACTCGCGACAATACTTGGAATCAGATGTACGTACTCGTTCAATTCATTGTTTTCCTCTCAAGATAATGCCATGTGCATACTTGGATATTATTTTGTGTAATATAAGGTTCGTGTAAGTATTCAAAGGTCAAGTCCACCCCAGAAAATGTTGATTTGAATAAATAGAGAAAAATCAAATAAGCATAATGCTGAAAATTTGATCAAAATCGAAATGTAAAATAAGAAAGTTATGACATTTTAAAGTTTGGCTTATTTTTCACAAAACAGTTATAGGCACAACTCAGTGGTATATGCAAATGAGACAGTCGATGATGTCCATCACTCACTATTTCTTTTGTTTTTTATTGTTTGAATTATACAATATTTCAATTTTTACCAATTTGACATCAAGGACCAACTTAACTGAACCATAATGGTAATGCCACATGTTCAGGGAGGAATAAAACTTTGTTTCACAGAACAATGAGGAGAAAATTAGAATATTCCATATTTCATATAATAAAATACAAAAGAAATAGTGAGTGAGTGATGTCATCAGTCCGCTCATTTGCATACTGACCAGGATGTGCATATAAAAGTTTTGTGAAATTAAGCGAAACTTTAAAATGTCATATCTTTCTTATTTTATATCCGATTTTGATGAATTTTTCAGTGTTATGCTTGTGGGATTTTCTCTTTTTATTCAAATCAACATTTTGTTGGGGTGGACTTGTCCTTTAATCACATCGTTTGATCAGTCAGAGGAAATAGGATGTTATTATATCTCATAAACACAAGGATTCCCCGAATATTGAACTTTTGGGGAAAAAAATAATTGAAAAGATGGTGTCAGAAAATAAGGACCCATATCGGGAAGCCCCCGTTGAATCGTTCAATCATATCGTGGTTCAGTGCATGGTAATAATGTCCTCCGTTATTTGTCGAGTCCAAATGCCATGACCGAGTGACCATGGTGACGGAGGTAATCTCACACCTCTCATTTAGCAACCAGTTAGGAAGGGCGGCGACGTCCCAACGGTAAGGTCACTTTTTTTAAATTGAACTACAGGGTAAATATCACTGGTATATAGTATACAAGAACCAGCCCTTTATTTAATACTTTCATTTGCTATTTCTTTACCTTTATTTTTTACTTTTTTTTTCTATTCGTCCCCCTTTTCCTCACTACTTTAATAATCATATATGGGGCGGGGCAGACGCCCCTGTCCAATCTGTAGTACCGCTCCCAGGTGTATAATTATGCCGTTGGCGCGTAAATGAAATTCACTCAAAGCGATGAGGAGTGTGCATCATTAAGAAAAGACGAATCATATTTATAAATAATTTATACATGTTAATGAGATCAAACTTTAAGACTGTTCGGTAACCGAATGGGTGGGGCACGATTAGAGATACCAGCTTGCAGGTGATCAAAACCCCGGTCGGAACTTTAAAAAAAGAAGGTTGAATGTCTCCCTTTTTCGATTCTGTCTAAGCACTCAAAGTATTGATTTGTTGGATTGACTTTTTGATAATTTTGAAAAAGCCTACTCACCATGCAAACGGGGAAGAACTTTAACTTGGATACGAGTAATAAAATCTTGTATTTTTCAGGGAAAATAGGTCTAATGAGCGAACTCGAGAGAAATTGCAATGACGTCATTCTATCGGAGGTCATCGTTCCATCATACCAAACGATGATGATACGAGAATCAGGCGAGATCTCATTCGTTTTCCTCCCGATCATGCGATCTCTGCACTTCATTGAACACGGCAGCGTTAATCTCCGTAATACAAATAAAATCGATTTAGTTATTGCACACGCTACATCCGTTACTAATTTCGACTCTAGTTTCACGTAATTGTACGCCCCTTTTCGGCAATCTATAGATTTTTAAAGGTATTTCCCGGCAGCCAATTTAAAATCGGCAGGGGTATATATTCAATATAGGGAAACCGCATATAGACACACCCCTTGGTATATATTTCACACGAATATTCCCAACCTTGACCCGTCCGGGGAATTTATTCATTGCCTTGACCATGTACAGTAAAAACGCCGTTTAAAATCTTAACACAATTCTGTTTACTATTTGAACCGTACAACAGTTGATTAAACAGATAAAACAAGTGTTTAAAAAGTTTAAACAACGACGTTTAATTTTTGATTTTCAATACTCAATAAATTCAACATGACCGTATAAACTGTTAACCAATCACAAGGTTATTATAGTAAACAACATTGTATAGAATTCTAAACAGCTTTTTTTTATTGTGTCCACTGCTTTAAATGATTTTGTAATGAATATACAGATGTTGGAAATGGAAATATATATATATCTATATATATATATATATATATATATATATATATATATATATATATATATATATATATATATATATATATATATATATATATATATAATAAACACAAGTTCACAAGGTTGACTGGAGGTTCATCAAATTTAATTGCAACTCTGAGTTTCACGCAACCTACGTGAGGTGCGATCTTCAGGCAACATATTATATATATATATATATATATAAACAATATCAATTCAAATGAAAAGTGATTCATGATTGTGTCATGCTCGATGAGTTAATCGTTTGTTTATCACAGCATTTATCATACATATTCTAGTGACATGCCACCAAAATAAAACAATAAACAAAATGATAAAAAAATATATAATAGGGGGCACAAAGTGGCGTAAGCGCAACACTTCTCAAGAAAAGTCGCAAGTGAGTGAAGATTTTGACCTCTGTAAAATAAAACTCTAATTTTGTGATAGATTTCGACGTGTCATATTTCACGCCTCTAGGTCGTGGAACCTTTTTTGTGACAAGAGCCCTAAGCCCCCCCCCATCTATATACACCAGTGATATATTCTGAGCACGGAGTTCAGTGTGCCTTATACTGATTGGGTTATTAACACAATGGAATTTCATTAATCTCTTGGTTTTGTAGCAATGCAAGAATAAAAACAAAACATAAATACTACTTTCGATATTCAAATAATTGAAAGTTAAATCACCAAGTCTGAATTTCCCATTTTGTTTCATTGGGGATTTTTTTCTTCTTACATCCCTAATGAAAACGAAAGAGAAAAAATTCGGATGTTATCCGGATGGATACACGAGCTAATTTATGTTAAAAAGAAGGTAAAAAAAGCAGCAGGCTTATCGACTTGAGGTGTTAACTGATCAAAGCCCACAGCTTAAAGCTTTAAAAAAATTATCAACTCGATTGTATGTGCTTTAGTTGATAAAATTAAGTTTGATTCATAAAAGAACGTGTTTACATCTTGTTATCTCGAATTTCACATCACTTTTGCTATCAAGCTGTGACTGCCCATCATATAATCATGATAAGTGGTATAAAAAAGGAAGAAAAAAAAAATAGAGTGATATCTGGCTTATGCATGATAAATGAGGGGGGGGGGTCACAAGTTCATATGAAAGTATTCATTCCAGAATGTTATAAAAGGAATAATGAATCGTATATCTCACAATTGATTTCCGCAATGAACAGATGAATTGAATTTCTTTTATTTATTTAAAAGAGAACATCATTCGCAAATAATCCACGGTTCGAAAGATGTTTACAAAACTTGGATATTGGACGTTCGTTCTGAAGTTTAGGTAAGAATGATACTGCCTTTCTCCGATTCATGTAAGCATGGAAAACGTGCGCTCATCCCCGATCTCATCTTCATTCATTCATTCCTTCTATTCAGACAAAATCTTTTAACATGATAAACTGCACGCACGCACAGTATAAATAAAATCTAGTCATTTTATGAAAATCTCACACTTTATGAAAATTATTCTGATCAAAATTCATTTGATTCAATTATATTATATTCTATTGAATTAATGTCATTGAATATCTAGAAGCGGTTTATTTACTATTTCATATTTTAAAGATACAAAGCAGTGGTGGATTTAGGATTTTAGGAGTTTAAAACCCCCCTGTGCTCCCTTAAAAAAGAAAAAAATCAGAACAGTCCACCTCAGAAATATGTTGATTTGAATCAAAAGAGAAAAATAGAACAAGCATTACAAAGAAAATTTCATCAAAATCGGATGTAAAACAAGAAAGTTATGATATTTTAAACTTTCCCTTATTTTTCACAAAAAAAGTTATATGCGAAACTCGGTGACATGGAAATGAGAGCCGATGATGTCCCTCACTCATTATTATTTCTTATTTATTTTTTTAATTATACATTATTTCACTTTTTAAAGATTTGACAAAAAGGACCAGCCTGACTGAAACATAAAAAGTTAAAACATTGGTAATACTATGTTCAGGGAGGAATACACCTTTGTTTCACAGAACAATGAGGCGAAAATAAGATCAATTCATATTTTATGAAACAGTGAGTAGGTGACGTCATCAGTCCCCTCATTTGCATATACCGACCAGGATGTGCAGAACTATTTTGTGAAATTAAGCGAAACATAAGTTTGTTATTTTACATTCGATTTTGATGAAATTTTCTGTGTTGTGCTTGTTGGATTTGTCTCTTTTTGGGGTACATGTATCTGTGTCCATCCCACCTTTTTTGTTGTCAATTTTGTTTCCTGCGTCCCCCTAAATTCAGGTGGATCCCCCTAAATTTGGTCTAATTTTATTCACATCAACCTTCTGTTGGGACGCATGGACTTGTCCTTTAACCATAGGCGGCGGAAGCGGGGGGGGGGGGGTCCTATCCCCCCTAATTTTTTTATTGATAACCTTATTTTTTTTTGCTTGTCAAATTTTTTATCTGTGTCCATCCCATTTTTTTTTTGGGGGCTTGTCAATTTTGTTTCCTGCACCCCCCTCTAAATTCAGGTGGACCCAAAAAAATTTCAGGTGGACCCCCTAAATTTTTTGGCTTCCACCGCCAATGCTTTTAACCAACTTGTGGAACCCCCCAATTAGCAGAAACCTAGATCCGCCACTGCAATTTTTTGAAGCTTTTTATTACAGATCATCAGTGTTGTGTTAAACATCAACAACTTCTATGAATAGATGAAGAAAAAAAACATGTAGACATACTGACTTAAAGCTTACAAGTTTCCACGGAACCGTCTATAAAAAAAACTGAATAAAAACTTCCATAAATCGAAGCATCTCATTTTAATTGTATTCTCTTTTATTAGCAATGATATCTTTAAGAAATCATTGCTATTTACTTTAAACTTTATATTGCTGATAAAAAATGTAGCATACGCATTCAATAGAGAAAAAATGACGCGAGAATTGACGCGGTTACAACGTAAGAACATTTATTTCTCAAGGTCTCAAGGTCATTCCGAAAGCGTTTCGACCGGATTGACAACCCTTTTCCTTTTATAGTTGTTATCACAATTATATAGGTATTTCTTTTCTTTTCCAGTAATGCTTTGTTTCCCGTTTCTTGCTGCATTTTCGGCTTTATTCTTCCATTTCAATTTGACGTAAAAATCATTTGCATAATACAGGCCGCCTTTAGCCAGTTAGCTGTAAAACGTTTCCTTTTACGAGAGATGGGTCGGGGTCATATGAGTTAGGGTCAATGTGCTTTCTAACCAAAACAACAACATGAACTATCTCTTCGATTGACAATCATGGAATCTGACACCCTGTGTAACTATGGACCTATGTGTAACTGACTGAATCAAAGGAGGCGAATAAAGCAATCAGATTGAACGTCCCGGTTGAACGTTTGCCAAGTAAAATAAAATATATGGTGGTAATTTATTTGGCAGGTGTGATCTCTCTGAGGTAATAAAATATGTCGAAAGAGGTAGTGAAATTTGTCTCCCCTTCAAAAAATATCCCCAAACTTTCTACATGAAACTGTTGAGTGGTGCTTGCCTTAATTATCTAGATCACCTCAAACACATTGAGGAACTATTGTAGCAAAAAAGTTTTGAAATTGGGGGAAAGAAAATTTGACCCTAAATACAACTTTTTACAAGGCTAATTATTGAGAGTGTATCTATTACGTGTTAAAGCTACGGTTTTCCTTTCAAATTAAACAAACAAAGAAAAAATAATCCCTATATAAAATGAGCCTTTTCATTCGATTTGATAACACTCTCCTCTCTCAGCCAGTATTGACGTATTTGTGATGGGATCCGAGCCCGGGATCCGAGCAAAAACTTGCTTTTGTGACCAATTGAGTATTCAGGTATTCGGTAAAAGTGGGAAGTGCACCATTTCCAGAAGTGATAACTCTCCTAAAAAAATGTGTATACTTTATTTTGCTTGTCCAACAATGAAGTGCAATCTACTTTTTAAATCAAGAACTCTTATTCTTTGTGAGGCAAGAAATTATTGTCAGTGATTACTGTGTCCCATCTTTCGTAAAATCCTGGATGCATGCCAACCTCTGTAACTAATTGTTTTGTAACTCTCCTTTCACAAACGAAGACCATGTCCGTATACAAATCTGCCATGTCACGGTTTTGTATACTGATGGAAGTTAGTTCTGAAGGGTCTCCTGAAGTTCATCGATTGATATGAAAGAGAGGAGAAAAAATCAATGAAAGTAACAACATTTCTTTACTACGAAATTAATTATATCAACTTTGGCTCTTCGCCAAACGCAGTGTGTCAGAATAGTCTCGAAATTCAGGGAATAGTATTTTTTTTTCACGCGCAGTTTTTCCCCCAAATAATGGTTATTATGGTTTCAAATTTACAATATTGCAAACTCTGGTGTTGAGAAGTCCAGAATTAAAGCAAAGGTGTAGGGTAAAGGTTGAGATCAGAAGAAAGAGAGAGAAAAGAGAGAAAAAAGGAAGGGAGACTTCTGGATTCTGCAAAAAACCCACAATTCTTTCAACAGTACACTGTCTTCTTATAGGAGGCCCTGAGACATGACAATATAGAGAACAAAAACTTCGCTTATGAAACATATAAATGGGTGAAAGACAGGTGGGTGTTTCATAAAGCTGTTCGTAAGTTAAGAGCGACTTAAAGAACGACTGGTGATCCTGTCTTGTGGTGAATGGTTATACACCAAAATGTTCATTGATGATGGTTTAGCGCATAAGAAAGGATCACCAGTCGTTCTTAAAGTCGCTCTTAACTTACGAACAGCTTTATGAAACGGGCCCCGGCAGGCAAAGGAATGATGTTTTCTGATTTTAAATAGTGGCATACACTGGCATAATAGTGTAGCTATTGAAGTTATGTATATCGTTTTATCATGGAGTTATTATCAGAAAATAACTACATGTTTTTTATCGTGAACTTCATCAGCATAACAAAACAAAGAAAATACATATTTTCAAAAAAATCTTGTTGTCAGCGGGTGATTGTATTGTATGTTGTCAGCAAAAAATAAATAAAACAACCCCCCCAAAAAAAAATTCAAATAAAGTTTTTTTCATGTCACCGGATGATTATATTGTATGATGTCAGCAAAGAAAAAGAAAAACCAACGTCCCCCCAAAACAAAAAACCAAGGGAAACACGAATACAAAACAAAACAAAACACACCCCACCAAACAAAACAATTTCACTTCGCCAGGCTGAAGTAAAAGACTTTGGTCATTACTGAAACCTTGATCTTTTTTTTTAGTGGTCAGTTTCCGTGTGTTGTGACGTACAGAGGCAGGTGTCCTTTCACTACCAAGGGAGAGCCCGTGTAATATGCTCTGCTTGAGGGCTGGTTTCCAAGCAAAACGACAAGATCAACCTACAATTTATCTTTGTATTATTTTTCTCCGGCCCGATCAAGGGTTCACGGTTAAAAAGTCGTCCAGAACGTCGTGAGGTTTTCATGGAAAAAATTATTAAAATCATAATCATTCAAGAACATGGCTTGAAATGATTTAGGAAATTTAAGAAGAATTCTTTAGAATTGAACTGTGATTTATATGGGTTGTCATTCATTTTAAAATAAGACCCTTGTTCCAGGGCATCCACAACATTGCCCCGTATTGTCCATGGAATATTAAATTGTATATTCAACGAGCTGTGATTATTTTTTTTAAATTTTGGTTGTCTTTCAGTTTTATTACAAAAAATAAATTTGAGGACATATTGATAAATATAATTATCTTTCAACATTTTTAGCGATTTGCCAGCGGTGGGGTGTTGTGATTAAAAATTTGAACGTTTAACTATTAAAATATCAATTCAGTCTCACCTCCCTTAGTGGATGTCGACCTGTCGCATAAAGTGATTTATTTGGGGAACGTGATTTCATCGTAAATATAAATTTATGTCCTTCGAAAGTTGAGAAGGTGATAATTGATTTATATTCCAGACCAGAAAAATGAGTCGAAATGGCAAGGTGCTTATAAATATGATTGATGATACATTGTTCGTAAGCCACTCATCAGGTTCATAATGATAAGACACGGTATCTACACAGTAGTTATTGAACTCGAAAAGTCCTCCGTTTTCTTGGTTAGGGCGTAGAATTTCACTCGTTATGGAGTAGGCTTATGGCGCCATTTCTAGATAACCAATCACCATAGAGATATATACTAATAATATATCTCTATGCCAATCACTTTCTTTTGCCCTACCCCTCCAAAATAAAAAGACGTATAGTTCCTTTATTTCTTCCTTCCAGCGCTTTCCTTCTTCCGACATGTTTCCCTCGAAAATAATATCATCCGATAGCCCTGACACCGATCTGGGGTCAAATAGACGGACAATAAGAACCCCCACTTTTCAATTTATGTTTACATCGTGATTCACTCAACCGCAAAACAACAACAAAGCCGTAACTCACCGCGGAGGGGGTGTGTGAAGGGGCGTGCGCCACCCGAGCCATCCGCGCGTCTCATTGGTCGAAATGTCGTACCACTTTTGGCTCACGTCCAATGAGCGCGCGGCACCGTCCACCTGTTCGCCGATAATCACAACAAAGTCATGAAAGTGGGTGGAGCCTGTGATGTTTTTATTTGATAACCCGCTGCGTCTATTCACGTTGGATTATTAGTATCAGCTTCGATCGCCGCACAAACACGAAAGCTGCTCGCCTTGTTTGAAACAAAATTGATCAATACTAGCCAAGACAACATCGAATGTTTTCAAAAGTGGAAGAAGATTGACAATTAATTCAACAATTTACTTTTGACAATACAGCTCAGGTCTACAAGTACAAGCAAGCTTATTCAGAATCATTTCTTTCAGGACCCGTAGGGGTGGTTTTATGATAGAATCATTGAATTAGATTTAGGAGAAGAACGCCGGTATTTCCACGTGTTCAGTTCATCAACCCTCGCTTGGAGGTTGGATTTTTAAGTATTCGATTTAACTCAAATCGTTACTTCTCAGGACTTGGAGACTTAAAAATCACCACGATCACCATGAGGTCGACAGTACTTCAATTTCTCTTGTTTTTCTTCTCGTATTCAACCATCGTCTCGGCAGTAAGATTCACAGATCCACTCGAAGGTATGATAAACATTCACTAATTTGTAAATATTGCAAATTGGGGAGAAGTAGGCCTTTATGAAAGGTTCAACGATTTTGTTTGAAACCTCAACCAACAGTAAGAACAGTCTAGACTATACACACATAATCTGTGTCAAACTTCAAATTTAATGGGGTAAGAACATACTCCAGAATTTGCTTCAAATCCATGGAACAAACATAAGGGTAGACCGCTTCCCGAATATGCAAAGTAACTGAAATGTAGACTTTCGAAGTTAATTCAAGTTCAAATTCATTTAAACCAAAAAAAGAGACATATTTATACAGTTTAAGTGTTAACGTCTTTAACGTTTATTTAGATATTACAACGATTAAATTTTGCAAAAGGCATGGAAGGCGGAAATCGTTCTTAGTAGGTGTTGCAAGAAAATCTTTGCAATTAATCACGAATATTCGGTTACAATTTTAAAAATTGATAGATCAATTTTAGCTGTAGCAAATCAGATTATACGCTCCTTGTATCAAGGAGCAGATTAGCAATCAATAATGAATTTGCAATTAATTGCAAGACATGTGAATGATTTAGGGACCTAAAATAGACCTGCAATTGATCGTAAGTTTCTTGCAACACATCCTTAATTTGTCATCAGGCTGTAAATACAAAGTCGTTAAATTATTGTAAATATTGCATTGTGATTCCTGGTCCATTAGCTTGATTTTTCGTTCTGCTGTATTGCTGTGCATTTCTTAAAAAACTATATTATTCGTCACACCTATATTCCTTGATCGCAGGTGTCAGTTGTGTATGGTTGTTAAAATATTTGAGCCGAGTCAATCCGTGACCCCGTAATCCTTATTGATTGATAGATCTTAAGCTTGATGTAGATTCTAATTTATGTTCGAAAATACCTTTTGTCATCATCGATCGTGATGTTTGAGATATTCGCATTGTTTATGAGCTTTGCGCGGGAAAATGAATATTAAACACACGAGATAATAAACGGTGATATAACAAAACCTACTGAAACGGTGGAGAAAGATATGTGGATGGATGCACAAGGAGGGGGGGGGGTAAGATATAGGACAATTTTATTACCTTATACCACCAAACAAGAAAAGGGCTGATGTAGAAGAGGAAGAAAGCGAGGAGAGGGGGCCAGGGGAAAAGAAAGGAGGGGGCGCAGACGGAATTCGGAAGTGTGTGGGTATGGGGGAGGGGCTTATCGTGTCTAAGTATCTTGATTTGATTGTGATTTATTTTCACGTTTCTGTACATATTAACTGAAAAATAATTGGGGGAGGGGGCCAGCCCATCCCGCAGCTCATGCAGCCCCAGTGAGAGAGAGCATGGACCTACTATGGAGAGAGAGAGGGAGAGGTGGAGGGAAGAGAATGAGAGTGATAGAGGGAAGGAGGGTCCCTGGGAATTATGAGAGGGGTCAATCGTCAAGTGCATGCCCCCTATTTAACCCTGCGAAGCAAGGTCGTCTCTGCGAGTCGAGAGGCAATTAAATGCAGATGCTCGCGAAGTAAACAACCTGCAAGTTATGATATAAACTCATTGCGAAGCTCATCTCGGCTCACATGCAAGTGCATGTGCGAAGTTCATGCACACTGGTTTCTAAATTTCTTTAGCCACAAATTTCCTCATGAGATTGCTACGCTACCTAGGAGAATGAGAAGAGTGAGGTCACCGTGATGCAAACTTGTTTACACAAATATCGGGAAAGGTGAATGGGATATTCATCAGGGCAACTAACTGGGTCCGATAAGATTTTAACAGCCATTCATAGCGAGTACGAACACCATCGTTTTTCATTATGACAACCATGCTGCTTCAGGAGCAGTACCATACGCCACCGCAGCCACCACTACCATTATCCGTATCATCATCATCATCATCACCGCCACCATCATGATCACCAGCACCATCATCAGCATCAACACAACCACCACCATTATCATCGTCATCATCATAATCATTATCATCACCCTCATCATCATCACCATCATCCTCATCATTATTATCGACAGCCATCATCATCACCACCACAACCATATTCCTCACCACAACCGTCATCATCATAACCATCATCATCATCGTCATCACCACCACCATCCTCATCCACCACTACCATTCTCCTCATCACCACCTCCACACCATCATCATTTGGAACACCTTGCATGGAATTACGAGTATCTCTGTTCTCGACTAATAAACGAAACTAAAAAAGAGATAGAAATGAATAATAACAATGGAACTTGAATTTCGATATCAAATTGCACAAATTAACATGACTGCAATTTGGACTCTCAGTCTTTTTGTACTGTATGTCTATAGTAATTTTGAAATGATGGCGTATATAATGCAATAAAAAGGAAAAGAAAGAAAGAAAACAATCAAACGCCAGCACATTATTATCCATCAAACTTTAAACCCAGCAGCATTAACCATAGATAGCATTTTTCATGTTAGAATGTAACCTCCAAGAGGTCTTTTGGTGGAGAAGGGGATGGCAGGAAATCAGTTATCAAACCACAACATACCCAACATGCCCAAGAAAGTTGTCAACTGGTTTATGAAAAGCAGCGTCGTAATTCAAGTCGACATTCGAATTTGAGGGACAAATAACGAGATTGTTGCATGCTATTAACCTCGAGCGCAGTAAGGGGGTCTTGTAGCTGCTGATATCAAGCTCCAACGAAAATCAAATATTTCATAGCAGTTATTCTTGCGAAATTATGGAATTAATAACAATATTAACACGACGTGACATTGCGTGGAGTTTCTCGATAGGTTGATTAAACTAGCAGCAAGGCCTAATCTGGGGCCTGATTAAAAAGAATTGCAACTGTTGTAACTTTGCCATTATGGCAACTACCATGGTAACCTTGATTTTGATTGGATGCTGAGCCCTATTGCCATGGTAGTTGCCATAATGGCACCAGTTGTAACTCTTTATGAAACGGACCCCAGATGTTTCATGGATTCTCTTTTTATAGCAATATATTAAATAATTGAATAATATTACTTTTTTTTCATTTTAGAAAATTCATTTAAATTCGCATATTACCAGGTACTAAAAATTCTGTAATTCCGTTTCTGAGAATATCATTATTATAGGAACCACCGTCGTACCTAGGTTAATTTTCTGAAGGAAATGGATTAACATTATTTCTCTAGAAATCTCTCCGGCCGGTTTATGTATATATTTCTTGAAAAGGTTCCAGACCTGTTAAAATAGCCTTAACTCTTGTATCTCGATCATGTTAATTCAACTTCCGTAAATAAGGGAGAGTCCCTTTTCCTTGTGGGAATTCTTTCTATTTTCGTAATAAACGGATAATTTTCTGCTGAGGATAAAACACTATCAGGCATCAGTTAAGAGTTTTTGGTTCCCCATTTTTCTTTCGCAAGTGACGAAAGTAAAAGGCTAAAAAAGAAACCCACCCGCCCCCAAAGAAAGTTTGCAAGCAGTCTTCAGAGTCCAGAGTCGCTAAAGAGAGCAGGGACGCAAAACACGCTCTAAATAATATTTTATGCAAGAGAGTAAAAGGGATGGGGATACAGACTGTGAGAGAGAGAGAGAGAGAGAGAGAAGGGGGGGGGGGTGACGAGTGTAAAAACACTCATTAATTCTGAGATAGTTTTCATAGTCATAGGGCCTACATAACTTGTTTTCAGATACTTTGTCATAATATTTATATATGTTCTGTATTCATGCTGTATTTTGTTGCCAACCAAAGGGGGGGGGGGGTGCCCAATCTTTCGGCTGACCTGTGAGTGTACTCATCGAGAAAATCCAGTTTAGTCTGTATGGGAAGGAAGGAAGCTAAACACGGAAGGTGTGTTTATCTTAAAACGGCCCATCGAAACAGTCAAATGCTGATGGAAAAACGATAATAGAGTTTTGTCATAGCAACACGAGGAATAAAGAGAGAGAGGGAGGGGGTGAACAGTGGCATGTGTAATGTTAATCTATATTTCTGGCTCACAATCACCGTGACAAAGCAAAATTAATGTACCTGTTGGGTCTCCTTAAAGAGTAATTTTTTAACGATTCAATATAATCATTTTATTTTTTTAGAAATAAAATGCCCGACAAAACGAAAACTGCTCATAACTATAAAAGAGCATAATGCCCCCACCGTCCAAAATGCTTCTCATTTTAGCTGTTGTTGGTATCATTTTCATTTATTTGAGGCAAGATTCAAATGCAGTCTCACCGGCGAAACCAACTCCAGGGTCCCGTAACACTCAGGTCAGCGATTGATCGCTAATTTAAAAGATCAATTCTGATTGGTTCATATTCTACTTAGCAAAATGCGCATGCAACGATGATCTTAATTGGTCATTTCATTAAGCGATTAATCGCTATCCTTTGTGTTACCGCGTCCAGACCGACAATATCTATTACTAAAGGCTATCATGGGCGGATCTAAGATTTTCTAAAGGGAGGGGGTGGGCATTTTGTTCTAAAATATATTATTTATGTCACGAAAGATTTGACAAACGCGCGGGGAGGGGGCATATTGTTCTACAGAATCTGATTTACGTCACGAAAGATTAAACAAACGAGCGCAAAAACCCCCCAAAGAGTCTTTACTCGGGTTTATAACCGACTTTTTTGGCACTACAAATAGTTTTTATGGCTCTCAATGAGAGGAATGTTGTGTTGGGAATCGAACCCTGGACTTTGTCAGGCGCACATACCACAGGCCACGATACCTCCACTTTCAGTAATGTGCGAATCAGAACGCTGACCCTCTGATTAAAGTGGAGCCATTTATTTTTACAGCTTTCACTATAATCCGGACACCAGAAATCCGTTTACTATCTGTCCATCCTCCCATAGAATGATCAAAGTTGCTTACAAGTTGAACAGAGTTGTATTATGGTGTCCTTAAAACAAAAATAAATGCTAACATTTAATTTTTGAAATATAATTAAAGGTGAAATATTTCGAATTGCGATGGGATTAATTATAGAAATGAACCCTAATAATAATGACCTTAATAATTACTGAAATAAGCAAAATGATATCGTAAAATGAGTAGTATGATTGATTTGGTAATTCCTTGTAGATCCAACACATAATGCACAGTCACACCAACGAATCCTACTTCAGAAGGATCAAACCCATTACCAGAATTATTTATTTCGAGAGACACGTACACTGTTAGCATTTATCCTTAAAATAAAAGAAGTTCCTGCAGCAGAGTCTCGAGAACACCTGTAATCTTACCATTTCCCCCTTTTTAAACAGACATGTTCTGTTAAATTGCAGAAAAAAAAAATCATGTTTTATGAATTTACAGAATTTTCTGTTATTGCTTTCTGCAAAATCTCCTTTTTTCTGTAAAATCAGTTTTTTTTTAACAGTGTAGTCGGTCGGTTTGGAGTTGGTTTTGTGTTTGTTGATGTGAGTCTAGACAGTTTCGCAACCACTACGCAGATGTTTTCTGGAACATAGAGAATCTTTTGTCAAAAGCCCTTCATGAGTCGTGACAAAGCAGTCTTTGTCGACAATTGGTGAATCAAAACAGCAGTTTCATCCGTGACTCTGGAGAAACGACATATTTGATTTTTTTTCGTCCGCTCCGAATCTTATATAGGACGATTTGCTGTCCCGGTTCACCAACTTTCGACAAAGACCTGTCAGCTGTTCATTGTGATTTGACGGGCATTTTCAATGCATTGACTATGTTCTAGAATCCGTCCCCGTTGCATGCAATTGCGAAAACTCGCTTCAAGCAACAGAAGAACCCACCAACGAGTTCACTGTGTCGCGAGACTTGTTGACTACCTTCCTACCAAACCAAAAGTATGGTACCTATGTTGTTATCTGATTATGTGATGCGCTCTCAGCTGGGTCACCAGAATGGGATCAATCGAATCAGCAAAAAATATGAGAATATTTCCACTCTTTCACAAAGGTCAAATTGATACTTTACTCTTCAAAGAATCTTATGACAGGAATGTAAATCAGTAAATGGAATGCAATTGAGCACCTTTGATCTTTAGGGTGGAGGTTTATTTGCGTTCCAATTTTCACCTCAGCATTTTGTTGGAAATTCAATCTGAGAACTTCTTCGGATCGGTAAGACACCTGAAGATATTGTCATTCTCAAGTATGTGACATTATTTGGATGATTTAATCATAAGTATGCGATTGTTAGGTTCATTGCGTGACACACTTCTTATTTTTTAGATCAAAACGTAAAGACGCTTTTATTAAACTAACATGATCGCTACTGAACTGATTCGGATGGGGCGAAAAACAAATGGAATTAAAAAAATAAATTCTTTCATTATTATTTTTCAACAATTATAATTTATAAAGTACCTTCGATATCAGGCCGATTTACCCCCTTTGCAACGTTGCTCAAGAGATGTAATAACACAATAATTTTGCAGAACTAACTTAGCAGGGGGAGTACTTTAAGAGACTGTTATACGGGACTGTTACATGCAAATGTTCATCTATATGCTAACCCAGTTTCAGCAGCAGTTTATAGGTTAAAAGATTATTGGGTATTGCATGAGAACTGAATATTGGCAAATATTCTTCTTACGCTTTTTTTTTTCACGGATCCCCGTGTAGTGATATCCTTCAAAGTGACCCTTATCTCAAGGTCAGGCGAAGAGATCATGATGAGTCGCAACATGACAACATTCACTTCACTTAATGTCCTTTGTCGTCTTTCCTTATTTCGAGCAGTTTCGTATAGGCCCTATGTCTCAGTTGACGAGTTTTTGATGGGTTAGCCTAGTACAGCATCCACTTTACTTGATAAAACGTCCTTATTCCGAACTATTTCATGTACGGCTAAAATGATGATTTTTTTGTTCTGAACAATAAATTTTCTAAATGCGTTTTATGGGTTAGCTGAAACCAGACATGACCACTGGCGGATCCAGGGGGGGGGGGGGGGGGCAAGGCAAAGCCGGCCCGTGCCCTCTCCCCGTTTGAGAGGCACAATTAAAATTTGTAATGTAAAAATGCCGTTAAAATAGAAGTGTGCCCCCCTTTTGAAAGTGAATACTTTTTGCTTGTCAATTTTTTTCCTTGGGGAAAATGTGCCCCCTTTTCGAAACTACTGGATCCGCCCCTGGACATGAAAATCATTAAATCATTTGTACAACCTGCAATGGTATCAAGTAGACCTATCAACGTTTACAATCATTTTCGGAATGGGTTGCAGTTTGAGGTAAAAACACATAAAAAATAAAGAGAAGAAGAAAAAGAGAACCTGGACTTTGATAGATTATGTAGTTCGAAACAGCGTTCTCATTCCCTCGTGTGTGACATGTCACATAGATAATTTCGATAAACTTAAAAAAGATTTTTGTTTAAAAAACATGTTCCAATTTCACCCAAACACGTCAAATGTTTAAGATTGTGCTCTTCAAAACAGACTAAAGAGTCCATCAGTCACTCGATTTCCTCAAACTTGTTAAACTTTTCCTGGCGCCATCGTCCGGGAAATAAATTACGCAACGACATGTCTCAAAAGCGAAAATGCTTAGGGAATCCAGACGGGGGCGCCCCTCCCAATGTCCGGCGCTAAATTAGGGAAAATAACGTTCTTGTTAATTCGTCAGAAAAAAAAAATCACCTCTGTCAAACATGTCTTCATCATCAAATTTTAAACTTTATGTTCTGTTGACGTCCAAGAAAGTATTGAAACACCGGAGTTATTGTGGACCTTAAAGATGCAAACTGCCAAAGTCAGAAAATCAATCCTCTTCTTTTCTTCTTTTTCTCCTTTTCACCTTTCGCCCTTTTTTCATAGTTCTGTCCTAGATAGCATACTGTTGTCTTGCACAGGTGGATGTTTTTTCCCCTTCAAATCAATAGAGAGGCCACTGAGGTCCAAATCATTCAAGATTTTTTTTTTTTGTATGGGATTAGAACAAACCTTGAGGTGCATTTGGGTTTGGGTTTTGTTTTTCTTGATTTTTTTGTCAAGTAGTGCTGCTATGATTAGATGACTTTTTCGCAGTTTATGCAACGAAAGCTCACCAACACCTTGACCCCCTTCAAGAACAAAAACAAGCAAACCACCCGAAAATCTTACGAGAAAAAAAAATGCCGCGAAAACTCTATACAGACAAGCCAACTTTGGTCATTGATTATAGATGATTTGCAACTGACACGGAATTAACGCGTACAGCTTACATCTTGATCACGAAGTGCTCGACCCTCGTGACTGGGGTCCAAGACCCTCGATATGGTCCTGGAAGTTCAAGTGTTCTTGTTGTTTTATAACCATGATTCCATGATTGGTCTAATGAGAGAGAAAAGTGGGATGGTGTTGTTTCTTGATGTTGATAACAATGAAATTAACTATTATTTAATATTGATTGTTCTCCCTGCAGAGTTCTTGATGAGGGAAAGACTACGACTTCAGGCAGAGGAAGAGAGATATAGGGCGGAGGAGGAACGACAACGACTGAGGGACGCCGAACCGGTTGGCGAGTTTAGCAGCGGGGTTCCAACGAACGAAAGTCCAGAGGCGACTACGGAAGCTTTCGTCACCGATGATCTGACGACGACAACGCTGACGCAAAAGTTGACGACGTTGTCGACGCGTTATCGTGAAACGGAAAGTCAGTGTTGTGTTTTGGGAGCTAGGGCAGGACGTAGTGGATTCCTCTGTACTCCTGAGAACTACAGACCACAAGTTCTTATGAGGTACGACCTCTTTATACTTTATTTTATTTTGTAGTACCTACCCTTTTTTTCTCATTAGGATTATCCACAAATACCCCGAAAAATTTGCTCTGAGTTATGGAAAGAGAAAACAAGAGTTTGAAAGAAGACAGTGTTTTGCACAGGAATATGCCAGAATAAAATAGGGTAATTCGGACACGAGCTTTGTTATCAAAATAGAATGTTGACAGATAAAGAGAGAATAGAAAAGGACGTGGAGGGGGAGGGGTAGCCGTCAATAGATGGAATAATGTGGATGTTTTCCAGAATCAGCGAATGGAAGCCGTCTATCGACGGTGATCATTATCATGATTACGGCTTGTCTGAAACATAAACATATATTTCTTCACTGAATGATACAACACACTGGGAAAACATCACGCGACTTCGGTTATCAGTGAGTTGTTTATAATACTACTGACTACGTGTCGTGAAAATCCACTTGTAGATCACGCCGAAAACACACGTGATATATATATTGAGTTCCAGAGTATGTCAAAGGATATCTTGAAAACGAAAGATTCTATAGCTGTCATTATCAAGAATTTCGAATTCGTCTTAAACAAAGGCCCGTAACATCTCTCAACAGCAAGTAAATCATCAAAACATCAGTGATTAGGGAAAGTGGTTTCAACGGTCAATGTCCCGTTGTTACGTCTGTTATATTTTTGAAGTGCATCACTATAAAGTGATAGTTTTCATTGTCCCATTGAACCTTACAAAACGATGATGAAACCAATTAGTTTCTTGATGTTATAAAGAACATATAGAGGATAAACAATAATCATAATTCTTCTATTCTATTGATTTACTCCTTCTCCTAGGCACGACCCGAACAGAATGGGCAACTTCAAGATCACGAGGGAAGATCGACAGCGCTACATCGAGTTAAGGCAACACAGCAAATGCGTCTCTGGAGCTGTACCTAGGCTTTCTGAAGAATTCCAACGCTGCTGCAAGCAAGCTTACATCGAAACCCTGGACGAGGAGGTGATCGGAGCCGCCGACGAGCTCGACATGCCCATCATGCTGGAGCTCCCCCTCCAGATGGACATCATCACCAAACAGAGGAAGACGCCAAGACATAAATCTCACAAAGTGTAGAATTCTATAGACTCTCGAATTCAGACTTGGCTAAAAATGTTTGACCATGGTCAAGCACCGCGGGTGAGACAAATGTGCGCGGCTCCCGACGAACCTGCTCGGCGCCCCTGCAAGATTTTCATGAGGAAGGTGTATGCCGCCTGAAATTAAGAGATGAACATTGCAGTGACGCGATACAAGAACTCCTGGCAAAGAGAAAAAGGTGTATTTTCACTCTTTTTTTGACCTGGTTTGTTAATACTTGTATCACCGCTCAGTATTATTATCCTAATAGTGATGATATTATGAGAATGTTGCTTATTTGCATCTGAAGCTCATGGCTTTGCAATTTAAAGCGCCATTTTATTATTTCTGGCGTTAGTCAAGTCCATCGGGATAATTTAATTTTCATTAATTTATTTTCTTGGTTGCAATTCTTGCATAAGTTGCATTGCATAGCACACCTTTGACATGGTCCAAAGAAGGGAGAATTTTACGGGGGGCCGCGTAACCGGGATGGGGCGCTCCCATTTGTTTCAATAAACGTCTACAAAAATCGTAAAAATTACCAATTGTGTTTTTTGCAGCCCGCCACTTCGAAAACCGTTCCGCAGCCACCGAAAGACGCTTAAAGTTTCTTTCCAAGTTCATATTATGTGATCCTACATGTACGTTAATTAACATATCTTTTCTTGTTCATGGCGTAATTATATCTTTTCTTTACATATTGGTATTCGGATACCATATGCACCACTTTCTATCTGCACTCTGCAGTATCTGGAACAAAGTTGTTTTGCTTAGTTTCTGAGCTTGATGCTCAGCCATGATTTTTGTTTTACTTCTTGAGGTCCAGTTTATTATAGATATTGAAATTTATTAAATAGGCCTACCTATCAAAATAAATGAAGTGTTATGAAAATGCCTTCCATGTAATATAATAATCATCCGCTGAATATTCTTTATTTATCTTACAAGTATAATTATTTATTCTTAAGTGAAATTATGATGCAATGTTCAAACCTTTATCCTTCTGATAATTGATATTTATGAAATATTAGATTAGTTGTATTTTAATGTTATGATTTTGATTCATAGAAATAAACGGGGAATTATTTGTTTTTATAAAATGTCATATTCAATATATCTACATGTACATCACAGTTCATTGAATCAACTTAAATCATAACGAAATGTACGAGTCGCGTAAAAACCAAGGCCTTCAGATCGTGTATCCTTTTCGGTGATGAGTGATTTTTCGTATTAAATTCGTAGCACAGGATTTGATTTTACATGACCATTTTCAGAAGAGACACTTATTGATGATTGGTTATTTCATAATAAAGGCTGGTTTAGGGTGAAACTAAGAACACATTATCATCATGGGATCACGTTGGTCGTCGGGCTTGATCAACGAAATTTTTACACGAAAAAAAAAGTGAACCATTTCGAGTGAACCATTCACCCATCTGAACGTTCTATCTATAGTATTTTATAAAATTAAGTTGTCTTGAATAGTGCCCTCAGCACTCACATGTTATAGATTCAGGAGAAGGGCTATTATCGGATTTGAAGAAGGCTTGTCTACCATCACCCTCCCCCCCAAAAAAATGAACGGCTGCAGAATGAGGGACCTCTACACTCTACTCTACACAAACAGTTGGGCAAAAAATGCCCAACTTTCAACCAACCCTGGGCAACATACTGTCCACACAACTTTTGGTTATAATCTGCCCAAATTGGGTAATAAAAACTAATAATTGGGTAGTAAATTTGCTCAATTGGATAATAATTGCCCAGCAGGGGTCCGTTGCAGAAAGAGTTGCGTTTAAACGCAAGTCAAAAAATCAATCGCAAGTCCCAAATGCGCGCTGTTGATTGGTTGAAAATCAGTTGTGCATGATTTTTAGAGTTGCGATTGATTGCAACTCTTTCTGCAACGGGCCCCAGAATATATATATATTTTTTACCAACATGTTGCCCAACATTGTACGTGTGTAATATTCTCCGATTTGCATAACTTCTGATAAACAATTATTGTAAACATACGTACGGTGTAGTTCGATATTACTTATTACGGTCATTTAAACTAAATCGGAAAATGACGTTGTTTGGAAGATTATCTTCGGAGGAGTTGAGAAATCCCAACGTGACCTACCAACATAAATGACCAACATTGGATAAATGCTTTAATATTGTTAAGAAAGAGTACGTGAATAAAATGCTGCATAATGGGGAAGGTACCCCCAAAATCTGAGCAGACTCTATCAGGGGAGCATTTCATAAACATTTTTGTCCGACATGTTGTTAGATCTGACATCTTTCTTTGATTTTGATTGGCTGATAAGCAATGTTACTATGGTGACTGTCGGATAAAATAGGACTTGTCGGATAAAACGTCTGACAAGTCCTTTCATGAAACGCTCCCCTGGGCTCCGTAGCACAAAGATTGACGATCAATCGCTAAATGAACTGACTAATCAATATCAATGTCACACGAGCATTTGTTTTAAAATAGAGCCCAGGGGAGCGTTTCATGAAAGGACTTGTCGGACGTTTTATCCGACAAGTCCCATTTTATCCGACAGTTACTATAGTAACAGTGCGGCTCTGCCAATCAAAATCAAGGAAAGATGTCAGATCTGACAAGTTGTCAGACAAAAATGTTGATGAAAAATGTTGATAAACAGTCCCCTGGTCCCGTAACACATAGGTTTGCGATGAATCGCAAATATGAAAGAACCGCACTAATTGGTTCCCGGTCAGTATTTTAAACAAAGTGTGCATGCAACAATGATCTTGATTGGTCATTGGTATTTAGCGATTGATTGCAAACCTTTGTGTTACGGAGCCCTGGTGTTGTACGATGTGGCTGGCAAGACTGTGCACCCCATCCATGTACCGATAGAGTAAAAAGAAAGGTGAAGAAGTCACCAAATCGGGAAGTTGGTTTTCCAGTCGGAACCACAGATTGATATTCCAGACAAGATTGCACCAGGGGAAGGAAGTCATTTTCTTTTGAGTCATTTTCACATTGCATTGGTTTTTTTTTCTATTGTTTTCCTCAAAAGTTCGTGTCCCGTGACTTTGGTTTGGGATCCACACGAGAACAGGGCGTAACTTTCAGTTTGATCAAATAGAACTCGGAGAGATCACGTGGTATAACACGCGTGTGCAGTGAAATACCGAAAAAAAAACTTATGCGCTCTCGGATGTAATGCGATTTTGATGATACATGTCTTTGTTTAAATCTTAAGTCTAGTGAACTTGATCCGTCATTGATATTTCCTTTTCCAGTTTGCGGTCATATTCCAATACCAGCCAATCCAACAACTATACTTTCACACTATTTCTGTGAAGGATATACAAAAATAACACACACCACGGAGGGGATCAGTAAGAATTACTCACACGAGGTACCACTGGAACAGTTCTAAAACTCCCGAGGTACAGCCGAGGGCTTTTGGCTGTTCAATCCCGAGCCAGATGATATAGGCCTAATATTTGTTTTATAAGATAGTGATGGGTACTTTGTAATTTATAAACCACCCTCACCTCCAAACTATAACCGGTCAATAGAACAAGTCATTAGTAAAATACATGATTGATCACGTGATACATTTCAGCCAATCATATTTGATCAGGATCCATATCGCCCTTGTAAAACATCGTATAATTTGGTCAATACTCTGAGCAGCTTTTCTACATTATTTTATTGTTAGTATGACAAAAAGCAAAGCATAGCTGCATTAAAAAGGAAGCTGAATTCGATAAGTACTCTTCAAAATGATAAGACAATGTCAATTTTTTAAATACGATTTGAACTGATCGTGTAGCTGTGAGACAATTTTGGATGTGTCGTGAATTGTATCTAATTATTATATTTGTATGTGTATGCATTTGTGAGTGTGTGTGGTCTCTATGTTTTTAAACTTATATGTAATTACATGAAATGTTGTACAATAAAAAAAAAACCCGCCATTTGAATGTCTCCTTTACCGTGTTTATTTATTTCAAGGGAGTCATGTTACTCATGTACCATTTATTTTAATTCGAATATTCCAAGAAGAGCTCAATTGCAATATCAATCGAACCTCTTCATCCGGGAGACATTACATAGGTGGATAGGGGGCCGGAGCGCCCCCTTACATTGGGGGCGCAAAAAAAAAGTTGGGTAAAGTTTTGCATGATTTCATCAAACATTTATGGCTTGTGAACGTCCTAATCGTTACGATTGTCACGGAAACAAATGACGTCACCCACTATTAAAAAAAAAAAATTACACAAAATAATTATCAAAGAACATTTCAAACTTTCTCGTCGTTATGTGAAACAAAGATTGATTGCTCCTAGAACATGTGGGTTTACCTCTCTTTTAATCTTTTGTGATTCGATGAACGTTTTCCTGCAAAATCTGCCAAAAAAATATTGTATGCAATCATACAATTAAATTACAAAAAGAAATTGTGATTGAGTTACAGCTTCGACTTATTTGCATCACCGTTTTGTGAAATAAGTAAAATTTTCAAATATCATCACTTTCTATTTTTACATCTAATTCTGATGACATTTTGACACTGATCTGGGGCCCGTTACATAATGGACTTGCAATTGTTATAACTTTGCCATAATGGCAACTACCATGGCAACAGGGCTCAGCAGCCAATCATAATCAAAGTTTCCATGGTAGTTGCCATAATGGAAAAGTTCCCTTGCCCCCCGCCCTCTATATTATACAGTCCATAAATTTTCTGTTCAACTTGGCTCACAATTATCTGTATAATAAAGATCTAATTCGACTACGGAAAAGCTAAATTGGATATATAAATTCGGTTCGATGATTATCTGGGACTAAAATATAGAAATGAGGAGAATTAAAACGGATCACGGTAACAATGGTCGACGAAGTAGAGAACAAAGGTGAATAAAAATAGGTGTGCGTGTGTGAGAGATAGAGAGAGAGAGGGGGGAGGGGGGAGTAAAAGACAAAGAGAGACAGAAATAGGGAGAGGGGGACTGGGTAAACGTAACTGGGTTGGGACCGTGTATATCGGTAAAAAACAAAAGAAAACAAAAAACGCAAATTCTTCCAGTCCTAAGCTTTGAAATACATAAGTATTTTATTTTCCATTAACCAAATTCAATTTGCAAATTCATTCATTTGACACATATAAGTGGTTCATCAACGTAGAGTATGCAAGGTGTTCTTGAAAGAAATTAGCAATTTGTGCACCATAACTCGTAATAACATTAGGCTAATACATCAAATTGTTATTTATACTTCTCTTTTTCATATAATATTCACTCACAACTTGTTTCGCTCTGAGTTCTGTCACAGAGTTTGCTACATCGTCATATTGCCACACCAATGACATTCATTAAAGGAGAATGAAACTCTTGGAGCAAGTTAGCTTTTGTGAAAGCAGAAAAATCAAAGAATAAGATCAACAAAACTTTGAGAAAAATAGGACTAGCAATAAAAGAGTTATGAGCATTTGAATGTCGAGATCACTAATGCTATGGAGATCCTCCCATTGGCAATGCGACCAAGATCTGTGATGTCACACACGTACAACTCTCCCATTTGGACACTGAAAATATACCCCAAAACATCTCTTTTTGCTCATTCTAATCATATGACAAACGATTCATCAATGATATAATGTTGTGAAACCTCTGTACTTGTCATCTCATAAAGAGAACACCTCACCTTGTGATAGACTCCATAAAAGTGAGAATATAAGTGAAATAAGTACTAAAGTAATGAGGGAGTTGTACGTGTGTGATATCACAGATCTTGGTCGCATTGCCGTTGGGAGGATCTACATGGCACTAGTGATCTCAATATTCGAATGCTCATAACTTTCTTATTATTCATTCAATCTTCCTCAAACTTTCAACAATATGTTTCTTTGATTTTTCTCTTTGATATGGATTCAGCTGGTTTCAAGGGTTTCATTCTCCTTTAATAATGTCCTCTACTTGCTTGCTTAAAGGTCAAGTCCACCCCAGAAAAAATGTTTATTTGAATTAATAGAGAAAAATCAAACTAGCATAACCCTGAAAATTTCATCAAGATCGGATGTAAAATACATGAAATAAGAAAGTTATGACATTTTAAAGTTTAAATTTTTCACAAAACAGTGAAATGCACAACTCAATGACATGCAAATGAGACAGTCGATGATGTCCCTCACTCACTATTTCTTTTGTTTTTTATTGTTTGAATTATACAATATTTCATTTTTTTTATACAGATTTGACAATAGGGACCAACTTGACTGAATCAAATAAGCAATGCTGATTGCACATGTTCATGGAGGAATCAATCGTTGTTTCACTTGACAATGACGAGAAAATTAGAATATTTAATATTTCATGTAATAGAATACAAGAGAAATAGTGAGTGGATGACGTCATCAGTCTCCTCATTTGCATACCGACCAGGATGTGCATAATACTATTTTGTGAAATTAAGCGAAACTTTACAATGTCATAACTTTCTTATTTTACATCAAATTTTGATGAAATTTTTCAGTGCTTTGCTTGTTACTTTTTATTCAAGTCAACTTTTTGTTGGGGTGGATTTGCCCTTTAATAATGTCCTCTGATTGCTTGCTTAATTATTCACCTACTTCTCACAACAAGATATAAATATGAATAAAGAAACATTTCAATGCAACACAAATAAATACGAATATACACATGTATACAGTTCATGACATCGTCATCTTATACCTCGGTCACATTTGCTCTACGGTGGCCGTACGGCGAGTCGAAAACAGCCGTTTTCACATTTTTTGTACCAGCTTTACATAGGTGGTTTGAATAAAAATGAATAAAACGGCTGTTTTTGACTCGCCATACGGCCGCCGTAGAGCAAATGTGACCAAGGTATTAACAGAAATGGGGAAGGGGCGGGGGGCAACAATGTAAGAGAATGAGTGGATATCAGGGTCCCGTCTTACAAAGAGTTAGGATTGATCCAATCAACCTCTAATATATGTTCTAATTTTTCCTACTTGAAATTTGCACAATGTCCTTTGTAAGAAAAAAAGGAAGTACACTGAATTGTCACGACAATTATAAATGTATGAATAGACTATACATCATGTTGGAACCAATTTTTTAAGAATTTGGCTTGACATTTTTCCCCCGGGGAACTGCTGTTATTTTTCCCAGGGGAGCTACTTCTATCCCGGACGGACAGGATGAACAATTCAGGGTTGGCGTCGGTGTCTTTTAAGGGAGGGAAGGGGGAGGAGGGTTGGGTGGTTGCAAGACAATAAATTATTCCTCAAATACTAGGGCCATTTATCGTTTTTTTTTAATATAAACTCTTCTTCCTTCCCTTAATTTTGTTTCCACATTACTCAAAAAGAAGAAGAAGTAGTGGGGTTTCTGACTCTGTTTACGGTATAACTCCCGTAGGGACTCGGCAGGGCAGCTTGTGAGTAGGACAACTTGGTACAAGTTTTCAAACAGGATTTTCAGCAATGTTGGATTAGAAAATAGTCTTTCAACAATATTCACATGAAGAATGATTATGTTCAATGGACTTTTCCTGGGTCATTATACGTGTAATTTATTCTTAGGAAACTTTTTTTTTTTTTTTTTTTACTTTTGAAGGACTGGAGTAAAAGAACATGCATGTGCCCGGTTACCACTAGATGGCGCCATTTCAGAAAGAAGGTCAGAGAACATAGCTGTTTTATTATGGACTGAACAGGTTCCAATAAAGATAATGACAAGCAAATCTTTAATAGGAAATGTAACACTGTGTTCACCTAATTCTATGATAGGTGCAGTGCTATTGGAAAGGGCGAGGGGGGCATTTTTGCTTGACAAAATATATACACTATTCTGGGAGGAATCAGACCTTGTTTCACATTAAATCAGGAGGGGAACAAAAATTGTGTTTCACACCATACATCATAAAGAGACAAATTTAGTGAGTGGGTGACATCTTCTATTCCATTCTTTGCATATCAAAATTTTGTGAAAGCAAGAGAATCTTTCTTATTTTACATCCGATTTGATGAAATATTTCGGCGTTATGCTCCTTTGATTTTTCGCAATTCATTCAAATCAGCTGTTTTGTCCATCTGGACTTGACCTATATCTGTACAGTGCTCTTGCAGGATATTCCTTGACCTTTTGACATGTCAGATTTGACCTACAAGTACATGTATATATTCATGCCTTCAAGACTGGTACACATTCTCAGGTGCTTAGTCAGCCACACAGGGATAATTTAGTACAAGAAAGGGTCACCAGTCGTGCGTAAAGTCATTCGTAACTTACGATTCATAATACACCCACCAAATCTTCAACTCTGAGGGATGTATCCATGGCAAGACCTAGCTTGGATTACCTATCTCACATTCATTTTACAGTGTGTGTGAAAAAAAAAGTTTACACTTTGAAAAAATCTTATAAAATGAAAACATTTCTAATATCCTGACATTTTAAAAAACATTTTTATATTGGTATAAGTCCCTTTAAATGAGTGGTAATATGAATGTCAACAATAGTTTCCGCTTTAGTGAGCACCACTTACTCTTAAAACTTTTGCGAAAAGTGACTTAGTTATTTTATTGCCTTCTTCTTTGACACATTGTAAAAGTCAGCATGTTAGTGCAAACCAATATCTCTGAGCTTTCCAATAAGAGCGGTGCTCACTCAAGCATAATATTCGGGTGATAATCATACTGCCATCTGATAGAAGAGACTGAAGGCTAAGAAAACATGTGGAAAATTATCCCCATATTGTGAATTTTAAAATTGCCAGGACATTTACAAAGTGCAACCTTTTTAATGATACGCACTGTATAGTCAATTGTCGGTCGAGTACAACAGTACAGAAAAATGCTTTAAGGAAAATGAAACCTTTGGAACAAGATAGCTTGTGTGAAAACAGGAAAATCAAAGAAACAGATCAACGAAAGTTTGAGAGTAATTGGACAAATAATGGGAAAGTTGTGAGCATTTGAATATTGCGATCATTAATGCTATGGAGATCTGCACATTGGCAATGCGACAAAGATGTGTGATGTCACTTGTAAACAACTCTCCCCATTACTTTAGTATATATTTCACTTAAACTGCCTCTTTTATCACATCTATCAGTAGATCATGTGTTCTTTCTGTAGGAGGGCATGTAATACCGATTTTTAAAGAATACATCATGGATAAAGAGTTTGTATCACCATAAGAAAAAGCAAAAAGAGACATTTTGGGGGTGTTTTATAGTCCATCAAAGGGAAAGTTGTTCACATGTGACATCACACATCCTTGTCACATTGCCAATGGGAGGATCTCCATGGTATTAGTGATTGAAATATTCAAATGCTCATAACTTTCTCATTATTTGTCTGATTTTTCTCAAACTTTCTTTGCTCTTATTCTTTGATATTTCTGTTTCGACACAAACCTACTTATTCCAAAGGTTTTATTCCCCTTTGAGTTGAAATCAAGCAATCTTTGGCTTACTGAAAGTACATAGATGCGGGTGTCTGCAATAGAAAATGTGAAAAATCCCATAGATAGCTTCACATTTTTGTGTGCACGCACAAGAAACACGGCTGTATCCAGATACAGGAAGTAGATTACTCAAGGTGAAACTGGATTGATGTAGTACTTGGCAGCAAGGAGAATACCAAACAGTATAGGTGCACTCAATCAAATATCTTAGCCTAGAATCATCCCCCCTCCCCGAATCCATGAAAATATTGAGGACTTTAGGCTTGAGTTGGATATGTAAACGAGTAATACTCAACTGACCTAAAGTCATAAATTGACCCAACAAAAGCCAATGAGATCAGCAATAAAAATTCTTATTATGAAACTCATACATGCCGTAGAGAAATGAAATGCCACTGGCAGTTGTCTAATTCACAAGCATTTGACTTTTGCTGATTATTGAAATTCATTAATGTATTCATTCATTCATTGGAATTACCAGGTATCTATCAAAGAATCATCCACAAATTTGAACAGCTCAAGAAGTGAGTCATCCAAAATTTATTTGTAGGAATAAAGATTCAACCAATGGTACAATCAATCAATATCGGTGTTCACTCAGTCATTCACAATTCCATTTCTAGTACAAAAATATAGTACTATTGATAAATTGGCTTTCAATCAATATATATTATTTTTTAATGGCTCTGCCACCACTCCAATCCACTCCATAAATAGAAAGGAAAGTTCCATACTTGCACGCGATAACGTCAAGTATAGCAGATAGATTAGGGAGGCTATCCGCATTCGGGCACAAAGGAACCCCCATATGAATAGAGTCTTAGGACGGTACGATCTCTCCTCCCATGTACGATCCCATTCTAACGCTTTGTCGCGCTGCAACAGCAAATAAGCTGGTGAAGCTTGTAGCCTCGCAAGTGAAAGCTTACAAAAACAGGTAAAAATGTTGTGATTGTGAGGAGAGAACGTTTCCTCATGGCTCTGCCAACTACAGACTATTCCATCTAATACCTGACCAATGTTATATAAGGTTTGCAAACTCATAGAGCTTCTCAAAGAATGACAGAAGCAATGCCTAGGCCACCCACCATGAATGCTTTCATAGTTTTCCAGTAAAAATGCAATTAAGTAATTTACTAATATACATTGTTCACAATCACAATCCTCAAGAATGCCAAGTATGTAGATAGCATCATGCTTTTTTGAGGGTTGAAACACATGAAAATGTAGATTTTTAGTACAAATAATTGCATCTTCCTTTTTCGCAATAAACAGACCTACGGAAGCTTTAAAGTGTCACCGACTTGTTGAGATGGCGAGATACTTTATCTTGCTAAATCTATACAATAATGTTATCATGTCAAAATTGCGAGATACATTATCTCGTCAAGTGAAAATATAATAAGTTGTATGTCGACATAATAACGTTGATTAGTGAGATAACACATCTCTCTATGTTGGTATAATAGCTTGATTGTGTCGACTTGGGGAGATAATTCTTGCCAAATCGATTAGCCACGAAACAGTATTAAATATCGCAAATAAGTTGTCAACTCTGCATCATGTACTGTCACTGAAGATACAATATTGTTACCAATGACATATTTTTTTTGTAATATTAAGTACAAAGAATATGAACAAGCATTGGAATGTTCATCATAGCTTCAGTCTCTATTACAGTGTCAATTACAGGCAATAACCTGAGTAAACATGAAGTCAATATAACATGATAATAATGGAAACTCTGTGCAATGAATACCAAAATACACAAACAGCTTCGTCAACAATGTTTTCGAGTGAATTGCTCATGACACACACGTTTAAGTGCGCTTAGCCAATTAGGTCAAATTGAAGACAACTGCAAGTCCTCTGAACAGATACATTGTATCTTAAAAAGGAACTTCATATCATCCTTCAAAAGAAACTGTTCTAATGAAAATTTTGATCTAAATTTTTTTTGCCACCAAATCATGAATTTTCTAACTTTCAATTATTTTTTTACTTTTCGGTACGTGCAAAAAAAAAATCTACATTGCAAAATATTGTATGATTATAGCAATCTGCAGTCATAGCATCTTTGCACATTATCTTATGTGAATCCAAATACTAAACCATTGAATCTTTACAGATACCTGGGATTTCAACACAAAAGCAGTCTGGTCAGCGTCTTCCAATAAGACCTTCAGCTTGCAGATCTTTGCTTGAATCAGCTTGCAATTCATCCTTATTTTTGCAGCAATAGGAATGGCCTAATACAGCAAGCATCATGATGGTAGGATCCTGACAGATAGCTGAGGTGTGTCCCCATCATACCTTTCTGTTGTGCAACAGTATAAATTGGAAAGAAGTGGTAAGACAATGAAAGAAACAGAAAACAATCGAAAAAAAAAGAGAGGAATTGAAAACAAGTGGGACACATCTGGCAGTCTCGCCTGCATTACGCGATTCAATATAGCAGCAGTACTGACTTTGAAAACTACTATAAAATAATTATTCACAAAAAAACACCATTCATATAATGATACAATACTATGTTCATTGACCCTAAATGACATTTGACCTTGGTTATGTGACCTCAAACTCTGGTAGAATTTTAGTAATACTTGATAACCATTATGTCAAAGTTTCATGAACTAGGCCCATATACTTTCTTAGTTATGATGACATTTAAAACTTGACCTTTGGTTTTTTTTGTTTTTTTGGCCTAAACTCAACTGTTCCTCAGTACATAAACAATGTTTTTTTTTTTTTTACAACAAAGGGTTTATCGGCTGATAAACACTGTTTTTCGAGATAAATTTGGTTAATCAAATGATAAACAGTGTTTATCATCAATCAAGGAAAAGTCTGTTTATCTACTTGTTCACCTCTTTGACTACTGAAAGGCACACATACTCACCCGAGAAAGGGGACTCCATATCATGATACGATGAAACAGCTAATTCACACGATTCCGAATTGTCCATCCTGTTAGAGGAAATATTCAAAGAGAGAGAAAGAAGATGCGTAACATTGGCTTATATTCTCAAGCAAGGGAGAGTTGGTTTTGAGTGCGTATTTTGGTCGGACTGGAGCATGTACCAAAAGACACCATTTAAACGCCTTTACGTACACGGTCTTGTTTATACTTCCCCAGAAACCCTGATTCTGGAGAAACGTTTTGAAACGCTCCTTTCTGTTATTTTTACGATTGACGTTCTGAAACATTGTTAAAAAAAAAAGCATGGACGCAACCGCATTTTGAACTATTGTATAAAGCACTGATTCTGGCCTGAAAAGTGGAAGCTTAAACACGCCCTATGATGTCACAGATCAAAACCTTACAATTCTAATAACTTTCTTAATCTTTGGTGGACTGTCCTCAAACCTTCACTAATTTGCTTTAATCAAATTTTTTTCTGCTACTAACTTTAAACGATAAACTTTTTGTCATGGTGAACTTCCCCTTTAATAATCATTATAGGATGCATCTAATTAGTGTGACAACGTTCAAGCTAATTTTTTATTGATTTTTAATCCCCTTTTTGTCACCATCGCACAATAGTGTGAGAGTAATTTGCTTCAATAGAATTTTCTTCACTCAGGTAGTACCCCTGAGGGTTAGGATCATCGAAAAGTAGCGAGACTCTCTTCTTTCATTCGGGATATTAAACTGAAAATTCATTTCTGATAATTTTTTTTGGTGGGATTTGCCACGCCAGGTTGGTGTTTCATAAAGCTGTAATGCTATGAGCGACTTTACGAATGACTAATGATCCTTTCTTGTGGTAAATGATATACATGTACATGTACACATTTTCATTGATGGTGATTTAGCACATAAAAAAGTATCACCCACAAGGGCAGATTGATACCTCATGGGCGTTTCATAAAGCTGTTTGTAAATTACAAGCGACTTTACGAACGACTGGTGACCCTTTTTAGGAACTATGGATATCTGGTGTTTCATAAAGCTGTTCGTAAGTTATGGCGACTTTAAGAATGACTGGTGAAACTTTCCTACGCGCTTAATAATCACCAATGAACATTTAATGGCGAATATCATTTACCATAAGAAAGGATCACCAGTTGTTCGACGAACAGCTTTTTGAAACGGCCCCCAGGGTGGTGTTTCATAAAGCTGTTCGTAAAGTATTGCACAACTATACGAATGACTGAAACCTGTTCGTAGGTGCTAAATCAGTTACATAAGGATATCATTTAGCACAAGAAATGATCACCAGTTGTTCTTAAAGTCGCTCTTAACTTACGAACAGCTTTATGAAACGGCCCCCTGATGTGTATCACATACCATAAGAAAGGATCACCAGTTGTTAACTTACGAACTCCTTCATGAAACACCACCCTGCTCTCATGAATACATACATATGACCCACCTGACATACGCCAATCCTATACAAGCCCCGGAGTCATTATCCCGGAGCAGTCTCATCTCTATAATGTTACCGCACCCCATGAGCAGGTCACCTAGATCCTCTTTACTGAGGTTTGATGGCAGTCCGACCAGTTCCAATACATTCGGACCTTCAAGGGCCTACATGTAAAAACACAAGAGGATCCAAAACATATAAAGCAAACACAATGAAGAGAATGCAGTCACACTGTGGAGTAACTAAGAGTTGTGAACTGATAGAATGAAATGGCCGCTCCCATGTAACAGGATGATCACATGATATTATCATATGAAACATAAAGGAAACTCACTGGTTGTCAATTTTTTTTACTATACATGTAGTTGTGAATTTCAAATGTATTTTCAAATGTATTTCTTTATTTCAGCAGTCCACCAGTATGAAAGAAATGGCACGCACCAGTCAAGCACAATTTCAACTCCGCCCTAATTAAAGAGATGATTTCATTTTGTCAAAAGGAGAAGAAAAAGTTGCCTCTGATGGAATGAGAGAGATAACAAATCTCTTCCTATTTTAACATCAACAATACCAAAGGTTTACAAAACTCATTAAGCATCTAAACATATGAAAAAGAAACAAGATTCACTGTACATCATGCAAGGGTGTTTTTTTTCACATGTAATACACACACACAATATAAATTTGAATGTTCATTAAGACAAATTCTTTGCATGTTAAAGCCATAGCTGGTGGGTGTTTCATAAAGCTGTTCGTAAAGTTACGCAAAACTCTACGCACGACTGGTGACCTTTCTTGTGCCACACTATCCCTATTTTGCTCACTTCGCACCTAAGATGCACGTTCCAGTTGTGTGTAACTTTACAGACAGCTTTATGAAACACCCACTAGGGCTGAAACTGCATTGTATTGGATTAAACAAGTTGAGTATTCATAGCAGCTCCACAATATTTGATTACAGGTTATTCCACCTGACCAGAGGACCTACAGCATAAGGTCCTCTCCGAGGGACCTTGTTATGATGATACATGCTATACCAAATGGCACTAGTGAACTGACTTGGTTCAGTACCTGTGTTGCCTGCATTATGAACCAACTATTGTACCTAGTCGATATGAATGAATCTACTATCAAACATTTCTGAAAAAAAGACCATTCTAACCTGAGAACTGCTTTCATCAGATGATTTATATCTGAGCAGTGAGGTCGAGGGTTCACAACTGGTGTCAATGTCAGCATCACACGATGACCTTGCTCCTTTACGTTCACTCGTGTCTCCACTGGACGACACCCCGTCATCTCTGGAACTGTTGTAGTGTCCTCTGGTTTTTAGACCTTTGCAAGTAGCCCTTCTCCTTAGGTTCTCGTCCAAGGAGCCCCCGCCGGATGACCTGAAGGGCACCCCCTTCGTCACCTTTGAGATGATATCCGGGAAGTCCTTATCGTTCTTCAGGTCAAAGTTTGGAGCGGATCGGATCGAAGAGCCGGAGGAGTCGTACTGTGCGTCAAGCTCGAACTGAGACTGTCGGCCCAGGAACATCTGCATCAAACGAGCTTTCCCCTCTTCGATATCATCGTTTCCTGAGGTATAATACATTGAGAACAACAAATATCTCACTCAAAGGCCACGACAACCGATTCATGGCTACAACTCACTAGCACACCTAAAGTGGGTAGGTTATAAAAGAATTTGTGGCTTGTCAGAATATATTTGACTTTGTAACAAAATATTTCCGGAAGTTGTGGTGACTTTTTTTTTCTACCATTTCAGTAAAATGGTGCCCTTCCTAACAGGCTTTGCCCGATATAATAATAGAACAGCTTTTGTATAGCGCATTACACCTTACAAAGGTCTCAATGCGCTTTAGGAAAAAAAAGAAAAGTTGAGGGAAAGCTGCTGGTAATGCTTTGTTAATATTCTTTTCAGTTAAATAATGTTTTCAATGCAGATTTAAATTGCCCAATTGATATGCCACTTCTACAATGACTATTATGACTTCGTGGATAAAGTATGGACACAGGACGGTGTGATCCAGGTAAAAGGAAAAACTGGTTCGAGACTCTCACTTACAAGAGAATCTGAACTTCAAAATTTACAGTCTCTGAAAACATAACTCTGGAAATCGTCAGTAAAGTGCCATCATATGTGACACACCATACAAGTTAGAAGCATATTCATACTACTCTGTTGTGCCATATTTATGTATGCCATAACTGTAAAACTTCTCGTGAAACGTTGAACTTTTTACAATATTCTATTTTACCTTACTTAATATAACAAAGACAATTTCCATTCATATTGAAAGTTTCAATTTACCTTATATTTTGTCACATTTTTGAACAACTGTTTCCCTTATTTGATGTATTCACATGTTTGTTTTTAATGGGTTTTTTTAGAATATAAAATAGGCTGGTTGAAATCACACTTTGCACAATACAATAACTATTATTTTTCCTCATTGTTACAAATATAACATAAAAATAAAGTATAAATGGTTACCTTACACCCTTATGTTTTATGTCTGTAAAAAGCAATCAAAAGGCGCCATCATGTACTCAATGTTATTTATGGGTAGGCTACATGTAATATGTGCAAATATATCTGAGGTAGAGTACTTTGACCCTAATCAACACTTTGTATGTTCGAAATGTATACATTCTGTCTTACCCTTCTTTGACGAAAACAATTTCCGAGATGATAATTATTGTTCCGATATACTTCAGATATCAATAAATTAGAAAGAGAGGAATTGAGTTTTCCAAAAGGAAAGGGCATGAAAGTTTCACATCTGAATATAACAAGTCTGCGAAACAAGGAAGCTGATCTTGAATTATTTTTAAGAGACACAACTTATGATTTAATAGGGCTATCAGAAATTGCAATAAATGGATATAATCTAGAGAGAATTAATCGAGTAAAATATGGTGGAGTTGTTTGTTGCTGTATACGTAGTAATATATCATATACAAGAAGAATTGACCTAGAAGATGGTGAACTTGAACTATTATGGCTTAATATTAAGCCTCGAAATGAGACTAGCATTTTCGTTGGTACAATCTATAGACAGCCCAGTGCCTCAATGTCTTTTTTCGATGCACTTGAAAATAATCTTGATAAAATCACTGCCTTTTCTGATCAAATTTTATTACTCGGTGATCTCAATTGTAACATGTTAACAACAAATTCTTTATCCATACGCTAAATGAATTTGGGAGCTTGGTTGGACTTAATCAACTAATTCAACAACCAACCCGAGTGACACCAAATAGTAGTACCCTAATCGACTTAATACTTGCCTCTAATTCCTTTGGTACATTACAATGCGGAGTCCAATCGCTTGGGTTCAGTGACCACTTGTTGGGTTTACATTAACAAAGGTTTCAGCCAGTACGTTCACGCCCAAAATCTCTCGTTTTAGATCTTTTCGTGCCTTAGACGAAAATGCTTTTCTCAGTGACTTAGGTGCCATTGATTGGGATGCATTGTTAACTTAAATTAACAAGTGGAGCGCCTCTGGCAGTCTCACCTGCAGCAGTGCTGATTTTGAAAACTACTATAAAATAATTATTCACAAAAAACACCATTCATACAATGATACAATACTACGTTCATTGACAATAAATGACATTTGACCTTGATCATGCGACCTAAAACTTGTCAGTGATACTTGAGTACCCCTATATCCACATTTCATAAACTATATCTATAAACTTTGAAAGTTATGACAGCATTCTAATAATTACTGTACCTCCAAAATGGCCAAAGTTCAATTACCTTAAATGACCTTTGACTTTGGTCATGTGACCTGAAACTCGCACAGGATGTTCAATGATACTTGATTACTCTTATTTCCAAGTTTCATGAATCAGATCCATAAACTTTCAAAGTTATGATGGTAATTCAACAAAAAAACCCAACTTGGCCAAAGTTCGTTGACCTTAAATGACCTTTGACCTTGATCATGTGACCTGAAACTCGCACAGGATGTTCAATGATACTTGATTACTTTTATGTACAAGTTTCATGAATCAGATCCATAAACTTTCAAAGTTATGATGGTAATTCAATATATACCCCCAATTTGGCCAAAGTTTGTTGACCTTAAATGACCTTTGACCTTGATCATATGACCTGAAACTCGCACAGGATCTTCAGTGATACTTGATTACTCTTATGACCAAGTTTCATGAATCAGATCCATAAACCTTTAACGTTATGATGGTAATTCAACAGATACCCCCAACTTGGCCAAAGTTCATTGACCCTAAATGACCTTTGACCTTGGTCATGTGATTTGAAACTCAGGCAGGATGTTCAGTAATACTTGATTAACCTTATGGCCAAGATTCATGAACTAGGTCCATACACTTTCTTAAGTTATGATGACATTTCAAAAACTTAACCTTAGGTTAATATTTTGATGTTGATTCCCCCAACATGGCCTAAGTTCATTGACCCTAAATGACCTTTGACCTTCGTCATGTGACCCAAAACTCAGGCAGGATGTTCAATAATACTTCATTAACCTTATGGCTAAGTTTCATGATGGCTGTCATTTCAAAAACTTAACCTTCGGTTAAGATTTGGTGTTGACGCCGCCGCCGTCGAAAAAGCGGCGCCTATAGTCTCACTCTGCTTCGCAGGTGAGACAAAAACCTTTCGTTCGTCATTCCTTTATTAATGTGACAAGCATTACATATAGTAGAGCGGATTAGCCGAACAATTGTGCAAATTATGACTAAAGCATGAAACTTTCACAAGTATTAGTGTATGCCGTAAGATTTATTTTAAAGATGGGAGGTAAATTTATAAATGCCATTTTCGACCGTTGCCATGGCAACGGATTAATTTCTCCAAAATAACATGCATTCACATGTAAATGGTAAATAAACATGGTATAGATGACCAAAATGATAATTTTCAGGCTCCCAATTGAATACATATGAAATTTAGAAATATTCAAGATCATCAAGATAGTTCCAATTGGTCCGTTGCCATGGCAACGGCTTGTTTTTCCCCAGCAAAGTAAAAAAAATGATTAAAAAAACGTTGTAGAATATGATTTATCTTTAGTTTCCCTTAACTTTACAGTGCTTATCGGAGATATTTTGGTTGCTAAATGTGTAAACTACATCTCAAGCCATTGCCATGGCAACCAAATAACATCTAATTTACAAAAATAACATGGTTGACAAGACAATGGACAGGTAGAAAATACAAGTGGAATTAACTTAATATGTATGCTTAAGTTTTGACCCCTCTCATTTGAACAAAAAATACAAAAAGTGTTCTGCAGGAGTTCTTTATAAAGATAAAAAATCATGTTGCCTTGGTATAGCTTGAATTAAATTGAAAAAGAAACAATTTTGCAAAGGGCCCGTTGCCATGGCAACAGCTTATTTCCCTCTTGAAAGGTAAAAATATTGATAAAAATGTAGAATACATGTACGGTATGATCATCATTCCATTTTCCCAAATTTAAAGGTACTAATCGAGATATGTTTGTGACTAAATTTATAAATATAACATCTTAAGCCATTGCCATGGCAACCAAATAACATCTTTTTTTTTTTTAAAGTGGATGATAAGGTTAACAACAGGTGAAAAATACAATGAATATTAACTTAATGTACATGCGTAAGGTTTGACCTACTCAACTAATTTAGGGGGAAATAATACAGTCAGTGTTCTGCATGAACTAATTAAAATGATAAACATTGATGTTGCCTTGGTAATACTTGAATTCAACGATAAATATCAATGTTCCAAATGGCCTGTTGCCATAGCAACGGATCATTTACCCAAGAACAGTACCAGTTTTGATTTAAAAAAGGAGTTTTTCAACATTTTTTTAATTTTTTTAATTTCTCCTCGTACACAGACGGCTCGCTAGCGTGTCGCCACCATTAGGGGAGGTACAATGCAAATTCCCCCCGACGGGGCTCATCGATTTTTGTCTTTATTTCATAAATATATATGAAAATAAATGGACAAATATGCGAATTAATATTCCCTCTTGGCATTAATTGCCAAAAACGAGGGAAAAAATAAAGTTAAAAGGAAAAAAAAACAGCTTCTTACCTCGGCTGTCCTGTAGCTCCTAGTTCACTTGTTCATCCGAAGTCGATATAACACACAAACATATGCCGTTGGAAGAACTTCCGGGTCAACTGCGTATCAAAACCATTGGCCAATCAGATCATCTCTTTTACGTCGGGTTTATGAATACTAAAATTCTAGACGTTTTTTTCCCTTTTCCTTTATCTCTTTCTCTTTTGTTTTCTCTCTTTTTTGTTTTACTTTACTTTTTATTTTTTATTTCCCCTTTTTTCTTTTGTTTCTTTAACTGCTCCTTTCTTTTCCCCTTCTGTAATGTGTGACGTAAAGGTCATGGGGCGGCGTCTGACTTTCGTCGGCCACTTTTTCATGAATTATTCATTACCAAGATGGCTGCCCACTAGTCCGAGTCGCAAGTGTCAACTTCCAGAGTTAATCCCCTGATTGCCAGTTTTAAAGCGGGAATTTAGGGTAAGAAACTGTCGTTACTTATACATTTTCAGCTATAGGTGCATATGTATGAACTTTTGGTGGAAAATATCGCGGTATCGAGGAGAAAAACAAGAAATTAGCGGTGGCCATTGAGCCCCTGTACAGACGACGGTTTAACTTCGGTCTATGTATTTGGTGAGTGGAGCCAACGTAGTTCAGCGGAACAACCAACATAACAGAGACCGAAGCTTTTCGTCTAGCTCCTACATTACTGTTTGACCTAAAATAAGAGGATCACCTTCCAAGGATTAACACTCAGTACATTGAAATTGCAAGAGAAAGAGACTTTAACAAGAAAAGGTTTAACAAGACAAGAGATCCCATCTATCATAGCAGATATAAAAATTATAAAAACAAAGCCAATATCCTCAATAAAAAGTTAAAGAGAGCGTATTGTAGAGAGCAGCTCCAAACTGCGGGCAGTGACATGAAGAAAAGATGGACAATTTTAAATGGCTTACGACCAAATAAACGTCCAAGTAACAAGTCGGACATAATGATCGAAAGTGAACTTGTGTCAGATAGATTAAAGATTGCTTGTGAGTTTATTTCGATGTTTAGTGATGTTGGTAAATCAGCTTTAGAAAGAATGAACAAAGAAGATATTGGAAAGAATCTCTGAATGGACTGAAACGAGCCCAATCCAAGTTTATCCTTGAAGGAATATCTACTGAATTTATTCAAAGAGAGCTTAATAGCTTTGACTGTTCTAAGTCCATAAGTCTCGATGACCTACATCCCAAACTTTTGAAAATGGGTGCACATGTAATTGCATCGCCCATAGCTCATGTTTTTAATCGTTCAATACGGACAGGTAAACCAGGTATTGAAATAACAATACTTAATTTTTCCCTATGTTTATCTTTGAAAATGAGGAAAGAAATATTCAAAACAAAACGCAACATTCCTCACGAGTGCATCATATCTGCAGCATTAGTGTGCATTTAGCCAGAAGGCCCTACCCATGTTGCACTTGCATTTATTTACTAAGTGCAAAAGAATTGAATCTTATTTTGGACTGCACGTGTGCGAGTGCAATGGTACGAATGTTGCACAGTCAGCCTCCAATTTGCTTGTGTGCAAAAAGCTAAGCAGGCATTGTACAATGTGGGTGAATAAACCTGTAAATAAGCTAGGTTGCTTACCATCGGGTAAGCCTGTACGTCCTAGATCTCTGATCTGCAAGACACTGGGCTTGGCTTCCTGGAAACCCTTTTCTATCACCCTTCCTCTCCCCCGGCCTCTGGGTCTTGGATGAGCAACCTGCTCCCGTTGTAAAGAGCTTTTTTCCTTTCCTCTTGGAGGCTTTGCCATAGGGACACCATCACCAGGATGAGAAGGCTGTGGTTGCGCTTGTCCTATATGGGTGGCTTTGCGTTTTTGCTCCAGCTATAAGATGAGAGATAAGAGAAGTGATGGATTAAACTATTTCATTAAAAGAAGCATCTAGAGCAGAGCTTCATGTACTTCCAAAGAAAACTGTAATTATTTCAATTTGTTCCATTACACTGAATGCAAAGTGACTTTACAACTTAAATAAGAGAAGCAGTGCCACACCTGGAGGGCACCCCCCCCCCCCCCCCCGGCAAAAGAAACCCCCCAAAACCCCCCAAACGACGCTATACTGGCAGTCTCACCTGCATTACATAGAAGCAGTACTGACTTTGAAAACAGCTACTGAATACTATTTCACAAAATAAAACATTATATGATAATAAAATACTATGTCCATTGACCCAAAATGACTTTTGATCATGATCATGTGACCTAAGACTTGTGCAAAACAATAATTCATACTTTATTACCTTTATGTCTATGTTACATGAACTAGATCCATAAACTTCCAAAGTTATGATGGTAATTCAACAATTACCCCCAACATCGCCAAAGTTCATTAACCTTAAATGACCTTTGACCTTACTTTAATGTGACTTTAAACTCACACAGGATGTTCAGTGATATTTGATTACTCATATGTCAAAGTTTTATGAAGAAGATCTTTAAACTTTTGGTAATTCAACAAATACCCCTAACGTGGCCAAAGTTCATTGACCCTATGACCTTTGACCTTGGTCATGTGACCTGAAACTCAGGCGGGATGTTCAGTAATACCTGATTACCATTATGTTCAAGTTTCATGAAATAGGTCCATTTCCTTTAAAGTTACGATGACATTTCAAAAACTTAACCTTTTGTTAAGATTTGATGTTGACGCCACCGCTGCCGTAGGAAAAGCGGCGCCTTTAGTCTCACTCTGCTATGCAGGTGAGACTAAAAGGGTTCAAAGGTCACTCACTTCCATTTATTACTTTCCATCAAAATTTTCTGACAACTAATTCCCCCTGCCCCCCCCCCATCTCAGGTATGCTAGTGGTGAGAAGCCAAATATGAAATGAAATTAGCCCCTAGACAGCTAAAACTGAAATATGACCCATAAAGCTCAATTTATGTAAATGTTCTGTTCAATTTCATTGTCAAAATGAGAAACCAGTCATAAATACAGTGAAAAGGAAATGCTGAAAATTAAATGTATCTCATTTGGTACTTCACAAGGTATAATAACAGATACATGAAACACCCACCTGGTCGTAGTACGCCTGTGGAAGGGGAATATCAGACGGAGTAAGAACTCTCTTGACACCCCGTCCGATCGAAGGAACAAATATGGGTGGTACCGCAAACGAAGAAGCTGGAGGGCTTTCTTCCGATGGGACCTCAAACACACAATCCATGAAGATTTCTTCCTCGAAGAGATCCATGTCTGCGTCTTGATTCTCTTTCACTGACTGGCTTTTCATAGTTCTGTTTGAGTGCAGAGGTTAATTTCATCTAAAGCTGACAAAAAAGAGACAGAAAGAAAAAAAAAAGATATTCTGATTGAAATGTTAATGGGGAATCCATCAATCCAACCTTGATTAAACATTGATAAAGTATGAAGTATCCCCTAAACAAAAATAAACATACATTTAAAAGAAATCAGACAATGATTAAGAAAGTTCTGCATGGATGTTTGAACAAGAGTGTCGCTAAGGCGAGCACATAATCAGGGTAAGATGAAAATATGTCAGTGTGACCTCGACCTTTGACCTTTTGACCTCAAAATCAATAGGCTTCCTGGGATCCATGCTAGTATCATACACACCAAATTATATGAGCCTAGATTAAGTCAAACTGAAGTTATCACGTTTACAAGGACTTCAGAAGGGTAAGATGAAAACATGTCACTGTGATCTTGACCTTTGACCTTTTGACCTCAAAATCAATAGGCTTCCTGGGATCCATGCAAGTATCATACACACTAAATTATTTGAGCCTAGATTAAGTTAAACTGAAGTTATCGCATTTACAAGGACTGCAGAAGGGTAAGATAAAAATATATCACTGTGACCTTGACCTTTTGACCTCAAAATCGAGAGGCTTCCTGGGATCCATGCTAGTATTATACACACCAAATTATATAAGCCTAGGTTAAGTCAAACTGAAGTTATCGCGTTTACAAGGAAAAGTTAATGGATGGACAGACAGACGGACGGACACCGAGCATGATACCATAGGACGGGCGTTTAAAATGAGATCAGTATGACTTTACGATGCAAAGCTCGATTTGGTAACTTCGTGAAATAATTGTGACATACTATGAACAACTTTCCCTATTTGCACTCAACACCTCATATGAAATGCTTCACTATATAACATTTCACAATCACAGTTAGATAGACTCAGGAAATTGCAACATAATGCTGCCCACGTAGTCTCTCTGTCCCCTAAGAGGAATCCCATAACCCCTATACTTGTATCTCTGCAGTGGTTACAGTTTGAACATCGCACAGCTTTTGAATTGCCCTCACTTGTTTTTCTTTCATTACACTGAACTGCCTCACAATAGAAATGTAGCTTGATAAATTCTAAGGCCTGTATTCTGAATTCAGGTTTAATCTAAACTCTTGTTTAAATTTGTGGTTTAACTGTGGACAGCCAATAGTTGCATAAATCTCTAACAATAACATTAATGTATCAGCTCATTTTTTTCGCTCAAATCATTCTTAACTGTTTCGGAAAGATAAACAAGATAACTTTCTTCACCATTCATGAGTTAGGAAGAGCACAGTAAGCATAAGAAACATGCAGTGTAAGGACAATTTTGACATGTTTGGCTTTCCATAATTTTAGCACAGACTTAGACCATGGTCTGTTGACTTCAGAATACGGGCCATACAGTCTCTCTCGTAACCTAAGGTCTGCTAGTTCATCGTTACTTGCTGTACCACAATTCCATACTTCATGGAGGGATCAATGATTTCAACATGCTCGACCATTCTTACAAACCTCTGAAAAGACATCCGCAATATTTGTCTTACCACTTTAAAAAATTCACTGAAAACCTGGTTATTCACGCAAGCTTTTAAGTAAATATCATTCTTCCCCCTCCTTTATAGGTTTTCATTCATTTTCTCCTTTTCTTTACTAAGCCATGAGCATCTTTCCATTATGGATACTGGTGCATTACAATTATTATTATTATTATTGATATTTACTTAATTATCAGAATTTTTTTCTAATGTCTAGGGCACCCTTCCCCATGTTGATGGGCTCAAATTACAAGTATTACAGTTCTAAGAGACTCAACATTGTCAACAACAAAGTAAACCAATTAAAGGTCAAGTACACCCCAGGAAAATGCTGACTTGAATAAATAGAGAAAACTTAAACTAGCATAGTGCTGAAAATTTCATCAAAATTGGATGTGAAATAAGAAAGTAATGACATTTTAAAATTTCGCTTATTTTTCACAAAACAGTGATATGCACAACTAGGTGACTCAGTCGATGATGTCCATCACTATTTCTTTTGTTTTATAGTGTTTGAATTATACAATATTTCATTTTTTATAGATTTGACAATAAAGACCAACTTGACTGAACCATATAGTATTAAACAATGTTAATTCCACATGTTCAGGGAGGAATCAATCGTTGTATCACTTGACAATGAGGAGAAAATTAGAATATTTCATATAATAAAATACGAAAGAAATAGTGAGTGGATGACGTCATCAATCTCCTCATTTGCATACCAGCAAGGATGTGCATATAACTTTTGTGAAATCAAGCGAAACTTTAAAATGTCATAACTTCTTATTTTACATCCGATTTTGATGAAAATTTCAGTGTTATGCTTGTTGGATTTTTCTCTTTTTATTCAAATCAACTTTTTGTTGGGATAGACTTGTCCTTTAAGTAAGCAATGAGATAAAGCACTCTCTTATTGTGACGCATGGGGGGGGGGGGGCACTGATATGTGGTATAAGGAAATGCCCTGACCTTGAGGACCCTTTTTTACGGATCTTGATTCAGATGCCAATCAGTGCTGCTCCAAAGAGGACCCTCCCCCCGCTCAGTTGTCAAGAAGGGCTCAAAAGCATTAGCCAATAGATCTACAGATTGATCAAAAAAAATACAGACAAGTGGAACGCCTCTGGCAGTCTTACCTGCATTACACAATTCGATATAGAAGCAGTGCTGACTAAGAAAACAGCTAATGAATAATTATTCACAGAAGAAAACACTAATATGATAATAAAATATCATGTCCATTGACCCAAAATGACCTTTGACTATGATCATGTGACCTAAGACATGCACAAAACAATCATTCATACTTAATTACCCTCATGTCGATGTTTCATGAGCTAGATCCATAAACTTTCTCAGTTATGATGCCAATTCCCTCCCAACATGGCCAGCGTTCATTGACCTTTGATCTTGGCCATGTTCCGAAACGCGCACAGGGTATTCAGTGATACATTGCTGCTCTTATGTCCAAGTTTCATGAACTAGATCCATAAACTTTTAAAGTTATGACAGTTCCAAAAATGCCCCCAACATTACCAAAGTTTATTGATCCTAAATGACCTTTGACCTTGGTCATGTAACCTGAAACTTGCACAGGATGTACAAGGATACTAGATTGCTCTTCTGTCCAAATTTCACGAACTAGATCCATAAAATTTCAAAGTTATGATGACAATTCCTCAAATACCCCCGACATCGCCAAAGTTCATTGACCCTAAGTGACCTTTGACCTTGGTCATGTGACCTGAAACTTTGCACATGATATTCAGGGATACATGGTTGCTCTTAAGTCCAGGTTTCATGAACTAGATCCATAAACTTTTAAAGTTATGATGAAAATTCCTCAAATAGCCCCAATGTGGCCAAAGTTCATTGACCCTAAGTGACCTTCGACCTTAATCATGTGCCCTGAAACTCAGGCAGGATCTTCAGTGATACACTATTACCCTTATGTCTAAGTTTTATGAACTAGGTCCATATAATTTCGAAGTTATGACAACATTTCAAAAACTTAACCTTGAAACTTATGTCCAAGTTTCATGAATCAGATCCATAAAATTTTAAAGTTATGGTAATTCAACAAATGCCCCCAATTTGGCCAAAGTTCATTGACCCTAAATGACCTCTGACCTTGGTCATGTGACTCAAAACTAAGGCAGGATGTTTAGTAATACTTGATTAACCTTATGTCCAAGTTTCATGAACTAGGTCCATATATTTTCTAAGTTATGATGACATTTCAAAAACCTTCGGTTGTAGATTTGGTGTTGACGCCGCCGCCGTCGGAAAAGCGGCGCCTATATTCTCACTCTGCTTCGCAGGTGAGACAAAAACTGGAATTATCCACATGCGTTGCCCTTGTGCTTGGCCCTCTCCCATCTCCCCCTTCTCATTTTCCACATGTTTTATACACAGCAGCGTGCCGATGTGGAATGGTTTACTTACTCAACGCTAGCGGGCACCCTTCCCCATGAGCATTAAAGCGTTTCAAAAAATTGCCGAAGGCGTGTCCGATCTTCCCCTTTCTTGGCCTTGTTCTTTGACTCGAGTAGATCTATCATGAGTTTGGTACTACCAGTAGGCAGTACCAGTACTAGACAGGAATAACCGTCGTTTCTGGGCCTGGGGATTTATTTAACAATTTCTGACATTTTACTATCATCTACATCCCCATGTTAGATCTAACAACTTGTTCACTGCAACCATCCTGCCTGTGGAGAATCTACAGTTGGGACTATGGTATGCCAATACTGTATTGAGCACACACTTTAAAAATCATTAAAATATCACTTTTGTGACCAAAATTATTAATTTCCATACAGTTGCAATTCAATTTTCATTAGTAACTTAGAATAATTTTTGTATTGACCAGAGCGCTCAAAAACTTGAATTTTGGGCATATTTTTGTGTACGCCCTCTATTGGTGGAAAGTAATATGGCAAGAAAATTTTCATTTTTCATAAAGAAAAAGTAATTTAAAGAATAAAATTTACTTAAGGAATCGCTTGAATTAAAAAGCAACATGATCAACAAGCTTCAGTCTACAGTAAATGATCTTGAACAATATTCACGGAGAACATGTCTTCGGATTTTCGGAATTCCTCACCGCCCTAATGAAGACACTGATATTGTAGTTTGTGACGTAGCTAAGAGAATTGGTGTTGACATCAGTACCTGTGACATTGACCGTAGCCATCGTGTCGGAAAAAAACCTGCAGATCCCAAGAAGAGCCGCGGCATTATAGTCAAGATGACCTCATATCGCGCAAGACAGAAACTTCTAGGAAATCGAAGAAAGTTGAAAAGAAGTGGGATTACAATTCATGAAGATCTGACGGCTCGCAATCATGAACTTCTACTGGCAGCGAAGAAACATGAAAAGGTCCAGTCTACATGGAACATGGATGGTCGTGTGTTCATAGTGAAGCATCCAACTCCAAGCAATAGGAATCCAATGAAGCAATTGATTAAATGCAAAGATGAACTTGGCAAACTGTAAACTGTTTAACTGAATATATATAAATTGAACTTGAAAGCTCCTTGAGCCTGTGGTGTGTTTCATGCTACTTATTTGTATTAAGTCTTCATTTATTCTGTTTTTTTTTTTTTTTTTTAATAAAGAGTGAGTGTGGTGTGTATGGCTGTGTGTGTGCACTGTTCTTCCTCTTCCATTACTTCATTGTGTTCTAATTGTTTATCTGGGATTTTTCCATTCAATCATTATAATGATGACTGTGAATTTCTTTGGTCAATGTATATTTTTTTCAATCTTGACAAAGGTATAAACATTGATAAACTGTTGAAATTAAAAATTAATCAATTTGATATGAACTTACCATTTCAAAACTTTGATGTTGAAAATATCTTATCTGATGAAGATTGTAATGCTTTATATGAAAACAATTGTAAATATACCTTATGTGATGTTTTCAACAGTCAATATAAGTATACAAAAACATATATTTCTATGTTACATTTGAATGCCAGAAGCTTGCCTAAGAATTTTAATGAGATTCAAATACTTTTGTCATCTATTGACCATGAGTTTAGTTTTATAGCAATATCTGAGACATGGTTCAAACCTTCTACTCATTTTGATATGTTCAATATAGATGGTTATTCATTAGTGCAAGTGTGCAGACCAACACAGACAGGTGGAGGTGTAGCTTTATATGTTAAATGTAATATAGAATATACAGTTCTTGCTGATCTTTTTTCATCCACTGAGTATGCTGATACCTTGTTTATTGAAACTGTTCAAAAAAATCAGTTGTTATTGGATGTATTTATCGTCGTCCTGACACTAATATCACACCCTTTACTGAGAAAATAAAAACAATGTTTGATACATTAGAATGTGAGAAGAAGGACATATATGTATTGGGTGATTATAATATAAATCTGATCAATTATGGTATTCACAACAAAACAAACTTTTTCCTAGATACTAGTTTTCGTATAATATGTATCCATTAATAACAAAACCAACAAGGGTCACACATAGCACAATTTCCTTAATCGAAAATATCTATACTAATACTGTGAATGAGGAAAGAAAGCAGCAAATTGGTATTCTTTACAGTGACTGCTCTGATCATTTCCCCTTATTTTGCATTTCGCATCATAAATCTGTATATACTCATCATGTTTAATAATAACTTTAAAAAGAATAGATTGTTTAATGATGCAAATATAAATATGTTTAAAGAAAAACTAGTTTCAGTGAATTGGTTGGATGGATACAAATGTGAAGATGCAAATGACTGTTATAATATATTTTTTGAAAAGTTTTATAAAGTCTATGATAAATGTTTTCCCATGAGGGTTAACCATGTAGTTAAGAAACAGAGATATAAAAAGCCTTGGATCACAAAAGGAATATTGCAATCAGTTAAACGTAAACATAGATTATTTCAAACATACTTAAAGAGACCAAGTGATCAACATAAGAAAAAATATTTATTGTATAAAAACAACCTAACCAATATTATCAGATTTTCTAAACGAAAACACTACAGAGATTTGTTTGACAATGTCAAGGGGATTTGAAAAAAACTTGGAGACAAATAAATTCAATATTGGGTAACAAAAAACAAAAAAATATACCTAAAACAATGTATCATGGAAACATGAAATTGGATTCTCAGATTGATATTGCACTATATTTTAATTCATTTTTCGTCAATGTAGGTAAAAAAATATCAAATTCAATTATATCAACCCATTCATTTAATGATTTTTTACCAAAAAAACAATTCAACTCCTTTTTTGTCAAACCAATCTCTGTAAACGAGATTATAGAAATAACATCATCTCTAAAAATTATTAAAGCATGTGGACCAGATGGTATATCTCAAGAAATTGTGAAACAATGTATTCATAATTTTGTTCATCCTTTGTGTGATGTGTTTAATAAATCATTTATTAGAGGAACCGTGCCAGACAGTATAAAACTTGCAAAGATAATACCAATATATAAAAAATATAATGTGGATAATGTTGAAAATTATAGGCCTGTGGCTTTATTATCTGTATTCAGTAAAATTCTAGAAAAGCTGATGCACAAAAGATTGTATGACTTTCTAAATAGATTCAAAATTCTTATTAACGACCAATTTGGTTTCCGTAAACATTTTAGCACATCGCTCAGTTTATTAAATTTTACAGATTTTATCTTAGAAGAATTGAATAGAGGTAATTTTTGATGTGGAGTATTTATGGATTTATCAAAGGCTTTTGACACCATCGATCACCACATTCTTTTGAAAAAAATGAATTATTATGGGGTTCGTGGTATTCCACTGCAGTGGTTTGCCAGTTATTTATCTAATCGTAAACAGTATGTGGTGATCGATGGTGTTGAATCCAATCACATGAATATTGATGTCGGTATTCCTCAAGGTTCAGTTTTAGGGCCGCTTTTGTTTATTTTATATGTAAATGATATTCTTTTCTCATCGAAAATATTTAAGTTCTCCTTGTTAGCAGACGACACTGCTGTTTTATGTTCTCAATCTAATTTACCTAAATTGATTTCTACAGTTAATTCTGAGTTATGTAACTTAAATGACTGGTTCAAATGTAATAAACTATAACTTAATCTTGAAAAAACAAAGTATGTTATCTTCCATTCCAAAAAGAAAAAAATTGTAAGTAATATTGAATATGTTAAAATTGATGGCATTGCTATTGAAAGGAAAGATTGTATTGACTTTTTAGGTGTTTCTATCCAAGAAAACTTGGAATGGAAAAAACACATTGATCATGTTTGTAACAAAGTTCTAAAATGTATTGGAGTTTTGTACAGACTTAAGGATTTTTTGCCCCTCAGCATATTACTTAATATTCATTATTCTATATTATTTCCACATCTTAACTATGGTAATATTATTTGGGGTAACACCTTTAAATCAAATGTATCTAAATTGCTTATTTTACAAAAGAAAGCTGTTCGTTTGTTAACAAATTCTCATTATATGAGTCCAAGTGCGCCTCTTTTTGTTAAACACAAAGTGTTACCTTTATTTGAGTTAATTCGTTTAAATACATGGATTTTTATGTTTAAATTTCACAAAGGCACCCTTCCAGACAATTTCTCATGAACGTTTCAAACTAATTCTCAAATTCATAATTACTCTACTAGACATCAAAACAACTTAAGCATTCCTTTATCTAAAATTAATTTTATTCGTAATTCCATCAGATATATCGGGGTGAAAGAATGGAATTCTCTCATTTCTGATATAAAAAACAGCACAACTCTCTCACGATTTAAGTTACTATCAAAGTCATTTTTGTTCAATTATTTAAAGAACTCCAATCCCACCCTGTAAATGTAATTGTAATAGCATTTCATCTTTTTTTTATCTTGTCTTATCTTCTATTCTATTCTATCTCCTGTGTTTTTGCATTGTGTGATGATGTGTGGAAGTGTGTGTGTGTTTGTTTATTTATAACCTTTTTTTTTTTTACCAGTTATGTTATTTGTGTATTTGTAGGGCCCCAGCTATAAGCAGTCTTGCTTCTTAGGGGTCCTGACCATTAAGTAATTTGTAACCTGTTATATTTTGAATTAGTTTGTTTGTATCATGTTATTTTTTTAAATATCTTGATGTCTTTTTAATGGTCAATAAATTGAATTGAATATAATGAAAAGCTGTAATGGAAACTGACAGTGTAAAAAATCAAGCATTTGTCCAAATGGGGGCTCCATTTTAAATTTTTTTGTCAAATTTCGGGGGCTCCATTTCTACCTTTCGGGGGCTACTTTTTGCATTTCGAGGGCTCTTTTTGAATGCTACTTTTTTGTATTTTGAGGATTACCTGTTAACTTATTAATGAATTATTACTTTTTGTTTAATATTGTATGATTTTTTAAGTTATTTTTTTCATGCTTAGAATCTTGGGTGTGTGTGTGTGGGTGTGACTGTGAGTTGGACTTGGATATAAATGAATTCAATATGTAATTTCTACTCAGTCTATTCCAGTACAATACCCTGTACTCGGCCATGTACATGTAATAAAGGCCCACATTATCACATACCCTAACTTTTCGTGAAGTTCTTTGAATACGCAGATCTCCATGAAAATTGCATTTCTCTATGAAGGAGTCTAAATTTGGTGAGAATGTATTCATTAAGAACTTAAATATACATGACAATGAAGAAATCATCAAACTTTATTGGCAGTTTTGAATAATATACCTGAAATTAAAACTCTGTCTGAAACAGAAAATCACCATCATTGAGGCCTTTACTGAGCGAATTGTCCCCCAGAACTCTGGCAGAGAGACAGAGCTCAGACTGGCTAACTAATCCAAGCGCCAATGTGTGCGTCTGCTGCCGGCCTTGTAAAATAGATGGAGCTTTATTTGATGATTTATTGTCTGATATTTACCACATCCCAGAGAAAAATAAAACAAATGATTTTTAAGTTATAATTAATAAATAAGGTAAGTTATTTTGGATGCTAATAGGCCGTTTTGAAAAGTAAAGCCGAATGACAACTCACCAAGGCAATGATAGGTTACTAGACTCGAATTATTTTATCACAGAATTGTGATAACTGTAGGGGAAACATGTGCATTAGAAATTGCACATGGTAGTACTTAGTCATAATGGACCCCTATACATGCAACTGTTTCCCGACCGTCGCGTTCATTTTTTTTCCATACCTGGTACCATGTGTGTGGAAATACGAGGTACAGAAAAAAAGACGCAACTTCGGAATTTGAAACTGCGCTCCTCGCTATTTTCAAGGCTTATTCATGATTTTGAGTGTGGATTTTGGATGATTTTTAAATGGTAAGCGGAGCTCGAGCATATGGCGCTAGTGGGTCGTTGAGTTGTTATCACTCGGCAATAATTTCGGGGGCGACATTCAGATTTTATGTCGCCCCCGAAAGCATGATTTTGGGTGATTTCGAGGGCGACTTCACCCGCCACCCCCGCGTATTTTTTTCACTGGGTTATATCATAACCTTGTTCATTGAATGAGTGTCTTTTACAATGTTTTTTTTTTTTTGTCGATTGATATGGGTTTTTCCCCTCTGCTTTCACATTGTTATAGAAGAGAAATTTGGCAGTTTAATTTCATTTGTATTAATAATTGTAACTTAGGCCTAAGGCCTAATCATTTTTAAAAATATTTAATTGTAATCTCATTCATTGATATTGTTGATTTATTTGTTTGATTGTTTATTGATTGTAATTTGTATACATGCAAAGAATCTTTATTTACATGAATTGTGATTGTAAACTTATTGATTTGAAAGAGGAAGAAAATAAAATATTATTCAAAACAAAAAAAAATAGAACGAGTGGCGCGATCGATGCATGCCTCCATGGCCATGCACTCACACGTATTGCGTATTAACCGACATGATATTGAACGAGTGGGACCCCTGCCGCGCCCTGGCCTTGCTCAGGTCGATAATGAAATCTGTGATTTATTCTGCGATTGTGATCTATTCTTTGCAATTTCGAAGATAGTTCAAGATATATATCAAATTTCTTACTGATAGCGTACAACAAATCATGAAAAATCACATATAAACATACCGGATAAGTAGAATACTAGATAACTCCGGATTCAGCTCCGATTAGAACCTCGACCCTGGGTACGGTGACGTGAGTGTCTGAATGAGCTAGCTCGCGCTCAAGATTTGCTGATATACGCCGGATCATCCGGATAGAGTGCAGTGACTGAACACCATAGAGATGTATATATCTCTATGCTGAACACTCACTTATTTTATATTCAACCTTTACTTGGGTCTGAATAGATTAAAGTGGATCACTTAAAGGCCTTGGTTTCAAGGCAATTTGGGACCTTTCGCAATCCTCACGGACGCTAATATTAGGGTCCCCTAACACAAAAGTTAACGCTTAATCATACACTTGATTTTTAAGATTGAATGTGCATTATAGTCAATAGAATCAAACGTAGAAAACTGCTCTACAATCAATGCTAAACTTTGTGTTACAGGGGGGTTACAGGCCCTACAGATCTGCTTTTCGTGTGCAAAATCCTTTTCTGCGACACTCGCACCATACATAGCATGTATATTACGACTGATGGTTTGAGATATTCGAAATGAAGACCTAAAATAGATTATGACATGGATAAGAAAGTGGTTTTTCAAACAAATCGAGTACATATTGAGTGAGGAAAAACTTACTGAATGAAGGCTTAGATATAGATCATTACAGTCCATCGAATCGATATTACATTTAATGTGGATTATTGGTGTATCACTGGCAATTGATTTCATGGGTCAGATCAACCTCTCCAGCCGAACATTTCGCGTGAGTTGATATGTGCACACCATTATGTAATACATTTGAACTCGTTTCTTTTTGTTTCTTTTGTTTCTTTTGTTTATTCCTTCTACACAAACGATATGCCTCTCGCACACGATGTAATGGGCATTATGTTTTACTTCCCCCAGAAATGGGGATTAGATTCAAATTCCGGGGGGACCACTTCCATTAATGAGTGGATACCAGGCACGACCATGGGGTTTCGAAAAATACCCTAAACAAGCTGGGAAGTAATTCTTTTCCAGATTATGAAAATGCATCTCTTAACAAGAATTTGGCTTGTGAAACCCTACAAGTATTGGATATCCCTTTTTTGTCAGCATTTTAAACATCGTTTTGACACCCTTATAACGTTACATAGGCCTATACGTAACGTACCTGCCCACTCTGTCCCCTTTTACGCGTGGTCGCTCCTGGGATCCACTAATCAATGGAAGTGGGCCCCCCGGGCGGCCTCTCGAGCTCTAGGAGGAGTCAAATGTGGCTTTGGAAAGTCGTCCTCAATGAGATATATCGCTGTTACCATAGTAGCAACCAAAATTTTGCACACGAAACGCATATTGAATGTTTCCGTCGCAGATGCGAAACGAAAAAAAAATCTCATGTCACACAATTTGCATTGCAGGACGACCATGATGACGGGCCCAAAAAGTCTCTTCCAAAATCAACTAACGTCGTAAATAAGCGTGCGCGTCCTCAAACGAAAGGTCCGGATTGATATCCACCGACCACCATGCAATTACACAAGCACACAAAATCATCTCAACACGGGGCAACATATTTTGTCTGTGTGTTTGTGGGGGGGGGGGGGGGGGGATGCTTCATCGTTTTCATTATCAATTAAATCACATTACGCGAATCAGACTTTTCCTTTTTGCTCCCGTACTTATTGTTCTTTTTTTTTTGCTTTTTGTTTTACTAATTGAAAAATCACGGGAGGTTGCCCTCTGCTTCGATCACTCCATCTTCATTCTCTCTCTAGGCTCTTCATCTCTTCCCCTTTCCCTTCTTCATATCCCTTTTCTCCCCCTCTTCTTCTTCTTCTCATCCTCCTCTTTCAAAGTATAGGCCTTGGTCTAAACAAAAAATAAACCGTACAATGAATAGGCCTTTGACAAAACAAGTTTTAATTTTGTTAATAGGATAATATAAAAAGTGTACAAAAGTTAATATAATCAATAACGCACTTACACTCATAAAAAGGATGGTCAAAGTGACAGATTTACTGGTGAATACGCGTCCGACCTCCACCGATAAAAATAGCCAATATCCATCAAAATTCTGGTAGATTCTTAGATGCGAATTAGTATCCGAACTAACAATTTGACGTTTTCTGAAAATGTGGACGTTTTGTCAACACATTTTGAAAATAGATTACATGGGCTAGGGGCTAGCTTACCTCCCAAACAAGTTCATTGGTAAGACCTCCGTTCTATTAATAGCTTTGTTATTTACTTTGTCTTTTCTTGTATTTTGTGAGCGGAAATGAATAAAACTCAAAACTCAAATCTCAAACATTTCAAGAATGTCCGTCTGTGAAAGGTTTTCGACGTATTAATGCGTTTTAATAAACGTTAATTAAACAGTTTTTTAACGTTTACGGAACCAGTAATTAAAAACCATTTTTAACGTTCCTGACTGCAGAAAACCTGTTGATAACATTGGTTGGTATATAGTTACGCTCCATGGACGTTCTGCTCACGTCCAGAAAAAACTTAAAGGTTAAAAACTTTTCATGAACCCTTTCAGGAACCTAAAGGAAGAATATCACTTTGCGATACTTTGAGATACACATGACAAACAAACAAACAAAAGCAACAACATCAAAGCTTTCAATTGCACCCATAATGCAGAGTGTATAGATATTTTGGAGTAAAATTAACTAAACCGAGAATGTGAGCTACATGAAAGTAGTTGTAGTCCAAAATCGTGATATGAAAATATAATTTTCAGTTTAGAAATAAAAAACTTGAAAATATTGGTGAATGGAATGAATAAAGGCAGGAATGAGAGCTGCATCGAAATTCATTAAAATATAACATTACATGTTTAAAAGTATATTAAAGTAACAGTACATTATGAAGCCTATAAGAACAGAGATGTTTCATTTAAGTTTAAAAATGTATATTTTTTATAGAAATATTGGGGAACGAAATTAATAAAGGCAGGAATGTGAGCTATGGAAAATTCACTAATACATTACTTTCAGTGTAAAAGGAATGCGCCCAGGAAAGTTTCGTTTGAGTTTAAAAATATTTGATTTAAAAATACTGGCCAGTCAATTTAAGGCCGCAGGAATGTGAGCTCCATAGAAATTCATGAATCAATTACTTTTCAATGCATTGTATTTTTAGTGCAATATTGTGAAATGGTATATACAAACAGATATGCTCCATTAAGTGTAGAAATGAATAAGCCTATAAATCAATAATGCACGAATATGGGCTACATGAAAACTTATAAATATATTCATCTTTTAAGGCATATTTTCAGTGCAATATAATGAAGGAATATACGAACAGATATGTTTCATTTAAAGCTTGAAATTTTATATTTTAAAAACATTGGCGAATGGAATTAAGGCAGGAATGTGAGCTTCATTAGAATTCATTAATATTTTCCTTTCAGCCCAACATTATGAAATGGTATATCCGTATAAATATATATGTTTTATTCAGTTCAACAAAGTATGATGTAAAAACATTAGATTTTAATAGCTCTGGCAGAAAATGTGCTATGATATTCAGCAGCTTATTAATACATGACAGTATACTGGACAAAAATCTCTTACTGATAAAAAATACTTGTACACTGTAAAAAATATTGGATAACATTTTTACCACCACGAGGGTAATTATGTGTCGAACCAATTTTGGGCAGTATTTTACCCAATGCGGGAAGCGTATTGTCCAGTAAGGTTGACAAATAAGCAATTACTTTAGAATGGGCAAAATTTTCATCACACTATAAAGATGCCCAAAAGAAATGCCCAATGTTGGTTGGACACATATTTATCCTCATGGAGCACTTTTACCCAATATCTTTTAGAGTGTACATAAATTTAACAATACATAAACACACACACAACCCCACACATCTCCCCTCCTATTTGTACAAGAATAATACATTTCCCACTTCACTGCAAATGGGCAAATAATGTATACATAGACTACTGATATGTAAAAACACAATATCAATATCACAAGTTATTCCTTTTCTTTCTATTTTCGGTTCACTAATCATCATGCAACAGATTATATATTCTAGAATATATGTAAAAATGCGTCAGTAAATGTGACCAATCGATCTCATAACTATAAAAAAGGCACTATGTCGGTCCCTGGTCCAAATAATCCTGGGCCTACATGGAAGAAATAACTTGAAAGACGATTGCTGTCATATCTCGCCCTAATACCCTCGGGCAGGGGGTTGTTTCATGAAAATGTATTTTCAATATTGACGATCAAATTTTCAGCTCTGGCATTTTCAGTAAAATTCGTAGCCTATATTGGCTTGAGAAAGCCAAAAGAAATCTACATCTAGTGTTCGAATGGTCATCATTTAAAGCCGATGAAGATTACTTTAAAATCAACGTAATCTACACTGTAAAAATGAAGTGCTAATATAGCACTTACAGTGCTTGTATTGTGACTGCACTACGAGTGCTGATTTTCTAGTTCAAATTTAAACTAGAAAATTAGCACTCGTATCGTAGTGCAGTCACTATACAAGCACTGTAAGTGCTATATTAGCACTTCATTTTTTACAGTGTAAAATGGGTACTTTATAGATGAATACATCAGAAGGCAGTGAGTCAGAGTATGTTCAGCCCCCCCCCCCCCCGTCAGCTAAATTATTTTTCTGATACATTTTCCTGGCTTCAGGTCAGGGTTCATCAATTCAAAGACGACAAACAATGACAACGACGCGAGCAACTCTTCAGCGTGGCGCAATGGGATAATCCTTGCGCAAGGTTGTGGGTACGAAGCCCAGCATGGGCAACAAAATTTATCCCTTTTTGACGAATATTGAGGCGGGTCCTAGAACAAAATACAAGTTAAAGTCGGCACGGAAATATAAAAAGACCGAAAAGTCGTAGTGAAAAAACATAAAATCGTCCCAATCTCCCCGTCATTAGAATCGACCATTATGACACAGACAGACGAAAAAGGCATACAGTTGAACTGTTATATTAATGATAACATGTCTCAATAGAGGGGTTAGTAATAATTAATGTAATACTGTGATCGGCAAATTGTTGTTTTTGTAACGCCCCCATCCCCACAGTGAGATAACTAACAGGGTAGATAATAAATTTGTTTACAGCACACAAATTATAGGAACCGTCATGCATGTGGTGGTGAAACCTAGACTTCTTAGAAGAGGAGCAAAAATAAAAACTACAAATACAACAGCAAACAAAAAAGAAGAAATATGTCACTTTTGCCTATCTGGTCATTTTTTTTGACAAGCAGAAAAAAAAATCCCCCCCAAAAAAGTAATCAGCCTTTTTTTAACACACCTTTCTACTCCCATTTTCAAACATATTTCCTATTTTTTCGGTAACCCATGCACACATTAATGATTTATATCAGTACTGCCCAGATTATTTACATACATTTGATTCAAGAAAAAAAAAAGCGATGTATATCATGTACGCAGATAAAACGCCTTGCTCTATGACATAAAGCGCCACGCCGCGAATCGAACCCAGGTGCACGTTTCTTAGAGTTACTACTATTGTAACTTTGCCATTATTATGACAAGCACCATGGTAACAGGGTTCAGCTGTCAATCACAATCAAGGTTTCTATGGAAGTTATAATAATGGCAAGATACGTCAGTGATAAGGCTTTATGAAACTGGCCCCTGGAATTTCAAGTGTGGGGTCAGGCGCCTATAAGGACACTCGGCCAAGGCAGTGGGACGGGCCTCTGCGCCCTCTTGTGTTTGTGGTGCAAGTACTGATACAAATAAAAAAAATATATATGAGCTTGGGATTCACCACTGCATGCATGTCACTGACTGACCCCCAAAATGCCTAAAACAAAATAAATATGCGGCCCGAACATGGATGTATTTCCTTCAAGGTATGAATAATTTTTATGAATAATAATATGATACCAAGTATCAAAGCGCAGTTGAGTATATGCACATATAGTAACTGCGCTACATAAATGGACATATTATTATCATTATTATTATTATTAATGATAATAAAGAAATATTCGAATAAAAAGAAAAAAATCTTTCAAAACCCCTTTTAATAGCACAGAGCGGCATTCGGAAACATAATATTATGCAAAAGTTATAATGTAAAAGAAGTGTAAGAAAATGGAAAAAAGTTGCAACGAGGCTTTATGGGGTTAACGTGTTATTCACGGCGTACTCGCTGACCGTGCTGGTCGTTGCCATGGCGACCGTTGTTGTTATATTGTGACCATCCCCTTCCTGGGTGACACGACTCACACTAACCCCCGTCACGATCATGAACAGGGTCTGGAATACCACCAGCGAGATGCTGAGCCAGTGATATACCTTTTGGAGCTTGCGTGCCTTCCTCATTGTTTCGACTGAGCATTGTCCTTCTCTGGGCTTGAAACGCTAATAATAACAAAGAGCAAAGTATAATTATGTCAAAATAAATGATTATTTCACGATTGTTTTAAATCCACTTGTTACCATTGTTCATTATTATTTGCCCTTCTTGTTTTCTTCTTCTTCTTTGTCTTCTTCTTCTTCTACTTCTTAATGATAACAATAATGGAATTTTGACAAATTATCTGGAATTTGCAATATCATATACCCCGTTAGGTACAGAAAACACTTTAGAGCTGCCATCTAGTAAGGAAAGTCATATTTATTAAAATGATCATGGTAATTTATGCCATTATGTTTATGACCTTAATTTTTACTCTTTGGAGGGCAAATACATGTAACTGTGTTAACATACAATACTAATAGGTATACTAATGGCAGTGGTGAATTCGTCTGAAGACGAAGACAGCTCTGGATCTATACTTTTAAAGGTAGGCAGCTCTGAGATTTAATTTGATTTATGCATGTATCCATGTAATAGCTTCCAGTGCCTGTTTGCGTGCTTGAGTACTCACCTTAAAGGGATGGTCCGTCCGGGCTGAAAGTATTTATAGCTTAATAAATAGAGTAGAATTCACTGAGCAAAATGCCGAAAATTTCATCAAAGTCGGATAACAAATAACAAAGTTATTGAAGTTTAAAATCGTCATAAATATTCATTAGGTGGGCTGATAATGTCACATCCCCACTTGTTCTTTTGTGTTTTATTATATGAAATTAGGTTTATTCAAATATCTTCCTCCAAGAACTAGAAAAATTTGATAGACAGCTGATTTAGTGCATTAGATATTTATTGCTGCAACTTATTTCATTATAAGGGAGACATATTATTCACACAAGTATGAAATAATGAAAAAAATATGATTTTATGTAATAACATAAGAAAACGGAAAGTGGGGATGTGACATCATCAGCCAACCTAATGAATATTCATGACGACTGTTTTCACAAAATATTGCTTAACCTTGAACTTCAATAACTTTATTATTTGTTATCTGATTTTGATGAAATTTTCGGCATTTTGCTCAGTGAATTCTACTCTATGTATTAAGATATACATATTTTCAGCCTGGACCATCCCTTTAAGACTACATGGTTCCACTGCGGGTGACACTTTTGTTTCATACAATGGGTCTGTGGTTGATGTCGTGTTGTTGGTGCCCAAGCATGCAAACAGGGTATATTTATTTTATTAATATATTTATATTTACATGCATGTATTATTTTGATGTATTTATAGTTTGTGATTGATTATTCTTTGTTCCGATGCACTTTTTTGTTATTAAGGGTCTGATGACTATTTTTGCGTTTTTTAATTGAACATGACAATAAAAATAATTGAATTGAAGGTCGTGAACATGATTATCATCATACAACCTATTTGATCATCAAGGTAGAGATTCGATAGTGGTAATTTGATCATGTATTACAAAAAAAGGACCTCCATGGATTGATGGTACAGCACAATTAATTGGGACTAATAAAAACATAGGGGTCTAGCTAGGCCTCGGCTGAGGGAAGGGGGGGGGGTCATGATTTTTGTGCAAGAAAAATTGTTTCCGTCCATACGCACCCTTTTTCGGACCAAAATCAAGATGAGCAGCACAATAACATTGATAAAAACGAGAGAACTGAGAATGACGGACAAATAGTACACGGCGCCATCTTCGGGGGTCGTCATGACAACAAACATCCCGGATGTGATCGTCATGAATAGTTGCGATGCGTTGTTCTTGGTGCTTGCTGTGATTTCATCTTTGAAAGTTTTGACAATCCTGTCCGTGAGAGAAGTGTCATTCTACATGAAGAACAAGTGATATTTATACAAGTAAAATATATAAGTCGAACATCCGCACAAGTCGAAGAAATTGTTTACACCAGGGCCCCGTTGCATATATACAAGTTACTCTATTATGGTAACTTTGCATTCCAATGTTAACTACCATGGTAACATGGTCCAACAGCCAATCATAATCAAGGATTCCATGCAAGTTACCACTTGATGGCAAAGTTACCATGATGTTAAATTTTATGCAAAGGGACCCAGCTTATGCAAAAAGATATGTTATATACCTCATCTAAGTCGATATTAATTTCTCCCAGGTCGAACATTTTCTGTGGTTCCAATAATTTCGACGCATGAAAAGTTCCCTCTACCGAATATTGTCCATAATACTATGGTTATACTCCTATTTACAATGCGACCTAGATTTAGTGATGTTACTCATTAACAAATCTCCCCTTTGACATTGAATATATATATATATATATATATATATATATATATATATATATATATATATATATATATATATATATATTCAATGTCAAAGGGGAGATTATATATATTCAATGTCAAAGGGGAGATTTGTTAATGAGTATATATATATATATATATATATATATATATATATATATAAAATATAAAAATATATTTTTTTTCGGCATCACCAATATTTTCAAAGAGATGACAGCTCTGGGGAACCTTGATGTAAGCCGCGCCTACCATTGTTCTCTTCATCAATTTCTTTTACAAAATATTTAAATAAAAGAGTTGCCAAAGCTATTGTATATATATATATATATATATATATATATATACACACACACACCCTCCCTCACACACACACACACACACATATATATATATATATATATATATATATATATACACACAGACCCACAATTGCCAGGATTCTTTTTTTTGGCTGCTGTTTTTGTTTATAGGGCCTACCTGTCATTGGTATCGAGGGTTACATTCACTTTTGGGGCGGATCCGGGATTTTCCAAGGGGGAGGTACATTTCTGTGACTCTCAAAAGGGTGGGGGCACACTGGTGTATGAACGACATATTTGCATTAAAAATATTGACTAAGGCTCTCAAGGGGGGGGGGGGGGCACGGGCCGGATGTGTCCCACCCCCCGATTCGCCACTGATTCAATTTAACAATTCTTATAGTTTGGTCCATGCTTCAACACATGAGATTGAGAGTGAGAGAGAGAGTGTGTGTGATCGAGAGAGAGAGGGGGGGGGGGGGGGTGGAGACTGAACAAAAAAACACCGCGTGTCAAAAGTTTGTTCATCTGTACACTCTAAATTACAGGGATTTAAAATTAGTCCACATGGACTGTAGTTAGGGACCAATCGAATTCCGGATTTAATTGAATCCTTCAGATTCCTTTTTTAAATCTCGAAAGATTTAAATTTAATTTAAATTTAAATCATTTGAGATTTAAATTTAAGTCTTTAGGATTAAAACAAAATCCAGAAATCGATTGGTCCCTAACTACAATCCATCTAGACTTATTTTAAATCCGTGTAATTTAGAGTGTAGGCTTTAAAAAAAAGACTAATGCGAAGCAATTCAGGAGCAATTCACATCAATAATCTGCAATACACATACCTGATTTCGATCTGTCTGTGGGCTTCCCGCATCCAACATGTCCAATGACACATTTTCATCAGCACGTTGGTAATCGGCCATGCTAGCAGTTCTACGTCAAAGTCGGAATTTACAAAAATATCCACGAGACTTTGAATTTGAAAGAAAGACAAATATAATGGGTTGCAAAATTAAATTTGAATTAAAAAAAATGAATCTATTTGGATTCCACAAGGTGACTAGTCACCTCACATTTGAAGCCTGTGGAACCTTGTGCCGCGACTAACTGGTCGGACTTTGAACTTGATGTTGTAATGAGCCAATTCACTCATTGGACCACGTACTGTGAAATACTAATTTGATAATTTGTTTGATCATGAATCATGATCTTGAATGCGAATAGTCTGGGTTGGGTAAAATGAAAATGTAACGCATAAGTGACACGACTGTGTGCATGTTTTGTTTTAAATTAGTAATGTTTCAGTAATATAGGCCTATGTTTCTTGATACTACCAGACTACTCGGCCTATATTAGTACTTCTACTACCACTACTATACTACTACTACTACTACTACTACTACTACTACTACTACTACTACTACTACTTCTACTACTGCTACTACTACTACTACTACTACTTATACCATGGAGGTATCACTAGGCCTATTACTACCACTACTACTAGGCCTACTACTACTACTACTGCTACTAGGCCTACTACTACTATTACTACAACTACTACTACTACTACTTCTGTACTTCTAGGCCTACTTCTACTACTAGGCCTACTACTACTAGGCCTACCACTACTACTACTACTACTACAAATAGTACTACTACAACTACTACTACTACAACTACTATGTACTACTACTACTACTACTACTATGTACTACTACTACTACTACTACTATGTACTACTACTACTACTACTACTACTATGTACTACTACTACTACTACTACTACTAATATACTACTACTACTACAATATTACTATTACTATACTACTACTACTACTAACTACTACCCAGGACCAAAATCCAGTTGAAACCAATTCGAGCAAAACCAATTGAAACCAGTTGGCCAACTGGTTTCAATAGGGAAATTGGAACAACTGGAACCAATTGAAACCAGTTGCCAACTGGTTCCAGTTAAAACCAATTGGGCAACTGGAACCAGTTGGCAATTGGTTTCAATTGGTTCCAGTTGAAACCAATTAAGCAACCAGTTGGCAACTGGTTTCAATTGGTTCCAGTTGTTCCAATTTCCCTATTAAAACCAGTTGAATCCAATTGGAGGCAACTGGTTTCAATTGGTTCCAGTTGAAACCAATTGGAGGCAACGGGTTTCAACTGGAACCAGTTGAAACTAATTGGTTTCCAACTGGATCCAATTGGAAATTCCAGTTGGAATGACTTAATTAGTTACAAATTAATTAGAATTTGCACTAACTATATTGCTCATGCCAACAAAGAAGCAGTGCTATATGTTTATTAATACCAATGTAAAGGGCATTGATAAAATAGACTTTCTTAATGTATGTATATATATGAAAGATCTTCAAATATATGTATTTGTATTTGATGTAATTTGGTAACGGTTAGTGGTGTACTAATAATTGAAACCAATTGAAACCAGTTGGAAATCCAACTGGTTTTAATTGGATTTTCGTCCTGGGTACTACTACTAATACTACACACTGCTACTACTACTACTACTACTACTGCTACTACTTCTACTACTACTACCAACACCACCACCGCCGCCGCCGCCACCACCACCACCACCACCACCACCACCACCACTGCCACTGCCACCACCACCAAATAAATGTTATTACATCTTAACCTGAAGGGACTGAACATAGTGCGGGTGTATTGAAACTGAAACCAGACTTACCCTTCCGATATTTTGACAGAACAAGGACAGGAATGATAAAAACGGATGAAACAATATAACCTTGATTATCTTTCTGGTAGATAAATGCAATTCATCTTTCGATCTGTCAACGACTGAAGCAAAATGACGCAAACGCAGGTGAAATATTACCTTAAATCGGCCTATGATCCTACCAATATGTCGCAATGGGGGACTTTCTACAGAGGGGGAATCCCCAAATTCCACGCACCTGGCACATACCTGGCGAATAGATCTTTTACTACTTTCTGTCTCTGGTATTCCCACAAGAAGTCACTGGGCGTATTTAGTCTACGAGCACAGACTCAACTTTGACAATTTAACCAATTACTACAGTATACGATGTCTAGAGTGAAGAGCTCGACGCCAAACAAACTGTGTCAAATCGCTAGCCACAGTGCAAAGTGAATCTAGTCTCACTTCTTCAGACTCTGCTTTATACACTTTTCGAATCGCGAAAACTTAGGGTCTGTGCCTGCAGACTATGGCGTATTTATCATACACAATATACATGATATAGGCAGCTCATCGGAGCATTATATTGGGGACCCGAGGTATGAAAACACAAATTCATGATTTCACCTATTAAAAAAAAATCGCTCCGCTGTAAATTCCACATGGAATAACAAACTTCAACCCCGTATTAAACACTACACCCTATCTTAGCGCTTCTCAACCGGTGGGCCGCGAGAAGCTCCAGAAAAAGAAAAACAAATAGGGGAAAACTATAGTATATTTCACATGTACTATTTCATGATCGAAAATGTTATATTTGATCGGTCTTTGTGGGCCCAACAAAGCATTGGCACGCGGATCATGTACATGTATATTGCAATATACGTGCATGTTCATTGTATGATGGTTTCAATCTAACTTTGATGTGAACCTCAGGCCTGCATATTGTGTATGCAGTTAATATTGTCACCCATTTACCGGACCTTTGCAGATGCAGTTAGTTCTCAAACTGTTCGTTTCGAATGCACTTCAGAGCTTAATGTTCAACTTACACAAAACATGCTTTCATCAAACTGGACCGTGTTTTAAAGCGAAAGGGTAAGGGAGGAAACAAATCTACTGTTGAAAAGTCTCAGAATAGAACTGTAAGAATATATGACCCTGAGTACATTAAATTTGAATTCATCATGACTGGCAGTGGTGCAAAACCAAAAGCAATATGTGTCGAATGTGCTGAAGTATTGTCAAATGAGGCGCTTATACCACCAAAACTTCAGAGACACCTAAACACAAAACATCCGAAGAGTGCAGGAAAAACTTCAGGAGTGTTTCGAAAGGAAAAAAGCTGGATTGAATTCAGAGCAGAACACTGGCGTGCAGTTGGGGGAGGAGGGGGGGGGGGGGGTGGGGGGTGGGTTCCCCAATATATATATATATATATCTTTATATATTTCAGGACCAAGAAAAATAAAGAGTTAAGAAAGAAAAGAAAAGGGATAAGGGTGAAATGTGAAATATTTTCTGAACATTTATGTCAAAATCTTTAACAAACTTGGATTTTTGTAATAAAAATGTCAAATGTTTAGCTCACTTGCAACATTTGTACACAATACACCATATAAGCCCCCTTAAATTGTTGGCCCATTACACCACTGCTGCTGCAGAAGATCATAAATTCACGTTATAATGTCTTCATCATAATAATTGTGCATCTTTGAGTCGAGACAAGCAGTCATATCGCTTTCTCAAAATTTTGGTAGGTGGGCCTCCGGCCTCGAAAAAAATCAGAGAGTTAAAAGTGGTCCTCGAGTGAAAAAAGGTTGAGAAGCACTGCCCTATCCGAAACCTAACCCTAAATCTATAAGGACAAAACCATATTGCAACCCTAAGCTTATCGTAAACGAAATAAAACCCGGGGCAATTATCGCAGTTAATGTCGTGTCACCTAACCTCATCATATTTTTTAATGAATGAATGATTCGGGCGAATGATTATGTCAATTTGAAGAAGAATAATGACTCTTTAAACATATTAAATCAACATAACCTTATTTCTATTCCCCACATGGTTATATTTTACCTAAAAACAAGCTTACCTTCTCAGTTCCATTTTCATCGAGTTTTGGTTGAAATCAGAGGCAGTAATAGCTAAAAACCTGTACAAAACCCACTATCCTTTATGATTTTCTAAAAAGTAGGTACTATTATCTTTTTTTTTCATGTGAATATTATGCCATTTTGGTTTTATACAGTGCGTCCCACAAAAAACGAAACCGAGATTTATCGATGATTTATCATAACTTAATCGCAAATACAACAGACAAATGACCTACCATTTTAAAGCTTAGAATCCCCTCTTTCATCTGAAATTATTTAGATTATTTCTCATTCACGCATGAGTGAGCAAAAACAATTTGAAAAGGGGATACCAAAAAGTCACTTGGTGGGCCGTATCTGGGTTTTAAAAAGAAAACCACATTTTTAAAAATGTCAATATCTGTTCTTTAATTTGATACCTCAATTACAGAAAATGGTCAAGAAATAACAAAGTTCTGGTTATTTGAAATAAGGCTTGAATTTCAATAATTTCATAAAATGAAGAGGTTTTACAGGCTAGCGTTCAAACTCACTCGACACTCCGTTTTGTTGACGATCAGCCATGCATTAAGTCTTTTGTTACCGTGCGATAGCTTCAGTGGGAAACCGGTGAAAATACGTTTATTTAATGAAATTATGGAAATACAAGCATTGTTTCGAGGGATCATAACTTTTTAGTACTTGACCATTTTCTGTGATTTAGGTATCAAAGAATAGAGAAGATATTGAACTTTTTAGTCATATGATTTTCTTTTTGAAATTCAGATACCCCCCGCCAAATGAGTTTTTGGCATCCTTTCTTCGAATTGTTTTTGCTCAATCATGCGTGAATGAGGAATAATCAAAGTGATACCAGATGAAAGAGGAGATTCTAAGCTTTACAATGGTAGGTCATTTGTCTATTTTATTTATGATTAAGTTATGATAAACCATCGCTAAATCTCGGTTTCGTTTTTTCTGGGACGCACTGTATATAGTCGAATGGGTCAGGTCCACAATCTTTATAAATACTGACAAAATTTGAACAAATACAATACGAACATTTTCGAATTGTATTTTTCCATAAAGAATCAATATTGTGTCAATTTTATTTCCCGCACACCATTTTCCCCGTCATTTTTGTCGTCTGACTATATCTCTCTCTCTCACTCTTTATTATTATATAGATCAGAGAGGTGGCTGTAATAGAATAATAAAAAACATATTTGCGGGAATGTCGAATTACGCCTCACTGATCACTATATTTTTATTTTTATTTATTTATTTCACATCTTTATACAGGGTAACCAATTCAGCTATACACGATAAAAACATTAACAAAGATAAAAAGCTGGTTTGCAATTGGGCCCTGTTAATCAAAATACATACAAATTATAAAGTACATAATATGCAAAATATACAAGAAATAAACCTTTAAAAATCCCAATCCTCATCAGAAACACACAAACACACAGAAGCACCCAAACCCACACACACACCTCCATTACACTCTGCAGACTTGTAACATATAATAAATAAATAAATAAATTGACAAAATGTTTTTGAATTGACAAACAAATGTATAAAGAGATAGGTCAATTCGAATAGAAAGAGCAAAATCAAACATGCATGATACTGAAATTTGTTTCTAATGCATGTTAAGGAAGTCCCTCACGATATTGTTTTGCCCCCCCCAAAAAAAAAAAATCAAATAAACATATTCCATTCAAATAAACATTTATTTCTTCCATTTCACAAATTTCTACATTTTTGTAAACATAAATTCATACAAAAATCAGTTTCATATACAAGTAGAAGAAGGCGTAAAGGTCTTAGAAGCAAATGCTTTTGCGTGATACGCCGGTAAATAAATCCAAAACAGCAAAATACAAAGCGATAGATTATAATAATAATATTTATCAAGTATTTTGGTAATGTTTCACAGGATGGAACCAACCCGGGGAACCAATTGGTGATAACGCAATAGCTTTGGTTTATTTATTTATTTTGTTTTATTTATTCTATACTGCAGGGTAGGCCTGTTCAGTTCTTAAAACTGCTTTACAAAGGCGCCCTGCAGTTTAAAATACATGTCAAGATAACTATGAACAACAACAACAAACAACATCAAAAATACAAAATACAAAATATCTAAAAACATCAGAAACAATTAACACCAAAATATAGAGTGGGAAGTTACAATTTAAACATACATAGCATTGTAAATCAAAGGAATATCATTTCGCTCTTTATCAATTCGTATGAAAGGCTTTGCATAATTTTTTAAAAACTAATAAGGAGGTACAAACTTGTAAATTTGAAGGAAGTGCATTAAATAATTTGGGTCCGACATATGCGAAAGATTTTCTTTTATGTTCAATTCTAGCTTTGGGAAGCTGAAGGGGGCATCGTAAAGAATACCGTGTCCTGTATTTCACGGGCCGTTTACATACTAAAGGTTTTAAATAATTTGGAACTAAATCATTCATTATTTTATATACAAGAACACAATACTGATATTTTATACGCTGATCTATTGATTGCCACTTCAGTGACTGCAACAAAGAAATTTGTGATGTATTATAATCTTTTTTCAAAAGCATTCTGGCATATTTATTTTGAAGTTTTTGTATCTTATCTAAATGTATTTTTGCACTGCTTCCCCAAGATGTAATACAGTAATCAATGTTGGAGACGATGTCACAGAGAGTTATCTGGCATCAAGTTTGATTCCCGTCAGTAGCGTAATCAGCCCCCCCCCCCAAAAAAAAAAGAAGATTTATCCCTTCTAAAAAACAGAAAAAATCTAATTTTGTGATAGACTTTGATATTCAGAAAATGATATGAAGATATTTATTCCCCAGGCCCTATTCTTTTTCTCCTTTTTTTTTCTTGGTCGTAAGAATGTTGGGAGTCCATGTCGCCAAGCCCCCCTTCTGTACGCTATCCCGGTATATAATGAAATTGATGTCCTATTAATTCAACTAAAGAGGGGCAAATTCCCCCAACGAAAATTTTATTTGAATAAAAAGAGAAAATCAAAACAAACTTAACGCTGAATATTTAATCAAAATTGGTTGTAAATAACAAAGCTATAACTTCACAACTAATTCAAAATTCATAATTAGAAGAAAATTAATCCTGGTTGATTGAAAATTCATAAATCGATGAAGAAATATCGGAGAGAAATAAAGAAGTTGAAAAATTAAGGCAAATAAAAAACTTTTTTTTCCTGTTTTCACTCTTCGATGCTTAATAAAATCTGTCCATTGGTTGTTATCTAGCTATCACTCCGAGGGATCCCTGATTTTTTTTTTTTTACAGTCATCTATGGAATAATTACTGACATGGCCCATCAGCTGGCTTTTGCGTCCACGGGCCTTAAACATATCCCATAGACTCGTGTGTTAAAGTGGCACTTAAAAAAATCATTAATGAACCGGACATGGTGGCTCTGTGGTAGAGCGCCCGCCTCATGAACGGGTGGTCGTGGTTTCGATCCCCGGCCGAGTCATACCAAAGACTTAAAAAATGGGACCTTCTGCCTTCTTGTCAGGCGCTCGACGTATGAGAATGGAGAAGGGTAATAACATATTATGTTATGCAGGGCCCGCTGGAAGAACAGCTTACAGCTGAGAGTGGCTACCCTGGGTAAATAAGAGTTATTATTATTTATTATCATTATTAAAAATAAGGATGAAATTCGGGGGTCGAATGTTTACTACCAGTTAATAGGATATCTGACAATCCATATCTGACCAGAATAGGGTCCCTCGACCCATGGACCTATGCTCGACCGGCTCATTAAAAAAATAAATCGGCATTTATAAAGGCATCTCCTGAGGGATCAAATTTATCACCTGAAATAGTAAAACAGCTCTAATCCTTCCGCCAGTCAAAATATAGTTCCAAAGTTGTAGACATTTCTTCTCAATTTGGGAAAAGGAAGTTCAGTAATTACCAAAAATAGAATCAGTGTTAGATGAACAATCATATTCATACACTTTGTCAATCAGCCATACACAAATAAAACTAGCCTCTGGCAGTCTCGCCTGCATTACGCGATTAATATTAGCAGTACTGACTTTGAAAACTACTAGAAAATAATTATTCACAAAAAACACCATTCATATAACGATACAATACTACGTTAATTGACCCTAAATGATATTTGACCTTAATCATGTGGCCTAAGACTTGTCAGTGATACTAGATTACCCCAATGTCCATAAACTTTGAAAGTTATGACAGCAATTTAATAATTACCTCCAACATGGCCAAAATTCATTGACCTTAAATGACCTTTGACTTTGGTCATGTGATCTGAAACTCGCACGAGATGTTAAGTGATACTTGATTACTCTTATGTCAAAATTTTATAAACTAGATCCATACACTTTCAGAGTTATGATGGTAATTCAACAATACCCCCAACATGGTCAAAGCTCATTGACCTTAAATGACCTTTTACCTTCGTCATGTGACCTAAAACCCGCACAGGATGTTCAGTGATACTTGATTACTCTTATGTCCAAGTTTTATGAATCAGATCCATAAACTTTCAAAGTTATGATGGTAATTCAACAATTACCCCCAACTTGGTCAAAGTTCATTAACCCTAAATGACCTTTGACCTTGGTCGTGTGACTCAGATAGGATATTTAGTAATACTTGATTATGGCAAAGTTTCATGAACTAGGTCCATATACTTTCGAAGTTATGACGAAATTTCAAAAACGTAACCTTGATGTTGACGCCGCCGCCGCAGTCGGAAAAGCGGCGCATTTAGTCTCACTCTATGCAGGTGAGACAAAATGAGAATGGGTCATCTCGAATTAATATCTGTTGCCTTCCCGTGCGACCTTTTCTTATCTTTCTCCATCGACCCCCTCTCAGGGGCTTACTGGGGCTTACTCGTTCCCTATCTAATTAATGTTTAACTATCTTTTTCGCTCTTATCCGTTGGTTTCCCTTTCTTTAATCTGTTAAATATCTGTCTGCCCATAGAGTCATGCACTCACTCTCTCCCTTTATATTCAATGCAGTGGTCACCTTTTCTTTACATCTGTTGGTCCTCATTTCCTTTTTTTTTTTTACGCTGTCCCATATTAAAAATAGTTTCTTCGTTCATACTTTCTCTTCCTTAAGTCAATTAAATTTTTAGTTTCTTCTTTTTCGTCTTATCTTCCTTCTTCATCCACCTCGCAATTGTTTCTCCCTTTCGGTCATTTTGTTTAAAAGAAACTTACTCCCCCAAACCCCACCCCCTCTACCAAATCCTCGCTCTCTATCTCCCCATCTTTCTTTTTACAGCTACCATCTCTTTTCTGGGGGGACATGCATGCACGTCCCTGTACAAATCGATACTAATAATGACTCGAGCTCAATACAGACGCCTATTTTGATTGATTGCTTTAATCAACGTGACAAATCCAGTGATTTCAAATCTAAAAGAAAGTACGCGAGTGCATCGTCAGTGAGCCTTTGCCGGTCTTTGCACCCACTACGCAGACGCATTCTACAACGCATCAATTCCTTTGAAAATGCAAGTCAAAATCACAATGGACAGGTGAGAGGTTTTTGTCACAAGTTGGTGGACCGTCGCGGGACAGCAGATCATCCGAAGCTTCAGACCAGACGAACAATAGTATCCAGAATCAAAAGATTCTCTGCCTAATAGATAGCGCCTGCGTAGTGTTTGCGAATACTTCCTTTTGTGAAGTAACCCAGGGGCGGATTCGGGATTTTCAAAAGTGGAGGGGGCACAATTTCCCGATGAAAAAAAAAGGTTTTCCACTAAAATTGAAGGTCATTTCGTCCGTGGAAAACTTGACAAGCAAAAAAAAAAAAGTCCTCACTTTCAAGGGGGAGGGGCGCACACTTGGGTAAACACGGTATTTTAATATTACAAATTTGGATTATGGGTCTCAAGGGGGGGGGGGGCACGGGCCGGCTGCCCCCCCCGGATCCGCCAGTGAAATAACCCGCGGATTCAGGGGGAATTTGATTTCCTTTTTCAAGATAATAGAAAAAAAAGTTTTAAAAAATAAAGGCAAAAAGGTTCTTCACTCCAATCATAACCCATGATGAAATTGAAATCGAAATAATATTTTTTTTCTTGCTTATCACAAAGTTTCTTAAAAAGTTGGCGCGATTTAATTGTACCCCATCACTTGCTGGTAAATTCTTGATCTGCCGCTGGGTATATCACCGATGAACTCTAGACAAAAATCTAAAACCAACAAGGTTCTTGTACTATAGGTCATGTGATACCTGGGAACACTCCTTTTGGAGTGAATTGTGCATCTTTTTAAACACTTTTGCCCCCCCCCCCCAAAAAAAAGAGGTAAAATCCACACTCAAAATATTCAAATCACACTAAAAAAGGAGTGAGATCGTCTTACTATGAATGGAGTGGCATCATGATTGGGGACCAGATAAGCTCTATAACATCAAGGTTGAAGGTAATGTCATATAACATTTATAATAAAAACTAGCCAAGGCATTGTAATGATTACATTTATAATGAAAAATAAGTTAAAACTTGCACTTAAAAGAAGGGGGTGGGGTAAACCCCACTAAGCCCCAGAAGAGAATGAGCTGACACCGGAAACCTATGTTTTGATACACAGGGTTGGTATGACGGGCGGGTGCATGTAGTGAGTTCGTGCTTAAAACTCATCAGGATTCAGCGTCAGATTTGAAAAGGGGTCGTATACTCCACAAGACCCGAAATAGTACATATCACAAATAACACACAATAAATATGACTATTCTAATAGAAATATTGCATTAAAAATGTACATAAGCTGGCAGTGTTGTTTAAATCGGTGCTAAGAATGAAAAATTGTGTCTTATTGAGAATTAAAAAAAAATGTATTTGGGCTCTAAATATTACGTACAACATAATACAAAATGTAACTTCATTTCACGAGTATGTCGTTTCCGAGGGATAGAGGAAGAGATTTTCAATACTTTAGAATTGAAAACCAAATAATGATGTGACAAGAATATGAAATCAACAAGCTCACGAGAGATGATGCTTAAATTACATATTGCACTAAAATGCTATTTCCTTATAAATAATAATGATTAGTAGCAGAAATATGGTTAGACCTGCTTAACGTGACACGAGTCACCTTTGATTTCTGCGTGCTTATAGAAATGCCGAATCTATTATATGGAACATTTTAAAATCATTTCCACTTTTCTCTCCCCACCCCCTCTCCCGGATGACAGCGTTCATATGAAATTCCATTTGAATTTAACAGGTATATCCCCTCAAATATTTCTTCGGTTAGAAATCTTGGCTCAATGGTAACATCTTGAATGGGGAAACTTCATCCGATTTGTCAATACGTGAACTAGGTGGTAGGTCTACACTTTTCTCTAACCCCCTTTACGATTATCATGAAAAAAGACAATAATAACTCAATATCGGCACTGATTTTTGTGGATTAATGTGAATTTAACAGATGATTGATGGCGCCAAAAAGCGATGCCAGTGCAGCAACAGGACGGCTTGTAAGCACAATCCAATCCAATCCTAATGTCATTTGATATAGCGCCTTTACTTTCGGTTACAAAGCGCTGCGCACACACTTCTCCATGTCTGGGCCACTAAAACAATAATTGATAAGCAATGCACACACTTCTCCATGTCTGGGCCACCAAAACAATGATTAATAAGCACGCGGACCGAAATATACATTGTAATTACTCTGATATGTGCTGACCATGTACGCCTACAAAGTGACAATGAATAAAAAAGAAGTTGTGAGCTGGACTTTTTTTTTCCAAAGTGCGACGCTTCCAGCCGCAGTTCAAAAATGGGAAAATTTGGAAGATTCCTCGGCGCTTTCTGAATGATCCGACCTCTTGTGGGTAACCAACAATTTGTCGTCAAAGATCATTCGGGCTAAAGAAGAAGTGACACATTGCAAAGAAAAAGAAGAAGTAACCAACAATTTGTCGTCAAAGATCATTCGGGCTAAAGAAGAAGTGACACATTGCAAAGAAAAAGAAGAAGATAGAGTAAGTCCAGCTGACAAGTGTTTTTATTTTCTAATAAGGACATGATCAAGTCTACTTGGATTATTAAGAATGTTTACAGACGTCGCTATATGCTGACGTTATTATTGACGCGTAATTCCGGCTCCCTCAGCACGGTACGTAGCTTCACCCAGAAATCGTTTCTTCTGACGCCCGGTTCGTCGGGCCACGCCAGGTACGTCCGCTTCATCATCAGCCTGTGCAGCTTGTAGTACTTGGTGATTTTCTTCTCGGGGATCTCACCGAGGGCGATGATGATGAGGACATCGCGGTCGATCAAGTTGGCCATCGCGAACTCCCGTTCCATCTTGCACCAGTGGCTGTCGAGGTAGTTGGTCGACATGATGCAGAGGGTGAAACGGCTGCTATCAACGGCCTCGACGATGCTGTCGAGGATCTTCCTGCCCAAGATGAAGTCACGATCGTGGATACACAACCGGAAGCCATATTCACCTTCTAGATTTTGAACCAGTTCATTTTTGACCTACCGGATTATAAAGCAAATAAAAAAAATTATTGCAGACTGTTATGCTTTAGGTGTTCTTTTCTTAATGAATGGAGGGGAGATGCCAGCGGATTCAGAATTATACTATAATAGACATCTCTACGTTCTATGATTTTTGGAAATTAATTTTGATGAATTGAACGTATATCAGTAAACGTAGGCTATTTATAGAAAGGGGCGGATCCAGAATTTTCCAAACGGGGAAGGACACTTTCGTGCAGGAAAAATTTGACAGGGAAAAAAAAAGAAATAAGTTTTTTGTACCCATCAAAGGGGGGGGGGGGGCGAGACGGGTCAGATGTGCCCCTAACTGTAACCGCCAATGATTTAGAGAATTGAGTGAATCTCTTTTCACTTCAAGCTAAGCACCGATGTCATGGGACTCAGTTTTTCTAATTTCACGTGAGTAACTCGTTCGCACATTGGTTTCAATCTAGCACTGCTATAGGAAAACGGGAGAGTTACAGAGAGAAGCTATTTTGTAATGTGGTGAGGGGAGAAATTCTTACCCAATCCTCATCCTTGTTGCTGAAAGATACAAAAGCATCATACAGGAATGGCCGATCCTCTCCTTTGATACGCTGATACTTTCTCCTCCTTGCATTGACCAGGTTCCAGCAGTAGTTGATGTGGAACCTGAACTTTACGGACAGACCGACGATGACGAAGACCATTCCCGACCCGACGCCGATGATGATCCAGATGTAAAACGGTAGGAGATGGTCACAGTTGAGACGTTCGGGATGGAAGTCCATGACGAGTTTCCCCCGCATCTCCGGTGGCGACGCGCATTTCATGTGGCTGCTGTCATTGACATGAACCTTTGTCACATCGAGCCAATTCCTGAACCACTGAAGATTACACCCGCAGGAAAAAGGATTTCCTGAGACTGCCAGGATCTGAAGTGATCCTTGTAAGGGTTCGATGAGCGTCTGGTTTATAAGGTTAATCTCGTTGTACCCAAGGTCCAACGTAGTCAGTGGCAGGCCATCTAAGACGCCATCCTGGAGTTGTGATATCTTGTTGTGACACAGGAGAAGGGTTTCAAGTTCGTGCAGACTACTCAAGGAATCATTCGGGATATTTTGAAATCCGTTGAAACACAGATTCAAGTGTTTGAGCCGTCGAAGGTATTTCAAGAATGGAACATAAACAGTCTCATTCCACATGTTGTAAAGGTTATTGTGTTGGAGGTATACCGTCTCGAGGTAGGACAAATTAGAAAGAGTGTCCTTGTGAAGTGCAGCCATGTTGTTGTTGCTTAAATCAAGTTTCGTAAGGCTGGATAATTTATCAAAAGGAGAGGGTACAACAGTTATATTTTTCAGGTTGGCTAGATTGAGATACAGTGTTTGGAGATTTTTTAATAGTCGAAAAGCATCGGGTGATAACGAAATATTACGGTTGACTCCCATATCGAGAACTTCTAGCGAATCAAGGTCTTTGAATTCATCACCAATGAAGTTTTGTTCAATCTTATTTTTCGAAATTTTCAGGTAGTGGAGATTAGAAAGGCCACTAAATCCTCCTGAAGCATCAATACGTTTTATCTTGTTGCTGTCTAAGTAGAGTGTCTTAAGTCTCGTGTTGGATAGAGAAGAAAACATTCCATCGGTAATAGTTGCGATATCATTGCCACTAAGATCAAGGGTTACTACAAGTTGAAGACCGGAAAATGCTGTATTGCTAATGTGAGCCACATGACTGCTCTGAATAATCAGAGATGAAATTTTCGAGAGTCCTGAAAATCCTGAATCCAAAGTGGTGATATTATTAAACGAAATGTCAAGCTTTTCAAGTGACGAATTGCGCAAGTTCTTGAAGTTGTTGCTGTTCCATATTTCAAGCCCAATCTCCCTGAGGTAGAGAGCATTGACTTGGTAGTCTGTAAGAGCTTCCGCTAAAGAGGGTATTGCAGCAGGGTGAAGTCCCTTTGAGAAATCAAGTTCAGCAATCGACGCTATAGGGTGAAAAACACCACTATCGATAGCTGAAATCTGATTTTCGGTCAGATCTAGAAAGTCAAGGTTACAATTCAGCAATGCCTCGAAATCTTCATTCTGTAATGATTCGATTTGGTTTTTTCCAAGACGTAATTCCAGAAGAGCAGGAAAGGCAACGCCGGGTGTGAAACTTGCAGACTGCAGGCGATTTGATGAAACATTTAGCGAGCGCAAATGGATCAACTCCTGCAGAGCTAGAGGCAATACAGTAAAACCGTGGTTCATGTACGATAGATCAAGGACCTCTAGAGCACGTAAATGCTTGAAGGCATCGTCTGGAAGTTTATCTCCAATCTGGTTATGACTCAGCGAAAGGTACTGCAGCTTCGTCTGGTCTTCGAAAAAATCTGATCGAAGCTTGGAGATGCTGTTGTGGTGGAGCTCCAGGGTGACTAAGTTTACAAGGCCGTGGAACGATTCGTTCGTGATGACATGGATGGAGTTGTAGGAGAGGAGAAGGGTCTCGACGGTCTCTGGAAAACCAGAAGGTATGGTCCTCAGGTCCCGATGGCGACAATCTATAAAGGTATCACTGACGAAAATGCATTCCTTCGGGAAAGGCTTGATCCCCGAGGTAGGTGATCCTGTGGTACACTGAGGAAGTAGACCCACGCATAGGCTCAGGTAGACAACTATGCAGATCACCATTAACTTCATGGCTACTCCTATGATTGGTATACACCTGAAGGTTAAAAGACAATAATGGAACAGATGAAAGCGTGCTTCCAAATTGTGAACGCGTATAAAATTCAAATAAAATTATTTGAAGTTCGATTTCACTTCCGATGTCCTGGCTATCTCCAGGAAAGTGATGATGACCGTAAAATTTATGTCACAAGGTTTGGAAAACAAGAATCTCGAAAATTATTCAAATACTTTGATTAGAAAATGAAATTATTAAATGTCAATAGCATTAGTTGTTCAAAGGGCAAAAACAAGCTTCCAATATGTACAGTGATTTTTTTCTCTCGGAAACATTAAACAGGTTTTGCCGAATTCCGCACAGAAAATACCTATACATTTTCCCATACTGATAAAGAAAACCTCTTTTGTTGCGTGCAAAACTTCATGACTATTTAATCATTTCAAAAAGTAGACGACCAAGTATGTCTTGTCCAATCATCGTCGAAGTATCAAGTGTTGGAACTTAAATTACAAGGCACTTAAATGTAGAATGGAGAGCAAGCGTGGGAGTTTCTGAAAATAACCACATGTATAGAATTCGAAACAGGAAGGAATAGATGAACACTTAGCTTCAACAACTTCCTTGTTTATAGTATACGATACATATTTCAAATTTTAAGTTATCAATGACCACTGAGAGTCTTCCCTGATTCACGGTGGTTTCGTTATAAGCATACCTCGAGATTAGGGATTAGAGAGAGTAAAAAATACTTTCGTCTTTAAAAATAATTCAATAATTTGCTAATAGTGTCGAGAAGAGGTTTGAGGTTACACCAAGGAGATAAAGTGGTCCTTTATTGTAAAAACATTATTGAAGGTTTGAGGAAAACCCTTCAGTGAAAGTTGTCAGAAGTTTATCTTTTTGATTTGTGACATCATAATGCAAGCCGATTTCTATGTATGGTGAATTAAAACAAAAATAAATGAAATGTTAATTTTCTTTAATTTTTTTTTATTGTACACTGTTAAAAAAACCGTCCTGATTTTACAGAAAAAAAGATTTTGCAGAAAGCAATAACAGAATCATTCTGTCCATTCATAAACAGGAATTTTTCTGCAATTTAAAAGAACAGGTCTGTTTAAAAAGGGGAATAGGGTGTTTTATTAAAGGAAATTTGTAAGATTCCGTACACCAAACACCAATTTCCTGTAAGATTACAGGTGTTCTCGAGACTCTGCTGCAGGAACTTCTTTTTTTTAAGGATACATTTTCTAACAGTGTACCTTTAGAATATCGTCAGACATACCATTTCTCACCTGCTCCTGAAAGAAAAAGAAAAATTATAATGATCATAAACTATTAGAACTTGAAATGCATCATTTGTTCATTAAATGGTGCAGCTGCTCTTATGGCGTCACAAATAGAAAACCTTAAAAGTCGTATAATTATCATATTTTGATGCATTTTTTTTTTCAAACCTTCATCAATGTCTTCTCGTCAGGGTAAACTTCACCTTCTAAGTTTTCTTTCGGTGAAAGTTCAGAAATGAACTGCTGATATCTCTGCCATGACGTGATCCACCTGTTGCAGAGCAGGCTGCAATCGAACGCAAATTAAAAATAAAATCAAACTGAAGTCCGAAATGCGCGCATCTGATTGGATAGAGTTTTGCTTGAATTTTGGTGTTATCTTTAATTGCAACTCTTTGGTCCTTGAACTAATGATAACAAAACTTTGTTACTAAATATTACAACCATTATATCTAAGAGAGAGAAATTTGTGTGCAACTGCGCATGTCTGCTTGATTTTGCTTGTGAGGAAACACGTCTGGCATCGAGTTTCGACATTAAAAAGTGGAAATTATTGGAGAATAATAATCAATATTATCAATGTTGTTGTTACAAATGTGTGTGTTCACTATTATTAAAAAACATCATTATAAAATCATTATCATCATTTATGCTACTGGTATCATTATCATCATCATTATTATTTGTATCATTTAATTATCATGACAAAAAGTTCGTTGGAATAGCACTTTCTTTAAAGATAAATTCCAGTTGTGGGAATGACCTCAAAATTAATTTTTACAGAATTCAATATAATGATCACCAAAGTGTCTGTTTGTATGAAAAAAAAATATGTGCCAAAGGATTCTGGAAGAAATCGTGTAATTGCTGAGAAATAAGCAAAATAAGCGCGGATTCGGTCACTTCCGTCGGGTCTTTATTCCAGCAATAATAATACACTGTCCCAGGTGTGCCTATCTGTGTTGGCGATCTTCAGTGTGATCGTTTTTTAGCTAGATATTATTATTTCACAAAGTTCAGTTTATGTAACTGTACCAGATCTAGATCCACGATGATATATCAATACTTTACCTTGGTTTTACAGACTTTCTCACGAAATCAGTGTTTTACTGCAACTACGTTCATTTAGCTTTAATGACAGTGCTTAATTGTCATATCGAAAACACTTTCTTTAGTGACAGTGCAGTTCTTTGTCATATCGAAACTTCAGTGCATTCCTCGCTTCTGTCATCCTTGATCCCCTTGATCCTCGGAAATGCCGACCATGAAAGGCCCCGTAACCATGGTAACATAGAGCTTTGCGATTGATCAAAGGGCTGATTTTCATTCTTAATCATGCACAATAATCAATGCAATCGATCGAAGTCTCGCGATTGATCATTAAGCTTTTTGTTTAAGGGCACAGACGAAGTGTAGATAAACTGTTCACCTCTGCTTTCGATTGAAGATCATGATCATTTACGCAAATACCTGTAGGTGTTATGCGTATTAAGAACTATACTATTATTATTATTATCATTCCCAAGAATTGTAGACGAAAGCGAAAACCCTTTCGCTTTCAACTTTGAATTTACATCTAGATCGGGGTGGGGCGCCAGTGTAATAATGGGGTAATATTTTAAAATGCAATGTGATAGTGTACATGACCGCAATCTCTATTTTTGACACCCTTCTTAATTCTCCCCTCCTGTTATATCCTCCTCTTCTCTTTCTTCTCATCACCCTTCACACTACTTAAAAATCATAGGGGGTGGTAGCACCTCCACTTGTGGAACCCCTTTCCTTAAATCATGTACTTCCATGATAGCGCCAATCAATTGCCACCGGCAACTGTATCATTATAAGGGAGTTTTTATTCAGCTCAGCGGATGATTCAATTAAGCCCGTCTCACACTGTGCACACATCACATTTTGCATTAAATATAAAAGTTTCAAAAAGATAAATCACTTTGTTTGAAGTTCGGCATAATGTTAAGAAATAATGAAAACATAATTTGCTTCGCCGCAAGCCCTGTTGTCGGAGTATAGTTCAAATCGGCTTCAAGTCGCAGCCGATGATGACGTCATTACGATTTGGAATTGAATTTGCATTTTTCCCCTTCATTGAGGCTCTAACTACATTGAATTTCGATTTCAGTAGTCCTACAACTATTCTGACCTCGGATCGCTAAGATTTTATTGTTTGGAAAGTTCATGTCAAATTTCATTATGATTTCTTTGAAAATCGGATCGCAACGAATCGCATAGTGTGAGCCGGGCTTAACACTAACAGAGCAAATGTATTGTCAATGGGCAAAGAAGTCGGCTTTGTCGAAAATGGGTGAATCAAAACAGCATTTGAGTCCTTGATTCTGGACAAATTTGCAAATTTCGGTCAGCTCTTGAAACTTGGGACGAAAATCATTTTTCGGCAGGATTCTTAGTTGTTCTTTATTAAATGGTTAAACATCTCAATCGTATTTTTTTTTCAAATGTGATGACAAAGAGGATAAGAAGGAAGAAGGTCGATAATTTTACTTTTTCTATTGTAAATCTTCATTCTGTACCCTTAAATTACCTTGCTTTTCTTTCAAATAATATATTTGATTGTACCCAAAAAAGTACAAGGAAAAATACGAAAGAATATCCTGTTTATGGATTTCTCTCTCTCTCTCTTTATATATATATATATATTTTTTTTTTCTTGAAAATTCATTTTGAAACTCAATATCCCAGTATATTTCCATACAGAATGAAGATAAAAATTATGTTACATGTATTTTCATATGTCCTTATATTGATAAAACCATATTAAGGCAACAAAACGAATGTACTGCTTATTTCTATTTCATTTTCTCTCACCATGATGAGCACCTACATTCTTGTAATATTCATGAAGTAAATGCCAACTGTTTATTCAGAATCAATATTGTCTAATACCTGATTTAACTCTATTTTGGATCGAATATTTTTATGCAAATGAGTTATAAAGTAATAGTGTCCGTTTTGTATAAGAGGAAAGAATGATACTGAATCGTTTTCTTTGCCCGCGAAATTTTTCGCGGGTCCTTGCAATCAATCTGCTTTGTATTGCTCATAAGTATCTATTTGAATAGGGACTTGTTATGCTTTCAACAACATTCTCCAGAATAAACTATTGATACTTAAAGAATCTCCAAACCCTGAATAATGCCTGTATAATTTAGTATTCAAACATTCCTAGTCCCTTCATTTGTTTTTCTGAATAAGATTCTTCTGAGTATTTTAAACTCCTAACAATCTGCTCTAAAGCAATCGTGATAATCCATTTTAGAATAGGGAGTTCCTTCATACAGGGAATTTAAAATAAACAGTGTGCTTTGTTTGTTGATGCTTATGACCGTAATGGCTTTCACACTTTCCTTGTACCATCCACAAAAATTCGGACTGATACAACGTTTAGGGTCTATATGCTAATATTGTGAATACAGTATCATTGTTCAAAGAAGATTGTAACTGCAAATGATTTTTAAAGCAGATTCCATCTGGTTTTCAAAACATAAAGGACTTTTTAAATAAGCACCGTGTTGTTTCATTGACCCCCAAATTCTGAATTCGAAGCAATTATTTATCTGTTTTCACTTTTGTACTGTTCAGAATAATCCTCCAGAAATTCATGCAATGACCAGAATTCTGGATCAGAATGGGGACTTGTTTCATTTATGTTTTCAACCGAGTCTTCACAATGTTCTCTTTTGTAATAAACAAAAGTTGTTAAGCAAATAGTTCATATTATTATACTAGCAAATGCCATCTGTTCTCTTATGTGTGAAGATTCAGAATGGAAATTGAATTGTAGAAAACTGAAAACTGTCCAATCCCTAACAATTAGTTCTTCTCTGTCTTGCTCAGTGTAACCTTTTCACAATTGAGACCTCCTTAATGGTGATAATTTGTAAACATCTTCAATAGTGCACCATTGAATGCATGTTACCATTTTTTTGTTCAAACATTGAAATGCCTATAATATCTTTCTTTTTCGGAATGAAGTATAATGGCCAGCGATACTTTGTTAAATTTCTTACAAACAATGTTTTGTATCGCTCTCTTTAACTTATTCAGAATTCTTTCGCGCTGTGCAACACCAGCATTCTCATCAGTGCACTCTTGTAGATGATGACTTTGTGTTAAAATCCTAGTTGCATTCAATTATTATAATGCAACGTGTTGTCAATTCCCGTGTCAATTACTTGTATAAGATCAATTTAAATGCTTCAAACCCTTCAAATGCTTTTTCTTTTTGTCATGCACTCATGAAAATCGTCAGAGAAGAACAACAGGTCGTTTGTGTTGCAATTTCAGTGCCATTCTCTAATTTGTTATCTTGATAATCCTTGTCATAAACCTGTCATTTAAACGCATTTTTAAAATACATGTCGATAACCTTTAGGGAGATGTCCTTACAAATTTCTGAGATCCAGGAAAGGGGATTGAACTACCGTAGACCATCCGGCATTCTTACAATACTTATAAGTCCACAAACACTCATTGTGTTTCTTCTTTAAAGACGCTTCTTTTCTCGCTCCAAAATCAGCTCTCTCTTAATTAACGACATTGCCCATTCTCCTTTCACTCTCTTCCTTTTCTTTAGTTTACTATTTTTCACTGCAGGTAGATACTTCCAAGGCGGTGCATTGGCCAACAGAGCCTTTTGTACTTTATAGTATATCTCTCAGTGACGATCCTGATACCTCCGTCTCTGTATCCACTTGACTGCACACACACGCACATGCACTCACTCCCAACGCACATCCCTCAACATGATCAACAACACAGATGAATTCAATAATGAAAATAAATATTACACAGTAGCAGAATTTAATAACTCATTTTCGAAAACAAACAGCTTTAGCATTTTACATATCAACTCAAGAAGCCTCAGCAAAAATTTTGAATATCTTCAACACTTGCTTTGTGCCATCAATTCAGTTCAATTTTCAGTTATTGGTGTCAGTGAAACCTGGTTCAATAAAAATTCTCCTCCATTATTTAACTTACCAAATTATTCTTTGATTAGAGCTGACCGTGTAGGAAGGAGAGGGGGTGGTGTTGCCTTTTACGTTTCCGACAATTTGAAATTCCGTACTCGAAATGACATAATATTTGAGCGAACTGAAACATTGTTTATTGAGATTGACATACCTAAGAGTAAAAATATTATTATTGGCTTAATATACAAACCTCCCAATGTTGAATTTGACATATTTTATCAAAATCTGGAGCAATGTCTTGATAAACTTTCTACAGAGAATAAACATATTTATTTCATGGGTGATTTTAATACAAATTTTCTGAATATAAATAATTCTAATACCGAAAGATTTCTTCAATTAACTAATTCTTATGCTTTTTCCTCACATATAAATAAACCCACAAGAATAACTGCAGCTTCTGCGACTTTAATAGATAACATTTTTTCTAATATTCATAATGAAACAATCATCGGCGGTTTACTTTATTCAGAAGTATCAGACCATTTGCCAATATTCACGATATCCGAAACCAATTCATCTAAAAATAAATCAACAATACCTCCCCGCTATAGATTAGAAACTCCCAGAAAAATTGAATCTTTCAAACGGGACCTTTTTGAAGAAAATTGGAGTGATATTTACAATGAAAATAATGTGCATATTGCTTACGAGAAATTTAACAATAAATTACAATTTTATTACGATAAAAATTTTCCACTTGTGAGGAAGCGTCAAAATTCCCGGGAGGCCAAAAACCCGTGGATCACAAAAGGGATTCTAAAATCAATACATACTCGAAACAGTCTTTACAAATTACATTTAAAGAAACCATCACCCATAAACGTGCAAAAATATAGGAAATATCGGAACAAACTTACAAATTTAATAAGATTATCTCGCAAGATGTATTACTCAGACAAATTAACTAAAGTTAGCGCTAATTCAAAGGCGACATGGCGGGTTATAAATGAGATTATCGGAAAAAAGACAACTGAATTACCTAAAGATGGACTAACTTTAAACGGTGATAAAATCGCAGATAATTCCACTTATGCTTCACAATTCAATTCTTTTTTTAGTAACATCGGCCCCCAACTAGCAAATAAGATAGGTAGTTGCAACAATGCACATTTTACTGATTTTATTTCAACGCCATTCGAAAATTCTATTTTTCTCAATCCTACCAACCCCACTGAACTCATTAACATTACGAAATCCTTAAACTCTAGTAAGTCACAAGGACATGATAGGATAAGTACATCTATGCTTAAAGAAATTATTCATGCTATTGTTGATCCTTTAACTTATATTTTTAATCAATCTATATCATCAGATGTTTGTCCGAACCTACTCAAAATTGCAAAAGTTACCCCGATCTACAAAAAAGATGATCCTCATGAAATAAGTAATTACCGCCCAATTTCTATACTTTGTAGTATATCCAAAATCTTAGAAAAAATAATATACACACGATTGTACAATTTTTTAAACTTGCATAATTTATTGAATCAAAATCAATATGGTTTTAGGAAAAATCACTCTACAGATTTAGCGCTAGTAAATATTTACGACAAAATTACTAAAGCGATGGCTGATAAAGAACATGTTATTGGAATATTTTTGGACCTAAGCAAAGCTTTTGATACACTTAATCACAAAATATTACTTCACAAACTACATTTATACGGAATACGTGGAAATGCACACAGATGGTTAGAAAATTATTTATCAAACAGACAACAATATGTTACATTTAATGGAATAGATTCAACCTTTAAAACTATCGAATGCGGTGTGCCTCAGGGGTCAATTTTGGGGCCGCTCCTCTTCCTATTATATGTCAATGATATATCAAATACTTCGGCCTTATTATCGTTTATCCTCTTTGCAGATGATACTAATATTTTTTTATGCTCACACAGAACTAGAAACTGTAATATCTACTTTAAATGTTGAATTATGTAAAGTATCTACTTGGTTCAAATGCAACAAATTATCCTTAAATATAAACAAAACACATTTTATGCACTTTAAGCATTACAATACACATGCTGTTAACGATACAATAACGATAAATATTGATAACGTATCTCTACAGCAAAAACAACATTCAAAGTTTCTAGGGGTAACTATTGATGAAAATTTATCCTGGAATAATAATTTAAGCCAAGTCACAACTTCCGTGTCCAAATAATTTCCAAATTAAAATACATATTACCTGAAAAAACTCTCTTTTTACTTTATAATGTTTTGGTGCTTCCTCACATATCATATTGTAATATAGTTTGGGGTAATTGTGGTAAAACGAAACTTAATCCGATTTTCTTATTACAAAAAAGAGCAGTCCGTATTTGCACAGGATCACAATATCTTGCTAGATCCAATCCTTTATTTTTTAAATTAAAAACATTAAAAATTTCAGATATAAATACATTTCATGCTGCTATATTCATGTTCAAATACAGAAAGGGATTACTTCCCCCTTCCTTTCAAAATATGTTCACCCTGAACAACACCATCCATTCTTATCCAACACGAAACTCCACAAACTTTCATTTAACAAATCCAAAACTAATAATAACACACAAATCAATTAGACATTACGGTGCGGATTTGTGGAATGATTTATCACATGACATTAAGCTATGCACATCACTTTATTCATTCAAAGCTGTTCTGAAAAAAAAATACGCTGTCAAGCTATAATTTCTAAAATCTTTCTGTGTACCCAGGGGCGGATCCAGCTTTTTATAAAGGGGGGGGTTGGGTGGTATGCGAGGGAGCGTAGCGACCGAGTCCAAGCGAGCGGAGCGAGCGAGGGGGGAGGGTGTGGGAGGGGGGTGTCCCCCCTCCCACAGTAGGGAAAATTTTTGAAAATCTGTGTGTGAAAATGGCGTTTTCTTGCATTACAAGTTTTAAAAAAAAGATAAGATTTAAAAAAATGGTCCCCGGATTTTTTTTTTTGGGGGGTTGCAACCCCCCCCACCCCCCCTCTAGATCCGCTTCTGGTACCCAAACAACTGATAATCCCCCCCCCCCTTGCACATGCACACTCGCACACCTGCACTTGCACTTTCACTTTTATCAACGTTATTAATCTTATCTCAATCAAATTTCTCTTCTCTATCCACTTTTGATATATTCCTATTATTTTGTGCAATAAAAGATAGTCTCTTTTATTGCACTATACAGTCTGGTTTTCTATCCCCTTTCCTTTCGAGGCCTCCATCGCTTTCAAGCTCCAAGCTTAAGATGGAGGTCTCCCACATTTCTATATATATGTTCAGTAATTAAAGAAAATGTATATAGATATATAATTTCACAGTACAGTTGATATTTTATAATGATTTATGTGCATTATTCATTATGTTTAAAAAAATATTTGCTTATTATGTAATATTGAAAAAAAATGTTATACTTGTATATTCTTTGTTTTTTGTTTAGAAATGTGGAAATAAAATAAATCAAATCAAATCAAATCTTTGTCATTTGACGGGTATAAGACAAAATAAGAACTCTGTTCTTGAATCCTACGCAGGTTGCTAAGCGATAAATCGTACTGTTGGGGTTTTAACATGGGCTACGTTTAAATTTATTCCATGTTGCCTCAGAGATGCAGTAGATGACGCCATGCCTGGATGCATCTCCGCCGCATCTTCGGCAGACAAGCGTTAATCATGCGAACTTTGCATTCCACAGAAATGATTATAATACATATACCACTTGCAGAAAATCTTATACTGTAGTTTTTATTGAGTACTTCATGGTTATGTACTTATATATTTTTTGGCGGGCTGGGGGCAGTGTAGTGTCGGGGGTGGACAAAAGAGGATTTATTTCATGAGAGGGGCGAGAGTTTAGCAGTTGAAGTAAATAATGACAAAAAAATAATGTATTCATAATTCAATGCAAACATAATTCGAATGAAGTCTTGAACATGTCCCTTTCGTGTTACATGACTTACAATGTAGAGAAAAAAACTGAATTGTGAATGTTCGGAACCCCTAATTCAAGATGTTTGTGGATGCATTTCTTCTTCTTCTCCATATTCTTTGTCGCCTCCTCCTTCTTCTTCTTCTCCTCCTCCTTCTTCTGCTCCTCCCTCTTTTTCTTCCTTCACTCTTTCTTCTAATCTTCTTTTTCTTCTCCTCCTCGATCTTCCTTCTTCATCTCCTCCTCACACCGTCCTATGGCCGTACGCAGATATTTTTTAGCAGGGGGGGGGGCAGGAAGCGTACATTTTTTTGTGAAAAACATTCAAATGCCAGAGCGAAGCGACCAAGCTTGTAATTTGGGCGCCTTTACATTTTGTAAAATATAATTATATAGCATTTTGTGAAAACTTTTAGTAAAAAATGTAAGTTTTCAAAATTCAAAACTGCCCCCCGCTGCGTACGGGGGGGGGGGGGGGATTTTTGATTGAAAATCAACTTCGTAATATAAATTTTAGAAATATGTGCAAATCATGGTCACCCCATCATACCATACATAACAAAAAAATGTCTCGCCCCGCCCCCCTCCCCTTAATCGAAATAACCTGGCTGCTGCCTTTTAAAAATATCATAATTATACTATAACATTATTGCTGTCTTTCTGTCATTTTCACTATCGTTCTCATGCACCCATCAAACATTTGATAATTTCCTTGATTACCGACCCTGCATTGCAATATCAGTGGATTGCCATAACCATAATGATAAACCGAAACCAATTAATGCGCAGTGCGGTTACAAGCTTACCTTGTACCTTTCTCGGAAACTGTTGATTTCCTCCTTCTGGCTACTGTCAAACCGTCTGCCACTTTTATATGTAGGCCTAATGGTAACAAATTGAGGTCCGTGCCTGCGAAAAATCACAATATGCAGAAATTTCTTTCAGCGATTCCGTCCCAAATAATCGATAAAAGAGAAAAGAAAATGTCGGGGAATATGTGGCAATGAACGCAACTGATGTTGTGAGCCGTCCGCACACGTCTACATGATCGGAGCTGGCCAGCGCGGCGGGCGCAAGCGCTTGCGCGGGTAATAAAATGATATAGATGCACTATAATAGCATCGATCATGAAAGCCCAGTGAGAGTCGTGGGAATATAATCACTGATCTCAGTGAATATAATACATGCAGATCGTGATGCTGGGGAATCCCCACTAACCTTTGACCTGCAACTGGCTCGTTCAGCGTAGTCAGCACAGACCCTGATTAAAACGTTGATCAACAAGCGGGTCTTTGCACAAGACTAGCACATATGAAACTTGCCGTTTCAAAGAATACTATACAGAGAGGGTCTTCAAAACGCAAGACATTGTAGGCTGCGCATTCAGACCATTAAAGGGGAAGTTCACCCTGACCAAAACCTTATTGTAAAATAGCAGAAAGAATAATACAAAATATTGTCGAAGGTTTAAGGAAAGTCCATCAAAAAATAAAAAAAGTTAATAGAATTTTAATTATTTGATTTGTGACGTCGTATGCGAGTAGCTTTCCTACATAGGCCTATCGCATAATAAAAAAAATAATGAAATGTCATTTTCTCAGAAAATTGAAAATGGCTTTTATTGTACCTTCAGTATATCAATACACAAATCATTTCAGTGAAAGAAATGATAAAAAACACGTCATCACAAACCATTAAAAAAATGAAATTTATGCATTTTATATTACATAACAAATGGGGTAGCTGCTTGTTTATGACGTCACAAATCAAAAAAATAAATTCTAATTACTTTCTTAATATTTAATGGATTTTCCTCAAACCTTCACCAATATTTTGTATTATATTTTTCCTGCTATTTTTACAACAAACTTTTCGTCAGTGTGAATTTCCCCTTTAACTCGAGTGAATGCTTTGGATGGTAGACTATGTTCAACGTACAAGTCTCGGTTTCTTATTATGCGATTTCAACCATATTTGGGGCCAGACTGCCTGCTGGAGCAGGCAATGATGAACGTAATTGCCGTTTATTGTGATGATCTCGAAAAAAAGATAAAATTGATTGATTATTGATTAAAAATAATTTCAAAAATGTGATTCGGGCCTTTTACAGGGCGGTGCCAGCGAATTTTGATAAGGGATGGGGAGGGGCAGAGGGGCGGCTCAATTGTGGCTCGTTTTTTCTTAACTGAATAACTATGAGAGCTACATGATCTTTCCCCCTTCTTCCTCCCTCTCTCCAACTTTTTTTTTAAGGGCCGGGGGGTACAATGCTCCGCCAGTGTAGCGCTGTCCCAGTGCGACTTATGGAGCTGTGTTGGCCCGAACACACTAAACCGAAGGTAAATATAGTCTACATCAACCAGGGACAGCGATCCTGCGAAGCGGGCGAGGGCACAGTGCCCCCACTTTTTGAAGCACTGAAAAGGTGCCATTTTTACGCAAGAAATGGCCCCTCTCGTACGTATTCTGTACCCCCTTCACCCGAGAAGGACCCGTTTTATGTGTTAACGAGAGCCCTATTGCCTTTTCATAGGTGCCTGTTCTTCATAATATCACAAAAGTTGTCATTAAAACCACTATTTTATGATTGGATCAATCGTAACTCTTTGTAAGACGGGGCCCTGGTTTTTAATTACCATTCAGCACATAAATTTTGTCTACTTTCGAGTTAGGATAACTATTTAGTCTACTATCCATTTCATTTGACAAAATAATAAAAAACTAACAAAAAGACGAAATTAACCTGGCATTCGAGCCAACGATAAAGTGGGTATTGATGGGGCAATTTTTAAACCAAGTTTAGTGAATACCAAACAGTAATTGAACCAAATAGTCAGTAGACAAAATTAATATGGCCCATGAGGTACCTAAGAAGAAGACCTGGTGGGGGTTCATAAAGCTGTTCGTAAGTTAAGAGCGACTTTAAGAACGACTGGTGATCCTTTCTTGTGGTAAATGGTATATTCATTGCCTCATTGGCGATGGTTTGGCTCGTAAGAAAGGTTCACCAGTCGTTCTTAAAGTCGCTCTTAACTTACGGACAGCTTTATGAAACGGCCCCAGTAATAGTGATTGAAGGTGAATACAAACCGGATAGGCTGAGCTCGAATCAGAATATGGCTCACCGTGTGCAGTAATACAAGGAGGGCAGTGGAAGATTCCACTGAAACTATATACAATTGGCGTTCAGATTGGGGGGGGGGGGGGCTTGGTAGCAATCATGGGCCCCTACCCCCCAAGAAAATAAAGAAATAAAAATCACGCCCAAGAGGGAAAAAGGAGGAATAGAAAGAAAAGTAAAGGATAAGAATGAAACATGATATTTTTCCCCGAGTACTACTTCATAATGATAATAATGATAATAATAATAATAATGATAATAATAATAATAATAATATTCCGCATTTGTAATTATAGCGCTTAACACATCAGAATGACGTCTCTAAGCGCTTTACAGATGTATTATTACCCCGGTCATCGGATCCTTGCATGCCCGCATACAATATATGCACCTTCTCCACTCCCTGGGGAACATTCCAACAAGAGTTCCAAGACTCAATTCGTCAATTGGAGAAAATACAGATGTCAATATCTATCATATCTTTGTATAATAAAGGTAAAAATAAGCAAAACAAAAAAAAAAGTCATGAAATTTCACGTCCCGATCCCACGTTCGCTAATATTTGTGGCGCTAAAATAGTTTAGTTGTTCTTAGTCTTATCAAATCAACTTTACTAGGGACTTTGCCTTCGTTCTATTTGAATTTGGCATATAGTTCTTATAAACTCTACATTCAGGTGCTCGTTAAAGCAAATTGATTTTCTAATTTAAATTTTTGCTATTGGGAATCAAAACGTATAGTCTGATTTGGAGCCTAAGAATAGGGCCGACGCCACCTTTCATACCAATAAATCGGGCGTAAATTTTGATTGTGTATACATATCACGCGTCCATATAGCAACGCCACATGCAAGCGCAATATTAATTAGGGGGAGGGATGAGTTGGTTGATACTGATCCAGCTCTTATCACATTGTTACTCTCTGTTGCGATTGTGATTATCAGCCTTTACCAATTTCGATACTCATACTCGCAAAGCACCCTGCTTCTAAGCTTCTCGATTTGACTCGGATTTTTCTTGTATTCTTAACAAAAAAACGGGCTACAAAATGGCGGAAAGGTAAGCATGTGATCAAGCAGTCATTTGACTGTTTTTCTGTCACGTTTTCATGTGTAGGGGAAGGCGGGTTAAGTTGAGCATAGGGGCAAGTTGAGCCGCCACCCCAAGCCAGTAATGAATGAGTCAGACATTATGGTGGTGTCATGTATTGATGACCCATTACCATAGAGATATATACTAATAACGCTAGAGGGCGTACTTCGTCAAATCGCTGTGATTACGCGGAGACCGGCCGCCATTACTCGATAGGTCTTCGCAGCCTGCCATGCGCGTACAGTACCTATGGGGCATGTACATGGATGAGCATAGAACCGGAACAAAACGATGAAATATGAGCGCGAAAGCAAATGGAAAGCAAAATTGTAAATATTGCACTGGATTAAAGTTCAAATTAACAAAAATTCTAACAAAACTGAGGACAAATATGCCTATATAGGCCTATATAGCGCATATATGACAGGCCAACGATCAGTAGGCTACATCCCCAATTATTTTTGCTTTGGTCATAACATTTCGATACATTAAAATGACTTCTATTTTCTAATGATTTGGAAGGGATGAATTTCAAAAATAACGTGTATGCCAAGGCATATCATTAAAAGTCCTGATTAACAAATTCGACATATAATTTGGTATTCAAATTGACGTCAGAAATTAGGCCCTAGCTATCACAGTGTCTTATGCATCTGAGACATTTAAGGTATCAAAACAAAACAAGACTCCATTTTTTTTAAAGTATAGTTTCCTAATTAGTATGATGCTGATTGTTGATAAATTATTTTTTCCCTTGATAATTGTTATAATTCATTTTCCATATAGATCTACACATAGAAATCATAATAAAGAAATTTAGAATAGGGCCGAACTCCTTTTTCCCCGTGGCCTTAAAATGTCGATGTAATAACATCACAATAACTCGTGAGTATCATAAAAATGAATTTTTATTGATAATATTCAAAAATGATTTACGCATTGGTCCAATTAATTGATGATTTAGATTTCCAATGTAGGCAACCTTCGATCATATTGATTACTTTCTTACATGCGATCAAAAGTTTGTTGACAGCAAATATTTGCATATCAAATGCGCACATGCAGTCGTACAATTTTGCAATGTACAGGAGGCCTAATTCGGGGAGGGGGGGGGGGCGGTAGGATGATTACAGTATATTATTGCCTTGCAAACATTTCAAAATTTCGGAGGGTAAACAAATTACAATGTGCAACATAAAGAAATTTCACTTTGATTTTCTTGATAGTCGGACTTGATTTAACCCGGCTGATATACTATATGCTGGTAGGCAAACCGACTGAAATATTCTGTTGATATATCGCTGGTGTTTGTGATCCTATAATGATTCCAATGGACCAATATTATGTGAACAAATCAAGGACAGAATAATAAGGAGAGGAAGAAGAAGAAGAAGGATAGGAGAAGAAATGGGGCAGGAGGGGGATATTATAATTTGTATTATACTACAAAGAATATTATAAAACTGAGTGAAAAAAACAAATTGATAGCAATATCAGACATGACAAAGATAATTGCAAACTTAATAAACTTATCATATAATTAAGCGGTTGCAAAATTTTGAGTACTAAAACCAAACATATTAAACAGTAATATTGACAATAAAACACTGACAAATACTTGGAATAAGATATTACAAATTGTCCGCTGTTGAGTGATCATCCAAATTTAATCTCAACTATAATTATATTCCTTTCTTGTTGTGTCTGTGTCACTTGAATATTAACTTTATGGCAAAGATTTCCAAAACACTGGCACCGGCCTATGCAATTATTATTAACATATAAATGAATACGCATATTCAGTTTTGTTTGTCATTTTAAAAGTACTAGTATCTACTAAATTGTTTTTTTTTCTTCTAGTTTTCTATGGACCTGAGTTTGATTATTCAGTTTTGTTTTATAACAAGATTTCCCTGGATGAACAAAATTATTGTATTAAATTATGGGGCCGCGGAATGGCTTTGAAATTGATGGGTAGTGCATAAAATCACAATCATTTATTATGCAATGTTCATTTTCATTTCAGGGAGGGGGTCTGGTCGCGCCCCCTGTATTCTTTTTTATCAGTGTGTTAAAGTGAATTTGCATGGGTGCTTATGCCATTTTAATTACACCCGCCCCCTAAAAAGCGAATTAAAAAAAATCTAAATTAAAGTGAAGGGAATTAAAAAGCAAAAAGTTGGAACAATAAAAAGTCATTCTCGATATTTTTTAATCAATGTTTCATTTTAAGTGCCATATAGGCCTGCAGGTTTTGGAATTTATAATTTTCCTATGAGAAAAATTCAACACGTACACCCAATAACACAAGTTTTAACATTGATGGTGTAACGGGAGGCTCACCAAGAGCAATAATGAGATGCTCTTTATTCTACTTGCTAATAAAATTATAATACCGCATATATAGTAATCAAAGATCAAAACACTAGTATACAAATAAAAAAATGATATATTTCATAAAACTTAAAGCAAGTTACATAAGTAGGCCTACATAGATATTACAAAATCATATCCAACATGAACAAATTGGTCAAGAGAACTTGACATCAAAACGAAGGACGTGAATGAAGGTAATGTGGGCCCAAGGACAATGCATTTAAACATGTAGGGACATCCTGAGAAGATGGGCTAATTCTCTGTCTTTTTAATTAATTGTCAAACTTTCTATTAATGTACGTTTTATGTTTTATTTTTATCTATCTATTTATGTGTTATTATCAATCTACTAGTATTATTATCTATAATAGGCCTATAAATGGGCAGGTAGGCCTAAATGCAAATTATTTGGGAGAATTCCGGGGGAGAATTTCATCCCGAGAAGTCAGGTAAAAATGACAAATTGATAGCATAATCCCCATGTAATCATTCTAATAATACATCGATATGCACTTTGTCATTAATATTTTCGATTGTAATGAGGTTGGATTCTTTTCTTCAAGAAAAAAGGCCGGAGACAGCACCCTTTTTCACAGCGTTACAACGCACGAACTATGTATACATCCGGGTACTTCTGCAAATCAAGACCTATCGAGCAATGGCCGACCACGCTCCGCGCAATCACAGACGTTAAGTACGCGCGCCTATGGCGACTCCGCACTCTAGCGTAATGAGTATACATCTCTATGCCCATTACATAACCCTTAACGCCACCATATTGTTTTGAATTTTGAAAGAAAAAGAACTTTTTTACAGGGAAAAATACAAATTTCAGCCAAAAAAGTAAAAAAGAGTGTGAAATAGATCAGTGCTTTTTACCCACACACGTCTTTAAATATAATAAAGAAATAAGAACTATATTCTTAGTCCAGGTATGGATTCTCATTCTTGTCATAGTCTTTTACATGATGGATGCATAAGAAATGTGTGGATGTAAAAATATCGCATGAAGTTCGGACTGGGGTAATTAGAGCCAGCCAGCATGGGGCAAGTTGAGCCATAGTAATTCTTATGGTAATGTATGATAAAAAAATATAAAAAATCTTGAAAAGCCATTGATATGCAGGCAGAAAGGAGCAAATTCACATGACAGTTCTTTTACTTTTAGAGGATGTTAGTATTTATAGAGAATTAGCAAGTGAAAAGACTGAATAAAAAAATGACATGCTCGTTCTTCCCGCATACATTTTGTACATAGTTTCTGTGGCTCAACTTACCCCATAGATGGGGCAAGTTGAGCCATTTGACATCATTTTTTTCGAAGGTCACAATGACTTTAAGTGTTGGGGTAGAACGTTTTACATAGGTAAAAAATATTTCACAAGAATCAAATTTAAAGACGAGTTATTTATTTCTACAATATTATTAGTCATATCAATTACAACATGCAAAGTGCAAAAAGTGTCTCAACTGACCCCGCCTTCCCCTACACATTGCATTCATTTTGTATGGATGTAAACGCCGTTAACTGTGAGTGTGACAGCCTGTCTCGGCGATGAGTACTATCCGATTACTATACACTGTATTGGGTAAAATTTTAACCAGCATGAGGATAATTATGTGTCCAAACAAGTTTACTACTATTACTTCTACAACTTATACTACTGCTCTGCTTCTACACTACTACTACTACTACTACTACTACTACTACTACTAGGCCTACTATTACTTCTACTACTACTACTACTACTACTACTACTACTGCTACTATTATTACTTGTATTACTACTTCAACTACTACTCTGCTTCTACTACTATTACTATTACTATTACTACTAATACTACGACGACTACTACTACTACTACTACTACTGCTACTACTATTACTTCTATTACTACTCATACTACTACTACTACTACTATTACTACTACTACTACTACTACTACTACTACTACTTTTACTACTACTTATAATACTGCTCTGCTTCTACTGCTGTACTACTGCGGTTACTACTATTACTTCCACTACAACAACTACTACTACTACAATTACTTCTAGTACTTGTACTACTTCTACTACTATTACTACTTCTGCTGCTACTACAACTACTACTATTACTTCTAGTACTTCTTATACTACTACTACTACTACTACTACTACTACTACTACTACTACTACTATACTGTGTGTTGCTCGAAACTCGAGACTCGAAGTTTAGCAACACACACTACTACTACTACTTCCACTACTACTACTACTACTGCTACTACTACTACTACTTCTACTACTATTAGGCCTACTACTTCTGCTACTACTACTACTACTACTACAACTACTTCTACTACAACAACTACTACTACTACTACTAGTACTACTACTACTACTACTACTATTACTACTACTGTATATTGCTCGAAACTCGAGACTCGAAGTTTAGCAACACACACTACTACTACTACCTCTTCTACTACTACTACTACTACTACTACTACTACTACTACTACTACTACTGCTGCTACTTCTACTATTATCACTTCTACTACTATTACCAGTTTTTTTTTCAAAAGCGTGTACAAAAACGTAAAAATTACCATTTGATTGTGAAGTTTTGCATGGTCAGCCCCACCCCCTCCCCTTTGGCTCAGCCCCCTCACTACTACTACTACTACTACTACTACTACAACTACTACTACTACTTCTACTACTACTACCTCTACTACTATACTACTACTTCTACCACTACTACCACTACTACCACTACTACTATTACTACATATATTATTGCTTCTAATACTACCACTACTACTACTACTACTATACTACTACTACTATTATTACTATTACTTTTTCTACTACTATTACTTGGATTCAGCCCCCGCCACTTTTTTTCAAAACCGTGTACAAAAACGTAAAAATTATCATATGATTGTAAATTTTTGCATGGTCAGCCCCCCCCCACTTTTGGCTCCGCCCCCACCTTGAAAATCGTTCCACGGCCCTGATTACTACTGCTATTACTACTACTACTACTACTACTACTAGCAATATTACTTCTACGATTGTACTACTACTGCACTACTTCTACTTCGCTGTTACTTCCTGCTATACTAATTAAAAAAGAAACAATATAATTTTATCAATTTGCGAATGGAACAAAATGTAAAAGGTCTTTTTCTTTTTTTCCACCAAATCATATCTCACTACAGCGAAATTGCTGCTGAAACAGATCCTGCACTGAAAGGAAAAACAGAAGTTGCCAAAACGCCTAAACAGGTATGTTTCTGTTTCTGTTCATGGTAACTCCCGTAGGAACTCGGCAGGACAGCGTTTTGCTGGTAATCGCCAAACTGGCATAAATTATAACCAATTAACTATGAAACAATTTACGTCTAGTTTAATCAGTAATAGCGGCTGACGTTATAGACGACAGATATCACGGCTGAGATTTGAAATTATAAGAGCAATATATATATATGTATATGTATATATCATATATACATGTATATAAACCCCTCAAAAAAAGTTTGGAAATTTGTGTTTGGCCATTAATTTCTCCCAATTCAAAATTTTACACAATGCATATTTGATATAATTCAAAAGATCATTTAATTCTCTTTCAAATGATACCATGCTTGTTATGATCATGCCATCACAAAAAGAGCAGGATTCAAAAGCTTTGGATGAGGTCTGAATTGAAAAGCTGCATAAACGAGCAGAAATAGTCTTGAAGGGTCAATACAGAACATGGATTCCTTTGTCTGTGCCAATAGAGATGAAAATCCATTCAAATCAAGCCCCCTGCTTCTGTAGTGATGGTTCTGTGAGATAACATGGTTTGAGTCGTGGTTTGAAATACCCATGCATGTTTGTTTGTTTGTTTATGTGTTTGCTTGTGAAGAGGTGTGCTTGATTCCATGTTAATGTTGATGTTAAGGTGCATGAAAACAATCAAAAGAAACCGCTGAGAAACTCACTCTTCACCACGGAAAAAAACCCAGTTACTTTCAATATTGTGTCATTTTGCAACTTTTGAAATTTGACTTTGCCCCACATATGAAGGCACTGCACCTCCATGTAAACCATAATCATATCATGTAGGATATCATTTTAAAGAAAATTAAATGATTTCTTCATTGATATTAATTACACATTGATATTTACTAAAAATAATGAGGAATTATCGATCAAATTTAAAAGAAACCGCTGAGAAACTCACTCATCACCACAGAAAAAACAACAGTGACTTTGAATATTGTGTCAATTTGCAACTTTTGAAGTTTGACCTTGCCCCACATTTCAAGGCACTGCACCTCCATGTGAACCATAATCATATCATGTAGCGTATCATTTTAAAGAAAATTAAATGTTCTATTCATTGATATTTACTAAAACCGAGGAGGGATTATCGATCAAAGTCAGATTTCCAAACTTTTTTTGAGGAGTTTATATACAAACATATATATATTGATCTGCTAATTTTTTTTTTTTTTTTTTTTTTTTTTTTTATTAATTTATCTATAATAATCGATTGAAAAGAGACTATCGATTCCTTCAAAGACATAGTATTACAGCAGTAACTGTTACTTTTATTACGTGGAATATTAACTTTTATCAGTCACCCCCTATTTAAGGCTTAAAAAGTCAAATTTGACTGAAAAGCCGTTAAACATATTATGAAAAATATAGCAACCCTGAAGACCGATCGACACCTGAATGACAACTACGTGTAACTTAATTTATATTGACTCGAGAAGAGATAAGAATTAGTGTTTAAACCCGGCTTTCAACATGTTTTTTTCCAAATCAATGCATCATTTTCGGTCAAGTTTCCACTGCTTGTATCAGTGGCGTACCGTGGGTCACGGCATTGGGGGGGGGGGGCACCAGCAAAAATTTTGAGTCACTTAGAAAGCGCGCGAAGCGCGCTCAGTTGCCAGGTATACCGACATAATAGAGACATTTTAAGAACAGTGCCATTAAACGGATATGTATCTCACTGATCACATAATGCGAGCGCGAAGCGCGAGCTGAAATTTTTTGAAATTCCGACCTAAAAAGGGACATTGTAAACATTTTTTTGTAATCATAATACGTACCTGTCTCACTAAACATACGATGCGAGCGCAAAGCGCGAGCTGAAATTTGTGTATATATTGACCCCAAACAAGGACATTTCAAGGACTATATTTTGGGAATCCAATAAGAGTATACATATCTTACCATAGTCAACTAATGCGAGTGCCAAGCGCTTGCTGAATTTGTTTGAATAATATACATCTAAACACATGAAGCACTTTTTGTAGTCATTGTAATCATGATTATCAATACGCATCTCACTAGTCAAATATTGCGAGCGCGAAGCGCGAGCTGAAAATTTAGGAAATTTTGACCTGAAGAGGGGCATTCTAAGGCCTACTTGTAGGAATTCACGAAGACCATGCTTATTTTACTAACCAAATTATGCGAGCGCGAGGTGCAAGCAGAAATTTGTTGATATTCAGATCAGAAAAAGGGACATTTTAAGGTCTGATTTTAGGAATTCATGAAGAACAGACATATCTCACCAATCCACGAATGCAGACGTAAGCACAGACAGGAAATAGTTTATATTAAGACCTTAAAATGGGGCAATCACTTTAAGTAGTCATGAAAAAGAAGCATATGTCACTACATAAAACAATAATAATTTGAAGTGCGAGGAAATATATTTTGTGTATATTGACTTGAAAACGGGAGGTTTTAGTACAACAGGATTATATATCTTAAGTTGTTAAACAGACAATGCGAGCACCAGGAACAATGAAGACATAGCCTAGGCCCTGCGCAAATTAGGCCTATGTTTCATTAATTTATGATTTTTTAATGTAATGTAACATAACATAATTATGATATAATATAACATTATAATTAGCAATAATTTCTTCTTTCCCCAGTACGTTTCTCTCCCTTTCTCCTTCTTTTTCTCTTTTTACCCGTTTTTTTTTTTTTTTTTTGGCCAGCCGATGGGGGGGGGGGGGGGGGGGCACGTGCCCCCCCATGCCCCCCCCCGTAGTTACGCCACTGGCTTGTATCATTCTATTTTTTTCTCTTATGAGGAGAAGCTTCTTTGGGATCTGTCCCTTCTCTCTTAGTTTCCGAGGAGACCAGTCAAAGTGATTCGCCTCTGAGCTACTTTGACTCGGAATAGAGTAATTTCGATCTCAGCTGACGCCACATTGCCAGTTGGAGTCATATTTTGTTCAATGGGTATCGGAGTCGCTCGGGCTCGAAAAGGGGTAAACTCCCAGATGGCGCTATTTTTAAATCAAATCTTACTTTGTAAAAAATAAAAGTGCTGCATTATCTGTTTTAAAATCTAATGTATCTTGAAACTTTTATTCAATATCATTCTTTTTATATAATTCTTTTATATGATTCGTTTTGTAGCCCCAAGCTAAAGACAGAGCTACAAGCGTGATGTACACGACTATGGGACTCAGTATGATTATTGAATCTGCCCTGTTTCAGCGCATGATGATCATGACTGAGATTATTGCTGTGGAAGTAGCAGCCTACTTTTTTTTCGTTTTGATATGCATCTCTGCCTTCTTGTTACTGCTAATCATTATACTCAAGGTATTCTCATTGGATGTTGGCTTGAGTTGAGATGATACAATATGTACTCTCTAAATTCCAAGGATTTAAAATAAATCCAGATCTGTGAAAAGTGAACAGCGAGATGTTACATTAACTTTAAATCTTGTGGTTTACTATAAAGCTAAAAAAAGTAGGATTTAAATCTTTTGAGATTTGATAAAAGGAAAGCTTCTGGCAGTCTCGCCTGTATCACGCGATTTAATATAGCAGCAGTGCTGACTTTGAAAATAACTATTGAATAATATGATAATAAATGTTCATTGACCCTGCATGACCTTTGATCTTGACCATGAGACCTAAGACTCGTGCAAGATGATCAGTGATACTTGATTACCCTTTAGTCCACACTTTGTCAACTAGATTCATAAACTTTCAAATAATGGCAATTCAACAAATGCCCCCAAAATGGCCAAAGCCCAATGAACTTAAATGACTATTTGACCTAGGTCATGTGACCTGAAACTCACGCAGGATATTTAATGATACTTGGTCATATGCCCAAGTTTCATGAACTAGATTCATATACTTTCAAACTTACGACATTTCAAAAACTTGACCTTGGTTAAGATTTCGATATTGATCCTCCCCAACGTGGTCCAAGTTCATTGACCCCAAATGACCTCTGATATTGGTCATGTGACCTGAAACTCAGGCAGGATGTATAGTCATACTTGATACCCTTATGTCAAAGTTTCATGAAATAGGTCCATATACTTTCTAAGTAATGATGACATTTCAAAAAACGTAACCTTAGGTTAAGGTTATAGATTTCAATGTTCCCCGACGCCGCCGCCGTCCCCACCGCCTTCGTCGGAAAGCGGCGCCTATAGTCTCGCTCTGCTATGCAGCCCATGAAGGCGAGACAAAAAATGAAAGAAAAAAAATCGACTCGTAACTATTCACAGCCGATCTGAATCTATTTTTTATCATTGAAATTTAGAGTGTAGATTAAGTGTAGATTTAGAGTGTAGATATCATTACATACACATAATTTGTATACATCGTCAGCATAATGAGAGTGATAATAATGTCTAAATAATGGGGCCTGGCAAGAAATTTTATTTTCAAATCAAGGGTAAGGAAAATGATAAAAAATAACAATTAAACATGTAGTTATTTTGCATTCAAGTGCTACATAACTTTATTGCAATACCCCTTACTGTTGAATTGGGGAATTTAAGTAAGTTTCTGGCGACACCGGTACTCCGGGTGAAAATCCACCAAAATCTGATAACAAATAAAATCATTGAATTTCAAAGTTTAGCAAAATATTTTGTGAAAACAATGTCGTCATGAATCTTCATTAGGTGGGCTGATGCTACCATGTCTCCACTTTCCCTTTTCATATGTTATTACAATAAATCATAAAATTGCTACATTCTCATACATGTGTATATGATATGTCTCCCTCGTAATGAAATAGGGTGGAGCAATGATTATTTAATGCATTGTATCAGTTTTCAGTCCATTTTTGTTTAATTCTTGGAGGACAAAATTTGAATAAACATAACTTGATATAATAAATAACAAAAGAACAAGTGGGGATATGACGTCATCAATTAGCTCATTGAATATTCATTATTCTTGTTCTCCGTCTTTTACTTCATCTGCTCTGGATTAGTCATGTTTGCTGTAATAATTATTCTATAAATGTATAAAGTTTTTTCCTTATTAAATTTCATTGACAAAGTGGCACATGCTCTCGACAACTCTTCACACATGGTTGGTATCTTCCTGGACTTCTCCAAGGCCTTCGACACAATCAATCACAATATATTATTACGTAAACTCGATCACTATGGGGTGCCGTGGGAAGGCCTTGGAGTGGTTCAGGAGCTACTTGTCCAATAGACGTCACATGCGAAATATAAATTGCGGAGTCCCACATGGTAGTCTGTTAGGTCCTTTATTATTTATCATTTACATTAATGATTTTTGTAAATCATCCGATATTATTTCGTTCATATTTTTGCCGACGATTCTAATTTTTTCTATTCTCATAAAAATCCAAACACACTACTAAATATAGTAAATTCTAAGCTAGAAAAGGTTACTCAGTGGATAAGAGCTAACAAACTATCCCTTAATCTAAAAAAAACCAAATACATGTTATTAAGTAACTCCATAGACACACTGCCCGCAAACATTGTGTTTGATGATACCCCTTTAGAAGTTGTTTCGTTTATAAAGTTCCTAGGCATAACTGTCGATAACAAACTTTCGTGGAAATATCACATTGAAAATATTTGTAAAGCGATTTCACGCAACATCGGCATAATAAACTGAAATTTCATTTTCCTCCACGAACCTTATTAATGCTTTATTCCTCTTTAATCTTACCATATTTGAACTATGGCATTCTTGTTTGGGGCAATACCCACCAAGTTATATTAAACAGACTTCTTTTATTACAAAAGAAATCTCTCCGTATAATTAACGATTCTTCATTTCTTTCACACACAGACCCATTGTTTGCTGAAAACAAGCTGCTAAAAATAAACGATCTACATCTGTTTCACTTAGGCCAATTTATGTATAAATATAATAACAATTCACTTCCTCACGTATTTGATTCAATTTTCCCTCAAAATCGTTCCTTTCATCATTACCCTACGAGACAGTCTAATGAGTTCCATTTACCTCTTTTAAGAACACTGTTAGCTAAAAAATCATTTATATACGATGGCCCGAGATTCTGGGACTCCCTTAGTGAAGATATCATTAAAAGCCCATCCCTCTATTCTTTTAAAATGAAACTTTAAAATAATTTTCTGAAATCATACAGGTCATCATTTCCTCAATTTTAAATAATTATATCTTTAAATTCACCATTTCATGCCTCCTTAACTTATTATTATTTTTTTTTATTATCCGCGCGTTGAAGTCCTGCTTTATTATCTTTCTTTATCTCTTTTCCCTTTTTATTTTCATTTCCCTTGTCTGTGCTTCCATTTTTTCTTGTTTCTTGTTCTTTGTTTTTTGTTTTGCTGTTCCCTGTTTTGTCATCTTCGTGTCTGTCTTCGTAGGCAATTCTAAAATAATTATTTAGAGGGGTCCACATAATACAAGCACTGCTTTTTAGTGGATCCCTCCATTTTCTCAGAATTTTATTTCAAAATGGTTATGATATTTTGCTTATATAATACTCTGTTTTGTTTTGCTTTTATTTATAGATAAATATCATATACTGTACATGGCTGAATTTATTTTGTCTGTATAAGTTCACTGTAACTATTTTGACCACATTACTTTGTTCTGTTGAAAATGAAATAAAATAAATTGAATTGAAATTGAATTGATGCAACTGGCAAGGAAGACAGTTTACAGAGATGTGCAAATGTCGCTAGCATCTGCAATCATTTTGTACTTTACTTTACTTTTATTTATTACTATACTACTATAATAGGTCCATGGTCATACTTTACTTTACTTTTATTTAATACTGTAATAGGTCCTTGATCATAGCTTATTCGTGTATCCTGGGATCAATGCTCGGAAGTCGCTGGTGAACCGTACTTTAAATGAATGCAATATCTAATTATTTCAATGCAGTGTGCAATATAGGTAGTGCTATATGTCTTGCCCCCTCCCGCTGCCTCCCTTCTCTCCGGGGTAATCGCCCTTTTCTGTTCTCTCTCCTCTCTCTGCACTTCTTGCCCCTCCTCTCTTTTTTCTCTCTCTCTTCTCTTTTTCTCTATTGTTTCACCTTCTTGTTGGGTAGGCGCGGGGGAGGAGATCGTGCCTTGTAGGAGTTTTCTTTTCTTTGTTGAAATTATGTCTGTATATATTTTTTTTGTAATGGTGCACTATTTCTTTATAATTGCCGTTCATACTTTTACATGTCTTTCACTTATGTATTTTTAGATGTTGTCATGAAATGTATGTATGTAAATCCCAAAACAAATTTCCTTTATGGACCTGAATGATTTGAATTGAATTGAATTGAAGACATGCATAGAGCTGTTTCACCGAAATAATGCAATTTTTAAAAAAATGTCATAACTTTTGTATTCCTTGTCTGATTATGATAAAATATTCAGTGTTTTGCCGGTTGATTTTAGAATTTCTGTTCAAATCATATTATTTTCAGCCTGGATTACCCCTTTAGTTAGCCAATAAAGGCACGTTTCACGAAACGCAACCCATGACGCACCGTAAACGCGCCTGAGTAGAGAACACAACCAGTACGACTGGTCTACGATCCAACTGGGAACAGCTCGCATTTTACTTATTTTCTGCAAATACGACTGAATAGATTCTTTTTTTATACGAGGATCAAATTAACTGCAAGAATATTTATATGATTGCAAGCCTTTATTTTGGAGTAAAGACCAAATGAGTTTCAAATCGAAGCCGGATCGTACGATTGGTATATGACGTCATTATACGATTATTGATTGAATGTGCGTTTATTGTAATGAGAAGAGTAGGATAGTCATTTATTAGAACATACAATTATTCGTACTTTGATTTAGAATTTCGCATAGTAAGATGATCCATGTCTCGATATTTGCATCAAATGTTTACAATGTTTGATTTTGAAATCGGGTCACGGACTAATCGTAATAGGTGTGTTGACTCAGAGCATCCATCTCACAACCGGGCGGTCGGAGTTCAAGCCCCGGTCGCGTCAGAGGAAAAGGCCTAAAAAGATGGGTGTTGCTGCTACCCTGTTTGGCGTTGAACGATGAAAGGGATAGAGCCTCATCGATCTGGCGCTGCACAGCGGCTGTCGGGTCCACGATTAATTGGGCCCTGCAAAATGGATTTTTTGCAATACATGCATTTTTTTTCTCAGATTTCTACACTGCGTCCCAGAAAAAAAGGAATCCGTGATTCAGTTGAATATTTTGATTTAATGATTATGAATTTGAGACCCATCTTAATGTTCATGGTGCACGCATGACTGAGTTGGTTTTACTGCTATCGACTCATAAAACAAATTTCGTAACTTAAATATCCATGTTTTCCTCTTCCATATGAGACCTTATGCGTAAAATATGAATGACGCATGGTCGAGAAAAAGTTACTAGAAAATTTCTACCAATTCGACGAATCGTTGAAAAACAAGCATTTCGCTTTCCCAACAAAGCAGACATTGGGCTAACCATGCTAATGATGAATGTTGTTCAGTCCGGCCGAGAAGGAAATTCCTTTATTGCTTCGGGATGGAGTCTACGGCTATGGGAATTCAATGCTACAATGGTAATAATTTTGATAATTTTTCATCTCAAAATCCTCTCAGTGGTTTCATTCGTCGCTACATAAAGCGAGGCGGAACATTTAAAGGGGGAACAGCAAGCAGAAAAGGGGTACATCACTTTTTTTCATGTGTAGAGGAGAAAGCCATTTTTGGCTCAGAAGGTTGTTTTTTTCTTGTAGTGGGTCACCCCCCCCCCCTTTATTCAACATTCTGCTACCCGTACCAGGTTTAATCATTGATCATTTCAAGCTGTTTTTTACAAGTTGACAGAAAAAAACCAAAACATATTAACATTCAAGCCAACCACAAAAATCACACTCACCGCAAATTCACCATTGTCTGCCACTTTGATGGAAATGCTTGGGTTTTTTTCGTGATTCGTCCGCTAGCTAGAAATCATAAGCATGTTTTCACGCACATTTTTCTTGACCATGTGCCAATCATGTTTTACGCACAATGTCTCAATTTTTTGACATATTTTATGAAAGATGAAAAATTGATATTTAAGATATAAACTTTTTCCCCCGAATAGATAGTAAAAACCAAAGAAAACTCACTTAAACTCCAATTTTGCTCGGCGTGCAAATGGAAATTTGCTAGCACCACTTTCTATTGTTCTAACTCAGTCATGCGTGCATTATGGACATTTGAATGGGCTTCAAATGAAAGATGGGAAGAATATCTTTCCATTGATGTACATCTCATGAAGCAAAATTATGATTATCATGTCAAAAATACATTAAAATACGGTGTCCTTTTTTCTGGGACGCACTGTATTTCGAACAATAAAATATGTATTTTCATGTTTTTTATTTCATTTTCATTATTCTTTTTCTCGTATTGTACAGGCGTACCTTCGTTGTATTGGATGTTATCAGTGGTGTTGTCGCCAGTTTCGTCGTATACCAGACGATGCACAGGCGGGTGAGATCGCGGAAACACCTTGTTGCAAAAATTGGTGGGAGAGGGAATTCTGTAGGGGATTTTTCACGGTTGAGACCTTTTTTGGTTTCTGTCTTATCATCTCTCACTTTATATTCATGGTCCTTGCATCCGTGGTAGTGTTCCCTCACGAATTGGACCAGAATAATGGTACAGTAACCATGGCAACAAGCACCATCGGGGATTATCTTGTAAATAAAATTTCGGGATAAAAGCCAAGTTCGAGTTCTGGTGTAGAAATCTAATTTCGACAGGAAATGGTTGGTAGTATAGGCCTTAACATTAAAGGGAAACCCCACACTCACTCATTTCAGCAGATTTGTAGTAATTAACTTATATTGGATGAGCCTGCGTCTATGAATGTTTTTAATAGAGATATGGCGCAATGTAACTGCTGTGGATCATCATCATCATCACTCTGCCAAAAATTTTATCGTAAAAAAAAGCGTCATAAATAAAAAACGTGACATTCTAATTACTTTCTTAATGTTTAATCGATTTCCTCAAACATTCACTATTTTTTCCTGTTATTATTACTAGAAACATTTCGTCAGGGTGAATTTCCCCATTAAGTGTTTATTATACGCCAGGATGCTTATTTATAACAACAAAGTGGCATGTTTGAAATTATTTTCATTACCACGTGCTTTTCTTGGTGTAGCTATAACGCAGGAAACAACATGGAAGAAAACTATAAACGGACAGACATTTTTCAGTAGTTTTTCTGATCTTCATTTGCTCATATTAGCCATTAATTACTCTGTAATTATAAATTTTCCTGAAAAATCGCTCGAGTTATAATTTATAAATAGTGTTTGTCTCATAGCAGAGCGAGACTATAACAAGCGCCATTTTTCTAACGGTGGCGGCGTCGTCAACACTGCATGAGGTTAAGTTTGTAAAATATCATAACTTAAAACGTAAATGGACCTAGTTCATGAAATTTGGACATAATGGTCATCAAGTATAACTAAATACCCTGCTTGAGTTTTAGGCTACATGATGAAGGTCAAAGGTCATTTAATAATAGCAGGGCCCGCTGGGAGAACAGTTTTCGAAACTGAAGTGGCTACCCTGGGTAAATATGCCGTTAGTATTATCATTAATATTATTATTATTTAGGGTCAATGAACTTGATCAGGCCATGTTGAGGTAAACAGCATCGAAATCTTAACCTAAGGTTACGTTTTTGAAATGTCATAGTTTATGAAACTTGGACATAAGGCTAACCAAGTATAACTGAACATCCTGCTTGAGATTCAGGTAACATGCCATGTTGGGGCTATTTGTTGAATTGCAATCATAACGTTTTAAGTTTATGGATCTTGTTTATGAAACTTGGACACAAAAGTAATCAAGTATCACTTAAAATCCCCTGAGAGTTTTAGGTCACATGATCAAGATCAAAGGTAATTTAGAGTCAATGAGCTTAGATTATGTTGGGGGATCAAAACAAATCCTTAACTAAGATTATTTTATTTTAAATGTCAAAGCTTTGAAAGTGTATGGTTCTAGCTCATGAAACCTGAACGTAAGTGTTATCAAGTATCAGTGAATTTCCTGCATGAGTTTTAGGTCAAAGGTCATTCAAGGTCAATGAACTTTGGTCATCATAATTTGAAAGTTTATGGATATAGTTCATGAAATGTGGACATATAGTTGTAATCAAGTATCACTGATCATCTTGCACAAGTCTTAGTCTTATGATCAAGGTCAGATGTCATTTAAGGGCCAATGAACATAGTATTTTATTATTATTATAAATTGTGTTTTTGTGAATAATTTATATTCTACAGTAGTTTTCAAATTCAACACTGCTGCTATATTGAATCGCGTAATACAGGCGAGATTACTAGAGGCGCTCCCCCTGTTTATAATCCTATGTAAGTTTTGCTTAATCAAAAGAGTTTACTTCCTGTCATTACAGTTTATCTTGAAAATAAAAAAACCCGTCCAAATAGGGTTCAACATTGGGAGTTCTATCATCCTATCATCCTTACATTCTGCAAAGTGTAATGACCGTTAGTGATTCACGATAAAACCTTAGTTTAGTCGTTCATATAGGATTTGAGAATTATAGCTATCGACTATAAGCAAAAGTTCCCGGATGCACAGGAACGAGCGCTCGTTTCGTCGCAATTTCATCAATGGTGATCGCATCCGCTTTCCCACCACGTTCTCAATCTTTTCTTACATTTCGAGGAGAAATAATCGTAAAACTGACACCTGTGTACAGTGTTATCCTTCTTGATGAATTCTATTCTTACCTTCAAGCTACTGCATGTAATTCCCTGGTTAAGGGTTATTGTGTCACACAATGGACCATTATTACTGTTTGCGTGAGCTACATTTTGTGAACTTTTGGCGGTTTGTGTCAATAGCGAGAATTTCATCATAATCATCATCGTCTGGAGCGTCGTGGCCCAGTGGATTAGTCTCCGGACTTTGAAACAGAGGGGCGTGGGTTCAAATCCCAGCCATGGCGTAATTTCCTTCAGCAAGGAATTTATCCACAGTGTGCTGCACTCGACCCAGGTGAGGTAAATGGGTACCGGCAGGAAGTAATTCCTCAAAAAGCTGTGTGCACCTGAAAAGGCAGCCTAGCTTAGCCGGGTAATAATAATAGCAGGGCCCGCTGCGAGAACAGTTTTCGGAACTGGACCCGCGACTAGTTTTTGACTTGTTGAAAATAATATAAACAGTCATTTTGTATATAAAACAATTATCTGTATCTATGTATTACGTTCGGTGTTTTCTTTTGTTTGTATTGTAGGTTTCCATATTAAAACCCAAGTGTTAACGGGTAATTCCACTAATATTATATAAGAGGTTGAATCGTCTATTCGTACGAAGTTATGAGTTGTATGGCCAATGTGTATTCCTATGCTATTGCTATTTAGTGTTAAGTATCTTTTTCCTGTCGTAAATCAATAGAGTTTAGTATTTTGCTCGTAGCGTGTATATTTTAATTTCAAACTTATTTGTATTTTTCATGTTTTTAGAATTAGTTTTACGATGTCTCTTGTGATTTCAGTGCTCTAGCAGTGGTTTACGTAATATATAGCTCATCGTATGTCTGCTTGATAAGTGTATTTTATCATGTTACTAAGGTTTAGATCAACGAACGCAGAGGGCGTCAAAACTTTGTAATCTGTTTGCAAAAAGTTTCTGTTCATGGTCACTCCCGTAAGAACTCGGCGGAACAGCCTTTTGCTGGTAAACGCCAAGTTGGTATGTAGTCAATTACCTAGGGTTAAACATTTTACGTGTAGGTTAATCAGTCATAGTGGCTGACCTTATGGACGACAGATGTTACTCTCGGGTCTTTTTATCAAAGTGGAGACAATGGCAGAGTTGGGATTCGAACTCACAACCTTGAGATTATGAGTCCAATGCTCTAATCACTAGACCACACAGTGACACTTCGTAATTCCGAAACACGTTATTGTCTGTACCTCGATGTTCGTTAATCCGAAAACGAAAAAATGGTTCTTTAATCCATGGACCTACTACTCAGAGTAGTAGGTCCAAGTTTGATACGAACATTTGTGGCGTTATTCCGAAGGTTCGTTAATCCGAAACGAAATATAAAGGTTCGTTAGTCCGAAAACGAAATAAAGTTCGTTATTCCGAAGTCTCGTTAATCCAAAACAGAAATAAGATTTGTTATTCCGAAGGTTCGTTAATCCGAAAAAATAAAATGATTCGCGGCGAAGCCAGGAAAAACGGAAGGGAAAGCGTGGTGGAGGGGTAGAAACATCGTTTCATTTTCAATTGTAATGAGGATTGGAAGGCAGAGGCGGCAAAGCCAATTAAAAGGGCACTTAACATTTACGCATCTACGATTTTGGCCGGGAAATATAAAGGATTCCCGGCCTAAATCGGGAGTATAGCATTGATGCTAACTTTCTTTTCTTTCAAATTCGACTGATGCCGTGCACTCGGGGATATCTCTGCATTATATTCCTTTTTCTTGCTTAAAAATTTATGAGTTTTCATTAGAATGAGGGGTAGTTTCTTTTTAAGTAATGAACAATGCCCTTCTTTTGCGAAGCGGTTATTCTATTTAGCAGTAATCAAATTATCACAATGTGCATTATAATTTGCCCTTAGGCGTTTTTGCAGTGGTCATGGGATTCATTTTCTTTATTTTTATTCTCTTTATGTATATTAGAGAATATTCTTGTTTTTTTTTATTTCTTCAGCTTTCTTTTATTTTTATTTTTTCGTATGAATTCTTGTCATACAATGGGTGCTCGGTTTTTCAATTATTATAATGCTCAACTTAAGAATTAATCTAATTTTGCTTAATCCATCAGCATATAAAATGAACGGAAAAAATGATCTACCATCTATACCTATATTTGTGATTCATCTGACTTATATTTATCACTGATATTTCGGCCTTAAGACGTTAATTATTCTTGTTACATACCAAATCCGTACAGCGAAGTGGGCAGTTGAGGGTAACGCAGATGTGACCATATTTTCTTAATCAATATGCTATAGGGCATTTTCACACGTAAACATTGAATCACCATTGAAATGCACATGCTATTGTAATCGTGACTGTGATTAGCGTTCGTGATTCTAGTCATGTTCTAGTTTGGTTTCACACGAGCTAAATATTCGTCATTAGCCTTATTTTTCACTGGAATCATTCAAATTACAATTTTTTGCCGAGTGAAAGGGTGGATAGACATGTTTGTGCAGAATGTGCCTTTATTACTCCCCTTCTTAGCTAAAATTCTGAATAGACCCATATACTTTGATCTTGAAAACGAAAAGATGAAATAACAAAGTAGATCACAACGTCAAACAGGCATGTTTCGGCACATTCTTAGATTTGTAAAAACTTATAACATTTATAATTCCCCTGCATGCTTAACTTGAATGATCCCTTCCCCAAAAAAGAATTCCAATAGCTAATTTAAAAGCTAGAAATTACGCTTCGATAATCACTGACTATTTTAAATGCTAAGTGGCTCGTTTCTAATTCAAATTAGAAGAACACACACACATCCTAAATCTTATGTAAAAATAAAAATATTTAATGACAATTTAAATGGCAAAACCGAACTACGCTAATTTAATTGCCAAAAATATTGATTGAAATGAAAACCGCGTGAATTTCGTCGGAAATCCTATATTATTCTGTAATTGTGTTGGCGCAGTAGTCCAGTAATTGGGACTCTCGTCTTTCAATCTGATAGATGTGGGTTCAAGTCTATTCCTAGCCATGGCGTTTTTCTTTCACCAAAAACTTAACCCACATCGTGCTGGACTCTGTTGTTCAGTCACGCGAGCTTTTGCTTTATGTTTATCACTTTCTCTCAACTGCTCAAGAGCATTTTAATTAAGTTCATCATTCATCCAAGGAGCACCTTTCTACTTAACGCGACTGCGTTTTAGGGGAGCATGTTTATCAAGAATTTTCCTAAAAGCAGTGTGTCATATACTGTAAGAATTTGAAATTTGAAACATGTACCTATGGTTTGAATTTGGTGCTTTACATTTACCATTCGTAGTAGGGTCCATGGTTAGACAAAGGTCTAGAAGTGTTTTATTGAACATGATTCGCGTGGATATTTTGTATTAGTCTATTTTATTTTCATACTCTGGTCTTTATTATTGTAGTTGTGTTTTGTACAAATCTCTTTCCCCCGTATCTTACCGACCCCACCCTTCCCCTAAAAAAAGTTCTGCCCTCTATGGTTCTACATTTTTATTTTAATGTCCATTTACAGGGGCGGCACCATTCCACCATTTTGATGGGGGCGGCAAATGTGTGCCAAAGGCCTTCTATGACAAATATGGGATTTATACATTGGGTGATTTCAAGTTTGATTTTGGTGTCGGTGTTGGAAGCAAAAGATTACCCAACATTCGAATTTACCTTATAGCTCAACACCAAGTGAAGCCTTTAAGATCAGTATTACATTTGTTTTGGTACTCAGCTGATCTAAAAAGTGTACCAACACCAAAAGGCAACTTGAAATCACCCACTGCATGTCAAAATAAAGTAATCAAAATACATAATTCCGTTGATTATAATCAAATCATGCTTCATAAACTTCTTTGTTCGTATTTCTTGGAGAAGAAATGATATTATCGTTGTGTTAAAGTAACATTTGTTATTTTATCAGTATATATTATTGTACTAAATAATGTTGGTTTCATCTAATAATTTCTGGAGTGTCACTGTATTTAGGATTTACATCCGAAACACGGTAAGAAAAATCGTAGTTTGAATGATGATTCCAGTGAAAAATACGGCTAATGACGAATATTTAGCACGTGTGAAACCAAACTAGAACATGATGAGAATCACAAACGCTATTTAGTCTGATGGGCAAACCCTTCACTCGAGTTAAGGGTCTGAATGTGCAGCCTACTCATGCCTTGTGTACTGAAGGCCCTCTCGTTCAGCAAGTTTTGTATGTGCTAGTCTTTGCGTGGAGGCACACTTGTTGATCAAAGTGCAATCAGGGTCTACACCTGCAGACTAAACGCTAATCACAGTCAAGATAACAATAGCGATCATCATTACAATGATGATTCAAGATTCACGTGTGAAAAGGCCCTTGGATGAATCCTGCCTATTTGCTCATTAGCAGAGGGACCTGCGGTCTGACGCGGAGCTTTATGGTCATTGTTTAGGTTAGGGTTGCATGATAGGGTCACTCATGAATGTAGTTTTATTGTCTAAGGTTTAACCCTGTTCACATTGGAACATCTTGTTATCTATAGTTGCGCGGTACTTTGAGTCGTAATAGGGTCTGCTCATACTTGAGATTTAATATGATATAATCTGATTTAAATTAAGTCTGGTTTAACTTTAACATTTTACTTGCATTTCAAGTTAGGTTTTTGTTTTTCATAATTCATTATTATTCAATGATATTATTGATATTAGCTGGAACTATTTGAGCTTATTTTAATGAAATTCTTTTTGACAATATCACGTTTTATTTATCATTCCATATATTTTATTTAATCATTCATGTTAATATATAATTTCTTTGATGTTTATTATTTTTATATACAGTCAGACGGCAGGTCCCAAGAAAGTGGCTTCTTTCATCCAAGTGATATTCATGACTTGATATGTTTTGCATATTTAATGAGCTTGATGCGGACCAAAACACCTCTTTTCATTCGGTCATTGCTGCTCTTATTGTGCATCGAATTTCATGAATTTGATACCATTGTAAAGAAAAAGAATAATTCTTTCAGGTCATGTGTTTGAATTTATTCAAAGATTTTGTAATATAGGTTAAAATTTTGATCTAAAATATGCTACAAAATAATTATTTTCACCTGACAAAAGCTGCTATTTTCACACTTTATTTTTGTTTGAGCCCAAATGATTTTTAGATCATGATAAAGCTGAATATGTATGCTTTAAAATGATATAGGTTTCAAGATAAAAATTGGTTTAATCGGGTCAAGATCACACTTTTCATTTGCCAAGTACATAAAGCAGCTTGAAAACAAGAATACTGCACTCTGATTGGTCAAAGAGACCACCCATTGGCAAATTCCAACGGTTCCAGTGCCTGGGTTCATGGGAAGGTCACACTTCCCATGTGGTAATCTCCTCAAATACTCCGCGCTTGTTGTTCTGTGAACCTTATCCAGCCAATCAGAACTCTAGATTTCATGCAAGTACAAAGTTTCAGAAATCTCGTCTTGTACCTTGGTGGGAAAAGTGTGATCTTGACCCGATTAAAAGGTGCCGCATATCAAGAGTGGCATTGTGAGAAAGTACAGAAGTTCAGCGTTATGGTGATATAGATATCATTGAGGCTCAAAATAAAAAGTTTTGCACAATTTGCAAAAGAAAACAGAGGAAGAAAATTCAGTTTTGAGGCACATTTTCAGGCCAGAAATTTACTTATTTAACAAAATATTGTATACAAAATAAATGACCAATATGAAAGAGTAACATTTACTCTATCTGATGGTGCAATAATATTTCATTTAACTTGAGGTTAAAACAGGTAAATTCTTAGAGAAAGAAAATCTCACGAATCACGAGATTTTGCAAGGAGGAAGATTCAGCCACGAGATGATTTGGATGAATCTGGCCTTTTTGCTCATTAGCATAGGGACCTGCGGTCTGACTGTATAACGCCTTATATTGTCGTGTTCTTGCATTTTAGTTGAGTGAAACATGTAATGTGGTGATAAAACAGTCGAGCTACCAGTTTACTACTTTTATTACTGATTGTTTGTATTGAAACTCTTGATGTATATGAAAGTTTATGATTCTTTATTTTCTATTGTTTTCCAGGGTTTTTTTTTTTTTCTAAGTAAATTATGACATTAAAAGAATCTAGACCGAAATTCTGAGTCGTTATTCATCTCAATTTTGTGTGTCACATTCAATATTTGCCGTCAAGAGCGATATCGGATACCGTAATCAGTTTCAGTGTGGTTTATTTTCATTTTAACTCAAGTCAATTTAACAGTAAAAGAAATCATTACAAAGATATAAATGAATATACAAGTATATATAGTATGACAATATGACATAGATGAATAAATATTTACAATGAACTAGATAATCATGATAATAATAACTGTAGACTATTCACGATAAAGCATTTTGCATATTACTTCTTTTATTCATCTTTACTATTTATATAAATAAATGTTGTGGAAATGGAGGGATCCAATAAAAAGCAGGGCTTGTTGAGTGTGGATTCCTCAAAGAATAAGTTAAAAGACAAATTTGTAGGTATAAGTATAAATGCAAGAACGAGAAAAAAAATCCTAAAATGCTATTGTGATGGAGGGAGTACGGAAATGATGGATGGAAAGTGAAAAGAAATGTAATAAGGGTGATGGCAGATGAAAGGGAAGGACGAAGAGGATGGAAGAGAAAGAGAGAGAAAGAGAGAGGTTGGGTCCTGAGCGCTCAATTTGGGGCTTACTCTATAAGATTCGAGAAAGTGCTTTTTTAGCTTGATTCTAAAGCAGTTGTTCGTTTAAATTCAATTTGTACATGAATTGCCCTGTTTGAAAAAGAAATAGATCTGGAAGTTTTAAAATATTTGACTTGTAAAATAAATTGATAGTATGAGAACGAGGAGGAGCATTGTGTATAATTCTTATAATGTTCTTTTGTAGGATGAAAATTTTGACTGTAAGATATTTGTTGGCGTTACCCCATGTAATTTTTCCATTATTCAGATACGGAAGTATTAGGGAGGAATATACTGTTGATTTTGGAAAAAAAAGTGTCTAAGTTTATTCATTACACCAGTATTCCTGGATATAGTTTTGTATATATTTTGAATATGAATGTTCCATTTCAATTTATTGTCATTCATGAGCCCTAAGAATTTGGTTGAAGAGACCATATTTAGAGAGTGTCGTTCAAAATGATGTCTCCAGGTAGATTTTGTAAAATATTACCTAAAGTTTGTCTTCAGGATGTCAAGGGATAATTTGTTAGCTTTAACCCATTCAACTACATGACTGAGTTCAAGATTTATACTAGATAACAGTGTATTTTGATTAGCATGAGGATAAAATAAGGTCGAACCGTCCGTAAATAAAATGAAAAATAGAACATCTGGGGGGCGTTTCATGAAGGGACTTGTCGGACATTTTATCCGACAAGTACCAGTTTATCCGACAGTTACCATGGGAACAGTGCCTCTCAGCCAATCAGAATCAAGGAAAGATGTCAGATCTGACAACTTGTCGGAAGAAAATATTGATGAAACGCTCCCCTGAAGATTTATACAAGTCATATGTATATAATAAATAACAAGGGACTCAATATACTACCCTGTGGAACTCCACAATTTATTGGTCGCAATGCAGAACAGTTATCAAATAGAAAACAATTTGTACAAATAGATAATCATAGTTACTATGATTATCTATTTGTACAAATTGTTTTCTATTTGATAAATAGTTCCTGAACTATTCCAAGGCTTTCCCTCTAACACCATAGTGTGACAGCTTTACTAATATGATATCATGGTTAATTGTATCGAAAACCTTGGAAAAGTCCAGGAGTATTGCAATAGTATATAAATGTTGATCAACGGCATGTGATAATGTATTGATGCATTTCAATACCGCTTGAGTTGTATTGTGATTTCCTCGAAAGCCAAACTGCGATTCACAGTTAAAGAAGTCTGTCACTCTAATAAATACGATCCTTTCCAAAAACTTTTGATATTGATGGTAATAGTGATATTGGTCTGTAATTGTTTTGTTTCAGATGTGTCTCCTTTTTTAAATATTGGCATTACTTATAATGTTAATGTTATTAGGTACAATGCCACTAGTGAGTGATAAATTAAAAATGTGGGCAAGCGGAGTCGCTATTGTTAAGATTATGGATTTGAGGAGACAGTTATCAATCTCGTCGTGTCCTGAACTTTTCTTTCCTTCTAATCTATTCACTATCGGCCTACCGACAATTTCCTCACGGTTGGTAGGGACAAAGAACAAAGAAGATGGGTTGTTATTCCCCAGATAATTATCAAATTTACTGCCTGTTGTCGGAATATTTTCTGCAAGTTTTTCTCCAATTTGAGAGAAGTACGAGTTAAAAGTCTCAGCTATTGCTTGAGGTTCTTCAATAAGATCGTTAGTCTCTAATGTAATTTTGATAATTTTTTTTGCGTTTTACTGTTTCTGTTTAGTGTTCTGTTAAAAAATTCCATGTGTTTCTCATGTTATTTTTATTAAAGGAGAATGAAACTCTTGGAGCAAGTTAGCTTTTGTGAAAGCAGAAAAATCAAAGAATAAGATCAACAAAACTTTGAGAAAAATAGGACTAGCAATAAAAGAGTTATGAGCATTTGAATGTCGAGATCACTAATGCTATGGAGATCCTCCCATTGGCAATGCGACCAAGATCTGTGATGTCACACACGTACAACTCTCCCATTTGGACACTGTAAATATACCCCAAAACATCTCTTTTTGCTCATTCTAATCATATGACAAACGATTCATCAATGATATAATGTTGTGAAACCTCTGTACTTGTCATCTCATAGAGAGAACACCTCACCTTGTGATAGACTCTATAAAAGTGAGAATATAAGTGAAATAAGTACTAAAGTAATGAGGGAGTTGTACGTGTGTGATATCACAGATCTTGGTCGCATTGCCGTTGGGAGGATCTACATGGCACTAGTGATCTCAATATTCGAATGCTCATAACTTTCTTATTATTCATTCAATCTTCCTCAAACTTTCAACAATATGTTTCTTTGATTTTTCTCTTTGATATGGATTCAGCTGGTTTCAAGGGTTTCATTCTCCTTTAAGCTCAATTTGCATAGCATAATAATGTTTTTCGCTTGTAGTAAATTGGTCAAAATATCTTTATATCGAGTGCATTTTTCACGAGTCTTATTATTTGGATTAGTTTTGTATTTATAAAACAGATTATTTTTCCGGTTTATCGATCTTAAGATAGATTTAGTTACCTATGGAGATCTAGGGTATTTTTATAGTTACTCACTCGCTCTCTAAATGGTATACAAATATCAAATTTATCCTTTAAATACCAATGAAATTATCGTAAGCCTCATTCACATCTTCAGAATTATAAATTTGTTGCCAGTCAACTGTACTTAAATTTTCAATGAGGCGTTCTTAATTTCTGGCATTTAAACATCGACTTTTTATTTCAGAATTACGACTTTCATCTCTTGTGTTTAAAAGAGTAGTTCTACAAAAATAGGGTAATGTTCAGATATATCAGAAATAACGATTCCTGATTCTAAAGGCATATCTTGCATATTAGTAAAAATATTATCAATAAATGTGGCAGATCGGTCTGTTACTCTCGTATAGTGATGGTAGGTAAAAAAGAAGCCAAAATAATTATTTCAAGAAAATCGTGAGGAAATCCTTGAGCATTGCACTGCAACAAATTGGCATTAAGGTCACCCATTAAGAAACAGTGTTTATTTTGAATTATTGGACTTTATTTGCCACGCTTCACGCGTTCACTAGCGCACTCACTCAGTGATTCAAAAATTTTGCTGGTGCCCCCCCCCCCATGCCGTGACCCACGGTACGCCACTGTGGACATATCAATGACAATTCCTTGCATATCTAAAACATGATTGCAAAAAAATGCAAAAATATTTCAGTCATCCCCCCCACCCATCAACACGGATTTACGCCAGTGTTTATTACACCGCTTGAGCGCTGCCTGTATTGAGAGCCTGAAGTTGTGTGTGTCAAAAGTACCTTGGATGGAAAGTCTGATATCGTAGTACAGAATTGTGAGAGGATGCCAGGGATGGCTGGCGGAGCAAGCAGGGCCGCCCTCTTTTGCCTTAGCGGACTGCCTTCGCGGTGAAGCGTGGATTAAGGGTGAATTTCACCCTGGCCATAAGGCCATGCTTTTATCGAGTTGCATCTCCATCTCCTCCCAACTCCCTGATATAACCGGAGGGATATCCAGTGTGCTCTGCATCAGAAATGAAGGAGTCAAGGAGCAAATATATATTTAGTGTAAGGATGGAAGTATAGTTGTACTTAAGATCATCATGGCTATTTCCACTTCCATGCTATAGGCCTAATTAGAGCGATCGTCAGGCAACTGATTAAGATGCAAAGAGAGATCACTTAAATACTAGGTCTACCGTTTCACATAAAGTGACAGTTCGATACTCTATTTTGACACTAAGCCAATGTTGATCTGTTATAATGTAATAATAATAATTTAAGTTGAAAATTTTGAACATAATAATTTAAACACATTTAATTTGAATATGTAATTTGTAGAGATGTTGTGACTCAGTGGATAAGTCTCCGGACTTTGAACCACAAGGTCTGGGGGTTCAAATACCAAAGCAGCACTCGCGTCCTTTGGCAAGACGTTTACATACATTTGCCACTCTCCACCCAGGTGTAGTAAATTGGTAAATGCTCAAGCGTCCAATCGTGATATCCGTGCTAAAGCCGGGGTAATAGTATGCAGCGCTGAGAAGGATATGTATTAATCGGTGTAAAGCGCAATATAAAATATGTTGCATTATTATTATTATTATTATATCAGTCACCCCCCCCCCCCAATCTTCACGAACATCGATCGACACATGGGTGATTGAAAACTACGTGCAAGCTATTTTGATGATCTTCATAAGGAAGGTGGCGGCGAGTACAAAAAGGTCCAACAGCACCGGGAATCTTTTTAACCGGGGTTTTCCAAATCAATGCATGATATTTTCTCTAAATTGTCAACTGCTTGAATATTCTTATCTATCAGGGGAAGCTTCTTTGCAATCTTTTTCATTCACTCTTAGTTTCTGAGGAGTAAGATTTGACTAAGAATGGCACGTCGAATGGGGGTCTACTCGTGCCCCTCGTCAAAGTGATTCGCGTCTCAGTTACTTTGACTCGGAATATAGTAATTTCGATCTCAGCTGACGCCACGCTGCCATTAAGAGTCATATTTTGTGAATTCGGGAATCTGAGTCGCTGAGCTCGAAAAGGGGTTAACTTCCTGATATCGCTATCATAAGCCAAATTTTATCATTTTGGAAAAAGGGTGTTATATTCTTTGACAGTTTCTTTTTTAACCTAACGTATCTTGAAGCTATTATTTTATATCATTTTTAAAACATAATTCATTTGTATGATTCTTTTTATAGCCCCAAGGTATATTAGCTAAACTCAAAGCTACACTCAAAGATAAAAGCATGATGTACACTACATCAAAACTCAGTATGACTGCTGTATCTGTGCTGTTTTCTCACATGATGATCATGACTGAGTTTGAAGCTTGGAAAATACCATTGCGGGCTTTGGGTGGCTTGATGGACTTCTTTGCCGCCGTGGTCCTGGTTATCTTTGTGCTCAAGGTATTTCCATTGCATGTTAATAAATTGTTGGCTTAAGATATAACAATATGTACACTCTAAATTCCAAGGATAAAAAAAATCCAGATTGGCTTTTTTAATAGTGACCAGCCAGGTGTTAGAATTAATCATTTTGATTGATATATAAAGCTTTTAAAATTTGAATTGAAATATTTTGAGATTTGAAAGACAATCCCTAAGATCGAAAATAAATACAATATGCGGCTAGTCATAGCCGATCCGGATTAATTTCAAAACCTTGGAATTTAGAGTATAGAATGAGAGTCTCATTACATAAGTGTAATTTGTATGCTACAAAAATGAACACATCGTCAGTAATCCCAGCATGATTATAATGATATGATAATTATGATAATGTTGTTTCAAAAAAATAATTTTCTCTTGGGGATTCGCAAGAAAGCAAATGTGTTATTTCGCATTCGAGTGCAACATAACTCTCTTGCAACTCCGCATTACGATTGATTTTGGAGTGAGTTCCTTGCGACAGCCTTAAAGGGGCACTCGAGGCTAAAAATAATTAAATCTAAAAAAATAAGTTCTCCGAGCAAAATGTTGAAGATTTCTTCAAAACCTAATTAAAGATAACAAAGTTATTGAATTTCAAAGTTTAACAATATTTTGTGAAAAACAGTGATATGCACGTCGTCATGAATATTCATTCGGTAGGCTGATGAATTCATGTTTCAATTTTTCTTTTTCATATGTATTACAAGACATCATAATATTTCATATTTTCATACGTGTCTATATAATATGTCTCCCTCAAAATGAAATAGCTTGCAGCAATGACTATCATTGGCGGCGGAAGCCAAAACTTTTAGGGGGGACCAAAAAAAAAATGTTGACAAGCAAAAAAAAAAAAAAAAAGGGTTATCAACCAAAAATTTTAGGGGGGACGCAGGAAAAAAAATTGAAATATTGACAAGCAAAAAAAATTAAAAAAAAGGTTATCAACAAAAAATTTAGGGGGGGGGCCCCCCCCCCCCGCTTCCGCCGCCTATGATCTAATGCATTAAATCAGTTTTCAATCCATATTTTCTCTTGTTATTCTTGGAGAAAAAAGCTTAAATTAACATAATTTCATATAATAAATAACAAAAGAAATAGTGGAGGTATTGAATTGAATTCACATGTGTTACCAAATCTCACTATCAGGTACATTTACATGAAATATCACATGCGATAAAAAAAATTGGTAATTCGAGATAACATAACATGATGCTAATCGAAGTTAGCCCCAATGTCATTATCACAGTTTAAATGATAATTTTAAATAAATCACAATATTGTGCATCAAATTTAGTATTTCTTCTAATAGTTACTGATACAGACGATTGCGGTCATTATGAGATCAGCTGAGGCAATCATATTGATCGTAGAAAAATGTTGAATGGTCCAAAAATTTTCACGATCTGTTAGGCAAGGACAGTCGTGGGGTCCTTAATACCCCCATCTCACTAGGAAGGCGATCGTGGCGACCATGGCGATCTGTGTAAATCCCGCAAATCGTAGCAGAATCTTCCTCGAATTCTATTTTTAGCCTGCGAGACGATTGCACTGCAACTTCTATGCGACCGACCTGCGCTGAAGGCGATGGTAATACGCTGAAAGTACGACGATGCCGATTTCTTCCGACGATTCGAGGCAGATGTGATGCGCTGCTTCTGCGATCAAAGCGATCGTACAACGAGGCTCATACGCTAATTAGGACCTCGGTACGGTGGTGCTACGAATGAAGCGATTATGTTACGTTCATGATGGGCTCTTGAAACGATTTCAAGCAATCGGCATACTAATCGCGGCACATGACACATTTTTCAGTCGATTGCCAACCTCCGACCAACATGGATGTCCAGAATTTGGTTGGACTTATACATCTTGGCATTCTAAAAGAACATCAGTTAAAAGTTGAATGCGAGGACAGGAGAAGGAGGAGGCCCAAAAGATACAGGGTCCGATCCTGGCTGTCACCTAAGTCATAATATACAATATTTTTAAAATGTCATTCCGATGTCGATGAGCCTAATAGTTAATATGAGGGATGCATCCAGAATTTCATAAAAGAGCATAAAAATCTTTGATATTCTGTTTATTTTTTTCCACAAAGTTTGTCACTCAAAAATATTTGGTAAATTCCTTTCAAATTTGCTGACAAGAAGTAGTCTACTGATGTGAGAGCACTCATAAAAAGGGAGGGGGAGGGGGGCACAATGCCAGAATCTCCCTAAAGATTGCCTTTCCCAATCAATACATTAGTGATCGAATCATTAACAAAATTTGATGTTGTCTACTGTCACTGTGGTTAGAATTAAATTTGTTTTCAAAACATAATCAATTTATTTATTTCTGCAGAGGTAATCCATTTCGTCATCAAGACATGTGAGCGTCTTTTTTCTCTTTCCAGCTGGCTCAGCAGTAAGATTTTCATCCTCCTCCTGTACCCCCTCCTCTTCCTCCTCTACCTCCTCCTCCTCTACCACCACCATAACCCCTTGATCTTCCTCTTCGACCGCCGGCCTAAGAGGGGTAGCTTTCCCTTTTCTGGTCCTTTTTCTGGGAGGTATGTTTGAAAACGCCGTGGTATCGCCTCGTAATCTGTTGCAAATATGATAATCCGCCACCATCGGCACGGCGTTTTATAGCAGCGCGGACGGTTGTTGCGCAATCGCTGCCCAGTCATCGGCGGCGCAGCAAAAGCGCAACGCGAACGCCTGTAGCGGGCTGAGAACGTGTGCCACATGCCACCCAAAGAAGGAAGCGTCGTGGTGGAAGCTGTGTGAAGCGTGTCGAGCGCAAGGCAGTCGCCTTGTAAACGGAAGCAGCGTAGCAGAATTGTCTTGGGAACGGGCCTGAAAACCACGGGCGATCGGTGCCGCTTTTAATGCGCTTATACTACGCTTTATGCGTTGGGGCTCCGTTACAGCTACGAATATGTCGTTTGTAATACGCTCATGACTCGATTGTGATGCGCTTTAGCACCTCCGCGATCTCGCTACGTAAGTTTTGAACATGTTCAAAATTTTGTGGCGACCATAAAGATGGTGGCGATCCTTGCCGCTTCAGAAAAGATCAAGGTACGACGGAGAAGATTGATAAGATCAAGGCACGATCAAGCTACGTTATACCACGCTTTGTCGATTTTTGACGATCGCAGTGGAATCGCCATCTAGTGAGATGGGGGTATAAAAACGGATCGCTCGGCAGTGGGAAGGAGTTGGTTGTTAATCCTGTTCGGCAGACAAGCAGCGCGCGAGGACTTGCCGTAAGGCTACGTAACACCTCATTTCAACCCTTCTATTTCCCTCATTGTACAGGTATGTCGTTGGTGTTGTGAAGAAGATGAAGATAGATTATATTGTTGGGAGAAGGAAAGGTGTGGATTTTGCACGTGGGAGACCTTTTTTGGTTGGTGTCTTGTTATGTTTCAAACTTTGTACATGGTCGTTGCATACCTTGCAGTCCAATCCACGGCCGAAGTGAACCAGAATAACGGTACAGTTACCATGGAAACAAGCACCATCGGGAAGTACCTTGTGAATTAAACGTCGGGATCAAATCTAAGTTCGATATCTGGTGTAGAAATCTAATTTCGACAGGAAATGGTTGGTATGAATTATCAAGTATTTATCATACGCCAGAATGATTATTTAGAACAACAATATGCCATGTCTGATTTCTATACCATGTTTATTCTACTGATGCTAGATTGTTTTTATTATCTTCATTCACTCATTAGCCATTACTCTATGATTATAACTTTTCCTGAGAAACTACTAGACGGATGGAATTCATTTATAGTTTTTATCATATGATTCTGAGTAAGTTTTGTTTGATTATGTGCACTTTTTACCCCTGTGATTAGGGTTTATATAGCCCGTCCAAATAATGTTCAACAGTGCGAGTTGTATCGTCCTATCATCATTACATTCTGTAAATTGTAATGACTGTTACTGAATCACGATGAAACCTAAATTTAGTCGTTCATAGGATTTATCTCGTAAGCCAGGCTGACATTTGCACGACTTGTGGCCACGATTTTGTCTGGCAATTCGTGCCATTTGGGGGCACGAACTGGGAGGCTTCCGCACTGTTCACGACTAGTTCACGAATGCGTGCCCATCAGTGTCCACTATTACCGTGTTTACACTTGATCGGCTTTTGGTTCTGAACCAAAAGCCGATGCAGAATCGGCTTTTGGTTTATTTTGCACTGCGTTTACACGCTGTTACAGCTCGCGGTTAAGAACCGCGAGCCGATGCAAAAACCTGAAATGATACGCACACCAACAAGACACGTCGTAATAAAGACAACGCTGGATCCGTTCGTTTACAATTACGTCACAATGGTAAAGTAAATGAAATGCGCACCAATTGCCTATTCTGCATCGGCTCGCGGTTCTGAACCTACTACTTTGGTTCTGAACCGCGAGCCGATGCAAGTTAATCGCGTTTATCGCGTTAATCGCGCTATGAAAAAGCCGATGCAAAAGCCGATTAAGTGTAAACACGGTAATTGACTCGACGAGTTCACGCATAGTTTGCGCATAGTTTACGCACTCCCCGCATTGGCACGACGAGTTTGCGCAATTCAGACGGTGTCGTGCCGACCCCTGGTCATTTTGTGATTGGCTTTGTGGAAGAGACAACATGCTGCATGTCAGAGACACAATCATTGCAGGAAAGAGAAGATACCTATACCTGGCCGCTGCTTTAGCCACTGTTGAAAAGCAGCAGGAGTGCTGGAAGAGGCAGAAGAGCAAGGAAAGGCAACCCCACCTTGAAGAAATCCACAAAGGAAAGTGTGGATCAGGGTATAAATGACCAGAAGGCACGAGTTTGGACAGTATGGCAGTCTACTGACCATTTCAAAAAGATGGTTGAGAAGTTAACCCCGCCAAAGAAATAATTGAGAGAAAAAGAAACTTTAAAAAAGGAAACGAAAAAAGGCAAGGAAAAAGAACCGGAAAAGAAAGGAGGGATAATGACAAATAAATAGTAAAAGAAAAGAAATACCCTTCACCAAAAAAAAATGGAAGTAAACGAAAAGAGAAATGAAGAAAAAGAAACGGAAAAGGAAAGAAAGAACAGATGGAATTCGGTTTTTTTTGGGGGGTTGGATGAGGGGACTTTGTTGCGTTTCTTCTCCCGCTTTTTGGGGGTTACTTTTTCTCTTTTTCGGTTCATTTTCGTTGTCCTTTATTTTTTCGTTTCTGGATTTGCGAGTAGTGCGTGAAGAACACTTATCAGTGGGAAGGCACGGTCATGCTGCGCCGCACACCAATTCGTGAACATGTCGTTATGCTACGTTCACACCAACGGCGAATGCCGCGCTTTAAATCGGCGATCAATTCGGCGTCATTTTGTTTACTTTTCAAAAAATCTCACGATCTCCTCAGATATGTTATGCTCTGATATGCTGTGATACGAAGTTCGTTCCCGCTTTGGGCGACAAATTATTTCCCGAATCGCTACGGCTTCTCACGCTTTGATGCCGATTGATCAGGATTTATTACGCTTTAAATCACGCTTTGATATGCTTTATTACTCTTTGATAAGCTTTGATGCGCTTATAACGCTTTAAATAACGCTCTGATACGATTATCAAGCTCTCTTGTGCGTTGATAGGCTCTGTTAAGCTCTGTTACGCAATGACAAAATTCGAGATTCTGATTGCATCCTGCCTCTGATCCAGAGTATATATAAAGATGCAGCAGATACACGAAATAATTGCATCTTTGGCAGAAAAACAAGATATGGAAGTTCAATTTGTACCAGCGTGAACCATCTTATGATGTAGACATGACCTTTGTCTCCCTGCTATATAACTACATCCTAGCCCTCGAGGCAGAGGAGAGAGAGGAAGAACAGCAAAGACAAGAGGAGATTGAACTACCAGTAGGAGGGAGAAGACCATTCATCAGGTGCTGCTGGACCAGTCCATGGCTCACTGAAGAAAGAAGACATCAGTATGGCCAGTACACTATCCTCTTGGACACACAACTGAGGTTAGAGGACACTGTTGCCTTCACAAACTTCACTAGAGTGACCCCTGAGGTTTTCGATGAGATCCTTGCGAGAGTGGCACCAGTCATCCAGAAGCAAGAGACTAACTACAGGCACCCTTTGTCAGCTGGCCTCAAACTGGCAATCACCTTGAGACATCTGGCCACTGGGGACAACTACATATCACTGGCATATGGTTTCAGATGTGGTATCTCAACCATATCAGAGTTGATTCCAGGAGTGTGCAGGGCCATTGTAGAGGCGTATAAAGATGAGGTCTTTAACAAACCTACCACCCCTGAAGCATGGAGCACCCTTGCCCAGCAGCTTGAACAGAGATGGAATATCCCCCATGCAATTGGTGCCTTGGATGGAAAGCACATAGCCATTAAGAAGCCAGCAAACACAGGCATGCAGTCTCTACCACAACTACAAGGGGTTCTTCTCTATACCACTGCTGGCATCGGTAGATGCAGAGTACAAGTTCATCTGGATTAACCTGGGAGGTAAAGGACACATGTCTGACTCCCAGATATTCACAGACGCTGAGCTCTTCGAATGCCTAGAAGATGGGTCCATAGGGCTGCCCCCACCATGCCCTCTCCCTGGAGAAAATCATCCTGATATTCCCTACTTCATCCTGGGTGACGATGATTTTGCCCTGAAAAGCTACATGATGAAGCCATACAGTAGAAGAGGAATGACCGATGAGCAGAGGATCTGCAACTACAGGATTTCAAGGGGGAGAAGAGTGGTGGAGAATGCCTTTGGCATCATGGCCAACAGGTTCCGGTTCCTGTTGGGAACACTGGAACAGAAGGTAGATAACGTCAGAGATTTGGTGGAGACTGCTGTGGTGCTCCACAACCTGCTGAGGAATAGGCTGGCGCTGGCAGCCAATGCGGTGGACCACGAAGATGAAGAGCACAATTTCGCACCAGGTGCCTGGAGAGATGGACCTCACTGGGAAGATGTTCCGCAACCACCTGCAAGGGGGAACCTCGCCACTGTGGATGCCAGACATCAGAGAGATCATCTCAAAGAATATTTCGTCTCTCCAGTGGGTGCTGTTGACTGACAACAAAGAATGGCTGGGGCGTTACTTCCTGATTGAGTTAAGAAAGGAGTGGCTCAGATATCGTCAGATGCAGATGATGAAGATAAAGACTTTCATATGTACACTATGTTTATTTTTAATATAGGTTTGAAATAATTGTTGTATTATGTGTACTTGTGAAGATGTTATTATTATTATTGATGTTATTGTTGTTATGTATTTCATCTGCTTGTAAAAAAATAAATACATACTTTATTGATTTTTTACCCAGGAAAAATCAGATAATACTACTATTGTAAATCAGGAGTGAAAATTTAAAGGAATCAAGTTGCAGAATTTGAAATTTAGATATGTGCGAAAAAAGATCTTTAAAATATGCAATTGTTTTGTTAAATTGATTATTACAAATTATTACTAAATTAAAAAATTAGTAAGAAAATCAATTTTATATGTGAGATAAATAACCCTCATTGTAACAGAGAAAATAAAACAAAGGATATAAAATATAAAACATTATAAAATTAATAAATGAAATATAATAAAAATAAATAGAAATAACTTTGTGAAAAACTCAGAGTTTTTAACAAAGTTTTTCTATTTTTTTTTCTCTTCTAAGTGGGGTCACCGCTTTGAACCAAGCTCTCTTAAACACTGTTAAGCTTTCCTACGACTTTGTTAAGCTTTGTGACGCTTTGATGAGCTTTAATACGCTCTCCCCGCTTTACGCAATCCGTGACAGATCGCTTCAAATTTTTAAACAGTTTAAAAAAATTTGGCGCTCTTGCCGAATGTCCCGAATTGCTCAAAGCTTCCTCATGCTCTATTACGGTCTTTACGCTTTAATTAAGCTTTGTTACGCTTTGCCACCGCTTTGCACGCCGCTTTAAAGCGCCATCAAAGCGCCGTTGGTGTGAACTTAGCATTTACTCGACGCGAGCTGTTCGTGAACCATTCGTGGCAGTTCGTGACAGTCGTAGCATGGCGCGCACTGCCACACATCCTCCCTCATCGTCCCGACGAGTTCACGAACAGTTAGCTAAATTTGGTCGTGACCAAAATTTTGAACATTTCAAAATTCTCGTCTCGACATGGCACGCAGTCCCAACGGGTTTACGCACACTTCACGCCAGTTTACGACTAGTTTGCGTACAGGCTCGAGTCGTGCTAATACGTGCCACGGAATCGTGCAAGTGTCAGCCTAGCTTTACATTTCGAGGAGAAATAATCGTAAAACTTACCTGTGTACAGACAGTGTTATCCTTCTTACTGAATACTGTTCTTACCTTCAAGCTACCAGAGGTTACTGCATGAAATTGTACTAACAATTCCTTGGTTAATGTGTCACACAATGGAACATTATTATTGAATGCGTGAGCTACATTTTGGGAACTTTTGGCTTGTGTCAATAGCGAGAATTTTTTTCATTGAAATATTACACTTTTTTCGAACGTTGATCTGGCGGATCTTTCGGGAGGATGCAACCCTGGACCCACGACTAGTTTTTGACTTATGGAAAATAACTTTTATTTGTATTAAAAAATCCACTGTTTCTATGTATTACGTTTGGTGTTTTCTTTTGCTTGTATTGTAGGATTTCATATTAAAATCTAAGTGTCAACGGGTAATTCCATTAATATTTCAAAAGAGGTTGAATCATCTATGTTTTAAAACATGTATTCATTGACATGGTTTGAATTCTATTCTCAGGGGCTATCCTTTAACTACGAAGTTATGAACTGTATGACCAATATATATATATATATTCCTATATTATTAATAATACGTGTTATGTATTTTTTCATATAAATCAATAGAGTTTAGTATTTTGCTCGTAGCTTGTACATTTTCATTTCAAACCTATTTGTATTTTTCATTTTTAGTATTAGTTTTACGATGTCTCTTGTGATTTCAGTGCTCTAGCAGTGGTTTACGTAATCTATAGCTTATTGTATGTATGTTTGATAAGTGTATTTTATCATGTTACTAAGGTTTAGATCAACGAACGCAGAGGGCGTCAAAACTTTGCAATCTGTTTGCAAAAAAAATATGTTTCTGTTTATGGTCACTCCCGCAAGAACTCGGCGGAACAGCCTTTTGCTGATAAACGCCAAGTTGGTATGTAGTCAATTACCTAGGGTTAAACATTTTACGTGTACAGGTGTAGGTTAATCAGTCATAGTGGCTGACCTTCTAGACGACAGATGTTACTCTCGGGTCTTTTAATAAAAGTGGAGACAATGGCAGAACGGAGATTCGGACTCACAACCTTGACATTATGAGTCCAATGCTCTAACCACTAGACAACACAACCCTCTAAGTTTGTTGGTATGGTTCAAGCCATCTCGGCTAATCCTGTCAGGGTGCTTTTGCTACTTTTCATCTTACACTAGATTCATTATGTCATCCTAGTTGAAATGAATAAATCAATAATCAATGATAATGATAAATGTCTCTAGCGCTTTATTTTCAATTGACTGCAAACTTCAAATGATAGACCAAGTTTAATAAGAGAAAATCACCAATTAACGCTTTCTGTTACATGAAGCACATTTTCAATATATTCAGAATTAAGAAGACTTAAGACTGAACTTCAGACCTAAACGTCTCTATGTGAACTTGACAAAATTACCTGATTTACAGTTATTTGTGTGGGAGTGTGCGTGGGTGTGTGAGGTGTAATGGTCGATGTGACTATAATACGAATAATACACATCATGGAGGGCATTTATTAGTTAAAAAAATCACGCACGGTGTACATTCGTAATAGTTCTTAGTCAAGTGGGGTTCGGGGAGGGGGCGCTTTGGAGGCCCACCCCCTATCATAATTTGTTGTTATATGTATTGTGTTTTCATTTCGAATAAAATATACCGAGTGAGTCGCCCAATACCTTATAATCGGAAATTTAGTAAAAAAAAACCCGCATACCTGCAAATGAATGAATGCAGGCGTCCCATGACGTCATAATCCTAATACATATTTGAGGGAGTGTGAAAATACTCTCATTTATTTATTTCAATAATGTATACATGTAAAAACATACAAATATCATACATTTGAACATAAATATACAAATATATTCATGAAACAAAAAGATGAGATTTGGAAAAAAAGTTATGACAGGAAAAGTTTTCCCCAAAAGCCTCAAAGGCTTGAAAAAGGGGGAAACCAAGAATAAAACACAATAATGATTATAATTGGATGGATTATCGATGCATTGAAAAGGATATTTAGCTATGAAATTATTGCGACACTTGCGGGAGAATACTGTAGTTTCCATATCCCCCTCTTTTTCGTGACTTGAAAAATTACCCGTACCCCCCTCCCCCCACCCAGCGCAACGTGGGTTGGGTGTATGTTGAACTGATTACTAGAATAGCGACATAGAGGATATGGAAGGCGGAGCATGTTTTGTGTTTGTTTGTGAGGGTATGTGTGGGTGAGTGTGTGTGTGTTTACGTATATGTTTTGATGCATTATTTGTCACGTTGCTTAGAAACTCATGTGGTAACGAATATTATCACCCGTATCAGACATCTGAGCTGGTCATTTACAAAACCTGTATTGCCCTACATTTTCTGAACATCGGGAAGAGATAGGTTTATTGTTTGTAAATGCGCGTGTTGACTTTGTATGCAAATACGACGCAAAATACTAGTAAACCTTTGTATTTTCCCTGTTCTCACATCCGGGCATTTGAGGGTGCGTATGAAGAGATACGCTTTATAACACCTAATCGGCTTTTGCATCGGCTCGCGGTTCTGAACCAAAAGCCGATCAAGTGTAAACACGGTAATAATGATCCGCGCACCAACAATCTACGTCATAATAAAGACAACGCTGGATCTGGGGAGCGTTTCATGAAAGGACTTGTCGGACGTTTTATCCGGCAAGTCCTATTTTATCCGACAGTTACTATAGTAACAGTGCTTCTCAACCAATCAGAATCCAGGAAAGTTGTCAGATCTGACAACTTGTCGGACGAAAATATTGATGAAATGCCCCCCTGGGCGCTTGCAAGTACGTCATAATGGTAAAACGCAGAGCCTAGTAGGCCGTGGGCCTAGTTTATCGTGTCAAAACGTTTCAGTTGGAGCCTGAGGTTTTTATTATACATTGAAAAAAGAAGAAAAGTACATTGATTGTGAAATTGCTTGTTCCCGCAGTCATATCGCTGCAGTTAGTGAAATATGTAATTCGGAACTCCGATTTCATCAAGCTGCCCAACAATTGTACGAGCCGCATTTAGCCATACGCACTGCCATGAGCACAGCAGAGAAATGCGCGCTCGACATTCGAACTTCGAGTCTAAATCGGTCAGGATTGAGCCTTATTATTATTCGTAGACTCAATGTAAAGTATCTTTGAAAATTTGTTTAGATGTCAACAACCTACCTTTAGATGCAAATCATCGCAATATATGAATATTCCATAATAATATCCTCAAATTTATCGAAACAGTCGAGAAAAATGTAGACTCACGTGTCGGACTGAAACTGAATATACAAGCAGAAAATTTTGCGTTGCCAATTTAGCTGTATACACAGATCGTACGTAGTGGGCCGTTTGTTAATTCAAACTGCGTTAATCCGGGCCGTTAATATGGTGAAAATATGTATTTATAAACTATTTTATTCACAACAAACACTTGTAAATGAACATATAGACTAGTCTTGATGGAATTATGGCATAATAGCATAATATTTCGCCTTGTTTTATTTTGTGAACAGAAATTTTAAAACTTTATTCATAATAATGAAGACCAGGGGAAGGTGGATGGATGAAGACTTATATGTTTCTCCTGACAAAGTGTTCTTTATCTAACGGTACTGATGGATATCATTGTCAGACAACAAACTAATGATGATGAAAATGTTTGCTTCTTTGAGAAGAGGAGGGAATAGTAGAGAGGGAATGGGAAGAGGGAGAAAAATTTGTATGAGGTGTAGATACAAGAAGAGAGAGAGAGGGGGAGGGAAGACATGCAGTAGAGTTGTACTGGTAATTGGTTGGACAGGCATATGCCAGTGAGAGGGAATAGTTCGAACCAATGTTATAAAAGACAGTGATAAATATGTATTGATTAAAATTTGGAGGATTTTAGTATCATCACAATGGTATAACTTAATAAATGTTATCACTATTATCATTATGATCATCACAATAATCATGATTATTCAAAATTGTTTCACCACCCGACATATATGACCCAACCCTTTTATCCTGGAATAATTTTAGGGACATTTATCTTTCCATTTTTCCCTATCTCTATTTCGCTTTCCACTATGTAATCTCTCATTTTTCACTCTCTCTTCAACTACACATACACAGAAACACAAAGATCAATAGGCAGGTCTAGACAAAATTAATGCAAAGGACAATATGCCTTCTTCTTTGTCACTTGAAAAGGGAATTGCTATCATATCTTGAAATAAGTCCACGGCGAAATGTTATGCTATATACCAGAATTCTATAAAGACTAGTTTATATTTCCGTTTCCAAGTGTTTGTTGTGATTAAAACAGTTTATAAATACATATTTTCATCATAATGCATAATACAGACCCGCAGCACAGGGCACTACTAACGATATGTGTATACAGCTAAATTGGCAACGCAATTTTTCTGCTTGTATATTATTCAGTTTCAGTTCGACACGCGAAGCGCGAAGCAACAATTTTCTCGACTGTTTTCGTAAATTTGAGGATGTTATTATAAAATGTTCATGTATTTCGATGATTTATAACTAAAGATAGGTGATTAACGTCTATTGAGATTTCCAGTGACACGATATACTGAGAGTAGAAATAATGATACTGTTTATTACTGACCAAATCGACTTGAAGTTCGACTGTATAGCGCTCACATTTCCCCGCTGTGCAATTGCAGTGCGCATGTCTAAATGTGCGGCTCGTACAATAATTAGGCAGCATGATGAAACCGGAGTTCTAAATTACATATTTTTCTAACTGCAGCGGGTTTACTGCGGGGACAAGCTATTTCCTATTTAATGTTAAAGTTGTGGAATCCACTTTAAACGCAGATATGCAAGTTTTAGATAAGTGGATGTCTCAAAACAAGTTATTGGTTAACTATACGAAGACTGTCAGTATGCTCTTTGGTACGAGATATATGTTGTCCAAGTGTAATGCACTAGATGTAAAAATAAACAATACCAACATCCAAAAAGTTAATACTACGAAATATCTCGGAATTCACATTGACGCTGAATTGAAATGGGATATTCATATACATAACATGTGTCAGAAAATCAGTAAACTGGTTAGTTTTCTTGGACGGTTAAGACATGTTGTTAACGAATCAAGCTTAAATTTGATATACAAATCCGCCATTTTGCCACATTTTGATTACGCTAACGTCATTTGGTATTCCGCTCCACAAGGTTCTCTGTCAGCCCTTCAAAAACTCCAGAATAGAGCTGGCCGTATAATTATGAAAATAAATCCCTACTCTTTTGTCTCCAATCAACATATTCATGAGACTTTGAATTGGGAATTTCTTGAATGCCGCTATAAAAAGCATATATGTACAATGATTTATAAAATATTGCACAATCTTTTTCCAAACTATATGTCTGATAACATTTCTAGAAGAACTTTAAATTATTCGCTTCGTTCGAACCAAAACCTTAATTTTCCCAAACCAAATTCTAACAATTGTAAAAAGACATTTTTCTATAGGGGCATATCAATTTATAATCAATTGCCCAATGAAATTCGTAATGCACCAACTTTAAGTTCCTTTCATACTCTATTATATGATTATTTAGATTGAGCATTTGTATTTCTTTTTTCTTTTTGTCTTAGTAATTTTTTTTTTTTTTTTTTTTTTTTTTTTTTTTTTTTTAATGGTGTATATTACTTTGTATGGTAAATGTAGGACCCCAAGGAAGAACAGCAGTATTTTGAAAATACAGCTGAATTGGGTGATCCTCCGTTATTGTATGTATCTCTCTTGTATATTGTGTATTTTTTTATCTGATTCGGAAATAAAAACAAACAAACAAATGTATTTTTCTTCGTTTTTTTTAGTATATCAAAAATACCTCAGGGTCAACTGAAGCAAAAGTTAAAAACTAAAGCACTTTTAATCGTTCGGCCCACGGCCTATAGACCCTGATGACACAATATCTGTATTCTTAAAAGAAATATCATCATTATCATGATTTTTGCTCTAGATATCTGATTTGGATGAATATAAAAATATTGACTGACTCTTCTTTCAGGGAACATCAGATATATTGCCCTTAAAAGACCTATATTGCCCTCGTCTAAAGACTCGGGCCATTATGATTCTTTTGCTGGCAGCAACTAGTATTTGATGTTCCCCTCAAGGCCAGTCAATATTATATAAATATTTCATGGGAAGCCTATATTGAGAACTGTTCATCAGACCAGTCTCACACTCATAATATAAAAAAAAAGTATAGTATTGGAATTTCATCATTTTATTCTGTCAACGTGGTCAATGTCCAGGCGTAGTAGTCTAGTAATTATGTGAGGGATGTGAGTTCTATTCCTAGCCATGGCGTTTTTTCCTTCACCAAGAAATTCATCAACATTGTGCTGCACTCAACCTAGGTGAGGTGAATGGGTACCCGGTACGAAGAAATTCCTCAACTGCTTGAGCGCCTAGCTAGGTAGCCGTGCTAAAGCCGAGGTAATCATAATAGCAGGGCCCGCTAGGAAGCCAGTTTTCGGAACTGGAGTCATGGCAGTGGTCACCCTGAGTATATACCGTTATCATTATTATTATTATTATTATATGCATAATCATAACACACACGGTATTGTCATATTATAGACGAATTAAACAGACTGAAATACAATCCATCCATTGGCCTTGGGTGCCATGGAACCTTCCCACTCCCCCATTAAAAAAATCTCGAATAGAAAAGATAAAGGAAATGAAAAAAAGGGGGGTATCATTTTTTTATATCATGTCAAGATATATTACCAAATTAGAGTTTTGTATTAAAAGCGTCAGGGTTTTAAAAAAAATCATTTCCCCAATATGCCACGTTTGGCACCCTCAAAATTTTGGTTCATTACGCAACTCAATCTATTGATGCAATCCATTATGGTGATGAAATGGAGAGCTGCACTTTAATTATTTAAGCACGACAGCACTTGAATTGCGTTGGTGTTCTTCTTCGCTTTTATCCGAAGTAACGAATTAGCATTGCGCATGCTATTTGATTACTACTTATAATAATCATGATTATGTATCGATGAAAGTTGATTGCGAAGAACTATCAGACGAACATGTCTAAATTAATCCGGCGCACAAAGAGCAAGTATACTTTATAATCGACGACCAAGTTCAGTCCGTAGTTTACGTCAGTTTACCTCATCACTATAACACGATCTAGGGGGTGAAAAGAAATTCAGCATCATAAGGATCCTTGTACCAACGAGATGATGGTGATTTGATAACTCTTGTGTGTGCAACGTGAGTACAGATCTTCTTTGCTTTATTCATTTATGTCTATCATTTCGTGTTTTTTTTTACTCATCAAGCACAGTGTTTTATATTGCATGTTTGTATACCTGTATGTTTACATAGTAAACAAAAAATATAAGTGCGTATTATGATAGACGTATGTTGGCATCACCGAGAAATTCAGCTAGTTTACCTACTTCACTTCTGTACGACTTCAACGTTTGAACTGTAACTTTCTTTTTTTTTCTCTCTCACTAGGCATGCAAAATGGTTCCAGAATTTAGGCTCATCACTGTGGTTCAGCCACTGATCCCGCATGTAATAACAGGTACTTTATATTTTCAAGTTTATGAGGGGTTTCGCGAGTATGAGTATTTCAAAGCATATTCACTTTCTGCTCCAAGTATAAAATAGGAATTCACCCTTGAGAGGCCCTATAAATTTTCATCGTTGTAACTAATTTGGAGAGATGACTTCAATACAATCATTAATGAAACTATAAATTTCTTACAATTTCAAAAATATATATTATATTATTCAGCACATAATCCTGATATTGCAAAATAGAATACAGAAAAGTGGACGTGGCATCATAAACCAACCCAGCATACTTTTAAAAAGGGAATTTATTCATGATGCAATTTTGCTGAAGTTTTAGTGTTTTGCTCCTTTTATTTCGGTTGCTCATTTCTAATGAGTTTCAACCCAACAACATATCAAGGTGTCCGTCAGTGGATTAATTCAGATGATGGATATTTCAGGGTTTGATTATTTTGTCTTAAGTATCATCTGACATTCCTGATTTTCAACAAAGAACTCTCATGACCATAGCAAGTGCTGGCGCGGATCCATGGGTGGGCGGAAAGGTGCGGGCGCGGCCCGTAAAATTTGAATATGATTATTGTATTATACTGCACCCCGTTAATTGAGCGATGGGAGAATATTTTTTACTCTTGCCAATTTTTTTTCCGGAGACGGACTGACCATCTTTTGTGAGTGATGATCCTTTGGGGATCCTTTTTTAATATTTTGCTTGTCATATTTTTGGACAGATTCGCACCCCATGAAAGTCGAATTCTGGATCCGCGCCTGAAGTGTCTTCATTATGATTTTCTCTTCCCTTTTTTCTCTCCCGCAGTCTACCTTGCTTTAGCTGCGGCCGATTACTCGTGCAAGGATAACAATCGCATCAACTACACTTTACCAATGTTTGAAGCGTGTCCCGAGAGAGAACATCCTGGGTCGGGTAGGTTGAAGACCGTCCCCAAGTTGATCCCGATTTCTTCAGTTGTTTCTGGCTGTCACCAAGGTAGAAAGAACGAAATTTCACCGGGGTTACGTATCTGCAAAATTCCAGGTGAGTTTTTGATAGATCATTTACCTTGGGAGGGGGAGGGGGGCAATTAATATCTTATGGTAAAGCCACACTAACGAATCCGAATCCAAATCTACCAATGGTATGTCATAGACATGACGTAATGGATTTAGTCGTTCTGGACCACGTCTCACAAATAGTTACGGTTGATCCGGTCAACCTTAACTATAGAAAGCCAGCAACGTCAACATCTAAAATGAACGTTTGTTCAAAATATTTGCTAGATATGGTATATAATTTATGCATCCAAAGTTTTCTTGAAAATTCAGTGTGCTTCTTTAATTTCGTTTGCAAATGAATTTGTGTGATTTTTCTGTAGAAAAAATTATGGCATTCATGGATTTCCATACAGTAACTCTTTGTAAGACGGGGACCTAGGTAGCGTTTCATGAAAGGATTTGTCGGACGTTTTATCCGACAAGTACCATTTTATCCGACAGTTACCATAGTAACATTGCCTCTCAGCCAATCAGAATCGAGGAAAGATGTCAGATCTGACAACTTGTCGGACGAAAATGTTGAAGAAACGCTCCCCTGGAGTTGGTTTCTCCGGTGTGACGGGGGAGACGAGTGGATCAAGGTAATGATTGTGTGCGTGAGGGTGTATGTGTGTGTGTGTGCGTGAGGGTGTGTGAGGGTGAGTGTGGTGCGAGTGGGTGTGTATATGTGGGTTTGGTTCGATATACGTATTATATTACGGGGTCTCGTCTTACAAAGAGTTGCGATTGATCCGATCAACCACAACTATGGAAAGCCAGCAACGCCAACATCTATAATGCATGTTTGCTCAAAATATTAACAGCTGATGTCTACTAATACATTCATCGTTGTCTTGATAGTTTGGTGTGTTCCCCTTTGGTTATAAAGAACGTTCTGCAAATTTTCTGTATAGAAATTACATGCAATGATGGATTTCCATATAGTTGATTTTGATTGGATCAATTGCAACTCTGTAAGACAGGGCCCGGATGTTTGTTATGGTTACAGCTCAAAAGATGAGCCTTCCTGTTGTTAGTAACGCTCCGATCATGAAAAGAAGATCACTTTTAATTTTATTTTAACTGCTCTCTATTTGTCATGATAAATAACCATAGGGCCAATTTTAATTTTGTTTGATTTGTCGCAATTTAGACGGTATCGAGATCGGCTTGTGTATTCAGGGTAAAATTGTAATTACAGTAATCACAAACGACACATCATCGAGCAAAATCGTACTGCTGATGAGTTCTTGTTCAAATACATATACTTGCTGGTTATTGTCTCAGAATATAAAAGTTCCTTTCATTTCATTTTCCCCCTTTCTTTCTCATGTTGAAATATGGAATAAGTGTAATCATCAAAGGTTGAGTGATGATGAGAAATCAGCCTTGTACATTTGCGTATTAAGCACGTTGATATGAAGCGTCACGCATTTAAGATACATATTATAATAGGGAAAATCAATCCCATTCTACCCAGGTGTACGTTCAAAACACTCAGTCAAACCATGGAACTACTACATGGTCAAACTAAATATGCCCCTATATAGCCTTCATATCTTAATAAAATGACCTTCAAAGCAGTAATCAGTCTAATTTGAAAATGAAAATTATACCCATTAATATCTATAAGTAATCATCTTGATAACATCGGGCTTTATAAAGATCAGTGAATGGATTATAAAGCTTTTATTGGGCTCATATCCCTTACGTTCTTTCTATTTGTCCCTTACATTAACATACCAACTTTGATTAGCTAGATAGCCTCCAAATCATAATTTCTTTTTAGAGACTCTCTCACAAGGACAATGGTTTTATTTTTTTAATCCTATTTCATTTCTTAGTCTTTATCATAATACAGACCGAATTATTATTCAAAGATCAAGTGTGTGAGGTTGTGTGTGTGTGTGTGTGTGTAGTTTCTTGTCATCATAATATGGACCGAATTATTATTCAAATATTGTGTGTGTAGTTTCTTTTTCCATGTTTTTCTTAGTGTATGTATTTGATGTGTACCTGATATATGTGTATATGCACTCATTGTTTTAGATATGATAAGAACTGAACTGAGTTGAGTTGAATACCAAATCATTTCCTCGTTTTTAAAGATCCAACATACTACTTTTCTTTACGTATCACTCGTTGAATTAGTATTTGATTAATATTAGTTTTATATGTTGCGAATTGAATTGAACATTTGTGTTATTTTTTCCATATTATTTTGCGTGGATACGGGTGTGCCACATGGAATGTGTGAGTGGCACTTTCTTTTTTTCAGGGTCCCGTTTTCATAAATAGTTACAACTAGGGTAACTGGCAACTACCATGGTAACATGACTTACCAGCCAATCATAATCAAGCTTTCTGTCGTAGTAACAATAAGGACAAAGTTACCACAGTCCTATTTTTTTGTGAAACCCCGGGCATCAGATGATTTTCAACGTACAACCACATGCCCTTTAATACATACACACAAAACACACGCGCGCAACCACACACCCCTACACACACCCACACCCTTACACACAACCTTAAAGTACAAGTCCACCTCAACAAAAAGCTGATTTGAATAAAAAGAGAAAATTCAAACAAGCATAAAACTGAAAATTTCCTTAAAAATTGGATGTAAAATAACAAAGTTATAATATTTCAAAGTTTCGCTTAATTTCACAAAACAGTTACATGCACATCCTGTTCAGTATGCAAATGAGGGGACTGATGACATCACCCACTCACTATTTCTTTTTGTATTTAATTATATGAAATATTTTTATTTTCTCGTCATTGTCATGTGAAACGAAGTTTCATTCCTCCCTGAACACGTGGAATTCCATTATTTTAACATTTTGTGGTTCAGGTATTTAGGTCCTAATTGTCAAATTCGTAAAAATTTACATATTGTGTAATTCAAACAATAAAAAACAAAAGAAACAGTGAGTGAGTGACAGCATCGACACTCTCATTGCCTATCACTGAGTTGAGCATAGAACTGTTTTGTGAAAAATAGGCAAAACTTTAAAATGTCATAAATTTCATGCCCCTGCAGACGAAGTCCGGAGGGGACATTAAGCGTTCCCCCTGTCCGTCCGTCCGTCCGCCCCTTCCCCCCAACTTGGTTTCCGCGCAATAACTCGAAAATTATTTGATGGATTTAACAAAAATTTGGTGTGTAGGTAGATGACACCAAAATACAGGCTTGGTTCGAATTCGGAGTCCGCAGGTCAAAGATCACAGCTCATTAAATATGCGAGTTGATTTCCGCATGATAACGTATGAAATATTCAACGGATTTTTAAAAAAATTGGTGTATAGGTATATGACACCAAAGTACAGGCTAAGTTTGAATTCTGAGTCCGCAGGTCAAAAGTCCAAGGTCACAGCTCATTATATATATGCGAGTTGGTTTCCGCATGAGATATTCAACGGATTTAAACAAATTTGGGTGTGTAGGTAGATAACACCAAAATACAGGCTAAGTTCGAAATTGGAGTCCTCAGGTCAAAAGTCCAAGGTCACAGCTCATTTGCGAGTTGGTTTCCGTATGATAACTTTGGAAATATTCACCAGATATTAAAAATGTTTGGTGTCTGGGTATAGATGACACCAAACTACAGTCAGGTCATATCAAATGACCTGTCATATCTTTTGTCAGAGATTTTTATGGAAAGGGTGAGTGTTTAGGTGAAAAGTCTTAATTTGTTCATTATATGTATGCATATTGGTTCCTGCACGATATTAAGTTCAATCATATCGAATGAATTTCTGATCGCGTTAAGCGGGGGCGTCTGTGTCCTTTGGACACGTCAAATTTCTAGTCTTATTTTACATCCGATTTTGATGAAGTTTTCAGCGTTATTCATGTTTGATTTTTCTCTATGTTTTTAAATCAACTGTTTTGTGGGGTGGACTTGACCTTTAACTATTCCCACGCCCTTCACTCTTTCTAAAAAAAGATAAGAAGGGTATTTGTTTATATAAATCAGGAGAGCAAATTGTAAATTGGTATCTCACATGTCTAAAGAATAATATTTTGGATTATATTACCTGATGTTCTGAAGGAACCTTTAGTGTTGATTATTCACCTTCTTTTATTAATTGTGTATAGGTGTACAAACATATTTCCGTCATTATGCAATGTCGTTTTTAATTTACTTGTTATAATGGAATAATGTTAATGCTAAATTATGCCGTGTTGTATACAATTATGGCAGATAAAGAATAACTATTTATGCATTCGTTTCTGTTGCAACATTTTCACGATCTAGTCCATAATGCTTTTAGTGTTTAAAAAGTAGAAAGGAGCAACAACAACACGAAAAACCAATTATTTTCTATCCCAAATTAAGATTGCAAAATAGCATTAAAACGGATCTACTAAAGCTTTACAGAGCAAAATAGCCTGAATAAACAGAACGCTAGAACGAAGCAATGTATAAAAAAGAACATAAGAAACCCAGTGAAAGTTTAACGACGAGCTGTGATTGGCTGTAAGGGTAAATAAATTAGGCTTAGAAAACAGTCGATAATTGTTTCATTTCATCCACAGATTGCGTAAGTAATCCATGTGAAAACGGCTGGTGCGAGGAGACAATCACAGCTTTCGTCTGCCACTGTCCACCTTTATTCACCGGACGTTACTGCGAAGAGAGAGTAACAAGTAGGAAATTATATTCATTCTGCAAGCTTTGGTCTATGATAAGTACCTAACATAAGTGGAACCTTGAACAAGTACCAGAAAAACCTCGTCAGAGGAGTAAACAAAAAATCTGACAACTACAAATAGAATTGAAAAGAGGACAAAGGTCATTGCCATTTCCCAAGCACTTTTCTGTCAAAAAAATCCTGACAACTAAAAAAAAAGCCATCAAAATATGTCAGCCCCAGACCCACTCCCTCCTCCTTAGGTATACGACAGTCCCTAGATATCATGGATCATTTCTTTCTTTTACACAAAATTAATTTGTGGGACCTGTAAAAATGTAAAAATAAAAGCCAAACACAAAGGGAAATTATTGCTTAGAAAATTTATTTTCAGTCGTTGTATTGCTCACTAGAAGTTCTCTGGTAATAGTACGGTTATTTTGCAAGGGAAATATTTTTGCTAGACATTATGGGAATATCATTTATACAGGTACTGTGACAGTAGAAATAAGAAATGACCGGGATTAAAGCTATACGAAGTATTCAAGCTGCCAGATAGGGAAGAGAATATAGGCCGGGAGGTGGGAGGGCGGGGCTGTGGTGCTTAGGTAGACACCATGCTCGTCTATTTGGCTTTCAAACTTGACCCTAAACAAGTTATCACCCTTCGACCTCAAAATACCATAAACAAATAGTTTGTCACTTTTCCCCTCACTATTCTACTTCCATGATAGGATGTTAACATGCAGTGATAACATAAGTTTAAAAAACGCGAAGGTAATTTCACACCATGGGCAACTGGACCCCTCTAGAGTGGGAGCGTTCACGCAGTGGACCCTGTGAATTAAGACTCACAATTTTAATACTGGCCATTTCGGAAGTGTGAAAATTATTTCAAACTGTATTTCAGATTGTGAACACGATGGGAGACGCATTCTGGGATTGTATTATTCCAATTGAAAAGGATGCATATTTATGAGAAAATCAGAGTCCATTGAAAGATTCCTTTGAGAATTTCAAACAGAAGATCTTTAATTACTGCAAAGTCTAAGTTCTGCACACCCTCTGATTTCGTTCCAGCCCAGGTTGTGTTCGACTGCCCTCCAGACTTCAACCATACGGTAGAACTAGGGAGTTTATGTACGGTGGCGTACTGGGTTCCACCTAACACCACCAACACACAGGGTGCACCCACCGTGAGAGCCAACCTCCATCCTGGACACTTCTTCAAGGTTACCAATGAGACAGTGAAAGTCGGCTACACAGTCAGTGATGGGAGTGGATGGGTTGACGAATCTTGTTCCTTTAACATCAACACTCATTATGGTAAAGCCCTATCTCACTGAAAGAGACGTCTTTGTAACCTCTCAGAAACAACATGTCACGGAGACGTCTGCAATATCTAAAGTTTGTTCGGTCTCACCAAGGAAACGTCTCTAGAAGTCATGAAAGTTACACTGCCCTGTTGTTGCGTGGATATTGCTGAAAATGTCTCCTAGTAGTCGCTGCGACGTCTCGGAGACTTACATGTATATATATATATATATATATATATATATATATATATATATATATATATATATATATATATATATATATAAACAAAATGGAAATGTTCTGCTCGGAGATGGTCCAATAAACAATCATAAACAAATAAACAAATGAAAAGTATTTTACGAATTTTCGCCCATAGGGCTTTGTCAAGTGATTTATTGATTAAGATCAACTTTAAAAATGCGTCATGAACCACAACACTAAAGCGCGCACTCTATATATATATATAGTTGGAGCGACGTCTCAAAAATGTTTCCCCCAAACAATTCAAGGCAAGAAATGGTCAAATAATTAGGACTTTGTCTGATGTGTGCCATCTAATTTGTGTCAAGGAGAAGCGGGAAATTATGTTCTAATTGCGCAGAAACCGATTCTTAAAGCGAAAAAAAAAACAGCGGCTTGTGGTATCCTGTAGTCTAGACGTGACCATTATATTTAAATAACCCCCCCCCCCACATTTTAAGATGAAATCTCTTAAACAGGGCAACAGGTTTACAAGTCCGATACAAATGTTGTACATTCGTAATTTTTCGCAAAGTCAATAATATGGCAAGATTCGAGTCCCGAAGTCCGTTCTTAAAACCCGAATGTGTGCTATTGACGAAGATATTATTTCTATCATTCTTTTCTATATAGTGGACACAACTCCGCCAGTTGTGAGGTGCGTTGAAGACATCAACACTTCTGTCGAGCTTGGTACTCCCAATACCTCAGTCGCATTTACCCAGCCAGCAGCTTCAGATATATCTGGCGACGTGGCCCTTGTTTCACACAACCACGAATCGGGGGACCGATTCGTAGTAGGGTCAACCGTCGTCGAGTACGTGTTTACCGATGGGAGTGGGAATAATGCATCCTGCATATTCAATGTGACCGTCAATGCTAGTGAGATTGCATTAAAATATTCTTGATAGGAACCAGGGGGTTATTTGCCCTGCCTATCGATATATCCTGGCGCCTCCCCTTCAGGGGGTTTTGTTAATCGTAGATCTTTGATTACAATGATATATATACACCGTCAAAAATGTGGTGCTGATTGGTGCACTCAGAGGACAACTGTTTTCTTTTAATCCCGGTGTTACCTCAACACCCTATCATGCCTATGGGTGTTATTGCTACACCCTCGGTTGTTGCTTTTACACTCTTTGGTGTTATGTCCGATCCCTGGGGTGTGATTTTTAACACCTTAGGATATAAAGCTCTTACCAAACCGACCAATAGGAGATAACTTTTTATGATTTCTAGATATGCCAAATAAAACTATGTTGCATAATCTATCCTTGGTGCTCATTGCACTCTGAGTATCATAACCGTCGTCAGGGGCATGTTACTGTACAATTATTCGTTTACTTATTAACATTAGAACTATTTTCGCACGAATCGACAAGTGGATGTGCCCAAAATTTATACAAGCCTTTAATGAACGATAAGGGTGAAAAATTAAGGAAAGCAATAAGGTTGGTCTGAACGAGGAAGATGTCAAGAAAAGAAACAAGTGGAAGGGTGACTGTCATGGCGCGAGAGCCAGTAACCCTTCTAAAGAGGGCAAATTCTGATTGATATAACCGATGATGATTATGATGATGAAGACGATGAGTATGATGATGATGATGATGATGATGATAATGATGAAACACTATGGAACTTGTCTTGCATTGATAGTTGATACCACGCCTCCGATGGTCACGTGGTGTCCTGCAAACCAGACCATTACGGTTCCTGTTGGGGAATTCACCCAGGCTTTCACCTGGAGCACACCGATAGGTATGGATGAAGCAGGGATTGCATCAATTATTCCTAGTCATGAGCCTGGTATGGATGTCACGGTTGGTAATACCATCACAGTCGTCTACACAGTTACTGATAACAGTGGACTAACCAACATCAGTTGTTCCTTCAACCTCACTGCTCGATCAGAAGGTGAGTGAATATCTGGGTCGTGTCTTACAAAAATGTGTGATTCATCCGGTCAAACTTAACTATGGAAATCCATCATTGTCTTAATTTGTCATTTGCAAAATGTCCCTTTGGAGACATCAAAGAGGACACTGACTTATCAAGACAATGATGCTTGTATGATTATACATGTGCATCGTGCTGTCAAGGTCCATTGTTATCATTACTGTATTAATAGACCTAATAATAAATCGAATAGATATTGGAAAGAAAACGTATTCCAAAAACTTGTAAGGGACAATGGCGTAAAGGTTGTGGTCATGGACCCTCAAATTTTTCATGACAAAGAGAATGAAAGGAGAAAAAGAAAGAAAAATTAAAGAACAAAGGGTGATACTTCCCGGGTATTTGTCGAAATCTATCAAATATCTGATTTCTGTATTAGAAAAATGTCAAAATCGCTCGCTTATAGCTTTATTATTTTTTTTAATACAAATTTTGCTTAAATGCCATGTCTGCCCCCTCAAAATGTCTGACTGCTGTACGGGCGGTTTTTTTTGTTATACCGTTGATTTAAAAAAAAATACATTTCCAACCATAGATCCGAGCTGGAAATGTTCATCGTCGAAGTGCTACCAACTACTTAATGGTCTGTCTGATTGGTACGAGTCCAAACTCCGCTGTAGTGCAATGAATTCCGTCCTCACCCGGGCAGGATTGAAGACGCCGTCCCTCCTACATTTAAGCTCTGAAGGCGAATTCAAACAAATGCGAGAGTTAATCGACCTGAAGCTTGTTTATTACTGGATCTTGATTTGGATTAACTGTAACGATGAGGTCGATGAAGGGGTGTTCGTATGCGATGTTGATGGCTCGGGAACAGGAACACCATTGCAACTAATAAGTGAGTACGATCCTATCCGGGATAGGATATATGTATATGTACATTTATATAAACGCTACAATGACCAGGCTCGTAGCCGGGGGGGGGGGGGGTAATAGGACCTACGGACCCCTCCCCCTCCCCCCCGTTGGCCAAGAGCCAAAAAGAAAGAGAAGGTGCATTTCAGGAAAAGGTCAGTATATCAAATATTTCAGCTCGCGCTTCGCGGTCACATTATTTTTTTTAATTTTCATTTCGTTTATTCCATTTCCAACGATTACAGGACAATGTTTTGAAAATCCTGGTTACGGGCCTGGTGACTCAAATCGTTTTTCCCAGTCATATGTTTGTTCTCTACAGCGATGTCCACTGTTGTTAGCAAAATAATTTTTTCCCGTTTCTTTTGTTATTTTACTCAAAAGCTCATCATTAGGATCCATGCAAGTTTCGAAGCTTAATCTCTATTTGATATTGTTGGTGATTTAAATAGTTTTCTGAAAACATAAAAAGATTTGGGCACCAGGCTGGGTGGCACCCTGCACATTTTCTTTTCAGCTAACTTTAAATTGCCGTTGCAGTTTGCTAGATGTATTGCTTTTATTTACATTCTATAAGCAGAAGTTTGATAAAGAGTGAGTATAGGAGATACAGATCTGTTACAAAGGTAATTATAGATAACCTGCATCACTTTTCTTTTTTACTTTTAATCTTTTGTTCAAATTTGCGGACATGATTTCACCGACTCCCGTACCACGCCTATAGTCGTAGAATGAATTATAAAAAAATTACAATCAGATTATCAGATGATTTTATGCTTTTATGCACGTTTATCGAGAAATGTGGTAGCTGAAGTCCCTATCCCCGGTTCCGCGGCCCCTGGAATTGCCTAAAAGTTTTCACTTCGACAGCATTCCAGTTCATTCCAAATATAGTATGTGCAGGGTTCCAAGCCTATCCACAAAATAGTTTTAAATTCAATTGTTGAATATACATTATTTTCATTATACATAATTACTCTGATCATACTGATCATTATTTCTCCCTTCAGACTGGGGAATAAATCAACCGAATGGCGGACCAGATGAGAATTGCGTAATGACGAATTCTTTTATATTCATGCTGGACGATGAAACGTGCCATTTCAACAGGTCCACGGTTTGTCAGTTAGTACTTAACCCATCGTACGGTACCAGTCAATAAAAAGTGGTGGAACGTGGGGATAAGATGGACCCCTTAACTTCCCAGCCGCGCCACTCTTACCCTAGAGTCATGAGGAAGTTGTTCATCGAGGTATATGTTGTGACCACATATTGATTAAAATTCATTATTATCTGGGGAAAAAAATCCAATATTGTATAGTCTCACAACTTGTAGGCGGGGCCGTTTTACCCAAGGCTGATTGTAAGACGGGTCATATAATACGACATACTCGTGTGTTAAGATTTTGCAAGATGTGATCAGTAATGCCCTCATAATCTAGTCTGCAGGCACAGACCCTCATTGGAACTTTGATCAACAAGTGTGCCTCCACGCAAAGACTAGCACATACAAAACTTGCTGTTCCAATACAGAGAGAGCCTTCAGTACACAAGGCACGAGTAGGCTGCACATTCAGACCCTTAACTCGAGCGAAGGGTTTGCCCAGCAGACTACTCATAATCCGTCATGATCGAATAAAACAATTTGTTTAAATTAGTCTTCAGCCCCTCTTTTTTTCCAAAACGTTTACAAAAATGTAATGATTTCCATTGTTCGTGATTTTTTTGTTGCATTGTCAGTCTCCTCCAAATTTCAAAACCGTTCTGCGGTTGATCTTTTACCATTTTTGTAGGTCGTACACAATATTCATGAATATATTTGATACATTTTTCTATTCCTTTCAAGGGTGTAAAAGCTCTCAGAAATTGGTTTGCACAAGAATGCTGATTTTCCTGATCTTTCATGCTGTTTGTACATTCAAATTACTTTGCCTTAATTCCATGAAGCTGCAATTAACAACTAAGGACATAAAATGAAGGAAATAAGTGTTGATAAAAAATAATTTGAAACATCTCCAACATTTTCTTTATTAAGCTGTAAACCTTTTCCCTGGACGAACAATCATTATTTGGGCAGCCACCCCCTGCCCTCCCCTAATTTGCACCGCCCTTGATAACTGTTCAGGCCATTTTATTCCACTTCTGCATGTATGTTCCACTGAAATTTCGTGCGAGAGGGCATAACGTTTGACATGATTCTACCCTATTTCCTTCGTGCAAAGTCCCTGGTATAAATGGAAAAGAATACAACTGGGTGGAATCAGGCGTCTTGCAAGGATCTACATTGGGTCCGTTGATATTCGGTCTTTTAATCAATGCCATGTGCAACGTAAAAATTTACATCTCATTTTCTAAACTGCTTTTTTAAGCTGGTGATGCAGCCATTTTGATCATAAAAAACCAAGCATGAAGTAAAGAAAAGTGGTTAAAGGCGTAATTGGTTAATTAAATTTCACGGATGAGCATGGGTCCGTCAGAACTCGGAATTACGTCGTGTCGTAATTAGGATTAAAACAAACCGGTGGCGTAATGAGTCAAACATTGGCGCATGTAGCAATTTTTGTAAAATTCTTTTCATAAACAGGTGAACTCCGCTGGCAATCTCGGCTATATACATTACGCGATTCAATATATAACAACAGTGCTGACTTGGAAAACTATTATTCACAAAAACATCGTTCATAATTATCATAATGAAATACTATGTACATCGACCCTAAATGACCATTGACCCTGAAAGTGATCATGTGACCTAAGACCGATACTTGATTACCCATATGTCCATATACTTTCAAAGTTATGATGACATTTCAAAACCTTCACCTTGGTTAAGATTTCATTGTTGAAGACGCCGCCGCCGTCGGAGAAGCCTATAATATACAGTCTCTCTTTGCTCGTTGCTATGCAGGCGAGGCCAATTTTTTTTATTTGTTGATCGATTTTAACATGATATAAAAAACATAATATCATATTTCATCCCTTCCCTTTACTTTCCTTTTCTCTTTCTTTTCTTGATCGGGGGGTTCATGCATGGCCCCGAAGCCCCCATCTTTACGCCAGTGCAGGATCTAAATCAGGGATTTTCAAATGGTGGCGCACCGAGCATTGCAGAGTGGCGCGTGGGAGCCGGTATAAAAATAAATAAAATATATGGAAAAATGGGGGGGGGGGGGTGCAAAAAATGTATCTACCAGTAGGCCTAACCTAGAAATGGGGATTTGATGATCATTTTTGTTCCAAAGAGAAAATAAATAATCCTTACTTGACACTTAAATGCTAATTGATTTCCTAAGATTTTGTCTAATTTAGCACTCGATAACCCCTATTATGGAAGATCGATATTGTGTTTTTATTTATATTTATTCTATTCTGTACAAAGTTTCTGTGCCACACTAGTGATTTGAAAGCCCCGTTCATAGGATTGCTATTTCTACGGCGAGTAACTTTGCATTTCCAGAGTATATGTTTTGGTTAAGTTTTAAACATCAAATAATATGATATTCAAAGAAAATCCTGTTAATAGATAATAATGAATTTGAGACATATTAACAAGTACTGAAACTTCGTTTCCGACGCCGATTAAATTCCAATGTTGGTAAAGTGAAATATGCTCCGCGGTTGTCTCTACCGTGATTGCCTACATTCTTGCTTTACATGAACTGAATGAATGATACTGCACGTGAGTTGTAGAGAGAGAGGGGCAGTATGGGGCGTTAGTGCAGTGCAACGCCTGATTTTTCAGCCCTTGTAAAATTAGGGAATGTATGGCGTACAGATGGGGGTGGGGCTTGGGGGCTCCCCAAATGTTTCAAGGCCAAGAAAAAAAAGGAGAAAAAGAAAGGGTAAGAATGGAACATTGTTTGACTTTCTCAACATTATGTCAAAATCTATCCAAAATATAAATTTTGGTATTGAAAAGTTCAACATTTTTGATCGCTCGCATATTTTAAGAAATTTAGCTCCAGCCGCCATGGCCCCCTCATTTTTTTACTCATTACGCCACTTGCTTCAGCCACTAGATCTGGTGCAGAACAGTCTGAACTAGAGGTATCACTCACTGTAAAAAGTATTTGTATTTTTACAACAAATGCTGTCAGCAAAGTTTCCATAATTGTGTGCAAAATTACAGAAGTGTTGTATATTTTTCCTAGAAATATTCAAGTGAGATAAACAAAATATACATTGGTCAGGACTTACACATTTGATCTGTTTTAACTGAATATATAGGCCTACTCTATAAAAACTCTGATTTTATTATGTTTCTCTTTCTAATTCATGGAAAATTAACATCAATACTGTAAAAAAAAAATACACACATTTTATGGCGACTCTCCTGACATCAATTTGCTGTAAAAATACAGATTTTTTTTTACAATGCTGGTAGGCCTATGTTGTGAAAACGTAGCTAATCATTTTTCTTTTAATTGTGTAGATTGTTGGTATTTGTATTTCTTCTATTGATATCAATTAGAGCCCATATTCCAAAGCTTTGGGGGCTCTGCCCCCTCGACCCCCACCATGGCCCAGGACACCCCCCGCAATATTTCGCTTGTTCGCGTAATGGATAGTGGAGCATTATAGATTCTCAACAAGAAATGTGGAGCTTCAAAAAAAGTAATTGAGAATGGCTGATCTAAATAATTACGTCGCATCCTAATTCAAATAGACATACTACCTTAGAAATTACGTCGCGTAGTAAATTATCCCAATAACGTAATACAGAATTACTGCCCAAATATTTAACGTCTCTAGATAATTGGCTGCATCAAAATAAAGGTTGTGTAGTTGTTCTGGCCCTGCCTTTCGATCTTTGTGTTTCTGTGTCTGCGTGTAGTTAGAGAGAGAGAGAGAAAAAAAAACAATTGAAGGGATGAGAGGAGAGAGAGAAATAAGATATACTAAAGAAAAATATAGACGAAGAACGAGGGAAAATTAATGTAAAAGCATGATATTCATTTTGGTAAGTTCATTGGAAGACAGGCGCAGATCCAAAGGGGGGCACCCCTCTTTTGAGAAGCAAAATAACAAAAGAACTTTGGGGGGGCTTGTCAAGTTTTTGGGTACGAAATATCCTTGATTTGTTGTTGAAAACCTTTTATTTTGCTTGTCAATTTTTTTCTGGTACGAAATATCCTAAATTTTTTGTTGAAAACCTTTTATTTTGCTTGTCAATTTTTTTCTGGTACGAAATATCCTTAATTTTTTGTTGAAAATATTTTTTTTTGCATGTCAAAAATTTCCTCCAAAATTTGCCTCCCCCTTGGAAAATCCTGGATCCGCCCCTGATGGAAGATTCAGTTTTCCTAATAACGTAACCATGTTACTTCTAGTAAATGTAATAATTTCCATTGTCAGATATGATTGTATAAAGAAGAAAGGATTTTTTTTTATAATAATATTTTAAGAATCTGATGAATACAAAATGTGTGCCTTTTATTATTTTGTGAACAGAAATTTTAAAACTTTATTCATAATAATGAAGACCAGGGGAAGGTGGATGGATGAAGACTTATATGTTTCTCCTGACAAAGTGTTCTTTATCTGACGGTACTGATGGATATCATTGTCAGACAACAAACTAATGATGATGTTTGCTTCTTTGAGAAGAGGAGGGAAGAAAAGAGAGGGAATGGGAAGAGGAAGAAAAATTTGTATGAGGTGTAGATACAAGAGGAGAGAGGGGGGAGGGAAGACATGCAGTGGAGTTGTACTGGTAATTAGTTGGACAAGCCTATGCCAGTGAGAGGGAATAGTTCGAACCAATGTTATAAAAGACAGTGATAAATATGTATTGATTTAAATTTGGAGGATTTTAGTATCATCACAATGGTATAACTTAATAAATGTTATCACTATTATCATTATGATCATCACAATAATCATGATTATTCAAAATTGTTTCACCACCCGACATATATGACCCAACCCTTTTATCCTGGAATAATTTTAGGGACATTTATCTTTCCATTTTTCCCTATCTCTATTTCGCTTTCCACTATGTAATCTCTCATTTTTCACTCTCTCTTCAACTACACATACACAGAAACACAAAGATCAATAGGCAGGTCTAGACAAATGCAAAGGACAATATGCCTTCTTCTTTGTCACTTGAAAAGGGAATTGCTATCATTTCTTGAAATAAGTCCACGGCGAAATGTTATGCTATTTACCAGAATTCTATAAAGACTAGTTTATATGTCCGTTTCCAAGTGTTTGTTGTGATTAAAACAGTTTTTAAATACATATTTTCATCATAATGCATAATACAGACCCGCAGCACAGCGCACTACTAACGATATGTGTATACTGCTAAATTGGCAACGCATTTTTTTCAGTTCGACACGCGAAGCAACAATTTTCTCGACTGTTTTCGTAAATTTGAGGATGTTATTATAAAATATTCATGTATTTCGATGATTTACAACTAAAGATAGGTGATTAACGTCTATTGAGATTTCCAGGGACACGATATACTGAGAGTATAAATAATAATACTGTTTATTGCTGACCAAATCGACTCGAAGTTCGACTGTACTATAGCGCTCACATTTCCCCGCTGTGCAATTGCAGTGCGCATGTGCGTGCGGCTCGTACAATAACTAGGCAGCATGATGTAACCGGAGTTCTAAATTTCATATTTTTCTAACTGCAGCGGGTTTACTGCGGGAACAAGCTATTTCCTAATCAATGTATTTTTCTTCGTTTTTTTAGTATATCAAAAATACCTCAGGGTCAACTGAAGCAAAAGTTAAAAACTAAAGCACTTTTGATCGTTCGGCCCACGGCCTATAGACTCTGATGATACAATATCTGTATTCTTAAAAGAAATATCATCATTATCATGATTTTTGCTCTAGATATCTGATTTGGATGAATATAACAATATTGACTGACTCTTCTTTCAGGGAACATCAAAATATATTGCCCTTAAAAGACCCATATTGCCCTCGTCTAAAGACTCGGGCCATTATGATTATTTTGCTGGCAGCAACTAGTATTTGATGTTCCCCTCAAGGCCAGTCAATATTATATAAATATTTCATGGGAAGCCTATATTGAGAACTGTTCATCAGACCAGTCTCACACTCATAATATAAAAAAAATTATAGTATTGGAATTTCATCATTTTATTCTGTCAACGTGGTCAATGTCCAGGCGTAGTAGTCTAGTAATTATGTGAGGGATGTGAGTTCTATTCCTAGCCATGGCGTTTTTTCCTTCACCAAGAAATTCATCCACATTGTGCTGCACTCAACCTAGGTGAGATGAATGGGTACCCGGTACGAAGAAATTCCTCAACTGCTTGAGAGCCTAGCTACATGAGCTAGGTAGCCGTGCAGCAAAGCCGAGGTAATCTTAATAAAGCAGGGCCCGCTAGGAAGCCAGTTTTCGGAACTGCAGTCATGACAGTGGTCACCCTGAGTAAATATACCGTTATCATTATTATTATTATTATATGCATAATCATAACACACACGGTATTGTCCTATTATAGACGAATTAAACAGACTGAAATACAATCTATCCATTGGCCTTGGGGGCCATGGAACCACCCCACTCCCCCAATTAAAAAATCTCGAATAGAAAAGATAAAGGAAATGAAAGGGGAGGGGGTATCATTTTCTTAATACCATGTCAAGATATATTACCAAATTAGAGTTTTGTATTAAAAACGTCAGGGTTTTAAAACAAATTTCATTTCCCCAATATGCCACGTTTGGCACCCTCAAAATTACGCAACTCAATCTACTGATGCAATCCATTATGGTGATGAAATGGAGAGCTGCACTTAAATTATTTAAGCACGACAGCACTTGAATTGCGTTGGTGTTCTTCTTCGCTTTCATCCGAAGTAACAAATTAGCATTGCGCATGCTATATGATTACTACTTATAATAATCATGATTATGTATCGATGAAAGTTGATTGCGAAGAACTATCAGACGAACATGTCTAAATTAATCCGGCGCACAAAGAGCAAGTATACTTTATAATCGACGACCAAGTTCAGTCCGTAGTTTACGTCAGTTTACCTCATCACTATAACACGATCTAGGGGGTGAACAGAAATTCAGCACCATAAGGATCCTCGTACCAACGATATGATGGTGATTTGATAACTCTTGTGTGTGCAACGTGAGTACAGATCTTCTTTGCTTTATTCATTTATGTCTATCATTTAGTGTTTTTTTTCTTTACTCAACATGCACAGTGTTTGATATTGCATGTATGTATACCTGTATGTTTACATTCATTTGATAGTACAAAAAAGTTATAAGTGCGTATTATGATTGACGTATGTTGGCATCACCGAGAAATAAAGCTAGTTTACCTACTTCACTTCTGTACGACTTCAACGTTTGAACTGTAACTTTTTTTTTTCTCTCTCACTAGGCAAGCAAAATGGTTCCAGAATTTAGGCTCATCACTGTGGTTCAGCCACTGATCCCGCATGTAATAACAGGTACTTTATATTTTCAAGTTTATGAGGGGTTTCGATAAGTATGAGTATTTCAAAGCATATTCACTTTCTGCTCCAAGTATAAAATAGGAATTCACCCTTGAGAGGCCCTATAAATTTTCATCGTTGTAACTAATTTTGAGAGATGACTTCAATACAATTATTAATGAAACTATACATTTCTAACAATTTCAAAAATATACATTATATTATTTAGCACATAATCCTGATATTGAAAAATAGAATACAGAAAAGTGGACGTGGCATCATAAACCAACCCAGCATACTTTTAAAAAGGGAATTTATTCATGATGCAATTTTGCTGAAGTTTTAGTGTTTTGCTCCTTTTATTTCGGTTGCTCATTTCTAATGAGTTTCAACCCAACAACATATCAAGGTGTCCGTCAGTGGATTAATTCAGATGATGGATATTTCAGGGTTTGATTATTTTGTCTTAAGTATCATCTGACATTCCTGATTTTCAACAAAGAACTCTCATGACTAAAGCAAGTGCTGGTGCGGATCCATGGGTGGGCGAAAGGTGCGGGCGCGGCCCGTAAAATTTGAATATGATTATTGTATTATACTGCACCCCGTTAATTGAGCGATGGGAGAATATTTTTTACTCTTGTCAATTTTTTTCCGGAGACGGACTGACCATCTTTCGTGAGTGATGATCCTTTGGGGACCCTTTTTTAATATTTTGCTTGTCATATTTTTTGACAGATTCGCACCCCATGAAAGTCGAATTCCGGATCCGCGCCTGAAAAGTCTTCATTACGATTTTCTCTTCCCTTTTTTTTTTCTCTCCCGCAGTCTACCTTGCTTTAGCTGCGGCGGATTACTCGTGCAAGGATGGCAATCGCATCAACTACACTTTACCAATGTTTGAAGCGTGTCCCGAGAGAGAACATCCTGGGTCGGGTAGGTTGAAGACCGTCCCCAAGTTGATCCCGATTTCTTCAGTTGTTTCTGGCTGTTACCAAGGTAGAAAGAACGAAATTTCACCGGGGTTACGTATCTGCAAAATTCCAGGTGAGTTTTTGATAGATCATTTAGCTTGGGAGGGGGAGGGGGGCAATTAATATCTTATGGTAAAGCCACACTAACGAATCCGAATCCAAATCTACCAATGGTATGTCATTAGACATGACGTAATGGATTTAGTCGTTCTGGATCACGTCTCACAAATAGTTACGGTTGATCCGGTCAACCTTAACTATAGAAAGCCAGCAACGTCAACATCTGAAATGAACGTTTGTTCAAAATATTTGCTAGATATGGTATATAATTTATGCATTCAAAGTTTTCTTGAAAATTCAGTGTGCTTCTTTAATTTCGTTTGCAAATGAATTTGTGTGATTTTTCTGTAGAAAAAATTATGGCATTCATGGATTTCCATACAGTAACTCTTTGTAAGACGGGGACCTAGGTAGCGTTTCATGAAAGGATTTGTCGGACGTTTTATCCGACAAGTACCATTTTATCCGACAAGTACCATTTTATGCGACAGTTACCATAGTAACATTGCCTCTCAGCCAATCAGAATCGAGGAAAGATGTCAGATCTGACAACTTGTCGGACGAAAATGTTGAAGAAACGCTCCCCTGGAGTTGGTTTCTCCGGTGTGACGGGGGAGACGAGTGGATCAAGGTAATGATTGTGTGCGTGAGGGTGTGTGTGTATAAGTGTGGTGCGAGTGGGTGTGTGTATGTGGGTTTGGTTCGATATACGTATTATATTACGGGGTCTCGTCTAACAAAGAGTTGCGATCCGATCAACCACAACTATGGAAAGCCAGCAACGCCAACATCTATAATGCATGTTTGCTAAAAATATTAACAGTTGATGTCTACTAATACATTCATCGTTGTCTTGATAGTTTGGTGTGTTCCCCTTTGGTTATAAAGAACGTTCTGCAAATTTTCTGTATAGAAATTACAATGATGGATTTCCATATAGTTGATTTTGATCAATTTTGGATCAATTGCAACTCTGTATGACAGGGCCCGGATGTTTTGTTATGGTTACAGCTCAAAAGATGAGCCTTCCTGTAGTTAGTAACGCTCCGATCATGAAAAGAAGATCACTTTTGATTTTATTTTAACTGCTCTCTATTTGTCATGATAAATAACCATGGGGCCAATTTTGATTTTGTTTGATTTGTCGCAATTTAGACGGTATCGAGATCGGCTTGTGTATTCAGGGTACAATTGTAATTACAGTAATTACAAACGACACATCACCGAGCAAAATCGTACTGCTGATGAGTTCTTGTTCAATTACATATACTTGCTGGTTATTGTCTCAGAATATAAAAGTTCCTTTCATTTCGTTTCCCCCCTTTCTTTCTCACGTTGAAATATGGAATAAGTGTAATCATCAAAGGTTGAGTGATGATGAGAAATCAACATCGTACATTTGCGTATTAAGCACGTTTATATGAAGCGTCACGCATTTAAGATACATATTATAATAGGGAAAATCAATCCCATTCTACCCAGGTGTACGTTCAAAACACTCAGTCAAACCATGGAACTACTACATGGTCAAACTAAATGTGCCCCTATATAGCCTTCATATCTTAATATAATTACCTTCAAAGCAGTAATCAGTCTAATTTGAAAACGAAAATTATACCCATTAATATCTATAAGTAATCATCTTGATAACATCGGGCATTATAAATATCAGTGAATGGATTATAAAGCTTTTATTGGGCTCATATCCCTGACATTCTTTCTATTTGTCCCTTACATTAACATACCAACTTTGATTAGCTAGATAGCCTCCAAATCATAATTTCTTTTTTAGAGACTCTCTTACAAGGACAATGGTTTTATTTTTTTTAATCCTATTTCATTTCTTAGTCTTTATCAAAATACTGACCGGATTATTATTCAAAGATCAAGTGTGTGAGGTTGTGTGTGTGTGTGTGGTTTCTTGTCATCATAATATGGACCGAATTATTATTCAAATATTGTGTGTGTAGTTTCTTTTTCCATGTTTTTCTTAGTGTATGTATTTGATGTGTACCTGATATATGTGTATATGCACTCATTGTTTTAGATATGATAAGAACTGAACTGAGTTGAATACCAATTCATTTCCTCGTTTTTAAAGATCCAACATACTACTTTTCTTTACGTATCACTCCTTGAATTTGTATTTGATTAATATTATTCTGTATATTGCGAATTGAATTGAACATTTGTGTTATTGTTTCCATATTATTTTGCGTGGATACGGGTGTGTCACATGGAATGTGTGAGTGGCACTTTCTTTTTTCAGGGTCCCGTTTCATAGATAGTTACAACTAGGGTAAACTGCAACTACCATGGTAACACGACTTACCAGCCAATCATAATCAAGCTTTCCGTCGTAGTAACAATTAGGACAAAGTTACCACAGTCCTATTTTTGTGAAACCCCGGGCATCAGATGATTTTCAACGTACAACCACATGCCCTTTAATACATACACACAAAACACACGTGCGCAACCACACACCCCTACATACACCCACACCCTTACACACAAACTTAAAGTACAAGTCCACCTCAACAAAAAGCTGATTTGAATAAAAAGAGAAAATTCAAACAAGCATAACACTGAAAATTTCCTTAAAAATCGGATGCAAAATAACAAAGTTATAATATTTCAAAGTTTCGCTTAATTTCACAAAACAGTTACATGCACATCCTGTTCGGTATGCAAATGAGGGGACCGATGACATCACCCACTCACTATTTCTTTTTGTATTTCATTATATGAAATATTTTTATTTTCTCGTCATTGTCATGTGAAACGAAGTTTAATTCCTCCCTGAACACGTGGAATTCCATTATTTTAACATTTTGTGGTTCAGGTATTTAGGTCCTAAAAAAATTACATATTGTGTAATTCAAACAATAAAAAAACAAAAGAAACAGTGAGTGAGTGACAGCATAAACACTCTCATTGCCTATCACTGGGTTGAGCATAGAACTGTTTTTTGAAAAATAGGCAAAACTTTAAAATGTCATAAATTTCATGCCCCCGCAGACGAAGTCCGGAGGGGGCATTAAGCGTTGCCCCTGTCCGTCCGTCTGCCCCCCCCCCCCCCACTTGGTTTCCGCGCAATAACTCTAAAATTATTTGATGGATTTAACAAAAATTTGGTGTAGGTAGATGACACCAAAATACAGGCTTAGTTCGAATTCGGAGTCCGCGGGTCAAAGATCACAGCTCATTAAATATGCGAGTTGATTTCCGCATGACAACTTATGAAATATTCAACGGATTTAAACAAATTTGGGTGTGTAGGTAGATGACACCAAAATACAGGCTAACTTCGAATTTGGAGTCCGCAGGTCAAAAGTCCAAGGTAACAGCTCATTTGCGAGTTTGTTTCCGCATGATAACTTTGGAAATATTCACCAGTTATTAAATGTTTGGTGTCTGGGTATAGATGACACCAAACTACAGTCAGGTCATATCAAACGACCTGTCATATCTTTTGTCAGAGATTATTATGGAAAGGGTGAGTCTTTAGGTCAAAGGTATAAATTTATTCATTATATGTATGCATATTGGTTTCTGCACGATATTAAGTTCAATCGTATCGAATGAATTTCTGATCGCGTTAAGCGGGGGCGTCTGTGTCCTTTGGACACGTCAAATTTCTAGTCTTATTTTACATCCGATTTTGATGAAGTTTTCAGCGTTATTCATGTTTGATTTTTCTCTATGTATTTAAATCAACTTTTTTTCTGGGGTGGACTTGACCTTTAACTATTCCCACGCCCTTCACTCTTTCTAAAAAAAAGATAAGAAGGAAATTTGTTTATATAAATCAGGAGAGCAAATTGTAAATTGGTATCTCACATGTCTAAAGAATAATATTTTGGATTATATTACCTGATGTTCTGAAGGAACCTTTAGTGTTGATTATTCACCTTCTTTTATTATATGTGTATAGGTGTACAAACATCTTTCCGTCATTATGCAATGTCGTTTTTAATTTACTTGTTATAATGGAAACATGATAATGCTAAATTATGCCGTGTTTTATACAATTATGGCAGATAAAGAATAACTATTTATGCATTCGTTTCTGTTGCAACATTTTCACGATCTAGTCCATAATGCTTTTAGTGTTTAAAAAGTAGAAAGGAGCAACAACAACACGAAAACCCAATTATTTTCTATCCCAAATTAAGATTGCAAAATAGCATTAAAACGGATCTACTAAAGCTTTACAGAGCAAAATAGCCTGAATAAACAGAACGCTAGAACGAAGCAATGTATAAAAAAAGAACATAAGAAACACAGTGAAAGTTAAACGACGAGCTGTGATTGGCTGTACGGGTAAATAAATTAGGCTTAGAAAACAGTCGATAATTGTTTCATTTCATCCACAGATTGCGTAAGTAATCCATGTGAAAACGGCTGGTGCGAGGAGACAATCACAGCTTTCGTCTGCCACTGTCCACCTTTATTCACCGGACGTTACTGCGAAGAGAGAGTAACAAGTAGGAAATTCTATTCATTCTGCAAGCTTTGGTCTATGATAAGTACCTAACATAAGTGGAACCTAGAACAAGTACCTGAAAAACCTCGTCAGAGGAGTAAACAAAAAATCTGACAACTACAAATAGAATTGAAAAGAGGACAAAGGTCATTGCCATTTCCCAAAGCACTTTTCTGTCAAAAAATCCTGACAACTAAAAAAAAAAGCCATCAAAATATGTCAGCCCCAGACCCCCTCCCTCCTCATCAGGTATACGATAGTCCCTAGATATCATGGATCATTTCTTTCTTTTACACAAAATTAATTTGTGGGACCTGTAAAAATGTAAAAATAAAAGCCAAACACAAAGGGAAATTATTGCTTAGAAAATTTATTTTCAGTCGTTGTACTGCTTACTAGAAGTTCTCTGGTAATAGTACGGTTACTTTGCAAGGGAAATATTTTTGCCAGACATTATGGGTGTCATTTATACTGTGGCAGTAGAAATAAGAAATGACCGGGATTAAAGCTATACAAAGTATTCAAGCTGCCAGATAGGTAAGAGAATATAGGCCGGGAGGTGGGAGGTGTTTAGGTAGACACCATGCTCGTCGATTGGCTTTCAAACTTGACCCTAAACAAGTTATCACCCTTCGATCTCAAAATACCATAAACAAATAGTTTGTCAGGTTTCCCCTCACCATTCTAATTCCATGATAGGATGTTAACATGCAGTGATAACATAAGTTTAAAAAACGCGAAGGTAATTTCACACCATGGGCAACTGGACCCCTCTAGAGTGGGAGCGTTCACGCAGTGGACCCTGTGAATTAAGACTCTCAATTTTAAACCTGGCCATCGATCTCGGCAGTGTGAACATTATTTCAAACTGTATTTCAGATTGTGAACACGATGGGAGACGCATTCTGGGATTTTATTATTCCAATTGAATAGGATGCATAATTATGAGAAAATCAGAGTCCATTGAAAGATTCCTTTGAGAATTTCAAACAGAAGATCCTTAATTACTGCAAAGTCTAAGTTCTGCACACCCTCTGATTTCGTTCCAGCCCAGGTTGTGTTCGACTGCCCTCCAGACTTCAACCATACGGTAGAACTAGGGAGTTTATGTACGGTGGCGTACTGGGTTCCACCTAACACCACCAACACACAGGGTGCACCCACCGTGAGAGCCAACCTCCATCCTGGACACTTCTTCAAGGTTACCAATGAGACAGTGAAAGTCGGCTACACAGTCAGTGATGGGAGTGGATGGGTTGACGAATCTTGTTCCTTTAACATCAACACTCATTACGGTAAAGCCCTATCTCACTGAAAGAGACGTCTTTGTAACCTCTCAGAAACAACATGTTACGAAGGCGTCTGCAATATTTAAAGTTTCTTCGGTCTCACAAAGGAAACGTCTCTAGACAAAATTACATTGCCCTTTTTATTATATAGTTGGAGCGACGTCTCAGAGATGTTTTCCCCAAACAATTCAAGGCAAGAAATGGTCAAATAATTAGGACTTGGTCTGATGTGTGCCATCTAATTTGTGTCAAGGAGAAGCGGGAAATTATCTTCTAATTGCGCAGAAACCGATTCTTAAAGCGAAAAAAAACCAGCGGCTTGTCGTATCCTGTAGTCTAGACGTGGCCATTATATTTAAATAACCCCCCCCCCACATTTTAAGATGAAATCTCTTAAACAGTGCAACAGGTTTAAAAGTCCGATACAAATGTCGTACATTCGTAATTTTTCGCAAAGTCAATAATATGGCAAGATTCGAATCCCGAAGTCCGTTCTTAAAACCCGAATGTGTGCTATTGACGAAAATATTATCTCTATCATTCTTTTCTATAGTGGACACAACTCCGCCAGATGTAAGGTGCGTTGAAGACATCATCACTTCTGTCGAGCTTGGTACTCCCAATACCTCAGTCGCATTTACCCAGCCAGCAGCTTCAGATATATCTGGCGACGTGGCCCTTGTTTCACACAACCACGAATCGGGGGACCGATTCGTAGTAGGGTCAACCGTCGTCGAGTACGTGTTTACCGATGGGAGTGGGAATAATGCATCCTGCATATTCAATGTGACCGTCAATGCTGGTGAGACTGCATTAAAATATTCTTGATAGGAATCAGGAGGTGATTTGCCCTGCCTATCGATATATCCTGGTGCCTCCCCTTCAGGGGGTTTTGTTAATCGTAGATCTTGGATTACAATGATATATATACACCGTCAAAAATGTGGTACTGATTGGTGCACTCAGAGGACAACTGTATTTTTTTAATCCCGGTGTTACCTCAACACCCTATCATGCCTATGGGTGTTATTGCTACACCCTCGGTTGTTGCTTTTACACTCTTTGGTGTTATGTCCGATCCCTGGGGTGTGATTTTTAACACCTTAGGATATAAAGCTCTTACCAAACCGACCAATAGGAGGTAACTTTTTATGATTTCTAGATATGCCAAATAAAATTATTCGTTTACTTATTAACATTAGAACTATGGGGTGTGATTTTTAACACCTTAGGATATAAAGCTCTTACCAAACCGACCAATAGGAGGTAACTTTTTATGATTTCTAGATATGCCAAATAAAATTATTCGTTTACTTATTAACATTAGAACTATTTTCGCACGAATCGACAAGTGGATGTGCCCCAAATTTATACAAGCCTGTATTAAATGATAAGGGTGAAAAATTAAGGAAAGCAATAAGGTTGGTCTGAACAAGAAAGATGTCAAGAAAAGAAACAAGTGGAAGAGTGACTGTCATGGCGCGAGATCCAGTATAACCCTTCTAAAGAGAGCAAATTCTGATTGATATAACCGATGATGATGAAGACGATGATGAGTATGATGATGATGATGATGATGATGATAATGATGAAACACTATGGAACTTGTCTTGCATTGATAGTTGATACCACGCCTCCGATGGTCACGCGGTGTCCCGCAAACCAGACCATTACGGTTCCTGTTGGGGAATTCACCCAGGCTTTCACCTGGAGACCACCGATAGGTATGGATGAAGCAGGGATCGCATCAATTATTCCTAGTCATGAGCCTGGTATGGATGTCACGGTTGGTAATACCATCACAGTCGTCTACACAGTTACTGATAACAGTGGACTAACCAACACCAGTTGTTCCTTCAACCTCACTGCTCGATCAGAAGGTGAGTGAATATATGTGTCGTGTCTTACAAAAAATTGTGATTCATCCGGTCAAACTTAACTATGGAAATCCATCATTGTCGTAATTTGTCATTTGCAGAATGTCCCTTTGGAGACATCAAAGAGGACACTGACTTATCAAGACAATGATGCTTGTATGATTATACATGTGCATCATGTTGTCAAGGTCCATTGTTATCATTACTGTATTAATAGACCTAATAATAAATCGAATAGATATTGGAAAGAAAACGTATTCCAAAAACTTGTAAGGGACAATGGCGTAAAGGTTGGGGTCATGGACCCTCAAATTTTTCATGACAAAGAGAATGAAAGGAGAAAAAGAAAGAAAAATGAAAGAACAAAGGGTGATAATTCCCGGGTATTTGTCGAAATCTATCAAATATCTGATTTCTGTATTAGAAAAATGTCAAAATCGCTCGCTTATAGCTTTATTATTTTTTTAAATACAAATTTTGCTTAAATGCCATGTCTGCCCCCTAAAAATGTCTGACTGCTGTACGGGCGTGTTTTTTTTTTATACCGTTGATTAAAAAAAAATACTTTTCCCACCATAGATCCGAGCTGGAAATGTTCATCGTCGAAGTGCTACCAACTACTTAATGGTTGGTCTGATTGGTACGAGTCCAAACTCCGCTGTAGTGCAATGAATTCCGTCCTCACCCGGGCAGGATTGAAGACGCCGTCCCTCCTACATTTAAGCTCTGAAGGCGAATTCAAACAAATGCAAGAGTTAATCGACCTGAAGTTTTTTAGTTTCTGGATTTGGATTAACTGTAACGATGAGGTCGATGAAGGGGTGTTCGTATGCGATGTTGATGGCTCGGGAACAGGAACACCATTGCAACTAATAAGTGAGTACGATCCTATCCGGGATAGGATATATGTATATGTACATTTATATAAACGCTACAATGGCCAGGCTCGTAGCCGGGGGGGGGGGGGAGTAATAGGACCTGCGGACCCCCCCCCCCCCCCCCCGTTGGCCAAGAGCCAAAAAGAAAGAGAAGGTGCATTTCAGGAAAAGGTCAGTATATCAAATATTTCAGCTCGCGCTTCGCGGTCACATTATTATTATTTTTTTTCATTTCGTTTATTCCATTTCCAACGATTACAGGATAATGTTTTGAAAATCCTGGTTACGGGCCTGGTGACTCAAATCGTTTTTCCCAGTCATATGTTTGTTCTCTACAGCGATGTCCACTGTTGTTAGCAAAATAATTTTTTCCCGTTTCTTTTGTTATTTTACTCAAGAGCTCATCATTAGGATCCATGCAAGTTTCGAAGCTTAATCTCTATTTGATATTGTTGGTGATTTAAATAGTTTTCTGACAACATAAAAAGATTTGGGCACAAGGCTGGGTGGCACCCTGCACATTTTCTTTTTAGCTAGCTTTAAATTGCCGTTGCAGTTTGCTAGATGTATTGCTTTTATTTACATTCTATAAGCAGAAGTTTGATAAAGAGTGAGTATAGGAGATACAGATCTGTTACAAAGGTAATTATAGATAACCTGCATCACTTTTCTTTTTTACTTTTAATCTTTTGTTCAAATTTGCTTTCACCGACTCCCGTACCATGCCTATAGTCGTAGAATGAATTATAAAAAATTACAATCAGATTATCAGATGATTTTATGCACGTTTATCGAGAAATGTGGTAGCTGAAGTCCCTATCCCCGGTTCCGCGGCCCCTGGAATTGCCTAAAAGTTTTCACTTCGACAGCATTCCAGTTCATTCCAAATATAGTATGTGCAGGGTTCCAAGCCTATCCACAAAATAGTTTTAAATTCAATTGTTGAATATACATTATTTTTATTATACATAATTACTCTGATCATACTGATCATTATTTCTCCCTTCAGACTGGGAAATAAATCAACCGAATGGCGGACCAGATGAGAATTGCGTAATGACGCAATCTTCTATATTCATGCTGGAGGATGCAATGTGCCTTTTATACAGGTCCACGGTTTGTCAGTTAGTACTTAACCCATCGTACGGTACCAGTCAATAAAAAGTGGTGGAAAGTGGGGATAAGATGGACCCCTTAACTTCCCAGCCGCGCCATTCTTACCCTAGAGTCATGAGGAAGTTGTTCATCGAGGTATATGTTGTGACCACATATTGATTAAAATTCATTATTATCTGGGGGAAAAAATCCAATATTGTATTGTCTCACAACTTGTAGGCGGGGCCGTTTTACCCAAGGCTGGTTGTAAGACGGGTCATATAATACGACATACTCGCATGTTAAGACTTTGCAAGATGTGATCAGTAATGCCCTCATAATCCGTCATGATCGAATAAAACAATTTGTCTAAATTGGTCTTCAGCCCCACTTTTTTTCCAAAACGTTTACAAAAATGTAATGATTTCTATTGTTTGTGATTTTTTTGTTGCATTGTCAGTCCCCTCCCAATTTCAAAACCGTACTGCGGTTGATCTTTTACCATTTTTGTATATAGGTCGTACACAATATTCATGAATATATTTGATACATTTTTCAATTCCTTTCAAGGGCTTAAAAGCTCTCAGAAATTGGTTTGCACAAGAATGCTGATTTTCCTGATCTTTCATGCTGTTTGTACATTCAAATTACTTTGCCTTTATTCCATGAAGCTGCAATTAATAACTAAGGACATAAGATGAAGGAAATCAGTGTTGATAAACATTAATTTGAAACATCTCCAACATTCTCTTTATTAAGCTGTAAACCTTTTCCCTGGACGAAAAATCATTATTTGGGCAGCCACCCCCTGCCCTCCCCTATTTTGCACCGCCCTTGATTACTGTTCAGGCCATCTTATTCCACTTCTGCATGTATGTTCCACTGAAATTTCATGCGAGAGGGCAAAAGGTTTGACATAATTCTACCCTATTTCCTTCGTGCAAAGTCCCTGGTATAAATGGAAAAGAATACAACTGGGTGGAATCAGGCGTCTTGCAAGGATCTACATTGGGTCCGTTGATATTCGGTCTTTTAATCAATGCCATGTGCAACGTAAAAATTTACATCTCATTTTCTAAACTGCATCTTTAAGCTGGTGATGCAGCCATTTTGATCATAAAAAACAAAGCATGAAGTAAAGAAAAGTGGTTAAAGGCGTAATTGGTTAATTAAATTTCACGGATGAGCATGGGTCCGTCAGAACTCGGAATTACGTCGTGTCGTAATTCGGATTAACACAAACCGGTGGCGTAATGAGTCAAACATTGGCGCACGAGCAATTTTTGTAAAATTCTTTTCATAAACAGGTGAACTCCGCTGGCAATCTCGGCTATATACATTACGCGATTCAATATATAACAACAGTGCTGACTTGGAAAACTATTATTCACAAAAACATCGTTCATAATTATCAAAAGAAATACTATGTACATCGACCCTAAATGACAATTGACCCTGATCATGTGACCTAAGACCGATACTTGATTACCCATATGTCCATATACTTTCAAAGTTATGATGGCATTTCAAAACTTTAACCTTGGTTAAGATTTCATTGTTGAAGACGCCGCCGCCGTCGGAAAAGCCTATAATATACAGTCTCTCTTTGCTATGCAGGCGAGGCCAATTTTTTTTTATTTGTTGATCGATTTTAAAATAATAAAAAAAAAATAATATCATATTTCATCCCTTCCCTTCCCTTAACTTTCCCTTTCTCTTTCTTTTCTTGGTCGGGGGGAGGGTTCATGCATGGCCCCCAAGCCCCCATCTCTACGCCAGTGCAGGATCTAAATCAGGGATTTTCAAATGGTGGCGCGCGCGCCACTTGTGGCGCACCGAGCATTGCAGACAGATTGCAGAGTGGCGCGTGAGAGCCGGTATAAAAAATAAATAAAATATATGGAAAAATTGGGGGTGCAAAAATGTATCTACCAGTAGGCCTAACCTAGAATTGGGGATTTGATGATCATTTTTTGTTCCAAAGAGAAAACAAATAATCCTTACTTGACACTTAAATGCTAATTGATTTCCTAAGATTTTGTATAATTTAGCACTCGATAACCCCTATTATGGAGGATCGATATGGTGTTTTTATTTATATTTATTCTATTCTGTACAAAGTTTCTGTGCCACACAAGTGATTTGAAAGCCCCGTTCATAGGATTGCTATTTCTACGGCGAGTAATTTTGCATTTCCAGAGTATATGTTTTGGTTTTAAACATCAAATAATATGATATTCAAAGAAAATCCTGTTCATAGATAATGAATTTGAGACATATTAACAAGCACTGAAACTTTGTTTCCGAAGCCGATTAAATTCCAAAGTTGGTAAAGTGAAATATGCTCCGCGGATTGTCTCTACCGTGATTGCCTACATTCTTGCTTAACATGAAATGAATGAATGATACTGCACGTGAGTTGGAGAGAGAGAGGGGCAGTATGGGGCGTTAGTGCAGTGCAACGCCTGATTTTTTCAGCCCTTGCAAAATTAGGAAATGTATGGCGTACAGATGGGGGTGGGGCTTGGGGGCTCCCCAAATGTTTCACGGCCAAGAAAAAAAAAAGAGAAAAAGAAAGAAAAGGAAAGGGTAAGAATGGAACATTGATTGATTTTCTTAATATTATGTCAAAATCTATCCATAATATAAATTTTGGTATTGAAAAGTTCAACATTTTTGATTGCTCGCATATTTTAAGAAATTTAGCTCCAGCCGCCATGGCCCCCTCAATTTTTTACTCATTACGCTACTTGCTTCAGCCACTAGATCTGGTGCAGAACAGTCTGAACTCGTGGTATCACTCACTGTAAAAAGTATTTGTATTTTTACAACAAATGCTGTCAGCAAAGTTTCCATAATTGTGTGCAAAATTACAGAAGTGTTGTATATTTTTCCTAGAAATATTCAAGTGAGAGAAACAAAATATACATTGGTCAGGACTAACACATTTTATCTGTTTTAACTAAATATATAGGCCTACTCTATAAAAACTCTGATTTTATTATGTTTCTCTTTCTAATTCATGGAAAATTAACATCAATACTGTAAAAAGAAAATACGCACATTTTATGGCGACTCTGCTGACATCAATTTGCTGTAAAAATACAGATTTTTCTACAATGCTGGTAGGCCTATGTTGTGAAAACAGGGTTGGGCGGTAAATACCGGTAGCGGTAATTACCGGTGGTAAATACCGGTAAATATCGTCCGGTAAATAAGATGGGCGTCCGGTAAATATGTAAAAAACGGGAAATATGATTTATAATTCTTTTTTTTTATGATTTTAGTTTTTTTTTTACCTCAACAAAATGAAAATAGTGTTCTGAAATAATTAGAATCACAAAACTCATAGTAGAAACACACAAACAGATAAAATCCATACTGCATACATGTACATACCCAAACACACATACATGTAGGATCTAAGTCCACACATACGTACACAAACTCAAATTATGTTCCTAGAAATTGAAAAATCATATTAAAACATAAACAAATATTTCTCCCGGGGTTTAACTTTTTACATGCCATTGTATCTCATTACAATATGATTTTGTTTTTAAGTGTGAATAAAGCTCAGTATTCTACTGTATGTAAGGAGTTTTAGTGTGTACATGTATCAGTGTGTACTAGTGGTTGCTGGTTTTTTAATTTAGATATTGCTTACAGAAAAAGATCCTTTTGTAGCCTAAATAATTACACAACTCGGATTATGCCATTTTTAATGTTGCAATTCTTTTAATATAACTTTTAAAAGAAGTTTAACAAACAAAGCAAACACAAAAATTAAAAAGCATAACTTATACAAATGTACACAAAAGTGGAAAGAGGTATCAAAAGTTGTTTCCTTTAAGAAATACAAGGCAAAAGCGATTTTGTGTCTCGCCCACTTATGAAAATAACCAGAAATATTGTGATTTGCGATGGCACACAACAGAATTGTATCGAAACTTCATTTTGAAATGACTGGGATGGAATAACACTTGAAATAAGAGCCTTGCACGTAAACTTTTATGTTGACCTGAAAATGACCTTTGACCTTACCATGTGACCTCTGACTGTAGCATAACATGCAGGTCCCCCAAGTTCATCTACCATCCAAGTTTGGTTGAAAAGAGACTTACAGTTGCAGAGTTAGGTGTCATAAGAGTCTTGCATGTAAACTTTAATGTTGACCTGAAAATGACCTTTGACCTTACCATGTGACATCCTACTGCAGCATAACATGCAGGTCCCCCAAGTCCATCTACCATCCAAGTTTGGTTGAAAAGTGACTTACGGTTGCGGAGTTAGGTGTCGTAAGAGAGTCTTGCGTGTAAACTTTAACATTGACCTGAAAATGACCTTTGACCTTACCATGTGACCTCTGACTGCAGCATAACATGCAGGTCCCCCAAGTTCATCTACCATCCAAGTTTGGTTGAAAAGCGAGTTACGGTTGCGGAGTTAGGTGTCATAAGAGAGTCTTGCATGTAAACTTTAACGTTGACCTGAAAATGACCTTTAACCTTACCATGTGACCTCTGACTGCAGCATAACATGCAGGTCCCCCAAGTCCATCTACCATCCAAGTTTGGTTGAAAAGCGAGTTACGGTTGTGGAGTTATGTGTCATTAGGTTGGCGAGACAATAAAATGAATACAATAACAACATAATTGACATACTTTAGCTACTGAACGTTTCATGGGAAATGTAAAATAAATAACTTGTACAGTTTGTCATATTCATATTGATTGAAAGCTATTGTAAACAAATCAATTTTGGAGCATGCTACATTGTTTCCCTTTACAATAGCTTCTCTTTTTAATCAGTGAGATCAACAAAATTTCAAAAGAACGTCTGATGCACATTGAGACAAGGATATCCCCGATATACATGTATGACGAAGAAGGATATAGCACTGATTTTGTTCATTAAATGCTAATACAAGTTTATGCTCATTAATACATGTACTGTACATGTAGGTATTCATGAATATGGTAATTATTGACTGACTTAATGAAGAACATCATATCTAAATTAGATGTATATTTGGGATCTGTTTAGTATTTTATTGTATTTTTTCCAGCATTTCATGATAACAGACATAGATAACACCCAAACACAAAAATAAACACACACACAAACAAACAAACACACACACACACTCACACAAATGGTACACACCAGAGCAACCATACTCACCACCTTTGCTTTTATGTTCAAAATTTGACAATCCCTATAGAAAAGTGAGTGGAAAATAATATTTCCCGGTATTTCCCGGTGAAAAGTGGTAAATACCGGAAAAAAGCGGTAAATACCGGTAAATACCGCTTATTTCCCGGCGTCCAGGAAATAAGCCTCCGAAGCGGGAAATATGCCAACCCTGTGTGAAAACGTAGCTAATCATTTTTCTTTTAATTAATTGTGTAGATTGTTGGTATTTGTATTTCTTCTATTGATATTAATTAGAGCCCATATTCCAAAGCTTCGGGGGCTCTGCCCCCTCGACCCCCACCATGGCCCTGGACACCCCCCGCAATATTTCGCTTGTTCGCGTAATGGATAGTGGAGCATTATAGATTCTCAACAAGAAATGTGGAGCTTCAAAAAAAGTAACTGAGAATGGCTGATCTAAATAATTACGTCGCATCCTAATTCAAATAGACATACTACCTTAGAAATTACGTCGCGTAGTGAATTATTCCAATAACGTAATACAGAATTACTGCCCAAATATTTAACGTCTCTAGATAATTGGCTGCATCAAATAATAAAGGTTGTGTAGTAATTCAGATTAGAACACTGTTATAATAATTACGTCGTGAAGTTATTCGAAGCAAGACACGTCATGATTATTTAGGTCGTGTGGCAATTCGCATTAGGACACAATTTAATTCCATGTATTTCATAATTCTTCTTCGTCGTCTTGTTTTGTACATGTAAATCATATAACACATTTTTTTTTAGATCAGGAATTTTTTCTTCTCGTTCTTGCATTTATACTTATACCTACAAATCTGTCTTTTAACGTATTCTTTGATGAATCCACACTCAACAAGCCCTGCTTTTTAGTGGATCCCTCCATTCGCTCAACATTTATTTAAATATAAAAGATGAATAAAATAAGTTATATGCAAAATGCTTTATCATGAATATCCTACAGCTATTATTATCATGATTATCTTGTTTATTGTAAATATCATTATTAATATGATCATCATATTGTTTAGTGTCTATTGTAAATATTTATTTATCAATGTCATAATGTCATACTGTATATATTTGCATATTCATTTATATCTTTGTGATGATTTCTTTTACTGTTAAATTGACTTAAGTTGAAATGAAAATAAGCCAACTGAACTGAAAAACGGAAAAAGATAAATCTGTAATATTTCTTTTTATCAATATCATCGATCAGCTTCAAACATCACAGCGCTCTTCAGTTTGTGATTGAAGGTCGCCATCTACTGACTACTTCACAATAGCGCCACTGAAGAGCGTCATGATCGTCATCATTCATGTAATATTTATTTCCAGTTTTGTAATCGAATATATTTTAAGCACAAGTCCAAATTAAATTCATTTCCAACTCCTAACAAATTGACAAAAAAACCTGTGTATTGTAATTCATGTTTCACGTCCAAATATTCGTTTCATATATCATCATCCTCTTTTCCATTTATGGTCGAAAAGATTTAAAGGAGGGGGAAGTGCACTGCAAAAAACGCCAGTGTTAATTTAACACCAGCCTGGTATCTTTATTGGAAAATACCAGAGAGATGTGGAAACAACATCGATTTGGTGTTAGGCTAACACCAGATAGGTATTTAAGCAACACCCCTATTAGTGCTAAAACAATATCTGTTTGATTCTAAACTGGTGTTGTTTCAACACCTCTCGGGTGTTTTCCGATGTAGATACAAGGCTGGTGTTAAATTAACACCGGCGTTTTTGCAGTGTGCCAAACAGAGAACCATATAATGAGGGATGGAGTGAGAGTGAGGGAAGAATGGAGAGAGGAGGTGAGATATAGAAATGAAGAGAACTAGAGAAAAAAGAAGAGAGGTCATTAAAGAAAATTGTTATTTTTTCATCTTTTAATATATTATTAGGCCTATTTGTGAAAGATTTGTTCTTTCTCACATGTTTTCTTTCGTTCCTTTTCCCGCTTCCTTTACGTTTTCCATTTTTTATGTGTTTTTTCTCCATAATTATTTTCCCTTTTCCTCTTTTCAAACTTTCCTTCCGCTTTCCCTTTCTTTCTCCCTCCATTTTCTCTTTTTCCCCGTTTTTTTATTTTCCCGGCGAAATCCGCCGGGGGGAGGGGGTAGACTGCCCCCCCCCCCGCCTGTTACGCCACTGCCGGTTTCCTGATGGTCAGGTTGGAAAATGCAGAAAAAGTTCAAATATACTTATTTCTTTGCACCAACAGATTCAGATGCTTATTCAATAGAACAGGTATTGACAAGTATAAAGTATAAATAATCAAGAACAGATAATAAGGAACAATGTACGGCGGGATTGATGATGATGATCCACAACATTAATATTGCGCCATAATTATGTTAAAAACATATTTTATAGGCGCAGGCTCATCCAATTAAGCTAATTACAAATCTGCTGAAATTTGAGAGACGATTTAAAGAGATTATAAAATGAATTACACAGGATTATAAAATGAAATGTGCATTTTGTAAAAGGTTAAGAGAGAAATATGAATAAATAAATAAAGAGAGAGAGAAGGGGGAAGGGGTCAGGCGGGGAATGTACCTTTGACTTTGTAAAAGGAAAATGAAACCTTTGGAACAAGATAGCTTGTGTGAAAGCAGAAAAATCAAAGAAACAGATCAACGAAATTTTGAGAACAATTGAATAAATGATAAGAAAGTTATGAGCATATGAAATTTAGATCATTATTGTAATGTAGATCCTGCCATTGGCAATGTGGCAAAGATGTGTGATATCACATGTGAACAACTTTCCCATTACTTTCGTATAATAACTGCCTCTTTATCACATCTATCAGTAGATCATGACTGTATTCTTTCTATAGGAGGGCATGTAATACAGATTTTCAAAGAATATATTATGGATAAAGAGTTTGTATCACCATGAGGGAGGATCCCCATAGCAGTAGTGATCGCAATATTCAAATGCTCATAATTTGTCTCATTATTTGTCTGATTTTTCTCAAACTTTATTTGATCTTATTCTTTGATTTTTTTTCTTTCCACACAAGCCTACTTAATTGTTCCAGAGCTTTCATTCCTCCCCTTCAATTAAGTAAACACGTCAGTACAGGCGTTACAGCGTTCAAATTCATGCCTCACAATGAACATGATGAAAGGAAATCAACGTGGCATTAGCACTTGTTTACGAAGCTTAACAGGTTTGTACTCTTTTTTTTTATAAGCCTTTGTGTATGCCTATACTGTCTATACAAGGATGGCAGTACTGGCAAGGAGTTGCGAGGAGATGAACTTGTCTTGGTGTGCAGAGATTTAGCAGATAATCTTGCTCAAACGACAGCATTGCTGGCTGTCTGAGTGAATTTCTTCATATATGTAATTTGCAAGTTCAGTCCCTACATTACAATCGGTGAGTGATTAGATCTACTATGATATAGTTCTACTTACAGACCAAGACACGTGACTGGTATGTATGAATTCATTGATGTATACATTTGTAAAAAACATATATATATATATATATATATATACATATATAATAATAATAAAACCCTAACGATAGTTTAACGATGAACATGGGGAAAGTGCTCAATGAAGGTAGCAATGATAAATTAATTTAGAATTCTTTACTACTGCCCCCAGCCCCTGATGCTGCTGCGAACGGCAACGATTCTTCATAATTATACAGAATCGCAACTGATCAGGAAATAGACACTTTTTAATAGACTTATGCTATCATAACCATGTGAGCAGCTCCCCCATATTTATATTATGTAATCGTTGTATAAATTCTATATTCTTTTTAATAGATTGTGATTATAATTGTGTTTTTCATTTTGAATGTGGTTCAACAATTGTATACGTTACATGTTACAAAAAAACTAATATTTCTAGATGTACTCACCCACACCAATGATCCAAAATAGGAACTTGTGTTCAAAATGTAAAAAAGGCTCGATGAAAGTTTTGGAGCAATTTCCAAAAATCATAACTGAGCGAAGTAGACGGTGAGGGCGTACGACGCATCGCGACTAGAGCTCTAGTTGTCTTTACAGATATTAATCACTGCCAAAGCAAAGTCCAAAGTTATTGCACAATCCCAACAATGAAATAAAACTTGTCGCGTTAGCCTGTCTTTAAAAAATAAGATTTTCTATGGCACACAGTAAGCAAATAGATTAATCCACAGGTGTGTCCACAGATGCTAATCCAAGGGATAAAACATCCAAAGTATAATTGTCTCCAAATATAAAAATCCAAGTTCCATGAGTGGTTATTAAACAACGAGGTTGAGCGACTTTCTCCTGTAAGGCTAAAGTGATTCTACGAAAAATCTTCCCGACCAAACCACGCCTTGAAATAAAATGATTGGTTAAACGAAAGCTGCCATTCGTCAGTAGTTAGTAAACAAAAGCCTGATCATGCGAATTGGTTGTTCAGAAAATCGATAAGGCGTGAAAGGTTTTGAATGCGCGTAAATGCAAAGTACCACAAACAGATGTCTATACGCTTAAAGATATGCGAAAGATGGATGTACTTATGAGGCGCCGAATGTACCAATATTATATAGAACAATTATTTGTTATATAATCATTATTTATTAAATAATAACTATTATTTATATATAATTTACATTTTATTTGTAAATAACTACTATTATATAAAATATCATTTCTAATTATTTATATATAATTCCAAGTAATACCTCATTATTTGTAAATAATAATAGTTCGACATTCCATTATTTATAAATAATGATTATTTGTTTTTCATTATTTATAAATAATGATTATTTGTTTTTCATTATTTATAAATAATGATTATTTGTTTTTCATTATTTACAAAGAATGATTATTTGTTTTTCGTTATTTATAAATAATGATTATTTGTTTTTCATTATTTATAAATAATGATTATTTGTTTTTCATTATTTACAAATAATGATTATTTGTTTTTCATTATTTATAAATAATGATTATTTGTTTTTCATTATTTATAAATAATGATTATTTGTTTTTCATTATTTATAAATAATGATTATTTGTTTTTCATTATTTATAAATAATGATTATTTGTTTTTCATTATTTATAAATAATGATTATTTGTTTTTCATTATTTACAAATAATGATTATTTGTTTTTCATTATTTATAAATAATGATTATTTGTTTTTCATTATTTATAAATAATTTGTTGAGTTTTCCATTATTTATAAATAATGATTATTTGTTAAATAATGAAAACGTCTACTTCATTATTTATAAATAATTTTTTTCGAGTGCACCATTATTCTCATTATTTATAAATAATCATTATTTAATGTTCGAGTTTTCCATTATTTATAAATAAAGATTATTTGTTAAATAATGAAATATCTACTTCATTATTTATAAATAATAATTTTGTTTCAATATCCCATTATTTATAAATAATCATTATTTATAAACAATTTTTACAGTTTGCCATTATATACAAATAATCATTATTTATATACAAATAACCATTATTTATTAAATAATGCCATTATTTATTAAATAATGCCATTATTTATTAAATAATGCCATTATTTATTAAATAATGGAAAACTCGCTATAACATGCAAATGTGGGACCGCCCATGATATGAATATTCATGATGCGATTTCCTTTTTCGTGATTTTTCTTCACAAATTTTTGTCCATTTCCTCTTCATAATGACATTTCTTGAAGCAATTTTCTAGGGATATGGTCTGATTGTAATATTCTTCATTTTCTATATAACTTCGTCTTCGTAGAAATATCAAAAAGTGTAATTTTATACGATTTTTCCTACAGTTCACAATCCCCATAGGCGCGCGTGTATCGTAGGGACAACCGGTGAATCGACGGAGTGCTATTCATCGAAATACTACGTTGGTTGGTCCCCGGAAGTGGCGGGCGGAATTTAGCCCGAATCCTCGATGGAAGTCGATCAAGTGCATATGAGCTGAGAGAGTGAAATATCAGTGTACTTGTACAGGCCCTTCTACTTTTTATAAATATTTCTTGTTGCTTTTTTTGTTAAGTTAATTTTTCCTGGTGTAGAGATAAGTTTCAGTTCTAATAACGCACTTCAAATACATTTTGGAGTGTCTGTTTGAGGCGTTTGGGGTGATTTCACCCTGGCCCCAAAATGCTCGCAACGACAATACGGGGGCATGCTGATGACCCCTAAATTTTTAAAAACTTATTTTTCTATTGAAAATTATCACAAAATTCACCAAAAGTGTGCACGAAAGCCTTCGTATTTCACTTTTAAAACTCCAAAAAGTGCCCAAATGACAAGCTTGGTCGCTTCGCTGTGTCGCTTTCAACTTGAGAACGTTTACGCGTCTGCTTCCCCCCCCCCCTCCTCCGAAAGAAATTCTGTATACGGCCATGCTCTAAAGAGCCTGGCACATTGATTTATGTATACTCTCATTTTCATTATCAACATGGCCTTACGCAGAATTTTTTCCAGGGGGGCCGGGGCCGGAGCATGACGCGCGTAAACTTTCTAAAAAAAATCTTGAAAGCGAGACAGCCACGGGACCAAGCCCAAATGACAAGCTTGGTCGCTTCGCTGTCTCGCTTTCAACTTGAGAACGTTTACGCGTGTCTGCCCCCACCCTCCGAAAGAAATTCTGTGAACGGCCATGCTCAAAAGAGCATATGGCACATTGATTTATATGTACTTTTCATTTTCATTATTTTTATCACATTATCATCATGGCCTTACACAGAATTTTTACCGGGGGGGGGGGGGAGCAGCTAGGACGCGCGTAAAGTTTCTCAAAAAATTCTTGAAAGCGAGACAGCCACGGGACCAAGCCCAAATGACAAGCTTGGTCGCTTCGCTGTCTCGCTTTCAACTTGAGAACGTTTACGCGCGTCTGCCCCCACCCCCCGAAAGAAATTCTGGTCGCGTCGCTGTCTCGCTTTCAAGATTTTTTTGAGAAAGTTTACGCGCGTCATGCTCCGGCCCCGGCCCCCCTGGAAAAAATTCTGCGTAAGGCCATGATGATAATGAGATAAAAATAATGAAAATGAAGTATACATAAATCAATGTGCCAGGCTCTTTAGAGCATGGCCGTATACAGAATTTCTTTCGGAGGAGGGGGGGGGGGGGAAGCAGACGCGTAAACGTTCTCAAGTTGAAAGCGACACAGCGAAGCGACCAAGCTTGTCATTTGGGCACTTTTTTTAGTTTTAAAAGTGAAATACGAAGGCTTTCGTGCACACTTTTGGTGAATTTTGTGATAATTTTCAATAGAAAAATAAGTTTTTAAAAATTTAGGGGTCATCATGTCCCCGTATTGTCGTTGCGAGCATTTTGGGGCCAGGGTGAAAACGCCTCAAACAGACACTCCAAAATGTATTTGAAGTGCGTTATTAGAACTGAAACTTATCTCTACACCAGGAAAAATTAACTTAACAAAAAAAGCAACAAGAAATATTTATAAAAAGTAGAAGGGCCTGTACAAGTACACTGATATTTCACTCTCTCAGCTCATATGCACTTGATCGACTTCCATCGAGGATTCGGGCTAAATTCCGCCCGCCACTTCCGGGGACCAACCAACGTAGTATTTCGATGAAGAGCACTCCGTCGATTCACCGGTTGTCCCTACGATACACGCGCGCCTATGGGGATTGTGAACTGTAGGAAAAATCGTATAAAATTACACTTTTTGATATTTCTACGAAGACGAAGTTATATAGAAAATGAAGAATATTACAATCAGACCATATCCCTAGAAAATTGCTTCAAGAAATGTCATTATGAAGAGGAAATGGACAAAAATTTGTGAAGAAAAATCACGAAAAAGGAAATCGCATCATGAATATTCATATCATGGGCGGTCCCACATTTGCATGTTATAGCGAGTTTTCCATTATTTAATAAATAATGGCATTATTTAATAAATAATGGCATTATTTAATAAATAATGGCATTATTTAATAAATAATGGTTATTTGTATATAAATAATGATTATTTGTATATAATGGCAAACTGTAAAAATTGTTTATAAATAATGATTATTTATAAATAATGGGATATTGAAACAAAATTATTATTTATAAATAATGAAGTAGATATTTCATTATTTAACAAATAATCTTTATTTATAAATAATGGAAAACTCGAACATTAAATAATGATTATTTATAAATAATGAGAATAATGGTGCACTCGAAAAAATTATTTATAAATACTGAAGTAGACGTTTTCATTATTTAACAAATAATCATTATTTATAAATAATGGAAAACTCAACAAATTATTTATAAATAATGAAAAACAAATAATCATTATTTATAAATAATGAAAAACAAATAATCATTATTTGTAAATAATGAAAAACAAATAATCATTATTTATAAATAATGAAAAACAAATAATCATTATTTATAAATAATGAAAAACAAATAATCATTATTTATAAATAATGAAAAACAAATAATCATTATTTATAAATAATGAAAAACAAATAATCATTATTTATAAATAATGAAAAACAAATAATCATTATTTGTAAATAATGAAAAACAAATAATCATTATTTATAAATAATGAAAAACAAATAATCATTATTTATAAATAACGAAAAACAAATAATCATTCTTTGTAAATAATGAAAAACAAATAATCATTATTTATAAATAATGAAAAACAAATAATCATTATTTATAAATAATGAAAAACAAATAATCATTATTTATAAATAATGGAATGTCGAACTATTATTATTTACAAATAATGAGGTATTACTTGGAATTATATATAAATAATTAGAAATGATATTTTATATAATAGTAGTTATTTACAAATAAAATGTAAATTATATATAAATAATAGTTATTATTTAATAAATAATGATTATATAACAAATAATTGTTCTATATAATATTGGTACATTCGGCGTCTCATATGTACTTTACAAAAATGTAGTTCTGCCTGATACAAAAATATGTGAAGTAGCTCTACAACGGGTATAAAATGATGTGTCTGGTGATTATCCGCCGCACAAATGCATCTCATGGCTTGTGGAGCAGTCGCTCGTCTGTGACGTCATAAAAGAAATTCATAACTCTGTAGACAGGTAGAAGCCTTATTTCTTTGACGCATAATTTACATGACAACTTCATTTTTTAAATTCTAGTTTGACTGCTTTTATTAAAGCCATCTTATCGTGAGGACAAACTTCCCCGTTTACTAGATGAAAGTGTCTGCTGATTGCATAAGTATTTCAGCCATCTTTATTCCTAGTTGCATTTGACAAGAATAATGTCAATATGGTCAGTTGTTGAAATTTAACTTGCACCCGGTCGCTTTATTTATTTTTCTTTTTCTGTATGCCTTCCAACATTCATGTTTAAAAACTCCTGCGACATTTGCTCCAGTTTCAATATCTCCGACCGCTCAGGGTTGGAGTTAGGATTGTTAAAGGCTTCAGAATAACGAAAAGAACAAAATTTTCAAACCAAACTTCACAATATTTTTTTTAACAAAAATCATCAAAGGAATATGCTTCAGGACCAACCGACAACACAGTAGTCTATTACGACTCACCTGTCATGTGACTGCCTTCCTAGGGGTACCTTCCCAACTTCCTTTGACCCCCCCCCCCCCCCCTCCCCCCAGGGCCCGTTACAGAGAGATTTGCGTTTAATCCCAACTCTAAAACGTGAAGTGCAAGTCCTTATAATATTCGTGTTTCATTGGTTGAAAATTGAGATGCAATTGTTTTTTGGGGGAGTTCCGTTTGATCGCCACTCTTTCTGAAACGGACCCCTGACTTCCTCAAAATACATTGAGAGTACCGGCGCCATCTTAATTCACGACTGTAAAGGCGACCGCACACCTTACGATTGGTCTACGACCCGATTTCAGAATAAAATGTAGTAGAATTTGATGCTAGCTGACATTGAGACTTGGCATATCTTACTGTGTAATGTTTTAAGTCATCGTACGAATACCTATGTTCAAATCTGTGACAATGCTATCATCCTTCTTAGAATAATGGCGAATTCAATATCTAGTCGTAATGACGTCATAGCAGTCGTACGATTGGCTACGATATGAAACTAATTTGGCCTTTACTCCAAAATAAAAGTCTTGCAATCTTTCATAATGGGTATATTAGTATTATTTCAATTAATTTTAACTTCAATTAGAATGATATGTTTCATTCACATTTTCAGAAAATGAGCAAAATGCGATCTGTTCCAAAATCGGATCGCGAGCAGTTGTAAGGTGTGCGGTGGCCTTAACGCGTTACAGTCGCACACACGAAGCGGACCCTCTGTATGGGCTTCGTTTCACAAATAATTGTTATACAGTAACAAATGCACAATTTCTATATCAAATATACTACGAGCCAATGCGATTGAAGAATTTTAGTAGCTTTTCCCTGTTCTTGCAAATTTGTTATTACAACAAGTTTTATGAATAGGGCCACTGAAGTCAGTATAGTCGATGTGTCTTGAATTATGATGTCATTTGTAGCCAATGGCGTACAGATGGGGGCTTAGGGTCCATGGAATCCCAAAATTTATCATGACGGAGAAAAAAATAGAAGAAAGGGAAAAAATAGGAAAGAAAGAATGGTCAAATAATTTCATTTTCTGAATATTATATCAAATTCTATCACAAAACTTAATTTTGTAATAAAAAAGTGAATTTTCTTATTTGCTCCCTTCGCTCGCTCTAAACTTTTTTTATTAAAAAAAAAAAAAATTTGCGCTATGTCTGGCCCCCTCAAACGTTTTGACTCTTTACTCCAATGTTTATTAAACGAGAATATTGTTTCTGGTTTCCAAAGTGATTCAGATAGTGTTGATTTTTCTTACACTAAATAACAAACGAAGCTTCAGCAATCGATTTTTTTTATTCCAAATGCATTACCAAGATCTCCGACTGTCCATTAAGTCCCTCAGTGTTTGCTTTATATCGCGGATTATTCTGCATCCCGCATTAACTTCTTACTCAAAACAAGTTTCAATCCTGGGTTATAGGAAGTGGATGAACTTAATCCTTATCATATTTATTTTACGATCAATAAATTGAACATGTACATTATTATGCAGGAGGCGTGACTGTTCATACTAATTGTGCAAGTGTTCTAGATTCGGATTGACAAAGGGAAAATATGTTACATCAAATCACGCTTGAAATAAACTAAAATTTTATTTGCGAGTGAATAATCAGTATCGCTGCATTTGTGCTTGTTTTTGGTGGAGTAATTTGATATTCTAGATATTCTAACCGAATGTTCCACTGCAACAAGTGGCTCTGTAACTGGTATTGCTGATGCTGGATGAGCACGATAGCTTCATTATCTTTTCTGTCGATATATATTTCCCAACAATGACTATCAAATATCATTTAAGTTGTGGTTTCACAGTAAGTTTTAATTGAAAACGGATTCCCGGATCCTGAAAACTGACGCCCTGTTAAGAGCGAAAACTCTACACAATGACCGTACGCCGCTATTTTTTTCCTGTGGGGGCAATTTAAAAAAAAATCAACAGTGAGGAAGCGAATTGACCAAGCTCCTCGTGGGAGTACTTTTGCACTTTCTAAAGTGAAATTGACAGATTTTGTGAATACTTTTGGTGAATTAAAAAAAAAAATCAGTAAAAAATAAGCTTTCAAATATTCTGGGGGGGGGGGGGGTAAGTGCCCCTATGCTACATATAGCCATGACTGATCATTCAAGTCAAGAGATATATGATACACGAGACATCGCAGCTGACCAGGAAATATACACTGTACACGGAAGTATCATGCAGAAGTCATCAAACTATGCCCCAGTCATATCGGTGAACAGTGGCGTACCGTGGGTCACGGCATTGGGGGGGGGGGGCACCAGCAAAAAATTTGAGTTACCAATTGCTCAATTACCAGGTATGCTGACATAATATAGACATTTTAAGGACAGTGCCATTAAACGGATATGTATGTCACTGATCAAATAATGCGAGCGCGAAGCGCGAGCTGAAAATTTTAGTTATTCAGACTTAAAAATGGACATTATAAGCAAATTTTAGTAATCATGATACGTACCTGTCTCGCGAAACAAACAATGCGCTGAAATTTTTGTATTGACCCCAAACAGGGACATTTTAAGGACTATTTTTCAAGGAATCCATTAAAAGTATACATATCTCACCATAGTCATCTAATGCGAGTGCCAAGCGCTTGCTGATTTTGTTAGAATTAAATCTAAATACACGAAGCACTTTTTGTACTCATTGTAATCATGATTATAATACGCATCTCACAAATCAAATATTGCGAGCGCGAAGCGCGAGCTGAAAATTTAAGAAAATCAGACCTGAAGAGGGGCGCTCTAAGGCTTGTTTGTAGGAATTCACTAAGACCATACGTATTTCACCAACCGAATGATGCGAACTCAAAGCGTGAGCTGAACATTTTTGATATTCAGATTAGAAAAAGGGACATTTTAAGGACTGATTTTTGGAATTCATGAAGAGCAGACGTATATCACCAATAATGCGAACGTAAGCACGGACAAGAAATGTTTTATATTAAGACCTTAAATGGGGCAATCACTTTTAGTAGTCATGAAAAAGAAGCATATGTCACTATACATAAAACAATAATAACTCGAAGTGCGAGGAAATATATTTGGTGAATATCGACTTGAAAACGGGAGGTTTTAGTACAACAGGATTATATATCTCGTTAAACAGACAATGCGAGCACCAGGAACAATGAAGACATAGGCCCTGAGCAAATTATGTTTCATAAAGTTATGGAAAATGTTTCTTATGTAATATAACATAACTATAATGATTATAATGAACAATAGTTTCTTCTTTCCCGCTACGTTTCTTCTCCTTTCTCCGTCTCTTTCTCCTTTTCCCCGTTTTTTTTTGGCCAGCCAATTGGTGGGGGGGGGGGGGGGGGCACGTGCCCCCCATGCCCCCCCCCCCCCCGTAGTTACGCCACTGTCGGTGAAAGCAATGCCAAACCGACAAAAGATACTGCAGCGTTATTACCAGTGCCAGACTATCGATCGGTTTGGAGTAGCTTCGTTGGTGGAACTGACATCTTAGTTAGATTGGCATTCTTAACCATGTTAACCATAAACAAACTAATGAGTGAACGCGGCAACTTGTTGCGGTGAGACAATGATTACAATAATTTATGCAAGCCCTCGTCTCCCCGAAAATTAGAATTACACCCTCATATATATGGCCATGACGTACTTCACTGAGTTTCCCATAAGTTCTGGTGAGCAGGATTTCACTTCTGGGGAAGACGAACCGTCATTCATAAAAGAGACTTCTCCTTGACAGGACGTGGAAGGAGAATCGCGGGCAGGAGAGAGACAGAGAAAGAGAGAGGCAGGGGATTCTATGAAATGATTGAACTGTGCTTTTTATTCGAAGCCGGACGAATTAAAACACACATTTCCTCATTGAAAATTCGCCATCACTTTAAGAGTAAACATCAAATATACAATCAGTGTTATATTTGACTTTTAGTTTCGACTGACTGAATTCGACTGACTGAATCTTCGATGGTAGTACAAAGTCACTCAGGTGGCACTACGGAGTTAGTTTTATCATGAGTATATCAATGATTTTCACGACGCCTTCTGACATGGCATCCAACGCGACGTCGTTGGGCGGGCTCGAAGATGTCGAGAATGCTTCGATCCTGACATCAATGTCCGTCTCGCCGACGCCGTACGATCGTAATCGTGGTCTGACGGTCGACCATTCCCCGTCATCGGCTGTGGCAATCATCGAAGGCATCACGATGGTTATCATCTTTGTTGGGGCGCTTTTTGCCAATCTCATGGCGATCGTCACCATTCTGACTGATAAGGTGAGTTTTTTTAATCCTTTTTTTTAACATATCAATACTTGCAAATATCATTTTGTTAAAGGAGAATGAAACCCTGTGAGTTAGCTTGTGTGACTGAAAACAGAAAAAAAAATCAAAGAAGCAAATCAATGAGAGTTTGAACAAAATGACCAAATAATACGAAAATTATGAGCATTTGAATGTTGAGATCAGTGGCGTAATGAGCCAAAATCTTAGGGGGCTCGATATGGCGTATCGCGTAAAATTAAAAGGAAGTTAACAATTTCGGAATTTTTATAAAAATCCAAGTTTGTGATAGATTTTGATATGATATTCGGAAAAAATATATTTCACCCTTATCCCTTTCGTTTTTTTTTTTTTTGGGGGGGGGGCTTGCCCCCCCCCCCTCCATCTGCACGCCCATGGTTGAGATCACCAATGATGTGGACATCCTCTCTTTAGCAATGAGACCAAGTTAAGTGATGTCACACTTGTACAACTCATCCAATTACTTTTCTAGTATTTACTTAAATTGTCACCAGTTTATTAGAATGAGCAAAATATGTTCTGTGTTCAAAGGGGAGAGTAGGAGTTGCATCTATGTGACATCGCAAATCTTGGCTGTGTTGTCAATGAGAGAACCTCCATAGCATTAGTGATTTTGACTTTCAAAAGCTAATAATTTTCGTATTATTTGTCCAATTTAGTGTTATCAAACTTCCACTGATCTTATCCTTTTTATTATTTGTTTTCAAAGTTTTCAAACAAGCCAACTCGTTCCAAGGGTTTCATTCTCATATAGTATTTATTATTTTGAAGAATTATTGATATAGAATTGAAGATCCATATGCATAGTGGGCTTGACGGAGAGCTAGCATAAGGCACACATGTGTTACAAAATTCTAACAAAATTGATAATTGGAGAAAAAAAATGGAAGATTGGTTGCATTGATTTACTTTTCTCATTTTCATATTTACCACACTGGATCAAAAATAAAATATCAAACAACTTGAACTCCGTGATACATTTAAACTATAGGTTGTTTAACGGAGTGGTCCACTACGAACCCAAATCATGCATGGTGTCTTGTATAAAACCCAAACTTTTACTATGCTTGACTTGCAGGTTTTAAGGAAGAACTTTCACAATCTGCTTATTCTGAACCTGACCGTGGTTGACCTGGGCGTGACGATCACGAGCATGACTTTCTCTATCTGGTCCATCTATGACAACGGTTACCTTCTCGTGCACAGTGATATCCTATGCTCGGTAAGAATAAAACGCTTTTGTTGTTCTGTTGCATGTCGCCAAATGCAAATGGTAATTCTTTTATTTTTAAGTTTTAATTTACAGTGAGTGCCACAGTGTGGAACCCAATGTGAAATCACCTTTACACTGTGAAATTTGAGCATTTCAACAGTGTGAATCACATATTTACATAGTCGACAATCTGAGAACGCTAGAACAGTCACACTGTTGAGGTGTCCACAGTGTGAAAATATCTTTACACTGTTGAATTTGAATATTTAAACAGTGTGAGCAATATTTTTACATAGTTCACAGTGTGAAAATATATTCACACCTTCTAATTTGAGCATTTTAACAGTGTGAATAATATTATCACATAGTCCACTATGTGAATACACTGTGATCGTTCTGTGTGACACTGTGTTCTTTGATAGGAACTGAACGATTTGTGAAAATGGGTCAATGGATGATCATTACTTCGTAGCTCCAAAGGGCCGCTTGTTGTTTCCTGAAAACGAAATTTATTTCATTTTCTGCCTATCGAACAAATGAACTGAGTTTTACCTTCTGAACAACGACCGTTATATTATGAAAAATGTCGTAAATCCAATGAGCAAACCTTATTTCATTTTGGGACTATTCGACCTTCAAAATAACAAACCTTAGTTTATCGTCAGATTTACAGACGTTCGCAAGAACAAGAACAAACGCGATTTTCTCTTCAGATTAACAGACCTTCGAAAAATGTCCCTAATGTTCAGATTAAAGAACCAATTTTATGATTTTCGGGATAACGAACATCTTTCATGTTTCGGAATATGATATACACTTATAACTACAAGAAAACATTCCGCATTAAAGAGTAAAGGGAAAACACCTACATATTTTTTCCTTCAATCGACGATGACATTTTACGTGGAAGTTATCATGTGATTCTGATATCAGGTAACATATATGTTTAGATATGTAGTTCCGTATGTGCTAAATTCCTTTCAACCATTATCAGGTCTATCAAATTACAACAGAAAGGACATTCGTCATTTTTTTAATGATTATGCTCGAGCTGCTATGAAAACATTCATGGAATTAAGCCATTAGTCATTATACGGATAGTACCTTGACACAAGGAGTTGTATTGAATTACGGGATGCATGAGTTACCAAAGAGGCAGTTATTATGTACTGTACATGTAACATGATATAGTATAGGTACGGGTATCTCATCAAAATTATCATGACACAGATAACGTCAAAAAATCATAATGATTATGATGATGACAGTAATGATAAAATAATGTCATAAATGATGACGATAATTAAACACTCTTTGAAACACACTTCTGTTGAAATCAAATATTCAATCACGACGAAGCAACAACAACAAAAACGCCTTCCTTGGAATCTATATTACTTGGCGTATTTAATGGTGGCGATGCCACAAATTTAAAACTTTAAACATTTGTCACTCTGTTATTTGATTGATTTCTCCAGACTTTTATGTGACTCTAATTTTATTTTTCATCCTAATAACATGTAATTCGTCAGTTTTTCTTCTTTCTATAAAATTGAGGCCCTTCGTAGGGCCAAGGCACTAGACCAGACTACTACTTCCGGTCTGCAAATCTTTATGTAAAAAACTTTTTTGGAGTGTGGGGGCATATAACTTTTCTCATTGCTCTGCATCACATTCACTTATTATAAACGATTTTTGCTTGTTTCCATGGAAGCAGCAACACACTGCAGACAACAACGACCGTTATAAAAGGAAGGAGAGAGATGGAGAGAGAGAGAGAGAAAAAGAAAGATAGAAAAGCGAGGGAGGAGGGGTGAACGGGAGAGATTGAAGGAGACAGAAAATGGGCTTTATGGCGTAAGCAAATAAAATGACTAGTATTGACTTAACATCCACTGAAGAATATTCCAATAGTATTAAATCAGCGTGAAGTCTTAGGTACTCTCAGTATAATCCCAATAATAATATTTAAAGAAATCAATGAAAACCTACAAAAAGCGCTGCTTTCCCCTTCCTCCGGTTGCCATGACAATATGTTTAATTGTTTTCTTCTTATTTCAACGTGGCTCCTTTGAGAGTGGATTCTTGATTACCAATGCGGGTGGTACGGGGAGGGGGGTCCACAGAATAATCATCAAGATGTAGAAAGCATTGATCATCTTTATAAATGTGCGTTAGCGCAACGTGTTTGTTGGTGTGAGTGTGGTATATGGTATAATCAGATCTGTAATTATTATAGAAACTGGGGGGGGGGAGGAGTGTTACATTCAGCTCATTATATACGAGAGAACGAATTGAGACGGATTCAAAAAAATCCATTACATAACAGTGTATACTATTCTACGGTATAGATTTGGCATGAATTCAAACGGTATGTAATATTCTGCCGTAGATTTGGCATTAATTCAGCACACACAAAAATAATGGAATTTGATGAAAATTATGGTGTCGAGCAAAATATCAGAAAAAATAGACTGTCTATTTGATTCATGGGAGAGGGAATCTCCACACCAATCCCATTCAGTATATGGATAGAAGAGCATACCAGACACGGAAAGAAAAAATAAGATAAGATAATATAACAAAAGATAAGATATGATGAGGTGAGGTAAGATGAGATGAGATAAGATAATATGGTAAGGTACTATCTCAATGCATAAGGGCTAATCTGGTCCCTAACCACCCCCCCCCCCCCTCGAGTGAGACAATGGACCAGTCGTTTTGGAGTGGGATTTACATCTTTTGAGAGTGCATTATCGCTCGTTCTGGAGCGAACAGTGCATATTCTTTTTAGACATTTTCACTCCAAAAGGAGTTATAATGCACAAATTCATGTTTTACGTGTATTGTGTCACCTCGACGTATTTATATCATACTACATTTTATCATTTATGACAATTGGCAACTTCATTTATTTTTTTTTCAATTTTCAAAATTGCCAATCATTTCAATTCAGTTTCCCCCGCGGAATATGCGTTATTATATTTAGGAAGAATTGGGAACGTAGAGAGTGGTGTATATTCTTCCTAATATGATACCATGATAATATAACAAACATATCCCCTCCCCTTTCTAAGTGACTCTCGCGGTCTCGACGTGAATTGAGTACTTGCATGCAAAAGAACAAAGGACGAGATTATAAACCACATGTTAAATTGTCCTAGTTAAAGAGTTAATAAACAATTGTGGCATCCGTTACAAACCCAATGGTCATTACGCTGTCAAAATTTACTTTCGTCATCATTGTGTAAAAAAACATGAAAGAAATATGTCCATCTATTGTGGTAGCCCGAGGCCTATACGAAAGTTTAGAAATGCAAACAATAATTTCGGATGCCTGGATATTCACTAATGACAAATCAGATCCATGATAATTGAAAGGTTTGATTAATATGCTTCATAACCAAGCTTCATATAAATTTGTTTATATATTATAAACAAACCTTTGTTCATTTTCATAATTTATTACTAGTATCCATTTATGTATTTATATTTCATCATGGTAGCTTATTATACCTTGGGGCCATGAAAATAAATCACAAATAAAAAAAAGGGGGAAACACTGAAGAAGGGGGGGGGGGTGGAGGAATATATGCCACATAAAGAAGTTTTTTTACTGGCTGCTATGATTCAAGCATTTCTGTTTTTATAATAAACCTCTGCACTTTTTAAAACTTAATTACTATACTTTGTACTTACAATATTTTGCGTATGTCTAAACTTTGTTATATCCGATCTATTATAAAATTGTCACATTGTAATGTTTTTCATTATGCCATATTATGCCCATGTGTTGTATATTTACATGTATTTTGATTACACAGTCAATGCAGAAACTTCTGCAAAAAAAAAAGGGTTGAAGTAATGTATATACACACTATGCTAAAGAAACACATCAATGTACTAAATTATTATTTAAATATATAGGTATACGAAAAGATAACTTTCAACATTGCAAAAACTCCGGTGTTGATTTACCACCAGCCGGAATCTATATATGCCCACACCAGAGAAGTGTTAAACAACACCAGTTTGGTTTTGGTCTAACACCAGATAGGTGTTTATACAACACCAATTAGTATTAAAACAGCATCGGTTTGATTCCAAACTGGTATTGTTTGAATACTTCTCTGGTGTGGACATAATAGATACCGGGTTGGTGTTAAATGACACTGGTGATTTTGCAGTGAAGAAATTTGAATTGAACATTGGTTGAGAAATACACCATTATATTGAATAACTATTCACATCTACAAATACACGAACAGTTAAGCAAGTGATTTTGAATACATTTTGGGAGGGACAGTCAATGGAACAAATTGCGTAGAGTAGATATTTCTATGAAGATTAAACCTGGAAATTGAGTAGAGTTTCTTTAAAAATATGATTAAAAGATGATCTTTCAAATTCATGCTGACCAAATGTATGGCCAGAAGCAAAGTATTCCTTTACTACCAGCTTAAAAGAGTTGTTACTAATGATTTGCTGAATGTAAATTGATAAATATGCCAATGAATCGCACCAGCGTATCATATTGCATATTTGTTTTTTTTTAACAAGTGCACACCGAGTTACCAATAATGCCTATAGCATTTCCATTTATTTGAAAGAAGGATAAGAGCATTGCACATTAAATGCCTTGCTCACAGGCATAGGTGCGGCGGCCGGGGATCGAACCCCGGACTTTTTATGTATAGTCAGGCGCCTTAGACCACTCGGCCACGGCACCTCCACGGCATATGGTAGTAGTGTCACGATTGTGTAAAATATAAACCTATTATCAAGTTTGTGTAAAAAAAAGTTATGATTTTGAGGGGGCTGAAGTGCATGTAAATCAAATCAAATAAGATCGCAATAACTCCAGAAATACCTGAAAGTATGTGAATCAGTCAAAAGTTACACAATTCCAGGTTTAAAAGAAATAAAGAATGGATATCTTTAAATTATAAAATCATATTGACTCTCAAGACTACCCCCCCCCCCCCCGGCCTTGCGACGAGACGTCTCAAAAAGGCCTTCTTCGACAACAAAATCATTTCCTAAACATCAAACTGAAATTTATCTCAAAATTAAATTGAAACAAACCGGAAGTGTCGCGTTTGGTGTATACAAGTTGCTCATAAATCAAACAAGGCTCGAAATATTTCTGGCAATTTCCCTCTTCCTTGGTAACAAAATAAAAGGGGAAATCAGAGCTGGTATACCACGCAGAAATGACCATGGGAAGTACGCATTCTTATTCTGAATACCAATGATTATTAAAGGATGTAGCCAGGATATTATTTTCAACTATGGATATTGTTTAAGGTCAGCCTTGAAATTCCGCCGAGGCGTACATAAGGGCACCAACACTTTGTCATTTTTTTTTTCGTTTTGAGTCTCCATAAGTAGTGTGCTTCCTTTCATATTCATTTTGTCTGTAAATGCAAGGGTAGGGGAAAATTGAATGATGGTTAGGCAGAGAGGTTGAACTTGAAGGAAATAATGGAGGCGTTGGAAAAAAACAAAAGAAAGTGGGAGAAAGAGAGAGAAAGAAAGAGAGGGAGGGAGAGGGGAAGAGGGAAGGGAGAGAGAAGGTACAAGAAAGAGAGGGAGAGGCTGAAAGAGATGGAAAGAAAGAGGGGGAGAGAGAGAGAGGGAGATGGGGATGAATTGATTACTATACAGAGAGGGCTGAAATTTCATTCAAATTAGTGCAAATTAATATAACAGCTCGGGACAATTTGAAATGTCCTCGTTAAAAGTATTCGTGATCAATATGTCCAGATTAAAGTGTTTTTTTGTGTGTTTATACCGTGAAATGATGAAAATTGAAGAAATTCATATATTTCATAATCTGTCAAAATCTCGTCCTTATTTTTACCCAGATTGGGGCACAATGAAAAATGCTGTAGCAAGAATCGTGCATGCGCCACTTTTGCGTGCAAATCTGCATAGAAAATTTCCCGTTTTGCCACCAGCGAGACGAGATTCATCACCCTCAATTTGTCTTATAGTTAAAATTTCAGGAGAGAGAGAGGGAGGGGCGGTGAATTGTTTAATGGCTGCTAGACTTAGATTTAATTCAAACTAGAGCAAATTATTTACAGCTCTGTACACCATGGACAAATTAGAAAAATATATTTTTATTATGTCCTCGTTAAACGTATTCATGATCAATATGGCTAGTTTGAAGTGACGTGATTCGTGCCTCAATTGTGAAATGATGGAAATTGAAATAAATTTTGTCAGTTTCGTCGTTGATATCCCCGTGCAGTCATATTCTCGTCAGTGACTCTTTTTGGCATTTCTTTCAATTCCATATAATGATATAGGTACACATCACTGGCGACTCTCTTTATTAAGCGACCAAATTAAAAATGAAAATGAACGAATCGTGCGCGTGTATACAGAAGTAATTGCTACTCCAGTCACTAGTCTCTCCCAGTCTCAGTTTATAATTATATCATATCGGCAAACACATACTACAGCGAACTTTGGAGAGCCGGACCCCCCTTAAAGTAAAATGTATTTATACCTTTCGATTTTTTTTTGTATTAATTGTTTTTAATTAAAAAAATAATACAATCAGTCAATCAAATCAAACATTATAGTCGGAGAAAAAACACACAACAACAATAACAACAAAACACGACATTGAATACATTGATATTAACACACGTTCAAGGGTCAAAAAAGTATTTTAAAAAGAAATCAGAAAAAAAATGTCATAGGATTCCCTTTTAAAGAAATACTAAAAAAAAAACGAAAGTTTTTGTCAAAACGGTGAACCTATAGAATACAGTATGAAACTGAAATGCAATTAAATTCAAAGAAAAATGGTCAAAGGATATAATTTCTGGAAAAGCATGATTCATTTTCCTGAACATGTACAAATTTTTCAAATGATAGTCTTGATGGTTCACAAATAACCGTTTTGCACATGATGATAATTAGACATCCGATTACTCGGTCAATCCTTCTCACTGGAAAGAACAGTGTCCCACAGTGTGCTCACAGTGTGGAACATAATGTGAAATCACCTTCACACTTTGAAATTTGAGCATTTCAACAGTGTGAATCCCATATTCACATAGTCGACCATGTGAACACGCTGTGAACTGTCACACTGTCGATCTGTCCACAGTGTGAAATCACCTTCACACTGTAAAATTTGAGCATTTCAACAGTGTGAATCCCATATTCACATAGTCGACCATGTGAACACGCTGTGAACTGTCACACTGTCGATCTGTCCACAGTGTGAAATCACCTTCACACTGTGAAATTTGAGCATTTCAACAGTGTGAATCCCATATTCACATAGTCGACCATGTGAATACGCTGTGAACTGTCACACTGTCGATCTGTCCACAGTGTGAAATCACCTTCACACTGTGAAATTTGAGCATTTCAACAGTGTGAATCCCATATACACATAGTTGACCATGTGAACACGCTGTGAACTGTCACACTGTCGAGGTTTCTATTGTGTGAAAGTATCTTCACACTTGTTTTTTTTAATATTATTTTAACAGAGTGAATAATACCTACACATAGTCCACTATGTGAACACGCTGTGAACAGTCACACTGTCGAGGTTTCTATACTGTGTGAAAATGTCTTCAAACTGTTAACTTTGAGCATTTTAACAGTGTGAATAATATTTTCACATAGTCCACTATGTGAACACACTGTGATCATACTGTGTGACACTGTTCCTTCCAGCGGGGTTTGTCATATGATTTTTCACACCCTTTCTTTTTTTAAAACAAGTTTTTGGAAGAGGATAATTACCCGGGATAATACCAGTCATGAAAATCAGCAACAAAATCAAAGCATCAGTTTAAATGGTTTGGATGGGGGAAGACTCCCTCTCTAATGTATTTATTATTATTATTATCATTGAAATTTTAGATCAATGGTTTTGGCGCCGTTCTCTTTACCTTCGCCAACTTCACCACCATCCTCGCCATCTCTGTGGACCGCTACTTGACCGTGGTCTGGTCAAACAGGTTTCCCCCGACCAAATGCCGCGCAATTGGTTTCATCATCTTCTGCTGGTTCCTCCCGATCATCAACGTCCTTCCTCCGGCCTTCGAGTTCCTCTCCGATTTCAAGTTCCACCCGGATACTCACCACTGCTCGCCGAAGTGGGAAGACTGTCTCTATTTCATCATCTGGTTCACCTTTATCTTCGGTGTGACGGTTCCCATCATGACGTTTTCGTACATCTCTGTCATATGGACGATCAGACGGCAGGAATTGCAGGTAAATGACCTATAGGTCACACTGACGATACCGATCTCAAGCCAATCGAAAATGAAATTGATACGAATATTTTTTTTTACGACCTGGAGTCGACTGTAAATAGTGTGATGTCCAGTGATATTGCATCTTGTCTACCCCTCCACACGCACCCTCACACACCCTCGCACACACCCACGCTCACACACACACACACATTCGCTCGCACGTTTGTATTTCATAAAAAGCTATACACAATTATACCATTCAAAATATAAGTAGTGGAAGAAAGAAAGAGTTTTTAAGGGGCCGAATGGTGGACACTTGGCACTGTTTAGAAAAAAAAACGTCGTGATTGTTACAGAAATACATAGAGCCAAGAGACATTGTAACATTTGATTTGTTCCAGTTGTCAAATATTAAATAATTGTCGTGAAAAATAGAGCATACCTGCTATGCAGGATTTCACATGATATTTAATTAACGCTAAATTTTACAAAAATTAGTTTTAAGAATCCAGCATCATGACATGTGATCAATTGTTTTCCCTTTTAGCTAAGATCTCACGCTGCATTCAAGAAAGGCAAGAACAGCAAACAAACGAGTGATAGCGGCGTGGTCAACGTCTCAATGGACGTGGTCAGCAACGAAGGCTTGTCCTCGGCCGATTGGCCAAAGACTTCGGACGATCTCGGAACTACCGATTATGACGTCACAGAAGATGACGAGGTGACAGGAGGATTCGGAATGAAAGAACACGTGATCGCTAAGCCCGAGAAAAAGAAGAAGAAGAGACAGCAACTTCTCTACAAATTGGATAAACTCAGTGCGGATAAACGGGTGGCCGTCACAGGTAGGCCGAATAAATTCATTTCTTTATTTCTTTAGGGCATGAAATGTGAAATGTGAAATCAGTTTTAATAGAACAATATATTGTTAACATATGTACAAATACACAATTTAGTTAGATTTCCATTAAAAAAAAACACAGTATACCTCCAGAAAAGATATGTAATATTCACTGGCGTATAGATTGGGCAAGGGGGCGGTGTCACAATGGGCGGACTCCAAATAAAATTCAAGTAAAACTCAATGTGCACCAAATCACAATTTACAATTTATTTCAGTATACAAAACTCCAATATCAAAACATCTCTCTTCGAAGTTCAACATTGTCCAACGTATGAAGTTTAAAAGGGAAATAAAACTGTAACACCTCTAAATGATAAAGTATTCTGAAAAGTACTCAATTCACAAGTTTACAATCAAAGGATCCTGCATTGATCCAAGCTGATCTAATCACCAACTTCAACGTTCAGTGTGTTACATTTTCACCTGCAAAATTACCTCAAAAAATATCTATTAAACCTTTAACTTTGTTTCATTTTGTTTTCACAATAACGACTACCAAAAATTCCTATGAAAGGATCCTGCATTAATCCACCTTCATAGAGTTCCATTCTCACCACTTTGTATCTCTTATCACAACATTTTTGTGATTACATTTCAAAATCCTTCTAACTCCTGAACTTGAGCTTTAAAAAAAATTATGCACCAGTCATCTTCATAATCAATGTCTATTTTCTGAAATGTCAATTTGCAAGACTTTCTGGTATTTAGAAAGCTAGTTTCAAATTTAACGAAAGGTCTCCTGCTTTCTCTCTCACTGCTATTTACAACTTATATGTCAGGTGACATGTTGACCGAAAACCTCCAGAGTTAGCACTTTATAATGTTCAGCTTAAAACAATTCACCAGTCTTCAAAGCGACCCGGTCTTGGGAAATGTCCCGATCCTGGAAATTATATCCCGATCTTAGAACCATCTAAAATTAAAGACAAAACCAAGAATCTCTCTACGATATATCCTAACTGTAACATCAACTGGAGGTTATTTCCATGTCATACTATAATAAAAACTTGTTTGAACATTTACTGTGAGGGTCAAATCACATTCAAGAATATTATTTTATAAAGTATGAATTCACTGTCACATAAACTTGTAGAATGACATCCTTTTATGATACTTATATTCTTCCTCACAAGTGTTTAACTATTTCATAAGGTTTATAAAGATTAACATCTACATTTCAAATCATCTCTGAAGTCTTTCAATCTTTTTTTATTTTTTTTTTATTTTTTTATATAAAAGAATTAAGAAGAAATCACAGATTAACTTACCGATGGCTTCTTCAATACAGGCATAAAAATAACAGCATAAATTCAGCTAAATCTGACCTCATACAGGTATCTAAAAGTTCCAGCCAATATCAAACAAGAAAGGCTGCTTTTCTGTTTAAAGTTGAAATTCAAAAATTATCAAGATGGCAGCTAAAATGGCGACTGCCCCAAAATTGCATAGGTGTGTGTTACACAAAGTCTCCAAGATGCAATGCCAGAAAACTAGTGGAAAGCTACTGGGGTCTCCTCCCAATTTTACAATTTCCCCAAAAGTATCTTAAGCAGCTGTTAAAAAAGAAAGGCTCACTGAGCTCACTAAAAGGGACCTATACAAGTCTACCACCCAAGACACAACACACAGTAGATATGTAAATTATCTCAATTCAATTTTAGCAAAAAGAATCTCACACACACTTCTCTCATCTCCTACTCACTCTTGCATAAGATCTACTCCTTGTCTCTTAGCAACCTGGCTGAGGAGTGAAACTTAGATAAAATAAGCAAGCTTTGCTGAAGAAAATAAATAAAATAAAATAAATGTATTTTCAATGTGACAGGCGGGGTCTTGGGGGCACCTGGTCCACAAACGCCCCACGACCAAGAAATAATATAAGATGAAGTAGAACAGGAAAGGAAAAGGTTAAGTATGATATTGATATATTTATATATGAAATCTTACAGAAAAAGACAATGCGTGTATAAAATACCTCTTATACATTTTTGTCTGTACACAACAAGACCCATTATACCATAAGGAAGCATGCATTCGCATTATTTGTACAGAACTATAAATGCACTGTATTAAACTATTATTCTGTTTTAGGGGGGAAAATCCCTTTAAACATGTTAGGAAATATCTTGCTTTGAATAATGAACATCGTATTCGGATTAGCCTTCAGGCAGCTACAGCAACCTTTTTTTACAAGTGTACACCGAGTTACCAATAAATGCATACAACATATCCATTTATTTGAATGCAGGATAAATGAGCATTGTCGATAAAATGCCTTGCTCAGGGGCAGAGGTGCCGCGGCCGGGGAACGAATCCCGGACTTTCCATGTATAGCCAGGCGCCTTTGACCACTCGGCCACGGCACCTCCAGCATTTAGTTAACACATTTGATACTCGTTCAAATACTGACAGTAGTTTCTTATTCAACTTCCTCTCTTGGGGGTGTTGCAAGAAAATATTTGCAATCAATTGCAAATATTCTGTTGCAATTTAACAATTGATATATCAATTTTAACTGTAGCAAATCATGTTACACTCCTTGTTTCGAGGAGCAGATTAGCAATCAGTTGCAAATTTGTAATTTAATTGCAAGATATATGCTTGATTTTGGGACTGAAATTATACTTGCAATTGATTGCAAGTTTCTTGCATTGCCCCACTAGTATATTTTTCTTCCGGTTGTCAACTAATTTTCTAGCCAGTGGATGGCGTTTTATCCCTGTCAGCGTTCATTGTTACTCCCCTGGTTTTGTATCGAACGCTCGTGTTGGCAATATGAAATCGAATGCCTATATCAATCCTACCCATGATCGTGTATTCATGTAGAATTATTCACATTCGAGTGCAGGGGCGGATCCAGGATTTTCCAAGGGGGCACATATATACGCTCTTTAATATAATCTCCAAATAAAGTGTATGGCCTAAATACTCGTGGGGAGGGGGTTAATTTATACATGTTTTTCTATAATTTTGGGGTTTTCTTCTTCTTTTCGCTTTTTTTCTCTCCTCTTTCTTCTCCAGCTTTTTCCACCTCTCTCTCTCTCTCTCTCACACTACACCATCACTTAACTTTCTCTTCTGCTTTAGATTAACCATTCAGCCAGACAATGATTTGGGCTCGGCCCCTCCCTCAAAAACATTATTCAAATGCTTTGTGTTCCTTCATAAACTTATTAGATATGTCGATAACCTCTCTCTGTATTTGGATTTCTAAAATTTCTCAACGCTATCAGACTATCGACCCACCCTCTCCAGTCTTCCAATTCGATTTGATATCAGTGGCGAATCCAGCATTTTGGAATGGGCTTGCTCAATGAGCAATTCTCAACATAGAGTGGGCGTACGTGTAGTCGTGTACCCCTTGTGCCCCGCCTGGAATGCTGGATCAGCCAATGTTAATACGCATGTATTTCATGGGGGTAACAACAAATATTACATCGATTTTTTTTCAGATTGTGCGTGAAGATTTTAAATTTGCATGGTTAATAATAATGATACTATGCTTTTCGACACCCCCTAGTCACACTGTACAGATAACACTATATTTCAATGCTTTTACACAGTATAAAGGTCGAACCTGGCATTTTCCATTGACAGATCATGTATATACATGTAGGCCTATATGAGAATAGTACGAGGGATCATTAAAATAATTTTATTAGACTCTCTGCCCGCCTCGAATTTGATGTGTCCTTGGTTTATAATCTTGATTGCTAACATTTTATTTCATTATATTAGACCTCATTAACTGAGTACTTTAACCTCGTTTCATCACTCATAAATTTGCATTCATCGTTTTCTCCGTTGTATATTTAGAGAATATAAAGTATAAAATGTTCACATTAGTTTAGCTCATGTACACAATATTTATGTGCATTTTATTGATTGTGAAATACATTCCCGACGATTTATATTTCTCTTTTTTTCACCATAATTATAGTCAAGGATGTTGCTATTCATTTTAGCTCTTAGAAATTCTACATTATTCCTGACGCGACCTCGTTTTCACCTATTCGGGTGAAAAAGAGAAAATTATTTATCTTGATCAAGGGAAAACATTTTCAATTCTATATTTACAAATACAAATAAACTTTATCTAATTATAAAAACGTGCAATCTATTATTCATTTGAGGACACATGTCGGCTGTTACAATTTATTCATAAAAAGAACAAACTCATGGAATTTCATTCAGCATGTCCTAGTTTTTTTTTTCCTCGAAAATTCAGATATTTATTAAATTCTTTTTCATCTCTAGGTATTCTTCTGGTAATGACGACCGTTGTGTGCTGGACGCCGTACTTCATCATCCATTCTTGCTTTATACCGATCGATCCATCTCATTGGCTGGGCGTGGTCAGTATGTGGCTTGGATACTCAAACTCCTTGCTCGATCCACTCGTTTATTCGTTCATGAACCGACGCGTGCGCGCTAGATACCGCTCGCTGATTGGTTGTCGGATAGATTGGAATGCCTTGCGTACCCGATTGGCTAGTATTTTCCGGAGGGGGTGAGGACGATGATAGCAATGTGAATGATACAGAATGAACTATATCACATTATTCTGGTGTGGTTTGTTATACGAGGTTTAGCACCAAGTCTTTGCTATATCCGGTAGCCTTGTCTTGCTGTAGGTCCATGTCGGTGTATATAATTTAGGCTCAGTATTTTCCGGAGGGGGGAGGACAGTGACAGCAATGTCATTCACGGTGGGAATGCGCAGAAAAAAGTGTTTAGTATTACCATAGAGCTAGCTCTATGGTATTACACTATTCTAGTGTGTTGGTTTTATACGGGTAATGTTAACATATTTGATACCATGTATTGTATATGCTAGTCCCGTGTCATATTTCAGGCTCGATGTCCACACTTTTTTAAATTATTTTTTTCTTTTGCGGAGGGGGGGCATCATGATCTGCTGTTATTGATATATTCGTACAATTTTTGTGCAATGTTGAATGTTACATTACTATATAGTGGCAATATGGGCGCGGGGGGTAATGTGTTCTTTGACTTTAATTGACTCTAATTTCATGCGGGCTATATATATGCGAGTAACCAAAGCGAGGGAGGCGTGTATAGGCCGAAGGGCAGTTCGTATTCCGTCACCCTGCATGGCCCAACACGGGTGATTTGACGTCAAAGCTTTTGAAAAAAAAGTATCATCTTTGATATTGAGAAATTCGTTACCAACACAGCCCCCTCCCTCGAAGGGGGGGGGGGGGTGAGGACATATAACGTGATACGTTAGCCATAGCTAGCATGCATAGCACGGAACAATGAAAGTGGATGATGCTCGGGGGGGGGGGGGGGTTACTGGCCTTCATTGCATTCAAGCTTTCACATATCCACACATTTTTAGAACAAGAATGTGTACGGCTCATCCAGTAGTAAGAACAAAGGCGGTAAGAACAAAGAAAATATACATAACAAATGTGTATCTGTGTGTATGTATAATAAAATCAAAGACACATTCCATGTTTATATATCCGAATACTATACAGCAAGTTAAACAGTACTTGACTCGTGTAATACGTCGTCTTGGTTTTTAAAATGTTATGTATTGCATATGAGGCTGATTTTCAAGTATTTCTCAATTTTAATGTAAATATTTTTATTTGTATCGTTACGACCATTTCCATTTTACACCTGGTGAGGTATAGTGATGCACTGTAAAATAAAATGTTGTTTTCTTATTCACCTGTCATTTGTAGCTTTACATGTACATCAATTGTATTCTTTGAAAAGGCGAATATTCTGATTGAAATATTTTGATGATGACAGTGATGATGATGGTGGTGGTGGTGAAGGTGGTGGTGGTGGTGGTGCTGCTGCTGCTGTTGTTGCTGCATATAGTGATGCAGATGATGATGATAATGATGATGGTGGTGGTAATGATGATGATGGTGGTGGTGAAGGTGGTGGTACTGATGATGATGATGATAGTGAAGGTGGTGATGCTGATGATGATAGTGATGATGGTGGTGAAGGTGGTGGTGGTAGTGCTGCTGATGATGATGATAATAATAAGTGATGATGGTGATTGTGAAGGTGATGGTACTGATGATGATAGTGATGATGATGGTGGTGATGGTGGTGATGCTGATGATGATAGTGATGATGGTGATGAAGGTGGTGGTGGTAGTGCTGATGATGATGATGATGGTGATTGTGAAGGTGACTGTGCTGTTGATGATAATGATGATGGTGGTGGTGGTGCTGTTGGTGAGGATAATGATGGTGGTAGTGGTGAAGGTGGTGATGCTGCTGATGATGATAATGATGATGATGATGATGATGGTGATGATGATGGTGGTGAAGGTGGTGATAATGATGATGGTGGCGGTGCTGTTGGTGATGATAATGGTGGTGGTGGTGAAGGTGGTGATGCTGCTGATGATGATGGTGATGATGATGGTGGTGATGCTGATGATGATGGTGGTGAAAGTGGTGGTACTGATGATGATGATGGTGGTGGTGATGATGATGATAGTGATGATGGTTGTTGTGAAGGTGGTGGTGCTGCCGCTGCTGATGATGGTGGTGGTGGTGAAGGTGGTGATGCTGCTGCTGATGATGATGGTGGTGAAGATGGTGATGCTGATGATGATGGTGGTGATGGTGATGATGATGATAGTGATGATGGTGGTGGTGAAGGTAGTGATGCTGATGATGATGATGATGGTGGTAATGCTGATGATGATGGTGGTAGTGAAGGTGGTGGTGGTGCTGCTGTTGCTGATGATAGTGATGATGATGGTGGTGAAGGTGGTGGTGATGATAATGATGGTGGTGATAATGATGATGGTCGTAGTGAAGGTGACAGTGCTGCTGATGATGATAATTATGTTTTGCTCCGTGATGTACGGTGTATTAAAGAACCATCAAATGTATTGAAAATGCCCGTCATAATTATGACAAAACGATGTTTCTTTTTTTTCCTTTAAATATTTTTCCTATTTATCACATTTTATAATATTGTATATTTGTACATTTTGTACAATCGAATGAATTTCCACATTTCATTAACTGTTATTACTTAGCCTTTTCTCAATTGCTTAATAGAAATTATTTCTTCAACTCGTTACAGGGGATCCACGCTCTACAAGCAATGCTTTTTAGTGGATCCCCTCATTTCCATACACGCTTAATACTATTTTATATACAAGCTTTTATTATATAATTATGCTGAGGTAAAATTGATTTTGTACTCATACTTTGATTTGTATCTGTATTTGATATATATTTGTCATGGAAATAAAAATAAACTTCTTGAATCTTGAAAAAAGGGAAAGCTTGGAAGTCTTATGGAAATTCTTGAACCGGAACAGCTGACAAAAATTGCATATATTCCGTTTTTGGCGGACATTGTCCATAGATTAACTTTGTAGTAGAATCCGTCCCCATTGCCATTGGGAAAACTCGCTATTCACAACATGAGGGAAGCAATTAGTAGTAGGCTATTCCATCCGACACTATGGGATCACATTAGCGGGCTTATTTTGATGGATTATTATCTAAATTCTGGTATTGAAATAACCATTAATACTTCGAATCATCGTCAATATGAATTGAGGGTAATGGTCATTTTTAGATCAACGTACAGATATATCAGAAAACATATAGATATAAGAAGCTTTCCCTTCCAATGTATGGTACATTAATGCGATTTTATCAAACAGAATATTTGAATTGTAAGATATTCATGGATATATTCCTGCAGATAGCACTGGTAATCTATCACAGAAATGGAATACATTGTCGTTTGTCCTCAAGGCGAAGCTACGGGGGTGGGTGGTACAGGAATGCCTCCTGTTCATCGTAAAAACGATATTTCAAGTTTTAAACAACGCTGTTAACTATATGTACTTTACAGTATTTACTGAAGATTAAATACCATGAATTGAACGCTGATGTTGTGTATTTTTAAACAAGTGTCTTGTTTAAACAGTTAAACAACAACCGTAAAGTTTACATAAACAGGTTGTATAAATATTTTGAACAGCGTGTTTACTGCGTGTGTATCATTTTGAAAGTAGTGAAAAAAGAGAAAAAGGGAAGGAAAAGAAAGACAGACGAAATAAATGTTTCAAAAGGAGAGATCGGGGTGAATAGCTATATAACCCCGGTTATTCAATACTGAGAAAGATATGACCTGACAATTAGGGTGCCTTGCCCCCCCCCCCCCTCCTCATTGAAATAGCCTAGTCCCACTCAAATTCATCCTTGGTGCTTCTGAAGAGAAACTAAACTAGGTTTTAATTTTATCAGAGCATTGTCTCGTGTTCAGTGGATCATCACGGATCAGCTATTGAAAAGCATGACTTAATAGCGGCGATTTCGTTTATCACCTTTCAAAACCTACATCGTGATCTGTCCTAGTTTTGGTTAATATTTCCGCCAAAAAAAATGTTCTTGCCAATCTTGAGAAAGACCAATCGGATGTTACTTAATAAACGTGATGATTATTCACAATCTATTCTAGTTATTTGGTGAAAAATAACTCCAAACACACACCTCCACACCCGCACCCTCACGCTCACACACATATATATATATACAGTGCGTCCCAGAAAAAACGAAACCGAGATTAAAGGACGATTTATCATAACTAAATCACAAATACAATAGATGAATGACCTACCAATGTAAAGCTTAGAATCTCCTCTTTCATCTTATATGACTTACATTATTCATCATTCATGCATGAGTGAGCAAAAACAATTTGAAGAAAGGACACCAAAAACTCATTTGGCGGGGGTATCTGAATTTCAAAAAGAAAATCACATGACTAAAAAGTTCAATATCTGCTCTTTTATTTGATACCTTAATCACAAAAAATGGTCAAGAAGTAAAAAAGTTATGTTCCCTCGAAACAATACTTGTATTTCCATAAACGTGTTTTCACCGGTTTCCCACAGAAGCTATCGCATGGTTAACAAAAGACTTAATGCATGGCTGATCGTCGACAAAACAAAGTGTCGAGTGAGTTTGAACGGTAGACTGTAAAACCTCTTCATTTTATGAAATTATTGAAATTCAAGCCTTATTTCAAATAACCAGAACTTTGTTATTTCTTGACCATTTTCTGTAATTGAGGTATCAAATTAAAGAGCAGATATTGAACTTTTAAAAAACTTGGTTTTCTTTTTGAAACCCAGATACAGCCCGCCAAATGACTTTTTGGTATCTCCTCTTCAAATTATTTTAGCTCACTCATGCGTGAAAGAGAAATAATCTAATTTCAGATGAAAGAGGAGATTCTAAGCTTTACAATGGTATGTCATTTGTCTATTGTATTTGTGATAAAGTTATGATAAATCATCGATAAATCTCGGTTTCGTTTTTTTTTTGTGGGACGCACTGTATATATATATATATATATAAAGTAATCAGGACAACCGTGTATCACGTCCCTGCACTCATATACATCTCATCTCGTGTATGAATCGCATTCACCAAAGAGCTCTTTATTCAAATAAAGAACTTTTTTAAGGGAGGTACAAGAAAATAAGGCATCGGCCCCGTTTCATTAAACTTGTTATAATAACAAATGTGCAACAGTTTCAAGCTCAGTACTGAAATCCTCAAATTTCATTGGCTGATAAATAAACTTCTAATGGAAATTTATTTTTATACGAAGTTATAATGAAACAGGAACAAGTTTACTTGTGTTTTACAACAATGTACGGAACTACTATATATAAAGAGTAAATATCTCGTGTAAATTTGAATTTATTGTGTTGGATAATATGTCTTCTTATGAAAGTATATCTTCTTTTTTTCATGATGAATTAAATACAAATCACCTTTACAATATGATCATTATTATTTTGGGGGATAGAAACTCTACAAATACAGCAATGACATATAAATACAATTCATCAAAAACTGATTTAAAAATAACAAGGAACCATCAGAGACCTACGAGATATTTCATTCTACACTCGAAGACCACTTAAAGAATCGGAGATCATTGCACAAAACAAATAGTCGTTGATTTTCAATTACCTCTGTTACAAGCTACTGCGAATCCTTGCATCTGATTAGATCAGAACAAATCAGTTAGTGACAATACTTGCTTCATGAAACACTCCCATGTAAAAACTTTGAGCCATTCGGAGGTCTTTCAGTGGTCCTGCCTACAAGATCTGATCTGACTATTGACAGGTGCTGCAGAAGGAATGGGGCGGGGAAGGGGGCAACAGTTGTAGAATAATAGGCCTAATGATAATAATAAAAAGAACAATAATCATACTAATAATAATAAGAATAACAACAACGACAGTAATAATACTAATAATAGTATTAATGATGTCAATTTTCATTGTGCAATTACAATATACATGTGTATATACTCCATACTGCGCTTGATACTGGGTAGTGACCCCGGCTGTAGTTGAGCCGCCGTATAGGGCCTATGCGTTAACAGTTAAAAACCAAATATTAACCCCCCCCCCCACACACACACACCGTTTTCCAATAAATGTGTACAAAGAATCGTAAAAATTACCATCTTGTGATCTTTTGCATAGTCAGCGCCCCCCCCCCCCCCCCCGACTTTCAAAACTGTGCCCCTGGTGGATATCAATGCTTCCATAGGCAAACTATTCTGAAGTCAGTTTTAACTGAGACCATGGGTGTCTGCTAAAATTATGGAAAGCCAAACATGTCAAAATTCTGTTTACATTGTATGTTTCTCATGTTTACTGTGCTCTTTCATAATTTGTTAATGATGAAGACAACTCAGTAAGCAGAGCTTGTGACGAGTGCACCATAACATATAGACAATAAAGACATAATACATGGAAAAAAAACGTTATCAATACAAAGTACATTACATAACAAGGAAAACAAAGACAAAAAACAAAAACAAATCAGGGCAACTCTATGTACATTATATCAAATAAAACAGTAAATAAATCGTCAAACCAATCAACCCACAACTGAAACTAAGCAAATCTCTCAATTTAGGGACTGGATGTAAGTTTTTTCTTAAGTTTTGTTTTAGATTAATTCAAAGATGGTGCATTTCTGATGTCTTTAGATAAATTGTTTTACTTGTTCGGACCTATAAAACGAATATTATTTTGATAAGAACACGTACTGTGTCTTGGCAAATGAATTAATGATGAGGAGCGTGTATTGCATTTATATAAATTCAGATTTGTATCAATCAACTGAGAAAACTTAACAGGCATAAGCCGATTGATACACTGATAAATAAAAATACATTGCTGGTAGGTTGCAATATCCTTAAGTAAGCAGCTTAAGCTCTGAGTAGAATGTGTTAACTTTCGATCTTGGGCTTGCTCCAGCTATGATTCTATTTTATTTTGTTTTGTAACTAGTTTCTTTAGAATTATGTCACAACAGGCCATCCAAAATTGATCCACAACCAGAGTTTAAATTAAATCGGACTAGAGAATACATGCCCATGGGTTGACATTTAAACGTTTGGCTAATTAGAACTTTCCAGAGCAATGGACAACATCTTCTGTGAATACTGGTATAAAATATAGTATCATGATAAATCTTATTCCCCCTTTATAATTTCTGAGTATATTAGCATGGTACATCTTATACTACCATTTCTTTCTTTTTTTATACCTATTTATATATACTATTGTCAACAATACCACTAGTATGACTTTTGTTATATAACTGAGTAATAAATAGGGTCAACGTGGCAAGTACAAAAACAAACAAAACAAAGCAAGGCAGTAAGTCATTTATAACACTAAAATAAATGAAATGAATTTTATACTGCATCAAAATAACATACTACTGATTAAACAGGAAATAGCAGTTTGCACTCTCTAAAGGATTCCGTTCTGTCAAAATATTACATGTAAGTACATTGACATTGGTAAAACAATGGAGGAATGTCAGACATTTGTTGATATTTGATTAAAGAATTAGCCATCTAATTTTTCTCTTGATTGCTCACAAGGCTCATAAATTCATCCAATTTTCTATTGAAAATAGAAAGAATTTTGCTTATTAATAAAAAATCTAACAATTACTTACAGATACAATTTACAAACTAAAAAAAAGTGCAGAAATAATCTTTGAAAAATTAATTTATACAACATTCTATTAATTTGATAGTTTAGGAACAAAAGTTTAGTAAAGAATAATATTTTAATGCTCGTGCGATACCCAAATTGTACATGGGGCCGCTAAATGGTTTTGAATGTGGGAGGGCTGACCATGCCAAAAAAATCACAATCAGATGGTCATTTTTACGTTTTTGTAGACAGTTTTGGAGAAAAAAAGGGGGAGGACTGAAGCCCCCGCCCCCTTCAGCTCCCAGGTTCTGCGGCCCCAGGAACATGTACATATAGGATTGTGTTAAGTAGCCTAAACAAATGGTAGAATCAATGCTGTATAAAAATATTTCCAAACTTCAAAGATGTAATATTTGAGGATCAAGAACTCTATCACAGTATGACATACAACCTCTAACACGCACATCAAAATATAATTTGGCTGTTCATACGTCTGATCTCCCTAACATAATTACACGTTCACATCTAAATAAGATATATCAGGATTTTCATAACGGCATAAATGAGAATATGTACAGTACAGTTATGGGACATCTCCCTAAGGAAAGAAAATTCCCTTTGGAATGGTATACACAGCAAAAAACTGGTGATGATGGGTGTACATACACCAGTCATTTTACATCGGTGTTAAACATGTTAAATGTTTGGTGCTAGTTCCACACCCACAGATTTTATGACAACACCTTTGGTTATTACTTTTACACTCTTTGGTGTTATGTTCAATCTCTATACGGTGAAATTTTAACATCTCAGGGTGTGGTGCTCAAGGTACACAAACGGGTGTCAGTATTAACACCCTGGTTTTTCAGTGTTTTATTCTCTGTGTAGGCTTGCCCTTTTGAGAGTTCTCATCCAGGGAGCTGTATTCAATGGGATTTTTAAAAAATTGGAAATAATATCAAGAGGTCTGAGCTTCACACACTGGGAGATAAGCAGATAATTTTCTTACATTAGAAGAATGACCATAAAAACATTTCTTTTACCCTTGTATAAATTTTTTGAAAGGGGGACTACATCTTACAAGCTTTGCTTTTCAGTAGGCCCTTCCACTTTTTTCATTTCATTGGTACGTTTCAATCCTGCATGTGTTATGCAGTTGATGAATCTTTTCATTGTAAAAATTATTTATTACGAAATGTACTTTGAGGATTTGTGGAATATGAATATATCAATAAATAAAAATAAATAAATACTGACAATTATATTGGCTCACATATGACCTGGGGAGCATTTCATGAAAGGAGTTGTCAGACATTTTACCCGACAAGTCCCATTTAATCAGACAGTTACCATAGTAACACTGCTTCATAGCCAATCAGCATCAAGGAAAGTTGTCAGGTCTGACAACTTGTCGGACAATAAATGTTAATGAAATGCTCCCCTGAAGTGAAAAACTGAAATGCAATTATTATCAATCATGGCTGTTGCTACATATGGCCTGCCTACAAAATACCCTTTATACAATTACCTTGCTTACAATACCTTTTGTACGAGATACACGATACCTCAGTCGGTAGAGCAGGGGTGACTGATTCCGATGACCCGGATTCAATCCCACTTGGTGTGCTAGTGCCATTTGGTAAGGCATTCTTACCATTTATTACCAGGCCCCTCAGAGAGGACCTTAAGCCATCGACCTTCTGGTTGCTTGCTCACAAGCATTCATGCTTTCTTAGCAATCACGTAAGAAACGCCACCACCACCACGACATAAATATATAGTTACAGATATATTGTGCAAAAGATGTAAGCCTTAAGTAATTAATATTTCAGCTAAAACTTTAAAAATAAACAAAATGCATTAAATTGCAGTACAGGAAATATAATATAAAATACAAGTACATTAAGATCATAGGTAGAGCTAATGGGTCAAAGCCTACAAGGTGATACAATGGTAGAGTGCCAGCCTCACAAGTTCAAGTCCTGGTCAAAGACTTGTCACTAACACTTTTGTGAAGAAGTCATAAGAACATCATTACAATCAAAACTAGTTTTGAAAGGATTCCTCTACAGGCTGAATTAATTCACAAATAATTTAACAAGGCATTGTGGCATATCCTTCATGTGGAATTAAAACATTGATGCAGAGGGTTTGAGGTTCAAGCCCCTGGGTACGTCTTTTGGATGTTGACGTGAATGTCACATCCAGGGTGACATTTTATGAAGCTGTTTGTAAAGATACGAACGACTGTATACGCACGACTGGAACGTGATCTTAGGTGCTATTTAAAAGTCAGCTGCATAGGGATATATCATGTAGCACAAGAAAGGGTCATCAGTAGTATGTAAAGTCAGACGCGACTTACGATGAGCTTTATGAAATGGCCCCCTGGGGGTGTTTCACAAAAAGTATGACTTAAGTTGCACTTAAATGCAGAGGTGTACATGATATGCAACGCGCAATCTTATAGAAAGATACACAGTAGTGGGCGTCCTCATGACACGATCAAGCCTTTCATAACCGTATGCAACTCGGTATTTAAGTGGGACTCTAAGTCATACATAAATCTTTGTGAAACACCCTCTGGTCTTGTATACGATCATAATCACCCATAATGATATGTGTATGTAAAAAAAACCAATACACAAACTTTTATTTGTTATAGTATACATGATTCAATTCAATTCAATTAAAAAATGGTCTTCATTGATAATCACACATGAAAAAAGAGCAGGAGCTGGAAAAAAAATCATGTTTACAAGTTGGTGTTGGCACAATGAAACACATAGTAAAAACCATAGTAAATGCATTAAAAAGACTATACATTTAAAAGTTTAATATAATTTAGATAAAGCATAAAATTAATGATAAGACAGGCATAAAAAATGTAAATTATTGATAACTTATTGAATGTTTGGTCAATGCTTAATATCAAGGATATTTACATGCTGAAAAGGGGGAAGGGCACATCCCCTGGCATTTCCATTACCAAACACTAAAAACAAAATGAAAGTCAAGCGATCTAAGCAATAAGCCTGACTTCTACCTAAGCCACCTTTCTCCCTTGCATAGACTGTATCACACGGTGCCAGGGATGTCATCAAAGCAAGCCTCTTCAATTGGTACTTCATGAAATATAAATGGAAGTGAACCCCAATTCTTGTAGGTCTTGTTCTTAATTCGAGACCGAAGCCTTAGTGCATCGATGGAAAATGCAAGCAGAGTCCGAGTTTTCCATTTCCAAATGCTTCCAAGCTTGAAATCACATCGCTCATCAACGCATCTGTATGAAAGAAAAAGGCGTGCCTTTAATTGAGTATATACATGTACATGTAACTACGAAGAGTGCACCTAAAATGAACTTTCTGATCTTTAGAATGAAGTTAGTTACAAAGAATAATGGAGGAAAAATACAAGCTCTTGAACAAACGATTTAAATACCATTGTAACAATTTTTAGAGAATGATTACCATTAAGTGTTTTTTTTTAGTTTTAAGAAACCAGTGTAACTCCGCCAATCCGTACAATACACTTTGATATTTCACTCCTAAATTTCGCCCCTAAAACTAACTTTCAAGAATTCCCTTACAAAGAAAAATAGTCATCACAACAAAACAATATGTGATGCTGAATAAACTACCTCAGGTCTTAAAAAAATATCTTGCCACCAACGTTTCAGAGGCCGCAGAACCTACTGGGGTATGGCTAAGGAGGCTTTTAGCCCTACTTTTTCTGTGTACATGTAAAAAAAACCCAGAAAATTGCCCATCCCCCTTCCAATTTCTAAATTCGTTCTGGGAGACTCCAGCTAAGGCACCAATAGAGAGTTTTCACAATCACTATGCAGTTGCTTTTTGGAACATTGAGAACCTATTGTCAAAACCACTTCGCAACAAAGCAGCCTTTGTAAAAAGCAATGTCGTCTGGGTGGGTGTTTCATAAAGCTTTTTGTCAGTTAAGAGCAACTTATGATCCTTTCTTGTGGTAAATGGTATATTCATTGGCGATGGTTTAGTGCTCAAGAAAGGATCACCAGTCTGTCTTAAAGTCGCTCTTAACTTACGACCAGCTTTATGAAACGCCCCCCCCCCCCCCTGGACAAACGACATGTCATTTTTTCATCAACCCCGGATCTTAGGACGATCTGCTGTTCTGGTTTACTAATTTTTGACAAAGGCCTTTAAGATGTTCATCGTGATTTGACAGGCATTTTTCGATAGATTTACTACGTTGTAGAATCCAATCACTTACCTGATTTCTTTCTTGGCATGTTCAACCGATGACCACTGTCTTACATCTTCATGTTCGTGATCTTGTGTGCTGGAAGCCACGATCCTGACCTTTCTGAAGATCTGGCCATTGATGACCACGTGATGTCCTCCAGGAACAACTCTGATGTCATCTGAGAAGCAGACTTCGGCGTTACAACGTTTGCAATGGTAACTGTGATTGTGCACATCTAACGGCTTGGGTCTCTGTTGATCGAAGATCTGCACATCACGCTGCTTCTGGTATGGGCCAGTCTATGCAAAATCAAATAAAAAATATAAGATTGTTAAAAGCATCTATATATGAATTTGACTGGGTGTGAGATTAAAATTGTGAGAGATTGGTGACTTATGCACCTTTCTTTTTTAGAATTTTTTGTGTGTGTAGATTTCTCTTTTAAAATGTTTCATTTTTGGTATATGTCAGGCAGACATCTACCTTATATCAACAATAAAGAATCAGAGAGACGAGCTATTTCACTCCTCCATAATTTGATAATCAATGAGGTTTGATGTGTGGAATCCAGTTTTGTTCAATCAGGCATTGCTATGCCATGCAACTCTCTAAGAATTTGATGTCAGTCTTTTCATCCAAATTACCATTATCTGCACCTGCTTAGAATGTAAATTATGAATGAATTGGTTGTGTGGTCTAGTGGTTAGAGCATTGGATCCATGATCATGACGTTATCAGTATGAAAATCCCTGCTCGGCCATTATCTCAATTTCAACCCTCAATAAACTGGAAGGGGGTCAATTTGACCCCCCCCCCAACAAATTTCGCCGCTATGCCGCCGCGCAAATTTTTTTTACCACGTCGCTCACAGACTTTTTACTTTAAGTCTTGCGCATCTTTTGAGACCAAATTTGCGATGCCCGGGTACGAGGTTCCAAAATTAAGCAATACTAGTATTATGTAAGCGCATGTTGGTCCTAAAATTGGTCAAAAACGGGATTACGTGTTTTTCTTCCTTACTAAAGCCTAGATCCTAGATGTATTATATGAAGTATGCCTTCTAGCTAGTGTCAATATATACATCTCTATGGTCAATACCAACTTACCCCCTGTATCATCTGCTCAATGGTAAGTGATGACAAGGCATCAGTAGCTTCCTGCATGATCTGTTCTTGTTCCTTACTAAGCTTATCCTTCCCTTCCAGGCCTCTGTAACTGTGGACCACCAGATCAAAGCGCCCTCCTGGTTTCCGGGTTCGACCTTGCCAATCAAGAGTGAAAAACTCACAGTGAAATAGAGCCATGGACGTATTGAGCACGTAAACGACAATGCAAGAGAACGCAGATCATAATTAGGTATATATTAGCTACAATGGTATAGTAATTAATTCTGTCACTTAATCAAACAAGTGGAATGCCTCTGGCGGTCTCACCTGCATCACGCGATTCAATATAGCAGCAGTGCTGACTTTGAAAACTACTATAAAATAATTATTCACAAACAACACCATTCATATAATGATACAATACTACGTTCATTGATATTTGACCTTGATCATGTGACTAAAACTTGTCAGTGATACTTGATTACCCTCATTTCCACATTTCATACACTATATCTATAGACTTTGAAAGTTATGACAGCAATCTAATAATTACCTCTAAAATGGCCAAAGTTCAATGACCTAAAATGACCTTTAACTTTCGTCATGTGACCTGAAACTCGCACAAGATGTTCAGTGATACTTGGTTACCCTTATGTCCATGTTTTTTTAACTAGACCAATACACTTACACGGATATGATGGTATTTCAACAAATACCCCAGTTCATTGACCTTAAATGACCTTTGAACTTGGTCATGTGTCCTGAAACTCAGACGGGATGTTCAAAGATGCTTGATTACTCGTATGTCTAAGCTTCATGAATCAGATTCATAAACTTTCGAAGTTATGATGGTAATTTAACAGATACCTCCAATATGGCCAAACTTCATTGACCTTTGACGTTGGTCATGTGACCTGAAATTCACACAGGATGTTCAGTGATACTTGATTACTCTTATGTCCAAGTTTTATGAACTAGACCAATAAACTTTCAAAGTTATGATGGTAATTCAACAAATACCCCCAACTTGGCCAAATTTCATTGACCCTAAATGACCTTTGACCTTTAATCATGTGACCTGAAACTTGCACAGGATGTTCAGTGATACTTGATTACTACTATGTCCAAGTTTCATGAATCAGATCCATAAACTTTCAAAGTTATGATGGTAATTCAACAGATACCCCCAATTTGGCCAAAGTTCATTGACCCTAAATGACCTTTGACCTTGGTCATGTGATGTGAAACTCAAGCAGGATGTTTAGTAATACCTGATTAAACTTATGTCCAAGTTTCATGAACTAGGTCCATATATTTTCTAAGTTATGATGACACTTCAAAAAGTTAACCTTACGTTAAGATTTTGATGTTGATTCCCCCAACATGGTCTAAGTTCATTGACCCTAAATGACCTCGGTCATGTGACCTGAAACTCAGGCAGGATGTACAGTAATACTTGATTAACCTTATGGCCAGGTTTCATGAACTAGGTCCATATACTTTCTAAGTTATGCTGTCATTTCAAAAACTTAACCTTCAGTTAAGATTTGGTGTTCATGCAGCCGCCGCCGTCGGAAAAGCGGCGCCTAAAGTCTCACTCTGCTTCCCAAGTGAGACAAAACCTTATATAATGTTTCAAATGTCTAAGCATGGACCTACTAGTCAGAGCAGTAGGTCCATGACCTAAGTAAGAAGTTTGCATGGTAAGTTCTCAAAGGGCTATGTTTGAAAGAAATACTAAATACTAAGATTACGTACGAATATTTACTGACCCTTTGAAAGCTTGAGACAGAATTTAACAAACACATCACAGTTTTTAATGAAATATCCCTGGAAAATATACCTCTTGCTTGTATACGGGCTACAGCATCAGTGATGTAGTTGTATCTGTATACAAAGTTACAATCTGGGACATCAATGCCTTGCTGAATCACTGATGTTGCTATGAGAAGCCTGTGTACGCCATTACGGAATTTGTCCAGGACTTCGGTCTGGTGACGTAAGTTCATACCTTGAGGCACAGAAAAAAAAATCAATTATGGAAAACTACATTTTTTAACCATGCTATAGTTGTGTTCAGTCCAAAGACATACTGATAAATCATTCGAGCTAATGAAAATGAAGAGCTGGCAACTTTCTTTCCTTGAAGGGCTTGCGCTTGCCCACTTGAGCATTCCGAAACTCGACTATTGGTGCTTGACATATTAACAGTTTGTGACGACATGGATTTCCCCCCAAATCGAGTCTTTCGCTAGGACAACAGCCAAGTCTGTGCGTACACAACAGTAGCGTAATGAGGGGGCTAGAAATGGCATATGGAGCAACATTTTTTTTTTAATCTGCACGTGAACGAAGCCAGCAGAAAAAAACTGATCTTTTTAATACAAAAATTTAATTTTGTGATAGATTTTTTTCTTTTTCTCCTTTTTTTCTTGGTCATCAAAGTTTGGGGGGCTCCATGGCCACCAAGCCCCCAACCCCCCTTCTATGCTAGAGTGATGCACATGCTACTCACCAGACTTTGTATGTATATAGTCTGCTATGAACATAAAGTGGGTTATCATGTTTTCATGTGTGTCATCTAGTGGACGCGCAAATCAAAAAGTCCCTATTCATGGCTATTTGAAATGTCACCAACTCCTGTCTTTACCCTTCTCTCCCCAAACTTTCCTTTTGAAAGGAGTCTAATAATTAGTCACCTGGGTTTCTACAGCCAACCAGGACTTCCGGATGAAGGTCTTTGAGGGGCTCCGTCTCCATGACCCAATTCTTGAGGGCCCAAGTAGAAGCGATGGTCTGGGTAAAGAGAATGGCTCGGAACGAACCACGAGTGACCTGGTCCTGACAATTGGCGATGTCTCGCTCCATCAGGATTCTAAGCTCTATCAGGGCTGGGTTGTCTGGGGAGTTGGGACTCCTTGAGAGCCTTTCAAGCTTCTGCTGCTTCTCTGCTCAGAGCAATAACACATATAGGTTGTCCTTATTAAAATAAGGCTATTTGCTATTGAATGCTCCTTATATAACACACACGGTAGTGTATCAATCCTTTCTTTGGAGAGAATAATTTACATCATTTTCAAGTACAAAATGACTTTTGTGACTTTTGACATTGACCTCATGAATATGATTATCACCATGTCAATACAAATACATCAAAGTTTGAAGTTGGGTTTTTAAACAGTTATCATGAGAACAAGATGATTTTAGATATACCAAAGTGACCTTTGACCTCATGACCCCCAAATCTGATCATGTTGTCTCTCCAACATGCATATGAACCCAGTTTAACCCTTATTAAACTGTGGGGGGTCAATTTGACCCCCCCCCTCAATGAATTTCCCTGCTACGCTGCTGCACAATTTTTTTGACCGCGCCGCTCGCTGACTTTTTACTTTCAAGTCTTGCGCATCTTTTGAGACAAAATTTGCGACGCCCGGGTACGCGGATCCGAAATTACGCAATATTTTGTAAGGGCATGTCAGTGCCAAAATTGCTTAAAAACGTGATTACGTGTACAAAGTCAATGCAAATTGTGTTTTTCAACCAAAATTCATAAATGTATGATTATTTTTACTTTTGTTGGGTTAAGATGGATTTATTTGATGTTATCTATGATCGCAAAAGGGTGCCCGACAAAGTTCATAAAACAAAAAAAATTAAAAAACAAAGGTTTTGAAAAACAAAGAAATAAATAAGAATTAAAAAAAATAAAAAGATACACAGGAAATTATTTGTGTTTCGGCAATTTTTGTAGATTTTCGTTAAAAAGGTAAAAATTTATACGTTCACCAAAAATTAGCATTCTACTAGCTATGTAAAGTGAGTTAAAGGCAAAAACATTAAACAAAATTAGGGCAAATTTCATACGCTTATTTGCATAATTAATAAGAAATATAAGAATTAATAAGAAACATTTGTTACGAAATTTCATTGATTTGTCTGTTTTATCGATTATATTGAATATTTATTGTTACTTTGATTATATTTTGAAAAAAATTGTTGAACGGAAATAAAAATCTAAATCTAAATCTAAGCAATTAATTTTGTTTAAATTTAATATACAGTCTTGTAGTTTACTTCCGGCTCTACGTGCGTGCAAATTTTCACAGCGATCGTAAAATCAACGGCCGAGATCTGAGGAGGGGGGGGGGCAATTGACCCCCCCCCCCCCGTATATGTTGGTCTGAAATAGCCCAGTTAAGATACGGTTAAGTTAATCTCTAGAAGAGTTCTTCAGTCATTTTGAGAACAAGATATTTCAATGCATATAATGACCTCTTGACTTTTAGTTTGACTCCACAAAAAAAGTCAGATAATGGCACTCCAATTTTTAGTGTATGGTTGTTTCCTTGCATTATATGCCAAAAAATGCTCCAAAGGTATGGCTAACAATGATTTGATTGTATGTTACAGGAATTATCAAATTGGTTTCCTCTAAGAACGAAGTTATGAATTACATTATTACATTGTTGAATGCAGTCAGTCTATGAGCAGACACTACATAATACTTTTTAAAGGGTGCTAACAATTCCCCCTAAATTACATTAGTTGGTCATTTTCATGTTGCTGTATACATTTACAGAAAAGGTAGGGTCCTAGCTCCCCCCTTCCCCCTCCCATTAAATAAAATGAAATAATCAAATTTGAACAAACCAAACAATATCTCACCACTGAACATTCTAAGGAGAGTTTTCTCTGCATCTAAGATCTTAGTTTTTTTTTTCTTTTTGTTGATGAAGTTTCGAAGATAATTCAAAGCATCCTTGGTTCGTACAGTTTCATGGATGGCCAGCCCGCTGCTGAATTCCTTTTAAAAAAGTTTAAAATACCAGCAATCAAGAAAAATGCATACCTAACCTATAAACAATACCCTGTAAAAATAAATTGAATAAATTGCTCCTCAGTCGGACTGAATAAAATGACATTAGAATTATGAGAGACTTTCACTTGACATAATGGTAAATTGGCAATTCGTCTACTGCCAACTTGTCCACTCATCACATGGTCTACCTTCATTTAGTCTAATGCCATTATGTCCATCAACATGTAATCCTACAACCATTTGGTCCAATCATCACTTCGTCTAAATCACCAGTTTGTCTATGACCATTTCGTCTCATAACCAGTCGGTCTAATATCGATTTCATTTTCATTCACTGTGCCCAATTAACACGTAGTCCAATTAGACCAAATGGTACATAGACTAAATGGTTGTTGGACCAACTGGTTATTAGACGAAATAATGAGTGGACAAAATGGCAATTAGACCATCTGGATAGTAGACGAACTGACAATAGACCAAATGATAGTAGACGAGTTGGTAATTAGACAAATTGGCATTGGACCAATTGAAAATAAACCGACTTAATTACCAAGGGAGTGGTAAAAACGAAGTGAAGCTCACTCTTTTTTGAGAGGGGGAGTATCATAAGTAAAATAGTAAAAATCACTAACATGAGATATTACAACATAGTGTTACATTTAAACTCACCTTAAGGACGTTCCACAGTTAAAGTGAAATCCATGTCATTTTCACCAAACTTTGCACATACAGTAGATACTTTAGAACCTTAATATTCGAAATATGCAAAAATTAACATAGGTCCATGTGCTTGATTTTTTGCTATAGAGCTTCAAAGTTCACCCAAATTGATGTTCTTAAGAATTGCGCATTTAAAAGAATTTAGCATTTTTAGACCGCCCAAGATTACTACAATGAGTTTAAACCTCTATTACTCAGTCAAAATACATGAAAAAGTCATCAAATTTTGCAAGAGAGTTAATAATTGTATCGTTAGAATGGAGAATCTATTTATAGTGCTATTTGTTTGCAATTGTAAGTTTAACAGCACTGTCAGTTCTTAAGAATGGCGTAAAAGATAACAAAATCCCAATCTAAAAAATGTAAACTTTCAGTAACAAACTACAAACGTACAATAAATGCTGCACTTTATTCAAAATCCATGTCATTTTCACCAAAATTTGCAGAGTTGTAGAGGAAGGTATACCTAAGAGGTACAAACATTAAAACATGGGGGTTCATGTGCTTGTTTTTAAACTATCAGCATTTTTATTAGAGCAAATGTGCTTTTTAAAACACCAAAAATGCGCCAAATGCTTTGTATCTATGTGAAGAAAAAATCAAAACCACTCTACCATTTTATTTAAACTCGGGGTAATATTCGTGATTCTTGGTAGTACTGCAGAGTAAAGTATTTTGAAATTGTAGAGAATTTTTTTTTAATGGTCCATGAAATAATTCCCTTATTTAGCTTCATGAAATAACGCATCGGATCTGCAGTTAAAGTGCAAAAGATGAGAAAAATCAGCTCATACCCGCAGCTAATTAATCACCTGTTCATCCATTGTGACGTCAGCGCGCAGAGTGTAAACTATGCGCAGATCATAATGCGCACAGACATAACTGTGGAACGTCCTTAAGTCTTAAAGGTAATTAAAATTCTTAATATTCAGACAATCAAGTTTGTACCATGTCAATGCGAGAACACTGTGAAAGGCTTGCCTCGCTAAAGTTAGGGTAATAATATCCAAAGTCATTTTGGAAGCACACAGAAATGTTAAATAGTATGCAATATGCTCTTTACAAGACCTGATCATTATCATTATATTATTATTATCATTATCAGGCCTCATCTGAAAAAACAAATAGGAGATTCAATTTAATGTACACAAGTTTAAATATTTTTTGTTACTTATGATTTTATATTTATATTCTATATCTGACAACTGTAAGCGCTATGATACTTTTGTGTATAGCGCATATATAAATAACCATTGTTATTATTAGTATAATTATCATTACTACTACTTTTATTATTATGACTATTGATATTACTATTATTATATTATATATTGTAATTATTGACATAAAGTGACTACCTTGAGGTATTCAGCACAAATCATGAGACTGAGATGCAAATCATTTGATTGAGAATTATTGGCAATCTCCTTCTGTAACTTGCAAAGGACATGGCTGAAGTTCTCTCTGGAATGGTTGCTGCTTCTGAGGCTAGAGAGCTTGTCGATTGTCTTTTTAAGAACAGTGCTTCCTGTAAGAGATAAAGCATTCCAACGTTTGATCCATCGTGAGACAACCGATAAATTACTTCAACTCTCATCCATCGACATGATGAACCTCTTACACATCAAGAGATAAACCATTACAATATGAAATGTAAGTTGCCATTAGGGTAACTTGTATGGAATCCTTGATTTTGATTTGTTGGTGATCAGCGTTACCATGGTAATTACCATCGGATGGCAAAGTTACTATAATAGTAACTTTTATGCCATGGGTCCCTGTTCTTTTAAGAGTTATGTTAAGAAAGCTGAACAAACAGTCATTTCAAGCATTCAATTTAAAATGCAAACATATAAATACATGTAGCAGTAACAGTAGAAGCATAGGAAGTAGAAGTAGTATACTACTGGAGCCGGTCTTACAAAGAGTTGCGATTGATCCAATCAATTGCAACTATGGAAAGCCAGCAAAGTCAACATATAAAATGCATGTTTGTTCATTTTTTTTTATAGATATGAATGTATATCCATAAATTAATTGATTTCTTGACAATTTGGTGAGTTCTCCTTTATTTACAAAGAACATTTTTCAAACTCTTTGTAGACAAAACTATGACACTGATAGAATTCCATAGAGTTATGATTGATTGGATCAATCGTAACTCTGTGCAAGACGGGTCCTTGGACTAGGAAATATAATTTGTATTATTCTTATTGATGTTCTTCTTATTATAGATGTCCGCTTCAAGATTTTCATAAGTTGAACCCTGAACCAACTCAAGAAGTTAAAGATCAAAATCATCTAAATGAAGTGGAATTGTAAACTTGATAGCATATAAATATGCATGTTATAAAAATGTACCACAAACAAAACTCATAACAAATCACTATTCATTTACTATCAATCACTAATATTGACATTTTAATCCCATACCTGTACTTGAGTTGATAAACGTGAAGACGTTAAACATGAGGTCCTGTATTTCTTCAGCAAAAGGATCATCAATTCTACCCGTCACAATGTGTATTCCTGGGAATAAAATGAATATTTATATCATGACCTACATGAATTACAGCGTTCAAGTATTATCTTTTATTGTAGATGTCAAGTAAGTTCATCTACTGTCTATATTCAAGTGACTTTATCTGCTGTCACTGTCAAGTACCAACATCTACTGTGATATCAAGCAATTTCATCTACTGTAGATGTCAAGTAACTTCATCTACTGTAGATGGCAGGTAACTTCATCTACTGTAGATGTCAAGCAACTTCATCTACTGTAAATGTCAAGTAACTTCATCTGCTGTAAATGTCAAGTAACTTCATCTACTGTAGATGTCAAGTAACTTCATCTGCTGTAAATGTCAAGTAACTTCATCTACTGTAAATAGATGCCAAGTACCTTCATCTACTGTAGATGTCGAGTAACTTCATCTACTGTAGATGTCAAGTAACTTCATCTACTGTAGATGTCAAGTAACTTCATCTACTGTAGATGTCAAGTAACTTCATCTACTGTAGATGTCAAGTAACTTCATCTACTGTAAATGTCAGGTAACTTCATCTAATGTAGATGTCGGATAACTTCATCTACTGTAAATGTCAAGTAACTTCATCTACTGTAGATGTCAAGTAACTTCATCTACTGTAGATGCCAAGTAACTTCATCTGCTGTAAATGTCAAGTAACTTCATCTACTGTAGATGTCGAGTAACTTCATCTACTGTAGATGTCAAGTAACTTCATCTACTGTAGATGTCAAGTAACTTCATCTACTGTAAATGTCAGGTAACTTCATCTAATGTAGATATCGGATAACTTCATCTACTGTAAATGTCAAGTAACTTCATCTACTGTAGATGTCAAGTAACTTCATCTACTGTAGATGCCAAGTAACTTCATCTACTGTAAATGCCAAGTAACTTCATCTACTGTAGATGTCAAGTAACTTCATCTACTGTAGATGTCAAGTAACTTCATCTACTGTAGATGTCAAGTAACTTCATCTACTGTAGATGTCAAGTAATTAACTTCATCTACTGTAAATGTCAGGTAACTTCATCTACTGTAAATGTCAAGTAACTTCATCTACTGTAGACGTCAAGTAACTTCATCTACTGTAGATGCCAAGTAACTTCATCTGCTGTAAATGTCAAGTAACTTCATCTACTGTAAATAGATGCCAAGTACCTTCATCTACTGTAGATGTCGAGTAACTTCATCTACTGTAGATGTCAAGTAACTTCATCTACTGTAGATGTCAAGTAACTTCATCTACTGTAGATGTCAAGTAACTTCATCTACTGTAAATGTCAGGTAACTTCATCTAATGTAGATGTCGGATAACTTCATCTACAATAAATGCCAAGTAACTTCATCTACTGTAGATGTCAAGTAACTTCATCTACTGTAGATGCCAAGTAACTTCATCAACGGTAAATGCCAAGTAACTTCATCTACTGTAGATGTCAAGTAACTTCATCTACTGTAGATGTCAAGTAACTTCATCTACTGTAGATGTCAAGCAACTTCATCTACTTTAGATGTCAAGTAACTTCATCTACTGCAGATGTCAAGTAACTTCATCTACTGTAGATCTAGATGTCAGGTAACTTCATCTACTGTAGATGTCAAGTAACTTCATCTACAATTGATACCAAGTAAATCTATCTACTGGCAATGTCAAGTAACTTCATCTACAATTGATACCAAGTAAATCTATCTACTGGCAATGTCAAGTAACTTCATCTACAATTGATACCAAGTAAATCTATCTACTGGCAATGTCAAGTAACTTCATATACTATACATGTCAAGTAACTACGAAAGGAGAAGTTTATTCTTACCTTCATCGGGCTTTGTGACAACCTGTTCCAAACTCTTTTTATGTTTCTTGACGGTGGATAGCTTCACGACATCCATGTTGGCACAGATCTTCAGCATGTACTCAATGGCATTCTTGTGAATACGGGCATTACCTACTCCTAAAGATGCTGTCATGCCAAGGATCTAGCGTAAAAATGTTCACAAAGTTTTAAGAATGCAGTTACCTAGAATTCATGTAGCATTTTTGTCTATCTGAATGATTGAATACCTTGCTCAATGGCAGAGGTGCCATGGCTGGGAATCGAACCCCAGACTTTCAAAGGTCTAGTCAGTCATCTTCGACCAGTCAGCCACGGTACCACCTACAGCAGTTTTAGTACAAATAAATTTATCAATTTGATTTACAAATCAGGTCAAAGCGAACTATTCTGATATTGAGGCCATCTTATAAAACTTGATGTAAATAGTCGTTTGAAAATGAATCTTAATTCAAAAAGAAGTGAAAATCTTCATTAAATTTGATATATGAAAAAGATTCGAAAAAAATGTGAAAAAAGGGCTCTGATCTTCATTGTAATTTGCCCCTGCCTAAAATTTGCTTCAATTAATCAGATATACATTTCAAAACAATTCCATCCGTCCAACCCTCCGCTAGCTTTTCACCTCAGTCACATCGCAAATGACACAAAATCCATGATAAAAGGAAATTGAGGTTATAAACTTTTGCTGCATGAATCCCTCGCATACATTTGTAATTAGGAAGCTTCGTTATTCCGAAAGTTCGGATATTCCGAAGGTTCGTTATTCCGAAGGTTCATATTTCCAAAGGTTCGTGATTTTGAAGGTTCGTATTTCCAAAGGTTCGTAATTTCAAAGGTTCGTTAATCCGAAAACGAAATGAGGTTCGTAATTCCGAAGGTTCGTTAGTCCGAAAACGAAATGATTAACGAATCTTATTTCGTTTTCGGACTAACGAACCTTCGGAACAACCAACCTTATTTCGTTTTCGGATTAACGAATCTTCGGAACATCGAACCTTATTTCGTTTTCGGATTATCGAACCTTCGGAATAACGCCACAAATGTTTGGATTAACGAACCCTTTTACGTTTTTGGATTAACGAACACCGAGGTATAGGCAATTTACGTGTTTCGGAATTACGAACCTTCGGAATAAAGAACCTTCGGAATTACGAAGTGTAACCGAATCCCTTGCATTCTCTAATTTACATAGTTGTATATAGATGAACTTAAGATGAGATCAAGAAGAAGGTGAATGTTAGAAGAAAAATATTGAAAAATCATATGTTGTGTCAAGGAGTTACCATTGCTGGTAACTCCTTGGTCATGTGGGCCCCATTTATGCCTAATTAGAAAAACTTTTGTGCTGTCCAAATTTGAACAAGATGCGGCGCTATTGCAATAGACTGATCATTAACATCCATAAAAGATTGAGCCTTCGACCTTCCAAACTATTCCCTCCTAATGCTGATTTAGCCCAAGTAAGAAAGTTCACAAAATTTGTGTTTTTATGTGAAAACTAACCTTGAAATATCTATCAAAGAGAATCTATTCCTTGATTCATATAAGCATGTAAAAGGACTAACAGCTACTGTGCTAAAGCCAGGGCAATTGCTTATGCTGCGTTACTCAAGTTCAAGTTCAAGTTATTCGTTTTATTTTTATATTTGTGGATTACTTGTTTTAAGTTTGTCTTCTGTGTCCGTCTCGATTTTTGTATAGAGTTGTATATATAGTTTGTTTATAATTAATATTGAAACTAAGTTTAGGGGCTTGCCTTCTCTACAAGCTTTTGCTTTTCTTGGCAAGTCCCTCCGTTCATTTCTTGTTTCTTTTCATTGATAATATTACTGCAACAAATTGTAGTTTTGTTTAATTTATATTCAACATTTGTTACGAAATTTCATTGATTTGTCTGTATTATCGATTATATTGAATATGTATTGTTACTTTGATTATATTTAGAAAAAATTGTTGAACGGAAATAAAATCTAAATCTAAATCTAAGTCTTCTGAAATAGGAAGTGTCTAAGTGATAAGTAGGATACTGTAGACTTACCTGTGGGAGGGGTTTCACTCCCTTCAGTTTCTGCTGCATGTATTGTGCCATGATAGCATTGTATTGACTCTTTTTCTGAAATAAAAAAGAAATAACCTTATCAAGCACACTAAGAAATCCCGGTGCAAATGGGGGTGTACGATACGTGCGTACACCTCGCGATACCATCGAGTTGCAAGTTAGCTCTTATGCGAGAGTCCATGTATGTTGCCCATGTACTCTTTGCATGCACCCCACCAGCATGACCAGTCTCGCTGATAGACGTATGGTATGTATACAGATAAAGTTGATTTGTGATCGAAGAATACCCGATATAGCAATGCACTAACGCCACACTTTACCTAAGTGAAATGATTTGTTAGATATTGTTTTTTTTTAAACACATTTGATTACGTATACATTTGGAGAAACAGTAAATAGAGCTACTTGAATCACAACCATCGGCACAAGTAAAAAAAAGTCGGATCATGTCGCTAGAGACCTCATTTGGTCTCAGTGCTTCTCGCTGGCATAGCGGGAAGAATCTGGACTACAGATAAACGAGGTTTATAGTTCGAGTCCCAACTAAGGTAACTAAAAAATTGATACAGAAAGTGAATGGACCGGAAGTCTCGACAATCTTTTTGTTATTTTAGGTGGGTGTACATTATGCACCCCAAGAGGTAGACGTGTACACCCTCTAAGGTGCAGAAGGACACCCCAAATAGGAATGCACACTGTATACCCCTATTCGGGGTGTACGTATGCACCGCTAGGGGTACTTGTATAGGGACAAGCCTGTGCACCCCTAGGGGAGTAAAATTGAACCCGAATTTCTTAATGTGTGGACACAGTTCATCATTAGAATAATAAAAAAATCATAACATGAATGCTTGCAAAATTATAAGATTTATGTCTTCCTGTCCTCTGAAATGTAAAGCTCTGCAATCATGCGGCTGATTATTACAACTGATAATTGCAATTGATCATACATCAATCGCTAAGCTTTATGTAAAGGGGTCAAATCAAGTCATAATGAACCATTCTCCAATACATGGGGTTGAGCAATCTACATTGACTTTCACATCCTGTAGGCATGAAGCATTCTGAAGCAATGTATCCAAACTAGATTCCAAGTAATGTACTTCATTATTAAAATATTAATGTAATTGATTTAGGTCTCAAAGACCTAAATATCTGAAGATAAATGAATGTGAATTTACTGTGGCAGGATGAAAATCATCGCCCCTTGAGTAGACCTACAGTGTTAACATGTTACCTACTGGAACTAGGTGATACCTTTTTTGTACACTGCAACAACTCCAGTGTTGATTTAACACCAGCCGGGAATCTATATATGTCCACACCAGAGAAGTATTGAAACAACACCAGTTTCGTATCAAACCGATGCTGTTTTAATACTAATTGGTGTTGGATAAACACCTATCTGGTGTTGGATAAACACCTATCTGGTGTTAGACTTAACCCAAAACTGGTGTTGTTTAACACTTCTCTGGTGTGGACATATATAGATTCAGGGCTGGTGTTAAATCAACACCGGAGTTTTTGCAGTGTAGCATTCCATTGGTTCATGCTGAGAATTTCAAATTGTAGCTCTGTAATGAATAATTAAATAAAATCACCTTTGTCTCATGGCACTCGTCAAGGACAATCAGTCCAATTGTTTTCAGAGAGACTTGTCCCTTGGCCAAGGCATCCACAAGTATCTGAGCCGTTAGTACCACCACGTCATTCTTCTTCAAGACCTGGTCTATGGGAAGACGTGTATCTTGGGACTGGCCATGATCGCCACAGATGTACGCAACATCTTTGATGTATTTCTTGAAGACAGTACTCTGCTGGTATACAAGGGGTACCTATTAATAAAAAAAAAAAGAAGAGAAACAACCATTGGCGGCGGAAGCCAAAAAATTTAGGGGGGGGGTCCACCTGAAATTTTGGGATGGACACAGGTAAAAAATTTGACATGCAAAAAAAAGAAAAGAAGAAGGTTATCAAAAAAAAATTTAGGGGGGAACGGACCCCCAACTCAAATTTAGGGAGGGACAGGACCCCCACTTTCGCCGCCTAAGGAAACAACTCGTATATAAATCAGACAGTTGATTGTAAATTGTATTTCTCTTTATACAAATGAGGATTACTCTCTAAATTCTTTAAATTGCTATGAGGGGATAAATTCAAAATTAGATTGAAATTTTTCAATCTAAAAAGATTTGAAAGTCCATCTTATTCTCATTCTAATTTTCCCCCACAATAATCTATTCGATTGATTTCCAATCTGAGGAATGTAGAGAGTACAAAACTTGGTGAATGGCTCCATTGATGGACAAGTGGTTGATCTCCACACCTTTGCCTGTATTACAGAACAGATTACATGAAAACAAATTATCAATTAAAAAAAATCATGAATATTATAGATAGCATTCAGAATATACATAAGATATTTGTATATAGTGCCATAAATAAATAATTTCTTTAGAACGAAGATATTTTTTCCGTAAATAGTGTAAATACATTCTTTATAGATGACTGCAATTATCTATATCAGAAATAAATATATACAGAATTTGATGTAAATATTGTGATTTAGTTTAATTTGTTGAATAATAAATGATATTATTTGGGGCTTACCATGATTAGCATTTTATATTATATCAGCTCCAATTGCCAATTTGTTTTTGCTCATATGTGATGTACTGTTGCATGTAAATGTATTTGACAATGTGATTGTGCAATAAATTCAATTCAAGTATTCAAACATTGAAATGCACTTTGTTGATGATATCAATCTAACACTGCTATGAACATTTCCTCACATCTGTCAAAGAATACTTTGAAAGTAGAATCCTAATACCAACCACTTTGATTTTTTTTTATCAGAAAGCATAGGCCTAATTCGCCAAGTCCATCCAAAGTCTGAAGAGATAAACATTGATCCCTACTGTGGGATATAATGCAATCTTTGTCAGAAAGCTATTAGAATAAGTTTATTTGTAAAAAAAAATGGTAGCTCAAAATGAAAGCCCATCTGGGGCCTGTTGCAGAAAGACTTGCGGTTAAGCACGAGTCAAAAAATAGAGCGCAAGTCCCAAATATAGGTGCTTCATTGGCTGAAAATCAACTTGCACAAGATATTTTGAGTTGCATTTGATCGCAACTTTTTCTTTCTCCAGATATCATTACCTGGTTGACAACAAAGATAACCTTTTTCTCCGGTGCTTTCCTAAGGACTTCCTGAGCCACGGCAACAGCAATGTATGTTTTTCCTGAACCAGTCGGGGCTACTACACACGTATTAAGGCCTAGAAGAGCAGGCTCAGCAAGTTCTCCTTGATAATCTTCAAGCCTCAAGGTTTCAAGGTGACCAATAGATACTTGAATTCCTGAAAATAAATCATGAACAATTATAAAAACAATTTTGGCACTGTTTACTGAAAGTCGTAATCACTGAAGACTGAAGAAATTATCAGTTCTGACAATTTCATTGGAATCTCTGGTCTAAATAGAACATCTAACTTTATTTTATTTTGATTTCTTTTACCGGATTGGTATACCACCACTACTTTGAACTGGGGAAAAATGCTGACCACCTTAAAAGGACCTGGGATTGATTTCCTACCGATATACTAATGCATCAAACTGGTTTTCACACTAGCTGGTAGGGGCAGAATTTAATGACCTTCCCCTTTTTATATCTTTTCTGATTTTTTTGGGGTAGCTTCTGGAAATGGAGGTGAAAATTAGAACATTTTTTAAGGGAAAGTGATTCGTAAATGACTGACATATGACCTCTATTTTTAGTTGTCAGAAATTCAGTGTTTCTCTTGATAAGACTTTCAAGATATGCTACTGTGAAGCCTAAGCAGGCAAATATATATATATATATTTTTTTTAATTTTGGGGGCAACTTTTCACACCTTACTCATTGCCTAAACCTGCAACAATGAATAAGCTTTAACACTGGGGGTGAATTGGGATTTCCAGGGCTCCTTTCGTTTAGTTTCCAGGGCCCCATTGCATAAAAGTTACTATTATGGTAACTCATGCAATTCAATGGTAATTACCATGGTAACATGGCTCAACAGCCAATCAAAATCAAGGGTTTCATGAAAGATACCAATGGATGGCAAAGTTAATATAATATCAACTTTTATGCAATGGGGCCCAGGGCTCTATTGAGCATCTCGGGTGCTAAATCTCTCCCCAGCACCGGCCCCAGCATAAGTGTAATTTTTTCCCATGTGCCTAAGTGGGTATAATACATATCAACAGTTGTTCTTTAACAACGTGAGTAGAATTAAATGGTTATAACACTCAGTCCCATTTGTCTTTCTATCCCAACCCGCACCTTTACCAAAAGGGATGTCTGTTATCCCATCATATGGTACAAAATCATTTCCTACACCCAAAACATGCAGCCTTGTTGTAAGGATTACCATTACTTCTCACAAAGTTTGTTGGTAGCTAATTGCAATCCATTTCCCATAAGATTACAAGATAAACTGACTTTAACAGTGTGCCCTGGAAAACTGTGATCAGACAAAGGTTTAGGAGGGCAAGTTTTTTTTTACTTGTACACCGTTTTGCACTCCAATACAATGCATGGAAAAAAGTCATGTGACACCTTCTGACCAATCATGATGCTTAAATAACACTTTTTTTTAAGTGTGTTAACAACTGTTTGACCCCAACTCTTTGTCTGCGCAGGGTCCTGCCTTAAATGAGTTGCAGTTGATCAGATCGATCACAACTATGGAAAGCCAGCAACGTCAACATCTAAAATCCATGTATGTTCAAAATATTTGTAGATCAAATGTATATTCATACATTCATTGTTTTCTTGATAATTAAGTGTGCTTCTCGATCTCTTTGTCTACAATGACATTGTGCCAAATTCCTGTCAAAAAAAATTACAACATTGATGGATTTCCATACAGATGAGGTTAATCAGGGCCCGTCTTACAAAGAGTTGCGATTGATCCCATCAATCACAACTATGGACGGCCAGCAAAGTCAACATCTATTATGCAAGTTTGTTCAAAATATTTTCTATGATGTATATTCATGCTTTCATTGTTTTCTTGAAAATTCACCGTGCTTCTCTTTGTTTACGAAGGACATTGTTCAAATTTCCTGTAGAAATTTTTTTTGACACTGATGGATTTCCATAGAGTTACGACTGATTGGATCAATCGTAACTCTTTGCAGAACGGGGCCCAGATCAATAGTAACTCTTTTTAAAGGACAAGTCCACACCAACAAAAAATTGATTTAATTAAATAAAAAGAGAAAAATCCAACAAGCATAACACTGAAAATTTCATCAAAATCGGATGTAAAATAAGAAAGTTATGACATTTTAAATTTTCGCTTAATTTCACAAAACAGTTATATGCACATCCTGGTTGGTATGCAAATGAGGAGACTGATGACGTCATCCACTCACTATTTCTTTTGTATTCTATTATATGAAATATTCTAATTTTCTCCTCATTGTCAAGTGAAAGAGTGATTAATTCCTCCCTGAACATGAACAGGAGGCGCGATAGCTCAGTAGGAGGCGCGATAGCTCAGTCGGTAGAGCGGGGGACTCGTATTCCGGTGACCCGGGTTCGATTCCCACTTGGTGCGCTAGTGCCCTTTGGTAAGGCATTAATCCTCAGTACCAGGTCCTTCGGAGAGGACCTTAAGCCGTCGGTCCTCTGGTTGCTTGCTTACAAGCATTCATGCTTTCTTAGCAATCAGGTAAAAAATCACCACCAATTCAATATTAACATTGCTTAATACTATATGATTCAGTCAAGTCGGTCCCTATGGTCATATCTGTAAACAAATGAAATATTGTATAATTCAAACAATAAAACACAAAAGAAATAGTGAGTGATGGACATCATCGACTGACACATTTGCATATCACTGTTTTTTTTTAAATAAGCAAAATTTTAAAATGCCATAACTTTCTTATTTTACATCCGATTTTGATGAAATTTTCAGTGTTATGCTAGTTTGATTTTTCTCTATTATTCAAATCAACATTTTGCTGGGGTGGACTTGACCTTTAAGACAGGGCCCAGAAGGTTCGTATACCACCTTACTGTAAGATTTACCTGAAAGCCTATCAGCTCCAGGAGTTCCTCTTTTCTCTGTTAAACCATCTCCTTTCTTGACCCATTCTTCAACACGGCTATCATTACCTGTATCTGAATTTAAACATTGGAGAGATTGATTAATTTTTAATGCAGATATACATGCATGTTGCTGTGGTACTGCATGGGAAACAAATTGGGTTTTTTTAGCAAAGCTTTACATTCATTTACCTTATTTCTAATGCCCTTAAAAAGGTCTATGTAGTCATTGAAAATTTGGCAATTAAAATAAGCAGTATGATATGCAGTATATCATGATAAATAAATAAGATCAGAATTCAGTTCATTAATGGTCATCAAAGCCCACCCCCCCCCCCCACACACACACATATTTACTGTATTTCATCCCACATACATACACACACACCTACTTATACCTCACACAATCACCTCCCCCCTCTCTCTCTCTCTCTCCAGTCACATCCTCACACACACATATTTACTGTATTTCATCCCCACACACATACACACACACACCCACTTATACCTCACACAATCACCTCCCCCTCTCTCTCCAGTCACATCCTCACACACACATATTTACTGTATTTCATCCCCACATACATACACACACACACACACACTTATACCTCACACAATCACCTCCCCCCTCTCTCTCTCTCTCTCCAGTCACATCCTCACACACACATATTTACTGTATTTCATCCCCACACACATACACACACACACCCACTTCTACCTCACACAATCTCCTCCCCCTCTCTCTCTCTCTCCAGTCACATCCTCACACACACACATATTTACTGTACATCATCCCCACATACATACACACACACACCACTTCTACCTCACACAATCACCTCCCCCTCTCTCTCTCTCTCCAGTCACATCCTCACACACACATATTTACTGTATTTCATCCCACATACATACACGCAGTCACACACACACACCCACTTATACCTCACACAATCACCTCCCCCTCTCTCTCTCCACTCACATCCTCACACACACATATTTACTGTATTTCATCCCCACACACATACACACACACACCCACTTATACCTCACACAATCACCTCCCCCCTCTCTCGCTCTCTCCAGTCACCCCCACACACACACACACACACGAATATTTACTGTATTTCATCCCACATACATACTAGGTTTTAAGGAAGGCCATCGAACATCAGATCACATATTTACATTAAAGACCATCTTAGACAAATACGTGAGAACGCATAAGATGGATGACAAGTGAAATATATATTTGTGTTTTGTCGACCTGCGAAAAGCATTCGACAGTATGTGGAGGAATGGTCTGTTTTATAAAATGCTAGAATATGGTATAGAAGGCTTTGTTATGAGATTGTAACTAATATGTATAAAAAACTAAAGTTGAGTGAAGGGATAACTGGGAGTTTTGGAAGCAATTGTGGTGTAAAACAAATTAAGTCCCGACCTTTTCAACCTCTATCTAAATGACTTGCCTCATGAGTTAGGAATAACTGACACTGATCCAGTTGAGTTGAATGGAAAGTTAGTCAACTGTTTAATGTATGCAGATGACATTGTATTGGTATCAAAATCAAGGTGTGGAATGCAAACATTGTTAGATAGACTTGGTATTTACTGTGATAAATGGCTATTGAATGTTAATACTGACAAAACAAAAATGATGATAAGAATGGAAAAAATTTGAAAGATCGGGCTTTCGAGGTAAACGGTTAGAACATTGAAGTTGTTAAACATGCAACATATTTAAGTTTGGTTTTCAATAACTGCGGTTCATTCAAAGATACAAGAGTTAATCTGGCAGATAAAGCCAAGAGAGTATTATTCAAATTATTTCAATCCTTTGGTTACAATCTTCCAACTATAAAAACCGCATCACGAATATTTGACTCTTTAATAAAGCCAATACTCTTATATGGTTCGGAGGTATGGGGCGCTTTTACCGTTAACTTTAAAAAGTTAGCGGAGCTTGCAAATGGTAATTCAAAGTTCTATTTGAGAAATGAAATTCAATGTGTCCAGTTTCAATGGTTGAGAAATGTCTTAAGAATGAACAAAAAAAGCAGCCACTTAGCAATACTTGCAGAAGTTGGAATGTATCCACTGATCAATAACACAAATTAGCGGAAACTTGGGAAAATATTATGCTCGAATGAGAAGTATAGATGAAGATTCTTTGCTACATCACTCCTTTGAAGAAAACAAAAAGATAATTGAGAATAATTGTGAATGCTGGCTAGGAAATCTGCAACACCTTCTGAAGGGATTTTAAATCGGTTGAATAATTTAGTATGTTGGTCATAGCAATTATAATCAATGTATGACTTAAAATATTACTAATGACAATTCAGTATGCCCTTTTATCTTTCTCATTGAAAACATGTAACTTTTTTTTAGCAGCATGAACATATTATTTCATATTTTTCCACCAGAATAATGATTCATTAAAAGTAAGCAAAAGGTTTTATGATTTTCTAAAACCTTTCCAAATTCTGAAATCATACACATATACAGTATAAGAAAATAATGTATTTTATTGCTTTGAAAAAAAGGAGATAAATGAAAACTCTTACTTGGTATGACATGTAGTTGTCCAAGAGCATGTGTTAACCCAGTACTCCTTGATTCACTTGGAACTGCATTCAATTTGAAGCAAACAGAGTTATTGTAAATGAATTCTTAAGTACTTAATAATATAAAGTAATTCAAACAATTACAGGGTTCCCACAGACATTTGAAAACAGAGTTCCATGACTTTTCCATAACTAAATTGCTGCTTTCCATGACTTCCCGTGAAGTCGCGGGAGTTATGTAGAATTTGGGATGTCACAAAACCTGGGGAAAATGGAAATCATGAACACCAATTACAACAGAGTATGATCAGAGTATGAGAGTTGCAAGACACGACAAACTGGAAAGCTGCCATAGTGGTAAATGCAATTCCATGACTTTTACATGATTTTTTACAAATTTTTCCAAATTCCCTGAATTTTCTCTGACTTTCCATGACCACAAATTTTTCCAGGACTGTAGGAACCCTGAATTAATATCTCACATGAGTTTTTTTCTGAAATATTAATCTGAGATGAGAAAAGGGTCTTAATACTAAATTCATCCAAGGCAACTTTCTATCAAACCACATTCAATTCAAATAAACATCTATTTTCTTTAAATCATGTTACCTTCATAATTCGTGGTCATGCATGTATGAAAATAAAGCTTTACCCATCATAATTAATCTCATCTTTAAGATTGATTTGACACATATTTTACACTGCTAATCTTGATCAAACTCTTTGTATAGAAAACTGTATTTGCATACAAACTAGGAATTGCTATGATAATATTGAATATTTGAAAAAAAATCACTTTACTGAGGTCAGGCAGGATTCAATATGTTTTTCTTTTCCAATAAAGGCAGTATCCGTATTTTTGAAAGCCTAATTGTAATTAAGCATATGATGCACTGTTGTTACCATGGTTGCCAGCACAGGCCGGCAAAACCAGCACAGACCTTTAACGGCCCACTGCCAGCCACCACTATTTAAAATGTTATGTTTAAACTCCATCTAACAAACAGGCTTGACAGTCTGTATATTTGTAAAAATTTTTAATATAAAAGGGCCGTTAAAATGAAATTGATTTTTATGTGTAGAAACTCAGGGGATTCGGGGCAGAGCCTCACAAAGCTTCTGCCAAGTAGCCTTGTTGATCCCAAGCTACCTTTAGCCAGCACTAAAATGAGTTGGTGACAACACTGATATGGTATATTAATAATTATAATAATAATATTTATGCTTGCTTACATAGCACATAACACTTACTTTATCAGAGATTTATAAGCGCTCTAATGCAGCATATTAATTTCCCCATATTAAGCAGAGCAGCTGTTACCCACTCAGGCGTTTCAGGTTTAAATTCCTGCCAGGTACCCATTCACCTTACCTGGGTTGATTGCAGCACAATGTGGGTAAACCTCTTGCTGAAGGAAAACATGCCACGGCCTGGAATCTAACCAACGTCTCTCAGATTAAAATGAGGAGAGTCATAACCACTAGACCACAACGCCCCTACATAAGATATTTGTTTTGTTCTTGTTTTTAGATATTAGTGATATTGTTGAAAGAATTATAAACTTCTTTTTACTAATGAATGCATGCCATGTATTTTTTTTTAACTTATCATTTTTTTACATTTTGAGTGATAATACTTACTTTCTGAGCCTCTGTGAGAAGAAACACTTGGAGAGCTCATACCCTTTCCACCGAATTTGCTGTCTTTCTTGACCGAAAAGGAATCATCAGGTGATGACATGGCTGATGTAACCATGCTGATATCATCCCCATCACTCTCGAATGTAACACTTCTCTTCGTAATACTTGCTGAACTCTCAGATGGTGCGTAAACCCCAAGAATCTGGTTATCAGAAGCACTATCACCTTTAATAAACAAAGTCAAGAAGAAAAAAAAATAGTCATTTCAAAATGGAGTAAATGGGTACCAGCAGGAAGTGATCCCTCAAGAAGCTGTGAGCATCAGATTCGGTAGACTAACTTAGCACCTAACAAGGTGGATACTTGCGCTATACAAATCCTATGTTATTACTATATATTATTTTAAAAATCTCGGCTTGTGAATTACAGGCACTTTGAACTCAAGGTTTAATCCAACCTAAACCTAATACCTCAGTCACATTTCCCCTAAGGCGGCCGTACGGCGAGTTGAAAGTAGCCGTTTTATCTAATTTTATTCAAACCACCCATACATAGCTGGTACAAAAAATGTTATAACTTCTGTTTTCGACTCGCGGTACGGCAGATGTAGGGAAAATGTGACTGAGTGAGGTACAAGGATAAAGGTGAAATGCTGGGCAATCTAAATGAATTGAGGTGCAGAATGAGAATGAAGCTTAGAGGGATGGATGACCAAATAGCAATAATATAAATAAAAATGATGATAATAATAATAATAACAATTATAATAATAATAGTAATAATAAGTATTATCATTATAATTATGATTATCATCATTATCATCATTATTATTGTTATCATTATTATTATAATTATTATCATTATCAATATTATTATCATTGTTATTATCATTATTATTATCATTATCATAACTACTATAATACTAAGTACTTCTACTACTACTAATAATAATAATCAAGAAAAGGGGGTGGAAGACAAATGAAAGGATGTGGTGGAGGAGGAACAGATGATGAGGAAGAGTGGAATAAGAATTGGGAAGATGGAGATTGAAATGATAGCCTGGGTTTCAAGTGGATGGAGAGCAGGACTCACCTGAGAGCAGCACATTAGCAGCAGCGTCAAATCCTTGTTGCTTCAAGATTGCAAAAAGTTTGGTCTTTGTGCCATCTCCTTCGCTTTTATGATCCCTCCATTGTTGAAGAGTAGCTAATGTTGCTATGAATACATCATTATAGTTATCTTTAATGGAATCTCTCAGCGCAGGAATCTCAAATTTCAACCCAACTCCAAGTTTGAAAAAATCTTCTGGACGAGTAAATGTAATCGCAATGGAGAGAAGTTCGTCATCAGACGGTACACTTCTCGACGCCATAGTGTCAAATCTGTTAGAAAAATCAAATGACATTATGTTCACTCAGTATTATGATTTACAAAATTAGGAAGCATCATAGGAAGCTGCACTATCAAATTTCCAATTGTCATCAGTATTATTATTACTATTAGAGTTATTATTATTATTATAATTATAATTATAATTATAATTATAATTATAATTATAATTATTATCATTATCATTATCATTATCATTATTATCATCAATATTACCATTATTTTCATTAATATTATCACTATTATTTATTTGGCCATAAAAACATACAAACTGTACAATATCGAAAATACAGAAATTACAATTTGAATAATTAGGTATAAATAAGTAAAATAAAGAAAAGAAGAAAAGAGTAAAATTTGATATCCATGGGCCAGGACTCGCAAACATAAAATCCAATACTGTTGCCCAGAGGCATGCGAGCCCTCACAGAAAACCATTGAGAAAAATATTACACATACAATGGTTATTCAATTTTAATATATTTTAAAATTCAGTTAAAAACATTCCACAAACATTATTAAGAGTCATAGGGCAAATATGTATACAGCCAGGCATGGTAATAATGACGAGAAGTTATTTGTAAAATGTCAAAATGGAAAAGAAAGGAGGAACAAAATAATTAGAAAGAATTTGCAGACCCATGCAATGCACTTGAGAGAATACGTTGCTTAACATACTTTATGTGGCATTAAAAAAATAGGTGCTGGAACCCAATAAGTAACAATAAGCTTGGGAGGAATGCTCTTAGTCAACAGTAGGGGCGTGCCTCCAACAATCCTGCACTCACCAGGGTACAGCACCCACTAATTTACATAAAAGTCAAATAAAATTTACATAAGACCTATGTACAAGAAACATGACCTCCTCTAATGAAAGAAAACAAGAAAACTAAACTACAATAAAGAAAAAAATATATCAAACCTCTATATATTACTTTAAAATGCCCCCATTATGTTATGAAATGTATATTTGACAGAGAAGATATATTTATCTAAGCAAACTTTTATTTTATACCAGTACTAAAAGAGCAAACAAAAAGATATAATAAAAATATGTCAGTTTCCCATGAATATATGGCAAGTCATCTTCAAATTAACTTGAGACCAATCTAATATCAAAGGCAAAATCTCACATTAACTATTAATTTCAAATTTATTACCAACACAGTTTTAAGAATTGTGATATATATTCTTCGGCATAAATTTACTAAACCATTTGTGATTATTTATATATTATATCTCCCCCCCCCCCCTCTCTCTCTCTATATATATAAATGTACGTACGTATGTAAGGGTGTATGTATGTATCTCCAAAAATGGGTTTTCTTTTTCCTAGGACATGTAGGATAGGCATACCCAAGTCATTGATATTTATTGCTGAATGAATGTTTATGTAGACCATAACAATTTGGCCACATCTCACCCCCCCCCCTCCGTCATCTCTGTCAAAGGAATGAAGAAAAAAACACAAGTTAAATGGATAGACAAATTAATTTATCTATCTAAATTATGATTTGGGAATGACAAAGAGTAGGCCTATAATTACTAAGTACTCAAATAGTTAGCTTCAGTCTCCATACAGAAAACGGCCAAGTTACACTTATCTTGGCTTAAATTGATGTAAAGATATTTCGTCCTGGAACACTTATATTAAAGTCTTGGCGTATATTATTTGCCAATACCAATATTATACCTTTATGTGCAGACTTTAAACAATTAAACATTTATTTTCATATTTAAATAGTCATGACAACATTTCTGGCATAATTATGCATGAATTACAATTAGAAGCTCTATATCAGACAGAAATATATATATGTTAACACTGTTCATGGTTTTCTATTGTAATAAGTCCATAAACTTAGCAACAACAGTCATGATTTAGCAGACTAGATTCACTGGCGACTGTAACCAACATTATTCAGTAGAACTACACCAACTGCATGGATTGAAGCCTTTTTGTCTAGATCGATTTAGGCTAAAATTAAAAAGAGCACAACAACATAGATCTAGTTCTACTTGTAGTTGTAGTGAAATTAACTTACCAAACGGTGTCTTGATATGAATTGAAATGACCAAACTTGAAATGAAGATCCCCGTGAAGATCGATCCTGCTCAACACTAACAGCAATACATGTGTCATTACTGTGAAAGTGTGAGTACTGAAAAAAAGAATTGAAGAATATCTTTTTTATTGATACGCGATGACTTGAGATCTTGCTCTTGGTCCTTGAAGTTGAACTATCTATGACTAAGACGCACCTCCGGAGACCTGCTTGGTTTGATCAGGGAGAGGAGATCTACCTGATTTCAGATGAAATATTGTTTGGTTAGTTCTTCAAGACAAGGCAGCTTATAAAAGTATGGCCTGCTTGCCTGTACATCGGTGGATCCCGAATATAGCTTTCGAGTCTTCTGACAGCGCACGAATCGAGCAGACTGGGGAATCCCCGGATACAGCGGCAAGCTTGGGATTTCCCGCCTCTGGGATTCCCCACCGACATAGATATTGCGTGCGCTGGCCAGAATCAGCCGCCAAGCGGGGTTTTTTTTTGCCCCGTTTGCCACCCCCCCCCCCTTATATTTTTTTTCTTATGCCAATCTAGACTTTTGTTATATTAAACCTGTTTAAGTATTTGCTTTGATATTATAGGCGGATCCAGGGGGGCCCCTCTTGGCGGAGCAAAAAAAAGGAGCCTGGGAAAGAAAAACAGAGAGAGGAGAAAAAAAGGAGAGTAAAAATAATAGGAAGAAAACCAGTGGGGAAAAAAAAGATGAGGGGAAGACTTGAAAAAAAAATTATGTCACTATATAAAATTTTCGCTAGCACTTCGCGCTCGCATTGCCTGTTAGCATGGTTAGGTGATTTACATATCTTGCTCAATCAAGTTTTGAAGTCAATATACAACATTTATTTCAGCTCGGAAATCGATCGAACTTTCATTATTTTTTTTGATTTACAAATAGGTTGATTTTTAAAAAGTGCTCTGTAAAAATTCAGTTTTATGGTCTGAAAATTAACGTTCAAATGCAGGTACCTATTATTTTCGTATATTCATGTCTGATTGTCAAAAAGTACCAGAGAGCGCTGCACGCTCGCATTTTGATTAGTGAGTTATATTATATCCCAATATTGATTCTATAACAAACTACTTTAAATCCCCATTTATCAAAAATTTCGGCTCGCGATTTGCGCTCGCATTAATTGTTTAAAATATGTTAACTCGTGCATCCTATTCATGTTATTACAAAAGTGCTTGAAATTTCCAGTTTTCAGGCCATAATATTAACAGATTTCGCCATTCGCGCTCTCATTAGGTTTATTGATAAGATATTAATTTAATGATTAAATTGTCCCTTTTTCAGAATGGAATATCGACAAGTTTTATCTCGCGGTTAGGAAGAAGAATAGGAAGATAGTCATCAATTTCATATGATGACAAAATGTCCTTAGAATGTCCCGGTCCTACGTCAAAACTCAAAATAATAATAATAATAAAAAATATGCCAGTTTCATAAATAGTTACAACTGTTGTAACTTTGCCATTAAGGCAACTACCATGGTAACCTTGATTTTGATTGGCTGCTGAGCCCTGTTGCCATGGTAGTTGCCATATGGCAAAGTTAAACAGTTGTAAGTCTTTATGAAACGACCGGCACCAGCTGCTTTATTGATTTTATAATAAAAAAATTATTTAAAATGCCCAGATTCTAGGTCTAAATCTAAAACACGCGGACGCATGTTTATTCAGATATCTAACTTGTTCTCGATTTATATCATTTTCTAGTTTCAGATCAGAATATCAAAAATTTTCTGCTCGCGCTTTGCGCTCGCCTTATTAATGTAGGAATATCCCCAATTACCCTCTTCATAATTTACAACACATGAATAGATCGAGTGTCCCGTTTTTTATGTCTAAATCTCGATTTTTTCCGCTCGCGCTTCGCGCTCTCATCAATAATTGTCATATACCTATCCTGTTCACGATTGCAAAAAGTGCTTGGAATCTAAATTCTATAGGTAGAAATGTCAAAATTTTTCAGCTCGTGCTTCGCGCTCGCATTATTTGATTGTTGAAAGCAGTCCTTATAACAGGTCACTTAATTCCTTCGATCAGATCAAAACGTATATTAAAAATTCGCGCTCGCAGTGATTATTTAGTTGCATACACATCTTGTTTAGGGTCACAAACATTGCCCAGAATGTGTACATTTTTGGACAAATACATACAATTAAAAAAATATATTAGCTTGAGCTTCGCTTCTGCACTTTTTAAATAAGGCTTATGAGATTATTATATCTATGTTGATTTATAAGGATAAAGCTAAGAAGTGACTATAAGGACTGCCCCTTCAAAGAAAAAAATCCACTTCGAGCAGCCGATCGGGGAAATATGGCTGAAAAAAATCTGCCCTCCCCCTATTGGCGAAGGCTGGATCCGCCCCCTGGATATAATACATCTATCACAAAATTAGATTTCCATTTTTAAAAGGCCAAAATTCCTCTTCGTCGCTTCTGGCACTTGCAGTTAACTGTGTCCTTTCAAAATTATGGTTTATTACCCCCACTGCGTTGAAGTGATGTGCTGCGTAACCTATACCCGTGCATGGCCTGTCTAATGCGCAACATAGGCCCTATCATTAATGGCGGAGACCTCTTTGTGTTACTGAACTTAAGTCTGATTTAATTTCCTCCTATTCCCCCTTTCTTATTATAATATATATCACTGACTAAGAACCCAATTAGTTCTATATTTTGAAGGGGTTCCACACTTCACAAGCATTTCCATATGCTTTAATCATACTTTTTTTCTTGAAAATTTCTATTCTCAATTTTTTTTCTGAGTTATATTACATTGTACACTGTATTACGTTTGAATGGAAAAAGAATTAAATCGAACTGAATACGAACTAAAAGGGGGTACTCCGGGCTGAAGATATGAATGGTATATAAAGTAAAATTCAGAAAGCAGAATGCCGGAAATTTCATCGAAATCTGATAACAAATGACGAAGTTATATAAAGTTTTAAAGTTATGCAATATTTTTATTTAAAAAAAATGGTCATATGCACGTCCTAATGATCATTCATTATTTTGGTTGGCTGATGATGTCACGTCCAAACTTTCCTTCTCTTATGAACCATCATTTCGATGGCGTAACTATACGGGGGGGGGGCACGTGCCCCCCCCCCCCCCCCCCCCCCCATCGGCTGGCAAAAAATGGGGGGAAAGAAGGAGAAAGACAGGGAGAAAGAAAGAAAGAGAAACGTAGTTGGGGGGAAGAAAAATGGTATATTATTTTATGTGATATTATTTCAAGTCAATATAAACCAAATATATTTCCTCCGAGTTATTATTGTAAATGTAAATATTTGATCATGTTGATATGGCATAACTGTTTTATTCCTTGTCCGATTTTTATTAGATTTTCATTGTTTTGTTTGTCTGATTTCTCTTTATCTGCCTACATCATAACATTTTAGGCTGAGTACCTTTTTAAGGTTTGGAATTGCTAAATCTCAGTGCATAGCACTAGCGTAAGTGGGAGGGCTTGGGGCCATTGCCCTAAAAAGTTCTACGACCATTAAGAAAAAAAAGAAAGAGAAGAAGTTCAAGGAAAGATAAGGTGTGAGTTAAAACGTTTTTTTCTGAATATCATGTCAAAACCTATCACAGAGATAAATTTTCATTCCAGTTGAAAAAGTTCAAATTTTGCTCGCTTGTACTCGATCGCTCGGGAGTTACTCTTGCCACACATTTTGCTTTGTCTTCTCATTTTTTTGTCTTTGCTCGACTTCACGAGCTGCCGCATAATAAAAAAATCCTGTTCACATAATACAACCGGGTTCTATTTTTGCCCTCCCCCGGACACTGACCCCTATTACGCCCATAGGACTGTAGCGTACATGTATTTCACCCATGCTAAACATAATTACAGACAAACTTTTAGCTGACCTCTATTGCAAAGAAGTCACTCGCTTATAGACCCGGCCGGACCCGTATAATAAAGCTCCCGGCCCTTCTAAAAGAGGAGGGACAGGGCCTTTGGGAACTAATTTTAAAAGCATTTCCGAATGGTTATTACCATTAGTAACGTGATAATCCAAAGGTTGTGAGGGGCACAACATAATGTTAAGGATGAAATTCTAATAAAAAAAAAAATACTGATTTTTAAAAGTAAAAATCACACTTCATCAGATTTCGCCCTATTTCTTTTCCTTTATTTGTGGTATTAACGTTCTCCCAATTGTGTTTCATATCGAGGGACCGAGATTCAAAAAGGTAATTACCCCCCCCCCCCCCAAAAAAAAAAAAAAAATGAATAAATAAATAAATAGATAGATTAATAAATAAATAAATGAAAATATCACTTGGGCTGGGAGGTCTATCATTCGGTTAGGGAGGGGGATGTCGAATAGTTCGATGTAACTTGAAGAAAACAAGGCAGATAATAAAAAAGTGGCAGGGCCGCAGGGGTCGACAGTGGAAGGCCTAGGTTGAGGCCTTCCAAATTAAGCCAAACAGGGCAAAAAGTGCAGGATCGATCCTTTCCTTATGCATATTACCATTCAGGTAGACCCTCATTAAAACAAACATCAGATGATCAGAATAATGATAACAATGCCGATTAAATAGCAGATGATAATAATAATAGTAATTAAATATATATCATATATTCTCCCTGATATTCTCTGCCCCTCTTTATCTTCTGCCACTCCTCCTCCTGGTCATGCATGGCCCCGGTCGCTATTGCTTTCACCTCTTTTCTTCTCTCCACTTAAATCTCTTAATTATAGCCACGCTTCTGCTCTGGCTTTGGCTATTGCACTAAAAAAAATGTGAAAGAAAGAATATTTTGAAATATATATTTCTATACAGTATTTCTATTCTGGAAGACACCATAGCCCTAATTGTCAACATTTCGACATGTCGTCTGGTAAGATGATGTTTAATATATTAATCTAAATTTCAAGGAATGTTGATAATAATTAATTAGTTAACTCTAATTTTATTGGCATAGTGTGGTTCTCCTTAACATAAATTTTGAGAAGTAGGTACCGGTAGTACATATGTGCGAGATTGATTTATGGCTGATCGAGTGAAGTGCAGTGTCATGCATGCATGGACGTGACAGTCGTGAGAAAGCAAGTCAGTGCATTGCGGCATTAGTCATAGACATTACCATTACCATTGCGTGCAATAATTTTACACACATATCAAATAGAGATAACACAATTCTGTGCAAGATTAGTATTTGTAATGTTTTTGGCGCTCACTTCAGCTGCATGCTGCAGCAGGGCTCGGCGCTAATGCAGTTTCGCACCGGCCGATTACCAGCATACCTCATCACCAATACTTGTTCCCAAAATTAATGTCATGACAAGTCTCTCGGTCACATTTCGAGGTCAATAATAATTAATATATATGATGAGACCACCACATATCGACCACCTCTTTTGAAACCGACCACCTTGCGCGTGTTAAAATTATTGCGTATTACGCGCAGGAAAGTAGGCGCAGTGTCCATAGGAACGGTAAGAATCGATTTTACGAGAAAAAAAGAAGCAACAAAAAGTAAAAATTTAGTAGAATTAATCAAAATTGTATTGACCAGACCCAATTCCCGCTGAAAAACCAAGAAATCCGATAGGAAACGGCTTTAGAACAAATATCCGTCGTCAATCGTCGAATCATGTGCCGGAGCTCGCAGTGGAAGTAGTGAGACGATCATTTAGCATGTTGACATCATAGAACTGATTTGGAAGAGTAAAAATATTTCGCCACCACGACAAGAATCGGCCGTAAACTTAGTGTATCGCGGGTGGTCGGTTTCAAAAGACGGGTGCAAATGAGCAAATGTAAAATCGTCGTATTTGTTGTTCGACGATATATACGCGGATTGAATCGGAGTCGCCGAGCGAAACATGGGAATCTGATCTGCTCAATTTTCTGCACAAATGAGACTAAAACTGGGTAAAATTGATGAATATTTTCGCAGATACGATGCTGAGAAGATTAGGTGGTCGATAAGGGGTAGTTCCAACCATACCCACCTCTTTTCCAAATATCGCGATCGGGAACGGCTGTATTTGAGCTTTGATCTCGATGTCGTTCGAATCCTCAGACATCACTTCGCGGATCGCTCTGGGGGATTGCTTGGATTCGCCGTGCGCGGTAATGTTGATATGGACTGAAGTTATGCGACCAAAAGATTCGCCTGCAGCATGCTGGCCAGATTGTTCGCCACACGTTCGCATGATTTGGTTGCTAACTTCAGTCCATATCAACATTACGGCGCACGGCGAATCCAAGCGATCTGCGAAGTGATGTCTGAGGATTCGAACAACGACATTGAGATCAAAGCTGAAATACAGCCGTTCCCGATCGCGATATTTGGAAAAGAGATGGGTATATTGACCTCGAAATGTGACTGAGAGACTTGTCATGACATTTGGGAACAAGTATTGGTGATGAGGTATGCTAGTAATGGGCTGGTGCGAAACTGCATTAGCGCCGACTAGTCTTGCACCAGGCCCAGGGCATGCAGGGGGGGGGAGAATTGGGGAGTCATTTTGAAAAAAAAATTGAGAAGTGAGAGTGAGAGCCATTTAGCCTTTTAGGATTCAGTTCATCATTATGGTTTCGCATAGCAGTTTGTCCTGCTTGTTTAACGTTACAAAATCATTTAATGTTTAACATTGTTTATCTAATTACTATTTATGGAAAGAGTTCCTCTTACAATTAACAGCCATTCTCGACTCGAGGTCGGCATGACGTCACAGACACAGTCACGTGATTTCCCTAAGGCCTAACAACGCGATCGGCCATTTTGGCAAAGGTGCAAACAAAGGGTGCGAGCGTACGTGTTGGCTGTGCAGTTTCCTTGACGTTTTGGGGAACTCGTTAATTTGAACTGTTCCTCCATTATATTTTCATCGCATTTTTATTTTAATTGCTGGACAATGGTGAAAATATGTTGTGTGTACGGGTGTTCCAAGAACAATTAAGCAAGATGGCCAGCTTTATCCTTTTAACAATTTTTTTACTGTTGCACCACTGACCTGTCACTGCCTGACCAAAATGGTTCTAGAAATCATTTGCAATGTTGAAAAGTGTCTTGTGGCATCTGATATTAATCCTCAGTAATTCCCTGAAATGCTGCAACGTTTGGTTAAAAGATCCAGCAAAGGAAAAAGGAGTTTAGCGCAGTCAAAGTCAGACTTGCAAACTTGGTATATACGGTGCGAATTTTAGCTGCCATTTTTCTCGGGCGACAATTTGAGACGCCCACACTAAGCAATCGATGTTTCCAAAGCTACCCGCTCAAGTTACCAATATTTGGTATCAAAATATAGATAATAACAAAATGCTCACGATCATTTCATTTTTAAAGTGGGTTTGACAATTGTTATCAAAATAAGAGGGGTGGCGTCTCAACGTATATCTCAACCCAGCTGAGTCAATGCACTTTTGTGTGCGCGCCCGGCTTGTACGGCGAGTCTTCCGGCTTTGTTTGCACCTTCGCGATCGGTTGCTATGCTGAAGTTACTTTCTCAAGTGAAAATCCCCGGATGTCCGACTGCGAGAATACTTAATTTTTCTTCATTGTTATTTTGCTAATGATTATTTAATTTGTTGTTAATTGTTCATTTAATGTTTATTGTTTTGTATTATATCTATGTTAATTTAAGTAACTCGGAGTTAGGTCTATCATAAAATTGTTCATCAAATTGAATAGCTTAATTATCAAACTTTAAATTAACGGAACTAATACTTATACTATTATACATGTAGTCCAAATCATTTCATTAATTTTCAATTCCTTGATAAAAACTAGTGCCGCCCGCGTGGACGGATAACGGTTTTCATTTTTCGGGTTTGGGTATCCGTGGACACTGATTCACCACTTTCCTGTCACAAAAACTCATCAAATTTAGTAAGACTCACCAACAAAATTTATAAGTTTTAGTTGCAATATAATCACCAATATCAATTAATCTTCTTCGGAAATATATTCCCGCCGAAAACCATCGTTTTTATATCAGTTTTGAAACATGACCTTATATTAGTTTTGGAGCATGACCGTCCGTGAATGGAGTAAAGTTCCGTTCTGACAACGATGGCGATTTTACTATGGTGTCGCTTAAGATCGTTTTTCTTTCCCGTCTTGTGTTTTGATGATTTCAAATGCGTAACTCATCGTATATTTTCTTACCTCGACTTTCAATGCGAGTGAAGAATGAAGATAATTTGAAACCATTTAAGTGTCAAATAAATGTTGATCGGGTTACTCGGGTGTGTCATGTTGCTTCTTGTAATTTATTCATCAATGCAAAATGAATTCTACTTTTTCTCACAGCAACTTTGGTTACTAATGAAGATGATTATTTTTGAAACTATGAAAAGTTGAAAACGTCGAATGAATGTTGATTGCGTGTGTCATGATGTTTCTTGTAATTTATTCATCAAATGCAAAATGAATTCTACTTTTTCTCACGGCAACTTTCGTTACAAATGAAGATGATTATTTTTGAAACTATGAAAACGTCGAATGAATGTTGGCTGCGTGTGTCATGTTGTTTTTTGTAATTCATTTAAATTGAAATGTGTAACGAAATATTCATTTTCAGTACTTTTTTCTAACATCAACTTTCGATATGAATGAAGAATGAAGATAATTTGAAATCATGTAAACGTCAAATGCATGTTGATTGGCCGTTTTATTTTGTTTCTTTTGATTTATTTATCAAATCCGAAATAATGAATCATCCCTTTTCTTTCTTGAACTGTCATTAATAATGATTAATTAGAATGAAACTTTCCATTGTCGTAAACAACAATAAAAGGCGGTATCCTGCCAGAAAGGTTTATGATGTGCGCCCGCCGAGTATGTGGTCGGTTGTGAATCCGTCAAATTCATTGCATCTTATTTCATTCGATCGGAACTAAAAAATAAACACACATACTCTCGCAACCATTAAATGGGATCGTAACTAGGCCCGACTTGTAAAACTCAAATAATAGTCATTTACTAATAGCTTACACAGTCATACGATCTACATTTGTAGCCGTAGCCTCACGCTAACTCACATTAGTCAAATCCGATTGCAAAACAGATCAACCCAAAATATTCAGCTTCTCGTAATTTTGTGGTTTTCAGAAATATTTTAATTAGCGCACGCTGACTCTCGCCATCATCGGATAGGTTCAAAACTCAAATATAACTGAAAATCTTAAATATAACTCAAAGAAGTGCAAATTGATATTATTTTTTATATTTCAGGGTAAAATTTCGGATACCCGTCCGCCATCCGGTTTTCAGTGTCGGGTATCCGAATATTGAAATATCCGTTTCAAGTCAGGCCTAATGAAAACTCACTTGACAATAGTTGGCAGTTTAGGCAGTTGCTAGTGCGATCCCAGAGCAGTCGAGAGCAAACTGCTTGTCGCTCCTGTGTATCCATCGTACTCATCTGCTATCTAATTTACGTTCAAAAAGACAGCTTGGAAGCCCAGTAAGGTCAGGAAAGCAACAATATCAGTCAATACAATGCATGGCACACTGTTTGAAATGATAGACAATAAATGTAGATGTTTAATTCGAATGAGACCTGTCACATTTTAGTGTTAAGTTGAATAATCTATTCAAATTGCATAACCATATTCTTGAACCCTTAATTTCTCATAGAATTCTTTGATTTTGTAGTTTGCACATTATTCTCAATTTTAAGATGTCATAAAATTAAAATCATAGAAAGTGTGAAATGTGATCCTCTCTCCATCGTCTCTACATTATTTAATACTACATGTCTTCCTCTATATTCTATTCAAGCTAACTAACTAGACTAACCAGCACCGAAGTCCTCAACCACTTTAATCTGACCTGGGTCCCGTAACACAAACGTTAGCAATTAATCGCTAAATAGCACGAATAAGAATATTCGCTATTTGTGTTGTACAATGCCTCCGAATTTAGCGAAAATATGAAAAAACAAGAGTTTATCCCTGTAGTAATCTATAAAAAGGGAGCAAAAATACTGAAAGCGCAAAGCAAATCCCACAAGCGCACATGACCTTGGACAGCATTGCGCATTTAGCCAGCAGGCTTATATGCGTATTGCACCTTCATTTTTACTGAGCGCAATGAATTAAATCGTATTGTGACGTCACCTCCAAAAGCCATGCAACGGTACATTTTGGATGGTACGTCTTTTGTGCAACGGTACGAATGTTTGACATTCAGCCTCCCATTTGCTCGTGTACAACAAGCTAAGTAGGCGTTGTACAATAAACAAATATATCAGGCTTTGAGAAAGTATAGTGGAATTATTTATCCGAGGTTGGTCTGGCAATTACTATTTTTCCCCGAGGGGCGAAGCCCCGAGGGAAATATAGTAGTTTTGCCAGTCCAACCGAGGATTAATAATTCCCACTATGCTTTCGAATGAAACGCCTGGTATATTTGTTTTATATCCTACTTTTGATAATTTACAACCAAAATCTATGTGTTGACCTTGCAAAGTCCGGTTACTTGAGTTGAATTACCTACTTTTCTCCGAGCCACCGCGCTTAGCGGAACGCAGATTAGTGTCTGCGCTGACGCATCGCGCTGGACTTGCCCGGGAGAGAGAGCGCGCAAGCCGGGTCGCCGAGATATCCAGTTTTGCGAAATAAGGACGTCAGACCTCGATATATCCAAAAATATATCGAGGTCTGACGTCACGCAACATCATAGTTGAAATATATTAGGTCACATGATGCTACTTGAACCAATCACTATACAAGATTTACTCTATGTTGGATATAATAATAATTATTGCATTAAGAGACTTTACTCAGTGTTGGTCAGTTTGTTCCCCCTATAAATGAGGGCCATATGAATTTATCGTCTCTCCTGAACTAGGTTCGGCAGAGACCTAGTAATCACTTTCCTGTTTGTCTGCTAGTCAGTTTGTCTGATAGTCAGTCTGCTAGTCAGATAGTCTGTTGGTCTATTACAAAAATGTTTAAGTTTTTGTTCTACTTGCTCTCATTTCTTTATTTCTGCATGATCCTTGGGTAATACCACATGATGATGGGTCAAATGTCATCTAGAGCTCAAAAAGTCAAATGACATGAGGTCATGTCCATCCTTTTAAAGTTTTTATTCAACCTCATTTATTTATTTCTGCATCGATTGTGTTTACACTTGATGTATATAAATATTGGGTAATACTACACGTGAGTTCATGAGGATTGATAAGGTCAAAGGCCATCTAGGGGTTGAAAGATTGCGAAATCAGGCAAGACTCATGGTTCGTGAACCACCTTGTTGTAAAAGGTATATAGATTTAGGTATTTATCACAATCATTGAGAGACCATACTCCTTGTTGGTCAGTTCGCTCACCTTAATATGAGGGCCATATAAATTTATATTTATCTCCTAATATCTTTTTTTTTTCTGTCAGCTGTCCTGTCCATCCTCAACTCTTTCCTCTGATCATCTTATTTCCTTTCTTTCTCCCGGGCTTCAAAATTGTACTTTGCCCTCTGTGTCTCCCTTCCTAGCTTTCTCATTAGGCCTTCAGGATATTTTTCCTTTTCACTATCTTTATTCTTCACATTCCATCCGCTCATTCTTATATTTTCTTTTATTACTTGCTCCACCCTAATTTTTCTCCCGATTCTCTTTTCTCTATTCATCATATTGTGCAATATTGAATATTTACTTGCTTTGAGGGAATTAGCACATCTGTATTCCCAAAGGGTAAATTGCGAATTGGTCTATTGCCAACTCGTCCACTCATCACATGGTCTACCTTTATTTAGTCTAATGCCATTCCGTCCATCAACATTTCGTCTAACAATAATCACTTCATCTTATTTCCAGTTCGTCTATGACCATTTCGTTTCATAACCAGTTTGTTGATTACCTATTTTCTTTTCATTCATTTCATTCATTTCGCCCTATTAACACTTAGTCCATTTAGACCAAATAGTATATGGACTAAATGGCTATTGGACCGACTGGTTATTAGACAAATCGGTAAGTAGAAGTTATGGCAATTAGACCATGTGATGTGGATAGTGGTAGACCAAATGATAGTACATGTAGATGAGTTGGTAATTAGCGAATTGGCATGAGACCATTTGAAAATGAATCTTCCCAAAGTAGTCTCATTTTGCCTTGAGTTGTGACAAGGTTAATGTGGGTCTTCTGAGGTAAATATAGTTTGTACATGGTATCTCCTGAAAAATCAATGCCAGTCAATATTATTACTGCTATCTACAATGTATAATTCAAGCTTTTATTTGTAGTAATATGTCTCTTTGTTGGTATTTGTATTGTAATATTACGATGTAGGTTATTCATGAATGTGACTGCGCAGGTTAAAAATCTTTTATCTTGCACTTTGTTTTGATCAGAGGCATAAAAGGAGAATAACAAACTTTGTGGAGGAGAGTTGTTTGAATGTTATGGTCATGTGGGTGTTTCATAAAGCTGTTCGTAAAGTTACAAATAACTTTACGAACGACTGGAACATGATCTCTTGGGTCCTACCTCAATTACATAGGGATATCACATAGGCTCTAGCACAAGAAAGGATCACCAGTCGTGCGTAAAGTCATTCGTATCTTATGAACAGCTTTATGAATCACCCACCATACAACTGAACCCTGGCATATATTGTGTTGAGTATTAAAAATCATTTAGACAGACAAAATATGTGTTTGCATTTTTTCTCCAAAGTGCCTCATTCAGAAAATTTTGTGAAAATTCAAATATCGCAGAACTTCAAAGACCTGATTTTTTAAAAAGATGTAAAAATTGCAAAATTATGAAATTTCTATTTAATAATAATAATGTGAATTATAAAGCGCCACATCCACTCTGTAGAGTGCTCAAGCTGCATAAAGAGCTAAAATAAAAAGAAATAGTTTTGAGAAGATTTTTTTAAAGTCTCGACATACATGTAGCCGATGTAGGTACATTTTTTAATGTATTCAGGAAAGCTACTCCACAAAGTGGGGCATGCATAGGCAAATAATCTCCCCCCCCCCCAAGTTTTTGAAACTTTTGGAATAACAAGGTAGTCAGAAGTCGATGAGCGCAGATCTACTTGGTCTGTAGTAATTGATAAAGGAAAGACTGTATTGTGATGCTGATCCATGGATGCTATGAAAAGCAAGCAACAAATTCTTAGAGATAATCTGATTTTTGTTAGGGAGCCAATGCAGCGAATTCAAGATGGGAGTCCGAGTGATATGAGAGCGTTTATTTTACAAAGTGACGATGCGAGCCGCTGCATTCTGAAGCTTATATAACTGAGCCTGGGGTAAATTGAATAATTAAAAGGACATGATACATGTAACAGAAGTCAAGGCATGGACTATCTTTTCGGTGGCAGACTTTAATAGATAAATATTTCTGGATAAAACCTAGTAGGTTACGTAGATGGTACCAAACTGATTTACAGATATTTGGGATTTGGGAAGACATTCTCATATGTGAATCAAAAGCCTATTGAGATTATTTGTGACCTGCCATGCTATTAAAGACTGACTATGAGATGCCCAAAATGAAATATGAGATTTTTATTGAGCTTGAAATAGCACATCATATGCTTTAAAATTATATTTGAAAAAATAAGAAATTCAGTGAGAGCTTCAAAGAATTCAATAGGTAGTATAGTAAACAAATTTTTTTTGTATTTTAAAAAATGTTATTGGTCACTTCAAGGTACATTCAAAACAGTTGCAAAAATACAAATGATACATGCCATGAGAATTACTTAATACTGGATGACCACTGGGCCATGCCTAGCCACCTGCTTTTGTGAAAACTATTCTCGTTATCTTAAATTTTATGACAATTAAACATGAATAATACCCCATTCTTTTTTAGGTAATATTGATTTCATGAGAAGGTCTGTGAAACCAAGGTTTAGTATTACTATATCATAATGGATCTAGATCTGGTGTTGTTATATTTATGTTTATCCACTTCTCTTAATATCCTCTCAATCCAAAATAACTGCTGGCCTGTTACAGCTGAATGCACATCTACAATCTTAATTCCTCAGTTTGACAGATCCTGGATCATGGCATTTCTTCGTATTTTGCCGGGTCCATTCCAAATGAATCTGAAAAACGCCCTCTCTATCTTTTGAAGAAACCCGTCTGGTAAAAGTACGGATGAAAGTAAATAGACAAACAAGGTATGACGCTCTGGGTTCACTCAAGCATGAGATGTGCACACTGTACAGTCTCAGTGAAACTTCCTAGTAATAAGAAGAATGATGGACTATCAGAGAAACTTTGGGGCAAGTCAAAGAATACCCACACGTTGTGTATTGGACATTCAGGGACTATTAACCCTCTTCAAAATCTTGGTTAAGATTATGGATTAATTTTCCCAAAGAAGAACAAACTGGAAAAATATAATGATTTGTGAGTGACCTTTGACCTTGGCTGTTATAACAACATGTACTGCGTTACATATGGAAAGTTCTACCAAATTTTCATTAAAAAAAATATTCACACACAAAAAAACTCTGAACGTATTTTTACAATTATAATAATGATAATAATATGCATTTATATAGCGCCATCTATCTAGAAATAATCTATTCTGAGGCGCATTGTTGTTATAATTATAACCCCGGCTTTATTTCAAGCTGCCTTTCAGCGCTCAGTGCATTCAAGGAATTAATCCTGCCAGGTACCCATTCACCTCACCTGGGTCGAGAGCCGCACAGTGTAGATAAATTTCTTGCTGAAGTAAAGCATGCCATGGCTAGGATTCAAACCCACAACCCTCTGTTTGAAAGACGAGAGTCAGAACCACTAGACCACGACACGCCCACAATTAAGTTTTACAGTTTGGTGTGAGGAAAGGTTTATTACAGTAGTTTACTTCTGTAACGTTTTGTGTCATAAGGGTTGATACTCTTTTTTGTAAGCCATGGATCAAGTAAAAGAGGGCATGTTATTTCTCCCATTGAGAATTAACTTTTCCCCATAAATGGTTTGGAAAAAAAAATCAAATATGGAAATTAAGAGAGTTCTTCGTTTTGAAATGTTCTATTGAAACATATATGGGTGATTCCATGCTAAATAAATCAGCCATTTTCACAACGGTTTTCAACTTACCGTCCAAACAAACGAACTTCAATTTGTTTTGTGGTAATATTAAAGTACTACTGGGTAGTCTTGTGAAAAAAGACAAACAATAAAAATATGTTGTCCATGGGTGAATAACAGGTGAAAATGCTGTGTGTTTACAAGACGCACACATCCTTTTCACCTATAATTCACCAATGGACAACATATTTTTGTTCTTCGTCATTTATAAATGATTAATCGAGGAAATGACAATGTTGCTAATTCTTTCAATTGCAAGGTTTGCCTTGTGTTCATGTATTCTGTGTCTATATTGAAAGGATATGAGAATCAATCAGGACCCCATAACAAAGGTTTAGTGATTAATCACTAATTTGAAAGAATAATTCTGATTTTTCATAGTCAGTCTACTAAGCAAACTGCACACGCAACAATGATCTTGAAAGGCTTTTTCATTTAGCAACTAAATACCTTTGTGTGACAGGGCCCAGGGGGTGTTTCATAAAGCTATACAAGCTAAGAGCAACTTTTAAAATGACTAGTGAACCTTTCTTATGCGCTAACCATCACCAATGAACATTTTGGTGTACACCATTTACCTCAAGAAAGGTCGCTCTTAACTTAGGACAGTTTTATCAGTTTATGAAACACCCACCAGGACTGTTTATTATCGATTCTTTACAGGTACATGTATGTTACAGCTCACTATGAATTAGCTGGAACAAATTGAAACCTATTTTCCCATCCTTTCTCTTTTTTTGTTCAGACAATAAACGTGAATCAGAGGAATCCCCAATGGAGCAGTCAGCGGATGATTCAAGCTCCAAGACGTCCCAAGACAACCCTGGAAGCAACGAGACGCTAAAATGTCACACGTCCGAAAGCAAGGAGTCAACAGCAGCAGCGGCGATGAAATCATCCAGCACGCACGAAGATCAGTGTGAAAGTAGAACTGAGAATAACTCATCAGCTATCAACACCACAGACAATAAGATGGATGTTGAGAATAAAGACTCGTCTGCGAGTAGTAATGGCAGTGTGGTTGGGGCGGGTGGTGGCCCGACGGAGGCCAGCGGTGATGCGGCTTGTCCTGTTGATAAAGGTGAAGTGGTGGAAGTGAAGGTCATGTATAATAAGAAGAAGTATGATGTCAGGATCGGTGTGGAGTCAACTGTGGCTGAGCTTAAGACAGAAATTCAAACAGCAACAGGTAAGGGTCTTTAAAAAATCTGTGTGTTTGTCTTGGAAATATAATTGGGAAAGGCACCGTATTGTTTGTTATTAATCTACAAATAATTGTACAAACATGCATGATGGTACTGTTAGTACTTTTTAGGGGGGGGGGGCGGGGGGATGAAATAATTCTGTAGAAGGTAAATAACCTATTAAGTATGCATCAGACTGCTGTTGAATCAAGAAATGATTGTGGAAGTCATCTCTGAATCTATGATTCTGATTTGTGGAAAGTTCTTGTCATGTGAAAATGATGATGAGAGACATCACTTAATCATTGGTTCTGATCGGTGAAAAACTCATTATGATTGAAGACAATGATGAAATACATCGCTGCATCAATGATTCTGATTGCTGGAAAGTTCATTGTCATTTGAAAATGATGGTGAAAGACGTGTACCGTAATCTGAATCAATGATTTTGATTGGTGGAAAGTTCTTGCGATTTGAGATTTAAAGGAAATCTAAACTTAATGATGAAAGCAAAAGATGCAGTATTTGACATGATGAAAAATTGAGATGAAACAAGAAGTTGTCAAATATCACACTACACAATGACATCCAGTTTATTGCCTGTTAAATTCAATATATTGAAATTTGTACAGAAATATCATGCAAATTGTGCTATATTTTGCAAATACTGAAAATCCTGTCTGTCATTTATGAAATTTTAAGAGTAAACAATATTTCTAACACACTGAATTCTTTGATTTTAGATGTAAAAGTGCTGTTGTACCAGCCGGCAAAATTGATGAAGTGATGTCCTATCCTTTTACAAAATACAGCTGGTATTTTTGTTGATTAATCGACATGTAGCACTCCAGTCTATAGTCAGGCAGCATATGTCATCTACTTCGAAGAATTGGCTAAGTCTGATTTTTCACTTTTATGTGATTGGTGACATCACAAGGAACAACTTTCAATTGGTGACGAATTTCTAGTGGTCATCTTGACCATGTGAGGGGTCAAAATGTGGTTAATTGGGGTCAATTTTTGAAATTGCCCCGATTGTGTCGAGTCATACATCAAATTGTTTGTTTTGTTATACTGAACAAGAAAGTGTACAGAATTATATACCTGTGACCTCCCGTTAAGAAGTTATGACCGAAAATGTAAAAAGGTCAACGAACTTCCGTTAAATAGCAAATTACACTGAAGGTGTTAAAGCTTTTTTTGTTGTTGTTGTTGCATGTGTATACTTTTTTTATTTCGATTTTGATAACTTCATCTTCAGAAGTCCTTATCCAGAAGATAAAAAGGCTCAAGACAAGGTCAGGGAAAGGTCCAAAGGTCAACAAACTTTCATTGGTAGCCAAAATACACTAAAAGCGGTTAAAATCTTAGAAGTTGGTTCTTTATCTTGAAAAGTCTGAATCTAAGAAGACATTACCCGTTAGATAAAAAGGGGTCAAATGTGCTCACTTAGGAACAAACTACATGTAGATAAACAGAGATAGATGTCAAATACATTCAGCAGTATTTGTGTGCAATCAGCTCTTTCCGAGTTTTTTTAAATTTATTTAGGAATTCAATTCAAGTTCAATTCATTTTCAATTTACTAGTCTTTGATATGTAAAGAAACATTTCATCCATTTGCTTTGTACAGAATATTTTAATCAATAGACATTATTGTCATGTATTGGGGTACATGTGTAATACTATGTTAACAGAGTAAACACATCGATTGATCAGTGCTTCCAGCTCCTAACAAAGATACCTAACATCTTATTTGGATTAACTTACGAATAAGATAACGAGGTTAGGATTGAGGATGATATGGTAAGTTGGGCTCCAATTGCTCCTTAATTTATTTTATAATGTGTGACGGTTATATTATTTCTGACAAAGAGGCAACATCGGGCAGGCATGCTCATTGTAATCAGTCATGGGTGTCCATCATGCTGATGTGATCTATTCTGACCATTACTCGATCTCTGGAGCCAAGAAGGACTAAACATTTCTGATTATGTGTTGCCATTAACAGGGCTTGTACTATTTTATCCCCGGATTTTATCAAGTGTGTTTTCCCCCCAGAGCATACAACATGAAACTAAACTTAATACTAGTTCTCACGATAGTGCATAGATGCAGATTTTGTTTTTGTTCTTTTGTCGTTCTTGTTTTTTTCCTACTTGCTGAACTACCTGGATGTTGCTAGAAAGAATAATCACATATGTCATTAAAGTAAACCACGGCCATACCGCAGCGAGTGGGGGGGGGGGGCAGCTGCCGCCAGAAATTGTGAAGACTTGCATTTTTACTGGAAAATAAATATAATTGACCAAAAGTATGAACAAAATCCTTAAATTTCACTTTGCAAAATGCAAAAGGGCCCCAAGGATAAGCTTAGAACAGCACATGCACCAGAAATGTGTAGTCCTTCTTGGCTCCAGGGATCGAGTAATGGTCAGAAACTCAGAATATATCACATCAGCATAATGGACACCCATGACTACAATGAGCATTCCTGCACGATCGATGTTGCCTCTTTGCCAGAAATAATATAACCGTCACACATTAGAATTAATTGAGGAGCAATTGGAGCCCAACTTATCATCCTCAATCCTAACCTCATTATCTTATTTGCAAGTTAATCCAAAAGAAATGTTAGGCATCTTTCTTAGGAGCTGGGAGCACTGATCAATCAATGTGTTTATTCTGTTAACATAGTATTATACTTATACCCCAATACATGACAATAATTTATCTTAATTAAAATATTCTGTACAAAGCAAATGAAGGAAATACTTCTTTACATATCAAAGACTAGTAAATTGAAAATGAATTGAACTTGAATTGAATTCCTAAATAAATAAATAAAAAAAAACTCGGAAAGAGCTGATTGCACTTATCACATCATGAAGATGATAAGATTTTAAGGGCATAAGGGTTTGTCAAGTCGTTTCAAAGTTTTCATGCAATACCATGATACCACACTGAATGTATTCGACTTCTATCTCTGTTTATCTATTTTGTTCCTAAATAAGCACATTTGACCCCTTTATATAAAATGTCTTCTTAGATAGAGACTTTTCAAAATAAAGAACCCACAAAAAATAAGACTTCTATTAAAATTCTAACCGCTTTTAGTGTATTTTGGCTTCCAATGAAAGTTTGTTGAACTTTTGACCTTTCCCTGACCTTGTCTTGACCCTTTATATCTTCTGGATTAAGGACTTCTGACGATGGACTTATCAAAATCGAAAATAAAAAAGTACACACATGCATAAAAACACGGAAAAAGAGCTTTCTTAACGATTTCAATGTAATTTGCCATTTACCGAAAGTTCTTCGACCTTTCCGGTCATAACTTCTTTACGGGAGGTCGCAGGTATATAATTGTGTACACTTTCTTGTTCAGTATAACAAAACAAACCATTTGATGTATGACTCGACACAATCGGGGCAATTTCAAAAATTGACCCCTATTGACCACATTTTGACCCCTCACATGGTCAAGATGACCATTAGAAATTTGTCACCAAGTTGAAAGTTGTTCCTTGTGATGTCACCAATCACATAAAAGTGAAAAATCAGACTTAGCCAATTTGTCGAAGTAGCCGGCAAATCATGACATATATGCTGCCTGACGTACTATAAAAATGAAGTGGTTTATACATTTGTACAAAAAAAATGTTCTATTTGATCCAGTGCTATGTTCAAACCAGCTTTGTCAGGTCTGTGCTCAAGGTGTTTTTTTTTTATACATTATTTTTATTTTTGGCAATCATGTCTTTATTGCTCCAGAGTGTAAATAGGAACAGATTTTTAGGGATAACAGATGTTTAGGGATGTTTAGGGATAACTTTGGAAAGGATATGAAGAGCAGTTTCCTGCAATGTGGCATGTGTATGACGCCAGCAGTGTAGAAGTGATGAGTCAAGGTCTCTGTCACATGATACTTTTGAATGTCACATGACCTTGTAACACGTTGTCCTACTTTCTGAAGGTATGATAGTTTTGGAGAGACATCCCTTGATATCGCTCGTCAGGAAAAACTCACGTGTGTCATGGTCTACTTCAATGGTTTGGCAAATTTAGTCTCCTCATGTTACTATCGTTGTCTTTGTGAATTATTCACTTGTTTATATTTTGAAACTTAGAGGTAGCGCTTGAAGTTCAAAGTAATTGTTTTAGGCATAATTGCAGAGGATAACTTTTTTACACTGCACGGTAATGTGCATAAAAGAGCGGTCAAATTCTCGGGTAACCCTCATATATTGTTAATGAGTACCTTGATGATTCAGTTGATGATTCAGCAAAGCTCTGTATCGTAGGTCTCTCATCAACTTTATATTGGCACTGATGAATTAGATAATCTGTACAAGGCATGATATCCAACCAAACTTTTTTTTTCATATTTTATGACTACAAGTACGATAAAAATCCTTTTATTCATTGTATTTTTTTTTTGTATTTTGTATTTGGATGGACCTGCGTTTTTAATTAAAATTTCCTGAGCTACATAGTGGTTTGATAATATGAAGTACATAAAGATGAGCTGCCATAAAGACTGAGCACAGTAACACAGAGCTCAATGATTGATCGCAGGGCTGATTACACAATAAGTTGTTGGCTTTAATATGGTGTCCTGTAATGTATACATGTTTAAATGTAGTGTGACTACTTGATTCATGTTTTTAAGGATTTTAATTGCTTTAATTAAGATAATAAAGAAGGACACCTGTACCAAGCAATCCCTGTTTATGTTCAGAGGCAAAATGATTTATAAACTTTAATGCGATATTTGCATTGTAAACATTTATAAATTATCCCAAGGCCACTGAAGGCCATGGCTTTGGTTGCTCTGTTTATTTGCCTTGATGCACATCTCATTGACCTTGGAGATATTTTGTGCCCATTTCCTATCTGTTCTGTGATATATAAAAGTAGATATGTGCCCTTAATTAAAAAAGTGGCCTTACTATTAAAGTATCAAAATTTAAAGGCCATGTCGCTTCGTTCTGTCAAGCCTTGCATGTGACTTGCAGTTGACTCTTTTGCTACCAGCGGTTTACCCATATGGACAGTTGCCCACAGGATTGCGGGCAAGTCTGATGTGCCTGCAGAACAGTTTTGAGCACTTGTTGCAGGTGAGTTGTGAGTGAGTGCCTACAGTACAACAGTGTTGTATTATTAATAGCAATAAATTGAGGGCAGTATTGCATAAATCTATTTTACAGGCGTTAAAGAAAATTACGTTTCAACTTACCCTGCGTTCCAACTAACCCCAATCTCCCCTACAAATCTTGCATTGAATGGTGTGGGTCTTGTTGTATTTGGGATGAAATGAAATCTCATGCCATTCAATGAATTCTTTCATTCTTTTCTCTATGCCTATGATCAGGGGTTCCTCCTGCTATGCAGAAATTAATGTTCAAAGGCCTGATGAAGGACGAGAAGACCTTGAAAGAATTGAAGGTCACCGGTGGTTCCAAACTCATGCTGATTGGATCTACGCCCAAAGCTGTCATGGAGGTCACAAAGCCTGTACCTTCAGGTGGATCAGCGGATAAAGATGAGAAAGGTTAGAATACCCTTTGGATTCTACTTGTATGCGGGAGAGAGAGTAACTCTGTCAACAGGGGGAGGTTTTGGAGGTCTAGCATAGATTTTGTTTGATGTATTGAATTATTGGCGTAATTACAGTGTAAATTATAATAGTCATGCGGAGTTTCTTTTGGGAATATTGAGCAATTTTTTTTCAAATTGAAACCTCCCATCCCAAAATATACACACTAGAGTCAAAGAAAGGAAATATCATTTGAACATATTACTTTTATTAGGCCTGATTCTAATAGTTTTTGTCACGCCTGCTTTAATAGCAGAGCACGACTATAGGCACTGCTTTTGCGACGGCAGCGCCGTCAACATCAAATCTTAACCAAAGGTTAAGTTTTCTAAATGTCATCATAAATTAGGAAGTATATGGGCCTATTTCATGAAACTTAAACATAATGATTATCAAGTATTAATGAACATCGTGCCATTGTTTCGGAGGTCACATGACAAAGGTCAAAGGTCATTTAGGGTCAGTGAACTTAGACCATGTTGGGGGAATCAACATCAAAATCTTGTAATTTCTTTGCTGGAGGTACATATACATGTACAGTATATAATTACCATCTCGGGGTGAGGAGTGAAGAATCATATTAATTGTAAAGAAATTTTCAGTACCTTCCGACCCAGAATGCAACAATTTCATAAAATATCAAGCAGATAAAAGCAAGAAAATTGTGAGGTCGTGCATGATAATCTTATTTTCATCATCCCATTTGCTTCAATATAAGAAAAATTCAGGAAATTTCAGTTCTTAAACTTGCTTATTTTCAAAGTCTATGACTTTGTGAAGTTCTTACATATTTCTTTATAAGCTTCTATGAGCTATGACTTATGTTTATTATCTTGGTAATTGTTGTGTTTCATGGTTTTACTTTCTGCATGGGTGTATTGTAATGTGCGGTTGAGTATAATCCATGCTGATGTTTGCACAATATGAATTCCAGTTATCACAAATATTATTTTCTTTTACTCTGCACAGCAAGTGCCGCTAAGGAGCCACTATGTAAACAGAAGATGCATAAAAAGGTCTTGGACAAGGGCAAACCGGATGATGCTATGATCGGTATCAAGAACCAACATGTAAGTAGTTTCTGTTTCTGTTTATGGTAACTCCCGCAGGAACTCGACAGGACAGTGTTTTTGCTGGTAAACGCCAAGCTGGTATATAACCAATTACCTAGAAAACATTTTACGTCTAGCTTAATCAGTCATAGTGACTGTCCTTATAGACGACAGATATTGCTCTCGGGCCTTTTTATCAAAGTGGAGACAATGGCAGAGTGTGGATTCGAACTCACAACCTTGCGATTATGAGTCCAATGCTCTAACCACTGGACCACACGACCCGTGAGGATGCTTAAGGCACCTTGTCAAAAGTCATGATTCCTGGGCCTTTGTTGCAGGAACCCTTTGAGCAGGTTTGCATTACCAATCCTCACATCTGACCATACAAAAAGTACAGTCCGACCTCTCTTATCCGGACACGTTGGGACCAGCACCAATCCGGATAAGAGATTTATCCGGATCTGGGAGACCCAATATTAAATACACGCAGCTGCCTCCGCAATGGTAGCTGCACGTAATCTGTTGTATTGGGCGTACACAGACAGTATTCACAGTGTCAGTGCAAATTATAGGCGGTATTTTTACCTAAATGAAATCGATTGGTGGCCAAAACTCTTGGATAATTTACCTGCTGAAATGATTGAGGTATACATCGAGCATACCTCGAAAGAAAGAGAATGACTTGATGAAACTAACTCAGAAAATTGGATCATCGCTGCAGGTATCGCAGCTTCACAAAGTCAGCCATTGTTAGACTGAAGGCTCAAACATGATAGATGGCGCTGTCCGTATTGAGGCCTAGCGCTAGCCCACGAGTCATTTGTTGGTTTTTCCTGGAAAAAAAAGAGAATGTGATTAAATGATTGCGCTGCGCCCTGATTTACTGGAAAATTATCCTGTCTAAGTTCTTTTGGTGATTTTGGGTGAGATATTTTCATAAAAAAATAATGTGGTTGTAGGTAGACTATATTGTAAAATGTATGTAATCAAAGTGAGTTTGCGTAGGAACTTTGAGTTTAGATTGAAACCTCATATCCCCATGTACGAGATTGAAAAATAGGAGAGAAAAAATCTTGGCAAGTGTGCGTCCGGATAATAGAGTGATCCTGTTAAGGGGAGGCCGGATAAGAGAGGTTGGACTGTACCTGGGAATGCAGGAAAACTGCAATGAAACGATGCACAAAGCCCTTGGAACAGGAAAGTTGCAGCATAGACTTTTCACAAATTGCCTATTAAACCTATATGGTAAACTACCACTTGGCTTTGTCTGCTTTTCTGTTTGGTCTAATCCTACATGGTCTACCAGATGATAATAATAATAATAATTGGATTTGTATAGCGCTTTTTCCAAAGGATACAACGCGCTCTTGATGGCATAAGACAAGTTAAGGTTTATGGTTATATAAGTGTGTTTTGAGATGTTTTTTTAAGAGGTCAAGAGAAGAGAGGTTTCGGAGAGATGGAGGGAGTTTGTTCCAAAGACGGGGGCAAGAGATTGTAAAGAGTTGAAACCGGCCTGTTTTCTGGATTTTGGAATGACATAAGAAGGAGCAGCTGCAGAACGAAGAGAGTATGTAGATCTTTGTTGCTGAAATAATGAAGAAATGATGATCAATAAGTATTTCTTCAGAAGATTCTTTACCTCAATGGCAATTACCACTTGGTCTATCAGCCAGCTTTGTCTACTATCCAATTGGTCTAATCATACATGATCTACCAGGGTCCTGTAACACAAAGGTTAGCGATTGATCGTACGCTTGATTTTCACGATTGATTGTACATTGTAGTCAATGGAATCAATCGTAGAAAAATGTTCTACGATCATCGCTAAGTTTTGTGTTACGGACCCCAGATGATGATGAATGAGTAATTATTCAAAGGATTCTTAATTGCCACTTGGTGTGCATCTGAGGAGCATTTCATCATCATGTGTTGTCCGACAAGTTGTCAGATCTGACGACTTTCCTTGATTTTGATTGGCTGAGGAGCACAGTTCCTATGGTAACTGTCTGATAAATCGTCCGACAAGTCATTTCTTGAAACGCTCCCCTGCTCTGTCTACTTTCCACTGGTCTTATCCTGCCTTGTCTAATCCTTCTTCCTCTACAGCCAATTTGACTACTAACCATGTGGTCTAATCGCCAATTTAGCGTTTTTACCGTTTTATCAAATGTCCTTGCCCAAATTCCTTAAAGGGGGTGTGAACTGTGTGTGGTATCTCATTGACTGTGTGTTATAAATATATTGTCTTGAAATATTCGTTTTCAGATATCTACTAATACTACAGAGAACGAATTGACCTATAGTTGTATTTGTATAGAGAAACTAAAATGTTTTGAGAGGAAAAGTAATTGTTTTGCTACTTAGTAACATAATTATTGCGGTATATACGTATTGAGTAGTTAATTAGCATGTTATCATTCACATGGGTCTATATTACTAGACTGCACTAGCATCATGGGTCAGGAAACTGGCCTGGTATGAGTAGTTGAGGACTTGAGATGGTGCTATTGGTTTGTATCTGCTTTAAGACAGATTAATTCTATGCATGAACTTTTATTCATGCCATATTTTACACTACTTTATATGATAATAAATATAATAAATAAATATATATATTATATAATTTCATAACAACTACAACAGTATATGACACAACACCTATGTTATATTTACTGATTGATTGCCTAAAATTGGCTTGTTTTTCAGGACCCACTTCCAAATGTTCCAATATCTGGCATGCTGAACAAAGCGGGAGGAAAAGTACGACTCACTTTCAAATTAGAAATGGATCAAGTGTGGCTTGGTACAAAAGGTAAAGATCATTTCCATCTTGAATACAATTTTCAGTACTAGATATCTACTGTACACACTGTACATGCTTCCTCTCCCTATGAATTCCCTGTTGTTTTTACCTAGATGTCTCTGTTTTGTGCAATGTGGAAAACAGACCAATTTTAAATGGAATCCAGAAAGAACACAGAATTCATTGACTTTCAAGGAAAACACAAATATTCAGGCCTCTATATCAATAGTGGAACTATAAAGATAGGTTTTAGTACACTATATTATAAAGTGCACCGCTTATCCACTGCTGGGAGTATATTATCCCAGCCAACTTGCAGCAGTACTTGCTGCGTACATTATATATATAGAATAAAGACTTTATATATTTCATTTTTATCTTTTTTTCAATAGAGAGAACGGAGAAGATCCCCATGAATTCTATTAGGAATGTTATAAGTGAACCTATTGAAGGTCATGAAGACTATCATATCTTGGTGAGTATTGCACTATCAGTGGTTGATATATTCAGGGTTTAAAAAAAATACTGTAGCCATTGGCTGAAGTGTATAAGTTTACAATATACAATACTTTTACAATATGGGTTCATATTGTAAAAAAATATAGAAAAAAGTGATAATACAGATTCACATGTGCACCTTAAATATCTGAAAATTTCATTTTTGTCTTGCCTGCATAGCAGAGCGAGACAAGAGGCGCCACTTTTCCGAAGGCGGCGGCGTCGTCCACATTGAAATCTTAACCAAGGTTATGTTTTTGAAATGTCATCATAACTTTGAAAGTATATGGACCTAGTTCATGAAACTTGGACATAAGGGTAATCAAGTATTAGTGAAGATTCTGCCTGAGTTTCAGGTCACATGACCAAGGTCAAAGGTCACTTAGGGTAAAAGAACATTGGCCTTGTTGGGGGTATTATTGGTATTGTCATCATAACTTTACAATATTATCGATCTAGTTTATGAAACTTAGACATAAAAGCAATTAAATACCCTTCAACATCCTGTGCGAGTTTCAGGTCACATGACCAAGGTTAAAGGTCATTTAGGGTCAATAAACTTTGATTATGTTGGGGGTATTTGTGGAACTGTCATCATAACTTTAAAAGTTTATTGATCTAGTTCATGAAAATGGGACGTAAGATTAACCATGTATCCCTGAATATCCTGTGTGCATTTCAGGTCACATGACCAAGATCAAAGGTCATTGAAGGGCAATGAACTTTGGCTATGTTCAGGGTATTTGTTGAATTAGTATAACTCAGAAAGTTTATAGATCTACACATGAAGTTCATGGAACATAGACATAAGCGCCTTGAGCACATAATCAATATGGATTTGGCGCTTTAGAAATACTCTATATTATTATTATTATTATTATAAGGGAAATCAAGTATGAATGATTGTTTTGCACACGTCTTAGGTCATAATCATTGTCAATGGACGTATGTTATTATCATATGAGTGTTTTGTTTTGTGAATAATTATTCAATAGCTGTTATCAAAGTCAGCACAGCTGCTATACCGAATCGCGTAATGCAGGCGAGACTGTCAGAGGCCTTCCACTTGTTATTGAATTGGAAACTTGAATTTTCAGCACCCTCAAAGTAGGGGTATATGCACAAAAAATTGGATTCTCCAGAAAATTTTTGGAATCCTTGAAAATTATGACGAGGAGCTGTGTACTATAAACAAAGGCAACACTAGAAGATTGAGAATTACCCATTGCACATACATATTAGCTGAATCTGTGAATATTTTCATCTGTACTGTGCCCCTTATGTTTTTAAATTTTCTCTTTGCATCCTGGGGGGGGGGGGCCGGGGGGGGGGGGTATTTCACAAAAATGTTATAAGTGTGACTGAAAGTCATGCTCAGTCCTGACATGCACATGATATATAAGGAGCAATCTTATTGATATGCAGTACAGACCTGCCAACCAGTACGTTTTAGCCGTATTTAGTACGTTTTTGCAACCAAAATACGGCAGTCCTTTTTTTTTTTTTTTTTTTTTTTACTAAATCGTAATTTATTGAGAAAAATAATTTCTATATGTCTCTATTTCATAAAACGTGCAAAAATATGGTTATTAGATCAATGTAATTTCAGGTAACTTGTTTTTTTTTCAATCATTTTGTTCAAACCAGGGTGAAGATATACACATATTTTAATGTTTTTTTTTCATCTGCAAGAGCAGTGCGCATTTTAGCTTGCATGCAGCTTGAGCGCCGCGATGAGCGAGTGCGCCAAGCATTTTATTATGAAATACACTTTTTTTGGGAAAAATACATTTTTTTTTATCACAGAATACAGTTTTTCATTCCCAGAGGTTGGCAGGTCTGGCAGTAGCGTGCATCCTCTTAGCATGGTCTGACCAGTGCAGTGATGTCTTTTATTTGGCATGCATCTTGACATTTAAGTCATACTTATTGAAATCTTTGTGAAACACCCCCTGTTTATTTAAACATCCTTTATCCACCGTTGAGTGACATATGTATTGTTATATGACATCTAGATAGATCCTTGTCATTTGATTGGTTGTTTGATATCGATCAATTAGTCCATTTTACAATGACGTCATCAACCGTGCAATTCATTTGGATCCATTCATCGTGCAATTTTGGATCCATACGATTTTGTCCATTGCACGCACGCACCGCAGCAGGCACTAAAAATAAGGTGTTTTGCAATGCACATGTTGTATGTACGCGACAATCAACTGACAGAGCATATTTTGCATGGAAATAAATAAATTTCATATGAAAAATAAATCTATTTTTAGGTGTCATACAACCAAATAATGAATGTTCTTTTCATTTGTGCAATGGACAGAATACTTTATTCGGTGAAAGATGAAAATGGATCGTTTCGTCTTTCACCACATGAAGTATTCTGTCCATTGCACTCATAAACATTCATTATTTGTATAATGGAATTACCCATTATTACTATTCACTGTATTCTGTATCCAGGCAATTCAGCTTGGTCCAACGGAAGCTTCAAGGTACTGGATCTACTGGGTTCCTGCTCAATACGCGAAGGGCATCAAAGACACAATTCTTGGAAAGTGGGTGTACTTTTGATCAGACTCTTACATAGTAATAACATCATCAACTCGACTGAAGATTGGAGAGGATCTTTCCATCCCGAACTTTACGCAAAGATTGACATCGAAAGGAAGGATTGGATGTAGCGATGTGATGATTTAACTTAACTCAAAATCTTTCTGCAGTGCTTCTTCCAGCTTGCTGATGTCGTTGAAGCTGTTTAATGTTGATGACCCGAATGAACAACGCAGCTGCCTGTCTCTCAACATATGCTGTACAGAAAAGCATGTAATGTAGCTTAACCTAATGTATGCCTGAGTCATAATGATAATTTTGTTTAACCGGTGTCAGCTTGTGAATCTTTGGCAGAGACTTGGTGATCAGTGAAATAAAGAAATACACATTAAAGAATTACAGTGCCACCAAAGACTGGAAAAAATACCAGTTTGAGAACCAAATTTCCTTATCCAGGCCATGTATTGAATTTCAAATCTGTAATCAAGTAACAACAGAACTATAGATGTAAGATTTGTAAACAAATTTTCGGCATTACGGCTATGTGTTTAAGATCGCATGCTCGATCTGTAATGAAAATCGTAAGTCAGAAAAAATTGGAACCAGTGGGATTCGAACCTGCCATCTTCTGCTTTCCGGGCAGCGACTTAACCACCAGGCTATCCTGGTTCACCGCTATATCACGATGAACTGGAATTCAAATACCCTTGATCCTCTTCTTTCTGACTCATTAATATGCAAATGCAGTCCGCCGTGGAAAATAGATAGTATTAAAGAGGCTTTAATTATAATTTGTAAACAAAAGATGTAAGATTATTGAGCGGGGTTTATTGGCCTGTAACACTGGCGTAAATCCTTGCGTCACACCTGTTGTTCAGGGGGATGATCTCTTGTTCCACCCCCCCCCCCCACAATAGGTGTGATGCAAGGATTTACGCCAGTGGCCTGTAATGTTATGACATTATTGTGTCGTGTATGGATGTGGCTGTATTCCTTCTGTTTGTTTCTAAACCGTCAGTGGCAGACCGTGACCCAGAGAAGACAATGATTGGAAGGGCACTGTATTGTTTGCGAACAATGTTGTGCCCCTCCAATGCTTTGTCTCCTTTGGGTCACGGTCCGCCACTGTAAACCGTAATTACTATGCTGGACTGCTGGAGTCATTGCGCCATCTTAAGGTGAGAAGCAAATAATGATAGCGGTTGTAAACAAATTTGCAGTGCAAATGCAATAATCCAAATTGAGAAGTCCTGAATGGTAATATTATTTCACAGTCCCACTCGGTGGATAGATGTATCATATGATATGATAATATCATATGACACTCTTGTGAAATTTAGTTTTTTAAACTGGCTATTTGTCAAAATCTTTGACACTATGAATTTCTTAGGAATATCTTTATTTCATCAGTGCACCGGTCTGCAGGATATTGCACGGGTCACCAGCAGCATCAGTTGGGCACCAGTTGACCGCTCTGTCTGACTCGGCCCTAAGTATAATCACGCATTCTGTTGCAAAGGTATATGTACATGCGATCAGTGGATTTGCAATAAGAGGTGCACATAGTATTAATGACTAAATGTATCTTGTCCGTTGACTGTCACGTTGTTTGACTAAATGGAATGATCTGGGGGGGGGGGGGGACAACTTGATAATTTCAGGTATCTCTGTAATATGAAACCATGAATTTTTTGTATTTTTGATTGAATGTTCATCCAAATTTTGCTTCAAACTAGTTATATTTTGATTGCTTCTTTATATTTCATTCCCACTGTCATGTGATCTGTTAAGAATGCCATGATTGGCTTATCTGCTGATGGCAAAAAAATTGGAAATTGCCAAAAAGTGATTGTCACGACTGATTTGATATGATGACTAATTCACTACGATTTCTCCACAATTAAGGCCACAGTCTCTATCATGACAGTGGGAACTGCATATAGGTATTACATGTAGGTGTGTCTGAATGGGGTTTTGAATAATTGGTCTTAAACCATACAGATTTTATGCATTAAGAATGCATAATTCAGCACATGTAATGAGCAAGACTCCACTTATTTATCCATGCCTTTGTCATCACAGGGTGCTAAGTTCGTGCCCGGTAATGCGGATTCAGTGTACGTGAGCTCAAAGTTACAGTGGGCTCATGAAAGGGGTAGTTCACTCCGACAATGAGTTGGTTTTGATAAGAAAAAAAATAGAGAAAAATTATGGTGAAGGTTTGATGAAAATTAGTGAAAGAATAAGAGTTACATAAAGATTTTAATTTTTGAAATCATAAGCAAGCAGCTCTCCCAGCATGTATTAAATCCATGAATTCTATTTCTTTATTGTCCATATGAATGAAAATATTTTTTTATGGAACTGGATTTGAGATGATGTGTCTGACATATCCAGTGAATGAAGAAAGTGGCATATTTTGTAATGTATGCGACATAGGGAAAAGCTGCTCCTACGTGACAACATGGGGTGGTATTCTGAAAATTTTCTTAACTTTTCTCGTAAATATTCTTGTAACTCAGCAAGATAACAGCTTGCTAAAATTCTCTAAAATTGGTATTCCGAAAATTGTCTTATCTCTGTAAGGACGTCCCCTATTTCATCTCTGACACTCCCAATAATTAATCATCAACCAATCATTAAACTTTTCAAATGCTTAGGTCAACCAATAGAATTGTTTCCTCTGAAAAGTAATTAAGCGCATTGTTGGCATGAGGCGTAATTACCCTTGCGCCCTTGATACTTATGCTTGTGCGCTATTGTGCTAAAAATACACGAGGCTGTTCTCCCAGTCATAATTTCTTTGAAAAGATTATTCATCTCGAATACCAATTTTTAATTGCTGAAAAGTCTACCAATCCGTCTCTGTAATGTCTTCGGAATGTCTCCTCTTGTAAAACAAGATGTTCTTGCAGGAAGCAGCAAGAAATTATTATTTTTGACCGACAATATCGCATGCGTATTAAAGTTACAAAAGCCCCCTACCTCTTGTAAATTTTCTTGTATTTTACAAGGAAGTTAATAGATATAAAGATAAGAGAATTTTCAGGATACCTTTTATCTCAATATGCTATCTTGCGCACAGAGATATACATATATGCGCCGTTATCATTATTAACTTTACGCATCATAGCTCTGACATCATACGCGCTCATTGAAAGTTACAAGAAAAGATACAAGAATTTTCAGAATATGGCCCATGGTCTTTATAAAAACTTTACTGTTATTTTTAAAATCATCAAACCTTCACCAATAGTTTTCTCTAATTTTCCTGCTTTTATTGAAACCCCCTTATCTTTAGAGTGAACTTCCCCATTCAAGCAGTAACTTCAATAGCAAGCAGGAATTTTTATTACCCTCTGAAAAATGTGCGCATTCAAGTATTGGATTCTTTCTGAATTTATGCACTAGATGAAATCTTCATAGACCATGGTTTCAGATCCTCCATGAATTCAACACCACTTGAATTTGAATTCGGGCCTAGCCTATAAGTATTATGAAGTATTCATTAAGATTCATTTCCTGGGCTGTTGGACAGTCACCAAATTTTCAAGTTGACTCCCTTATTTACATGTATACAATCATCTTTTCAAATACTAAGTTTGCCTATCCCCTTTTTATCAATGAGAAACTGCTGCTGCCTCCATTCAAATCATATTCACACCATAATTATGATCAATATGGTTTTTATGTTAATTGATGGTGATGAATGTGGGGGGGGGGGGAGGCATTGAAGGACACATATTTTTATTAAAATGTGTTGAAGTTGTTCATTGCATTCAAATACTGTAACAGGAATTTTGTCAAAATAATTTAGACACTGTTCTCATACGCTTTCTAAAACTAGTTTACTGGAAACCGGTTCAGGAAACCAGTTTGGAAGATCGCTTTGCTAGCGCTCCCATTTGATCACACGAAAGTGTTTTTCAAAATCACTTTACGTAAAGCGATCTTGTTGCTATAAGGCTCTCAGTGGGGTGACGTGTTTCGCGCGAAATTCGAAACCACAGCGTAGGCATCCTACACACAGTGTGGAGTAGCGCGCTCAAAATGTGCGAAGATCGCTTCCCGAAGAACGGTTGTGTCCTCACTCCTCACGCTAAAACCAGTTTAACGAGGATCTTAAAGCAATCTTGAAAACTACATCGCAAGGTGGTTTTATGAACCGGTTTGGAAGATCGCTTCGACCATTCTCATTACACATTAAACTAGTTTCCACTAAACTAGTTTTTGGAAGGTAGTGAGAATGGTGTCTTACTTCAACTGTTATTTGGACTTTCCCTTTACCCTGCTTCTATGAACTTATCAAGCATCTACAAGATTTACTTGAGTGGTTAGCAGCTAGTTCACCTGTGTACCAGGGTTTTTTCTGTTTCCAAATCATTGATTCATACCTATTTCCTGAATCTTTATTAAAATTTACTGCTGATTTTAAAAGATTGCAATCACAATAGTGCATGCACATGGTTGTGGTCATGATTCATAAATATAGCTTTGAGGGTACTAATAAATAAGCAACTTTATAAAGTTCATAACTGTCTTATTATTAGTCTGATATCGTTATTGATATGTTTACCTACCGGTATGATAATGAAAATAGGCATTTGTGTAGCACCATCTATCTAGAAAAAATCTATTCCGGGTGCATTGTTATGATTATTACCCCGGCTTTAGCTCGAGCTGCCTTCCAGTGCTCAGTTCATTCAAGGATCTCATCCTGCCAGCTACCCATTCACATCACATGGGTTGAGTGCAGCGCAATGTGGGTGAATTTCTAGCAGAAGGAAAACATGCCATGGCTGGGATTGGAACCCACATCCCTCTGATTGAAAGACAAGGGTCTTAACCACTAGACCACAAATGCCCCCACAGTATCTACTGCTGGAAATGGAATGTTGTTCCATTATGTTAAAGATAAACACCAGTTGTAACGATCTCAAAATGAGTTTGAACAGAATCCAATAAATTTACCGCCCAGGTGTTTGTATGCGTAAATAAAAAATATTTGCCAAATGGCTCTGAAGAAAATGCGTGATTGTTGAGAAATTAGCAAAATAGGCATGGAATACCATCAACTGTCAGATATTTTTCCAAGCAATATTAATACACTGTCCCACTCCCACATATCCTTTTTGTGATCATCAGAATTATCGATTTTGAGCTAAGATTTTATGATTTCACAAAGATAACTTTACATTAATGTACTTGATCTAGATATATGATAATATTGTGACAATTAACCTTGATTTCGAATACTTTCTCATGAAATAAGTGTTTGCTGAAACTACTTTCTTTTACCTTACATAATGTTTGATCCAAGGATTGTTACAGGATAGTTGTTTATTGAGAGCATACGGAAAACACTTCAGACACTGAATCTGTGATCCTAGAGGATGTTAATTGATTGAGAAATATTGATTAAAAAACCAGGATGTTGTTGCTGGTATTTAAATAACTCAGGAGGTATTAAAAGAAGTTGGTTAGAAGTAGGGTTCCAGATAAAAAGGGGTAATTAATAATCAGGTCAGTCAACCAGGATGTCGTTGTTAAAAATATCCAGGATGTGGAAACATTGGCTAGTCATGAATAATAACAATGAGCTAACCGCAGAATCTTGCATTTATGTGAAGTATACATGTGGGTGTAGAGAAAAGACTGAATCGCTCTAACAATCTGATCTTGAGGAATAATAATGGATAAGAGTCTTGCCCATTATGATGGGGGGGGGGGGGGGTGGTATAAACCTTTTTTCCTCGAACAAAGGTACCATTATTTTTGTCTATGCAGAAATGAGAGAATTGGAAGGGAAAAATGATGAGTTGAATTCCTGAGAAAAGCCACTGCTGGATGTGAGGTTGAAGAACTAATTTAATTTTCATGGTCAAGGTAAAAAAAAAAGAGGAAATTTATGGGTATGAACACTAACAAAGTTTGATTCCTAGAGGGTATTGGGAAATGTATAAACAAAAGTTGATAAGGAAATGCACGGCTTTTAAAAATGTTATTTGCAAAAGATCTCTGCAAATTAAGAGCAATGTCACACGTGGCTTATCCATCTTGCAAATGCATTGATAATGATAATGATTTATTAGGCATTGTCACTTAAAAATGTAGTTTACTGTTCTTTTATGAAAAAATCATATTGCTTAATTACTACATGGACTCACATATTAAAACATTCTCTACACATATGAGTCTTCAAGAGTGATTTTTGAAAGATAAGAGTACTACATGTATGAGTGTAGGCGTGCCAGCTGTTGGGAGTTTCAAGGCAAAGATGGTATCATAGCAAGGTCATTAATTATCACATTGATTGATCTGAAATATTCTGAAAAGATCATTTGAGGATTTATTTAATGCATTAGGTATTTCCCATGGTTAAGATCTAATGATATATAACATGGCCAGTATTAAACTTGTTTATAATGTAGCCCTGAAAGTGAAAACACAGTTTAATAAATGCAAGTTTGATGGAAGCTCTCCGTAGCCTTAAAATCAGAAATCGTTCCTAATCACTAGTACATTTTGGGATGATTTTGTGTTAAATCCAGAATGGAATGCTAATCTTCCATGTATATGATATATAGTTCAATAAATGCAAGTTTGAAGGAAGCTTCCTGTATCTTTAAAATCAGAAATCATTTCTAATCACTAGTACATTATGGGATGATTTTGTGTTAAATCCAGAGATGAAATTCTTTCTTCCATGTATATGAAAAAGTACTGACAAAGATTCCTTGTTCTGGGGGCTTTTTCATAAAGCTGTTTGTATTTGTAAAGAATGTCTTTATTTTTGACTGGTGACCATTTCTTGTGCTAAAAATTGTGGGGGCGTCGTGGTTTAGTGATTTAGACTCTCTTTCAATCTTCCCAGCCATGGCATGTTTGTCTTCAGCAACAAATTTACCCACATTGTGCTGCACTCGACCCAGGTGAGGTAAATGGGTACCAACAGGAAGTAATTTACCAAAAAGTTGTGAGCACCGGAATTGGTAGACTAGCTTAGCCAGGGTAATATAGGAGCGCCTTGAACACCTAACAAGGTGGATACATGTGCTATGCAAACTCTACAATATTTTTATTCTATTAGATGATATACCCCTTTAAATAAGTACCTAGCTGAGAACATGTTCCAGTATTGCGCACAGTTGTGCTTAATGGATAAGTCCACCCCAACGAAAAGTTGATTTGACAATAAAAAGAGAGAAAAAAAAAGGAGCATAGCACTGAAAATTTCAATAAAATCGAATGTAAAATAAGAAAGTTATGACAGTTTAAAGTTTTGCTTAATTTTACAAAACAGTTATATGCTGGTCGGTATGCAAATGAGGTGACCGATGACGTCATCCACTCGATATTCCTTTTTATTTTATTACATGAAAAATGAAATATATTTAATTTTCTCCTCATTGTCAAGTGAAACTAAGATAAATTCATCACAGAACATGTGGAATTAGTATTACTTTAATACTACATGTATATGGTTCAGCTAAGTTGGCCCTTGTTGTAAAATCTGTAAAAAATGAAATATTCTCTAATTCAAACAATATAAAACAAAAGAAATAGTGAGTGAGGGACATCATCGACTGTCTCATTTGCGTGTCACTGAGTTGTGCATATAACTATTTTGTGAAAAATAAGCAAAATTTTGAAATGCCATAACTTTCTTATTTTACATCCGATTTTAATGAATTTTTCTGCATTATGCTAGTTTGATTTTTCTATTCAAATCAACATTTTGGGGACTAGACCTTTAACTTTACAAACACCCACCTATCTGCCAACACAGATTCAAATTCAAACTCTCTGTGTCAAATCCGGGTGTCAAATAAGAAGAGCCAGCCGCAGTACATATATATTGAATCTAGTCTCACTACTTCAGACTCTGTATTATGCACTTTGCAAATTAGGAAAACCAAGGGTCTGTGCCTGCAGACTACCTGTAGTCTTGGGTAATATAAATCTTAATGGCCTGAATCCACAAAAGAGGGTTTGAATCTAGTTTGTAACCATGATTTTATGTAGATTTCATTGCATTGATTATCCTGAATTTAGTGACATATTGAGGAAGTTCAATAATGAACACATGCTTTTTTTCACAGGGCGCTATATTGATATTTGTCGCTAAGGTTACTGCATTATTGAACCTCCTGTTTATGCAAATTACTTAACATAAAACAACAGGGACTGGGATGGTGAATATTGATTAATAAACAAGACATGTTACAATAATCCACATTCTGTTTGTTTCCACTTTGAATACATTGCCTGGTCATTCCTTCTTTGTAACCGATAAATTCAATTCTGGTTTTGAATTTGAATAATGAATTTAATAGCTCACAAAAATCTTTTCCAAAACTTTCTCTCTTTTATTTTTATTTTTTGTATATTAAGATCATGCAGCATCAAAATAGGTTCTGAGCCCTGTTTTTATAAAACTTGTTATCAATGTCAACCTAGTTACATGCTGTCACGTTGCTATAAGCTACTGAAATACTGTTACTTGATTGGCCAAGGGCAAATTTGTCATAGATTTCTAGAATTTGTTATTGAAAAGGTTGTTTTTAGGTCTCTGCCCACCATACACTGTTACTTTAAAATTTTAAGCATGTTTACGCCTGTCACTCTAACAACTATTGTTTAAACTTTTTAACAACTATTGTTTAAACTTTTTAACAACTGTTTAAACATTTTAAACATGTTGTTTATAGAGTTTAAACAATTACAAAAAAGTTTAAACAAGTTGTTGTTACAGTGACAGGCTTAAACAATGTGCTATTTTTTTACTGTGAACGTAGTTGGCCAGAGGCAGTATGTTTTGAGGGTTGCTGTCCGTCCATCTGTCCCATCTTTGTTCTTGCAATAACTAAAGAATCACAAGACAGGCAACTTCAAAATTAGGTCAAGTATGCATAAAATTTTATTGAATTTATTAGTTTCAGGTTATCAAGGTCAAAGGTCACAGAGGTCATTATAAAAAAAAATTGAAATGTCTCTTTCTCATGGTACTTAAAAATTGTTTGAGGCATCAACTTCAAATTTAATTTCATGTATGCACATAGCTAGGAAGAAGATCTGATTAGATGATAATGTCATACAATGTATCATAATAATGTCAATTAAAGGTCACAGAAATCATATGCATTGAAATATATTGTTCTCGTGATAACTGAAAAACCTTGTGAGGAATCTGATTTCAAACTTGATTCATGTATATGTATTTTAGGGACAAATACTCTGATCAGATTTTGGGACTATGAGTTCAAAGGTCAATGGTCAATGTAATATGTACTTTATATCTTGTTTTTCCTGATAATCAAATTATTAATAACCACTTGATGGATCAAACTCTCCCTTCGGGCTCATGTATACATATCATTGAATGACAGTGATCTACATCAGGTCGTGAGGACAATGGACATAGAGTGGGGACAAGGTATGGTGACTCTATTTTTTTGCAGGATTTTTTGCATTTATTGGAATGATATACAAAACAAATTTACAATGCATGAGACATAATCATAATATGGCATAAAGTACATAACCAAGTAACAGACTGGCGAAAGACATAAATACAATATAGAAAAAAAAAACTTAATGGGGAAAATGCAGAGGCAAACTATATAAGCAAATTATATGCTTGAAGCATAGCAGCCCCTCCATTGTTATGGAGGGGGGGGGGTGAGCAGGGTAAAACATAATAAATCATTTGATATGTAAATGTACATATTACTAAAAAGATTCAAAACATAAATATGGAGAGATGCAGCACAATGGGCACTTGTATGGAGTCCATGTTTCCAATCAATTTATCTTATTTTTTTGTGTTATACATGAACACTTGTTTATGGTTTAGAAGGATTTTCGATGCTCTTTTTTATTCATTTCATTTATTATTCGTTTTCTATTTCCCCCTTTTTATTGTTTTTTCATATTGGAGAGTCAATACTTTGTGTCTAATAACAATCAGATTAATTATATGTTTATCATGAGTTTCTTATAAAATTCTGTTTCATGTCCGTTCAGATTTTTTCTGATACGTATACATGCACATTAACAGATTCTATTAAAGAGTAAGAGCATATGCTGTAAAATCCCAATTCTTGGAAATAAAAAAAAACTGAAAGATTAGTGAAAACAAAGTTTATTAATATGATACATTCAATGTATTGTGATTTTTTCCTTCAATGTTGCATTAATATATCTCATTTCATTATTGTGGAACCTCAAAAGGTTCATGTATATGAATAATCTATGAGTCTAAAGATTTTTATTACATTAAAGAGCATGTAATTTGATTTTTTTTTTGGAAGTATAAAAGCTATCTAAATGGACTGGAATGTATATAATAAAACTGGTAACTGGGTGTGTGCAGTGCTGAGCGAGTTATGAGGACGATGGTGATACAGAGAGTATGTGTGCAATTTAATCCTACAAAAAGTTTATTTTTAGTACAGAATGAAAAAAAAATCAAGTAAGTGTGTAACACTGAATATTTCATCAAAACGAGACGTAAAATACAAAAGTTATGACATTTTGATTTTTGTATTATTTTTTCATCAAACGATTATAGCACAGTGAAATGCGATTGAGAGCTAGAATCGATGTCACTTATCTCTTCTAAAATTTATGAATTCATTTTTTTTGCAGATGTGATAATCTAAGGCAACTACACTACTCAAAAAAAGTTAAGGACCACTTTTTAAAACGTACATAAAGATTTTATACAAGGTGTTTTATTTCTGGAAATACCTCAGTACAACTGTCCTAAATGTCCTTAAACACGCTGTAATCAATTTCACGCATGGGTGGTTTCAGTTGTTGCACAATGTCTCTCGCATCACTGCACATCCTGAAAAGTGGGCCCCGAGGGGTATCAGCTACCGACATGAAGTGGTAAAAACGAATGTCTGAGTGTCTTTCAGGCAGTTCAGTAACGAGTGTGACCACCTCCTGCAGCAATAACGGCTTCACAGCGCTGTCTCATGGAGCTGATGAGGCGATTGATGTCTCTGACGTCCAGTGCATCCCATGCAGCCTCCAGAGCCACACCCAGCTGCTGCAGTCCAAGTGGTTGGGCTTCGAGCTGCTCGAGACTCCTCCCCATCATGTCCCAGACGTGCTCTATCGGGTTTAAGTCCGGGGACCTCGCTGGCCACTCCATACGCTCAATCCCCTGGCCCTCAAGGAACTCGGTCACCACCCTAGCTCGGTGGGCACGGGCATTGTCATCCATGAAAATGATTAGATGTTTTGTCCCACATTTTCTGCAAATGGCACCACTATAGGTTCAAGGACCTCATCCCTGTACCTCACTCCTGTCATTGCTCCCCCTGGGACCACGTAGAGACGAGTACGGTTGGCGTAGGTGATGCCTCCCCACACCATGACGCTGCCTCCCCCATAACGGTCATGTTCTGCAATACAGGGGTCTGCAAATCTCTCTCCTGGTCGCCTCCAGACTCTCGAACGTCCATCATTGTGGTCAAGGGAAAATCTGCTCTCATCTGTGAACAGAACTCTACGCCATTGCTGTCTGGTCCATCTGACATGCTCCCGGGCCCAGTTGAGACGAATTCTTCTGTGAGCAGGGGTGAGTGGGACACACTGAGCTGGCCGTCTGGCATGCATATTGGCTCTGTGAAGTCGGTTACGGATTGTTTGAGTGGAAACAATCACTCCAGTTGCTGCAGCGAAGTCATTGTTGAGGCGGCGTGCACTGTGAAAGCGGTTGCGGAGGCTGAGATTCGTCAAGTAGCGATCATCTCTAGGGGTTGTCGAAACTGGTCGGCCACTGCGGAGTCTCTCGGAGTATAGCCCTGTCTCTCGGTGTCTTTGATTTGCTCTGCTAATGACACTGTGTGACACGCCCATCATTCTGGCTACTCTTCGCTGACTGAGGCCAGCTTCCAGCATCCCTAGGGCTCTGGCTACATCTGTTTCACTTAGGTGGTGTCTTGGCATTGCTGTTGTAGGCAAGTTGTTGATTGTACAGACTAAAGACGGAAAATGCTTTGGAAGACACTTGTCTTATGGCCCACTGCAATGATGCCAGAGACATCATGAAAGAACTGCATGTGTGAAATTGATGTCATTGTGTTTGATGGCATTCTGGACAGCTGTATCTTGGCATTGCTATTGTCAGCAAGTTGTTGATTGTAGAGACTAAAGACAGAAAATGCTTTGGAAGCCACTTTTGTACGGGCACATTGCAATGATGCAAGAGACATGAAAGAACTGCATGTGTGAAATTGATTTCATTGTGTTTGATGGCATCCTGGACAGCTGTATCTTGGCATTGCTGTTGTCAGCAATTTGTTGATTGTAGAGACTAAAGACAGAAAATGCATTTGAATCCACAGCCAGAGCCCTAGGGATGCTGGAAGCTGGCCTCAGTCAGCGAAGAGTAGCCAGAATGATGGGCGTGTCACACAGTGTCATTAGCAGAGCAAATCAAAGACACCGAGAGACAGGGCTATACTCCGAGAGACCCCGCAGTGGCCGCCCAGTTTCGACAACCCCTAGAGATGATCGCTACTTGACGAATCTCAGCCTCCGCAACCGCTTTCACAGTGCACGCCGCCTCAACAATGACTTCGCTGCAGCAACTGGAGTGATTGTTTCCACTCAAACAATCCGTAACCGACTTCACAGAGCCAATATGCATGCCAGACGGCCAGCTCAGTGTGTCCCACTCACCCCTGCTCACAGAAGAATTCGTCTCAACTGGGCCCGGGAGCATGTCAGATGGACCAGACAGCAATGGCGTAGAGTTCTGTTCACAGATGAGAGCAGATTCTCCCTTGACCACAATGATGGACGTTCGAGAGTCTGGAGGCGACCAGGAGAGAGATTTGCAGACCCCTGTATTGCAGAACATGACCGTTATGGGGGAGGCAGCGTCATGGTGTGGGGAGGCATCACCTACGCCAACCGTACTCGTCTCTACGTGGTCCCAGGGGGAGCAATGACAGGAGTGAGGTACAGGGATGAGGTCCTTGAACCTATAGTGGTGCCATTTGCAGAAAATGTGGGACAAAACATCATTTTCATGGATGACAATGCCCGTGCCCACCGAGCTAGGGTGGTGACCGAGTTCCTTGAGGGCCAGGGGATTGAGCGTATGGAGTGGCCAGCGAGGTCCCCGGACTTAAACCCGATAGAGCACGTCTGGGACATGATGGGGAGGAGTCTCGAGCAGCTCGAAGCCCAACCACTTGGACTGCAGCAGCTGGGTGTGGCTCTGGAGGCTGCATGGGATGCACTGGACGTCAGAGACATCAATCGCCTCATCAGCTCCATGAGACAGCGCTGTGAAGCCGTTATTGCTGCAGGAGGTGGTCACACTCGTTACTGAACTGCCTGAAAGACACTCAGACATTCGTTTTTACCACTTCATGTCGGTAGCTGATACCCCTCGGGGCCCACTTTTCAGGATGTGCAGTGATGCGAGAGACATTGTGCAACAACTGAAACCACCCATGCGTGAAATTGATTACAGCGTGTTTAAGGACATTTAGGACAGTTGTACTGAGGTATTTCCAGAAATAAAACACCTTGTATAAAATCTTTATGTACGTTTTAAAAAGTGGTCCTTAACTTTTTTTGAGTAGTGTATTTATCAAATACAGGTTTATACAACAAAATGTTTTAACAATGGCAATTCCACAGAGAAAATTCAAACGTTTTCACATAAGAATGCGAAAAAATTAAATACCTTATATTTCTTATAAAAAATACCAAAGAAATAAAAAAAGAATTATGTCATGGAATCCCTCAATCACTACCAGGATGTGCGAATATTAATGTTTGTGTGAGATTAAGTGAAATTTTTGCAATGTCATAACTTTTCATTTTGAGTTATAAGCTATTTTTAACCCCCTTATTTTATTTAAATTTCTTTTACATAATTTTTTGGGGGGTCAGTTGGATTTCTGCTTTACGAGCAGCAGGTGCATGGGGATGGGCTTGGTCACAAAAATAGAAATGAATTGGAGAGTGTTCTTGGCATGACCGTTTTATTCAATCAAAGAAAAAAATGACTTCACTTTAAGGTCGCCTTGCTCCCCCCCCCCCCCCCCCCATATTCTGGTGCCGCCCTTGTCATACAGGCACAAACTCTATCAATGTTTAAAAGCTTTTGAAATATGAACTAAAGTTAATATTCAGTGCGTCCCAGAAAAATGAAACCGAGATTTTGCGATGATATATCACAAATACAATAGACAAATGACCTACCAATGTAAAGCTTAGAAGATCTCCTCTTTCATCTGATATTATTCTTTATTCACGCATGAGTGAGCAAAAACAATTTGAAGAAAGGATACCAAAAACTCATTTGGCGGCGGTATCTCAATTTCAAAAAGAAAATCACATGCCTAAAAAGTTCAATATCTGCTCTTTTATTTGATACTTTATCACAAAAAATGGTGCAAGAAGTAAAAAAGTTATGTTCCCTCGAAACAATGCTTGTATTTCCATAATTTCCGGTTTCCCACAGAAGCTATCGCATGGTTAACAAAAGACTTTGATCGTCAACAGAACTGAGTGTCGAGTGAGTTTTCAATGCTAGCCTGTAAAACCTCTTCATTTTCATGAAATTATTGAAATTCAAGCCTTATTTCAAATAACCAGAACTTTGTTATTTCTTGACTATTTTCTGTTATTGAGGTATCAAATTAACGAACACTATATTGAACTTTTCAAAAATATGGTTTTCCTTTTGAAACCCAGATACAACCCGCCAAATGACTTTTTGGTATCCCCTCTTCAAATTGTTTTTGCTCACTCATGCGTGAATGAGAAATATTTTAAGTAATTTCAGATGAAAGAGGAGATTCTAAGCTTTGGTAGGTCATTTATCTATTGTATTTGTGATAAATCTCGGTATCGTTTTTTGTGGGACGCACTGTACAGTATAGGGTAAGTCACAGTCATTTGACTGTTCATACGGCACGACTATACAGTAAATATAAAATGTCAGGCGCGGATCCAGAGTTGAAATTTTACGGGGTGCTACAGGATCCAGGGGCGGTATTCTGAGGTCATTTTATCTTTAAAATATTTTTTTTTATCTCTTAAAATGAAATTGGTATTCTGAGATGACATTTTATCTCTCAGATAAAATTTAAAATTTCATCTTGCGTATAAATTTTATCTTGCGTATTTATGATGATACGCAACAGAGCAGTGGCTGCGTAGACATACCCATCGCGTATATGGCCATTGCAACGCGGGTGATGTGTAGTCTGCTGGGCAAACCCTTCGCTCGAGTTAAGGGTACGGTCTGAATGTGCAGCCTACTCATGCCTTGTGTACTGAAGGCTCTCTCGCGAACAGCAAGTTTTGTATGTGCTAGTCTTTGCGTGGAGGCACACTTGTTGATCATAGTTCCAATCAGGGTCTGTGCCTGCAGACTAGGTGATGTGCTTGCGCCCAAGTTACTTTGAAGAAAAAATAAAATAAACTTAAAAGAGGGTAGGGGCTATTTTATCTCCGCGACGTTCATTTCGTCAATATTTCTAGGTGAATTAACTCCAAATGTTGGCATGAAAATTAAGAAAAATGATATATTCGTTGAGAACAACACCTTAAAGTTATTCCTGTACAATCAGGAAGCATTTCATAAGACTTTTCTTGACTAATATTGTCTTTGAAATGATGCTTAAAAAGATGCGATATAGACTTCGAAAAAAGATGAGAGTATTGCCATTTTTGTTAAAAAGAAATCTCTGTAAAGACGCACAAGCGTATAGTGCATGCGTATTGAAGTCAATAAATTGACGCAATCTCACTCCTTCGCCACACCTCCTAGCGGAATGGATTTCCATTGGTTGAGTGATATGAGAGAGCTATAAAATCGCGTTTCTAATTGGATATTGATTAAAAAATAGGTGTGTCTTACAGAGATAAAATGAAGATAAAATTGTTCTCAGAATACCAATTCGGAGAGATTTTAAGGGTATTTTATCTCACTGATTTTAACGGAGATAAAATATTTTATTTTATCTGAGATAAAATGGATCTCAGAATAAAATTTTTTTTGAAAGGGGTGCCAATACCCGTTCGAACTTTGACAAGCAAAAAAAAACAACAAAAAAACAAATAAATTTAAGCTCGTGCAATAATTCGTCCGCCAAAAAAAAGGATGTTTTCACCAATTTATGTGACGTCAATTCCTCTCCCTTTTTTTAATTTTTTTTATTTACAACTTTTAAAAATTCATAACTTTCTTGTTGTTTGTCCAATATTGTTCAAATTACTTTCACCTATCAACTTGTCTGATTTTTCTTTTTCTTATAAAAACAAGTTTTAATTTGGGTTGGATTCCCCTTTAAGTTAAAAAGAGGCATAAAGTTTAAATGCCATCCCAGCTATATAGTGGCATACAGGCTCTGTTTTTTCCGACATATGTTTTTAGATTTTATTTTGATATGTTGATAAGCAATGTTACTATGGTAACAGACGGATAAAATGGGACTTAATTGTCAGATAAAACGCCCCCGGAAAACGACCGACAACTCGACAAGTCCTAAACGCTAGGGCTTGACATCCCATTTTGATGAAATTTTTGTCGTTTACCTCGGTTGATTTTCCCCCCCTTTATTCAACTCAACATTTGTTGGGATGAACTTCCCCTTAAAGGAACAGGGGCGGTATTCTGAGGTCATTTTATCTTTAAAATATTTTATTTTATCTCTTAAAATGAAATTGGTATTCTGAGATGACATTTTATCTCTCAGATAAAATTTAAAATTTCATCTTGCGTATAAATTTTATCTTGCGTATCTACTACCGTGTTTACACTTAATCATCATTTGAATCGGCTCGCGGTTCTGAACCGCGAGCCGATTCAGCATCGGCTTTTTATAGCGTGTAAACGCGAGCAACTTGAATCGGCTCGCGGTTCAGAACCTGCAATTTGCACCACACTGTTAGAAAAATTTCCGTTTTTTAACGGAAAAAGTCCGGCAGCAGAATTTCCGGACTTTTTTTTTTTTTCCGTAAATTTACAGAAAGTGGTAATTTATGGAAAAGTTCTGTAAAATATACAAGATTCCGTAAATTACAATTCTTGAAAATACGGACTTTATTTACGGAAACTTTACAGAAAATTTACATAAATTAACATGATTCCGTATAAATAATTAACGGAAAAAAAAAATTTGTCCGGAAATTTTGCTGCCGGAATTTTTTTTTTTTGTCCGTAATTTTACGGATTCCTTTTCCGTAAAATTACCGTACTTTTACAGATTCCCATGAAAAATACGGATTTTATGTACGGAAATTTTACAGAAAATTTACGTGAATTAACATGATTCCGTATAAATAATTAACGGAAAAAAAAAATTTGTCCGGAAATTTTGCTGCCGGAATTTTTTTTTTTTGTCCGTAATTTTACGGATTCCTTTTCCGTAAAATTACCGTACTTTTACAAATTCCCATGTAAAATATGGATATTATTTACGGAAATTTTACAGAAAATTTACGTGAATTAACATGATTCCGTATAAATAATTAACGGGAAAAAAAAATTTGTCCGGAAATTTTGCTGCCGGAATTTTTTTTTTTTATCCGTAATTTTACGGATTCCTTTTCCGTAAAATTACCGTACTTTTACAAAATTCCCATGTAAATTTACACATTTCCGTAAAAAAACAAGTTTACAGAATTCTTAAATTTTTTACAGATATTTTTTAATCAGTAGATACCTTACAATAGGAACGCTGATTTGCTATTTAAACATGTACTCCCAAACACATGGTAGATTGTATGAATGCATTCACTTAAGGCCTGAACAAACATTGTGTTGCCCTTTTCTGACCTGGACAAATCGGGCCAGCTTTTTTCAATTATTTTTTTCATACTAAGCTTACTATTTCTAGAATAAAACATGGCAACAGTGATTGTGTCTCGCCCACTCATGAAAATAACCAGAAATATCGTGATTTGCGAGGGCACACAACATAATTGTATTGAAACTTCATTGTGAAATGACTGGGATGGAATAACACTTGTCATAAGAGCCTTGCACATAAACTTTAATGTTGACCTGTAAATTCAATTCAATTCAAAATGGTTTATTAAAAATCCTTTCTTTGCGGCAAAAGCCGAATTGCGAAAATTTACATTTCAAACAAAATCATCAATAACAAGGTAAAAAAAACTTATAGTACTACGAACAAATTTCAATATAGACATATGTAACAAAGTATATCATAAATAAATTTAAATTGATACTCACTGATCAATAAAAAAAATTGAAAAATATTCAAAATACATGTAAATATGAGTGGATAGAGGAAATGAATTGGAAAGCAGAAAGGAATAGAAATAGTGGAAGAGAGAAGAGAGGCAGAGAAAGAGAGAGAGAAGAGAAGAAATTGATGGTGGAAGGGAAACAGAGAGAAAAGGGCGAAGAAGCAATTCAATTCAATTCATTTATTTTCTCTTTCAATCTTTTTACATTTACAATGATAGTTCAATATACATATTTACAAAATATAACATTTAAATCATTTTTTTATAATACAATAATACCATGAAATCGAAAGGGAAGGAGACCAACTAAAAAGCAGAGCTTGTAGGGTGAAGGCCCCCTTTTATAAGTAAATTTTATGAATAAAAAATAAGATAAAATTAAGAAATAAACAATATATATAAAATGAATAAAAAATAAACAAATAAAAATAAAAATAAAAATAAATAAATAATAATAAAAATAAATGATTCAGTATACACTGTATACAGAAATCATAAAATGATTAAACATATATACAAAGAGAAATTAATAAACACATTTACATATTAAGTTCTGAATTACATTACTTTGGGAAAAAACGATAATCTAATAATAATATGCTGCAATAATACATATTTTGGCAATTTTTATGACTTCAATTCAAATATTAAGTTTACGACTAGATATCAGTGAATAATTGCTCATATGAAAGAAAAATATTTTGATTAACAAAGTAAAATGAAATGAAATGAAACTTGAGTTCGCCAACATAAAGAGAACTCAACATTAGAATTAGTATGTAATCTGCATTTTATAAAAAACAATCTTTTAATGATATCACATTTTAAGAGTCCAATGAATGATGAGTTCTTTAATTCTCAGCCATTCGTAGTTTGATATTATTATACATGTAACGATAGGGGAAGATATATACAAAAAAAACTACTCCTTGTAATCAATTCTTTTAGAGTTAAAGGTAAATGCTAGTTTTGGTAACGATATCAAAATGAGTTCGTACAGAATCCAATGAAATGACCACCAAAGTGTCTGTTTGTATAAATAAAACATATGTGCCAAAGGATTCTGGAAGAAATTGTGTAATTGCTGAGAAATCAGCAAATAAGCACAGGATTCGGGTAGAGCGTCGGGCCCGACATTCGAAGCAATAATTATACACTGTCCCACGTGCGCTTATCTGTGTTGGGGATCTTCAGCCTGAACATTTTTCAGCGTAGATTTCAAGATTTCACAAAGTTCAGTTTATGTAACTGTACCAGATCTAGATCCTCGATGATTAATGACAATTAAGCCTTGTTTTACAGACTTTCTCATGAAATCAGTGTTTACTGCAACTACTGGAATTTCTCTTTAAGGTGCCGAATCAACGAGGGCAAGGGGCTATTTCTATATCGTGAAGTTCAACATCGCATCTCTACTGTTCCGGCCAAGCTTCTAGTCTGATATTGACAAGTCCTATTTTGAGGTAGAAGGTGATACAGTTTAGACGTGGGGATTTGCATAGACTTCGCAAACGCAAGACAAAGAGTTTGATCCATCTATCTTCAAGAGACATCAGTTCTGACTGGAGTAAAGCATGCTCATATGAAGAATATGCTGCTCCAAAAATGATTCTAAGGGCACGTTTCTGAATACGTTCGATGACTTGTACTTGTTGTTTTGTTAGTGCTCCTGACCATACAGGTACAGCATATTCAACAACTGGTCTCACGAAACTAGTATATACAACTATAAGGTCCTGAAATTACAGACTATGATATTTCAAAGTGCGAAGAACATATAAACGACTATTTGCGCGCTTGACCATATATTCAACATGTGTAGACCATTTCAAATCCGACTGGATTGCTACGATGCAGTGACACATCATGGAGTGAGAGCACCGTCGGGTTTGGTACATTTCTACAAAAACTTTGAACACTTTGACCTTACCATGTGACCTCCGACTGCAGCATAATATGCAGGTCGCCTAAGTACATCTACCATCCAAGTTTGGTTGAAAAGTGACTTACGGTTGCGGAGTTAGGTGTGCTGCCAGGCCATCTGGCAACGATGCTTGTTATTTTCCCAGCCTGATCACAAACAACCTAGCAGAAGACAAAAGAGGAATATCAAATCTTACATTCATAACTGTCTCTATATCGTTCTGGGCACTTAATTTTCAATTTTCTTTGGGACATCCAATGGGAGCACACAACAATTGAGTTTTGCAAGTTTATCACATATTTGGAATGCAATTTTAACATGCATGCACATAAAAATTATTGGTGTGCTTTCCATGTTAGGTTGATTTATCCAACAATCACCCCACCCTTCCACTGCTTCAATTGCTCAGTACTTGCACACACACAAAAAAATATATATATGCTACAGAATTAACTACTCATTTTAAAAATTGCCCAATCAAATACGAATCGAATAATTACTATAAATGAAACTGAAGTGATAGGAAATCCTAGGAAAGAAAATTAATGTCACATTCTTTTTTTTTGCCAAACTTTATACAAAATAGTACATTGTTCTAGTTATAGTAATTTAAGTGGCTTTCACATTTGCTTGTATTAGCAATTGCAATCATTTGATCACAATATATGTTGCACACAATCACAAAGGTTGCAAGCAGTCTCAGCACTAATTGTGAAAAGGGCCTAAGAAAGGGTATAATTAATCTAACCTGAACATTGATCGAGTATCTATTCTTCCTGTTGAGGAAGTATATTGCCTGATCCCCACCAGGGCTCCTGATGTAGACATGTGTCCCATCAATTGCACCTATCACTCCTGGAAATCTGCAGTACTGGAAGAACTGTCGCTGAGTTGCTTCAACTTCTTCTCTTGTCGAAGGAAACTTCATGTATTGCCTTTTCCTTCTTGCTATAGCTTCTGACACATCTTTGATGATTCGACACATTGATGACTGTGATATTGCTGCCTCATCACCATGCATCTTTTGAAATGATCCTGTAAAATCAAACAAACCATATGGTTGATAGGTCATTGTTTCGAGGTAATTTTAAAACATTTCATTACACATACAGATGATACTTCTGATGACAAAAAAAATTAAGCACATATTTCATAAGAATATTCATCTTTTACAAATATCAGACAATTTTCTGCAATTCATTTTAACAAGTGGAAGGCCTCTTGCAGTGTCGCCATCATACGCGATTCGATATAGCAGCAGTACTGACTTCAAAAACAGCTATTGAATAATGTTTATTTTCTGCCCCGTGCTTTTGACTTTTTACCTTGATGTTTTTGCACATCTATTGATAAAAGTTCAAAAAAATTGGTCAGTACCCCCAAAGTGTACCACTATATAACATGGCGCGCAACATACATGGTATTTCCCATACATAGTAGATGTCTATGTGTGATCATTCACATGATTATAATTAAAATAAAAAAACATTTCTAAATATTCATTTGGAACTTATGATAATCATGTGGAAACCAACTCGCATATCTAATGAGCTGTGACCTTTGACCTGCGGACTCCGAATTCGAACTGAGCCTGTATTTTGGTGTCCTATACCTACACACCAAACTTTTTTTATCCATTACATATTTTTTTACTTATTGCGCGGAAACCAAGTGGGGGGCGGACGGACAGGGGCAATGCATGACCATCCAGGCGCCATTTTGTAAATTTCTAGTCCATTTGCATACTATTCCTAATCCCATCCTTACTCTCTTATCCTGCATGCTACACACTTCTAACAAATTGCTGTAGATTGTTTAAGAGTTGCTCTTCATATGAAAATATGACTTGCCCTTGAAAATGCCGTCTTCATGCCCTAAATTCAAATCCGAAATAGTCTACATTAAAAAAAATTCATATTTATTGAAATGTAAAGTAGGAAAATCATAAAATGGCCGTAACTTCCTTGTTTTTATTTATTTTGGTCTGATTTGGGAACATGCTTCCTTATTCATCTGTTTTTACGCATCAGTGACCATTACCTTTAGAAATAGCGCCCTCTATTGCAAAGTGGAATAATAGTAAAATGGCCATCACTTACTTGTTTTCATTTATTTCAGTTTCATATTTTCAGGGTTGACTTATGATAGTCCAAATTCAATTGTTTTTTTTTTTCATTTTACACATCAATTACCATTATCTTAAAAAATAGCGCCCTCTATTGCAAACTAAAGAAATATTATAATGGCCATGACGATAAGTTCCTAGTTTTCATTTATTTCGGTCTCATATTTTCAGGGTATGCTTATGGCATCATCCCTCATAATCCATGTTTTTTTACGCACATCAGTGACCATTACCTTTAAGAAATAGCGCTCTCTATTAAAAAGTTGGAAAACAGTAAAATGGCCATCACTTCCTTGTTTCCATTTATCTTGGTATCACTTTTTTAGGGTTTGCTAATGGCATCATCCCTCATATGCAAAATGTTTTTTTTACGCATCAGTGACCATTGCCTATAAAAATAGCGCCCTCTTAATATTTTGAAAATGTATATCCTCAGGAGTTTTCTCTTTATCTCCTTCTGTTTCTTGCCCTCCATAAAATCACAGGCGTCAATGCATGCACATTGTTCTGATACGATTGCAGCTCTAGTTTTTTGTGTGTATGTTCATCTCGAGTTGTTATCTATGTGCCAAATTTCATAGCTTTTCATCGCAACACAGCCAAGTTTCGGGGGGGGGGGGTGGGGGTGATCTGCCAATTTAGAGTTAATGACGAATTTATAACTCTAACCTGACATAACAGTTCTAACAGCAGAAACAGCAGAGCTTCACTCCTGCTGTGGTAGTTTTGGAATTTTTAAGCATGCAATTCATAGGTACTTGACTGTTTGCTTAAATGATACTCTTACTTATGTGATCCCTCTCTGATTTCTAGATATTGTCATCATCATCAACTTTGTCTGGAGTCCTAAAATTAATAGAAACAACCTCAGTCAAATAGATTTAACAGTGCCCAGAAACATTCAATAATCATTTAATTCAATTACTCACCCACTGCATGAAAACGGAGAGCCGTCAACACCTGCAAATAAACGGGAAGTGGATCATTCCTCTGTGTGTCCCTCTTCAATTCGGCTTCCAGCATGTTGATGATGTAAATGACGGTTTCTTTTGACAGTCGATACCGATCTCGAAATGGCCCATCCTCATACGATTCCGATGGATTTCTAGCATCCCGTAGCCCACGACGTGGTCTTGGCAAAGGTAGCTGTACATGTATGCAGAAGAGTTGAATATTATTTTTAATTCTTTTATTTTGTGATCTTTATAAACGTTCCAAACAGTGAACATGTGCATGTAGATTTGATTACACATCTACCAACATAATAACTGCAATCTTAATTGTCTTCCCAAGATTAACAAAAATTACATTCAAAATGTTATTTCAAGTTTTCATTTTTGTTATCTCATCAAATCATTTCAATAATACTTTTAAACAAATTAAAACAATGTAAACCAAATTTATCAATCATACCTCTCTTAGCAATTCAAGGTTGTGAAGGTGATGGAGATAATCCATGGGTATAGGTAGATGTCAACCGACGACGTAATTCTGTGAAACAATTGTCAAATAACAACACAAACATTATTTTTTAATAAATACCGGTAGGCAAATAATTGGAAACATATACATATAAAAATAATTCATTGGTTTATCACTTTATACAGATCTCATAGTGAATGATAAATAAAACAAAAACATTGTAATCATTTGTGCGAGATGCCTTTAAAAATTAAAGTTTTTTTTTTTTGGGGGGGCGCTATATTTTCTCTATTTGCAAGTGATATGAAAAAGATTTTAGAACGAAATTTAAGTAATCAACTCTTTAATATTTCAGCCTCTAAAAATTGGCCTGTGCCGAAAGCAAAAGAAAGGTATATTTTTAAATGCAATTTAGGCAAATTGAAAAAAAAAAGCATTTCTTTCTCCTGTTTAAATGCACCAAATAGTACAAAATTATATGGGGTCTTCGGAAATTTTATTTTATCTATGAGAAGCAAGTTTCCATAGAAGAATAATTACAGCTGAGAACAAATTTTGCTTTCTACTATATGGTCAACATATAGTCAATAGACCAGCATGTTTCCACTTATATTGCACTTTCATTTGACCGGCATGTTTCCATTTTCATTACAGTGGACATTGTATAATAATTTAATGAAACACAAGTGAAGACTCTCTTTATTTGATATGTAATGGGAGAAATAGACTGAGGACAAAATAAAAGACCTGTTCTAAAACAAACAATTTAATCAAATAATTGGAATGTAGCAATCATCATTATAAAAATTTAAGCTTGAAAAGAGAATCATTTAATTATAGATAAACCCACAGAGCTGTAAGAAACTTCAACCCGGGCTTCAACCCTTCACAATCACATGCACACTGTCACTAAACCCATGCCCACACCTCCAGAGGACACATGTACAGCACGCTTCGCATTACCTAAAGCGATGTTCGTGCAGGCTCCACTCCACTTCACTACCGCTACACTGTACGCTCCAACAAGGTCGTCTACATCGCTTGAGCTGAGGTAGCTTCGCATCACACATACACACATGGAACACACTGTCTTAACTGAATTATCAGTGAATGGCTGAGAATGGAAACCCGTCGGTCGCTAGCCAGCACTAAGTCATTATTAGATCTACCTCGAGCGAAGTTCGTGCAGGCTCCACTCCACTTCACTACCGCTAGTGACAAAGGTGGGATGGAAATGTTATTTATTGTAAAAATTAAAGAAAAAAATAAAACGAGGAAATTTTTTTTTCCCCATACTCGTAGAATATTTTTGGTATTTTCTGAACCATCCAATAATAATATAAATATTTATGCTGTTTGACCTGCGACCGATCGCATGCGATGTTTTTAAATCGGCCATGAATAGTGACGTGTGAGGAAATAGATACTGGCTCAAAATCAACAATTTAGAGGATAACCAGAGGATGGACACGGAGTGAAATACGGGTGAAGAGTAAGAAATTAAGCTATTTTTCTTTCTCTTTATATTTTTTGTTACGATTTTTACAATAAATAACATTTCCATCGGCCACCCCACCTTTGTCACTCGGAATATCTGATCGAGTTCACCGTCCCGAAGTTTGGGTAGGTGGAGTGTAGTGTAGCGGTAGTGAAGTGGAGTGGAGCCTGCGCGAACTTCGCTTGAGGTATTACTAGATCTAACTAACTGTAGTTGACATTGGGTGATTTCAAGTTCGGTGTTGGTGTTGAGAGCGTAAAAAGGCCGCTGAACCGAGCTCCAACACCGAGCTGGGACTGGGTTCAGAGGAATGATACCAATTGCGTTATCGATAGCACATGACGTCACGCCTCTGCGCTGCGCTGCTAAATCATCTCAACTTCACGCGAGAAGTCTCGACGACGAAAATGAAATCGGAAAGAAATGCATTAAATTCTCATCGTACAGAATACATGTACCAATGTTTTAATTAATTCAAGAATTCAAAAGAGTGAACATTATTCTTTATCAAAATATATACAGCTCAAATGATTTGTTCTACTATACTATACTACTACTAGCTCATCTTAACTGTAAAAGCTAATTTTACGGGGATGTTTCATCGTGTTTGCCGCCTGTTCACGAGCTTGAGATTGCCAACACCAACACCGAACTTGAAACCATGATTTTCCCAATCCCTGGGGGTTGGTGTTGGTGAATGGGGAAATTGCACGTAGATCGTCAACACCAGCCGCAGTGCTGGGTTCAGCAGACGACATTCAACACGAACTGCCGGAAATACGTCATAATCATATTTTCCGAGGTCAATCCCAATTAACACCAGCCTGATTTCAAGTACGGTGTTGTGGCTGGTGTTGTCACAACACCAACACCAGATTTCAACACCGTACTTGAGTCGAAATCACCCCCCGGGGGGGCCAGTTCCATTCACGAGTGGATACCATGCGCGACCATGGGGTCTCGAAAAGCACCCTAAACACGTAGTTTCCATATTCTGAAAATGCACCCCTTAACAAGTATTGGCGTGTGAAACCCTACCCTTAACAAGTATTGGAAACAAAACGATACTCTTGGCAAATATTCCCTGAAATGAACCCCTAAACAAGTACAGGAATGTTTTATTTTTACGGGTCCATCGGTCGTCGGCTTTACCTAATTTGGTTTAGTACGACCCCATCTTCTACACCTCGCGCAAATTGGACTCTAAACACGAAGTGTTGGGGCAAAAAGGACATCCTTTATAAAACATTTTAATTTTGTTTCATCATCCCCGCAAATTCGACCCTAAACACGTAATTGTCCTAGCGAAATAGATACCCTTTTTTCATTATTTTTGTGTTTTTGACACCCTTATCACGTTACGTACGTAACGTGCCCTATCGTGAAAAAGACATCCTTTTTACGTGTTTTTTTGGTCGCGCATGGTATCCACTCGTCAATGTAAGTGGCCCCCCCGGGAATCACCCATTCAATGCCATTGTCATTGACATTGATTTGATTTAGAATTAGATCTAGGCTACTGGCTAGGCCCTAATCTAATCTAGGCCTACCCCAAGTTTAAATAAGTTTAATTGCACAAATTTAATATTTTGAGGTTTATATTTTCATCTTGACATTTACAAATGAAGATACAAATGAATATATAAATGGCATCATAATATAAAATATCCTTGTGAAGCTCATAAAACAAGCTTGGCCCACGGCTTCGCACCTTCGATTCAATTCGTTCAACCACAGTGTCAAAATAGCCAACACTCAAATGCACCAATGGGACTGTAGCAGCGCGTACGCGACGATACATTGCATCGTCTGGACTCGTCAATGCCAAAACCTTGTTCGTAATCATGAAAACCAACACTATTAATTTCATATAACTGCATAAAACGTATCAATATATTCCAGAGAGGCACAGCAGAAATTTCTTTTACGAATTCAAAGCAAAATACTTACGAATTTCTGATCAAGAAGATCACTTGACACATCCAAGACCGCAAGGAAAATTCTCTTTGCTTCGCGGGCTTTTCACAAACTTCTCAAGTGCGCATGCTCGAAAAAGAAAACTTATCATTAACTTGATTTTTCTGTAAATTTTACAAAGTTTCCGTAGAAATTGCACTTTCCACATATTAGGGCATATTACGAATTAATCTGTTAAATCGTGTCTGTAAACTTACATCTACTTTACAGTAAATTTACAAAGATGTATCGTAAACGTCTCGATCCTTACGTCAGTAAATTTACCATTATAACCTGATTTTTCTGTAAATTTTACAAATTTTCTGAAGAAATTGCACTTTACACATATTACAAATTAATCTGTTAAATCTTGTCCATAAACTTACATCTACTTTACAGTAAATTTACAAGATGTATCGTAAACCACCAAACGTCTCCTTTCAAGAATGATCTTCACTACAATTACGGACAACGTCAGAAAATGTATCATTAACCTGATTTTTCTGTAAATTTTACAAAATTTTCCGTAGAAAATGCACTTTACACATGTTACAAATTAATATGTCTCCTTTCAATAATGATCTTCACTACAATTACGGACAATGTCAGTAAATTTATCATTAACCTGATTTTTCTGTAAATTCTACAAAGTTTCCGTAGAAATTGCCATTTCTGTTAAATCTTGTCCGTAAATTTACAGCTACCTTTCTAGTAAATTTACAAAGATTTGTACCGTAAACCACTAAACGTCTCATTTCTGAGATTAATTTTTGATATATATATATGTAAAGTGGAATTTCTACGGAAAATTTGTAAACTTTACAGGAAAATCAGGTTATATAAATTTTCTGACGTTGTCCGTAAACTTACATCTACTTTACAGTAAATTTACAAGATCGATGTACCGTAAACGTCTCCTTTCAATAATGATCTTCTGTACAATTACGGATCAAAACGTTTGTAAAATTGATCATTTACCTGATTTTTATGTAATTTTTACAAAATTTCCGTAGTTTGAATAGTACAAATTAATCTGTTAAATCTTGTCCGTAAACTTACAGCTACTTTCTAGTAAATTTACAAAGATTTGTACCGTAAACCACCAAACGTCTCCTTTCAAGAATGATCTTCACTACAATTACGGACAACGTCAGAAAATGTATCATTAACCTGATTTTTCTGTAAATTTTACAAAATTTTCCGTAGAAAATGCACTTTACACATGTTACAAATTAATATGTTAAATCTTATCCGTAAACTTACATCTACTGACAGTAAATTTACAAGATGTATCGTAAACGCCTCCTTTCAATAATGATCTTCTGTACAATTACAGAAAACGTCCGTAAAATTGATAATTTACCTAATTATTATGTAATTTTTACGGGTTTTCTGTAGAAATCCGTAAATTTACAATTTTTTTCCGTATTTTATCGTTTACGGACGATTTCTGTTAAAATTTGTCCGTAAAATTACGGCAATTTTTAACAGTGCACCAAAGTAGTAGGTTCTGAACCGCGAGCCGATGCAGAATCGGCTTTTTTACTACGTGTAAACAGAAAGCCGATTCTGCACCGGCAATTTGTGCGCATTTCAATTATTTTACCATTGTGACGTAATTGTAAGCGCACTGATCCAGCGTTGTCTTTATTATGACGTATATTGTTGGTATGCGTATCATTTCAGGTTTTTGCATCGGCTCGCGGTTCTGAACCGCGAGCTGTAACAACGTGTAAACGCAATCCAAATGCCGATTCTGCATCGGCATTTGGTTCAGAACCAAATGCCGATTAAGTGTAAACACGGTATACGATGATACGCTACAGAACAGTGGCTGCGTAGACATACCCAATGCGTATCTGGACATAGCAACGCGGATGATGTGCTTGCGCCCAAGTTACTTTCCCAGGACCAAAATCCAGTTGAAACCAATTAGAGCAAAACCAATTGAAACCAGTTGGCCAACTGGTTTCAATAGGGAAATTGGAACAACTGGAACCAATTGGAAACCAGTTGCCAACTGGTTCCAGTTAAAACCAATTGGGCAACTGGAACCAGTTGGCAACTGGTTTCAATTGGTTCCAGTTGTTCCAATTTCCCTATTAAAACCAGTTGAATCCAATTGGAGGTAACTGGTTTCAATTGGTTCCAGTTGAAACCAATTGGAGGCAACTGGTTTCAATTGGAACCAGTTGAAACTAATTGGTTTCCAACTGGATCCAATTGGAACTTCCAGTTGGAATGACTTAATTAGTTACAAATTAATTAGATTTTGCACTAACTATTGCTCATGCCAACAGGAAGCAGTGCTATATGTCTATAATATCATTGTAAAGTGCATTGATAAAGTAGACTTTTATAAGATATATATTTACATGAAAGATCTTCAAATATATGTATTTGTATTTGACGTAATTTGGTAACAGTTAGTGGTGTACTAATTATCTTATAATCTGTTTTAATTATAATCTATAACATTTATGAACATGGTTTTCACTGCTAAGCATTCTAAACACTTATCTGAAACAAGTATGGTACTTGAAATAGAAAAGAATTAAATAGATACATTTTAAATGATGATGAATCACATAAAACATTAATCTGTGCACACTGGCAGATAATATGCAAATTAACTGGTTTCAATTGGAACCAGTTGGGTAACTAGAAAATTTCCAATTGGAAACCAGTTGGAAGTCATTTCCAGTTACCTATAACTGGATCCAGTTAGGATTTCCAGTTACCCAACTGGTTCCAGTTAGGATTTCCAGTTACCCAACTGGTTCCAGTTAGGATTTCCAGATACTCAACTGGTTCCAGTTAGAAATCATTTCCAGTTGGAAGTCATTTCCAGTTACCCAACTGGTTCCAATTAGGATTTCCAGTTACCCAACTGGTTCCAGTTAGGATTTCCAGTTACTCAACTGGTTCCAGTTAAAAATCATTTCCAGTTGGAAGTCATTTCCAGTTACCCAACTGGTTCCAATTAGGATTTCCAGTTACCCAACTGGTTCCAGTTAGGATTTCCAGTTACTCAACTGGTTCCAGTTAGAAATCATTTCCAGTTGGAAGTCATTTCCAGTTACCCAACTGGTTCCAGTTAGGATTTCCAGTTACCCAACTGGTTCCAGTTAGAAATCATTTCCAGTTGGAAGTCATGTCCAGTTACCCAACTGGTTCCAGTTAGAAATCATTTCCAGTTGGAAGTCATTTCCAGTTACCCAACTGGTTCCAGTTAGGATTTCCAGTTGCCCAACGGGTTCCAGTTAGGATTTCCAGTTGCCCAACTGGTTTCAATTGGTTTCAACTGGAAATTGTTATATTCCAGTTAAAACCAATTGAAACCAGTTGAAACCAATTGAAACCAATTGAAACCAGTTGGAAATCCAACTGGTTTCAATTGGATTTTGGTCCTGGGTTGAAGAAAAAAATAAAATAAACTTAAAAGAGGGTAGGGGCTATTTTATCTCCGCGACGTTGATTTCGTCAACATTTCTAGGTGAATGAACTCTAAATGTTGACAAGAAAATGAAGAAAAATTATATATTCATTGAGAACAACACCTTAAGGACGTTCCACAGTTATGTTTATGCGCATTATGATCTGCGCATAATTTACACTGTGCGCGCTGACGTCACAATGAATGAACAGGAGATTAATTAGCTGCGGGTATGAGCTGATTTTTCTCATCTTCTGCACTTTAACTGCAGATCCGATGCGTCATTTCATGAAGCTAAAAAATTGAATTATTCCATGGACCATTCAAAAAAAAATTCTACAATTTCAAAATACTTTACTCTGCATTGCTGCCAAGAATCACGAATATTACCCCAAGTTTGAATACATGGTAGATTGGTTTTGATTTTTTCTTCACATAGATACAAAGCATTCGGCGCATTTTTGGTGTTTTAAAAAGCACATTTGCATTAATAAAAATGCTGATAGTTTAAAAACAAGCACATGAACCCCTATTTTTTAATGTTTGTACCTCTTAGGTATACCTTCCTCTACAACTCTGCAAATTTTTGTGAAAATGACATGGATTTTGAATAAAGTGCAGCATTTATTGTACGTTTGTAGTTTGTTACTGAAATTTTACATTTTTTAGATTGGGATTTTGTTATCGTTTACGCCTTTTTAAAGAACTGACAGTGCTGTTAAACTTAAAATTGCAAACAAATAGCACTATAAATAGATTCTCCATTCTAACGATATAATTACTAACTCTCTTGCGAAATCTGATGACTTTTTCATGTATTTTGACTGAGTAATAGAGGTTTAAACTCATTGTAGTAATCTTGGGAGGTCTAAAAATGCCAAATTCTTTTGAATGCGCAATTCTTAAGAACATCAATTTGGGTGAACTTTGAAGCTCTATAGCAAAAAATCAAGCACATGGACCTATGTTAATTTTTGCATATTTCGAATATTAAGGTTCTAAAGAATCTATGTGCAAAGTTTGGTGAAAATGACATGGATTTCACTTTAACTGTGGAACGTCCTTAAAGTTATTCCTGTACAATCAGGAAGTATTTCATAATAATTTTCTTGACAACTATTGTCTATGAAATGATGCTTAAAAAGATGCGACATAGACTTCGAAAAAAAGAAGAGTATTGTCATTTTTGTTAAAAAGAAATCTCTGAAAGACGCGCAAGCGTATAGCGCAAGCGTATTTGAAGTCAATAAATTGACGTAATCTGACTTCTTTGCCACACCTCCTAGCGGAATGGATTTCCATTGGTTGAATGATATGAGAGAGCTATAAAAGCGCTTTTCTAATTGGATATTGATTTAAAAATAGGCGTGTCTTACAGAGATAAAATGAAGATAAAATTGTTCTCAGAATACCAATTCGGAGAGATTTTAAGGGTATTTTATCTCGCTGATTTTAACGGAGATAAAATATTTTATTTTATCTGAGATAAAATGGATCTCAGAATACCACCCCTGATCACGACAAGTTGTAAAACATGGGCAGTCCCCTAGTGGGAACTGCCCCCCCCCCCCCCATTCATCATTTTCTGGAAATGGGAACTACTAGTAAATGCACACTGCACAGCAGTTTTCCCGCTGCTTTGTCACATGACAGTATCCGTATAGTGACGTCATATTTCAAGCTACGTCATTTTGTTGCGAGCGTCTCTTCAAGCCAGCTGCCGCTGTATTCTTGGAAGCGGAAAAGCAGACAAAATCTTAAATATCTGGCGCAATCCTTTATTTGTATCTACGTTCAGAACCTAAAACTGTATCAAAATGTCACATGGATCACGAATGCCACCTGATATTGAAGGGATGACTTCACTGAAAGTGGACAATTTAACATATCGTACATCACCTGAAGAGCTACGACGCTGCTTTGAAAGATATGGCGATGTTGGCGATATTTACATTCCACGCGACAAATTCTCAAGAGAGAGCAGAGGATTTGCCTTTGTACGATATCTCGACAAGAGGGATGCTGAAGATGCAATGGATTCGATGGACGGTAACCTTTTTGATGGCCGAAAATTGAGGGTACAGATGGCAAGATACGGCCGACCTCACGAATCGCGGGGAAGATACGGAGGAGGCGGACGCCGAGACCACGGCGACCGTTTTGGTGGAAGATATGGTGGCAGAAGAAGGTGATGACTCGGCTCAGAATATGATAAATTTCAATGACAATTGTTAGCCTATCTTGATAAGATTTTGATCAGAGATTAACCAGTCAGACTAGAGACTGTCCGTAGTCGACTATGAATGATGCATGGGGGGCGGGGGAGATGCATGAAAATTTTTCCATAATTAAAAAAGCGAGGGAGCCTAGGCTGCTATGGCTCAGCCTATGCATCTTCTAGAAGACTAGAGTAAATTTTGAGGATTTCCTGCACCTTTTTTGAGAATTATGTTACATTTTTGTGTGAAAATGTAAGTTTTCAAGCTGCCCCAGCTGCGTACGTATGGTTACATGATGTAAGATCACAGAGTCAGAATTTACTAAATGGGGTGCGAAGTTCAAAAAATTTGAGCAAAAAAGTAATCGGTACAAAAAGGACATCCTGAATTGATACTAGCTTGACAAGCAAAATAAAAAATGGGTTGGTCTAGTCGCTCCAAAAATCCAAATGCAAAAATTGCAAATGAAGACATGGGATGCTCGAGAAATGCATTCTATTTCTAGTACGACTAAATGCTTGATTTTTTTATGCTGTCAGTTTCCATTACAGCTATTCACCGTATAACTGGGCTCTTAAAAGAAATTGAATTCTTTTATTTTTTCTACATTAAAAACAGATTGGAAAATTAAAATTTTCTTGCAATTTTACTTTCCACCAATAGAGGGCGTACACAAAAATATGCCCCAAATTTTCAAGTTTTTAAGCTCCTGGTGAGCTAATGAGCTAGATTTCATTTTCATCCCAGTACATGATCATCTCATATTGCTTATCTCCGAGAGCGGAGGATCAAAACAGAGAGAGGTGAATACAGAAATGATTCCCAGGTTGCTTATGAAAAATAATTTGCAACTATATGGAAATTAGTATTTTTAGTCACAAAAGTGATATTTTAATTAATTTTTATTAATGTGAGCTGTGTACTGCATTGGCATATCATATATCTACTTTTCCCCACAGGCAGGGTGGTTGCAGTGAACAAGTGCCATTGGCATTGCACAACTACTTCTAATACAATGCCAAAAGCCGAGGTTGTAACAAATTTTTGGCAAACTTTTCTTTTTGGTTCCTTAAAATGATCGCAAGTCTCTTTCAACGCTCTTAGTTTATTTTGCTTCTGGATGTGCCATTATTTCATTTTTCTGTCAATCTTTACCAAATATAAGTGTCTACCGAGGAGACTACTAGGGCGTGAAACAGGCCCAAAACGAACAACAACAACAACAACAAAATATAGCCAAAATCATTTTCATTGTGTTTCAAATTTAAAGTATTTCCCCTAGGCCTTATAATATGCCTGGGTCCTTTCTTTTCTTAAAAAGAACTTGTGATTCACTTACATTTCATCCATTCTGGGTAAATTTTTATGAACATAAAGACATTCTACATGTATTTCATGCTTATCTTCTTGCAAATAAAGTTTATATCCTAGCTGTTTGCAGTCTCTCGAGGTGTATCAAAGTGGCGTTTCGGAGATTCATCTTCAGACATCAATTAACTGCTAGCTTGGCTAACCTGTTCCTCCTATTGTTTATATTACAGGTCAAGATCAAGATCACGTGGAAGATACAGGTAATGCTGTTGTCTGAACCCTGGTCTACTGCAAACATTGAAAGATTGTACAAAGATATTTCTGACCTACACGTGCATTGTATGTTACTCTGATAAACATATATTATGTATGCCTTTGCCTACAACTTCCATAATAACCTTAACCTATCAAGAGTTTTGGTTTGTCCGAAGTGTTGAAAATTCATTTGAATCAAAGTTATGGAAATTAGGATTTGTAATATATTTAATTTTTAGTGCATTTTTTTTATATTGTGTGTTTTTCCCCCAAATAGTCATTGCTCATTTGTCATTGGTCACGTGTGTCTATTCATTACCATTTATAGTTCATTGACATTGTCATCCCTGCATTAAAGGGGGGGGGGCAGGCAGGCTTGTTAATGATTGAGAGAAAATTTGGTTTTGAAAAACTCGATGAATAATGTTTCAGTTTGAATATATAGTCAGTTTCCAGGTTTGTCATGAAAATTCTGGAATTGTGTAGCATTACCTGCAAATATTAAACTTGATGTTCTCTTGATTTTGAAGTCTTCCATTCCATGTACATTTTCCTTGTTGCAGGTCTCGTTCCCGATCTCCACGCAGACGTAAACGCTCGTACTCACGCTCCCGCTCCCGTAGCCGATCTCTCTCCAGGAGTCCTTCTCCTCGCAGGGGTCGCAGCAGGTCTCACAGCCGGTCCAGGTCCCCTCGCAACTCACACTCCAACTCTCCGCCGATGAGACGGGATAGGGACGATTCTCGCTCCAGGTCTAGATCACCTGATGAAGAGGAGTAGACTATCTGCGGGTCGTAGTGGAAGAAGACATCCTTCGCTCTTTGATGCCAAGATAAAGGCGATTGACTATCTAGAAGATCCTTATGCAGTATCTTCCAGAATAGATGCAGTTTATGAATGGTAAATGTCTGTTTGGACTAGTTATTTCAATTTTTGATCTGTATGTTTGTATTGATATTCTGCAGGTGTTATTATAAAAGTGGACTTACATGTCATCTGCTGTCGTTTCCTCTTTCCTTACTTACATTGCATTATCATTTCACCCATCTCCAGTCGTGCCTAGCCCACTACTAAATTTTTTTCTTCCTGAGATCATGGAAATATCATTTTCTTTCAGTCAGGGATCTATTTGAAAATGTTTGAAAACCAATTTTATAAGCATTAAATACATGTAGGTAAACAACACTGAATTCAATGAAGGAAATTGCACCTTTTTCCCTGTGGGGGTACTTGATTTATTAGACTTGACCCACTCAACTAGTGCAAGGTTAGTATTAGAACACTAACCTCGCACAAAGAACTGCGTTTGGCAGTGGGTCACGTGTGCTGCGACCCCACTTCTGGCGTTCACAACATACGATTGATTGATTTTTCTGTGCTCGGCAGAATCATTTGTGAGCTTAATAAGGTGATCATGGTATGTTGGTTAGCAAGAGCTGGACACCTTTTTAGAATTCTTTTATTGGTAATGGTTAAATGGCAACAGTATTGTTAACACATCAGTCCCTAGCGGATATAATTGCACTGTGGCATAAATTGTAAACAAGTGGTGAGCTCTTGCAAAGTTGGACGCCATTGTTTATCGTTGATTATTAAAAGGATCATGTTTACTTCTGGGATGAGATCTGGGGGCTGTTTCATAAAGCTGTTTGTAATTTAAGAGCGACTTTAAGAATGACTTGTGAACCTTTCTTACGCGCTTTCCATCGTCAATGAATGTACCATTTACCAATAGAAAGGATCACCAGTCGTTCTTAAAGTCACTCTTAACTAACTTACGAACAGCTTTATGAAATACCCACCTGGAGCAATAAAAGCAGGCACTGCAAGCTTTGCTGTTACATGAATCCTAAGTGATGTCTGATGTGGCGAGACTACTTGTACAAACCGATGCATGGCAGCCAGTGCCTACATCCAGTTGCCATGCTCGTGCCTTAGTTGTATTCTTATTGGCAAAAATCGCCATAGTCCAACTGAAGCAAATTCATCATGAGATAACAGCTAAAGCAAGACAAGTCTTTTAACAGTAGGCAGTTGGTGCAGCCACTTTGTTCCCACTGCAACAGACATATCATTTACGTACAGTGTACTAGCAAAGACATAATTAAGCTTCAACATCCAACTAGATCATAGTCGATAAGTTATTACAGATGATGCAAATTCATCTCAAATAACTGGTGAATCTTCGAGACGCTTGTTGCACTTGATGGGTACTTCAGAAGAATCACATGTAGTTTCAATTATCAGTCTTTGGTAACATGAAGGAATGGGGGGGGGGGGGGGCAGCATAGTATTTTCTAAGTAGTAGTATTTTTACTTCGAAATGAAACTTAATTGTTGCATGACCAATTTCATTTGTCTGCTCTTTGCATTTATTATCAATTTTTGATGGTATCTACATGTTCAGTTTTTAAAATGTTTCCTTTTAATTCAGTGGTAACTACTGTATGCATGTAAAAAAAATATATCTTTACGACTTGTTGATATCAAATTGCATGTTTTCGGTTTTTTTGTGAAATGTATTACAGTAGTACAGTACATGTACAGGGAATAATTTTCCTGGTATTGCATCGCAATTTACTCTACATGTTTTAAAAAGACTGCTACGCATAAAGTCTTTTGTATAGCATATTTTTACATAGGACTGTACATTACTTGGCTGAGTCTTGAGAGCTTTTCTCTTGTCTTATGACCAAAAATGCTATTCAAATTTGTAAAGCCAAATTATTCCCTGATGTACATAAACTTGCTCAAGTGATAAAATTGATACATTATTTTAGAATAGTGATCTCATTGTTGGATGGCATAAAGTAAAATCACAAATATGGCTGCCTACACTATACCGTAGATCACGAAGATTTGTATTGAAAGAAGCCACAAACACTTTGATTTCATATTCTTGATTGTATTCTGAAGTCGAGTTTAACTTAAACTCGGGGTTTAAAGTTGTGGTTTAAGTATGGACAGCCAATTGTTACATAATCACTAACAGTAGAGATATACTACAGCTCATGCAGCTCTCAAATCATTCATAATTGTGTAGGAAGTATAAATAGATGATTGTCTTCACCATCAATGAATCAGGAAAGAGCACAGTAAAGATGAGAAACATACAACTTAATAATTTTTTTAAATACTTTTGGCTTCCCATACTTAAACCACAACTTTAAACCTGAGTTTAAGTTAAACCCGACTTCAGAATACGGGCCAATGCATTTACTGTATGTATAGCAGCTCTTGTGTTTAATCCATCTTGTAAATAGTAAAAAAAAACACATTGCAGCAGAGGGGCAATATCAACTTGTCTCTTCAATGAAGTTTGGATTGCTTACTGTAATCAAGGACTGTCCCTTATGTGTCTTTGGGAATCCAGGGATGGGGGAAGAAGAACCCTGCATTGTGTACAATCCTGCTTCGCACTGTAATAACATTGCTGGATGTAAAGTTGATGGATATTGAGCTTTATAAGGGACAAGACAGATTTCATTCTAAGATTTATGAGGTACAAGTACAGGTCAAGTGCATGTTAATACAAACCTTTATCTGTCTAACCAATTAGATATTTGAGGGCTACTTTCCATATTAATATTTATTGTAGGCCTTTTTATGTGTTACCACTCTATTATACTGTAATGTCCTCTTAAGTTTATTTACATGTACATGTAGCTCTGGGTTTTTTTTTACTGTGGCAACTTAAGGATTAATTCCCTTTAGAGATCCACAAAGGACACATTTCTGTTTTCTTTTTTTTTAATTGAGAGCTTGATGAATATGAATTGCCCTTAATTGTGTTTATCCCTTGTGACTAAGTAGGAAAAATAAAACATGTTATCCCATTTTTTTATGCTAACACACGATTCCTTTTGTTTTCTTCTTACATAGGCACCAGTTATTGCCTGAAAGTAAAGCAGTTGTTGGTGCGGTTGTAAAGGGGGTGTTAGATTATGCAGTAAAAGATCATGGAGAGGCAAAGCTGTTTGCTGTCAGTAGTCAGTTTGTGCAGTCCCGTCTGCCTGCTTGCCTGCCCGCATCCAGTGTGTGTTATGGTGTACCGGTGGTAGAAAGCTGTGTAGCAGCTGCAGAGCCCTGGGTTGCTGTGTGTACCAGTTGAAAGAAAAGCTGTGTAACCGGCCGTGTTGCAGAGCTCTTGTGTTGTGCACCGCAATGGGAGGAGGAGAAAGAAGTTGGTGGTGTTGGCGGCGAAGAAAATCCAGAGCAAAATTGGCAGAAAATCACCATGCTGTCTCGTTTCCTGTGCAGATCGGCACTAGAGCAGAAAAGCTGGGCGCCACCAATTTCGGGCTCTTGGGAGGAGAGGTGAATTCTAAAGACAAAGTCTTTAAAGGAGGGGTGAAAGGCAGATTTTGTTTTTGGAATTATGTTTTGGAGAAATGTAAGAAATCAAAAAGCAACAGAATGTGCCCTGAGAGAAATTTGATACCTGGGAGAGGGGGATCCAAGAAGAAATTTCAGTTAAAATGTCAGCCCCCTTTTTTTTTTGTTCCATAATAGATTTCAGAAATGGGGACAGAATGTTCAAGAGAAGGGCAAAAATATGTGATTTTTCACATTTTTGGGTAACCTACTAAGTACCTTAGCCATCTAGTCTTAAAAGAAGCTTAATGCTGCAGTCACATTTCTCCTACGGCGGCCATACGGCAAGTCAAAATCAGCTTTTTTATTCAAACCATCTATATGTAGCTGGTACGGCTGTCGTAGAAATGTGACTGCTGCATAAGTCATGTTACATGTAACTGCTATAAGATGCAAAGGTGCAAGATGATGGTGACGTGGTCATCAGACAGAGAGAGAGAGAGCAAGAAATTAGAAAAGTGATTGACTTTCATTCTGTGGCTCATTGCAGGAAGGGTTGCATTTAAACGCAACTAGAAATACATACTTATGAAGTTTTGATTTGATTGATCAGATAAGATGCATTTGATTTTGGAGTAACGTTTAATTGCAAATCTTCTGCAACTGGTCCGTGATGTGGCAGAATGTTGTGGGATTAGATTTCTTTTATCCTGGAACTTGAGCCTGTCTTCAGTTTTAGTAAATCCCTCAAAAGTGCATGTCTGACATGTCACTATTCCATTTCATTACCAGATTATATAAGTATATATGCCCTAAAACAGTTGTGATGTGAAGCCAAGGATATAACAAAAGAATAAAAATAAATTTACAAATTTTACATTAATTTTGATTATGCATCCAATCAAAAAATGTATGCATATTTTTGTCTTAAAAATCTCTTCTCGAGCATGAAATAATTAAAGAGTTCAGGATATAATCTAAATATCTGGTTACTAATTATATAAAGTGAGTGCCGAAAGGGCAAATTTATATAATAATTCATAACCGAGAGAGGGTGCTCGGTGCCAAATTTAAATTATAACGGCTGAAGATAAAATTTAAATCCTAACTACTGAAAACACATTCAATGGCTACTTCACTTTTTGGAATGTTAAATGATACTCTAGTATAATTCGCATTACTGAGCCTTTATCAAAGCTATTTCACAATATGATGTGATGCAGTATGTTTGCTCGAGCACTACATAATATGTACAAATTTGCTTTAAATGGATCCTTTTTTGGAAATAGTGTATTACACAATACATATCCCCCCTTCCAAGGGGAAAAAATAATAGCTTAAATTGACAAAAAGAAAAAGTTTTTTTTTCATAATCTTGAAGTCCAGAATGATTGAAGATTTAATGAGTAAGTGGGTATTGAAAAAGACTTGAAGTTAAATGAATTTGCTTATTTATAAAACACATTAATTATTAAAAAAAACACTGAATGAATCAGAATATTTAATTAAGTAAATTTTAATTGTTATAAAAACATGTTATTCAGGAACCATGCCTTGGAAGTTATTATTATGTATCTGTATGAAAAGTATTTGTTTTCAGGCAGGCCACAGGTATTATCAGATGAAGGCACCAGTCCATCAGTCTTTGGATTGCAACAGAAGTGGATCATCGTCGTCTGATAGAAACACAAGTTTTATTATCAATTTCTCAGTTCCCTGACCCATTGATAAAAAAAATACACGCATCTACTATTCTAGGTTTCCTCTGACCCCATGTAGGGGCATCCCCTCCCCCTTCCTCTTGAAAAAAAGAAAACGGCAGGTTTTTTTTTGTAATTTGATTTGTAGAGAGTAAGTATAGCTACCATAAGCATCTTACTCGAGCTGGAAAGTTCTTTTAAATACAGCTTTCACTCTTCAAAATATGAAAAATTGCAGTCATTGTTTGCTCCCCTGCATTCTTCAATGTTTAACCTGCAATAAAAGTTTGGACTTGATTTGGTACCTGCGGATTTCTTTCTTGTTTGTTCCTCCCCCACCCACCATTTTATTTTGCCCCCCCCCTTTCACCTCTGCTTCCCTCCAAGGAATTTAAAGGTCAAGTCCACCCCAGAAAATGTTTTGATTTGAATCAATAGAGAAAAATCCAACAAGCATAACGCTGAAAATTTCATCCAAATTTAATGTAAAATGAGAAAGTTGTGACATTTTGAATTTTCACTTATTTTTCTCAAAATAGTTATGCACTACTCGGAATGCAAATGAGATAGTCGAATTCCCTCACTATTCCTTCTGTTTTTTATTGTTTGAATTATACAATATTTCAATTTTTACAAATTTGACAATGAGGACCAACTTGACTGAACCACAAAATGATAAAACAATGGTAATCATAAATCCAGGGAGGAATAAAACTCCTTTCACATGACAGTGACATTTCATTTAATAATTTATTAAATGAAATGTAAAATATAAAAAAATACTAGTAGTGAGTGGATTAAGAAAGTATGTCTTGTAACTGATGGATTGATTAGAAAATAGAATTTAAATAAAAATTAAAAGATATATACAGGTATATGATTTTGAAGTTGTCCCTTTTTGTGTGTTTATTCACCTAAATATTCAGTCGTGAATGTCTTCACTCTTTTTTTGTATTCATAACCTGTATACACAGTTTGGTTTGAATCTGTACGTTACTATGGAAAGTGGAATGACTTGTCTATGTATGATATGAATAGGAATGTATATGTCCTAATCCATGACATTTGGAGAGTCGTGTAATATATCTATTTCCAACATTCATTTTTGGTTTACATGAAGCCTGTAGCCTTGTGTTGCATTTGGCTACCCATAGATAATCAACAGATTCAAACCACCTTTGTGAGTATAATAGGGCAATAAGTATACCACTGGAGTGCAAAGTGGTGATACTATGTATCTGCAAGAATGTTTGTAAGTTGATACAAAAGGCAAAATCCGCCCCCAATATCAAACATAAACAAAGAGATATCACATTATTATGCTGATGTATTTATAAAGCTGAGAGTTTCACACAATTGTATGCACCGCATGGGTGGTAAGCTAATAGGGTAACCAATTATTTTTCTCTTTTTTTTTTTTTGTTAAATGAAAAGTATTTTTTTTTCTTCCTATTTCTACCAATTTTGAATCCACATTGAACATGTGGTATTGCTGTAATCACATTTCTTCAATCAAGATCTCAATTATCAAAATCCAGAAAAATTGAATATTTTATAAATTGTAAAATGATTTTTAGAAAACAATGGTACACTACATGTATGTGACATGTGCTCTTGTCATTTGCTTTTCACCAATGTTTGCTTACCAATGTTATGTGAAATTATCAAAGTGGGATACAACTTTCTTATTTAACAGTTGTATGAAGGTCGACTTGCTATTGGGGGCGGCATTGGCCTTGGGGCGAGATGGAAGATATTTCTGTAAAATTGATATCCAGGCCTAATTGGTAAACTAATCTGAAAAGGAAAACTGACAGATCCTGAAGAATTGATTTCACGACTACCAGTTCTTGTATTTCTGCATTTTGGGGTTGTCACAAGAGTGTATTTTCATATGAAAATGTGAGTATGTATAATCTCCATACGGTTTCATTGTCTACCCCAACCCGCTGATGCAAAAACAATAGAGATAGTGAGAGTAGAAGAAAAGGCCGGAGAGAAGGCTGGAAAAGCGAAAGGAGGTGAAGAGAGAAATAAGTAAGAGAATGTGAAGATATAGAAATGAGTGAAAGGGAAGAAAGAGCTGTGTTGGTCTTCGCCCATAAAATTGTAAATCTGCCTTTGAATTATCCCTGGACCACATTCAAGTAGGTACAGGCGGATTCCCGAGAAGGGCAATGTGAAGATTCAGTGATACTATTAGCGACCACTGAACCCATAATGAAGGGGGAGAAAGGGATTATGTATGGAGCGAAGTATTAAAAAAAAGCAATTAAAGGTGGGGGCAAATGACAAAACCTTTATGGTGACGATATAGGCCCGCTCTCTTTTCCTCGCATGGATGTTTTAAGCCCCCTTAAATTTCAGTTGCCATTAATTTCTTTTGTATTTTCTCAATCTTTCTTTTTACATCATGAACACTGATAATGCTGAATGAATAATACAAAAAATTGATTTGATTTGAGTTTATTCAGACAATAAAATGAAATCATGTCTTGGATTGCCAAACAAGGTTCAGAGAATTCCATACAAGTAGGAATCCCACAATATCAAACAAAATACGTAATCAACACCATTAGTCAATAAATACAAATGGGCAACATAATCAAGGCATATTATATATATAGATTAAATTTCAAAATGGTTCTCGTAATGCGAGGTTTTATTATTTGTTTTAGCGAGATTCGCATCCTGCTTGTAAAAAATGGGGCAAGAACGGAAAAGACAGGAGAAAAAGATGATGGGAAGACTTGGAAAAAATTCATGCCACCATTCGCTCGCATTGCTTACATAGCTTGCTCAATATGGAGCTTAAAATATCAAGTTTTGAAGTCAATATACAAAAGATTTCAGCTCGAAAATCAATCTTTCATTCGTTTGATTTACAAATTGATTTTTTAAAAGGGCTTTGTAAAAATGTCAGTTTTATGGTCTGATCCTTTTTTCAATATTTTCTGCTCGCGCTGCGCTGTCGGAAAACTTGATTTGTCAGGTACCTATTATTTTCGTGTATGCCATTTTGATTGGTGATTTATTAATTCTTTAACAAACTTAAAATCCCCATTTCATGACAGTTTATCAAAAATTTCGGCTCGAGATTTGCGCTCGCATTATTTTTTAAAAAATATATCAACTATAGTTCATGCATCCTATTCATAATGACAAAAGTGCTTAAATGCCCAGTTTTCAGGCCATAATATTAACAGATTACGCGCTCTCATAGGCTTATTGAATAAATTAATTCAATAATTTTTTTTCAGAATGGAATATCGATCAACAAGTTTTATCTCTCGCTTCAAGGAATAGGAAGATAATAGCCATCATTTTCATATGATGTCAAAATGTCCTTAGAATGTCCCGGTCCTATGTCAAAACTCAAAGGAATAATAATGAAAAATATCAGCTTTTTGTTATTAAAAAAATAAAGTGTGATCTATATCCACCTCATAATATTCCTACAAAGTGCTTGAAATATAGAGCTTTAATTGACCTTTTTTCAGATCGGAATATCAAATATTTTAAGCTCGTTCATCGCGCTCGCTTTATTTATTTTCATAATAAAAAATGTTTTCAGAATGCCCAGATGTTTATTCAGATAAGCAGCTTGTTCTCTTTTTTAATCGATCATCATCCAGTTTCAGATCAACTTAAAAGCTTATGAGATAGTTTTATGTTGATTTATAAGAATAAAGCTACGAACCGAGGCTAAGAAGTGACTATTAGGACTACCCCTTCAAAGAAACAAACAATTAAAAATCAACTTCGAGCGGCCGATCGGGGAAAATATGACTGAAAAATTTCTGCCCCCCCCCCCCCTTTATTGGCGAAGGCTGGATTTGCCCCTGATGATAATGGTCTGTATTTTGCTCAATCAGGAGCGATATGTTACAGTTGTAGGGGCCGGGCGAGCTAGCACCTCTGTGAAGAAAGGAGAGAGAAAAAGACCGGAAAAAAGATGAATATAGGGGGGGGGGGGGAAGGAGGAAGGGAAGAAGAATGAAAGAAACATAATGCATGCCTACCCCGGCTGCATGCCGGCCCAATCGAGAAAAAAATTGATCGTCTAGCTTGCCCGGGCCCCTGCCCCCCCCCCGATACCCTGGCCCATGATGGTCTGTATTTTGCTCAATCAGGAGCAATGTTACAGGTGTAGGGGGCGAGCACCTCTGTGAAGAAAGGAGAGAGAAAAAGATGAATTTTTATAGAAGAAAAATAAAAAAGAATTGGCTTCCAGAACTGCGGTGGGAAAAATAATTTCGCTGCCCGGGGAGAAAATGAGAGAGAAGAATGATGCCCATAAAAAAAAATGATAGATCGTCTTGCCCCCCCCCCCCTCTCGTCGAGGCCCTATGGCGGCTGCTTCCCGAGCGAAGCGAGGGATATCCCCCCGGATATCCCCCTAATTAGCGAAGCGATCGAATTAGGATATCCCTCGCTTCGCTCGGGAAGCAGCCGCCAGGGCCTCGACAAGAGGCTACCCCCCCTCCAGATACCCTGGCGTCGCCCTTGTGCTCAATATTTATGGCACTGCAGTGATAATTTATTTAGTTAAAGTCCAAAGCATAATTTATGCAATGCAATCATAATATTAATAATCAAAATCTATATGCTATAATTTATAAATGGCAACCGCAATCAATCAGGAATGTAAATTTTGCGTCACGTGACCAGTAATAGCCAATGATCAAATGACCTTGTCACTTCGATACCGTACACAAATTGGAGACGGAGATGTAGGATTTCACCGAACTGTATAATTTACCAAAATGCATAGGTAAGACATTATGAGTTCATATTTGTGTTAAAGTATACCGGTATTTTATTTTGGTTTTGATGAGCACAATCACTATGAAGTATGTTTTAATGATGGGGAACTATTTTCATTAGCCGACTGTTATCGGCTGTTTTCGCGGCGAGGGTGTCTGAGCGCCCAACCTCCCCCAAGGCTTTCGGCGTGGAGCAAGTCCGTCTGTTGGGTAGTCTATGATTAATGTTCCTGCTGCTCGCAGCCAGCGGCTAACATAGCGTTTATTTGAGTTAGGCGTTAATAATAATCTCAGCAGTCGAATCAATCATGAAATAGCGTCAGGTTACACTGCCAATAGCAATGTTGCAGTCGGAAGTGTGTAATGTTGAAGTTGTCATTGATCTAATTCTTTTTCTAAACTTCAAATTAGCATGATTAGTGAAAATAAAAAAAAGGTTTGCTGGCCTAATTTACTATTTAGAAATCTCTAGTCTTAAGTCTAACTTAGATTAGACAAGAATAACCGTCGTTTCTGGGGATTTATTCAACAATTTCTGACATTTTACTATAATTCCCATTCACATATATTGGTGAGTGAGTCAACGCAGTGCAGCGGAACAACCAAAATACAGAGACTGAGTCTGAAGCTTTTGGTCTAAACTTAGATCTAACTTTTTTTAGACTATAAATAAAGTATACTAGACTAAGAAGTAAATTTACTAAGACTAAGTTCTTGTGTCTTGAAGTTTGTATATGACTGATCATGATGATGGGGTGACCATAATTTATGCACATTTTACTAAGAAATTATAAAGTTGATTTTCAATAAAAAATTTCTCACAGACACAGTTCACACAAAATTAATCAAAATCATAAATACAAATTACCAGACAGAAGGCAAGATCCCAAAGTCAAATTCGCTTGATGGAATTATGAAGTAGCCAGTAGGTCATGGGTTTCGCTGGTATCGCGATCTAAAAATTCCATGGAAATCGACTTGTGCGCGCTTGACTGAAAAAGTGTCATAAAAAAGTGTGACCTTAATTTGCGCACGGTCGTTTTGCAAAGCTTTAGAAAAGAAATCAAGCAGGCAAAGGTAAGCTTATTATCAGATGGAGGATAAAATGCCATAAATTTGGTTGGTATCACATTTTACTTATTTGGAGACCTCTGGCTCTGCTTGCAAACTGGCGATTTCTTGATGCTTGTCGGGAAGTTCGGATTTTCTTGCGGCGGATGCAAAAGGTAACAAAATTTGCCAATGTTTTGCCAATATTTTCACAAATTGAGACCTAACCTTTAAGAAAATTACCATACTGAGTAATTGGGGGTCCCTTTTTCTTTTGGTGATATCAGTTTTTCAAGATATTAATTAAAGAGATATTCGATCACAAAAATAGGTAACGCGCGAATTAAGGTCACACCACAATACTGTGTCTGAATCCTGACGTTTGACTGTGCCTGTACTATTGATGTGGACCAGTGTTTCCACAGTCACAGATCCAAAGCAAATTCCCTGAAATTCAAAGACAATTCCTGGAATTCTCAAGTTTGATTTTTAACCAAAATCAGACAGTTGGTCCAAGACCAAGTGACCAAAAAGGATTTAAACTTTTTTGAGCACGTGCAGGAAAGCCAGGGTTGTTGATTTTTTTGATTTTTGAAATAAAAAAAATCGGATTTTTTTAATTTAAATCGGATTTTTATGATTTAAATCAGATTTTTTTTATTTTTTTTCCAACGAAAAATAATGGTCACACTTAACAAGTTTTAAACTATATTTAAACTGTTTTACACCAATAATAGTGGTCAAGTAGTCTTTTGAACATTGTGTATTGTACTATTTGACCCAATAATCCACTTATATACAGGTAATTTTTTTTATTTTTTTATTTTTTATTTGCATTATAGAGAGGGACATTTTATGGAAGCCCAAGTAATGTTATGTATTATGTATACATTTAAACTCTTGAAATTTTTATATCAGTCAGTTCAAAACATCCGAAGTGTTACTCCAATGCATGAAGTACTCAAAGAACTTGAGAATTTCCAACAATATTGACATTATTAAAGGCATGCAAATATACATGTAATTCTTATCAAATGTACACATATGCCTTCAACTTAAGTAATTGAAAGAATGGGTATTAATAGTAACAAGAAGGAGGTACATACAAGTAGTTCAGCTGTTTTGTAAAAGTATCCAAGTTGTGGACTTTGAGCACCTTTGTAGATTTTATATATTATTTTATTGAAGATTTAACAGTTTGGTGTACATACAGAGAGTTATTTATCATTACTTCGTTAGAAACTTGTTGTTTTCATCAGTTTTGCTTGTTTTACAATTTGAAAATAAAACAGTGGTGTTAAATCAGACTCCATGAGGGTGTATCATTCTTTTAAAGTATCTCTAAAGCATGTGGAACAGAAATTAAAATGATTACATTGAAAGTATCTGTTAAGAAGAAGAGAAAATAAAGAAAACTAATTTTTTTCATAAAAGTTGATTTAAATCAGTGATTTTTTTGAAAAAAATCAAGTGATTGAAATCGCGATTTAAATCATGATTTAAATCAAACAACCCTGAGGAAAGCAGCAAAAAATAATTTGAATATATAAAGTTGATGTTGTATTATTAATTTTCGGATTTCCCAAAATTTCTTGGAATTTTTTCATTGCCCAAACTTTTCAAGGAAAAAGTCAAACCTCCCCAAAATTTCCCTCACTTTGGGAGATCTGGGAAAACTGATGTGGACTGTGGTCTGTGTGAAGTGCACTGTGGCCTGTGCTGCGCAGTGCAGTGTGTGGAAGGGGAAAGATGTTACCAGTGCAGTGGCAATGAAGTGCTGGATGACAAGATAAACCAATGTGGATGGACTGGTGACTTATTCACAATAATGCTGGGGAGGGCCACATGTAGACACTAGTTGAGTTTTGTAGCTAGCCAGAAAATTTGTTAATTTTGTAACATTCTTCTATTGCCAGGACACAGATTTAGAATTGCGATGCAAATCATGCTATTAACGTAGGCATCTAATTCTGGTATAACATCTTTCCCTTTCAATTCCATACATGTACTTCCAACAAATGGAATGGAATGGATGCAAAGAAAGCAAAATAGTTTTACATTTTAGTCAATAAGCGACTTCCTAATCTAAGAAATTACTTGCAATACAAGGTACATCTAAATTCATGCTGTTCTTTCTGTCAACAACATCACTTTTCAGAGTTCACAAAATATGGAGACCATGCTGTAGATTCTAGTTCTGTCAGCAGAGCTAAACTCAATTTAACTGGAAATGAATTGTTTGAAGAAGAAAATCTGGGAAATTGAAGTCAATTACTTTAATTGATAACTTATAGCAGGGTAGAAAATAATATTTTTACTTTAGGTGCTATGTTTTCCGCATTGGGGCGAATTTCAGGGCTATTTCTTTTAAATTTAAAGTTCTAATTTTTGCAGCATCATGCAATTTCGCTATTCTGCTGTATACTTGAATTTATAAACTTTCTTTAATATTTGTAAAGAGATTCATCCGATTAGTAGAACTCAAATAAAACAAATTTTCATCTTTTCACGATCAATTTAGTTTTATCTTGTGAGCTTTTGTTTACTCGTTTCTGCAGACTTCTTCAGAATTGTGCTGACACGCTGTAGATGGGATAGTATCAACGGCTCACAGGGTGAAACCTAAATTGATTGTGAAAAATGAAAATCTGTTTTATTTGATGTTGGTTGTGACAGATCTTAGGATGATTTTAGAGAAGATGGTTGCCCCAAAGCATTCAATCTTGGGAATTTCAGGGTTGATTTTGGCTGTCATGAGCCCGGGGGGCATTCAAATGTATTGCTGTAGTCATGCGTGGCCAAATTATTTCCAAACACCCCCTAAACGAGTTTTTATCTGTGTGCAAAATAACCCCCTAAACAAGTTTTTCGCTGGCTTTATTATCACACATTTTGTCCCCTAAACAAGTTGTCGCCAGAATATGACCCCAGGGAAAAAGCTTGGGAAAAAAAACATACCCTAAACACGTTTGGCTAGTCTTAAAAAAAGCTTTGGAAAAAAAAACATACCCTAAATACGTTTGACCCCTGCAATTGACCATTGACCAGTCTTTCAAAACTATCCCTTTTTTTTGAAAATCTGTGTTTTTGATACCCTTAACGAGTGCACATGCAGCCAGCGTCCAAAACTGAAAAAACACCCCTTTAAACACGTTTTTTGGTCATGCATGTGTACAGCAATATATTTGACTGGCCCCCCTCCCCCCGGGTCATTAGGGCATAATCACCTATCACCCTCTTCTACATATAATCCTATGCTGTCTTGTAGCTGTTGAATGACTCATGACTTTGCTCTCCTACAGGCCTACTTCGGACATTTTTCTTGTAGTTTTTGTTTTGATGAGAACCTCTTTAGGTTAGCTGCATAATAGCTGATTATGTTAGCTTCTGTCTCTGAAGAGGAGTGAGATTGCGATTGAATTAAACTATTGGAACAGAGTCAGAAAATGTTGGTCCAGGCTGCATCTAGAAGCAAACTGTGTTCAATTACCAATGATGTTCAATTCTTGTGCGGCATACAGCTGTTAAGCTAGCTGAGCTACAAGTATGTACAGTAATATATCGACAGGACACTGATAGAACTGTTCAAGAAGTGGAAAAGCAATTAAAAAGAGAAATAATCTTGAGGAAAAAATAGGAAATGGAAAAAGACGAGAATGGAGAAGAGGAAGGACAAATGAGACAGAGAGAGATGAGAATAATTAAATTATGGTATCATAGATAAAGGCAAATAACTTTCTCTGGTCGTCTCCTTCTCCTCAACTCTCTTTCCTTCTCCTCCGCAAATCTCTTTCCTTCTCCCCATGCTGTCCCTTCCCCCTGTTGGTTGTTGGGTATAATGGCGACCAGTCGTGTTTGACTATTACCGCCAACTCGTTACTATCTTCCTTCTTTCTTTTCATTTCATGTTTTCCTCCTTTCTTTTCTTTTATTTTCCTCAATCCTTACTCTCCCATTTTGGAAGTATACTTTTTTCCTGTGATTTCTTCTTATTATTGTTATTATCCTAAGAAAGACTCATTGTATCTTACAGTTTACCCGGATCTTGTCCCTTCTTCGACACCATCCAGACACCGTCTTCTTTCTCCGATGCAGGCAGGGGGCTCCCTTTGGGATGCTCTAATAATCTTGAAACTAAAAAAGAATAAGAATTAAACTAAAGATTGAGGATTCTTTTTCCGTGGAAATGATTTCTGCGTGTTTTCGCATACATACATTGTGTCAGTTTTTTGGCAAATTACATTGGATAATTTGAAATTTATGGGGCAACTACTGTTTAAAAATAAGGGCTTTAATACTAGTAAATGAAATGGTGCAAATTCTAATCGAAGAAGAAATTACATGTTAGTTAGATCATCTCATCATCTATAGTATTTATATTGTTTTGTTGTGTCCTCCTCTCCCTTTCCCAATCTTCGTTTCCTCTTCCCTTCCTTCTCCTCTTTGCTATCCCCATTCTTCTCCTCCTTCACTTAGTGCTTCACCTTACTCTCTTTTCTTTATCTTTATTATTTTTTGTGTTACTGTAATTTATATTTCACCATTATTCACAGATAAAGGAAGAAGCTGACTTTCAAAAGATATCCTGGACTTCAATAGTCAATCCTCAGTGCTACACATTTTGTTCTGATTTTTGGAGAAACAGCAGTAAAAATGTGGGCCTCCAATGGGAGCTTTGTGGACAGAGATGGAGAACCGTAAGTGTAATTTTATTTTACAACTTTATGATTTTCTGCCTTTTCCATATTTTAAAATATTCTTTTCTTTCATAAAATGGCTCACTACCGTAAGGGCACTAGTATTCAACCCGTTTGGAGAGTTTCCTCAAATATATAGAAATATAGAATTTACCTGAATTTCAGACCCGTCTTATTTCCAAGAGCAAATGCTGGTTATTCTTTTTCCGTTATTTTTTTCTTCAACCAGTTGACTGTGTGCGCGGGCGATCGAATTATAAGGCGACGGATTTTGGTACTAGTATTCAACCCGTCGGCACTAGTATTCAACCTAGCGATGAAAGATGGCCCTGTCTCTCAATCTGCCCTTGTCCCATCCGACTATGGACTAGACCATTTGAGATGAGACCAAACAGGGAATTAATCAAAGCCAGAGACTTACATAGATCTAGATCTAATTTAGCAATCTAAACCCTTTTGAGATTTGCTATCAATCCTCACTAGGTTGAATACTAGTACCATTCAGTGCAAAAGGCCATCGCCGCATAATTCGATCCTCCGCGCATACAGTCGACAGATTGACAAAGAAAATATTGACAACAGATTACCCTGGAAATAACAAAGGTATGAAATTAAGATAAATTCCCTATTTCTAAATATTTTGGGGAATATGTCAAAATCTTTGTATTATGCCGGGTTGAATACTAGTACCCATACGGTACTTATTTCTATAATTTCATGAAAATTTGGCAAAGACATCATTCTTTCTTTTTATGACCAAATGTTCATAATGCCCAATCATCAGTTTGTCTATCAATTGGTCGATCAAGAAGAATTTTATCAAAATATTGTTTAGTCCAATAGCATTGTGATCCATCACTCATTTAATTTTGGTCTAATACATGGCTGCATGATGTGACACAATTTTACAAAAGTACTGTGACTAATATTAAAACCAGGGGTGGATCCAGGATTTTCCAAAAAGGGGGGGAGCACATTTTTCCGATGAAAATTTGACAAGCCCCCAAAAAAAGGTTTTCACCTAAAATCGAAGGTAATTTCGTCCGCGGAAAATTTAACAAGCAAAAAAGAACATTAAAAAAATTACATTACAAATTTTGATTACATGGCTTTCAAGGGGGGGGGGGGGGGGAGGGCGCACGGGCCAGCTGTGCCCCCCCCCTAGATCTGCCACTGATTTAAACTGCAACAAAAAGATAATATTGAGAAGAGATAACATCGCTTCTCAAATATATAGATTTTGATACTATGTTTCAGTCATCAAAACTAGCTACATTGCATTAAAACTGCAGAATACAGCAGACCATAAACCCACACAACTCTGTTCCACTCACTCCGGTTGTTAAAGGAAAAGGGTCATGAAATTTTCAGCACTCGAAGTATCAACTGAATAGCGGAAATATTGATTCTTGATATACAGATACAATCTGCTAAATGATTTTTGATATTCTTTAGACTTCAATTTTTCCACTTTACAAAAGTAGATAAAGAGACATACATTTAGGAGAATGAAACTTTTTGATCAAGTTTAACATGTGTGAAAACAGAAAAATCAAAGAATATGATCAATGACACTTTCAGAACAATTGGATGAACAATCAGCAAGTTATGAGCATGTTGAGATTTCTGATGCTATGGAAATCATCCCATCGGCAATAATATTCACTGAAAATATACCCCAAACATTTTCTCCTCTTTGTAACAATTAATAATGCCTTTTCTGTGATACATTTTGTGAAATTGCTGTAATGTCCTATCATGAAAAGACCTTACCTACATGTATACAAGTGACTATTTATGAAAAAAATATGAAGAGTACACATCTTTGTAGCATTGGAAATGGGAGGATGTCCAGCAATCAGATACTTTATCTTTTCATTAGTTCAATTTTCCTCAAACTTTAACTGATTTGTTTCTTTGATTTTTCTTTTAAAACCTGTCAGCTGGTTTCAAGGGTTTCTCCATTCTTCTAAACATCACTGATGGAAATTTTGCTTTTATTTGAAACTTAGTTAAATGACAACTTACAATTCAAATGTAAAATAATCTTTAAAAGTGTGATGATTCATACAGTATGTACAACTTTTTATGGTGAATATTATTGCTGAATGAATGTTAAAAAAAACCAGTTAACAACTAAAATTAAATTTCTGCTCTGTACAATACCAGTAGATGAGGATTCTTTGTATTTGAAATGATTGGAAATGCTGCAGGCATCTGTTTATTAAATGTGCAGGTATCCATGGATGTAATGGTTTCCAGTTGTCAGAAACGTTCATTTAACAGATCATTACAAGTACAATGCATTCCATGGTTTGAAAGCCATTTGTTCCTATGGGAATGGCCAGCAGTGATATAAATAACAATGAATTGTAGAGGGTGATTGTATGACAAATCATTTTGGATGACAATGAGTACACTTTATAAATTACCAGTATAGTACAGAAAATTAGAAATGCATCTGTATCTTCCCTGTACAATTTACTTCATTTTCTCTATCCATCTCATTGTCATCTCACTCAATAATTTTTTTTTAATGTTAAAGTTCTCATTATTAAGTACTGTATTTGCTGACAATTTTGAATTGTTATTTGTTATTGCACAATTCATAGACTCCAGACAATATTTGTGACAAAAATTAATACATTTAATACATTTTTGTGGTTTGCCCCAATAAATACTTATTAAAAAAAAAAGCAAATCCTTTTTGCTTTCCCTTTTTTATGCGGAAAATGTTTGAAGGAAAATAGTATAGATCCTTGACTTTGTATATTTTAACACAGAGGAAATAACAATGATAATAATAATAATGATAATGATAATGATGATGATGATGATGATGATGATGATGATGATGATGATGATGATGATGATGATGATGATGATGATGATGATAATAATGATTAATGATAATAATGAAAATAGTAATTAGAATAAAAAGTGGGCTTCTAATAGGACGCATAGTTCCATCTTTTTGTGCTCAATAAAAAAGGAAATGTACACATGAGCAATTATTAATCAGAAATAGAAATTAAAATTAAAATTCACTTAAACAAATCATAAATGAGATAGGATCAAATAGTTTTTCAGTCAGGACTTGGATGTTTCTGTTACTGAAAGTTGGGATAAAAAGATAGTTGATTCCAAAGATTTTGTCAAATTTAAACTGAAAGAGTATATGACCCCCCCCCCACCCCCACCCCCACCCCAATCATTGTTAATTATTAAATGAGTTTTTGCCAAGATTTGATGAATAAATGTTGATCAAATGAGGCTATTATGAATGAGTTGTTGCAAATTTGATGAATAAATGCTGATCAAATGAGGCTACATGTATGTAAATTAATTGTTTTTAATGAATTGTTGCCAATTTGATAAACTCCGATCAATGTCTAAAATTGCCTTGAAAGAGTTGTTGCCATTATTTGGACTACATATGATCAAATATGGCAGTAGTTATTGATTGTCATTAATGACCTGTTGCCAAAGATGGCTGTAAATACATTGGCTTGAATGAGTTATTGCCATTCCGATGAACTCTGCTCAAACTTGCTATAATTGTCTGGAATGAGTAGTTGCCAATTCGATGAATTACATCATGGATGGATTATTGCTTCAAATTATTAATTTGTCTCAAATTGGTTTTTGCCAATCTGATGAATAAACAAGGATGAAATAAATATTAATATATTTTTTTATTTTCAATTGTTTCTTGCTGATCAAATGATGCTAAATAAAAGTAATTCACTGTCCTGGAGGCCATTTCATTAAAGCTGTTCTTAAGTTAAGAATTACTTTAAGAATGACTGGTGAACCTTTCTTACATGCTAAATAATCGCCATTAAGGGTGAATATCATTTACCACTTGTAAGAAAGGATCACAAGTCATTCTTAAAGTCGCTCTTAACTTGCGAACAGCTTTATAAAACACCCACCAGAACGGGTTGAATTGGTATTTGAAATGTACAAAGTATGAAATGTACAATGCTTTTTGATACAGTATATTCAACAGAAATATTCCAGGAGTTAAGGGCCAATATTCCACGAATCTCAGATGAGTAGAATATCGGCCCTACATGTATTATCTTTTATTCCATGAAATAAAGCCATCCATTATTACATGTACTGTACATGTATCTATCCCACCCCCCCCCCCCCCTAAAAAAGAGGGAAAACTTTGATTGAGCAATTCACATCACTTCCCACAATCAGTTAATATGGCCTCGCTACATAAGGTCATTGTAGAAATGTGACTTTAAGTTAAATGTAGTTCATTATAGTATCATTGTGCTCTATGATGCATATCACATTAAATTCATTGTTGTACGCGTTGTATATTTCTTAAATTCGTGCATGTGCACTAGATTGTAGAATACATGTATATGGTCACGGTACTGAAAAATGAGAAGAATACCTATGGTTTCATGCAAAAAAATGATTTCTTAAGTTTCAGTTTTACATACGTGTATGTGTTGTCCTATGGTATTTCTTTGAAAATACTGATTTCCTCACCACAATACTGATTTCAGCTTAGAAAATACTGAAATGTTCTTGTTCAGGTTGGTAGCTCTGCCTGTAAGTACTAATAATGTCTCGTACTGTCTGCTTTTTGCATTCCCTCCTTTAGGGTGTACCCAAACAAGTTTGGAGGACCACAGCCCCTGCCTTCCATTCCATCCCAGACTCCCCAACCCAGCTTTGACAATGCCCTGGTACCGGTGGGTGGGCGTCGCTCCCAGCTCTCCCAGCTCTCGCAGATACCCAACGGAGGACAGCTTGCCATCGGAGATTATCAGAACGGGAGACTGCAACAGATGGAGAATAGACTAGGGGTTGCCGAACAGTCGAACAGAGCCCTCTTGGAGGAGGTGGTCAGATTACAAGGTAACTTGTATGACTGTATGAATTTTATTTCATTTTCATTTTATTGATTTCTGCAACTTAAATAACAAAATATTTGTCAATCAACACATTGAACAAGAGTTGTAATTTCTATGATGTAAATAATTAAGTAGGTTGCAGGAGTTGTCACTAACAGCTTTATACCTGTAGCTTGACTGCATATTTTATAGCGATACAGAGTAGGAAAGTAGTACTGATTTTCAGACAGTAGTTAGTACTGAAATATTAGAAGAATACTGATGGTTTTATGCAAAATACATGTACTGATTTCTAAAGTTTCAGTTTCATTTGTTTTCCTATGGTATTTCTTTGAAAATACTGTTTTCCTCACCAAATACCGTTTTCCAGGTTTTAAAATACTGATTTTTTTTTCGGTTTGGCAACTCTTGTATTTCTGTCATTTTTATGACAACCTTTATAAGAAATGAATATAGAATCATAAAGTAGAATTGTAAAATAATCCTTACAATCAAATATGTATATACACCTGTATGAAACCTACTAAAGGTCAATATCCTTCTTGAGATGAAAAGTTTGTAAGAGTTTAGAATTAGCAAGGCTGACAAGCCTGACATACAGTCAGCCAAGTTTTTTTTATTAACAATCTTGTGTGTTTAAAATCCATGGTTTGTATGCTAATATTTAATACTTACAGTTTGTATGAGTGTCCGAAATGACATTTTTGAAAGTCAATGCTATTTCTTAAGTTTGCATTATTGCATATTGACTCTACTTGTAGAGAATGAATTTCTTTATTCATTCCCTTAAAGAATTATCCTATTCCTAAATGTTTAGAAAGGGATTTCATTTTCATTATTCATGAATTAATAGAATTATCAAAATTTCTTTTCATGTCTAGATTTAAAAAAAAGTAAGAACAAAAGAAAGAAATGTACTTTGAATGTTATCTTGAAGTTGTCTGAAGATAATTGGAAATATGAATGTGGGAGTGCTATTCTAAGGTCCTCCCCCTCCCCTCCCCCCAAAAGCCACAGCTGTTACACATGTATAAGCATGATGAACATCCTGAACCCTAGTAGCTAATCTTCTCTTTGCGTTTGTTACGCAGGGGAACTAAAGCAATCCCACAGGGCTTCAGAGGAGACGTTACAGGCCGAAAGACAAGCGAGACAACAGCTCACAGAAAACATTCGGGCATCCAACGATCTGATCGGCCAGCTCGGAGCTAGATTAAAACGAGCGGAGGAACGAGTATCGGACGAAAGAACAGCGGTCGGTGCACTTGTAAACCATACTAAGCAGGTCGAGCAAGCTGTACTGGGTAGTCAACAAGAGATACTTGCTAAGAGGGATCAACAAATGACAAAGTAAGCCGTCTTTCTTAATAGTTTAAGCCTTTGATTCACTTTTTCAAATAGTTTCTTAGTCAAATCTAGGCCTTTGCCTAAAAAGTTTCTATAGAATAGTAATTTTGCCATTCTATAGTGACTTTTCTAAGAATCCTTAAAGGGATGCTCCAGGCTGAAAATATTTATAGGTATCATTTATCATTTACATATTTATGAAAAAATGAAACAATTATGATTTCATGTAATAACATAAGAAAAAGGAAAGTGGGGATGTGACATCATCAGCCCACCTAATGAATATTCATGAAGACATGCCTAAAACTGTTTCACCAGAATAATGCAAATCTCTAAAATTCAATAACTTTGTTATTTGTTACCTGATTTTGATGAAATTTTCAGCATTTTGCTCTGAATTAACTCTATTTATGAGATATAAATGTCTTCAGCCCATCCCTTTAATTTTGATTGGCTGTTGAGCATTATTACCCTGGCTTGTAGTTACCATTTGATTACAAAATTACCATTGTAATAACTTTTTATGCAACAGGCCCTGTTCATTAAAGTGTAATTTCAGATTTTTTTTTTTTACACTCAGGGTAGAAACATCAACTTGTCAAAAATTGAGGGTTTTTTGCTCTCTTGAGTGTGAACAGTGGTTCTTCTTTTGCTAATGTGTGTAGAGAGAAAAGTTTTCCAGTCCCCCCCCAAAAAAAAAAAAAGTGAAATTATATTTAATTATCAACATCCTACCCCCTCCCAATTCAGTGAATGTTGATTTCAGTTAATATTCATCATATCAAATATATATATTTGTACATGTAAATTTGTTTTTAGTACTGTTTGGTATTCTTGTGACTTTGTACATGAAGTCCTACTGTATGAGTACATATTTTTCATCTTTTAGCAAATAGACACTCAATGTTTAAATCAATGTTTAAATATGTGGTGAAAGATTGAAATTTATTAAAACATTTTTTATAGTTAAGTTTTATGTTATACACTGGCAATCCGAGAATTAATGAATAATCAAAAGCTGATGAAAAAAATACATGATGAATTACAATTTGTGTATCCATAATCTTTTCTTTCAGGTATGCTGAACTGAAGAATGAGTTGGACGAAGCCAATCGGATGAGAGAACAATTAGAACGGGTGACTACATCATTAGTGGATGATGTGAGGCAGGTGAAGAGTAGAACGGATGCTTCCCAGGTGGAGATCAGTAGTCTGGTTCATGATGTCAAGGAAAGAACGAAAAGATTAGAAGAAGACAACAGGACATTGGTGAGCTTTCCTCGTAATTTTAAATGGTTTTGGAATTTTGGTTAACCCTTTCCATGTGAATTTAAAAAAAAATCACATTGGTGTGGTATGTACACTGTAAAAAATATTGGGTAAAATTTTAACCAGCACAAGGGTAATTAAGTGTCCAACCCATTTGGGGCAGTATTTTACCCAGTGCGGGAGCATTTGTCCAGTAAGGTTAAAAAAAAAGCAGCTATTACTTTAGAATGGGCCAAATTTTCATCACTCTGGATAAATAAAAATGCCCAATAGAAATGCCCAATGTTGGTTGGACACATAATTACCCTCATGGAGCATTTTTATTAAATATTTTTTAGAGTGTAAAGGGGAAGCTCACCCTTACAAAGCAAAATTGATTGTATAAATGTAAAAATAATTAGAAATATTGGTGGTTTGAAGAATGTCCATCAAGATTTAAAAAAAGTTGTTAGAATGTTATTATTTTATTTTATTTGTGACATCTTATGCAAGCAGCTTCCCCATATATCATGGAGGTAAAAAAAAATCAATTAGGTGCCATTTTCTCAACAAATTGTAAGAAAAAAAACATATGTTTTTTATTGTATTTTCTAGTATTACTATCAACAGACAAATTATTTCACACCCGCTCCTGAAGGAAAGAAAAGAAAATCATTGTGAAATAATGGATAGTTATGCTTTTTATATGACATTTATGTATAAGATATGAGGCAGCTGCTATAAAAAGGGGAAAAAATCTAATAACTTTTTAAATCTTTGATGGATTTTCCTGAAGCATTTAATTCACCAATATTTTTTATCATTCTTTTCAGTCATTTTTACAAATTTTTTTTGACAGGGTGAATTTCTCCTTTAAGTGGTTGTGGTTTCCCCCGAATCCCCTTTCCATGTGAATGTTTTATAATTGTAAATTGTTTTCACATTCATCTTTGTTTGAGGAACATTTGAGGAACATAATGGTAATAAATGAAATGAATTTAATTGAATTGAATTACCAGTATCAATGGTGCAATAAAGTAAGCATAATTCAAAGAAAATGTCAAAAGAATAATAGTCACCAATATCTCTTCGGAATCAATTCAGCATGCAAAGAGTTAATTCTCAAATCGATAATTTGTGGGAAAAAAACATGTGGCAATAGTAATTATGGTTACACTTCTATACTGCTTTTATAAGCTAAGATGCCGCACATTGTTTTACTGTATATCGTGAAATGGTAAAGGAAATATCAATCTAAGTAATACTGACTTAAAAGCAATATTGTTAGATTTTAATGCAGGGAAGTTTAATTGATTTTAATTGGCCCTGATTTTGGCCTTCAATGCTTGTAACCATACTATGGGCAGTATTGCTTGCATATGAAATATTATTGATCTAATTAAAGGAAACATTCCTGTGGGGTCAAATTACTAGAGGTTAAAATAATTATTTTGGTTACCGGTACTGAAATAAATATCATATTTGAAGTCTTGAGACAATCCTTTTTCCCCCTTTTTCTTGTGTTGTTGATTGGTGAAGGTGATTTTTTTTTATTAAGGGGGAGGGTCTTAGATTTTACTTGTAAATAATATTAAGGTTATCAATCATTTTGGTGAGCACCTGTATAATGTTAATCACTATGGCCTGTATTCTGAAGTCGGGTTTAAATTAAACCCTGGTTTAAAGTTGTGGTTTAACTATGGAGAGCCAATTGGGGCACGAATCCCGAACAGTAAAACATTCAACTTATTAACTCATATGGCACCCAAATTGTTCATAATTGTCTGGGAATGATAACTGAAGTATTTTCTTCATTATCAAAGCAAAAGGAAACAAAATATTAAACATAAGAAATATAAAATATAAACTTAATTTTTGATTTTTTGGCTTCACACATTTTTAGTACAGAGTTTAATTAGACCATGGTCTAAGTTAAACCTGACTTCAGAATACGGGCCTATGTGTGAGCACAATTGGAAAATAAGGTTGCTTTAATAGTTTCTTGCTTCGTGTGAAGAAGGCTTGATGAAGCGCACAATTTATCCATGTATCATCCTTTCTCTATACATGTAATTAATATTATCACCTTTTATCATTTGTGTATTCCATGGGATGGAACAGAGGGTAAGAAAGTGAGACTAATCAAGCACCAAGCACTTTGCAGATAAAACACTAACACCTTGATACACTTTGATATGACACTTTTAAAAACCAACCGTAGCTATGCAATTGCATGGTGGTTGTAGATTGGAGCTTTTGTGTGACTGTGTCCCATAAACATTTAACAAACACTTCCATATTTTATCATATTGTAAATTCTGTAATTCATGGCATTCAACCCAAAACCCAAAAACTTCCATGTTTTGATCTGTACAATTATTTAAGAATCCTTTAGGCCTACTAGATAACAGTGTACAGTAGTGATTCTTGTAAATAACTTTTCATTGCTTTAACACTTTTTTTAGACACATAGCTAAAGTAGCTTGATAGATTAAATTTGATCAAGGTGCATGTCATAACAGTGATTTCATATAATTTGTTAAAATATGATAGATGCACATGTACATCTATCGACATGTGTATTTCATAAAATAAAGTGAAAGTTGTAATTTAATCTTGATACTTTGTAAAAAAATAAATACAATGTAAGGAGAGCACTATTTCTATGGAAATAATGTAAAATGTAGCATATTAAAACTGTGTAGCCAACTTAGCCTTTAGGTGCAAAGACCAACACAGCATCCCCCCTTTTGATGTAAATTAATGTTCACATATCACATGCATGTTGTATGTCGCTGTCCAATGTGACATTCTACTTTTATGACTATATTTACATGAAGTTTCAGTCTGTATGTAGTTTATACCCATCACTGTTTAATAATCATTGCATAATCTTCGTCACATTAGATGAACCAAACATTAAAACCCCATAAATTAGTTACATGTACTTGTCAAAACCCGTCTTTTGCTTTGGTAAATTTCCCGATTGCCTCACTATTCCAATCAATATGCACATGCCCTAAAACAGTTTTTATGTGAAGGAGATGAATGAAATGAAACTGTTTCGTATACACGATAAATTTTATAATTTTAAAATGAAACTTCAGTTTGTTTGAGTGCCCGATCGAAAAAAAAGAATCTGCATTTTTTTTCGTTCTTTTTTATATAAACTTAAATTGTATTCGTTGTTCCTTTTAACTCTTAATTCACTGTAGCATATTAGAAAAAAAAACACCCACAAAATTATCATTACACTACATGTACTAGTTTTTTCTCTCTTCTTTATACAGAAGTACACTGTTTAACTGTTACCACATGCCATGTCACAAGTATTTGTTTTAAAACATGCAGTCCATTTGTATGTATATCACAAGTCTATATTATATCCAGCAACTAGCAACATATTATTATCATCAAACACAGAGTAACTGGAAAATAGACCAATATGTTTTTATGTATTATTAAAGGCTTTGCTTTTTTACTGACATTTATATGTGTGTTTTTTCATTTACTAAAACCTACTAGTCGTCAAAGGTCTCGACTCTTTTGAATCTACCTGATCCATATCTTGAAACACTTATGGATCAAATGAAAGGTCAATTCAGTAACAGGTAAACCATAAACATCCCTTTTAATGATCTGAAGTTATTGCAATTTTCTTAAATTGAGTTGAAATATGCATTCTGCATCTGGTAGTATTGCTTTGAGTTTGCATTAGAATTATCTTTTTTTTAATGAAAAAAATAGTGTCTTCTTTTTTTTATTTTGAAAGCTGCTCTCTATCTGTCTCTCTGTGTTTTGATTTTTAAATGTGCTACTTAAACGGATGGTCCGGGCTGAAAGTAATTATAGCTTAATAAATAGAGTAGAATTCACTGAGCAAAATGCCAAAAATTTCATCAAAATCGGATAACAAATAACAAAGTTATTGAATTTTTAAGTTTAGCAATATTTGGGGAAAGCAGTCGTCATGAATATTCATTAGGTGGGCTGATGATGTCACATCTCCACTTGTTCTTTTGTATTTTATTATATGAAAGGAGGTTTATTCAAATTTTTTCCTCCAAGAAGTAGAAAAATTGGAATGACAACTGATTTAGTGCATTAGATATTTATTGCTGCAACTTATTTCATTATAAGGGAGACACATTATTCACACAAGTATGAAATAATGAAAAAATTATGATTTTATGTAATAACATAAGAAAACGGAAAGTGGAGATGTGACATCATCAGCCCACCTAATGAATATTCATGACTGTTTTCACAAAATATTGCTAAACTTTAAACTTCAATATCTTTATTATTTGTGATCCGATTTTGATTAAATTTTTTGAGCATTTTGCTCCGTGAATTCTACTCTATGTATTAAGATATAAATATTTTCAGCCCGGACCATCCCTTTAAATCTGGGTCCCGTAAGACCAAGGTGAGCGATTGATCGTACGCTTGATTTTCACGATTGATTGTAGATGTACATTGTAGTCAATGGAATCAATCACAGAAAAATGTTCTGTGATCATTGCTAAGCTTTGTGTTACGGGCCCCTGTTCTAGACTTCAAATAACAAAAAGTTCTGTCTTGATTTCTACTGCATTGACACTTGGTGAGAAGACAAGGCCCAGTTTACACTATCATGTACTATTTTTGTTATTTTCTTTAATGTCTTCATTCCAAAAGATGTTTTGCAAGATTATTTTGTGCTTCATTTTTGTTTTATGTTATTTTGTGTCAGTTTTCCTTCTTTGGAAAAATGGCATGCACTTGTTTGTACATGTATCTTATACTTCCTGCCTTTATCCCCCAATATACACTGATGGAGTGTTGCAAGAAAATATCTGCGATCAATTGCAAATTTCTTGTGCAGATTGATAGTTCATTTTTCTTGGAGCCTTACCAAATCAGTTTACACTCCTTTGTGGCGGAAGCAAATCAGCAATCAATTGCACATTTTCAATTGATTGCAAGTCAAATACCTGTAATTGATTAACGGCCCCCAAATGAATGTAAAATAATTGTAATTCAATAATTCTTCTAATTTATGTAAAGCGCTTAGAGATCTTGATGTTAAGGGCGATTATTACCGTATTATCATTGTTATTATCTGTAATTGATCCTATAAAGTTCTTTGCAATATCCCATTATAGACTATTTGCTGAAACAACCCCACTCGGGTCTGCTATAAAGATAAATGCCAGACTTTCACTAAATTAAAACTAGATTTGTGTTTTTAGTTGATGTGTCACGCAGCCATTGTTCGCACAATCACTGTAACCTTGGCTACCATTCGAGTATGATTGTCATTCTTCTGCAGTTGTGCACACTATAGTTCATTTGTACAGCACACAATGGCATGATTTTGTAATTAGCATGGTAGGAAATACCAATGCATATTAGATTGATTTGAGATACAGAAATGTCTGATACCTGGGAGACGTTATTTGCAATATTCTACACATACATAGTAATAAATTTTTTTTCAGGTTGAGTATACATTGTGTAATGATGACAGAGATAGTACATGTAGGTCTGCAATGAACGTGTACTCTGTGTAGAAGCATTTTTTTTTATTGCAACAAATATTAGCAATTCTCATGGTTTTCATTATCGGATAGGATTCAGCTTTAGAAATACATGTAGAATAGAAAATGAGTACGAGCAATATTTGTAGAATACTCTTTAAAAAATAGGACTTGAGTTGAGTTGAGAACATTTGAAAGATACTATGAAAGAATATTTTACCAAAAGAAAACATTTAGATTAGGGAAATGATACAAACTAGATGAAAAACAAATTTGAAAATAAATCTGCAATCATTGATTAGATACATGTATCTCATGAAATACATATAGACCCTAAGCTTTATTAGTGCTTATATTCCATTTTCTTTAGTTTTTCTAAGTTCTTTTTGAATTCATTGTTTTTTTATTTTGCATTTTTGCATAATTTCATAGTTGTCTTTTATTTTTTTTCTCTATTTTCCTAATCATGTTTCCTTTGCATTTTCCTTTATTATTTTGCATCCATGTTTGATATTTGCTTGCTTTCTGTGTGGTAAACCAGATGGATCATCAGAGAAAACACAATGAAAATCAACATCATACCAATCAAACGACAGCTGTATTACGATCACAACTTGATGCTCGGTAAATGCATGTTTGCAGGTTTAGAATCTCTTCATCAAATCTCTCTCTCTCAGTCAATGTTCCTTTATAATGTTTAGTAAAATTTAATCCTTCCTTAAATAAATCATAATTTCATCAACAACGCGCCTCGGAATAGAATATTTCTAGATAGATGGCGCTATATAAATGCCTATTATTATTATTATTATTATCTTTTCTATGCAACAAAATGTTCATGTGTTGTTGCCATTTAACTCTAGCTTTATATGAGCTGATATCCCCTGTTTTTGTTTCTTTTTATTTTTTTTTTCATTTGCATGCTTCTTTTTTTATTTTTTCCAAATTGTTTGAAGTAAAAATTTGTTCTTTTCTTTTTAAAGGGAGGGGGGGGGGGGTAATTGGTCAAATGATATATGTAGTATCTGTTTAAGATTTAAACAATGGGGGGTAATTTTCAAATAATGATATATTTCTATAGTATCCATGTAAGATAAAGATAGCGGAGGTTAATTTGTCAATGATGATATCTTCTTGTAGTATTAGATGATTAAAGAGCCTTCTTTAAATTATATGAATATTAAAGGACAAGTCCACCCCAACAAAAAATTTATTTGAATAAAAAGAGAAAAATCCAACAAGCATAACACTGAAAATTTCATCAAAATCGGATGTAAAATAAGAAAGTTATGACATTTTAAAGTTTCGCTTAATTTCACAAAACAGTTATATGCACATCCTGGCTGGTATGCAAATGAGGAGACTCTGACATCATCCACTCACTATTTCTTTTGTATTTTATTATATGAAATATTCTAATTTTCTCCTCATTGTCAAGTGATGCAATTAATTCCTCCCTGAACATGTGGAATTAGCATTGTTTAATACTATATGGTTCAGTCAAGTTGGTCCTTATTGTCAAATCTGTAAAAAATATATAATTGTATAATTCAAACAATAAAAAACAAAAGAAATAGTGAGTGATGGACATCATTGACTGAGTCACCAAGTTATGCATATTACTGTTTTGTGAAAAATAAGCGAAACTTTAAAATGTCATAACTTTCTTATTTTACATCCGATTTAGATGAAATTTTCAGCACTATGCTAGTTTGATTTTTCTCTATTTATTCAAGTCAGCATTTTCCTTGGGTGGACTTGACCTTTAATAGATCATGATTATTTGGGAATGTGCTATAATGCAACTATGTGCAGGGCGGGGGGGGGGGGGGGGTTGCATGTAATTTATTTTTAGAGAGTTTAAAAGTAACAATATTCAGATTCAAAAGTCTGCTATCCCATTCGAGCAACTTCCATTTGGGAGGATTGGCGACGTATACATATACTCAAGGACATTTGTAACTTTGATTTTCAGGTTGGGTGAAGTACGGGATGTTCTGATGGATTTGAGGAACAGAATAACAACGGAAGAGACTGAAAGGAGACAACAAGAACAGAATCATGTGATCAAGTAAGAATCATCATAATCCACTTTCCCCTTAATATATCGGGTTGGTGTTTCATGTAGGTTTTCATAAGTTACGAGCGACTCTATGAATGAATGGCGATCCTCTCTTGAGGTAAATTATGCGCACCACATTTGATTGGTGTGGATTAATTTTCCCAAGAAAGGATCACTAGTCGTTCATAAAGTTACTCTTAACTTACAAACAGCTTTATGAAACACCCTCAGCCCTTTATCCCTTTGCAATTCCAGACAGGCTTTTATAATGGAACATTGTTGAATATGAAGATTGGCTTTAACTTTTGTAAATGATTTACAACGTTGTCAGTGAAATGTAAAATTCATGGTGAAATTTAATGACAGTTGTACTGTACATATATTGTGTCGTGTTCAATATCAAGTACATTCCTTTAGTATTCAAGAATAAATTACATATAACTAGTGCCTGAATATGATATTTGTCTTTTCAGAGACAAAGCAACATTTAGTCTGACCCCGTCTTTTCTGTGTGTATTTATTCAATTTAACAGGAAACCAATACTTTTAGTGGACCACCCCCCTATATCCATTTCTATATGCTATATTTTATACTGCTTTTTAATTTACAATCGTATTAAGTCTTGCAATCACCAACTACTGTATGTTCCTGTAATAATGTTAATCTGTTGATTTACACTTGGCTTATATTTTGTATTATGTTTGAGTACAATTGAAAATAAAGTCTTGGAGTATACTCTTGAATAACTTTCTATTTCTGCAAAAACCCATACTTGTTAAGAAATTCAGACCGCTTTTAATACAAAATTTCAAATGCATCCTCAATATTTTTTTTCAAGTTGAGAATGAATAGGCATGCACTCATTGACCCTTCAAACATTCACTTATTACCATGATCTTTTATGTATTTTGTTTTTTACAGAATGAATGATATACAAGCCCAGCTCCACGAAGTGAGTAGAAAACGAGACGAATCGATGCATGCCTTGGATGTGGTGCAGAGAGAAAGAGAACATGCAGCAGACAACGAAAGATTGAAGATGCATGGCAAGATAGCCGAGATCGCAGAAGAAGTCAGTAAAAAGATCTTATCTAAAGAGATAAGACTCCGAGAGGAGGCACAACAGAAGTTCGGCAATATTGAAAAGGTGAGGGCAAAAATGATCTGGGGCCCGTTTCATCAAACTTGTTGTGACAACAAATTTGCAATAATAGTTTAAAAGCTACTGAAATCCTTCAATCTGATTGGCTGATTATGAATTCGTTAAAAGACAATATGTATTTGTTAGTGTAACAAGGTCCTATAGTGATAGAATTAGAATGGAGTGATTAATCAGGATACTAACCCAAGGATGACCCTGAAAATAAGTAGTTTACGACATTTTCAAGATACAGTCCGACCTCTCTTATCCGGCCTCCCCTTATCCGGATCTCTCTATTATCCGGACGCACTCTTGCCGAGATTTTTTTTTTTTTTCAATTCAATCTAGTACGTGAGGAAATGAGAATGCAATCTAAACTCAATCCTATACGCAAACTCACTTTGATTACATATATTTCCTAATATAGTCTACCTAAAACAACATTATTTTTCATGAAAATATCTCACCCAAATCACCGAAAGAACTTAGGCAGGATAATAATCGGGGCGCAGTTCAAACATTTCATCACGTTCTTTTTTTGTTTCCCAGGAATAACAACACATGTCTCACTAGCTAACGCTAGGCCTCAATACGGACAGCGCCATCTATCATATTTGAGCCTACAGTCAGTATAACAATGGCTGACATTGCGAAGCTGCGATAGCCGCCGCGATGATCTAATTGTAAAACTTAGTTTCATCGAGTCATTCAATCTCTTTCTTTCGAGGTATGCTCGATTTATTCCTCAATCATTTTAGCAGGTAAATTACCCAACAGTTTAGGCCACTGTTCGATTTCATTTCCGTAAATATACCGCCTATAATTTGCACTGACACTGCAGTGAATACTGTCTGTACGCCCACTACCATAGATAACGTATAGCTACCGCCGTATCGGGGATCGAGGCAGCAGCTGCGTGTATTTAATATTGGGTCTCCCAGATCCGGATTAATCCCTTATCCGGATTGGTGCTGGTCCCAACGTGTCCGGATAAGAGAGGTTGGACTGTAGTATATTGCAAGGAACAAAGAGAAATATACAAGCGCAAGTTAGGAACTAAAGAGAGAGAGAGAAACGGAAATGTGGATGAACAGAGAAAATAATTCCATGCTTCCTGAGACAATAAGTGATAATGCAAATGAAGAGACTTTCTTAAGCTGTTATATATGCAGCTTAGAAATATGTACATGTATGTGAATTATTTTATCATTTTTTTATTTATTTATGGACAGTTCAACGTTCATGTATATAAAATGTTTGAGAATATGTAATCATTCAATTTCTGTACCCTGCCCCTTTGAAAAAAACATTTGAATTCTGTCAGAGCTTTGTAAGATGTGACATATATGATAACCTAAAAATATTCTTGTAAATACATTCCATTTACCCCCAACCTTCATTTACTCTAAGAGCAATCATAATAACTCTGTCCCTTGGATTGGATGTTTAATGGAGGCTCTGTGTAAAGGAGAGTCACCAACTTTAAACATTATGAACCCACTGCACCATTTTTGTAAGAGTAGGGGGGGGGGGACCCCGGTGTAGTGGTCCACTTGCACACCCCTATCAGTTATGGAGTTGAGACCAGTGTAGGAAATTCATGTAGGCGACAGGTAAATTGTATTTATTTTTTTACCTGATTGAGCGTCAATGCTTGTAAGCAGGTAACCAGAGGACCAACGGATTAAGGTCCTCTCCGAGGGACAGGTGATTTTACCCCCATCAAAGCCCCAAATTGCACCTAAAATTCTGCAAAAGGAATGTTTTGGTGCAATTGACTTTTCTGGAGTCGGCCCAATATCTGCTACATGAAATATTCAAGAATATATAGAAAGTCAATATTCTGCAACTGGGTAGAATTGTGATGTTTGCATTTACGGCAAATTTACTGGATGAGCAAAAATAGCCCCCCAAAATTCAGCAGACACCCTAATGTGAGAAAAACATAAAGCTCTTATAAATATAAAAATTATTTCCTACCCTGGTTGAGACAGGTCTGCTAGTCACAGTGATTCATTCCACTATTCTTCTTCCAGGCACATGTGACATCAAACAAAGAATTAAAAAATGAAATAAAATTAGATAAAACCGCATTTATTATTATTTGTGTATTTTTTTTCTGACAGTACCTTCACGCAGAGCAAGCAGCCCGTATAGCCCATGAACAGGCAATGAGAGAGGAGAACGAGAAGAGATGGGCCGCTCTACAAAAACTCACAGAGGAAGAGGTACTTCACGTGCGGGAAGGGCAGAAGGTATGTTGAATCTCTCAAGATATCATTTAAATCAGGATATTTTTAGATTTCACAAATTTTATGAATTCTCTAAGTACCCTGTGTGATATTGATTCCTAGAGCTACAAAATGTGTGTGGTTTACGATCAGGGGCCCGCAACACAAAGCTTGGCAATGATCATTGAACATTTTTTAATGATTGATTGCGTTGACTACAATGTACAATCAATTGTGAAGATCAAGCTTACGATTAATCGCTAATATACTATACTATACTATACAAGAAAAGTAAATAAATGTTTATGGTAAACACTATTAATGTGATAATCATATTAACCAATAGCAATATAATACAATGAAGATAGAACAAAATGTAGAACATTCTTGATAAAACAATTTGTAAGGCTAACTTTATATATCTTTTTTTAATTAAATAAAAGTTGAGTAAATGGAGGGATGCACTAAAAAATGTATGTCCTGCATAAGTGCACTTCTAATTCACTCTATCACTCTTTGTAAAAGGGCAATTCCAAGCAAAAGTGGACATTTTACAAAAAATTATATTGGCTCTATTTCTAATCTGGATCAAATTCTTCTTTAAAACTCATACGGGATTTCATAAATACAAAAGGGGAACATAATTGGCCACAATTTTTGTCTCGCCTGCGTAGCGGAGCGAGACATAGGTATCACTATTTCCGGCGTCGTCGTCGTCAACAATTGTGTTGTACACCCAATAACTTTCTATATCTTCGAGGTGGGATGACCAAATTCATACCAGAGGTCCATCTCCTGAAGGCACAGGTCAAGTTCGAATATGAGTCGAAATGTGAATAAGGTCAAAGGTCAATGAACTTTCCATTACTGGCACTGTGCTGTGTTGTACACACAATAACTTTCTATAGCTTCGAGTTGGGATCGCCAAATTCATACCAGAGGTCCATCTCCTGAAGGCACAGGTCAAGTTCGAATATTAGTCGAATGTGAATAAGGTCAAAGGTCAATGAACTTTCCATGACTGGCACTGTGCTGTGTTGTACACACAATAACTTTCTATAGCTTCGAGGTGAGATCGCCAAATTCATAACAGAGGTCCATCTCTTGAAGGTGCAGGTCAAGTTCAAATGTGAGCCGAATTTGAATAAGGTCAAAGGTCGATGAACTTTCCATGACTGGCACTGTGCTGTGCTGTACACACAATAACTTTCTATATCTACGAGGTGGGATTGCCAAATTCATACAAGAGGTCCATCTTTTGAAGGTGCAGGTCAAGTTCGAATGTGAGTTGAATTTGATTAAGGTCAAAGGTCAATGAACTTTCCATGACTGGCACTGTGCTGTGTTGTACACATAATAACTTTTTATATCTTCGAGGTAGGATTGCCAAATTCATACAAGAGGTCCATCTCTTGAAGGTGCAGGTCAAGTTCAAATGTGAGTTGAATTTGATTAAGGTCAAAGGTCAAAGAACTTTCCATGACTGGCACTGTGCTATTTTGTACACACAATAACTTTCTATAGCTTCGAGGTGGGATCGCCAAACTCGTAACAGAGGTCCATCTCTTGAAGGTGCAGGTCAGGTTCGAATGTGAGTTGAATTTGATTAAGGTCAAAGGTCAATGAACTTTCACACTACTTTGTTCCTCTAGTGACATGAACTTTATAATTTTATACTTTTTAACACTAACAATTTACTTCAGAACTCAGTACTCTCTATACCTGAACCAGATTTTGTATTTTACTTGTTTATTCTTTAAAAACTGTTGTTATTTATTTAATGAGCTATAGTTCTTGGCACCGTTTATAATAGTCACGCACATTTGCCAATGGTACAATAGAAAACCTTTCAAAGTTTCTTAAATGTTACCGTTCAGATTTGACATGCAGTCACTTCATGACTGCAATATGCAGGCGAGACAACGCTTGGCGTTTGCCTTGTTTTTCTTATGCATCTCTTAGGAGAATCCAAACCATACACAAAATTCTTTACATGGGACTACATATATATTTTTTTTTACTTAATTTAAATTTAACAGAAAACTATTGCTTGTTTTGTAAAATTTTCTTTTGGATAATCTTAAGGTCATCATTTTACATCATATCAAAAGAAAATTTTAAAATATAAGTTAATTTTACGTCATCTGTGTGTGAATATTTCAGATGTCATTACGAACCGGGTATGGGTTTATGTTTTAAGTTGTAATTAATGTAAAAATACACCATTTCTTTAATGTAATGCAGCATATTAAAGCTAGAACAACATAGAATCCAATCAATAACTCAACATTGTGATAGCCATTTAAAGTTCACAGAGTTTGAGCAATATGTTTTCTCCTCAAATATGCATGTCCATTTTACGTCACTCTGTAACCATGATTATGAATATTCATATCTCATTAATTCAGTGGATCAAAATAACATATGTTATTATTTTGAAAAGTGGGTTTCAGCAACTACTGTCAGGTACCATTTCTTTGCAAATAACTATTTATATATGGGTGATATCTTTGTTTGAATGCTAAAAACTTGTTTCTGAATGTCACTCCGTAACCGTGGAATTGCCCAAAACAACCCTCCAATATTGCATAAATAATGAATGATAAGTAATGGTACCGTTTTCATTTATTCCTCAGCTTGATAGGCATAAGAACCTTGGTGGTATGAATAAGGTCAGTGATACTGTGGAGAAGATGGAGAGACAAGCAGCTGAAACAAGAAAACAACTGGAACAAGTCATGAAGGCTGAAATCAAAACAAGGTAAATGTCCAGCACAAGATTAAAAAAAATCAATCTACATGTATATTGCTGTTAACCCTAAAAGGCCCCGGAGGGGGGGGGGGGTGGAATCCGCCCCCCTCTACATTTTTCACAATAAATCCGCCGCGCGAAGTTTTTCATCCGCGCCGCTCGCTGACTTCTTACTTTCACATCTCGCGCAACTTTTGAGACCAAATTTGCGATGCCCAGGTACGCGGTTACAAAATTACGCAACATTATGTAAGTGCATGTCAGACCCAAAACTGCTCAAAAACGTGAATTCATGTACACGTCCAATGCAAATTGTGTATTTAGCCAAAATTCATAAGTGTTTCATTATTTCTACTTATACTGATTAAACTTAATCAATTTTGTCTTGTTTATGATCAGAATTAAGTCTGCAACAATTTCCATCGAAAAAACAAATAAAAAAAAAGTTTAAAAACAAAGAAATACATAAGAAATTAAAAAACAATCAAATACATCGGAAAAAAGTGCGATACCAAATTATTTTTGAAGTACATTTGATCAGGATCCTTCAAAGAGTCTGTGAATAAAAAATTTGCAGTTTTGAGGCAGTTTGATAGTTGATTAGAGCAAATGTTTTATTTCATTAATAAATTAGCATAATTAATTCATTAAATGAAAAGTCTTATTATTTCAAAAAAATTAACCATACAGCCTTGTAGATTATATCGCACACTACCACTGTGCAAATTTTCGCTGCGCTCGTGTGATCGAAGGCCAAGATCTTACGGGGTTGGAATCCGCCCCCCCCCCCCCCCCCCCCCTCCGCCGGCTGTGAGATGGGTCCAAAGAACACGGCTCTTTTAGGGTTATAATGCATAGGTGATAGTAATAATTAGATCAAAAGTTCATATCGTGTTTTGAAAAAAACTGGCCAGGGGCCCGTAACACAAATCATAGCAATTATCGTAAAACATTTTTTTTTGATGATTGATTGCATTGACTACAATGTAGAATTAATCTTAAAAATCATGCATAAATTAATCGATAACCTTTTTATTACGGGCCCTAGATTTAACTTACATCCCCATCAATGGCCCCCTCAATCCAAAAAAGAAAAGAAATGTGTGGGGCTGCTGGTGATGTAATCGTCGATGCTATCATTATTTCCATTCGTGCTTTCAACCTATCTTTGTTGCGTTTTTTTGTAAGTGTAAGCCTATAGATTAGTGTGAGTTATTATTTGAAGGCCTTAACTTTCTATATTTTTGGAACAAGGACACTTTTCAATGGCACACATTTTTGCAGTGCATCACAAATGAGAAAATAAAAATGAAACAAAAAAATGCCCAATAGCATATATGAGAGGGGTATTAGGTCAATCGATCTTTGAATTAATGTGAAGATAAATGCCACTTGTCATTATAATTTGAAAACAAATTGGTACAGCATCAAATGGAATCAAATGTATGTATATATGAATGAAAAATATGTGCCAAACATTCTGGAAGAAATTGTGTAATTTGAAATGGGTAATATTATTAATTAGATAATAGCAAAGAAAGCACAGAATTCAGCCAGCTGTCATGTCTTTGTCCAAGCAATAGTAATACATTGTCCCACATGTGCTTATCTGCATTGCTGATCTTTAATGCGATTGTTTTTTAGCTAAGATTTTATGATTTCATAAAGTTCTGTTCATGTAACTGTACAAAATCTAGATTACGGTGATATGGTGGCAATTAACCTTGGTTTTATAGACTTTCTCATGAAGTCATTGTTTAAAACAACTGCATATATTAATCTTGAAGCACCGTTATTGAGAAATGAATTCAGATTTATATTGAATAGTTATATATTTATACCAATTTTTTTTTCCAGACAAAGCCAAGACAAGCAGATTGAGGGTAAGATCGAGGATGTGCAAGAGAAGCTTGGCGTTGCTATATCAACCCTTCAGCAAGCCATCGGAGGTATCAATGAACAAGTATCATCTTCATCTAATGTGGTAAGTTACCCTATTCCATATATAGTGGTGGTTTCGCCTAACTAATTAAAGGAGAATGAAACCCTTGAAACCAGCTGAATCCATATCAAAGAGAAAAATCAAAGAAACATATTGTTGAAAGTTTGAGGAAGATTGAATGAATAATAAACTTATGAGCATTTGAATATTGAGATCACTAATGCCATGTAGATCCTCCAATTGGCAATGCGACCAAGATCTGTGATGTCACACACGTACAACTCCCTCATTACTTTAGTACTTATTTCACTTATATTCTCACTTTTATAGAGTCTATCACATGGTGAGGTGTTCTTTTTATTAGAGGACAAATACAGAGGTTTCACAACATATCATTGATGAATCGTTTGTCATATGATTAGAATGAACAAAAAGATATGTTTTGGGGTATATTTTCAGTGTCCAAAAGGGGAGAGTTGTTCATCTGTGACATCATAGATCTTGGTAGCATTGCCAATGGGAGGATCTCTATAGCATTAGTGATCTCGACATTCAAATGCTCATAACTCTTCTATTGCTAGTCCTATTTTACTCAAACTTTTGTTGATCTTATTCTTTGATTTTTCTGCTTTCACAAAAGCTAACCTGCTCCAAGAGTTTCATTCTCCTTTAAGTTTAGTATAGTGTGTGAAAGTTTATTTGAACATACTCATTCACATTGGCAGCATTCAAACCGTGTGATGTGTTCACATCAATTGTTTACTTTATTTGAACTTGCATCCTCACATTGGTAGCACAAAAAACCTGTGGTGCATTCGCATCAATATTTCTGTTTATTTGAACATAAACCTTCACATTAGTAGCGCACCGAATAGAACCTTTGGTGTGTTCACATCAACTTTAAAAAGTGATAAAAAGGTTTGGAAAAAGCAAAGCATAACCATCAAAAAGATATATACGCAGTTAGGCTCTGCATATTAGTGGAATAGTCTTTTAAACTCGTGAAGTGCCTTGATCCTGAAAGTTTAATGAAATATATTCATCTATTGAGATATACAGTAGCATCATTTCCATGTATCTAACTACCAATGAAAGTTGATGGATACATTTCTTCTACATTGTTGATCACTTTGCCGTAGTTGTTTATCTAAACACATTTTCACTTTCCTTTTAATCTATGGTACCTGCAGAGCGGGGAAATAAATACAAGGGTGCAGGGGGGGGGGGATTTGCCCCTGAAATGCTTGAAAGAGCCCTGGAAAATCTCCATTCACTGCAATGTCAAAGCTTATCCAGTATTGCAAATTTAGCCAGTACAGCCTGGCACATACTATGCGATCCGATTTTTCAGAGACATAATAACATTTGATATGAACAATCCAACCAATAAAATCTTAGCGATCAGAAATAAGAATAGTGGTAGGACTACTGAAATGAAAATTCAGTCTAGTTTGAGTTTCCCTTGTAAAAATAATAGCAGTATTTAAATCCAAATCGCAATGACGTCATCATCGGCTGCGACTTTACGCCGATTTGGACTTTGCTCCGACAACAGGGCTTGCCACAACAAAAAATTGTGATTTTATTATTCCTAACATTATGCCAAACTTAAAATAAAGTAAATTTTCTTCTTGGAACTTTCATATTTGATTTAAAAAAAATCATGTCGTATCGGATCGCAGAGTGTGCGCTTGGCTTAAGTTGTGAAAATTACCCCCTGTAAATAAAAAAGATTTTTTTTTTTGCCTGTTACAGAGTCAAGACAAGATGTCGACCGCCCTGGAGGAAGCCAAATCCAGCCAGTTGAGAGCTGTGACTGATCTAGATGCGAGGTTAAGCACCTTACAGTCCAAGATGGCCACACAAGAAGAGACTTTGGAAGACAGGATTCTGGCTGTAAGTCCAGTTGTGCATTCTTTACATTAGCTATGATCGTAGTACAATGGATTGGTGTGCATGTTTTAATTATGTACAACTGTTGCCTGATTTCTTGTATGTTCCATTGTAGAGGTCCACAAACAGAGCCATACATAGGCTGTACAGAGATCGTATGATGCCTGTATGATAATTAATTTGATGATTATTCATGTTTTCCATATAAAACATTCTTTTCATCACATCCAAGGTGAAGAGTAACAAAGTGTTCATAATCATTGGTATTTGACATAAGCCCAAACAATAGTCAATGTGCCAGAAGCAGTAGTATGGTAACCTTTGGGATTAATCTTATCCCGGGACCTGTGGCATATTTTCACTGTATTATATATGCCAATTGCTGGGGGTCGGTGGTTGTGTGCTGATAATAATTAAACAAATTGAATTGAAACTGGATTGAAAAACCAAGGTTCACTTGGGTTTAAAGGGGAATCCAGCCTTGGCCATAAAATGTTTTGTATGGAAGGAGAAAATAAATGAAACAGATTGGAGAAAGTTTGAAAGAAATCGGACAAGCAATAAGAAAGTTATAGCTGCTTTAAAATTGAGATCACTAATATTATGTACATATCAAATTGGCGACTGGGTAAGTAAATTATGACAAGGGGCAAGGACAACTTTCCCATAGGCCATGTACTTTATTATCAGGGATTTGTGGTTTTCTCCTAAGTACCCATTCCCCTGGGGCAGTAATCTAAATATAAGCCAGGTAGTATATTGTTTAATGTCCTCATGAAAGAAAAATATAATTTGAAGTAAAACTTTTGGGAAAAATGACATTTTAGCCATAATATGTATTGGAGTACAAGGAAGAGTAGTCCTTGCCTTACATCACTATGACATCCCATATGCGGCCAAGTTGAAGTCTCCATGAGTATAGTGATTACCAATATTTACAACTTTTAAAAATTCATAACTTTCTTGGTGTTTGTCCAATATTGTTCAAACTTTCACCTATCAACTTGTCTGATTTTTCTTTTTCTTATAAAAACAAGTTTTTATTTGGGTTGGATTCCCCTTTAACTAGAGTGATAAATTACCATCATGGTAAGTTTGTATGCCACCAGACCATGTTGTAAAGGTAAAGTAAAAATTATATATTAAAGGTATTTTTTAAATTTGTGAGCAGCCGATTTAAAAAATTCTCAAACCAAGATGAAACATGTGTACAAGTGCATGTATTAGAACTAATAAACCCTGAAAACAACCATTATTGAGAATGAAAAGCTAAAACTACAAGGCAAACCCCGATTTTGTGTATGGGATAAAATTAAGATGGTGTTTTCGGTCACTTTATATTTCAATTTTTGAAGCACTAAATAATTATTTTCCGAATGCAATTTTTTCTGGGCTTCATTTTTGTATCATATCACAGACACAGGTGACAAGTGTGGCCTTCTAGCTCAGATTTTTTTTTTTTTTTTTTAAAGTCAAACCAATGTTAACCAATCACTTTAAAGTTTGCTATTCTCTTGAATGTTTGAAAATAAACACAAACCATAGGATTGTGTTTGTGAATTATGTTTGTATTTATTTGATTATCTTATAACAGGCTGTTGAAGAAGCACTAGGTGATCAGGTAAGTAATTCTATCCACATTTCTAGTGTAAAGGCGACCGCACACCTTACGCTTGGTCTGCGACCCGATTTTGGAATAAATCCTGGTAGAATTTGATGCTAATATTGAGACATAGAATATCTTATTGTGCAATGTTCTAAATCATCGTACGAATACCTATGTTCAAATCTGCGACTATGCTATCATCCTTCTTAGAATAAAAGTGAATTTAATATCTAGTCGTAATGACGTCATAGCAGTCATACGATTGGCTACGATTTGAAACTAATTTTGCCTTTACTCCAAAATAAAGGCTTGCAATCTTTCAAAATGGTTATATTAGTATTCTTTCAATTAATTTTAACCTCAAATAAAATGATATGTTCCATTCACATTTTCAGAAAATGAGCAAAATGCGATACGTTCCAAAATCGGATCGCGAACAGTCGTAAGGTGTGCGGTGGCTATAAGACATTGCATGTTTTTGCTGATGAAGGCACTGTCACACACCTTAATGTTTTAGCCAGTGTAAACAATGTTTTTATGATAAGCTGTTTAAACACTTGTTATACGTCTAGACATCAATCTTTTAATTCTTGATTTATCACGTTATTCATCTCTTGATGTTTAACAAATCATTTTGCGTTGTTAAGAAAAAGAAATTCCTAGTATCAGTAAGGTAATATGATTGAATTACTTGCCTGACGTAAATTGGAAAGAAGTTTTCAAACGCTCAGGTGTGAAAGCTCCCTAAGGAGTGACAAGTGCCCTTCAGGAATTTACACTTATAAAAAATTGGCAAATATGTATTTGTTTTGCTTCTTGACATATTAGAAGACAGAATTGGTATTAATGATTATAATATGTGAAGATTTTATGCAATGTTCTCCTTGTACAATATGTTTATATTTTTTTTAGTATCAAGTTTTCAAAGTTATCATAAGTGGTCTGCTCATAAATAAGAAGTATTATTATAATAATAATAATATACAACAATTATATAGTGCTTAATACAAATGTTTCTAATCTCTGCATACTATTACCCTGGCCTTAGCATGGCTATCCAAAATGGATGCTCAAGCATTCAAGGAATTCCCTCCTACGGGGTACCCAAGATAAACACCTTGCCAAAAGACGCGAGTGCTGCGGTGGGATTTGAGCCCCGGACCTTGTTGTTCAAAGTCCGGAGTCTTATCCACTGAGCCACCACACCTCTATTGCGGTGGTATATCAAGGATATTGAAATAAAAGTCAAGACTGGTTGTTGAAAATGCATGATCACTCGACTTGTGCTTTATGCTGCATGTTACATTTATTTTCTTGTACGAGAGGGATTCTCTTTGATATTTTCACCAGATTTGACTAATTCATTTTCTCCCATTGGAAGTAATGGCGATTGTCAGAATAACTCATTAAAAACAATCTTTCATGATTTCTCCTTTTCTTTTTATTTCCTATAGAGCCAAAAGGTAAGATTACCGTGTTATTGTTCTACCTTTATAATACTTAGCCACTGAAAGATTTAACTCTAGTCACATTGTTTAAATAATCATAATGGAAGGTTATACATCTTGGGTTATTCACCTTAAAACTCAAACAACAACAGTAAACATTTCATGCAAGTAGTAGTAGTATTTCTTGAAGTATTGAAATTAATAGAAGTTTTAAGTAATAGTGGTAGTGGTGGTGGTAGTAGTAGTAGTAGTAGTAGTAGTAGTAGTAGTAGTAGTAGTAGTAGTAGTAGTAGTAGTAGCATAAGTAGTAGTAGCAGAAATAGTAGTAGAAGAAGCTGTAGCAGCAGTAGTAGTAATAGTAGCAGAAGTAGAAGAAGAAGTAGTCGCAGTAGTAGTATAGGTTATTCCTTCCACTTTCTGAGTTGCATTTGAAATAATGAATGAGTGTTCAGTTCAAGTTTGAATGACTTTTGTAAACTTTCTGCACTCTTGGTTCATTTCCATGTATTAAGAATTCACTTCCCAAATTATATCATTTTTATTTAATATATATTCTGGAAACTCAAATTAGAAGGAAATTCACTCAAATTATCGGTACAAAATTCTCATTTATTTATCGTGTCAAATCCTGGTAAATTTGTATATCATGGTGCTGTTATTATTTATTTGCAGGCAGCCAACCAGATAATAGAGGACCATACTGAAAACCTAGAGAAGATCAACGATTGGCAGGACACTGCTGATAAGAAGATCGTCCAGGTGAAAGAGCGTATGGATGAACTCGGACCGGAGATCAGGGAGATGAATAGAACCAATGAAACATTGCAAGAAGATATGAAGGGACTTGTAGATACAGAGGCCAAGGACAGGTATGGTATTGCCGATTGGTCTACACTCGGGGGGAAAAGTGCTAAAAAAGCCCTGGAAATTAATAAAAAGCCCCATAAAATCCCCATCCCCTTCCATGTTATAGTTTATCCAATACAGCAGATTTAGGCAGTAGGTTGTGGAAGTAGCCCCTGAAAAAAAAAATATATATTTTTTGCCTGGTCTTCACCCACTTGTCCTGCTCTATGTGGGTGTGTCATTCCACATGGTCTATTCCTAGTTCGTCTGTAACAGGTACCAACCACTTGCTCTAATTGGAGCGTTGTGGCCCCGTGGATTAGTCTTCTGACTTTGAAACAGAGGGCCATGGGTTCGAATCCCAGCCATGGCGTAATTTCCTTCAGCAAGAAATCTATCCACATTGTGCTGCACTCAACCCAGGAGAGGTGAATGGGAACCCGGCAGGATTAATTCCTTGAATGCACTGAGCGCTGAAAGGCAGCTCGAGCTAAAGCCGGGGTTATAATAAACACTGCGCCTCGGAATAGATTATTTCTAGATAGATGGCGCTATATAAATGCCTATTATTATTATTGTTATTATTACCTTTTAGCCCATTTACCATTCTGTTTAATTTCCGGACCGACTGTAATCCTTTTGTTTATCCTTTCGTCTAAACACCACCTAGTCTATATAGCCGTTTTCAGACGTGGGATCCTAGTCGGAGTAAGATTTGATTGTGAATGGAATAAAATTTAAAAGATATTTATTTTATTACCACCAAGACATAGGCTGTTTTGGTCCGAGGAAGCCCTGTCGGAGGTAAGGTTGGAGTAGTGCACGTCTGGACAGAGATACTCTGATCTTCCTTCGACCAAGATACTCCTACTTGTTTCCAGGAGGGTTTTGCATGGACGAGCCTAATTTAACTCACAGTATTTTTGACAGGTTTATTATAAAGAAAAGCTGTGTATGTACAGTGCAATGCAGTCATTACAACTGTGTATGTGTGTATGTACAATCTATAGACTTAAATGACTCTGTGTGTACCGGTATTGTGAATGAAATGTGACTTGATTCTAAGTGGGCAGTCTGCTGTATGTCACTCTAGGCGTACAAAGCGGGCAAAGGATTAAATCAAGTATGATTTCAATTCTAGGATCCGAGATGTCCAGATGGTGCGCCAGGAGTTCACCACCAAGTACAGTCAGTTGCAGCAGCAGATCGAGGCCGCCGCTCAGAAGGCTGCCCAGGGCGGTGGGGCACCCGCTGCCGCACCTATCCCGATCTCACAGAAAGAGAAGCTAGCGGCTGGCAAGGGAGGCAAAGTTGATCCTGCTGCCCTGGAGAAAGTGGAGTTCCTTGAGGAGGAGCTTAATAAGGTATTTCTATGTTTTCTTACACTATGCAGGTTTTAGCTATACAGTTATACGAAAAATGCATGACACTATTCCAATATGTTACTATATGTGAACATGCTGACCTAAAACAGTTATGATGTAAAGGGTATGAAAGGAAAATGCCTTACATGAATTTACTGATGTTACATCAAAATTTATTTTGGTCAGGTTCCTGATCAAAGTGAACTATCTACACATTTATGTCTGGATTATATAACACCCCTTTTCAAGCAAAGAATGGGCTGGAAATTTCAGGATATAATCTTTGTCTTTAGCTTTCCTATATCCAATTACTAAATTTTTAAAGTAATTAGAAAAAATTTCAAGTAAAAATAAAAACATTACTAATAGAGGGCACTAGATGCCAAATTTGAATTCCAATGACTTAAAGAACATCCGATGACCACTACACATACGTAATTTTGGAATGTTAGGTGATACTTAAATGTAATTCTTATTTACTGTCTCTTTACCAAAGCTTTTTTTTATACAAGCTTTAGCATTCATATCATAATCTAAAAGAATTTTAAGCTTTGGAGCAACTTGTTGATATATACTTTAAATAAAAGATAAGAAGTGACAAGTACGTGTATATTAAACTTTTCTTAATCAACATTTATTTTCTGTCAAAATAGTTGAATTTGTGAACTTATTTTCATGTTTGTGTTTTTTGCAACAATCAGCAAAGGAGAAAAGTGGAAGAGGTTTGTATTGAAAGAGTGTGCAGTGATCCATGTTTCACCACCCAATATGCACTTACCCCTTTTTTTTTAATAGATTTTAAGCACCATGTTATTTCACCACACTCTTCCCCCGTCACCGTGTGCACAATGTACATGTAGCATGGATTTTTTTGTTTTTAAAGATAAAATATTATTTTGATATATCCCTATTTTCTTAGATTATAATTTTTTTTTTCTTTTAGCACCTTTGATTTGATTTGATTTGTGATTATTTTATGCTGGAAACGAGAAACAGCGATATACATGTATTGTGTGTTGATATCTTGTAAAACATTTGATTTGTAAAAGTAGACTGCCTAAGAAATCCCAGATTTGACTTTAAGGATTTCAAAGAAAATTCTGTACAGTGTAATGGATAGAAATTCATCCACTGGGAAACTTAAAACTTAAGATTTGGCGCTTTACAAGTCACATGTATTATTATTAGTACTAAAAATAAATTGGCAAATCACCCCATCTGTGTATTAATTAAAAGGTTTAAATATAAAAGTGAAGACTACACTACATCATGACAAAGGAAACAATCTGCCATGTTTATCGCAGCCATGGTTTTTTCTTTCGACTCTGATCTCCTGAACATTTAGCCTTTATTGGGCTAGGTTTCTGTGTTGTCTCGGCAGTATTGTGCCTGGGAGAAATATGTGATATGAATATCCTGGCAGCTTTTGCACAGGCACATTGGCCCGAATTCACAAAGGTGGTTTTGAAAACCCACGGTTGAGTCCATGGTTTATGCAGATTTCCTGCATAAATTACGCTTATTTTACTGCGTATATTAAAAAATGTCCAATGCTGATGCACGCTTTTGTCACAGTGCGCCAAATTGATGCCTGTTGCCGTGGTTATCCACGCTATTTTATTCATGAGTCCACTGTTTTGAATTAATGAGTCCATTCTTCAAACAGTGGACTCATGAATAAAGTAGCATATCTAACCATGGTATTACCTGTTAAACAGGTGTCAATTTGGCGCACTGTGACAAAAGCACGCATCAGCATTGGACATTTTTTATGCCTGATACGCGTAATTTATACAGGAAATCTGCATAAACCATGGACTCAACCATGGGTTTTCAAAACAACCTTTGTGAATTCGGGCCATTGTTTCTGACTTCTAATTCCTCCATGGACTGTGGCACATAAAACACTTTCAAATCAGTGTTCAAAGTCAACCATTTTCTTTTGTCGTCTTTTCTGTCCGCAATTTTTTTTCCTAAATTTTTTCGTAATCATATATTGTTTATTGAAAAGTAATTGTTTACCTTAATCAAATACATCAGCCTATTCAAGTTTATCACTAGCACAACTTTTTTGGGTAGCATGCACACTCTCTGAATCTGTTGATGTTTATTGCGCAATATATTTTCTCCTAAATAATTAGTACCTTGCATATTAATATGCTTTTATTCATGCAAAGAAATTCTAAATTGTACTCCATAGAAAGAATACAACTTTTTTGTTTTGATGTTTGTAAAAATAAGTGTGACATGCATGAGTCTCCATTATAACACACGGACAGAAATGAGTTTAAAAAGAAATTTTCAAATAAGTTTTTAAATCATTTTTTTTATAGTGCTCCTTTACTGATCCAGTTAAAGACAGATTCCTCCCTTCATTCCAAAATTTAGGTGAAGAGAGCTTAAAATGATAATCCCAACTCTACTGAAGATTATAACCTTCTTAATCTGAATGTGATGGAAAGGGAGACTTTGCAGAACAGTAGGGAGTTATGAGAGAGAGAAAGAGATGTAGAGAGACAGACGGACTTGTGTTGTGTAACATATCTTTTAGCAGGATCACTGTATAGGCCTTCATAGACAGGTGGCCACTAAGACAGGTTGACTGTATTAGTCAAATTTTGTTGGTGTGCCACTTTCTTCTTTATGTCACTGCAGGGCATCATCGTCTGTAGCTTCCATCTGGTTTGGGTGAAATAAAGGTCTAACTCCGTATCGTTTCATTTTGTGTTCTAGGTCAAAGAGTCCATGGCTAAGGTTGAGAGCAGTGTCCAGACAGTTAGGGTACATCTGACAAGAAAGGTGGATTCAGAGACAAAATCGGTGAGTTACAAATTAATCCTGCTTCTCTTCTTTCATTCATCACTAGAGTTAACTTGTCGTTTTTTTGCATTGGATATCAAAGGGATTGGGTGACTCTGTCGAGGTTTGTCATGATCTGAGCTGTTGGGCTCTACATGCTCTGAATGCATGCAATAATGTTCAAGAGAAAAACCCTGAACATTTTATTTCATTAGCATTATTACATGCTTAGCAATAACTTAAAAGGTTTTCCCTCCATAGCCTACAGTGAATAATAATACGCCACACTAAAGTAATCTGTATCGCAACAAGTAAGCAACCGATCTTCGCTGATTCATATCTGACCTACAGATTTGCAATTTTGATTACAGTTTTAGCTGCGAGAGAAAAAATATCTTTAGATCCTGAATGAAATCAAACAATCCCTCTCAGGACTTTGGGCTATTTTACATAGTGTATTAAGTGATGAAGTACGACTTTTAGAGGGTATTTACATGTAAAAGGCAATCTTATTGGTGACTTTGCTGTTGTGCACTTTTCCTGATCATAATTGGGCAATCAATACAGCTTAACAAACAAAGTATCGATCAACTAGACATAACATTATGTCTGTCAATCACTTCAATTTGTGTTGTATTTCTTTAACTTTAGAAAGTGTTTATTGTAATTAATAATGATACTTTTGTAAATGATGAACTAACTAAAGATAGGATTTTGTGAATCATGCACTTTTTGATTTAAATATGTTGCACCACTACACTAACGTTAACAACTGTATCACTTCCCCCTTCCGCACATCTTTAAATTTGTCACTGTGTGCTGTGTGTTTGCCGTGTTACCATAGCGACGGGAGGAGATACGAGATCTTCAGCTCGTCTTCGAGGAATTCAAGGATAAGGTAGAGCCACTTCTGAAGCAGATCGAAGAAGAGGAGAAAGAGAAGAACAAAGATAATGATGAAGGTGGGTCGGGAAAGGAAGATGGTGAAGGGGACGACAATGATGATGACAAAGAGAAGGGCAAAGATGATGATAAATCAAAAGAGGATGACAATAACAATGGTGGAAAAGATGATGATAAAAAGGGTGATGATAGGGGTGGAAGTGCCGGCAGTCGTAAGTAGAGATATTCTTAAATCAATGAAGATGTTTATTTATTCAGTCTGAGTTCATCAGTTGGAAAATTGTGTATCAATGATCCAAACTTAATATGAAATTCCACTATGTTTCAACGGGGACATCCTTCTTCTTTGGGTGGTAAAAAGTGTCTTTACAAGGTTTTGGAGGCTTCTATGTGGCACGGGTTGTCATGTGATGCATATTCAGTACATCCTCGATGACAATCAGATGTCCCTTTCAGAGCATTGTGGGATATAATACTAAGTTTGGATTATTGATTCATTATTTACCAGTTGTAGAAGTATCTATCATTGATACCAACTCATATTTTGATTATTACCGCTTTACTTGATGATTTAAGTGCCAACTCCAGTATTTAGTCAAAGAGTCTGCTGTATTAAGATACAATTCAATACTGTGTTCCAATTGGTACTGGTTAATTATGTGATTAAAATGGAAAAGCATTAGTTAGTTCATTTTGTTTGTTCCGTAACATTTGCTCTGATAAAGAATCGCTACATTGCCAATTGGTCTACAACTTCTTCGTCTAATTTCCGTGTTTGTCTCATCTCATATAATCTTACTATGTCTACAAACAGTTTGCCTACTAGCCATTTGGTCTAATTGCAAGTTAGCCCATTTACCATATTGTTTAATTTCTAGTTAGGCAATACCCTTTTTACATGTATCTATATCCACTTTGTCTAACACTAGTTCAATGAAATGGTAACAAGGCAACTTTTCATTTAGCAAAGTGAAAAGTTATAAATAGACAGAGTGGATATAAGACCAACTCGGCATTGGATTGAATGAGTCTTTATACTATTTAGTTACTAAAGTGGCATTAATCCATGTGGAGTGGAGACCGAAATTAGAGTGGTTAATGGGTTTAGCTAATGTGATATAAGACTATCTGATAAGTATACCAACTGCTTGTAGATCAAGTAAAAATAAACCAAAATGTAAAACTTAAAGACATAAAAATACTAAACCTAACCTTATATATATCCTCAACTTGTCCTGAACCAAATCACAAACTAAACCAAACCGGAAACTGATTTTCTTCAGAGATATTGTGAATAGAACACTCTTTGTAGGAGCCAATTCATTTTTTTTTGTCAACATACATCTGAAAAATGTACATGTATAGCAATTGATATCTATATATGTACAATGGACACTATTTACTGTATGATTCATTTTCTTGCCATTTGTATTCACCAATTTTTAAATGATGCATACTCTACATGTATCTGTAAAATATGTATCAGTCTGACTGAGCAAAATGAATATTAGGTGTGTTGTATTTATTATTCCAAATTCGATAAAATATAATTGAGTAAATATTGAACATATTTCAGCTCACAATATTATCAAACGTATCTTGCAAAAAGCAGACATCCTTATCAGAAATAAAATATAAATTGCTATTTAGTGGAGACCATAAACATATTAAAACCATTGAGAATTCTTAAAAACTCCAAGTTAAGATTTGTTTTATGATATCCAGTCAAATTTACCATTTTGTATTAAATAGAAATAGCCATTAATAAATCACATACTGTCTTTAGATTTCATTTGAAAGTTATTGTATTGGTCAACAATAGGCTAGCCTGTTTTGAAGTGTTGTCAATATTTTTTTTCTTAAAGTATTGAAAAGTGTAGAGACTCATTCCAATTTGGAATTTCAACTTGATCTCGTGGCATTATTTATGCTCCTTGTAATTTTTTTCTTTTTTTTTAAAATACAAATTATGCATCTTAGATTTATAAATATGATAGATTTGATATATGATTCTTCCTTTGCTTTGATGCAGTCTTACCGTAGTATTTTTTGTGTTTTTTAAATGGAATTCAACCATGTACTATTACACCTTGATTAGAGGGTAGAGACTGAAATACTGATATGTTTTCTTAAAATGTGACAGCTTAGTCTATGAACAATTCTGTCAACCCTGATTTGATATACAGTATAGTCTTTACTTTGTTTTGTTCTCCTTTGTATGTGGGAAATGACATGTATTCTGTATGTGATGAACAACATAATGTTCAGACATGCATGCACTATAAAAACAGTTTGAACTTAGAAATTAACCATTGAGACAAGAATCAATTGCCATTGAGATTAGGTGGTTACAAATAACCTTAAATGTATTGAGATATAATGGACTATCGGTCTTCGGAATTAATTGTCAATTTATTTTTCATTAGCACTCGCCTCTCTCTCTATCCCCTTCACCCCCCCCCCCCCCCATCAGTCCCTTTTCTAAAAAGCCTCCATTTCAAATAGCCTTCAATTCTTTCTTCTCCTCGTCTTTCATACAGACAGATGTTTTATTCTTCCAAACTTGGGATTTATGACCCAAACCTGGCAGATTTATTTACAGAATATTTGTTTATAAGAATGTTTTATACCATTTTACATGTACGTTGTATTTCATTTCTCTCAAAATTGTATTTTCCCTCATTGTTAAACATGTAGTGAAAGACCACTGGGGGAGACGAGAATACAAATTTTGAGGAACAGGTGGTCTTTATGGTAAAAAGAGGTATATAATCTTATGATTCAAAAGGGAATGGAATACTTTTCAAGGGAAATCGGTCTTGTGGTCTTAATAAGTAAAGAAGTAAAAGACAATTTGTCCATCTATGCAGATGTGTCTTTACTTGGAATAAGTCATCATATTTTATCTTGTTTATCTGAAATTGTTTTTGATACCGGTATTAAGTGATGTGAAATTTAGTGCATTTAAATAATCTACATTTTTCTAGGATTCTCACATAATTAAAGATTGTGTGTACAGGTGATATTGTTTATTTGTTGGTGTTTGATACCAGTAATTATACTATTGAATCAGATTCATATTCAAAGGATAAGAGTTGCAGGCAATATCTTATGTCAACGGAATGAAAATATGAAATTAGTTTTTTTTTTGTTAGGTTATGAAACTGATGCTGTCCTCATCCTAGTCAGATATTAGCATATTGAAAATTTTCATTGATTGAGTAATTTATCATATACATGTAATAATACTTGTGTGTTGATGATTGAAATTTATGTATTTTCATGTAAAACCGTCCCATTTGTAGGCCTTTATGTATTACATTCATTTGATGTACGTTTACATATATCATATATCGCAATTTTATCTGTCATCTTTCCAATAGAGAACAAATGTTTGATTACTAGATTGAAATATATAGCTGTGAAATAGATGAATATCTCATTACCTGATCAGGAACTACAGTGTATAGCATATTTATATAATAAAAACCACTGATATGTGTCAGTGATGATTATCAAGAATGTTTTTTTTATTCTAATCTTTTTATTTGCTGTGCTGTTATTGTAACATTCACAATAGTTTCACACCACTTTTTACACTGTTGGTTTCTTACCACAAAACTTAAAGATATGTTGCAGGTACTAATGTGGTTCAATCATTTTACCAAATACTTTAATAGAGTACTTAATGGTTTTCACTGTACCTAATTGCAGTGGTTACTGCTTCCAAACAGTGAAACTTGTTGTATGAGGTTTACTGTGAAGCACTGAAGCAACAGGATGCTTTTTTTAATTAACTGGTTTCATTAAAGATGCCATAGTTTAAACATAAATGTACTTAGAAGCAGCAACCTTCGCAGTTTGACCTGGGCCCCATCTTACAAAGAGTTGTGATTGATCTGATCAACTTAAACTATGTGGATATCCTTTATTGTCATATTTTTATTTGGGAAATTTGCATAATGCCCTTTGTAAACAAAGAGGGGCTCACCCAATTGTAAAAAAAAATTGATTATACAAGTATACATGATTACTGGAAAACATTTTGAAGAAACATGCATTTTAGACAATGGCGTTGTTGGCTTTCCATAGGTGTGGTTGATCGGATCAAACAATGTGGATATCCTTAAATCCTGGATTAAAGTTGTGGTTTATCTATCGAGAGCCAATTGGGGCACAAATCCGTATCAGTACACATTCAATTTATTAACTCATTTGACACTCAAATTATCCATAATTGTCTGTGAATGATATCTGAAGTATTTTCCTTCATTATGAAAGCAAAAGGAAACAAAATAGTAAACATAAGAAGAAATATATTATAAATAGGATTTTTTTATTTTTGGCAACCCATAATTTTAGAACAGAGTTAGACCGTGGTCTAAGTTAAACCCGATTTCAGAATACGGGCCTTTTGGTTCATTAATACAAACCTTAATAGTAATGGTACTTAGGGCTGACTTTTATGATTGATTACATTCATCGTGTGCAATCAATCTTAAAACTCAACCGTACAATCAAACACTAAACTTTGTGTTAATGAGCACAGGGAAGTATTTCATGAAGCTGTTTGTCAGTGATTAGCACCAACAACTGTTATAAGCTACTGAAATCCTTGTCTCTATCTGATTGGCTGAGAGCAACTTTGTCAGTGAAATTCACCGACATGATGCTTCATGATGAATACCACTAAAGAAAGGTACTTTCACAGTTTGGTACTAGATATTCATCTATTATAAGATTGCAAACAATGGGGGGGGTTCTGCTACCCTAAATTTAGGCAAACATTAATGTACTCCCCTTAATTCTGTCATGTCAGGAATTGAATATACCATGCATTTTGAAAAAATAGAAATAACCATTTGACACCATCAAAGCAATCATACATAGGTAAGACAATGTTTAGCTGTAATGCAGACCTGACGCTCACTAATGAACATACAGAAATTTATTCATCAGAATAAAATCACATCCAGAATTGAGTCTTTTCTTCCAATTTCTCTGCACATACATGTATTTTGTTCACCTTATAATGAAATTGAGCAGTTTTCGCTCTGCAATGTGGATAATCAGATCTTCTCCCCCATGCTAAGCCTCAGGATTTGGTAAGTATTTTTTATTCTAATTCTCACTAATTCACTTGTACTTATTTTTGTTGTTGTTTGTATTATTTTGTTCACGGGAGGAGGGGTAGAAGAAATTATGTTGGCAAAAAACATCAATATCTTCCATTGCTCAACAACATTACGGAGAAGAGAAACTTTGAAGAGTTAAATTGTTGAATAAATTGAATTGCATGTAAAGGGGTGAAAAGGAAACAAAGACTTCGATTAATTTTGAATACATTCAGTACTGTTTGATTGGCTCTCTACTCTTCTCTCTGACAATTTTAGAACAAGGATCGTTTGGAGAAAATGGACACTCGTCTGGCAGCGTTGGAAGGCAAGTCTGGCTTACCAGCCGGAGGAGGTGGCACCTCGGCTGCACCCCCAGCAGCAGCTAGCGCTGCTCCTGGCAGTGTGGCCCCAGAGGCTGGTGATGGGGCACGAAGTGGACAGGGCGGCGGTGAACAGAGCGGCGACGGCCCCGGTAAAGCTTCGGGTGCCAAATCCCGACGACGTAGTCTACCGCCAGGTGGACGTCGATCAAGGGCACAAGGTTCTAAATCGGGCGCAAAGTCCGGTGACGAAGGGGTGGACGATGTTGGTCAACGGGATGGTAGCGTGGACAGAAACGAAGCAGCACCGAGCCAGGCTACGGGTAGGTCTGGACCGTCCCGTGGTCGAGGTCGTGGACGAGGGCGTGGACGCGGCGGTAGCAAGGCATCGTCACGCGCAGGTAAGACGCCACGCGATGAAGGAGATTTGGACAATGCTAGTCGTGCTGGTGGTAGTCAAGCCCAAGGGGGTCGAGTTAGTCAGCAGCTGAGTGATCATCCATCCCTTCAGTCAGAGGCCCTAACCATTGCTAAGACTCAGGATGGTAACTAGATCATATCCATGTTACCCTTGCCTCTGGAGATACATCTAGATAAGGTGATGAAAATGAGAAAAGAAACTGTATCGGGTGAATAACATTGAGCATTAGCATATATAATGACTACTTGATTCATAAAGATAGGTATATTTTTCAATTTCACATATATTTTATTTCTTAATCTTGAGAAACAACGTGGAGATACATCTAGATCAGATGAGGAAAATGAGAAATGAAATTGTATCAGGCGAATAACATTGAGCATTAGCATATATAAATTATAATGACTAATTGATTCATAAAGATAGGTTATTTTTCGATTTCATTTCTTAATCTTAAGAAACAACATGGAGATACATCTAGATAAGGTGATGAAAATGAGAAAAGAAATTGTATCAGGTGAATAACATTGAGCATTAGAAGAGCCGTGGTGTAGTGGTTCTGACTCTCGCCTTGTAAAGAGAGGGTCGTGTGTTCGAATCCCACCGCGGTCTAGCGTCCTTTGGCAAGGCGTTAATCCACACTTTGCCACTCTCGACCCAGGTGCTAAATGGGTACCCAGTAGGATGCGAAAGATATTGTATGTTTGATTTTGCCAGCGCCATAATGAGGCTGCGATTAATGCTTTCCAGGGAGTGGAAATTGTGCACTTTTCGTGCGGGATTAAAATGAATCCAATGACCGGGGTAATAATATGCTGTATTGCGCTTTGAGCCATTCTGGGAAAAGCGCTTTATAAAAATTGGCTATTATTATTAGCATATATAATGACTAATTGATCTATATAAGGTGACGAAAATAAGAAAAAAATTAATCAGTTAAATTACCTTGAGCATTAGCATATGTCATGACTACTTGATTAATAAAAGATAGGTCTATTCATCAAGTTCATATTTATTTTATTTCATAACCTTGAGAAACTATATTTTACAGACCTTTACTGCATTCATTACATGGCAATTTATGATAAATGTTGAAAAAAATATATATGGCCAATAGAAAACAACCAAAATATGTTAAGGTTTATGAAAAAATATAATAAGGTTCATTCATGCTGCCCTCTTTTTGAGAGAGATTTGGGTTAAAGGTAAGTAGAATGAAAGAGAACTGTTCAATTTGATACTTGTTATAGTATTTACACATTTTTTAATGGCAATCTGTACTAATAATGCATACATTTGCCTTTTTTATGTATCCATATTTTTCAGTATGTACTTTTGTTCATAATATTGTACCTCAGCCTTTTTGGAGTATAAAGAGCCAAATACAATCACTATCTAAGTAGTGGTCGTCAAAATGTTAAAATAAGTTGAATTTTATTTGCCAAATACAATTGTTCTATACATGTAATGATGAAGGTGACACCATGGCTATTGATAGTAATTATTTTTCACTGTGTGACTATGAGCAATCTTATTGGATATTTTGAAAAGAAAGAAAAAATTCCATCAGTAAACTAATGTTAGCTTTGCTTTTCACATACATATCTAAAGTTGTAAATAAATAATGAATGTGTGTACAAAATTCTATATAGAAGCAGTAGTGATGGAATGAAATATAAATGTGGACTAATACACAAATATACCAGGCTTTAAGTAAGTATAGCGGGAATTATTCATCTGAGGTTGGACTGGCATTACTATTTTTCCCCAAGAAAAATAGTAATTTTGCCAGTTCAACCGAGGATGAATAATTCCCTCTATACTTTCGAAATAAAGGCCTGGTATATTTGTATATTTGTTTTATATCCTACTTTAATAAGTTAGAGCAATAGATCTTGATAATCTAGTTCTTGTACTCGTAGTTCATTCCTTTTTTAATCTGAACCAAATATAGATAGCCCGCTGCGCTGACTGACCTACATGTACTTCTCCTGAAGCCATGCACCCAGCGTGATGAATGCGTATTAGTGTTTACGCCGTCATGATCTGTGACGTCAATGATGGAATGGTGCACTATTCCATCATTGACGTAACGGAACAGTAAATTTCCTTCAGTGGGTGTTTCATTTTCAACAATGCAAAATAGTGAGAATATGTTTTGTCACATGACATCAGCACACAGGATTTTATTTATGTAGGATATAAATAGTTTTATATACATCTTAAAGTAATAGATTTCTTCCCCTTTCATTTTACTATATCTGTGTGTTTATTTCTCTTTTGATCCTTAGCTTGTTCTTAAAACTATTTATGTATCTGAAAGCCTTAAAATGCTGGTTACAAAAAAGAGCAAAAATAACATGTGGTTTGTATTTGTCCCTCATATACATGTAACTAATAGTTCAAACAGTATTTTTTGTTTTTTCTTAAATAGAAAAGTAATTTCTTGAATGATACCAAGGCTGAATTCTGAAGTCAAATGTATCAGTATTAGTTTAGAAACTTAATAAAATCAAATCAGGATTTCTTCTCTAGCAACCATTAATACATCCATGTATGCATTTGAAGATCACACGTTGCCATGTATAAAGTGGTGGATACTTTATACCCTATGATTCTGTAGTAATTAAAGTCTGAAATAATGTATATTTGTAAATTTTCCATCCATATTTTTGTCAATGTAGCCATTTTATGGTATACTCTGCCCAAAGAATGTAAATTTATCAATGTTAGTCTTTCATGTGGAGTGTCGTGGCCCAGTGGATTAGTCTCCGGACTTTGAAACAGAGGGTCGTGGGTTCAAATCCCAGCAATGGCGTAATTTCCTTCAGCAAGGAATTCATCCCCAGTGTGCTGCACTCGACCCAGGTGAGGTAAATGGGTACCGGCAGGAAGTAATTCCTCAAAAAGCTGTGTGCACATGAATCGGTAGCCTAGCTTAGCTGGGTAATAATAGCAGGGCCCGCTGGGAGAACAGTTTTCGGAACTGAAGTGGCTACCCTGGGTAAATATACCGCTATTATCATTATTATGATTATAATAGAGTTCCTCCTATCAATTACATCTTTCATTTAAATCAAACATACATGCAATCTGATTTATTGAATTGTTTATTGATTAATTGATTTATTGATAACTGATTATGGAGTAAATAGCAATCTTGTCATGATGTAGAAATGGTAGAATAAATTTTCATTTTCATAGGAAATTTGTTTTCATCCTTTGTTAATATTGCTATTCTCATTGAGTGCATATAGAGTGTGTGCCAGAAAGGAAATGAAAAACACATCGCTCAATTTTGCAGGTGCCTCTATTTTAGGACACTTTACCCTATCTAGGCCGGGGGGGGGGGGGGGAGGCCTCAGAGGGCCCCCCCCCTCAACTATTCGCGCAATATTTTTGCCGCGCAAATTTTTTTTACCGTGCCGCTCGCTGACTTTACTTTCAAGTCTTGCGCAACTCTTGAGACCAATTTTGCGTCACCCGGGTACGTGGTTCCGAAATTAAGCAACATTATGTATTAAAGTGCATGTCAGACCAAAAATTGCTCAAAAACGTGATTTTGTGTACAAAGTCAGTGCAAATAGTGTTTTCAACCAAAAATCATAAATGTATGATTATTTTTTGTTTTGCTGGTCTAAATGTATTTATTTTATGCTTTTTATGATCTCAGAAGAGTCCCCAACAATTTTCATTGAAAAAAGAATGAAAAACAAAAGGTAAAAAAACCAAAGAAATACATAAGAAATTGCAAAAAACAATATACTACATAAGAAATTATTTGATATCGCAATTTTGTTCATATACACTTGCTAAGAACACCACAAAGAGTTTCTATACCAAAAATTAGAACATTTGGAGCTTTATTTAGGGAGTTAGAGGAAAAAGTATGATTTTGCATACTAATTACACATAAATTAGCATTATCACTTAACAGCAATTCGCATGAAATAAATTACTAGACAATTTTGTGGATTATGTCCCAGAAAACCTGCGTGCCAATTTTTGGCGCGATCGCGCGGTCGACGGCTGAGATCTCAGGGGGGGGGGGGGGGGGGGGCCTCCCAGGCCATATGAACTTCCAAAGTACCCCGGCCTAGATAGGGTTAAAATGGTTATTTATTTGTCTCGACTACGTCACTGACAATGGATCCGGTGCCTGAATGAATTAACATAAATTATTAATCGATTGAATCAGATTAATTTTGGGGGATAAAGCTTTCACCTTGTTAGCTGATTCGTTGAAAATTGCATCATATGTCGATTGTCAAGCCATGATATATTCATGGAGTATTCATGATATTTTGTGAAGCTTTCACCCCTGGAATATTCAGCATTTATTTTGTCATTTAATCTGTTCTTTAGCAATTATTTCGTACATTTTTAAATTGTAGAGTACAGACACTATATTGATGCTCTTTTCTCTCTCCAAAACAATTATGCCTTTTTCTACCCCAGAATGGAATCACAAACTTGCAGTTTGTGCAAGTAAAACTTGGTACATGAATTGACATTTTCCATTACTTGTATTTCAATAATGCACAAAATATCAATAAGTTATGCATCAATGAAAGTATAGAAGCAGAATGGGCATAGAATATTAGGAAAAACATTCAACCTAAAATCCAGTTCCCCCTTTGAAAGACATTTTTATATCCTTATATATTTGGGTGTTCTTGTGATAAATGATTACTTATTCAGAGCTCCAAGCATACAATATAACCTTACATTGCAATATGTATTGGCAAATCAGAAAGGTATTTAGATAAGAAAAGGGAAGAGAAGAGAAGATAGTCAGAGAGGATAGGAGAAAAGAGGAAGAGATCGGGGGTGGGAAAGGAAATGGAATTTAGCTCATAGGAAAAATGGTATCTATTGAGACAGCATCAGGGATATAAAAGACAGTGAGAGTGAGAGCAAGTGAAGAAGAATACAGGAAAGTGTGATAAGGCGATAAGCAAGATTTCAAAGTGATTTTACCCTGTTTGAAAATATTATATTTGTTCATATTGTACAAAAATGATAAGAATAATCAAATGTTTTTGCTAAACCATTTGAAAAATATTGGTGATGTTCAAATCATACATGTACTTCATCAAAATGTAATTAAGTAAGTTAGTAATCAAAATGTACATGTATAAAAAGAAATTATGTATGCTTGTACTCAAGAGGCTTATGATGTTTAATTTACTAAGTAAGAGGCATATATGAAAGGAAAACAGAAATAACAAATTGGTATGGATACGTCTGGATTTTTTTTTAACGTGAATTGTTCATTTGGAGATTGTACAAAGAGGAATATAAAAAGAAGCAAATAGACACACCATTGTTACAAAGAAAAGAAAATAGTTGATTTGTTCTATGCCTTGTACCAAATATAATGCAAAATTTTAATTTCGTTTCAAAACATGTTTGAGACGTTGATAAGTGGCAATATGGCTAATGTAACGCATCTAAATGATTGTGTACATGGTAGAGAATGATTGAAAGCAGTGGGACGACATCATTGTGGAGTAAACCGCCTACTTGAAAACGCTTCCTACTATTCAAACTACCATGACTGATTAGTTCTTCATCTTTCTCTCTCTCTCTCCCCTCTCTTTTATAAATTATGTCTCTGCCTTTTTCCCTTTCTCTATATATATATCTCTGTGTACTTTTCCGTGGACCATTTCTTCTATCTCTATATTTTCTTTTTATTTCTTTCGTAGTTGTTTCGTAGTTCTTGCATATCCTCCAGACCGCTATTAAACATATTCTTTTTTTCTTTAATCAAGTTGCTTACTACATTTCCTAACTATTTTTGAAAAGTGACTAAGCCGAAGCCAATGCTTTTGCGCTAAATGATATGTAATTGTTCATATACGCCACCATTGACTGGGAATCCTTCGCACAATTCATGTCTTGCTCACTCTCTTATACTTTTCATTTGACTTTTTTTATCTGTCAGTTTCTTTCTTAGTTGTTAATAATACATACCTGTAATAATATCATAACCCCCACCCCACCACCGAATGCCCATGGTTAAAGAATAGTTAAAACTCGTTTGTATTATGCCACAGTCTTCAACAAAAGCTGCCGATGGGGTTTAGGAAATAAAATGTAAAGCTTTATGGAAACTGTATTAATATATATTTTGGGGAATTTTGTTTGTCAAAAATGCTGTTTGAGATCATTGAATTACTATAATTGACCGTCTGTTCATCAAACATGTTTGTAAAAAGTAAACAATTCGTGGCATGGTCGATGATGGCAAAACTATGTAACTCGTTGACTGTATCGATGAATTTGATATATCTTTTGAGTCAGGGTAAATCTGAATCGGCTGTTCTTCTTTGATTACTGGCTTACGGACGCGGAGGTCCTTGCCCCCCAAATATTAATAATTAAAAATCCACAACTAAAAGAAAAAAAGAAACGAAAGAAAGGGAAAAGGGTGAAATATTGTTTGCTGAATATGCCTGTTATGTCGAAACATAATCCATCACAACAATTCATATTCACTTTAAAAAAAAACGAAACAAAAGAAAAACACTTTAGGCTCGATCGCTTGCAACTTTTTTGAAATTTTCCAACACGTGCCATATTCTGCAAATGTGCCCCCTCAGGTTTTGTTTATCGTTTTGTTTATTATACCCCCCCCCCCAAACTTTATTCAGTGTTGAAATTTAAGATGTTTAAAGGACTTTTTTTTGCATTAAGGCAATTATTTCCTTAGACTAAATGCTTTCATGTGTCTTCGTCACGAAGCATGAGGCCTTCATCATCCGTTATCCTCAATACACTCCTCCCTCGATCCACTACCCTCATCCATGCTGCCCTGCATCTTCGCATTCCAGCGTATCCCCCGTCAACCCTCGTGCTACCGGTCGCCGCTTGTGTTTATCTAGAGGGGCACTCCGCACCGGGCACGGCGCTCCACCGCCTTCCCCTACTTCACCATCACCAAGAGGTGCAACCTAAACCTTTATGGTTTTATAGGAGAAAGGGGAAAGAGAGTTTCTACCACGAGCTATTAGCTGGATATTGAAGCTAATTGGTACGTTTCACGGTAATGGATCGAGTACTAGCAGGGAAATGTTAAAATTAAATGTTCTAAAAGCTTTTTTTTTTCTTTCGTAGAAGTCCTCTGATGAAACCCCATTTATACTTGAATGCCGCTTGAATGTAAGAACTTTTTTTCTTGTGGCTTTTCGTTACGGCCTTCATCCGCCAATAGCAGAGTGTTGACGGGAGTGTTAACCAACTCAATATTTTTGTTCGTCTTTTTTTTCAAAAAAAAACCTTAAAAGTATAAATATGTAAGGGGAAAAATAATTAGGCCCTACTATGACCGAAATGGTGACCAATAATGAATGATTCTATAGTGAGTCCCGCGGGGGGGCCACTTACATTGACGAGTGGATACCATGCGCGACCAAAAAAACACGTAAAAAGGATGTCTTTTTCAAGATAGGGCACGTTACGTACGTAACGTGATAAGGGTGTCAAAAACACAAAAATATTAAAAAAAGGGTATCTATTTCGCTCAGAAAAATATACGTGTTTAGGGTCAAATATGCGGGGATGATAAAACAAAATCAAAAGGTTTTATAAAGGATGTCCTTTTTGCCCCAACACTACGTGTTCAGAGTCCGATTTGCGCGAGGTGTGATAGGTGTGGCCGTACTAAACCAAAATAATGGTGTGTAAAGGTAAAACCGACGACCGACGGACCCGTGACATAACAATAAAATATCGCTGTACTTGTTTAGGGGTTCATTTCAGGAAATACTTGCCAAGAGTATCGCTTTGTTTCTAATACTTGTTAAGGGGTGCATTTTCAGAATATGGAAAATACATCGCTGTACTTGTTTAGGGGCTCAATTCTGGGAATACTTGCCAATAGTATTTGTTTCCAATACTTGTTAAGGGGTAGGGTTTCGCACGCCAATACTTGTTAAGGGGTGCATTTTCAGATTTTGGAAAATACGTGTTTAGGGTGCTTTTCAAGACCCCGTGGTCGCCCATGGTATCCACTCGTCAATGGAAGTGGCCCCCCCCCCCCCGGGTAGTGAGTATGGGGTGACGATGATTGGCTATTTTGAGGGGCCCATCGTGTTCTCTTCTAGACAACTGAAAGTATCTTTCAAAACCTATTAATTTGATATAATTTTGCTCGTTGGAGACAACGAAAATAAATGTGAGGTTATGATAACGAACTTTTGTAAAACGAATAAAAATTCAACATGAACTCAATAATTCAATAACATAATCTACAATCGAGGTAGGCCCACTTCTCCAAGCCGCAATTGAAGTTGACTAATGTCTATGAAAATAATGAAGCAGTGTGTTCGGATTACCAATGCAAAACAGCTTCCAATATTTTGGATAAACCTACTAGTAAGTTTAGAAAAATTAAATCCTTTTTTTTTTCTTTGTTACTTCTATTGTGTTTAATTGTCACAGTGTAAAGATATGCCAATATAATTATGGTAATAACGATCCAAAGCCAATATAATTATGGTAGATCAAAAGCTCTTCATTTCATTATACTGTATACTCTTTTTGTTTCCAAACATTGGTATACTACGTGTACATCTGCATCTATGGCGATGAATATAATAGGCTTCATCAAATTACAGATTAACATAATCAAACACCTATAATCCGCTATAATGCTTCGGACAACCACCTACCAAAAGTCAACAACAAAATAATGAAAGGCCTTGCTCTCTTTAAAATGCTTATATCTCTCTTTCTATCTCACCTTCTGTGATATATATCTTCGTCACTCACTGTTTTGTCGCCCGTCTCATGTTCTCTCATGTTCTATACTGCATTTATATATTTTTTCATTGCGTTAGTACGTTTTAATCATTAATTATTTTGGGGGAATCTGTGATTACAAGCTATCCTTTCTTAATAAGTTCTTCATATTTCACGTTTACTTGAATTATTTTGCTTATTCATTATTCTCATTATGTTCTTAGACATAGTAGATTGCGAGACAAATGAATACCCTCTAGCGATTATTTCATTCCGCAATAATGAACCTATTTAGTATGTTCTTATCTGTTCAAAATGTACAATATGTATTTTTTGTTGAATGTGAGACAATAAATCTATATCAAATCAAATAATATACCACCAACTACTAACGCTCTCTCCCCTCTTTTCACTGCTCATCTATCTCCATATACCTCCTTTCTCTCTTTCACTCGCTCCTCACTCACACACTCACTGACTCTCTCACACAGTCTCTCTTTCACTATCTCCTGTATCTTTCCTTTTCTCATCTTCACCCTAACCCCCCCCCCCCACACTACCCCACGCACACTCTCTATCACACGCACTTTCTTATCTCTCTTCTTTCTGTTTCTCTCCCATCCTATACCCACAATACCGCTTCTCTTTCTCGCCATTCTTGAATAGCCAATCCCACGGCAAAGCCAAATATTGAACGAAGTCGGTCACCGTTTGAGGTTTTAAACTCTCTCGTCAGATGTAGAAGCGAGTTGAGAAGAAAAGGGCTTAGATGAACAGACAAATTAAATAAAATTGTCAATATTGAGCTTAGGGATTGAGGCAAGCAAGAATCATGGTGCAACTTTCATACAACTTTCTGAAGCCGCTAATCGTATACACAAGTATTTATTTCAATCAATGCACCCCCTCCTCCGCCTCCATCGTTTCTGTGTTGTAGTGTTAATGATCAAGTATAAGCAGTCGACCCATCGCACGGGGATAACCTTTTGATGTCAGCGTTTTAATTTTGTTTGAGAAAACGTTTGGTGGTTTTAATGTGAGGGTTGAATCAAATCCGAAATGTTAACAGAGAGAAAAAGAATGAGTGCGGGATGCCCTTGCTTGACCACTGGTAAAGAGTTTACTTCTTAGAGACATCACATGGTGACCCGAACGCAATAGATGAGATGCCTTAAAGTTGAGTAAGGCCTAAATGAGGGACATAATTTCTTGAAATTTGAAAAAGAAAATTTAATTTTGTGACAATATCCAGCAAATGTTTCATTTTCTAAATTTTTCTCCTTTATTGCTTTCTCGGTCGTGAAACCGTTTTTTTTTTTGGGGGGGGGGGTGGGGGCAACAGCTCCAAGGACCCCCCCCCCATCTGTGCACGATGGAAATAACATATTTTGCGAAAATATGTTCACATTAAGAATGTTGATCATAATTATTGATCAACATAATTTATATCTCGTATAAGAAGATCTACAACTCGCATTGCAGGGGATAGAGTAACGTCGATCTGATGCTACACATTGGCTGCCAGGGGCAAACCTCTGTTTCTGATTTCTGTTTCGAACAATGAAAAATGGATTTTAGGATTTTTCCGACTTTAGCTTATACCAGTTTACAACGTAAAATCATTCACAACTTTATGAAACAAATGAAACACTCTTCTATACACGAGCGGATATGTTCGGTCTTTGATTTATCAAATCTGTCATTACGCTGATAATCAATACGAATAAATAATAATAAGTTTCTGGGAGCAGTATTCTACATTCTTGGCGCACTAAGTAAAATTTCCGATTTCAATCATAAGGATATGATGAATTTATGAAAGACTCACAATCCTATCTTGTTCACCCCCTCCCAAAAGAATGAAAAATTAAAGTGAAATAATCAGGTGATTGCTTATTTAGTTGTTTTGCTTGTTTTTGCTTCAAATCAACTCAATGCTAGGATAGACTTTTGGGCCTCTCATAAATGCCCTCAAGAAGAGTTCGTGAACAAATATAACTTTTAAACTGGTCATGGTCAATGTTTAGATTTTATTATACCTCAACTACAACGGGAAGTTCGCTAAAATTTTATACGGATTTTAATTTAAGCTAATTTTCAATGTACATCACTTTTTTAAATTGAACTTCTTTCCTAATTCACATACTATATATAATGATAAACGAGGAAAAAATGAAGAAGAATAAGAAGATGACCTTTATTATCTTTGAACAGAATGATTTAATACGTCCTATACGGTCAAGAGCGACATCAAACAATAATACGCGGGTTTTCCTAAACATATTTCTGTTTTCGTGTATTTAATAGCCATGAATATATATATTAGAACATTATCCTACTGAATGCGTGTGAAAATTCCTTATAACTGAAAACAGAGAGAAGCGACAATCATATAATTTCTAATATGTTTCATAGCTTATACGTATATTCCCCGCGGCATAACCCGACACGTACTCACCTTTCTCAGATCATTTGATGCTATCACTGCGGCCCCGGGTGCTGGTATACACACTTGAAAGGTGCGCGCGGCGCCACTTTACATAATATTTCATTGGTGTTGGTTGTCGTCTGCTGATAACTCCAAAAGCCATATCTTTCGTCAGTTCCACTGTAGTTCGGGATAATATTACAGTTGCTAAATTAATAAAGATCTACTTCTCCCGGACTAATAACCACTTTTGAAGACTTCCAACTGCCGTTTGGTCAAAATATCCACCGGGACCGATTTAGACACAAGTTTCCGCCGCAACTGAGTCATTAAATCACTTTCGCAAGAGTTGGGCTCCCAGACAACCAGCGGCAGCGCGTGCCGAAGATACGGGGTTGCCGCCCGCCTAGCTTAGGCATTCGAGTTCAGGTATGTGGTCCCTTTGTTTGGATAAGTTTTGTTTTCTGGAGATCATACTTAAAACGGTTTATAAAGCGTGTGACTTTGTTTGTTAGCGGGGGATAATCAAGTTCATAGGAATTTAAGTAACATTTCTCTTAATAACAACTCTCACAATGGCATATCCTAGTTTTGCATGCGTGACGAAGATACACTGCTGGCTGCTTCTACACTGGCCAACATTATAGCATAACATAGAGCGAATTATTTTTATCATTAAAATGAGTGCATTTCTTTCTTTAAAATATGGAGTTTTTTCCACACATGTGTTTTATTATTCAAACCATCTTTGAGAAACACATGCGTTTATATGATATTTTGGGGAGTTCTCGATCATGTCTTTGAAAATCATTGGACAAATCAGTGGCGGATTGCTGGACAAGATATCGAAAAACCGGTCAACCATTAACATTACAGTTGTAAGAGGCCCAAGAGGCTCTCGTATGATTATATATGCTTATATAACTGAATCTATTGACATACTTCTGTACTATTCATCATTTTAATTTACCATATTCTGGAAGGCCTACTATTTGCTGTATTTTGAATGAACTCTTACCATGGAGAAATCCTAAACTCTTTACCAAGGGGCTGGTCCAAATAACCAATTTTTTGGTGAATATGATGGTGTCTTACTTTCTGACAAACGAAAATGTAGTCTACCACACAATTCTGGGTGATATTGACCGTTTTATCGATCGGACAGATATTCACCGACAGAATGGTTACTTTGACCAATCGTTTTTGATAGTGTTCTCTTTCAAAGGGACGAAAATATGATTTCAATTTGATATTGATGTGAATATGTTCGAATTCACATTTAATTTTGTTCTCATTTATAGGTCAATTCTAAATCTTTCATTTGCATCAGGTAATATATTCAGAGCAGTGGCGTGATAATCCAAAAAATTAAGGGGACCAGATACGAGCGATCGGATCGAAGCGAGCGAGCAAAATTTTCGACATTTTCATTACAAAAATAAAGTTTTGTGATAGATTTTGACATATCATATTTCACCATTTTCCCTTTCTCATTTTCCCTTGGTCGTGAAATATCTGGACAGGCAAGTGCCCCAAGCACCCCTTCCCCCCTTTTTGTACGCCACTGATTCAGACATACGAAAGCAAAAAAGGCAAATCTGAGAGATATGTAAAATTGTAGAACTACATTATTATTTACTGACTAATAATATACATGGGATTCAACTACCAAGATTTTTTTGTTGGATAATTATTCTCCCCAGAACATGAAATATTTGATAACTTTATTTACCGTTTAATCCTATTTTTTTCCATATAGCTGTGTGTGTGTAACATTTTAAGAACAAGTCCACCCGAAGTTTATTTGTAGATATAGAGGGGGAATAACACTAAATTGTATCAAATCGTTATGTGAAATAAAAAATACATGCATTTTTAGGCTTATCGTGCACCCTTAAAAGAAATTCAAAAGAAACATCTTATTGGACTCAAATATTTTTAGTTTATATCTTTGAAATTTTCTAATTTGTTATGGATTTCAATTTCTGACAAACAATTTTAAAAAGGATTCTCCACCAGTAATTACACCATGAATATGCCTGTTTTTTATGTTACCCAATAACCATATTGCTTCAAGTACAGCTCGCCCGGATAATAAAAGAAATAAACTATCACCATCCTCCAGCACAATACGACCACTTTGTCAAACACTTTTTATGAAAATGAAGCTACCTGAATTTCAGTTGGATATTTTTACGACGTCCATTTCGCTGGTTGCTATGTTTTGGGGTCCAACGAACAGTTTTGTGTGCATACGAATAAGGGTAAGATGACCATATTTATAAAGATTTAAATTGGGATTCTGTTTTAAAACTCCCGTTTACATAAAAAAAAGGCTACAATATGAGATGATTTTTAATTTCGTGTCTTGGGAAAGGTCATTTAGGCCTACCAAGCAATTAAAAGAAAAACAGTCATAGTATCCTTGTATATTAAACTAATAAATCTACTATGTCTCGTTTCCTAAAATAAGGCGTAATGAGCCTATTTTTTTTAATGTGGCAACATTTCTAAAAAGCTGCGAGCGAGCGAAAAGAGCGAGCACAATTTTTGACCTTATAATACTTAAAAAAATAATTTCTTTGATAGATTTTGACATTATTTATTCAGAAATTTATATCATATTTCACCTTTTTCATTTCCTTTTCTCTTTTTTTTCTGGTCGTAAGATTTTTAGGGTTCATTGGTTCCAAGCCCCCCCCCCCTCGCCCCATCTATACGCCAGTGCCTAAAGTATTAGACATCCTAGTTAAAAATTATATTAGAACTACGATAATAATTGAACCATCAGTCCATGTTTGAGAGAGTCAAATATTCAACCTGAAATAATGAATGAACAAAGATTGGCTTTATTATTTTGTCATGTTATAACTTTAACCGTTATGGTGTAATACTTATAATTCTTTGAGAAAATGTCATTTTTATCTGAAAAAGAGAAAAATACTTATGGAAAATACACATCTAATCTTGCATATGGGATTTGGTGGCTTAATTATCTAATTTGATAAGTCAAACCTATCTCATATTGTATTTTAGCAACTATGGATAGCATGGGCAGGCTCAAATGTAATGAAATGCATTTTTGGGAAATACAATTAAAATATATCTTCACAATCTGCAATTAATAGCTACAATTGAAATTTTGTTCTGGTAACCAAATACCTAAATATGAACTGTCAAAAAAAAGACTAACGAAATATAAAATGAAGAAGGAGAATAGAAGATTAATAATATAGTCAGTGGGCTTATACAATCTACCGTGTTATATTTAAGTTTTAAAAAAATCTACTTTTGACAAATGCTATACATTGACGAATTACGTAAGGGTGTTTTTACAATATTTTCATAAAATAAAACAATTACTTACCTATTCCTGTTTCCGTGTAACAATTTTGTATTTTTTTGGAAAGAGGGTTGCAGATTTTGTGTTTATTTTATTTTGTTTTTGCCTTTATCAATCCCTTCATTATTACCCACTTAGAAAAAAAACAGAAGCCTACATTTCACATAAGCAGCACATTTTGGATGTTATACTGCCCCCTCTCCATAAAAATGTTTACAAATATTCACCCTTCGGGGGTATTTTATGCGCCTGTCTGCATGCTAATGATGGACGTTTGTAATATTGAAAAAAAAATTGTATTAAAAAGGTGAAAATTGAACCTTTAAAAGGGTACCACTGTGAACCTTTAGGGTGCATGATGCAGGGGCGGATCCAGCTTTCGCCAATAGGGGGGGGGGCGATTTTTTTCCACCCATATTTCCCCCGATCGGCCGCTCAAAGTTGATTTTTGTTTGTTTCTTTGATTGAAGGGATATAGTCCTAACAATAACTTCTTAGCTTTATTCTTATAAAACAACAGAACTTTATGAAATAATAACATAAGCCCTATTTAAATAGTGCGAGCGCGAAGCGCGAGCTAATTTTTTTTTTGGAATCTCCATGTATTTTGTCCTGAAAGTTCAACATTCTGGGCAATGTTTGTGATCCTGAACGAAATGCGTATGTAAGTAAATAATTACTGCGAGTGCGAAGCGCGAGCAGAATTTTTAAATAGACGTTCTGGCCTGAGGGACCTGTTAAGGACTAGTTGCAGTTAGCCATGAAGACGATACATATCTCACCGATTAAATAGAACTAATGCGAGCGCGAAGCGCGAGCTGAATTTTTTGACATTCTGACCTAAGAAATGGACATTCTAAGCACTTTTTTGTAATCATGAACGGGATATAACTAAACAATTCAAGCGAGCGCCAAGCGCGTGCGGGAAAAAATGAGATATCAGACCTAAAAACGGGACATTCTATTCATGTTTTGTAAATCATGAAAAGGATGGGCAATTGGGTATCTCCCTACATTAATTTTTGATATGCTGATCTGAAACTGGATAATTGAAGCACGTTAAAATAAAGAAAATTGTGCGTATCTCAACTAAGCATGCGTGTGCGTGTTTTATAGATTAAGACCTAGACTCTGGGCATTCTGAATACATTCTTTTTTATCATGAAAATCAATAAAGCGAGCGCGAAGCGCAATCTGATAATATTTGATATTCCGATCTGAAAAGGGGTCAATTTAAGCGATAGAGGGGCCGGGCCCCCTGGATCCGCCTATGACGATGGAGCTTATTGTTCACCCCTTAATGTGCAATAATCTTTTTAGGGTGAAAAAGTTGCATCCATAATGGAAATTCAAGAGTGAAATTTGAAGGGTGCTTTATATGCCATTTTTCTTATTTTGTGTACTTTTTCTCCAAAAGTTTATATTTTGGTAATTTTTCCCTTTTTGATAAAAAGGTCGATGTTCACGGACCTATTGACGGCCAGCCGTTTCATTCCATCTTTTGTACTTTGATAGTCCCTAGCTAAGATCTCCTCTCAAACGCGCAGGAAACACCATTCTTTACCTAAACGGGTCGCTTCCCACCCCTTCACCCTCTTCAGCCATCATATGTCGAGCTCTCTATAGACATCCTTAATCGTTCTCAATGCCTTGTCTTGTCTGAGCGTAGCAATAATTGAAAGTATTAATAACATCAACGACCCCTCTGCATACAGCGATGAGGCGCACTTAACGCGTTCTTCAACTGCATCTTCGTAAGTAGCGCTTGTCACAAGCGAGTTAATACTATGATTTATTAATCTATCCGCACGGATAATTCGCTTAGTTCTATCGTACTCCTTTTTTCTTCTTTTTTTCATTTGTGTGAGATATGACCCGCCTCCGATAATTGCTTCAAATCTTTCCTTTCGATCAAAGTACATGCATTAAACATGACAGCATCTCAAACAATCCGTTGGATCATTAGTTCCTTTATGACGCCATTTTTAAGTAAAAACGCTCTACGCTACCACGTAAACCGTTTCTTCTTATAGTCCTGACACAATTTTAATATCTTATTTGAATAATTTTTTTAAAGTGTTCTAATATTAAAGGTCAATTCCACCCAAGAAAAAAAAGTTATTTGAATCGATATAAAGCAACCAAACAAGCATAACGCTGCAATTTCATCGAAATCGGGTATAAAATAAGAAAGTTATGACATCGCTTATTTTTCACAAAAGAGTTATCTGCACAACTCGGTGATATTCAAGTGAAAATTGAGAGAGTCGACGATGTCCTTCATGCTAATTCACTATTTCTTTTTGTTTTTTTCATTATTTGAATTATACAATATTTCAATTTCTAAAGATTTGACAAAAAGGACCAACTTGGCTCAACCATAAAATGTTGAAACATTGGTAAATTCAAAATGCTCAGGGAGGAATAAAACTTAGTTTCACTTGACAATGAGGTGTAAATAGACATACAACATATTTCATATTATAAAATACAAAAGAAATAGTGAGTGGGTGATGTCATCAAATCCCTCATTTGCATACCGACCAGGATGTGAATTTGTTTGTGAAATCAAGCGAAACTTTGAAAATGTCAAAACTTTCTTATTTTACATCCGATTTTGATTTTCAGTGTTATGCTAGTGTGATTTTTCTCTATTTATTCAAATAACATTTTATGGGGGGTAGACTTAATATCATATAATGATTCTTTCAAGGTGGCGCTATAAAACAAAATAAGAAATAAAATACTTTTCAATTTGTATATATTTTATTGCATTTTCAACAGAAAAAAGTAAAGTGGTCGAAAATAATTACAATGACATTTGCAAATGAAATTTTTTACAAACGATATAAATTGAGGTATGTACAATATATCATAATAAAGTATATAAGCAAATTATCATAAACTTTATAAAGATCTGAGAAAATGGAGGGATCCATTAAAAAGCAATTGCTTGTAGTGTGTGGACCCGTCTATACGAAAGCTCATCAAGTTTTCCCTGACCTTTAGCAATATATTTCACCATCCTTCTACCCCCCCCCCCTTCTCTTTCTCTGACTCTTTCACTCTTTCCTATATTTTGAAGTACCCACGTATGAGATCAAGTTGATTATACTACAAAGCATAATATTTTGGAAATAAAATGATGACAGTATTATCTAATATCGCGCTAATTTCATTTATCCATTTATAGAGTTATAGTGATAAATAAGTATATTAATTAATTAATTTATTCATTTATTTATTTATTTATTTATTCATTTATTCATTCATTCATTTATTCATTTATTGATTACCTGTGCGGATATTCCGGTTCGGTCATAAAAACTCCCGCTTGTCATAATTTACTTACCGAACTGCCAATTTGAAATTCATATATTCTTAGTGATCTCATTTTTAAAACATCCATAAACTATCTACCTTGTTCGATTTCCTTCAAACCTTCTCCGTTCTGTTTTTCTTATTTATCTCCTAACACACACCATTTTGTGCGGGAGGTTGGATTCCTCTTTAGTCTAGCGTTTCGAAAATACTCGTATCTTTAAAATGGTGCTTTAACATATAAGTTTGGAGAATGCGTTATTCCAAGATATTTTCTATATCAATAAGCATTTGTTGGTGTCCCATAGCTTTGCTTTGGTTTATGTTTAAGTCGATAGGCCTTTTGTAGAAATCCACTGCTCTATAAATACCGAATTCTACATCTGTTTTTAGTTTAAAATTATCATATCATAACATATTTCTATTATAATGCAAAATACGATACTGAAAGACAAAAGTAAAAGTACATGAATCTTTCAATTAAAATTCTGGCACGTTTACTCTTTTTCAATACGAGAATTTTTCTTTCGCATTTTTTTTTTTTTGGGGGGGGGGGTGGGTGCATGGGACTCCGATTATTTTAATACCATGACAACACTTATAAACGTCACAGGTTTTAACGATGAGAATTTGCAACAGTATACCGAGGCAATTTCTCTGAATAGGTGTGCAATTCAATGGCCACATAAAGGTGCAATAAATTGTACCTAAAAACACACATTATGGTAGCAATCCTTCAAATTTCATCCGGCAAAAATTACGACCGCTTGACTGCCGTGCTGTTACGGTATATGTGTTTATTTCATGAGCGTCCGTGCCGGCGTGTTTAATCATCAAGTACTGGTGATATGCCAGCCCTCCAGCTCCCCGTGGACTAAGCGTGTGTTTTCCATCATTCTCGAGAGCTATACAAACACTGCACACAATAGCTGCAGGAAGGAGCTTGATGAAATTTGCCCAAGAAGTAACAATTTTTTTTATGATAACGACTGTGGTTTGCTCCATGTCAGATATTAAAAATAAAAGATAAATGAATTAAAAGTGATAAGCTGGCGTCTGTGTTTTAGCGTCAATGTTGACGAAATGGTCAAGCTGTTTATTGTATAAGATATACTCTGATAATTATACCCGCAGTTTCCTGATCGTTTTACCCCTTTGTCTTTTTCTTTTATACTTCTTCATTTTTCCTTCTTTACTTAAATTGTAAACTCACATTTACTTTTCTTATGAATTCTTCTATTCTTTAAATCTATGGATAACAGTAGAGAGTAGACCGTAGTGAATTATTAATCGTTGAAAGTTGGAAAGACCCTTTTATTGGACATGCTGGACCTTATTATCGTTTTGCCTCGCCAAATCGAATTATTTATTTACTGTAAATAATTATGTTCATTACTACGTATGGTCATAATTGTCTTGACTTATTTGTAATTTTGTGTAGATCATGTTGTTATATTAAATTGTCATTGTTATTGCTGATCGTATAGTAATATTTCTGCAGATGTTTTAATTGTGATTTTTTAGTTATTGTATTATGAAGGACTGCAATGTAAAACAGCCTTTGCGCTGATTGTTTTTGTCCTGTTTACATATATTTCAATGAAAATAAATAAGGAAAACAATATATATTTTTAATTAATTAAAAAAATCACCCACGAAGTAAATATTGGTGCATACATGAAATAACCAAGATTTTTTTTTTGAAAGTTAAAGTGATATCTTGAAAGGAAACCGTTCGATGGTGATTTTACACACACACACACACACACAAACGTTCCACTCACCAGTCATAATACATGTTGCTTAAGCACTAACTCCCACTTCCCTGATACTTTACCTTACTATAAAACAATTATTGTCATTTTCCACGCCCGTTCTCTGAAAACATTTTCATTATTTATTCTAAATTTATCTAGTTAAAATTTGTTACGAAGAAACTTCAGAATCAAAATAGGTATTTGATTCAATCCTGTAGTTTAAGAAATCACTTGTGTTGAATCATTGCTTATAAATTTTGGGAAGGCGCATATGCCAAATGGTGAGCTCACTGGAAATCAGTATAAGCACATTAGAATACGTCATTGCCATCATCATCGTCGTCGTCGTCGATCATCATCATCGTCATCACCATCATCATCATCATCGTCACCATTCATTATCATCATCACCATCATCACCATCATCACCATCACAATTACCATCGCCATCATCACCATCAACACCATCATCATCAACATCATCATCATCGTTACAAATTTTATTACTTATTGCAGGGATTCAACTTTCACGCGCGACAATATCGTGATACTTTGTGTGCCTCTATGATGGCACGTCCTCCGACCCCCGTTGTCTGGGATCTCCGCCCATGGATATAGGCCTACTAATCCATCTGCCTTTTAATGAAAATTAATTCTAAAAAAAGGAAGAAACAACAAATATATTTATTTTTCTCTCTTTTTATCTCGATGCAGATTTCAACTGCAAGAGGATTCCGATATCTTCATTGATCAACCCACCCGAAAATGGAATACCTTCATCTTTTTTATCACCAAATGAGATTATGATCATGAGGAGGTATAGGGGAACGCCCAGGACATTATGACTGCATCATTTAGTGAAAGACTGTCGTCATCTGTTGCCTAGCAACGCAACATCACTTGTCGATCACGTGATTGGGTCGTGTATCTTCTTGAGCATTCACTTGAGGTTCTTAACCGAAACAGTGTTCTCACTTTCGACAAAGGAAAAAAAAGGAAAACACAACATTCGAGGGGAATCACTGAATTCCCGGCAACATATCGAGTGTTGTCACTTTGATCAAGCGTCCGACCAGACACGAATGACAGGTGATGCTGTGGACTGTCTGCCAAGCGGTTCCTGCTCCAAATATGGAATTTAAAAAAAATGAATGATTAATGAGAAAGTTTTAGTGTTTTACATCGAAAGGAACTTCCAATCTTCAGAGCATGAAATAAGCTTGGGGATGTGATCATACTCTATTGTCGGATGTTTTTGTGATATCTGTTTTGCATTTACTTGATCGTGCCATTCTAAAGAACTGCATCTGAATCTGAGTTTTGTTCAAGATTTAATCGCAAATATGGCAATGATGAATTATCAGATGGCCTCGGCCTATCCACACTCAATGCAGAACTACATGGATTACCCCATGCACAACCCACACATTCACACCCCACTCATGCATCCAATCCAAAACCACCACTTTCACCATCCTCCTCAAATCAACAATCAATCCAGTATGCATTTTAGTCAGGATGAATACTATGTTGAGGATAGCGACGACGAATCGAACTTCACTTCGGAAGACTACGAAGATGACCGAATGAGTGATGAGCTCTCCGAGAGGGAGCCGAGCGCCGTCGATCAGTTGTTGGATTTCGCAGAGACGGCAAGTTCAGACATTCAGAAGTTTTTCGGCAAGAAGCGGGTTTTGGACGAACCGGAATTGATTGCGGATTGCAACAAGAAGGTTCGGTTATCAGGACGTGAATTGTACTACGCTGATTTGCTCAGAGTTGCTCAACAAGGCGATTCAGCCGACCCTTGTAAAGACACATCCGAACCGAACCGAATCGTGCGGTACGGAGATGACGAAAGCAGTCCGGATTTAACGGCAACCCTTTCTCCCAAATCAATCGATAGTAATGGTTTGGGTCCCTTGGAAGAACTGTTCAACTACGCAGAAAGGAATATGTGTTACAGTAGTACTATGCTTCCAATGTATGGCTATTCTGCTCAAAACAGTTCATGGATGCCGCCGACAGACAACGCAAACGATTCAACTTTAGGCGGGAAACTTTCCGTTACTCCGTGGCGAAAGCGCGCCATGCCGAAAAGTTTCTTCACCGAGCCCGCGCCATCGTCAGCTTCGCGTGTCGAGGTCGATCAGCGATTCGTAGGGTTGGGCTTACCACTGGACTCGGTGTGTGCTGGATCGGTTGCTAGTAGCAACCACCACGAGGCTCCTGATTTTAGTGATTTAATCGCGACCATGGAGTCCGACGATGATCACGGCTTGCCGAGGGTTACGCCAGTCCATGGCTAACAGTTTTGTGCAGATAATGGTGACAAACTGAAAGAGCTTCGAGACAATCAATGCAATCTCTTTATGTCATTTTCAATATATTTGAGGAAATATATTTTATATCATACCTGACATTTCTAGCTTTATCAGTTTCAAAAAATCTTGTAATCCCGGTGAATCCCGGTGAAAGCACCAACACGAAAATAATTAGACATAATAATTTAGACATGAAACATTTTGGAATGGTGGTCACTTCAGGTACCTCTTGTCTATGGAATACATGTATTAATGTTTTTAGGGGTAGGATATCCTTTTTTAACAATTCAAGTCAACAAAAAAATGGAACTAAACAGCAAAAGACATGATATCTGTCAGCCAGAAAACAAAATAGGCATAAGTCCACTTTCTCATGGAAATGGAAGCACTTGCCCAAAATCAACGACAGTCGATTAACGTGATGTGATTTAAACTTAAAATTTTACTTTTATATACAGATATCCATAATCAGAATTCTATCAGGGTTCTTATCTTTATGTAAAAAAAGAAATATAATTTCGAAGATTTTTGAAATAGTTCTATGGAAATATAAAATGAAACTGTAGGGTGCAGTGGCACTGACTTCAACTGTCGTAGATGGGGTCCTTTCATTTTTCTTCTGCGAACACATTCAAGTTTTCGTCGACGACGAAGAAGCGTCGACATGTATTACCAAGATATCAGTATAATGATATTCCAACAAGATAAAATTGTGTTTCATGTTTCATGGTTAGGTCCAATGAGTTTTGGTGTTAATGTTGAAACCTATTTAGTCTTTGTTTGAATAAAAATACGTAAAGTATCATTTTATATCCAGGGTGCTTAACTATTTAATTTCAAATCTTGCCATTTATTTGTATATTGTTGACATGGTTGATATTAATACGTTTCTGATTTGGTATTATATTCAAATATTGTTCGTATGCTCATTGTCATCTTAGCTCATTGTCGTTGAGAACAGTGATGTGGCTCATTAGTATTTTGCAATATATTAGAACATATAGATGAAATAAAGAAGATATTTCTTTCAAATGCGTTAGTATGATGTGTTACAGTAGTACCGGGTTAAATTAAGAGATATGATTTCATCATCCTAATTACGTTCGTATAATATTCATTTTCATTCATATCTATAACGGTATTTGGTACAAAGTTTAGCAATTTTAAATCTGCCACATATTTTCCTGTTGATATGATTAATAAGCTATATACTTATCCATCAACATTTTAATGAGATTTAGTTGAATGAAGAAATTATTTTAAAAATTGATGAGATATTCATATTGATATTATATTTCTAAAAGAGCTGCTGAACTATCGTAATCTTAATATTTCCTTTCATTTAAACTTTGATTACGCGATGCAACTTATGGTGAACAATCGAACCTAAATTAAACAACTCGTTTATGCAAAGAGTTGAGTGAATAATGTACATTGTGGGAAGCCTTCCAACTGTATGGGTTAAGGTTATAGCCAGGGCTGTGAATGATGGTATGGAAACGATTTCTTTGTGACGTATTCAGCCAACCATACGTCGAAGGGTGACACACTGATGACCGGGCGAGTCCCAGCGATGGGTAAAAGACACCTTTTTTGTTTTTATGGCCTCTCTTTAACAAAAGACATATTATCTTTGATAAAAATATCAACATTGTGTCTCACCATGCAGCACCACAGGTCTCACTGACTGAACTCCTTTCATTTTATAAGTGCGAGACTCTGGGTTTTGAAAGATGTTGAACACGGGGAAGGATGGGGGGAGGGTTGTATTTACAATTTGAGGTGAATTGTAAAGCATTCAATATAGTCTTCTAAATTGTGCGTGTAAATGTTTAAAAATCGTTATACGAATGAAACAAAAGTAAATTGGTTATTATAGGCCTATTGGTAATATCATCATACAAAACTGAAATGTTTTGAACAGGGAATTCATGTCGCCAGAGCGAAAAGGTTTATCTCAAGAAAGAAAAGGAGACATTGGCTTATATACTGTGAAGTACGGAGGGAGGGTAAAGAGTAGGCGGCAGACATAAAGGGAGAAAGAAAATGAAAGAGAGGCTGAGTCAGACACAGAAAGACAGAGACAGGTGATGATGAGAGAGGCATGGATATATAGACAGAAAGAAAATAGGCTGAGTAAGAGAAAGAGAGAGGTGAAGAAATAAAGGCTGATTCAGAGAGAGAGAGGTAAGGTTGAGAGACGGGGTGCACATACAGAAAGAGAGAGCGGGAAGAGAGAAAGAGAAAGAAAGGCAGACAGAGAAGATAGTGATATTTAAAAGTAAGATGAAGAAGATAAGCATTAAGGTAATTACAAGGTAATGTTTTGTATGATGAAAGTATAGGTCTTTACCGGATGTTTAGAATTAAAAGCATATTATAATTTGCATGTATATCAACAATAAATCACCCAAACACGCGTATTCCCTCGAATAAAATTATGTTGATATCACTTGGAGTTAAAAAAAAAATTAATATTAATTCATTACGAACACTCGTCATATATAGATTCAACTAACTTTGTACATGTTATACAGTTGTGCATGCAAGGACTTTCAACATAGCAATTATCAGAAGTTTAGAAGTGGGATATATATACCAGTTGAAATAGCTTCAATTAAAGCACTTTAAAAAGGAAGAGAAATGGCACACGATAGACTAGATAAATGCCAGCCCCGCCCTCGTGACCCTCCTCAAAGATGTAAAAAGTATAGTCGGTGCTTGCGATATTATGAATGTTGACATAAAACCACTGCACATCATAACTCTTCATGAATCCATATGTCATGATAATAAATAATACAGCTACAATCTGAAGACGAATCAATGTAAACAGAACCCAACCCTAACTTCGCTCGAGAATCTAAACCAACATATAACAAACCGAAATGTGTAATCGAGTGTGCAGTGGATGCAGTTCATTGTTATCTAATTCAGCGTTAGATGATATGAAAATAAATCTCAATGAAACGTCGTCACCCTCATGAACAGGCTTTGCTTGACACCTTTTTTTCCTTCTGGTTCCACTTGAAATATGTTCCCGCACGTAACCCATCAAGGATTTCGTACCCGCGCGGCGAATGTCCTGATCAGCTACGTCCATATGAAATTGATTGATACGAGGAAAAAAAAAACCGTGAAGGAAAGAATATTGGACATATATCGATATTGATTTCATCATAGTCTTGCGCTCAAGGAAAATTACATTATCACTCTTTTATGACTGCTATGTTAGGCCTACTTTTGCGGCTGCCAGGAACATACTACTTTTGTCAGATGGTTTTGTAAAACGCAAGAGCTTTCTTGTATCATTGATACTAACTCTTAAACGATTGAAAAGTTAACCCACGCTCTTCTTCGAATCTTCTATACCGTCACCACAAGGGAGGAATATCTTTCTCGTGTTAACACGTTATATTTCCTTCAATCAATATCAATATCATGATTTGAATCATTGTCATCTAAGACAAAATGGTGATGAACGGATTTAAATCAAATCATCTTGGAGCCATCGTAGGGAGACGATCTTTGGTAATTATTATCATCCTGTCATTGTCAGTGCATGATGCGATAGCCCAAGAAGGTAAGAAAATTGTCGATCATATTTATTTTTGTAACATAGGCCTATATATTTATCTTCTCATGATCCCTCCGTTATTCAGTTTCATTAGAAAAGAGCAAGACATGATAATTATTCACTTTTGATTAAACAGGTTTGACACCTAACTATTTTATTTATAGAAGAGTAGAAGGACAATTTAATAAAAACATATATCTTTATCGGTTGTTGCCAGTGCTTCATTGTCCCATGCGTTGCTATTAAAAATCTGTTATCATCAACATTCATTTGTACAGTCACAATGCATTATCAGATTAATTTCTTTCCACATAAGTATTCTATACAGTAAAAACACAGCAAAAACAAAATTGAAGAAAATTTATAATTTTCATACAGCCTGTTTTACTATAATCATGAAGTTCAACAAATGGTTTCAAAGTTGAACAATATCCAACATTTAAGGATAAACACTCGGTACTAACATTGCTGTTTAAATGTGCAATGTATATATATATTTTTTATATCAAACAATGTGCGATCACTATCGTATAAAAAGCGTTTTTACGGAACTCGGCAGACTATATACATTAACAAGAACATGATTTATTTCAGAAGGCAAGACATCGATAGGACCATTTTAGGCAGCTAAGAAGAAAGGAAATTGAATAAATATTTCTTTGTCCTTCACTCGAAGCCGTCATATAATCATGTGCTTTGTGCACTGGCGTACCTAGGATTTTCCAGGATTTTCGTCAGGGGGGGGGGCAAAAAGGTCTTTCAAGCTCGTCAGGGGGGCAGGGATACATGCATGGGTGGTGGCTTTGCATAGGTGGTGGCTCGTCAGGGGGGGGGGGCAGACTGCCCCTCTGCCCCCCCCCCCGTAGGTACGCTAGAGGCTTTGTGGTTATTGGGCATATTCAATAATGAACAATTTTGATTGCCCAGTGAAATGGATTTGAAAGTAAAATGACAGGCCTTCAAAACAAAGTCAGAGTGGCATTGGCTGCTTTCAAATGGACCATAATATTCACCGATCCATAACAATTTCCAACAAGGACATAGTCCAAGAGTGAAATTGATTTTTCAAGATAAAGCAATGAGCCCTAACAACCAAATTCCAAACTATTCCATTCAGTAGGTCTACCCTAATACAATTTTCATGGTGAATTTATTGAAGTTGCAAACTTTATTACCCAAATTATACATATGACAATATTGTCATTGTTTAAACAATCACGTGATATCTCTGGCAAATGATGACCACAAAATAACAATGACCAGCATTAATCAAGTTTGCCACACTTATATGTTAATATTAGATAGTAATGTGAAAAACATTATATATGCACATTGCGTGGTTTTGCACACAAAAAAAGAAAAGAAAGAAGAAGAACATAGTTTAGAAAATGTTATTAGCTTGATCATCTAATAACAATGATTTTGTGTCACAATACAGACATATGTAAAGCATCCAGTTATTATAAATCAAACAAAACATTTAATAATCAAATAAGAATTCTTATAGATTTTAGGCTTGATCAATCCATGTTCGGATAATTGTAACCATTCGCGATTATCACCACCCCTCCCTAAAATAGTTTCCAAAAAAAAAATAAAAAAATAAAATGAATTGGAAAATGTAAAAAATATGATATATATTTTTGATACCATGTAAAAAATCTATCGCAAACTTCGCTTTTTATTTAAAAAATGCCAACATTTTCGCTCGCTCGCGATTTTATTTACGCCTTCCCCGCGCACTATGTTGTGACCATCTCCATTTATTTTTTGGTCATTACGCCGCTGATATTGATCTTGCTCGACAATCACACACACACAATCTCACAAGAAACATTAAGATTTGCTTTAAATTCTTGTTTCATCATTTATTTCTTTAATATAACGAATAATCTGATAGGGATGATAAAAAGGGGGTCCCAAATGAGAAGAAAATAGGTGTAGAGTTTGTTAACTAAAGACCCGAGAGAGAGAGGGGTTTGAAACTGTCAAATCAATTTTGAATAATAAAAAAGAACGTTTTATTTTCATTTAACATCCCTTTTGACGCTGGAGTTTCACTCCAACTTAGACACCCCGCTAAGTTGTCTCCCTCGTTCCTGTATGGGTCAGTGAAATTGACGATTACAAATAACTTTTAGTTGTGTACAGATATAAAAATGTAAAGATAAACACGCCAATTGTTTATGATCACCAACTGACAAACTAGCATCCGTTAGATCAGATGTAATTCAGACAGTACGTTGCAAATTGGAACTGTGTTCTAAAATATGAATGTAAATTTGCCATTTCTCGACATTTGAAGTGACCTTTACAATTTGAATAGAAAGGAGAGAAACAAAATTCAAGCAAGTAAGATGCTGTAATTTCATCAAATCGTATGTTAATAGGAAAGTTATAATATGTTTAAAGGGGAAGTTCACCCTATAGAAAAGTTTGAAAATCCATAAAAGATTTTGATAAAAAAGTTATTAGAATTTAAAGTTTTGGACTTGTGACGTCATGAATGAGCAGGTACCCAGTATGTTATGTTTGTGATGACTTATTATTATTATTATTATTATTTTATTCGGCACTTCATCAAAAACAAAACAGCATGTACAATGCAAAATTAAAAAAATACAAATAATTGTTAGACCCTTTCTCACCCAACCAGGTAGCCTGGGTAGGGAATAGGTCAACTTAATGGCCATGGCCCACACGCCTTCCCTCCCACACCTGATTGGGTGAAAAAAGATCATTACATAATAGAGTTACAAAATAGAATAACATAATAGTACAAGACAGGTAGGTTGCACAAAAAAAAAGGGAACCAACTTATGTTTGACTTAACCAAAGAAAACAGGAGGAACAAATATTTGGTTAAATATAATTGAGCCAACAGTGGAAATAAATAACTTTACAACGAATGAGATAAAAGATATAAAGAAATAATAAATTGGACACAGTTTAGAAAATTAAAAAGAAACTTGATAATGTGTTGTGGATCTTTAGACATATTCTAATTTATATTTTAATCTAACTGGAACTTAAGGATATCCCTCTTGAGGACACACAGAACATGATTAATGTTTCCTGAGACTATTTCAACTCTGCTTTCAGAGGGCAGGGCTTCCCATACTATGGGATATCTGTGAATTGCAGTCTGATGGAGTCTCTCTGTTCTTGCCTTTAGGTGTACAAATCTAACATCTACGTCAGAACGCCTTACACGTATTACAATATTATCCCTTGCGACTTCGCAAACGATCAAACCATACAACAATTTAACAAAAAAGGACACCATTAAGAAAATCCTCCGAGATTTTAGCGTATGCCATTTTAATAATCGCAAACGTTGGTCATATGGCATCTCTTGACGTCGCTGTCTGAGAATCATTCGTGTTGCCCTTCTCTGAATGTGCTCAAGCATATCAATATGATTCTGAGTATAGACCATCCAAGCTGGCACTCCGTAATCAAGGATGGGCAACACAAGTGACTTGTATAATGTCAGAAGCGCTCGTGAAGAGAGGCCAGCCGACATACGGGTTAGGAGCCCGAGCATACGGTTACACCTTGAAACAACATGATTAACATGGTCATCCCAATTCAACTGGGAATTGAGAAATACCCCTAAGTACTTGATACAACTGACCTGTTCAATTACCTCATCATCTATCATGTAACTAGTGTTACCAACATTCTTTTTACGAGGAGCAATTCTCATAGCTTTGGTTTTACTGGCATTCAACTGCATCTTGTTAAGACTACACCATGATACAACCCTATCTAGATCCTCCTGAAGGAATCTGGTCTCAACTGGGTCTCTAATCAATCTATATATCAATGTGTCATCTGCAAAAAGCAGGCAATGTGATTGGACAACTCTTACTAGATCATTGATAAACATATTAAACAATCTCGGACCCAGGACACTTCCTTGGGGTATACCAGAAGAAACAATTGCAGGATCTGAGCAAGAACCACGGTATTGCACAACCTGGTAACGATTAGATACAAACGACTTTATCCAATTCCACAGACTACCTTGTATATTGTAATTCTCAGAGAGCTTATTAAGAAGAATGTCGTGGGGCATGCGGTCGAAGGCCTTACTAAAATCAAGGAACACAGTATCAATAATTGGGGTAGGAGATTTGTCAAGGCTTATGTTTGTTTTCTTTTTAGTAAGGGGATTTGTCAAGGAGATTTGTCAAGGCACAGTATCAATAATTGGGGTAGGAGATTTGTCATGACTTATGTTTGTTTTCTTTTTAGTAAGGGGTGTGAAATTATTTATCTATTGATATAAAATGATAATAATATAATAATAATAATAATATTGAAGGTACAGTAAAACTTGTTTTCCTCTTTATGAGAAAATTACATTTCATTGATTTTTTACCATACGATATGTAGGAAAGCTGCTCGCGTCTGACGTCACAAATCAACTAATTAAAATTCTAATGATTTTTGTTTTATTCTTTGATGAATTTTTCTCAAAGCTTCGGCAATATTTCTTTATAATTTTTCTGCTATTTTTATAATAAACTTTTTGTCAGGGTGAACTTCGCCTTTAATTTTCGCTTAATCTATGAAAAGGTTTCATACTTAACATATAATAATTATAATGATGATAATAACAACAACAGTAATAATAATAATTATGATGATGATGATGATAATAGCTTCTTTATTCGTTTTTTTAAAAGCACAATCAAACATAAATGTATACACAAGATACAAATAAAATGACATGACTTCAAATAAATATAAAGTAAGTAGTCCAGCAAAATCACAGAAAAAAATTATAGCAGACATCTTATACAAATTACTGCCCACTCACCCCAGCCACCCCCCCCCCCCCCCATGACAGATGTGAGAATTCTAAGACATTATGGCAATGTATAGGACGAAAACAAAATGCTGTAGGGAAATTACGAAATCGATGATATCACGCCACTAGCGTACCTACGGGGGGCAGACGAGTCACAACCCATGCAAGGGACATATCCCTGCCCCCCTGACGAGTCTCGAAGACCTTTTTTTTTTTTTTTTTTGCTTGTCAATTTTTTTTCTGGTACGAAATCCTTTATTTGTGGTTGAAGACCTTTTTTTTGGGCGGATGAATTTGCCCCCCTGTGAAAAATCCTAGGTACGCCACTGTATCACATACTCACTATACCATGATCATATAAAATATGAAAAATTATATGTCACCTTATGTCTCCAATAGTACGAACATGGTTTGACCCCAGTATAACTCACTATGATTCACCCAAGAATTGCTTTATTATAAAATTCATAAAAATGGCAATTGATATTTCAAAATACAAGAGAAACAGTGCGGAGATGAGGTCATCGGCTTTCTCATCGGCTGTCTCAAGTCTTGAAAAAAAAATGGAAAAATGAAAAACTTGTGGAAAATTTGAAATGTTGACTTCTGATCTTGATTTAAAAAATAAGTGTAATGCTTGTTTGATTTTTTTAGATCAAGTAATTGTTGAGAAGATTTGAAGTTAGTGCTAAATAAACGAGTATATCGTCTGAATTTTTTTTTCCTTTACCTAACAATCATTGTCAGCTACTTGAAGGGGCCGCGGAGCGGAGGGGGGGGGGGGGGCTTCAGCCCCCCACTTTTTTCCAAAACCGTGTACAAAAACGTAAAAATGACCATATGATTGTGATTTATTTGCATGGTCAGCCCCCCCCCCCCCAATTTGAAAATCGTTCCGCGGCTACGAAAGGGATAAACTGCAACTATTTAATAAATCTTGTATTTAATAAATCAATTATATTAAATCTTTCCCCGTTTATGTTTAAACAGCGTGTACTTCCAATCCCTGCAGTGGATTGGGGTTCTGCTACGAAAGACCGGGAAGGACTCCTAACTTCGCTTGTCAATGTTTTAATACTAATAGAATGGGATTCGACTGCATGGAAGTAGGTGAGTCAATGGATTGTAGTAGTTGTCGTGAGCATATGATGATTATGATGATGGTATATGACAACGGCGATGACGGTGGTGATGTTGTTGTTGTTGATGATGATGATGATCAAGGATGTCGATAATGTTAACGTTGATATTGATGATGAATATTTTTGTCAGCCACATTTTCCCCGATCGGCCGCTCGAAGTTTTAATTTTTGTTTGTTTCTTTGAAGGGGTAGTCCTAATAGCAGGGGCGGATCCAGCCTTCGCCAATAGGGGGGGGGGGAGCGGATTTTTTTTTCAGCCATATTTTCCCCGATCGGCAGCTCGAAGTTAATTTTTGTTTATTTCTTTGAAGGGGTACGTAGTCCTAATAGTAACTTCTAAGCTTTATATACATATATATATATATATATATATATATATATATATATATATATATATATATATATATATATATATATATATATATATATATATATATATATATATAATAATATATACATATATTCATATTTATATAATATAAGCCTTTTTAAAAAGTGCGAGCGCGAAGTGCGAGCTTTTTGTTTATTTTATGTATTTTGTCTTAATATTCAAACATTTTGGGCAATGTTTATGATCCTAAACAAGATGTGTATCCAACTAAATAATTGCTACGAGCGCGAAGCTCGAGCATAAATTTTTAATATACGTTTTGATCTGAAGGCGCGATAGCTCAGTCGGTAGAGCGGGGGATTCGTATTCCGGTGACCCGGGTTCGATTCCCACTTGGTGCGCTAGTGCCCTTAGGTAAGGCATTAATCCTCATTACCAGGTCCTTCGGAGAGGACCTTAAGCCGTCGGTCCTCTGGTTGCTTGCTTACAAGCATTCATGCTTTCTTAGCAATCAGGTAAAAAATCCCCACCAATCAATCAATCACCAAAAAAAAAGGATCTGTTAACGGCAGTTTGTTAGCCATGAAATTCGAGATCCAAACCTTAAAATTGGACATCAGCTATTCATGATTTGTAAATCATGAAAAGGATGAATAATTGGAAATCATCTTACATTAATAATGCGAGCGCAAAGTGCGAGCAGAATTTTTTTATTTATTTTAATATACGTTTTGATCTGATCAAAAAAGAATCTGTTAACAGCTGCTTGTAAGCCGTGAAGACGTTTATTTTAACTATCAAATAATGCGGGCGCGAAGCGCGAGCTGAAAATGTTGACATTTCTACCTGAAGAATGGAAATGATAAGCACTTTTTGTAATCGTGGAAAGGATGAGTATATAACCAAACAATTGATGTGAGCGCGAAGCGCGAGCGAAAAAATTCTGGACACTCTATTCATATTTTATTAATCATAAAATGGATGAGTAATTGGAAATTTTCCCATATTAATAATGCAAGCGCAAAGCGCGAACAGACAATTTTTGATAGTGTGATCTGAAACTGGATAATGATTTGAATAGAGAACAACCTGTGTATCTGAATAAACGCGTATTTCAGATTTCTACCTAGAATTTGGGTATCAGTCTAAATACCTTTCTTAAGTTGAAAATCAATAAAGCGAGCGCAAAGCGCGAGCTAAAAATATATGATATTCCGATCTGAAAAAGGCTCTGTATTTCAAGCACTTTGTTGGAAAATTGTGAGGTGGATATGGATCACAGTTAAAAAAGAGCTGATATGTTTCATTATTGTTACTTTGAGTTTTGACATAGGACCGGGACATTTTATCAGGAAATTGTGTCATCATATAAAAATGATGACTATATCTTCCTATTTCTCTTCCTAAGCATGAGAGCGCGAAGTCTGTTAATTTTATGGCCTGAAAACTGGACATTTAAAGCACTTTTGTAATTATGAATAAGATGCATGAGTTAATATTTTTCAACAATCAATGCGAGCGGAAATCGCGAGCCGAAAGTTTTGATAAACTGTCATCAAATGGGGATTTTAAATAGTTTGTTTTAGAATTATACATAACTCACCAATCAAAATGCGAGCGTGAAGCGCTAGCTGATACGTTTTGACAATCTGACCTGCATAGGGACATTTTAATAACTTTATGGAATACAGGAGAATAATAGGTACCTTACAAATAAAGTTTTGCGAGCGCGCAGCGCAAGCAGAAAATGTTAATATTCAGATCATAAAACATAAATTTTTACAGAGCACTTTTTAAAAATAAATCTGTAAATCAAACAAAATAATGAAAGTTCAATTTCCGAGCTGAAATATGTTTTGTATATTTACTTCAAAATTTTATATTTTAAGCTCCGAGCGAAAATTATATATCCCGACATGGAAGATTTTAAAATTATTTTCCAAGTCTTCCCCTCATCTTATTATATTAGCTCGTCTTCCTCCTCTTATGTTTCCCCTTCTCTTTTCCCTTTTTTTCTTTTCTTTTTCCCCCCTTTTTTCTTTTTTTTTGCTCCGCCAATAAGGGGGCCCGAGCCACTCGGGCCCCCTGGATCCGCCTATGGATGTGATGCTATGACGATGCCTCGATTGTGATGATGATTCTGATGAAAGTTGTTGATGCATGGTGATGGAAATGAAGGTGATGATAATGTCGACGATGATAATGATTTTGATTTTGATGATGGCGTCACATGACGATGACAGATACTAATAAGTAATACATTTGATGGTTTATGGTGACAATGATGACGCTTGGCGACCTTGAAGATGGAGTTGACGACGAGTGCAAAACAAATGATGCTGACGATAAGAGGGTCGTATTATAACCTCGTTCGTAGGATGAGTGGTTTGTGGCAGGTTTTCCGATAAACATTTCTTGTTATTTGGTTTCCCGTCGTTTACTGGTAAGAAAGAACTAAATCGGTTGTTAAAATTTGATTTATGTAGTACTAGTAGTGGCCTATATTATTATGGAATTAATGATATCAGCGTGATAAAAAGGAGTATGAAAGTATTTATGCGATTGGTGTTCATTGCAAGAAGAAGGAGATGTTATGTAATGCAAAGAGAGACTGATTTTATGCATTTAACTTGGTAAGTTTTTCAGTGTTGAGCTAGTTACAAATGCGGCAGCCCGCCCCCGGGGGCAGCCCGAACATCGCTCCCAGCGACGTCTGTTAACGTCCCAGCGGCTCTCAGCTGGCCGTCTGGATTACGTGTGCATGGACTCGTACTCGTTAACGTATTTTTGAACGAGAACGAGAATATTCTCTTGTTAAATGTATTTCTATTTTTGTATCTTTATTTGTATATAGTGTATTCTTTGATTTGTATGTTGTATGTTTTTTAATGAGAATTTGGACTAAATAAATGAAATGAAAAATGAAATGAAATGGCGGCCGACTCCACTGTGTGGTAATCGGTGAGTCAATGGCCCGGTAGTAGTGCTGGTGGTGATGGTCAATAGTAAATGCTGATCGATGACGATGATGATGATGGTGATGGTGGTGATGATGATGATGATGATAATGATAATATGGTACTGATGATGTGGTACTGATGATGATGGTGATGATGATCATGATGCTGCTGCTAATGATGGTGAGGATGTTAATGAAGATGATGGTGATGATTGTGATGATGGTGATGATAAGCGTGATGATAGTGATGATAATGGTGATGATGGTGATGACAATGATAGTGTTGATGTTATATGATGATTGCAGCAAAGATGGTATTGGTCATATTGATAGAGAATAGGTGATGATGGTGTTGGTGTTGACGATGGTGGTGATGATTATTATGATCATGATATTCATGGTGATATAAGCCAAGATGCCATTGGTCATGATAGTGAATTGCATGGTTACAATGATCATGATCATCATGATACTGATGATGATGATTATGATAATGCTGGTGATGATTGATGGTGGTTGTGATGTGACAATGATGATATTGAACGTAATGCTAATAATTAAGTAAGGAATTACGGGAAAAGGAAATATGAAGGAAAAGGAGAAGAAAAAGAAGACGAGTTAGAGAAGGAAAAAAAAGTAGATGTGCTTTCTATAGTGATTTTAGCAATGGAGGGTTATGACTGTATAAAGGGTAAGCCGATTTCATAAGTTTTGACTTTGAGTAATCTTGATAATATTTACAGAAATTCATGTAACAATGAATCAATATTTGGTCTTGTCTTTATTTAGGTTCTTTCAATGCCGCAAACAGATGTTTTGGGTACCCTTCATCCACCTGTCAGCTCACATTCTTTTCCTCCCCTGCCTTCCCCAACAACTACCCCAATGGCTTCTCCCAAATGTACCAGCTCTACATCCAAACCGCGACGTCGATCAGGTTGTCATTCCAGGTCACCTTCAGCATCGACGTCGATGACAAGCTTTACGTCGGGATCGGACTCACTGTTCCCACGAGTTTCCAACCCGTCGATGGCATCTTGCATCAGTTCAGTGGGAGTGTGGTGCCCAATGCGTTCAGTTTGAACACTGATACGGTCTGGATGCTTTTCAGGTCGGATGCTACAGGTTCTGCCAATGGATGGCAGCTACAGTGGACAGCAAGTAAGAAGTCAATAGTTCTTTTTAATTCTGTTGTAATTATTGTATGTTAGTATTTCTTTTGTTCATTGTTATGTTTTTCTATCAAAGTTATTTCAACCGACATTTTTTAACTACACATATTGAACTACACATTTATGATACAATATGATCGAATAAGAAGGATAAAACCTGAGAAGTTACATGGTACTATATACCTGTATTCTGTAACTGTACTCCTGTTTGTATTGAGAGATCTGATTTGAATAAAGGTATTGTTGACTTGAATTGAATTGAATTGATAATTTGATTTTATTGAGACACATGCAGACTTAATAGTAGTTCAAAGGACATTTCATTTATGACGTATATGTCCACATTTGCCACATCTTTGTGCTATCATTGCTGTGTAACCGATGAAGTTCCTTATAACCTTCAGGCAGTTGCAGATGTGTACCATCTCTACCTTTGGAGATAAAATGAAATCAAGTTTCCTATGAATTTTATATGTTTACATATCTACTATTACTATATACATGTATCTTCATCCATTTGTTCTGATTTTAAAGAGGTTACCATAAGAAGAGCCGTGGTGTAGTGGTTCTGACTCTCGCCTTGTAAACAGAGGGTCGTGTGTTCGAATCCCACCGCGGTCTAGCGTCCTTTGGCAAGGCGTTAATCCACACTTTGCCACTCTTGACCCAGGTGCTAAATGGGTACCCGGTAGGATGCAAAAGATATTGTATGTTTGATTTTGCCAGCGCCATAATGAGGCTGCGATGAATGCAAGGAATGCTCCCCAGGGAGTGGAAATTGTGCACTTTTCGTGCGGGATTGAAATGAATCCAATGACCGGGGTAATAATATGCTGTAACGCGCTTTGAGCCATTCAGGGAAAAGCGCTTTATAAAAATTGGCTATTATTATTATTATGTTGGCAAATTGTGAAATGTACAATGATAGATAGATAGAAAAAATAGATAGATAGATAGATAAATAGATAGATAGATAGATAGGTAAAAGGGTAAGGAGGGGTTGGAAACAATTGTGCAGGGACATCCATAAAGTATATATGACATCCTGTTGATCTATTATATAACAAATGGAATTGACAAAAAAGATGATATATTTATATGAATTATTTTCAAAATGTAAAATGAAATTTTGTTTTTCCTCCAGCAACTGATCCATGTGGATGGGGTCCTTGTCTGAATGGAGGGACCTGTACCCCTAACTTCCAGTCAAACACCTTCACTTGTAGCTGTACTCCGTGCTACAATGGTAACAGATGCGAGATAGGTAAGGGTGACAGCAGACTAGCAAATAATTTGGGGGCCATTATTAATATCACATTGTTGCAATTGCTAAATTTTGGGGGGCTCTCTCTTACATTTCTAGGGATACCCTTTGTGCATTAAGCAGTGATATGGTAGGCTTAGATGCGAATTTCATGATTCTAGTGTATGTGTATTGTCGATTATTGATTTCTTAAACCATTCTTGACTTTGTGGCAGATTTTTGGCAACTCTGAAAAAAATTCTAGTGTATGTGTATTGTAGAATATTGATTTCTTAAACCATTCTTGACTTTGTGGCAGATTTTTGGCAACTCTAAAAAAAATGGTCACCCAAAGCATTCACTGGACCACACAGGTCATGTGGTCCAGTGGTTAGAGCATTGGACTCATAATCGCAAGGTTGTGAGTTCAAATCCCAACTCTGCCATTGTCTCCACTTTGATAAAAAGGCCCGAGAGTGATATCTGTCATCTATAACATCAGCCACTATGACTAATTAACCTAGACGTAAAATGTTTTGTAGGTAATTGGTTATATGCCAGCTTGGCATTTACCAGCAAAACGCTGTCCTGCCGAGTTCCTACACGAATTACCATAAACAGAAACAGAAATTTGGGGAATATAAGAGGTGATTTGGGCTGTCATGAGGGCAAAATAGCCTGTCACCCTTGTGTATTTTATATGCTAGGCGATAGATCTTTGTACCTTTTCGTACAGGAGGATTAATGAGTGAGATAAGTTTTCAACTGATAAACACTGAATTACATGGATTTTAATTAAATCTGGATCAGATGTGAATAGTAACCAGTCGACCTCTGGATTAGGATTAAATCTGTGAGTATTTTAATCTAAATGTACTTTTAGAGTTAAAAAATCAATCTTTAGAATTGAAATTGAATTCAGAGTTTGGTCACTATTCACAACTGATCTGGATTTATCTTGAATCCATGTACAGATAATTTTAGTGTACCTGCCCTCATTTGCCTGATATGTTTTCCCATTTTCACGAATTGCTGATTTGTAAACAAACATTCTTTGTTATGGCATTTTCTTCTGAATCATTTAGATGGTGGAGACTGTGCACTTTCTCATGTACCATAAAGTCAATAAGAAACTCATTTCTTTACATGTTACAAGTGTATTGTGTGAATGAGAAATGTATATGGTAAGCGAGGATATATCACAACTTGAGTAGTACAGAGGCGGGAACAATGATTTTAGTAGAGTTCAAGAACAATGAATTGCTGTACTGTTATTGAATCTGAGTGATAAAAATTCAAAATTTTGATATGCCATACAAACGTTCCGATGTTTTTTTTGCACATTAGGTAATAATTTGTGTTCTACTAGTAACCCATGTCTGAATGGTGGGACCTGTTTTACCAATGGTCAGTGTACCTCAACTATCTGTGACTGCCCACCCTGCTTCACTGGCTTAACCTGTTCAAGCCGTAAGTAATTTAACAATTTCGTTATTTTGAAGGTGTATATGAAATATATCATTAATGCATTTCATTTTGCATCTGTATTTGTGTGATGCAGCCGAGTCTTGATTGAGACCAGTGATTAAAAGGGGTTCGCGGAGATCTGAAACACAAGAAAGGCCTCCCCAAAATATGTGTCATCTATTGTGATGGTTTGGGGGTGACGATGGATTTAGAGAGATTGAGAATGTTGTGTAGTGCGGTTTAGAGATGTCTTTGGCCAAGTGACAATTGTGAACATTTATTTTTACTTTCATGAACTTGCAAAGGTCTTTTAAAATGTTAGAGTGGACTCTTGGAGGGAATCTACAGATACATCATATAATACAGTATATGCTGAATGCTGGGGAGTTAAATATTGATAACCGTTTTTGGTTAGAGATTTGGGAAACTTATTCCAATTTTTTGTTTAAATAGTCTAATTTACTTTTATTGAGTAGTCCATTTCAGATCTAAAAATTGAGAGAAATGAAGGGAATGCCTTAAGAGCTAAAAAAGGGAGAAAACTGATTCCTGCATTAATGTTGTCATTGATTAAGAGAATAGTTTTAGTGTGCCAAAGCCTTCGTGTGATTTTGTGTCTCGCCTTTCTTTTTATTTTAATATAATTCATCAATATGCTGTAAAATGTTTCAAGAATTGTAATAACTTACAGTAGTCAAGGAAAATGACTGATTTTGTGGGTGAACCCCTAAAACTTTGTGATATAATTTTCTTTGTGCACTGCATTACTGTTTAGTCCCAAAAATGAATTACCAAACTTTCAGAAAGATCTGATAAGTAGAGCAATATCTAATTTACATAAATCTAAAATGGAGAGATTGAAAAAAAATATTAATAGTCATAAAGTGACTGTCCTGATTGTTATAATTAAAGAAATATTACTAAGGCATTAAACATTTACCAGCAATAGCCGTTGTAATAACCTTAACTTTAAGATCAAGAGGTAGGGAGATTGAACTCAGATGACTTTCAGGTCATTGACTTCAAATTTGAGGTCAAACCTTTATTATTCCTGAACTATATAATGATCTTTTTTATATCACTAGGTATAAACCAATGCCAGAATCCCAACCCATGTCAGAACAATGGGATCTGCATTCCACAGGGTATCGGATGCACTGACTTTGTATGTCAGTGTGATGTGTGCTTCATTGGAAATACATGTTCACAGAGTAAGTGCCTAATTCTAACTTTGAATTTAAATTAATATATGGTATATTCATGATTTCCAAGTTTGAAGATGCGACTACCACTTACATGTTAGACAATGTTTGTAAACCATTCTTGTTGGCATTCCTCTTATCAAAAGTAACTGTCATGTTGCTGAATTGTGGTTTTTATTGTATTCTGATATGTCTTGGACTAACGGTTATTGTTTTTGTGGGGTTTTTGTTATTTTTACAATTTTTATCTGTTTATGTAGAAAATTTAGTTACCAGAGTGAATGAAACTACCAGAAGTGGGAGAGTGGTTAAACATCGATACGCATTCTACAATGCAATTGTGCTTAACACAACTTTAAAATTAGTTTATAGTGGGTTTTGTTAATGTTGTTGCTCTATTAACCTTTTGCAACATGTATTTTCACAATGGAAAAATTTATATTTATTATTGAAAATATATTAATTTTATACACATGCTCATCATTGTAAATTGGTTCTTGTTGAGAATATCATACTCCTGATTGCGGGTTGATAACATTTGATAAAATCTTATCTTATCTATGAAATGCTTTTTCTCATCATTTTTCTATTTGGATAGCTACATTGTACAAAAATTGTAATGAAAAATTACATATCTTTTTCTATGATATTGTGCTTTTAGGAATTGACCTGTGCCAGACAAACAACCCATGTAGAAATGGGGGATCATGCCTGATGTCACCCGATTGCACGTCTACATCCTGTGTGTGTACTGGGTGTTTTGTAGGACCTACCTGCAGCACGTGTTAGTATTCACTGTCATTCCTGATCATTTGTAAAAAAAATCTTATTTGATATTTTGAAATAAATAATAATAATAATATGTTCCATTTATATAGTGCAGCTACTATAATTCCATATACTGCACTTGATACTTGGGATCATATTATTACCGCGGCTGTAGCTGAGCCATCGTATAGGCGCTAAAGCATTCAGGGAATAAATCCTACCTGGTACCCATTCACCTCACCTGGGTCAAGTGCAGCACAATGTGGGTAAATTTCTTGCTGAAGGAAAACACGCCATGGCTGGGATTCAAACCCACGTCCCTCTGATTGAAAGATGAGAGTTGTAACCACTAGACCAAAACACCCCTACGATCCATGTTTCCTATCGATGAATCGGCTAGTTTTCTGACTAAATAGTATTTATGACTATCCAGTCCCTATCAGATGCAGTGATGTAATTTAGAAGTCAGAGGAAGATATTTTCCAGCTTACTACGAAAATAAGAATTGAGTTGTTACCTATAATTGGGATATACTTCTTAGCATGTTGAATCAGAAAGGGTGACCCCATGACTACTGAGGATACACAAAGTGGGGATCATAAATGATAACATTAAACACCTCAGTCTGTGCCCTATTTAAGAGACTGGTGGGCGTTTCATAAAGCTGTTTGCAAAGTTAAGCATGACGTTGTGCTCAATTGAAACATGTTCATAAGTATTATATCAGCTGCATAGGGATATACGGTTATGTCATATAGCTCAATAAAGGGTCACTAGTCATGCACAATGTCATTCGTCACTTACAGTGTTAAATGGTTTGGCACCAACATATCTACAAGACCTTGTCATGCCTTATACACCAGCTCGTAGCCTAAGATCATCACACCAGCAACTTCTTAAGACTCCCAAGACACGTGTAGCACATGGTGCGCGAGCTTTCTCTGCCTCAGCACCTTCTCTCTGGAATAATTTGCCGTTATATTTAAGAATGATACCATCACTGGAGACCTACAAATCTAAACTGAAGTCTTACCTTTTCTAACAGTATTAGTTATTGGCACTTTGACACTCATCCAAACTTTCTTTCTTTTCTTGTGCGCCTCAGAATAGAATATTTCTAGATAGATGGCGCTATATAAATGCCTATTATTATTATTATTATTACAAACAGCTTTTTTCCTCCATCTCATTCGTGTTTCATGCCATGATAATTATTGATCTTTCTGTCTTTCCATTCTCAGTGATGAATCCGTGTAGTAGTTTTCCTTGTCAGAATGGAGGACAGTGTTCAGCAATCGATGGTTCATGTACAGACTTCACCTGTCAGTGTCAAGGATGTTTTACAGGGGACCGTTGCACTGTTGGTAAGTCCACTAAAATAATGTTTACAGATTATTATACTCCGTATAGTGTACATACCTCGACATACAGTATATATTCATTTACACCTAAACATTATTCATTTGAAAATCGTAAACAATGGTGAAAGTTTATTAAGAATATCACAACTTTAAATTGTGTATTGTAGTGCTTGTTTACACGTTGGTTGAGATCGGTCGATAAGTATTTAAAGTATCTTGTTATCTCCCCCCGTTCTTCCCCCCCTCTCTCTCTCTCTCTTTCTCTCAATCTCCACTCCCTTTCTTTTAACAGGTCAGAATCCATGCAACCCCAGTCCATGTATCAATGGAGCCTGTCAGATCAGCAGTTTCTCACCATGCACACAGTACAGTTGTCTTTGCAACTTGTGCTACACTGGTCAGAACTGTGACATCCGTAAGTATTCAGATAATATACATCAGCATTGATATTTGCCCCCCCCCCCCCCTCTCTCACAATCTCTCTCTCCTACTCCACGAATCCATGCAATCCCAGTTCATGTATCAATGGAGCCTGTCAAATCAGCAGTCTCTCACCATAAGTATTCAAACAATGCACATCAGCAAGGGCATCAGTAAAATTACCTGTCCAAGGTATATCTGGAACAGTTCTGAAAACCACCACCTCAATATCATGACTTGTTAGAATACTGAACTCATCACTTCATAAGTAAAATTACACATGATGAAAATTGAAAAAAATTGGAATCATTTAATCATCTCTTAATATCTAATATTTTAATCTTAGGTGAGAAGGCCTATCACTTACATGTCGAAGGGCCGTTCACAGTGTACTTATGTTATAAGAATTATCTATTTCAAAATGCCAAGCTCCTGATAAGAGGGCAGAATGTTGGTGGCCGTGGTGTAGGTGACTTGGTTAACCTGTTCATGAGGTAGATGGTTGGTCACTGATGCTATTTTCCCAATCAATGTAAAATTTTCAATGAGTCATGGATTGTTGGTTATATTCGCAAATACACTTATTACTCACACAACATAATGTATTATTCTGTGAAGTCAAATTGCAGTTTGCCGGTGAGGAGTGAACTGTATTACAAGTTAGAATGAAATTTACTTGAATGGAAGAGCCTTGGTTCAACCCCCAGTATCATTCAATAGGTAAAATTAATCTGGAAACAAAGTCATTTTGAGATGTTGTTTGAAGGTTTGCATAGTGGTATGTACAATCGCTGATGTGGTTTACGGTACACCATGTGAAGTGTTGTAGAAACAGTGGATAGGAGAAGAGAAGAAATGGATAGGCGAGAAAGTGGAGATTTGAGAGTAGAGTATTCTTTCTTGAAAGTAGTCCTGAAAAGGACTGTAAACCAGGAAAGATTGATGAGTTGAGAACAGCTTGAGTAGTAGAGCTAGTGAGGAGACGCTGGCTTGAGTCGGCGAGTAGAGATGATGAGTAGTAGAGAGACTCGACGTTTCGGGCAGGTTGACTGTCCGTCTTCAGGAGACGGACAGTCAACCTTTGATTCCATATGATTAATATTAAACATTTATGCCAAGTTCAAATGTATAAATGATAACTCTCCTTTTTCCTGCTAGCCATTGATCCATGTGCGAATAGCCCCTGTCTTAATGGAGGAACTTGTCAACAGGATCCAAACAACTGTTTGGGTTTCATCTGTACCTGTGACGCATGCTTTCAGGGATCAACATGTGCAACAGGTATGTTCATGCATGAAAGCCACAGTGGAAAATGCCTTATTAAGCATTATTTCAGTTAAGTATGCTAGTTAACGTATATAATGTAGAAAATGGGGCAATATTCATCCACTAGAACAAAATACAGAAGAGGATTATAGTGAATTGATTTTATTGTAAAGAAGATATGAGCTCTTTGGGGGAAACGGTGACAACGTACATGGGAACTGGTAAGAATTTGAAGTTGATAAATGATTTCCCACTGTTTCCAACTTCACATTTATCATGCAGACTACCAGTATTAGCACCACTATTTTGTATAAAATTCATTTGAAAGCTTGTCTTATTTGTCTTTATAGTTTGTATGGAAGATAACATGAACATCATTTTGAGAGCATGCTGGTTTAATATTGATGATAAAATTTGACACACCTATCAGTTGGCCACACTCTATCCAGCACTTGGGGTACATTTATTTGGAATTTTATGAAAATATCATTAACAATAGAGCATGAGTAATTAATGCCTGTATACATGGTAAGGTTGATCTATATGACAATGTCATTACCAATAAGAATCTAAGCTGGTTGTAGTATACTTGAAGCGATATCAGAATACTAGATTCAAAGTGAATATAGAATCATGAAAATTCAGTTGTGATATCTATAATCGTACAAAGTGTATAAGAGATTAACCATTGTACATTTTCAGACTTGAATCCATGTGTTAACAATCCTTGTGCAAATGGAGGTACCTGTATCACTGATCAAGGTTCATGTACATCATTCACATGCCAGTGCCCAGCATGTGTTGAAGGATCCCTCTGTCAACAGGGTGAGTAGATGATTATTGTGCTACAATCAAACCAGTTAAACTGACTTCAAACTGACCCTTGGTATACATCATTGGAAATACAGTAGATAAGGCCGTCTAAAGTCAGTTAAGCCAGTGTGGCTCTGCTATAAGTTGGCTTCGAACAAGCTTTCCAATATGCTAAGTCAGATGCACAATATTCTGCATTCATAATGCTCTGAATGTGGTGTTTCCAAGCACTTACACCATTAATCTTGTTATCAGGTTGGCACTAGCCGTCAGGCAGTGCCAACAGATCCTCCACTCCCTGGTGATAGTTCAGCGGTGTCCCAATATCCCAACGCTCACTAATATGGAAATCCCTATTTCCATATCCTCATGACTTCCGTGGTAACAAAAGAAATCAAAATATTTTTAACCCAAGAGAGACAGAATTTCTGTGCTTGAATGTCTTATTTTCATTTTCCCCTGACAATTTGATATTTGTTTAATTTATCTTCAAATAAATGTGTTCAATACTATGGCTAATTTATGGTAGACTTGGTTTCATGTGAAAATGTCTTTGGGAATACCAAACTTAAGCATCAAATTATTTATAATATTGAACTCATTGTATTGTAATATTGAACTCATTCAACATGCTATGTTTTTATAATAAGACGTTAAATGATTGGTCCTTCATCCAGGTATAACACCATGCAGTCCGAATCCATGTCAGAACGATGGTTTATGTATACCGTCAAGTACTGTTTGCACCGAGTACAGCTGCATCTGCCGCAATTGCAACACAGGGGTGAACTGTGAAACTCGTAAGTATGAGGATATTCTGTCCATGTTACACTGCTCTCGCAGACAGTAAGTGGTATCACAGGCCTAATTCATTTCCCATAGACTCGTGTGTTAAAGTGCCACTTTAAAAAAATTCATAGAAAATAAGGAGGAAATCCGAGGGTTGAATGTTTACTACCAGTGGAGAGGATATATGTCTGACATTTCATATATGACCAGAAAAGGGTACCTCAAATGGCTCATTTTAAAAATAAATCGGCATTTATGAAGACTACACCTGACAGGATCAAATTCATCACTTGAGAGAGTTAACGGCCCTAATTCTTCCGCCAGTAAAAAAATAGTTCCAAAGTAGTGATATATCTTTCCAATTTGGAAAAAGGAAGTTCAGTAGGTACCCTCCCTAGAATCAGTGTTAGATTGTCAATCATATTCATTCATTTTTGTCAATCAGCAATATCAAATTTAAAAATTGAGAATGGGTTGGCTCGAATGAATATCTTTTGCCTGCCAGTTGTAATAAGGACCGTGTAACCAAGTGGGGGTGGGGTTGATTACCCCTGTCCTATGGTGTGATCGAGATGAATAACACAAAGCCTTGTATGCATAGCTAAGTGAAGAGAATCTCATGTGCATTTCTGTTGCAGTCACATAGGGGTGAACTGCAAAGCATGTGACAAATAAGTTTTCTAAATTTCTAAATTAATTGCCAAGTAAAATCTGGTGATCCCTGTACAAAGACTACAGGAATCATAGAATTCAGTAGCCAATGTGTTATTTGCTGTAATAGGTGAAATGTGCCCTTTTTACTTTACACCATGGGGATTTTATGTCCTTTTTAAATGTTCTGCTAACATGAATATTCAATATTTGAAGTTAAAGATAAACACCAGTTGTGGAAACGACCTGAAAAAGAGTTCAAACAGAATCCAATGAAATTACCACCCAAGTGTTTGTATGTATAAATAAAAAATATGTGCAAAATGGCTCTGGAAGAAAATGCATGATTGCGAGAAATGAGTAAGATAAGCATGGAATTCCATCAAGTGTCAGGTATTTTATCAAGCAATAATAATGCGCTGTCATATGCTTTTCTGTGTTAGTGATCATCAGAATTATCGATTTTAACCGATTACACAAAGATAAGTTTACATTAATGTATCAGATCTAGATATATGATAATATGGTGACAATTAACCTTGATTTAAAAGACTTTGTCATGAAATAATTGCTTGCTGCAACTACTTTCTTTTACCATTAATCTGACAGAAAAACATGAAAAGGACAAATTATTTCTCATGTATGCCCGAATGGATAAAAATAATTGTATTGTGTATTCATGACCATATGAAAATGTTTCCCTGTATCACAAACTAATATTATATCTCCTTGCATCTTTCACAGAGCTGGATCCTTGCAGTAACAATCCTTGTGGCAACCAGGGGTTGTGTAGTCCTGTAACCTGTACCGACTATAGTTGTACATGTCAGGGGTGCTTTACAGGGCAGAACTGTCTTACACGTGAGTATCATAATGATGATTCAAAGAGTGAGTTTAATGAATTAAACTTTTTATTTTGAAAATGAGGTAAACCACTTTTAATGATTCCATCATTTATTTCATTGCTTCATTATCTCTGATTTTGCTTCAACCAAAACACTTTAGCATTAATTTACAGGAGGAGGAAGAGAATGATGATAAAGTAAAAGAGACCCAGTCACAGAAGAGATGCATTCAGGCATAACTTTAAGAACCTTACACATATATTTTCAAGTAACTAATTAAAAGAAAGTGGATATTATGATTGTTTCATTTTATTGCAATAGTTGCGTTTAAAGAGATCTCTTTCTGCAAGAGGTCCCAAAACAGTGGATTTCATAAGGTAAATTAATCTTACTTTCTCCATTGGGTCCATGGCAAATTGATTATATGAACTGAATAGAACATGTAACAAAACATGAATGAATGATTTTGTTAGGAATCAATGCAGCGTTAAAAGAGTAGTGTGTGTTCCATTTACATCTACAGCTATTACCCCATGTGAACCGTCACCATGTATGAACGGGGCAGCCTGTATTCCTGTTAGTGGATCGTGTGATGCCTTTGAATGCCAGTGCATTGGATGTTTCCAAGGACAGTTTTGTGAAAACGGTACCTCCATTTTACTTTCTCCTAACACAAATAATATGTGTAACATTGGTAATATATTTGGTCCCAGTTACTTTGGTGCACTGTTTTTGATAAATGATATATATGATTGCTGTACAATTGCTTATGAATATCTATATTTTAAGTTTGGGTACTACATGGCCCCCGATTTCAATAAAACAACTTCTTGAACGTTTTATGTATGCATTGTTTTTGTAGGTGTTTGGAGCTACATTCTCCTTAATATTTCTGTTTTCTCTTTAAAAAGTAGTAGCTTCAGTTTCTGGAAATTTGACTAACATAACAAATAGGTAACCTCCCTGCCGTAAGATACACACTGTACTGTCTTTCTTATCCAGCTCAAAATCAGTGCAACCCCAACCCGTGTCAGTTTAACAGCATCTGTACTGCAACACCTGGATCCTGTACAGAGTTCTCTTGCAATTGTCAGGGCTGCAGCACTGGACTGACCTGTGAAACATGTGAGTACCTTAATGAAATGTTCTCCTGAACTTGGACTTGTATCTCATAGAATCCTTGTTAAATCTAAAGCCATTTTTTTTCAGAATAGTGGACTTAACGTATGCCCATCTTTTGTTAAAAAAAGTCATAAGCTATAATTACAGAAGTGAATTGAACTGGTCTTTTTTCAAATGTTTCTGTTGAGTGACTGACATGTAGCAAATTGTGAAGCACATTGTAACTACAAGGAAAGAGTGTAGTACCAATTCAATGACTAGGATCGGATTGGATTGTAGCCTTCCAGTGCATTTGAGACAGACAAATTTATATTAGTAATTTCCCAAATTTTGTCACTAAACTAGAATGTGAAATGCGTTGAGAAATATCCAAGATATAGTTATGCTTTTTTCTTCTACTTCAATCAAGAACATAAAATGAACATGAGTAAACAAAATGAAAAGAAAGAACTAAACCATAATTTCTATCATCATAATTTTCCCTTTTTTAATTGTCTCTATGATGTAGTATTGGACCCATGCACTGTAAACCCATGTGGTAATGGAGGAGTTTGTTTGAGGTTATCTTGCCAGGAGTACGAATGCCGCTGTCCAACCTGCTTTGAAGGAGACAACTGCCAAATAAGTATGCGTCCTCTTCTTTAGTGAAGAAATTTTTAGGATGTCCTTATATAGCTAGCATCATTCTCACAACCTTATTAAATATCTCAACATGATATAAATGAAGCTGGTTTTCCCTGCATTCCGCAGATACACTAAGTAACTTTTGCATAGTATAAAATACTGTATCTGCTGTAGATACACCCAATACTTACAGATGCACTTTAGATATAGATTGAATCATGATGTATTTCTGACTTACAATAATGGCATGCTACCAGGGTCTATTGTTATGTTTGTACGCATGCGTTGTTAATGAATATAGTTCCAAACGAGTATGAATTTCATGTTCATTTATTGGTAATTTAGTAAAATATGGTGGCAAGTTGTGACATTTTGGGTATCCCGTTAACATAAGAAACTTTGAACTTTATGCCATCGAAACCAACATAAAACTACCATGAGGTCTAAGATACATCAAATGCACATCTATGGCCTCTTTTTTGATATTTGGTAGCCAACTAAAATCTGAATGGTTTAATGATAATTTCAATGGCAGCAATAGCTCAAAATGCTTTATTTAAATGGACACAAAAATGTACAAATTGGCCCACTTATTTATGAAATCACCCTCTAACTGTCGGTTTTTAATCCTTGTGATTTGTGTTTGTGACTTTGGACTTTTCTCTTCTAACAGCATCAGATCCATGCTCATCTCAGGTCTGTTTGAATGGCGGAACATGTCAACCATTGTCGTGCTCTGTTGCTACGTGTCAATGTCCAGGATGCTACACCGGACCTAACTGCGAACTTTGTGAGTCCACTTACACTATTCGAGGGCTTGATGATGGCGATTGAATATTAAGCAATTTTTCAATCCCAATTTTCCACTCCAAAGATATAAGAATGGGGTAAACTACTCATTTATTCAGTATCCATTACAAAGGGTAGATCAATATTTTTTGTATGAACAAGTATGAAAATAATGAAATAATTGAGTTATGGTATTACATTTTTTGAGAGCTTGATTAAAGAATTTGAATATTAAGCAAAAAACTGGGAATCTTATGTCCTCCAGGAAATAGTTTTGATGAATAGTCATGCTAAATATCAGTGAACTGCAATTTTACAAACCTCTCTCACTCTCCCTGACCCTAGTTTGCATTTTAGATTGAAACAAATATTTTTTTATCAATAATGATAATAATAGGCATTTATATAGTGCCATCTACATGTATCTAGAAATATTATATTCCGAGGGGCATTGTTATAATCATTATTACCCCGGCTTTAGCTTGAGCTGCCTTTCATCGCTCATGCATTCAAGGAATGTATCTTGCCGGATACCCATTCACCTTACCTGGGTTTAGTCCAGCACAATGTGGATAAATTTCTTGCTTGAAGAAAATTATGCCATGGCTGGGATTCAAACCCATGACCCTCTATTTCAGAGTCAGAATACTAATCCACTGGGCCACAATGCTCCATTATGCAATGAGCACGAGTGAGCTCACAATGTAATTTCCCCTACCTTATGCTTTTTATTTTAGTATTTTTTATCCTTACTTTCTGATCCAAAGAATAGGATAAATTACTCATTGAAACATCTGTTACAACGGACGGTTTGATATTTTTTTGTGAAAACGTGTAAAAAAAAAATGAAATCAGTGAGAATAACAGGATGAGCAGTGCGGATGTGAAATAGAAAAAAATCACATGACTGTCCAATCAATCTAATATCTTAATCAACATTGATTGAGTGCCTCCTTTGCAGTGTCTACAGCATACTTATAAGGTGAAAACCGTTTATTTATATATTTTTTTTAAATTTCAGTACAAGATCCATGTAATAACAACGCTTGTCAGAATGGAGCAACTTGCAGCCCTCTAGCAGGGTCGTGTTTTGATTATACATGTCAATGTCAGGGCTGCTTTGAAGGACAATTCTGTCATTTACGTAAGTCTGCTTTAAAATCACCAGGGCCATTTTGCAGTTTGACTCTTAAGCTGCAAATCAACTGTTTTTTTTTTTTTGGGGGGGGGGGACAAATACTTTGCTTAAATCAAAGTCAGTTGCATACCTGGCCTAAGTCTAGCTTGCGTGCGGTGTACAAATGTGCATAAGCGCCCAGATGGTTACATACATTGCACATTATTTAGCTTTAACTTTATAGCTTGATGAAATAAAATACTTATGTGATGTGAATACGAGTTAGGCATTTTACTTAGCGAAGTGAAATAGTAACAAGATTGATACAGACTGGCCCAGGTTCATGAGAGTTATGAAACTCAATGCTGTCCAGTCACACCAACAGGTGTTTCAGTTTCAGTTAAGAAAAATCTTAATTTTACAGTCATGATCTTGTTTTATCACTATTTGCAGCATGTCATAGGAATTATTCCATTTACTATAAAACTTATTTTTCCTTTTTTTTAAATGTAAATGATCCTGTAACAAATCAAGAATAAAACGTTTGCTGAATTTATTAAAACTACAAAAGTTAATAAATTACAATTATTGGATCTTGAAACCTTGAAAGTTAGTATTAAAGTTGTAGGATATCAAATGTAGCATCATAATATACAAATATTCTTGTATATAGATTATATTTACTTAGGATAACATCTTGGGAAATATTTAAAGGGATGGTCCAGGCTGGAAATATTCTTATCTTAATAAATAGAGTAAAATTCACAAAGCATAATGCTGACTCAATTTGATCAAAATCTGATAACAAATAACAAAGTTCATGAATTTTTAAGATTTGCATTATTCCAGTGAAACAGTTCTAGGCATGTCTGTATGAATATTCATTAGGTGGGCTGATGATGTCATATCCCCACTTGATCTTTTGTATTTTATTATATGAAATTATTATGTTTATTCAATTTTTTTTAACCAAGAACTATAACAGTTGCATTGACAACTGATTAAGTGCATTAGTTATTTATTGCCGCAACTTATTTCATCATAATGGAGACATATCATTTACACATGTATGAAAAAATGAAACATTTATGATTTCATGTAATAACAAAAGAAAAAGGAAAGTGGGGATGTGACATCAGTCCACCTAATGAGTATTTATGACGATGTGCATATAACTGTTTTCACAAAATATTGATAAACTTTAAAATTCAATAGCTTTGTTATTTGTTATCCAATTTTGATGAGATTTTCAGCCTTTTGCTTTGTGAATTATACTCTATTTATTTAGAAATATCTTCAGCCCGGACCATCCCTTTAATAGACCATGCCACATGAGAGCTTAATAGGAAAGGGTCAAATAATTATTTCCCAAACTACATTAATCTAGGAAGGGAAGGGAGCAATGACACTTTCACATCAACATTAATTACCACCTCACATAAGCCTCATTTATTTCATTATTTTGAATTCGAATTTGAATTTATTAACAAACTTCATTTGGCATGAACATTTTGTTCTAAAATATATACAATAACAAACAAAAACTTTCATAATTGTATGTCACATAAATCAGTAATACATCAATACATTTTCCATAGATTTCCAATTATTAACCAGATATACATCTATATACAAAGAAAAATGACTAATTGAAGTTTAACATAGAGAAGGTAGAGCATAATGTAATATAATTAAACATAATATATTATCGAATACAGATCGGGAAGTAAATAAATGTATATATGATGTTAGATATTTATCTTTGGTTTACATTGGATTTTAGATGAATAAAAGAAAAAAAATGTAGTTGATGATAAAACTCACCTCTCTTATTTATAATTGGTTTGATGAACTTACAGAAATTATACTACAAATTTTCAAGTTGATTTATATATACATTTATCAAAATAATTTTTCTGTCTAACCATTGAGAGTATGCATTTTTCAAATTTTCTTTCTCATCTAGCTATTGATCCTTGTCAGAGTTTCCCATGTCAGTTTGGTGGTGTGTGTAGTCTGGTAGCGGGAGAATGTAATAACTTTACGTGCCAATGTCAAGGATGCTTCTCCGGCCCAACCTGCTCGGAATGTAAGTTTCAATGAATTTATTACTTTGTAGCACCATAAGCTGCATAGCACTATATGTAAATTTTACATAATGCAAAGATTTAAATTTAAAAAAGCTATGTAAAAATTGTAATCCTCACCTGTTTAAAAAGTGTATATGGCCCACTCCTTAGTAATATTATTTCATGAATGTATTATTCAGTCAATGTAATACCCAACTTTAACCTGCTACACAAAGCTGGGTTATTATATCAGTTGTATATGTTCGAGTGTAGATCAGTGATCAGAGACTTTTTTTTATACTAGTCAATTCCAATAACATCTAAAATGGAATGTAAGCATATCAGATTGTTTTTTCTCTATCTTTCTAGAAGGGTCCTTTCTTAAAAATAAGCATGGTTTCATCACAAATGAATTGTATCAATTATCCAGAATAGCAAATGTTCAAAATGTAACAGATTTTCTAAGTGAACAACTTGTATACAGTCAGAAAACACAAAAAATCCTGAGTTTTGTTTTTGCAAAGGGCTTGATTTTGCCTAGTTACTGATTGTTTCAGTATACATTAGGTTTATTTTTATTTGGGTTTATCAAATCATCAAAATTATCAGAAAAAACATTAACTAGCAGCAGACTGATCGATTGGAGCTTATTAATTTCTTTTATTTCTATGCTTCACTTTTTCTGCAGTTGTTAATCCATGTGAGCCCAACAGTTGCTTGAATGGAGCCCTTTGTCGTAGACTATCATGTACTGATTATGAATGCGCTTGTGTTGGATGCTACAATGGAACAAACTGTGAAAACTGTGAGTTCGATTTTGAAAATATCAGTTTAGTGTATTTCCAATTTTATGATACCATGATATTCAGGAAGAACAGAATCGTTTCAACTCTTTGAAATTATTAGATTATGATTTTTACAATAGGCAACTTGTTCATACAGTAGAGTTAATATAGGTTCTTCTGGTTAATCTACATGTGTAATCCTTAATTTTGAGACATTAATATACTGCTCACCAATAAGCTTGGTTATTACTAAGGTGGACATAGATCACAAATACAATTATATAAATGAGAAATTATGAATAGAAATTATATTAACTTTTCGTTCTCTCAATTAGTTTTAATTTTTCCTGAAAAATTGTGAAAAAATACTCTTGAATAATATGAAATATGAACTGAACCTACAATATCTAATGGTAAAGGGAAGAAAGCTAAATATAAAAATCAGGTCTTGGTCCTGTCTCTATATTAACCCTGTTATTGAATTGACAAAAAAAAAATCACTGTTAGGTCATTTTGCCCCCTTTCAGAATACCCTGAAGCTACCCCAGTGTCAGACCCTCAAAGCTACCTTGGCTTATCTCATAACCTTTCTCTGTATTTGTACCTTAACTACATGTAGTTATTGACCAGTGTAGCCCAAATCCGTGTTTGAATGGGGGTATGTGCACACCTCTTGCTGGATCGTGCCAAGGGTATACCTGCCAGTGTGACGGATGCTTCATAGGGTCGAACTGTGAAACAGGTAATGTAATCTTATCAACCTTCATGTATCTCTTCATAGTGATCAATGTTTAATTGTACCAGGGTCATGGTCCTTTGTAGACTCGTTATCGCCTTGAGCATCTACTGAAGAAATGGGAAAAGCATGATAAAAATTGTTTGAATTATCTTAATCATTATTTTATGATTATTATTATGATTATTATTATCGCTATTGTAATTATTATTGTCTTTATCATCATTGTTATCATTATTATCATTATTATGATTTATTCTGTGTGTATATCCTTAGTGTAAAACAGTGTCTCGTGCTGATCTTGTTCTCTTATCAAAATATATTTGAATAAATAAAAATGCTTGCTCCCTTGACCCCCGTCATACCTGTCTCTTAAGGACGTTCCACAGTTATGTTTGTGCGCATTATGATCTGCGCATAGTTTACACTCTGCGCGCAGACGTCACAATGGATGAACAGGTGATTAATTAGCTGCGGGAATGAGCTAATTTTTCTCATCTTCTGCACTCTAACTGCAGATCCGATGCGTTATTTTATGAAGCTAAAAATATGAAATTATTCCATGGACCATTCCAAAAAAATTATCTACAATTTCAAAATACTTTACTCTGCAGTGCTGCCAAGAATCACGAATATTATCCCGAGTTTGAATAAATGGTAGAGTGGTTTTGATTTTTTCTTAACATAGATACAAAGCATTCGGCGCATTTTTGGTGTTTTAAAAAGCACATTTGCTTTAATAAAAATGCTGATAGTTTAAAAACAAGCACATGAACCCCTATTTTTTAATGTTTGTACCTCTTAGGTATACCTTCCTCTACAACTTTGCAAATTCTGGTGAAAATGACATGGATTTTGAACAAAGTGCAGCATTTATTGTACTTTTGTAGTTTGTTACTGAAATTTTACATTTTTTAGATTGGGATTTTGTTATCTTTTACGCCATTTTTAAGAACTGACAGTGCTGTTAAACTTAAAATTGCAAACCAATAGCACTATAAATAGATTCTCCATTCTAACGATACAATTATTAACTCTCTTGCGAAATTTGATGACTTTTTCATGTATTTTGACTGAGTAATACAAGTTTAAACTCATTGTAGTAATCTTGGGCGGTCTAAAAATGCCAAATTCTTTTGAATGCGCAATTCTTAAGAACATCAATTTGGGTGAACTTTGAAGCTCTATAGCAAAAAATCAAGCACATGGACCTATGTTAATTTTTGCATATTTCGAATATTAAGGTTCTAAAGTACATATGTGCAAAGTTTGGTGAAAATGACATGGATTTCACTTTAACTGTGGAACGTCCTTAAATTCCTTCCTGAAATATTGATGATTATACCCACATGTTTTTGGTGACCAGTTGGAGACTTTAACCTAAGAAGTAATACAATTTCCTTAATCTAAAAGCATCTTTTAGTCACTAATAAAACCTATGTTTAAATATGACTAATATGATGTACATGGACAGAGTGTTGGATTTCTTTTCAAACTTTAAGTTTATTTCTTTCAATTCTTTTGTTTTGTCTTAGCCATAACCCAGTGTGATCCTAATCCTTGTTTCAACGGAGGTACCTGTAGCAGCAACGGATCATCGTGTGGTGATTTCACCTGTCAATGTGCAGGTTGTTACACAGGCAGAAACTGCTTGACAGGTATATCATCCTCTTTCAGTTCATTTTTCGTCATACCATGAGAGCGCTGCTCAACAGAAACTAACTAATTTTTTATTTATTTTTTCCGGTTATCAGTTTATTTCGTAATTATAATCTCTTACTTCCATAATACGACATAGCGATGAGTCTGTAAGTTCCAATACTTTATATATTACTTTGGAAGTGGGTGGTCTGATTGACACTTTTAATAGGCAAACTTTTTCTGTTTAGGGTTTATTGCATCAGTGTTGCTGAGAGATTTCAAGATGAAATTATGAATTTATTTCAGACGGGTAGATGTTTTTTTTTTCCTGAATAAAAAAGAACAGTAGCAATTTCTGATAACAATGGTGCATAATCATTTTATTTTTTCTTTCATACTGGGAAATTCATATGTGACATAAATTTTGCCCACTCCAGTGAGGGGTGGGGTCTAATAACAATCTCTCTTGCCATGATAATATGATTTTAACAACCAGTGATGCATGTACACTAACAACGCCGCTCAAGAGCTGGTTTGACAGTGCATTTGCAACTTCATCAGTGTGGACTATATGGCAGTTTTGATTGAGTCAATTTCTCCTCATAAATAAATGAATTGTCAGAGGACAGTCAAAACTGAATTAACCACTTTCCCTCAACGTATACATGTATTACAACTGGTTTAGTCAAAACTTTTATATGATGAAACTAAGGGACAAAAAAAATCAGTATTTTGCATTAGTTTTCGTTTATTATTTTGGAAAGAATATTATGGAATGCTATACTTTCAGCCATTTTTTACTCCAACAAATTAATTATCTGCTGTGTAATTTTTAAGAATTTTGGGATTCAAACATTGTTTACTTGCATGGTGTTTACATGATGTATATATAAGTGGTGTAATCTCTTTTTCTTTGTCAATGTGATAAGTGGTTTATGTTGTAAAAAATAAAACAAATCAGTTAATAGATTTAATGTGATATGTTTTTACACTTTTTTGCTTTACAGAGGTGCATGCTTGTCAATCTTCACCATGTTTGAATGGTGGCGAGTGTCAACTGGTACAAGATTCATGCTCTCAGTACACATGTAGATGCCAGGGTTGTTTCTCGGGAGATAACTGCCAAACGTGTGAGTTAATTTGGAAGCTCTTTTGATTTGATTGTGTTTAATCAAGTCTATGGATATTTGAATATCTGCACACATTTTTTAAATGCAGAAGATGCTCCTTACTATGTAATTCCATAAATGTCTGAAAATGGGAAAGAAAAGAATTTATCAAATGAAATTATTATTATTATTTTGTTTAGCATCACCTGTGCCTTGGAGGCAAAAAGTGAACTGAATCACTATGACCGCAGGTCTTTCCTCGCGATATAACTGATTGGTGAATGTAGATGGTCAACTACAACGGGTTTTCCCCTACTCTTATACAAATAGTGCAGTGGGTTCTTAACGTGAAAGGTGACTCTCCTCTACATGGAGCCTCCATTTAATGTCCTATCCGAGGGACGGAGTGTTTTCCGTTGTAACATAGCCTGCATCTATAACAGGGGAGAGACGTTTACACACATCGCAGGCTTCAATCCACCTTGGATGGACTCAAACCCACGACCTTCGCTCTCAAATAAATGTGTCAATCATTTTAATGTAACATAGTTGGACAAGCCAAAACTACCTAGAAGTACATATGAAATTTATTAAAACTCTTCCAGGTATAAGGAATTGTGGATTTTTTTTAATAGGAAGAGTCTTCTTTTTTTTAAGTATAGATTTTTTTTGATGTGTTTTTTTTTCTTTCAGTACCTTTCGTACACATCTGAATCTTTGATCAATATTTTTTTTTATTTTGTTGTGTTTATTTGTCAGTGCTTAATCCCTGTGATATAAGCCCTTGTATGAATGGAGGAACTTGCTTCAGAGAAGGAGGAACTTCATGTAATGTATCAGCCTGTATCTGCCCATCTTGCTTCACTGGATCATTCTGTGAAATTGGTAAATTATGAACAGAGATGTAGTATCACATGATTTTATTATTAATTGTTATTTCAATAAGGTTTGAATAACCCCGATTGTATCCCATAATAAGTCAGTTATCCGTAAATTTAGTACAAAGTTGACGACGTTTAATTAAAAACAAGAAAGACTGGTTATTGGCTTGTGCCTTGAGATTTATTTGAAGACATGCAGATAAACCAGTTCCAAACCAATTGATGAAGTCATGGGTGATTATTTTAAAGCTTTCGTTGGCCTCGAGTCTGCTTTGCCAGTGTGATTTCATTTAAATTTTGATGTTTCTTCTAAAGATCAATTTTTTTTACCGTCAATACATGTGTTTGGGATAAGTAATTATATCATATTTATTAAAGAAAAGATATCCAAACCATAATACAATATGAATTATTTTGAATAGAATCTAATTGATGCTGTATAACAATATTGTCTGTCATTTGTATATTTAACAAAAATGTTAACGAAAATTGTATTTGATGAGAGACGTACTAATTTCTTATAATGATTGCTTTCTTCCTATGATTTCAGCAATCAACGCATGTATGGATAATGGTAACCCATGTATTAATGGTGGTACTTGCCAGCTAACCCAAGGATCATGCACATTGTTTGAATGTCAATGCCCCGGTTGCTTTACTGGCTCTACTTGCAGCACACGTAAGTATTATTTTCGACCCTGATGAAGTTGAGAGAAGAAAGTGTTGTTACCTTATGGAGCGTTGTGGCCCATGGGATTAGTCTCTGGACTTTGAAACATGTGTTCAATTCCCAGCCAGTGGCGTAATTTCTTTCAATGGGTACAGGCAGGAAGTAATTCCTCAAAAAGCTTTGAGCACCAGAATCTGTACCCCAGCTTAGATGGGTAATATATTAGCACCTTGAGCACCTAACTAGGCGGATGTGTACGCTCTAGAAATACTCTATATTATTATCATTTTCACATTACAATATTATGTGATTAACTGTTAACTGATAAATTACTTCCGTGTGGGATTCATTTACCCGCTTTGATTATGCAACACAAAATGCTTTCAAATGTTTCAATAACATGCAATAGAAAAATGGGTAGTTAGAATATATTCATCTGTTGTAAATTACACAAGAGCACTGATGATGATAAATCATTGACAGATTTCATTCTACATTTAGCTGGTCACTTTTGATAATACTTTATATTGTGAATATAAAACAATTGACTTTTTAACCTTTTTTTACCTCTAAACGAGGAATTTATTCATCATAACCAACTTAATATCTCAATAAATACATTAAACATTTCTTTCATAATCTGTTATCTTGCTTCTTCAATTCTTTAGTTGTAATTATTATATTTGGCATTTTTGTTCCAAAGTCTTCCAGTTATCTTAATTTTAAATCTATTCTTTCTTGACTATATTTTTAAACATTTTTTTAAACCTACAGTACTCGACCCTTGCCAGAACAATCCATGTTTCAACGGTGGCCAGTGCCAGCAAGTCTCCTGTACTGACTATATGTGTGATTGTATAGGATGCTGGACTGGGGATAGATGTATTACGTGTAAGTAGTCATAAGCTGGTGTTCAGAAGCATTTATAATTGTTCCTGATAATTGGAACTTAAATTGTAAGAAACTTAAATTTACAATGTTTTAACCTTGATTGCTATTTAATTAATTTCAGTGGTTTTTTTTGCCTTAAACACATTGAATATGAATAAAGCATGATTTATTATAATAATCTGATAATATAAATTTTATCTACCATAAATGGATTCAAATGGAATGTTTACCTTTGATATTTTTATGGACTTTTTCAATAAACATTTCGACCTTACATTCAATTCACACTCTTCTGGTCCCTCGACTCATTCAATTGAATGCAGTCAATCAATCATGAATTTATTCTGTGCTGGCAGTTGTTGCATGATGAAAAACCTCCATTTGAGAACACTATACCCCAGTTTCCCTTGCAATCAATTCTTTTCTCCAAGTACGAAAAACCCTACTGCCCCAAGCAAGCAATATAAGTATCAAAACACCTGTTTCTTGACCTCGGTCCGGATATAACGCAACAGCCCGACTGCGGTCCTTGCAAACCATGCCGCCATTTTTATTCACTTACTTTCCTTATTTCGAGGTCGATTTTCTTCGTTCGAAATTAAAAATGGACTAACATTGAATTTCTGAATACAATCTGCCTTTGAAAACGTGATTAAATATCGAATACAATAATTTCATTCCGAAGGTCCTACTACAGGCAGAGAATTCTTACGTAATAGCACAGCTGTTGTTTATCATTTCGTCCTTGGCTCAACGCTCATAATTTGGCCTGTGGAGGTGAAATTGAGACAGCGGGGATTACCTGGCCAAGCGGGGTTGATCAGGCGGGTGTTTCATAAAGCTGTTCGTAAGTTAAGAGCGACTGGTGATCCTGTCTTGTGGTAAATGGTACACACCATTGGCGATAATCACCAGTCGTTCTTAAAGTCGCTCTTAACTTACCAACAGCTTTATGAAACGGCCCCCTGGGCTTGGAAATGATGTTTTAGATTTTCAAATGCAAAATGGGGTGAAATACCACAGTTTGCAATCTGAACTGCGGTCCGTTCCCAAACGGGGGTTTGACGTAATGTGGATAAATGAAACGATCATGAAACACCCTAGAAGCATCAACAAGTATTCATGATAAAGAATGTTTCTGTACAATGTTTAAACCTTGAATGTTAATCAGTTCCTGTCTTTGATACTTGCCATGGTTAATTAACCTTAATGCAAAGAATGAATAAACATTGTATTATAATATGTCCATGTAATGAACCATAAATCAGTTCAAACAGAATGTTCATTATGTTTGATCATATTTAATAGATCCATATCATTTTCTATAATTTCAATATCATCTTTAAACAAACAGTGCTATCTTAAACAAATATATACCTACGATTTTATTTATCCTTTTTTGTTCCCTGATTTTTTTTTTTGATGCAGTTGTGGATCAATGCAACCCTAACCCTTGTGCCAATGGAGGTGCCTGTAGTAGACTACCGGGATCCTGTACTAATTACACCTGTTCATGTCCGTTCTGTTACACTGGAGATACCTGCCAAACATGTAAGCACATTTATAATACTCTTAATGATTTTTTTGTATATACATTAAAGAAGTATTTATTGGAAAAATAAATAATAGTAGATCCCAGAAAAAGGATTAGCTGAAGTTTCATTTCATTTATGTTGGAAACTAAAAGACTTTGATTTTTTTTATTTGATGTGACATAACATTTAATATGAATGCATCATCAAATACACAAATTTTATTGGATACTTTCATGAACAATCCCTTCAATATTATGTTGAAAATGATACGGTGTTATGTCTGATACTCCATTGTTTGTTTGTTTATTCCTCTGTCTTGAATCTTCCATATCATTATGTAACTTTGCCTACAGGGAGAGACCCGTGCGACAGTTCACCCTGCATCAATGGCGGACAATGTTTATCAACTTTGGCTTCTTGTACGTCATATCAATGCCAGTGTTTAGGGTGTTTTACAGGAGCACAGTGTGAAATAGGTAAACTAATCTCTCCCTCACCTTCACTTTTTAAAGAGCCATTCTTATAACCAGCAATTTCTTGTGCTCTGTGTTTATAGGCCTATCTCTTTCTAAAGTTCTGCTTAATGTTAATAGCCACCTTTCGCATCGGCAACGCAGACGTTAAATGAGCGGTCGTGTGCAAAACAACGACCTATCGATCCGATTTGGGATGATTTTTGCACACGTCACGTCGAGAGCTCGAGAAGCCTCATCATATGGGCCTCGCTTTATGCTGTACATCATGACCATGTACAGCCCGAGCGCGAGGACTCCACATCACGGATCCTATACTCAAGACAATCACCATGCCTGTACAGTATATGGGTTAATTTCTGTTCTTACACTCCATACAGGGAACATATACCCCAAAATTAATTCTTGATTTCCCAATTAAAACAAGATTTTTATCAAAATGCAGGTCTATTATGGATCCTGGTTTTGAAATTTAATAAAATCTTATAAACACCACTTCGGTATAATTAATCTAACCTTTCAAATACCTGATTAATGTAAGAATATTTTGGAAATCTAACCCTCCCCCATTTTTTTTTTGGGGGGGGAATAAGTCCACAGAGCATATGTCCTTCACAATGTATCCGAGATGGCTTACCGTTTGCGTAGGTGTAGGACGGGCAAACCGATCACTCAGCTCAGGCATGAAGCAGCAGCAGCTCGGGACCGGGCCGTGTGTTCGTTTCACATGGGGGAAATCCCCTCGCTTTTAATTCCGAGCGCGCATGCTCCCACATGTTTTTTTTTTTAACATGGCAAATCTACACGAAGTTCAGGATGCGCTTGTTGCAGCCTACTTTTTTTATGTCATAGATGAGGAAGAGTTCGTCCATCTTGCCGATATCAATGCACCAGTCAATCCTGACATACAATATAGGCATGAATTTCAATTAGATGATCTGAACGACGATGAGTGCTTGAGTTTTTTCAGGTAAAATTCTTGAACCTTTTCCTACTGCTACGTAACATACGCAGCTCTATCGCCCTATATGCTATGCATGTCTAGTATGATAAGGATTAGATAAGACGTTGAGATTGAGATGATTTTTTCTGTTAATTTGTAGATATATCACGTATTAGTATGACACTTAATTAAGATGCCAATATAGACCAAGGTAATAACATATAAAATGAGTGATAACGAATATGGCCATAGGGGAAATATGATAAGTCAAGGTGGAATGAACATGTTTTTAAACAGTGCGGTAAAGTACATTGGAAGCGTAATGAACATAGGTATTTGAAATCTACTCCTGAAATCAACATGAGCAGCTTCGCACACTGTGTTACGCAGGGTTGTTGCACTTGCTGAAGTTATTGACATGCTGTATGATCATGATGATGGAATAGGTTGAAAAAGAATTAATTAAATTGTACTCAGATTAATCAGGTGGCTAAGTGAAAGCATAAATGAAATGGCAGTAAAATTAAGCCTCAAGCCCATCAAGTTAGCCTTCATGAGTTTTTCTTATTTTTTCCCCCAAGAGGAACTAAGTTACATGTAATTGGGCATCATGTCATGATTTGGCTTAATATACCAGAGTTTATTTTCTTTTGGTCCAATGCCAATTTATTTAATTGTCAACTCGTCTACTATCATTTGGTCTAATATCCACATGGTCTAATTATCATTTCGTCCACTCACCATTTCGTCTAATAACCAGTTGGTCCAATAGCCATTTAAGTCCATATACCATTTGGTCTAATTAGACTTATGGGGCGTTGTAAGAAACTTGCGATCAAATGCAAGTCTATTTTCATTCCCCAAGTCAATCATATGCCATGCAATTAATTGCAAATTAACGATTGATTGCTAATCTGCTCCATGAAACAAGGAGTGTAATATGATATTTGCTATAGTTGAAAATGATCAATCAATTGTAAAATTGCAACAGAATATTTTTGATTGATTGCAAATATTTTCTTGCTACACACCCTAAGTGATAATTGGGCAAAATGAATGAAAATAAAACAGATATTAGACCAATAACTGGTTATGAGACGAAATGGTCATAGACGAACTGGTGATAGACGAAGTGATGGTTGGACCAAATTGTTATTGGACCAAATGGTTGCTAGACGAAATGGTGGACAGACTGGCATTAGACTAAATGGAGGTAGACCATGTGTTGAGTGGAAGAGTTGGCAGTAGACCAATTGGCAATTTACATACCAGAGCAAGCATGGTGATGGGCGCTGTCGCATTGGGATGTACCCCAATGGTAACAATGATTTGAATTAGCTTGGGGTTTCTATTCCAATAGTCCTTTTTATGATTTCTTCACAAGACTTATGTACATACGATGAACATTCAAAGATGTCTTAATGACCAAAACGTTTCTTAGTGTCAGATGTCTTTTAAAATATTATCTAAGTTTCCATTGATTTTACTATGTAATGGAAATCAAATGGAAAAAAGTCCAAGTTCAACAGTGAAAATTGTATCTAAATCCATTGTACAACAATTTGCCACGTTTCGCTTAATTTGACAAAAGGTTATCTCGACATTCTGGTCATGCAAATAAGGAGACTGATGACGTTGCCCATTCACTATTTGTTTATCATAGGAAATTTAAGATATTCTAGTTTTCTCCTCGATGAAACTTTTTGTGTATTCCTCCTTGAACATAGGATATTTAAATTATCTGCCTATATTCCTTGTATTGTTATATTTGTTTCGTATTATTTTGTACTTGTTGTTTTGAACAAAATATTGGCGAATGCCAGTGACGTTCTAATAAATTCAATTCATTATTTGTACATTTCATGGTTCACTCAAGTTGGTCCTTGTCAAATCTGTGACAGTTGAAATCTTGTAAAATTCAAACCAAACAAAAATAACAAAAGGAGGGACATCGACTCTCTCATTTTCATGTCACTGCCTGCTTCATCTTTCTCCATTGATTTAAATCATTTGTTTGAGGTGGACTTGACATTTAAAACAAACCAAATATCCAAATGATAATAAACTCGCACACCTCTCCCAGGATGTTGCCGCTTCTGATCTTCATTTGGGGATAAAAAGGCAGCCAAAACAGCTTTTAGAAAATGAATACCTTTATTTCTCAAGAGATGTACCATATACCTCGGCAATGAGTTTGATCATATCCTCATTATGTACAAAAAAATGATTTTAAAAAGACATAGAATTCTGTATAACACACACACAAACCAAATAATAATCTAAAAAATCAAATGTGATATGCAGCTTTCTTTGCAATAACCCGTTTCACTCTAGTTACATACTGAATGAGATATCAATAAATAATTTTTAATACTGAGGGTGATACTTTGAAAAGTACAGTATACAAAAAAAGGAATCTCTTCTTCCTTGTATCATATATTTCAGGGGAAAAAGGAGAAAACTCTTGTTATAACTTTATACACACTCACATAAACATTTTCTTTGGGATGTCTATTTCACTTTAGGCACAAAATACTTCAAATGTTTAATGAGATGAGAATGATGAGAGGACAAGACATCACGTTTCGAGCAATATTTTTAAAACTTCATTACACTTTACATGAATTTGTTCTAGTGTTTATTTCAGCAACAAACAAAAGGAAATGTCTAAAATGTGACATATACAGCCTCTCTCTCTTCAATGACGTCTTTCACTTTAGGTATTGAAAAATATTTCTTAAAGTAAATCAATCATAAATATTGTACAGTAAACAAACTAATATCAAAGCTAAATCATCTTTGTCAGGTTTATGGGAATCAATTAAATAAAATAAGCTCCGGTTGTCATGTCACATACTTAAACATATTAACTTGTGCATTCTGCACTCTTACTCAGTCAGTTTCTGTAATGAATAATTAAACCGCCAGATAGAAGTTTACATGCAAGTAATAAAGCTTGACACATTTTTCATCTATATTTTGCATTACTAAAAAGTAGACATATCTTTTCAAATGACTAAAAAATCATGTAAAATAAATACATGTATATATAAGCATAAATACATATAAGTTACCAAGTAAAAATAAAGTTGCACACATTGTAACGGCAAGTACTGTTCGTTCAACACGCCTCTTTGGCAAAATGTTTAGCATAATGAAAGATCTGAGTCACACTGATAAGAACTTTACAAAGTCAAACACACAAAGTGAAATAAATATTTTGATTAAATGAATTTGGCAAGTAACTAAAGTTTATACACAATCATTAGCCTCATCTTGGCAGGCAGATGCACCTAAATAAATTAAATTTGCTGATATACTTCTCTTTATTTAAAGACATATACAAAAAAAATAGATCTTGCATCTTCAGAAAAAAATAAATGTTATGCTTAAGATTTTTCAAGTTTAGAAAGACAAATACTGAACCTGCTATCTGTCCAACGGTCACTCCAAACACACTATTTTTGTCTCGCCTGCGTAGCGGAGCGAGACATAGGTATCACTATTTCTGGCGGCGTTGTCGTTAACAATTGTGTTGTACACCCAATAACTTTCTATAGCTTCGAGGTGGGATCACCAAATTCATACCAGAGGTCCATCTCCTGAAGGCACAGGTCAAGTTCGAATATGAGTTGAATTTGAATAAGGTCAATTGTCAATGAGCTTTCCATGACTGGCACTGTGCTGTGTTGTACACACAATAACTTTCTATAGCTTCGAGGTGGGATCGCCAAATTCATACCAGAGGTCCATCTCCTGAAGGCACAGCTCAAGTTCGAATATTAGTCGAATGTGAATAAGGTCAAAGGTCAATGAACTTTCCATGACTGGCACTGTGCTGTGTTGTACACACAATAACTTTCTATAGCTTCGAGTTGGGATCGCCAAATTCATACCAGAGGCCCATCTCTTGAAGGCACAGGTCAAGTTCGAATATTAGTCGAATGTGAATAAGGTCAAAGGTCAATGAACTTTCCATGACTGGCACTGTGCTGTGTTGTACACACAATAACTTTCTATAGCTTCGAGGTGAGATCGCCATATTCATAACAGAGGTCCATCTCTTGAAGGTGCAGGTCAAGTTCAAATGTGAGCCGAATTTGAATAAGGTCAAAGGTCAATGAACTTCCCATGACTGGCACTGCTGTGCTGTACACACAATAACTTTCTATATCTTCGAGGTAGGATTGCCAAATTCATACAAGAGGCCCATCTTTTGAAGGTGCAGGTCAAGTTTGAATGTGAGTTGAATTTGATTAAGGTCAAAGGTCAATGAACTTTCCATGACTGGCACTGTGCTGTGTTGTACACATAATAACTTTTTATATCTTCGAGGTAGGATTGCCAAATTCATACAAGAGGTCCATCTCTTGAAGGTGCAGGTCAAGTTCAAATGTGAGTTGAATTTGATTAAGGTCAAAGGTCAATGAACTTTCCATGACTGGCACTGTGCTATTTTGTACACACAATAACTTTCTATAGCTTCGAGGTGGGATCGCCAAACTCGTAACAGAGGTCCATCTCTTCAAGGTGCAGGTCAGGTTCGAATGTGAGTTGAATTTGATTAAGGTCAAAGGTCAATGAACTTTCACACTACTTTGTTCCTCTAGTGACATGAACTTTATAATTTTATACTTTTTAACACTAACATTTTACTTCAGAACTCAGTACTCTCTATACCTGAACCAGATTTTGTATTTTACTTGTTTATTCTTTAAAAACTGTTGTTATTTATTTAATGAGCTATAGTTCTTGGCACCATTTATAATATTCACACAAATTTGCCAATGGTACAATAGAAAAGCTGTCAAAGTTTCTTAGATGTTACCCTTCAGATTTGACATGCAGTCTCTTCATGACTGCAATATGCAGGCGAGACAACGCTTGGCGTTTGCCTTGTTTTGTACTGGCTATAGATTTCGGGAGAGCCAACATCATTGTCTGCATATTCTGATTGTGTTGTTGTTGCTGTTGTTGCTGCTGCTGTTGTTGAATGAGTTGCTGTTGTTGCTGGAGCATTTGTTCAAATCTTTTCTCCCGTTTCTCCTCATCTGTTTTTTGTTGAGCCTCTTCCTCCCGTCTCCTATTTTCATCCTCAAGTCTCCTTTCCATCTCCTCCCTTTTCAATTCTCGGTCACACTCCATTTTTCGTTCGATCAATGCCAGTGTATTTCGGCCGGTTTCCTTTGGGTACGTGTTGCCGTACTGCATTCACCTTGGTGTCTGAAATGAAAATATTGTATTAAGTTGCGCAGAAAGGGAAGTGTTAAAAATATATTGAAATCAAAATATTGTTTCTCTCATTTCAAAATCACATCTAATTGTTTCAGATGAAAAACAGTGTTTTGGCTAATATCTCACCCTATAACAATTGTGGGATGATCGCCCTCCCCCACATGAACAGCTCTAACACTACGCTAATATTTGATTCTTTAATTCCCCCTCAGAATATACCGTCACGGCGCCCCATGCAATGACATGACCAAAATGGCTGAAAAATCGAACTCTAGTACAAAGTAAACGGCATTCATCTGATTGCTTAATATTACATCTTTTTTTTCTGTTGATATAATTGACATTCATCAATTGTTTTGGCTAATTTTACTGATACATTTTCTAACCCTATGGAGACAACTCAGCTCCGCCCCAAAAATTAGGTGCCAAGTTGTAAAACCTAACCTTATGGTAAGATTGATAGTAAAATACACAAAACAATTGAAATCATAGCAGAAAAACATTGTAATTAATTGGTATTCAATGCGAACATTTGTCACAGCATATTGGTTAACTTGTGCCACCTAATTTTTTGGCAGGGGAAAGTTGTCTCAAGTGCTGTGTTAGATAGCATCCATGAAGAAAACTTCTGCAAAACTTGAAATTTCAATGCAAATCTTAGTGTCTTATGTACTACAATAATGATAAAAAACTATTCTAATCAAGATTTAATTGAAATCAATAGACAGTCAGATATAAAAAGGGATGAGGGTGGGGATGTACAAAAAAGAATCATGGAATTAATCATGAATATTAATTTTCACCTTAAAGAAAGACATTGAGCATAAAACACAAATAAGCACTGCTTTAGAAATATAGAATGACGTGAAAATGATGATTGACCCCTCCACATTCTTAGTTGAATAATGTTTTCAGCTATGGTAAACAGTCAGTAATGTGAACTATACTCGAGTATGATTGAATATTAGAATATTACAAAGTCACTGAATGCATTTTAACCATTTAAAATTTTAATAATATTTCAATGCCATATCATGGTATTTTCAGGCAAATAAAACAGACCACTATATCAGTCATATCTTCATTTTGATTTAAAATAGCGATTTAATTATTTGCTTTACATATTTTGTACCTTTACTTCAGAAGTGTCGAGGCAAAACACACAGGGATTCTATATACATTAAATTATGATGTCAAATCAGTAGGTTTATTGAAAAAACACATTTTTAGTTTATGTCCTTTACATCACAACCTGTTTGGGGCACATGATCTCATTGATCTTGTAGTGAAATGTAGGCCTATAGTCACCTGCTCTTTTGGAGGGTTTAATAAAAACTAAAATCAGGTTTTAATTTCATTTTGAACAGAAATATTGGTATAAAATGTAAGAATACCTCTTTCTTGTTTCTCCAAACGTCTCACAAGCTCGTTTCCAGAGTTCAGCTCCAGCTTCTCTCTTCTTCTCTTCATCATTCCTTTCTTTAGAAGCAAACTCAATATCCTCCTCCTCTTGTATCATCTCCTCTATCGCCTGTCTGTTTCTCCTTTCCTCATCAGTTTCATTTATGGCAATGCCACTGGCAGCTCTTTCTTGCCTGTTTCGCATTTTTACTTGGTTTTTCAATAGATTCATTTTATCTCTTACCGCGCGGGCGTCGACTCTAAATCCCCTCTGCTGCATGTGTTCAGCAACCTCCTGCCACGCCTTTCCGCGTTGACTGGTCTTGCTCTTGTGCTGGAACGGTTTTACAACAATCACCTCCCCGATCAAAATGCTGCAACTCTTGGCATCCAATGTCCCGTTTCCGGAGTTCAGCTCCAGCTTCTTTCTTCTCTTCATCATTCCTTTCTTTAGGAGCAAACTCAATATCCTCCTCCTCTTAAATCATTTCCTCTATCGCCTGTCTGTTTCTCCTTTCCTCATCAGTTTCATTTATGGCAATGCCACTGGCAGCTCTCTCTTGCCTGTTTCGCATTTTTACTTGGTTTTTCAATAGATTCATTTTATCTCTTACCGCGCGGGCGTCGACTCTAAATCACCTCTGCTGCATGTGTTCAGCAACCTCCTACCACGCCTTTCCGCGTTGACTGGTCTTGCTCTTGTGCTGGAACGGTTTTACAACAGTCACCTCCCGATCAAAATGCTGCAACTCTTGGCGTCCCACGTCGTACTGTTTCGGATGAAAAGAACAAAGGGTGAAAAGGTAATTTGATACATATATAGTGTACATAATGAAAATGTTCATACATTTCATGATTAAAAACATATAATCCTGCATTAAAATAACCAATATCTGTTCAAACTGTCTCTCACAAGGCTATATTTCTCCGTCAGACGCTAAAAGAAAAAGGTAAAATGAGTATCTCTGTTTAATACACAATACATTGGATATTCATGAAATATGATGACGTTAAAACGTGCCTCTTTCTACCCACATAAAACTCCTTTACAAACATGTCTATTGTCCCTTTTAATCTTAGACTGACTTTATTTAACAAACGCACTTTCCGCTATTCGTATAAAAAAGTTTCCTCTATGTAACAGCTCTTTTGATGCCCGTAGCGTCGGTTTAACTGATTTAGTGTTTTTTTTATTCCTTTCTGGAAGTAATCTTTTCAACAGAATAATCCCTTTATACTAATTTTGTTTATTGCCGCCATTTCGCTCCTTTTTCACACTGAATTCCTCTTACATGTATGCAATATGCCTCTTTTCACCTCTGATTAAATGCACTGCCCTATTTTGATAAACCCAATATTTTCTAGCTTGTGGAAATCTTTCAGTCCCTTAATTTTTGCATTGCCAATAGAAGAATCTTCATTGATCTTGCCATTCAAATGCTCATAAATTACTGTAACATGACCGTTGTACACTCCAAAATCATAAACTCTTGCACTTCAGTCTCCTATGCTCTCCTGTAAATTCAATCTCCAAAGCTCTCCTTACTTTGATTAAACTAAAATTATTAAACTGAAGATAGGGTGAATGCAGAATAAATTAGAACTTAACACGATGAAGTCCAGATCAGCACTGACTTTACTTTCCAATCTAATCTTCTGGGAAGTAAAAATTAAAAACTGTTACAATAAGACAATGATTGCGTGACTTTGTTGTGTTGTTTCATTTGAAAGCCGGCCGCGAGATGACAAGCAATTTGAATTGAATTGAATGTACTTATTTTCCTTTGTAGGAAATTCCTTTCACATCAGGTTTACAACGTTACAAATACGTATGCACATATACAGACTTAAAATACCAATGGAAATACATACAAAAGCCGTACATGTTATTTCAGATCGAATAAGCAAAATTGCAAATATATATTGGTGTGTGATTCCAACTCCAGCACGAATACTTACCCCCAAGTTTGGGGGTATAAGATTTGAGCTTATCAAACATCAAGTTTCGAAGACATACCGTGTATGTAGCTGGCGATAAAGACGCATGCTTGATTGATAAAGGTCGTCCAAAGGGCTGGGGGTCCTCATGACCTCGCACAAATTTTTCTCAGATAGGGGTACAAGACCCATTAAACATTAGTTCAAACTGATGGAGCAAGCTCTGCAGAGCTGCCCATTAGGGCAATTTTATATTTTGGAAGCTAAAATTGAAATTTATACATGTTTTGTATTTTTTGGGGTTATGTAACATTTTCTTCTAGATACTTCTAGGAGTTTCTAAGAAACTCACCGAATTCAAGCTTACATCCATGACCTCCTTCGAATCTAAATCTTTCACATTTAACATAAAGCCGTAACCTGTACTGAGTTGACTTTAGGACTGTCGTTGATTTAGATGATATTAAACTCCAGATACCAGCTCGGCTACTTATAAGGCGCTTTTTAGGTACAGGCGCGCTGATTGGATGTTGCTTCCCCGGCTAACTCCGGGGACCACTTCCACTGACGAATTGATACCACTTAAGGCTTCGAAAAGCACCCAATTACTTTACATACGTAAACAAGCCGGCTCTTGAAAAGGAAAACCTCTTTAGCATGGTCGCGCCTGGTATGCACTCGTCAATGGAAGTGGCCCCCACGGGCGGCTTCCTGAGCTAAAGGAGGAACCAAATGTGGCTCTGAAAAGTCATCCTTCATCGGATATGTTGCTGTTACCATAGTATTTTGCACATGCACCGCAGATTGATGTTTCCGTTGCAGATGCGAAAGCTAAACAAAATCTTCTTGTCACATAATTTAAATTGCAGGACAGTCTTTTACAAGTTACGACGGGCCCAAAAGTCTCTTCCAAAATCAACTACCGTCGTAAATAGCGTTCGCGTTCTCCAACGAAAGGTCGGGAATGTTAATAACTTGATGCCATGTGGGGGGGGGGAGTGGCAAGTGAACTTCAGCTCCTCTTATTTTTTTAAGTATAAAAAACATAAGAAATGACAGTCATATGGTATTGTGCCTTTTTTTGCATGGTCAGCTGCTCCCCTACATTTGGTTCAAATTACAAAACTGTTCTGTGGTCCCTGAATGAAAAGAACTACGTACACATCAAAACCTTTCTATACAATCCCCATCAAAAGAGAGTTTGCTTTTTTATATCTTTTTATCTTTCAGAGCAAAATGCCTGTGCCAATCATCAGTGTCAGAATGGAGGTACTTGCATGGCTAATCCCAACTCGTGTTTCAACTATGCATGCCAGTGTCCAGCCTGCTACACGGGGTCATTCTGTGAAATATGTAAGTCAAGAACCAATGTATTGATCGAATATAGATAATCAGATTCTTATGTACTGAAGACTTCAAAATATTAAAATACAGCATTGAAGAGTGAAAATATCCACACATTTTTTAATAATTTCCAACATGAATTTCATGTACATTGTGTTTATAACCAGTAATTTCTTATCATAACAAATGTTACTTGAAATTGCATATCATTGTGCTTGAGATATTGATAATTAATCAATCTTGATAACTGTACAGGAGCTTAAGATGTAGTTAAGTTTCACACAATATTTGTATGAAGTGATCAAAGACAAGATACATTTTAGTTGATATTCTCTGATGCAACAACATTATTTGTTTCTCTCTTCTCAGTTTTTAATCCATGCAGTAGTTTTCCTTGTCAGTTTGGAGGAACATGTTCGGTACTGAACAATCAATGTGATCAATACCAATGCAGCTGTACCAATTGCTACCAAGGACAGAACTGCGAAATATGTAAGTCAATCTCCCATGATATGTGGTGAAAAACAGGGATAAGCTAAGCAATATTGCAACAACATTTGTGAAAATTAGAGAACCATTATGGTATAAAAGTTAACTTTCTGTACCCTTTTCTATATCAATATTTGAATTGGCAATACTGCTAATATTAGGCAGTTGTTTTTTTCAACTCTCTTTGTATTGAGATTTTAGTTTGGTCTCAAGATGCAGCTTTGGTCAGATCATGGAAAATGTATTTACAAGATTCAAGATATTTACGCTTGAAAAGGGACAAGTAGAAACGCTTGAGTAAGGCGGTATTGTAGCTAGAGACCTCTCTAGGTAGTTTTTTTTCACATTCATTATAGTTCTCTCCCTATTTTCCTTCACTTAAGCAATTTGTAATAAATACAAACATGAAAGTAGTTTAGTGCTACAAAATTTGAAAATGGTGCTGAATAAAGACAATTTTTTTTGTCTTACACTCATCAATAGCAGTGTGTACTCCTGATTAGTGCATGACAAAAAAGTTTTCGAGCATGTCTTTCTTCAGCACAATATCATTCCTTATAGACAAGCTGGGCAATTCAAACTTCTCTTTGTTTATTCCACCCCAGTTGATGATCAGTGCAGCCCAAATCCTTGCCAGAATAATGGATTCTGTATCCGCACACCAGGGTCGTGCACTGATTATACATGCCAATGTCAGCTGTGTTTTGTAGGAGATCAGTGTCAGACAAGTAAGTGCATTACCAGGATATGGTTCAAAGACATGTTTACCCATATTTCAAACTTGGAATAAATTCAAACTCTGGTCTGAAGTTGTGGTTTAGCTATGGAGAGCCAATTGCGACACTAATCTCTCACTCACAATATAGGTTCAATTTGTCAGCACATTTCATGCTCAATTTATTCATCTGTCTTGGGATAATGAATGAAATGTTTTTTTCACCATTAGAGCAAGGAGCAAGGGGAAAGAACACAGTAAATGTAAGAAATATATAACAAAGTTTGAACGTTTAGCTACCCATAATTTTAGCACTCAGTAAGACCATGGTTTACGTTAAACTGAACTTCAGAATATGGCCATAGAATTTATGTGAATCCTGAGATATGATATTAATAGACAATGTTTTACACCCACAGTGGGGAGAGTGATTGTGTGATTTTTCATTATGAATAATTTTCTCTCAGTTCCGTCATATGAATCATTAGGATACATCCCTTCAAATATATAATTTTAAAATTATGATTAAGTGGGAAATAATAATTATTAAATAAAAAAAATAATAAATAAATAAATGAATCAATGATGAAATGAAAAAAGTAGATGAACGAATGTATAAATAAATAAATGAAAATTTTGATCAAACACTCCCCTGTTCTCACAGCAGGCCATGCATATAATGTTATTACCCTTTTCCAATGTTATACTTCAAGCACCTGATCAGAAGGCAGAAGGTCCCATTTTTAAGGTCTTTGGTATGGCTCGGCCTTGGATTGAACCAACGACTCTCCTTCATGAGACAGACACTGTACCCCTGAGCCACCATGTATTATTATATATAACTTTGTTTTGTACTTAACCCTCCTAGGATTAGATCAATGTTCACCCAATCCTTGTCTGAATGGAGGTACTTGTGACGCTGTAGGAAGCCGATGCTTAGATATCATCTGCCGATGCCCACAGTGCTATGTTGGGGATCGTTGCCAGAACAGTAAGTCCTCATATCACTTGTACAATTTATATCGTATTGGTCTTCATTAGAAAGGGCCATTGCAAAATGTGTTGATGATAGAGCTAATGGATGCAAAATTAATTCAAGTAAGTGAGAAAACACAGGTGCCACATGACTGGGACAATAAATTATACTGTTCTGTGATGGGTGCAGTAAAGGAGTAGCTTCACAGATAGATTATTGTTCATGATGGCACATGATATTTTATTAGTCTCCTAGTACATTAGTGGAATAAGGTTAATGTTTCCATTTATGTGTTATGTTTTGTGATATGATACCTGGTATAAATTTGTCAATTCAATAGTTCTTTAATTGCCTCTGACAATATTTTAAGACACTAATGCCATTTTCCATAGACATTCATTCTGTATGATGAAGTTTCCTAGAAAACTATAAACAATCGCTACCTATCACAATGTAATGAATCCTGTTTTTCATCTTTAGGATTGGACCAGTGTTCTCCGAATCCATGTCAGAATGGTGGAATATGTCAACCTGTCAGTGGCTCATGCATAGATTACACATGTGACTGCCCTGGTTGCTATACAGGAAGGCTGTGTGAGACGTGTAAGATCTTGTTTTAACCCGAACTAGGCCGGGCTTTTTTGGCTGTTCTGTGGCCGGGGGGGGGGGGGGGGGGGGTTGATTCACCCCCCCCCCTGAGATCTCGGCCGCCGATCGCGCGAGCGCCGCAAAAATTTGCACGCTGGTAGTGTGCGATGTAATCTACAAGGCTGTATGGTAAAATTTTCCAAAATAATGAGATTTTATTTTATATGAATTAATTATGCTAATTTATGCATAAATCATACTTTTTGCTCTAATTCACTAAATAAAGCTCCTAGAATGCTAATTTTTTGTAAAAATATTCTTTGTAGCATTATTAACAATCGCAATTGAATAAAACTTCGGTTCGGAAATCAATTTCTTATGTATTTTATTGTTTTATGAATTTCTTATGTATTTCTATGTTTTTCAACCTTTTGTTTTTCTTTGTTTTTTCCACCAGATTTATTGCACAACCTTTTTGAAGCGTAATTATGCTAAAATCAATTGATTTTAGCTGTTTAAAGTAAAAATAATCATATCTTTATGAATAAGATGAGAAAACTCAATTTGCATTGACTTTGTACACAAAATCACGTTTTGGAACAATTTTTGGTCTGACATGCACTTACAATATGTTGCGTAATTTCGGAACTGCGTACACGGGCGTCGTAAATTTGGTCTCAAAAGATGCGTGAGACTTAAAATTATAAACTCTGCGAGTGGCGCGGTCAAAAAATGTTGAGGGGGGGTTGATTCAACCCCCCCCCCCCGGCCTGTTTAGGGTTAAAAAGCATATTATTTAAATATTTTCATGATACTCATATACATTTTATAGTGTAATTTGTTAAAGAGAATTAACTTTCTAGTATCTTTCCGTGTCTATTCAATTTCAATTATTTTTGTGGAATTTACTTTTCTGAAGTGCCATATTAGATATACACCGAAAAGTCAACCTATGTGCTGTGTAAGTAGCTATTATTATCATTATTATTATTAAATGACACTACAGAATAGGATAGAGCAAGTTGCTTAGATGTTTTGTTGTACAGACTGTTACACCCGAAAGCTCATCAGCAACTTAATCAATTAAAGAGAACAATAACTCTATTGCAGTCAAGCAAACAAAGAAAAGACACAAAAAAGGAGGATGAAATGACAACAGTTAACAGATAATAGCTATTGGCTTTAAACTGGGTAGGGGGAAGTGTGGGGGCGGAGTGGGTTGAGGGCATAAATGAGGGGGGGTCTATGGTTAACCACTGTGCTGAGAGGAAAATAATTTTTTTTTTTTTACAGGTTGAGATGAGTTATGTTCTTGAGTTAAGCATTTCTTGTTTTCTTGGCTGTAATGATGTGGTACTTCTCACACAGACACAGATTGCACCTCTTTGTTTTTAGTGAGTAGGGCTGCGCATGTCTTACGATCCTTCATTTGAGTGAGTAGGGTGTGCCTTCATCCTTCAGTCTCCATATGTAATTGCTGAGCTCAATTTGGTGTCTTTTTCCCCTATTGGTGATGCTTGATTTATGGGTTGCATACCTTGCTTTGAATAAAGTTGATGTGATCTCGATGTTCACCGTCTTGTCGCTAGATGTTGCTGCCTCGGCTTTGTATTTGCCAGGGATCGGGCGATCCTCTTTCTTTCTGCAGTTGCAGGAGTCCTTGGTTTGGTCTTGATGAGTGTTTGTTATCCTGTTGTTGTGGGCCTTTATTGTTGTGGTAATGTTGTCCATGCAGCTATAGCTGACTTTCAGAGTGTTCCTGTTGCAGACCTTGTGGAGCAGGTGCTCTTTTGGGAAGTGCTGTTCAACAAGGGCTAGGAACTATCTGTCGATGTTTGTTCTGACATGCTTGCTGTATGGTGGGTTTAACCATGTCATGTTTTGTTTTCTTTGATTTTGGGTCTCTTTTACTGCTGCTGGTAGAGTTTTTCAGTGTGTATGTCAGTTTGGGTTTGTGTCCACCATGTTGTAGTGCTTTCTCGTCTGGTTTTACACTGTTGAAGATGTATACGCTGCTGGAAATGTTGGACAGGCAGGTTTTGATGAACTGTGGTATTCTCCCGGTGACGTCTGGTGGTTGATTTGATTCTGCATGCACATATAGGTGGGAATCTGGTTTTGAGTAAGGCCTGAACTCTTTCTTGGAGAGGTCAATTGTTACATCAAGAAAGTTGACTATGGTTTTGTTTGCATTGGCTGTTATCTGTAGTCTGAACTCTTTGAATTTCTTGCAGAGGTCCTTATTGATGTTCTCGGCTGTATCTGTTATAGGGGGTGCATGGACAATCGCCATATATTATACATATATATACAACATACATATGTGAAATCTATACTAACAGCATAAATTTTCCCTTATAGATGAAAGAATTGATCTGAATCTGAAGCAGAAGGATTTTTCTCTCAATTTTCATGTTCTTTTACCTGCCTGTAGTGCTAATGCCATGTGCAAGTAGACCATGTTTTAACGGCGGTTCTTGTTCAGTTATGCCTGGATCATGTACCCAACACCAGTGTGCATGTGCAGATTGCTACAGAGGACAAAACTGTGAACAATGTAAGCATACTCAATATCTGATATTTTATGCTGAAAAATTGCTCGGAAATATTCTTCAATTTCTATATTTTACAATTTGTATTAAAGTTTTGATTTACATTGATTAGAATAATGAGAAGAGGATGTTTTGCATCTTGACCTTCAACGTAGCAAGCAGGGTTTTCTGTCAGCTAAATTCTTTAACTGTCTTATAATACAGTAGCATATTTTTTTGGGGGGGTTGAATGGGAAGGTTCCTTGGGCATCTAATGCAAGAAGTATTTAGGGTTATATCAGTGCTTTCTCTGAGTTACATTGGACATGCCAGATGCCGAATAGGGAGCTATTAGCCCTAGATCAGGGGCCTATTTTCCCACCAAGAAATTGTTATGATAACAGATGCACAATTCTTATGACAAGTTTACATGCAGCTGACCAAATTTAATTATTTCATTAGCTTATTCAAACTGATATTTTGAATTCTTTACCATAACAAGTTTTAAGATATCCCCATTATATGCTGCACTCTTAAATTCAACGTGATTAATCACTTTTTATTGAACAGTCATTGATGCCTGTGAGACAAACCAGTGCCAGAATGGAGCTGTCTGTGAAGCTGTACCTGGATCCTGTGTGGACTACTCCTGCCAGTGCCAAGGGTGCTTTAGAGGACAGTTCTGTGAACAAGGCAAGTTAAACTCGCATTACTATATATAAAACACACTTGTCAAAACGTCAAGTTTGGGTGGGAAAAGAGTGTGGGTGGTACTTTTCAGGACCAACACTTGCCCACAAAAGAATACTTGGTTTACTGTGAAACCACGGTAGTACGGGGGGGGGGGGGCAGGGGTGGCCATCTCCCTTATGGTCTTTTAAGTATTGAACAAAGATAGGGAAGAAAGGAGGAAGAACACTATAGAAATGGGAAGATGTCCCCCCTTCAACTTAAAAAAAATCTGTCAAGTACACAATGGGAGAGGGTCTTCTTGTGTTACTCTTTAATACCACTAATATTTGATTGGAAGAATTAAGTCATCTTCCATTTGACTTCCATGACTCTATCCCCTGGTCTACTAATTTTCCAAAATTGATATTAACGGCTAGGTATCTTTATGTTTATGACTATTTTAAGCCAAATTAAAAGTGCAATTGAAACATAATATTTGTGTTGATGTTGACACAAAAACATTGAAGAGCCATCTGCGTCAGATTAAACGACATATCTATATCTTACCTCTTACTTTGGGTTCTGAAAAAAGAATAATACAAATAAGGCCCAAACTCTTTCATCTGCCTCATGCCAACCAATTCTCCACAATCAGACTGTCTATCTTCCATAAATGGCAAGCTTCTTATCATAATGAGTTGATATAAGTTGAAGTGACATTTGTTGTTTTAAAATAAAATTTGCTTTAAAGTTTGGATTCAAACAAGCTTAGCATCAGTTCCAAAATGAATCAATGTAGAATGTGTGGTTATAAAAGGTTTTCCATAAAATCTACACCACTAATAGCTTTGAGAATTTGTTATATATACATGTATCTGAGAGAATAATACTTTGTAAGACAGTATTTCTCCATGTTTCTACTAACACCTTACATTTGTGTGTTTTTGTATATTTTACACAGTGATAGAGCCATGTGAAAATAATCTGTGTCTGAATGGAGCCGAGTGCATTCCTACTAGTGGAACATGTGATCAGTATACGTGCAACTGCAATGGATGTTATACCGGACAATTCTGTCAAACATGTAAGTTTACTTCTCTCACCATGAATAAATGATTATATAAGATTTATTGCCATGTTAATACAATATATTCATCATTATTACATATTATTCTTTTGGTAGTTTGAATCCATTATATTGAATTCATATTAAATTCAGTCATAAATGTTGATGCGCTAATTTTACCTTTGCATGTACAACATAGGCCTGAATATTCCAACATTGATCGATACCTTTCTCAAGAAGAAAGACCCATGGTGCAAACAAGCTTATTTTAAGTTATCTTTGATTTAGTTGTTCATCAATATAATATACAATTTAATTTGATGATTGTTATGTAGTATTGGACCCATGTCAATCGCTTCCTTGTCTGAATGGGGCTACCTGTAATGCATTGGATTGTTCTACCCGTCAGTGCCAGTGTGCAAACTGTTTTCAAGGAGATAACTGTGGCACAAGTAAGTATTGGATTAGTTATTAACCCTTATAAGATTGTGTTTCAATTAATATTAGTTCAGGGGTTCCCACGATGTTGAGGTATTTCTTAATCATTATCAAAGATTGAATTTTCTTTGATTAAAGTATGGTATTGATTTTAAGATCTATTTGCATTAGATTATGTTCACTTGCTATTTACAAGTATAATAAACGTCAGTGTTTCATAAATAAAAAATTACACGAAGTTGCTATTTTTGGTATGCTAAACCACTTTCTTCGAAGCATTATTTTGAACATCAGGAATCATTGGCAACTATGTTCAACTGGGGCTATCCGTAGATATGTTCAATGTTATATGAGAGAATATACATAAATGATACAAAAACAAATAACAAACCCAGTTGCCTTTATTTCTATATACTTCTCAATTTCTTCACATTCTTTTGATTATCAGGAGTAAATCCGTGTGAGGGGCAGCCGTGTTTGAATGGGGGTGTTTGCTTCATATCGGCTACCTCATGCAATGACTTCACTTGTCAATGCACCAGCTGTTTTACTGGGAATACTTGCGAGACAGGTATGTGTATGATTTCAAACATATTAGACACTCACTTTTGTATTAAGAAATATGGTTTAACACTTCAGGAGAGTGTTCCAGCAACATTTTTGTCTTCCTTAATTTTAAATTGGTTAAGAATAACTGTTGGTATAAAAGCTGTCAGAAAAAACAGGACTTGTTTCATAAAACATTCAACAGGTTCTTGGATGACACGTACCCCTGATGTTCAGTTAGGTTCTATGTTAATCATCGACAAGTTGCATCTTGTAATTTTAATTTCCTAGTAAACTTCTCTCTACTAACGTTCTATTTGATATGAAAAAGAATGAGATTGAATATGCTATCATTCTTTGGCCAACCACAATTTAAAATGCACTCACATGAAGAGTAAGAAGTTGTCAGTTTCTGAAGGAGTAGTTTATCATTGAAATGGAAATCCTACTAGCACATATGTAATCATGTTCTAAGTCTGTATTACAATTATTGATAAGAGAAGATTTAACTCTTTTATACATTACATAAACATGTTTCTAAGTCTACATGTTTTCTGAGTTTTCTAGTACCTCTATGTTGGAAAACCCACACTTCAGACATCTATGGAAACACATAGATTTGTGTCACATTGATTCTTTTGTTAAACCATCTTTTCAAACCTCATTTCTCTCGTTAGAACCGATTCCAAATACAGACAGAATTTAATTGATACCAAAGACTTACAAAAATGGGACCTTCTGCCCTCTAGCTAGGCAGCATTGAGGTTGGAGAAGGGTAACAGCAATATGTTATGTTATCAGGGGTGTGAGAGTTCAGATTTTTATCTGATTTCAGATTGTTTTCGTTTCGATTTTCAGCTTAATTTCAGCTTACTTTTGGCTTTCCTCTGTACAAAATGTATGGGAGCTCTTTCTATTTCAGACTTTTTTTACAAGTTTCAGCTTTTTTCAGATCTTTTTATTTGTGACCACTCACACCCCTGTGTTATACAGGGCCCGCTGCTAAAAAGGTTTTATAATTTTAGTAGCTACCTTTGGATAAATATTTTTTATTTTATTGTTGTTGTTATGATTATTATGATTAATCTGGATGTGATTGGTTTCCTTCGTAAAGAAATGAATCCATGTGACCCTAATCCTTGTGAAGCTGGTGGTGCATGTCAACCTGTTCCGGGAAACTGTCAGCAATATACCTGTAACTGCCCAAGCTGTTTTGTAGGACAAGACTGCCAAACGGGTGAGATATTCAAGTATTTCATAATAATGATCTTTCTAGAATTAATCTATTCCGAGGCACACTATTTTCATAACCCCAGCCCAATTTGTATAAATTTCTTTCGGAAAATGTGCAATGGTTGGGATTCAAACCCACAACCCTGTGATTGAAAGACAAGAGCCTGGGGCTGTTTCATAAAGCTGTTTGTAAGTTAAGAATGACTCAAAGAACGACTGGTGAACCTTTCTTACGCGCTAGATTGACCGTCGCCAATTCAGTTTACCATTTACCACAAGAAAGGATCACCAGTCATTCTTATAGTTGCTCTTAACTCACAAACAGCTTTATGAAACACCCACCAGATCAACTAGACTACTATGCCTTCGTATTTCATAATGTCAAAAATTTATCTTAACACACAGTTTGATATCACTGGAGTGGAAAGGCGTATGGTTGTTAAAGCATTTGCCACTTTTGTGTCTTTTGCCATATTTGAATGACCTCATTCAAACACAAGAAACCAGGTCAGTTGGTGTCACACTCCGTTCCGGGTTGAAAAAATTATCTAAATAAGGTTTGATTTGACACAGAAAGGGTCAGATCTGAGTCATAAATGTTCAAGTTGGACCTTATGCAGCAACTTTAGGGTTATCTTTGACCCAAAATGGTATGTGGCATCAAAATACCTGATCTCCAGGTCAATCAGATCTTCCATTATTGAGAGTGCAAAGTGCCACTTCCTCCTTAAGATGATGATAAGTTCATTTCTCTTTATAAGGCATTCAGCAGAGAACTTTGACCTACTAATAGGTATACACCTTAGAATGTTAAGAGACTATGATGTATACTAATTATACTATTGGCAGAGTTCAAGGCAGGCCTTCAGTGCGAGTTCTCCACTTATTTCTTAAGGACTGGGATATTCATTCATTCATTCATTTTCATTCATTTATTTATTCATTTTTCCAACAAATTTTACAATGCAATAATAACAATATATAAAACATAACATCAGACAATATAAATGACATAAATATTCAAATAAACCAAATATAAAAAATATACACTTGATACAGAAGATAATATTTCCAATTTGATAATAATATGCAAGATATGTTGGAAAAATGGAGTGGCCCACTAAAAAGCAAAGCTTGTAAAGGGTGGACCACTCAAAAAGAAAAAAAAGTATAACGTATAACACTTAAATCTATATGGGCCAAAAAAAGCAGCAATACAAAAAAGATAATGAAATAAAGATATAAAAAAATAATTATAAAGATATGAAAAAAATAATTATAATAAATGAAATAAATATTAAAGGTGAGCAGAGACAACAAAGACAAGAAGACACAACAAAGCAAAACAACAACAACAAAAGATAAGACACACAAACAGAGTAAAAATAAACAAACATTGCTGCACAAACTGCGAAAATCCGAAGAAGGGAGAAATGAAGAGAAAGGCAAAGAGAGAGGAGAGAGAGAGAATGAGAGAAGTGTAGTCAAACTAACACAATCACCGAGGGTAACCTGTAAACAGGTAAACAATAAATAAATAAATATATCATAGAGGTAAAGGAATCAATGTGGGGTTTTGCAAGACTGCAACAAAATGAATTTCAATTTTCTTTAAAAAGAATTAAGAGAAGGGGAAAGCTGGATATCAGGGTGAAGAGAATTCCAAAATTTTGGGCCACTATATATAAATGTATTTTGGGCGAACATCGTTCTGAGCATAGGCAAATGAAGGTCATCGCGACGTCTAGTAGGGTAATTGTGTGAGGAGCTGTTTTTTAAGAACATGTCATGAAAAATAAAAGGAAGCATATTATTATTGTATTGGTACATAAATTGGCCAAGCTGGAGTAGGTAAAGATCACTGATCTTCAAAAAAAATTTTTCGAAAAAAATAGGATCAGTGTGGGAACGTGCGTGAGAAGAAAAAATAATCCGAAGTGCTTTCTTTTGCAGCAATAAAATCCTGTTAAGTAAAGTTTGATGTGTGTTTCCCCATATAAGAAGACCGTAGTGAAGATATGGTAATACTAAAGAAGAGTAGAGTGTGAGTAAGGAAGTCGACGGGAGGAACATTCTTAATTTATTCATGACACCAATATTACGAGAAATTGTTTTGCAAATACTGTCAATATGACACTTCCAAGAAAGTTTATTATCTACAGTGACACCTAAAAATTTAATATTCGATACACATTCCAATTGCAAATTATCAAACTTAATAGTGTTAGGTAATGAATTTAAGGTGTTACTGTACAACATGTATTTTGTTTTTTCAATATTAAGAGAAAGTTTGTTACTTCTAATCCATTCGAGTATTTTAGACGGTTCTTGATTGATTGTTTGAACAAGAGTGTGTGGGTCTTTATCAGAAATAAATAAATTGGTGTCATCAGCAAAGATTATGAAAGACAAAATTTCGGATGATCTGCAAAAATCGTTAATATATATTATGAAAAGTAGAGGTCCCAAAAGGCTTCCTTGTGGCACACCGCAATTAATGTCACATAAGTTGGAAGAATGGTCATTCAATGAAACAAATTGTTTTCGATTGGAAAGGTAATTCCTGAACCACTCCAAGGCCTTGCCACGTATACCATAATGAAAAAGTTTGCTAAGTAATATTTCGTGGTTGATTGTATCAAAGGCCTTGGAGAAGTCCAGGAATATACCAACCATATGAGAAGATTTATCTAAGGCATGAGCTACCTTTTCAATGAATGACAACAGAGCATGAACGGTACTGTGTTTTTCTCTAAAGCCGAATTGAAAATTTGAGAATATATCATGATATTTTAAGAAATTGAAAGTTCGAACATATATGATTTTTTCTAAAATTTTTGAAAAACACGGTAGTAAAGAGATCGGACGATAATTATTAACACTCAGCCTGTCCCCCTTTTTATACAATGGGATAACTTTAGCGATTTTCATAGAATCAGGAACTTGCCCGTTAATTAAAGATAGATTAAAAATATGAACTAGGGGAACAACAATGAATGGAATAATTGATTTTACTATAATATTATTAATATCGTCATATCCAGAGCTTTTCTTGTTGCCTAAGTTAGAAACAATGTCCATGACTTCATGATTATGCGTTGGATTTAAAAAGATCGAGCTTGGGTTGGAGGGACCAAGAAAATCTGAGAAATGCCTGCGAGAGGGCGGTATATTGTTGGCCAAATTTTTACCTATGGAAGAAAAATGAGTATTAAAAGCATTTGCTATGTTACCAAAATCTTGAATAACCATATCATTTGATGATATTTTTGTAATGTCAATTTTGTTATCCGCTATGTTCATGGCTTGTTTAAGAATTTTCCAAGTATTTTGCATATCATGTTTATGTAATTCTAGTTTATTAGTAAAATATTTTTTCTTTTCTAAGCGAATTATTCTCGTCAATGTGTTTTTGTAAGATGTATATTTATCTCTATTTTGTTCAGTAGGTTTTGATTTGTATTTATAATATAGGTTATTTTTTCGATTTATTGAACGAAGTAAAGATTTTGATATCCAAGGAAGTCTAGGAGTTTTCTTGTAATCATTGTTGTTGTTCTTTCTTTGCTTTGGAAGAAAGGTATCCATGTGCCTATTAAGTAAAGTAATGAAATTATCATATGAAGAGTTAACATCAGTTGAATCAAGAACACAAGACCAGTCCACATTTTCTAAACTATCATTCAATCTGGATAAATTCTGTGCGTTAACTATACGTCGTAGAGGGCGGGGGCCGTGAATATTATTAGGTTGCGATAATTTGTAGGAAGTCATTATCGGGTAATGATCAGTTGTATCTGAAAGAATAATGTATGAATCAGGATGATGAACAACATTGGAAAAAATATTATAAATTAAAGTACTAGATAAATTTGCAACACGAGTGGGTTTGGTAACGAGTGGCAAGAAAGAGGCAGACAAAAATGTTTCTATAACCTCATGTGCAATATTATTAGAGGCACATTTAAGAATATTTATATTAAAATCTCCCATAATAAAACAATCTTTATTTTTAAACATATTATTCCGAAGTATGTCAGATAAACGAGCAATAAAATCGTTACCGTTAGAGCTGGGAGGGCGGTAAACAACACCTACAATAACATTCCTACCGCCTGAAACTTCAATTTCTAGAAAAAGAGATTCCATTATATCATTACTAATTGAAATTGTTTCGTGGACAAAATAACGAAATTTATGAAGAATATACAACACGGCGCCTCCACCCAATCTCCCCTGTCGGTTTTTAGTAACAAGGTTATAATTGTCAATAGAAAGTGGAAGGTTGGAGTCCTGTGAAAGCCAAGTCTCTGTTAAACCTATAACAGATAATGGTTTAGGAGAGGGATTATTCAAAAGCAACTGTAATTCATCAAAGTGTTTGTTCAGGCTTCTTATATTAAGATGAAGAAGAGAGAGTGTGTCACAATTAAAGTTCATGGTAATGTTGTCAAATTGAGAAACTGTAATATATTTACTAAAATGGTTATTTGCTGGATCGTGTTGACCAAGATTAAGCAGCAACTCTTCGGCCGATGAATTGATTTGATCAGCTATAGAATCATAAGTACCTAGAGAATTTGATGGAGTTGTGCTGCTTGGACTAAGAGAGGACCTGAACAAATCAAATAAATCATTGTCTGTTATAGAGTTAAAAGCAGTATGATCATTCAGCGTAGCCATGGCAAAACGGTGAATTACTGAAGCCAACGGTGTGGTCAGAAGACTGGTAGAAAGGAAAAGAAATAATGGGATGAAGAGTGAAAGAAGGACAGATTTGAGCAGCAGGACAAACAGAAACACAGTGCTCACAAAAAACTAACATATTAAATAAGAACATGGATAGCATACTTAAGCAATATATATTAAAAGAAAAAGGGGAGAACAAGAAGGAGAGAATTATTAAGTATCCGTCTCTCCTGATGGTTTTTCTTGTACATCAAAGAAAAAAATTAATGAGGATATGGAATGAATATAAAATAAATGTATCAAAAACAGAATAAACAATTCAAAATAACGACCAATAAAAGAATGAAAGCTATAGCAGGTAAATAATTGAGAACCTCGAGAAGTATCATAAAATTGTATCACTCAGGGGAAAAAAATCTTACGTAAAGTGGAGGGGGACAATAACATTAAAAATGTAGAAAAGAAAAAAAAATTCATACAAGGGAAAACAAATCAGCAAATCACCAGGATGTAATTAACATAGAGCCCAACTTCATTTTGTTGGTTTGTTTCATGAAATGGTTTTCGACGAAGTTAGAAGAAAAAAAAAAAAAAAAAAAAAAAAAGAAGACCCCCAAAACAATCTGCAGTCTATATAGATATTATAGGCCATTAACAAACAGAAATACACTCTAACTTCCCTAGAGTGCACTTAGACAGCAAACCAAAATTAGATTTTAAAAAATATAAATATATCTGATAGATTCAGAATTTTTTAATAGAAATTCTTATTCAATCCTGGCTTCATCCCTAAAAAACAGGCACCTAGATTGATTGCAAACTAGGAAACTTAATGACCTATTTAAATAATCATATTACGAAAACCAACGTGGGTGGGCAATACATCGACTGTCATTTTTTAACAGAGTATTTAAATAAGTATTGAACGAAAGAACGTTTCAACTCAATTAGAAATAAATAATACTTGTGTATTACCGTGTACATAAGAAACACTAAAATATGAAAAGGTGTATGCACATTGAATTCAGGTCATCCTATAATTCTAAAATAACTGCAAGAAAATAGCATTGAATCATGAGCAAAGCCTATAACAACAAGGTGCAAACAAGTAGTATCCATCTTGGGATTTTGTCAAGACTAGACACAGTTTCACAAGGATGGAAACCCATAAGTATATATTTAAGTACTTCCTTTTATTAAATATCAAACAGTAAATAACAACGATGGGGAACCAAAGTATTACCATTTTCACACTTTGTCACATGGAAATAGTGGGAAAAATACAATAGACATGGATAGACTACTGTACACATGTAGGTTCGCGAATTCAATTTTCTAACAAGGGGTAATGGTAACTCAAGAAAACGATTAACGCCATCCTTGTAAGTTAGGAAAATACATTCTCATCATAACCATAATGATGAGGGGGGAAATATAATAACTAAGTTCATTGAGACCTGAACAAAAAACCTAATTGTCCGGGATTATGAACTATATATAAAGCATAGAGAACTATGATCTGGCAAACTACAACATGTACAACGCATAATGAAAAAAAAAATGATCACAAACACTCTTGATCCAATCTTCCGTGGTTACAAGGGCTTGTTAAGGCTGGTTGAACACACATACATGTACACAACTACATGTAAATTACTTAAATGACTTCCCCCTCCGGCTCAGACACAACATTGGACACTTGATCATTGGTTATAACCTAATCTTTACCTATACAATCGACTGCACAAAGAGTGCAGATGTAAGTCTTGTAACAGTTGGTTGAACACAAAAGTAAACAGATAATATTGAGAAAATGCACAGTGATGTACTATTTTAAGATTTTATGCTGTCCAATGGAATGCAAGATTAGTTTAAGTTCAGAAAGGATGAAGGTGATACAGTGGTCAAATGTGTATTACAAAGCAGAGGTGGATTGTGGATTGGCCAGTGGGGAAGGGCAGTGGTGTCCAAACTCTCTGAAAAGCAAAGAAAAAAATGTTACAAGGGGGAGGCAAGACCCCTTTGCCACCTGGGTCACCCCTGTTAATATAACATTAGTTCTTTTAGAATACACGCTAATTAATTCTCAATTTCTATAATTTCTACAGCGGTTGACCTGTGTACAACGGCCAACACTTGTCAAAATGGGGCAACTTGCCAGCAGAATACAGACTGTAATGGAATTCAGTGTACTTGTGGTCCTTGCCATACAGGGCAACTTTGTGAACGAGGTAATTATTACATTGATGATTGATGTGGTTGGGACAGAATGGTCACGTTTTAGAGTAGTATATCGGTGTGATATACCTTTTACCAAAGTCTGTTTATTAAGACCAAAGGACTTTTTGGTATGTTCACTGATAATTTCCAAGGAATACTCCCTGAGTATATCTTAAATAATCTGTTGTTTGGGAAAATTGCTATAATAATGATAATAAAACAGAAAAAGATGGAGATCTGTTGAGATATATTTGAAAAAGAAGCATATTGAATCTGAATCTATAGAAAAACGCAGTTTTGTAACCTTAATTGTATAACATACATTAATATATATGAAATTGTATATTTGCAATTGCAGTGATATCATCATCATCATCATCATTACAATTATTTATAATGAATCAATATCAAATCAATTTGCTCTGTCAATCATTCTGCAGCTATCAACTACTGTACTTCCAATCCATGCCAGAACTGCATGAAATTGCAGTGATATCATCATCATCACCATTACGATTATTTATAATGAATCAATATCAAATCAATTTGCTCTGTTAATCTTTCTGCAGCTATCAACTTCTGTGCATCCAATCCATGTCAGAACGGTGGATTCTGTCTCAACGGCTGTCCAACATATTCATGCAGTTGCACCAGGTGCTGGGATGGAGACAACTGTGAAATAGGTAATGTGATCATGCTTTTGAAGTAAGATTTGTCATTTCTTTTGTTGAAGTTTTTTCATTAAATGGAATAGCTAGTTGTAGGTAATAATGTAATTGTTATAATTGACAAGAATCTATTGTGAAATCTGTTTTAACTGTGAAATTAGTATCGTTAGAAAAGGTGATAATCATAGACAGCAGAGATGGGGTGGTCAATTGAGATTTCTCTGCCACATGACTAGAGTCCTTGTGGCCTTGATCAGGCCATATTTCCTACATTGCTACAAATTATAGAGATCATTACAGGGGCGGCGATGCAAAGTTGAAAAGGGGGCAGGGGAAAAAGGGCACTCCCACTTTTGAAAATGGCACTTAAATCTTAAATCAAAGAGAAATTAAAATATCATATCTACCCCTCTCTATATGACAGAATGCATAAGTATTCAAGTTCATGAAACTTAAGGCATATGGGATCAGGGCTGGTGGAAAATATTTTGTTTGAGGGCTACGCAAGACAAACCCAGAAAAGGACACTTTGTCAAAAGGAGAATTTTAGCATAAACAGATATATTCACCATCAGATTACGTTTGTGTCTGAAGCAGCTGTGTATTTCTTGGTAATGTATGTTAAGCAGATTTTTTTTTAAGGGGACTTCTGAGTATCAAATGTAAAATGTATAGATTTAAGGTAAAGTGCTAGTTAGCATAAATGTTTATGAAAATTTTGAAACTTTTTGTTATTAAACATGCTTTGTCATTTCTTGGTGCTGATTAAAACTCATTCGACAGAGGTGAAAAGGGGCACACTACAGAAGAGGAACTTTCACTGAATAAAGGGAGCAATAAACACAGTTTGAAAGGGATTATTTAATTAAAACCCAGCATAGGGGAACAGAACACTAAATAAGTAATACTTTTATTGATTGGGCATAAAAGGAGCGTTTTGAAACTTCTCCGATACCAAAATGGGGCCTCATGAGAAGGTAAAGGGCACTCATACTGAGATAGCAATGACAGAAAACACATGGATTGGTCTATTTCTTGATATTCCTTTAAAGTAATCACATTTTCCGATCTTTCTTTCTCAGCTGTTGACTCATGTAGCAGCAATCCCTGTCAGAACGGAGGTACATGTAATAAAATCTGTGATGTCTATAGCTGTAGCTGTCCATCATGCTTTACCGGGATTCATTGTGAGATCAGTAAGTATGTGATTCTATTTTCTGGAAATCCAAATAATGGGGAATTTCATTTGTCAAAGGGAAGTATTCGACCCATCAGCACAATACTGAAAATCTCTTTAAAAACGGATATATCATATAGTTGTATAGTTGTATGCAAATGAAGTAAGTGATGATGTCACCCACTCGGTATTATGTATTATATAAAATAAAGATGTGAAACAAGTTTTGATTCCCCCTTTGATTACCATATGTGCAACTTTTTGCATTTCATGAAAATACTCCCATATTGTCCATTCTGCAAAAAATCAAATATTCTATCCAAAATATTTCATCTACTAAAATATGAAGAAATCATGAGAGAGTGGCGTCATCGACTCTTTTGTATGAATATCATTGAATAAATGTTGCTTGATACCAGGGAAGGAGCCAAGATGTTACATAAAAAAACGGGACAAAAAAATCCCTTCAGATATGCTGGCAAGCAAAGAAAATATTATTCCTAACAATTATGTTCTATAGGGAGAGATCTATGTGCGGGTTTTCAATGCTTCAATGGAGGAACGTGTGTTCAATCACCAGACTGCCTGTCGGCATCCTGTCTCTGCCCAACATGTGTAACTGGTGATAGATGTATAACAAGTAAGATTTACAAATATTCATTTATTCTCTTTTGAAGGTCATTTATTATGGCAGTATTAATAAATTTATCAAGTTAAACAAAGAAAACTTTCAAAATATATATGCTCCTTCATTTTTGTCTGATGTGTGGTGTGTTGTATGAGGAATGTTATCCCTTTGTAATTTGAGAAATTGTTATATATCTTGTGCATAAAAAATGTATCTGTAACTTTAAGGAAATCACTATTACTTTCACCAATGGCATTTAGGCATAATATTGCCCATTATTGACCTTAATATATACATATAAAAATTTTGTCACCAGAAGCGACAACAGAAGATTATTTTGGTATGAATAATTTATGGCACTGACTGTAAATCGAGCAGTGAAACTATTAAAGGGTGACATATTGAGTTGCTTCCCCTTTCACATGTACATTCATATAAACATGTGAATCAAGTAATGTTACAAATTTTTGTCTTTGGTGGTTGATATTTTAGTCACGCAATCCTAGTTAAGGCTGGTTCAACATGGCATGAAATACGTGTTGCCGATTTTTTTATTCTGTTCAGAGTATTGAATCATGCAATTGAGATAAGCATTATTTAATCAATGCAGTTATGCAATATATACTATGTGCAACTGGAAATTATTGTGACCCTAAGTCACACTTAAATCTTTGTGAAACACCTCGCTGTTTTCTTTTCTTCAGGATTAAACCCATGTCTTACAAACCCCTGTAGCAATGGAGGTACTTGCGTACAGGATCCCAACGAATGCACAGGATACACCTGCCAGTGTGATGGATGCTTCCAGGGTACAAACTGCCTTCAAGGTAAACCATTGACAGATCATCTGTAGCTTATGCTATGGCCACACCCATGAAATTGACTCCAGACAGAGGGAGGCAAAAATGCCATCACTAATTTATAATAATTATAATAATAATAGCTGGATTTATATAGTGCTTTTTGCCTGAAGATACAAAGCACTATTATTACCCCGCCTTTAGCTCGAGCTACCATCACTGGCGCTCATTGCATGCAAGGAATTAATCCTGCCGAGTACCCATTCACCTCACCTGGGTCAAGTGCAGCACATTGTGGATAAATTTCTTGCTGAAGGAAAACATGCCATGGCTAGGATTCGAACCCACGACCCTCTGTCTGAAAGTCAAGAGTCAGAACCACTAGACCACGACGCGCCCACAGACCATTACAGACCGTTGTTCAGTTTGCACTTGATTTTGTTGGTGTGACTGTAGTCTGTAGATATAGAAATGGTTTCAGCTTTATTATCATGCATTTGAAAGCATACTTTTTGTCATGATGTTTCTATTGCTTTTCCTATAAAGCCTATGAAAGAGTTTAATACTCTAACATATATAGTCAGTATATACCGACCTTACTTGGGGCAGAATTTTTATGGCATTTTTTTGTATGTCAGAAAATTTTGTTACCTGTCATGTAAGCAATTGGTAATTGTATTCTACTAGTGTAAGCTCATGAATTAAAAAAAAATAGTGACAGTATAGTATGTAATTATGTGTTAAAATAAAAGTAGAATGTAAACATGAGAAACACGAAAGGGTAATTTAATAGAAAGGAAATGAACTTCAGCTTTTGAAATTGGTCCATATGTATGTAAATGTATATTCCATATATCGATAAAGATAAAGTTTGAATTTGTATAAATTAAAATTCATTTATTTTCACATCTATATACAATGCATAAATACGTCGTAGTAAAAACAATTATACCATTTATGCAATATATCAAAATACATAAAGCAATGATGTGGAAGTGATTGAGAAACAAAAGCCCTTATTTGATATCTAATTGAACCAGGTGGTGTTTTCCATAAGTATGTGGATACATCTGCAAAGGTACACCCTCTGTATGATTAAGGAATACACTGAGGTAGATCTAGCTCATGAAGGGGTACATAGCAAATATGATAAGTCTGATGTAGAAATCTCCTGCCTGCAGACCACAATAAAGTTAGATTGAAACATACACGAGTGTGATTTTCTTTCTTTTACAGTCATTAACCAATGCTCACAGAACCCATGCCAGAACTCTGGAATATGTGCCAGGTCTCCGGGATCCTGTACTGACTTCACCTGTTCCTGTCATCCATGTTATGAAGGCACACTCTGTGAACAAGGTATGTATTTGTGATTATAATCAATTCTCTCACCCCCTGTGAAAAGATTCCTTAAAAAAACAGACCTATGGGCCTGTTCACGGATAGGGTCCACTTTTTGTCAACCTAGGGGTCAAATTTTCAAACCCAATGAAATATTGTATTTTCTTTTATTCCTGAAAGTTCAGATAAAAATTTAGTTCTGAACCTTAATTCCATCTGTTATAGTTCATTCCATACCTAATCTTTTGCACATACAGCAATGTTTTTAACAAAAGTGGTAGCAACTCTTATATCATTTTTCACTGAAGGAATAAACTTTTGTGAATTGTTCTGTAAGTACTAATATCATATCATTTTTGCTAACTAAGGTTGGAATATGAAAGTTCTAACTTGTGATTTATCAATTTCACAACTTGCTTTTCCCCAGGTTCAATACAAAATGTGAATTTGATGTGCAAATGTTTTGTTTATTCCTACAAGACCAGAAGAGTAGACCATGATATGCCTTGAAAAGATTACCCTTACCACATTGATAACTAACACTGAATATCGGCTGAATTCTTGTACTCTATGGAAAATTTGAAATGTGATGCTTTTGTAGGCAGGATGTGACAAATGCGTGTAAACGTAAATATGTACTAATTTCATCTATTTTAACAAATTGAATGAACCTTTTTGGCTGGTTTGATAATACTACAGATAATTTCACCATTTTCACAAAAGCTTTAAGCCCTTATTAAAGTAAATTGTAATTAATCTTTTTCTTGTTTTTTATGTCTTTGTTTGATAAGAAAGTATATTGCACTGAAGAATGCAGGATAAAACAACATGTTTCAGAAGAAATATATATTAGATAGGAAAGATGTTTCATGTAATCTATATTTGTACAATATTTCAATGTATGCATTGCTTTTAAAGATCATTGCTTTTCGTAGGGTATTAAGCAGAATGTTACATGTGAATGGAAATATGATGTTACATGTGAACAGAAATATCACATATTTTGCCCTTTGCAGCTTCTTTGTTGTTTACTTGTTTTTAGGAGTTTTATTTTGAGTTGGTTCTAAGTATTTGCAGAAAGTATCTATTTTTTTGTTTTTGTTTTTGTAATTACTCTTTGTTCTTCAAAGTCCAAATAATGAAACAAATATTCACACTTTTATGGCTCCACTTTATTTCTTGTGATGAGCTTACATGTAATAATGATGGTGGTATATGGTGCCCAGACTGGTCTCCAAACAATGTCATTCTCATCAGGCCAAATGAAGTGATCGAAACCTGTAAAGGAAATAAATTATTTGGTTCAAACAATTATTGTAATTGCTTTGAAGATAGCCTGCTAAACTCTAGAACATACCTGTTACCTTCTTGAGGAAATGGATCTCAGCTTCTTGTTTTTCATCATCAGCTTTAATGATTTGTCCAGCATAACACTTGGCGCGACCTGATTTTCAGCTACAAAAGTCCCTGCTGTGAAGTGCTGCATTCCATGAGCATTTGGAAGAAGTTTAACCTGCTTCTCATCTGACACACAGGAAGAATATCAAATGACTTCAGTGTTACCAGCAACCAGGGGCGGATCCAGGATTTTCCAAAAGGAGGCGGGGGCACATTTTTTCAAGGAAAAATTAGGCAATCAAAAACAAAAAAAAGTCTTCACTTTCAAAAGTGGGGGGGGGGGGGCAGACTTTTTACATCACAAATTTTAATTTTGCATCTCAAAAGGGGGGGGGGGGTGGCACGGGCTGGCTTTGCCCCCTGGATCCGCCAGTGTTAGCAACCTCAAGAGCAATACAGTGAAGAAAATTTGAAAACCATGTTCCTCATTTCGGATTATTTTCTGGATATTTCATACAATACAAACTCTGTACACTTGTCGAACATTTTTTTAGATATTTTTTTACATTTCATTCTAATACTTTCAGATAAAAAAAAATTACTAACCACAGAATGATGTAGAGGTCTGGTTTGAATTCTTCCCAAGCATAGTTTTTACAGACTTTACTTTTTCAGGAGATGATTTATTCTGCAACATAGTTGGGCAAGGTAGTGGGGCTGCACCATTGATGGGTCCAGGAATCAATTGATTACATGTATGACTTGTATGTTATCTGTTAAAAACATCAATTTCTTATGGACTTAATGTGGAATAGTATTAGTATAATTGATTTGCTTAAAAGGAAACTTTTCTGAATTGCTCTCTTGAGGTGATGATCTACAAATTCTTGAACGTAGTTGTGATTAGCACATTGGTTCCCACTTCCTGTCATAGTAGTCATGCAGTAGTGACATCAACAGCAAAGGTCTCTTGAAGATATCACATATGGAACTCCAATGGACTTCACATGATGGAGCTTCCTGGTTTGGGTCACAACTACATGATCTTCTGTGTGGGAATGATTGCAATCAATATTGTTAATCACAAAGAAGGATCTTCTTCTGATGCTGGCAAGGTAATCTTTTGCCCTTGTGACTTCTGTTGTCGTCTGGCTGCAGTAGTTGAATGCTTCTTGAGCATTTCGAATGAGCACTTTCTGGCCAAGCACGGCCATTTCTAGCTTAGATTTTACATGGCTAGTTATACCATCGGACTCTACTTTTCCATGCTCAGACCCATATAAGCTCTCTCTACTGGAAACTGGTAGTCAGACTCTGCAAAGCTGATATCGATGAAAGCTAGACCGCTTTTGTATTGGGATGTACATCCATCATCAAACTGAATCTCCTTCTCAATCTTTAGGTTTCTACGTTGCTGAAGAAATGTGTTTGCTGCCTTGACAAATTTATTTAATAGGCTCTGCTACATCTTCAATGAGCTCATCAATAAGGTTTTCTTCACTGGCTCTCCTTCCTTTTCCCTGAATGTTTTGCCTTACCCATCGTTGCCATTTCAAGATCTTTCCTCCAGAAGATGTTAAAAACTCCTTTGTGACTGATGGGCTAAACAGTAATAATTTGGCAGATTTAAACATTAAATTCCCATTTGGAGGTTGACACCATAAGTGCTCGCTTTGGCCACGTTTGGATATTTTTCCACCCAAAGCAAACAGAGAATGAATCCAGTTGAAAAGTGGACCCTATCCATGAACAGGACCCTAAAACTTATCTAATGTCCATCCCTTTTACAGCATGCAAGCATTTCCAGAAACAAAACCCTGCCAGGTTCCCATTTGCCTGACCTGGCTTAATTGAGTGTGGATAATTCCACTGCTGGAGGAAATCAGTACAATAGCTAGGATTCGAACCACCAACCCGCTCAAAGATGAGAGTCAGAACCACTAGACCATGACACTTCCATAACGAATTCCTCTTCTCTTATGCAGCAAAAGACCCATGTGCTTCAAACCCTTGCATGAATGGAGGTGCGTGTAATGGAGTACCCGGATCCTGTGTAGCATACATGTGTGATTGCCCTGGTTGTTACATAGGAAGCCAATGCCAAGTTTGTGAGTATAATAACCTAAGACCCCTAGTTATATATGCTTTATATAAAGTCCCCTACCAATCATCATTTTCAAAAGTCTTCAAGTCCAAAATATGAATATACCGTCTTGTTTTTATTGCATATTGTAATCATAATGTAATTTAAATTCATTTATTTCACATCTCTCTAAAACAGATACAATACATTAAAATGAAATCTTACGACAATTGCTCCTCTGCTGATTTCTCTGAAGATGTGAAATGAGGGTTAGGATTGTGCTAGGGTGTAAGGTTTAGAATCATAGGATTATTAGAATTAATATCAAGGTAAAGTGTGAAGCTCAAGTTTATGTTTGGCCTAAGTGTTTAATATGTGCTTTCTTAGTAGGAGACATTGTCGCTCGAGCATGTATAGTTGTGTTTAGAAGAGGGGTCGGACAGGGCTGTCTAAATTCTGTACTAAACTATGCATCCTTTCATAATGCACAGATGACATCATAGTTATTCTAGCCGATTTCATTTCAAAAAGATATGCCAAGGTCAAGAATTATTGTTTCCAAAATATTGGCATCGATTTCAATCTTATTTCATTGATGCTAACTTTAATGTAATCCCTGTACCACTCAGTACAAAACCCCTGTGAGAACAACCCTTGTGCAAATGGAGGCACTTGTATTCAGACACCGGGATCATGCAGCACCTTCCAATGCCTCTGCACAGAGTGCTTTACTGGAGCTCTCTGTACATTACGTAAGTCTTCATTTTACCTATCATTGCCTATATGGGATCCATGTACAAAGCCAATGGGAATCACATAATTCAATATACAATGGCTTAAATACTAAAATTTAAACTCTACAGTCACGTGCCCTACAGCCACCTGCGTATCAATATTCTGTTTTTTTTACTCAGCTTATTGATAGGTATGATACTACGGTAATATAAATTTTTGTTTGTGGGCTTGTTCATGAAATTTTGTTTTGTGGAAATGCTTATTAATTTCTATGTAATTGGGTAGTTTTAAATATATTTGTTAGGTTTTGACCTCATCTAATCTTGCATTGTAAGCCAAATCATTTCTGATCAAACAGAAAAGAGATACAGACAGTATGGACTTGTGTTCCTTTTTTAAATGTCATTGTACATATGTGCTCATGATTTATCAACATAACCTTTGATATGATGATAAACATGTAATTTATTGCACAGTTTTTTAACAATTTAGGCTCAGTTTTTTTTTTTCAATTCATTTATTCAACCATCATCATGTACAAACAATTTCATAAATACATACCAATATAGATAATATACAAATACTAAACTTAACAATAGAATGATGGTTTGGTGACCCCGGAGAAAGCAGAGCTTATAAAAAGGGGCCACCGAGTTAAAATATACACTAAAAATACATACAACAAATAATAATAATTACACTAAGTACACCGATGCAACAGCCAAAAAAAAAAAAAAAAAAAAAAATTTAGAGGGGGGGGGGGGACTTTCAATGAGAAAATAACAAATAATTAAATAATTGGCAGAAAGTTTTTTAAGCACATGATAACATAATGTTTTATGATAAGTCTCTTGAACCTAGAAAGAGTTTAACTGGATTTTATGTCAGAGGGGAGGTTATTCCATAACTTAGGAAAACAGATTTTAAAGGAATTTAAAGATATAGTTGATCGAACTAAGGGTAGATGAATTTGGTTATTCATAATAATAATAATAATAATATGCAACATTTAAATAGCTAAATTAAATGTTTCAACTCGCTGCATACTATTACCCCGGCTTTAGCACAGCTATCCTGACTGGACGCTCGAGCATTCAAGGAATTTCTTCCTACCGGGTACCCATTTACTACATCTGGGTGAAGAGTGGCAAATGTAGATAAACGCCTTGCCAAAGGACGCGAGTGCTGCAGTGGGACTTGAACCCCGGACCTTGTGGTTCAAAGTCCGGAAACTGAGCCACAGCACCTCTAACGATGTTGCTCCCCAGTCTTCTTTTATGTTCATGGTTAAAGATTTACTTTCAATGCCAATTTTTTTCAGCTTTCAGTGCTTGTAGTAGTTTCCCGTGTATGAATGGAGGCCTGTGTTTCCAAGATGGTAACTCGTGCCTGGCGTATGCTTGTCAGTGCCTAGGGTGCTTCACTGGTACGCAGTGTGAGAATGGTAAGTGCATTATTTGTTTTATCCTATTGCTCATTTGTATTTTCACTGTAGTGTAGTGTGGTATGCTCCCCCTCTCTACTTCTATATAACTCTCTCTTTCCCTCCCCCTCTCTCTCTACCTACTTTCAGCTCTTCAAGCCAAATATGTTTTGGGTTTGATACTGCCCTATTTGTTTTGTTTTCTTTGATTGATAAAATTATTATAACAAATAAGACAAGATTTCAGTAGATAATGTGAATATTGATGAAATGAAAAGCTATGTCCGTATTAGTTTTGATACTGAAATATATCAAAGTTATGAACCAGGTGCATACAAAAAAGGGAACCACTAAAATCAGGGCTCCGTAACACAAAGATTAGCTTTGAATAGCAATTATGAGAGAACAGTATTTCCTCAGTGGTCAGTATTTTGTGCCAAATGCGCGTGTAATGTTGATCTTGATTTGTCAGTTCATTTAGCGATTGATCGCTATAAATCTTTGTGTTACGGAGCCCTGGTTATCTAGGGATGTTGATTATTTGTATGGATTTGAAAATATAGAATCCCGAGATATGTATTAATGTGACCTTACACTCTATCTTCACTTGTTATTTGGTAAATTACACCTTTTCATTTTATTTTTTTAGCAATTAACCCTTGCAGTAGTAATCCATGTGGATCAGGAGGGCTTTGCTCTCAAAGTAATGTGAACTGCAATCAGTATACATGCATGTGTACAGGCTGCAACCAAGGGACTAATTGTGATCTGAGTAAGTATAACAAATACATTTTTGTCGCGCCTGCCAAGCAGAGCGAGACTATAGGCGTCGTCAACATTGAAATCTTAACCAAGGTTAAGTTTTTAAAATGTCATCATAACTTAGAAAGTATATAGACCTAGTTCATGAAACTTGGACATGAGGGTAATAGTGTATCACTGAAGATCCTGCCTGAGTTTTAGGTCACATGATCAAGGTCAAAGGTCACTTAGGGTCAACAAACTTTGGCCATGTTAGGGTTATTTGAGGAATTGTCATCATAACTTTGAAATTTTATAGATCTAGTTAATGAAACCTGGACATAAGAGCAACCATGTATCCCTGAATATCATGTGTGAGTTTCAGGTCACATGACCAAGGTCAAAGGTCAGTTAGGGTCAACAAACTTTGGCCATGTTGGGGTTATTTGAGGAATTGTCATCATAACTTTAAAAGTCTATGGATCTAGTTCAAGAAAAGTGGACATAAGAGCAGCAGTGTATCCCTGAATACCCTGTATGCATTTCAGGAACATAGCCAAGATCAAAGGTCATTTAAAGGTCAATGAACTCTGGCCATGTTGGGAGTATGGGTTGAATTGGCATAACCAAGGAAGTTTATGGATCTAGCTCATGAAACATCGACTTAAGGATAATCAAGTATGAATAATTGTTTTGCACATGTCTTATGTAACATGATCATGGTCAAAGGTCATTTTGGGTCGATGGGCATAATATTTTATTATCATATTAGTGTTTTCTTCTGTGAATAATGTTCAATAGCTATTTTCAAAGGAAGCACTGCTGCTATATTGCATTGCGTAATGCAGGCGAGACTGCCAGAGGCGTTGCACTTGTTTATCTCCTCAGAAATTATAATTGATAAAGAGGAATATCTTGTATGATGACAAGGAGAGCAGATATATTCTTTTCAGATTTATGCTTGTTTTATCAATGTTATAATAATTATTACTGTTAAATGTTATAGGTGGTAGTTTTCATTCTGAAAAAAAAATGTTGGAGGGGTAAGTCTGGTTTCAATTAAAGTCTTTAGGCATCGTTATTTTAAAGTTATAATGACAGTCCAAGATGGCATAGTACTAGTACCTGCTCTGGTTCTGGTAGTATCAGTAATAGTTGTAATAGTATATTAGAAGTAGTAGTAGTAGTAGTAGTAGTAGTAGTAACAGAAGTAATAACAGTAATGGTAGTATATGTAGTACGAGTGGAATTAGCAGTCGAAGTAGCAGCAGTATCGTTATTTGTAGCAGTATTTTTAGAAGAAGTGGACTTAGTAGTAGTATAAGTAGTTGTAGTATTAGTATTAGTAGTAGTACAGTACTATCCACTGATGGATCCAGGGGGGCAAAGCCGGCTTGCCCCCCCCCCCCCCCTTTGAGAGGCACAATTAAAACTTGTACTGTAAAAATGCTGTTAATACAAGAGTGTGTCCCCCTTTATAAAGTGAAGACTTTTTTTGCATGTCAAATTTTTTTCATGGACAAAATGTCCTTATTTTTTGTTGAAAACCTTTTTATTTGCTTGTGAAAATTTTCCTCAGAAAAATGTGGCCCTCTGCCCTTTTAAAAATCCTGGATCCGCCCCTGGTACTATCATCAGTATTATTGCTATCATTATCATTGTTATTAATATCATCATCATTATTTTGTTGTCATAGATATGATTATGTATATCATCTTTATCATTGTCACTATCATTTTATTTACATGACACTCAAATAATAACAGATCTTTACTTTTTATCTAGTTCCACAGCCCTGTAATCCTAACCCATGTCGAAATGGTGGATCATGTATTCAACTTGGCTGTAATGATTACCGTTGTCAGTGTGCCCCATGTTGGACGGGTGTCAACTGTGATATAAGTAAGAAGATAGTCTTTATTCTACTGTGTCATCTTTTTAATAATGCCCTAATATCAACATAGCCTTTACCTACATCTAAGCAATATAGTAATTGCATAAATTTTGAGCTACATAGTGCATTGCAGTCAGTATTTGGAGTAGGTTGTTATACATGTATATATTAATTAATTAGCAAATTATGGATATCAAGATGTACTTGAAAATAATTTTTTTCAGAAATCTTTAACTGACTGTTCTTTGTATAGTAGTAGACCTGAGACTTATTGAATCTATAAGCATAAGCATCTTCTAATTTGTATGCATTATCAATATTGGCAAAGTACTTTATTTGACTATGTATTGTTACTTTGATTGTATTTTGTGAAAGGAAACGAATAAAATCTCAAATCACTAAAATCTAGTCTGCTTTGATGATATTCAGTTACCCATGAAGGCGTCATATTCAGAACAATATATATATTCCAGATGTCATATAAAAATATCTTTCTAATCTACATAGATTTTGCAGGTCCCTAAATGTGATATTGTACTTAGTAATTCTTTAGATGAGGTACGATCTAAACAATGCCAATATTTGAATTCTTTTTTATTCTTCACCTACCATATAAGCAAGAATGACATCTCAATTAGATTTGTTATGGATCTTTAATCATTTGTTTGTTGAAGTGCTTGATAATTCTATCACACTCATTAAAGAAGTAGAATTCCTTTATCTAGCTGTGCTATTAAAGTATCATAGGAATGACTCTTAAATAAAGAACTCAATAAATTCATAATTCATGATTGATTTCCATTTAAATCGCATTTATGTATATTTTCAAACTTTTATTTCATAGCCCTGGACCTCTGCGCCACACAGAACTTTTGTCAAAATGGTGGATCCTGTCTTCAAAATGCAGATTGTTCATCAACACTCTGCTTCTGTGATTCCTGTCATACCGGGACCAACTGCGAACTTGGTCTGTTATCATTGCAAAATAATCCAAATCAATTCTTTGTCGACCCCAAAACAAATTCTAGTTCACGATTTGAATGACTTTGATTTTTGTAATAGTAATTCAAATTGGACAAAATTTTGGAACTAATCTATTGATGTAATGAATTTGGCATCGTTCTTCATCGCTTAGTCATGACTTTATATGTAAAGCCCAATGTCTTGGGGTTATTGATTAAACATGTGCTTAACATTTTTATGCTTTTGTATTTTTACACAATTTTAACTCCAGCACTGATGATCTTATATTCAAGCTAAATATTAAATGCTTATTTAATCCCTTTGAAGGATAAAACATAAACAAAAATCTTCCATGCAATTTTAATTACAGTGAACCTTATCACGCTTGAATGACATTTCTGAACTTTTTTTGTATTTGTTTTTTCCCCTTTTTTTCTTTTTTCAGATGTTGATATGTGTGTTGTAGCTGGTAACCCATGTCAGAACGGAGGTCTATGTCAGAGTAATTGTCCGTCCTATTTGTGTACATGTGGACAGTGCTGGACAGGACAAGACTGCTCAATACGTACGTTAATAATAATAATAATAACTAGATTTTAATTCGTCATGCGGACGAATTAGGTGGTCTGTCCTTATTCTCGCCATCATGATCACTATTACCATGTTCAAGCAGATCAATATGATCTTCATGATGACAACGGAATGTTCATTATGGATGGAATACTTGTGAAAGACGGGAGATGATAAAGCACTGTGAAAAGGGTCTCTTTGATATATGAAAATACAAGTGATATGAAAAAAGTTATTATAATCTGTTAAATCTTGCTAAATTTTAACTTTCATACCTTTTAATTATCATAACGGATCATGTACGAGGTGGTAAAAATAAAAAATAAATGAAAAAAAAAATCATCTTGTTCACCCCCAGGACTCGAACCTGCGCCCCCGAGAACTCAAGTCAAGTGCGTTATCCATTGAGCCACGATATTCCCCATAGAGATTACACGTTCCCATAGAGATTACACGTAAGCAAATTTGAGAATTACAAATCCAATTTTGGAAGCGAAAAACGGGCATGATCCTGACATCTGATCGAAAAATAGAGGGCACATTTCCAAAAGCTTAGAATCTCAGCTACATCATACCAAAAGCTCAGGGATAACTAACAAGAAAAAATGGAGATATAGCTCACGAAATAGAGGAATGTAGAATCTAGTTTTGAGAAAAAGTCATGTCCCATAGAGATTACACGTAAAATGAGGAAAAATGACATGCCTCTTTTCATCGCAATTTTACACCATGATGCGTTTTTCAAAATGAAAATTCATGCTAACTGACGAGAAAGAGTACATTCTAAACTACAATATATTGAAATCTGGGCGACAAATGATCAATATTCACGGAGTTATGATCAAATTTGCATAAATTTGATGACGTCATTTTTGAAAAAATGAAATTTTCAGTTTAGGCGCAATTTTGATGACGTCATGATCAAATTGAGGGACAATGGTGACATGAAATCAAATTTACAACTCATACTCTATCGATATATGAAAATAAAATTGGGGGTCAACGGACTATTTAAAGAGCTACAGTGAATTTTTAATAGGTATGTTTTTGCCCATATATGGCCTATAGTAAGAGCTCGCGCGCACACGTGCTGCAAAGTTTAACGGGTGTTAATTTCGTTATTAATGGTCGTAGAAGGTTGATCAAGGTATCAAATTGCTCAGAATTATATTATCAATGCAAGGATATAAAAAAAACGGCGTTTCTGCGTTGCGTTGAAGGCGTTACGCGCGGAAACGCGCGCGCATACCTGTGCGTGCGCAAATTTTTGAAATGCTTAAAATGACCTGAAACGTACTTTACTTTGGTCAAAAGGTGATTTTGAGCATTTTAAAAATTTGACGAGCGCGTACGCGCGCGTCGTGACCTCCAGGTGACCTTTGATGACATGACCTGTTGACCCTTAACCTGAAATTGATGTGATGTTAATTTGATTGATTTTTGATAATTGATAATGGAGATATGATCGACAATGTGATTTTACAAAATGGCGCCTGGATGACGTCATCATGACCTGATGACCTTGAAAAAGTTGATTTTACTTGAAATCATAGAGCTTGATGACTGACAGAAATTTGAAGGAAATTGACCATGTCGATTTCGAGTGAACGTGTGTACAAAAAAGTGTACGGAAGAAATAAAAATAAATAAATAAATAAAGAAAGAAAATTCTGGCGAAATCAATAGGTGATCTGTCATAGACAGACCACCTAATAATAATAATAGGCATTTATATAGCGCCATCTATCTAGAAATATTCTATTCCGAGGCGCATTGTTTATTTCTATTATTACCCTGGCTTTAGCTCGAGCTGCCTTTCAGTGCTCAGTGCATTCAAGGAATTAATCCTGCCGGGTACCCATTCACCTCACCTGGGTTGAGTGCAGCACAATGTGGATAAATTTCTTGCTGAAGGAAATTATGCAATGGCTGGGATTCGAACCCACGACCCTCTGTTTCAAAGTCAGAAAACTAATCCACTGGGCCACAACGCACCACGTTACACACCAGGGGCCCTGTAAAACAAAGCATAGCAATCTTTGTACAACATTGTTTTACGATTAATTGCTTTGAATACAATGTATTATTAATCGCGAAAATCAAGCGTGTGATTAATTGCTACCCTTTGTGTTACGGGACCCAGAATTTTGTATCCCATTGGTCTACTGGCAGTTAACTCTCAGATTGCATAACACTTGCTTTTCACAACTCACTAGCCAATATTCTGAACTTGGGTTTGATTCAAACTCTGGTCTGAAGTTGTGATATATCTATGGATAGCCATTTGCAGCACAAGTCTCAATAAAGAACAGAGGTTGAATTTGTCAGCTTATTTGGCAGTCCAATTGTAACTGTGTGAGAATAATACCCAAAATAGTTTTCTTTACTATCAGGGCATCGAGAAACAACTCAATAAACAATGAAAGACTTGTACAATAATTACAATTTTTAAACAGTCCCATATCATCAGTCAATTGTCACATGAAATATATTCTTGCCTTGTTCGTCATCGTAGTAGTGCCTAATAAATTACTCTGTATGGTCTTTCCTATTTTCAGAGTGTGCCTAGAATATTTGGTGGATTGTTGTTTTCTATCGTCATGCTGTGCTTCTCTCTGTAGGCCTATTAAGCGATAAATCACACTTATTTTCTTACCGTCATGGCTTCACAATTTTAAATCTACAAGAGCCCGTTTTTAAAAGAGATACAACTATTATGGTGAACTACCATGTTAACATGGCACAGCAGCTCTCACAAGCTAGGTTTCCATGTAGGTTGAAATAATTGCAAAGTTACAATAGTTGTATCTATTTATGAAATGGGTTATTGATGTTTAGCATTAGTTTGTTTGATTTTATCTTATTTTGTGGAATAAATTTCATTACACTGCATTTTTCTTCTTGTAAGGTGGCTGTAAAATAGTAAAAGCTGATATTCATAGTGATCTACTTTGCAACATGTTCTCTTTGTATTTATATCTTTCGCACAATCATAACATGTGATATATTTCCCCCATTTTTCATCAGCTGTTAATGCCTGTGCATCTAATCCATGTGGAAATGGTGGAAGCTGTTCAAATTCATGTTCGTCATATACATGCTCTTGCACTGCATGTTGGACGGGACCAAACTGTGAAACATGTAAGCTATTTGTCTTAATAATTATATTATAATATATTGCTACAAGAACTTAGACCAAACTGTGAAACGTGTATTTATCTTAATAATAATATTATAATATATTGCTACAAGAACTTGGATTTTCATCAACCATAATCATTATCAAAAGTTATTCATTCGGTTCAACTGACCAATAGATATTTAAACCAATTATTCAAAAGAGAAAGAAATGGAAATCACCATTTTACCATCAGTAGACGTTTTTGCCTGTAGGTGATCTTTACAATAGATATACTACACAATTTATGCGTAAAATCTTGATATCATAATACTATGTAAAGCAAACACAAATGACAATACTGTGTAAAGCAAACATTGATGTTATTCCACTCTATGTATGACTTAAAATAAAAAAGTTAGTTAAGTTATTTCCTCTCGCAGTTAATTACTATCCAAGAATTTTGTTGCTTTCATTTATTTTTTGTCACAAACTCTTATGAGTAAATTACGGATTATGTATAAGTTTCTTCTGAGCAAAGTAAATGTATCTATTCATTTTCCATATACCAAGCTGTGAATGTGTGTAGCAGTCAACAGTGTTTCAATGGAGGTACCTGCATTGTTTCTGCGGATTGTTTGTCTACTGTTTGCCAGTGTCCGAGCTGCTTTTCAGGTTCAAGGTGTGAAGTATGTAAGTATATTATTTTTCTAAATAATCCATTCAGGTATTTCATGCTCCAATGTGCCAGAACGCTCCAAAAACAACTTTCTCAAATTAGAATAGATACCCTTTCATTAGGGCACTAAATAGGAGTTCTATTTTTTTAAGCAATAATCTTTCATCAAGGTAAAGAAGTCTATGTGTTAGTACACAGAATTAATTAGTTCGGACAAGAATCTAGTAAATTTCAATTGACATTAAGTTTTCCTCTGACAAGGCATCTCTTGGAAATTTAGTAGCTTTGTTTTATACACTATATCATTTCATTTATAATTGAATCTTTGGAGAATTTAACCTATGTGTATTGATTACGATCAATCACAGTGTTAGAATTTCAAAGTGAAAATTTCCATTTCAAGTGATGTACTTCAATAAAGTCTTTGAAAATCAAGTGTCAACATGGTATGTGGCAATATTAATTCCTTATCTTTGAAATTAATTACAAATAAGGTTATGGGATTTTCATTTGTGTGTTAAAGATTCTCTGTCATACTTTTAACCCTTACTTCTCTTTTTTTCAGTTTCTAATCCATGTATCCCAAACCCATGCCAGAACAATGGCATTTGTGAAGTCACACCCGGTTCTAATTGCTTGGGTTTTACATGTCAGTGTCATCCATGCTACCAAGGACCATTATGTTCCCAGAGTAAGTACACATTTACATAATAAAATGATTAAAAACCATTGCCTATCTTTGTACGTTGTCTCTTGTGGTAAAAACAAATGAAAAAAGGTCAAAACCAGCTTATGATGTTCAAAGATTTTCTTATTCTGTACTTCTTTATACTTGTATAGGTATCTATTTACTGTGCATTAAATAGAAATCGGTACTGTTTACCTTTCATCATGAAAAACATAGACAACAGATTTATGAAGGTATAAACATACAACAACAAGCATATGTATTGGATGATTATAACACAAAATTTATAACAAGGATAACAAACTTTCAATAATGCATAAAATCCAGCAGGTATTTGTGAGAAATGGAGAACAAATGTGCAGAAGATATTTCAGCGGTTTAATTGCAAGAAAGGGGGTGCTTATATTTTCAAACATTGAAAAAATTCATTAAATTGACCATAATGATCTTCTTCAATTGTACAATAGTGTTTTGTTATCAATATCGATATCACATTAAACTTACATTATAATCGAAATTATAATTTCATTGTCTTGAATAATAGGCATTGATGTTTGTGCATCCAACCCATGTGGAGCCTTTGGAACCTGTCTTGAGGTCTCATGTTTACAATACGTATGCCAGTGTGACTCCTGCCACAGTGGGCCAAATTGCAATATAGGCAAGTTAATCATAGCTTTAAAAGAATAGATTAAAAGAACTATAAGCCATAGTTGAGACTTCATGTCGGGCTTGGCATGAAGAGAAAAGGTGACCGAACTGACAAAATATTTAATTTTAAGATGAGCATCTATGATGAAGTAGTAGTCTTTATTGTGAAACAGAAAAAAAAGGTTTTAATTTGTATTCAGTATTCAGGCCACTGATACCCATCATGTTGATTCATTCAGTAGATTTCTCAAGCACTCATTGAAGTGGTATGTCTTACTCAATTTGTTCATGAGATGTAATGCAGTTTACAATAAGTACCATTTTAGTTTACCATAAGTCTATAGATTACTATCTTGAGGCCAGTGTGGGTATAGGTCCTTAAGAAAAAAGGAAATGTCATTCAAGAACCTTTCCTCATTAACCAATTCTAAATTAATTTTTTTTGTAGTTTTTACAACTACAATATTAAATTATAAGTTTGTGTTCATGAATGGGTTTGCAAGACTTTATTGTTGGTTGGACAAGATATTTTACATGACCATCATACCACTTTAAATAACAGTTTCAAGATTGTGTATTTTTCTATTTCAATATGTTCCTAGTTGCATTATAGACCCTATTTGAATTTCACGAAGAGACAAAGATCATTTCTGAAAGAGGCCCTATCATACTGCCATCTGAAGAAAAAGAATAGAATGCATACATTTATGAAGCTTGTCTGTTCGGCTGGTTAACCATTCTACACGTTGGAAGAAGGTGCTTTTATTTCTGACAATCATTGCAAGAAAACGTATTTCCGGCCATCTGACCCTATATCTAAGTCTGGGTGGAATAAGGAAGGCAAAAGGGTATCATAAGATGACATGCAATATGTTACAGGGCCTTAATGATGCATTATTATTTTCTCTTCAATTCACAGAACGTGACCCATGTAATATGAACCCTTGTGTCAATGGAGGCTCTTGTATAGCATCACAGACAGGATGTGATGAGTTCACATGTCTATGTCCTTCATGCCTCACAGGATCATCATGTCAAATGTGTAAGCATTGCTGCGCACATCATGCATAATCAATGAAATTAGAAGAAAAATATGTTTAATTCATTAATAATAACTCTGTCATTGATTTTGAATGAAACATGAACCAAACGATTTGATAATCTAGCTAGACTAATAAAAATTCTAATGAATCAATATATTTACTACAGGTACAGGCTTAACATCTTATTTGCCTAGCACTCACCTTGAAGATAGACATGTCTTTGATTTACAAAGTTATAAGTTGTATAGGCCTTTTCATTCTTCTTTCATATTATTTTATGTTTGCATGAACAATGCTGACATCAGCTTCAAGCTTCTATTCAGCAAGCATTTGAATCTTACTCATACTTTAACATTCATAAATTAGATGATATGAAAAGAGGAAGTGTCTGAATTCTTCAATGAACTGCAAATATTGAAATGAAAGTAAACAACAAACACAGTTGTAACCTAAAGGTAACTAAATGCAAAACAAACAATACAGTAATAAGAAATAGGATACATGGCTAAGTGTTTTGGTCCTAAAAATTGTAAAATAGCACTTTACATGGATATCCTTAAGCTCTTTGACATATATTAATTAGACTAAAATCGCATGAATGAACTGAACAGTGGTATACAGTGTAGATGAGTTTAGTATCACCAAATGCAATTTGTGAAAATATGAATACAGTTTGATATCATTTGCTTTTGTACCATTTTATGAAAAATCATTTATCACTAAGATTCTCATTCACATTTATCCTCTTCATCTTCCTTTGTTAATAACAGCTATTGATCAGTGTCAGCCAAATCCATGTCAAAACAATGGGCGATGCTTCAAGATGGATAACTCATGTTCAAGCTTTTTCTGTTTTTGTGATGGATGCTTTACTGGAGCGACATGTGAGACAGGTGCGTCTCCTTGTATGAAAGATATATAATTGTATTCTTTATAAAAATAGATTTCTTTTTTTCTCCACATATTATTAGTACATGTAGTATTATCTTTATGATTATTATTACCTTTTAGTTCTCTGTATTTGCACTTATTACTACTTTTGCTTTCATCATTCTTTTCATTATTAGAGTTATTATTACAATTTTTTAATTTATATAATTATCACAATTATCACTTGCTATTATCATTATCAAGTTGTGAAACATATAATACACATCATTTTCCTTTGGCATAAGAATAATTACACACATTTGTTACCTTTGAAACGGTCCAAATGCCCTTGTTCCATAGGTACCTTGTGCATGTAATTTTACTAGTGCCCTCAATTATGTGCATTATTTGTTTTATCTAAATTTGATGATTCAGCTCTCAACCCATGTGAAACAAACAGATGTGTGAATGGAGGCACGTGCCAACCAACCATAGGAGACTGCAGTCAGTCATCATGCCTGTGTCAAGGGTGCTTTACTGGGGAATTCTGCGAAATAGGTAAGTCTAGTGCAAGAAACTTGCGATCAATTGCAAATCTACTTTTCGTCCCTAAATCTATCATTTGTCTTGCAATTAATTTTAAATTTGCGATTGATTGTGAATCTGCTGCTTAAAACAAGGAGTGTAATCTGATTTGCTGCCGCTAAAATTGATCTATTAATTGTAAAATTTGCTACAGGATATTTGTAATTGATTGGAAATAAGTTCTTGAAACACTCCCTAAGAATGAATAAAAAAATGATACGGCAATATGTTAAAAAGACACAGAATATTGATGTAATGATACATAACTACACATCGTCAACTGTGTTAGTAAGAATTATATGCACATGGTACTGTTAATGCTCACAAATTTTCTCCATTTGTGTTGTTTATTTTACATTCAGCTCTAAATCCTTGCAACGGTAATCCGTGTGGTATTGGTGGTGTGTGTACTCCTTCTTCGTGTACCTCCTACTCCTGCCAATGCGATTCCTGTCACTCTGGAATAAACTGTCAAACAGGTATTATTGTGATGCTCAATTCATTCACAGGGATGGCGCTACAGGGGGCAGGGGCGACCGCACCCAATAAATATTTAAGTAGTGCAACGTAGGAAAAGCGGATTAAAGAGAGAAAAAAAGAAGAGAGAAGAAAGAAGTGCATCAAACAGAGAGGTATTATTGGTCATGTAACTCTCTTTTCCCTTAATTTCATTGAAAAAAACTGAAGTAGGTCATATTGCCCCCTCCCCCATGAAAATACCCTGGTGCCGCCTCTTTATCTTTCATGTTCATAATGTCATAATAATTTAATGAATAGGTACAATATAGATTAAATTGTGAACTAGGCATCCCATTAAAAAAAAAATCAAATACATTATATGGGATTTCACCTTAGTGAATACTGCTGACAGTCACAGATTGAAGGTTTTGTGAAGCTTTGATATCTTATCTTGACAAATTGACAACACTTTACACTAGATAATAAGCTATTCATTTATTCACGTTCCAATTAAACCATTCTATGCACACCAATAAAGATTGACTATGATCCTCTTTTCACTGATCATTACTTTTCAGATGTAAATGTTTGTTTGCTGGCCAATCCTTGTCAGAATGGAGCAAGTTGTTTTTCAGCCAGTGACTGCGAGTCGGCTTTCTGTTCATGTACCTCGTGTTATACAGGACAGTTCTGTGACCAAGGTAATTTTCCAGTGATTATACTGCCAAAATACAGTACACGTCATTCTGGTTTTCATTTGTTATATGTGGCAAATGGTCACATTAGTTACATTTGTTTCTATGTTCAGCAATGAACTGCAAGGATTATCAAACTGCAAAGTATTTATTCTTCTTAGTAGGTCACCATGTTTCATTTCCATCTTGTCTCATGGGTGTTACTAATGTTCCATAAAAAGTAGTGCATGTATTATGTATATTATTCTGTAATGATTTACTTTTGTTCTTTGCTATTTACTTGTATCGCAATGATTTACTGTTGATGTTGTTTAATATCGGAATTGAAACGAAATAAAGATTCTTTCATTCATTCATTTGTATTTTGTTATTCATTCTTTTTTAGTTATTTTAAAGTTTTATCTATTTGTTTATTTTTTGTTTATTTTTTATGTATTTATTTTTTCATTTCTATTTTGATTATTTGTTAATTTAATTTTAATTTTTTTAATTTTCAGATTCAATTAGGGTAACAGGAATCTGTAGGTAGCTAGTCAGTTGTAAATAAATTGATTTTTTTTCTCTTAGATAATAACCGTATAACTATCCTGGCTTACATTTGAATTCAAATACCAATAATTTTTTTTTCAGAGATTGACTTTTGTCTAGGCAGAAATGACGTATGCCTTAATGGTGGATTATGTGTCACTAGTTGCCCGGATGTACGATGCATTTGCAGTCAGTGTTTCACAGGAGACCAATGTGAAATTGGTAGGTATTATTTTTATGTAGGGGTCCCATTATTTGGAATAAGATCTCTCAAAATATCAAGCAGCGCAAAACCCTTCAAAGCTTTAAAAGACATTTAAAAATACATTTTATGCAGAAAGTATAATACTAATATTAATACTGATATAGATACAATTGTATACTTTTATTATGTTTGTTGTTCTGTATTTCCCTACTGCATTTGTTTTTTTAATTGTGTTGTTTTGTGTTAATTTCTTGTAACTTTTCAGTGATCCTTCCACTATTCTTGAATATACTCATTTTTGTTAGAATGTATTTTATTGAAATATTTATACTTCTTGATTTGTATGTTTTTTATGAAGATTGTGGTAAATAAAGTTTCAATTTCAATTTCAATTTCAAGTGATGGTAAGAGCAAATACTGTTGTCAAACCTTGTTCTCTTCCCCCTGAATATGTAATAAAAGGTTTTTACAGGAAACAAATGCCTCCCTGAGTGCAAACATGGTCTTGACTCCAATTATTCAGATGATAACTAGCTGTACCATGAACCATATGGACTCTTCTGTCCCCTATTATCAATTATTTTCTTCTTTGAAGTGATGATAAGAGCAAAAATTGTCACACCTTGTTCTTTTACCTCTATATAATGAAAAGTTGTCAGAAAACACATGCATCCCTTTGTGCAAACACTGTCTCATCTCCAATTTTTCAGATAAGAACCATTGGTGCCATAAGCTATATGAATTTTTCTGTCCCCTTTTATTAATAATCTTTGCCCCTTGCAAGTTCTTGATGCACAATCCTCATAAACATAATATGTTACAGTAGTATTGGGTATCCTCCCAGGATCTTTTCTTTAAAATATCAAAAGTGAGTGAAGATATGTACAAAATAAATGTCATAGCTATGGATATCATTTGGCCTCTTGTCATATAATTTTATGCACAACTAATGGTTTAACTTCTGAAGGTTTCTATGGCGAAAAATAATAGTGTAGTAGGTTTCACGGTACACCCTGTGTCTTTCTTGGGCAAGGTGTTGGTCCTGAAAAGGACCACCCAATCTCAGAGATTGGGTGGTCTTTATCAGGACCAACACTTTCCCAAGAACAATACATGGTGTACCGTGAAACCTACTACACTAACTAATGGTTTGCCAAGCCTTGGAGATACTAGAATAAGATTATATTGTGACTTTGGATCATTTTCTATCTTTACAATTTTGAACAAATATGGAAAGACTATTTGGTGCCACTATTTGTTTACGGTTAATTTAGTACGTAATGTTCATTATTAGAATAATCAAATGCAATTACAAAGTACATATTAATAGTTCAAAGTGAATGAACATCTATTCTCACATTAATACCGTTCTTTCATTGTATTCATCTGAAGCCATTGATGCTTGTGAATCTAACCCATGCTTTAATGGAGGAACTTGCGTGAATCAGTGTTCCAGTTTTACCTGTCAGTGTCCACCTTGTTACACCGGTCTTCAGTGTCAATCTTGTAAGCAATTTACCTATCTATTGGTCTTTTCATCATTCTGATAGTTTTTAAAGGTCAAGTGGACTCTAGAGAATTGTTGATTCGAATAAATAGAGATAAAAAATACCATAACGCTGAAAATTTCATCAAAATCGGATGTAAAATAAGAAAGTTATGACATTTTGAAGTTTCGCTTATTTTTCACAAAACAGTGATATGCACAACCCAGTGACATGCAATGAGACAGTTAATGATGTCTATCACTCACTATTTCTTTTGTTTTTTAAGGTTGAATTATACAATATTTTATTTTTTACAGATTTGACGATAAGGAACAACTTGACTGAACCACATAGTATCGAACAATGCTAACTCCACATATTCAGAGAGAAATTGATCGCTGTTTCAGTTGACAATAGGAAAAAATTAGAATATTTCATATAATAAAATAAAAAAGAAATAGTGAGTGGATGACATCATCAGTCTCCTCATTTGTATATCGACCAGGATGTTCATATAACTGTTTTGTGAAATTATGAAATTGTAAATAGAATGCCATAACTTTCTTATTTTACATCCGATTTTGATGAAATTTTCAGTGTTATGCTTGTTGGATTTTTCTCTGTTTATTCAAATCAACTTTTTGTTGGGGTGGACTTGTCCTTTAAACCTTCCTTAATTGAGATTATTATGTTTATGCTTCATGTTACAGGAATTGTTTACAAAATCAGACCTTGAGTTCCCAATGATTTCCCATAGTTTGTCATTGTATGCATCATCATTCAATATGTAATCATTAAGGGAAAAAGCAATTAGATACTCTATTGGTAAAGATGGTATAGATCGGCTAAAAGATCCAATGTCGGTTATATCATTTCTATATGAAGGAAAATTAAATCATTCTAATGGATGAAGAGCATTATTTTATTTACCTATCTGTATTTGTATATTTATGTTCATGACTTCTACTACCACTTTTATATTTTTATTTTACAGACCAGGGTGCATGCACTTTGAACAGATGTGAAAATGGAGGTGTATGTGTAGAATCGGCAATATCGTGTTTTACCTTCTCATGTATGTGTAGCGGATGCTACACTGGAACATTCTGTAATATGTGTAAGTTTATTGCTTGCATCAATAGTTAAATCTATCCATCTGTAATTTGATTCTTGTTACAATTAGACTTTGTATATAAGACACTATTCATATTGGTATGTGTGTTCAAAATTCATCTTTGAAGCACTTCATGAAATAGTCAGAGATTATCTCTGAAGCTGTTATAAGCTACTGAAAATTCTTGCGTCTGAATAGAAAAAACAAATAAGTCAGTATAATAATAATAATAATAATAGATATGATTTATATAGCGTCTTTTCCATTTTGATTAAATGCTCAAGGCGCTTAGAAGAGAGCAAAACATACAAGTAAAGAGAACCAAGAGAAGTAAAAGAAAGGGTAAATTAAAAAATGAGGAAAAAAAAAAAAAAAAAACCTAGTACCTGCTGGTGAACAAATGCAATTTTAGGTTGCCCTTAAAGGATGTTGCAGAGTTTGAGTTCTTCAGCTCCTGTGGTAGTATAAATTATTTGTTTCATGAAACACTCCCCAGGTCTCCTCATTTGTTTTATCATTACAGTGCTGAGCCCGTGTTCACCCAACCCTTGTAGCAATGGAGGTACCTGTAATCCTGCACCTGGATCATGTACAGATTATACCTGCTCATGTCCGGGTTGCTGGACAGGGATTAACTGTTTGACCTGTAAGTATGAATTCCTCTTGATCCATATTTGATAAGTCCTCAGATCAGGAGAACTTTATAATGATAATTATACATAAGGTTTATATAGCGCAATTATGTGGAAGTGAATTCCACATGGTTTAATAGCCAGGACTTCTAAGAGATTAGCAGTTGAGGATCTTACGTTCACTTTTACTGTCTTGTTGTTTTCCACATCTCACAAAGGAATAAGTCAGGAAATCTCTACCATTTTTTTCATGTATAATTTATGAATTGTATCATTATTTTGACTTATATAAGCATTAATGAAAATGAGTACAATTTTAATCATACAATCAATGTGCATACAAAAAGAATGATAACAAATACAAAAACACTTTTTATATCATTTTTACTTGCACTAAACAACATATAAAAGAAATAATATTCAAAACTATGCCCAGTTATGGGTATCCTATTTAAATAATATTACTGTTATGTATGTATTTGTTTAAACCTAAGTAAATTCCTCTGTGGTTATGACAGATATACTGTGCCGCAACACAATGTCATTACTGCTGTGGCTTCTTAGATTCTTTAATAAAACTACTTTACCTTTGATGCTTCAATAACAGTCGACAACCCTTGCCAGAGTAATCCATGTGCAAATAATGGATTATGTCAGCTGACCGGTAGTGCTTGCAACTCCTATACATGCCAATGTGATGGGTGCTGGGTTGGACAGTTTTGTACCATAGGTAAGAATAAATCAAGATATTTGGCTGGTCAAGTATTCTTAAAAACATAAATAATTGGTGTAATAGAAATATAGTGTGATATTCTCAATAATTTAAAACAACTTTGATTAGATATTGTTATTGGTAGGCATATGTTTTGACCTATTTTACTTTCAATGGCATCAGTTGTTATGAAGAGTGAAACACAAGTAAAATCCCAAAGTGTCCACACTTCATCAGATTATTATGCATCATGTGTTCAAGCAATAACCTGTATGTATTGTGTAATATAAGATTAAATGATATGTTTTAATCAAAATGAAAAAGGACTCCATCTTGAGCACTTTTCAATTAAGTTACTAAACACAATTAGTTGATTAATTTACCATTTACAGGAGCTTATTACAACAAAATTAATATATCTTTGAATTATTGCTCCACTCTGTAAATATTATTATCAATATTTTTTTTTACTTTAGACATGAATGCCTGTTCACCATCCCCATGCCTCAATGGAGGGACTTGTCTAAGGTCCAACTCAGATTGCAATGATTTCTTCTGCCAATGCACAGGATGCTTCACTGGATCTCAATGTCAACAAGGTATTACGCAACCTAACGTTTCAAATCATATTGAACAGCATCATTACAGTTCTCTTAAGAACTTGCAAAATACCTCTGTCATTGTTATCTTAAATTGCCAAAAACATGATTAAATGGTACTTTTTTGTGTGTTATTTTCTGTATCCGTCATTGATACTCAACAATTTTACAATTAACCCTGACTGAAATGTAACAGTCATATACCCAAAGATGTTGAATATACATTCAGGTTATTTTTATTTGAAAACCTTCACTTTGTATGTCATATGCAGTACACATATAGTTAGAATGGGAGTAGATCCTAATCATATATAGGTAGTGCAATGTCATCTGATGCTTTGTCTTTTCTTACAGCGATCAATCCCTGTATAGGAAATCCTTGTCAGAATGGAGCCATTTGTACACAATCTTCATTTTCCTGTACACAGTTTGAGTGTACATGCATCGGATGTTTTACTGGACCAACCTGCTCAACAGGTAGATAAGTTCTTTCTAGTTCTTTCTAATGCTTTTCATTCTTGACATATACTTGATATAGCTTTTATTCGTTTTTACTGATATGTCATCAATATTTTGTGAAAAATCTGAACAACTTGAAGTCCGAATCACTTCTGTATTGGCTTCCTGCATTGGGATTAAAGAACGCTACTCCTTTTGTCAGATAGCAATATTAATTAAAAGAGTTTGTTAAATTGTAATAAGAATAATAAAGCATTGCATATTGCAATACATCTAGATATAATCTATTCCTGAGTGCAGTATTGTTGTGACCTTGACTAACTCGAGCAGCCATTCCAAATGCTCAACACATTAAGAACACCTACTAATACCATTTGAAATTAGAATTAGAATGGGGATTCTTAATAACAGACACTGCATTGTCCAATAAACGCAGATATCTGAAATGAGAAGTTCACTTTTCAGACCATATTGTTTTGTTTCACTTTCAGCTATTGATCAGTGTGTCAACAACCCTTGTGCTAATGGTGGGACATGCTTCAAGTCAGATAACTCTTGTGAAGATTATTTCTGCCTTTGTACTGACTGTTGGTCTGGAGAGGACTGCACAATAGGTAATTAGAAGTTTAGTCAAATGTTTAGTCGAAGTTGTAAAAAGTTTGGTTCATTTCATTGGAGTAGGTTTGTTTACTGTAGTTTAGAATGAAAATTTGATAGTCAAACGTAAAATATTAGGATGGAAGGATTTACAATTTTTACAAATCAAATTGTGACTGATTAATGAAAGATTAAATGAAGAAATTAAATTAAAACGAGGGTGATTTATGAATGCATTAATGCATCATTATAATAGTGAACTAGTTGGTTGGTTTCAAAATCTAAATTAAGATCCACTAAATCGTGGGCGCGCCGTAGTCTAGTGGTTCTGACTCTCGCCTTTCAACCAGAGGGTCGTGGGTTCGAATCCTAGCCATGGCGTGTTTTCCTTCAGCAAGAAATTTATCCACACTGTGCTGCTCTCGACCCAGGTGAAGTGAATGGGTACCCAGCAGGATTATTTACTTGAATGCACTGAGCGCCGGTGATGGTAGCTCGAGCTAAAGCCGGGGTAATAATAGCAGCGCTTTGTATCCTTAGGCAAAAACGGCTTTATAAATCCAGCAATTATTAAATCTGTCAGTAAAATGCAATATTCTTGGTATGTAAGCAGAGTATATATTTTTTCTTCTGTAGCGATTCAAAGACGAACGCATTGGCGCATATTCTTAGCTTGGGTTTAATTAAAACTCTGGTCAAAAGTTTTGGTGGAACTATGAATAATCAACTGCAACACTACCCGTTTACAGTACTGATTCAATTAGTCAGCATATTTGATGACACACCATTCAAAATTGTCTGAGATTGATGACTAAAATAGTTTTCTTCAACACTAAAGCATGGAAATAGAACGCAGGGAACATGCAAGAGACTTACAATGTAAACAAAATGTTGACAATTTAGTCTTCCCCGAACATTAGCACAAAGTAAGGCCATGGTCTTGATAAAGCTGGAATTCAGATTAAGGGCTTTCGATTTCTTGGGGTTTTTTGTCTAAAAAATACTGATGAACCGTCCAGTTTTCTTCAGTTTTGAGATTACATTTTGTAAGTTACATTTCATACTTTCTTTTTTTTTATCCAGCTACTGACCCATGCAGCACTAACCCATGCCTCAATGATGGGACCTGTATTACTCAACAGACCAACCCCTCACAATGTCCTACCTACACCTGTCAGTGTCAGTCATGCTTCTCGGGAGAGGTCTGCCAAACATGTAAGTATTTACTACACCTGCGTAGAGAATGGCAAATGTAGATGAATGTAGATGATAACTATCTGTGATTATGCTGTGGCTAGAAATTGTTTTAATTGTCCAATATTCAATAATGAATGGCTAGTGTGATGAGGGAAAAGGTCTTCAAGCTAGATTGATTCCCATATTTAAATTTTCGATCAAAACAGACCTTTCTTTGTCAGTGACAACAGCTGTCCTGACCATATGATCATTTGTTACAGGTGTATCCCATCACAAGTTATTCATTTATGGAATCACATCTTGTCCTGTACTATGTACCTGTACTATGTTTATATTCTTTTATGACAAAATATTTTGAATGATTTATTCTGAAAAATTATAATTTGTGAAAATAAAATAATGTCTATTTTAACCCTTTGTGCGCTGATGTAGCAATTTTGCACATTCGTACAATCAAATTCAACAATCGTAATAATTAGTTTTCTCCCCTAACTTCAGATTAGAAAAGCTAATAAATGGCAAAAGTTCTTGGACAACATCTATATAAAAATCATTACTATCAATGGTACAATATGGAAATCTTTATTCACAGAAATAATGGAAACAGTTGTCATTATTATACCCCAAAAATCAATTCAGCGTGCAAAGAGTTGATGAATCAAATTTTTTAATTGTTATTTTGTGAATTATTGTGCTATCAGCATCATTTTTTTTCAGGAGCATTCCACTCTGATATATTGAATATGTTTGTCTTCATATTCACTTACTAGTACATTGTACTGATAGTGTGGTATTCTCATAGCCATAGTTAACCTTAGGTTAACTTAGACCACACTTTTATGGAATGCCAGTTGTCAATTCTTTCACTAAGTAAAGATCATTCGGAACCTGCAGCAAAATGTTGCCCAAAGAAAGCATTGTTTAGTTTCATGGTTAGTATAGGATTAACCAATGTTTAATTATCAGAATCATAAAATCTGGAAATGTCACTTAGACTCTCCTTCCAAACTAATAATCATACTTTCAAAACCATACATGGCTTAAGGATGTCTTTGGTTTTGCTTTGATTGCAGTTGTTGATGTATGTACTAACGCACAATGCCAGAACAATGCCTTGTGTGAGCCAGTCCTTGTTGCTAATCAGATCTGTCCAGTACCACAGTGCGAGTGTATCGACTGCTGGATGGGAAATGACTGCACCGAAGGTAATTATGTAGTTCAGCTGCATACTCGTAGTCCTTATCCTGATAATAAACACTAATCATATTCAAAATTAAGTCATCATGTGCATTATAATTTGCATAAAGTTACCTGACTCCTTCAAAGTAATATATAGGCCTACTGATATTTATCCTAATATACACTTTAATCTTTAAAGATTTATAACTAAATTTTTATATGATATGTGAAAACATTGCATAGGTCTTATTTTTCCATTAAAATAATTCTTATTTTTCCATTAAAATAATCAATTCAGATCTCTTGCCAAGTCAGATAAGGCCAAAGAATCTTGGGGGATGGTTCTTAAACATAATTCACCATGCCCTTTAAATGTGATACTGTCTAGGTTATGGCATAGATAAAAAAAAAATATTGTTAATATAAATCTACAAGAAAATACAAATTCATAAGATTGACTTACCTTCCATACTTTTCTTGATTTCATTGCAGCCGTTGACCCGTGTCTAAGTAACCCCTGTTTTAATTCTGGTACCTGTTTGACTGTCACTGGACAGGGAAGCACTCTGTGTCCATACTTCATATGTCAGTGTCCAACTTGTTTGACTGGACCAAGATGCCTTACAGGTACACCTTTAGTTTGTTTTTAAAAAATGATGATGGTGCTACCAACTTGCTAGAACTAACTCTTCTATTCTCTAATACATTTTTGAAGTTTTATCAGATAGAGTTTTTCTTCTTGTTGATATGATTTATCATAAATTTGAAGAACACACACCTTAGAGGTATTACATATAATCTTAATCACACCGATTGGAACTAATATGTTTTAGAAAATATCAGGATCACTCAATTCCCACACTATCTTTTATTGGTGTTTATGATACTCATTTTCCAAATTTCCTGCCTGGTAATATAAAATAATTTTGTTTATCATTGTCTTAGTTAATGTAACCACTCTTGCAAATTATATCTGTCATTATATATTAATTGAATTTAACACTTAATAATTGTATCATTGAATTGTATCTTGTAGATAAATTGTTACCAGTGCAATTTAGTTTTTTCACTGTGAGAAGGGATATTCCTCAATCAAAATTATTTAAAAAAAATTGTAATTCAGGTTTTAACTTCTTTCAGAGGTCCCCTTATGTAATTGTCAATATCCAAATAAAATATATAAAAGGAGAAAGGAGCTAGAACTTAATCTCAAACCTATAGCTATCAAATGATTACATCAGTTTATCTCAATCCATAGTTTATATATTTTTTATTTGTTTCTATTTATGTTGTCAATAAAGTTGTGAACCCCTGCAGTACCAATCCCTGCAACAATGGAGGAACATGTGCCCAGAGTGCCACAGATTGTACCCAATACGTGTGCCTCTGCCCTGCCTGCTACACTGGGCAAACCTGCTCCACTTGTAAGATACATAGCGCACAAATGAAAAGAATTAAAATTGCATTCTAGGCTCTTTTGCTTTTTTTCGGTGCCTTTGTAATTTCTCATTAACTTCCAAGACATAAAGTAGGAAAGAAGAAGTCTCAAAATCTGAAACTTGTTTTGCTATTTATTGGTCATAAAATTAAAAATTATCATGATCGAAAAGTTATGATGATGATGATGATGATGATGTTAACCATAATAACGAATATTATGATAAAATGATAATATTAATGACAACAACAATAGAATTGATAATGTAATATTGTTTATTGTTCATTCAAAATGCACCAAAACCACTTAGAAAAAAGTGTCATCACTTCAGTACAAAGTGTTTTATCATTTATTGTTAAAACTATCATTAAGGTTTTATACTAAACTCTTCTCCCTTTACAATGGATGAGGCATCCACAAGAAATTGAAAAAAAAATGTAAAAAACATTTTTTAACTTTCGCCTTCAAATAAGTAAGCTGAATTATTTCTATACGTTTCTTTAAGATGAATGTTATGTCATTAAACAATTCCCTTGATTTTAACATCTCTGGTGATATTTTGTTCATGTTTCAGCAATCAACGTTTGTGATTCAAACCCATGCATGAACGGCGGTACCTGCTTCCAGAGTGGTCAGTCTTGTGATTCCTTCTTCTGCCGATGTCCTGACTGCTTCGATGGAGAACAATGTCAAGAACGTGAGTCCAATCAGCCAGCTTAATTCATTAGCCATTTCTCTACATGTGTGATCTGTAGATTATTTTATTCAGATTCAAAACTTTCTGCAAATGACCAAGTATGTGCAGACACAAATAGCATATTATTTTTCTCCCATTAAAAATAAAGTTCAATCGTATTATATGAAAGTAATGAATTGAATGTAGGTTTCTGTGAGAAACCAACTAACCGAGCTTAAGTAATTGATGGTGATTATTATTATCAGTTCCCATTGAATTGCCATGACAATTATCATTACTTTTTGTGATCATTGTTGTTTCTATCATCATTGAAGTTGTCACCATCATCTTCATTGTTATCATCATCATCATCACCATCTTCATCATCATCATTATCATCATCACTCTCTTCATCATCATTATCATCATCTTCATTATCATCATCTTCATCATCATCATTGTCATCCTCATAATATAAATATCTTCACCACCATCACTATCATTATCTTCACTACCACCACCAGCATCACTATCATTATAATCATCAGCATAATCATTATTCACATCATACTAATATACATTTATCTAAACAATTATTCAAATTTTTGATTTTTTGTATGTGTTTTTATATAGCGATCAGCCCTTGTGACCCAAATCCTTGTCTTAACGGAGCGACTTGCATGACCAGTGGTACTTCATGTACTGATCACATCTGTCTGTGTCCAAGGTGTTTCCAAGGACTGTCTTGTGAAATACGTAAGATAGAAATAAACCTTTCTCCAGTTCAACGTCTCTTTGATTAACTCATATCTCATTAACTTCATGATTTGATGAATTCAGGTGATTTGTTGTTTTAATTAGCTTTAAGCTATTAAAGTTTATTGTGACCTACCACCCCCAAACCACCAATAACTTGTCAGATAAGGTTCTCTGTCAATAGCCAAAATGATACTAATTTAGTCTCAAATTCAAAAATAACTTGTCTGGAAAAAGCAATTCTTCTTCTTCATAGTGTGTAAATTTGAAGTCGTGAAGTTGAAGGAAAGAAATGATGGAAGAGTTTCTTAGACACTACTTTTTCAGACTGCTTGGAAGTTTCACTGAGATTACACAGTATGCACATCTCACGCTTGAGTGAACCCCAAACTTCAAACCTTGTTTTCTCCTTATTTTTTAAACTTGCTGAATTTCCTCTGTATTCAATCCAGTACTTGTAGTGGTTATTGTTGGTCAATTTTAATATATCATATATCATTTTAAAGGTTAGGAATTAATTTTCAAGCTCAATAAAAATCTCAATATTAATTTTGTCGACTTATTGTTGGTTTTGGGGTGGCAGGTCACAATTAGAAATTCACCTTCCAAATGATTATCATTGAGATGAAACAGCTGGACCATTGATTTTCTAAATAATTCCTTGCCGCTTGATCAACTATTTGATATGAGTCTCATGTCCATGGAAAGGTTAAGGATCACCACATAAAGCAATCTGTGGCAATTTTCCTTTGAAAAGTTTTGAAAAGTTTATCTCTTGTCATCGATAAATCATTTCCAGTGGCAAATCTCTTCATGAAATGCTCTACACCATGGGGCTCGTCTTACAAAAAGTTACGATTGATCTAATCAATCGTATCTCTATGGAAATCCATCAGTGTCATAATTTTTTTTAAAGGAAATTTGCAAAATGTCCTTTAAAAAGAAAGGTGAACACGCCAAATTGTCAAGAAATCAATGAATTTATGAATATTTATCATATCTAGAAAGAAATTTGAACAAACATGCATTTTTTTATGTTGACTTTGCTGGCTTTGTTCTCGTCATTGTTCAGGTTAAATCCTCCCTTCATTGATTTGACACCTAAATAGATCTCTAATGTAGGTCTCTTGAAAAAGTTTGGTAATATACAGTACCCCCCATTTCGACGTTGTAGCCCAACCATTGCTGTGTGGATATGCTAAGAGTTAATGACCAATCGTCTTTATATCACAGTATATTATTTTTTATTCAGCTGTAAATCCATGCAGTATCAACCCATGCCAGAACAGTGGTCTCTGTATGCCATCCGTAGGCGACTGTGTGGATTATACGTGCCAATGTACTTCATGCTGGTCCGGCCCATTGTGTACAATCGGTAACAGCAATATTTTAAGAAATAACTATGTGTTCAAAGAAATTGATCTTAACCTGGGGAGTGTTTCATCAACATTTTGTCCGACAAGTTGCCAGGGGAGCGTTTCATTAACATTTTAATCCGACTAGTTGTCAGGTCTGACAACTTTCTTTGAGAGTGATTGGCTGAGAGTCACTGTTATCATCATGATGGTAATTATCAGATAAAATAGTACTTGTTGATAAAACGTCTGACAAGTCCTTTCATGAAACGCTCCCCAGATCTGCCATTTTTTCTTGATTCTGATTGGCTGAGAAGCACTGTAACTATGGTAACAGTTGGATAAAACAGGACTTGTCAGATAAAACGTCCGACAAGTCCTTTCATGAAATGCTACCCAGATCTTCCGAAGCAGTGTACATACATAAGGGGTGTATTGCCCTTTGACTTTTTTTAGGGCTTTCTTAGTAAGTCTTGGAAACCCTCGGAGCATTTCAATATTTTTTTTCTTGAAACATCCCTAATTTCAAATCTCTATGGGGCATATCTTACGCTGTTCATTACTGTCTTTCATATTATCAACTGAATTAGTTATTTTCCCAAAATGTATTTTATTCCTGGTTTAAAGTACCCACACATGTTGTGAACCATGCCCATTGTTATTTGGTGAAAGAATGCTCACTATAAACAATACTTGCTGAATGAATCTTCTTCAAAAGAGGGGGAATTTGAATATCTTACTAGTAATAAGAGCTTTACAACCAGTTTAAGAGTGCTATTTTAGGCCGTAATATTAGCAATTTATTACAGACTTTAGCCAGTAATAAATTATTTTGTTTAAAAATAGAAGCAAACTAAAAACAGAATATTAAGCGATTTTACAGAGAGAGGAAACATACATTAAGAATGTTGATTACGAGGCATTTTCTGTACACCACAGCGTAATAGCTGTCTATCTTCACCACTTAAGGGGGGTGTTTCACAAAATGTCAAATATGACTTAGAGTCATGCTTGCTGCTGATGCACAATTGATATGTAAAGTGCAATCTCAATGATTAATACACAGTAGCGCATGTTCTCAAAGCATGATTTGACCAATGTGGAGATGCCTTTTACACAGAACAAAACTGGAAATTTTGAGTCCGACTCAACGTCATACCTAACTCTTGTAAAACAACCCCCTTTATTTCAGGAATGGATGTGTGTTCTAGCAATCCTTGTCAAAATGGAGGAGTTTGTGAGTCAACTTCTAATTGCTCAGCCTATGTTTGTCTGTGCGCGAACTGCTGGGATGGAGCCACTTGCGAAATTGGTGAGTATTTGACAAACACTTGTTACATTCATGCCAAAAACTATGATACACAAGAGTTCAAGTGAAATTACCCATTTCAATCAGAAATTCATAGTACTTCAATAATGAATAATAATAATAGTCATACTAATATAGGATATTTGTGCAGCACAAATACCCCCTTTTGGTGCTTGAGGCATTCCTATATTACCCTGTCTAAGCAAGTCTACCGATTCCAGTGCTCACAGCAGTTCAAGAATGAATATAATACTTGCAATAATACTGTTGTTAAACTTGATTGATAGTATCAAATAAATGTAACATTTTTTTTTTTTACCACTTGGACTATATATTGTCTTGGGAAGTTATTAATTTTGTTCAACATTCCTGACATTGTGTTTGGGCTTCCATTTAATCCACCCACTGCTATCAGTTCTATTTTATTATGTTACTGATTCTTTTCTTCATAATCTTTATTTCCATCTCGTCATCTTACAGACCTGGGTATCTGTGCCACAGGGAACCCTTGCCAAAATGGTGGTGCGTGTATTCAAGATCCCACTGTATGTTCATCATCTTCTTGTGATTGTCCAGAATGCTATGAAGGCGACACATGTCAACTTGGTAAGTTGAATTAAATGCTCAAATTATTTCTTATGAACACAGTCTATATATATGCATTTCATAGAATAAATCTTCTTTAAGTTGTAATACACTACTGAGGAATAATAAGTGATACACACCAAAATTTGCATTGATTTTTTTACTTCATTCAATTTTGATATAAACATAAGCAATGGAATTGTACATGGCATTCTTCAGAAAGAATGATCATACTGTAAAATGTTAGTGAGTCAAGCCATGATTTTCATAGATGATATAACTATGATAACAAGTGTGTATTCATTATTTGGTTTTATTTTCATCTTAGTAACATTCAGGGCTATTGTATGAATCCACAGCGACATATTTGCATTGAAGAATGTGTATAATGGGAAGGGTCTCTTGCAAATGGGACTTTGTCATGTACAGAATGCTGGTCTGGGGCCTGTTGCAGAAAGAGTTGCGTTTAAACGCAAGTCAAAATATCAAGCGCAAGTCACAAATTCGGGTGCTTCATTGGCTGAAAATCAAGTTGTGCAAGATTTTTTTAGTTGCGTTCGATCACAACTCTTTCTGCAACGGGCCCCTGGTCTCATTGTACAAAATTTGTATCCAACATGTTTTAGTTATGATCAAATGTTGACGTTGAATTTGATTTTTGTTGCATTCATTACAGAGATTACCTAATAACGAATATAAGTTGATTTTGATAGCATATGAAATTACATAATTATTATCTATTCTTTCATGGCCCATTTGAGCAAAATCGATAGGATATTTATTACAACATCCCAAAGCTAATTAGTGCAATGCTTGTATCTACACCGATAGACTAATTCTAATATCAATCTGTATGCTATAGAACTGGACGGTTGCTCTGTAAATCCTGATTTCTGTCTAAATGGTGGTACATGTATGAATGACTGTCCATCGAAACTCCAACCAGCCTGCCAATGTACTGAATGTTGGACTGGACCACAATGTGAAACAGGTAAGCATCATTAGAGTGTCCTGGAGTTGATACACCATATCAGATATTTCTTTTCATCATACTTGAATCCAGAGGCGGCACTATACATGGGAGCATGAGGGAGCTGCCCACTATGATTTTCAAGTAGGGAAAAGGAGAAAAAAAAACTTAAAGAAAGAAAAACAAAAAAGATTGAGTAAAAGGAAGAAAAAGGAAAATGAGAATAAAGAGTAGAGACCTAGGCCTTGTACAATGTACCTCTATAATACCCCTATAATTCAATGAAGAAGAATATGATTTCACCTTCAGGTTTTCTTGCCTCTCAAAATATCCTTGTGCTGCCCCTGATGGGATCCAATTAGTTATTGGGGCAACCTGAAAACTTACCTGTATTAGAGTGCTTTTTGACAAACATCGACTAATTGTTCAAACATGTACTATAAGTAATTTGTTTTTTGTTGTTCTGCTCTGAAGCGCCTTAAGCATCCAATCACGAAGGAAAGTGTGCTATACAAGTCTTATTTATTATTATTATTATAAAGCAAGTAATGATTCACAAAGACTCATAATCATTCAAATAAAACTTGTAGTCAGTGTTTCTTTAGCTAGCTTTGAAAAAACTCCTTTGGAAAAATTGCATTATTTGTCCATGTCTTCAAACAAAACCTATAAGTTGTTTTGATAATTGATTCAACTTCTCGGTGCAGAATTTCGTTTTCTTTACTAGGGACGTAGTCAGCAATCTATGTTTATTTCTACCATGATTAATGTCATTGTGTGGCTTTGCTGTCATTTGATTTTATATATATTAGCCGTCGATGTATGCGATTCCAACCCATGTGTGAATGGATCATGTGTAAATCAGTGTTCCTCATATACATGCCAGTGCAATACAGGATACAGTGGTACCAACTGTGAAAGAGGTATGAACTATTAACGTATATCATTATCTATTAATTTGTTGTTTAATGACGCATGTCTCTCAACATCCATATTACATTATATTGCATATCCAACATATACAGAATGATTCTGAAGAAAGGGAAGAATATAACATTAAAAAGAGTGGATAGGGAAAAATATAGAAGGAGATTATGATTGTTATCAAATAAAAATTCAATCTTTTGCATTTGGAGGACGTAGTTCAGTGATAGTGTGCCTGTCTTCAGAAAAGGAGATTGAAGGTTCACTCCTTGGCTGAATCATGCCAAAGCAGACATGTCAACCGTTCCCTTTTTAGAGTATATGTTCCTCATTTTTGCTATGAATAAACCAATACTTTTTTGTTACTTTTTGTTTAAATTTCCAATCATGGAGTATGTATTATACGCAGTATGTGACACTAGCACCGTATCAATGGTCCCAGATCGGTAAAAAATCATTGTCGGGCCAGTAACTTGTTGCATGAAAAGAACAAGTAAATTCGTGCCTACGAGCGCATGTTTAAAAGGCTGAATTATCACGTTCTCAAGTAGATTCATTTCACATGTTTTTTCACTGATCTCACTACAACAGGCTGGCAACTGTTACATTGAGACAACGTTTTAAAAATACTCTTCTTTGTCAAAAAAAACTTTTTTTTTTTTTTGAAGAAGAAGGTTGGCAAGTCTACCAAAGACTCAGAAATAGGGCTTTCTGCCTTCTTGTCAGGCACCTGAGGAAATAAACTGGAGAAGGGTAGTAATATAATTATGTTATGCTTGGCCAACTGGAGGATCAACTAAGCTGAAGTAGTTAATAATAATTATGATAAACTGGTGCTTATATTGCCCTAATAAATTAAAGCATTACATATACAGATCTCCAATTTTACACTATACATGACTATTTAATGGCAAACTGTTCCACAATTTGTGACCATAACAATCAAGGTTAGCTCCCCCTTTTTTTAATAAGCAACTCTTGTGTAAGATTGAAGTACCTTTACTAGAATGAAGTTTGCAACGTCACCCTGGGTAGATATAAGATTAATTAATATTGTTATTATTCTTATAAGTATTACCATTATTATATTCATTAATCATGTTTATGATTACTGATCTCATCATTATTGTTGTTGTTTTTTATTATCGTGATGCCTATATCTCATTAGATGTGTGCAACCCATCACCATGCCAGAATGCTGGTACCTGTCATTATGTCAATGGAACGTCATCTTACACCTGTCAGTGTGATGATTGTCATCAGGGCCCACTGTGTGAGCTAGGTAAAAATAAACTTCATATTACAGCAAAATCAGCAGGCATTTAAGGCACCACCTCGAGTCCTTCACTTCTCAAATCTGGCCATGTTCCCAGCCCACAATGCAACATTCTTAGCAGTGTAGTCTTGTAATGATAACACACTAATTCATTACCAAATGCATTCATACTACATTATATGACATCTAGATAGATCCTTGGCATTTGATTGGTTGTTTGATATCGATCATTCGGACCATTTTACAATGACGTCATCGACCGTGCAATTTTGGATCCATACGATTTTGTCCATTGCAAGCGGGCATTGTACGCGACAATCCACCGACCGAGCTCGCACTGCATGATCATATTTTGCACCGAAACTGATAAATTTCCTATGAAAAATAATCTAGTGTCATATAAACCAAATAATGAATGTTCCTTCATTCGTGCAATGGACAGAATACTTCATTCGGTGAAAGATCAAATGAATGATCCAGTCAACTTGGCTACGCCTCGTTGAATGGATCTTTTCATCTTTCACCTCATGAAGTATTCTGTCCATTGCACTCACAAACATTCATTATTTGAATAATATTATGTGACCAAGTAGCTCTACAAGTACCTTTCCTCTCAAAACATTTAAATGTCTCTACACAAATAAAATTATAGGCTGATTTATTTCCAGTATTGATGATAGCTATCTCAAAAGGTACATTTTAAGACTAGCTTTTTATAACAAATAGTCAAGGAGTAGAGTCAGTGATTTTCCGTTTCAAAAAATGGTCTCTTCCGTTTCTGAAAATCTGTAATTCCGTTTCAACTTGATCTGAACATGGAAATTCCATTTTGTCACTGAAAATGTACACAGCAAAAACCTGAGTTCCATTTTGCAAAGGTGAATTCCATGAATTTTTACATGAAAACTATAAGAACCAAACGGAATTTCCGTTTTATTTACCGGTAAACGGAAAATCACTGTTCCTAAATGAGAGACCAGACATAGTGACAGTCAGTTTCTGCACTCTTTAATAGGTGTATCTGATTGAAGGGGTTGGAATACCAGCAAACTTAACATTTATATTTCAAATCAATCTTGATGCCATATCAGTTTTAGTTGAAAACTGATCTGCATCATATCTCATTAAAATCACTTTAATGCTTTAAACATGTATTAAGGACCGAACATTGATTTTAAGATTGTTTTTTTTTAGATCAATGAAACAGCCCTATATCATGTCATTACTTCGAGAAGCTTTTAGGTTAAGGTGTTCTGTTATTTTATTTTTGTAGACATGATCAGTATTTATTGAATGATTTTTTTATGACGCATGATACTCTATGGAAATTTGTGGGTACCATCTTCTCTTGCAAGCAATGCTTTTATTTATATCTTATTTATTAAACATAAATCTTTGTAAAAGGAAAAACAAACAAATTATTTTAACACTACTGCAGATAAGGCTACCTTGAGGCTTTGTTCTAGATATATTGTTTTGATGTTTTCCATTTTCATGAACTCTTGATATTGCTTGATTCTTTGGTTTTTTCAATTCGTATAGACCAATTTTATGACTGTTCATTTATATGATTTGATCATTTCTATTCAGATGTCAACACTTGTTTCAGTCAGCCATGTCTGAATGGAGGAACATGTGAAAACATGTGTACTCATTTTAACTGCCATTGTACAACATTATGGACTGGAGCTTTCTGTGGAAATAGTAAGTTCTAAGATGGGAATTTCATTACTATCATCGTGCTTTGAATTATGCCATGCATTCGTGATTTTTAAAGACACATTTATTCTGCTTCTTTGAAGTAAGATTCTATTGATTAATATAAAGCCTTCATAAGAAATATTAAAAGGAAAACGAACAATACAAATGTTATACATATTTTGAAGATGCATGATTACCATTTATGACTCATTTTTATATGTTTATTTACAGATAACCTTCAAGTTAAAGAGGTGTTTCCATTAAATATATCGAGCAGCTAGCAGAATAAATTAATGAACCTATTTTTGTTATTAGTGATATTGATATTAGAAGTATGAAGCTTTTGCAGTAACATTGTCAAAGGGGGTATATTTGCAAACACATCAAGTTTGATAGCTTCATGCTAATATAAATTTGTAAGTTAGCCAGCTTCCTATTTTTTGTCAGACCGTCTTCACCCTTATATCTTTTTTCTATGTTTTTTTTTTCATTTTCAATCCTCTCAGGAGTGAACTTCTGTTTGAGTTCTCCATGTCAGAATGATGGCCAGTGCACCAATGATCCATCTGGTAATGTATCCTGTGCATGTCGACCAGGTTTCACAGGAACATTTTGTGAGACAGGTGAATATGGTTATAAACTTATAAGTTTAACATTTCTCATTGTTTACAGTAACTGTTGTTGATCATTCGCCATTGTCAGCTTGTATTAGTTTTTTTAATTCAGGTTTTGGGAGAGGTACCAGTAACGTATTTTACTTGACTCATTAACATAACTATAATAATGAATTATTTGTAAAACACTTACCAGCAGCACTCAAAACGCTTATTCATATCTCTCAAGCACCATTTATCATCTTCATTAGGAAAGGTAATGTAGACAAAATACCTCTATTACTTGCAAAAAGTTTTGGGAAATGTTTGCTTCCAGCCATTTGACTTGACACCCCTTCAGAACATTAGTAAAAGCTTCCATTTAATAATGATATGTACCATTGTGACAATGTCTAAATTATTTTATTGTATATTATAATCATAATATCATTTATTACAACTAGGCTATTCTTTTTGTTTCATACTATTCCAGCATGTCTAGGTCAAGTAAATTATTTTTTTATTATTGTAAATCATATTGCTTGTATTCTATTTCATTGATGGTTGAATAAATTTAATTGAATTGAAATAATAAAAGGTCAAATAGGAAAGAACTGAGAAAACCATATTCTGGAAAAATACTACCACTTTTATGAAATATGAACATATAGTATACAACAGGCTATAATGACATGTAAGTCTGACATATTTCTGTATTTCTCCAAGATATCGATGAATGCATGATTAACCCCTGCCTCAATGGAGGAACATGTACCCAGCTATCTATTGTTGGATACTTCTGCAACTGCCAACAGAACTTTGCAGGAGACAACTGCGAAACCAGTGAGTTTGGATATTTTTTTGCAACAATCCTTTGTTACATACCACTGCGTAGGATCATATTTGTTTAAAATTGACAGTGTATAATTCATGATCATCCTTTTAAAGGGTTTGGAGTATATTTTTTTAGTTGTTTACATTTCTGTATCAATCATCATTGTAAAGGATATCTTAGATGTCTGTCTGCAATTTATAACAGTAAAAACAAACCTTAAAGGAGAATGAAACCCTTGAAACCAGCTGAATCCATATCAAAGAGAAAAATCAAAGGAACACATTGTTGAAAGTTTGAGGAAGATTGAATGAATAATAAGAAAGTTATGAGCATTTGAATATTGAGATCACTAGTGCCATGTAGATCCTCCCATTGGCAATGCGACCAAGATCTGTGATATCACACACGTACAACTCCCTCATTACTTTAGTACTTATTTCACTTATATTCTCACTTTTATAGAGTCTATCACAAGGTGAGGTGTTCTCTTTATGAGATGACAAGTACAGAGGTTTCACAACATTATATCATTGATGAATCGTTTGTCATATGATTAGAATGAGCAAAAAGAAATGTTTTGGGGTATATTTTCAGTGTCCAAATGGGAGAGTTGTACGTGTGTGACATCACAGATCTTGGTCGCATTGCCAATGGGAGGATCTACATGGCACTAGTGATCTCAATATTCAAATGCTCATAACTTTCTTATTATTCATTCAATCTTCCTCAAACTTTCAACAATGTGTTCCTTTGATTTTTCTCTTTGATATGGATTCAGCTGGTTTCAAGGGTTTCATTCTCCTTTAATTACCACCATGTATAGCTGTATGAGAGTTCTACCTTATTTACATGAGTGAAGCCATGGAGAAGAAAAGGGTTCATCTGACAAGGGCTGTATATCGAATGGTTCCCTTAATGAAAATCTCCAAGAAGGCATTACAAACGATAGGGAATGATATATTGTGTTTTTTGGAAAGTTAAAAACAAAAATTGCTGAAGAGGGATGGCTTGCACAAGAACATCAGCAGAAAACCTTGCAGGCATACCACAATCTGTCACTGTAAACAGAAACTTGGGGGGAAAAGGTGTGAAAAAATTATTGACTGCTAAAGGTATTACTATTAGAGAATCATCCATACAGTCAGTGATTGACGTCACTTTGACCATGTTGTCATGTTGACACTGTGTAGGGAAAGAGATACCTTTTATTTCTTCAATTTTTTCTTGCTTACCCCAACCCCCTTCACTCTCTGTCTCCATCTCGTTCTCTATCTGCATCTGGACATCTGTTTCTGTCTCTTCCCTCTCTCCCCCTCTTTCCCCTGTCTCTCCCCCTCCTCCACCCTCTCTCTCTCTCTCTCTCTCTCCGACTCTATCTTTGTAGCTGTTGGATGTAGTGCGAATTTCAGCCTCCCAGCTGATGGTCAAGTTGAGCTGACGTCACCAAACTATCCCAATAACTACCCAGATGATGCTCAATGTCTCTGGTCTTTTGTAATGCCATCTGGGAGGAGATTCAGAGTGGTCTTTGGAAACTTTACAACCGAGGCTAACTATGACTATCTGCAGGTTAGTCTGTTTGCTGAAATAATATGCCTAAGCATACAAAGTTTGGAGGGGAGGCTAAGTGTTAAACCAGTCCGGTCTGACCACGATGAGAGATGGCGCTGGTGATTTTTGTGTGTCACCCCCATATTGTGCTTCAAAAAAATAGTTTCCCTTTCAATTAAAGTTGCCAGATTGGACTAAAATTCAAACTGTCTTTCTGTTTGTTATTTTGTTCCATCTGTCCATGCCCAAATTTATTTTGTGCAATTACTTCAAAGAAGAATTATATGGACAGCACAATGACATATAAATGAGAATCAATGACATCACTCACTATTTATTTTGTCCTCTATTATACAATTTTTTGTTGTTGCAGATTTGACAATAAGGAGTTTCTTCATCAAAGCACAATAGGTTTTCAGTGGCAAATCCACATGTCCAGGGAGGAATCAAAATCTGTGTCCCAGTATAAGTTAGAATTTCAATATGTAATGCAAAAGAAATACTGGGTGACGTCATTGGTTCCCTCATTTGCATACCCACAAGGATGTAACCCTTGTTTCATATAAAATCAAGTGAAACTTTTTTAAATTGTTATATCTTCACTTCACATTAGATTTTGATTGAATTTTCAGTGTTAAGCTTTTTTATTTTTGTAGATTGGAAATGGATTAGATCCTAAAGACATGAGTACCAGGGTCATCTACCATTCAGGGGCAACACAACCAAGCAACTTTATATCCTCTGGAAACATGTTGTGGGTGTGGTTTACAACAGATAGTAGCAAGACATATCCTGGGTTTTCTGTCGAGATCAAGGATAATAGTATACCAGGTGAGAGGTGTTCTGAAAAGCAACAATATAGTACAATTGCATTCTACAATAAACCTCATGCATTGTCATCATCTCACTGCCATCTTGCTTGTAATGGAGATCTGCAGCTGGTGCATCTCTGACAACTTTGTTTACGCATATTCCCATATCCTCTGGGGAAGGGCGCTATAGATTTTGGTGTCATATGCATGAGGTTTATTTATAGAGAGACCGATCTATCCCTGGTGGAAATAATACAATGTCACATCGTGTATTCACAGTGTGTACACATAGTGGACAATGTGAAGATGAGATTACCACTGTTATATGAGATGATTTCACATTTGTGTTCAACACTGTGGATACACTTTAGAACACACTGTGGGACATTGTGCTCTTTCCAGCATGAAATATGTCTGCTTTCATGCACCACTAAGAGAAGGTATAGGTCAGACACTCCTTTCGAGTCATATTGCTTTTGTGGGGATATTTCTGTTGATGCCATGGGATGAGGAGGCCATGTCCAATTAGTTGCGCAAAATTAAAAATGGTGGGGGACTACATTTCCAACCTATTGCCAGCAATGCTCCTGCTCCACCAATCATTTCAGTTTTTCTAATTTATATATGAAACGTATTTTACCAGGATATCAGGATTACTTACAGAATGCTGGCTTTCATCATCGTCTGGATGGCTGCAAATATACGAAGCACATGAAACTTCAAGAGATACAACATAGTAAAAACAAATTCAACCGTCATCTGTGGAGAAAGCTGTTATCAATTTTGTTTATTATTATGTTAAGCGAGAACTAGCATTTATTGGTCTATTAATTTTAAGGGGAATACAAGGTTTACCTTATTTGTACCTATCCAACCATCTCACAGAACTACCTTGATCAAAACCACCCTGGGGAGCGTTTCATGAAAGGATTTTATCCGACATATCCTGTTTTATCCGACAATTACCATAGTAACAGTACCTCTCGGCCAATCAGAATCAAGGAAAGTTGTCAGATCTGACAACTTGTCAGACAAAAATGTTGATGAAACGCTCCCCAGATCAAAACCAACCATGACATATCCAAAGATTTTGTCTATCCATGAGACCAAGAGTCATCAATATTTTTATAGGATGTACCTTTTGCTTGTGGTTACCCAGCATAAGTTATGTTCATCAATCATTTGTCACTCTTTCGTTTTCATTTTAATACCATATCAAAATGTAATTCTAGTGATTCCACCGTGCTCTAGTAACCCCTGCCTTAATGGAGGAACATGTGAGGACACCATAGAGAGTTATGTATGCATCTGTACTTTCAACTGGGCTGGCCTCTATTGTCAAAATGAAGGTTTGTAAATCTAACATGTATTTCCTTTTTTGAAAAGTTACGTAATAAATAAGATGCCTTGTACATTGCATCTTATTTAGGTGCCATTGCACTCCAGAGAAAAATGAGCAAAAAACATTTTACAGGTTCAATGAGTGAATGGATGGATTATCTTCAGTTTGCTCCTTTTCTTTGGCATTGTACCTTATTTCTGCGAGTCTGCACTTTAGCCTTACAATTTGGGCAAAGTCTTTTCAACCTCTGTCAACCAGTCAAAGGAGAAGATAAATCATTGATGGGAGGGGTGGGAGAATTGTTGGGGCATAACATCAAGAAAACAAAGCTACCTTGATATTTGGTATTTTCAGTATTTCAAATATTTCTTGTTTTTTAGTTACATTTAATAAAGTATCTACTCTGCATCTTGGGTTTTCATTTTAAGTCAAACTATTTAAATATATTTTCAGTATCCTGTAATCCTAGCCCCTGTTTGAATGGAGGAACTTGTAATCCTCTAGCTGATGGCAGTATCAGGTGTGTGTGTCCTAGCGGCTTTCTTGGTGATAGATGTGAAACAGGTGAGTGTAAAACAGGATTCTTGATGCCATTTCATAGCATTTGTCATGCACTGGAGTAACCAGAGTGACAAGTGCTCAGTGGATCAAAAATAGGATTTCAATGAGCAGATGATATATGTGCTTTCAACTTTCATGAATCATAGCCTTCCTGTTTTAATTTCTGATTATATTTACATAAGAAATCATGCACTTTATGCATGCAATGAAACAAAGACAAATTACTTTTATATATAAAAAAAAAACATCCAATTTCTATACATATTCTTGACTTCTTGATTAATGTACTCATAACAAGAATATCTCTCTATTTTAGGCTTGGAATATTCTCCATCTAAATAATATAAATGCATACAAATAACCAAAAAATTGGTCAGATTGATCTGAAGACTTGATCTGTTGGTTATGGACCTCATTCTAGGTAAAGTTCTTCAGGGTTACACAGGTTTAAACAATCTTGTTCTTAATTTTTACATATGTAATGGATGTATCGATCTATAGACAAGTCCCTCTACCTCCCTATCTACATACAAATTTATCCTACCTTACCTTATTCATATACATATAAAGCAATCCCTTCTCTATTTGTAAATCTATCCCAGCACTCTCAGAGACATGCACCAATGATCCTTGTTTTAATGGAGGTACCTGTATCCAAGACACACCCTCTTCTATAGTATGTATGTGTCCACAGGGAGTCACTGGTCAACTATGTCAGTCAGGTGAGTAGAACATTTATCTCCCCCCAATATATTCTTTTTTTTTTGCTTTTTTGGACTTTTTTCTCTATTTTTTAATTCAGATATTGTTCATGAGTGGCATTTTTATTTTTCTGTTCTTTATGATGCCCTTGTTAAATTGGCCAGCCTGTTCAAAATCAGCAAACTAATTGGCATTAAAAAGCAAAAGTGCTAACCTTTATTATAGAAATAATAATGATAATGGTGATGATGAGGATAGTAATAACAATAATAAAAATAAAAATGATAATAATAATGATAATAATAATAATCAATGAATATGTTTAAAACTTCCATTGCTTAGGCCAATTTTGTTTACATTTGTTCATGAAAAGAATATTGGTACCATTACTAGTTCATACAATAATGCAAGTTGCTGTACACCAGACCTTTTAAACCTTGAACCAGAATAAGTTCATGGACCTCATTTTGACTTACAATTATACTCTGTTCAACTACACATGCAAACTTTTTTGCTTTGAAATGAAGAAATAATTACAAGAAATCATTGTTTGTTTTCACTTCCAGACGTAGACGAATGTTTGTCCCTGCCGTGCATCAACAGTGGTACCTGTATCAACGGGGTTAATCAGTTTTACTGCAGTTGCCCAGATGCTTACTCAGGGATTACCTGTGAAATACAAGGCAAGTGCTTGAATATATGGTGAGAGAGAGATATATAGAGAAGAAGCAAGGGGGAGAAGAAGTGGGGGAAGAGACAGAAAGAAACAGAGAAAAGGAGGGAGTGACAGAGAAAATGGAAAATTATAGATGGGTCGCCTACTGTCAAATTATGTCATTAATACTAAATACTGTAATAGAGACGTCAGCCCGAACAATCACATATTCTATTGAAAATGCTCTGAACCAATAAAATAATAGCCTGAAGCAAATGGAAATATAAGATATATTGCATTTCCAAAACTTGTGCTTGGCTCATTTTCAAAAATTACCAAGCATGCTAACAAACCTCACCTTAGGAAAAGGATAATTAGCTATTTCCTACATCTACTTTTCAAGTAACTCATGCATTTTTAATCTTCCTTTTTGCCATGAAATAGACCAAGATTCTAATTTTTTCTCAATTTCATTGGTTAATTGTGACATTTTACAGATGTGGATCAACCAATTGTATAATTGTAACACTTGGATAATAATATATTAATGTCATGCAAAATAAGTTTATTTTGGCAGTTCAGATGATGTTGTAGGAATACAGTTACACTTTTTGATGCCAACAAGAACCTTAGCCATCCAATTTTGGTCTTCCTATCTAAGCTCTTTAAAGTATCACACATATTCTTATTTATACATTCTGAAAAGTAATAACCTGTCAAAGAGGAAATGATAGCTTCTGTCTCAAATGATTACCCATCCCACTATGCTCTCATCATTAAAATCACCAATATAATTGTGTTTTTACTTTCAGTGTTGTGTTTAGAGAACCATTGTCTAAACGATGGTCGCTGTATTCCTCTACCTGATGGTAACTACACATGTCAGTGTACTGAAGCATGGACTGGAAGCATATGTGATCAAGGTTTGTACAAAGATAACTGTGCAAGGTTGTTAATAATCATGGTCAATGTTGTCGTCAAGATTGACTTCTGATAGAAATTAGATTTTCAATATTGGACTGTGTTAATGAAATAACTTGCCTTTTCTGAAAATGCTGTTTCTTTTTCTTAAAAACTAAATTGTATTTCATTCTTCTAATATTCCGTACCGTTTACCTTGGAAATTCAACTTTCTCTATTGCACCATTTGTAGGGGTAACTATTCTATACGTGTTATTCAACCATACAATGATAAAGGAGGAAATTCATTATTACGATGTTCAATTTTAATTGTACCTATGTGTTATTTGGCAACTCTTGAGCAAATGTCACAATTGACTGATCTCTTATCAGTATATAGAATATTGGAGACATTCTTTATAAAATTGTTAAATTTTGAAATCTGCAATTTGACTGAGATAGGTGTGGATCACAAAGAAACAAAACTATTAAAGCGCTGGTGACCGTTCCTTAAAAGTTGTCATTATCTGACAATTTCCATAGTAACAGTCAGACACTTGTGCTTCCTAGTCAAATGACTAAAAAAAGCTGTCCGTTTCGACCGCTTGCCATCTGAAAAATGTTGATTAAATGCTGCCAAGTTTTTCAATATTTGAACACATCATATGATTGGTGAAGATTATGTTATTAAGCAGATTGAATTGATAATAAAAAGTATTTCATTCTAACAAAAACAAAACTTTATCTTTTATCCTGATAGATGTAAATGAATGTCTGAACAACCCTTGTGTAGCAGGTTCTTGTGAGAATCACCTTGATGGATTTACATGTCGTTGTGAAGACAGATTTACTGGACCTAGGTGTGACATTGGTTAGTGATCTCTATGTAGCTAGCTAAACAATAATAATAATAGTCAGTTCTTGTATAGCGCATAAGACATTATGAATAACGTCTTTATGCGCTTCCAAAGGACTTGGATATTATTACCCCGGCTGTAGCTCAAGCAGCCTTTCCAGCACTTGGCATTTCAAGGAATAAATTCCTGCCAGGTACCCATTCACCTCACCTGGGTTGAGTGCAGCACAATGTGGATAAATTTCTTGCTGAAGGAAACTACGCCATGGCTGGGACTACTAAACTACTTTCATAGGCCATGTGGTAGCCTCTACATGAATTTTTGAAATTAGTTTGAAGGCAGTTCCAGTGAAATAATAACAATCATCTTGCATGTCAAACAATATACATGTATTTCTCCAATTTTACTGCACTTCATGAACTTTTCTACATTTGACTGTATTTATTTTGATTAGAAAACAACATTGTGCACAAATCTAGCACTTAATGGTCTTATGATGATAATGATATTGAGCTTAAAATTTACAACATATAAACAAGAATCTAAAAATCATAATAACAGTGCCTATTCAATGAAACACAACACACTGAGAAAAACTTATTTTATGAACCAGCTAAATGTGACATATTTCGGGTAAGAGTAGATGATTAAACATTTCATGAAGCATATGTATCTAAATTGTGTCTAACTTGTCATGCCAAGTGATTTTAATTTTGTATTACAGATGGATGACACAAGTTTATATGTTTAATTATCATTTCAAGGCTGCAAGGCTTTAATACGATTACACATTCATCAAACATAGTTCCTTTTGAATAAGGCCATTACTATAAGTATTTGAGATGCCAACTATTTTCCCTTTCAGACACTGGTGTTGGCTGTCTTACAAACCCATGTGGTTTTAATGGTATATGCAGTGATCTTGAGGATGGTCAATTTCTATGTACATGCAATCCAGGATATACTGGAGATCGTTGTGAGACAAGTAAGTATCGAAGACTGCTTGAAAGTATGATGAACCCATTTGTAAATGTTATAAAGGTAAACAATATTGTGTTATGAAATTTTTTTAAAGAATTATGATTATGAAAAATCTTCTGTTACTTGGTATAACATTATCACAAAAGTTGATTAAAAAGGACAACAGGCTTCTAGAACAATATCCCCAAAAGGTGTCTGGTATTCCACACTGGGAAATACAGTATCAACCAGTATATATCATGAATAATATATATTGGAGTAGATATGGAGGCTACTGCTTAAGCCCAGATGGTCTCATTTCCTTTCTGTCTGTTTACTATATTGCTCTTTTTTTCTTTTGGAAAAAATATGGTTCATAAAAAGTTGATCTATTCATATCAAATTAGACCGAATGGGTATAGTCTAGTTGGATATTTGAAAATAATGGTTGCTGTTATAACTCCCGTAGGAACTCTGCAGGACAGCGTTTTGCTTGTGTAATGCCAAGCTGGTATATATAACCAATATTATAGGAAACATTTTACGTCTCAGTTAATCAGGCGACAGAAACTACTCTAGGGTATTTTTATCAGATTGGCGATTTGAACTCAAACCGTATAATCATGAGTCCAATGCTCTAACCACTAGTCCACACTACCCTAACTGTAACTGTCATTTAGACCAAATGCTTTGTAGACGAACTGGTAAGGGAACTAGGGTTAGACCACGTGTAATGAGACCAAATAGAAAATAAACAAAGTGGATGTGGACCAAGTGGGGATTTAATTTCAAAATGGGCTAGCACCGGTTTGCCATTGGGATTGATGACTCCAACATCTCACTTGTACACTCTGCTGATTTTTTGTTAACCTAGAAAGAAATGGGAAAAATACTTCAATATTTATTGGAAACTACATTTTAAATTCTGTAGTTTAAAGGACAAAAGTAACTCAGTGTCCATTGATTCTTTTTACCATTAACATTTTTTCTCTATTTTTTTTCTCTTTTTTGTCCTTATCAGATATTGATGATTGTTCTAGTTCCCCATGTGTGAATGGTGGCCGTTGTGTAGATTTAGTAAATGGCTACCAGTGTGTGTGTACTGTTGGATATACAGGGCCACAATGCTCCATTGGTAAGTACTTGCCTTACGATATGCAATATACTTTTTTTTTAAATCTCTGGTTGATGCATTTGTTTCTGTTTAATGGTAACCCCCGTAGGAACTCGGCAGGACAGTGTTTTGCTGGTAAACGTCAAGCTGGTATATAACCAATTACCTAGGAAACATTTTACGTCTAGGTTAATCAGTCATAATGGCTGACCTTATTGACGACAGATATTACTTTTGGGTCTTTTTTATCAAAGTGGAGACAATGGCAGAGTGGGAATTCGAACTCACAACCTTGCGATTATGAGTCCAATGTTCTAACCACTGGACCACACGTCCCGTGGTAGGGGACAGGGCCAGTCACGCTTGAGTACATTGCTGGAGCAGTTTATTGTGTATTAGTTCAAAATGTGTCGAATAATTATTAATTTAGAAATAGAGCAATTCTGCTAATATGACTGGATGTATTGATTGTCATCATAGTTATTGCTAAATTTGTATACCTTTTATTTGTATTATTTTGATATCCAGCTAGCATCTCACCTATGTACAACCACCAGATACATTTGAATGATAATGAGTGTCAGGAAAAAATAATTGAAATTAATAATGCGGCATAATGTAATGAAGATTATGGTTTGGATTTAGATTTTATTCATTTCATTCAGTTTTGAAGCACAAATCAAGTAAAAAATTGCAAATGCGTTCAAACCCATTATAATTTCTTACTGGTACATTGATTTAATTTTTATACAATCATGTAGAATACCGATGACATCATCGATTCAGTACTCTATATATAGGTTAAAGCAAGTTTAACTCCATGCAATACTATGCAATTCTATTTTGCTTCATATGGGTTAAAGAGAAATACCAGTATTTGCAGTAAAAACTGATTTCATGAGAAAGTCTCTAAAACAAGGCTTAATTGTCAGTATATCATCGAGGATCTAGATCTGGTACAGTTACATAAACTGAACTTTGTGAAATCTTGAAATCTACGCTGAAAAATGTTCACACTGAAGATCACCAACACAGATAGGCACACGTGGGACAGTGTATTATTATTGCTAAAATAAAGACCCGACGGAAGTGACCGAATCTGCGCTTATTTTGCTTATTTCTCAGCAATTACACAATTTCTTCCAGGATCCTTTGGCACATATTTTTTATTCATACAAACAGACACTTGGGTGGTCATTATAGTAGATTCTGTAAAAAGTCATTTTTAGATCGTTACCAAAACTGGAATTTATCTTTAATTATACAATTGTGTAAGAAACATATGTGATTTGCATTTCAGATATTGATGAGTGCCTGAGTGGACCTTGTCAGAACAATGGTCTATGTGTAGAGGTCGTCGGTAAATACATGTGCTTCTGTGGAGCAGGTCACTCTGGAATCAACTGTGAACGAAGTAAGTATACACTCTTTGCTTGAAACCCCTTTTCACCGACACACTGGGCTCTGATTTGTTGCGCTGTTAGGCTTTAGTCTTTAAAAATAGAAAACCCAAATATTGCTCCCGATATTTTTTTTCGTAGCAGACATTCTTTAAAGATTAAATGCACTATACACAAGATTATTGCACTATACAGTCTAGTTTTCTATCCCCTTTCCTTTCGAGGCCTCCATCACTTTCAAGCTCCAAGCTTAAGATGGAGGTCTCCCACATTTCTATATATATATATGTTCAGTAATTAAAGAAATGTATATATAGATATAATTTTCACAGTACAGTTGATATTTTATAATGATTTATGTACATTATTCATTATGTTTAAACAAATATTTGCCTATTATGTAATATTGAAAAAAAAAAAATTATACTTGTATATACTTTGTTTTTGTTTTGAAATGTGGAAATAAAATAAATCAAATCAAAATCAAATCAAATGCCAGCGTATTTCCAATGACCTAGAATAAGTTACCTTATTCGCAGAAATGTACAAGGTACATATGAAACAACAACAAAATGTATCTAATCAAAGGACTTGCACTTGACTTGGAATTTATCTTGAGTTTCTTTCAAAACCCCCAATAGTCTATAAAGACAATAAAGCAATATTACTGTCACATGCACCTTTTTGTTTATTTTTGTTTCCATCTCTTCCATGTCTTGTTTTTTCAATGTCCAGGTCTTCCAGAAGAAGGTCAACAGGAGACAGGAGATGGTTTTGTTTTGGAACCTTGGTGGATTGGTGTCATAGCAACGCTTCTCTTCCTAATGGTCCTCTTTCTCTCAGTCCTCTGCTGGTCCTACAGAAATCCTATCAAACGGAAAGAGGCTAAACTGGGCTTGTAAAGAAATTCTGCCACAAAGTTTCGTTCATTTTCATCTATGAGCAAAGCAAACAAAATCATGTTTATTGTACGGTTTAAAAGGGAAGTGCACATTGAGATCAGGTTAGTTTTAATAAACAGCAGAAGATAACAGGAAAGTATTAATGGAAAGTTTGATGGAAGAACAATACAGTTGTGAATTTTTAAAAATCTTATTTTTGCAACATCATGTGTGTTCAATTTTTTTGTGATAATGATGATAATAGTAATGATAATATGAAACACGTTATATATTACTGAATGCAATGTTCCAAAGCACTGCATATTATTACTTCGGATTTAGCATGGCTACCTTGATTGGGCATTCTGGCATTCAAGGACTTTGAATCATGATAAATGATTTTATTTTGTTTTACAAACTAAAAATGCTCGTCTGTAAAATTGCACTTGATTTATATTATTTTAATTTACTTTGTATTATGTTTTGAATAGAAATGGAATAAAGAATTGAATGGAATTGAATTAGAGAAGGTGCTATTAACAGTACAAAATTGAAGCTTTTTGTAAAGTCTATGAATCCAATATATTCTACAGACATTTTCGCCAGACTTTAATTTGCCTAATTCTGTATTTAATTAAAACCTATTCGATGTCATGGTGATCTTTTACTTTAAATATAAAGCATTTTATAAATCTAAATGATAGAACTCTTCTATATAATGTGTGTAAGTTTTGTTAAAAAGGCTGACATGGGGGGGGTCCTGACCTATCAATACCATCTACAAAAGAAAAACTCTCACCCTAATAAAGGTTAATGGTTATAACAATTTGAGTGGGTACATGGCTTATGTGATACAATCTATTTAAAATCCCTAAGAAAAGTGAGATGAACAATGTTTACTTTTTTTGAAAATGGAAATCCAATATTGTGTTAAATTTGACATTATATTAAAAAAATAACATCATACCTCAAACTTTTTTTCTTTCCTAATCTTTCTTATTCTCATTCTTTTTCTTTGTAGTTTTTGATCATGGGACTTGTGGAGGCTATCCCCCCACCCAGTCTGTATGCTAGTGATCCCATGCAAGAATGTACTAATTAAGATCAATTGTAATCAAAATAGATCAAATCTGTCATAAGTCTATTGGCCTATAGCTTTGAAAGTAAATATTGGTGACCATACCATTCCCTGAATCCCTGGCAAGGATTAATTTACAGTTAAAATCAATTTTGATTGAGATATATCAGTAGGCCCTACTCTTAAAACTTTATTGGCCTAAAACTTTGAAATCTTTTTCATGTTTTATTCGATATGGTGCTAGAGGCACAGCCAGTTTATTTTTATAAGAGATGGGAGGTAAGACGCATCATTATTTATTCTCGAGATGCTTGTTTTTTGTGAATATATTTGTATCAATCTGAACATCTATAATAGCCTAAAATATTATTTGTATTTAGTCAAAATTCTCCCATTGTGTTTGCTTTATAATGTGACGATGAATAAGATAAATTATGTCATAAATATTAGCTAAATATCTCAGCAGAATGATGGTCACTAACTTTATGAGGTCAGTCTTTTTGGCTCATTAACATGATTAATATACTTTGTTATATCTTTAAAAGCATTCTATATTTTATCATTCAACTTGTTCAGTGCGAAATCTAAGGTGATTTTATTATGCTCGTATACCTGTTATATAAGAAGAAATCACTCATTTTGCAATAAAATTTGGTTTATATTACGTTTTTATGGGTCAGTGTCGCTCATTTTCTTTGTCAGAGATAAATTTCTCTGTTAACTGATTTAAATGTCAAAATTATGTATATTTCTTGTATCTTGAATAGGGATATGCGTGTTATTGTAACTTGTAAATGTAACATATCTCACAATGTTGACTTCATCAAGTTAACATATCCCACCTTGTCGACCTAAAAACTCTACCAATACGACATGGCAAAATAAATATCTCGCTATCTCATCAAGTAGATGGGACTTTACATCTTCCGTAAGAATGCATCATTATCTAAACTCGGTATTTTTATACAGTTTTTCTCTTATAACGTTTATTTTGTTCCCTTGTGATATGAAATTACAATCACAGTGCACACAAAAATACCAAATCACATTTTGACAGTCATATGAAATAATACAGTTTGATGAAAAAAAATATTAAAAATGCAGAAATTGTATGTTCTCATAAACAAATAGCCAAAATATATTTATTATATACAACTAATTTCTGATAATTATATTTTTGTTTGTCTAACAAAACACCCGGAATTATGTACATAGATATTCATAAACATATACTTCCATCTTTTCTCATGACAAGAACAATCGTAGTACAATAATACTTTATTACTCATTCAGTTTCATTTGATTCGATTGCGTCGCTATTATTTTTTTCTTCAGACTAGGTATTTACCTAGTTATGATTTTAATTTTTTTTTTTACAATTTTTTGTATTATGAATAATTATTTGGCTTTGTGAGCAGTGTTTTTATTGATATTGTAACAATTTCCCATTGTACTATTACTTGTATGATTTTGAATTGAATGATTTTGATAAATACAATGTAAAAAAAATAATCGATAAGCCTATACTCAATACTGTAAAAAGTATGTTAGTTGCAAACGCCATCTTTTGGGAATCTCCGTGCAGTGACGAGGCTGTATTCATGGTATAAGCCAGTCCGTAGTTCCTTTCTGCACTTGATCAAAAGATTCTAGGCATGATCAGGTCATTTGTACTAAAATGACATGGTGGTTTAAAATCTAATGAGATAAGTACCAACTTTGATGTCTTGATTATTCATATACTCTTTTGAATTGTGATTTTCATTTACATCCACAAAAAACAACAATGCGTCCACGAACGACTGGTATTTCACAGTTTGCCAAGTACATTGTGCAACATGCTATGATATGCATTCAAGGTAGAATGCAACAAATACCTTCGTAAAGTGTTCATTGGTGTGCTATTCTATTCACTTCAAGTCTATTCAATTTCTTCATCCTGCTATGTAAGGCAAGCTTACGTAATATCTTGCTTTGAAATCTGCCTAGTATAATGAAAGAAATGAAAGGTAATTTGACCAAAATAGACCAGTTCGTAGTTACTGATGGACAAGTTTGGTCAAATGACCTTTCATTTCTTTCATTATGATAGGCAGATTTCAAAGCAAGATGTTACGTAAGCTTGCCTTACATAGCAGGATGAAGAAATTGAATAGACCAGGTGACTAGAATAGCACACCAATGAACACTTTATGAAGGTATTTGTTGCATTCCTACTTTGAATGCATATCATAGCATGTTGCACAATGTACTTGGCAAACTGTGAAATATCAGTCGTTCGTGGACGCATTGTTGTTTTTTGTGGATGTAAATGAAAACCACTATTCAAAAGAATATATGAATAATCAAGACATCAAAGTTGGTGCTTATCTCATTAGATTTTAAACCACCATGTCACTTTAGTACACATGACCTTCCTCTGATCATGCGTAGAATCTTTTGATCATGCGCAGAAAGGAACTACGAACTGGCGTATTGTCCATGAAGTAACTACGAACTGGTCTATTGTTTTGTAGATGTGGTATATTCTACATAATTTTTTTTAATTAGCAGATTGCAGGGGTATTAATAGTATTATATAATGATTATCATATTACTTCATATTCGAGTGAGCGAGGCTTAAAAAATCGGGTTGGGAGGGAAAAGTTATTTGAGATGAAAGAGGAATGCCGTAAATATTTTGAAAGAAGACAGGTAATTGTTTGCTTCTATTTCGATACATGTATCAACAGGAGATGGTTTGGTCACTGAGAAAGAAAAGGAGAGAAATGGGGGGGGGGGGAATGACTTTATTGGCTTTGTAGAGTGTGTAAAAAGGGGAAATAATAATAATTGAGACAACTAGAGAAATAATGTGAGTGCAAGGACGAGGCAGGGAGGGAAACTGAAAGGAAAGAGTAGTTTTGCTTTTGTTTTCTTTGCTTTGTTTTACTTTTTACCGTTGCATTGAAAGTTTTTATTTATTACTTTTCATCCGTTTAACATTTCCCTTTTCCAATGTCTCAGTTTCAATTATAAAATGGTATTTGCTGATTTTATTTTTCTTCATCTGTTTATTTCATTAAAAAAGTAACTCCCGGTAAATACTTGCATAATTCTTATTTTCTTTATTCTGTTTTCTTACCTAAAGGTATACCCTATGCTTATATGTAGCGCTGCAAATGCGCTTATATAAAATGACCTACTTTAATATCGAAATATGTTTTTAAAACGAAAGAGACATATCCCCATGTCTGGTACACAATTTAATTGGTCCCTTAGATTACTGATTTTTTTTTTTAGAAAGTTAATTCTTTTTAATAATACTCTTAACATCGTCTAATATTGAAGGATTTAACAAATATAAACAAAAAACATGCATGACAGATGAGCAGACCTTATAAGGTCTGCTCATCTGTCATGCATGTTTTCATCTGTCATGCATGTTTTTTGTTTATATTTGTAAGGTCTGCTCATATGTCATGCATGTTTTTTGTTCATATTTGTTAAATCCTTCAGTATTAGACGATTTTAATCATTTGATAGAGTACGATTATCAGATAATCATATTTATTTGCTTCAAAGAAGCGATTCGACTACATTTGTGTTTATTCATAATTCTTTACTATTATTAATTGATTACAATTTATATCTATGGCATAATTCTTATTTGCTCATCTTATTTCGCACTTATCTCTGATAGTGGAAAGTCATAAACATTAAGCCCCCACCCCTCCAAAAAAGTCATTGTGTTGTTAGAATTATGTTTTCCCAATTTTCTTTAACTAATCTAGTTTACTCTTCATACCCGGTAAAACCGTTGTTTACAATTTTGTACAATGTTGTTTGCTAAACAAATCACAGTTGTCGTTTAACAATTATAAGCAAGAATTTTCCACGCAAAGGTTTAATTCTTGCGTTTAATCTTCAATAAATGAAGCATGGTTGTTTAAGTGCTAAACACTTTAGTCTTTAAACTGTAATACATACAGTAAACAATATTATATAAGAAAATGGAAAGATATATAAGCAGTTGCTTTTATATAAGGGAGGCGAGGAAGCATTAACCCGTTTTCTGCTTACGTAAAAATCGTAATTGTCTTTTAGAGAATTGCTTTTCTGATGAAGTCGAATGAAATCCGCTTGACCATTATCTTGACCACGTTATGTACCTGCTTATAATATTTACCTGAGTCACCTTTTCTCATTGCACAAGGCTTGTGCAAGAGCACCTTTCGATATCACGGTCGCGTGCACACGAAAGCCATTTACACAGTGACGTCACAGAGTGGGAGGCGCACACGCCGTACCTTAATGGGTTGCTAAGCTATTAATGACGTCATGTGCTCATCACCAAGCATTCTCGTACACAAACCAATGAGGTGGCGGGATGGAGCAATATCTGTGTTTTAGGGCGGTCCGTATTATACCCGAGACTGCGAATGATTTTTTTTTCATTCCTGTGCTTTACACCTTATGTTTTGGTGTGTCTGTATTTTTATCCTCTCGCCTCCCTGCTAGGAGTCGCACACACATTATATCCAGTGGATGTGTTTTTTTTTTTCATCTGTTCAATTTGGTTGCAACGTCGTTTGCATTTGTAAACACGCGACGTGCTATTTTCATCTGGCGGTTTCCATGTGTTTAGCGAGGCAGATCATAACGTGCCTCGATGGAAGCTGTAGCAACCACTTCGCATTCAGGGGAGATATAGACATCTCGGAATATTCATTGACATTCTGGTATTGATGTTCGCGATTAGTGAATGCGATTAACTCACCTCAGAGATCTTACATCGGTGAAGAGCAAAACAATAAATTGTGATCGATATCTAATACCGCAGCTTAAAAAACATCGTCTGCTGCTCAGACTGTGACGGGGCAACGTCAATCCTAGGCTATTATTTCTAGACCGATGTTGACAATTTACCTGGTGGAAATTAGGGTTGAACCGTATTGACCTTTGCATCAGGAATTATTTCCTCCATTTATGTCATCTAATTTTCACGTCAAAGAACATCATCATCAGGTACTCTGTCAGAGGTCTCTAAAGCAAGGTTCCTGAATTGAGCTTGTTTTTAGTCGTGATCACTGCATCGTTTTCAGTATGTTAAACGAAAAGGAAATTAAAACTGTTTTCGGAAAGGAGGTGTACATGGCAGACTCCATATTGAAACGCAGATGGAGAAAGGTAAGTTATCACTGTAAATATTTTTTATGCCTATCAATAGTTATATTGGTGCGTTATTTCAAAGTTTCGTAATTTTACTGTATTTAGAAAAGCGAACATTCAACGGTTCATCCTGATACTGATCCACTCATGCACGGGCACGGTTCGATAGTCAAGGAGGAAATAAGAAAATGCAATTACAGTTTTGAGTAGTAGGCCTATATGAACGGAAAAATGGGTAAAATCGGAATGGTGATGAATTTAGAACTCGAGAAGAATCAAAATAAAGTAACTGAAAATTTGTTTTAGAAGAAAAACGAAAGATCAGAGCAGCAGATGTGCCAATATGAACAAGATCGCACAAAAAATTCAAAAATCCGCGCATTTAAAAGTTGCCCAAAATTGTCACTTTATATAGGGATTTCAAAATTAGCTTAAAGTTTAGCTCGAGATTTTCAGTCTAACATTAACAAAATGACAAAAAAAATACAAAAATATTGATGTAGAGACTAAACATATAGCAAATTGCTTCAATATACCAAAAAATGTTTGCTGAAAATGATATTTTTCATAGTACGAGTACATCACAAATACCTTGGAATATGACCTCTATTTTGTCATTTTCATCGACCGGGGAATGTATGCTAAGAAAAGAAATCCAACAATAAATAAAGAACCCCCCCAAAAAATGAATACATGAAAATAAATGAATAAAGTCCGAACCCTGATTTACAATCTTCTAAATTGTTCAATTTTATATTTAGATAGTCTACACTATTGTGATCTCTATCAGAGTTTTTATTTTATTTTTGATAGTCTTTATTGATCATTCAGTTAAAAAACATAATACATAAGCTCATAGATAATCTGAAACATATACGTAATACATAATCTGATAAAATAAAATACAAAAAATAACATAACATATTAATTGAAATCGAGCAATTGGCAAAGATATATTATGAGCTAGAAACACTACAGAATGTACCATTCAAAAAATTCAAAACTTGGTAAATACCTAGTCTAAAAACTAAAAATACATAATGAGTTTGCAGCTATATAAAGCAATTCCTTGTCCGCTAGCTATCTGTCAAATTTTCAACATTTCGGGGGGGGGGGTGTTCGCACAAATCAGTTTATTACCATTCCTCCTAGATACTCGCTCATTATTGCTGACAAAAGAAACGGTGAGAAGAAATTGTGGGCAGTTTAATAAACAAACGAGAAAAAAGAAGTTCCCAGGGTAACACGATGAAGAAGATTCGAAAATCTAAAGCAATGTGGGCGAGATAGGACCTAATACCCTATTTGAAAAAAAGAGGAATAAGTATTTTGGGAAAAAGGGCATTCGATTGTCTTTTTATAGAAATCATTTCCATGAATAAAAGTGTATGTTGTATACTCTGTAGAGTTTAGCTTTGTAGCTTAAGTTGGTAGATTGTATTTTTGTTGTTGCATTTATTTGTAGTCAAGTAGACCGTAAATCGGTCATATTCTGGTATGACTTCTCAAGATGATCGAGTTCGCTAGACACAATTTATCTTGTACACCTTCATGAAAGAGAGAGAGGATAAGAAGACCATTTCTTAATAATCAGTATGGGGATATATGCTTCAAGTTTGCTAAATCTTGCTTAAGCTGCAAGACTCTTTTAAACAGGATCCTTTTTTTTAAGAGGAGGTGCAATTTAATGGGCCCTGTTTCTTTCCCTATTCGCTTATAGCTAGCCATAGAAAATTCACATATAATATACAAATGACAAATACTTTTGTTTTTGACATTCACAAGATGTTGAGTTGCTGTATAGCCTCGTCTGATATCGATTATTATTCACGATGTTCAAATATCAATATTATGAATGACAGAGCAAAATTACGACAGATGGCGAAGATTTACGATTTCGTAATGCTTGTTTTTTCTTAAATACAAGCACGGGCGTGAAAAGACAAGTCAAGAGGCGTGTTCGAGTATAATACCCAAAACCGATTTATCAAACTCTGCCTATTATGTATAGGGGGTATCGATTGTCACGTTAGAGTAGTCGTTTAATTGCTTTTGTGGCCTTGAATGGGCGATCAAGCAGCGGCAACGCAGCGATCGAACAATAGTTATGCAACCAATGGCAACTATACTTTTGTGTGCGATATGAAAATGCACACGGTGGCCGTCCGAGGGTGTCTAATCTCGTTCCCAGGGTAACACGATGAAAACTGTTTGAAAATCTAACGCGATGTGGGCGAGATATCGTACCCTCTGAGAAAGAAAATAGGAATAATTATTCTGGAAAAAGGCATACTCTTGTGTTTTCATTGAAACGATTTCCTTGAATAAAAGCGACTGTTGTTTACACGAGTTTATACCTTTGTAGACTTGAGTTGGTAGATCATATTTTTTGTGCATTTATTTTTAGGCAAGTACATGTAGACGCTGGGCGTCTGGGGAAAGATATGAATAATAAGGTTGCAGTTTGGGACAGATTTTATTGAAAAATATTAAGTTAAGACACTTGAATTAATTAGATTGATTATCAATTACGCAAGATTAAAGTTTGTGAAAGGTATTGCGTTGTTAGATTAAGAGCTCTTTTTTCTTCAGCGTACAATAATACTTAGCAATGAATTGGCGTATTGATTTTTCGCGTATCGATTGCGAGCTACATGTATACACATGGAAGAATTCTTCATGTTCTTTTCGTATTTATTAATATCGTCTGACAGGCTGGTCTCCTTGCCTTTTGCCGTTCCAATTCCACCAACAGCCAGTTCATGTTAATTTTCACCAATAATACGGGCCGATATCCTTCTTGTATATCATATAACATTAACCATAAGTTAACATGATTCTCTTCAAAACACTTAGACAACTGTTATTCTTCCTGATTTGTTCCTTCCTGTATAGTACGCTGTTTTTTTGGTTTGTTTTTGTTTCATTTTTTTTTATTTTATTTCATTTTTTTGGTTAGGTCAAGTGCAGCAAGACATGTTAATGTGGGCAGTAACGAGAATGAATTATTGCTTGTTTACAATAACAGTTATTAAGCCTTTGATATTGTCTCGCTATTGTCTCTCATTTAGCACCCAATCCATGAAATCAAGATTTCCATGGCAGTTTCGTGAATAATTTTATCCAATGTATACTTTGTTGTTTATTACTTTTATCAATTTTTATAATTTGATCAATGATTCTCTGTGCAATTTCTATGTGAATGATTTTAATTGTATAATGTATATGGAAATTGAGATCTTGTAAAGCAAGTGCAATTTAGTTTTTACTGCAAGACATGTCTTCTTAAAAAACATGATTTGAATTGGAATTGGAATCAATATGTTTTAATATTGATGGGAATGTTTAAACATCGCTGGAGGGGGGGGGACCTCCAGTACCGTGAAGGGCAGGGCATCACCTTTTATGGTTTTACTCATCTTTGTCTTTATATTTAATGTAAATATACTTAATTATTGTTTTCATTTAATTCATTGGTTTTACAGGGGAGGGGGGGGGGGGGGTCTCCAGAACCATGAGTGGCAGGGAATTTTCTTTCACTTAAGAAAAATATATTGAAGCAATTATCAGAACAGGGCAATTCTTTTTTTTCTCTCATCTTTGTGTTTATATTTATTGTAAATATACTAAATGATATTTTTTAAGAGGATTCCAACCTCGGTCATAATGGTAAAATTTGGAAAGAAATTTGGAAAGCAATGAGATAGTTGTGGCTGTTTTAAGTTGAGATCCCTAAGACTAGCTATTTACTATTCATTAAGGACAAGTCCACCCCAACAAAAAGTTAATTTGAATAAAAAGAGAAAAATCCAAAAAGCAAACCACTGAAAATGTCATCAAAATCGGAGGTAAAATAAGAAAGTTATGACATTTTAAAGTTTCGCTTAATTTCACAAAAACAGTTATATTCCTGGTCGGTATGCAAATTGGCAGACTGATGACGTCACCCACTCACTATTTCCTTTGTATTTTATTATATGAAATATGAAAAATTCTAATTTTCTCCTCATTGTTATGTGAAACATATTGTTATTCCTCCCTGAACATGTGGCGCTATCATTATTTTAACACTTATGGTTAAATCAAGTTGGTCCTAATTGTCAAATCTGTAAAAATTGAAATATTGTATAATTCAAACAATAAAAAACAAAAGAAATAGTGAGTGAGGGACATCATCGACTCTCTCATTTGCATATCGCTGAGTTGGGCATTCAACTGTTTTGCGAAAAATAAGCGAAATTTTAACATGTCATAACTTTCTTATTTTACATCCGATTTCGATGAAATTTGCAGCGTTATGTTTGTTTGATTTTTCTCTATCGATTGAAATCAACAATTTTCTGGGGTGGACTTGATCTTTAAGTACCAGGGATTGTGGTTCAGTAATCGGGTCAGTAATCAAAATATAACGCAGGTATAATTATGTCCTCATGAAAAGAAAAAATAATATTTTGAAAAATGACAGTTTAGTCATTTTATGTAATCGAGTAAATAGTGCTTCCCTTGCATGACTACGAAATCACCAATGCAGCCAATTTGACATCCCCATAGGTATAGAGATCACCAATTTTTTACAGCTTGATACAAATTCATAACTTTATTTTTGTCTGATATTGTTCGAACCTTCACCTATCTATTTGACTTATTTTTCTTTTTCCTGGTCCTCTAAATCAACTTTTTATTTGTGTAGTAGGAGTCCTCTTTAATCAACTTGTACAAATACAAACAAACAACCCTCTATCAATACGCTTATCCTGCTTAAAGGGCTTGTCTATTACTCTAAAGCCGTTTGACCTTAATTAACTGCCGATGATTCAGTGGATATAAATTATAATTCGGCCCGATGATGGATCCTGAGCTCACTTCTATATCCAGCATGTCCAGTCGAGTCCTCTCTGCTTTCACAATATATATTATGTTTGATTATCAAGGTGTTGGCAAGTTCAACCCTTGGAGAAAACAGGGTCTTGGTGTCTGAAAGAGATAGCTCCGCGATCATGTACCATATGTGTCCAGAGCCTACTGTATTATATTGACATAAGGTGTATTTTCCTGTTGCCATCAGCCGATGAGTGTATTGTAATCAGCGTCTTGTTTGCTCGAAGCGCCAAACCTATTTATAGATATTAGAAATCGAACACGAGGCTCGCAATCATCGAATGTCCTCTATTCCCGGGCTAATGGTGAAACATGAGAGGCGAAGAGTGCATCTTGATATGATTATTCTACTTCAAAGTAAGGTGCTTTGGAGCAAGGTTAGACTATTGAGACATTATTAAGAGAAATCGGAAAACAACCTTCATATTTATCAGTCTAGGCGATGTCTGTTTTGAGATAGCTAGGTCCATGTTTGTATAGGTATTTTATTTTGTCTCCCAACACCCTATAATAACGCCCATATCTCTTCCCTATTTGAAATTATTAGTATTCCTCTTTAGATATTTGTTTTGCTACACATCATTATTTGCCCTTTTTTCTCTCTTCTTTTATAACCTTCCACGTTGTTCATTCATTAAAAATCAATATCATCATGATTGTATATTTGTACACAGTTAATAATTGAACAATCAACATAATTTTTGACACAAAATTTTCCCTTTTTATACCTTGTGGATTGCTCAAAACGATGTTATTATTATGAGGTATATCTTGTGTAGACGCATTTTTTCACGTGATTACAACTGTTCTGTTCATGATAATTTGTAGTTATGGATTTACATAAAATAACTGTATATTATGTTTTATTTGTCTGTTAAACTGATAAATAACCTTCCCTAAAAATTTAAAAGAAGTCTCAAACTGAATATTCAACTTTTCTGTTGAAGAGAATGAAATAATAAAATCTCGACAGCTAGACTACACCGAACTTATGTTCTTCTATTCAATGAACTCATGGATATCACTTATACCTCAACATTCTAGGCCTGCATTGGAGTTAAAATGATTATAACTTTTATTTCGGTTGCCACATTCTGATAAGTCTTTCAATTCCTAAAATAGATAAAGAGCTTTAAAAAACATTTATATATTTATATATAGTCATTCGTATGATTATAAAACACTCTTGGGAAAATGATATGAATCAGGTATATAGAGCTAGATTTTGTTTTGGCTCATTCAATATTTTTACTAGTACTGTAGATCTCTAGTTTTGCCGTGTCAAAACGAATTATTTCAATTTTTTTCTCTGTAATGTTTAATAATTCTGTTTTTATTTAATGCCCAGTGATTGACTGTTATTCTTCCTGATTTGTTCCTTCCTGTATAGCACGCTGTGTTTTTGGTTTGTTTTTGTTTCATTTTTTTATTTTTTTAAATTTTTTTGGTTAGGTCAAGTGCAGCAAGACATGTTAATGTGGGCATTAACTAGAATGAATTATTGCTTGTTAACAATAACAGTTATTAAGCCTTTGATATTGTCTCTCTATTGTCTCTCATTTAGCACCCAATCCATGAAATCAAGATTTCCATGGCAGTTTCGTGAATAATTTTATCCAATGTAGTGATTAATTATGATATCCACACCGATCATCGCCTATATTATGTACATGATTTGTATATTTACATTAAGGTAGATATGTCATAGTATCGTGTTCTGTCATTGGCCTTTATCCTACCTCAATTGCTCTGTTTACTATTCTGAATGTTTGCTATCAACCAGAATATCATGTGATAAGTTCATACATATTATAAATTACAATTTAATTTTTCTCGTATTATCCTTTTCGCCCCGATGTATTAAGTAATGTAAACTGAATTATTTATGATGGTGATGAAGATGATGGTTTTGATGATGATAATGATGATGATGATTATTATTATTATTATTAATATTATCATTATCATTATTGTTATTATTATTATCATTATTATTATTAATATTTAAGGAAAATACTGTCCAGTTTTTAGGATTGATGAAAAATATGATTACACAGTTGAAAATAAACTACTCATTTTATATTTAATAATACCACAATAACTGACAATGAATGGTATAGAGGTATAAACGAAAAAAACACAATTAAATCAAATCGACCAGTTTTATATTCATGATATAAATATCAAATAATGATAAAGATTGTAATCATAAAAACTAGTTGTGTGGGAACCGACCCAATGAAGGAGAGAAAGGCTAGGCATGAAAGGGTTAGGATGGGGTAACATAAACCGATAGTATTGTTTAGGAACAATGGACTTAACAAATCGAAAAGAGTATTGCTCGATGGGACAGCTTGGAAATATTTATTTAATGACTCTCACGTCACATTTTTTTTTTCACTCGAATTAGTAAGAATAAAGAAGTAATATACGAGTTGATATTGAGTTGATTTTGTACCATTCACGTTAAGTCCCGTAACCAGGGTTTTCGATTAGGGGTTGCAATTCCCTCTTTTCAAACTTGACAAGCAAAAAAAAAAAAAGCTCATCGGTCTATATTGTTTGCGATTCCGTCAATGAAAAATGATAACCCCCTATTTTTTTTCTTGCTATTGAACTCCCACCCCCTGGCAACGAACTTGCGTTCCATTATGACCTAATCATTGATTTGTCAATTTTATTTCTCATGATAAAACACAAAACAAAATAAATATACGTTCAAATAATACAAATTTATGACATAATATGAGTGCGAAATATGGGAAAACCAGAAAGCTACAATGAACTCGAAAAGGGTTATTCCAGTACGTCCTATCTTTCTAGGGATATCTTAAATATACAGTCAAATACAATATCTATTTTTCATTATTTTAATTTCATTTTATGAATACTCTATGATAGAACAGTATACAATAAAATTGCATTACTATAGAGGTAGATGTCTAATGCATGATGTTCTGGGCAGAGAAAGAAATGTCTGAATAAATTCTGCTTAAGAATGATCTCATCCTGATAAGGAACAGTTACTAGAGCATTTCAGGGTCCCGTCTTACAAAGAGTTGCGATTGATCCCATCAAGCACACCTATGAACGGCCAGTAACGTCAACATCTATCATGCATGTTTGTTCACAATATTTTCTTACAATACTATGATGCATATTCACACATTTATCATTTTCTTGAGAATTCAGTGTGCTTCTCTTTTAAATAATAATAATAATGGTATCTTATTTCAACACTGTTCGCATCATGAGCTGTATTGTGTACATAACTTTTATATATACATAAAAAAAATTACTACAATAAGAAATGATATCAAAATTGTATTATACAAATATATACAAAGCATCACGAAATATTAAATCGATAATACTTTTGGGGGTTAATATGAATGCAAAATAACGACATTCTCAACAGAATATTTTCAAGTATTTGTAATGATTATGGATAATTGCAGAAGTTTCAAAATTTGCTTAAAAGATAGTAAACGAAAATGCGGTAGGGAAGAATTTGTGATGTAAATGAAATGAATTGGATAAATTTGACTGCAGAGGTTGCCGAGATTTTAGATAAGTTACGGATTTTAAGTGTTGTAAAATTGAGAAGTTGAAATCATAATATGAATAAATAATTGAAATAAAGTTTTTTACACAGATTTTATATACTTATTTCATTCCATTGAATCAATACAGATAGCTCGCTGATTATTCGAAATTCAATAATAATAAGAGGAAGTTCACATTTTTTCAATACAAAATATGACAACGATGGATTTCCATATAATTGAGGTTGATCGGATCAGTCGTAACTCTTTGTATAAGACGGGACCCAGATGTATACTGTAGCTCTGTTCACCACCCACAATGCACATGTACACATTACAGTTTTGTATCTGTCATCCTCATGTGCGATTCGTAATTTTGTAACCCCTTTTCTAATTCCGGACGAGATGTTCTAAATTAAATTCAGACCCATGTCATGGTCAAGAACTCGGGAGAATTATAAATCACGGGGTAATGTCTCGCTTTCGACCTCAATAATTGGGCACTTATGAAAATGAAATAGGAAACGAGCGATCCCAGACCGCGCGGTATTGGTCAAGGGCGAACAAATGACCTATAAAATACCCTCCGGGTTTGTTGTTTCGTAAGACTGATTTCATAATTCATTAAAATCGCTGAATATAAATATAGTATACATAACGATTGAAATATATATAATGATTACGCAGTTTCGTTCAACTGTACCAAAATAGACTTTTAATGAGATATGTGGGTTTTTGGAAAGCAGGTCTATATTGCTAAATCCCACCTCTTTAATATCATATTGTTTGTGATAATTGGTCATTTTATCTAATGGTCTTCTATTTCATTTCGCCTTATTTATTTTGTTTCATAATTTGCGTTATTTCGGACGTTTTCATTTTTTGCAATGTCAACAATTTTCAGATTTTAACAAATTTAACACTCTAAGGATAATTTCACTGATGTGGACAACTCTATGGGTGAGTGTTCACAGTATATTCATAGAGTGAAATCTGAATTTGTAGATGAATTAAATTTTCAGTGTTATATTTGTACTTTTTGACCGTGTGAAGATGATTATACATGGCGTTCACACTGTGAACACATACACTGTGAGCACGCTGTGAACACACTTAAACACACTGCGAACACGATATGAACACACTTTGTACACACTGCGAACACGATATGAACACACTTTGGGCACCCTGTGGGACACTGCTCTTTCAAGCAGCTAGAATCACAGTAGACTTCTCGATTAGAATATATTCCAGGTGCATGTGCAAATAAAGCATCAAATATGGCTTCATAAACTCGACTGATAATGTTTATGAATGTGCTATCCTACATCGGACGTGTTGATAGAAAGTGGATAATAATGATTGAGAATCTAAACAACACGAGTAATACAACCCTTTTACTGCATTGGGGTTTAATCCCAGGACATGAAAGATACACTGAACAATCTGAAAAAAAATATCAATAAATATATTGCTGAAATCTTCATATTTAGCTAACTAGAATCATGGTTTGCGATCCGGGGGCGGGGGGGGGGCGTCCCCCTCGACATCAGCCTATGAGAGGTTATCTCATTTCCGTGGATCATACGTCTCCTGAAATCGCCGCTAATGGCTGAAATAACATATCCTCTATAATTCGGCAGGTTGCATAACCCCGCCCCAGCATTATGATACTCAAAAGGCCAGAAAATCCGAAAAAGTATCGTGACAGAACATCTTACTCATGCAACGACTGTTATTGCAAATTTTACAAGTGGAGCTATAGTCACCTTGGCTACTAACGTTATAGAAAAAAAGGCCAATCAGCTTATAGGCATCACTAATAATATAATAGAGGGAAAATGTAAAACAATGAGTGTTGCATCGCATGATATTGTTTGTAACTTTGTTGTCCCTCACATTTCCGTCGGTAAAACCAACTTCGACTCCCATGCCTCTTGGCATTTTAATCTCCTGTGTTTTGAAGAGGAAAATGGGGAAGAAAAATATATTGTGTTACATCAGATTCCTCTGGTGGAACAGCCTTGTTATGCATGCTCGTTATGGAGCTCATAAGATTGCCTTCAAGGCGTACCTCAAAAGGTGATCTTCCATGGTTGAGATGAGATTGACTTAAAGGGGAATCCAACCCAAATAAAAACTTGTTTTTATAAGGAAAAGAAAAATCTGACAAGTTGATAGGTGAAAGTTTGAACAACAAACAACAAGAAAGTTATACATTTTTAAAAGTTGTAAATATTGGTAATCACTATACCCATGGAGACTTCAAATTGGCCGCATATGGGATGGCATAGTGATGTAAGGACTACTCTTCCATGTACACCAATACATATTATGGCTAAAATGTCTTTTTTCCCAAAATTTGTATTTCAAATTATATTTTTCTTTCATGAGGACATAAAACAATATACTACCTGGGAAATATTAAGATTACTGCCCCAGGGGAATTGGTACTTAGGAGAAAACCACAAATCCCTGATAATAAAGTACATGGCCTATGGGAAAATTGTCCTTGCCCCTTGTCATAATTTACTTACCCAGTTGCCAATTTGAAATATACATAGTATTAGTGATCTCAATTTTAAAGCAGCTATAATTTCTTATTGCTTGACCGATTTCTTTCAAACTTTCACCATTCTGTTTAATCTATTTTTCTCCTTCCCAACACAACATTTTATGGCCAAGGCTGGATTCCCCTTTAAAGGTTTTTGAGCGTTAACGTGACATTGCACCTGCCTTACTGTTGCTTCGTAATATTGCACGGAATGAATTATGAACTTGAATGTCAACAGCCCGGCCAATTAAGATCGAGACTGCTTGGTGAAATTGGGCCACAAAAACACTCATTATGGCCATCAGCTCGAAGAACAAGATGGATTATGATATGCTGATGAATTGGCGAGGCGAGGCGACGTGATAATTCATCATATTGTCTAGCTCGCGCCTCCTTTTCCATGAACCGATGTACCATGGGAAAGATAATGATGAAATGCGAATAGAAAGGATGGTGATATAAATTTTACGACATTATTTGCCAAATTATTTGGCCATGTCCATCTGTGTTTATCGTTTCGATTGCATAATTTGGTTTGTCATATTTTATTCATTCGTTGCCTTTTGTATAATACATCATTATACTGTGTTATTCATTATATTTTTCATTATGGTTGTAGCAGCGAATTTCAAACATTCATTTCACAAATTTTAAACATTTATTTTTCGAATTCAATTTAGTGTTTAGCGATTAAAAGTACATGATTTCATAATTTTCATTTTCAAAATTTCATGATTTTACCAATTTTTATCTAATAGAACGAAAATGATGCAAAAATCACCCAAAACTGGGGAGAGAATGTTGTATGTCATAAATTTGAAAGAGGATTTAAAAATATATAATTTGGTAAAATGAGATGAAGCATCTGTGTAATAAAATAAATGTACATGACTGTATGACTGAAAATATGAATGAACAATATTCTGTCATGTACAGATACAGAAAATATAACATTAACGATGACGAAAATTTTAGATAAAAAGTAGTTAAGTCGTGCTTCTCTAACTATTGTTTTTCCGTTTTCTTCACTTGTTATCTTGACAGGGGCGTTACGAGTACTTCGTGAAGTGGCATGGCTGGCAAAGCAAGTAAGTGATCAAGTTCTTGAAAGTGACTGACGGGTTACCCAAGTTACACAAATCAGAAAGAAACCAAATCTCAAACTAGAATCATAGGTTATAGGTAATGGTGTAAAGGGGGTATGGTCAAAAAGCTAGTCAAGTTCATTTCACGACGAGATACATTTAAAAAACATTTTCCTCCAAAGTGCTGTCATACTTGAAAACGTGAGATAAACATGTGTCTTATTGATGAATGCAAAGAAGCACAAAATAAGTCTAATTTCATTCTTTCGTTTATTGTTTATGAGTGGCCACCTCGGGAAAAACAATTATCCCACGCAAAAGATTAAACACGATTTTGACCTCGCATCTATGCTACTGCTTTATGTTTGAAAGTATATTTAGATGTATTTGTTTACGGCAATAACCCCACTCGATAGTTGAAGGATTACTTACCAAGCTAAAAGTGTGTCTTACTAGTTCATATCCTGTAAATGTAAGATACTCGTTAAGTTGTTTGTAGTATAGCACAATTCGGATGAATGGTGTGGTCAATGATAAAATGATAATAATTATGATTACTATACTTCTACAATACTCTTACTACCACCACTACTAGTAGTTCTACCGCTACTACTACTACTACTACTACTACTACTCCTATATTCATATTTTTGATAAAAAGCATTCATATACCCTTGAAATAATACTTCAAACGGTAATTTGATGTTCTTAAAAATATCATTTCGAGGTAAAACTAAAATAAAATCAACAAATGGTCTCTAAGACACATGGTATACCGTGAAGATGATGGTTATTTGAACAAATAAAAGCTATTCACCATGAGGTTTACTGTCTGTTTACTTTCTTTAATTGATTTTTTTTCCGTTTCAGATTCAATACGTGGGAACCAGAAACCAATATTCTCGACAAGCAGCTGATCTGGGCTTTTGAACAGGAGCTCGAAAAGTATGTTATCTTTTGATGAATTTTTACTTTTCTTTTCCTTTTAATGTCGTTGACTGCATGCGATTTACGTGTATCCGCAGAGAGTTCGTATTCGTGTGAGTTTATGATTTATAAGGTGCGTAAGGGTGTGAGTGTGTGTGTATATGTGTGTGGAATGAGATGTGAGAGAGAAAGAAAAGATGAAGAGATGAAATTAAGGGTGCATGAATCTTAATATTACATGAAAGACAGAAAATAAAAAATCAATTACAGAATGAGAAATGGGTGAAAACCTGGAAATAACACACAAACACACGCGCACACACACACATGCACTTACAGAGCGAGGTTAAAGTTAGATCTGACACATGTTCATGTGCAATTCAATATCATGTCCATAGCGTAAAATGATATATCTTTTGTAAAAAAATATAAAGGGTAATACACTGTATTATCAGTATTTGTAAGTCTTATGTAATATGTTTACAAGTAAATGGGAATACGATGAACAACAGCTGGAGAGAAGATTACTGTAGACTTTGATTGCCGTTGGAGACTTGATGCTAACCAATTCATTAAAAATTTCTCTTTCTAGAAATTAAAAAAAACATCGCTACAGTTAGTACAGGCTAGGCTAGATGATGAATTACACTCTGAAGACTGCCAAATCCAATCACTTCCTCCATGCATTTAGCAACCTAAATTACTCGGAAGAAATTTGTTGATTTGTTCCTTGTACTGGTAAAAAGTCCCAATTATGAGTAAACCTATAAGTGTTTCTGGTGAATTCACTCCTTTTGGCAATAACGCGTGGAATATACAGGCTCGGGTCGTTTTCTGTTTCAAGTTTCATTGAATTAACACATGATTAACGAGGGGTTCTTTTTAAAGCAGCAATATTGTGTGGGTTTTAAACGATATATCCCCGTTGGCTTACTACGTCAAGGCGTTAAAACTGGAGTGTCTGAAAGCGCAAATGGGTTATTTGATTGGTCTGAATCAATTAGGCATATGTCTTTAAAATCAATTCATAATCACTTCATAGAAATGTGTTTCAGTAAGAATATTTTGATGGGACCCAAACGTCAAAGTAATGGTTACCAGCGGAAAAGAAGTGGGGGAGAAAATCACACATTAAAGACGGAATGAAAATAAGGGAAATAAAGTGATTGCGAATAGTATATAGTATTTGATACGACAGGGACCTTAACAAAACATGCAGGCTTTTTGCGAAACGGAGGTGGGAGGCCTAAAGTTGATAAGAAATACTACGTCATAGGCACTGTAAGCCATGTATTATGACGTCACAAATCAGAACAGGCAAACTTAACCCAACATATAAAGCGTAACGTAATGTGATCAGTGATCATGATACGTGATTGTTTTGTTAAAGTGCTCCTGCTTTTGAAATTCAAGTTAACTACTGTTGATGCACAGTGCTGAATATGATGTTGCCATTCATGAATATGTTTCGTAGATTTGTTTAAATACTTTTGAAATATTTTAAACGTAAAGAGATCCACCCCTTAAAAAGAGACCGATACATATATACCTGTTACAATAACAGATTTGCCATATTAAGAGTTTCAAGCTTCTGAAATCATTCAATTTGATTAGCTGACTCGATAGTAAATTGTGCGTTTTTTATTATTACAAGCCTTTGTGAAACGGCCATCGATTTCATTTCTACGGTTATATAATCTGTGGAGGTTCATTTTCAAATGAATTACTAAAGATCTAATTAGTCTCTTACTGGAATCCAAGTATTCAATTAACAAATAACTAGTGTTTGAAATGGCGTTTAAACATCCAAACGTTGCATTTTCCTCTCTTTCTTGATTGAAATCCATTATGCAATGTGTTCATGAATTAAAAGTGTCTACCAAGTTCAAAACATTGACCAAACTCATAAGAAAATTACACAAGGGAAGTGAAGGGGATGATTTCTAAAGGGAGGGGATGGACTATTATCCTAAACTTTTATTGGAGAAAAGTATTCAATACTGTATTGGTGGAGCGTTGTGGCCCAGTGGATTAGTCTTCAGACTTTGAAACAGAGGGTCGTGGGTTCGAATCCCAGCCATGGCGTAATTTCCTTCGGCAAGAAATTTATCCACATTGTGCTGCACTCGACCCAGGTGAGGTGAGGTAAATGGGTACCTGGCAGGAATTTATTCCTTGAAATGCCACCGCGCTGTAAAAGGCTGCGGGGCTAAAGCATATCCAATTAAGCGCATAATGACCCATTTGGCAGTGATATGCGCTATGTTAGCATGTTGGTATTATCATTATTATTATACCACAAACAAAGGATAATCCTTTTTTATAAATCAAAACTTTATTCACATTTCATTTCATTTATCGTGTCCACTATACACTTGTCAATTCTTGCTGTTCAAACATAAATTGCAAGGTAATACTAATCACAGTAAAATTGATAGGACATTGGATAACATGGACAGAATTATACTTGTAGCATCTACGATTTCAGTAACTAACTCTTAGCTAATCAAAAAATAATTTCACAGAACTGAAATTGGATTGTTGAATAAACATCGATGAAATCAATCCGGGTCATGCAATTTTCATGGAATTCAGTCGTTGTTTTTTTATGATGAACGTCGATCTGACGTTTTCGCGCGTCATTAAGTCTTCCAGTTTTACTTGGAGGCAGAGATATTTGTAAATGATTGTCCCATCTTGGTCGTTAGTAGCCCACCCACTCATGATCAAACATCAGGACCATACACAAAAGTGATGGAATGGGACCGTATAATGAGGATAATCTTTCAGTAGAACTGTCTCGGTTTGGGTTTACTCACTGACTGATGATGGACCTGCCATTTCTTTCCTTGAAATGTAATTAAAATGTTTGAGGCAGTGTTAGGTTAAATAAATCTGCAACGTTTCAAATCATCGATCACTTTTAGTAGTCAACTATTCTCTATGTAAATCAAGAGAATAACTGATGAAGCATGAGATTGGTTTATTCATAAAACGTCTCCAAAACAATATTCATTGCTCAGGGCTAGCTATTAAAATTTCACGTTTAGCATTTAATATCGGCAAAATTACTTCCCCCCAATGGACTCCGTCTGTCGTCCTTCTCAAGTAAACCGACTGGGATAAATAATCTCTACGCCATTTCCTTTCATTTTAACCCCCTTTAACATCCATCAGCTGCCCACGTGTGATCTGTAAGTATAATAAAGCATGGGTTTGACCCGCTCGTACGTCATCCGCCCATTACACCCAACCGCAATGCATTTATATTCATTTCGGATTAGTTTTCACTTTTCATCAAGACAAAATGATCCGGAGTTTGTATGTTAGTATTGACAAGGATTCTATTTCAAAAGTGGTATGATTTTGGCAAAGAGGGAGATCTAGTGTAAGTGGCTTGAAAATATTTTTATGGAAGTTAAATAATGAGCCGACGATGATAGGGAAGTGTGGGGGTGCTTTATATGAATTCGTATTTTAAGAGAAATATTTCCCTCTTTAATGAAAATCAATATCTATTTTAATGTCGGATTCCCTCTGTCGGAATGATCGACAACACACAATTATTGTTTAAACCATGAAGGATACATGATAAAGTCACATCCCCTTTAGTAAAGATATTCATATTTATTGAGATGCAAATAGAATATAGCAAACATAAAGTTTTTTTTTATTTCAGCGTGGTATTTCAAATCTCATTTCCTCCTAATCTGACTTTTAAGTTTTCTGTTTAATATCACGCTGCATGAGCAAAGAACATTATTATAGTGACATTCTGGGAAGTGTTCTAGAAGTAAAGAATAACTTTTTAGTAGACAGTAATATGTCATTATGTCATTATTGGATTCCACTTTTTCTACATTCTGGCAACTATGACTATTATGATATAGGCCTATTGAATATATTTATTACCCCAAAAAATGAATTTATGTTTATTTCTGTTAAAATTTCCCTCAACATTTCCATATTTCAACTTAAGTGAATGGAGTAGGTCCCCTATATTGGTTGGTATGCGTCGATTCCAGTCGTTCTTGAGTCATCTGGTAAAAAACTAAGTTAAAAAAAATTGCTTCTACTTTTTCTTTTTTTTCGTCAACAACCAGGAAACTATTCTACGAGTGTACAAGTTATCATATTTTCGCCCAAATTTATATATTAAGGATTGTATATGGATTTAGTTGCTTGTTTGGTCCATTCATTTTCGTCTTTGATTTCAGTGATTAATTCTCTCTTGAAATATTTGATCTATAGCAGTTACTAACGTGCTGGTAGATTTTCGGTATTATCTTTTCCAACCTCAATCGGTCAAAAGCTCGTGGAATGGATACTGACCTTAATTTAGTAATGGTTTTATTAAATTAGATAATTCTATTGTACGTCTTTTGTGTACTTGATATAATTTTGTATCAAAATTATTTGTTCACTTGGTGAATTTTCTCGTGAAAAACCTCGGGTGAAAACCTGAAACTGATGCTTAGCTAATATGTATTGGTAGATGTACCTGCAAGGTATTATAAAGCAAGACGTGCCGAATTAGAAGTTAATATGATTGTCCAATCTTGGTAATTTTATGACGACCGTGGCAATGAATGTACTAGTGCTTTTTAACCTTACGTGGGCGGTATTATGGAGACCTATGAAGGCGAGTCACGTATCTAATCTCCTGGCATTGCATCGGAGGTTTAATGTCAAGACTCAAAAAACCGTAATAGTAATAATAATGGCTGAATTGGTACAACTCTTATTGCCAGAGGATGCGTAAGCGCAACTATCATTTCATCGGCTTTAGCTCGGGCTACCATTGTATCAACAACGAAATATCATGAATATATATTAATAATATCACAGCTGTATATCAGTATGAAACTCCAATCCCTGTTACCGCGTGCTGATACTCACAGATCAACGACGTGATCTTTTTCATCATTTGCTAAATTACTGTTTATTCAAACTCGATCAGTTTGCAAATTCTATCCAATTCCGATAATGTCGACCGAAACCGATGAGTGATACAACGGTATGCATTCTCGGCCAGTTAATCTAATGATCAAATTCCTACTGGAGGCATCTGATGACCTTTCTAAGCGCCAAATCTTGAAGGCTAGAAGTGACAGGGATAGATACCCACACCGCGAAGCATACATCATCATTGCTCGCACATCATCGGATGCACGCACCGGGACATCACGCACACACGCTCGGAGCGTATGTGTAGAATTGGGGTACGCGGACACCATTTAAGAGCACTTGAGTTATCTAATACGTATACATGCGTCAAAAAGCTATTGATAGGCGCCAAAAATCGATGCGAGGCTTGTATAATAACCGGATTCGCCGCCGTCTTGAGTTCCTTCCAGGAAAACTGGACGCCAAGGGCAATGCGAGATGATAGATGAGAATCTGTATTCAAGAAAAACACGAATCGCCAGTATTTCAATTTCCTCGCTGGCGGCTGGCCTCGATAAATGCCGATACACCGCATTATCAAGCATCACATTTCTTTCAGAATTTTAATAGTGTTGTTCTGTAACGGAGGAGGTCTAATCAGCCTCAATGCTCTCATTCTTGAGGTGTATAACGTATCATTATACACCCTTAGGTTGTCAGATATCTTTTCACAGTTGAATTTCTCATGATGCATGGCCGAAGTTCGAACCCCCTAACCTTGATTGCGAGAATTAAGTAAATGAATCACACTTAGAGAAAGCGGTTTGTCTCTTTTCTTTTTTTTCGCAGTCATGGTCATGATGCAGTGACATTATCATTTCAAATGGGATACCGTGAACTGATCGAAAATTTCTTCTTAAAAACAGATAAGCTCCTGCAGCAGAGTCTCAAGAAATCATGAAATCTTACATTATGTATAATCACAGAAAATTAGTTTATGGGTATACCCTGTAATATCTTTTTAAATATAGACCCACTCTGTTAAATTGCAAAACATTTCCTTTTATAGAAAAATTATTTCCTTCTTTTTTTTTTTTGGGGGGGGGGGTAATTTTTCTGGGTTTTCAACAGTGCGGGAGGTCTGGAAAAATTTGCATCTATTGGGGATCTTTGCATTTTCAAGAACTCCAAAATATTAATTATATAACCAATCTAACCATTGGTAGTTCTAAACAAATGTTGATTTATTCTTTATGCTTCTTGAATAAACTTCTTAAGTCCAACTGTGGTCAACACAAAGGGATTGATATGATACTTTTTCAAAAATGCAAGTGATATAAAAGCAATATAAAACTGTAGTGTCGAAATTTTGGTAGAAACAAACATACAAATATATTAGATTTATCTTAAGAAGTCCGATTGTCTTATTTCATAGATTTGATGCTTGACCTGACGTGCTTCTGCGATTCTTGTTTAGAATTGGACCTTCTCCACTATGTTGATTTATCCCTTATGCTTCTTTGAAGATCCTCACAAGGCCAACATGTTGGTCATACCAAGGGCCTAATAACCACCATATTTTTTTTAAAAGAATGCATGTGATTATAAGCACTGTAGTGTCGACTATTTTTATAAATTGTAAAGAGGTTTTGTGTGAAATTATTACAATCCTACTGATAAAATATTTATCAGTAGGTTTGTAATGATTTCCCACAAAACCTCTTTACAAATATATAGTCATAAATATAGTATAGATGTAGCTTATAATCCTACTAAGTCCGAATGTCCTATTTCATAGATGTCATGCAATCTTTGTCGTACATATGTGATTCGTGTTTAGAATTGGACTCTCTCCATTACCTTACCAACAAAAAAAATGTTTATGTTAGATAGCCCGAGCTGAGGAGGGCGAAAATGGGACACGCGTGCCTCTCCGGTCGCTTGAGAATTCTCTCGCCTTTCTTGTCAATCAAACACCATGCGTGGTCGCAAACAAGTCTTGTTTGTCCTACCATTGTGTAGTGCATCAATATTTTTCAATTTACCGGTGTAGATTTATTGAAATTGAATGTACTCTTACAAATCACACACACACTGCCCCCAACTACCGACGTAGGCCATCACCAAATCCCGAGACAGATATATACGGATAGTATCCGATACAATATCGCTAACAAAGTCACTTGAGGATGAATTTCCTTATACGGTATATCAATTTCCTCCTTTGGTAAAATGCTGGCATGTATGTTATAATACCAGTATACCACAAATCTCTGTGTTGTAATAAAGGGTTACGATCCTTCTATTTTCGTAGCAGTCTGGGTTTATTTTCTCCGCACAGATTTAAAAGGTTGAAATAGGAAAATAAAGTTATGAAATTATATCGTAAGGTATAGGTTCATTGCACTGCTCATGCTGCTTGCAGGATAAGATGGACATGATGGAGAAAACCGCATCCGGGTTCTCTTTGCCCGCAATAATGTTGGGAGGGGGTGGCGTGAAAGTGAATATGGTCATTACTACAGTTACATCATTGAGACTGACTCCTAATCGACCGGGTAGTATGTAATTGGAAATACCGTAATAGATTAGGTTGGTCTGGAGTTCCTTTCGCCAATGTGGCTGGGGCATACTGGTTGATGGTGTCGGCGCATTCTATCGATGTGTGTTCATAATTCTCGACATGAGCAGTGAGCCTTACTTAGGATGATAGGGGAGTATTCGATATTCCCTCACGATAAGACTATTTTCTTGAAAGATTCCTGCTGTGGGTTGATCATACCAGTTTATTAGCAGTTTTTTTTTCTTTCAGAAAAACATATTTGAAGAAGTGATGTAAGCTCCTACCACTTGGAATCATGGCATTACACAGCGGACGGAGGAGGGGATTCTTGGTACCCTATTTCCTTCCTCAAAATATACTTTTCGAAATAAAAAGAAATGGGGGAATTTTCTCGTTATGGGCGTGGTAGATCCCTTTTTCTCATATATTCTCACCTTAAAATATTTCAGTTACCCCACCCCCTTTAAACATAATTAATGACAAATTTTGTACAAATCGGCCGTCAAATTTCCAGGACTATTGCTAACTTGACCTCGTAGTGCTTGCTGTAGTTATAATTTCTAGAGCACATGAAAATGAACGAGCTCATGCTATTATTTTCATGTATTGTCGTGACATCCTATCTCAAAGTGCATAATATTTCCTAGTGTATGAAAATAACATTCCTGTCATTTATATAAGACCAGTAATAGTACATGTAAGTTGTTGTCCTGAAAATTTAAGGAATATCATATCTTTTGGAATTATGAAAGCTATTATTTTCATTGCAATAATGATATACGATTTATTTTTATTTTCAGTTTAATATAGCTCCCATTCTAAAAGAAATTCTATTACGAATCTTACACTGGCGTGTGGATGGGGAAAACCTTGGGGCTATGCTCTCAATAAAATTCAACCACCAGGATAAAAAAGGGCAAAATATAATATTATTTTCTTATTATAACTGTTACAATATATCAGTAAAATCTCGTCGCATTCACTCCTAGAGGGGGTTCGCACTTATTTAGAGTCTAGATATTGTGCTTCAGTCGCTTTCCTTCTTTTTTTTTTGTACTTTGACATTATTTTCTTGTCTATATAAATTTCTCTTTAGTTTTGGAAACATTACAAAGATAATTTACATATCATTACCATATGTTTATCTTTTTATATCCACCCTTTATTTAAACGAGCAATATTTTCCGCTCTTAATTTTTCCCCTCGGTATAAATAAGGATTATATATACTGTGTATTACTGCTCTTCCATCTATTTTTCGTCCTTCTTATCTTCCTCAACCCTTATTATCTACCTCATCCCATACCCTGTTGACTCTTCTTTTCCCCTTTTCTCTATACTCTGGTCATCTCTTCCTGATTGCTATATCACTTTATCATTGTATTGTTATATTTTGTAAATCCAATGCAATTCAGCCTAATTTTTTGCGATATGTGGATATTTCGATAAAACCATAAACAATAAACCATATTGTCTAAATATTTCACAAAATTTGCTTTTCACATTCAGAGGATTGAAATGTTTGTTTCCTTGCTCGTTCCTCGTCACTTCTTGGAAATTTTGCTCTATACATCATGGTCGGCTCCTATAATGTTTGACTCATTACGCCAAACTTATATCAAATTACAAAAACAAACAGCATTTCACAGGAGATTTTCTTTCATATGAATGGCATTTCGTTCAAAACAAATCTCCTTTTATAGCCATTGACTGATAAATAAAATGACCGGTTGGTCCATACGGATATCCGCTACCTACCCACGCCCTAAGAACCTGCTGAAACTCTTCTACCACTTGTTTGCGTCATAGCCTCGGGGTATCGCAAATAAGTTTATTTTCATCCATAGACTCCTAAAAATGACGTTGATGGGATGAAATTTCAGACGGGGTCTGCTTGGTCGGACTTTTAGCATGCTATTATTGAGCCAAATATGGATGTGAATAAACCGTGTTCCCAATGTAAGCGGTATTTTCGTGTTTTGATGAATAACACATCTTGTACTGGGGGATAAGTAACAGTAAGGATTACTATAACATGTCCTCCGTTGTATGTACTATTGTCATTTTTACTTCTTTTATTATATTGATGAGAGGTCAGCAAACGCCTACTTCTTCATTCAAAACAAATATGTGTATTTTACTTATGTAATTTACCAATCAGAAATGAATTATCAGACAGATAACTTCAAAATTAAATTCCGGATTACATAATAGTTATGAATATGACATCTGCTTGATCCGCTTGTGATAGTTCTGTATATCGTATCTTTGTCAATCTGTCCTTTTTTCTCTTATAAAAATCTGACAAATAAGAGAAAAAAATCATATCGTCTGTATTTTCTTAATCTTTGAAGAATGCAAATTCACGGGAGGTCTGTCGATCATGATGTTTATGCTTTGGATTTACTGCAGATATTGTTTTTTCTTAACATGAAAGCGAGTTTACTCTTTGATTACATTCAAATATCAATGCCCGATTTGTTTTAAGACATGTTATGGTTATAACAAAAAACTTTATCTCGATATTACGTCAGTGATGGGTGGTTGTGATAGGAAACAGGAGTCCTCAGACAGCTGATAAAATCATGGATTGCAGAGGATTATTCAACTGGGAAGATAATCACTTCACTGGCTCAAGACGAACACACCTCTATTTGATTGATTTTCTCTTGTTTCAATTAAAGTGATTTGAACTTTTACAAAGTACGTCAGAGGCATTTTACAGGTCATTGAACGAGATTTTTAAAGGTTCGTTGATTACTATCTCTGTTATAAAGAGGGGGTAATCGGTCATTTAAGTTGCTGTTTGTTGGTTTCATCTATTTCATTTCCATAACAAGATATTTGCAACACATATATGATAATCAATTTATACGCAAATATTAACTAGAAATGAAAAAAAGAACTTACCACGTAAAAAGGCATTAACGGCTTTGTTAAAAAAAAGAAGAAGCAGAGAAGAGAAAAGAAAAGAAAAGGCAAATAAGAGGAAAAGAAAGAAACGGAAAGAAAAGGAAAGGATAGGAAATTAAAGGAAAGTAAAGGAAAGAATAGACCAGAAAAGAATGGAAATGAAAAGGAAATAAAGGAATTAAGAAAAAACATAAAGGAGAAAAACCTCAAAGAATATGAAAAGAGGCTATTGAAATTGATTTTGACAAAAGGCTAAGATATTAACTTTTAATGCTGACTGGTTGCCATGATAAAGCCAATCAAACAAGAAGAAGTACAAGTTCCATTAAATATCTCATTGCATTACAGTTATATCAGAATACCGAATTTGTTATAACCCACCCATTTCGTTTGTAAAGGTATATTTTTTCCAAGTCTTTTCAGAAAAAAGCAACAGGCAATCTTACCAAATATAAAATAATTTAATGATGGATACAGTGTCTAATTTTTATTGAAACCTATATTATATGTAACTAAATTGATTAATAAAACGTGAAAATATCGTTTCGTCCATAATACATAAACATCAAATTACCAACACGTTTGATCTTAAGTACCTGATAATGAATTCATTTCTTGATCAATCTTGGGAGAAATTATTTTAAGGTTCAGTCAGCTACGAGACAAGAATAAAATAGTGGGTATTTCAAAAGTACGTTGTTCCTTTTTTAATTGCAGCTATTCCTGCGAAAAATAATACAATTATGATTCTCACCAGAACAGTTTCATCGCATTAAATGTGTGTCTATTTAGAATAATGATAATAATTTTATATACCGCAAATTCGCAAATTGCCTTTAAGCGGTTAAGAGAAAGGAAATGTGAAGTATAAGGAAATAGAAATACTTTACACAACAAAAGGTATCAAAACTAATATTACAATTTACAACTAGTTCTCACCAGATCATGAATAAAGAAATATCAAATTGGCCAAAAAACATATGATATGATCAATTTAAGATTTGAAAAGATGAGTTTTTAGCATATTTACCATACAATTAATGTCCTCATTACATATGGGCATTTGTCAGGTATTTGTAGTTGTATTTTTGTCTTTCACATGATTTTTCATAAACGATTTTAATGATATATTCCATCTCTGGGGCCGATTTCATAAGGACATATGGTAACTTTGGCATCGTGACAATGGCCGTGGTAGTAATTGAGTTTTTAAAGACATTTATCAATAAAAAACGATTAGTGTTTATGAAACAGACCCCCTGGCATTCATCAATATCTGTGTTATAATTTAAGTCTGTAGTTCACTCCGTATCACACCGATATCTCAAGTTGAATTCATGTCAATGATAACGATAATACTAAAATTTTGGGTATAATTTTATCTCCTTTACATGTTAGTCAATTTATTAGACAAATCACTTAACTGATGGTTAGCAATGTGGAATTCGGAAAAGATACAATATTGAGAGCGATCAAGGAACAGAAGCTTTTTTTTTAGGCGAGAGATTTTTCTCCGTTTGCATCATTACATCTAATACTAATTTCCTTTTTTGCCTCCTCATTGAAATACTTATTCGATTACATCAAATTTTTCTCATCTGATATCTTTATTCATAAAATAATATGTTAACATCTTACGTAGACGAACGACCCAATTTTTGCTAATGGTGATTTGAGCAGCTGCTAAGTGGTTCAAGCTCATGACGTCATTAAATGAAACCGTCATTGACAGATATCCCGGTTCAATGGCATGTGGATAAAGGGTTAGCCGATGAGCCGGATATTGATGTTGAGAGAATAACGTCCGATTTGATCGCAGTGCGAGTGGGTGGTTACCGCGGCCGTAGATGCGAGACACAGTTGGCGGGGCTCATCCCAGGAATGCATTCAATTAACATGCATTGGATTTAACGGCCTTGTGTAACATATGGGACACTGCCCGATGGGAAATGAAAATATTTTCTCCGCATGCTGGCAAGTCGAAACTGATATGCTAGTTTACATGCACATAACATCATCTATTGACGAATGCAAAGGGGTTCTTGTGTTTCATAAGCTTTCGATCAGGTCACCCTGGCATTATTCTCTTTTAGATCTGCTAGGTATTATGATTTTATTTCTTTCTCTATTTTTTCTCCTTCATTTGTTTTGTTTTGATTGTCATTCTGTCGAACTAATTGTGGAGTTCTCTCAGTGCCTGGCGGAAATAGAAAAGGTGATATTGAGGTGGATGAATATATAAGTATGTATATTCAGAGAGAAGGGGTTGGGTATAAATTTAGAGACATAGAGACAGTGAGTAGGAAGAGGATAATGACGTTAAGATAACAAGGAATTAAGAGTTGACAGAAACCTTGGACAGAAATCAGATTTAATTATGTCTTTCTTATTGAATGAAACTTACGTAATCTTGATGTGCAGGAAACGAAAATCGTATCAGAAAAGTCCAAGTCGATAAACTGATCGACGTTGCACATTATGTGTTTGTAATATATTAATAATTGTATATAATGTATGTATTTGCAAAATACGGTAGGCAAGTTCCATTTCATTGTGGACTGATTCTGCATGCAGTGTGGCTGTGGCCGATATTGCCATCGTAAGAGCAATGTTATTAGTGCTAATTGCATTATATACCATGTGTACTGTGCGACATCTCTTGAGATTTGAATACTCTATACCCAATACTACTCTGAGATGGATTTTCAACAAATGAGAACTGAACAGGTCTAATGAGATCCATTCGAGATGACTTTTTAATCAAATGTATTCCATTCCCGAACATAAAACATGGGCAACTTCGGATATTGCATTGTATTGTGTTGTAGTGCAGAGTATTGTTCATAGAGTATGACCACGTGATTAATCCTGATAATTCATAATTTTAAATAGTCAATGCTAGATGAAACTATTTTGTTATGACGACGTGTATCCACTTCATTTGTAACTTTCCGTCGAGAAATTTTAAAGTAAGTGCTTATATCCATTTTTCTTCGTTCATTCTATATATTGCACTTCTGCAACTGATCACGTGATAAATATCCCACAGTCTCCGACCAATCAGATCCATTATTATGAGGCTAATGCCCGGAGATATTAACCCCTCATGATGAGAGCAGGAAGCTTATTAACCTGATCCACTCTAATGCTCTCCTCTATGGCCTCGTTACGATATTTTCTGCGGAAGCCATGAATAAATCGGGTTAAATTTCAATCACTGTATTTATTCCGAACAGATGATTATGAGGTTGAGGAGGAGAGGGGTGAAGAGAGAACGGGAGCGGGCGATAGGAGGGAGAGATAGAATGAAGGAGAGACAGAGAGGGAGAAATCTGAGAAATAATGTATTTTCTAATATTTATTTAACATTCATATTTAACATTTATATCTGCGAGTTTGCATATATGATAAACAAAAAAATTTTCCATGATTAAGGACAAGCACCAGATAAGAGAACCGATGTATAAAACGAGCAAGTCGATCTATAACAAAATATAAGGCATATGTACATGACATAGAAGACAATGATTATGTTACTAATTAAGATACATGCCCATAATGGTTATTGATAATAAGTTTTAGTGGAACAGAGTGTCATTTAGGGCATACGTGCAGATTAATGAATTGCGATTTAAATTATCAAGAATATTATTATTATTTTAGTTTCAGTTACAGTTTATTTTGGGGTAATGAGAGCTACCCATTCAAAATTCCATGACTAGCTAATAATAAACCTGGCGATGTCATAAAAACAAATAGCAAAGAGCGGTTTTTTATCAGTCACGGGTTTTTCCATATGGAATAAAACATGCGTTTGACATGTGCTTGAAATCTGTTTATTTACATCTCGATATTGAGAGGTAATGGCAAACTATCATTAAGTATAGTTCAAAGTGCATATAATGCCATATATTATTTACTATTCCAAAACATTTACAACAAAATAACAGCCTATATACTGCAAATATAATGTAGACATTACATTCGTTGGGAGTTGTATTTTGAGAACACTATTGAGTTTAGACAGAATATTTGATTATTTATTTGAATCAAGTCTTGGCAAACAGTTGGTGTAATTAGGGAATTTTGTGGTAACGAACATCTAATCAAGATATTTTTGTAAAGCATGCTTGTTTTAATTGTATAATGACCCATATCTCTCCTTCTTTCTTGCTTTCTTTCATTCTTTCTCTCGCTCTCTCTCTCTCTCTTCGTCTTTCTCTACCCAGGCATCGTATTCGACGTGTAAGTTTAAGAAGTGGAAGGACTACCACCAAGAAGTACTCTCAGCTTATCCCTGAGCCGGTTTTCCTGGTAAGTTTTAAATGATTCGCCATGTTCATTTGAAAAGGAGAATACCTTTTTTTTTCATATGGCACTACGCAGAACAGTGCTATAAATGTATAATGTAATTCGTGCGCACCCGCAGCAACACATGCACTCGCACACACGCGTAAATGTACCACACGCACACATACACCTCATTCGCCCCCTCTTCACACATACACACACACACACACACACCCTCAGAACCCCCCCCCCCCCACACACACACACACACATAACTTCACAGCCAACCAACCTACATGCTATTACAGCTACCTGAACCCATTTGAAAAACCAGCAAACATCATACCCGCATCCTCCATGTACGCACACACACACACACGTGCTGTTTTTCTACCACATACACCCACATTTACAGACACCCAACATGAACTAAAAGATATCGTGACTTGCTCAAATTGCTCAAATCTTTCCCAAATAATGCATTTCCCACAATATTTTTATCGACCCTGCTTATTGCTATCGATAATATCCCATGACGTTGTATCACTATCAGGATCTACATCAGTCAAATCAATTTTCTATGTAAAGATACTTACAGGGAAACATATATACTGCTTTTATCCAGTCATTATCAGTTATTCAACACAATTAATAAATTGTTCTTTTTGCATCTCATATAAAACACAATGTGGATCGTTGTAGCTACGTTAAATAATAGTCAGGCATATGACTGCTTAGCAACAAAGAGTATTTTCGTCTTTCCTCTTGGTGTAATTATTGTTACCTCGTTGCCATAGAAGAGATGTATCAACAAAGAAACCAAACCTGTCGGCAAGTTCTCATGCAGCAATAATCTACATTTATGAAAGTTGATATTATTCAATTAAAAATTGGTGAAAAGTTCGCTTAAAATGCTTAATGAATGAAGCCAGCTAACACATCTCTCTTTTCTTATATAATTGATAAATGCACTTTAACAGTCAGAAACATATTGTACATGGCGGGTGTCTTAAGACTAGAAGCATTTTAACCTAATCCATTAAAGTTGCACCAGGTCTTCTATTGTATCCTCTGTTATTAGTGGATGGCAAGAAAATAAACACAGGCTGACGTTATGTAGTCATAGAAACAAGAACAATGAATCGCGCATTATTTATGGAAACTGTACATGCTCTACCACCCCCTCCTCTCTATCCCTCTCTTCTTTCTTTTGAAATGCCTGTATCAAATAATCATTTTTACCTTCCCCTGTCTCTTTCTTTCTTTTTTTCTCAATCCATCTCTACTTATCTCCCTTTTCCTCGGCTCTTTATCTCTCTGTGCATCTATATCTTCTTGACTCCCTTCCATCTTTCTAATTTGCTCTCCAACATTTTCTTAGTGTAAAATTAATAATCATTTTATCATCATGATCATTATTTTATTGTAAATTCATTTATTACTCTTATAATGTGATATAAAGTGGTCCAATTCAGTCACCTATTGTAATTAAGTCTCGGTTAGGTTCTTTGTAAATTTATAAAGATCAGAAAGATAGAGAAAGAAAGAGAGGAGAAAGAGAGAGAAAGAGTGAGGTGGTGTGTGAGATAGGGAGGGGGAGAGAAAGATGAGAGGGAAAGACGGTGAAGCATAAGTGTTTCCCGCACCCAATTAAAGAGTATAATACTTCTGACAACGCTACACAGTTTACAAAATGCGGAATTTCATTAAAATAGAAAATAGTGCAAAAGAATTCAACGAAGATAGGCTAGTGTAAATTGACTAATTTACATTTTTTTTATGTAGGGTAGCTGAATAGAGTTTTGAAGAAAGAAAATGTGTTTTTGAAAAAAAAATCCAAAATCAAATTAAACTGTAATTTCCCAGAGGGGCAAAATATATAGTATGCCAATTGCATATCAATTTCTGAAAGTACTTATCACTGGTTACTGGTGCGTAATTTGTCATCTGACATATGAACACGCCTTAGTGGGTATAATGTCTGAGCAGTAGAATTATACAAAAAGGAAAGGTCCTTCGATTAAACACAAATTGGATGGTTGATTCTTTACGTTCCATGCAATTACCCTAATTTGTTTGACTCGGGCGGAAAAGGCAGCAACTCTGACAAATTTCACGCGAGTGTTTTCACTGAGGTGATGTACACTACTGATCTTCCTTTTGCGGGGAAGAGGAGGTGTGGGGGCTAACTTTCATTAAGAGGGTTATTTTTTATATGGTCCTAATGCAGTGCGTATTCCTAACATGATTTATGTAAGATCCCATGTATATCATGGAGATGGATGATAAAAGCGGCCCGTGCCGTCTTATGTGCATCAATGGAGTAATCATTCTGATTTTACTCAATAGATTTATGGCTTTAAGCGAACATCAAACAAACATTAGTGACAGATCAATATTGCACTTTTGAGGAGCCATAAACCTGATGGAGCAGTGATAAGGCATCTTCTAAATATAACAGCAATGCATAAATACACGCAGGGTTTGGTAAACAAACAAAAAAAGCCACGTTACGAAAGGTCTCGCGCTTGATATTCCGTCAGATAGTCAAGATGAGACTGATTACTATCAGGCTCAGCTACCGAACACGCGCACGCTTGATGCACTGCTATTTATACACACTAAATAATGGCGCCATTGTCGCGGCGCCAAATCTTAAAATGATAGAGGCTTAGTTAAGTGGGTGCATCTTTCATGCTATAAATAATTGGACATATTCTGGAACGGATAATGTGTACGTATATGGATTTGTGTAAATTATACTTTAAAGCAATAAGTTTCATTTCATTTAAACATGTGTTTTCTTCCATTCCACAAATTTATCCATTGTTTGTAAACAAAAATTTATACAAAATCAGTTTGTCATATACAATATAAATATATACTAGTTGCGTTTTTAGAAGAAGGCGTAAGTCCCTAGAAGCAAAAACCTGTGGCGGGATACGCTTTTGGACATATATAAAGTATTGAAAATACAAAGAAAAGAAAAGGGCTAGAAAAAAAAGGCAGGGAGAAGAAATGTGGAGGGGCGTGGGGAGTGGTAGTAGTGAGCGGGAAGGCGGGCATGATATACTGAGCAAAACAAAGTGTTAAAAGTTAAAGTCAAACATAGACATAATAGACGAAATGTTATAATTATAACCCTGTTTACTGCTAGCTTGTTATTGCCTTCGTCTCTTTTTGGTTGAAGGGTGGATGGAAAAGTTGGCTGGTTGCCAAAGCTGACCTGGTGGCGGGTATTGCAGCCATCAGCATGTGAGAATCACGCAGTGTATGCTAGGCATGAGGCTTCCTACCCACTTAGCATGCTTAGTATGACATTTTACCATCTACTCAAGTGCGTGCTATGCCACATTGGCGGGTGGAGAGAATTATTTGGCACTTTGGCTTTGTCATGGTTGACAGGACCAGAGGGCCGTTTCATGAAACGACTTGTGTCAGATGTTTTATGCGACAAGTACTGTTATATCCGACAGTTACTACGGTAACAGTGCCTCTCAGCCAATCATAATCAAGAAAAGGTGTCAGATCTGACAACTTGTCGGACAAAAATATTGATGAAACGTTGCCCGGGTGAGCTTAGGGGATATACTTTTCGTATTGATATCTTTTTCACCTTTCAGAAGCTTAGCACGAGGTTCAAAGATCATTAGCTGAACATTATTCGAAATCCATCTGCTTAGAAAAGTCGTTTCCGTTTCCCCAGTGATATTGCTTTTCTTTTTAAATCAAAGCAATAATTTCATGAACAGCATCCTTTTTCACGAACACATGGGTATCCATATCCGCCTTCTTTATTGAGTTAAAATGCGTCTTCTTTTCAACTTGCCATTGAAATATCAAGAAACCAAAATTTGTAGATCAGATTAATGAAACAAATCAAGAGCATTTCCTCAGTTTTACCAGAGGGAGTCTAAAGACGTATATTTCCTAAAACAAAAAAAATAAAAACTGTACTTTGATAGGTTTCTTCTCAGTGATGTCTGATTGTCCAAATTGAAAGCCTTCAAAATTTGTTAAATTAAAAAATTCTGAAGGCTTTCAATTTGGACAATTAGGACATTAACCTTTTTCATTTAATGGAAAGGTTTAATGTATCAAATATAATACGATTGGACATCTTCTAGTGCTACAGCAGAATACGTGTCCCCTGCTTTCAGCATGAGGGTAATATGCAGGGGCCGGGGAAGCGGGGTGGGGGGCTTCAGCCCCCCCCCCCCACTTTTTTCCAAAACCATGTACAAAAACGTAAAAATGACCATACGATTGTGATTTTTTGCATGGTCAGCCCCCCCCCCCCCCCCCACTTTGAAAACCATTTCCGCGGCCCCTGATATGAATACTCAATCTAGCTTTCTGGTTACCTTTCACTTCACCTGGATCAAATGTGGAAAATTATTATCAACTTTCCATAAGGCATTAAGGTGGCGTGGAGATTCGAACGCCGTATTGTTTGTGGTTAATGGCCCGCAATATAATTATGTATGCAAAAGTTTACCCAAGGTTTGTCTGTTATTTAACCAACTGTTAGAATATCTTTACCAGCATGGAGAAAATTGGACGATGCTTGGTAATATTTAATGCCAAAGAAGAAAAAGAATAAAAGAAAATACATTGCTAAAGGTTTGTCCCACGTTCGTATGATAGACGACCAACTGTTAAATAATCTTTGACTTTGACAAACATTACAAAGAAATGGCCGAAACCTGGTAAAATTTACAACCCATTAATAATTCGAAATGGCGTTGTCCGAATTGGTCAGATATTAATCAACGTGATTAGAGTTTGGGAGGAAGTGATAAAAGAGCCTTGCAAGACTCGCGCCATATATTTCGGCGAGAAGCCTTCTTTAAAGATTCAACTGGAGTGGCCCTGTGGTAGTGGTCCGGGCCCTGTCTTGCAAATAGTTACGATTGATCCAATCAACCTCAACTGTATGTAAATCCATCAATATCATAATTTTGTCCACATGAAATTTCAACAGTGTCCTTAGTTAACAAAGTGAAGCACACTAAATTTCTTTAAAAAAGATGAATCAATGAATACACATCATTATCTATATAGAACATATTTTGAACAAACATGCATTTTATATGTTGACGTTGCTGGCTTCCCGTATAGTTATGGTTGGTCGGATCAATCGTAACCTTTTGTAAGACAGGGCCCAGAAGTTCCTATTGGTAATGCAGTTTTCGTTGCCATGCCTTCGATGAACGCATGATATACGGCAGATTATTGAGAGAAAGATGAAGTAAACACAATATTCGATACGGACATTAAAATTGATCTTAGGGGACATTTGGGATGACATGTTGCCCATAGTTTTTATTTGCATTAGAGTACTACATGTACATCATTTCATTTAGAAAAAAAAAATACTAGTTCATACTTCTTTGCCAAGAAAAAAAACACAGTGCGATCACAGTGTGTTCACATAATGGACTATGTGAAAGTATTATTTACACTTGTTAAATGTTCAAATTCAATAGTGTGAAGGTATTTCCACGCTGCGGACACCTCGACGGTGTGTTCACACGGTCGACTATGAGAATATGTGTTTCACACTTTTGAAATGCTAAAATTTTACAGTGTGAAGGTGATTTCACATTGTGTTTCACACTGTAGCACACACACTGCAACACTGTTCCTTCCAGTAGGGTAAGCTTAATTAAATCCTGCTAATGGTATGTCAAAGAAGATACCCTTATCCCAATTCAACTTTTCAACTTTCATACCCTACTCCAGATAATATGACTCATTGAAATGGTGAGATTGTTACCCATTTCTAGTGTTTCTGTCACGTGATGCTACACTATTGAAAAGCTTGTTGTCTTCAAACTTATCTCTGGGAAATCAGTCTCTGGATGATGGACAATGCCATGACAACCTAACAATAGGACCAATTCATTCCCCTATCGATTGCATTTATTTACCGGAGTTGATTCGACATTTCGACCCTCTTTCCATTATACGACGAGAGATCGAGGCATAAAAAGATTGGGAAAAAAATTGGCAAGCAAGCTCCTCAAAATGAACGCCTACACTCGACAAATTGATTCGGCCATGCTCCACATAAACATCGTGGCGAATGCGTGGGGGTGAGCCGTGTCGAGGCGTGCACGAAAATGCTATCGGTTGCTATCGCAGGTGCATGGCTTAATGAATGGGGTGGTTGCTTGATGCGATCGAATTTAGAGTGTTTGGTGTGCGATTGTGAACGCGGCGTGTTATTGCGCATCCCTTGGTCGTATGCCTGCGTCAATAGAAAGCGAACGATGAAAACATATGCCGTCTTTAACCCACATCGCCTGTATTGTTTGCATGGCCACTAGCACCCACTCCAGTCCCCTGATACATGAGATTTTACAAAATGTGTTTGGAAAAACAATGTAGTACTTCGTGCAATCCACTGCAACTAAGAGTTATGTGCATGTAGTCAGCGCAGACATGATACAAAAAAGGTTACAACCATTGGGAGAGAAAAATTGACATTTTAAAATAATTTTTATATTGAGACACCCCATTAGCTGTATAATATTGCTCGCAGCGTGGGTGTTTTAATGGCGGCAGGCGTGTCTGAATTGAAGATTTTGACTAAGTGCCCAATTTTCTGAGCTCGTTCATCTCCGATCGTTATGGCCGGAGTGTAGTCATTACACATGTTAAAGTATGACCAGACTGTTTGTCCTCTCATCGACTAGGGATCGGTGGAGAATTTCACGAAACCAGTGATCAGTCATGAGTTTTTTTTTTACTAACTGCTGTTATAAGCTACTGAAAACCCAGCACCTGATTGGCTCAGAGCAAAATTTTCAGTGACAATCACAGACAAGATACATTATGAAACACTCTCCAGGTCTGAAAGATATGAAATTTCGCTAGAGTGGCAGCCCCAGAGCAATAGATTTGTTAAAAGTCACCCGAATTGCTCAATCTTGATGCAATAGGCCTATTTAGATGTCGATGAAATCCGTAAACTCAAATTGTAATTGATTTAAATCTGTGTATAGTTAAAGAAGGATTTAGATCAATCGCGATTTGAGTTTAATTTGAACCTATCATAGTTCTTTGTCGGACGAGGCCCTGGTCCTGATAAATGCATTTATCTATTTTCAATCCACATTAGCATAAACTATTTCTCCAGCAAGACGATAGATATTTCGTTATTCGTCTTAGTAAGATGTGAACACATTTTGCGGTAAAGGCCTATTGAATGTTTCTTTTTAATATTCCATCAAATATCCCTTGAGTGGTGGTAGTTATGCTTAATCTAACTCTTTCTCACCCCTCCCTCTCCCCATCCCTCTCCCTCTCCTCTCTCTCTCTCTCTCTTTCTCTCATTCATAACTCTCTTTTTGTTAGTTAAAAAATCAATTGAAAATTAATTTGTTTCTTCCTTTTCATTTTCTTTAACTACAGGGACAAGAACAGACCTTGAACAATGAGAGAGCATCTGTATACAGATTACTGCAAGGTGAAGAATTGCGCCCAACTCATCAGCACAACCACTACCACAGCCAGCAACAACATCATCAACATCGCCTTCAAAAGTCCAACCGACTATCCTCCACAAGCACAAAACCTCCCCGCCGCATTAAAACACATCGCCAAAACTCAACTCGCAAAACCCCCAGCGCTGGCCACGTCTCGAAACCGAGTCCGCATCATCTGGCACCAACTCATTTCACGCCTGCAAAGAATAACTCTGCCTCTCCTCAAATTCTCGATAAAGGTCAGGAGAGCAGCCAAGAGCACTTGACAAGAAATTTGACGAGCGACGACATTTACCAACAAAAAGAACGGAACACCCCACCAATCGCAGATACGTACAAACCCGAGTTGGACTGCCTACGCAGGATCAAGTTCAAATTGAGCTGGAGGTATGATAACATCGATTCAACGACCAAAAACGCGGGTAAACCGGGAGAAAACATGGTAATGGATACACCGACAGACGATAAGACACAAGTTTATGATCACGTGATATCGACGTCAACGGATTTGTCAATGCCGGAGTGCAAGGTTGGCGAAGAAAGAGAAGGAAGTGAGGAAGAAATCGGTGAGGAAGTAGCGGAGGAAGGGGTTTTGATTGATGGCGAGGTGCAACAGCTTGAATTGTGTGCGACGACGGATGGCGGGAAGAATTGCGAAGGAGTCGATGACGCTCAACAATCGCTTGAGGCGACAAGTCAAAGTGTGGACATTAGGCAGATGATGACGTCAATGACCACGCTGTACAACAGCACGAATGGCAATGACCCAAAGGTTGTAGAAGAGATGGCGGAAGATGAAAACACGACCTTGTTTTCTCAATACGTTTCGTCACCCATGGAGGCGATGTACCATGACTCTGCCGCGTATTCAAACCAAATCTCGGACTCAGAACAGCGCCAATCGACAAAATCACACGATGACGTCACAATGACCGCCTACACGAATCAGGGCACCAAAAGATGGCCAGATACGACCAGCGAAATCTATTTGAAAAACTCAAATGTCGAAGGCTCTAATGGTAATGAAATGGGTTCTTTCGAAATAAAGACGGAACTCATCGACGAAGGTTTTGTGGATTCAAACAACAATAGTGAATTCGTCATGGATATGAATATTCATTAGCGAACGTTCTTTCTGGAGCCAACTACGAAAATCATTACCAAAGATTGCCATTGATAGAGGATTCATCTGAATATGAAGAACGGCAGCGCATCTCTGATATTCTACCTTTCATTCCATTGTTTATTTATGAGACGAGTATAATATGTTTGATGATTAGCTCAAAATTTCCGTACATTCCAAGTTGTATCAAGACGTAGATAGGCATTCCCTCACTATCACCTCAGTGAGTCTTGTTAACTGCCTCGATAAATGACCATTTTTAATGAAATAAGGCTTTATAAAGTGCAATTTTGACAGAAGAAGTGGAAATAGATGGTAAGACTAATAGTTATATGGGTTTCACAGTAGGTTTAATTGCTAACAGCGTAAAAGAGTAATTTGAAATGATTTTTGCCAAAACTATTATGTTTTTTATTCTGGAAAACTGATGATCACGATCCTTTTCATGTTTGCACACAATTTTTAAGTTTGTGAAACGGAGGATGGTAGTGCATATTTCAAGAATGTACCGAAAAGGATAAACAACTGTTAAATGACATTGCCAAGGCACATTTACACGTCGGAAATAACGTAACCATCCCGAGAACACTAAATACTAGAACAGGATTTATTGGGGCAAAACTGGTCAATCAAATCAATATTTTCTTTCACGCATGCGGTTACACTAACTCCCCCGTCTTCATACTTTTAGTACGAAGTTTTCGTAATTGCAACAAGACGGATTCTAGAACATAGTAAATGTATTGAAAATGCCCTTCAAATCAGAATGAACAGCTGAGAGGTCTTAGTCGAAAACTGGTGAACCGGGAGAGCAGATCATCCTAAGATTCGGAGCTGACGAAAAATTGAAAACTAAAAATTATGTCGTCTGTCCGGAGTCACGGACGATACCGTTGTTTTTATTCACCGATTTTCGACAAAGACTGCTTTGTCATGAACGGTCTTTGACAATAGATTCTAAATGTTCCACAAAGCGTCTACGTTTGTGGTTGCGAACATTCCTAATGGCGTTATTTCAGACAAAGTAAAGTTGGTTTCTAGCGTACAGATGGAGGGCTTTGTGGGCCACGGACTGAAAATGTTTACACCACCAAGGAAAAAAAAATAGCGAAAAACAAAGAAAAGGAAAGGAAAAGAAGTGAAGTATGATATTATATCCTGATTATTATGTCGAAATATATCACGAAATTAGAATTTTGTATTTAAAAAGTTCAAACCTTTTGCTCACTAAATCGCAGCTTTTAAGAAATGTTGCCCCATACGCCATTTCTGGCCCCCTCAAAACTTTAGTTCATTATGTTGCTGGGTATGGAAGAGAATGAAACAACTTTTACCCTCGTCTACCTTGCGTGCGAGAAAATTTGAACTTGCTACATTACATATACATGCATGCTTGATCGTATTACGTTGTGGTGGTTAGCGCTCTCGGAAACGTTCTCGTCTAATAACGTAAAGTCCTCATCGTTGTTATCGCGATTGTAAATACAATATCCGGACTTTTCGCATTTACTACGGGGAAACTCTCTACAACGCACCAATTCCTTTGATGAAAGTCAGATCACATTGGAGGGCTGAGGGGCTTTTGTCGAAATATGGTGGACGGGACAGCATCGGAATCTCTTGACTCTGGACGACATATTTTCAATTGTTCGTCCGGTGCAAATCTTCGGATGATCTGGCGCCCATTTCATAAAGGACTTGCAAATGTTGTAACTTTGTCATTATGGCAACTACCATGGTAACAGGTCTCAGCAGCCCATCACAATCAAGGTTTCCATATGGTAGTTGCCATAACGGCAAAGTTACAACAGTTGCAAGTCCTTTATGAAACGAGGCCCTGATGCCCCAGTCCACCAACTATCGACAAAAGCCTCTCAGCTCTCCATTGTGATTTTAATTGCATTTTCAAAGGAATCGATCCGTTGTAGAGAGTTTCCCCGTAGTAAATGCGAAAACTACGTATTGCTCTTTTACTTATCAACGGTTGTCAGTTACGAAGGTGAGAAAGATTTCGAAAGCTTGGTGAATAAAACTGTACATGTTTCTTGAATTACATGTAAATATATGTTTGGATAAGTGCTAAAGGAGAATCGATTTTTAACCAAAGAAGAAAGTATATGGATTGCTAATTACGGGTGTTTTTTGAGAAGATGGAAAACTGATAATAATTGTTGATGTAATCTATGCCTGGAGGTAATTGAAAGCGTATACTTGGATATATGTATTTTACTGTGATTCATAGAAAGTTTTGTATCGCCGGAGCGGTATGACGCATTGAACACTTCAAGGAATATGTAAGATATATTTTTCTTCTTTATTTCCTTCAAATTATATGGTTCTAGTCCGATACTTTTACAATACCTGTCAATATTTCTAGATGCGAATCATTGATTGCAGTGCATACAATGAATTTATTGATTGATAACCTTGAAATAAAGATTAGAATTCAAGCAAATATAATCCAGAGCAGTACTGTCGGTATGTAGAAAATTGTGGGTTTTTTTTATTGTTTCAAATTTGGAAGTGAATAAAAATGTATTCTTACATTTCCGTAAACTTTTACTTGATATATTTGTCAAATTCAACTACGAAAAAAAATGCTATAAAATGAAAATAGTGTACAGAATAAAAAAAAAAGACTTTACAATTGCCTATGGTATTTTTTATATAAATACATTATCACGTGTCTCAATTGAAATTACCTGTAGATCAAAGTTTCTTTTAGCTATATTTTCAATATTTGAAATATGAATTTCATTTTATTGTCAATGTAAATAAATGAATAAATAACACAGTGCGATAAATGAAAAATACCAATCAATCGTTGTAAATATTACATTGGATTTGAAAAAATGGTTCTCTGTCTTGCATATCGTTTTCAAAATAAAATAAGTAGCCTTAAAATATATTGGTGATACATCGATATTTTATCAGGTTTTTGGTAAAGAATATGAAAATTAAAACGATTCGAATTGTCATTATATTCTTGTTTATTTTTATAGTGTGCAGCTGAAGGTATTTTGAAGATACGACGAGTTTTTGAAAATGGAAGGGGCAAGTTTATGAAAAGATATATTTTTGTAAAGTGAATGAATTATGCCAAGAACTATTTTGAATGACATGGTGCTCGTGCAATGACAGTTTTGATTGTTAAGTTGAGAAGGGGGAATCTTTGAGTGTTAAACGGACTTGTTATATGTAATGGTAAGTTTGAAATGTCATTTGAATATGGCGTTTCTGCGCAACGACATACGGAGGACTTAAGCACAGCGTTAATGTATTGAAAAAGCCCGCCAAATGACAAAGAACAGCTTTTAGGGTCTTTATCGAAATTTGGTGAAGAGGAACATCAGTTTCGTGCCAATTAAGTGCCAGAGATTACGAAATATTGCATATTAGGTCATTTTGTCGAGAATCAAGGACCAGTTGCGTATTCATTCACCTATTTCCGATAAAACCTCTTTTGTTCTTTGTCATGACGGGCATTCAACAATATATTTACTCTGTTCTTAAATCACCTGTATATCGCTGAGCGAATACTCCCTATTAAAAGCAGTGATAGTCTCTTTTGAAAGTTTTACTCTTTCTTTTGAAAGGAGAGCGGTCGCAATCATGTACATCATGTAATTGAATAGGCCTATATCACGTTTCTTTCAGCTTGTTTGATTGTGTTACATTATTAACTAATAATCCTTATTAATTTTTTGAGCTACCAGCATTCTTTTTAAATACAGATATACTATTTGTGAAAGTTCAGGTGTATACTACCTATGAATGTACAAAATGTAAATCTCGTATGTATGTATATTATGCTGTAGTATATAACTCAATTATTTGATTGGTTCCGAGTTTCGAGGTAAAGATAAAATGAGTATGTGATGCGTTTATATAATCCGTTTGTATGATTTTAAACCTCATGCTCCGATAATGTAATTGGCATCATCAACTGTTCGTTTTATTAGTAATACCGATTCAGCAAACAGAATGAATAGATTCGATTTAAAATATAAATTCTTTAAACATATTATTGAGAAAATGAAACTAAGCAAAATGACTTAAAAATGAGGTTGTTGCTATTAAACAAGGCTGTCACACTGAGCCACGTAACACAATTGTTAGCGATTAATCGTTAATTTGAAAGAATAGTTCGGATTGGTTAATAGTCAACGAAATTCGCATGCAACAATGATTTTTATATAGGCCATTTCATTTAGTGGTCAATTGCTAACTTTTGTGTAGCGGGTCCAGGACGTTTTTAGCCAATTAACGCTGGCATTTTCTCTTTTAAACCATATCGTGATATTAATCATTCCATTCTTGATGTCTCAAATTGCATTTTGTTAACAAAACACCATATCGGGAATTCAAATTATTTATATGAAAATCATTTGTGTTAACAGAAGGCCATTCTTGTTATCGAGAAATTGACTTGCTTTCGCCTGCGAATGTCAGCATACGTTGAATAAAATCTCAAGGGCCCGGCAACTCGAAGCTTAGCAATTCAAGTGGGGATTATATTTATGATTGATCATACACAATAATCAAAACAGTCAATAAATATATTGTATAAATCAATCAGCCCCCTAATCAATCACTAAGCCTTATGTTACGGGCCCCAGATGTATATTGTGACAGCTCCTGAAAGCCTCTGTCATATCGTTCCATGCAAGCGTTGCATGCGACTTACGGGCGACGATTTTTCCTACCCGCAGGTCACCGCATTGACAGTATCTCGCACGCAGTTGTCCGCAGGAGCGCAAGCAAGTCTGATTTGCCCGCAGATTAACATTTTTTTAATATACTCAAAACATTGTTGCGGATGAGTTTCGGCTGATAGCCCACATCATTCTCACACACAAGACTTGCACGAAACGATGTGACAGGGTCTTAAAAAATATTTATCGATATGATCAGTGTATACTCTGATTGGAAAAAAAAAGTGAAACCCCGCCTTCAAATTGGGCTGAAAGCCAGATGTAAACAAAAAAAATAAAATGGTAGATTATTACGGGTATGTGGACGCTTATATCCATGTGATCGGATTAATATTTGTGGTAGGGGTATAAAGTCTGTCTTTCTTTCTAAGGATGTTGTTATCGTGTTATCTGTCTGGAACAGAAACCATGTTTAAAAAATGAAATACTATAATTATAGTTTGGTATATTTGAGCAAATAAACTTAAGAGCTTACAGTCTGAATATTGTGTGATGATGGTTTATTTTTATGTATCTTGAGTAATGCGGATTATGATGGAGATTAAGTAGTGATATAAAGAGGATTGCATAAATCTATGACGAAACTAAAAGGTAATAAATAACAGACTACATGGGAGCATTTTATCAACATTTTTGTTCGACAAGTAGTCAGACCTGACAACTTTCCTTGATTTTGATTGGTTGCGAAGCATTGTTACTCTAGTAACATTTGGTTAAAACCGGACTTATTGGATAAAACGTCCGACAAGTCCTAGTCTAGATCAGGGGAGCGTTTCATGAAAGGACTTGTCAGACGTTTTATCCGACAAGTCCCATTTTATCCGACAGTTACCATAGTAACAGTGCTTCTCAGCCAATCAAAATCCAGAAAAGTTGTCAGATCTGACAACTTGTCGTACAAAAATGTTGATGAAACGCCCCCCTGGACGTTAGTACTTAGTAGTTATCTGCTCGACAAAGCCTACACTCATTTATCCCACACAGTATATACACACACCTATGAGGCGCCGAATGTACCAATATTATATAGAACAATTATTTGTTATATAATCATTATTTATTAAATAATAACTATTATTTATATATAATTTACATTTTATTTGTAAATAACTACTATTATATAAAATATCATTTCTAATTATTTATATATAATTCCAAGTAATACTTCATTATTTGTAAATAATAATAGTTCGACATTCCATTATTTATAAATAATGATTACTTGTTTTTCATTATTTACAAATAATGATTATTTGTTTTTCATTATTTATAAATAATGATTATTTGTTTTTCATTATTTACAAATAATGATTATTTGTTTTTCATTATTTATAAATAATGATTATTTGTTTTTCATTATTTATAAATAATGATTATTTGTTTTTCATTATTTATAAATAATGATTATTTGTTTTTCATTATTTACAAATAATGATTATTTGTTTTTCATTATTTATAAATAATGATTATTTGTTTTTCATTATTTATAAATAATGATTATTTGTTTTTCATTATTTATAAATAATTTGTTGAGTTTTCCATTATTTATAAATAATGATTATTTGTTAAATAATGAAAACGTCTACTTCATTATTTATAAATAATTTTTTCGAGTGCACCATTATTCTCATTATTTATAAATAATCATTATTTATAAACAATTTTTACAGTTTGCCATTATATACAAATAATCATTATTTATATACAAATAACCATTATTTATTAAATAATGCCATTATTTATTAAATAATGCCATTATTTATTAAATAATGCCATTATTTATTAAATAATGCCATTATTTATTAAATAATGCCATTATTTATTAAATAATGGAAAACTCGCTATAACATGCAAATGTGGGACCGCCCATGATATGAATATTCATGATGCGATTTCCTTTTTCGTGATTTTTCTTCACAAATTTTTGTCCATTTCCTCTTCATAATGGCATTTCTTGAAGCAATTTTCTAGGGATATGGTCTGATTGTAATATTCTTCATTTTCTCTATAACTTCGTCTTCGTAGAAATATCAAAAAGTGTAATTTTATACGATTTTTCCTACAGTTCACAATCCCCATAGGCGCGCGTGTATCATAGGGACAACCGGTGAATCGACGGAGTGCTCTTCATCGAAATACTACGTTGGTTGGTCCCCGGAAGTGGCGGGCGGAATTTAGCCCGAATCCTCGATGGAAGTCGATCAAGTGCATATGAGCTGAGAGAGTGAAATATCAGTGTACTTGTACAGGCCCTTCTACTTTTTATAAATATTTCTTGTTGCTTTTTTTGTTAAGTTCATTTTTCCTGGTGTAGAGATAAGTTTCAGTTCTAATAATGCACTTCAAATACATTTTGGAGTGTCTGTTTGAGGCGTTTGGGGCGATTTCACCCTGGCCCCAAAATGCTCGCAACGACAATATACGGGGGCATGATGACCCCTAAATTTTTAAAAACTTATTTTTCTATTGAAAATTATCACAAAATTCACCAAAAGTGTGCACGAAAGCCTTCGTATTTCACTTTTAAAACTCCAAAAAGTGCCCAAATGACAAGCTTGGTCGCTTCGCTGTGTCGCTTTCAACTTGAGAACGTTTACGCGTCTGCTTCCCCCCCCCCCCTCCTCCGAAAGAAATTCTGTATACGGCCATGCTCTAAAGAGCCTGGCACATTGATTTATGTATACTTTCATTTTCATTATTTTTATCTCATTATCATCATGGCCTTACACAGAATTTTTACCGGGGGGGAGGGGAGCAGCTAGGACGCGCGTAAAGTTTCAAAAAAAAATCTTGAAAGCGAGACAGCGACGCGACCAAGCTCAAATGACAAGCTTGGTCGCTTCGCTTTTTCAAGATTTTTATGAGAAAGTTTACGCGCGTCCTGCTCCCCCCACCCCCCCCCCCCCGGAAAAAATTCTGCGTAAGGCCATGATGATAATGAGATAAAAATAATGAAAATGAAGTATACATAAATCAATGTGCCAGGCTCTTTAGAGCATGGCCGTATACAGAATTTCTTTCGGAGGAGGGGGGGGGGGAAGCAGACGCGTAAACATTCTCAAGTTGAAAGCGAGACAGCGAAGCGACCAAGCTTGTCATTTGGGCTTGGTCCCGTGGCTGTCTCGCTTTCAAGATTTTTTTGAGAAAGTTTACGCGCGTCATGCTCCCGCCCCGGCCCCCCTGGAAAAAATTCTGCGAAGGCCATGTTGATAATGAGATAAAAATAATGAAAATGAAAGTATACATAAATCAATGTGCCAGGCTCTTTAGAGCATGGCCGTATACAGAATTTCTTTCGGAGGAGGGGGGGGGGGAAGCAGATGCGTAAACGTTCTCAAGTTGAAAGCGACACAGCGAAGCGACCAAGCTTGTCATTTGGGCACTTTTTGGAGTTTTAAAAGTGAAATACGAAGGCTTTCGTGCACACTTTTGGTGAATTTTGTGATAATTTTCAATAGAAAAATAAGTTTTTAAAAATTTAGGGGTCATCATGCCCCCGTATTATCGTTGCGAGCATTTTGGGGCCAGGGTGAAATCGCCCCAAACGCCTCAAACAGACACTCCAAAATGTATTTGAAGTGCATTATTAGAACTGAAACTTATCTCTACACCAGGAAAAATGAACTTAACAAAAAAAGCAACAAGAAATATTTATAAAAAGTAGAAGGGCCTGTACAAGTACACTGATATTTCACTCTCTCAGCTCATATGCACTTGATCGACTTCCATCGAGGATTCGGGCTAAATTCCGCCCGCCACTTCCGGGGACCAACCAACGTAGTATTTCGATGAAGAGCACTCCGTCGATTCACCGGTTGTCCCTACGATACACGCGCGCCTATGGGGATTGTGAACTGTAGGAAAAATCGTATAAAATTACACTTTTTGATATTTCTACGAAGACGAAGTTATATAGAAAATGAAGAATATTACAATCAGACCATATCCCTAGAAAATTGCTTCAAGAAATGTCATTATGAAGAGGAAATGGACAAAAATTTGTGAAGAAAAATCACGAAAAAGGAAATCGCATCATGAATATTCATATCATGGGCGGTCCCACATTTGCATGTTATAGCGAGTTTTCCATTATTTAATAAATAATGGCATTATTTAATAAATAATGGCATTATTTAATAAATAATGGCATTATTTAATAAATAATGGTTATTTGTATATAAATAATGATTATTTGTATATAATGGCAAACTGTAAAAATTGTTTATAAATAATGATTATTTATAAATAATGGGATATTGAAACAAAATTATTATTTATAAATAATGAAGTAGATATTTCATTATTTAACAAATAATCTTTATTTATAAATAATGAAAAACTCGAACATTAAATAATGATTATTTATAAATAATGAGAATAATGGTGCACTCGAAAAAATTATTTATAAATAATGAAGTAGACGTTTTCATTATTTAACAAATAATCATTATTTATAAATAATGGAAAACTCAACAAATTATTTATAAATAATGAAAAACAAATAATCATTATTTATAAATAATGAAAAACAAATAATCATTATTTATAAATAATGAAAAACAAATAATCATTATTTGTAAATAATGAAAAACAAATAATCATTATTTATAAATAATGAAAAACAAATAATCATTATTTATAAATAATGAAAAACAAATAATCATTATTTATAAATAATGAAAAACAAATAATCATTATTTGTAAATAATGAAAAACAAATAATCATTATTTATAAATAATGAAAAACAAATAATCATTATTTGTAAATAATGAAAAACAAATAATCATTATTTATAAATAATGGAATGTCGAACTATTATTATTTACAAATAATGAAGTATTACTTGGAATTATATATAAATAATTAGAAATGATATTTTATATAATAGTAGTTATTTACAAATAAAATGTAAATTATATATAAATAATAGTTATTATTTAATAAATAATGATTATATAACAAATAATTGTTCTATATAATATTGGTACATTCGGCGCCTCATACTATGCATTTCACTTCCTTCTACTAAAAATAGGAAGTGAAAAGATTGTATGTGTGTGCGTATGTATACTGTGTGGGATAAATAAATGTAAGGTGTTCCAGGCAAAACAATTACTACTAATGTCCAGATGTAAACTAGACGGGTCCTTTCGTAAATATTCTTTTAGAATGTAAACGCCGTTACCAACCAACCACTGAACCAAACGCTCTCCTGCAGACCTTTCAAATGAAGAAAGGTAAGACGGTTAAAGCCGGTCATACGGGCGAAACCGACTACTGACCGATCAAATCAACTACGTCATTTCCGACGACATTTTTGGTCGATTTGGAGTTGGCATCTTCGGTGTGACTATAGCAGATATAAGGGGCTTTTCAGTTTCACACGTTGCTGCCACCGATAACCATAAACTGGATAGAGCTCGTGCGTTGCTGCATGCACGATCTTGACGCAAAGGAAAAGTACTAAAAGAACACAATTGAAGGTGCAGTCCACCCCAGAAAATTTTTGATTTGAATCAATAGAGAAAAATCAAACTAGCATGATGCTGAAAATTTCATTAAAATCGGATGTAAAATACGAAAGCTTACATATGACATTTTTAAGTTTCGCTTATTTTTCGCGAAAAAGTGACATGCAAATGAGACAGTCGATGATGTCCCTCACTCACTATTTCTTTTGTTTTTTATTGTTTGAATTTTTCAATTTTTTACAGATTTGACAATACGGACCAACTTGACTGAACCTTTTAGTATTAAAGGATGCTAATTACACATGTTCAGGGAGGAATTAATCGTTGTTTCACTTTAAAATGAGAATATTCCATATTTCATATAATAAAATACAAAAGAAATAGTGAGTGGATGACGTCATCAGTCTCCACATTTGCATACCAACCAGGATGTGCATAGAACCTGTTTGTGAAATTAAGCGAAACTTTACAATGTCATAACTTTCTTATTTCACTTCCGATTTTGATGAAAATTTCATTGTTATTCTTGTTGGATCTTTCCCTGTTTATTCAAATCAACTTTTTGTTGGCCGGGTGGACTTGTCCTTTAATCAACAGGATATAGGGATATACCAAAGCGAAAGAAACAACGTGCACACGCAATGCACGTAATAGGAAAGAAGTGGAACTCGGGCCCTGGGAACGAATTTTTAGCAGGGGGTGCTGGTTTACACTTGACAAGCAAAAAAAGAAAGGGGGGTTCACTACACTAATGAAGGTGATTGATTTTAATTACATTTCAGCTCTTTAGCATACCTACCAGATTTCCTATGGCGAATGACACACCCAGCACCCTATAGGTAAATCTTGGGCTTCCCCGGGTCATGCTTTTTTAGTGTGTTTTTTTTTTTTTTTTTTTTTTTTTGGGGGGGGGGGGGCTCAAAAGAGCGTGTTGTAACTCTACTCACCTACTGATATCGATTGTTGCGATCATAGTATTGCAACATGTACACGATTGCTATATGGACAGTACATGGGGCGACAAATCTCTGTGATTTTTGAGTGATAAAAAAAGATGAGCAAAAGAATGCATAGAAATAGAACTAGAAAGGAAGTAAGAAGGGTACCAGAGTGATATGGTCCGATCATGGAAGTAATAAAATTGCCCCCCCCCCCCCTCCTAGTCAACACCCCCGTGCCTCCTCTGGCAATTAGCCTTTAGGCATCTTAGGGTCTTATTGATTGTTGCACTGGTGAAGTTAGTCTTTCAATCAGACCAGCTTTCGTAAAGAAAAGCGTGGGCTCGGAAGCAATAATCACCCAAAGTTGTTTTCCAAAACGGTCGATATATTTCAATGAATAAAGGGATCTCTTCTGGGGGAAAAAACGATTCTGTCAGATTTATTTTTTATTGTATTTTTTGCGCTGTTTCTATCTATAATAAAGTGCGATTCTTTCCTCGCCCCTTCCTCATCCCACACCCTAGACGCGTCACTGGTGGGCGAATATCCTGCGTGTATTACACATGAGATTATAACTTACTAGTATATTTTATATTCAAGGTTTCCCTCGTGATTTTGTCTGATCAGAATTTGCATTTTGTTGTTCGGTAAATATTGGTTTTCATCTAATAGTCCAGGATAGGCCCCATAGAAACTTGACCAAACCTTGTTTTTTTTATATATACAATATTTTTTGATGGTTTCTTGTCAATTCGAGGGTGCTGATTCCGGATCTAGATGATGCCACTCGTGTAACCTTGAGCATTTTCCGCAAATTGGCAAAATCCAATATGGCCGCCAAAATATGCAAATTACCCATGAAAATCCTAAAATTGTCCGCACATTGGCTATGAAATGCATGAAATCGTGTGGCAGGAGTGAAATACTCTCTGAAAAAATAATTTTTGACCAAATATTTTTTTTCCTGATATGCAAAATGGCCGCCATAGGCCATTGTATACTCTATTATGTACAATATGAATAGGGAAAACTAATTTTCACAAAAATGAGCACTAAACAGCAAAAAATCGCGATGTATGAACGAAGTAATATATGCAAATCATCATTACTAACGAGATATATCATTTATTGTGTCATGTATGGGAACATTGCTGTAATTTTATATCTAAAATAGCCGCCACAGGCCCAAAGAGTATTATGTACCATGGCAATGGCCGGGGCCAAAAGAATGACAAGGGTGAGCACTAAAATGCATATTATTAAGATATAAACGAGTGGAATACTGACTAAAAAAATCATTGTTAATATGCCATTTATGTGATAAATGCTGTATTTTGAAATTCAAAATGGCCGCCATAGGCCCTATATTTATCATGTACAATGCGAATGGAGAAACTAATTTTCACACGAGTAAAAAACATAAAATACATGTAATTGTGATCTACGAGTAAAATATTGTCTGACAACATGTTTTATAGCAAGACATATAATTTTTTTTGTCATGCATGAGATAAATGATGTATTATGAAATTCAAAATGGTCCATATAGGTCCTAACAGTATTATCTACAATGTGAATGGGGACATATAATTTTGTAAGAATTAGGATTTGCTTGACTATGACATCATGATCCTGTTGTATGAGTAGAATTTTATTTGAAAACATATTTTTTTTTAAATTATAGCATTTCTTCTGCCATATAGGTGATAAATACTGAATTTTGACATTCAAAATAACCTCTACAAGCCCTAACTAAATTATGTAAAATGCGAATAGGGAAACTAATTTTCACAAGAGTGAGAATCATAAAATGCATATAACTGTGATGTACGAGTAAAAATATTGTCTTAAACATGATTTCTAACTAAATACATCACATATTGGTCGTGGAGGTAATAAATGCTGTACTTTGAAATCCAAAATGGCTGCCATAGGTCCTAAAAGTATTGTGTACATTGTAACATGGGACATATAATTTTGACAGAATTTGGCTTTGCTTGACTCTAAATATTGCATATAATTGTGAATTGTGATGTAAGGGTGAAATATTGTCTAAAACCATGGTTTCTAACGAGATATATCATAATGTTGTGTAATTAAGGTGATAAATGCTGCATTTTTTAATTGAAAATGACCACCATAGGCCCTTATCGTATACTATACAATTTGAGTGGAGACAAATAATGTTCACAAAAAGGGCATATGGCAGCCATTTTGAATGTTGAAATACAGTATTTATCACCTAAATTACATAAGATATGATATATTTTGTTATAAATCATGTTTTCAGACAATATTTCACTCATACATCACCATTTGGCCAAGCAAATCCAAATTCTGTTAAAATAATTTGTTCCCATTCACATTGTGCATAATACCGTAAGGGCCTGTAGCGGCCATTTTGACTTTCCAATAACAGTATTTATCACCTAACCGGCAGAATAAATGATATATCTTAATAGAAATTATGCTTTCAGACAATATTTTACTCATAGATCACTATTACGTGCATTTATGGTGCTCACTCCTGTGAAAATTGGTTTCCCACTTTGCACTGTACATAATACTGTTGATGTCTATGGCGGCCATTTTGAAAGTCAAAATACAGTATTTAACACAAACTTGAAACCTGAATGATATATTTCGTTAGAAAATACGTTTTTAGACAGTATCCCATTAATTTATCACATATATATGCATCTTGGTGCTCACTCTTGTGATTTCTTTGCTCCTCTTTTTCATTGTGCATAATATTTTTATACTTAAATACCTTGGCAGCCATTTTGAATATCAAAATACAACATTCATCACATACATGGCATATTAATAATATATTTCGTTAACAATTATGTTTTTAGTCAGTATTCCACTCGTTTAATCTTAATAATATGCATTTTAGTGATCACTCTTGTGATATTTTTGGCCCCCATTGCCATTGAACGCAATACTGTTTGGGCCAGTGGCGGCTATTTTAGATATCAAAATACAGCAATGTTCCCATATATGACATAATAAATGATATATCTCGTTAGTAATGATGATTTGCATATATTACTTCGTTCATACATCGCGATTTTTGCAGATTACGGCTCATTTTTGTGAAAATTGGTTTTCCCTATTCATATTGTACATAATAGAGTATACTCGGGCCTTTGGCAGCCATTTTGAATATCAGGAAAATAAATATTATGTCAAAAATTATTTTTTCAGAGAGTATTTCACTCCTGCCACACGATTTCATGCATTTCATAGCCAATGTGGCGGCCATATTGGATTTTGCCAATTTGCGGAAAATGCTCAAGGTTACACGAGTGGCAACATTCAGATTCGTAATCAGCACCCTCGAATTGACAAGAAACCATCAAAAAATATTGTATATATAAAAAACAAGGTTATGCCTCTTCTATCCTGGACTATAAGCTCCTAATATTATATAGGGGCGAATCATTTCCCAAAGCTTGTGTAACAAAGTCCGACATACTCAAAATGGGGGTTCTTCCCCCTCCAAAAAAAAACTTTGGATTGAGCCACAATGCCAATTTGGAACTGAAAAGGAGGAAAGATGTGCCCCTGCTTCCTCATTACTATCCGGGAATGTTAATTATTCATGTTTAAAATGATCTACGGTCTGCATCCCAGGAAAAAAATATTGCAACCGAACGATAACCGAAGTTGCAAATAATTGTCTTCGTGTTGATAATTAGGCCTGTCATTTTTATTCTTTGAAACTTATTAATCGAATTTATATTGCTCACTAAAAACCTGAACTCCAAATTCTGATATTTTGGTTAGTTCACAGTGACCCCTCCTTTTGTTTAATCAACGTGTATAAAAACTTCGGCCCCTTCAGATTAACTGAAAGCGATTCAAAATATTCCAAATGCAAGACAGGTCCAGTCCGGTCTTTAGTCTGCAGACATTCTCCTCAGTGGATAATACCGCTGGAACACCGATCTTGACAACATTTTCATATTTATATGATATACATAATCAATATTACTGAAGGAGAAAGTGGTTAAATTCTTTGAGAAAGAAAGTCTCACAATTCACGAGATTTTGCAGGGACATGAATTCAGCCACGAGAGGACTTGGATAAATCTTGCTCATTTGCTCATTAACACAGGGGCTTGCCGACTGACTGATAAAGGGCGCAATAAATTTGAAAAGGAGGGGTTACAAATTATGGCTAATTGTCAAAATAATTATAGTGATGCATCTCCCTTATTAATTGCACCCCCGCCTGGAGAGTCCTTGGTGAATAATTGAAGAAGTTGAATAATTATTCTTAAAAATGTGCAAAAATGCTCTAAAATCGACTAAATAGGGCCTTACACATTGAAATTGAAAGTTTAGTGATGCGCTTGACTGGCACTTGACTGCTCTTGGCGATTACGTAATACGCACTGAGGCGACATGAGTGCACAATGGCGCGAAAATCTGAAATGGCGCGAGGCAGTGCATGAAAGGGCACTGCCTTTTCACAGACGAAAAAGAATTCGGTGTACCGTAGGTGACGCCTCTGATGAAATGTTTTTCGTTTTACAAGCATGCAAAGAATACAGGAAACAAATTTTGATGGAAAGAGGTACCAAAAACGACTGTTTCGCAACCAGTGAAGAAGAGGGCTACTTGATTGAGAACAAAAGGTGAGAAAAGCTACAGATATTCAGTTGGTGTTGTCAAAAACTCTTCCATTTTGTATTTCCATTTATCAAACGTTTCACGCCTGCAGTGTACACAATCAATACCCAGCAGCAAATGAACTATGTATATATAGGTAAGAGAAGTCGTTAAATTTAAGTTTCTATATAAATCATGGATATCAGATGGACTATATACACACGTGTAGATCAAAACCCATGTCGTGGTCGACTTTCCCGGAGTAGGTTTTTGGAAAGTAAAATCATTATGCTCAATGTTTGGCTTCGTCGTTTTTAATGTCCAGAACTTAAAAATATTCAGGCTATAATGTCTCTATAATTTCTCTGAACCAGTGAGTGACTAAAATAGCCGTGAACCAGAATAGCCTGGTGGTTAAGTTGCTGCCCGGCCCGGAAAGCAGTAGATGGCAGGTTCGAATCCAACTGGTTCCATTTTTTCTGACTTATGATTTTCATTACAGATCGAGCATGCGATCTTAAACACATAGGAGTAATGCCGAAAATTAGTTTACAAATTAAAAAGCACTCGTCCATGATTTTATTAAGAGGGTGCCCTTTTCGCTCCTTTTTAAAAAGAAATTCTGTTCGATTTACCATTGGATTAAACGCCTGAGGTATTGACCAAATTTAAATGTTTTTTTTTCATGGTAAACATGTCGCCTTGTAGCAACAGAAAATAGTTTATCAAACATAAGTTAGAATTCATTATAAAAGGGAAATGTGCAAAGTCGAGTGTCACGTTTTTCTTCTTAAAATAAATTCTCAGTTATTATTCACCATTTCCTTTCATAATTCATTGACATAGAGTAAGGGGAAGTTCATTTGTCATCGGGTTTTGCCCACCTCTTCTATAATGAATTTACAATATTTGAACGTGCATATGGATTTGTCATGTTCTTAATCTGCAACATTTTTTTCAGTTACTGTTTAAGTTGTGTAGACCTTTAAATATAACTTGCTTTAGAGCTCACCTGAATAAAAAAAAATGTCTAGTAATTAAAAGACAAGAATACTTGTCATGTGTAGTATTTCACATCAAGATCCGTAGAAATGGGATTTGATCAATTATATTTACCACCTTTCGAAAATAATTATCACTTTCCTATAAATAACTTTATAAGTCTTATATAAATCTTTAAAAATGAATATAAACGATAAATATAAAAATAAATAATATGGACAAAGTTATAGACGAGACCGAGTAGTCATTCACATGTAATTCTGATCTTGTTTTACATGTAAGTTTCCTTTGTACCTAAGTTACACATGTAACTCTATTGGTATCATTTCCGTTTCAAAGACTCTTAAGGGACTCTTGACAGCCTGTAAAGAGATCATACGGGATTTAAGTGTTCTCAATCGACGGAATTTAACAGTTCTGATGGAGGATCGGTCAGTGAACAGAAGGAGGGCGAGGGAAGCAATGTCCTGCCGCCGAAGTCCTATTGGAGATGATGGCTGAGAACTAGGAAGGCGAGGGAAGCAATGCCTGCCGCCCAAGTCCTTAGAGATGTTCGATGAGAAGGAAGAAGGCGAGGACGTAATGCTTGCTGCCCAGGTCCTTGGAGATTCTCTGTGAGATGGAGGAAGGCGGGGAAGCAATTCCTGCCGCCCAAATCCTTAGAGATACTCTGTGAAAAGCAGAAAGGTGAGGAAGCATTGCCAGCCACCCAAGTCATTAGAGATGCACAATGAAAAGGAGGAAAGCAGCGTCTGTCATCCAAGTCTTTGGAAAGGCCGTTGCTGCCGTGGCCAAAGTACTGATCTCAGTGGTAAGTCTCAATTGATCCTATGCAGATTTCCATTCGTTACAGAGGAACAGTGTCTCGGACCTGTGGTCATTTGCATAAAACTTTCTATAGTATGGTAACCATTGCTACTCATTTGTAACTCGTGGTATAGCAAAGCCCATGCAACAGCCATTTAAAACAAAAGATTTCATGCAGGTTACCATTGAATAGTAACTCTAGCAACCGGGCCCTGGATAGTCACATATAGACCCTGTTGCATACATTCTGCAATTAACATAAGTTTAAAATCATTGGAAACTCTAATGGGAATATATCGACTGATCATTGTTACCATGGTACTTACTATTGAAGGAGGGGTAGCTATTAATGGCAAGTTACAGTTTGGCTCTAAATTATACAGTCAGTAAAGGCTCAAACACCTTAACGCAGAGGTAGGACTAGAGGTAGGGCCTGTTTCATAAAGACTTACAACTATTGTAACTCTTCCATTATGGTAACTACCTTGGAAACCTTGATTGTGATTGGCTGCTAAGCCCTGTTACCATGGCAATTGCCATAATTGCAGTGTTACAATATTTTTACCTCAATTATAAAACGGATGTCCTCGTATTATGTTTGGGATGCTAAATTGATGCAGTTACATCATTATTAATCTAATTCCCTCGAAGAGGTCTTAGGGGCTATTCCACGGTTACCCACGTTACATTTGGAGACACCTTGACTCATACTTGGAGCTGTAACTCCATTATTATTGATAGGAACTAAACATCTCATTATCACACCATAGTACGCAGTCTGACTATCCTTTGTATAAAAACAAAACTTGGGAAATTTCATTATGCTCCTGGCAAATCTTTGAAATGTGTCGGTTACTCATGTTACATGATTTGGACATGCATAAAATGAAAAGTGGACATAAGTGAAAAGTGTCCTCATACAAGGCTTTTATGAAAGTTAATTATATCCATTTCAAAGAAGTATATTAGGGAGACAAATTCGTATATAATTCAAAAAATAAAGAACACATGGTTTTCACTATATAGGGGTGCAGATAAAGTGGTTACTCACGTTACGGTTCAGATGGGCTATACAGTACAAAGACACATTGAGCTTATGTCCACCAACCTATGGAATTGCCCTTAGGATCCTCAGTCCCTTATACAAAGTTTACAGCATCATTCAACAAAAGTATTCCAATCACTGTCTTAATTCTATTTCACTTTTGAGATGGAGCTGTTGCTATAACCTTTTACCTTTACTGTCCTGTTATACATTGGCCATAGATACATACTGAACACTTTCGAGGTAAGGCTTTGCATAATGGTGAGTTTTAAAGAGATAAAGTAATGATAAGGAGACAGAAAAGTGGGTGTCGAATACTTGTGAAAGAAATTTTTGGAGAACAATGATGGAGTGTTGTTCTTGTTCAGTGTTTGAGTGGTTCACAGATTGGATGAGAGAAAGGAGTGAGACGGTGCTTCTGGATCAATGCCGTTAGCAAAAGAGGTGCAGCATTGAACAACCCTTCAGACTCTAACGAACTTAGCAAATAACTGGAGGCAAATTTAATTTTCTCGCTCATTTGATTCTTTTTTTGTTTCATTTTCATGTCTCTCACATTGTCCTCTTTCTTTTATTTTTCTCGTTGTCATCCCTCCTTCATTTTCTTTTCTCTTTTATTCATTGTTGTCCCTAGGCATTGTCGTAAAACTCCCTTGTTTTGACGTTTCAAGATTGAAAAAAAAATGTCTCATATCTTGAGATAAATTAATATGATTAAAAAGTTATTCTGTTTCAATATTTCCCTTACGAAAATTTTACAAAGACATGTTCTCACCAGAAACAATTTTTAGAGCTCAAGTAAGTTCAGGGTCCTGTTTCATAAAGACAAATGATGACGAATAAATTTACTATTAGCCAATTAGATTTCAGTAGCTTTTATCTATTATTGCAAAGTTTCACTTTGTAAAAATAGATAGGCTGGTGACAGATGACAGACTAGATGAAACCGAGAAAAATGTAGATAAATGTAGCAAAATAGCTACCATAGCATCGTTGTTTTTCAAGGCCTAAGAAATCTTGTTACGAATCATTTTTAAGGAATGTGAAAAAACCTATTGAAATTATATGACAAAATGAACAGTTAAAGACCTCTATCTATCATGCACCCCCCTTTTATATGTGGAGATTGCGCATTTCCCTAAACTTATATACGATTTTCTTGATTTTCTCCTTTATGTTGCTCTCGTTCTACATAACAGTTAGTAGAAATATGATTAGGACACCATGAGCACAGCAATTATTTTCAGAATGTTGACTCCCTCTCCAAAAATATGAAAATGGAGAGTCTGAAAGAATTAATAAATGTAGGGCAGTAGGGCGTAATAGCAGAAATTGAGAAAAGTAAAATTGTAGTTTAACCCGCTCGCACCCCTTTTTGGTTCAATGAATATACCATTTCTTAATTTTCATTTTCTCCTCAGTGTCGGCAGTAAGTGGTATAGACCTGTAGATCCGTGCATTTCATCCATTCGAGCAGCCCTCGAAGCTATAGTAGTGAATCCCTCGAGGCCACGAGACACTGATGGGAGCAAGTGATATTCGATGATGACGACGACTTCGACGACAACCACGACTCCAGATCATGTAAGCACTTCGGTCAGCGATCTAGGCCTACCGCGGTGGATCGAGCAGGCTGTGGAGCGCCATGGGGATTATGGACGCGTAGATTATGGAATTCTCACGTCACTGCATGGGACACGATCAGGGATTCCTTATGGCAACATTGTCATTATGCTGTAACCAATAATGTACCGGTAAGTTTGGGAGCTGGAGAGGGAGACGGCCCCCCTCCACACAAAAAGGGAGTTTTTCATATTTGTTTTCAACAGTTAACTTTCAGTCGAATCCTTTGGGATATAGGTCTGATTTTACTATTTCAGTAAGAAAATTCTGTGAACAATTTATATCGCTTTATGGACTTTCGATCCGCTAGCATCTTCCTACGAAAAGTACAAAGTACGAACCCGCATTTTTTTTTTAGTCTGCGCCAATGATGGTACTACAAAGATCTGGATTTCGATTAGCATCTGATCCCTGTTACCATGGTAGTTACCATTTAGTAAAGTTAAATTACCATAGGCCCAGTCGTGAATTATACCCAATGGGGACATAACAGAAGTAAGAGACATAAAATAGTTATTATAACGATTGAGTTGATAATTTACATTTTCTAGTAATAGGTATTATTAGCTTCAGCTGGATCATGGCGGCTTGTCATTGTTCGAAACCCACCTTCACCCGACAAAGGAAATTATAATTGGTATAGTGTCGAAAATCTGTCTATCTGACGGTCAATCGGATCGGGGTCGCCCTAGCCACTAACCCGTCTCTGTGGTCTAGTGGTTAAGGCACCGGCGTTCAAAGCTGGGGGCCCGGGTTCGATTCCCGGCAGAGACATATTTTCGGCATCACCAATTTTTCCAAAGGGTAGATAGCTATGGGGAACCTTGATTTAAGCTACGCCTACCATTGTTCTCTTCATCCATTTCTTTACAATATATATATATATATATATATATATTCCATATCCTCTGTATTGGTTGTTTTAAAGTTGATGTCTAATCTTACATTTTTTTCGGCTTCTTGTTGAACTTTTCTTGTATGTTTAATGCATGTTATCACGTCAAGCCTTCCAAGAACGTTACAAGAACAATCGCAGCAATCTCAGAATATCTAGATAAAAATAGGCTCTATCACTACAAAAAGAACTCTATAAAAAATGGGCTATTTTAATGAAACGCCTAAAGAATATGGATTCCTTTCCTGGTTATCTCTTATGTAGGTTATCAAGTGCAATGCCATGTCTTTACTCTCATCAAACTAAACGAAGCCCCTAAATGTTCTGCAATTATTAAAGTTTGGATGTTGATTCCTTTTCTGTTACTAAACAATGGAAGGCGAAATTGATATCATTAATTTTGAAACATTCATTATTCGTCTTTACAGTAAGGCGAAATTGGTATCATTAATTTTAAAACATTCATTATTCGTCTTTACAGTAAACAGGGGATGTTCCATTATGTTGCGCTTATGTAATCATGGAATGTGCATTTATCCTGAATATTCGGATAAGTCGGAAGTAAGATGCATTAGGTTTTTCTCATTTTTGTCTCGCCTGCGTAGCGGAGCGAGACATAGGTATCACTATTTCCGGTGTCGTCGTCGTCGTCGTCAACAATTGTGTTGTACACCCAATAACTTTCTATAGCTTCGAGGTGGGATCACCAAATTCATACCAGAGGTCCATCTCCTGAAGGCACAGGTCAAGTTCGAATATGAGTTGAATTTGAATAAGGTCAAAGGTCAATGAACTTTCCATGACTGGCACTGTGCTGTGTTGTACACACAATAACTTTGTATAGCTTCGAGGTGAGATCGCCAAATTCATAACAGAGGTCCATCTCTTGAAGGTGCAGGTCAAGTTCAAATGTGAGTTGAATTTGATAAAGGTCAAAGGTCAATGAACTTTTAATGACTGGCACTGTGCTGTGTTGTACACATAATAACTTTTTATATCTTCGAGTTAGGATTGCCAAATTAAAACAAGAGGTCCATCTCTTGAAGGTGCAGGTCAAGTTCGAATGTGAGTTGAATTTGATTAAGGTCAAAGGTCAATGAACTTTCCATTACTGGCACTGTGCTGTGTTGTACACACAATAACTTTCTATAGCTTCGAGGTGGGATCGCTAAACTCGTAACAGATGTCCATCTAAGTCATATAGCATACATGTAGTTTTGACATGCAGTCTCTTCATGACTGCAATATGCAGGCGAGACAACGCTTGGCGTTTGCCTTGTTATACATAAAAGTCTCCTTTTCTTTTGAACATGCAATGCTTGTTGAATCAGTGTCTGCTTGGACCAAAGTTTTCACAAATCTTCATTTTTTAAAATACCATTATGTCAAACTTGTTTATCTTCATAACTGTTGACGGAGTTGAACAATGTAATTCCAAACACATTCAAGCCATTGTGCAAGGTTTGATACATGTGGAGTTTAATGAATACTTCAGCACGTCAGCAACCTCAGTCCATTATGATTTCTTTTATGGTATTTTTATGTATGATTGAAAAATTAACTAAAAGGTCAAGTCTACCCCATAAAAATGTTGATTTGAATCAATAGAGAAAAATCAGACAAACATAATGCTGGAAATTTCATCAAAATCGGATGTAAAATAAGAAAGTTATGACATTTTTAAGTTTCGCTTATTTTTCTAAAAATAGTTATATGCACAATTTAAATGCAAAGGAGAGAATTGATGATGTCCCTCACTCACTATTCCTTTTGTTTTTATTGTTTGAATTATACAATATTTCAGCTTGTACAAATTTGACAAGAAGGACCAACTTGACTGAACTATAAAATGTTGAACAAGGGTAATTCCACATGTTCAGGGAGAAATAAAACTTTGTTTCACTTGACAATGAGGAGAAAATTAGAATATTTCATATTTCATATAATAAAATACAAAATAAATAGTGAGTGAGTGATGTCATCAGTTCCCTCATTTGCATACCGATCGGAATATGTATATAGCTATTTTCTGAAATCAAGCGAAACTTAAAAATGTCATAACTTTCTTATTTTTCATCCGATTTTGATGAAATTTTCAGTGTTATGCTAATTGGATTTTTCTCTTTTTATTAAAATCAACTTTATGTTGGAGTGGACCTGTCCTATAAAATATTTGTTTGTATTTTGTTGACGGAAAATGAATGAATACATAAAAAAGAATGAAAATAAATAAAATAATATACTGGGAGTTTGCCACTGGAAACAACGTATTTTGCAACATTTCATTTTTAAATAGCTTCCTTTTTATCAGAATTGCGCATCCCATGATTACTGTCGCATAACTAATGATAAATATATAAATTAAAATTAAAATTAAAAAAAGCAAATTGAGAGAGCCAGACGTGCCATATTCATTTTTAAGAAGATATATGCGATAAAGTGAAGCGAGCGAGATTGTTTTCTAGTACCAAAATATGATTTTGTGATAAATTTTGGTATAATATTCCGGGAAAAAAAAAATCACAATTCACTCTTTTACCTTTCTTTCTTTTTTTAAGGGGGGGGGGGGTCTTGGTCGTGAAAATTTTGGAAGTCCGTGGCCCCCAAGCCACCCCTATCTGTACTTCAGTGACCCCTAACTTAGTTGCAGAACTTTGTGATGGGTTCTAAGCCAAAACTTTAATCCATTTCCCGACTCGATGATTATTTGTATCAGTTTGTATCGTATTATTGTTTAAGCTCTGACTTTTTAAATTGGCGGACATGATCAGCGGAGCGACATAGATGGGCTACAGCTGAATATCTGCGAAATGAATTTGGCCTTGCACACTGATATTAGTGAGTTTTCGCAACAGCTAGCAGACACTTTCTGGAACGTTGAGAAACTATTGTCAAAAGCCCTTCATGACAAAGCAGTCTTTGTCGATTTCGAATCGGTGAATCAAAACAGCAGTGTCATTTTGGACTGTGGACAAACGACATCATTTGCAAATTTTCGTCAAATACCTGTCAGCTGTCCATTGTAATTTGATGGGTATTTTCAATAGATTTACGATTTGTAGAATCTGTCCTTTGCAATTGCAAGAGCTCGCTATTAGTTATTAATTTTAACTGCAATATCTCTGGTGGATAGAACATAGTGTCCCACAGTGAGTTCAATAGTGTGTTCACAGTGTGTTTCCAATGTGGCACACCAATGTGAAATCATCTTTAGACTGTTAATTTAAGTTTTTCAACAGTTTGAAACACATCGTCACATGGTGTAACACACTGTGGAACACTTTGTTCTTTCTATTAAATGAAATTGTTTTCCCTGCTTTGTCTACTTTGTATTGATTCATCACCCTTGTACACTTCGATCTGCACCCCTCCCCTTCTCTCTTTCTAGCCTGATCCCCTATTAAATCTTGCCATCTTTGTTAAGCGATCTTGCCGATTGTTGCGAAAAGCCCCCCACCCTCCTCCCGCCCATCATCATAAGTTTTCACAAGCAAGAGTTCATACACCCCTTATTTTTTTAATATGCCTCTTCTACATTTAATCCAATTACATTAACTCTGCACTCTCTCTCTCTTTGCAATTCCTAATGTAATGTTTTGATGAATTATATTCAATAATTCTTAAAAAAATAATGTACAATTTACTTTCATAGATGGTCATATAATCTTTTAATTTCTATTTTTGTTGTCCTTAAGGGGGGACTTTCATTCATTATAATGTTGCATCTAAATGCACTTTTCAGGTTAGGTGTACGTACTGTTTGACAAAAGGTATGATTATTGTACATTTAATTTCAGAAGGTATGACTATTATACATTTAATTTCAGAAGGTATGATTATTATACATTTCTTCCATACGTTTTATCACCAATCTACACTCTAAAATGCAATAAACTACCCTACCGACCATCCCACCCCACCCCCATCCTCTACTTTACCCCCCCCCCCCCTTCTCTCTCTCTCTCTCCCTCTTCGAGTGTGTGTTTGCGCGTGTGTGATATTATCTGTTAGTGCAACATGTGAACTTCACGAAACGTATATACAGTTGAATATTAAACGCATATTCTAGAATCCACCTAAAAAATATATTACAATCCGAAATACTACTAAACCAACCTTGTGAAAGTAGACAAAAATCTATTCAATTTAAAAGAATCTAGTTTTATAAATCAACATTTGCATAATCTTGTTTTAAAATTGCTTTGAATTTTGACAATTTGTAAGACTTTCAACTGTCTCCATTTCATGAAGTTCATATCATTTTAAGTTCTGCTCTTTATGTTTAAAGTATCCGATAAATACCAAATATATGATTCTCAGCAAAATATGATTTTAAAAAATCGTTTATTCCCGTTCGCATTGTTGTCGAGTTTTCATTCTTTGACAGTTTTCTTATGGGGTTGGAAGTATTTTTGGTCAGAAATCTCTTGACCAACACAAAATTAGAACCAAAATATAAAAAAAGAATAATAATGCAAATATTTGTTCCTGTAAAGGGAATAAACGAGTTCACGTATTCCTGGAGAAGCCTATTTAACGCATGATTAAGACCTTCTAAATTTAAGGGGTACATAAAACGTTCATTATCGAAAAAAGAGTGAAGTAACTAAATATAAAAGATCGACTCTTTCGGGTATGCAAATTGGCTTATCCAGGGAAATGATGACGATTGTGAGAAACTGAGAATACAGGGGCGGCACCACTACCGACTTTAAACATTTTAATAAGGGTAATCCAAATTTAGAAGGCCGGTATTGATGGCATTTGTTAACATCGACTTGATTTTTAAAAAAAAACTGAGAATCAGTGGCTAAAAATCAAACAATACACTATATTATTTTTCAGTACAGTATCTAGACGAATTAGATTTTTCTCTTATTTTTTTCCATATGAACAATGTTGAATACAACACGCATCAAAGCTCAATTTTTTTTAATTTAATATAAAGATGTTATGTTAACCACTTGCATCATGAGAGTATTGGAAAACAAAATTTACCAGAATGTGAAAGCAGTTTGTAACCATTTATTCAAATTCAAACGTTAATTAAATCCTGGATATTCATCCAAGTTTTAGGAACATTTCTGAAGATTCTAAATTTGGATTACTTTATTTTGATACGCAGTGGGTGATTTCAAGTTGCCTTTTGGTGTTGGTACAATTTTTAGATCAGCGAAGTACCAAAACAAATGTAATACTGATCTTAAAGGCGTCACTTAGTGTTGAGCTATAAGGTGAATTCGAATGTTGGGTAATCTTTTGCTTCCAACACCGACACCAAAATCAAACTTGAAATCACCCAATATATAAATCCCATATTTGTCATAGAAGGCCTTTGGCACACATTTGCCGCCCCCATCAAAATGGTGGAATGGTGCCGCCCCTGTAAATGGACATTAAAATAAAATGTAGAACCATAGAGGGCAGAACTTTTTTAGGGGAAGGGTGGGGTTGGTAAGAGACGGCGGAAAGAGATTTGTACAAAACACAACTACAATAATAAAGACCAGAGTATGAAAATAAAATGTTAACTTTATTACTTTAATATCTCTATTTACAGAACAGAATTGTTTTACTAAAAAAAAATGACCAGCAGCCCAAAAGATTTATTCAAGCAAGGAGCCCCAGAGCAAGTGACCAAGATCAATGAGGCAAACCCTGACCCTCACAAAATGGCTGCTGCCCAGTCTGAGCTGTAGTCTTCCAACCAGACTCGCACAAATTCATGTCACCAGCAAAAGACTCCTTTTGCCAATGTACAGAGGTGCTCATGACATATCAACCATAGCATGCCCCTGCCCAAGCTGAAGTGCTTTGAATTGTGATTTCTAAGAAAAATTGTCAATAGTACATAAACAATACAATGAGATTCCTAGATCATGTCGTTGAGGGCGACATTGATTCTTTTCTCCTAACTCTCATTTTCTGGTCTCTGTACCACACCCCCTTCTTTTTCATTACCTGACACCCTCCCATTTCTCTATTCCTATATCTCAATCCATTGATCTCTTTGTAGTCCCTCTATCCATCCTTGTACCTGCCCCCTCTTACCTCCATTCCTCTCTCTTTCTCATCATCCCCTCCACCTCTCCCTTCTCTATTCTTTCTCCATCTTCTCCTTTGTTTATCTGTCAATCCATTGATTGCAGTCTCTCCATACCTCCCTGTACTATCCAACCATCTCTGTCACTCTTCTTTCCTTTCGCATCCTCCCAACATTTGTCAATCATGACTGATGCAATAATGTTCTATTCAACCAGCTTCTTCAGAATACCAAATGATTTTTTTTTTCATTTTTCTTTCAGCTTTTAATCATTTAATTGAAATAGTTATCAACTACTTCAATTATTGTTGATACTTATATCTGTACAGAATACATCTTGTTTCTATGAATTTCAAATGAATTCAAACATTCAGTTGCATGTCTAAATAAAAAAAAGGCACCTGGCATATTTTGGTAGTGGGGGGGGGGGATTGGTCCATTCATCTATGGAAAACACATACTTGTGTTTATATATCCAATGCACCTCACAACTCGGAAAGAAAGGAGATCTTGGCATCGAAATAACAATGTATGTGAAGTGGGAGCCTCTGAACCCCGCGGGCTCTAAACACAGGCCAGCCCCTGAACACTAGGTGCTTCATATCCCCTGAAAGGTAGTTTATAAAACCTAATCAATAATTAGTAGCAAAGTGCAATGTCATATTTCATGGATAGCATGGGACTGTCACTGCAGACATTCAGAAGTCTCGTACATAGAATGTCCTGCAGTAGGAGCTTTCGCTCATCCTAAACATTTGCTTTCTCAGGGATACATCACAGTGAATTCCTATACACAACCCTCAGCAATCTCTGCTGGATAGAGTCTCTGGCCTAAAATCGCATACATTATTGCGGGTCTTTGAGCTCTGTCAGGCTTGAGCTTGATGCTTGGGAGTCTTCTGTGTATCACCAAGCTCCTTCAAGCTCTGGGATTCTGACATCCCATCCATAGTAATATCAATTGTATCTATGTGTCATGGCCTAGATCTGCTAAGTTCCTTTACACATCAAATGGATTAACCTTCACATAATGCAGCAAGGGACTGACTGTTCAAAAACTGAAACTACATTTGAGATGAGCTGTGGTCTTATCTAGACAAATCACTACGGTACTGATCCTGCCCAGATGATATCAGCCTACACTTGACGATATCTACCAAGGTATTCAGAGGGTACCTGGTAAGCTTAATTAGACTGCTGACATAGCGATCATCAATGTGGCGCTTGCATGGGCCAGAATGTTCCTGCAAAGAGGAGAGACTGGATTGTCTTCTTGTGGTATCAATCTGGCTCAAGATCGATTCCACACAGAAAAGTACACAAACCCTAAAATCCAACTGTCAGCATACCGATGTTGCAACCAAATATCTGACCAAAAACAGCAGTCACTGTAATGTAGAAGTCAGCCCAATGCCATTACCCAAAGGTCAATATTGCACTTGGAATTATCCTCTGTTTGATAGCAATCCAATGTGATCCAGATAACAGCATGGTTGTAGAGTCCACAAAGGATATTAAGCTACACTACACCAAAGAGCTCTGATCAGCAGTCATCACTAACAGTCATGGACATTATAATAGTTTCACCAGCAATTACAGCAATAACCCTTCTTGAACACCACAGAAGAATCTAGACCGAGACTTTGACAAGATGCACTGAATCTGGGATATAAAACTGCCCTTTTCTTTTATGGGAAAAGGCATGAATGTAATGGCATTTACCAGAAAGCCAATATTCAGAAAATCAATTAAATCAATTAGGGAAAATTTGCTAATAGAACACGGAGACCTTTCTCAAAACAATAATTGGAGGAATCAGTGCTTCATACTTGTGCAGTAACAGAGATATCTTTCTAGCTGGGTTACATACCCTTAAAAATTGCTGAGGGATGTTCAAAACTTGAAACCAGAGGGGTACCAGAGCATGAGATTCAAAATTTGAGCATCCTCAATTAGTGGTTTATGCCAGAGTGTTACATAAAAATCATCTAGAAGGCTGCGACAGTACTGTGAACGACTACTAAAGATCAAGTTACAACTTTAACAAGTACTTAAACTATGGCTGACAGTTAATCAAGCAACACCTACAGCAGTTTAGTACGTCAAGTAACACCTACATCAATTTAGTACGTAAAGGCCAAAATTTGAATTGACACCTTGAACTATGGTCGTCAATCAAGTAACCGTGTGGAAGACACAGACAAGTGATTTGCTGTCTACAAATTAGAACTCCCTGGAGACTGTCAACTCATAGGAGCCATCATCTGGGGTAAGGTGTGGGAGGCCTCAGAGTTGCTCTCAGAGGGCTGTACTCCAGAAGATTTGTGTTCTGGAGTTTTCAAATGGGAATCATATCAAGGGGAGTTATCCTCCAGGGAACACTTTCTCCCACAAGAGTTATCTTTTCTAAGAGTCATGCTCTGGTGTCAGATGGGAATCATATCAAGAGGAGTTATCCTCCGGGGAAACACTTTCTCCCAGGAGAGTTGCCTGTGAGAAAGCAGTCTTCTAAGAGTCATGCTCTGGTACCGGGTGGGAATCATATCAAGCAGGAATGACCTCTTGGGAACGACATTCTCATGAGATGGAAATGCCACCTGGGAAGCTTTTCACCGACGGGGTCATGCTCTTGGAGGTTATCAGATGGCAAATTTGTCCTAGTTTTCCTAGAACTATTCACGAAATATGACATTGCACTTCTTGAAATTTTCTTAATAATATGACAGATAATAAGTCTTCTGTCTTTTCATTTTTTTAGAGTAGGGAATGAACATTCAAGCACATTCAAGTGCTAAGAAACAGCCTATGTCGAGGCTTCAACCTTCTTCACAGAGCCATTGAATTCCTAAGCCAGTCTACACTTATCTTTACCAATTCTGGGGTTACGTCTGGATGGATAAACACCTGCATTGGTTTTACCATATCGACTAAAAGCAAAGGACCAAGTTTATAAGTTTTTGCATGTAGTTTTTACCATATATGTACATTTTTTTCCAGAAAGGGATGGGGGTAAGATGGGGGGATGCAATTGGAATTCATAGAAACATAATTGCAAAATGTACAGATATCTTAGTATAGTATTTAACTCTTCTACTGAAGTGAATTTTCCTTCTTTTTTTTTTAAATCGAGGAATATATATCATGTCACTTTATTCATGAACTTTTTTCTGCTGATTTAGAACATTGTAACATCAGTCATGATGAATTCATGTTGAAAGGACATAAAAGGAAGACAAACTGAGTGTAAGAGAGGGATAGGGAGTACAAGGAGGGAGAGAAAGTCTGTAATCAATGGATTGATGAAGAGATAAACATGAAGCTAGGAGAAGAGAAAGAGAATGAGAGAGGTGGAAGGAGAAAATGAGAATGAGAGGGGAATGGGGGTAATCAGAGGGAGGGGGTGTGGTACAAGGAAGAACAGAGATACTGCAAGAGATCAATGGGTTGAGGTATAACAAACTAAATAAGAAAATGGTTAGGCAGGGGGTCAGGTTAATGATAAAGTGTGGGTTGGGTATGAAAATGAGAAAATCTAGGATGTAGTATGAGAGGAACAGAGCAATTTTTACAGATTAATGAATATGAAGGGGCGTAGAGTAAGGGCTATTTTTTTTTATTTCAATGCATTTTTTTTTTGGGGGGGGGGTTGTTTGAAATAGCCGAAACTGGCATCGATGCAAAATATTGGACAAAAATAATCTAATACTGATATTTCGTGCCCTCAGTGACATAAGACCTGGAAAATCTCATTGTATTGTATAGCATACTCTCAGACAAGTCACTGAAATCACAATTAAAGCACTTACATTAGGACAGATGCATGATATGTCTGATGATGACATGTGCCTCTCTCTACACATTGATAAAAGATGAGTCTCTCACTGGTGACATCATAAATTGTGTGAGTTAGAAGGAAGACCACAGCACAGACCAGGCACCAGTCCATGTTTGTGAGGTCCAGGACCCGCTCCCATCAATCTAAAAGGTCACTGCTCCGGTGCTTTCACTTGAATAAATCTCCTGGACTGCCAGCCTTACAAAGTTTCTCAAAGAAAAAAAAAGGTACAAAATTAATTAGAACAATACATGTATACATATTCATAGACATGAAGACAGGTTCAAGCTATTTTAACATGTACCATGCTTAATGTAGAGATAAAAAATTGTTTTACACACTTTTCCCAACAATATTACATTTATGAAAACTTAATGGATCCTCCACTCCAACCATTTGCTATACCTTGGCCATTGCTTATCTGCAACATACCTACACACTTTTTCCTAATCAGATCTTTCCTATGTGCATGTACACATATATACATGAATCAAGTCTAAATCTGATTGTTAACTGGATCTTTAAATTATTGATGGAGAGTGATTTTTTTATGATTGACATCTCCAACCTTGCGGTCCTCAAACATGCTGAATGCAATTTTCTGATATGAAATAACTTCATGACCTCCACGCGTATGACTTGGAAACCTAGTCTTTGCTTATACTTGCATAAGCCAAGTTTGGAGTTGATTGTTCACATGATCATAGGAACACATTAGCAGGTGTATGAAATCTTTGACCTCTGACCTTGATACATCCAAAAGTGATTTGATCATCACTCTTACCATGTAAATGAATAAATGAGATAAATTGAAGTAACACGTAACATCTTCGTAATAATAATAATCATAATATGCAATATATCTAAGCGTTGTATACTAAAGGAAATCTAGCCCCTTTTCTAAATGACGTTAAAGGGCTTTCATCAGTGTAAGATTTAGTAAGAACACTGATATTTGTTTTTATGAAAAGCTTGTTACTAGTGAAACTGTAAATGATCTAAGACTATTCAAATGTCTTATAATGCTGTGCTTATTTTTCCAGTTGCTCAGTAATCATTCAATTTCTATCTGAACAATTTGGCAAAAACATTCTATACAATACATATAATTTGTTGGATTTCTGTTCCATTTTTGTGATTGTTACCATTAGAGATTACTTATATTATATGGGTACTGTCTACTAAGACACTCAAATCATTAATACATGTATGTCACATTCACTGATTCCTCCATGTGAATAAATTGGTTTCATAAAAGCACAAATAATAGAAGGAATTTAGGGAAAATTAGCATCAGAAGTAAAAAAAGGGTAGCTTAGATTTTGAAGCGGATTTTGCCTGCAGTCTATTAAACTATGTATACCTAGTCATCTTTTACACTATCAGATTACAAAACAAACTAATGACTCAAAACCTTTGGCACATTAAAACAACTTAATAAGCAGTGGCTGATAGTTAATATATTTTACACTAAAAACCTGTATTCTGAACTTAGGTTTAGTTCAACTCTTGGTCTAAAGCTGGTTTAACCAGTTGCTGTTTAGCCAATGGACAGGAAAGTGTGATACAATCAACTCATTTGACCTTCAAAATATTCATATTTGCCTGGGAATAGCAACCAGAATAGCTTGCTCGTCATTGAAGCACGGGAAATTAAGTAGTAAATATACGAAACATATACGCAACCAAAATGTAGACATTTTCAACTTCTTATAATTTTAGCTGAGTAAGATCAATATGGTGTATTTGGACTTCAGAATACAGGCGAATGGGAGAATAGCTTGAACCTGCAATGTGGGCATGATTTTTCATTCATGCATTAAAACATAAGAAGCTTATTAAACACTAAAAACTTGTATATGAGAGTTTCGTACACAAAGCTTTAAAGCAATTTGACCGTTTCATAATACACATGCCACAAGAGTCTCGTCACGGGAGCTTTTGAGTCAACCACTTTTCCTAATATGCACATGTACATACAAGATAACTTGGGCCGTGAGTGAGAATTTGAAAATTAAGGAATAAGGATTAATCAAAAGTATAAATGAGATCCAAAGGAAAGCTAATGTTTAAATGGGGTTTGTAATCATGCACTTTGAAAGAAATACTATGAGCAGTAGCGTACCGTGAACCGCAGGAGACAAAGCATTGGGGGGGCAGTGCATTGTCTGTGAACAATGCTTTGCCCCCCCAATGCTTTGTCTCCTCCGAGTCACGGTACGCTACTGACTATGAGTATAGGATGGCGTTGGGTACACTTTGGCAGACAAATGTCACACGATTGACTTGTAAGGGCTATGTCCAAACTGGGGCACGACTTGCGCATGTGTATCATGAAATGCACAAACTGACCATTATATGCAATCAACCATACATACCAAATACAGCCTGTTCCGGAACGAGTGAAAAATAACTCTTTTCTAACCAGAATTTTTAGTGAATGTCTGGTGTGAACAATTTCTTTTGAACAGCATACGCAAAACAATTCATCTCACTTTATATTGCACTGTACTACTGGCCCTGGACCATGATTGTATTTGGTATGCAGGCATCTATCTTAACACTATAACACCAGGAAGGAGGAAGAGGAGCTTATTAAGGCCCCCCCTCAACTTTTTTTGATAAATCTAAAATGTGAAAAGCTCGCACTGCAACGTTTCATTAAGTTTTTCTTGTAATTAATTTCGCACAACTTTTGAGATCAAACTCGCAGCCCTTAAGCCCCTTTCACAACTGGTGGTGCGACTGCTTACAACTGTTGCGATTGTGTGCAACATGTATTGTAAGCAAATGATCGCAAACTATCGCATGACCAATTGTGAAAGCCTCTTTAGGTACACAGTTTCAAACCTATGGAACATTTTGGATGTGCACGTAAGATATGCACTTACACAATTTAACATAATTTTGCAACCACGTTCTTGGTCATTGCAAATTTGGTCGTAAAAGTTGAACAAGACTCAAAAGTAAAAAGTCAGCAGGCGGGGCTCAGCAAAAAAAAAATTACATGGCAGATTTATCAAAAAAAATGTTGAGGGGGTATCCTATATAAAGAGGAAGTTCACCCTCATGATAAGTTGGCTTAATAAAAGCAGAAAAAATAGAGAAAAATGTTGGTGAAGGTTTGATGAAAATCCGTAAAAGAATAATTGAGTCACAGATGAGCAACTTCTCCATGTCATTTTATATATAAATTCTCGAGAATGCAATTTTTCTCAAAATTTGAAAGTGGTTTTGTGGGGTGGATATATCATCAGGCACATCATTTCATACCCAATTCTTTAATAAAAAAATATATATTTTTCTTCATCATGTTCCAGTAAAGAAATTGAAATTTATGGAATTTATGGTGGAGCTGCTCGCATATGAAATTGCGAATCAAAATCTTCTTATTCTTTGATGAATGCTCATCAAACATTCACCAATATTTTTCTCTAATATTTCTGCTTTTACTATTAAATCAACTGATCATAAGGATGAACTTCTTCATGAATACAAATCAATAGAAACTATAATCCAGCTGGTGCTCTTCTTGGCATGTTTGCTCAACGTTGCTCTTGAGGCAGCTAGGCATCTTCCAATTGACAGAGGGGTTGCTGAATCCCATCTAGTGCTTCTCTGGTCCGGCTGAGGTGGGCGGTTTCCCTGAGATTGAAATAGAATAAGATTGAAAATTCAATTTATTTCACAATAAAATAGTGGTTTTGACCCCAAAGCTGCAGTGATCTGCAATACAATCAAGGCCTATTACATGGAAACAATTGAAAACAGTCTCTCTCACACACATTATACAAAGATCAAATTCAAAGAACGATGTAGCCAATGGTAAGTGTGTATGCAAGTCACATGTTTATGCTTTTTGGAGCAGCATTGTACATTTTAGGTGCATCATTTTCCCCATAAGATGCCATCCAAAATGCTTGTTCTTTCAAAGCAAATGCAAGGATTTTGATTACTTGTTGTATATAGTAAATACAACTGTAATATCAGTAATCAGATATGACCTCTTTGTTTGTGCAAATTTGGAGGGATTCAAACATTAAAACTTTTTTAATTTTTGGAAATCATTATTTTCATGATTTCTTTTTTTCAAAATTACTTTGAAATTTCAAAATCTGAATCTTTGATAAGTTTTTCATGTTGATACCACAGCATGGTAAAAGTTAATTAACCCTTAAAGACCTTTGACCTTGACCATATGACCTAAAGTTCATGCCACATTATCAGTGTTACTTGATTACCAATATGATAAAGTTTCATGAAACAGGTCCTTACACTTTTAAAGTAATGACATCTCAAAAAATTACCCTTGATAAATATTTCACCACTGTTGACAATGGTGCTGCCTCATTAGAAAAGCAGCACCTGTATTTTGCTTGTGCAATCCAGCCGAGACAAAATTATTTACAAAATAATCATTAAATGGTATAATTATATTCACCTATTAAAGCTGGACCTTGTTGGGCATCTTGCCGATCTTCTGTTAGCTTGTCTCTCTGAGCAATCTCCTATAAAAGATCAAAGTGAATAACATGAGACTCTCAAAAATAAAGTATTTCATATCATCTATACCCAATTAGGAATAGATTTCAGTCATCTTGGCAGCAAGGTATTGTTCATTTCTTGAAAGGTCAAATTGCTTTTCAGGCTTCAACTCCTCCTGTTCTCAGAATTTTTGACTGGATACCAATATCAAAATTATTGTTAAATCTACATTGTTTATTCACATTGTACCGATATGAGAACAAGAAATAAAAGTTGTTACTTTAATTCAATCAAATAAAACTTTCAAAACTTCAACTCTGCAAATCAAGTTCATAATTGCTTCCTTTTTTAGACATTGAACCTCTCCCATGTGTACTACTTTAAGTAGCACGATACATCATTGAACTAAAATATTGGTAAATATATGGACTGTAACTAAAAAGTTTCCTTACAGTATGAAAGTATTGGTATTTACCCTCCCCGCAAATCTTCAAAATTCATCTAATATTAAATGCTTCTTTGTTTAAAATTTGACATTATTACTAAACAAAGGTTTTAAATGGTAAGGATTTTAAATAATTGCTTGCTAACTGTTCTGTATGATGAGAGCTCACCTCTGCATTCTGTGGCACTTGGCTTGGTCCTGTTTGATCCTTGATACTGATTCAGGGTTCTGATCCTTGATTCTTGTTTTGTGTCATGATCTATGATCCTCGGTCCTGATAGTCTAAGTGTCCTGGCCCTGATCCTTTGCCCTGGTCCTGATCCTCCGTCCTGGTCCTTGGTCCTAGTTCTGATCATCTGTCCTTGTCCTGATCCTTGATCCTGGTTTTGATCATCTGTCCTGGTCCTGATCCTTTGTCCTGGTCCTGATCATCTGTCCTTGTCCTGATCCCCATCCTGATCCTTAGTCCTGGTTCTAATCATCTGTCGTGGTCCTGATCCTCGGTCATGGTCCTGATCCTCCGTTCTGGTCCTGATCCTCCATTCTGGTCCTGATCCTCTGTCCTGGTCCTCAGTCCTGATCCTGATCCCTGGTTATGATCACTTGTCCTCATCCTGATCCTCTGTCCTGGTCCTAATCCTTGGTCCTAATCATCTGTCATGGTCCTGATCCTCTGTTCTGGTCGTGATCCTCAGTCCTGATCTTCTGTCCTGGTCCTCATCTGTGGTCCTGATCTTTGGTTGATCAATTATTCTTGTTATGCATGGCTTGTAGAAAGTATTCCACTATAGTTATGGATGTCCTCTTCAGCTTCAATATCCAAAGCCTATTCAGAAAATATAAAGAATATTACATCAACAAATTATTGCTGATTCAATAACACCTTGTGTTTCAAGCCATCATCCGTAAGTAACACAGAGACGCCAAACATTTACCTTATATTTATTTGCCATTTAGAAGACATACTTCAGTCAGAATTGGGGGTATCCGGTACATCATCAAAGAATATTGTTTAACCATTTGTTTAAATTGTCTGAAGTGGCTATTAAATGAATGTTAATGTTCTTATCAATCTGTCTCATGTCCTGTGCGAACCTGTCCACGACGCTGTTTTATCCCATACTCAGAAATTTTGAACACATTTATATGAGCATATTCATGCATTTCAATTTTTCTTATATTTGTAGACGATGTAGTACAAGACAGAAAAACAATTACAAAGGGAAACACATAATATTTCTGTAAATGAATTCTTTATGACACCTACATTATTAAGTTATCCAGGATGCTATTTACTCCATATTCCACAATTTTGTAAACATTCATGTATGAGAATACTCATGCATTACACTTTTTTTATTATGTGTAGAACACTAGGACAGAAAAAACAATTAAAAAGGGAAACTCACAAAATTCCTGTAAATCTTTACAAATTATTCATAATTCTTTGAGAAATCTTCTAAGTAGAGAAAGTTTGTAATCTGCAGTAGCAAATAATGCAATGTGTGTGTGTGTGTGTGCATAAGCCTACATGTAGCTGTTCATTTAATTACATTAGTCTTTTCAAAGTCTCTGTTTCCATGTCTCATCTGGTCAGAAAGGGAAACAGTTTGAAAACCTCTGGTATATACATGTAGTCTATTCCATAGACCACATCCATGCAAGCTCATATACTGTATGTCTATTATTCAAGTGAAGTGGTGGTGACCTTTAAGATGTATATAGCACTTTTTTTTCAAAATTTTTCTATTTTCGTGGGGTGGGAGGGGTGGTTTTGGTGCAAAGGATAAGCATTTACACATTTTTCACAGAAAGACACAATATGATTACTTTATAACAACTGATGCTCACAGAATATCAATAGACAGGAGCAAAGTTGGTACTTGGAAAACATTAATTAGACAATAACATGTTTGATTTGTTTTGTGTTGAGTTTACATCATGGTATTTTTTAATTCAAGACAATATTTGCAATGCACTTGCTACTTTAATAATGTATAAAAAACTGACAGTGTCACTTGGAAAATTTGCAAATCATAGGCCAACTTGATCTTTTTTTAATTAAGCAATTGTTTAATTTTTTTTTTAGGACATAAAAAGGTGAGAAATCAAGCACAAACTGCACAATACCTGCTCAAAAATGTCAAAACCTTCACCCAATATGCCTACAAAGATGATTTAATTGTCTCTGTCAGCAAGAGAATATAATGAGACGACACTGCGTCCTAGCAGAGAACATTCTCTCGTTTCAAGAAATAAACTGCTTGCCAATTCCGAGAGAAATCACATAATTGGACAATGGCAGTGGACTTGAATCTTCCTTCAGGGAGCATAAAGCGAAGTGGAATAAATCATGAAACCTGAAATTTTCCAATTCTTAACTGGAAAGTGCTACATGTAAACATCGTAAGCACAAGTGTGACGATGAATCTGGAGCATCTAAGAGAGTGTTCACATGACGCAGTAGTCACGATAACAAACACAGGGGTTAAACCAAAGACAAAAGAGAAAGTTCATGAGTTTTGCACATTTTACCGCGTACCAAAGTGAGCTCAGGAGCTGCACAAGTAGGGGCTACTGGCAAAATTGAGTGTAAAGTGACCTGATTGCCCTTGACTGCCATGAGGTAAAATATCGCACAGAGTATATTATCAGCTTGTACAACCAAGGAGGTATCACGGAGCTGCACGGGCAGTGGCTACATGAGAGTCTACTCAGTAAAATGAAGAAACATTGAAAGGAATAGCACTGGAAGAGGCTCTTCTATTGAGGAGAATAGCAAGATCTGACATAGCTTACACCATCGTTCTTCGTTCTAAATTATGTTCATTTTGTCAGATGGATGTCCGTGAACTTGAGAGATATGTACAGAGCACTCATCCTGATGTTGAGAGAGAATTTCAAAAAGGCAAAGTAACAATACCAAAGTCACATCGTAACTTCTCTTGGATGTCTATTGACCAAGGTCATGAACAGAATAACAGGGTGATGAAAGGAGGAGGAGGAATCACTGGAATGACGCAAGATGCTGATGCACTTTAGAGATAGGCTGTGGAAAGGCTGAAACTTGTCTGTATCCTTTCTGAATTTGAGGACACAATTAGACAAAAGGAGTAACCATACGAAGGAGGCATTGTGATCATTTCTGGTCAAATGCTCTTTGAAAGGCAGGTTAATGTACTAACCAGTAAACCAGAGAGAAAGAGCAGCCCTTTTCAAGAAGAAAGCAAGTACCTTCTTAGACTACACAACTAGGACATAATGGATCAAGGATCAGTTGACTTTCTCAAAGCAATCCAGATAAAGTTCAACATCAGTATGATGAGTTCGTTGAAGATCGCCCGAGAAACAACTCTAAGGCAGTAACAGCTCCCATTCCCTGGAATAAGGTTATGCTGTTCAATCATCAGTCCAGAAAGTCTACAAAACCAACCAATCAGATTTTTTCAAAAAGAATCTTCATTGTTTGCCAGGTATTGTGTATCATGTCAGACAAGAGACAGTGATTTGGATTATTTCTGCGCCCTTAAAATCACCTGTTTTCGCCTACGTTGTTGTTGTATGGTTACGTCTTGGCAAGAAGTCAGATCTCATTAACTGCCTTGAACAACTCGAATCCACAAAGTGTGATGCAAGGCCTGCAATTGATGCTACAATCATGGATGTTGCTGTTCTAGTGAACATGCATGATGCTCAGGCCTTAAGAAAAAAATGTTTATGGGTTATGCAGAAGATATATTTTTTTCCATACATCAAGAGAGAACAAATCCAATCACAGCGCATTAATATTTTAAGTGTCCAATACTTGGACAATAGTCTCAAGGCACAAACAAGATCGAGAGAAGAGGGTCGAAGGGTCCAGTCAACATAGACGTGTTGAAGCGTTGAGTCCCATCCCAATAAATTGGAAAGTTTCTTCTGCAGAGCACTAATAAATAGGAGCTTTCTAATTCCTTAATTACAAGCTCTTATCAAGCTTGGCATGGGCAACAGGAGAAAAAGTTACAGTCTGCTAAGAAACTAAGCGAGGAATCACCAACCTTGCTCCCTGCAATCACAGATAGGTATATTCCAGAAAATGTTTATTGTAATGTTGTTTTAAGGGGTCATCTGAGAATACTCAAAAGGGCGGTCGATACGGATGTGGTGGTGTTGGCAGTTGCCATTATACTGCCATTTCTGACAGAGATGCAGCTCCAGGTTCTGTTTGGAAGAGGAAAAGATTCCATATTCATTACTATTATATAGAAATTACAGCTTCTCTCGAGCCACAATTATTGATGGCTCTTCCAGTGTTCCATGCTTTCAGCGGATGCGGTATCGTGCCCTCATTTACACACGTGGGGAAGCAGAGAGCATGCAAACTTTTGAAAAGTGTGGATGATGAGTTCACCTCTATGATGCTCCACAATGAATATCAGAGACAAAAGAGAAATCTCTTGAGAAATTCACTATCATCCTGTATGACAAGATGATGACTTCTGCACCAAACAAAACCAGGAAGCTACTATTTACCCGTAAAGGGTGTCATTGCCAAATGCCTGCTCTTCATCCCTCAAAGGATGCCTTGAATCAGCACATCCGCAGGGAAGTTTTGCAAGGGGGCAATACTGGGCCAACTCAACACATCATCTTCGGAGGCATCCCTCTCCATCTGAATGAAGCTGGACTTGTCCAGAAGAATGGAAACTCCTCCATACTCCCAACTCCTGCAAGAAAGTGCATCGTGTCCAGAACTAATTACAAAAGTGCAAATGCAGGAGCAAATGTAGAGATTGCATGGTAACATAGAAGCACCTGAAGTGCACCATTTACTGCACATGCTAAAGAAATATGCAGGGTTAGGGATTCCATTTTAAAATTTGTGCTATTGGAATTTCAGGATATACATACCTGCCGGCCCTGACAGCCAAGAAATAGGAACAAATTACTAAGATTTCTAGAGGTAGGACCATTCCTAAATTTCCCATTCAATACTACAAAATCTTCACAAAAATAGGAACACGCGGGATAAATGGGAATTTTATTTAGCCCAAAATATGAATGTTCCCATTTAACAGAAACATGCACTTGGCAGATGAAAGTACACTGGTGATGATGTGAGCCAAGGTTGAATACGATCCATCAGAATTAAAGTTTCTTAGTTACCATGAGGATATTCTCTCAAATGATTGCCTCACACAACCTCTCGGCTGATGAAGATAAAAGCTATACATACAAACTGGCCTCTGCATTAAGTCCAGACTAGAGAGGGCATGACCTTGTTTTTGGATAATGTTTTTGATGATTTCTTGTCAATTATAGGGCACTGATTTTTAATGTAAACAACTCATGGAATCTTGACAATTTTCAGCAGACAATAGATGGATACCAAAATATGTGACCTATAGCCATGAACTATAATTCATTTAAATGTATAAATGTATTCTTAAATGGAATTTGATTAATTAGTGAAATACTGCCTGAAAAGAAAATTTTGAACAAAGTCTATTATTTCTTATACATGTGTTAAATGTTGTATTTCGATATATGGCAAAATGACTCCATAGTTTCCTACATGTACATATGGGGCAATTTGATGGAAATGTTCACTTTAGTGGAAAATAAATTTTCAAAAAAATTCAAAAATTCAAATTTTCATTGAAACTAGAAATTTGACATGTCCAAAGGACACAGATGCCCCCGCTTAACGCGATCAGAAATTCATTCAATATGATTGAACTTAATATCGTGCAGAAACCAATATGCATATGAACAAATTTAGACCTTTGAACCAACTCGCATATAATGAGCTGTGACCTTTGACCTGCGGACTCTGAATTCAAACTTAGCCTGTATTTTAGTGTTATCTACCTACACAACAAATTATTTTTAATCCATCAAATATTTTTTTAGTTATTGCGCGGAAACCAACTCGCATGTTTAATGAGCTATGACCTTTGACCTGTGGACTCCGAATTTGAACTTAGCTTGTATGTTGGTGTCATCTACGTACACACCAACAAAATTTTAAATCCATTAGTTTTGAGTTATTGCGCGAAAACCAACTTGCATATTTAATGGGCTGTGACCTTTGACCTGCGGACTTGGCCTATATTTTGGTGTCATCTACCTACACACCAAACATTTTTTAAATCCATTGCATATTTTTCGAGTTATTGCGCAGAAACCAACTCGCATATTTAATGAGCTGTGACCTTTGACCTGCGGACTCCGAATTCGAACTTAGCCTGTATTTTTGTGTCAGAATCTACCTACACACCAAACATTTTTAAAATCCATTAAATATTTTTCGAGCTATTGCGCAGAAACCAAGTGGGGGGACGGACGGACCGACAGGGGCAACGCTTAATGCCCCCTCTGGACTTCGTCTGCGGGGGCATAAAAATAGAATAGTGAATCACAGTAACACAGGAATGTGCCTATTTTTGAAGTGCGACTTAAAGGAGAATGAAACTCTTGGAGCAAGTTAGCTTTTGTGAAAGCAGAAAAATCAAAGAATAAGATCAACAAAAGTTTGAGTAAAATAGGACTAGCAATAGAAGAGTTATGAGCATTTGAATGTCGAGATCACTAATGCTATGGAGATCCTCCTATTGGCAACGCAACCAAGATCTATGATATCACAGATGAACAACTCTCCCCTTTTGGACACTGAAAATATACCCCAAAACATCTCTTTTTGCTCTTTCTAATCATATGACAAACGATTCATCAATGATATAATGTTGTGAAACCTCTGTACTTGTCCTCTCATAAAGAGAACACCTCACCTTGTGATAGATTCTATAAAACTAAGTGAGAATATAAGTGAAATAAGTACTAAAGCAATGGGGGAGTTGTACGTGTGTGACATCACAGATCTTGGTCGCATTGCCAATGGGAGGATCTCCATGGCATTAGTGATCTCAATATTCAAATGCTCATAACTTTCTTATTATTCATTCAATCTTCCTCAAACTTTCAACAATATGTTTCTTAGATTTTTCTCTTTGATATGGATTCAGCTGGTTTCAAGGGTTTCATTCTCCTTTAAGTCATACTTATGTCAATGTGAATCACCCCCCAGATCTGTTAAAGCTAAATTAGCTAAAAACAATCCAAGGACCCACTTTCCAAAGCCTCTACACCTTTTCCCTGCTGCATTGCAAAATACGATGAATATGAGTTTGAAGAAATAGATGAATGGCTTGGAATTTTTCCTTGCAAATATCTATACAAAGCCTTTGGCATGTATTGGGGTGTTTTTAAAAGGATGTTGGCCCCCCAAAAGTGCTGATAGATGAACCCCAATTTTTTTTAATAATTTCTTTCTTTCTCTCCTTGCAAGTACCCTTTCCCTTCTTATCCCTCTTCTTTCCTTGCTTTCTTTCATTTTCCCTATACAGTGCCTATCAAAAAACATGGGACAGATTTTTAAAGTCTGTAAATTTTTTGTTTCAAATTATGATGTCTATATTTTGGTGTTAATAGGTGCTCTGAACTCTAATCTTTCAAATGCCATGAAAAAATTTAGTTTTTGTTCATGCTTGAGCAAACACGGAATGTTTTGTCTGGGGTTAAAAAGGAAGCTTGCGCCAAAATGGCATAAAATTATAAATATGAAGATCGGACTCCTTGCTAATCAGCAGACTTCCTCTTAACTTTTTATGATCTTTGCCATAATTTTTAATCATGCGGTCAAAATTTATATATGTTATTTTACATTGTATTTAAATAGTTTTATATGGTTAATAAAAAAATATTTAAAAAATCATTTTCAAATCTATTTATTTGCTTGAATTGTTATGTTTTAATACTTTTAATATGTTCCCTTTTAGCTTTGAATATTCCTTCTTTAAGCAAAAACAATTTTTTTTTCAACCAAAGTATGGGAGAGCGTGTATTTTTAAAAATCCTTTCATTGTGTGCTACAACTAACAAGGGTTATGGTGCCTTTGAACAGTGCCATACAGATGGGCAGGGGCTCTAGGATGTTCCCCCCCCCCCCCATAAAAAAAATCATGACCAAGAAGAAAAGTGGAAAGGAAAGAAAGAAAGTAAAATATGATATTATCTTTTTAATATTATGTCAAAATCTATCACAAAATTGGATATTGCAATAAAAAAAGTGGACATTTATGCTTGCTTGCTTCGCTCACAACTTTTTAATATTTTTTACCCGATCTGCCATATCTAGCTCCTTCAAAATTCACTCAATACACCATTGCCATTGAAAGACGTGAATCTCTTCCTGTTATTCCTGTCAAGCAATTAAACTTGGTCAAGGAATCAATGACCCCTGGCTTGAAAAATAGATTCATGTCTTTTAAAGGTACCATACCATAACATAATTTGTTTCACATAATAAAATGATTTGAATAATTACAAGTTCTCCCAATTAATAATGCAAATCTTCTTGCTTGGGTTGACAAAAAGTCTTCTTTTCTTACTTATGAAGGAAAATTCAAAGGTATTAAGAAGTTTAAATTTAAAAAAAATAATAATTCAAGTAAATAAATAAATTTTGACAGTATAATTAAAAAATTATGGCAGATATAATGAAAAGGTGAAGAGGAAGTCTGCTGATTAGCAAGAAGTCTGATAATCATATTACTCATATTCTGCCATTTTGGCGCAAGCCTCTTTTTTGAACCCCCAACAAAAACGTTCCGTGTTCGCTCAAGCATGAACAAAATATATTTTTTTAAATGGCATTTCAAAGATAAGATTTCGGAGCATCTATTAACATCAAAATATAGATATCATAATTTGCAACAAATTTTTTATATACTTTTCAAAACTGTCCCGCTTTTATTTATACGCACTGTATGATCACTGTATATGTGACATGGTTTGTCTAAATCAGACAGAAGTCGCTCGATACCGAATTGAGAAAATGGGTAAAATGCAAAAAATCTTCAAAAATCTCGAAATTTTTATTTTTACATTTTAGGGATGTTCAATGTTTCAAGTATACTCTGTCAAAAAATCAATCGAAAATGATAACGGGAAATTGTCGAAAAAGCCGTTTTTCTGCGAGTGTTTTTTCGGTCAGTTCGAACTTTTCTGACACTCCGCTCGTTCATCAAGCTCAAATCTTCGCGCTGTACTAAGCTCCGCCCCTAGCAACATACGCCATTTTTTATTGGCTATTCATAGTACTCGCACGCAGCCGGTGCATGAAGGGGATTATTTAGCTGAAATCGATGAGCTGGAGTTAAGAATTCGCATCCCGTTAGTAAATCTTTCTTAACAGGCATGCTTTTGAAAAGCGATGCTTTTGATCTATCTTTTTGAAGCGCGAGCGGGGAGGTTGTAATAGAACTGGGAAGGGCGGGGGCTTGGGCGATGAGCTTGATTATTGGGTCTCAATAACAGCCGAGGACAAAACGTATTTAAAACACGGTTTGTAAATGAGGATTAATTTCATTGAAATTACAAAGGATATGCTGAATTGAGAAATAATCTTTTATTTAATCTTAGGCCCATTATCAGGATTTTTTCATTAAGCGTTAAACGTGAGATGGCATTTTCAAAAGAATGATTCTCAAATCCTTTAAAATATTGATCGTCAGTGAATGCGTGTTGATTTATTAAGTTCAAGAGAACGAAAGAGATCAAATATATCATTCTCCCCTCACTATGTTGGTTCACTGTGTATTCCCATGTTTTTTTTTATGGTTCTCTCTGTTGGCCATTGTCATAGGTATTTATTTCATATGTAATTCATTATAACTATTGTTATCCGAGGGGTCTACGATCCAGCTTCTAAGTGGACCTCTCCATTTCCAGCGAAATATTATTAATTCACCATAGTTTTTTATTGCAATGAGTTTTTATCAATTTTGGTTTCACACTTATAAATGTAACTGAAAATATATAAATATAACTAAAAGGTAGATTGCATGTATTCTACTTTGCATTATTGTCATGATACTTGTATGAATTTTCTATTTTTGGGGAAATGAGAAAAAAATAAAAACTGAACTGAACTAAAACTGTAGCGGGAATAATCATAATCACTTATTCAAGATAGGGAAAGCGGGATCTGGAAATGTTCTGTTTACTGTACACTTTGTGAACTTATAGGGATTAGAATCATATCAAACCCTTTATGATTCAAACCTCTCGCCGTCAAATTTTCTCATGTCGTTTGAAGAAACAATAGCATTGGCGAAATGTTAACAAAGATACCAACAAATCCAATAGAGAGATGAAACAAGAAAAAAAGATCGATTGCTTAATCAATCACAATCACCAACGATAATCGTGTTTCAGGGTAACTACAATGATAATGATAGAATAATACTAACGAAGATAATAATAATGATAATACAAAATAACAATTATAATTACAGGGATGATGGTGATGATAATAGTCAAAATGATAATTATGATAATTTAAAGAAAATCAATAATTAAATATAAAAATTAATTTGAGCTTGTACTGCCTTTTCCGTATCTCAACAGTTATGGCTATCAAAATAAAATAATTCTAATCAATTTAAGAATCATAAACTACTAGGCTTAATCTTAGTGTTTTCTTGCTATAGGCCTATAGGCATAATAACGTTCTCTGATGGGTGAGAAGAAACATGGTATTAATACTGAATCTTGCTTGTGGTTTAATGTTATTGTGATAGAAAATAATAATAAAAAACAAAACAAGCATGTTCGAGTTAGCATCTGTGTCTGGCTTTGGTAGGCCAATTCATGACGAAATGCTAACAACGCAATCATTACAAAAATAAAAAAATAAAACACAATCTGTTACGATTCCTATTTTTTACTTTTGATGGTGCAAGCATAGGCCTTTACGTAGAAAAAAAAAAGACAGATTTGATAATGAACAATGAAGATAGTCCAGGGTGTAGCGATGGGGGTGGAGATGCTCCCGGCCTGCGCCAGGTGCAAATTTTTTGTAAAATACTTCAAAAGGCTTAGGTTTTTTTCTTTTTCTAATTATAAAAGCTAGATTGTGGTAAAGAAAGGAAGCATCCCCCTCGCCTTCCCGCCCGCGCTTCAAATAGATAGATCAAAAACATCGCTTTTTAGTGTTCTCAAAAGCATGTTTTTAAGAAAAGTTTACAAAGAGGATGCGAATTCTAAAGGCGTAGGTGTGGCGATAATGGCACTGGGCCGGGCGGGGGCGTGGGCGATGGATTATGAGCTCGAGTATAATCGCGAAATAAAAGCCAAGGGCAAAACGTATTAAAAACAAGGGTTTTTTATGAGGATTAATTTCCTTAGAATTACAAAGGATACTATCAAGGAGACAATGATAACAGGTACTTTCTCTATCATAGGCCATGATCAGGATCTTTTCATTATTTAAAACTTTTTTTTTTCGGAGATGGCATTTTCAAAAGAATTAAAGATTTTCAAATCTTTAGAAAATATTGATAGTCCGTGAACGTGTGCTAATCTATTAGTTTTAAAGAGAATAAATAAAGAAACTAAATCGAACGTCAAAGTTTGCGCTATCCAAGTGAAGCCCCTTTCACAATGGTGAATTATGTAAGAAAAAGAAAGAAATTGATGGCTTAATCCATCACGAACAATAATCATGATAATTGAAAAAATAATAACCATGGAAATAACAATGACAGTAATACAAACGATAATAACAGTAATCATAGATATAAAATAACAATGATAATGATGATAGGCCTGTAATGGTAAAAATGTTGATTATGAATGATGATTTTTTTTTTATACAATATAAAAAATATATTAGGAGCTTGATATTTTATCCGTATCTCAATATTACTGGCTATTAAAATGAAATATCTTCTAACCAATTCAAGAATAATGACTAATAAGCTTTATATTAATTTGTCATAGGCATAATAGCGTTCTTTGATGGTTGATAAAAAAACATGGCATCAATACTGAATCTTGCTTGTGGTTTAATTAAAAAGTTATGATAGAAAATCATAATTAAAAAACAAACAATTATGTTCGAGTTAGCATCTGTGACTGGCTTAAGTAGGCCTTCATGACGAAATACAAACAACACAATCATAACAAAAATAAATAAGAAACCAATCTGTCCAGATTCCTATTACTACTTTTGATGGTGCAAGCATAGGCCTTTACGTAGAAAAAAAGACAGATTTGATAATGAACAATGAACGCGAAATAACCAAGGACAAGACGTATTTAAAAAAACCGGTCGTATGTGAGGATTAATTAATTTCATTGAAATTATCAAGGATATGCAGAATTAAGAAAGTTTCTTTTAATCATGATTACGATATTTTCATTAGCGTTTTTAACATTTTCAAAAGAAAGATTTTCAAATCCTTAAAAGATTGATCGGCAGTGGAAGTGAGTTTTGTTAATCAATTTTAAAGAGAACGAACACTAAGAGTTAAACGTAACACGTTCTTAACAAAAAGTGGGGTCTATGAGTGAGGGGATGTTAGACTTCTTGCATGATATTAAGAAACACATCTGTGAAAATATCCTTCATGGAAGAAAAATAAAGCGGAATAAAAACAAAGACGGCGTGTGCCTCTGTGTGTTGGTTTTTACGGTGGTATAAACACAGTTCGCTTTACTCATTTTACCCCGGCATTTTACGTTTTAAACTCTTCTCATAAAGGTGATGAAAGTTCTTAAGATGCCACGAAATTGATAATAACTTCAAAAAAGAAGGAAGAGAAGAAGGAGAAGAAAAAATGAGGAGATAGCAGATTAAACTCCCGGATTAGACTCATGGTAGTATAGGGCCGATACAGGCGCTGGTATAGACTAAAAAAGGTTCAGTCCGCATTCAACATGGACGCCACGCACAATCGCAACTGAAAGCACAATGTGACAATAGACAGAGAACAATACCAGACACGGCAAAAGCCACGCAAAATGCATCACTGTCCAATAAAATAGCTTGTATTTCTCTCTTAAAAAAACGTATAATTAATGGTTGAAACGATTACAAAAACTTATTTTCTTTGAGGAGAGATCTCAAGGATTCAGGAAAACCCAATTTTATTGTAAATCATTGACGGTTGCTAAGCACTTTCAGTCAATGAAGGGATGAGTTTCCGCGTGAAACATGTGAAAAAGGCTCCGAGAAGTCTGAAAGCGGGCGAAACTTCAGAAGCGATTTTCTCGTAAAAATACTTTTTATGAACTCTCGTACCTGGGACATTTAAAGACTATTTTCTCAGCAAATACTATGTCCCTTAGCATGTGCTATATACCAAATTAAAGCTTGAGAAATGGAGAATCATAATTTCAAAAAAAATTATAATTGAAAAAATCGATTTCTGTCTGCTTTTGACAGGACGAGTCACATATATCTCTTCATTCTTCTCCTGTAATACATATAATTATGTACGCATATCAGAATAAGTCTACTATACTTTTTCACTTCCAAGGGGGATCCACACTTTACAAGCTTTGCTTTTTAGTGGATCCCCCTCATTTCCATTTATGCTCTATATTATACTGTTTTTTCTGTTTTGTTTTTTTTACGAAGTAAGAATGCCCTTCTGTAAAATTGTACTTGATTTGTATTACTTTATATTACTTTGTATTATGTTTTTTGAATGGAAATGAAATAAAAGAATTGAAATTATTGGGAGGGAAAAGCCAGCAGCATCTAGGCCTACAGGTAAAGAGGCCATTTTTAGTCAACCCCACCAGACACCTCCATTTATAAAACAATAGTTTTATCCCTTTCACTTTCTTCCCTTCATTTTCTTAACCCCCCCTTCTCTTTGAATCTCTTTTATTTCTATTACTTAATTTTTTTCTCCTTGCTTAAGGGGAGGCACCTCGCCCCCAAGGTCGTTTTGCATCCGACTTCCCTTTTACTTCTTTTAATCAAATTCATTTATTTGACCATATCATTCATGATACAGCCATAGATGACATTATACATGGTAAAAATAAACAATACAGAATGGAGCAGTGCTACATGCTGGTCAGGGGTGATAAAAGCATAATAAATAGCTGTTGCTCGGAAGCATATCACCCCCCACATGTAGCACTGCATGCATACAAATATCAACTTGGAAAACAAATTACACAAAATAAGCTAGCCCAATGTTTGGCAAAATTTCTATGAAAAAATAATGAAACGCAGAAGCTGATTGATGTTTTATATATAACTAGAGAATGGGGGTGGGGGAATATCGAATAAGAGGTGGAAAAATGTGAACCCAGTTTTTTTTAAAGCATCAGCAACCCTGCAACTTATACTCAAGGACAGAGGCTGTCAATCCTACTTTTTGCAATTTATGTTATCCCTATAGCATGTGCATCCCCCCTCCTATTTCCTTCTCCTCGATCTTTACTTTTTTTAGTCTCACCCTTTATCTTTCTCTCTTCCCTTCATTTTCATTCCCCTCTCCCACTCTCTTCTCCTTTCTTTTTTTTCAGGGGGGGGGGAGGGTGGGACCAAGGCCCTTCCCCCCTCCCTTCCTTGGTTTCGCTCCTGCTACTGGCTTCAGTTAATTAATTAGGGGACAAAAAATTAAACATTATTACTAATTAGACATTTATTCCAGCCTTCCAGAATGTCTTTTTACTTTGTTTATTGTTGGACTTTTATTTTCTTTTCAAAATGAGGACAGATGTTGACGAATCCATTACTATTTTATTTTGTCAGACACTTTTCTATTTGATCTTGTGATATATTATACCGTCTACTTAATAAAGAAAGCGAAAGAGCTCACTTACCGGTGTTCTATACGCTCCGACTCCGAGGATGTCGCCGCTAAGTCCGGCTATAAATGCCCCGTAACTCAGTCGGAGCTCCGAGTCCCTATTTCTGAAAGAAGCCGTCTTCATTTTGGGTTTCTTAGAAAAGGCTTTTGCATGGCATCTGTCGTCTTAATTTCCATCGAAACAGCACGAGGCTACTACTTGAGTCCATAATAGGTCTAATGTTAAACAAGAGCTTGTGAATCTAAGTATGTCCTGTCCAAAGGTCATTTATGATGGTCCAACTTCAAGATGGCTTCCAATCCCGGCCTCCAATTTCTTCCAAACGCCCATGATGCACCTCTCGGGGTTTTCTTGTTGCACCTGCACCTTTTTTTTTTAAGAGTTGCAACTAATGTAACTTTGTCATCATTGCAACTGTCATGGTAACCTTGAATGGGTGCTGATCGCTGAGCTCTAGGAGTTGCTTATTAAATTACAATACTTGCAACAACAAAAAACGGCCCCTAGCTCAGCTGTGTTCGATCATCCTCAAGAATTCGATCCCTTATCCACCCCACACTCGGGCCCACACTATACCCGGCAAGGCTCATCTTCTATCCGCATTTGTCATCCCGTCATGAGTTTATCTGTAAATCTTTCTGGACTCCGGGTCTGGACTCCATCCCACTGATCTTACTGCTCGTATAATTTTGATCTTCTGAACTATTAATTATGTTCATGTTTCTATCTTCCTTGAAAATAAAATTCCCCCATTCCAATTTGATCTAGCTATTTTCGGGATTATGATGCCCTGTGACAAGCTAATGCCGGAGCTAATGTCCTTTCCGGATCTACTGCACTAACATGAATTATGTTAGTAGGCCTATGTTCCCAAATAAAATTTAAAAAATAGATCAACATGATCAAAGAATGAAAGAACAAAATAGGCCTGTCCTTTACAAGATCATAGGACTATATAACCCGGCAGAAAACAACATTATTATGAAACTGATTCAGAAGAATAGAAAGCGATTTGTCTCTCCATGTCTTTAATGAAAGTAGGCCTACATGTACATGACAGTTATCCCCGGGTAATTCAAGCTTTCACCAAATAGTCCAGGATAGGCCCCATAGACAAAGGGTCGAACCTTGTTTTTTTAGATATACAATGTTTTTTTATGGTTTCTTGTCAATTCGAGGGTGCTGATTCCGAATCTGAATGATGCCACTCTTGTAACCTTGAGCATTTTCCGCAAATTGGCAAAATCCAATATGGCCGCCAAAATATGCAAATTACCCATGAAAATCATAAAATTGCCAACACATTAGCTATAAAGTGCATGTAGTTGTTGTGCAGAAGCGAAATACCAATTGGAAAAGCGATATTTGACAAAATATTTATTTTATTGATATTCAAATGGCCGCCATAACCCCTGTATACTTTATTATGTAGAATATGAATGGGGAAAATATTTTTTCAAACAAGAGCACTATTATTGCATGTGATTGTGACCTGCGAGTGGACTTCTGTCTGAAAACATGACTATTAACAAAACTATGTCATTTGTATACTATCTAATGTGATAAATGCTGTATTATGATATTCAAAATGGCTGTCATAGCCTAGACCCCTTATACTGTGTACAATATATAAAAGGGGACAAATAATTTTCACAACCTTTGAATTTGTTTGACTTTAAAATGCCAATAACTGCGAAATATTGGTGTAACACTGTCTGACAACAAGGATTTCTAACGAAACATACCATTTCCCTTGCAATTTCGGTAATTATGCTGCATGTTGACATTCAAAATGGCTGCCATAGACCCTATCTGTATTATGAACAAAGCGAATGAAGAAACTAATTTTCACAAGAGTAAAAACAATAAAATGAATGTAATTGTAATCTATACGAGTGAAATATTGTCTAAACACATGATTTCTGGCGAAACATATCATTTCATTTTTCATGCATGAGATAAATGCTGTATTGTAAGATTCAAAATGGCCCCTATGGGCCCTTACAGTATTATCTACAATGTAAATGGGGACAAATACTTTTGAAAGAATTAGGATTTGCCTGACTATGAAATCCATATAGTTCTGTTGTATAAGGAAAATATTGTTTGAAAACGTGATTTTTTAAATGAAATATAACATTTCCTCTCCCATAGGTGATAAATACTGTATTTTGACTTTCAAAACGGCCGCACAAGCCCCTACAAATTCTGTAACATGCGTATAGGGAAACTAATCATCACCAGAATGAGAACCAAAAACGCACGTAACTATGTGATGTATAGGTAAAATTTGGTCTTGAACATGATTTCTGACTAAATACATCACATAATGGTTGAGAAGGTAATAAAGGCCTTACTTTGAAATTCAAAATTGCTGCCATAGCCCAAAGTAGTATGTACATTGTAACTGGGGACAGATAATTTTGACAAAATTTTTACAATGAAAATGGCTTAATTTTGATGTAAGTGTTAAGTATTGTCTAAACCCAATGATTTCTAACGAAATATATCATAGCTTGTGTCATAAAGGTGATGAATGCAACCTTTTAAAAATGAAAAATGGCCGCCATAGTCCCTTATCTTAATATGTAAAATTTGAATGGGGAAAGATAATTTCCACAAAGAAACATATTGCAGCCATTTTGAAATTTAAATATAGCATTTATCACCTAAATAACATAATAAATGATCTATTTGGTTACAAAATCATATTTTCAGACGATATTTCACTCATACATGCCACACCATTTAGTCAAGCAAAGCCAAATTCTGTTAAAATTATATGTTCCCATTCACAAAGTACATAAAAGGCCTACCGTAAGGGCCTGTAGCGGCCATTTTGACTTTCAAAATACATTATTTATCACCTACCTGGCAGAATGAATGATATATCTTGTTAGGAATTATGTTTTCAGACAATATTTTACTCTTAAATCACAATTATATGCATGTTATGGTGCTGACTCATGTGAAAATTGGTTTCCCAGATCGATTGTACATAATACAGTCAATGTCTTTTGGCGGCCATTTTGAAAGTCAAAATACAATATTTAACACAAATATGAAACCCGAATAATATATTTCGTTGCAAATTATATTTGAAGACAGTATTCCACTAATTTACCACAAAAAAAATACGTTTTAGTGCTCACCTTGTGATTGTTTTTGTCCTCTCTCACATCGTAGATCATAATTTTAGGGCCTTTGGCGGTCATATTAAATATCAAAATACAGGGTTTGTCACATACATGGCATGTTAAATAATAAATTTCGTCAACAATAATGTTTTTAGTCAGTATTCCACTCGTTTATCTCAACAAAATACATTTTAGTGCTCACTCTTGTGATTTTTTTGTGTCACCATTCACATTGTACATAATAGTGTTAGGGCTTTTGAAGGCCATTTTGAATATCAAAATACAGGATTTATCACATAACTGACATAACAAATGATATATATCGTTAGCAATCATGTTTACAGACATTGCTTCACTCATAGATCATAATTACTTGCATTTCAGTGCTCAATTTTGTAAAAATTAAATTTCCCCATTCATATTGTACAGGGGGCTATGATGGCGGCCATTTTGATATCAAGAAAATAAATATTTTGACAAAAATCATTTTTTCAGATATTATTTCACTCCGGCAGCACAATTGCATGTACTTTAAAGCCAATGTGTGGACAATTTTATGATTTTCATGGGTAATTTGAATATTTTGGCGGCCATATTGGATTTTGCCAATTTGCAGAAAATGCTCAAGGTTACACGAGTGGCATCATTCAGATTCGGAATCAGCACCCTCGAATTGACAAGAAACCATTAAAAAACATTGTATATATAAAACAACAAGGTTCGACCCCTTCTATCCTGGACTAAAAGAACATTGTCACAGTGACAATGAATGTCATATAGGCCTACTCATATTTTGTTGATAGTCGTGGACTTTTGTGTGTGTTTTTTTCAGTTTCGTGTTACATTAATGAAGTATAATAATAAAAAAAAACATAAAAGGGGATTGGCGAAAGATATCCTTCATTAAGCGTCAAGTCGCAAGATTACAGTCACTGATCGGGCATAAAAGGTTTTAAGGATGAAGGTTTTAAGAATGAAAATTTATTTGATACGAGTATGTGGACCGATATAATTAAGGCAGAGGGAAACTTGTTAACCCATAAAACGGGGCCTTCTAATATAGGAAGAATTAGGGGTCTTTTTTTGGTTAAAAGGGGCACTCGGTATAGGCCTACTTCAACGGTCCGGGAGTACTGTACCCCTGCCCCAAGATCACAAACCCTGCCGGCTGGCCCAAATGATAATCGTTCAGTGAAAAGGGAGGAAAGCTATATAGGGACTAGATTAGGAAGGAAAGGGAAGGGGGAAGAGAAAGAGAAGGGAAAGGGAGAGAAAAGATAGGATATAGAAAGATAAAGAAAGAATTAAGAGAAGCGGGGCCAGAAGAGAAAGAAATAAAAAGGGATTAAAGGGAGGAACGAAAAAATGATGGGAACGAGGGAGATAATTCGCATTTTGATTCCTGAGAATCGTATAGGCTATCCTCTTAAATAGGGAGGTTCACTTTGAAAATAAGTTTGTTGTAAAATACAAAAAGAAATGATAATCCAAAATATTGGTGAAGGTTTGAAGAAATCAAACAAAGATTAAGAAAGTTAATAGAACTTTATTAAATTTTATTAAATTTTAATAAATTTTAATAAATTTTGATCTTACTGCTCGTATAATTTTGATCTTCTGAACTATTAATTATGTTCATGTTTCTATCTTCCTTGAAAATAAAATTCCCCCATTCCAATTTGATCTAGCTATTTTCGGGATTATGATGCCCTGTGACAAGCTAATGCCGGAGCTAATGTCCTTTCCGGATCTACTGCACTAACATGAATTATATTAGTAGGCCTATGTTCCCAAATAAAATTTAAAAAATAGATCAACATGATCAAAGAATGAAAGAACAAAATAGGCCTGTCCTTTACAAGATCATAGGACTATATACCCCGGCAGAAAACAACATTATTATGAAACTGATTCAGAAGAATAGAAAGCGATTTGTCTCTCCATGTCTTTAATGAAAGTAGGCCTACATGTACATGACAGTTATCCCCGGGTAATTCAAGCTTTCACCAAAGAACATTGTCACAGTGACAATGAATGTCATATAGGCCTACTCATATTTTGTTGATAGTCGTGGACTTTTGTGTGTGTTTTTTTCAGTTTCGTGTTACATTAATGAAGTATAATAATAAAAAAAAACATAAAAGGGGATTGGCGAAAGATATCCTTCATTAAGCGTCAAGTCGCAAGATTACAGTCACTGATCGGGCATAAAAGGTTTTAAGGATGAAGGTTTTAAGAATGAAAATTTATTTGATACGAGTATGTGGACCGATATAATTAAGGCAGAGGGAAACTTGTTAACCCATAAAACGGGGCCTTCTAATATAGGAAGAATTAGGGGTCTTTTTTTGGTTAAAAGGGGCACTCGGTATAGGCCTACTTCAACGGTCCGGGAGTACTGTACCCCTGCCCCAAGATCACAAACCCTGCCGGCTGGCCCAAATGATAATCGTTCAGTGAAAAGGGAGGAAAGCTATATAGGGACTAGATTAGGAAGGAAAGGGAAGGGGGAAGAGAAAGAGAAGGGAAAGGGAGAGAAAAGATAGGATATAGAAAGATAAAGAAAGAATTAAGAGAAGCGGGGCCAGAAGAGAAAGAAATAAAAAGGGATTAAAGGGAGGAACGAAAAAATGATGGGAACGAGGGAGATAATTCGCATTTTGATTCCTGAGAATCGTATAGGCTATCCTCTTAAATAGGGAGGTTCACTTTGAAAATAAGTTTGTTGTAAAATACAAAAAGAAATGATAATCCAAAATATTGGTGAAGGTTTGAAGAAATCAAACAAAGATTAAGAAAGTTAATAGAACTTTATTAAATTTTGTTTATTTGTGACGTCATATGCGAGCAGCTGCCCCGCCTTATGGAATGCATAAATTTTATTTTTGTAATTTTCCCTGATGATTTTTTTTCTTTCTTTCAGGAGCAGGAGTGAAATAATTTTTCTATTGATATATGCTGAAGGTACAATAATAACTATTCAATGAAAATGACATTTTCATTGATCTTTGAATACACGATTATGGGGAAGCTGCCCGCACGTGACATCACAAATCAAAAAATAAAACTATAAGGTTTTTTTTTTTTATCTTTGCTAGATATTCCTCAAATAGACGGAATATGGTTTGATCCGGAACAAATTGCAACTAAAGGTTTTTCAACTGTTTCTGGCAGTATTTGACCTCAGAAATAACATACTAAAAATGTACCAAAATCCAGCATCTGGGAAAATAGTTATTTTCAAGATGGCGTCCAAGATGGCTGCCATTCACTGAAGATGGATATATAATCTTGAAAATAACTACTTTCCCAGATACGGATTTTGGTAGATGTTAGTACCAAAAACCGTTGAAAAACCATTTGTTGCAATTTGTTCCGGATAAGGGTATTTTTGGTCGTATATTGACCCGTCTAAAACCTTAAACCAGTATTTTTCTGCAAATTTTAAAATTAACTCTTCGTCAAGGTGAAATAACTTCAAACACTCTGTAAGGTAACCCTATATCATAAAAAATGTCGGCTTGCGCTATATATAGCACTTGCATTGTTATGTTATAGATGGGCATAATTCTTTATCATGATTACAAGAAAAATGTTTAGAGTCAATGAAAATAATATCCAGAATTTTAAGCTCACACTATGAGTTCACATTACTTTTTGGCCTTAATGGATACCTTATCTTGTCTATTAACATAGTATATATCTCTATGACTTAAACCTCAAAGTTCAGTCTTAGCACTACCTCATAGAAATATATACTAATATCAATATGGACTACCCAATCTTTTAGCCTTTCGAGAGCTGTCGATTATGATTGCATAGCAGATTTAACTCTTTAATAGTTTTAATCAGTAAACCCCTTTCTGTCTTGCTCATCCTATTTATATCATCTTCCCTTAAGTTCTTCCATGCTCCCCCCCACCCTCTCTCCATTCTCTGTACCTTTCTTCTCCCCTCTCTATTGTCTTTCATTTGCTCTCTTTTATCCCAGTCTCTCCCTCTAAGTGTCTATTCCTCACCCCTTCTCTCCCCCCCTTTCTGTCTTTCCATATTCTCTCTACGTCTCCTCCAATTGATATTGTTTCTTTCTCTCTTAACAGTCTCTCCCCCTCCCTGTGTTTTCTATTCATCTCTTTCTCCCTCTCTGTGTCTATTCCTCACCCCTTCTCTCTCCCTCTCTCAAACTCTCCTGCTCTTGATATTGTTTCTTTCTCTCTTATCAGTCTCTCCCCCTCCCTGTCTTTTCTATTCCTCTCATTCTCTCTCTCTCCCTGTGTTTTCTATTCCTCACCCTCTTTTTTTCTCTCTCCCTCTCCCTCTCAGTCTGTCTCTCTTTCCTCACTCCCTCTATCCTAGTGAACATTAATACTTACTGCACGAAACCAAAGTACATTGCATATCATATTTCAAAACACAAGGCATGAAAAAGAAAATCTGCACAATACCAGCAACATTTTCACCAGATGGCAAATTCAATTTTAATGCATATTGTATCAAAATGTCACATCAAAATGATGGCACAATTATACACAAACATGATAAAGAAAACCTCTTATGTATAAAATCAAGTGGAAAATGCAACACAATCAATATACAAAATATATTTTTGAAAGACAAACAGGTATCAAGCACAAAAATGATAGAATCATCAGTACAGCTCTAAGATCATTATTAACAAATATCAAGATGTCTATAACGTGCTTACTAATTCATTAAACTATGATGACTGGCTGTAACTGGATACAATGTTATATACAGGGTCAAAACACTTCCATTGCAGAAAAATTATAATTCAAACACAGTTGAATTTTACGTGAAGTAGCATTGTCACACATAGTAAATGATACACACAGTACCAGTATAAGCGCAAAACTTGCAAGTAAAACATACAAATGAAGCAACTGCTAAATAAAAGTAAAAGTGATTCAAATATATTTGAGTAAATCAATGTCAAATCAATCATCCATCTCTAAATACAATACAATATAAAAACAATAAAACATGACAAAAATACGTCCCATCTCATCGTATTCATTTCAGCTTTGCTAGCCAAAGAGAAGCCATGTTATCTTTTTAGTGTAAAAATTATGCTCATTCTTGGGTAAAAGGGAAGGACATTCTCCCCTCCCTGGCGAAACATACAGAAATGATGTTCAACAACTTTTAATTGCATCCCCATCATTATCCTAGTTAACACTGTGTTTTCTAATTTCAATGGGTTACATTTGCATATATAAGTAAATCTGAGAGACTGAGACAGAATCCAGCTTAAAGAAAAATAATTCAAATTTAAACAAATCAAGTGAATACTCTTGTTCATCTCCCTTCTTTTCAATATTTTTTGCAAAGATAACTTCCAAAACATTTCAGTTCATTTTGTAGTCTCCATTTCTTTACCAAAATGGCTCCTTTTTTGTTCAATTCAGGTCTGAGAGACCTTACTTTGTGTATGAGATCTGAATATTACCACATGGTTTTTATACAGAGGCCACATCATATCAAATAACGAAAAGCCAATTATCGTTTAGTTTACTCTTAACCCAAAACAAACATAGTTAACCCTAATACAGTACAATACATGCTGTTGATTAACCCAATTTTTATCAGATCATTCTGGCCCAAAAATACAACCTAAGTGCATGCAAACGTTTTAAATCAATGACAACTCAATAATAATCATTTTAAATCAATAATGACAACTCAATAATGACAGGCATCTATTTCTATTCAAGCGCTCATGCATACAGCTCTAGGTCCATGGCTCACTCCATTTAATTACACACCCTAATGATCATATAATATATGGGAATAATATTTTGATGACAATTCTATAGCTTATCATCAATCATCTGATATGAATACCAGCAATTTAGTGGTTAAATCTTTCAGAATGGTTGTTGCTTATCATAAAGAGTTATTCTATATGGACCTCAAATTGATGGAAAAGGATTGTCACTTTTGTTCAAGTTTAAAGAAACATATCCACCTGTTCCTCATGGTACTACTAATTGGTTGATTTATCTCAATATTTCCTTCAGAATAATTCATTTATTCATTTAGTTGATATGTATTTACTTATTTCATTTATTTATTCTTATTGGATTTATTTTCATTTCAGTTATTATTCAGGGTAGTCTCTCTCTTCCTCTCTCTCTTTGTCACTATCAACTGACCTAGTATGCATCTCTCTCTCTCCCCCTCTCTCTCTACCCACCTACCTTCTTAACACCCTACCAACATCTCTCTCCCTGTCTCTCTCTAATCACGCGATTAACTGTGGTTTATGCTTGTCTATATAAAAGCAGAGTTCAATCTATACAGTGTATTTCCTTGGATAATTTCTAATAATACCCAACAAAGGCCATCTCAAACAATTTTGCCATTCTTAGATAATAATTTAAAATGATGATTTGCCACCATCTAATAACATGAAACCAATGACTACCAAACAAGTTCCATTATGAATATATATACATAGTAGTATTCAATTCCTGATATGCGTAAGCCATCAATTCATTGGCACCATATGGTTTTAGAAATCCAGAGTTACAAACTTTCCTGGCATTTTCAGAACTACAACCAGTTGTCATGATTTATGAAGCCCCCTTCCATTGACTTCAATAACACTTGGGAAGTTATCAATCAATTTTCATACATGATCTCTTTTTTTGGAATAAATGAAATATGAATATTCTCGTTAGAAAGAGATCCCAAGAACATCCACTCACCTATAAGTGAGTAAATTAATTATTATATTATTTATACACCTGAGGCTGTACCTGCCAAATAATTATAATTTCTAAGGTCTTAGTACATGTAATCCCTTCTCTTAATCTGGATGCAATAAAGATTAAATTGAAGAAATAATATCTTTTCCAAAGAAAGCATTACAAATAAAGATCTTTGACTTTTAACAAAGTTTTTGTTGATTTTCAACCACACTAACCTAAACCAGAAGAAAAATATTTTGAAACCAATTTGATAATGGGAACTGAATACCTAGGCTGTTTATTTCACAATGATGGAGAGAAAATCATTATTGTTAGATTAGCATGACAAAGAATTACATACAATAATAAAAACTGAAATGATTTGCCATACAATAGGTGATATTATCATGAGTTTGGGATAATTAACTCAGCAGTCTCAGTAAACAGAGGATTTCATGAGAAAGTATCTAAAATCAAGGTTGATTGTCACTATATCATAGATATAGATCTAAAATGTTAATAAGCACAAACTCACGAAATATAAGCTGAAGAGCTTGCACACTGAATATCGCCAATCCAGATAAGCACGTTGGACTACATATTAATGCTTGGAAAAAAAAAACCTGTCATATTTATTTTTTCTTAGAAATATTCCAGAATCATTTGGAATAAATTAATATCAACACTGGGTGGTCATTTCAGTAAAGGTCTCACTCCATTAAAATTCTACTAAGCAGATACCCTACAATAAGTGGGTGGCATTTAAAAGCAGGTTTGATTGGCATACTAATAAACTAATATCAAATGGAATGAGGATATTGGCTCAGAGTGGTATCAGTGAATATCTATCAATCATTTCTTGATTTAATTTACAGTGGAGAAGCTGGTATCACTTCTCTCTCTCTTGATTGCCACCCCTCTCCCTCTCTCCACTCCCTCTTGTTCTCTCTCTCTCTCACTCTTCTTTTAATATCTCATTTCTCCAGAGCATGCTTGAGTGGGCGGACACACATGCCCACACCATATGGTAAAAGTGTCGGTTTCCGCTGGGGATAATTGAATTCCATATTTCAACCATGAGATGTGTTTAATGGTTGGTATTAATGGAAATGCATACTACCTGGGATAGTATACTCACTAACCAATTATTTGGAAGGAAAATTAAACAAAGTTGAATAATCAGTACAAGCATAATCAAATATGAACTAATTATCCTACTCCAAAAGTTATCATTCATTTACAATTCTATACGATGTATCAATCTTTTATGGATATGTTTCTCTTAAGTTGAATCATCAGTACAAGCTTGATCAAGAATGAACTAATCATCCTACTCCAAAACTTATCATTTATTTACTACAATTCTATACAATGTGTCATTCTTTTATGGAAATTTTTCTCTTTTTACTCTCATCATTGCTTTCAATATCTAGCCACTGTACAGGCAAATTAGTTATCTTGCATTTAATTAGTCTGGTTTGGTTCAACTTAGTTGAAACCAATGACAAAGGGTATCTCTTTAAAGACTATAATGCACTTTTAACCTTTTCAAATTGAAAAGAATGTTTAATGATGCAAAATTATCTTGTAAAGGTCAGATGGTGCATTAGTGGTACACAACTTAGAACTTGACATAACCATGCAATTACAAATCCAGATGGCGCTGTTTAGAATTTTGGTGCTGAGTGAGTTCAATGCATGTGCTCATAATTATGAGAATGTGTGAGTACAGGAGTTCCAATAAGCATTGATTTTAGTTTTTACTTGATATACATACAAATATAAGCCAATAATACTGCAAAATTGTTCCACTGAACTCTAAAACATGTCAAAAATATATTTCATCAGAGAAAAATAAAGTGATAATCACTATGCCACTTATTACATCATTTCATTTTGATATGTGTGAAAATATGGAAGAGCAAAATACAAGAAATTCGAAAGACCAATTTCGTAACTTTAGGTGAAAAATAATGCAGCCTCATAATGTAAACTTAATAAAAAATAACCAAAAATGTTTGTTGTTCTGAATACTTTGATGTCAGCAATCAAAAGGGCACTCCAATTCAGCAAAACATAAATGTAAAAATATTTTCTAAAAATGCAAGCTGCTGAAAAAAACAATAACAATATCAAGATGATCGTATTCATGATGTTTAAAAGCTAGATTGATCCAAGACCCCATTTCATAAAACTTACATGCCCCGGGAGTGTCATGAATGGATTTGCCTGATATTTTATTTGAAAATGTACATTTCATCTGACAGATGCCAAGGCAGCTCACATTTTGCGTCAGTCAAATGATCATTTGAGTGAAGCGTTGGCTATGCATGAGTGATTAATGGGGTACCCAAAAGAAGCCACGCCTCCTTGTATCACTGTGGAACGTAAAGCCGCAGAATTCACGAAGCCTCCTTCCTCAGCCGTGTGAACAGAAGATAATTCTAGCATCATTACAATTCAGCATTCATACGACGCATTCTGCGCTTGTCTGAAACCACTCTTAGCCACATTCAAAATCAATGAAAGTTGTCAGATCTCACAACCTGCAGTCAAATTTTTTTGATGAAATGCTGTCTTGAAATCCTAGCATTTGATTGGCTGGTGGCTAATATGTCAGATAAATGCTATACTTGATATTGATAATAAGCATCATGATACATAGACCAGGGGCTCCTAACACAAAGTTTTAAAAGCAATCATCGTAGAAGAATATCTTTATGATTCATTACATTGATTACATATATCTGTATTTGTACTTGGTTATTTTGTTATTTGTTGTGTTATCTATTTTTTTGAGGGGCCCACATTGTACAAGCATTGCTTTTTAGTGGGTCCCTCCATTTCCATCTTAATTTAATTTCTATTGAAAAATAGTATACATATTTAAAACCTACAATGTGTTGCCCAAATTGTCTAAGTGTTTTTTTTCACAACACATGTATTATTAATTTTTTTTTTTTGCAACGGGCACAAATATTTATGTTTATATATGGTATACAATTTGTTTTTGTTTGATGGAAGTGAAATAAATAATTTTGAATTGCATTGACAACCATGTACAACCAATCATGAAGATCAAGCGTCAATCCATCACTAACAGGACTCGTTAGCCCAGGAGCACAGCTATAGGCAACCGATTATACGATTGATTTGTATGCTTTGCATTGCACATAATGACCAATGCAATGAATTGCAAAATTTCAATCCTGCAATTATAAGCAATACGCTTTGTGTAACAGGAATCAACATCTTGATAAACTTCATAAATCTGGATGTTTACTAGTCAAAGAAAATCTACTCTAGAGTAGGAACCATACAGATATAATACAGTCAAGTTTGTTATTATTTGTTTGTTCATTCAGTCATACACTACAATCAAAATCAAAATCATAATGATTATAATGATTATAATCTGATATCACACTAATTATCATCAAACCAACCCCATACCCCTAATCCATTCAATCTACTTACATTGAACTGAAATAGTGATTCAATTACATCAGGTGTGAAAATCGCTGATGTGTACAAGACATTGCCCCTTTCATTGTGTCAAATTTCGCATGAATACACATTTAGCTCACCATCATTCAAAGAAATTCCTTTTCAAGTTCTACCAGGCACATTAATGTATTTTTCCAGTGAAAACCACTTATTGATTTCTTGTACAGATACACTCATATCAAAACTTTGTTTTCAAATCCTTTGCAAGGTGGATAATACACTGCACACAGAAATGAATGAATGGGACATCACACAAATTGTCGGCCCCAAAAACAACAATCATCATCATCATCACAACTTGCATGTGAAAGTATTTGAAAAGCAATCCTTCGAGTGATATTCTCCTGAAATATCATGTAAAGAATATGAAGGCAAACAATAATTTGTTCATATTTCCCATGCCTAAAAATATAGCACTGCCCTAACAAGCACACTTTTAATAGCAGTCAGGCTAAGTAACCACGCCAGTAGATTCAGTGATTTTCCGTTCATTGGTAAGTCAAAACGGAAAATTCACTTTGCTTTTTAACTTTTAGGGTGAAAATTCATGGAATTTTCCTTCCCAAAATGTATTGCGCGGTTTTGCTGTACATTTTTTAATAACAGAAGGAATCCCATTTTAAATTAAGTTTGAAATGAAATTACAGGTTTTTAGAAATGGAAAAGGCAATAAAAAAAAAAATAAAAAAAATCACTGTCCCTACCGCAGTAAACCACTCTACTCTACAGGGGCCGCAAAACGGTTTTGAAATTGGGGGGAGGGGGGTAAACATGCAAAATATCATAATCAGATAGTCATTTTTACGTTTTTATACACAGTTTTGAAAAAACGTGCGGGGGCCCCCACAGCCCCCCCCCCCCCAGTTTCCATGGCCCCTGCTCTACATGACTATTAAATTCAGATGGTTTGATTGAGAGGTTTGGTATGACTTCTCACCGCCTTCTTCATACAGGGAGATCTCTTCCTGCTTGCTGCGGTCACCGAGCTCGCCGGGATAGACGGTGACCTTGACGGTGTCCTCCGGGGGCTTCTGGCCGATTGACGCTGCTTGATGGCATTCAAGATCTTCAGAGCTTTGGTCGATTCTCTGTTGGGTAAAATGTTGAGTTCATTATGTTTAAACTGCTTTATGTGCAATATTCTTAAAAAATGCACATGTCCAACCAGCTATATCTATGACATGATCCTGAAATAATTACGTGTCTAGTTGTTGGAATAAAAATTTCACTTTATGGAACTTTTCTGAATTATTATCAGCAACCATAGTCTCTTCAAATTTATTCTGTTTCAGCATTCAAACACTCCAATATTTGTCTCTTTGGTCTTCAATTAAATTTCTAGTGTTATCCTGAATGAATTTTACAATGCTATAATTCAAATTGTTCATTAATCGATTGCAATCTTTTTTAAACTTTCCAAAATTATTTTTCCTATATTATTGCTTTGTAATGTGAAGATTATTTGTATAGCACATTTTTTTGAGTCATTTAATTGTAGTCAAAACTAAAATCATAATAATATACATTTACATTTCTTACTTTGTAAATATGATAACATAAGTCTTCAGACTTTTTGTCATGTATCCATTTTCTAACAATAAAACCAGAATTGAATGAAATCGAATAGTCTACATGAAACATTATAATGCTCTCAAATGATCATGGATTGAGCAGTTCACAAAATGAAAAAAAGAATGAAGGTTAGATGTACTAAAATGTAGATTATATCATGGAATTGCCCACATGGACTCTGTTTCTATTCTGTGCATTTAGCATTCATTCATTTACAGTGATGACATGAAGTCATAGGTTGGAAATTATTAGATTAATAAATGAATATGTAATATCTCACAAATAACTAAGTTTGTATCTCACATGGAAGACTGGGCTGAAATCTCTTGTCAGAACTCTTCAAAACATATATCATTCCATAATACATATACTTTTAAATTGAAAAATTATCAGAGCAAATAGGTATAAAATACTTGTCCTCTTTCTTCAAACTACCTCAAAGGAAACAACATTTTCCAATCGAATGCATTGAGTATTCGGTAAAGCACTTTTCTTTGCAGATACAAAATGCTTTACCAGCATATGAATCCAATTAGAGTATTTGGTACAGTGCCTTTTCCTTGCAGTTACAGAGTGCTTGCTTCACCACTTTTTTCACTTGATACATTAACATACTAATAATTAGGTCATTTCACAGTTAAAAGTGTACAGTTTTAGGCCCATATTCTGAAGCCAGGTTTAACTTAGACCATGGACTAACTCTGTGCAAAAATTATGGGGAGCCAAAAACTAAAAAATTATGTTTATATTGTATATTTCTTATATTTACTATTTTGTTTCCCTTTGCTTTCATATTGAAGAAAATATTTCAGTTATCATTCTGAGAGAGTTATAAATGATTTGTAAGAGTGTCGTAAGAGTTCATAAATAGAACATGTAGGGGAGATCGGGGTTAGTTGGAACGCGAGGTAAGTTGAAACATTGTTATTTTCTTTAATGCCTGTAAAATAAATTTATGAAATACTGCCCTCAATTTATTGCTATATTAAAATAGTACAACAGTGTTGTCTTTTATTAAAAGCAATAAATTGAGGGCAGTATTGCATAAATTTATTTTACAGGCGTTAAAGAAAATTACAATGTTTCAACTTACCCCGCGTTCCAACTAACCCCGATCTCCCCTACTAATAAATATTTGTGCCCCAATTGGCTCTCCATACTTAAACCACAACTTTAAACTGGGGTTTAATTTAAACCTTACTTCAGGTTACGGGCCTATAGTCTCACTGGGAGTCAAGTTGTTGTTGGGGGAAAAACTTCACAGATTCTGAAACCTTAGGGTATATACCATTAATTCATAAATTCTGAATCCTTCCTAACTCAGTGGAAAATTATTTGGCTTAAAGATCTGCATTAAAAAATTGCCTCTTCCTTTTATCTATTTGAATAGTAACACAACATTCCAAGTATGCCATCTATCAATATTACATAAAATGTGGGTTCTTCCTTGCCTCTCTCGATTACATCAATCAATTCTTTCCTATCTGATTTATTTAACGTTGTGGTGGCTGTCATGACAAACCCTTCAGGGTTTTTATACAGCAGCCATTTTCCATTCTAATCATTTAATTTTATTATCATTGTATTTTGACAACCATATTTTTTACCTGATTATGTAACTTTTTATTTTATACTGAATGGAATAAAATCATATTGAATTGAAATTGAAATGTAGCCCAAGCCCTGTTACACAAATATTTGCAATCTATTGCAAAATAGCAATGGGGAATTAAAAATGGTCTCATATCGGTAAATGAGGATTACTGTACAGTATTGCACTTCTGCTGATAAATGAAAACATGTTAGAATACAGGAATATATTTTAAACTATGAAAAAAAAATGCTGCACGAGTATATTGTTGAACATACCCACTATCAACCAATCAGAGAGGTTACTTGCTGAAAGCAAGTGATTGCAAATATTTGTGTTGAAGGGCCCAAGACATTTCGAACCCCCATTCTTCCTTTGAAACGCTCCCTGGCTCTTGCTCAATGGGTATTAACTATCTGGCTCACATTCTGAAGTACAGTTTAACTTAGACCATAGTGTCACTCTGTACTGATATTATGGACAGCCAAAAAATATCAAAAGTTTGTTTACATTGTATGTATATTTCTCATGTTACCATGTGATTTCCTCATGCTTTAATGATGAAGAAAACTATGTCATCAAAATGTTCCTACATGGTTACAAATGGGTGTAAAATAAGGTGATAAATTGAGCCTGCAATGTCAATGATCAGGGCCCCGTCTTACAAAGAGTTACGATTGATCCGATCAATCACAACCATGGACGGCCAGCAACGTCAACATCTATTATCTATTATTTTCTAACTATGATTTATATTCATGCATTCATTGTTTTCTTGAAAATTCACTGTGCTTCTCTTTGTTTACATTAAATAAAAGAGAACTTCCACTAGCCCTTGCTTCATTATGTCTTAGAAATGACCAAATCCATTCTTACTATACAAGACAAGTTTCTTTTCTCCACTTGCCATTGGTCAAAACTAGTTTTCGGCTAAATACTTTTGTTTATACAGGGCCAAAATTATGGAACTCCCTTTCTTCTTCATTGAAGCAAACAGTTAGCCTTAGTGTTTTTGAAAACAAGTTAAAGACCGATTTAATGAAGATATTCTTAGATCAGTAAACGAATGCCTGCTGGTCATATCTTGTCTAACTTTATAAATTGTATTCTTCCCACAATTATCTATGCAAAAATAGAGCTCTGCTTATTTTCTTTATTTTTTCCTCTTTTCTTTCTTCTTTTCGAAATTCAAATTCTTATACTTTAGGTCTAATAGAATTTGTTTGCATTCTGCATTTCCCTTTTTTTTTGTTACTTTTTAGTGTATCTTTTGTAAATATGTATATCTGTCCTTTGGTTATTTACTCCAATTTTTTGTTTGCTTGTTCTATGATGTTTTAAATGATTGCTAATGTAAGTTTTTAACATTCTGGTGGCCTATGGTCCACAAGCTAAGCTTCTTAGTAGGTCACCACGTTTCATTTCCATCTTTTCTAATGGGTGTTACTAATGTTCCATAAAAAATAGTGCATGTATTATGTATATTATCCTGTAATTATATACTTTTGTTTTTTTCTAATTACTTATGTCGCAATGATTTACTGTTGTTGTTGTTTGATATCGGAATTGAAACAAAATAACGATTCATTCATTCATTCATTCAAAGGACATTGTGCAAATTTCCTGTAGAAAAAATTATGACACTGATGGATTTCCATAGAGTTACGATTGATTGGATCAATCGTGACTCTTTATAAAACGGGGTCCTGTTTAACATATGGCTATCCATTGTTAAACCTCAACTTCAGACTAGAGTTTAAATCAAACTGCAGTGCAGAATGCAGGCCCAAGTATCCTTACCTGGATAGGGCGCCCTCATTTCTCTCAACGCTCTTGAGAGCTCGCATCACTTTGATGTTTGTAAGACCAAGATCAGCAAGGGTCCGAATCACCTGGATCCTAACGTACTCACACGAATCGAGCTCCAGCATCTCCAGGAGCTGACGTTGTATACGCTCTGACTTCATTCCGATAACACCCTGCAAATACAATTATATAACAATTTGTGCAATATTCTTTACTGCCAGTTGGCTAGATATCCAGGTATTCATCACAAATATTAAACAATGCTTTTTCTGGACTTACTGGCAATTGCCTTTTAATGGACTACTTTCTGCTGCTTGTTTCTGCTCCAACGTTTTACCCAAGTAAATACCAAACACAGCATTGTGTTCCTTCAAATCTTAGTATTATCATTATACTCTAGCAATTTATTTTTGTACAATGTTTGCATTTCTTCATGTTAAATCATTCCTTACAGTAAGGTTGAAAAATTCATTTTCAAACCACATCATTCTCCTTCTAAATCTCTCCATCTCTACAAATTCACAAAGGATCACTTTCAGCCTTGAGATTCTTAACATTCTCATCGTCACGGTAACATGAAGGTACTTACCACGGCCAGCACACCATGGGCTCTTTCATCATCCTCTTCATCAAAGAGTCTCTTCTCAACCAATTCACACAGCGTCTCCTTCAGTCCCAGCGATGTCATCATGTTGGCGATCTCACTTCGGACCTCCTGCAAAAGGGACAATCAGGGAAAAAAAATAAAATAGGGGCTCTTGGAGATTTTGCCCCCCAAATGCTCAAAAGAACCCAGGTGGGTGTTTCATAAAGCTGTTCGTAAGTTAAGAGCGACTTTAAGAACGACTGGTGATCCTTTCTTTTATATGGTTGATTCATTGGCGATGGTTTAGCGTGTATATAAGAAAGGATCACCAGTCATTCTTAAAGTCGCTCTTAACTTACGAACAGCTTTATGAAACGGCCCCCCGGAAATAAAAAAAGAGCCTGGGAAAATCCCCATTCACTGCAATGTTAATGCTTATCCTATGTAGCAATGTTGCAGACTTAAGCAGTAGGTAGTGAAAAGTAGTGTCAGAATTATTTTTTTTTAGCTTGGGGACAACGATACAATTCCTTTTTTTGCAATAGTAATAATATAGGATTTGTATAGCACACGTATCCACCTTGCTAGGTGCTCCTACATTTACAGGTTTAAACAATAAACCTGAATTGAATCGAATTGAAGTGATCAGATATGAAATAACTAAGAATCTGACATAGCACAAACAAGGATCGCCATCGTTCACAATGAAATGTATAAGTTACAATATTCGCGATACATCCCAGGAGTTTTGGTTATAACTACTCAAGTTTGGAAATGTTGGTAACCCACTTACCCTGCTAGGATCATCGTAGAGGCGTTTGTCAGCTACGCTGAATATCATCTTCTCATCATCTTCATTAGTAATGCATTTAGATCCTAAACATGAAAATCATTTAATATTATCATTATTTCATTCAGAATTTCAGAATATAGAGAATATACAGGTACATGTGAGAAGAACAATAATTAAAGCAATACAGGTTTCATGATTACGAATGAAGACCTGGGGGAGTTTCAAAAAGATTTAAGTATGACTTAGAGTCGCACTTAAATGTCTAGTTGCGCGTGGTATAAAAGACATGACAGTATTGGTCAGATCATGCCAAGAGGACGCGCAATACTGCGTATTGATCAATACGATTGCGCGTTGTATATCATGTACACGTCGGCATGTACACGTCGACCTAAGTCATACTTAAATCTTTGTGAAACATCCCCCAGGTTGGCAGTTGGAGAGGCTGCCTGGGTATAGAAAGGGTTAACTCGATAACCACAACCCGGAGGTCTTCCTATCCAACTCCATCCAGGTCAGAATATGAAAATTAAAAGGAATTATTCTATTTAATCATACTGTTATTGAGATAAGTTTCAAATATTAATCACAAATTTATGATGAATTCTCCCGGAATACACTGTACGATAATCTTTCACAAGTATCTTTATATTCATGGCGGACAATATGACCCTATATGTAATTAGTTCCAAATCAATATTCACTTTGCTTTACATTCATAGTATGAACCTTGATAAAAATTATCACTGCCTTGTAAATAACAAATAATAATTCAGATTTACAGGGTTCGTAATATATGCAATATAAAAGATGAAAACTATACGAGTAAGAAAAGAAGAGGAGAGAATTTGTAGAGCAAGGGATGCCAGAAAGGAACTTTCTATGCAAGTGTTACTAGGAGGAAGGGAAGTACTATACGGGGTAAATCTAACTGGAGAAGGGGGGTTCACAAAACTTTCATTCCCCCCCCAAAAAAAAAATCATACCGGTACTTAAATTCTCATTTGTGTGTGTTAAATATTGCATAACCGCTTTAGTGAGATCATCAATACTGCGAAGTCATTAATGAAGTTGCCAACACAGATACCTGTGTTGGCTTTTTTTAAGCATGACTTTAAGTCACGTCTAACTCTTTGGGGGAGCGTTTCATCAACTTTTATGTCCGACAAATTGTCAGATCTTTACTTGATTTTGATTGGCTGAGAAGCACTGTACGATGGTGACTGTCGGATAAAATGGGACTTGTCGGTGATGACAATTCCTTGAAATGCTCCCCTGATCAACGTTAAGATCTGAAAGTGTGAGTTCTTTTTTAATGTCTTACACACCAATGTGAACAAGAAGCTTGGCAGCTGCTGCTCTGTACTTCCAGGCAGAGGAGTGCTGTAGTTGATGTAAGACCATCTGAACCACAGCAGGCTCGGATGCATGCATCTGACGCACCAAGATCTCAAGGGACTATCAAAAAAAAAATATGAGGAGAAAGAGACACATTTGGTTAATTAGTATGACTTGGATTTGAGAAGGTCCGACCGGGGTGGGGGGTGGGGGGGGGGGGGTTGGGGCCACTTACATTGACGAGTGGATACCATGCGCGACCAAAAAAACACGTAAACAGGATGTCTTTTTCAAGGGTGTCAAAAACACTAAAATAATGAAAAAGGGTATCTATTTTCGCTAGGAAAGCTACAGGTTTAGGGTCAAATTTGCGAGGGTGTAAAAAATTAAGACTAAAATGTTTTATAAATGATGTACTTTTGCCCAAGAGTCGATTTGGGCGAGATATGGGAGGTGGGGCTGTACTAAACCCAATGATGTGGGTGAAGGTAGGCCGACGACCGAGATATAACAATAAAAATATCGCTGTACTTGTTTAGGGGGTCAATTCAGGGAACTTGCCAAGAGTATCGTTTTGTTTCCAATAAATGTTAAGGGTATGGTTTCACACGCCAATACTTGTTAAGGGGTGCATTTTCAGAAAATGGAAAATGCATGTTTAGGGTGCTTTTCGAGACCCCTTGGTCGCGCATGGTATCCACTCATCAATGGAAGTGGCCCCCCCCCCCCCCGGGGTCCAACTTCAATGCTCTAAGTCATTAAGGCATTAATCCTAATTACCAGGTCCTTCGGAGAGGACCTTAAGCCGTCGGTCCTCTGGTTGCTTGCTTACAAGCATCCATGCTTTCTTAGCAATGAGGTAAAAATCCCCACCAATCAATCGGGGCCCCGTAACCCAAAGGTTAGTGATTAATTGCTAATTTGAAAGAACAATTCTGATTGGTTCCTTGTCAGTCTACTGATCAAAATGCGCATGCACCGATGATCTTGATTGGCCATTTCATTTAGCCATTAATAGCTAACCTTTGTGTCACAGGGCCTGGTATGCTTAAGTGATAAAAAAGAATGTATAAAAGCAGATATGTAGACATGCTGAATGAATTTTAAGGAAGACCCTCTGAATCATTACAGACTCTGATGCATTCACCTGATGTAGAAACATAAATATTCAGGGAAAGCATCTAAAGTAAGTTCAAATTTATTTAAGTGCTGAACAACAATGTCATTTATGTAATTTGCTTGAAAAAGCACAAAATTAACAAATTAATAAAGTTAGGCCACAAAAAGATGGCATATTTAAAAATAATAAAATAGATTTGTAGCTAACTGGATACCTTATAACAAATGCAAGGGGGCTTGTCAATCAACCCCAGAGTAAGTAGTTAGTAATATGATCCCCACAAAAAAACCCAATATATTTGTCGAGAAATTAAAGAAAACATGACAGTTCAACAGAAGTGGTTAAAAGAGACAGGAAAGAAGAAAGGAAAGATATAAGATTTTTTTTTTAAACATGGTAGCTATACAAAAATAAATTTAGCCTGAGAATGAAGAGAACTTACTCTGGCAGTCACATTGATGTCCTTGCTGTCAAGGCTTCCCATAAGTTTGATCTTGGCCTGCTTGTCAGGGACACACATACATCCAAGACACACGGCACAGTCAAATCCCAGATCCCCTTGATTCTCCGCAGCGCAAATCTTCTTCAGTTGGTCTACCAAAGCACGATTATGAGGATCAGTCTGCAATGATGAAGTAGTAGTTGGAATTGGAATTATTGTCCTCTTAAAGTGAAAAGTGTTTAAATTTTACAATTGCAATCTGCCGTGCATCAATGATTCGCTAAGTATGGTCTCAAATCAAACAAGAAATCTCACTCATACTATTAGTTCATTTCATTATTTCATTTCATTATTGCAAAATGGGTTTGTACAGAGTCCCTCAAAGACCCAAACTGGACCCAAATTGAAATTGACAAATCATATACCAATGGAAAGCACATAAACTACTTAACACAGAAATGCAAGTAATATGCATTTCCACCGCTTACCAGCTGAGTATTTTGATCTAGAATAGCTCCAATTATCGGGCTTTGACAATAGGCTTTCTAGACCATGACGTCATGTTGTGTTAGAAGCTTTGAGATTCCATAGGGTTGAAAATTTGATGATTTTTCCCCATTTCAGATTACGCATTTTATTTTCTTCACTTCTATCACATAGAGATATCATAAATATCTTTTCATGCAAGGTTGCATTGATGAAATCTACAATTTTGACTACCTTTTACCACATTTTATTTCCCACTCCTTTTGCGCAGTTTTCATGTTGTATCTGCATTTAGATTATGTGCAACAACTTTTCCTGACATAGCAATTTAGGCCAAATAAGAGCCAAACAAAGAAACCACAAAAAATCTGGTGAAGAGTTGTATTTTTGCATCCATTCGAGCAATGAATAATTGCCATTGCAATTTTTTTCTGCAAATTGAAAAAAAAATTGAATTCAGAATCTGAAAAGCAGAAAAATTACCAATTTTTATGTGTACAAACCAATGAAATCATGCTTCTAACACAACATGACTTGACGGTCTTGAGGATGATGAAAAGCACTAGAAAAACTCTTGGTCAAAATCCCCCGCGAAACCCATTAATTAAAGTTTTTCATAAGCAAAATACTCAGCTGTCAAGCGGTGAATATGCATAAAACTTAAGTTGTTGTACTATGTAACTTACATATTTCCCATTTGTCAATTTCACTTTTAGCTCCAGTCTGGGTCTTTTTAATAAAAAAAGACCATCCAAGTATCTGTTTGCAAAAAAAAAATATTTACCAATGGATTCTGGAAGAAACTGCATAATTGCTGAGAAATTAGCAAAATAAGCATGGGGTTCATGTTGTCTGGCATTTTTCCAAGCAATTATAATACACTGTCCCACATGTGCTAGGCATGTTGGGGATCTACAGTGTGATCTTTTTTCATCATTTCACAAAGTTCAGTTAATGTAACTGTACCAGATTTAGATCGACGATGAAATGGTAACAATTGACCTTGGTTTTACTGACTTTCTCATGAAATCAGTGTCTACTGCAACTACTTTCATTCATCTTCAATAGCTCACCTTTTTTATATAAGCAGCACCCCGAGCTTTGATCATACTCTCAACGAGATCCCTCTTGGCCTGGTAACTGCCCTTCTTCAGATACTGGACAATCAGTCTGACCACTGGTTCTGTCCATTGACCGATGGACATCAAAGACCTAGCCGCTTCATACCGAACTCTGGGATCCTCATCATTATCAAGCTGTGTGAATGATATCATGCAATAAGAATGGAAATCATCTGACTGCTTAACTTAAAGGTACTTCTTAATAAAACCAACTACTAACAATACAGGCATAATTGTGTTTACAATTTTCTCTCACCCCCCCTCCCCCGAATAAAAAAACTTTGCAAAATTGATTGTATTGACAGTTGGATTGATATAATCAGTTTTTAACTTCCAAGCTTTTAAGCGTGTACACTACTACTTTTCAAACACAGTATTTTTGGCATGAACATGATGATTGAAATAACACATAGTAGAAATGCCTTTTCCATTTTCCCAAAATTTTGTACCTTTGTCATTGAAATTTCTCCATATTTAATGAATCTTGGAAAATAATATCATTCTATAAGGGCACAAGGATCTACTACAGAATTACATACATGATGAAAAAAAAAATACAAAACTAATGTAAGCATTTCTCATTCATAATTTGAAATTATACTAAGTTTTCTTGGACTTTCAATCAGATCTCCAAAAGAAAAACCGACGCACTTACTATCGAAAAATGTAGCCCATTCCAAACATCTTTGGAAGACTAAGGATGTCAGTAGTCAATAGGTTACAAATAACAAAAATAATTATGAATAATACTCTCATGAAATAAAATACAATCAGATGACTTCTCTTACCCTATCCGTGAGTGCTCCAATAACTGCATCCTCTATTACATCAAGCTCTCCAAGATGCTATCAGAAACAAAATATAATGAAATAATATCAGGAAAATCTCTTTTAACACATACCCCAACACTGCAACGCAGAATGCTATGCATATTAGGTAGGGTACACCCACCCTTGTTTAAAAAAACACTGTTTAAAGTCAATGAATTGCATCTCCGTGCAAGAGAGAGTGGTTTTGGATTATGCCTGCCCTGCACTCATCATCATCTTACATTTTACTCTCATCTTGCCTGAATAAAAAGTGGAAGTAGGAAATATATATTTCACATATTTCAAGATATTGTCCAGAATATCACTCATAAGTCAGATAAATCTCTATCACTCTGTCAACGTCGCTTCTCTAGCAGGGAGTTTACACTGCCTCGTGGTTTGGTTTCCTTACACAGGCTTCTATGTCAGGCATCTAGCAGTATTGTAAGTCCAATCGAGGTTTAGGTTTTAAACAAGTGGTTTTCATCATGAGATATCTATGACTATTACCAGAATAACAAAATAAATCAAAAACTTAATGCCTTTTTTTTCCAATCAAATTTTTATTCAAAGTTACTCAAATTTTCGACGATCCATACGTCTTCATCGTCACCAGAATTAGGTCTTGTCACAGATAAGATATTGTCTGCCCAATTTATTAAATCATAATGAAATGCGTCTCAATGGCCAGGCCGGGGCTTGGCTTAATAACCAGGGATCATTATATTCATACACTCCTCCTCTATGATTTTTTTTTTTTTGTATTTGTATTGTGCCTCCATATCTTTGGGCCATAACTTTTCTCACCTGATCAAACCCAATGAAAAAGTGGTTAAGTGTACATATATATGAGAACAGCTGATGTCACAATGGCTCACACAGGATCACATTGCTCTGTGTGAATAACCTAAATCAGAAGTATCAACAAACAGGCATGGCAGCTTGTAGGTAATACTCTTATTAAAGGTCAAGTCCACCCCAGAGAAATGTTGATTTGAATAAATGGAGAAAAATCAAACTAACAAAACGCTGAAAATTTCATCACAATCGGATGTAAAATAAGAAAGTTATGACACTTTAAAGTCTTGCTTATTTATTTTTCACAAAACAGTGATATGTACAACTCAAATGAGTAAGTCGATGATGTCCCTCACTCACTATTTCTTTTGTTTTTCATTGTTTGAATTGTACAATATTTCATTTTTTATAGATTTGACAATAAGGACCAACTTCACTGAATCATATAGTATTAAACAATGCTCATTCCCCATGTTCAGGGAGGAATTAATCGTTGTTTCACTTGACAATGAGAAAAATATTTCATATCATGAAATACAAAATAGTGAGTGGATGACGTCATCAGTCTCCTCATTTGCATACCCACCAGGATGTGCATATAACTGTTTTGTGAAATTAAGCAAAACTTTAAAATGTCATAACTTTCTTATTTTACATCCGATTTTGATGAAATTTTCAGTATTATGCTTGTTGGACTTTTCTCTTTTTATTCAAATCAACTTTTTCATGGGGGTGGACTTGTCCTTTAACTAGCATTAAATTTTGGGAGATCGTATATTTCCCTCCCTAGACCCATACCACCCTTGTCACAACTCTGCAATATCAGACTACTTTTGGAAATATATGTTTATGTTACTTTTCAAAATAGTCTGTATTATATATATTATCTAAAATATAATAGATAGTATGCCTATATCATACTCACCCTTGCAGCGTCCTGTCTTTCATTCACACGGTCAGACGTCAGCATTCCTAGAACATGCTGAAAGAATTCGAAGAAACGTTGAAATATATTGACCACTGTTCAAGTTTTCCCCTATTACTCGTAAATAGTTAATAGGTTAAGATGAGAGTAAGCGTACATATATGACTTATTACAAAATGTTTATCATCATTTTAGCATCATCATCATAATAACTGACAATGTCAAAACCATGCATCAGCCACTGTAATAACATGCCAATGATAGTCGAATATTGAGGCACATATTCAAGCCTTAACTTTGACCAAAGTCTGAATCTATGGTGTAGCTATGAGAAGCCAAAAAAGTTTTCTGAAGAAATGGTAACTTGCTGAGCATTCTACGACCACTTTGTCGACTGCCCTTTTTAGTCTCATCCAAACGTATCGTATCCCTAAATGAGACCCCAAAATAGCCAACTTATCTGGAATAAAATTATTGGAAATGGTTTTTCAATGGGTGTCAACATTTACCCCAAAAAAAGTTAGGAGGGATACAGGGTTGGGGGAAGTTTTTTTTCAAGGTCAATGACCTTTTCGTATATACTGTATAATGGTATCTCTGAGATGAAAAGGCACAGGTTGGTGATCATGGTGTCAAAATGCACAGATTCTTACAAAATCAAATAAAATAAAATTAAGTACAGTACCTAGAATGCACATTCACCCATGAAATTCAAGGTAAAAGTCTTTCAAAGGTAAATGAATTTTATAAAATCATATACCATACTATATAATTGTATCTCTAAGATAAAACGGCGCAGGTTGGTGATCTTGGTGTAAATAGAGACCGTAGAATAAAAAGTCATGAACGTACCTCAATTCTTTTCCATCTTGGTTCATCTTTCTCAAGATATTTTCCGTTCCCTTGGTGCTCTGAGGATGAAAAATATATCAACACAACATTGACAGGGAAAATCAAACTTTAAGGCCTGTATTCTGAAGTCGGGTTTAATCTAAACTCAGGTTTAAAGTTGTGGTTTAGTATGGAAAGCCAATTGTGACATAAATCACTAAACAGCAGAGATATAATATTTCACCTCATTTAACTCTCAAATCGTTCTCAATTGTCTGGGAATTATGAATAGATAATTGTCTTCACAATCAAAGAACCAGGAAAGAGCACAGTAAACATAAAAAAAAACATACAATGCAATACAAATTTGGACACTTTTGGCTTTCCATAATTTTAGCACAGAGTTAGACCATGGTCTAAGTTAAACCTAACTTCAGAATACGGGCCTATGAAATCTGTTTTCTTGTCATATCTTTGTGCAGATTATTTATCCTGTGTTGTTTCCTTTGTACTTGTACTCATATACTGCTTAACTTGTGACCTCATATTGTTAGATTTCATACTTTTTTTTAAGAAATTGAAATTGAACTTTCGGTGCTAATCCACACTTGAGTTGGCACAGACAAGCAGTCTTTGAAAATCCATGCGAATTGTTATTTAACAATTCACATGGATTTTCATATATAGCAATTTTATACAGTGTGTAAGCAAGCCAACTAACTGAAAACAAAATATGCAGAAAATCAGCAATACTGATAAGTATATGTCTGCAAGTGCATCAAATACACCTTTAGAAATTTATCAATGAGGAATTAATAATATTCTACCAGGTATCATCCAGCACATTAATTTATCTAAACAAACATTAGATTGTTATTTTGTTTGAATCGGTTAGAATTTATTTAATCAAAACAACAATCAGAGTTTATCATAAACAGAGCCAAAAGAACTTTGGCACTGTTTATGATAAACTCTACAATTATGAAAAAAGCAAGAAAGTGGTTTAAAAAATCCAGTTCATAGGTAATTGCAGTTCACAGTAGGATTACAAGATAAGAGATTATGGGTATGAAGAGATGGATATAAATGTCCTAGAAATTTGTTCACATGCAAGAGAAATCACAGATCTATAGGATCATCATAAAAACATGGTACCAAATGGCAACTTTAGTGTGTCATGCCTGCGGGAAACATGTATGTATTATTAGAGGATAAACATGGCAAATCTGTGAGTCCCTTTGAGTTATCTCATTCAATCTAATAAAAAGAAACATGATCCCTAATGATTTCATTTCTATAATTTCCATTCCTCATGATAAGAAAAGCAGGGTGAAAAACAATAATCGGTAAGGAAATTGAAGTTATGACAATCTAAATCTAGGGGGATCCACCCTTTACAAGCATTGCTTTTAGTGGACCCCCCCCCCCTCATTTCCATTTATGCTCAATTTCATACTGTTTTTTTTTCAAAGAGGTAAGAATGTTCATCTGTAAAATTGTATCGAATTTATATTACTTTTGTATAATGTTTGAATGGAAATGAAATAAAGAATTTAATCAAATTGGAAATCAAAACATATAATTTTGCAATTAGATACCCAGAAAGATAATAATCCTTTATCCTCATAATTCTTTCTGCGTGCAACGAATCTTTTGATCCTTGTATCACGGACAATCTAAAGATGAAAGAGCTTTATAACTCATCACATATATAAATTAGATAATTCAAAACCTGGCAGAAAAAAAGTATTAATACGAAATTCAAGAAGAAATGAGAAAGTCTTACTTGATCCCATAAAAGCAGAGATTTGAGCCGTTGCCATGGCATTGGCCACTGCCGCATTTCTCCATTTTCTCCTAAAGAAGGAAGATAAACATATAAGGATCATTGATAAGTCATTATATCTATCCAAAACTAATCTATATCAAAACTGTAATTTGGAAAGTATTGATGCCTTAAAATATTGTATAATAACCTCCTTTTGCTTTGAAAAAAGGTAAAGTGGGGGTCAAACCATTCTAGTCTACCAATGTTTTATTCAAATGTGGAACAAAAGATTATTCCTATTTTCATTATTACTATTATTATTGGGTCATGGAAAACTAGAGTATAAAAGTAGTCTACTACTACTACTACTACTACTACTACTACTACTACTACTACTACTACTACTACTACTACTACTACTACTACTACTACTACTACTACTATTAGGCCTACTACTTCTGCTACTACTACTACTACTACTACTACTACAACTACTTCTACTACAACAACAACTACTACTACTACTATTACTACTACTACTATTACTACTACTGTATATTGCTCGAAACTCGAGACTCGAAGTTTAGCAACACACACTACTACTACTACTTCTTCTACTACTACTACTACTACTGCTGCTACTTCTACTACTATCACTTCTACTACTATTACCAGTTTTTTTTTCAAAAACGTAAAAATTACCATTTGATTGTGAAGTTTTGCATGGTCAGCCCCACCCCCTCCCCTTTGGCTCAGCCCCCTCACTACTACTACTATTACTACTATTACTACTACTGTATATTGCTCGAAACTCGCTGCTGCTGCTGCTGCTGCTGCTGCTGCTGCTGCTGCTACTGCTACTACTACTACTACTACTACTACTACTACTACTACTACTACTACTACTACTACTACTACCACTTTTAAGATGACTACTACTACTACTACTTCTACTACTACCACTACCACTACTACCCCTACTAAACCTACTTCCACTACTACCCCTACTACCCCTACTACCCCTACTACTACTACTACTACTACTACTACTACTACTACTACTACTACTACTACTACTACTACTACTACTACTACTACTATTGCTACTGCTACTGCTACCGCTACCACTACCACTACTACCCCTACTAAACCTACTACCACTACTACCCCTACTACTACTACTACTACTACTACTTATACGATGACGCCTACTACTACTACTACCACCAGTACTACCACTACTACCACTTTTAAGATGACTACTACTACTACTACTTCTACTACTACCACTACCACTACTACCCCTACTAAACATACTTCCACTTCTACCACTACTACCACTACTACCCCTACTACCCCTACTACTACTACTACTACTACTACTACCACTTTTACGATGACTACTACTACTACTACTACTTCTACTACTACTACTACTACTACTTTAACAACTACTACTACTTTAACAACTACTACTACAACTACTACTAACATATTCTGCTTCCACTACTACTTTTACTACTAATAATGCAATTCATTCTTAGAAAAACAATGGACTTACATGACTATTGCTCCTCCAACATGTTTCTGAATAGCTAGCTTCGAGCTCTTCTTTCGTTTACTCTCCTTGCTCTTATAAACCAAGAGATTGGTTTCTTTGGCAACGTTCATCTGGTTGACGATTCTCTGAGCTCTCTCTTTACCATCGGGATCATCATCGTTCCAATCGCTGGAGATCCGCGGATAAAACTTTTCATGATTCTAAAGGTAGAAACACGAGTCATAATCATTGGGGGGAGGGAAACAATCAACAAATATATATTTCTACTGGTAACAAGGCTATTTCTCTACACAGAACATAATGATATAAGTCATCTCACTTAATTATCACAAAACATATATGTCATCTACCACCTCAAATTGTCAATTCCAATCTTTCCTTCTCTCATTTTCTTTTTTCTCTATATTTTTCTTAATATGATACTCATCTTGTCTTATCAAGCATCACTGGGTAATTCAATATGTTCCAATTTTTAAACTAAAAGAAACATGTTTTCATCTCTATCTCTATTTTTCTTTGTCCTTGTCCATTTGTCTCTATCTCATACTTCATATATCAACACCACCTCCCTTTTTCATACTAGATTCTTATTCCAATCATGATACACATTTCTTATTCTATTGAGATCAAGAAAAATAGCATTTATCGAATAAACTCTGATTATCAACTATTAAACACTGCTTTTTATGAAAGATACTGTTTATTGATCAATAAACATTTTGTTTTTACTAATAAACCAGGTTTATGAATATTTTAAGGCAAATGGCATGCTGTATACTCACCGTTCTGGTGAGTGGTAGTACGGCAGGCGGAGGTACGGGTTTTGGGTGGTAGACTAGCATGGGAGCGGTAGAGCTGATGGCTGTCCTGGGAGGACTTGCAAACGGCATCGACAGAGGCTCTTCAAACTCCGTCATGGACTTGGCAACGGATCTAGCTCTGACCATGGACATCTTGGTCTGAGGGCGGGTCTTATCTCCTTTGATGGGCGAAGGTTTCCGTGACTCCACCTGAAAGGAAAGTGTCAGTAATATAATGTAAGAAAGTAAAGTTTCCACAAAACCTGAGCCTATTAATAAGGCAAATGCTTGGGGTAAAGATTATAACAATAATAATAACTGGATTTATATCGTGTCTTTTGCCTGAGGATAAAAAGCACATGCAATTTTTACCCCAGCTTTAGCTGTGCTGCCCATATAGGCGCTCAATAATTCAAGGAATTTATTCCTACTGGGTACCCATTCACCTCACCAGGGTTGAGTACAGCACAATGTGGAGAAATTTCTTGCTGAAGGATAACACACCATGGCTGTGATTCGAACCCACGTCCCGCAGATTGAAAGACGAATCATTACCACTTGACCACGATGCCCCCACACAAAGATATATATGTTTGGGGCGACTTTTCAAAGAAAACTTTGATTATCAGAACATCATCATCGTGTTTCAATGTCATTCAGTTCATGCTGTGTATGTTATACAAGGTATATGTTTAGGAATAATTTTCTGAAATTACATAGATGAAATTAACAAGACCAAATGTATGCTTATGTTACAGTACATTTGTTTGTCATTCATACTTACAGGAATAGGAGAGGAATGAGCAGATCCGATCGAACCTAAAGCAGATATAAAATGAGATACAAATAATAAGGACTGAGTTTTCAGATCACAGATGTCTTGCAATTGACATTCACTGTTTTCTGCTCACCTAAAATGGAGTCCCCATCCCCATCCCCTCCCTCCCCCTCTCACATACAAATCTCATCAAATAACAAACACACACACAAAATCGTAAATGTCTCTATATATTTTTTTAATTTCAAATACATTGCCATACCCTTTTCCAGGACTGGCACAATAAACTGCTTTGGAAATCATAATAAACAATTGAGTTCGTCTTTCTCTTTCTGATCATATGTGTCCGCCCAGCTCAAATCTAGCACATTTTCAGCCATAAGAATTCAAATTTGGCATTTAGCACCCACTCTTGGTTATGTTTTTACATTCATTTGAAAATAGTCCTTTTAGCAAGTACTCTAAATCTTAGTAATTGGAGACTTACAAAAGCTACAAAGAATATATCAAGAAATTTTCATCCCATTCCATGCTAGAGAAGAGGTTATATATAAACAAGACAAAAATATACAAATTATTATTTTGATGCAAAATCCATTTAAACACATATTCCATATCTTTCACATAAAATCTGTGTTAAAGCAAACACCTTTATCTAATCTCGTAATGAATTGGAATGGTGACATGGATTTTACTAAAACTAAAAATAGGCTTAAAAGTTTGCTTTCTGGTATATAAATCTAATTTCGACAGGAAATACTTTAAAGCAGTCCTAAAGTGTTTATCATCCACCATAATGATTATTTAAAACAAAAGAGTTTAATTAAGGCTTGCTTGAAATCATATTTATTTCATTACCACATGCTTTTCCTGGTGTCAGTAACACAGAAAACATGTGTTGGTCCACACTTTAAACAGAAAGGCATTTTTCAGTAATTTCTCTCAGTAATCTTCATTTGCTATCAAATAGCTGTCATTACACATTTTCCTGAAAAATCATTCGGCATGCAGATTTCATTTAATTCTGTGAACGGTTTATTTTCTGTTGTTAACAGTACCAGAGTTTATCTTTAATATCATTGTACAAACCTTCAATATGGCTGAGATAAGCCCCATCTTTGTCCGGTGATTTGAAAGGTGAGATGATATCCACAGATCTAGCTGCAGCATCTTCCATCTTCCCCCAAATATCATGAATCCTTTCCGCTATCTTATCCAATGCTACTTTCTATCATGCAAAAATAAACATTCATAAAAGATAAATAAAACTAAGAATATTTCATTACCAGTAACATATTTAATGCTACTTCTCCCAAATAAAAAGTACACATTCATAATAGATAAATGAAAATATAATCTTTCATTAGTACCGATTTCCACTACATCCAATGCTACCTTCTTTAAACTAAAAATAAAACGTTACATATAGATAATTGAAAATCTTTTTAATAGGACTGTTCCCGTCACATAACATGCTCATTGGCTCAAACCAAAAGTTTTTAATATATCTAATCATATATATTATTAACCAATAAAAGTGTATTATTTATTCAAAGCTACTGAGCTGAGGAAAAATATGATCAGATTCATTCTTTAATATCATGCATCAAATGTCTTAATTTGTCTTTCCTACTATTTAGCTAGTTATTCCAAAAATAACTTTGCACACTTAAACTGATCAAATAAACGATATATTATCTTTACAGGTTCCACAGGTACATGTACATGTAATAATCATAAATATTTCTGTCTACAATGACAATTCTTAGATTCAAAATCTCTTTAATATAATAAATAATTAAGGTTAAAAGATGTATATCAAATACATTAATATTCAGAATTCATTCATTATTGAACAAAAATAATAATGAGCCTACTACATGTCTTGCCTATCATATTTGACTCAAATCAACTAGATCATAAAATATTACCACTGAGAGAAATAAAGCAAGAATCTTAAAAAATATATATCTTATCTTCTCTAAGAAAAGTGAAGAAAAATAAAAATAAAACACATGCACTTACTCCTTCGATCTGCAGCAACGTCAAAGCAAATGTAGAAGTCATGCAAAGTAAGACAGAAATAGAGATAAAGAGAGAGAAAAAGAGAGATGCACAAAGAAAGAGTGAAAGAAAGAAAGCAAGAGAATATAAAAGAGCAAGAGAGAGAGAGAAAGAAAGAGAAACAAAAAGGGAGAAAAGAAAACATGCCATGATCAAGAACTCAACATCATCTACAGAAAAATGAACTAAGAACTCACATTGGTTTCTGCTATCAAAAATACAAAGTTATTCATAGAAGGAAAGATAGTCAATATCAAAGAATCAAATCAAAATCTAAAAATACATTGTAAGGACCAAGCACTTGCTCCTTCCCCAACCCCGATCCCACCCCCCCCCCCATTATTCACCCGCACTCCTACATTAAGACAGTATTATTAAATAATGTTTAATTGTTTTCTGTGGTTGCCATGCAGTCAAGCTAAGGTTAGAGTGGCAATTAACCTGCAACGTACTTAAATTGTTATGTTAGAGAAAATACTTTGTTCTTTCTTTTGATTGTCAGATATTTTGCTATGTACGGTACTCTATTTATTGTATTTTCTTTGTTAATTTATATATGAAGAAGTTGCAGAAATCAATCAAATGAATTAGTGCAAATTGAAAATTTCTTTCCTCAAACATGATGTCACAAATCATCAAACATTTATCTTTGTATCAAATGATTCTTAAATGGGATACTAATAAGCTTGACATCTCCTTGAAGTATTACCCTAGAAAACATCACACAAACAGTACCCCTTCCTAATATCTGACTTCAGTCATTTCTTTAGAAATTCTTCATATCAAATTTCCTTTCGCCCTTTACTTTTGCCTTTTCTGTTGTCTGGGATCCAGGGCATATGTCCCTCATTACCCTTCCGGGGGGGGGGGGGGGGGGGGTGAAGGGGGGTGTTTCACAAAGATATAAGTATAACTTACAGTCGCAGTTAAACGCCGATGCTTATAGATTATGTAACGTGCAATCTTATTAATAAATGTGCAGTAGTGCGCATCCTCTTGGCATGATCTGACCAATGCGGTCACACCTTTTATACCGCATGCAACTAGGCATTTAGGTATGTGACTCTAAGTCATACTTTAATCTTTGTGAACACCCCCCTGATATGCTATGTTATAATCAATTGATCTATAAATTTGTCTGCATAGTTTATGTTTCCAACATACTATCCAAAATTTCTGCAATATACTTTATTGAATCATATGTAATTATACAAATGTTAACAATCTTCAAACCAATAGTTTGTTAATGAAGTTTGGTTTTAGACCACCATGGAATATAGATACCCTTCCCACCACCATTTCTTTTAGTCATTTCTTTTAAGTTGTATTTCAAAAAGTAACTTCAGCAATAAGTATAGTCTTCCACTGTTAAACAACCAAGATTATTTTTGCCCAAGTTATTGATTAAATTAAGTCACAAAAGGAAAAACATATCAATTTACAGACATCATATTAATTTAGGTTTTAAAAAAATGAAAAGAATCACCAAGAATGTAATAAGAACAATTTAGGTGACAAATAAACTTTCCAGAAAATTAGGAGACAAGAGAAAACAGAAACATATCATGTATAGAGAGAGACAAAAGACTGATGATTTAAGGATTATTGCAAGAACAATATATTTGCTAATTAAAATCTACTCAGAAATTTTCGATCGAATATGAGAAAATTAATCAATCCATTTGGAATAAACATAAGGAAATTAATATCAAGATTTGAGAATGATTTTGGGACTTTTCTTGCAACATCCCATAATCAAAATATCAAAGTATCAAAAGGAAAAAAGATTATATCACCAGCTTGTACAAAAGTATATTATAAAAGTTAGATAATATTAGAGATCATTAATCCTATCTGACTAGGAAAAAATTGAGTACAACTATCACCATATAAAGCTTAAGTACATGCAGTTATTCTCATGCACTTGATAGTTATATATATATATATATATATATAGATATAGATAGATATATATTGCATGCATTTTTATTTTCAACAAACTAACAAGTTCTTCAGCTTTAGCAGTAACTGGTCGGAGTGGCAGGAGTTTGTTCATCTGGAGGGGTGCAAAGCAATAAACACATCATTAAAACTCTCCAACACCAAAACACTGATTAGATAAGTATAAACAGCAAATTGGGTGGGGTTTTCACTTTTTAAACAGTTCATGGGTTTCAAAATAACAATCCCAAATGACTATCAAAATCAAATTATGCATGGCATACGCATACAGCATAGAATTCCAAGAATTTTTTTTTTTATAGAAAGCAAGTCAGGAGACACAGGTACTGTATCCCAAACTAAATTCACACTCTGCTGAATAAGCCAATATCTTTTGTATACTATGCAATGTATGCATCAATATTTTTTAGTGATTTTTATATGTTCTGCATATTCACAAATTCATAATTTATTTATTATTGTTTTCATTTGCAATTAAATACAGGAGTGGAATTAAAGCAATCATTTTGGGGAGTGTATAACCTAATTTAACTTTATCAACATTGTATTCATTAGTTTGTACATGTATGTATATTGTAAACATGTTCTTCTTGAGGCTCTCGTACTCCAGATTGGGGGTCGATAGAGATTAATAAACCTTATTTAACTTACACCTTGGTTTCCCAAAATTTGATTTATACAATTAGCCATTATGAAAACTTCAGCAAATACAGAATATGTACAAAGTTTGCCATTTGATTTTTTGGAGTATAACATTTACTTACTGACTTTTTATGGCAATGATTTGATTTCACATAATATTCAAAATAGGAGATTCAATTTGATAATCTTTTGCCAAATCTTCTTTTTTCTAGGTATTTAAAAAGTGCAAGAACTTTGCAAAATGAATATCTGATAATCCTTTTCCAAGCCTTTTTTTTCTTCTTCAAAGTATTTATAAAGTGCAAGAACTCTGCAAAATGAAATAAATATTACAACTTTTCTCAAATACTTAAAAATGAAATGGTAATCTAGAAGAATCTTCATCATGTAAATGTATATTTCTCATTCCATGGTAATTATAAGGCTTCATGAACTTCAATGACACTGCTTTTTAATCCATCTCAATTAAAAACAAAGAAAACAAAACAAAAGCAAAGAGCAAGAAAAATATTTTAAAGCAAATGCAAAGCAAACAAAATATAGTTAAATGTGCTGTGACATACATGAAAGTGCTTGGAAATATACAAATATAAAATATTAAATTTTGTTTTAATTAGAAAGCTATCCCATTTAGCAAATGGACTTCATATTGTAGACTTTACTTAAACAAGTCAAGGGAAATGAATATCTCTGACATCAAAATTTGCAGGTATTTTATTTCTTTTCTCCATCATTATGATGTGTGTAGTCATGAAATTCTTTTTTTTTTCTTTACACAACTATGAAATTCATCATGCTAACTAAAGGAGGTATGTTTCAATAACATTTGAAAACCATACAATAAATACTGTTAAAATTGTTTGATATTTTCATTTTCATTTCAATGAGCAAATCAAACATATTGCACATTTTTATTTGAATTTTATTTTCATTTCAATGAGCAAATCAAACATATTGCACATTTTTATTTGAATTTTGTTTTTCACTTCAATGAGAAAATCACATTTCTCGATATTGCACTTATTTTTCATTTCAATGATCAAAGCAAAATTCTTGATATTACACCTTTTTTTCCCCTAGAAACACCACATGCCTATTACTTACATGAACATCAGACATCTGTTCTCCTTTCTTGATAGGTATCCATGGCAACTCTGCTGCTATTTCAGGAGCTTAACAACAAAGAAAAAAACCCACATACTTTTAATTTGTGTCATAATACTAATTATTTATATTTCCTAATGTAGAAATTTAACACTTACTTGATCAGGCATTAGCACAGCAGCTATTCAAAGGAATAATTTCCTCTCAAGTAAACATTTACCTCACCTGGGTTGAGTGCAGCACAATATGTATAAATTTCTTGCTGAAAGAAAATCAATGTGTGCTGTAGGATTTGAGCTTAGGACCCTCTGATTAAGAGACAGGCATCAGAACCACTACACCATGTCCATGCATACTTATAAAATATAAAGATTTAAAATGTTTATTGCTGAGATATTAGATGTACACACATTTATTTTATGATTCTTTCATGAAATTAAACCAATCCATCACAAACAAAAAAGAGAAGTGCGAAGTACAACGATAGTTTGATTATGACTTTGAATTTGAAATGAGAATAAAATGATGTACGACATTTCCAGAGTGCATTATTTTACAAAACTTTCATTTGAATTTTCCCCTTGCACTCACTGTGTGAAATATTACCTGGTTCTATGAATGAAGAACACACAGCTAGACCAAGGTTGTGATATGACATGGGATTCTCACGACTAATAGCTTCACGATGATCATTGTATTCAAACCTAAAACAACAACAATAACCACAGATATTACAGACACCATAAATGATGATCATTGTATTCAAACCTAAAACAACAACAATAAACACAGATATGACAGACACCATAAATCAACAAAATAAATTAATCATCAACTTCTTGAATTCAAAAAGGTGGTTTCAAATGGATGAGGCATATTTGGCGTCAATAATTTATGCTAAATTCATACTTGAATTGTTGTGGTTTAACTATGAATAGCCAATTATAACAGGTCTCTCTAATGGCACAAGTTCAATTTTTCAGCTCATTTGGCATTCAAATCATTAATAACTGACTGGGAATAATTAATGAAGTAGTTTTGTACATCAATAAAACATGAGGAAAGAGCCAAGTAAACATAGGAAAAATATAACCGGTAATGCAAATTTATGAAATTTTTGACTGGAAAGGTCCTCATGTAATGTTATTGAACCATGTGATCTTGATGTTGAAAAGATATATCAATATACAGAGGAGCGAAAGCAAGAAACTTGATATCAATGGCTTGTTATCATTCATTTCACATATACAATATATTGAGAATACCATTGCAGAGAGAAGTATAAAATCTCAACAAATTCATTATAAGAAATGGTCCCCACCTAAAGACCTCATTTGAAATGATTTTAATGATAATTACCTTAATTCACACCTTATTTCATTGTATGTAATCTATACATGTTCTTTATACTGTCATTGTTTGTATTTGGTATGTGATCATATACGTTGCTACAATGTACACCAACAGTTTATACTAAATAAAATTTCAAAAGATAACAAAAAAGTCTTAACACAGAAGTAGACCATGGCCTAAGGTAAACCATACTTCAGAATAAGGGCCTATATGTCTATCATATATTTTGGAGTATTATCTTACTTGTGATGAGGTGATTCCCAGTAAGCAGCAGCCTCATCGACCTCCTCCTCCTCTTTCTCATCATCGCCTTGACCTCCGTCTTCTTTCTTGGAGAGAGAACTCATCAATGACGTCTCTCTGGTGCTCTCAGTTTCTACATTCAAATACATTTAAAAAAAAAAAATTTAATGTAATAATTTTTCTTCCAGTGCTCCTAAATGAGCTCACCAGGGCCCGTTGCATAAAAGTTACTATTATACATGTAGTAACTTTGCCATCCAATGGTAACTGCCATGGTAACAATGCTCATCAGCCAATTAGAATCAAGGATTTCAGGGAAATTACCATTTGATAGAAAAGTTATTATAATAGTAACTTTTAGGCAACGGGTGCCCAGCCCAATTTTGCTAAATTGCATTGCCATAACATTTGACCCTACGGGAATTCCAGGGGCTCTCTCTTTATTTCTCCAACGCTCTTTGAATATACAATAAATGATACAATATTCAGTGTTGAATGTAATAATTTACACTGACTGCATAAAAATTAGCAGACTTACGTTACATAAAAACATGTTATCAATCCTATAGCAGATAGTTATCATGGGCCTTTTCTTCTAGACTGAGTTGAAGTAACATCATAACAACACCTATGATATCTCTCTATACAAGATGGCTCAGAATACACTTGAATAATATGAAATCAAACAAAAATTGTTAAGGAACAAGTATCAATATTTGAAATTTGTTTTGACTTCAGGGAAATTTCAGAGGGTTCTTTTCAAATCAAATTACGCTTGACCAAATGCTACCCTATAGTAGGCATACAGTATTCAATCATCACTAATGAATTGTAGTAAAGTTGATAATACAACATCAACTCACCTTCAGTTGGAGCAGACTCTTGAGTCATGAAGACACCATTTTCAATCCCACCAAGGTCCCCTTCTTCTAGATCACTCCTTGCGCTCAAGTCACCACCAGTCTCTTCATCGTCACCATCATCGTCATCCTCATCATCATCTTCAATCTCTGTGGTTCCGCTACCTAAGATGTCCTCACTGGAGTCTTTGATACTATCTTCCACAGCTTGCTTCCTCGGTTTCCCCCCACCTGTTTTCATCCCTCTGTTTCTCCCAGTATGGTGCTTCGATGCTTCCAGGGACACGTCTGTTTCCTCATCTTCCGTATCCATGCCGGGTTGACGTGACCTGATGGCGTGGTTTCTGTCCACCGGTATATCCCTACCACCAACCTGAACGCCTCTCCCTCCAGGTCTACCACGCTCTCCCGCCCCTCCAGGTCTACCTCTACTGCGGAGAGCAAGGCGGTGCTTAGCGACCCATTCGCCGTCCCCTCCGGCTTCATCCCCGGTGCTCTGAGTCTCATCGGTCTCCAGGCCTCTAAGCTCATTTCGCTGGCGTCTATGATGCCTGTTTGGAGCCTGTCTATCGGTGTTTCCATGCCCTCTTTCTCGTCCACGAGATCTAATAACCTCTCTCTCGCTCTCATCTTCTGTAAGTTGACCCTTTGGAGGTTTCAAGATAGACTTGGGTCTTGATGAGTCATGAGTTCGCTTGGTCTGGTTTGTCCCTGCCCTTCCTGCTCCTGGTCTTGTCTTCTTCTCAGTTATGAACCTTGGTTGAATGGGCTGCAAGTGTCCAACAACAATAATAGTTACCAGAAATAATCATATTGGTCAGGTTTTCTATCGACTGTTAGAAGTATCACAAATACAAACTGTTCTATGCAGTTGAAAAGAGAAACATCTAAAACAATGCATGGTAGATTTACAACATATTGCCTAGCTTAATAATTATGAATGAACAAGCTCGACTATCTGCGCAATTCAGGTATTTAGCTGTATACAATGGGTAACAATTAGAATACAGTATAATTTTTCAATGCACTTACTATGTGAATGTATCTTGAAGGTGCGCCAACGTTTTCATATAGTTACAAGGAACAGGCTTAAGTTTTGTATGAACACCAAAACATGAAAAACATTCCTCCAAACAAGGAAAACTTCTCACTTGTGTGGAGGAAGGAGAGCTCCTTTTCACAACCTGTTGCCTATATCTGCAACATTAGACATAAGCTTTAACACATTGCATTGGATGGGGGTTTCCCATGGCTCTTTTAAGCATTTCGGAGGCAAAATCGCCCAGAGCCCTCAAGTAACGTTTTTCCCTGTTGCATAATAACAGGCAATGTGCTACGTACCAGTGGGGAATTGAGCCTAAACTCATTCCTGTAACGGCCAAGGAGATGTTCCATACGGTCTTCCAGCCAGACAACTCTCTTACGAGCGGCTCCAACGTTCCCCTGTGACTGGGCTGCCTGTTCAACCTCTACCTTGGCATAGAGGAGCTCTGCACTCAGCTTCCTAACAACCTGAAATGATCAGTCACAGATAACCAGGATAATAGAAATTACGTTTGACACAAGGATGAATTGGGTGGTCTGTCAAAATAAGTTTAGGAGTGAACTAAATGATCGCCATCATTATTATACAAAAATCTAGAATAAAAATCATATTTCACCCAATTTCCTTTCGTGTTTCCTTTTCACATTATTTTCTTGGTCAAGAAAATGGGGGGGGGGTCCATGGACCCCCAAGGCCCCCCTCCCCCATCTGTGCGCCAATGATCATCGTGAGCACCGCCCCCCCCCCTTCACTACATTACCTCAACCATATATCTCCTCTTACCTTCAGGATAAGAAGCATCTCATCACATTGAAGCTTGAGTCTATCAACCTCATTCAACCATCCTTTCTGTTCTCTCGCATCCTTAGATGATGACATCATCAACATCGCCTTCTCTAAGGCATCCTGGGTTTCTTTCACTAACGAAATCTGAAGAAATAAATAGTAGGCAAGTAATCACCATGGATGAAGAGCAAGCTATCACTTTCCAGGCATCTAGATGTAGCTAACTCTCCAAAGCAAAGCAGAGGAAAGAAAGTGAGAACATTTAGCAAGCCGAATAAAATAACGACTCCAATTACTGTCACAAACAGAGAGTTCATAGATTTGATAAATAACATATTTTAGTCCAGCTCTCTGCCTCATCTTATTGCTCTTTATATCTGTTTATTAAACTTATTAATCCATATATATGACCAAAAATATGGGCAATTTCAATCCACGTAAAACAGAATTAATAGATTTGCCTTGCCCACTGCTCACAGAGCCAACAAATATATCAATTGAACATACATGTATAGCAAAGACTCCCGATCAGTAAAAGAACTGCTGAAAATATATTATACCATCAAAATAGGTACTAAAAGATTATTCTATCATCACAGAACACATCCAATCAATGTGATACAGAAATGCTGAAGTTGAACGTAACAAGCCATGGATTCAATCTTACTTGATCATCAAAACAAATTATTATTAATTTATTATCATTTATTTATTATTTTCAGTTTTCTTTAATCAGGACGGCCTCATCAGTTAACAAACTGCTGTCCTTGAGGGCCCTGAGATAACATTCAATATGTAGGCCTACAATATTTACAAAGAATGAATACATTTATGGCATACACTACAACAACAAATATATACATGTAAGAAACATTAATAATACAATCCAATAAAAGATCAAAATTGAATTTCAAGAAAACTCGGTGACTTTGATGTTAAGACAAAGGAAAAAGAAAAGGCTATAGGAAACTGCTGAATACGATTTAACAGGAAAAGGGTGGATGACTGGTAACAGAGTAATGTTCCATTGATTGGTAATAATTTGAGTAGAGATTATAATGTTTGCCAAATTAGCATGCCAAATTGCCAAATTAGAAAATGAATCAATAACTCAATGTTATCAATGAAGTGTTTCACACTCAGGATGTCAATCATACCTGATCATCAAGAAGAATATCTGATCGATGTGCTACACGCTGAACTCTGGTCAGTGGAAGACCACTAGATATCTTTCTGGGTTTACCCACAAAACTCCTCTCCCGAGCTCTCGTGTGACGTGCTTCCGCTAATGTCGTCATGTTTACATCACCTAGAAATAAATGTGTGAAAAATGTTTTAATGAATTACATTGTATGAAAGCCTATCAGCTGTGAGGGTGGAGCCTCTAGATCCTTAGTCAAATCTAGAGAAAAGGGGGTGGTCTTGGGGCATTCTACTAAAAATCCTTAAGTCTTTTTTTTACCCTTGACTTTCTATGTAAAGTGCAGATTTTCAGGTTTAAATCATTAAGCAAATATCATCATCATTAAGCAATAAAATTTGAAAAAACAATGTTGAGTTGCCATGAAAATTCTCATTTTAATTTTCACAAAAATGAGTAATTGGACAAGGGACATGAAAAAGCTGCATGTGCCTAGAAAATAGGGAGCAGTTGCACGGTGCTGCACATTTGCATACGGGATAGGCCTATATAGCATGTAAGGCACACACATAGCTTGCAGCATATCAGTATCAGAAATGCAGTAAATGCTTGCATGCTTGTTTTTCAGAATGGAGGCAAGCAGAACTAAGCAAACGCATCCCATTTTTAGAGAGACAAAAGAGGTTCGTTTGGTAAGTAAATAATTATTATTTACCAATTTCTATATCAAAGCTATCAATAGTACTAATAAGCAAAATCAAATCAGCAAAAATAAGTTTTTTTTTAAACAACCAATCAATTATTTTGGGGTTTAAGAGCTTGACTTCAATCACAGAAATGGTCACGGCAAACATCCTTACATGTCCGATATTTGGGAAAAAACAATTCAATATTTATTCACGACATTAATATTCAACATTTTCACAATAATATGGTAAGGTCCCCTAATGTCTGTGCAGTGCCCCTTGTCTGTGCACACAGATCTAGACTAGAGTCTCATTTTATATGATTCAATGCAATTCAACACAAATACCTACAAAATATAAATATGCAAACATTTTGCTGAAATTGTTTTTCTTTTCTACGATATCAGCTTCCCATCGGGCCCCTCTTCGCATGTGAAATATTTTGGTCACTTGAAAAAAGTAAGGTATTACCGAACGTGTGTTTTCTATAGGAAAATTTGAGAAAACAACAAATCATAACCTTGTTCATTGAATGAGTGCAAAATCACTGATGAGCTATGAGTATGACCATATTTTATTATTCTGAGAATATAAAGACTATGAAAATGTGTTTTTTGACAATTTTTCATCATCTTTTTATTCAAGTTCCCTTTGGAAGGATGTTGCAAAGTTTTGAGCATATGAAATTATTTTCTGACACGTATGATCAATGATGCGTTTGTTCAATCACTCACCCTATACTTTGAGTCTTTGTGGGGGCCAATAAACAGTAGAGGCGCACGGCCAATATTGGAGACTGTCTCCAATGTGGGAGATTATCTCCAATATCAGATACTTTTGTAAAGAATTTGGGTATCCAATTTCAGAGACAGTCTCCAGTTTTGGAGACCAATTTCCTTTGTTTACATTTGCTGCAAAAGGATTACCTTGGCGGCAAATAAAAATGTGATAAGAAGATTCCTGATGAAAAATTACCCCTTTTCACCGTCTACTTTCAAAATTCACCGTCTACTTTTGTTTTGATAAGGAATTTTGTTGTCAATCACACACAAAACAAATGGGCTTCTGACCTCGGTGAGACAAAATTTTGGGTGGAAAAAATCATGCTTTTGTTGGTGTTGTTTCTTTTGTCCTTTTGCAAAGCAAGTCTCCAATGTGGGAGATTGTCTCCCCTATTGCAGAGAGTCTCCCATATTGGCTGTGCGGGCGCGCCTCTACTGATAGTGATAAAGGCAAAAGCCAATATGAATATATTATATGCTATTGCTAAGTTATAATTAAGAAGCCTCCAATATGTTGGTACTAACAAATGCTGCACTATCTGAAGAGCTAATTGAGTAACTTCTTCTTCTTCTTTGTTGTTCTTCCCCCGGTATTCGAGGATCAGCGGCTATCCGCAGGTTGGTTGTTGTGTTGAAGCAATTTCTCTAAACGAATATGATGAATTTTAAGAATGTATCTGAGGCAGTGGGTCATGACATTGGCAGCAAGAGTGACAGATAGGTGCGAGGAGGGTAATAAGATATTAGTGGCAAGGATGAGGGGATGAGCAGAGGTGAAGGCTTGGCTAACTGAAGCAGGGAGGCTTAGAGATAGGACATGTTGAATGAGAACAGACCGTTGGGGTTTGAGGGTTGGGCAGGAAGCAAGGAAGTGGGTGGAGCTTTCTTCCTCCGTTGAGCAAAGTCTACAGGTGGCGCTGGGAGACTTGCCTATGGTCTTCAGTCTTTGTTGTGTTAGGTAGGTGCCTGTCAGAAGTTGGGAGCGAAGTCTTGCAGCAATACGGAGGTGTGAAGGTAGTGCAGGGGGGAATAGACTGCTAGGGCTTGGAAACGTTGAACATTGCTTCCAGAAGGCAAGAGTGTGCTTCTCCTGAGTGGCATCAACTAGGCCAGCATTGTGCTTCTTGAAGATGGCCTGGCGGCACAGTCTTTTCCAGGTGAGGTAGTCGAAGCTCAGGGAGCCAGACAGGATGGCAGGCAAGCTGTATTTGGCGATTAGCTGCTTCCAGTAGGAGATCAAAGGGACATCGGCAGCGAGAGCATTTAGAAGTATTCTGTGCTCAAACCTATCGCTTGGTAAAGTAACCAGTTGCCCGAGAGTCATCAAGGTGTTCAGGTCGATCTGCATAGAGAGAGGGATGATTCCGGTAAGGAGAAAGACTGCCTCGTTTGCTGTGCTTCTGGGGAGCCCTAGGAACTTTTTGAAGAGAAGGGCCTGCGCTGAGTCTAGCTTATCCCTGGACCTCTTGGTAACTCTAATGGCAGCAATGCCATATAGCATCCTAGGAATGCAGTAGGTGGTCCACAACTTGGCAATGGTTGGAGGCCAGAAGTTGTTTCTTGAAGCCGAACCACCTAGCAGAGCGAATATGGAGTTATATCCCTTGGCAATGATGTTCGGCGCAGGATCTTGAGATGTTGAAGATTTGGTGACACCAAGTAACTGATAAGTAACATGACCACGATTCTAACAATAAAATAATTTATCTGGAACTTGGAAGTTAAGTTGTTAACTGTTTCTATTCTTTCTTTTTTAATTTATTTTTTAAAGAAACTTTCTCACGTCTCTGACTCTGTGCTCACCGTACAGTAGCTGAATATGCCAGCTTATGATTAAGTGTAGGAGTAACACTGTCATTGAAACAAGCAAAACAGAGACAGAATATAATATATATTCGGTCTATAAAAGTTCAAAATTCACACTCATTCAACCAACGTCAAGTGTCACATCCTCACACAGGACACAAAATAAAGCGTATGGGACTGAGGTGAACAGTGTTGTCAAGGACCTGTTAATGGTTGCTAAAGAATTTGTTTAACTATTTTACCATCGTATTCGATTACACTAGTCTATATAAGTTTAAAAAATGAACTTTCATATTCGAACTTACTATTTAAGAATGTATTGAGCCAGAAACTACATTGCTTCTTCGCCGAAAACGAATCTTTAGCTCCCTCTGATTTAGGCAGATTCGCACAAAATCTTAGTTTTTGACGTAGATTACGCGCCAGCCGTTTTAAAGGGGACGTTCACCCTGAAGAAAAGTTTGTTGTAAAATTAATATCAGAAAAAATAAAATAAAGTAAAAATATTGGTCTATATCTTAGATCTATATAAAATTGAAAAAAAAATCATTCATTTTAAATTTCAATTTATTTCATTGGTGAAGGTTTGAGAAAAATCCATTATTAAAAGCAGTGGCGAATCCGGGGGGGGGGGGGGGCAAGGGCCGACTGTGTCCCCCCCCCCCTGCCCTGGATCTGCCACTCTGCTTTAATGGCTTTTGAGAGGCATAATAATGAAAATTATAGACCTACACTCTAACGTTAAAAATATCGGGTAAAAGTGCGCCATGAGGGTATATCTTTTGTGCATGCAGTGTGATTAAATTTTTGCCCATTCTAAAGTAATTGCTGCTTATTTTTTAACCTTACTGGACGATATTCCTCTGCAATTGGATAAAATGCTATTGGTTGGCCACATATATAATCAAACCCTCGCGGTGGTAACATTTTTACCCAATATATTACAGTGTGTACCCGGTTTTACTAAAGTGTGCCCCCCTTAATTAGTGATCACTTTTTTTCTTTTTTTTCCTTTTTTTTTTTGCTTGTCAAATTTTCAGCGGACGAATTAAATGACCTTCAATTTTAGGTGAAAACGAGCAGATATGTCCCTAGTGTAAAATGCATTCCGAAATTATTTCAATGGTTCGTGATGCCTTATTTTGTTTTATTTTTAGAAACGGGGTGTAAACGACTGGTAATAACGACTAACAAGGAGCTAGGAATGACTTCCGGGTTATTCGACCTTTTCCAATCTCGATCTTGTACCAAGGGTTAGTTGAAATTTAAAAAGCATATTAAAATCGCTCTGAATCTTATTTAATCATTACAAATTGAATGAAATTTTTTTTGTTTTCATTGATTCAGTTACGTACCGTCCCTGTCAAAAATGCCCTGCCACGGTTATATGTGTAAAATTAGTGAAAAATCGTCCCGTAATTTGGCTGGTATTGTAAACATACATGTAACCAGCCGGGCCCCGAGCCGAGTACTAGTACGTTGCAGGCAGGTACACAGCTCGGCCCAGTTGGCCACGCACGGGCACGGTGATCGTGATCCATTCCCTGTTTTCACGCCTTGACTGCACTGCGACATCGTAATTCTTGCACGACCAATTTCCGTGGGAGATGATTTACACACACACCATTTGGCTCTGCACAGTGCACAGTCAGAAATTGGCCTTTCGAAATTTGTTTGCCCCACTCTCGTACTCGTCAATCAAAAGTGAAATTGAAAAGACGTAGGCCTACGGGGTGACCATAATTATGCGCATATTTCTAAAATTATGAAGTTGATTTTCAATAAAAAATTTCTCACAGTTCACACAAAATTAATCAAAATCATGAATAGTATTAGTAAACGGAAGGCAAGATCAAAGTGAAATTCGCTTGATACTATAAACTAAAAAGTAGGTCAAGGGTTTTGCTGGTATCACGATCTCAAAATTCCATGACGATCGACTCCTTCGTTCGGCTGAAAAACTAAAAGTGTCATAAAAAAGTGTGACCTTTGTGTAACTGTAAGATCATTTTGCAACCAAAGCCAAGAAAAAAAAAACGCAGGAAAATTTGATGTTTTTTGTGTGAACTAAATTGAAAGAATGGAATGTGAATGGAGTGTAAAAAATGCCAAAGGCAAAAGTAAAAAAAGTCCCCCTAAATGGGCCTAATTCCTAAGACCTAAATCATACATTGTGGCCAGGAGTTGGATCCTGCGCAAATGCGTGGTTAGAATAATGCACTCAATTGCACAGCACTGTCAGCAGTAAATGGACTACATGGATTAAAGAGAAATTCCAGTATTTGCAGTAAACACTGATTTCATGAGAAAGTCTGTAAAACAAGGCTTAATTGTCAGTATATCATCGAGGATCTAGATCTGGTACAGTTACATAAACTGAACTTTGTGAAATCTTGAAATCTACGCTGAAAAATGTTCACACTGAAGATCACCAACACAGATAGGCACACGTGGGACAGTGTATTATTATTGCTAAAATAAAGACCCGACGGAAGTGACCGAATCCGCGCTTATTTTGCTTATTTCTCAGCAATCACACAATTTCTTCCAGAATCCTTTGGCACATATTTTTTATTCATACAAACAGACACTTTGGTGGTCATTATATTAGATTCTGTAAAAAGTCATTTTTAGATCGTTACCAAAACTGGAATTTATCTTTAAGTTGGTGGCTTTCTGATATCCACAAGGCACAAAGCTGTGGACAGTAGACCGCACATGCTACTGCTAGAAAAAAAAATCAGGAAAAGGGATGTTTTTCACGTGAACTGAAATAAAGGAATGGAATGCAAATGGAGTGTAAAAAATGCCAAAAAAAGTCCCCCTAATCATGCATGGTGGCCAGGAGGAGTTAGATCCTGCGTAAATGCGTGATTAAATAATGCCTGGCACTCAATTGCACATCACCCCTAAGAACAATAAAAAAACTACCAAAGCAATTTTTAAAACAAAAAAAGGTGTGTCAAAAAATGCATTTCGTTGGCAGATGGTAAAATTAATCTTTGAAATATGATGCATGTTATTATAAAATTGTTAATTAAATTCATTGCTATTAATGCTAATGTCCTAGTCTCGACCAAAAGAAAGGTGAGACAAATTTGCTGATCTGCTGATGGTTGGATGATTACGCTCTCTTTGCTTTTGTCATCAGTAGAGGTGCCAGTCCGAAAACAAGGATCGTCCCAGAAAACAAGATTATATCATAAACCAAGACAAATCATGTCTTGATATGATAAACTGAGATTGTCCATATTTATGTCTGATGACAGCTTTTTTCATGTCCCCTCTGTGGGACATAGGCAGTAGTTGCAGAAATTGAGAGTGCTAATTCTGTGACCTCAATCCGCTCCCCCTCAAGTTCACCATCTACTTCTTATGACTTGCAGTGTTGTCTGATGAGGGGGGGGGGGAGACTTTAAGATTCCATCTTTCATTTAAATAAATACTCATTTTGTCTCCTATTCAGGCCACCATGGTGCGAATGAACGTTTTGGCAGACGCCCTGCGGTGCATCTGCAATGCCGAGAAGCGATGCAAGCGCCAAGTTCTGATCAGGCCATGCTCAAAGGTCACTGAAAAGTTCCTCATTGTCATGATGAAGCACGGTGAGTTTATGATTTGTAATCGTTCTTGTTCACCATAACACCTTTATTCCTTTTAGTTAGGAGAATGCTTGTGTCTAGACCTTATGTCCACACAGAATATCAATCCCCACTGATACAAAAATGACGCCCACTGTAGAATTCAGTTCATTTGTCTCCTTTGATATAACCCAAATCTATGCAATTTAAGAGAGGAGAGGGGATGAAGACGAATTTGATTGTCTTCCAAAATGGCATGGGTCGTCCCTGAATATTCACTGAAAAATATGAGAATCATGAAGCTGCTCACAGTGGTCATGCTAGTAATGTGTTGAGACCAAATCCATTGGATGAAAAATGAATGAAGATGCACTAATATCCTGTTGTCAATTTTCTGTTGTAAATCACCATTGTAGTACATTAATGCAAGCCAAGTAACATCAAGATGATTTGTGTTGCAGCCTTGTCATAATTTACTTGCTGCATACATGTTGTTGGTTAGGTATTGATTTTATTTTTGCATGAAGTCTTGCATACAAAACATGACTGTTATTCTGTTATTTATTGCTGCCTATTTTTCTTTTATAAATTCAGGTTACATTGGTGAATTTGAGATCGTAGATGACCACAGGGGAGGCAAGATCATTGTCAACCTAAATGGCAGACTCAACAAGGTTAGTAGATTTTAGATTCTATGAACTTTGGGCTAGAATCAGACAAAATTTGAAATCATTGATCATGATATTTGGAAGTACCTGAAAGGTCAAGTCCATCTAAACGTAATGCCCGAATTCACAAAGGTGCATTTGAAAACCATTGGTTGAACCCCTGATTTTTGCAGATTTCCTGTATAAATTACGGTTAATTTACCGCGTATACTGAAAAGTGTCTTCATGATTTTCTATTGAATTTCAATTATGATTATAATAAAGTCAGGTGATTTTTAAGGACCTATGCAAAGGACGTCAATGTTTTGTTACTTTTGACTGAGCGAAGTGGGAAACGAATCCCGAGTTACAAGCAATCTTGCAGAGACTATGCAATACTCAACTTACATATCAGAGAGAACATCCCATCATGTACCCAATATGTAAACAACAAAACAGAAAAATTCCTCTGGAAAAAACAGGATTTACCATGTACTTTGATTCATTTGAGAGAAAATCTACTCTCCGTGAGCGTTTCATCGAAAAGTTATCAGATCTGACAACTTTCCTTGCTTTTGATTTGCTTAGAAGCGCTTTTACTATGGTAACTGTCTGACAAATCCTCTCATTAAGACTATCCTGGTGGGTGTTTCATAAAGCTGTTCGTAAGTTATGAGCGACTTTAAGAATGACTGGTGATCCTTTCTTGAGTTAAATGGCATGTTCATTGGCAATGGTTTAGCGCGTAAGAAAGGATCACCAGTCACTCTTAACTTAAGAACAGCTTTATGAAACGGCCCCCGGGTCGTTTGGTTTACCAACCCAATTCTCATGAAAAGTGGAGTTTGAATGAAACACGTTATAATAGATTATCTATTCCTCATCATTTACTCATTGTGCATTGTAATTGTTCCATTTTAACAGTGTGGTGTGATCAGTCCTCGCTTTGATGTACCTATCGAAGACATGGAGAAATGGACCAGCAATCTCCTTCCATCTAGACAATTTGGGTGAGTTTCATTTTTAGATAGAAACATTTCACTTTCAGGTAACTCTGCCTCGGTCGATTCTCTTGGGATCGTAGAAATCAGAGTTACGAAAATCAACTTCGAAGAATTATGAACACACATTTGCATATTCTGGGGGGTGTTTCACAAAGATTCAAGTATGACTAGAGTTGAAATTAAATGCCTAGTTGCGTGGGGTACAAAAGGCATGACCGCATTGGTCAGATCATGCCAAGAGGACGTGCACTACTGCGTATTGATCAATGAGATCGCGCGTTGCATATCATGTACGCGTCGGGATTCCTGTGCAGTGCGATTTAAGTCATACTTAAATCTTTGTGAAACACCCCCCTGGTCTAAAATAATGCTTTGTATTAGGCGATAGTGTGACTTATGGAAGGTTGAAATGTGCGAGTCTTCTGTCATTCACTAATGAAATATAAAGCCTCATTATTCATTCTGCTGGTGACCTTTGTCTCAATGCATTCCATTGTTTTCTGTGTGTTTATACAGGTATGTCGTGCTGACCACATCGGGGGGTATCATGGATCACGAGGAGGCGAGGAGAAAACACGTTGGTGGCAAGATCCTGGGCTTCTTCTTCTGAAAGCATGTCCAGAAAACATGGTGTTGTAAAATCCACAACAGCAACAAAAAATTGATAAAATAAACAAAAAAAATGATAAAATACAGTTAAAGCGAATTGATTTCATTATGGGTTTGTTATTGCTGTAGTGTTGTGTGTTACGAGTGCAGTTCATAGGATGTTATATAGGGGTGTATATTTTATTGAGAGCATAGCAAGTCTGATTTGTCCATTGGATGTTCATTCAGAGTTGAGTGATCTGCCAATCGACTGCTTTCCATGACAACATGGTGGTGTTACTAGACAAATACACATTGTGGAAGATATAAGAATGAGAAGCAGGGACTGTTCCCCTTTTTAAATGACCAAATATGTAAAATTTGGTCCCCGTTAGTAGAAAAGTTACGATCATGGTAACTGTGTCATTCAATGGTAACTACCATGGAAACAAGGATTAACAGCCAATCAAAATTGATGATTCCATGAAGTTCACCATTGGATGGTAGAGTTACTGTATTAGTAACCTTTATGCCACTGGGCTCTGGGCCGATTTTCTGAAAATATATTGCATATTTCTTATCTTGATTATCGTAAGATAGCAGTGAAATCAGCGGTGTATCAGTACTCTGTTCACTTTTGACTTTGGTGTTTGTCCATGGACCAAAATTTGTGCATTTCAACCTGTTAAAATGATACCTTCAATTTGTTTTATTACATTGCTAGGATTGAGAGAAGAAATAATTGTTTTTGTATAAGGAATTTCAGAGGATGGCATTAGAAAAAGAATTGGGGCCTGGACTTTGGAATTATGTTAAATTAAGCATTATGGTAACTACCATGGTTTCAGGGATCATCAGCCAATCAAGTTGTAAAGGTTTCCGTGATAAGTGTATTATGATGGCAAAGATACCATAATAGGAAGTCTTCATGAAATGGGGATATAATTCTAATGAATGAAAGAAAGTTGTCGTGAGATGCAAGAATGAAGTTTTTTTTGTTGCTGGTTTTGAATGTTTAAAAAAATTTGATGTGGAGGAAATGTGCAAGAATCAAGTTTTGAAGAAAGAATAAGTAGGAAATAAAGGGAATGATACAGAGAGAGGGAGAGAATGAATGGTAAAGGGGGGAATAATTGAGTTAATAAATGGTTAAGGGAGATTAAATGGTAAAGAGGGATGAATTAGTGGGAAAGAAATGACGAATGATAAGAGGCAGAAATTGAGGTAAAGAAAAAAAATGATAAAGAATAAATGGTAGAGGGAGAATAGAGCCCCGATTCCTAAAAGGGGACATCCAATCTCCAAAAATTATTTTGAAAAAAGTTTGGGGGGTCTGAAGCCCACCCAGCCCCCTCCCCCGGAGCAGTAATCTGTGAGATCCATGTCAAGGAGGAAATCTGAAAGGGATGATGTTTAAAGGCAGAGTTCACCCTAGCAAAAAGTTGATTTGAATAAAAACGGAAAAATAATGTTTTCTTTAAATTTCACAAATATCATGCATGTCCTGGTTGGTATGCAAATGAGCAGGAACCAATGACATACCCCACTCCATTTCTTCTCTATTCCCCTCACACATCTATTCTCGTCCTATTCTATTTCTTCCTTGTGTGCAGCAGTGTGGATAAATTTCTTGCTGAAGGAAATTACACCATGGCTGGGATTCGAACCCACGACCCTCTGTTTCAAAGTCAGAAGACTAATCCACTGGGCCACAACGCTCTACATGAGTGAAATGAAATATCTACAACACACAATTCAAGAGCACAATAACTTACAATTGGATCACTTTATTTCTATACAGAACATGTAGCAACTTGACAATCTCACCCTCAAAATGAAACCATCATTACACTAAATTACATTATTTACAAGTATTAAAATAAAACTACACAGATAATTGATCCAAGTCAGCACTCCACATAAGCATGTAACTTGGGGCTGAAACAAAATATATATATCTCTGGCTACACTGCATTACAAAAGAATACTGTAATCGGCATTTAGTTACTCTGCCAGGGTTGGGGGATCAATGCTTTTTATTTCTTTTTTGCATGGTGGGGGGGGGGGGGGGTTCCAACCCTCTATTCATACCTTACATTACATATAATTATATTTCAGTTTTAACCTAAACAATTCACCAAGGTTACATTTATTTGGGCCAAATTGCCCTTGATAGCCCTTGTGCATCTTCCCTTAATTATTGAAAAAAAGAGAAGAAATAAGCTAGCCATTTATTTGTAACTTAAAGTAATTTCAAAGATGAATCAACTTTGCATTTTGACTAATAATGATATCAACATGCTTTAGCGCTTATCATTATCAAATGTGTCCCTATATGTACTTTGAAGAAGACAGAAAAGCTAAGAGAAAAAGAAAATTGCAATCATATTCGTAGCACTTTACTCATTCAAAATACTTTTTAAACAGTACATTTGAAGGTGGGTGTAGAAGAGTTCTTTACAGATGATTAAAGAGTATGGTAAACTTGCTAACATAATTCCTTTCACTATCTGATCTTTAGGCCCTATACAAAAATCTATTCCGATTTATAGCCATTTCCCAGCTCAAGTGTGCAGAAGTTACAGCAATTTTTCAGATTCACCTCTCCTATAATTCCTATTTTCTCCAACATTAGATTTGATGTCACTAGAATTACTTATGCTACGGTCACAAATACCTTTATGAACGATTTCATACCACTTATAGCTACGTATAAGAATCCTTTGTACAGTGTTTGTAAAGATATTTGTGGCCATAGCATAACATGTGATCTGAATACAAGTTCACGCATTTTGCTTAGCCAAGTATAATACTTGTAAAATCAGTACTTCTGACTGAATACCGCCCTGGTAACTAATGCCACATTCACTGTACACCTGAAGCTGATGTACATGTAATTGCTGCAAATAATGATTTCATGATAATTTTATATAACTAGCAAGGTTGATTGTCACAAGAATTTACTTTATAGATATGGGCGCCGTTTCATAAATAGTTACAACTGTTGTAACTTTGCCATAATGGCAACTCAATACCATGGCAGTTGCCATAATGGCAAAGTTACAACAGTTGCAAGTCCTTTATGAAACGGGCCCATGATCTGAACACCAGTATATGTAAAAAACTTACAAAATCAATACTTCCAACTGAATACCGGCAAGGTTACCTGTACACCTAAAGCTGATGTACATGCAATTGCTGCAAATAATGATTTCATGATAATTTTATTCAACTAACAAAGTTGATTGTCACCATGTCATCATATAGCTGGTACATTTTACTTGGTGAAATTACACATCTAAACCGAAAAACGATCACAATGACTGAACAGCATGGCCAATACACAGACAGTGTATTACTTTTGCTTGGAAAAAGACCCTAGACCTTGCTGACATGCCATGCTTACTTTGAGTTTATCAGCAGCGACACATTTTCTACCATATACATTTGGCACAAATTTTTATTTATAGATACAAATAATTTAGCTGGTCATTTCATTGGATTTTGTTCGAACTCATTTTGAGATTTTTTTTCACAATACCATTTTCATTATAAAAAGATGTGTTACACATTATACACATATACATTACATAACAACCCCGCAAATAAAACATTGTCAAGATGTGTGAATAAACTCAATACGTTACAATGCTATGTCATGAAAATATAGTCTGTGCAAGATAGAATCCATTTTGGGCTTCACTCTTGAAGTTGGTTGGTCGACAAGTTTCACAGGCAGGTGATTAAAAAATGGCTTTTGCCTCTGCAACATTCTATTTTTTTTGCATCATTTCCTGTTGATCCGTTAAATTATTTCTTGGTACATTTTTTACATGTTTTATAGGTTACAAATTTCCATAGGGAAAATGTGCCCCCTTTTGGAAAATCCTGGATCCGCCCCTGGGTATATTACCCCTTCTTATTCCAGATAATAGAATTTAGGTAAACTTAACAAAAACAATGCATTATCTTTCACAAGCAATCAACACTTCCATTTCATAAAAAATATAGAAAAAAACATGCTTGAAAAGTGGACAGTCGTTCTTCAATATCACTAAAGTTCATCAACTCTGAAGTTCATCTACTTTGAAGAGTATTGTAGAATCATCTCGCGAAAGCAATAATAAATCACCATGACAACCACATCCAAGGCAACGAGGTGAAGCAATAGACCTTTTGCATATGACATCATAATCTCATCATAGCGCCCTCCCTCAGAGGATATAGGAATACGCGTAAATGGAGTTGTCAGAGATGCGCCAGCCGAAGATTCCAATGAATGCAAGGCAATCGCTACAGCCTCTAAGACGACGGCGCACCGCAATGACGTCAATGCATAAGATCTCCAACAGCAAAAAATCATCAGTCCTTCCTTTGAATCAAATAAATCATGCCATGATCCAAGATGAACAGAAAAAAGATTGCTTTAATATTCAAAAAGAAAACTTATTCTTGGGACAAAACAATGCAGAATGTATTGTATCTCCCATTACAAGGTTTTAATATAGAGTCCACAGCGTCAATTATCGAGATGCAGTAAACAGTGCTGTTCAAATTTGAAAGAGTGCTTGGAGCAGAAGATGTTTCTCTTTGACGCATCTATCGATCCTATTATCAGGTCTGCAAGTTCAGGAAGAAAATAAGGAAATAAAAAGTAACGTATTGAATATTTCAATGCTTGTATCAAACTTTAATAGAGAATGAGGGAATTCAAAGATCTGTCGCATCTTTCAATGCAAGCCTTGCGTGTGACTCTGGGTGACTATTTTGCGACCCGCAGGTCAACCATGTTGACAGTATCTCACACGCAGTTGCCTGCAGGGGCGCACCCAAATCTGCTCGAGCTGCGGAAAGGTTTTTTAAGATGCTCAAAACTCTGCAAGGCTTGCATCGAAAGATGTGACAGGGTGATAAAGATTATCATTAACCAAATCAGACATCTGAGGAGGGCAACTTTAATACATTATTGCCTGCGATGACTGGGATCAAGTGGTCGGTCAATAAGTTTCCAATTGTTTATCCACGAACCCAATTTATTGCCCGCTCAGGAAAGTCAATGGGGAAAATGCGTGGAAATGTAGCACGCCGGCTATATACGCGTCAAATTGGACCGCGCAGTGATATACGTAATAATGTTGATCAAGTTGAGACCACGCTGGCCTACTGCGTCCCCATGCCATGAATGCGTCATTTCAATTACATTACAATGGTAAAGTTCAGAGGCCCAGTCTGCTCAACATGACAAAATAGATTCCCATTCTTACACTGTAAACTATGTAAATTTTCACATTAAGTATTTCGAGGGACAAAATAAAGTTTTTTCGGAGGGAAAACAGCATTGTCAACTTTTCTCTCATTTCATAAAAAACTTAATTGGCATTGGTGGTGATGTTTCATACTGAAGCTGTTCATATTAATGCACAGCTGGAACATGTTCTTGGGAGCTTTCAATCATTTTATTTGCTTCAGTTGAAAGCTGCCATGTAGATTAAAGTACCAGTACTTGTTGTTAACAACTACCTGAATACAAAAATAATTTGTCAAAATCTTGAATAGATTTATAGGAATTTCGCTCCCACTATGCAATGAGCCCAGAGAATTAGGATACAAACTTTAACAGGAAAGCCTGGAAGATCTGCACTGTGCTCTTGGGATAGTAGTGTTGTTTGACGGCGTGTTCTAGGGTCAGTAGCATCCCTGAGGGATCCCCAACTGGCTTCAGTTTCTCTTCTCCCTGAAAATCAATGGAGTACATGGGATAAGTTCAACAAGCTGCCATGAAGTTGTGGACTAAGCTACTAAATAATTGTTAGATAGGCTGATATAAATCTTTTGATGGAAGACACATCTCTTTCATTATTTTTTTCTTAAGCATAGGGAGTAAAATTCATTTTTGGTGATACGCATTATAAAAGAATGGTTCATCATCATCATCACCATCATCATCATCATCATCATCATCATCATCATCATCATCATCACCATCATCATCATCACCATCATCATCGTCATCATCTTCATCACGCTCTGATAAAAAATGTGATTCAAATATCCTAAGGTTTAATGCAGACTGCAATGTCAAGACATAAATAGCAGGGTTACGGTCAGAGACAATTCGGTGAAGAAGAGGTGATAGAGAGCTACATGTACGTCCATTGCTCGAACTACTCTCGTCATATATCAGGGGAGCGTTTCAAGAAAAAGTTAAGTCAATCAGATGAGAGGATTCGCAGTAGCTTATGACAATAGTTCGGTGAAAATAAGTGACTTTTTTATATAATGAGATTCATACCTTGATTAGACCCAGATGAACAAGAACAGAATTCACAACAGTTTCAGCTTTGCATTTATCAAACAGCTTCTTCAAAATGGCATCTGTATGAGATCAAAATAAGATTAAAGACTACCTTCATGATATGCACATCTTGCTTATCCAGTCAGATCAATATCATTCTCATGTGCACATAGGCCAGGGCCCCGTCTTACAAAGAGTTACGATTTATCAGATCAATCGCAACTATGGACGGCCAGCAACGTCAACATCTATTATGCATGTTTGTTTAAAAAAATTACTAGCTATGATGTATATTCATGCATTCATTGTTTTCCTGAAAATTCACTGCGCTTCTCTTTGCAGACAAAGGACGTTGTGCAAATTTTTTGTACGAAAAAATTATGACACTGATGGATTTCCATAGTTACGATTGATCAGATCAATCGTAACTCTTTGTAAGACGGGGCCCTGGTTTCATACATGTATCCAATAACTACAACTCTTATGCTTCTTCCATTTTCAGGTATCAGAATGAGAATTCCTTGTCAAACCAATAATTTTAACCAATTATTTTTTTTTTCGTGGCCTACAACAAAAGAGTTGTTAATACTGTACATCAGTAAAAAAAAAACAAAAAAACAGGGCTTGTGTAAGTTCGCCCCCTGAATTCTTAAAAGAGCCCTGGAAATAGCCCCAGAAAATCCCTATTTACAGCAGTGTTAAGGCTTACCCGATGTTGCTGATTATTTTTTAAATATCATTTTTCACCTGCTGTACATATATTACATTTTATATCCCTCTTATGAATATTCACGAGTATTCTAGATAAACGATTGGTCGATTCGTGATCATGTGACAAAGTATAATTTCAATAGGAAACCACATCGCTGCAAATAGCTCCATATAGTGTTCTCGTAGCGCGTTTATTTTTCGATAGACTTTCATGGGCAGAACTGCGCATGTTGATATTTTCTCTCAATGTTGAATTGCGCATGCTCCCTGACTTGACCCAGATCATCCGCAATCGATCGTAAATAAAGTAAAATACAAGCTTTCACTCAAATTACTTACAGACAGTTTGAAAAAACACTGGGAATTGGGTCTAGATTACAACACAGAAAATATAATTCCGACGGCCATTCATACAGGATCCTTAAATTTGGAATAATTATACCTTGCAAGGTGAGTCAAGATCTGATACTAATTTTTAGAGCATAGAAACTATATTTAGCCTGCGCGTATTTATTTACATTTTGAGAGCAACTGCAGCAACGGCCAACGCAGCACAGCGGACCACTTATTAAGTGCATTCAGGTAGAAGCCGCGCGCAGCATACCCAGGAACTGCTTAGCATCAACTCGACAGGCCTAAGAATAGGACTAGATCCGGCAACGTTAGATTTGGTCTAGATTAGTTAAACCCGGGGGTTAAACATCAGCAAGGTCTAGGTCCACAAGTTAAAGAGGGATATAAAACAAATACATCAGGCGTTTCTTTCGAAAGCATAGTGGGAATTATCAATCCTCAGTTGGACTGGCAATGTACTAGCAAATAGTAATTGCCAGTCCAACCTCCGATAAATGATTCCCCCTATACTTTCTCAAAGCCTGATATATTTCTATAATGTCACATCTGTTGTGTAGTCTAGCAGAAAAATGTTATAATTATTAGAGGAGTAGGAGTGACAGACGTACCTGCGCATTGATAGACTGCATTTTTGACATTATTATTCTTCTGGTCCATCACAGACGAGATCTTCACGAATGCCTTGATACCAGCCGACTCCTCGTAAACCTCATCCTGTCAACAACAAGAACAAGAAATATATAATATTTCCCAAAGGGCGAGGGTATTTGTTCTACTTTTATTCATTGAGAATTAGGAGTTGTACTGAGCCCTATCACAATTTTGTTGAGAGTTTGGTTAGGGGCAATTTCTTTAACTTCTTTTCATTGAAAATTAGAAATTTTATCAAGCCCCATTAAAATATTGTTGGGAGGAAGGGGAGGGGGGGGGGTTAGTGGATATTTCTTCAACTAGTGCTCATTCAAATTTAAGAATTTGATTGAGCCCCATCACAATTATGTCGAGTGTTGAGTCACATGATATGTATTCATAAACTAAAAGGGCAATCTATTTCATCATGTCTCAATGAGCCTTTAGGTGCTCCTGATATAAGAGCTCCTATTGATCTTATACCTAGTTCCCAGTTACTATTTGTGTCACAATTTGAATCCATGGTCTGAATTGTGGAGCAACTGTAGTGTTCATAACATATGGTATTAGGTCAGTCATAGCAATTGAGTTTTTCGCGATCAGCTGAGAAAGGCCAATTGTAGCATTCAAAGCGAATAGGATTAAGAATTCAATCAATTATCAGATTTTTTTTACAATGTATTAAATACACAATCCAGTATGTGCTTTCATAGCCAATATGCAATATTAAAAATGCACAAATGATTACCATCATCAAACCATTACCAAAAGCTTACCCCTAGCTCCTGAAGTATCTTCTCTGCACGCTGGTTCCCTAGAGCTTGTAGCTTATCGGCAGTGGGGAAGGCTAGAAAGTCTGCTGCCGTGACTGGGATCTGAATCAAATCAAAACGATTGTATACACGCGAATCAATGCATAGCTTAAAGGGCATATTGAATTTCCTACCAAACTCTTGGACATCCCTCACCTTCTCATCATCTCCAAATTCTTCCTCTCATTATATTTCATGTGTTTTTTCTGTGTTTTTGCACTGTGTGATGAGGTGTGGGTGTGTGTGTTATTTTAAAACCTTTTTTTTTTACCAGTAATGATATTTGTGTGATTTGTAGGGCCCCAGCTATAAGCAGTTTTGCTTCTTAGGGGTCCTGACCATTAAGTAATTTGTAACCTGTTATATTTTGTATTAGTTTGTTTGTATCATGATATTTTTGTAAATATTTTGATGTCTTTTTAATGGTCAATAAAATTGAATTGAAAATTGAATTGAATCTACTCCCTCTCTCCCTCCCTCCCCCACCCCACTCTCTCTCTCCTCTTCCTCTTTTACTCCACACTGAATAATTATATCACACATTTTGAGACACCATAATCTTATGAAAAAACACATTCACATTTTAATATAAAATCTACTTTGCTTATTATAAAAACAGTACAGAGTGAAGGCAAAGAGCACAAGAAGGCATAAACACGTAATTATCTACATAAATCATCCCCTTTCACTTTTCTCCTAATGTTCATTTCAAATTTAAAAAACTTGGTAACCACTCCAATAGTCAAACACTAGTTAGTCTCGATTAAACTTGATTGAACAATTAATTGCATCTTCTTTTTTTTGTAACAGGGCCTTGTATAATGATATCTACTAGGACTTGGAGGGAGTGATTCTTATTTTATCCACTAAAGAAATGGTAGAATTGCAGCTTTCTTTCCTAATTCTATTAATGACCTCGTTGTCCTTTAAGTAAAATATGCCTCGAGTAATATAAAATGACAAGTGTATGTTGATAGTTAAAGCTGCATTCAAAAAATCATATTGTTATAATTAGACGAACGGGCTGATGGACAGCATGGCATTAGACCATGTAGAATTAGTACAAAATGGGCACAAGACAAAGTGGTATGAGGTATTATGATCCTAGTATTATTATGATTTTGGGGTCCTTTTTCACTTTTCCTGTTGAAACGTGAAAGGGCATGGCTCATACAATATCCAAATTTGGGCATGTTCATGAAATAATTAAGATTTGTATGTCTAACTTCTTTCTTTTTTTCACTTCACAAACTGCTCAAGCAAACATTATTTGAGAGCAACACAAATTCTCATTTGAATTACAAAACAGAGATAAACTATTTCATGAGGGGCCCACAAACAGGGGGTCAGACGCAGATACACATACTTTATGGAATGGGTACATGGTTGTTACCATTGGAAAAAAGGCATGACTTGTAAATTAACAAACAAAATATTGCAAAGACCTAAGTCACATCATTGTGAGATTTCATTATCTAGATTTCCTATACCAATCATAAAACTACATGTAGAAGATGATTGTATTCTCCAAGAAATCAATGCCTGATGTTATTCATATACATGATAGTGTTTCTACATGTAGCAGGCTGTATGAAGAAGTTGATGGAATGGATGTGTGCTTGACCTAGCAAGCTTTTTCAGTTGTTTAATAGTTTAATGTTAAAAAGTTCTGGCTTATCACTTTAAAATATGTGTGTTATTTAATGTATAACTGTTTCTTTTGTATGTAATTTCATATTTCATATCGTACGCTGAAGATGCAAAATACATGTTTACATCTAGATAATCAGCTGTTTGTTAGCAGCAACCAAGAATGACAATTTCTTCATTTCAAATGGCAGTGGTCATTCCACAGAACAGCTGAATGAATTTCATTTGATAGTTGTTTTTTTTACTTGTAAGATACATCATTTTATTGAAAAAATTGCAGGACTTTGAAATGCTTTCACAAATATATACATACATGATACAGTACACTAAGATCAAAATATTTTCATTTTTCCACTTCACAAACTATCGATATTTCAAGAGAAAGAGGTAGATAACATGCTTTTTGGAAATTCTATTTCAGACCTGCCAACCTCTGGGAATTAAAAATTGTATTCTGTGATAAAAAAAACTTTATTTTTCCCCAAATAAGTGTATTTCATAGTAAAATGCGTGGTGCACTCGCTCATCGCGGTGCTCAAGCTGCATGCAAGCTAAAATGCGCACTGCTCTTGCAGATGAAAAAAAAAACATTGAAACATGTGTATATCTCACCATGGTTTTAACAAAATGATTGAAAAAAAAACAAGTTACCTGAAATTACATTGATCTAATAACAATATTTGTGTAAGTTTTATGAAATAGAGACATATAGAGATGATTTTTCTCAATAAATTACGATTTTTAAAAAGAAAAAGAAGAAAAAAATCTCTTTTTTTCTTACAAAAACATATTTTTTAAAAGAAAAAACGTACTGCCGTATTTTGGTTGCGAAAACGTACTAAATACGCCAAAAACGTACTGGTTGGCAGGTCTGCTATTTGTGTTTACAGTAGCATCGAGGATGGAATATCACTAATTTAAAAAGAGTACTAATTTGTACTGAGATATGAATAAAACAGATACATTGAAATATGACATGTACATTGAACAATCTTGCCTCTACATACTTCTAGCAGAAGACTCCCTGTACATGAGCTGTGTGCTTATCTTGATGCTATATAAAAAAGTTTTTTCTCCCTCAAACTTATTTCTCTTTCCCGTCATTAGTAATAATTTATTTGCACAGAGATGTATGCCATTAGGGAGGACATCGAATGTTTGAAATAGATTGATATATGACAGAGAATAAAATTCTATCATAATAACATAACAATATATTATAATAATTTGACGATTGCTTTTTGGCAAATCATTTGTGGCTTGGTCAAGAAGGACCTACAAAATTTAGTCTGAAATTTGACCTAAATATCATGTTAAAATGGTCACCCAGTTATTGCAGTTTATGAACACTCTAGACTGAACAAAATGTAATATACCTTACCTAGTGCATATATTTTCATATTAAAAAGTTTACCACAATGAAGTCATTGGGTGAACTGGACAGAAACTTAGATACCATGGGGTGCCAAAAATTTGATTTATTAGATCGTTTGTTCATTCTCTTTAACATATCTTTTAACGTCAAGTAGATGATTTTGTGCAAATAAAAATTTTTTTCTTTAAAAAATAATATTGTTTCACGACTGGGTATACCATTCAGGAATAGGATATTTACAGTTAAGAAAGCTATTGACTTTTTATTTTCACATATCAGCTTTGACGATCTCCAGCCATGATTTTCCACAAATATATCAAAAGGTTAAATATTCATGGTACATATTGTCCCTTTTTTGGTCTTAATGAATAATTATTAGTATACAATAACTCTGACATGGAATGGATCCTTCTAAGTCCTGAATATATTCAAATGGTGCATTTCTATCACCATAATCATGTAGGTATGTGACAAGATGAGAAAGCTATGGAACAGTTATTTAGCAGCTCTGCATCTAGGATGATAATGGTCATCATAATATTAATAATGATAATATGCATTCATATAGCGCCACCTTTCTTGAAATAATCTACTCTGAGGCGCAATATTATTACGACTACAGCTTTCACTAAAGCTACTGTTTCCAGCGCTGTGCATTCAATCAAAGAATAACATCATATTCATCAAATAGGTTAAGTGTTAGATAATGAGTGCACATTAGCATTTGGCATGAGTGTAACTCACATTTAACTATTTGTGAACCCCCCGGTTGTTCAAGGCCAGGCCCATGGCATGGGCTGTGTGTGAGGAGAGTTCCATTGCACCACAATGTTATTTCAATAAGATCCTAATTCTAATATTTTAGACAGCTTTTTTGTCAAAGATGTCTATCTATGCATCGGGGAGAATTTCATGAAAGAAGTAGTGATTTTCAGACAACTAATAAGATCTACTGAAATCCTTGAATATGATTTGTTCAGATAAATTGCTGAAAGCCATTCATAATATTTTTCATGAAACACTCCCTTGCTCCTACATGTACGTTAGGACTCTAACCTTAATCTTAGAATCCAATGCTGTTTTCAGCCACCTCCTTCATTACTTGAATTTATAAATAAGTTAATTAGAAACATGTTTTGTTGGCTAAGTCCTGTTGGTGGTGTCCAAATAGGATTTAAAAGCGGATGGAATGTCCTCTATTAAATTCTTTTTCTTGAGATGAAGAACTGTTCTTTTAGAGTTTATTTGATTGCCGAGTTTCACCATCAGAGCTTCATATTGTCCATGACTGATGCTAGATCTCCGGCATCTTGCACGTTCTGTATTATGAAAATAGAACAGAGAGAGAACCAGCATCAAGTCACCGTTTCTTGCTTCAAGTCCAGCCCAAATTCACAAATTTTATTTACCCAATTGCGTTTATTATTTTTCTGTTCAAGTTTAGTCAAAGTCACATTTTTAGAAGTAATCAGCATCAAGTGACTGTTTTCTGCTTTAAATCTAGCCCAAATTCATAAATTTTATAAATGTACAGTATTTTTTCTTTAATGTTGGCAAACATTATACTGCTTCAAGTTTAGCCAAAAGTTTCAGATTTAGAAATGAATCACATTTGCTCTTTTCTGACAGGAGTAACTACAAAGTATATTCCAGTGTGCTACGAACCAAGCCATTGGATAGTTTAAATTTTGGCAGAAGCCTCTGAACCTCTTTACAGTTGTATCAAGGAGACTCCATAGAGATCAGTTCTTCATTGGTTGGCAGAGTTGTCCATATTTTAAGGATGGTTGTGTATCTCAAGAAGTAATCAGTATAATAGCAATAATGGTAATAATTTGATTTATATAGCGCTTTTCCCAGAGGTTACAAAGCGCTATTAATGGCATATAAGACAAGTTGAGATTTATAGTTATACAGGTGTTTTTTTATGTTTTTTGAAGAGGTCAAGAGAAGAGATGTTTCTTAAAAATCTGACACCAACAACAGCAAGACAAACCTAAATTACTCTGTGCTAGAGTTTTCTCTGGAATTGCATCAGCGAATGTGAAAATGTTAGTAAAACACGGACGTCTTTTGTGTCGCTTCTGAGACAGTCTGAACTGCTCAACAAGCATCAGAAACCACAGTTTTGCAAGCAGATATCATCATTTTTGTTTAATGTGCTTGAAATATAAAGAACTCATGATACCTTATTGTTGGTTTTTCTGCTGATGTTCTTAATCAATAAGATGGTATACAGTTATCTAAAAATGTTACATTATGTAAATTTTTCATTTTTGTAGCTGTACATTGTAGCAGTCAGTGTGGTTTGTTACAATTATATGTATTTTGTCAATAGCTGTATCGTTGGGGCAGCGGAATGTGTACCAAAAATAGGAAAATAATCATCTCATTGTGATTTTATGAATGATCATTGCCCATCCCACCCCCACACTTTCAAAAGCATTCAGCAGCCTGACACTATTTTACATGCAACATCGATTTGATAACTTTCATGACTTACCATATACTTTGGTTCCTCTCTCCTTGGTGAGATGGCTGTTCCTTTGATTTGAAGATGAGGATCTTTGGATTCCAGTCCTCCTTTCTCGTCTTCGCCATCCTCGTCGTCCTCCACATCTTCGTACTCGTCATCGTCGTCGTCTTCTTCCTCATCCGATCCTTCGTCGTCGCTAAGTAATCAGATTCAACAAACAATATTTTAGTTTGAACGAGATGAATTTCTAGGCTGTAAGCAATTGAAATGAATGCCTTCACAATCACAAGATCTAAAATCTATTGCATACTTGGATTCTACAATTGTCAATAACTACCACAATCTAATGAGATCACCATTCCCATATTCATTTACACAACAGTTTTATCTTCTGGATCAACAGAAAGTTATGTTGATGAGCCATGACCTCTATGCCCCTGAGCTTGTAACCCTCTCCTGCCCCCCCCCCCCAAATAAAAGATCACCTGAGATTACTATCACTTGGAGTTCTTGGAGTTGATCCAATCAAAGGCTCTTCATTCACCACAAGAATGAAGGATTTCAGGTATATTTTATTTTAACCTCTGTGACCTCCGGCCTTTGACCTAATCAACCCAATATCATTAATTCTAATACCAATAATCAGATTAACAAAGAATTTTTTTTATTTAAAAAAAATTCTACTCGTCAGGGATATTGCGGTTTAACAGTATTTATTAACCATAGCTAAATAACATCATTCATTCAACAAACATGTTTTTTCCCCCCTTTCAAAAACTGTTTCCATTTATAGATGCCATTGGGTTGTTTTTCACAGTATTAAATGAAATTTTTCTTTAAAATTTCTGAAATATGGATTACATATAGTATACTAAGAGCTTTGCACAGAAAAAATTGTTAACTTTAACATTTCCAATTTAAGGATTGTAAAAGTATTTTCCATCAAAAGATTAAAATGGTCACAATACATGTACATGCACATTGTCCCCCTCTTTTTTCTCATTATTTAGAATGATTCTTAGGCGTCTGGATCAAACTACCGAGCTGAAACCATCAATGTGACCCATCTTCGGAACTGAGTCAAGAACAGCTTAATGTATAGGTGGTATTCAAACAGATATCTGGGCCCTTCAACACAAAACCTCGGCACTTGATTATACAGCTAATTCTTAACTATTGATTGGTCAAAATGTGCAGTCAAGTGTACAAATCAACTGTAGTATCAATCACTATTATTTGTGATACAGGCCCCATGATCATACCTCATGGTTCCTAGAGCATCAGCATGGTTGTTAGCATCCATGATTCCTTGTATTAACTCTATGCCTTCTTCTCCTATACTGTTCCCTGAAGTGGAAAAAAGCAAAAAGGTTAATGAACTTAAATTTACAGTCTCATAGCAATATATGCAAGTATGAAGAGATTCATATCTAACTGGTGTGTTGGCTCAGTTGGGAGAACGTCCGTCTCACGACCGGGAGGTTGGGAGTTCAAGTCCAAGCCACGTCAGATGAAAAGACGTTAAAAGATGGGAGTTGATAAAACTCTGTTTGGCGTTCAACAATTCAAGGCATAGAGCTACTTCAAATTGGCACTGCACAGAGGCTGCTGATCCACAAGCAATTGAGCATAAACAATTTTTAGAGTATTTCTTTTTCAGATTTCATTTCGAACAATTAAAAAATATGGATTTTTCATAAAGATATAAATGAAATACAAATGGCATGCACGATTGCAAATTCAGTTTGATTTTACACGAGAAAACATTGTGTTGATAAAATAGACTGGATAAAATGAATCAAAGAACACACTAACCATTGAGGTCCAGCAATTTAAGATGTGGTTTGGTGTCCATACTCTCGGCTACTCTGACAGCTGATTCACTCTTAATCTCACCGAATGCCAGATTCAATTCCTACAAAAAGAAAAAATCAAATCTTTGGTCAAATTCTCAATACCTTTTCCATTGTAATATAGAAAACAGACTGATTGTACAATTAAATGTAACTGTAAGTTTCTGACCAACCATGTGCAAAAGTCACATTAAATTGAGTATATGAATATATATACAAACGACCCAAGTTTACGCTTGGTCTAATTGAAAACATGAACCCAATCTTTTGTGTTATTTATTTCCCAGAAATTCACCCAGTAAGTATGCAAATTCCGGTGAGATAAATGAAAAACTAACGATAATCATCATTTGACAATTATGACCAAATAATTTTATTTCATTATTGATTCAACAAATTTTAGAAAAAAAAAAGAAGACAATATCCAATAATTTCAAAGATACCACACAAAAAGCATGATAGAGAGAAATTATTTATTTGGTTTTTGATGATTACTCAAAATAAAGATCATGGAATTGGGTGACTTGTAAATATTTATTGTAAATTCCTTTATTTTCTTATAGTGCCCATATATTGATTTGATTTACCTTGAGATTTGGTACTCCTTCCCTCAGACTGTCTGCAATAGCATCTGCTCCTTCTGATCTCACCAAGCAATCACCAAAGTTAATCACTTCTAACTTCTTTAGATTCTTTACAGCCTGGAAGATTAGAAGAAACATTCACAAGTATATGAAAAAGAGGCATCGCAGAGCTTAAACCTCAATTGGGCTGGGGGATGAGAGTGAAATCCACCCCCTATGACATTTTTCAAGATAAACCTGGAATGTCAAAAGCTGCCGGGAATGTCATTCTAAAACTGTTTTCTTTCAAGTCTTGCACGACTTTTGAGACCAAATTTGGCTTAATGCACCTGAAAAGCTAATAACATCAAAAGTTGAGATGTTGTGTGCCATATCCCAGCAGAAATAAGGATGCATCTATGCCTCATTGGTTCAGAAAAATCTTGCATTGCAATGACCCTAATGGGCAATTCCATAGGATGGTGGACATGAGCTCAATGTGTCTTTGTACATATAGCCCATCTGAACCGTAACGTTAGTAACCACTTTATCTGCACCCCTAGTAAAAACCATGTGTTCTTTATTTTTTTAATTATATACAAATTTGTCTCCCTAATATACTTCTTTGAAATGGATATAATCAACTTTCATAAAAGCCTTGCATGAGGACACTTTTCACTTATGTCCACTTTTCATTTTATGCATGTCCAAATCATGTAACATGAGTAACCGACACATTTCAAAGATTTGCCAGGAGCATAATGAAATTTCCCAAGTTTTGTTTGTATACAAAGGATAGTCAGACTGCGTACTATGTTGTGATAAAGAGATGTTTAGTTCCTGTCAATAATAATGGATTTACAGCTCCAAGTATGAGTCAAGGTGTCTCCAAATGTAACGTGGGTAACCGTGGAATAGCCCTAATGGCCTTTTTTTTTCAGACACACAATTCGGTGGTTTATCTTCACAAGTGGAACAATTTCATAGGATTGCTAAGGTGAAATGTCATTTTGGTTGTGAAATTCACAGACATAACACCACCGCGAACATATTCAGCTTCTACAAAGGATATATATTTTTTTAAATTCATAATCATTCATCTGCAGGATTTTGAAGACGATCATTTAAAAACAACATCATTACAATACCTTTGCCATTGGTATCGCTCCCTTTGCTGTGAATGTGTTGTCATTTAAATTCAGGATCTGAATTGAGAAATGAGAGAAAAAAAGGGGGAAAGGTAAATCAAATTACTTTGCACTACATGTAAATCAATATTCCGATAACTTAGGGTAAAATTCCATTTACGCAATCAGAAATTCGCAATCAAATGTAGTTGCTGATCATGGATACATCCATTTTAACAGCCTATTTAATACTTGCTCCAACTATTCAGTCTTATAGTCACTTGACCTGTCATTTAGTCTAATGGCCACATGGTCTAACTTCCACTTTGTCATATGAAAATTTGGTTTGTAAGCAGTTACGCTAACAGAAAGCTTCAAAGATTGTACCATGAAATTTCAGCATATTTCATTCCTGACAAGCAGTTTGCTATCAAAAGAAAGAAGTATGCAGATCACGTCATAACCGTCTTTAGGGCTTACATTTCTAGAATAAAGACATACACTTTGGGAGGAATTTACTAAAATAGGGTTCAATGATTGAAATTAAATATCAAGAAGAACCATACCTTGAGATTGTGACTGTGTTCTACTGCTTCTGCAAGCGCTGTTACACCTTCATGGTTGATACCATTCTGAGGCATGGCAATCTCTTCTAATGTTCCTATTGTCTGTAAAAAAAATATTGAATTAGATGTGTCAGAATTATACACTGATTGAACAATACATCATTCTAAAGTCACCTTGTGAATCTAAAAACAAACAAAAAATGAAAAATGAGAAGCTCAATCTTAAACATGCATAGTCTAGATTAGAGAGACCTCTATATTTCAACTGATTTCATTATAATCACACAGACCTAAAAAAAAATGAAATGTGAAAATTCTCTGTGCAATAGTTAACTCTACTACAATCTATGTGACAAAGCCCTTAATGTTAATATTCTTTTTCCTCTACATACATAATCACCTCTTTTCTATAGTTATTGGCAATCTTTTCAATCATCTGAAAAAGTTGTAATTTGCTTCAATCTTTGTAATCAAAGGAAATCAAGGACTTTTTCAGGACTTTCCTGGATTATAATTCAAGGATTCCAGAACTACAAAAAATTAAATAAAACAAGGAAATTTACTTCTGTAATGAAAATAACTATTACCATTTTTGTTAAAATATATTATCAAATCAGAGATAATTTTTGCGGTAGCACGAAATTCCAAGACTTTTTTTTAAAGAATTCAGGGACTTTTCAGGCCTGGAAAAAGAAAATCCAGGACTTCGCAGGTTTTCAAGAACCAATAAGAATCCAGGTAATGATAAAAAACATTCTAAAATAGAAAATAAAGTCAAAATAAAATTCAACCTCACCTTGAATGCCTTAGCTAATGCAATTGCCCCAGGGTTCTCTAGCCTATTTCTTCCCGCTATAAAGACCTTGAGAGCCAAAGGTTTGCCTGCTTTAGTACTCTTCTCATGACATGTGATCAAGGCTTCTGCCATTAACTGCGGGAAATGAAAGGGTTAAGGTAACACTTTCAGTATGGTGGTTACAAAAGTAATATCGAGATACAAATATTAGTAAACAATCTGTAAATTATCTATACACAGCACAAGAAAGGATGGAGACTGCGGCCGACACACCAATTTTGCAAGAATCTTCAATCTTGAAGGAGGCAGACATAACCAGAAGAAGAAAAGGATTTACATGACTCAGGAGATATTTAAAACTCTAAATTGGATATATACTGTAAATCTGAGATATTGAAACAGGTTTAAGCAAATTTAATGCTAAATTCATAAGAAATAAGACCAAAATATTTTCCAAAGTCTTCTTTCTAAACAATTAACCGTGACAAAAAAATGATAGAGTAAGCAGAGGAATTTGATTATGGCAGTTTGACCGGCAGTACATGTATAATTTACAGTACCTGAATATGTAAAGAATTTCGAGATTCATTCAAATATTTGTATACTAGTATTATACATAATATTTCTCATAGAACACATCTAAAAGTGAAGTCAGTGAGGTTCCAAACACGGACTAAGACAGCTGAAAAATTACCATAACTATCAGGTGCACAGGACAAGCCTGAAGTCCCTTTCAACCTTTCAGGATACCGTACATAAAACTACACATAAAAATTTTCATTTCCCCCCTCCCTCAAACACACCACTTACATCCACATGTACACAATGATAATGAATAAAACATAAGAAATGAAATCAGGGTCCCGTAACACAAAGGTTAGCGATTGATTGTACGCTTGATTATACAGTGTAGTCAATGGAATCAATCATAGCAAAATGTTCTACGATCATTGCTAAGTTTTGTGTCACGGGCGCCAGGACTGATAATTACCTTTCCACCAATGCCCAGACCATTGTTATTAAACCTCATCTCACTGAGAGTGTAGCAGGATGTACTCTCTAATAATTCCCTTACAGCCTTCACTCCGTCGGGACCAAACGCGTTATCACTCAGGTCCAGCTCCACCAAGTGAGCCCCCGCTGTCATGATGCCGGCGCCAAGACTCGTCTAAGAAAGAAGACAATGTCAGAATTTTGATGATGGCATGGTGATCCTGAACAAGTGCGGATCCAGGGGGAGGGGCAAAATGGACTAACATTCCCCCCCCCCCACGGTAGGAAATAATTTTTATTTTTAGGGGCTTTTTTTCTTTTCCACATTGGGGCGATTTCAGAAAGTTGGGGGCTATTTCTTTCATTTCAAGGGCTACTTTTAGGAGTAAAAAGTATTTGTGCAGTAAAAGCAAATACTATTCTTCTGCCACAGTTAGAAAACCTTGATTTTTCTAAACAATCTTGAATTTTTTGCATTGTAACATAATGGCAGTGAATTTCCTCATTATGACCTTGCCAAACCTTACTTTGAAAATGTTGAATTTTCCATTCAGAAGCTTACTAAAAATGAGAAATGAAATTGACAAAGATAAGATTTTGACTTCAGCTGATAAGAATCAAAATTGTATAATTTGGCATCAAAGAAAGGGTCACCAGTCATAAAGTTGTTTGTAACCTTTGTTAAGTCATGTGTAACCTTTGATAAGTCACAAACCAGTGGCGGATCGTGACCCGGTGGAGACAATGATCGGAGGGGCACTGTATAGTTTGTGAACAATGCTGTGCCCCTCCAATGCGTCACACTACCCTGGATTTGAACCTTTGACCTCCCATTTGTGAGGCAGGAAGTCATATCAACTAAACCAACATGCATGCCAACACTAATCAGGACTATTCAACTTACCAATGCTGGGGGTATTTCAGCTCGTAACCTCCCTGTAAACATGTCACTCCATCTCGCCCTCTGCGTCAAAGAAAAAACATTGACAAAATAGCAAATATTCAAAACTGTTTCTCAGCAATTCAAAAAAACTTATGGGTGTGGAGACTACCAAGGTACCTCAATACAAGTTTTCAAACTGTTTAAAAAGTGGTCTACAGAGTCTACAAAGTACAAAGCATCTCTGATATGAACTTTGACCCTATAAACAATGCAACATGGAACTGGAAGGCAGCCTGAAAAAAAGTACAAGTTTCTAATTAAATAAAACTAATTTCAGAGAAATGTAGAAAATTAATGGCCATTTCATGGATTTAAAGATGCAAAATGTAAAATTTCAGCAACTATTGGTGGAGCCTTTTTTTTTTTGTTACCCCGCTGGGTATACTTTAACACATGTTTATTAATAACGTTTAAACATTTTTCAAAATAAACGTAATGACTCGGGCCTGGAGGAAATTATATCAAGTTAAACCTCTATACTGAATTTTGAATATGGGTTTGAACATTGGTAGCGACATAATGCTACTGAATCAAATTGTTATATATATGTTGCTACTCTTTGGCTGTTAAAACCTAACATCTCTTTAATTCAAAACAAGTTTTATGACAGATCAGAAAAATTAGAATTATGGCATAAGTGGGAACCATCTTTTGCATAGAGAGAAAGCTCTCTACAAGAATTAGGAGACTATTTTCACGCAATACGGAACAGGGTTATCACCATTGCCATAATTTTAAAATACAGCGTTATGTGTTTTGAACATCGCATTCCGTGGGCTGAAGTGCAGAATTTTCATTTTATGATGCAGTTTTGTGATTTGCTTTTGCGTTGGAATTCATGATTTTCAATCTTCTTTTTTTTACTTCTAACTATTTGGCCTGAAAATTTTAGTTTTCAGTGAAATTGTGTGTTCTTACTGAATTCCCAGATTTTTTTTACCACTTTTCCTAATCACAGAAAGCTGGAGACTCTAGCAGCATCCAGTCATTTTCTACTTACCTGAAACTCTGGTTTAGATTCAAGTGACTTCGCGAGTGCCTTCGCAGCCTCCACACCAACTGTGTTGCCATTCAGCTTCAATGACTGCATCCCATCACAGGTTTTTATTGCTGCAACAACTTCCTTGGCTGAGGAGAGAAGAAAAATTTATACATTATGACTTTATGTAGAGTAAAGTCCGCAAACATCGGACGGTTCCAAGTCTTGGACGAAATGGCTTCAACTCCCTCTCCCCATAACTACAGGGACCCACACTGGCAGGGGACTTGCATGCATAAGATACATGAACATGTACCTGCTATTGAACTGCACACACAGTAGCTAGTAGCTCCAAGTTGCTGCTCAATACAAATATTCCAGGGGATAAATCCAGCGGTAAAATACATGATTTTGACTTCCTGAAATTCTTATGACCCTCACGCTCGCTAATTATCGACTCTAAAAGATCGATGACCAAAAAAAATCTCGTAAGGGAGAAGTGATTTCCGCCAGAAATATTGCAGCCGAGATCGCACATGTTCGATCTATCGAGAAAAAATCTGCAATAGCCTCCGCGGGGGTTCCCTACGGAGTGAAATTTGACACCCTTCCAAATATGGCATGATCCCAAACATCGGTCATATCGGCCGATTGAATTGGAAATGCGTGCTGTTGACGCGTACACGCTCGTTTTCAGAACGAAGTCGCGCGCAGCTGAGCCTGAGATAAGGCGTCCAATGTTCAGAGCCGAAAGAGGTCCGTTTGGTATGTAAAATATCATTATTTAAAGATTTCTATATCAAAATTATTGATACTGATAGTAATTGAAATTTGCGCAACAATTAATTAACGGGAAATAATAAGATGGCAAATATAGCGATCTTCAACGCTTATATATAAGCGTCGAAATTTGTAGCCATCTCCTTGTATTAGTCTATAATATACGACGTGTCAAATTGTAGCGAACTAGTTCGCCATTTCCAGATCTCCTCTATATATATATATACGAGGGGGAATTGTAGCGAACTAGTTCGCTATTTTCCAGATCTCCTCTATATACAAACGACGGGAAATTGTAGCGAACTAGTTCGGTATTTTTCGGATCTCCTCGATATATACACAAGGGGAATTGTAGCGAACTAGTTCGCTATTTTCCAGATCTCCTCTATATACATACTACGGGATTTGTAGCGAACTAGTTCGCTACTTTTCGGATCTCCTCTATAAAATTATATACACGAGGGGGAATTGTAGCGAACTAGTTCGCTACAATTCCGTCTCTTGTATATATAAAGATTAGAAAAATAGCGAACTAGTTCACTAATTCCTCCTCGTGTATAAAATTTTATAGAGGAGATCCGAAAAATAGCAAACTAGTTCGCTACAATTTTCCGTCGTATATATAAAGAGGAGATCCAAAAAATAGCGAACTAGTTCGCTACAAAAGAAGAGATCCGAAAAATAGCGAACTAGTTCGCTATAATTTCCCGTCGTATATATATAAAGAGGAGATCTGGAAAATAGCGAACTAGTTCGCTATGATTTCCCGTCGTATATATAGGGAGAGGAAATCCGAAAAATAGCGAACAAATCCCGTAGTATGTATCTAGAGGAGATCTGGAAAATAGCGAACTAGTTCGCTACAATTCCCCCTCGTGTATATATCGAGGAGATCCGAAAAATAGCGAACTAGTTCGCTACAATTTTCTGTCGTATATAGAGGAGATCCGAAAAATAGCGAACTAGTTCGCTACAAAAGAAGAGATCCGAAAAATAGCGAACTAGTTCGCTACAATTTCCCGTCGTATATATATATAGAGGAGATCTGGAAAATAGCGAACTAGTTCGCTACAATTTCCCGTCGTATATATATATAGAGGAAATCCGAAAAATAGCGAACTAGTTCGCTACAAATCCCGTAGTATGTATCTAGAGGAGATCTAGAAAATAGCGAACTAGTTCGCTACAATTCCCCCTCGTGTATATATATCGAGGAGATCCGAAAAATAGCGAACTAGTTCGCTACAATTTCCCGTCGTTTGTATATAGAGGAGATCTAGAAAATAGCGAACTAAGATCCGAAAAATAGCGAACTAGTTCGCTACAATTTCCCGTCGTTTGTATATAGAGGAGATCTAGAAAATAGCGAACTAGTTCGCTACAATTCCCCCTCGTATATATATATATATAGAGGAGATATGGAAAATAGCGAACTAGTTCGCTACAATTCCCCCTCGTATATATATATATAGAGGAGATCTGGAAATAGCGAACTAGTTCGCTACAATTTGACACGTCGTATATTATAGACTAATACAAGGAGATGGCTACAAATTTCGACGCTTATATATAAGCGTTGAAGATCGCTATATTTGCCATCTATAAAATACCGTTAATTAACTTAAACAATTATTTTGGGGTCTAGAGCACGATTTAAATTGCCGAAATATCAAATTGATCTTAGCGCACAACTCTACACGTTTGATATTGGGAAACTGCATCCGATTTTTGGCAAAAAACAAGCTTCTGAACTGAAGTACCGTAACTTAGATCTAACGACCGTTTATCATCATTTTTTCAATTTTTTTTTATGAGTAGGCCTAGGGCCTAAATTCAACATTTGTACTACGGAAATAAACATGATTTTTATTTGATTAAATGATTGTGTTTTCGCTTTGCTCCAATTAATCATGCTTATAAGCGTCCGATATTTGGGTACTTTACTATGTGTAATTTTGTAAAATAAAAATATGCAATATATGAATATGGGCTTTATTCAAAAACACAAAAGTAAACGAATGGGACTTAACACTTCCTTCAATATGCACGAGAAGAAATGTACGGACACTCACCATCTTCTGCAGAATTCAGCTTCAGTCCTTTTCCAGAGAATGACACTTCTATGAGTTGGTCCACTGATGTTTTTGCTAATAATTCTGTCACACCAGAAACATCTGCCATGATGAATATTTAGTGTAAATCTATCGAAAAATAACTGGACGCTCTTCGCTGTCTCGCGATCGCGAAAATAACTGAAAGTGCGCCCGCCGAAAACTATATTTCGGGAATTATTCTGCGAATAATATACAGTGCGTCCAAAAAAAAAAAAAAAAAAACAGACACCGAGTGCCGAGAACCATCGTTGTTTCATATCATGTCCACAATGTAATTTATAATTGTCTATATAAATGCAAAGCTTTAGAGCCTCTTCTTTAAATTGGAGGTACTCACATGATAATCCATGATTGTAAACGGTATATGAGAAGAAAAATAAAAGATAACAAAGTCAGGGGCCGCGGCCACAGTACAAGAAAGGGGGGGGGGGGGCGGCTAACCATGCAAAAAATCATAATCAGATGGTCCTGTTTACGTTATTGTACACGGTTTTTGAAAAAAAGTGTGGGGGCTGAAGCCTCCGCAGTCCCCCCCCCCCCCCCATTTCCGAGGCCCCAGAAGGTCGTTTGGCGGGTAAGGGGGACAAAATTTGACAAAAAAAGGTCATCACCCCCGGTCATCACCCCAAATGTAAGCTCATTTCGACCAAAATAAATTTGACAAGCAAGCAAGAAAAAAAGGTTCTCACCCCCCCCCCCAAAAAAAAGGTCATCTCGTCCAAAATACATGTTTTATTTCGATTTTGAAAGATGTATTTCTTTCCATCATAAACCAAAAATAGTAAAATAGTAGGGGATATTTAATATTGTGTCCCCCTACTATTTTGGGTAGGGTTATTCTTGGGTTATTCTCTTTGAATTAAGTATCAAATTAAAGAACAGATCATAATTTTTGAGACATTAAATTGTCTTTTTGAAATTCAGATAGGCCTATAAAACGTCAATAACTTCTTGGTAAAGGTCTATCCTCATTCTTCAAATTGTTTCTGCTAATCACTCATACACAATGAGGTAAAATATGAGTTACATCAGACAAAACCCCTAAGCTATTATAATGGTTGACCGATGATAATTTATCAGTGAGGTCAAATTTGTAATCAAGTTCTGATAAAACCTGGGATGCATCTATTACTACAGTATATAATTCGTGGTTTCGTTTTTTTTCTTGGGACGCACTGTATATGAACGACAAGAGTTTTGTTCCATGATGTTAACGTAGGAACAGGGGCGGACGTCGATCCATTTTTCAGATTGGGGGGGGGGGGGGCAAATAATCATGAATCAACTTTCCAAAGGCACTCGATCACACAAAACAAACAAACTCACACACACATATGCCTATATATATATACATATATGACTCATGAGATAGAGACACATATCTCACCAACAAATTAATGCGAGCGCGAGCTGAAATTTCTCTATATTCTGACCTGAGAGCTTGATATTCTAAGCATTTTTGGTACTAATTATTAAGATGGGTATCTAAAAAACAATAGATGCGAGCGCAAATCGCGAGCTGAAAATTTTGATATTTCGATCAGAAAAATTTGAGTTTAATGGACGTTTTTAATAAAGAACAAGATATATATCCAACAAAAGATTAATGCAAATCGAAGTGGGAGTTATTTTGAGGTCTAGAACTGAAAACGGGACATTCTATTCACCTATTTCATCATGAAAAGTATGGGTTTTTGCTACAGAAATGATGCGAGCGCCCAATCTGAAAAGTGGAAATTTTGAGCACGATTTTAGATAAAGAACGAGTTGCCTGTGTGTATCTCAATCTCGCTTGCTGATTTCTGTGTAACATTACAATCTTATTTTATTCTTTGCACATGCGGAATTATTGGGGGGGGGGCTAAACTATATTTTTGCCCCCCCCCCCTGCCCCCCTGGACGACGCCTCTGCGTAGGAAGCACGTAGATCGATGAGCTATAGGCCTAATAATATATGTATACATTCTAGATATACGTATAGTAATCACTTCTTTAATAAAGTTTACATCTGGCCTGCATAAAATAATGAGAGGATATAGGATTGATTTGCAGTGCAATCGACGCCATTATGGAGCTAGGGCATGCACTATATAGTAGTGTCGCTGTACATGCATTTCACTCCCAATACTGGGTGTTGCACTTACTTATTTCTCTATTTTTTTAATTTCAACCCTGTTAGTGATATATTTTTTTTATAGTGATAGATCTGTCTACCTTTTAAACTCACTGTAGAAAATTGGATTAGCATGCACTCCTTTATGTTAATGTTTTATACTAACTATAGGACCCCATTGGAAATAAGCCTTTCGGCTTTCATGGGCTATCCTGTCAAGGTATTCTTCAATTTTATTGTAATCTCCTGTGATATTCTTGACGAATAAAATCAATCAATTTGCCCCCCCCCCGTCTTTCTATGGATCAGAGGCGTCGATCCTGGGGGGGGGGGGGGGGCAGGGTCGGCACCAATGAAAATATTGGGGAGGGCAAACATATCGTTTTGCCTCCCCCCCCCCCCAATAATTCCGCATGTGCAAAAATAAAATAAGATTGCAATGTTACACAGAAATCAGCAAGCGAGATTGAGATAAACAACTCGATCTTTATTTAAAATCGTGTTTAAAATGTCCGCTTTTCAGATTGGGTTATAAAAATTTTCAGCGCGCGCTTCGCGCTCGCATCATTTCTGTAGCAAAAACCCATACTTCTCATGATTAAATAGGTGAATAGAAGGACCCGTCCTCAGTTCTAAACCTCAAAAGAACTCCCGCTCCGATTGCAATAATCTTTTGTTGAATATATATCTTGCTCTTTATTAAAAACGTCCATTAAACTGTCAAAGTTTTCAGATCAAAATTTTCAGCTCGCGCTTCGCGCTCGCATCCATTGTTCTTTTATATACCCATCTTAATAATTAGTACCAAAAATGATTAGAATATCAAGCTTTCAGGTCAGAATATAAAGAAATTTCGGCTCGCTTTCGGCACTCGCATTATCTGTGTAGTGAGATATATTCTCCACATATGAGTTACGACAAACAGTCCTAAACAGGTATCTTTTTCCTGTTTTCAGGTCAGTATACTATATATATATATATATATGTGTGTGTGTGTGTGTGTGTGTGTGTGTGTGTGTGTGTGTGTGTGGGTGTGTGGGTGGGTGAGTTTGTTTGGTGTGATCGAGCGCCATTGGAACGTTGATTCATGATTTTGCCCCCCCCCCCCATCTGAAAAATCTCTCTTAATCTTTTTGATGTCCCTTCTGTATATATCGTTAACCTTTTATCTAGCCTATATATATATGATCTTTTTTCTTTTCTTTTCTTTCATGCAGATTGTTGTGTCTTTTGCATTTTTATTGTTGTTACGAAGGTGATCTGCTCAACAAGGCTTTGCTTTTATACAGACCACCTTCCCATTCTGTATATTCTCAACACATTGTTCATGAGTTTATTCTATTTGTATTAACATCATGGATATTGTATATATTAATTAATGTATTTGTTTGTGCCTTTCAGTGGAAAGAAATAAAACTTGAAATTGAACTTGAACTAGGCCTATACACGAACAATTTAATGACTTGCCGAGGTAGGCCTATACATGATACAAGAGGGTTTCTTGCATATTATATAGGCCATGAACTTCGGGTTATACATGTAAAAATGTACCTAAATTTTTTTAACATTTAGGTCTATCATTCTGTTTCATATAATGGTTCACCTATTATAAAGTATGGTGAGAATAATCGCTAGAGCAGGGGCTCTCAAACTATACGGCCCGCGGGCCGGATCCGGCCCGCAGAGCTTCTCAATCCGGCCCGCGAGACTCTGCTGGAGTTTTTCAATCACTTTTAAGTCACAATATGAAACATACCTCAATATGATTACATTATAATTTATTTCCATGTAGACCTAACCGTAATAAAAGTAATGGCAGTCAAATTAATTTTACTTTTAAACAAAGTTTAGTGGAGTCTGTAACTGTCTGTCTGTTCGATCTACTTTCTTATTAGAGCGCTGTTCTCAACATGATTGGATCTACATACAGGTGCGAAAGTAAATTTTCCACAATGAACATTAAAAAAAACTAACTCATACCGATGTACCTTGACAGGGGCTGCGGAACGGTTTTCAAAGTGGGGGGGGGGGGGGGTGGGGGGCTGTCCATGAAAAAAATCACAATCATATGGTCATTACGTTTCTGTACATGGTTTTGGGGAAAAAAAGTGGGGGGGGGGGGGGCTTCAGCCCTCCCTCCCGCCACTTCCGCGGCCCCTGCTTGACCAGTGAACATTTGCACCAGTGCCTTCGTCTGGCAATTACACCTTTTGTGCCAAGGTTCAAGCAACTTGTTGCTGACAGACTGCCAGGTTTCCCATATTGAAAGTGACTATAGGAGACTGACATTTTTGTTATATAGATTCTACAACAGACATGCTCTATTATTCAATCTACCTTGACGACAATAAATATTGATACTTCAATACATCTGTCTCCCCAATACCAGGTATGTATAGGTACAATCTAGATTCCTTTTAACATGTTTAACAAAGTACTACAATCTTGTTATCATTTGTTTGGATTAAATGCTCCCCAAATAAGGGCAAGATTGCACAAGAGAGCATCTAGGACCCCGACCGCAAGGGTCTTTGCGTTTCGCGCACATTTTTTTCTAAGTATCCACTTCATCCTGGCCCTTTCAGGTTTACTTGTAGTCTTATCTGGCCCCTTAAAGAAAAAGTTTGAGAACCCCTGCGCTAGAGGGTATTCATTTGTCTCGCAATCTACTATGGTCAACAAGGAAATTCGTGATCACTCTCGCAAAAGTGTTCACTAGCTTTCTAGAAATTCGTGATCACTCTCGCAAAAAGTGTTCACTAGCTTACAAGTTCACGAGCTTTCGAGTGCCGCTGCAACTCTTTATCAAGTGACGAAAATTATCTGATAACGTAGTCTATTTATACCAATCCACAGGACCGTACGTGAGACAATCTTATTTAGTGACATCAAAATACTGGTTTATGCAGGGCCCCGTCTTACAAAGAGTTACGATTGATCCGATCAATCGTAACTCTATGGAAATCCATCAGTGTCATAATTTTTTTCTACGAAAATCTTGCACAATGTCCTCTGTATGCAAAGAGAAGCGCAGTGAATTTTCAAGAAAACAATGAATGCATGAATATAAATCATAGCTAGAAAATATTTTGGACAAACACGCATAATAGATGATGACGTTGCTGGCCGTCCATAGTTACGATTGATTATAGATCAATCGTAACTCTTTGTATGACGGGGCCCAGTACTGCGACAAGGGAAACTCGTGAAAACAAATGAAAAATTTCCCATTACCATCATTAATAGAGTCAGTCGTTTCAAACATTGATGTTATAGGTGATAAATGATAGGAAAAGAAATGGGGTAGGAATGGATTGGACCAGCAAAAGAAACATAATTTGTTATAAAACGCGTGTATGCCTCCTGGAACAATTAAGTTAGTGGTGAAATTCGTACAAAAAAAAATGGGATCGGCAAAAGGGGTGTACGTGGGCGGGGCGAGTGGGCCTATTATTGGTCCTTCCAATAATTCCATTCAAAAAGGGTTTTTAGGTGTAAGAAAATTAAGCAGGTCCGCCTCCTTAACCCCTTCGCGAACATTTTTTTCATTTATTTGGGAGCCATCATGTCTAGATTTGTGTTTTTTTAGACACACGATAGAACGTCTGTGTATACCCCCGGTGTATACCGTGGTCAAACCTTTAGGCCTAATGTGGTAAAAAAACAAACTGAATGGAAATTTATCAGCGGAATGTCAGACAAGTAATGGGCTTTCGATTTACACGGGATTTACATCATTTTTTAATTCCGATAATGAAATTTACTCCATAATCTTTACTCAATTTTTAATATATAATTAGAATCAATCAGTTGCATTGAGTTGATGCGGCATGATTCAATATTATTGAAAGAAGGAGCTGTGAGTAAAGTAAGAAAATTGTACTTAAACGGGGGCAACAACCAACGGGGGCAGGGGGCGACTGCCGCTATGAATCAAATGGAGAAAAAATTGGAGGAGGGAGAAAAGGGGAACAGGGGAAAAAAATTGAGACCCTGTACAGTATAACTCTATATTACCCCTAAAATCAATGAAGACACAATATGATGACATATTTAGGTCAATCACCTTGCCCCTCCCCCATGGGCTCCGTTCCTGCACTCAATACAAGACATGTAAGTCATTATAACCCAACTAAATTAATATTATTTCTTGTGCAGTGGAAGTGATAATTCGTAGTCAAAAACACAAACAGAGCCAAGACCTTTTAAAATATTTTACTTAAAGGGAAATGAAACATTTGGAACAAGTTGGCTCGTGTCGAAAAAGAAAAATCAAAGAATAAGAACAAAGAAAGTTTGAGATAAATCGGACAAATAATGAGAAAGTTATGAGTATTTGAATATTACAATCACTAATGCTATGGAGATCCTCCTATTGGCAATGCGACAAGGATGTGTGATGTCACGTGTGAACAACTTTCCCTTTGATCGACTATAAAATACCCCCCAAATTTCTCTTTTTGCTCTTTCTTATGGTGATACAAACTCTTTATCCATGATGTATTCTTTATAAATCTGTATTACATGCTCTCCTATAGAAAGAACTCCTGATCTACTGATAGATGTGATAAGAGGCAGTTAAGGTAAAATATATACTTAAGTAATGGGGAGAGTTGTTCATAAGTGACATCACACATCTTTGTCGCATTGCCAACAAGAGTTGCCAACAAGAGGATCTCCATAGCATTAGTGATCGCAATATTCAAATGCTCATAACTTTCTCATTATTTGTCTGATTTTTCTCAAACTTTCGTTGATCTGTTTCTTTGATTTTTCTATTTTCACACAAGCTATCTTGTACTTAAGGTTTCATTCTCCTTTAAATAAAAAGGCCTACACTATATTTTAGCCCTAAATATGTTTAGGGGTTCCAAAAAACTTATGATTTTGATCTGTTTATTTTCAGAATATGAACGATCCTCCTTTTATTTTGCTAGCGAGATATTCCATTTCATTTTTCTTTCCTGAACAAATTTTATTTCGTCATCAATTGCACTACAGTATCATTTTCCTGACTCGCTTTCATTATTCAGAAACTGATGGTATAATTTTTTTTTTTCAGTGAAGGGTATTTAATTCTTATCAGTGGATGGTAATTAATAAAAGCCATGACCAAAATAATCTTATTGGTAAAAGAATTTTTGTTTTCTTTTTATAGACAGACCTAAACATCAGTGTGGGTATGATGTTGCAATCGTTGATCAATAATTTCATGGGGGGGGGGGGTGTTTGGCAACTGTTATTGACAAGCAAAAAAGGGGGATGGGGGTTATTATGAACAGGAATCCCAAAATTCTATCATCACGGTTCACAGGCTCACATCTTTTCAAGAAAACAAAATTCCCTGATTTTCCCAGATGAAGTTTAAAAATTCCCTGATAATTATTTAAACCCATTCCTAGTTTCATATGTTTTCTAAGTTGTTGCAGTGAATTACATGGATTTTTCAGTATAAAAACAATAAAATGTAACTAATTACCACCATAACCAGTCATTCAAAACATCCATTGAATGACTGGTTATGGTGGTAATTAGTTACATTTTATTGTTTTTATACTGAAAAATCCATGTAACTATAACAGAGTCTGCTTTCGACTTTTGGGCCGATCAAAATTCCCTGATATTGCCCTCATTTTAGGCATTTTTCCCTGACTGGAAAAAAGTAAAATAATTTTCCCTGATCATATGATGGGCTGGGAACCCTGATCATCATTACATTTTAAGATCACCGATCAACTATCTGAAGATCTGACTTTGCCTAGTATTGCTGTTTAAGTTAATAATAATTAATATTAAAAAATAAATACATACATAAAAGTGTATGAAACAATGAGACAGTCATCAACAGGAAATAATAATAACAAAACCATTTCTTTATTCAATGACACATATGCCATATAACACTGCATAGTATAATAAATAAAACTCCCCTACACTAGTGCACACATGCACAACCCCAAAACACCCAAAACAGTTAAAAAGGTTATATTTTTTTGAGTAAACAAGTGAAATGCGCATATCATGCTTTAAAAAATCCACATATAACAAATTTGTGCATAACCCTTAAAACTTGGATATTTTTACACAAAAGATGGGGGCCTCCAGAATCAGCCCCAATCTTAATCCTATGAGGGTTAAAGATGTCACAAACACAAACAAGTGGAATGCCTCTGGCCGTCTCACCTGCATCACGCGATTCAATATAGCAGCAGTGCTGATTTTGAAAACTACTATAACTCGCACAAGATGTTCAGTGATACTTGGTTACTCGTATTTCCACGTTTTATGAACTAGACCAATACACTTATAGAGATATGATGGCAATTCAACAAATACCCCCAACGTGGCCAAAGTTCTTTGACCTTACATGACCTTTGACCTTGATCATGTGACCTGAAACTCGCACAGGATGTTCAGTGATACTTGATTACTCTTATGTCCAAGTTTTATGAACTAGACCAACACACTTTCAAATTTATGGCTGTAATTCAACAAATACCCCAATTTGGCCAAAGTTCATTGACCCTAAATGACCTTTGACCTTGATCATGTGACCTGAAACTTGCACAGGATGTTCAGTAATACTTGATTACTATTATGTCCAAGTTTCATGAATCAGATCCATAAACTTTCAAAGTTATGATGGTAATTCAACAGATACCCCCAATTCGGCCAAAGTTCATTGACCCTAAATGACCTTTGACCTTGGTCATGTGACGTGAAACTCATGCAGGATGTTCAGTGATACTTGATTAACCTTATGTGTAAGTTTCATGAACTAGGTCCATATATTTTCTAAGTTATGATGGCATTTCAAAAACTTAACCTTAGGTTAAGATTTTGATGTTGATTCCCCCAACATGGTCTAAGTTCATTGACCCTAAATGACCTTTGACCTTGGTCATGTGACATGAAACTCAGGCAGGATGTTCAGTAATACTTGATTAACCTTATGGCCAAGTTTCATGAACTAGGTACATATACTTTCTAAGTTATGCTGTCATTTCAAAAACTTAACCTCAGGTTAAGATTTGGTGTTGACGCCGCCGCCGCCGTCGCCGTCGCCGCCGCCGTCGCCGTCGCCGTCGGAAAAGCGGCGCCTATAGTCTCACTCTGCTATGCAGGTGAGACAAAAATGAGGAAAAGAGCACGTTTCTTTTTATAAATGGAAAGAGAAACAAGGAAAGGGATATGCTTTTGAAGTCTACTCATGGTGTCCACTCATGTGTATAAGGTATCCTTTTGCCTGGATTTTTTTAGCAATCTAAAATTCCTTTAATAAGGTATGGGGCATGTTTTTATAGGGTTCACACTGAATTGGGGAAATTATGGTTAGGGGTAAAAATATGCATAAAAATCACATGGAAAACCTGAATAGGCTAGTATTCAGACAATAAAAAGTATGGATTTAGGAGCCATTTTTTTCAAAACCTGTGGCTGCACGTCATGTGTACAGCAATATTAGTGCATCGCAAAATAAAACATGCAATAGTATATTTCAATAAAAATGTATTGCACACTTAAATTGGACTAGAAATTTAGTATAAATGACCTTTTCATGTATTCAAAGAAATAAGTAACTATGAATCACACACTTTGTCTTGTTCAAAGCTCATTGCTATGTTTTCTTTTTCAAGATTAGTAATTTTGTTTTAATAGCACCAGACAGTGTGGCAAGTATGATGTCAGAAATAGCAGTTGCAACAAACCACCATTCTTTGTCTTACAAACTCAAATCTGTGGAAAGGGCCAACACCCGAATTGCTAGACATTTTGAGGATCGAAAACACCTTTCTACAAATCTCTGTTAGACTATACAAGTTGATCCGGGGAGCATTACATGAAAAGTGATTTTCACTGGGTGTCTACAAAACGAAGACTTAAGACCTAAGACCCAAGACCCCATATATATACTACAAAAAAAACTACAAAACTAAGACCCAACCAACTACAAAACTAAGACCCTATGTAATATTGTTGTTGTTGTTGTTATCTTGGGTTTTAAGGCGCGTATCATTCAGATATGAATATTTACTCACAGGATGCAGCCTAGTCTGTACTACAGACCCAGTTATTGAGAAACACTTCAAACATACCACCTATATCCTGTATTTGATTCAAAACTACAAAACTAAGACCCTGTGTAATGTTCATAAAAAGGCTTGTTAAAACGCACATACAGACTAGGCTGCATCCTATGAGTATTACACAGGGTCTTAGTTTTGTAGTTTTGTATTACGTACATAGGATATAGGTTGTAGATTTGAAGTGTTTTTCAATAACTGAGTCTGGAGTACAGACTAGGCTGCATACAAATGAATATTAGACAGGGTCTTAGTTTTGTAGTTGGTTGGGTCTTAGTTTTGTAGTGTTTTTTTGTAGTATATATATGGGATCTTGGGTCTTAGGTCTTAGGTCTTCGTTTTGTAGACACCCATTTTCACTGACTAATTTGCTCTCAGCCAATCTGAGCCAAGGATTTGCAGTAGCTTATAACAATAGTTGGTGAAAATCACCATTTGTTTCATGAAATTATCTGTAATTACCTCATTTCGTAGCTGATACAAGGCTACGGACACTCTCCGTATCGTCCTCAAGGCCGTGGATAAATGTATGCCGTGTATGAGATTTGTATGAGCATCGATCCAGTTACAAAATACCGTAGTGTTTTGAACACTTGCAAGCTTGCAGGCAAAGCACAATTCCTTCTTGTTGGATGCTCGATATGGGGAGCAAGTCTGTTGATGATATAAACGCATCCCTGTCTGAAAAATCTATACAACTTCAGCATCTCACTGTCGTCATAGGTATCCAAGGGATGCGTTCGATCTCTAAAGACTCGTTCCCGTCTCAAGGCAGCTGCCTGTTGTATGGCATACAGTAGAGCAGCCATCTTGAAACTATTTTGCCGGAGTTTTTAGGACTTTGCCCTTGGTACAGGAGCTACGGCAAAAAACCACTAAATTTGCTTGAGTTTTTTTTAAAGTTTTGCCGTAAAAAACTCCGGCAAAATTTTATGCAACAGAAAACTCCGGCAAATTTTCTTTTGCCAGAGTTTCCTGATTTTTTGCTGTAAAAAACTCCGGCAAAAGTTTTATGCAACAGGCCCCTGAAGTGTACAGGCAGGCGGGTGTCTTTCATAAGGTATATCAAAAATACCTAGATGTTTGTTCTTTAGGGTGCTATTCATATATGCAACTGCTTGTTGACCAAGTGGATATAAACTATGCAAAGTATTCTTTGAATTCACTCAAACATGCAGTACTGTAGGTTTATCAAAACAAAATGTTTACATAAGAAATTTCCTGAGGCACATAAAATACAGTGCGTCCCACACAAAAATGAGAGATTTAGCAATGATTTATCCTAGCATAATCACAAGTACAATAGACAAATGACCTATCATTAATGTCAAGTCTCTTCTTTAACCCTAAAAAGACTGGGGGGGGGGCTGATTCAGCCCCCCCCTCAACATTTTTCGCGATAAATCTGTAACCCGAAAAGCTGTCGCCGCGCCGTTCCATGACTTTTTTCTTTCGAGTCTTGCGCAACTTTTGAGACCAAATTTGCGACGACCGGGTACGTGGTTCCAAAATTACGCAACATTTTGTAAGTGCATGTCGACCCGAAATTGCTCAAAAACATGAATTTGTGTACATATCCAATGCAAATTGTGTTTTTAGCCAAAATTCATAAATGTATCATTATTTTCAATTTTACTAATCAAACACAATTAATTTCATCTTGTTTATGGTCCGAATAAAGAAGCGGACGATTTCCAATGAAAAAACAATAAAAAACAAAAAGTCGAAAAACAAAGAAATACATAGGAAATTTTTAAAACAATAAAATACATAAGAATAGAATTGTGATATTTAATTTTTTTTAAAGTACATTTGATCGGATTCCTTCAAAGAGTCTGTGAATGAAAAATTAGCAGTTTAGAGGCCTTATTTAGTTAATTAGAGCAAATCTTTGATTTTACGCATAAATTAGCATAATTAATGAATTATGAGATTTTTCTGAAAATTTGATCCTTCAGTCTTGGAGATTATGCCATGGGTAATGCACGTGCCAATTTTCGTCGCGATCGCGCGGTCGACGGCCGAGATCATAGGGGGGGCTGAATCAGCCCCCCCCCAGTCTTCTTAGGCATCAAAATAGCCCAGTCTATTTAGGGTTAAGCTGGTATAACATAGAAGAATTCTTATTCACGCATGGGGGAGTAAAAACAATTTAAATGAGGAACAATCTAAGTTATTTCAGATGAAACAGGAGACTCTAAGCTTAACAATGATAGGTTATTTATTCAGAATGAATGAATACCAAAGGCATACCCTCAAGTCAGAATACTCAGATGTATCATCAGAATGCTCAATACATTGGAACAATGTGTTTAAGCACTTTAGATACATTATACATTTAATGTACCATGTTCAGTTAAAATAAATATATAATAATGATAATAATAATACAGGTATTATATTTACCCAGGGAAGCCGCTTCAGTTCCGAAAACTGTTCTCCCAGCGGGCCCTGCTATTATTATTACCCCGGCTTTAGCTGGGCTACCTAGGCGCTCAAAGCATTGAAGGAATTTCTTCCTACCGGGTACCCATTCATCTCACCTGGGTTGAGTGCAGCACAGTGTGGATAAATTTCTTGCTGAAGGAAATTACGCCATGGCTGGGATTCGATCCCACGACCCTCTGTTTCAAAGTCCGAAGACTAATCCACTGGGCCACAACGCTCCAAAATATGTAGATATCAATTAGAGCTTCATGAGAAACTTAAGTAAAAATGCAAACAATTGAAATAGCATAAAGATATGCATGGTTAATATCAGTATGTAAATAATTGTAAGATAAATAATTAAAATCAATAAATTAACCATTAAAAATGCACAATGTAGAGACACCATGTCATAGTGGTTCTGACTCCCCATGTTGTAACGTGAGGGTCATGGGTTCATATCCTAGTCCACGCATTAATTTCCTTCAGCAAGAAATTCATCCATTCTGTGCTGCACTCAACCAAGGTGAGGTTAAGGTAAATGAGAACCTGGCAGGATATTTATCCTTGAAATGCTGAGTGCGTAACAGCAGCTCTGCTAAGGCTAGGGAAATTATGCTGCATTTATTCATTATTGTAGAGTGCCTAGAGACTTCTGATAGGAGTTGAATGCTATGTAGGATTAAGCAAGAGTAGGCCCAATTATTATTTCCCTTATATATATAGTGATGATTTCTGTTTGATGAAAAATGACTGACCACATATTCAGCCATTCATTTGATTAGAATCCATATTGATATTTTATCATATAAAACAGTCACAAATAGCTGCACATATGTAATGAGTATTACCTATTCATTAAGGCGACCGCACACCTTACGATTGGTCTGCGACCCGATTTCAGAATAAGATGTAGTAGAATTTGATGCTAATAATGAGACTTGGAATATCTTACTGAGTAATGTTCTAAATCATCGTACGAATACCTATGTTCAAATCTGTGACTATGCTATCATCCTTCTTAGAATAAAAGCGAATTTAATATCTAGTCGTAATGACGTCATAGCAGTCATACGATTGGCTACGATTTGGCCTTTACTCCAAAATAAAGGCTTGAAATCTTTCAAAATGGTAAAATTACTATTCTTTCAATTTCTGCTGTTGTATCACTCCCATGTGATCCTCCTTATCTAATTTGTCTTGTTTTATCCATATATGTTTGATTTTCTGTATTTGTATTTTAGTGTTTTCTTGTTTACTTTCCTTCCATACTTAAACTTGCATAACTTTGTTTTTTGTTTTTTTCTGGTATCTTTGTCTGGTCGATTTTACTTTTCAGCTTGATTTAATTAACTTTGTGTATTCTTATCATCATTCTGTTTTAGGTCCAGTTCAAATCTACTCGACTTTTCTCATTCTTTATATTTGATTTGTTTTGAATTTCCATTTTCTTTGTTTTACACCTTTTTTATTTTTTTATTCTAGGTCTCTTTCAGCTTGATTCAATTAACTTTGTGTATTCTTATTAACATTCTGTTTTAGGTCTAGTTCTAATCTACTCGACTTTTCTCCTTCTTTATATTTTGATTTGTTATGAATATCCATTTTCTTTGTTTTACACCTTTTTTTTATTCTAGGTCTCTTTTCTACCATGACTAACCATCTATCTTTATTTCACCAGCTCAGGAAGATCAAGCTGAAGGCCCTCAAGACCTCTTTTCACCAGGACAATTACAGATTTTATTCCCTTAATCGCATTATACCCACAGGCCTCCAACTTCATTGCACTCCCGGTCTCGGTACGCTCACACCTGAACTTCGCAAACGATGGAACCAGACCTTACATGGAGCTTCAGTTCGATTAATTAACATCCTCTCTGAACAGTGTATTGCTTCTCTTGATTCTTTTTCAGCTGACATCAGTAGCCTGGAAGACGAACTACGTTCTTGCTGTACCCAAACCCAATGGCTTCAGTATAATGATGAAATTGAATCTGATCTCTCTAAACACAGGTCTCTCCTCACTGAACGCAGGAACAAGAAAATAGGCAACCTCACAAAGAAGCGACAACGGTCAAACAGATTTAGACGACATACCAACAACAATGATGTATCCCCCCATTTGGTTGTTAATCTCTCATCCTCCCCTCTCTCCCAAGCAGAAACCTCTCTTCTCTCTAAAGGTCTCAAGTTTTGCCCCACGCCACCAGAAGTTGAACAGATAGCTCTCAGCCAAGACCTCTCTACATTCTATCGCAGGATACGTCTCAAAGAGTTCTTTTTAGATGCACCCCCTTCTGATCCCGAGCCCTTCTACAAGAAAAGCACATGGATTCCACCTAAGAATAGAGTTCCTTCCCTTGAAACTTACATCCAAGCTGTCTCATCCCAAGTTCGCTCCACAGATACCCTCGACACCAGAGCACATGACAACCTTCCTCGAGAAGAACGCCAGGCTCTCTCATCACTCAAAAACAGGTCCGACATCATCATCAAGCCTGCAGACAAAGGATCAGCCGTCGTTGTTATGGACCGCCAGCAGTACATCGATGAAGCCATGAAACATCTCAATAATCGATCTCACTATGCACTCCTCGATTCTGACCCTACTTGTAATTTCTCCCTACAGATCCAATCGACACTGAATGACATGAAAGAACGCGAGTATCTCTCTGAGAAGGCCCACAAATTTCTCTCCCCTACTAATGCTAAACCTGCCCGCTTCTATCTCCTCCCGAAGATCCACAAACCTGGCAACCCCGGTCGACCCATCCTCTCAGGAAATGGTTCCTCAACAGAGAACATCTCCCTTTTTGTTGATTACCACATTAAGCCCCTTGTCTCACGTGCACCCTCTTACATCCACGACACTCCAGACTTTCTCAGGAAACTAAATGACATCAAGGACCAGATACCCGAGACTGCGATCATCGGCACTTTCGATGTTTCTTCACTGTACACCAGCATTCCCCACGACGAAGGTATCCAAGCATCATGTGAAGCCTTGGCCGCCAGTGGCCATTCCAGTCCCCCCATATCCGATATCAAATCTCTGATGTCTCATGTACTAACAAAAAACAACTTCACATTCATGGGCAAGCACTACCTACAGATATTCGGTACAGCAATGGGCACCCGGATGGCTCCTTCATTCGCCTGTCTCTTCATGACGAAGCTGGAACAGCAGATGTTAGATTCAGCCCCCTGTCGCCCATGGATTTGGTGGCGTTATATAGACGACATTTTCTTCATCTGGACCAGGGATGAAGACAGCCTCCATACATTCATTGACCACATCAATTCCTTCCACAGGACCATCCAATTCACTTCTGATTTCTCCCAACAGGAAACCCACTTCCTTGATGTTACAGTCCAGAAAAAGTCTAATGGTATCACCACTACCCTATACTCTAAACCCACAGATACCCACCAGTACCTCCACTCATCCAGCTGCCACCCCCGTCACTGCAAAACCGGCATCGCTTACAGTCAAGCCCTCAGACTTCGCCGTATCTGCTCCGAGGACCCTGATTTTTCCTTCCATGCCAGGAATCTGCAGAAACATCTCTGTGCTAGGGGCCACGGGGCCAGGGCAGTCCAACTGGCAATTAACAAAGTTCGTTCTCTCCCCAGATCTGAAGTTCTCAAACCAAAAAGTGACAAGGAGACCACCGACAGAATACCGCTTGTGACCACCTTCCATCCCAATCTACCCCCTCTCCGCAAAATCCTGTTTGATAACCACCACATTTTACACACTTCTGATCGTCTCCAACAGGCCGTTCCCGATACTCCCCTTCTAGCATACCGACGCCCACCGAATCTCAGGGACCTCATTGTTCGTGCTGAAGTGCCCTCCCTCACTAACCATTCTTCTCCCATACAGCATGGCACCTTCAAATGCACCAGCAACAGGTGCATCATATGTGAAATACACCTTCACGAGGGCGATACTTTCACCAGCAACTCTACCAGCCTGTCTCACCAAATCAAGGGCAACATCACATGCACTACCACTAATGTTGTATATCTCATCACTTGCAGAGTTTGTAGGGTACAATACATAGGGGAAACCAAGACCACACTCAAGAAACGATTCTACGGGCACAGATCCACCGTCAACACAGCAAAGCTGGACACTCCAGTTGGCTGCCATTTTAACCTCCCCAACCACTCCATCACTGACATGATGCTACAGGGCATCGAATCTTTAGGTACCCGTCCTGACTCAGTCCGTACTAGCAGGGAGAAGCTCTGGATGAGACGACTTCGCACCACCCAACCTCATGGCCTGAACATCCAAGAGGGGAACGACTGATTTTTCTTTCCTATCCACTTTCAATTTATATATACATATAATTTTTCCCCTCAGCTCTTTTGAATAGTTACATTATAGTTTCTTACTCTACTTTCCTCCCATATCTCATACAAGCTCAGCTCCAATTTTTCCTTCCTTATTCAGGCGATATAATAATTATTATATATATATATATATATTTGTTTTTTCTCCACTCACCTCTTTTAGATTTACCACATTTGCTTATTTACATGTATACTATGGTTTCTTCATAATACACCCCCTCTCTTCTATATTTGCTTTTACCTTTTTAGGCAATTTGCTTCCTCTTTTTCACATATACAGATTTTTTTTCTTTCCTACTATATAGTCTATGTTTTTTCCCGTCACACCTAGCGGATTACCATATCAGTTACACCATATGTGTATATATTTATATATTTTTTCATATACATTTCTTTTTTGGATATATTTATATACATATCACTTATAGATACATATTTACACTTACCTTCTTCTCTTAGTTTGTTTAATGCTTTATCATATATACTTATATGTCTTTTGCACATTATCAGTTGTTCCCCATTCTTTTTCTTCTTTTTTTCCCCCCACTCCTATGCACCAGTTTATTAAGCCTTTCTTTGTAACCTGTTTGACCCACCTCTCACTAATTCTCTAGTTATTCATCCCTCTATCACTGTTTTGTTCCAGATCCTGTTTGATGTTGCCTGCCTCATTATCTTAATCCCTCTTGGCCTTACTTACACTAACTTCCCTTTGTGTCTGCCTACTCCTTTTCTTTCATCCCCTTCACTAACCTGATTGGTCTTCTCTACTCACTAATGCCCCTTTTGTCTCCTTGTTTCTAGTGTTGCTGTAGCTTGTTTGTGGTCTATATTATGGTTGTTCCACTTTATATGTTTGTCATTTTGCCTCCGACGAAGATTCTGCTAGGATCGAAAGCTTAGGCCCCTTTTTGACTTTATAATTTACTCCATTGGCTCTCTTTTATTAGATAAGCAGTTTTCAGCAGCTTCTTTTTGCAATTAATTTTAACCTCAAATAAAATGATATGTTCCATTCACATTTTCAAAAAATGATCAAAATGCGATTTGCTCCAAAATCAGATCGCGAAAAGTCGTAAGATGTGCGTGCGGTGGCCTTTATGCATACTGTTACTGCCAAGAAGTGAAATAGCGCCATCTCTTGTTCAAACTTGGTAAGGGCTTAAAATTGACGAGGGGCAGTATTTTGTTATAAAAAACGTGTACAAGATGGGACCAGGCGAAGGCATACGAATTTTCAACCTTCCGAATTTGACTCCCTTTCAATACTTTAATTGATTGATTCTGTGTATTTTTGGATCGATGAGTGTGTAACGGAACCCTGCAGAATGACTAGAATTATAGATCATCGAACTAAATTTACTTAGTGAGGTTTCATCTTTTAAGTTTTGATGTTTGTTGTGCCACGGGACGTTTGTGATGATGATTTGATGATCGCGCAAAAGGATGGGGACAACGGAGGAGGGTACGAACGGAAGCGTGTGAAAGTGTCTAATACGAAGCATGAAAGTCCGGGATTAAAGTGCACCTACAAATACAACATATGATAAATTCTAAGTATTGCGTAGGAAAACTCTACATGTTTATCATGTGTACCAAATAAGACCGGCTTGGTAAAGCACTGATTGATACAGCATATATAATACATGTATGTGTATGTGATCAATAAGTGCATAAAAATTGTATACCTGCACAATGACTGATACAGAGTATGTAAAAATATTATTTATATACGAAATAAAAGAGTTAACATGCTTTTATGCAAAGACCCACCTGTACGTAATAAATATTATTTATAATCATATGCTTATACAACATGTATAGGCATTTTTATGCAGTGATCAACACTACATAGTAAATAGGTTATAAATAAATAGATTTTAAAAATATGCTAAGTCAAGGAGTTGGTATTTGCATGAAGACTTTTCACACCTTTTCGGCATATATAGATCTACATGTACACAGGTGCGGCTCCAGCAGTATTTGACACAATACCATTTCAGTTTCAGGGGCCATATTGTTTTTGTACACTAGTCGGCCTATTAAAACTATTGTGTCAAATCTGGCTGGATCTACGCCTGCATGTATCTCTGTATCGGATGTGATGTCACGTCACCTGTCTGCTCGAGCAAGCCACTGACAGCACTTCTCATAGGCAGCAAAGTTCAATCCTACACTGAAGAATGCTTTAAGGAGACTGGGTGAGAGCCCTCTGAAGAGCCCCCTCATCCCTTCCCGTTTGGCTATTGTGGTGGTGCAATGCAGGAACCCGCTGTAGCGGGTGACCCGACCGAAGGGCCGACGGGCCTCTTCGAACCCTTGAACCTGCAGCCTCTTCTTGATGACGTCCAATGGGTAGACCCCCGACTTGGCACACACACCGGCAAGACCACCGCAGAGCAGGGATTGGAAACCTGACAGTGAAAAAGAGAGAGATAGAGAGAGATTCATTTACTTTATTCATTATTTCACTCATATTCTATGCATAAATCACTTAGTTACATACCTGCCAACAACGCAAGTCCAGAAACAGGGACAAATTATAAATCAATGAAAAGTAATATTGGTAACATACAACTCTATGGATAAACTTTCATAAAATAGGGAAACAGGCTCATTATGGGTGATGTTTTTTCCTTTCCCCAATTAGGGACAGTTAGGAAGTATTGTAATTACAGGGTTTTTCTAAGAATTCTAGTTTCCAGTATTTGTAGATTATGTCATGGAAAACATACTGATTTTTTATGAGATTATGCAGTCAACATTAAAGAGCTTGGGGGGAGGGCATTATGGACCCTTAATCTTTATATGCATAAAAAATAGCCCAGTCATTTTAGGGTTTCCTCTTGCTTCGTGAAGTTTGGGCAATGACTCAGAACCAACACTCACCACCAAGCTGATGAAAATCAGTCATATCCTGTGCTTTCTTCCAAATCCTTGTGAAAAGACCGTAGAAACCAAACTGAAATCCCGTTTGAGGGAAGAGCAGTATCATTGTTGGAGTAAGACCCTTGTAGAATGTCCGTATCCCAGCTTCCATGTACATTGAGCGCAAAGCATGGGATATCGATTTGTAAATCTAAAAGGAAGAAACAAATCTCATGAAAGAACTTGGTGTAAAAACATGTTGATCATATAAAAAAAATGATATCATTTATTTTAGTCTCATGCACATTGTAACCTCATATGAATTTCAATACTTTTAAAAAACTGCTCCCATTAAAGGCTCTGTTAATAAGAATTGCAAGGTAAACTCTACAAATGAATAAATTAGCAATGACATAGAAAAGGCATTAGGAATAAGGTAACTGATGAATAATATGACCAACAGGTATAAAATCATTTTGAATGAATGCAAGACTGAAATTTTTTTTACTGACTGATCAGTTTTTTTATCCTATTCACAAATGTTGCAACAAACATGGAAAAAAAAAACTTGTACCATTGTCTTGTAGGATTAATTTGTTCAGTGAGGCATGGTGTCAGTGACTTTTTGTAACCTTTAAATTGATACAAACTCTATACAAATAATTTTTAATACTGCTCCTAGGGAAAAGGTAACCGACTGAGTGAAAACGGCAAATATGTGATAATTGCAAAGTAGACATAAACTCACACAATTGCCATTTTGAAATTTACACACTTCTGTTGTCCCATTATTCAAACAGCCTCATATTTTTTTTACTGCTTGTCCACTTTTTTTTTATATTTTCACAATCTTTATTGTCTTTCATAACAAGAGTTGGTTTTGCCTTTAAATCAATACAGCTTCAAAGAGGTTAAAGCATTTAAAAACAAAACGACGATTTCTTACTTTTGGTTCTCCCTGAGATACTAGTCTTGTCCTGAGAACATCCGCAGGGAGTGACACAAGGGTGGCCACACACCCAGACACTCCCCCACACACGAAGTGATAGACTGGTTTGTACACGCCGGTTGTCAACTCCTTGGGAAGATGAGGGTAGGCCGCGTACGTCAGCCCTTCAAATGTTACAAACTGAAAAAGAATCATGTGTGAAAAATACAAGTCATTATTGAAGGAATCGTATTATCTTGAATCATAAATTTATATTCATCACACCTTGAGTAATGGGAACTTTTGGGGGAAAATATAAAATTCATAGTATCAAATAGAATAGAAATGGTTTATTAATAATACATGATTGCCAGCAAGTGACTCAAATATACATGTTTACATATAGCACAATACCATACAAAAACATTACACAAAGAGTAGATAAATTAAAAGAAAATAATGAGCATTCAATATATAAATTAAACAAAACAAAGGACATTTAAAAAAAATTATTATAACAGATCATAAGGGTTAAGAGATAGATTATAAAGAGGTTCAGTAGTATATAATTTACATTATAAGATCAGGCATAGGCCTATATTTGAAAGTATGCAAGATTTACGAATATGATTACACTGAGTAAAACTTACCTGTGCAATACCATAAATTATAGAGAGGGCTTGGGCAGGTACGTGGCCCTTCCATAAGGATTGTAGCCCTTCTTCTTTGATAATAGAACCAGCAGCTTGTAAGATAGAATTGTACTTGGCAGTGGAAACACCTCTTTTCATTGGCTCCTCTTGAAGCTTGCATTTGAAAGAAATCACAATTGTATGAAGAAAAAAAAATACTGCCTTTCAAGTTCAGATTTCCGGACACTTTATAACTGATTTATTTTTTCAATATATCGGTCTTTTTAATACTAATTTGTCTCTTTGTTTATCTCTTGATTTTAGATAATTTTTCACATCTTCCTTTCAACATCTTCATATCTATATCTATTTATCTTTTCAATATCTTTTTCTTTATCTTCAATATTATATTCAGCACATCCTTTTCATTGTTCTTTCTCAGTATCTATTTCTCTTCATATTCATCTATTTCCTATTTAATCTATATTTTCAAATTTAAAAAAATCTGAAGAGCTTCAAATTTTTGTACATGTTCATAATTCATCTATATCCTTCTACAAAAAAGTTCTACAAAATATATATGAGGAGATTATATTAGATAGGACAATTATATTGCAAAGGTGAATATAGTATAAAAAGGGAGCAATATGTTAAAGTTTATTTAAAATTTTAGGGGAAACATATTAGAAATCAACAAACTAAAACGATAAGTCGATAAAACTATTAAAAAGATACATTAAAAAGAAAATAGGAGAATGTCATTTAACCAGACAGGTAATAAAGAATTAGCACTGGTAAATAGGACTACAATGATAAAAAAGTATATATGATGGTGGTCCCAAGTCTGCGCACCTAACGATTTGAGTTAAAGGAGAATGAAACCTTTGGAACAAGATACCTTGTGTGAAAACAGAAAAACCAAAGAAACAGATCAACGAAAGTTTGAGAAAAATCAGACAAATAATGAGAAAGTTATGAGCATTTGAATATTGCGATCACTAATGCTTTGGAGATCCTCACGTTGGCAATGCGACAAAGATGTGTGATGTCACTTGTGAACAACTCTCCCCATTACTTTATTATATATTTCACTTAAACTGCCTCTTTTTATCACATCTATCAGTAGATCATGTATTATTTCTATAGGGCATGTAATACAGATTTTCAAAGAATACATCATGGATAAAGAGTTTGTATCACCATAAGAAAAAAAAAGGAGACATTTGGGGGGTATTTTATAGTCCATCAAAGGGAAAGTTGTTCACAAATAATGGGGATGGATCTCCATGGCATTAGTGATTGCAATATCCAAATGCTCATAACTTTCTCATTATTTGTCCTATTTTTCTCAAACTTTCTTTGTTCTTGTTTGATTTTTCTGTTTTGACACAAGACTACTTGTTCCTGAGGTTTCATTCCCCTTTAAGATTTAACATGAATTTCTTTTTATTTCACAAAATCTTTCAGTTGATAATGTTCCTTATATCATTATTATGAGTTAGTGTGCCAAATATCTAATAAAAACATGAAAGAAATATATGATTTTTTTGGAAAAAACCTCGGGCAGTCATTTTCAGATTGAAAAAAAATGGTGCCCCATGTCTGCGCACCCATTCACTTTGCACGCGATTCGGGGATCTTGATGAGAAAGGCTGCATTTTGAGGCCGTCACAAGAAATGCCCACATTTCATTATTTTTCTACCATTGTGAGTCGGATTTTGTAATTAATATCTGTCTATATGCATTAGATGTGTAAAGTTTGTGTTCGTTGCGTATCTTCTTTTACTAGAATCGTGCAGATACGCGTATGCGCAGACAAGGTGGACTGCGCAGACTTAGGGGAACTTGCCATATGACTAAAATGGTAAACATGGGAATGATGAAAGTATTTAACAAAAAGATTAATAAATTCAGAATATAATGAAAAGGGAGAAGGAAAAGTTTTTGAAGAGACAAGTAAATTAAAAAGATAATTTTGAAATTATGAATACAGAAATAAGAGATGAAATATTAGACCACAAGCTTCAGTCTCGGTCTTCAGTAATAACCTTGCCTATTTTAATTTCTTGTCTTGTTTTAAATATTTCCTCTTCTCAGACTCAGGCTCTTGTTTTACCCTTTCCAATATTTACTTTTCTTCTTAATTGGGAAGTTGGGTTTTGGTTTCCTTTAATAAAATGACTAAAATAAATGTAGCCTATGGTCTGCTTTAAAATGAAAACGAATATTGGCAGTCTATAGGCTACACTTAGACTATATTATCGACTAAGTCTAGACTAAGCTAAGCTAAGGCTTAGTTACACTACAGTCTTCACCTGAAATCGAATTTTTAGCACATCGAGAGGTTGCAAACAGGCACGGGTGAAGACCCCGCTAGTTGCTCCTGCAAATCCGTAGTCAACCTTCGTCAGTTGCCGGTGCTGTCCCTTGTCAATCTCTGCAGAGCCAGAGGGCTTGTATCCAACCATCCTGATATATGCTGGCAAAGATACCGGCTATAACCTACGGTTTATCTTGTTTATCGTTAATTGCACCTTAATAATTGATAATATTGACATTATTGGGGACATTTCGAGGAGAAAGGCTTCGTGCGAATAAGGAGATTTGTGATCGAAATGCACATGCGCGCGTATACGCTGCTTCCTAGCGCAGCTAGCGCTAGCTCGTTAGTTCGGTGTTTGGGATACCGGTGCTAGTGTAGCGTTGTGATACATCTTTGTATGTGATACTTTTATAAAAGTTATTTTGTCTTTCCAAGCACCAACTCGGATTCAAACCACATAAACTGAGTAAAAAGAAGAAGCTTATCAAACTTTTACAATTAAGGGCACTGCACTCAGTCAAAATTTAATAGACGTGCACATATATGGCATACTTCCATAATCGTCTTGCAATCACAAAGATATATAGCCCATATATCGATTGGTTTCTAAAACCAAATTGGATAAAAAAAACCTTCCCATTATTCTACACGACACACGTCATTCGTGGGCATATGTTTAAGGGGCAAAGTCCACCCCAACAAAAAGTTGATTTTAATAAGTAGAGAAAAATCAAAATTACACTGAAAATTTCATTGAAATCGGATGTAAAATAAGAATTAAAGTTATGACATTTCAAAATTTCTCTTTTAAAATTTCACAAAAATATGCATGTACATCCTGGTCAGTATACAAATGAGGGGACTGATGACATCACCCACTCACTAATATTTATTTTGTATCTCATGAAATATTTCAATTTTCTCCTTATTGTCATGAGAAACAAGAGTTATATTTCTTTAGTGACTTTAGTGACATATAACTTTAATTCTTATTTTACATCCGACCGTTGATGAAATTTTCAGCACCCAGGACCAAAATCCAATTGAAACCAGTTGGATTTCCAACTGGTTTCAATTGGTTTAAGCTGGAATTTAACAATTTCTAGTTGAAACCAATTGAAACCAGTATTTGGGCAACAGGAAATCCTAACTGGAACCAGAAATGACTTACAACTGGAAATGATTTCTATAACTGGAACCAGTAGGGTGACTGGAAATCGTAAATGGATCACCAGTGGGGTAACTGGAATTCCGACTGGAATGATCTATCTGGAACCAGTTGGGTAACTGGAAATCCTAACTGCACCAGTTGGGCAACTGGAAAATGACTTCTAACTGGAACCAGTTGGGTAACTGCATGGAAATCCTAACTTGGGGCCACTAGCGTACCTACGGGGGGGGGGGGGGGGCAGGGGGGCACTCTGCCCCCCCTGACGAGTCACAACCAATGCAAAAGACGTATATTTGCCCCACCTGACGGGCTTGAAAAACCTTTTTGCCCCCCCCCTGACGAGCTTGAAGACCTTTATTGCCCCCCTGACGAGCTTGAAGACCTTTTTTTTTTTTTTTTTTTTTTTTTGCTTGTCAATTTTTTTTCAGGTACGGAATCCTTTATTTTTGATCGAAGACCTTTTTTTTTTTTTTTTTTTTTTTTTTTTTGCTTGTCTAATTTTTTTTCAGGTACGGAATCCTTTACTTTTGATATCGAAGACCTTTTTTTTTTTTTTTTTTTTTTTTTTTTTTCGCTTGTCAAATTTTTTGGCGGACGGTTTTGCCCCCCTGTGGAAAATCCTAGGTACGCCACTGCTTGGGGCCATGTTGGGCAACTGGAAATTGGCTAACTGGCCGAACCAGTTGGGTAGCATGGAAATCCTATATTATTGTTGTTTGATTTTATTGATTCAAATCAACTTTCTGGGGTGGACTTGATCTTTAATAATTAGTGATTGGGTCAATCTCAAGCGGCCGGGATCATATGCAAGCAGCTAAATACAGAAAGTCAACATCCAAATTTCAAATGACTTGAACAATCAATCATAACCAGGGGCGGTATTCTGAGGTCATTTTATCTTTAAAATATTTTATTTTATCTCTTAAAATGAAATTGGTATTCTGAGATGACATTTTATCTCTCAGATTAAATTTACAATTTTATCTTGCGTATAAATTTTATCTTGCGTATCTATGATGATACGCAACAGAGCAGTGGCTGCGTAAACATACCCATCGCGTATCTGGCCATTGCAACGCGGGTGATGTGCTTGCGCCCAAGTTACTTTGAAGAAAAAATAAAATAAACTTAAAAGAGGGTAGGGGCTATTTTATCTCCGCGACGTTGATTTCGTCAATATTTTTTAATTGAATTAACTCCAAATGTTGGCATGAAAATTAAGAAAAATGATATATTCATTGAGAACAACACCTTAAAGTTATTCCTGTACAATCAGGAAGCATTTCATAAGACTTTTCTTCACTAATATTGTCTTTGAAATGATGCTTGAAAAGATGCGATATAGACTTCGAAAAAAAGATGAGAGTATTGCCATTTTTGTTAAAAAGAAATCTCTGTAAAGACGCGCAAGCGTATAGTGCAAGCGTATTGAAGTCAATAAATTGACGCAATCTCACCTCTTCGCCACACCTCCTAGCGGAATGGATTTCCATTGGTTGAGTGATATGAGAGAGCTATAAAAGCGTGTTTCTTATTGGATATTGATTACAAAATAGGTGTGTCTTACAGAGATAAAATGAAGATAAAATTGTTCTCAGAATACCAATTCGGAGAGATTTTAAGGGTATTTTATCTTACTGATTTTAACGGAGATAAAATATTTTATTTTATCTGAGATAAAATGGATCTCAGAATACCACCCCAGCGTTTTATTTCGTATTTAATGTTATGTAAAAATCAACTAAACACCAACACCGAACTTGGTATCTCCATGGGTGTTGTGTGCGCGCGGATTGATTATAATCATAATACTTGCAAAAATGTACGGTGTTCAGTGTATGTGCTTAACGCACAGGTCAAATGGGAGGCTTTGGGGGCGCGCGCCCAATACATGTGCTTCACACAAATATGGCGGAAGGCAGCGAGAGGGAGAGAACAGCAGGCAGAAATAAAATGGACCGGACTCACGAAAATGACCAAAATGATGAAGAGGAAAATGGATATGAGGAAGAGCCAGACTTTAACGATCCGGATGGCTACGTTGACAATGTAACAGATGAAGGTACGTTGAGAAATAGAGATGTTTTTGAAGCATATGCTGAGTTGTCATGTGTGATCATGTGTGTGCAATGATTGAATGAATGAAACTCGGGCTAGCTACATACCGTAAGGGCACTAGTATTCAACCCGTTTGGAGAGTTTCCTCAAATATATAGAAATATAGAATTTACCTGAATTTCAGACCCGTCTTATTTCCAAGAGCAAATGCTGGTTATTCTTTTTCCGTTATTTTTTTCTTCAACCAGTTGACTGTGTGCGCGGGCGATCGAATTATACGGCGACGGATTTTGGTACTAGTATTCAACCCGTCAGCACTAGTATTCAACCTAGCGATGAAAGATGGCCCTGTCTCTCAATCTGCCCTTGTCCCATCAGACTATGGACTAGACCATTTGAGATGAGACCAAACAGGGAATTAATCAAAGCCAGAGACTTACATAGATCTAGATCTAATTTAGCAATTTAAACCCTTTTGAGATTTGCTATCAATCCTCACTAGGTTGAATACTAGTACCATTCAGTGCAAAAGGCCATCGCCGCATAATTCGATCCTCCGCGCATACAGTCGACAGATTGACAAAGAAAATATCGACAACAGATTACCCTGGAAATAATAAAGGTGTGAAAGTAAGATGAATTCCCTATTTCTAAATATTTTGGGGAATATGTCAAAATGTTTGAATTATGCCGGGTTGAATACTAGTACCCATACGGTACGGTACATGTAACGTCGAGTGTCGAGTTTAGACGTGGCCACAGTGCACAGCTCAGTCAGAAGATCATTATTAATATTAGGGGGAAGGGGGTGGATTGCAGGGCGGATCTAGTATTAGGGTGTCTGGACGATCAAACGATAGCCTCAGCGATAGCTGTGGGAGCTCTTTGCCCATACCTAATACACGCACGTCAATGCGCGTCGCGTACTGAAGCGAAAATGGCACACACTTTTTGAATACAAGGTCCCCTTTGAACGCTCAGAAAATTGTGATCTGATCATTTTTTTAAAACAAAAATGATATGGTTCGAAAGGGAATTAAATTTCCTATAATATGCTTCTAAGGACAAGTTTTCTCTTATATTATGAAGTAAAGATAATACGAAATTGCTGCTTACCCTTGCGACAGCAGAGCAATCGAGGGTGCCACAAACTTGTCCAGCTGGACTTAAGTATTTCCGGGATCGCTGATTTCGATGGTGCATTTAGTTTTGGGCTGATTACACGAGATCACAATGCAAAATCAATTTGAAAATACCCTTGTGCAGACAAGCGAAATCTAGAGGCGTGGTGTACGCGTCTATTTTCTTGACAACGAAGCCATACGTAGAGCGCGTAAATCCCAAATTAATTTGCATCATATGCAAATTCGCGGCATGCCGTCCACGTGAGCACAAGCGCGCGAGTTTGAAAACACATGAGTGAATGGGGAGCCCGCGTGACTACGACTTGGTGTGTGAATGTCTGTGTGTAGAGGTGGAACATGTACGTTGGCTATGATGAGAATTACCACGCGGTTGTGTTTGTTGTGTGTGCATTCATTGACGATGTGTTTTAATAATGTTGAGATTTTTATGTTCATATAATTTGTGCATGTTTTGTGTAGAGGATTTCCCTACCCGACTGCTCTATATTTATGTCAATTTCACTCTTTTTATCGAGTGTGTTGTTCTTCAAGCATCCACTGATTTGTACATCGAGTGGATGTATCGCGATTCGCGAGGTCTTTGCTTCTCGGATCATCAAAATTTCGTGATATATCATCCCTTTCTTTGATATTTTGTGGCTGTGCTTCTCCGGTTTCTCCTCCCGCGTTCTTCGTCTACGCACCCGAGAACCAGCCCGTTACTCAGCCTCATACTTCCGCAAGTTCACACCGTCACCGTTCGTGCAACTGCAAGTCAATAAAATAGGTTTGGCCTTTCGAATTTTGTATAGATTAATCCGATCCCGTGTGTTTAATCTTGCAAAAAATTGACTTGCCAGTATACTCCAAGTTATATAATCCGTAATACCATGTCGGATTCACGTTCATTTGCAACCTCCTGTTACAATGACAGGCCCCAAAAAGATGATCTCTGTCTCCGCTATCGAGATATCAAGCATTTTTTTAATTATTGTGATGCCGAACAGCAAAGACCTCGCGATGAGTCACGGCAGCACTGTCTGCTGGCGTTTGTAAATATGTTTCAAAACAATACATATCGTCACGTGCATCTTGGTAATTTGAAGAGAAAGAGCGAAAAGAAATGTAATCAGGGCAAGGGCAATGAAAAAACAACTGAGTTCGAAACACTGTCAGAAGTAGGGCCACATTGTAATCGTTTGGGTATTTACGAGGGAGATGTGCAGGCCGTGTTGTGTGGGGAATATGATAGGGAGAAGATAGGATGGGAGAGCCTCACGAACGGCGCTGTCCTAGAATTATTTTCATGGGGAAGGAAGAGGGATTTAACGACTGGACAATTCAAGATTCTATTAGAAGGTTTTTTTGATGTAGATACGACGCTGATCTCCAATCAGAATTTGTACAAAAAGATCAGAAGTTTGTGTGATAATGTAAGAAAGAACAACAAAAGAGTAAACAAGAATGAAGGTATAATGGAAGATGTGTTTGTGTTCGCTAGAAAAGAAATGAAAAAGAAACAGAAAAAAAACATCAGAATAGAATTCAGAAAGAGTACTGTTTCAAGGGTGTGCCGTCAATGTAGACGGAACTGTGTTAGACCTCGTCAGAGTGGATTTAAAGTAGATGCGTTATATATGAAGAAAGTTGTTATAAGGTTGAAGAAAAAAATTGAAAAACTTGAAGAAAAAATAGATGCATGCAGCGTAAGGTTTGTAAAGGCATGTGCCAAACATAGGAATATAAAGAAGCGGAATGATAGGATGTTGAATGCGATGAAAGTTAGAAAAGAAACCATCATAAGATTGAACATAGAATTGTGCAAAAAAAGGAAAGTAATCACTGGCCTCGAGAATAGAATATTCATGCTTAAAAAAATTGTGAGAAGAGACGGTGACTTAGTAAGACGAAGGCAACAGAGCCGAAGTTATTTGAAAGCGAAGAACAAGATTAATTACATGCTTAGAAAAGAAAACATTCGAATGAAAAAGAAAATGCAGAAAATGACTGGGAAGATCAACAAATTAGAAGAAAGATTGAAGGCCGATTCGCACGTTGTTGAGTTAAAGGAAGGAGGGAGATACAGTGATGAAGTTCGTTCAGTAGTACAAGAATTAGTTTGTTCAATGGGTGTTAGTACTAGGAAAGGTGGTGAGGTTGTGAAAACTGTACTAGAAGGGCTCTGTAATGTAAATATTAAGTCTGTACCAAAGAAGGATTTTGGATCTGCTATGTATATGGAAGCCAGAGCTCTCAGTTTAATACAAGCAGCTAATAAAATCTTAGATGAGAAGGAGGTTGATATGACAGTTGGAGGAGATGGTACTACCAAGTATGGTCATCACTATGGGGCGTATGATATTCATTTAAGTAGTGGGGAGTGTTTGGTCTTAGGCGTCAGAGCAGGGGTTGGGGGTACAGCAGAGGAAATGCTTGAAACGATGAAGACGGTAATAGAAGATGTGTGTTTGGTTACTAATGATGGAAGTAAAATAAATAATGTAATTAAAAGAATAAAAAATACAATCAGTGATAGGCACATAGTACAAAAGAAATTTAATGAGCTTCTACAAAATTATAGGAGAGAGATATTGCCAACAGTTGTTAGAGAATGGGCACAATTATCAGACTTGGAAAGGGAATCACTTTCAAAAATGAATAATTACTTTTGCGGATTACATTTTGTAGTCGGGTTGGCAGACCAGGCGGGACAAACGTTGAAAGTCTGGGAAGATATGGTGTTCAATGGAGAACAGGTAGGGGCACAGAAGCTTGGAGTGGCGCCAAAAGGTGGAGAAGGTGGGATAGTTCGGTTAGTAAGAACGGTGTGTAAATCGATTCAAGACAGAGGATGTGAGAAATCAGGGAAGCCCGTACATTTCCGAGCATTTCTGAAGGAAAGGGGCAAAACGTTAGTTCCGTTAGCACCCTTTAAAGGTAATAGATTTAATATTTTATTTCATAATGGAGGAGGTGTTTATTATTTAAGACATGATTTAAAGGATTTTTTTGCAGATCATAGGGAAGATAACTTATTAATTAAAGCAGTAGACTCAGATCTAAATGTCCCCCACTTTTTAACTGGATGTAGGGCATTGGGCCTAGTAAATAAGTTTGTAACAGCCCCATTGTGGCGAGTATTGGAGGGTAAGGAGAGAATAACGACAATGGACGAGAGATACAAGATCATGTTGTCAAAATTTGAAGAATGGGCAGTCGACTCATCGCCATTATTGGACGGCACAGCCGTGTTATTCCACGATATACCAGTTCAAAGGGATGAAGTATATGAATCACTTCTCATAGGAGACAATGCAGTTACAAAACAAGTTCTCGAACTTATATTCAGTAGTTATGTCATGATTACGAGTAGGCTCCTTGGAGAGCACATTTCTTCTCAATATAGTGATGTTAATGAAAACGAAGTTAGTGGGGTACCTAAGACAAATGTATCCGTTGAACGAGATTTCGGAATGATGGATAGAATAATGAGAGAGAAGCCAAGGGCGAGTATTTATGCAGTGGAAAGCATTATAATGTACACTAAGAACAATACAAATCAATGGGTCAGAGAATTGGAAGAAGAGAAAAGGGCGGAGTACATGAGTATAGCTAGAAAGCAGGTTGTCAAGCAAAGGAAGGAATATTGTCAGAGGGCGAAGCACATTTGGGAAGAAAGGGAGAAAAAAGTAAGAGAAAGGAGAGATAGCAAGGTCCAAAAAGAAGAAAAGGAAACGGTAAGAAAGGAACATATATACGAGGAAGTCAGAAATGTATGTGGTGGTATATGGATGTCAGAAAATGAAATAGATCAAGGACTCGCTAGGAAGAACAATGACATTAAATTGGAAATGCTGAAAGTACAATTGAAAGCTAGACGATATGTGTTCGGAGAGAAAAACACAGAAGGTATCTTCAATTTCACAGAAAGGGGTAGAGTGAAGACGTGGGAAGAGTTAAAGGAACAGCTTATTTCAGTCGTGAGAAGGAGCAGAGAAAGAACCCAAGAAATTGACAAGGATGACAACGAAGTAGAGGAAATCCTGCTCGCACCGGAGGAGAGGGTATACCAGTTCAAAGAAGAAATGAAAAGGAAGAGATCTGAGATAGAAAACAAGTCAAGAAAAAGAGTGAAAAGAGGCCGAAACGTAGATTACAATGATTTAGTTGGTAAAATTGTTCAACATTTAACAGAAGATGATGGAGGAGAAAACTGGTACTCCGCATTCGTCCTCAGTAAAAACAATGAGTCGATGAATTTTGTCTATTTGTCCAATACACAAACTGTATACTCGTATCCCAAAAATGATGTAGTTGAAGACTTGAACAGTGGGGATATGTATGTTAAAGATATATCAGCAAGAGAATTAGTAGGGTATAAGATAAGACACAAATGGGAAGTAGACAACGCAAAGGTATGGTTTACCGGTTATGTAGTTGAGGCAGAAGATGGCTATGGTGTAGATAAATCTTGCAAGGTGGAATACGAGAGTTTAAATGATGAAAGCGATGACGAAGAAAATACATGGGATGGAGCATTGTTGGAAGATTATTGGAAAGGAGATGTGCGAATTTTTGAGAAAGTTTAGTTGGGCCTATAAATCGAATTATATAAGGTATGATTGCCAGAATGAGCTTATTTTAATAGATGCAAGAAAACGGCAACTGATATAAAGAATTAGCTGCATAAATCGAGCTACAATGTATACTCGATTGTAATAGATGGAATTTAAAAAAAGCTTCAGAAATATAAAGTTATTATAACATATACCTATACTAGTATTGAATATCGAGTTGCAATGAATGCTCGATTATATTTTTTTTCCGGAAGGAGAAAATAGTGACTGAAGCATTTAGTTCTGCTATGCATTCATGAACATGGTCGTTCACGGGTCTGTGGTCTCTATCGCTTACATGTATGACATGATATTTTGACCAATAGATGACCTTTGACGTTATGACCATCACGAACACACGTGAACACATTATTTGTACCAATTTAGTGTAAACACAATTCATGCAGAAATAGAGTTAGTTGAACAGACGCTCGAAAATAAAGAGCATGAAGAGTGGACTTACCTTTTGAGTTCAGCAAGTTATCATCTTGTGGTGGAAGATCATCGCGTTATGTATAAATCGAAGACTGTCAACACTGGAGCTCTTTTTATTTATTATACAACACAGCAGTAATCAAGCAAGCTCTTGGCAAACATATTATTCTGAATTGGGAGTATAGGCCCTTACGCAGTAATTACGAAGTAATTAATTGCGTGAATAATATGCACAAATTGAACTGAACTTTTACTCTTATAGAAAGACGAGTTTATTCTATAAATATATTGTCTTTGTAAATGAATCAATACCTGTGTAAATACATATTATGTAATAAGGTAGAGCAGTCGGGTAGGGATTCTGTTGCTCAAATAAAGTATTATCGCCTCGGCTGTATATGGCCATGATAATACGATGATTATATACTCTGTGATAATAAGTTTATAAGAATGTAAAGAGTCGTAACGGTATGTGCAGATTAGAGAAAAAAATGCACTATATATACACTCTGTAAGCCCCTTGCGGTGATCGATCTGTGATGCCGCCAATTTCATGGGGAACTCAATGTTTTGAAAATGAATAATTGGGGATACACAAAATGAAAACGCAAGAGGCTTGAAAGGCCTATTCATAAAAACCACGTCGTGTCCCAAATTGTGCTTAATATTCAGCTGAACTTCCAAATAATACAGCAATTTTCATGCAAAGAATAATGCGTATGGTAGTTCGTGTGTTCAATGTTTTCCCCAATTGAAAGTTGACAAGATATTGAGGCAGTTACTCTCAGTAGTATTATATACAGGTTCTTCAGAAAAACCTTGTGGACATTTTACAATTGTGAACGGTTTAAAATATTTCACTTGGTATTATTCCGTTATTTTGTGTGAGTTAAGCATCTTGAAATGAAACAGCATATATCATATATGTCAACTCGATTTTAGAATAAAGATGACTTGAATAGTTGACAAGGAAACAGAAATACAAGCTCTATATATGTGTTTTATTTTTGAGTTCTCGGTGATTCTCATTTCTTAGGTCCGACGATCGAAACCCCTCTATCGTTTCCTAATAAATCTGAAATAAAGAAAAGTAGAATAAAGTTATATTTTCATCTTGAAGTTTAATTGCATCTAAAAATGATGGTAAACATAATGCGCCATGATGAAGTGTTTTGATGGTGATGATTTGCCTGCATGAAATGAAGTGTGGATTCTGATGTTTATGGTTTTATGGACATATACAAACAGAGAAAAAGTTTTAATGACTATTTCTTTTTTTTCCTAAGTGATGAAATGGATTCACGATGATGATTGGCCTTTGTGATAAATGAACTCAGGGTGATGATGTACGAGTGGGTGTGCATGGTTTTGATTGCATGATGGTTTGGATAATGGGCAATTCCGTAAAATGATCAAGCTTTCTGTACATTCGACCCCCATTTTTCTAAAGTCTTACATCACTTAATAAACTGGCCAAGTCATGGTCATTTGACAGCGTTACAGACTGTCAAAAGAACCAAGAATCATAGAGACCGAAAATTTCATGAAGATCCCAAATATAGAGGTTCGAACGTACATATTTTATGGAATTGCCCTAATAAAAATATGACAATAGTGCGTGATCGATGGTGGTTGACAATGATGATAAATAACGTAAGACTTAGGGTATGTATGTGGGGTGAGGGGGGGGGGTATAAATCAAATCAGCAATGATCGTTATGAAATCGGAATGAAACTCTATGTGAAAAATAATACTATTTGAAACAAAAGTCGACATTATTAAAATTGGACACTTAATATCAAGGTTACAGCATGCTTAAGATTTCAGTGAAACAACTCTTTACTGTCTTCATCAATATTCAATCATGAGCAAAGTGATCGTGTCACGTGAAATATCCCAATTTATTTTTTCGTATATTATAAAATTATGTTCAATTTGTCCTCCAAGAATGAAAACAAAAACTGACAACAGATTTAATACATTTGATACTCTTTGCTGCAAGGCTTGTTAAGGAGACATACCATACTCACATCTTATATGTGATATCTTAAGAAAAAAGAGTAGGGATGTGACATAATCGGCCTAATGAATATTGATGACGACGTGCATATAATTATCTTCACAAAACATCAATAATCTTTAAAATTCAATAACTTAGTTACTTTTTATCAGATTTTCATAAAAATTTCCAGCCTTTGCTTGGTGAATCTTACCCTATTTATTCAGAAATCATTTTCAGCCCTGAGTTCACCTTTCAAACATTTTATTAAGTCAAGTATAGACCTTAAATTGACATGAGGAAATTGATCTGGCGTGTGGTAAGCATTGGCGGCGAAGTCAAAAAATTTAGGGGGTTCCACCCGAAATTTTGTGATGATAACAGGTTAAACAAAATTGACAAGCAAAAAAAAAAAGGCAATCAACTAAAATTTTAGGGGGGGGCAGAAACATTTTAGGGGGGTCCACGCTGACTTTAGGGGGGGGACGCAGGAAATAAAATTGACAAGCAGAAAAAAATAAAATAAAACAGATTATCAACTAAAATTTAGGGGGACCACCCCCCCCCCCACCTCAAATTTAGGGGGGAACCTGTCCCGCCGCCGCCTATGGTGGTAAGAACATTATTATGACGTATTGCAATGTCATTCTGGTACGTCATACTAATGACTCATCACTCCATGCTGCACGTGGGTTGCCGTCGCACATCGGGGAATCCCTGGTACTGGTAGTACCAAGAAGCTCCTTGGTAGTACACAAAAGCAATGGCATATCGCGGTACGGCACGGTGCACGTAAATCACATGGTACATCCACACACCATTATTGTGTGCACATACGACATGTACTTGAATGCAAGTCCGATGATTTATGCATTGTGATGCAACCACTGATCTCCACTCTAAATAAGATGCAACCTTGTGCTTGGCGAAGTACTCGTAATCTCTATTGTGACGTATATGTGACCTTTCAACTAGAGCAGTGACCCAGACGTGTCCGTCTACGAACGCATTATTCATGAGCAGTTGATAAGTTGCGTATTTGAAAGGCAAACTTGACAACGAAAGCGGTAATGAATGTATTGCGCGCCCTTCCAACTCCGCCCCGGCCCCTTCAATGCGATGCGGCGTACAGCAGCTCTGTGTGTGTTTTAGGTCAAGCAAAATGTGCCACTATCGGTGTGATATCGCTTACGTTTTAATCTGAAAATGTGCCAAACTTTAGAAGCAAATATCTCTGGATTTAAATGCTTGTGAGTTATGAAACTTGATTTACATGTTATTTCAGATATTCTCTTCACTTTCTGCTACGTGACAGTGATTTAATTCACAAAATAGGTGATTTCTGAAAAACGTCCAGACACCCTACTAGTATGGAATAGCGGTTGAAAGCTTTAATGTTACAGTTCATGTGTTAACCTGTACTAGTACGTTGCTGATATTTTGATAAGATAAGAAGAACCCCCCCAAAAAAAAACATGAAAAAAGCCTGGCTTCATTTTTGTGTTCATCCATTTATTTTCGTCTCGAGTCAAGACGTCAAGTTCAGTTTCTGGATGCGCTGGTGGAGTTGTGTTACTGCTGGGGCGGTATTCTGAAAACTGTGTTAACGTGTTAACTTTGGTATAAATATTGACCGTGTTATCTCTGATTTAACACGCCCCTAATACCCCCCAAATCCGGATTCTGAAAACCGTGTTATCTCATTTCGTGTTAATCTAGCTTCAGCTCCTCCCAATCTGCATCTTTTTAAGCCAATCAAATGCGCTGTTAAAGAAAAAATCTTTTCAGGGAAAAGGGGAGTGTGCGCACGATGACATGAAGCCTGCATTGTTACATCATTTTGGAAACGCATAGAGCCTAGATCTACAGCTAAATAAAAAGTTAGAGCGAGAAAGAGACATGGGGAGGGGTGATTGTGACAATTAAGAATGGATTATTTCAGACAGCATGGGTACGAAATTATAACAGGAGACAGAATTAAAATTTGATGCGTGTAGCGATCAGCCCCTTCCCCCCCCCCTCCCCATCCTCCCACATCCGAAGCATATAGATTGACTGGCGGGATAGATGAATTAAGGATTACCTAGAAGCATTGAGAGTTTAAAAAATTGTATCAATGGAACTATATATACATGTAACCATTGAAAAAGGGTTTTAAAAAATTGTGAATATTATAGAAGAGTTCCCTAATCGCTAATTCCATTCTTTTTAATTTCCGTTCATGCTTTTTTAAAGATGTTTTTAATTTTCTTTCTCTCCTTTTTAGATGTTTTTAATTTTCTTTCTCTCCTTTTGTCTTTTTTATATTATGGCAAAAAGTAACCAAATAAATAACTCATGAGCATATATGATAATGATTTGAATTAATCCAAATTAAAGATGCATTTGAAGTGTATTTTCACAGGAAATTCCAAAGAAATTTTTGTTAAACTTTAATCATTGTTAGTAGAGAAAAGGGAGATGGAAAATAAAGCTGGAATAATGAAACAGGGATGCCAGTCTTCAGGCAAAAGCCTGAAATTCAGGCTCTGGCAATTTATTTTCAGGCCGTAGTTATAGCATTTTTGTGTACAAATTATTGTATTCTAGGTGATTTTCAGGCCCTCTGATCAATTCCAACTGGCATCCCTAAATGAAAGAAAATTACAGTAAATTCTGCCAGATGATAGCTTTATGCCCGGATATGTTCTTTTTGACGTTTGCGTCTGCTAGAAAAGTGCAGCCATCGTGTTCCCTAACTTAACCTCCTTATCGCAGTGTTGAATTTTTGTGTTATCTACTTATCTTTGAACAAAATTTTAGCTAACACCATTTTCAGAATACCAAATTTCATGTTATGTTCCTCCCTAACACCGCGTATGGGGGTTGCACGTTGCGCACTGCGTATTTCATGACCTACTCGGTGTTACCACTTGGGCCACATGTTTTTCATACTAACACTATTTTTAGAATACCAATCGTGTTAGCTGACACCGTTTTTGTGCTAACACGGTTTTCAGAAAACTGCCCCAGGTGTCTGGACTATGTCTCTGACCCTGACTGTGGTGACCAAATGCCCTTCATTTTTTTTTTATTGATGACCTTTTATTTTTGTATGTTAAATATTTGGTACAACAGTACAAAACCTAATCTAGTCTTCTAGAAATTCACCCTCTTAATCTCAGCAAAAGACTAGATCGCACATTGCAAATAACTGATGATGTAACAATATTAACTGAGCACTAAAAAAAGCCTTAACAAGATCAGGAAAAACATTTCTCACAGAGGATGTGGCTGGCACGGCAGATGATAAAGTTGAGTTGTAACATAAAAAAAGTTGTTCCACATTTTTTTTGACAAAATGAATCAGTAATGTATATGACTTTCTTCACGGAATGCTGTCAAAAAGTTTGATCTTCCTGTGAGTCTTCACATTTATGACCTTGTACACTCGCTGGGTCTAAGATCTTAGTTACGCTCAAATAGCAGAGCTATTTGAGTTACTGAAGAATAAATGGTGCATTCAATGTAAGTTATATAAACTTATTTTTAATCGAACTTGCAGATCATTCTTAATATTATAAACCTTGTATAAACCTCTCATTGCAGAACTTCTCGGTGATATACTTCGAACCAAACCAAAGGAAGCTCTTGGCATCGATTCTGTAATTGTCATCGACAATGTACCACAGGTTGGAGCAGATCGGTTACCAAAGCTGAAGAACGTCATCAGGAAAGTTTGTAGCAAGTATGGAGAGATCAGCACAGAGCACTATCCTGATGCTGAGGATGGCAAGACAAAAGGGTAATAATCTTTGAAGTTAGTGGGGGTGTCGGCTTTCAAGGGGGATTTGACACCACTCTTGGTTAACCATGGAAGATTGAGATTTATGACTTGTTATGTAATGCCACTGGAAAATGCCTTATATGGTAGTCATTTTCTCAGATTTCCTGGCCTGACACTGTTGCCCGAGGCTTCTTGCTGGTATACAGAGTTTGCTTTCCCCAAAAGATGTCTCTGTTATGTTTATTTCCAATTGGTCTAATGCCAATTCCTCTAATTACCAACTCATCTACTATCATTTGATCTATCATCAATTCGTCCACTATAGTACATGGTCCAATTGCCATTTCGTCCACTCACCTTTTTGGTAAATAACCAGTTGGTCCAATAGCCATTTAGTCCATAAACCATTTGGTCTAATTGGATAAGTGTTGAATGGGCGAAATGAATGAAAAGAAAATGGGTATAAGACTACATGTAACTGGTTATTAGACGTAATGGTCATAGACGAACTGGTGATTAGACGAAGTAATTATTGGACCAAATGGTTAATGGACCAAATGGTTGTTAGACGAAATGTTGATGGATGGAATGGCATGAGACTAAATAAAGGTAGACCATGTGATGAGTGGATGAATTGGCAATAGACGAATCGACAGCTTACCCTCTATTACAGGTATTTCCACTGCTTTTTACATAATCTGGGATCAACAAATAATCTATTCCCCATGAGAGCTGACACCCATTCACTGTAAAGGGCATTCCCCCCCCCCCCCCCCAACAAAAAACTTGATTTTGAATAGTTAGAGAAGAATCAAACTAATTTAATCAAAAATCGGATCTTGAAAGATTTCACAAAACATGTACACATGTACAGCACAGTGATGTGCTCATGAGAGAAGCAGCGCCACTGATTCTTTTGCCTTCTGTTACATGAATAATATTTCAATTTTTGCTGATATTTTGACAAAAAGAAGAATGGAGATAAATACAGCTCCTAGAATAGTCTGATGTTGGAGGATAGGAGAGAGTTCTTCCTCCTTTTCTTTCTAGTTCTTTCTAGGTTTCTTTCTAATTCTGTAGAATTGAAATATTCTAGTATTGGTACAAGGAATCTTGAGAGATCAAGAATCCCGAAGTTTATTACCAAGATTTGTTTTTACTGTTCTTTTGCAAAGCATCAACGGAGATCCTTTTTACGTAATTAAGAATTCTTATTCCTTTTTAATTTTTGCACCACAGGTATGTTTTCGTCGAATACAAATCACCTGAAAACGCCATCGAAGCTGCCAAGCAATTGAGTGGGTACAAGCTTGATAAACAGCATACGTTTGCTGTTAACTTGATCACAGATTTTGACAAGTAAGTTGCTCTTCTTGTAGCCATTTTATATTGTGATTTGATAGGGTCATCTTCTTGTGCCATAATCCTGATTTTGATAAGGACAAGGGTGTTGTTTCATGCTTTCATTTATTAGATGACACAATTTTAGTAGTTTATTATAGTAGTTTTCAACTTGTTATTGATGAGCAGCTTTGAAAGTTTTTTTTTTTTCTTTTGGGGGGGGGGGGGGATTTCTATGTTTGCTCTAGCTATTTGTGTAAGGAAAAGTGGTTCATGCTTTTTAGGGGCAAGGTTCTAGAGACTAAGATAAGATGTAGGGAGGGTGCACTGCTAGATGTGACCATGAGAACGTTGGACACACAGATCACAGAAATTTGCTCAGTTTGGCGGCGGCAGCTGTGATGTGTGGAACCCGGATTTAAATTAATGTGAAGAATTATGTCATGAAAAATTGCCTCGTACATAATTGTTGTAAATACATGTTCATATTTAAGAAAGGCTTGATTAATGATTTGATTTGATTGTTCCTTCTATTGATAGGTTTATGAATCTACCGGATGAATGGACCTCACCCGAGAAGCAGCCATACAAAGATCATGTAAGTCTAGCTCAGGCTTTTAGCAATAAACGTACTGACCCATCTTTACCCTTGTGCCTTGTGGGTAACTTATCCATTATGTGTGCACGTCACCTGGTCCAGCTATCCGTCTTTGACAGCTATGTCGGGGTGCTACATAACTTTTTGAATAGTTGGAATATACTTGCCCGAAATCTATTTCACTTGCCCGAAAAAATCCTTGAAAAAAAGTTTGCCTCTTCAAAAGAAAATATTGCGGTTAAACCATTGACCCTTTTTTCTCTCTTTTGACATGAACTGATGTACCTTGTTCTTACATTTCTTTTTCCAAAGTGATTTTATCTTTTCCACCATGACCCTAATTTTGGTCATTCTACTGTGAGAATTTTTGCTTGCCCAATTCGGGCAAGTAGTTTTGGTCTTTACTTCAAAACATTTGCCCGACTTTAACTTTTACTTGCCCCGGGCAATCGGGCAAGTGCTTATGTAGCACCCTGTATGTTCAATAATTTTCTTGCAGTCTTAGGGCCTTTTCACACGAGAATCTTGAATAATCATTGTAATGATGATTGCAATTTGTCTTTAGAATCATTGTACCATTCACACGTTTGCTTGAAAACTGATCTGAATTCGAATTCCTGAGCGAAGGCGGTACTGTGTCCTTGGTGACTTGTCAATCAAACCCAATCAAAGCACTGCATTGCAAAAACGAAACGATGAGTGCATGACAATTGTATTATCTACGGAAGTGCTTGAAAGGTCACGTAAGCTCGGCCCCTCAAAAGACGTCGGGAGGTCAACCCTTTCAGACGAAAAATTTGTACCGTAATTTGAGTGAAACTTAATGGAATTCACCTCCGGAGTAGAATTTGAATTCGTGATCGTGATTAGCGTTCATGGTTCTAGTTCAGTTTCACAAGTGCTAAAAATTTGTCATTAGTATTATTTTTCACTGGAATCATCATTTAAATTACGATTTTGGTGCCGTGTGAAAGGGCGGTTAGTATACTGAATGTACGTTTACAACAACTTTTGTTCTAAAAATGTTTCAATGAGCACTATAGTATTATGCTGAAATGCTTATCTGTTCATCACAATTTGAATTTCATTCTGAAAGAAATATGTCAGTCTGCAGGCCAGCATTGGTGCAGGCTTTTTCTTATTTTAGGCACTGGCAACCTCCCATTTTCAGGCTTTGTATTGTACAACACATGGGATGCTGCAATGTCTACATGCTGTGACTGGCATCCCTGTATAACTTGTACCGCTCATTACATTTTGCTTGGCAGTTTAATTTAGTATTTGACGATGCTCTTGTCTTATGCACATTCTTGGATGCCACTGGTCATTTAAGAAAAAACACCCTCATATAGATGCATTGATTGTTTGTATTGACAGGGTAACATGAGGAGCTGGTTGCTAGATAAGGAATGCAACGATCAATACAGTGTCATATCTGATGGTGGTGAGACCACTGCTATCCTGCTCAACAGCAAGACAGAGGCGTCGGTTGTAGAAGAGAGGAAGGTTAGACAATGTTTGAATATTTTTGTTTTACCTTATAGGGCATTCCTGAAAATTGCAATCAGTTGCAAATCAAATTAAGGTCAGAAATTGATCACAAGTCAATTAATGCATTGTGAAGTTTGAAATGTTATTCAGGTTGCATCATGAATGATCAACTGTAACATAACATGTTATTGACTAACTTCACTAATTTGAAGTCTACATAATACTGTGTTTATTCTGTACATGAGCATTTTTTTTATATACCAAGCCCCATTGTCGACACACTATTACAATTGATGAGCCACTTGAGTTATGATTCAAAAGATTCACCAAACCAAATTTGAAAAAAAAAAAGCATATAGACAGATATTTGCAGGAAGGTTTCGCATAACTTTTCTGATGTACTTATTTCATGGAATGACCTGCCCACTTATTCAAATACACTTGCCATTTCATATAGCCATGTTTCTGCCACATCATGTGACCTGTTCAGTGGTCACTTGGAGTCCAAACAATGGCTGAGAGTAAATCCTATCCGGTCCTTGAAGCAAGGTTACCCTAGCTGTCTGACAGCCATGTAGTCTTGTGCCGACAGACCAGATACATTTTCCTCACAGAATAGTTGTATGCATTTTCAGGCATTTCTCTGTTTTGTAAAATTTAAATAATAGACTATTTGCCATCACTTCTAGTGGGGAAAGAAGTAGATTCTAAATGAGAACTTATTACTAATTTTTATTTTTTATTTCCATATTATTATTATTATTTTTTTTTTTTTGGGGGGTGACATTTTCATTTCCTGAGTTCTGTCTCTAATTGTAAATTAATTTCTTATTTCCTGTTAGGCTTTCACCATTTGTCAAATGTCCACTTCGTCTAAGACCAATTAGACTAATGGTTAGATGAACTGTTAATGATGTAAATTGATTAAATTGTCATTCGTCAAAGTGCAAAATATTTGGTATACGAAGTGGAAATTTGAATATCTGAACATTTGAATGTCATTAGAATAAATGAGAATTAGACATGAGTAGATATTTGACCAAGAATAATCTACCAAATGTCAAGTAGACCAAAGTGATTGTATATCGAATAGGTGGAGATATTAGACTGAAGTAGACTATAAAGTGAATTTAAACCATCTCTATTGCGAAATATTTCTTTCCAGCGGTGGACGGAGACGTACATTCGCTGGTCTCCGTTAGGGACGTACCTCGTGACCTTCCATCAGAAAGGTATTGCATTGTGGGGTGGGGAAAACTTCCAGCAGATCAGAAGGTTTGCCCATCCCGGTGTCCAGCTCATTGATGTATCACCATGCGAAAGGTATGTAATAGGGCGGGAGTAATTGGTTGTACTTTGTTTTACTCATTGGTCTATTTATTTATTTTATTTATTACGTCTTATTTTACCAGGGTCAGTGGGTCAAACACTTTTATACTTAGAGGCCCTGGTCTGTCCTTTCGTTGTGATTAGGATAACTTTGCCCTAATGGTAACCACCCTGGAAACTTTGGTTGTGAATTGCTGTTGAGCATTGTTACCATGGTAGTTACCATAATGGCAAAGCTGCCATAATTGGAAGTCTTGTGAAAGTGGCCCCACAGTGGGACAGTCTTAATGTTGGATTGATATTTGATGCTCTCTCATCCCTGTGCAATACTGCTATTTAATTTGAGTTTAGATAAACGAAATACAGCCATGTTTCTGCCACATCATGTGACCTGTTCAGTGGTTGCTTGGAGTCCAAACAAATGGCTGAGAGTAAAACTAATCCGGTCCTTGAAGCAAGACTACCCATGCTGTCTGACAGCCATGTAGTCTTGTGCCGACAGACCAGATACATAAGTGCATCAGTAGTTATTAGAATTTTGAAGAGGTAGTATGATTGATTAGATAGATCGCTATTCAACTTGTATTAAATATAGTGTTATTCGTTTGCATGTGTAGAAAGAAGGGGAGGGGAAACCTCCCACATAGATCCAGACTATAGATAATTAGGTTCTGGGTTTAATTCCTGCCTCCGCTCTTGATGTCCTCTGCAAGGCGTTAACCTACATTTGCCACAATCATCCTTGGATTATATACCCTGCAAAGCTGTATTGCCTTATTGGCAGCTATACCAAAGCTGGGGTAATGATGTGAAGCATTTAGAAACATTTGTATTATGTATTATATAAATATTGCATATATTGTTTTGAGATATAATTTCTTAGTTAATTCTATTTCTCTCTCTCCCTCTTATTCACCTTCTCAGGTATATTGTGACATTCAGCCCTCTTCATGATCCGAGAGACGAGTTTCAAGCAATCATCATCTGGGACATCAAGACGGGAGCCAAGAAGAGAGGTTTCTCATGTGATAATGCTTCCAATTGGCCAGTATTCAAGTAAGAGGCTTTCCTATTGTAAAGTATCCTCCACCCTCCCCCCCCCCCCACCTCAGCCTTGCTTAGTTATGGTTCGGAAAAGAATAGCAACGTCTTTATATTTTTCATGTAGAGTTAGAAAAATCCCAACTCTTGTGCTAATAAACATGCATCATTTTCTTCAAGTTGTAATGAGGATTTAAACTCCAAAGCTGCATGGAAATCTCAAGATGATATAAAAGATTTTATTGTGGTGTCATGGCTGGCATCATATTATATCATAATGATTTCACCATAACATCATGAGATGTGTTAAATCATGTCAGTAGTTACGATAGTCCACACAAATATGAATCGATCATTTTGCAAATATATGTTTTGAATTGCGTTAAACTTTAAGGCCCAAATTTACAAAGGAGGTTTTTAAAACCATCAGTTTAACCCATGGTTTATGCAGATTTCCTGTATAAATTACAATTATTTACCGCGTATATTAAAAAATGTGCAATGCTGATGCAGGCTTTTGTCACCTGTGGTCCTGAATGAAATGGCGTGGATAACCACAGCAACAGGCATCAATTTGACGCACTGTGACAAAAGTGTGCATCAGTATTGGACATTTTTTAATATACGCGGTAAATAAGCATGATATATACAGGAAATCTGCGTAAAACATGGGTTAAACCGATGGTTTTGAAAACCACCTTTGTGAATTTGGGCCTAAGGATTTGATGTGTCTGTAGTTATTTGTTGCCTTGCCTTGCCTTGCAACAACAGAAAAGTTGCTTGCCTTTGCAACATTTGTGTGGTCTTTCATATCACTAAACAAAGCCCTACCTGTGTAGTTTGCAGCACATGTTCACTGCTAATGCCTTATGTGGAGTTTGTAATGTACAGATTTCAGCCATGTTTCTGACACACTCTATGCAACCTGTTCAGTGGTTGCTTGGAGTCCAAACAAATGGCTGAGAGTAAATCCTATCCGGTCCTTGAAGCAAGACTACCCGTGCTGTCTGACAGCCATGTAGTCTTGTGCCGACAGACCAGATACATTAAGAAAATTATTGGAGTGTTCACATACTTTCTATTGATAAATGATATATCGGCAATTCCGCTAAAGACCTTGAAATGATTTGTCTCTGTCTTCTAGTTCATAAGGAAAGTTGGATTGCCATCCAATCATCACGACTTGAGCAGGTCATGTGGTGGAGTAAGAATGGAGAAATATTGGGGTTGGACCCCAAAGGCCCAAATTCACAAAGGTGGTTTTGAAAACCCACGGTTGAATCCATGGTTTATGCAGATTTCCTGTATGAATTACACGTATAGGGCGCGTGTATAAAAAATGTCCAATGCTAATGCGCGTTTTTTTCACAGTGCGCCAAATTGACGCCTGTTACCATAGTTAGATACGCTATTTTATCCATGAGTCCACTGTTTGAAGAGTGGACTCATTGATTCAAAACAGTGGACTCATGAATAAAATAGCGTGGATAACTACGGCAACAGGTGTAAATTTGGCGCACCGTGACAAAAGCGCGCATCAGCAGTGGACATTTTTTAATATACGTGGTTAAATAAGCGTAATTTATACAGGAAATCTGCATAAACCATGGACTCAACCGTGGGTTTTCATAACCACCTTTGTGAATTCAGGCCAAAGGGTTAGTAGGGGACCGTTTCATGAAAGGACACTTCAGACATTTTATCCGACAAGTACTGTTTTATCCGACAGTTACCATGGTAACAGTACCTCTCAGCCAATCATGCTCAAGGAAAGTTGTCAGACCTGACAACACGTCGGATGAAAATGTTGATGAAATGCTCCCCATGATACATGTTCTAAAAATGACAATGCTGTTTTTTCCGTGTTGCTAACTTGCATTCTTATATCAGATCTAGCCGCACTGTAATCAAATTGCATGTTTTCCCTCTGCCTACTGTATAGGTGGAGTCATGATGGAAAGTTCTTTGCTAGGATGTCAGAAGACACACTTAGTATATATGAGACTCCTTCATTTGGACTACTGGAGAAAAAGAGTCTCAAAATAGTGGGCATTAGGTGAGATTATTACATTTTCTATTAAATTCTCAGTTGTATTTTATATGATGGTTGGTAGGGTATTTTTGTCATGGAATATATGATATTGCATTTTGGGTAAAATAAAGTTGAGTTTGTTATACTGCATAGTAAGCTAGCATTTTTGTCAAATACGATAATCTAAAACAAAATTTCAACTTGAGAATATTGAACTGTTAGAGAACAGATTTCTTCAAAGCTGATCTGTACAGAGTCTGTGTGATATTGGAGAATATCATGAGGCAAAGTGAGGATAGAGAAAAATGAGTTCTTGCAATGCAGTAGATATTGCATTTCGGGTAAAATAAAGTTGAGTTTGTTATACTGCATAATAAGGTAGCATTTTTGTCAAATACCATAATCTAAAACAAACTTTCAACTGGAGAATATTGAACTGTTAGAAAACAGATTTCTTCAAAGCCGATATGTACAGAGTCTGTGTGTTTGAGAATATCATGAGGCAAAGTGAGGATAGAGAAAAATGAGTTCTTGCTATGCAGTAGAGTATATACCAGGGCTCCCAGCCCATCGGGAAAATCATGGAAAATTATTTTACTTTTTCCAGTGAGGAAAAAATAAGGGGATTTGATTAAAAGAATACCGCAAATCTGGGAAAAATGCCTCAAATGAGGGAAAATTCAGGGAATTTTGATCAGCCCAAAAGTTGAAAGCACGGTAGTCAGTCCTACTCTTATATTTTGTTGCATAACAACCTCTTTCTGTATAAGGTGAGGAAAGGATGACTGTATGGGGAGAAGGGAGGCCATTACATGCCTGTGCAATAGTACTAACTTAAGTTTTACATTATTGTTTTTATACTGAAAATACATGTAATTCATGGCAACAACTTAGAAAACATGCGAACTTGGGAATTGGTTTAAATAATAATCAAGGAATTTTTAAACTTCATCAGGGAAAAATCAGGGAATTTAGTTTTCTTGAAAAGCTGGGAACCCTGATATACCCATTCAGTGTAATTTGTTTCCTAGTCCTAGAGATGTGTTATTGTCTAATGATTCAGCCATGTTTCTGCCACATCATGTGACCTGTATAGTGGTCACTTGGAGTCCAAACAAATGGCTGAGAGTAAATCCTATCCGGTCCTTGAAGCAAGACTACCCTAGCTGTCTGACAGCCATGTAGTCTTGTGCCGACAGACCAGAAACATTTTATCTAGGTGAATTCTAATATGAGTATTGTTTGCAGATAGAATCATTGAAATGTTTTAACAACTGAAATTACTACAGATAGGTAGGTAGGTAGGTAGGGCAAAATCTTGAATGGACACATTAATAGATACACTGCAAATAGATAGAAATAGAGATAGGCAGAGAGACAAAATTATATGTGCCTTGCAAACATTGTGATCTACATCAGTGTTATTTTATGTGTATCCCTTCTTTATCCAGGGAGTTCTGCTGGTCACCTGCGAGTAACATCCTGAGTTACTGGACTCCGGAAGAGAAAGAGAACCCGGCCCGAGTGACATTGATTGCCATCCCTTCTAGGAAAGAAGTTAGAGTCAAGAATCTCTTCAACGTGGCTGATTGTAAGCTACATTGGCAGAAACAGGGCCATTACATGTGCTGCAAGGTCGATAGGCTCTCCAAGAGCAAGAAGGTGAGTAGAGTTGAACCTTAAAGTAACAAACGTCTTGGACCTAACAAACAATGTCATTGACCTGACAAACAAGGTCTTTGACGTGACATACAAGGTCATTGTATGTGCTGCATGGACGATAGGCTCTCCAAGAGCAAGAAGGTGAGTAGAGTTGAACCTTAAAGTAGCAAACGTCTTGGACCTAACAAACAAGGTCATTACATGTTCTGCAAGGACAATAGGCTCTCCAAGAGGAAGAAGGTGAGTAGAGTTGAACCTTAAAGTAGCAAACGTCTTGGACCTAACAAACAAGGTCATTACATGTGCTGCAAGGACAATAGGCTCTCCAAGAGCAAGAAGGTGAGTAGAGTTGAACCTTAAAGTAACAAACGTCTTGGACCTAACAAACAAGGTCATTACATGTGCTGCAAGGACAATAGGCTCTCCAAGAGCAAGAAGGTGAGTAGAGTTGAACCTTAAAGTAACAAACGTCTTGGACCTAACAAACAATGTCATTGACCTAACAAACAAGGTCTTTGACCTGACAAACAAGGTATGTGCTGCAAGGACGATAGGCTCTCACAGAGCAAGAAGGTGAGTGAGTAGACAAACCCTGAGAGCAACAAACAAGGTCTTTGACCTAACAAACAAGGTCTGTGGCCTGACAAACAAGGTCATTACATGTGCTGCAAGGTTCATAGGCTCTCAAAGAGCAAGAAGGTGAGTGAGTTGACAAAGCTTGGAGGTAGTGTTTCACAAAGAGTTGAGTGTGACTTAAGTTGTGGTTACATGCCAACGGACACATGACAAGGTAACTATGCGTAAGTTGAATCGCCTGGGATCCCAGAAATCTTTTGACTTCGCAGAATTTTTACTTAGAAGAGGGATATTTCATCTGTTTTGCATAATCTGGTTACAAAAAGTTGCTTTCACTTTGGCGAATATTTGACTTATGGAATTAGAAATTCAGCTTTTGCTATTTTATGTGTGTTTAAGATGTTACCTCATGGGATATGAGCTCTTGCTATGCAGCAGAATTCATTCATTGTAATTTGTGTCCTAGAGATGTGTTATCTTCTAATGATTCAGCCATGTTTCTGCCACATCATGTGACCTGTTCAGTGGTCACTTGGAGTCCAAACAATGGCTGAGAGTAAGACCAATCCGGTCCTTGAAGCAAGACTACCCATGCTGTCTGACAGCCATGTAGTCTTGTGCCGACAGACCAGATACAGACTTGATATATTCAGAATTTGGAAACCTGTGCTTCAGTGTGTCATTGATCGTGTGAAATCAATTTAACTGTCATTGTCATGGAAACATTCGGCCATAGGTATGGAGTTTACTGTTACGCCTCATACTGAGATGGAAGATCTTACTGAATTTTGGAAAAATTGTGTGAAATTCATCTGACAACTTTATTTTTAGCATATCTTTTATTCGATTATCTAACATCTTTATTTTTATGGAAGAAAATTGTCGTAGACAGGGTGCTTGCTATTCATACCCCTGCAATGCCATAGAAAATTATTCTGAAACTGAGAGAAAAAAATTGTGTGTTTGCCAATGATGTTGGTTTCTCCTCCATTACTATTTTATAATTTTCCCTTTTCATATTAAATATTTCAAACAATAATAATATCTGAGGCTATAACACAAAGCTAAGCAGTCATCCTTGAAGAATATCTTTACAATTGATTGCATTGACTACAATGTACAGAATCAGTAGTGAAAATCAAACTTATGATCAACTGCTAACCTTTGTGTTCCAGTGGACCCGAAAGTGTGGTCTGGAATGAAATCCATACTTCTTTTCAGAACCAATCAACTTTGAGTTCTTCCGAATTCAGAAATATAAAATGTTTTCTTGGAGATTTGTCTAATTCCTTTTTTTTTGTGTGTGTGCTCTTCTTTCAGAACCAATTCACCAACTTCGAGATCTTCCGAATGCAAGAGAAGCAGATTCCGGTGGATTCGATAGAAGTGAAGGAAGTCATTGTGGCGTTTGCATGGGAGCCAACAGGGAACAAGTTTGCCATCTTACATGGGGAATCCCCTCGAATCTCGGTTAGCTTCTACAACATCAAGCCAAAGGGAAAAGTAGAGCTTATCAGTGAGTTTGACCTGCAAGCTTGTCTTGTATAACTTTGATTTTGCTCTCATTTGCTCACATTTACAGGTTGTTCAGTTATGAATTTGCTAGTCGGCCTTCAAAATTTGCTTTTGTAAGTGTGTTGATATCGTGAAAGTAACAACTGCTACCATATCGTCCTAGTCATACATGTATCAAGGAAAATAAGTGTGAAAAACATTGTTAGTTTATTTCAGTTCTGGGGTTTATTTATTGTTTGTGTGCGTACTGAAGTTTCAGTCATATTTCACCTCTAATACTTTTCATGATTTAGCCATGTTTCTGACACACTCTATGCGACCTGTTCTGTGGTTGCTTGGAGTCCATACAAATGGCTGAGAGTAAATCCTATCCGGTCCTTGAAGCAAGACTACCCATGCTGTCTGACAGCCATGTAGTCTTGTGCCGACAGACCAGATACACCAGAACGGGAAAAAAATACAAGGGGCCTGGGGCAATTTGGCCCCCAAAATGCTGAAAAGAGCCGGGGAAACTAAAATACGGGGGGCTGGAAAATCCCAATTCATTGCGATGTTAAAGCTTATCCAGTGTTGCAGATTGAGGCAATTAGTTGTGAAAAGTAGCCCCCGAAAAAAATGTTGATTTTTCTTTTTGCCTGTACCAGAAATGTCAAGGTATTGACACAAGGCTATAGTATTGTCTGTACTAGTTAAAATTGTTTAAAAAATAATTCACTGCATATCTGTTGATTAAACATCTGTGACAATGATTTATCATACTGATCAGCCAAAATGTAATATAGTTTTTCGATTTTTATTTGTACAGAGACTCTGGAAAGGAGAACAGCCAATAGTATCTTCTGGTCCCCGGCTGGTCAGTTTGTTGTGCTCGCTGGGCTTAGGAGGTAAGTCAATTTCACTCATGCACTTACCTTTTTCCTTCCTCGCTGTTTCCGCTGAGCCATGTTTCTGACACACTCTATGTGACCTGTTCAGTGGTTGCTTGGAGTCCATACAAATGGCTGAGAGTAAATCCTATCCGGTCCTTGAAGCAAGACTACCCATGCTGTCTGACAGCCATGTAGTCTTGTGCCGACAGACCAGATACACCTGTGTACAATAAAAAATCTTGTAGGGCATTTATGCCAAAAAAGCTTCAAACATTCATCCTGCTTCATGTAGATTTTTATCATGTTTCAAATATCATTGACCAAAGATGATTAAATGATAAAATTCGTTTCTTTCCAGTTTTACAAACGAGATCAAAATATTGGTATTGAGCCACAGAATAATGAAGCAAATTATTATTGGCAAGGAATGGGTTTCAGGCAGTGTTTCTCTACCAAGTTGTGTAGCTGTAATGGATAATTTGCAGAATTCAATTTGATTAAATTCAATCTATTTTCATTTTATTTTCCTTAGTGTGGACATTTGTTGTATAAACATTACTACTACAATGACTTTTGTAAATTTTACATACTGAGTAAAATGCAATCATGCAGAATGGCATAAGACATAAGATTGAGACGGTATCAATGTGTTGCAGGGAAAAGATTGGTTCTTATTTCAATTACACTTTCAGCCTTATTCCCCCGGACCGCAAAAATCATTGTAAATATATCATACAAATTCACTGGTATTTTACGTGTAGAGCACGAGAGTTAAGACCTTTTCTGCAAATTAATAATATTGCTTCCCTTTTCCCCCCACTTGACAGTATGAATGGTGTGTTTGAGTTCATCGACACTGGCAACGATACGATCACCATGATGAATGCTACAGAACACTTCATGGCAACGGACGTCGAATGGGATTCTACTGGTCGCTATGTCATCACTGGGGTCAGCTGGTGGAGTCACAAGGTCAGTATAGGCCAAAGGTCATGTGATTTTTATTTTTTTCTCTGAAGCTGGTTATATTGACAAGTATTGTGCTGATTATAAGAGCAGAACTGAAGCTTCTATTACCACTTTGAACAGTGCCATCTCAACCTCGTTACATCCTTGGGGCCGATTGTATGAAACTGCAGATTTTTTGCGATGCGCTGTATGAGACTCATTGAATGGAAATTCAGTTTTGTCATAGAAACTCTACACAGCAAAAATATGAAATCCATTTTGCAAAGGTAATTTCAAATGAATTTTTACATGAGAAGTAAAGAGCAAAAACACATTTTCCATCTTCCAGAAAATCACTTTCCCTACATTGGAGACTACTGATATATTTTTCAAACTTTAGGATATTGAAGCAAGTAATGGAGAGAGAAATTTGCGCCTAAGTTTGTTTTGTTTCATTGTACATCCAGGTTGACAATGCATACTGGGTCTGGAGTTTCCAGGGTAAGCTTCTGCAGAAGTGTGACCGAGAGAGATTCTGTCAAGCGCTCTGGCGCCCTCGCCCACCTACTCCGCTTAATGAAGAGAAGATTAAGGTATAGTAACATTTTATTCATTTCACTGCATTCCCCGGGGCAGGGGGGGGGGGGGGTTTGTTGATTTTCCAGAATATAGAGTGGATTAACCCTAAAAAGACTGGGGGGGGGGGGCTGATTCAGCCCCCCCTCGACATTTTTCGCGATAAATCTGTAATGCGAAAAGCTGGCGCCGCGCCGTTCCATGACTTTTTTCTTCCAAGTCTTGCGCAACTTTTGAGACTAAATTTGCGACGCCCGGGTACGTGGTTCCGGAATTACGCAACATTTTGTAAGTGCATGTCGACCCGAAATTGCTCAAAAACGTGGATTTGTGTACAAATCCAATGCAAATTGTGTTTTTAGCCAAAATTCATAAATGTATCATTATTTTCAATTTTACTAATCAAACTCAATTGATTTCATCTTGTTTATGGTCAAAATAAAGTAGCGGACGATTTCCATTGAAAAAACAATAAAAAACAAAAAGTAAAAAAACAAAGAAATACATAAGAAATTTTAAAAACAATAAAATACTTAAGAAAACAATTGTGATATTGAATTTTTTTAAAAGTACATTTGATCAGAATCCTTCAAAGAGTTTGTGAATAAAAAATTAGCAGTTTAGAGGCCTTATTTAGTTAACTAGAGCAAATCTTCGATTTTACGCATAAATTAGCATTATTAATGAATTATGAGATTTTTCGGAAAATTTGATCCTACAGTCTTGGAGATTATGCCATGGGTAATGCACGTGCCAATTTTCGTCGCGGTCGACGGCCTAGATCATAGGGGGGGGCTGAATCAGCCCCCCCCCCCCCAGTCTTCTTAGGCATCGAAATAGCCCAGTCTATTTAGGGTTAAGGTATAATAGCATTTACTTCTGTCAGTTTTCTTTTTGGGGAAAAATGATGCAACAAGCTTGTTGATTTATCAAAATATTTAGTGGCACAAAAGCTCTGTTTTGCACAAGCTATTTTGAACTTTAAAGCGAAGGTTGGGACATGCTTTGTAATTTATTTTGAATAATTAACTTTATCATCGACTTGTAATCAGGGATGAGAGCTTTTTAAGCCGATTTCAGCTCGTTTTTTTGTTTGATTTTCAGCTAATTTCAGTTTTGTCAACATTCTTCAGCTCTTTTTATTTGTGATCTCTCACACCCCAGTGTAATTATTTGATTTATAATTTGAAGAAAGAATGCAGCCATGTTTCTGCCACATCATGCAACCTGTTCAGTGGTTGCTTGGAGTCCAAACAATGGCTGAGAGTAAGACTAATCCGGTCCTTGAAGCAAGACTACCCATGCTGTCTGACAGCCATGTAGTCTTGTGCCGACAGACCAGATACATTAGCACATTAGGATATTCTGTAATCTATATACCTTAAGTTTTCTGCTCCAGGACCTTCCTATTTCAAAATGTATTCTTTTTGAAGGGTCATGTTGCCTGCTCAAGAAGATTGTCATTTTTAAGCAACTGTTGATGCATAAATGATTTGTGTGGTAGCTGAAGTGAAATGTATGGTCGTTAATATTGCAGTATGATGTTAACTTTTCAGGAGATCAAGAAGAACATGAAGACGTATAACAAGATGTTTGAGCTCCAAGACGCCAAGAGGAAGTCCAAGGCGTCAAAGGTATGTGAATCAATACATTCAATCAGCTAGCATTGTCTCCTGATGAACACTTATTTCATTAATAGTTTAGATCTCAATGCTGCATGAAAGCAATGTAATGTTTTGCTACTTGGTGGTATAATAATTTGATATGAATGTATGGAGTAGTGAATTCATTCAAGTGGGTCTATATTACAAGACTACACTTCTCACAGTGTTGCATTATGGGTAATGAATCATGCCAGATATGAGAAGTTGATGGCAATGGGGCTATTAAGGCTGCTGTTGTGAATCTCCTTCCCCCCGCCCCAGTTGTATTGTATTGAGAAGAGCCAATGGATGTACGCACCGAGGTCCGCAGGAACGAGTGCGGTATATCCATTTGGCGAGTCGAGCACAGAGTTCATTATTTAGGTCCTCTATGCACAAGAATGCATGCATTGTTTGTTTTATACAACCCTCACCCATGGTACTGAGTTGCCGCGAATGCTATATTTGATCTAAATTTTAGATAATTCTAGACAATTCCAGAACTCCCACTATCCTGCACTCTTGACGTCAGAGTGCAGGATAGTGCATTTTGGATGCAATAGTGCAATTCACTGAATATCATGTGATCCGATTTGGACCAATCAGATTACAGAACATACTTGGGAGTTGTATAATATATTCTTGATCTCTTTGTATTATACTAAATGAATTAATATCTTGTGATTCAGGAGCTGATCGAACGTCGCCAGCAACAGATGAATGATTTCCTGGAAGTCTTGGAGAGGTTGAAGAAGAGATACAAAACTGAGAAGGAGACGAGGATGCAACTGAGAGGAGGTTAGTAGCCACTTTCAGGATACGTATTGGATATCTAATTTGATTTTATTTTTCTTCTACATAACTATATAATATAACATAGATATAACAAATATTGACAATAAATCAGGCATATATCATTTAGCATAAAATTAGTAGCAGAAGATGGATTGCCATTGTAAGCACACACAAAAATGCTTGAAAAATATGACAAACCGAAACATATATTTACCATATAATCATATTATGAGCAGAATTGATCATTACGAATTATTTAAGTATCAATTAAGTATAATGTAAAAAAGAGAAGAAAAAAATCTAACAAGCCAACAATTGCTATAATATATTATCAAGAGAAAACAAAACAATGATAAATGAAGATGATGATGATAACGATGATGGTGGGAATATGCAAGCTTGTTGACTATACAGTGGTGCCCAGAAAATGAACATATTTAAAGTGTTCAAGTTCTGCCATGTTTTAGATGGTTAATTGTGAAGTCAGGTGATTGAATATTACCTTCAATAAAGTTTGTTTCTCTGAGCTCACCAAATATTGTAGTATTGTCTACATTCAACGCTCAGCATGGAGGAATGGATTTTGTGATGGGGTTCACTAAATTTGAGCACAACTGTATGTCCGACTTTTTTAATGGACTCGCTGAAAAACAAACTCACGACTGATAGCAAGTGTTTAAAAAAATTTTTTAAATAGATAGATTTAAGAAAACCTATCGATACAGCATCACATTTTTAGATTGTACTCATTAAAAATTGTCTGTTTTTATCAGGTTTGGACACCGACGAGATTGAACACGACGAGGAGAATGACGAGGAGGAGGTAGTCGAATTCTTTATTGGAGAAGAGAGTGCTGAAGTCGACGAATTCGATCACGAGTAGTCGAGACGATACCCAACCGCGTTTTGAATCCTAGGGGAGTCTGTCATCCCGTGGGATTGCTGCCTTCCTGTCAGTTTGTGTGCGAGATCGAATACGAAGTGTGTCGGGAGACGACACTGAATCTTATAGAACCTGATATCGTTCGGGTCGATATCTCTTATTACATTATCTGAATTGGTAGTTGGTATATTAGAATTGTCATTGAATTTCTGTGTGAAATTTGTTTGTTGCATTTAATCAAAATATTGTAAGCCTTCAAGGATTTTTTTTCGTATTGCACAAGTTATATTTCTCTTTTCAAAGTAAGATCTTGAAGTTAACCTTAATCTTTCTTATAAATTGCTAATACTGTAATACATATATATTTAAGTAATACCTCATAATTTTTATAATAATTGAGCTGTTATAATTACTTTTGAATTCAATTTGTAGTATTTACAAAGGATACTTTTTGTATTCGTTACACACGGCTAGTCTTTTCTTTTGAGAGAGATATTTATCTGCCTAGCAGTCATCGTAAGGCTTGCTGAAAATCAGGAAGTCTTTTGAAGAAATTAGGTACACTATATTTATTAACCTACCTATCGATTCATTCCAATCTTCTGTTATCTTCTTTTTGTTTTTGTTTAGACCGAGTACGTGGAGCAAGATGTGTTTGTTTGATAACATGTTTGATTACCCATGCAATGTGTTAGAGATTGTAGGGCCAGCATGTACTAGTGTCGATCTATCTACCCCTTTTCACAAGAACATTGTTCATTCAACAGTAGGTGTACAGAACCCCCCTTATGGTCGATCGCCAACATCATGCCTTCACTGTATAAGTGCCTGCTCAGTGAGGAATAATTTAGCGGACGAGTCTTGTATTATCTACTACCTGTGCAAGTCAAAATCATGTTCAGATTCGGCCACTTTTAACGGTACAAAAAATATGCAAAGATCATGTAAAGTGAACAGATGTGTGGTGCTCTGGTCTTCATGTGGGAGCTCCCGTGGGGCAGGAACTGTCGGACTTGATTCTACCACCGGTATTGTCGGCTCTCGCCGTCATGCCATAGATGGTGAATGTGGTGCAAGCTGCAAAGCCGAGTCATCACAGGATGTCAAACCAATGGCTTGTTTAGGATCAAGAAATGCCATCGAATGCTGCATGGAGCAGCGGGTGAACTGTACCAGCGTTTTGTGTCAATCTACCGGCTCAGTCCCTGTACAGTCTAAGACAGAAACTACTTACGACTTCAATTGCAATGATCAGTTATGCAAAATACAATGGAAGCGATATGAATTGCTTCTATACCAGGTTATCCTAACTCTTACTGTAATTTTTATCTTTTCCAAATTAGCCCATGAATCTTCCATGAGGTGTTCTATGATCGCATGCTCTTTGAGTATGGTTTGGTCAACATCCACGTGGCACTGTGCCACACACTATGGCATGTACCCAGACCCATTTAGGATAGGATAATAAAATCTTTAGATTAAAAAAAAAGAGAACTTCAGGTGTCTTTATTTTGTAATTTGACGTTTCCTCTTTCTTTCTTTTTCCTTATCACACAAACTTTCCAATATCACTTTTGTTTGTGTCATACACACCCTTTAATATCGCATTCTACCCCCCCCTCACCTATTATTCGTTCCTCATTGATCGTCTTGCCTGCCTTTCTTTCTTTGTGGTCTTCAGGACCACCTCAACATTTTCTATTCCTCATTTCTATATTTTTAACCCTAAAAAGACTGGGGGGGGGGGCTGATTCAGCCCCCCCCTCGACATTTTTAGCGATAAATCTGTAACGCGAAAAGCTGGCACCGCGCCGTTCCATGACTTTTTTCTTTCAAGTCTTGCGCAACTTTTGAGACCAAATTTGCGACGCCCGGGTACGTGGTTCTGAAATTACGCAACATTTTGTAAGTGCATGTCGAACCGAAATTGCTCAAAAACGTGAATTTGTGTACAAATCCAATGCAAATTGTGTTTTTAGCCGAAATTCATAAATGTATCATTATTTTCAATTTTACTAATCAAACTCGATCAATTTCATCTTGTTTATGGTCAAAATAAAGTAGCGGACGATTTCCATTGAAAAAACAATAAAAAACAAAAAGTCACAAAACAAAGAAATACATAAGAAATTTGAAAAACAATAAAATACATAAGAAAAGAATTGTGATATTGAATTTTTCTAAAAGTACATTTGATCAGAATCATTCAAAGAGTCTGTGAATAAAAAATTAGCAGTTTAGAGGCCTTATTTAATTAATTAGAGCAAATTTTGGATTTTACGCATAAATTAGCATAATTAATGAATTATGAGATTTTTCGGACAATTTGATCCTACAGTCTTGGAGATTATGCCATGGGTAATGCACGTGCCAATTTTCGGCGCGGTCGACGGCCGAGATCATAGGGGGGGGGCTGAATCAGCCCCCCCCCCCCCCCAGTCTTCTTAGGCATCGAAATAGCCCAGTCTATTTAGGGTTAAACACCCCTCTCTCTTTTCCACTCTTCTCTTTTTTCTTGCCAACATTATTGTTACTTTGCTATTTGATGAATACGTGTTGCTTTTATTTTGTGAAGCCCCTCCCTGGGGCCCATCGGGGGGGGGGGGGGGGGGGGAGGAGGCACTTCAATAGAGTGGGTACCAGGCACAACCAAAAAAACGTGTAAAAGTGGTCCTTTAAGAATGCGTACGTAACGTAATATGGCTGTCAAAAACACTAAAATATTGAAAATGGGTATAAATTTCGCTAGGAAGCCAAGTGTTTACGGTTACATTAACAAAATTAATAAAAAGACAAATGCTTTATAAAGGATTCACTTTTGGCCCCAACACTACATTTTTAGAGTCCAATTTAAGCGAGGTAAGGAGGTACTAAACCCAATATAAGTAATGTTAAAGCTGACATCTGTGATCACGTCTGACATAATTAAAATATCGCTGTACTTGTTTAGGGGGGGGGGCAATTCAGGGAATACTTGTCAAGGGTAGGGTTTCACATGCTAGTACTTGTTAAAACAAGAGGTGCATTGTCAGAACATGGAAAATACTTGTAAAGGGTACTTTTTGAAACCCCATGGTCTTGCCTGGAATATACTCGATAATGGAAGCGCCCCCCTCCGAGGCCCTTAAAAAGAGTTATGATTGATCAGATTAACTATACGGAAATCCATTGATGTCACAATTTTTTCAAAACAATATTTGCACTATGTCCTTTGTAAACAAAGAGAAGCACTCTGAATTTCCAAGAAATCAATGAATTTTACAGCATATCTAGAAAATATTTTGAACATGCATTTTAGTTGTTGATGTTGCTGGCTTTCCATAGTTAAGGTTGATTGGATCAATTGTAACTCTGTAAAATGGGGCCTTGGTCTCTTCTCTTCCCTCTACCAATGCTGGTTGAATATTGCTGGGGTGGCAGAATATAATTATTCATTTAGCAGAATGAAAAAAAAACATGGCCACAATAACATCCATCAAATAAAAAGATTGTTTCTTTTGATACCACATAGACTTCACTTTCAAATAGAGCGCAGAAACTTTGACATGATTTCACATACATGCCAGCTGCATTAAAAAATCCAAGTGATATTCTCTCAAATTTGAGGTACAAGGTCTTGCCACCCCAGCAAAAATAAACTCATAGGTAAAATGTTACTCTGACTGACATACTAATGCAGGACAAAATGGATAAGATTTATAAATAAATATATCTATATTATTTGTTTGTTACAAAACATATGGTATAGACTCTTTCACAGAGCTGCCAACCTCTGTTGAGCAAAAAACATACTGATCCATAATTAAAATCATATTTTGGTACAAAAATTGATAAATTACACATATAAAGCATGCTAATCAAATTTAACAAAAAACATATTTTGCAATAAAAAATCATATTTTGTCACTTTTAATTATGAAAAAAATACTAATATCATTAAAACATATTATTTGGCAGCTTTGATTTCAGATCGAATAAAGTAGTTAAATAAATTTGACACATTATTCATTACCTGCTTTGACATAGCAAAATAAAAACTATTATCTTCTTGGAAGATCAATATTTACAGAATATATGAAAATTGGAAGAAACCCCATCATTATCTTTTCGAGAAGATTGTAAATCGAAGGGATACATTTCTGATAGCAAATGATCCAATGGAGGCGAAGACAAGATCCGATTTATACGACTCTGAATGATCCCAAGATGTGTTCTCTTTGTACATGGCTATGGTTGCATTCTGCCAGGAACCTGGAGATGAAAAAAAAAAATTAGAAAGAAGATTGAAATAGGGAAAGAGTAAATACCGATATGCAGGGGGGAGGGGGGGGGGGCTTTTCATAGCATTTTGTCGGTGACTTTCACTGGTTAATTTGGAAGGATTGGCATTAACTTGTTACATCTGGGTGGGAAGGGGAAGTGATAAAAAGAATGCAAAACCTGAAATGCCTAGAGAAATAAAAATAAAATAAAAAGTAATTACTTGATAAACCGTGGGCCTCTCCTGAGATTCCAAGATCATTTAATAAGGCAACATCCCCGACCCCAAGGAGAGAAACATTGATAAATGAAGTCAAGCAAATTCAGCTGACACCAGTTTGTGGCAATTTAATTGTACCAGGGGCAGCATAAGGGTATTTTAACGGGGGGGGGGGGGGGGGGGGGGGTCTCGAGACACTTCAACAAAACGTGTAACTTATTTTCTCATCAAGACACTTCAACAAAACGTGTAACTTTTATTTTCTCATTTGAATAATAATGGCAATGCTTTAGAGTTAAATGACACAAACATACCCTTTTTACACTATTTGTAGCCCCCCCCCCCCCTTTCTGGGATGAAGGGTGGGGGGGGGGTAGCTGTCCCCTGCGGCGCTGCCCCTGAATCATACTCACCGCTGGTAGTTCCATTAACATGTATCTTGCACACTTCAGATCTATCTGGCTTTACTGTGTGCTTGAAACACCTAGCCTCCTTCCCCAGTCCCTTAGAGTAGAATGTATACTCATGAGCTGGGTCTAATTTGTGTGTCACACTGGAGGACTTCACTCTCATGTAGCTAAGGCCTGGTAAAAGTGGCTGGTACTGAAACCTAAGCAAGCCCTGGAGAAACAAGAGCAAAGAGAGGAATGATCAATTTCAAGAGATAGAAGTGTTGAATTAAGCATAAGTAATACAATCAATATCAATAGGCATATACACAGTGCCATTTATCTAAGAATACTCCATTCCAAGGCGCACTATTATTATTATTAGCATGGTTTCTAATATACATGTCATAAGAAACGGGGTCTTGTCAAAAGGCTGGTCCCATGTCCAAGCAAGCCTCTATCTTTTCCCCATGGCTTATTTCACTTTTGGTTTTTGCTATGTTCAACACAAAACAGGAGAGAGAGAGAAAAAAAACAAGGTCATATAATAACCAAGGAAAGAAGATAATGAGAAGGGTATAACTTTTTTTAGATTAATTTTTTGGTGAAAAAAATACAAAAGCATCGATGTTATTTTTGAAAGAATGCAGTTTAAAGCTAAATGAAAGTACCCGGTAGTTGCAGTAAAACACTGATATCGTGAGACAGTCTGTAAAACCAACGTTAAGTATTACTATATCATCGTGGATCTAGATCTGGTACAGTTACATAAACTGAACCTTGTGAAATCATAAAATCTAAGCTAAAAAACGATCACACTGAAGATCACCAACACAGGTAGGCACACGTGGGACAGTGTATATTATTATTGCTGGAATAAAGACCCGACGGAAGTGCCCGAATCCGTGCTTATTTTGCTTATTTCTCAGCAATTACACAACTTTTTCCAGAATCATTTGGCACATATTTTTTTATTCATACAAACAGACACTTGAGTGGTCATTATATTGGATTCTGTAAAGTCATTTTGAGATCGTTACCACAACTGGCATTTATCTTTAAATGCATACAAGAACAGGGTTTACCTTGAAGTTGTTTAGCCTTAATCTTGATGCCGTCTCCTCACCCATGTGAAGGTAAATTTGACTGGTTTCATTGATGATATATGATCCATTCTCTATCACCGGTGGAAGGGAGAAAGACATGGTGGAGCTTGGTACCGGTATCAGGATGTCTTCTGATGTGATGTTTGATTTGAGCAGCGACACAAGGAGATCTCTGAATAGAATATTGGTAGGTTAAAGGTCAAGTCCACCCCGGAAAAATGATTTAAATAAATAGAGAAAAATACAACTAGCAAAACGCTAAAAAGTTCATCAAAATCGGGATGTAAGATAAGAAAGTTACATTTTAAAGTTTCGCTTATTTTTCACAAAATGGTTATATGCACATCTCAGCGACATGCAAATGAGAAAGTCGATGATGTCCATCACTCACTATTTCTTTTGTTTGTTTTTTTGTTTGAATTATACAATATTTCATTTTTTACAGATTTGACAATAAGGACCAACTTGACTGAACCACGTAGTAAAACAATGCCTTTTCCACATGTTCAGGGAGGAATTAATCTTTCTTTCACTTGACAATGAGAAAATTAGAATATTTCATACAATGAAATACAAAAGAAACAGTGAGTGGATGACGTCATCAGTCTCCTCATTTGCATACCGACCAGGGTGTGCATATAACTTTTTGTGAAATTAAGCAAAACTTTAAAATGTCATAACTTTATTATTTTACATCCGATTTTGATGAAATTGTCAGTGTTATGCTTGTTGGATTTTTCTCTTTCCATTCAAATCAACTAATGGTTGGGTTGGAAATGTCCTTTAAAAACAAAAAGTATTGATATTGGTGCCTGATGGGTACAAAAAAATGATGAATTATAATAAATGCATCATAAACATAAAAAAAGCATTTAGGTATATAAATTTGTTAATATAACCTATAATTAATATAATTCACTAATCATTTGTCCTTTAGCTGATGTTCTTAATATTTAAGGCAAATTTTCCATGATCCTTTTATATTATTTCAAATTAGTGTGACATAATATGAAGAATATATGTCATTTGTAAAATTTTTGGAAGCAAAACTTAATCATATTTCTATGAATAAGGACTTTGCAAATATCATGATTTATTTGAAGAAACTCCCCCCTCCACTTAAGGAATAAAATAAAAGAATCCCAACACTTACTTTGCATTTTGAATCAGAATGGAAGATTTAGACAGTGAAGATTGTGTTCCCTGGCTTATTGCCAATTTGGCAGCTTGAAGTGAATCCTCAATGGTTTTTACTGAAAGAAATAATAAAAATTAATAGTTACTTGATTCATCTTAAAACTAATTAATTCAAGTTCTTAAATATCATCAAACCCAATATAAAACAAATTCATTGCCCGCAACTCACCCGCAGCCAAATTTTTGAGCATGTTCGAAAGTTTTCTGCGTGCAAATCAGACTTGCGAGATACTGTCAATGTGGCAACTCGCAAGTCACTCGCAAGGCTTGCACGCGGAACAGTGTGACAGGTCCTTAAGGCTGGTCTATTGATCGCATTTAGTGAAACTTGGCCAGACAGGCTATGCAATGCAATGAATTTCTAATTAAAGTTGACCTATATTAAAGTTGATCATATTCCATATCAAAGAGGAAAGGTTTTTTTTAGTCGCTTTGGTCTTAAAAGACCTGGGCCACATTCTACATAAAGAACTTAGGCTAGGCTGTTATGAATCATGGTAATAAACTTAAGCTGTTATGGATTATGGTAACTAGGTTACCATGATAATCACCATGGCGACTGGGCTTTAGCACCCAATGAAAAAAAAGGGGTTCCAAGGAAGTTACCAAACTAGTTCTACGAGACAGGTCCCTGGACTGGGACACATCATTATGTACTTCTGCACAAAACATTGCACTCACCATTAATCCCTGGTGTCCTGTTATAAAACTGCATCTCTTTGTACAACCGATACCATACGGGGCATAGTACAAGTCCTCTGGGATCGTAGGTGGCATTCTTCCATTGACCGGCATACATCAATGTACTGTGCAGGCTTGATACAGATGAATTCACATCAATGATTGGAGTAGCCTCTGCGCATGAAAAATGGACAGTAGTCGATATTATCTCCAAAAAATATATCAATAGTCTTTGAAAAATTATAATCATTAAAAAAAAAGCTGCAATATTTGCATTTTTTGTAAATAGCTAGCCTATACAAACGGTAAATTAGAATTAAGAGTCAAGTTCTGGGCCCCGTCTTACAAAGAGTTACAATTGATCCAATCAATCGTAACTCTATGGAAATCCATCAGTGTCATAATTTTTTCTATAGGAGATTGGCACAATGTCCTTTGTAAACAAAGAGAAGCACAGTGAATTTTCAAGGAAACAATAAATGCATGAATATACATCATAGTTAGAAAATATTTTGAACAAACATGAATAATACATGCTGACGTTCCTGGCCGTCCATAGTTGCGATTGATTGGATCAATTGTAACTCTTTTTGAGACGGGGCCCTGGGGGATACATACCAGGGAAGTCGTTCATGGTTGGTATAATGATGCACTCTGCCGATGTTTTACTACTGATGTGATAATCCCACTGTGCATTATACGTGGATCTAGGTGAGGATGGAGAAGTTTAAGATAAACATTTATAAAAAAGACTAATGCAATCTATGACTGAAAGGGTAATTGCCACACGTGTGGGGGTGAATCTGGCTACCCCCTGATCAACCGGAACAAAAGCAGATTTAATAATAATAATAGGCATTTATATAGCGCCATCTATCTAGAAATATTCTATTCCAAGGCGCGATGTTATTATAATTATCACCCCGGCTTTAGCTTGAGCTGCCTTTCAGCACTCATGCATTCAAGGAATTAAGCCTGCCTGGTACCCATTCACCTCACCTGGGTTGAGTGCAGCACAATGTGGATAAATTTCTTGCTGAAGGAAATTACGCCATTGCTGGGATTCGAACCCACGACCCTCTGTTTCAAAGTCAGAGGACTAATCCACTGGGCCATAAAGCTCCACAATAAAATAATGAATTTAATATTTTGACTACTAGTACACTGAAATTGCAAACTTCCTTGATTTGGCTTGTTAATTATTTCTGATAAACTTTTTCAAACATTCTATTAGATTAACGTCACATGCTTTTTGTTGTGCTTAAACACATGTATGATACTTTATTCTTCCTTTAGATATTTGTACATGTAGGAAAGTACCGTCCACATTTTAAGACTATATTCCATCACTTTAAATTATTGTAATGATCAATCTTTATAATATCAAGTGTACAATTGTCAGGCATTTTACCTGTAAATGCAATCCTACCTGCAATATGCAGGCATTGTTGCAATAAATAAAGATTGAATTGAATTGCAAAATACTATTCTCATGACGACAAGGACCCACCTGGAATGGTTGCTCATATCAAGCCGAGGCAGGTATCGTAGTTCATCACCCCATGCAGCACACCCTCTATTGTCGAAACCAGGAGAGGCTGACCCACACCACAGCACACACCAACCTCCATGTAAACAGCCATCTCCAAATTGGGAGACATTTCTCTGAAAATCAATCAAAAACAGATAGCAAATCAATAATAAAGTTGGAATCCCCGGTTATGAACAGAAATTCAATGAGAAAAATATACTCTGCATGGCTGGGAATGGTAAGCATGCGCCTGTAATCCAAGCAATATGAGGAAGTTTACACACAATAAAAGGAATTGAAAATACATATCCCCTCTTCCACAACTACATGCAATTCTTTAATTCATAATTACTTTGCTACTACAAGGAATTCTGTTTTTCACAAGGAGAGAGAAAAAATATATATTAAGGACCCGGGATAACCCAACATCCACTTTTACTACAAATACTAGGTAACATAAAATGATATCGTTCATATGCAGTAATATAGGTCAGGAATGTTCAGACTCTATTCAACTTAAAAAATGCTTGAGCACTAAGCTACATATTTTCTGAGCATTTTGTGTGCACTTTGTTGGCTTTGTCACGTAAAAATTCATATGAGTTGCACCCAGTGTTTCCTTAAGAACATGTATAAAATAGGGCCATGTCTTACAAAGAGTTACGATTGATCCAATCAAACGGAACTATGGACGGCCAGCAACGTCAACATGTATTATTCATGTTTGTTCAGAATATTTTCTAACTATGATGTATATTCATGCATTCATTGTATTCTTGAAAATTCACTGTGCTTCTCTTTGTTTACAGAGGACATTGTGCAAATTTCCTATAGAAAAAATTATGACACTGATGGATTTCCATAGAGTTACGATTAATTATATCAATCGTAACTCTTTGTAAGACGGGTCCCTCCTAACCAAGTCAAATCTCTTGAAAACACACAAATTTATTTGACTTGGGAGAAATTTATTTGCATGAAGTACACTGGGTGTGATTTCAAGTTCAGTGTTGACCTTTTGGTGTTGGTGTTAGGTCAATTTTTACATGATTATAACACCAAACATAAAATGAAGATGGTCCCGAAAAGTCACTCACTAGTTGTTGAGATGTCATTAATGCGATCTGGCTCAGTTTTTACAAACTCTGAATAAGTTTTGGAGCTAGGGGAAGCAATCCAAATTTCAGCACCAACACCAAGGCCAAAACCGAACTTGAAATCACCCACTGACCTGATACTGGACAGCATCATCCACAGTGCCATAGAAATCCCACTCGGACATATTTGCTGGAGTGGGCCTCGTTACGTGAGGGGACCAGCCAAATGTGCCGTTCAATAGACTACCCCACTCTTCCCACAGTGCTGGGGTAGCAGCGAAAATCAAGAAGCTTCCGATCCACAGAGGAGGCTTTGCACCGGGTGGTAGGTCAAGAGGCATAGACTGGAGGACTGCAAGAAATATAAACATATCTTAAGAATGTATGTATAATGAAATACACATGAAAGGGGATTTGATGGAACACTTATGGGATCTAACTGTGATAACAAGTCTAGTACCATACACATTTTGAAAAATCATCTCTGGAATATATGCAATATATGCCGTGTTTTACATGAGCAGCAAATTAATCCAAACATGGAAATCAATTGATTTGCACTTCTTCATCTCACAGGTGTATGAATAGACAACCTACTGACAAGAATCTAGTTTATCTATCAAATGCTAACCACTATATCAATGGGTGAATACATATAATCATCTTTAGCTCTGGCATTACATGCGCAAGTCATTTGTAAAATAACTTGTAACGTTGATTAAGCAAACTATACGAAATCCCTACCAGCAAGTTATCCTGACTCACTTTCAAAAACTCAAGATCCATAATGGCTAAGATAATGTCAATAATCAATAATGCCAGCCTTTGTATGAAAATTTACGTCAGATGAGGAAAATCAAAATTTCTATTTTTTAGGTTTACTGTGATTTGCCACTCAATATCCAACCAGGTTGCCTACTAATTATTTGGTTTATATTCCCATTTTGCCAATTTACCATTGTATCTAATTCCAGTTAGGCTACACACATTTTATCTATTATCTAATTAGTCTAAAACCACCCGGTTTACACGGTTAAATACACTTTCTCAACTAAATTTCCATTCCACATAATGCAAAAATGTAGATAAAGGGGAAATTAGACTCCCAGCATTAGACCAATGACAGCTACATGTAGACCAGGTGAGGAGTTAAACCAAGTGAGTATCAGACCAAACAATAGTTGGACCAAACGGTAATTGGACTACATGACAGTTACACCAGCTGAGTACCGGTAGTTAGACCAGAGTGAGTATTTGACCAAACAATTGTTGGACCAAACGGTAATTAGGCCAATGACAGTTACACAAGGTGAGCACCGGTAGTTAGACCAGTGTGAGTATTAGACCAAATTAGTCCAAATTGATAGTGGACCGAGTGGGTTTAGCCATATGATGGTGTTAGACATGTGAGATTTAGATCATCTGCATCTGTGATAAGCACTATACAGATATTGGTCATTTAAAAAAATGGATAGAAACCCATTATACCAACATCTAGATATATCATTATGTGACAATGACATATATTGTTAGGTGTGTTTGAGCTAACAATGTAGGCTTCTTAAATAGCACATTGATGGTACAATACCTCTGAACTGTCTCGACGTTAACCCTCCTCCGAACAAGAAGATGACCGGGTTGCCATGGTGATATAACCCCACAGGTGAGCTGTAGAGGGTGTCGATTAGGTATTGTAGATTACGATGAAACACATTAATCACCTGTGCACCAAACATCATACAAAATGTCCATAGATTCAAAACTTCCCTATAATGGAATCTTCACCAGTGCATATTATATGACACCTAGATACATGGAGATCCTTGCCATTTCATTGGTTGTTTGATACAGACCATTCAGCCCATTTTACAATGATGTCGTCATCCATGCAATTTCGGTATCCATTCATCGTGCGATTTTGGATCCACATATTTTGTCCATTGCATGCTCGCCAAGACCGCCAACACGACCCGTAAAAACACCTATGTGGAGCGACATGTGTTACTGTACATCCGAAAGACTGCGCTCGCTCAACTGCACACACTTTTGCACCAAAATTCATGAATGCCAAATGACAAGGATCTATATTAGATGTGATATAAAACAAATAATGATTTTTTTTTTTTCATTTATGTAATGGACAGACTATTTCATGCGATGAAAGATATGATGATCCCTTGCACTCATAAATGTTTTTATTTTTTTTTTACCTTTTCATTATTATAGTTTGGGTGCAAATAGTTGAACATCTGTGAATGAAAACAGTGATTAATCTGATGGTACATAAATAGCGTATAGGTATGAGTGCGATGGTACAAGATTTTGCATTAATTATGAAGTGAAAGATAGTGCTCGATACGACTCGTACAAGTAGTAAATATAACCCATTTACTGTGCATATTTCAGTCTCCACACTGGATAAGGACATCATTCTTATCAATTTGACACCGGGGAGTGTTTCATCGAAAGAATTGTCAGGCGTTTTATTTGACAAGTCCTGTTTTAGGCAACTTGTCATAAGTCTGTGCCACGGCTCTTACCAGGAATCCCACTATAAGGATGCTATGCATCTTTCCAGCAGTCCCCATTGTTTTTGTCTATGGTGGTTGTGATGATTGTGAAGAAAACCCTCTTGCAGGATTCCTGCGGGAAAGACGCGGTTGTGACTTCCGACACAGTATCTTTAACATCCAACGGTCGCCATGGTAACAGAGCTGGTCAGCCAATCAAAACAAAGGAAAGTTGTCACATCCAATAACTTGCCAGACAATGAATTCAGATGAAAAGCTCCCCTGATGACATGGTTGAGAATTACACGTAACTCTGCCTAGGTCGAATCTCTTGGGATTAGAGAAATCTTTTCAACTTAAGGAAAATTCGATTTATAAGAGATATATAATACACGTTTGGAATAATCTGGGACCGGTTACACAAAGCTTAGCAATGATCGTAGAACATTGCCTACGATTGATTGCATTGACTTCAATGTACAATCAATCGTGAAAACAAAGCGTACGGTTAATCGCTAACCTTGGTGTTACGGGACCCTGGTCTAAAAAATTGCTTTGACTTGCGATTATTCGATTTATGGAAGGTAGACTTAGGCAGAGTTACCTGGTGGGAGTTTCATAAAGCTGTTCGTAAAGTTATGAACAACTTTACGCACGACTGGAACATGTTCTTAGGTCATAACTCAATTACATAGGGAATGACATAGCACAAGAAAGGTTCACCAGTCGTGCGCGTAAAGTCATTCGTAGATCTTACAAACAGCTTTATGAAACACTCACCTGTTTATAAAAATCCAGCCTGTACAGGTAACACACATATTTTTGAAATGTCTGAGGAGTATTCCAACCCCCTGCTTTTTCTTGATCTTATCAAAGCTGACAGAGTTTGTACATACCTCTTGTGATGATTTATTTGTTAACTCTGATGCTAACCAATGGTCACACCTGAATGTTTCAAAATAAAAAATAAAAGGCAAGATTTAAGAGAATTAAAACAAGCATCAACACACACAACACTTTCAAATCAAAAGTAAAATGAGAAAATTATGATATTTTAAAGTATTATTTTCATAAAACAGTTATACATTAAAGGTGGTATGCACATGATAAACCATTTTTCCAACATATCTTGCATATTGTTATTATCAAATTGGAAATATTATCTTCTGTACCAGGTGTATATTCTTTATATTCGGTTTATTTGAATATTTATGTCATTTATATTTTCTGCTGTTATGTTTTATTTATTGTAATTATTGCATTATAAATTTTGTTGGAAAAATGAATAAATAAATGAATGAATGAATGTCCACACTCTATGTTTCTTTTGTATTTTAAATATGAAATATCAAATGTATAAATTATTTCTTCCAATGATATAAACTTGGTTTGATATTAAAAACATGTGCAATTCAATTTTCACTACAAGACATAATGAAATAGAATAGTTTACAGGATAATAGGAACCAGAAAATAGAATGAAAGCTAGTCAGGTATGGTACCTTTAAATGCTCAAATACAATATATTTGTCTCGTTGAAAAAAATACAAAAAAAACCCCAGAAAAATTCATTGAATTTACCTTCACAAAATGGAATTCAGGTTTTTGCTGTGTACATTTTCTCTGACAATACAGCAGTTCCATTTTATGTTAAGTTTAAAATGGAATTACGGTATAGGTTCCAAGGAAAGGAAAAGGCCAATTTTTTGAAAGGGAAATCATTGTCCCAATTTTTTTTCTTCATAAATCATGAATTGAGCTGATGAATTGACATAATTGACAGGTTAAGGCTTTTAATAACAAACACCAATACCCTTTTAAGTTTCTAATCTCAACAATTTATTTTTCAAAAATCTTGTTAATGACGTATTTTCAATTCTCAACAATATCTTTAGAGGCAATACTAAAGACTGATTATAAAAGGCCCATCAATGTGACAAATAGAGAATTAAATCAGATTAAGCAAATATCACTCTTTCTGTAATACTATCATATGTCTTACTATTGTTTGAAAGAGCTACAATAAGGATTATGGTTTTTTTTTAAATTCTATTTCGCACCTGCAAAGTGCTCAGTATATTTCTCCCCAAAAAGGACGCAGAAAGAAAAAATCTGTTATCTTTCATTTCATCTGAGATTCAAGAGATTCAACTGAAAGTACAAATCAAGAATGTTCAGATTTTTATGCTTGAAAGAGGCTTTATCATTAAAAATATACACCTACCAATTTACAGCAAGCTGAAAAGGAGCGTTGTTCTGGGTTAGGGTGAGATAACTCTTCAGAGCTTCATCACTTGAATGATTCTGGTATCCCTTCAAAAAAATAGAAGAAAAATATACCTAAAAACATAATATTTTCCTCTACCAAAATGCATGAAGTACCCCCCCCCCCACCATCCATTCCAAAATAAGATATCTAATTACAAAATGGCTTATTGTGAAACCTCTACAGCAATTCTTTTACACTGTATCTGAATTATCTGTTACGAATAATAATGGAAACAAAAACGTCAATACCACATAATCAACGAAGGGGCTTAAATTAATCCAAGGTCATGGCTTCTGATACCCTCAGAAACGGCCTTCATGATCTTCCAAATATTTGAAGGCTTCAGGTTAAAATAAATGCCCTTTTGCCTTTTGCCATTTTGATGAACAAAAATATTAGTTTTCTTGGCTAATTTTAGTTTATTTATTCAGATAGTATGTTCAGCTCTCTGTGCCAATTTAACACATCAACAGAGCTCTTTTTCATGAACTTACCCACTCAATCATGAAACCATCCATGCCCACAACCTTGGCTTGGAGAATGAGATATTCCTGGAAATTGGATTAAATTACAACTCTTGTTACTTTATGTATGGTATTCAATAGGTGATTAATAGGGGCCGGGGAGGGATAAGGTAGGGTCATCAAAATGAAACTTCACATAGCAGTAGGACATACACTGTTGTATACCTGAAAAAATGCATCAGGGAAGACCTGCATGGGGGGCGTTTCATGAAAGGACTTGTCGGACGTTTTATCCGACAAGTCCCATTTTATCCGACAGTTACCATAGGAACAGTGCCTCTCTGCCAATCAAAATCATGGAAAGATGTCAGATCTGACAACTTGTCGGATGAAAATATTGATGAAACGCTCCCCAGGTGCAAAAGACAACCCCCCCCCCAACTTTGTCTCTTTTTTTTTTCTCATTTGGATTGCGAGAGGGGATTATTTACACTATTTTGGTAAGCGAGGGCAGTCTCTACCCCCCCCCCCCTCCCCCCCCCTTCAGTAGGTATGCTAGTGGGGAAAAGGGTGATAATAACAGCAACTTTTCAATAAAGCTAATAACCCTTTCATTTTTAAACTAAATTACAAAATGACAGGAGCCATAACCATAAATACATGATATTTTCATAAACAATGAATCACACAAATGTATATTACTGTTATCAACTAGTATAAGTTCCTAATAACATTCAAGAAATAAAAGAAGAAATACTTGATTTATGATTTATTTTATTAGGGCAGTTTCATGAAAAACTTTTTTACTAACAAATTAGCTCTGAGCCAATCAAATGCAAGGATTTCAGTAACTTATAACAAATAGCCAGAGATAATCACTGACTACTTGTTCCATGAAATGCTCCCTTGATGAGCTCACCTGGTAAATAGGATCATGATCAGAAGTAAGACCCAAGCTCGGATATACCGAAGATGCTATGTCTATATGATGCGAGCCATCAGAGGTCAAAAGGTCAGCATTGTAGATGAAATGTGTCTTGCTAGCATGACTTTTCTTTGCAACTCTGTATTAAATACAAGATGAAAAAAAGAGTAGTATTACTATTAAGGATAATATGTCTTGTTTCATAAAGAGTTGTTATAATAACAATGGCACAATTTCTATTACAAGTTGACTACATGTATCAGTCATCAAATTGAATGATTTCAGTTGCTTTAAACTGTAAATTGCAAATTCGTTTTTGTAACAAGTCTTATGAAATTGGGCCCTGGTCAAGAGTATGAACACTGCATAATACTAACATTCAATGTAGACAGCTAGATCTGTTAGTTGAGAGTGAGGTTATCAAACAATTTGTGAACTTTTTACTCTGTCTTCCTAATGCAAGGAGGTGCAATGAAGCAAGGCATAGTAGTACAGTGAAACAACTTTAGACTGAAAATTTCACTCTAAAGTAAACTGGTGCAATTAAAATACTTGATTCCAGTTTGACATATTAAAATATAAAATTATATTTGCAAATAAATGCAGGGCATGAGCATACAGGATATGATCATATTCAATAGACAAGGACAGTAATCAGAAAAAGAAATAGCTTCATTCAATGAAGGGCAATTTCGATCCTACAACAGAAATTACAAAAGAAAAAACATTTAAAAAAATATATAAAAAAGCAAAAGACTTCAATTAGTGACAAAAATAACAGAACACTTTCTTTTGAAAAATGCATATCTTCATTTTGTATCCATTCCCAAATTGTTTTCCGAGCCACTTACTCCCTTCCACCATATAATAAATCAGCAGGCAACAAATTATTATTATTTTTTTTTTTTCAGGAGCTAATTTTTCAGGGCTCTTTTGAGTATTTTGGGGTGAAATCGCCCCCTTCCTTGTGTATTTTTCCCCCTGTAAGTCAGGTATATTGTGACCTAAATCTTAAAACTAATTAAAAGAAGAAATTACCCATGAAAAGACCATAAACCAAGGCTGCCATCGTGTTGCCTCGTAAGCTTGTTGCTTGTCACATCAGCAAGTATCTAGATGACAATAATAGAGTAAAAATCATATGATCATATTTAATATTTCTTATTTGTTTAAAGTACATTTTTCTTCTTCTTTGCTGGCCAATAGTATTTTTAGTAGGGCCTAACCCTTACTAAGTTACAGCAGATTTCAGAATCGTCAAAATTGTGAAATCTACTTTTTCTTAAGGGGGTGTTGCAAGAAAATATTTGCAATCAATCGCAAATATTCTGTTGCAGTTTTACAACTGATACATCAACGTTAGCTATAGTATACTATAGCAAATCAGATTAAACTTCTTGTTTCAAGGAACAAATTAGCAATCAATCACTAATTTGCAATTAACTGCAAGACATGTGATTAGGATTGACTTGCAATTGATCGCAAGTTTCTTGCAACACCCCATGGCCATTACTACTACTTGACTAAGTAACAAGTTAATACGTTGTCGTTCATAGAAATTTACGAAAAGTCGAAAACACGCAGACAATATGATTAAGTTTAGAACAGATTATTCATACCAACTTTCCTGCACAAGTCCTCCATGACCCAAACCACATAATGAATAGAAGAACAGGTGAAATGCGCATCTTGTAACAGCTCTTCGCTTGGAAACCTAAATTTACTCCGAACTCCGACGACGCGACCGGGAAGCACAGTACCAGCGCAGCTCAACGCTAGCTAGCTCGCTCCCCCGGCCCGGCCCACCCGGCGCGGCCCGCGGTCCCCCGTAAGCCACTGATGCTGTGCGCCGGAATGATCCAGCTGCTAATCACGTCGCGGTATCAATAACATTAACAAGATTGGTATACTTTCTCACAAGCTAATGATACGTAGAAGATACCTCTAATCACCTTAGTTTGTAACACCAAATCGTGCTACAATCTGAATAGTTGTGAAGGAAGATAAGAAAGAGTGAGTCTGAAACTGAGCTAGCTGAGCGAAAAAGATGATGAGATGGCTTCTACTCCAACAGTATTTTTGCTCATGATGAGCGGTCAGATTGAAGGAGGAGATGTGAGTATTATGCTCTGAAAACTGTAGTCATGATATGAATCAAATAAACTCATTTAGAGAGAATGGTGCCTTGGTGGACAAACCGATTTGATACTTAGATTCATTCTGATTCTTGTAGTCTTGTTTGAATGTGTATTTAAGGGTAGTCGCTAAAGATTGACTTGATGTTTTGCGTTGTCTTGGAGTAATGGAGATACTAACTGGCTATGAATTAACATGTGCACATTATTATATGATACACATGTAGGCATTATCGTGAAATTGGGAAGCAGTTCCTAATTTCCACCAGACACTTTTTCATGACAAGACATGTCATGACCTTTTCGAGCTTGCACATGCACACTGCTTCACCGCTGCTGGCGCACTGATTCTAAAAATTCTAATCCTTCAAAGAGCTTGATTTATTTTGTCGCTGTCTTTTCTCTACTCGCTATAATGGGAACCAGCGTGGAAAATTGTCCATAGAATTGTACACGCTGGTTCCCATTTCAGCGAGTAGATAAAGACAGATTATTAATGAGATTTATTTCGTCAGTGATGATTCTGACGAGATGATTTTCTCTAGTAAACTGTCTTTATCTACTCGTGAAAATGGGAACCAGCACAATCCAGGAGAATTTTCCATAGCTGGTTCCCATTTTGAAGAGTAGATATAGATTGCCAATGAGATTTATTTCGTTAGTGGTGATTCTGTCAAAATATATCTCACTAATCTGTCTTTATCTACTCGTGAAAATGGGAACCAGCATGTATAATTCAGTAGAATTTTCTTAAGGGGTTCCTATTTTGAAGAGTAGATATAAAGAGAGATTGCCAATGAGATTTATTTCGTCAGTGATGATTCTGATGACATAAATTTCACTAGTAAACTGTCTTTATCTACTCGTGATGTGAAAATGGATAGAGTGTATTAAAGTGATTCATCCCCATATATATCTTGTTTGTGATTTATTTAGTGAATCGATTTTGTAATCATTTTTTATGTCAACATTGTGAAAGTGGCAGAGTGGTCTTGAAGAGCACGGAAATGCGGGGTAGATGGATATAATTACAAAAATTATGATTCCGCGGAATCGATGTCATCTGAATACTTGTCCACCCACATGCAATCTGAGCCTGATAAATATCGCATGAGGAAAGAGATAACCAGTTGTGTGAGGAGTTTTGCACCGTAAAAAAAGCCTCTCGCATCCATTTTTTCAAAATCGCCGAAGCGAAGTTTCTTTACATATCGTGGTGAAAGGAGGTACAAATTTGATTTGGTGACCAGTTCCCAAAAGCAGGGAATGGCCCATATGTAAATAAAACTTAACTTTGTTAAACTGGAAGATGGAGAGGAGAGAGAAAGAAGAAGAGGAGGGAAGGGGATATGAATAGAATTTCAATTTTCATCATGAACTAAAGTAAAAGTCAAAGACAAACCACAAAGAAAGGAAAGTAAATGTGGAGACTTGACCAAACGTGAAATGAAGAAGGATTCAGCCTTAGTTTGAGGAAGGTTAATGTTGGTAGCTAGAGTAGAGTTTCATGCCCCAGCATACCTCAAGTGATGTTCGTTTAGCTGGGCTCCACTTCACTACCGCTACACTACGCTACACCTACCTGAACATCAAAGTGGTGAACTCTGATACTCCGAGTGACAAAGGTGGATTTTATGGGGGGAAATATAAAATTCATGCAACAACACGATCTTTTAAAACAATGGAAACTAATATTCTTACTTTTCACAAAGTTTCACTTCTTTTCCATGCTTCTATCAGTCACAAAATTGGTATTAATTCTCTGCCGATTCCAAAACATCGCAAACTGCATTGGAATTGGCAGTGAATTAATACATGTATGTGTGAGGAAAATGTTACTGGCTCTAAATCGCCAATTATGAAACTTGTAATCCATTTGACCCTCCCATTCTTGAGCAGTGAGCTAAAAACTAACAGGTGGCCTTATTACCCCACTCTCCATACATGTATTGATAATTCTTGTGTGATATTGGGAAGGGGTGTTTATATTTAAGTGTCCTTTGCAGTGAGTGGATTTGGAAGGCCACATCATCACAGAGATTTCTGTTGGAATAGTTTTCAAACGATATAGCCTAACTTTTAGATAATTCAGACATCCATATTGCCTGGCTCATGACGGTGCTGCTTGGAAGGTTGAAAGGAATGCTTCCCTTATCTCATGTTGATCTCAATATTTTTTGTGTTCATAGTCACAGTATTCCCTTTTATGTTGAAATCTACTAAATGTAGTGGATCTTTGATTATATGATCTCATCTTTATTTTAAAGAATCAATCTTAAAATGCTAGCTGCTTGAACTGCATTGAAAAAGAATATTAGTTTGGTCTCATGTATAAAACTCACTTTTTTTAATTCAATTCTCATATTTAGTTTCCAGAGTTTGATGATCTCTATGTCAAATACAACTTTGTGTATGGTCCAGACTGGGTCATTACAAGTGTAAGTACAAAGTTTGAATAATTCCCATTATTTTCTTGTTTTTAACTTTCAATTCATTACAATACATAACCCTTTGTAAATTGTGTAATCACTGTTTTTATCAGCATGATTTTATTCCCAAAAATTAATTTGAAAAATTATTGATTTTGTACACTGTAACATGATACTGATGTTTGATAATTTAATTTTCAATAAATACACAGATGTGAATACCATTGTGATATCCAGGGCTTAAATAACCTTGAAGGTCATCTAAGTCTTTGACCTCAGATATTCTACTGATTGTCCTCAATGTCCATTTTCTGGCCCTTGGATATCTATGCCCTATTCAATTTTCCCATCAGACCCCTTTTAAAATTGCCCTCGCCATAAAAAAAATATTGAAATTAATGCGTAAAATACATGTATTTCAGTCATATACCTATTCACTATATTATTGATTCAATTATTATGTTTTTATTGTTCGAATGTACATATTTTGTAATGTTTTTATCATGAGAAAAATCAATCATTATTTTAATTGTCTATTTGTCTTATCTTAGGGTCTTGAGGAAGGTATCTCACAAGTTTGCAAGAAGAATGTTTATGGAAACCAATATTTTGTGTGGAACTTTCCTCTGGATGTGACATTCAAGAGCACTAACCCTTATGGCTGTAAGTAGAACTAATAGGAATATTGAATCACAATTTTTTTTAGGATTGTTGATGTTTTTAATCTTCTTCATCATCTTTCTCCTTCCTCTTCTCCATCATCTCATCCTCATTTTCTTCTCTCTCTTTTCTCTTCCATGCCTCTCCTCTTCCTCCTTTTTTGCTGCCTCTCCTTACTCTCTTCCCTTTTCTATTCATTTCTCCTTTTCCTCCCCCAGTCCTCTTCTTTTATTCCTCTCCCCTGTTCTCTTCCCATCATCCTCCACCCCTCTCCCCCTTTTCTTCTTCCCACTATCTCCCCCCCACCACTTCCTCTTTCTTTTCCAGTCTATCTCTCCTCTCCCCTCTACTTTTCTCTTTCCCCTCCCCCTTTGCTTTCTCCTCTTCCCCTCCCTTATCTTCTCTTTCTCTCCTTTCCTCTCACCCTGCATCTCCTCTCTTCTCACTAGTTTTCTTCTCCCTTCCCACTCTCCTCTCCACCTCCTCTCTTCTATTGCCTTCCATCTCCTTATCTTGAATATCTAGAGTATTAGTACACTGTGCATTGAGTGAAATCAGGGTGCTACATAACTTTTTAGAAGCACTTGCCCAGTCGGGCAAGTAAATTTTTAAATAGTTGTAATATACTTGCCTGAAAATCTGTTTCACTTGCCCGAAAAAAAATCCTGAAAAAAAGTTTTACCTCTTCAAATTAAAGAAAGTACATGTATTGCAGTTTTATAAACCATTGACCCTTTTCTCTCTTTTGACATGAACTGATCTACCTTGTTATTGCATTTCTTTTTCCAAAGTGATTTTATCTTGCCTGCCATGACAAAAATTAGGGTCAATATCATATCATATCGACCCTAATTTTTGTCATTTTACTGTGAGAATTTTGCTTGCCCAATTCGGGCAAGTAGTTTTGGTTTTTACTTCAAAACACTTGCCCGACTCTAACTTTTACTTCCCCCAGGGCAATCGGGCAAGTGCTTATGTAGCAACCTGAGTGAAATATTTTGCTTATGTAGAAATGAGAAGCATGAAGTTGGATATTGTGAGGCTTACAGTAAATCCAAGCTTTTCATATGTATTTTTATGCATAGCTTACATACATTTTTAGCACTCCAAAATGGTCTTGATATTACTCCCCCTTTCTCTCTCCCCTATCTCTTGATGCAGGGCCTCAGTTGGTTTTAAGTGTGTACGGTTTGGATGCTTTTGGCACAGCTGTGGTCAGGGGATACGGAGCAGTTCACATACCCATCACACCAGGAAGGTAAATGGCTCCTTGTGTCTTTACTTACTTACTAATTTATTCATTCATTCTTACATTCATTCATTCCTTCATTCCTTTTATTTATTTATGTGTCTTTTGTTTATTTTAGTTTTTGTCTCGCCTGCATAGCAGAGCGAGACTATAGGCGCCGCTTTTCCGACGGCGGCGGCGTCAACATCAAATCTTAACCTAAGGTTAAGTTTTTGAAATGACATCATAACTTAGAAAGTATATGGACCTAGTTCATGAAACTTAGACATAAGGTTAATCAAGTATTACTGAACATCCTGCCTGAGTTTCAGGTCACATGACCAAGGTCAAAGGTCATTTAGGGTCAATGAACTTAGACCATGTTGGGAAAATTATTTCAAAATCTTAACCGAAGGTTAAGTTTTTGAAATGACATCATAACTTAGAAAGTATATGGACCTAGTTCATGAAACTTGGGCATAAGGTTAATCAAGTATTAGTGAACATCCTGCTCGAGTTTCAGGTCGCGTGACCAAGGTCAAAGGTCATTTAGGGTCAATGAACTTTGGTCAAGTTGGGGGTATTTGTTGAATTACTATCATAACTTTGAAAATTTATGGATCTAGTCCATGAAACTTGGACATAAGGTTAATCAAGTATTAGTGATCATCCTGCCTGAGTTTTAGGTCACATGACCAAGGTCAAAGGTCATTTAGGGTCAATGAACTTTGGCCAAGTTGGGGGTATTTGTTGAATTACCATCATAACTTTGAAAATGTATGGATTTAGTTCATGAAACTTGGACATTAGGTTAATCAAGTACCACTGAATATCCTGTGCGAGTTTCAGGTCACATGACCATGGTCAATGGTCATTTAAGGTCAATGAACTTTGGCCGTGTTGGGGGTATATGTTAAATTACCATCCTAGCTCTGAAAGTTTACGGATCTAGTTCATAAAACTTGGACATAAGAGTAATCAAGTATCACTGAACATCCTGTACGAGTTTCAGGTCACATGACCATGGTCAAAGGTCATTAAAGGTCAATGAACTTTGGCCGTGTTGGGGGTATTTGTTGAATTACCATCCTAACTGAAAGTTTATGGATCTAGTTCATAAAACTTGGGATATAAGAGTAATCAAGCATCACTGAACATCCCCTGTGAGTTTCAGGTCACAAAACCAAGTCAAAGGTCAGTTAAGGTCAATAAACTTAGGCCATGTTGGGGTAATTGTTGAAGTGCCATCATAACTTTGAAAGTTTATGGATAGAGTGAATGAAATGTGGACATGGGTGTAGTTGACAGTCTTAAGTCTCTGTTCAAATGTCATTTATGGTCAATGAACGTGGTATTATGTCATTATATGAATGATGTTTTTGTGAATGATTATTTTATAGTAGTTTTCAAAGTTAGCACTGCTGCTATATTAAATTGCGTAATGCAGGCGAGACTGCCATAGGCGTTCCACTTGTTTCATTTATTTGTTTGTTTATTAGTTAACATTTTTACATTAAATTATTTGTTTATCTATTTTTCTATTTGGAAACCTTGATTGTGGTGTTCTGCTGAGCCCAGTTACCATGTCTTTGTCATTAGGACAAAGTTACCTCAGTTTGAAATCTGTATGAAACGAGTCCCAGGTTAGATTTTTTTTGGTGATAATTTTGTATTTGTGTGAGGTATGTTTATGGTGAGCCATGAACATGGCTAGGTTAATGTGAGTACAAACAAAGCAAAATTGTTGCTGATGCTACTATTCACTAAAGTCTTAAACAGAGATGCCAGTCTTAAGGCTTTTGCCTAATTTCAGGCCCTGACTTCCCCCTTTTTAAAGGAAACCAAATTACAAGGAGAAAATCTATCCTATCAGAAAGAAAAAATGAGAGGAGCAATCTAAAAGTTGTTTGATCAAAAACGGTTATAGAATAAGCGAGTTATGGAATTTTGAAAACTCTTGTGGTACTGTCTATGGGGATCCTCAAATTGGCAAACGTACTTCAAAATGGCTGATTTGTGGACAACTCTCCACTTGTTTAGTACACAAATTTTCAGATTTTCCTCATTTTTTGTCTCACCTGCATAGCAGAGTGAGACTATAGGCGCCGCTTTTCCGACGGCGACGGCGGCGGCGGCGTCAACACCAAATCTTAACCTGAGGTTAAGTTTTTGAAATGACAGCATAACTTAGAAAGTATATGGACCTAGTTCATGAAACTTGGCCATAAGGTTAATCAAGTATTACTGAACATCCTGCCTGAGTTTCATGTCACATGACCAAGGTCAAAGGTCATTTAGGGTCAATGAACTTAGACCATGTTGGGGGAATCAACATCAAAATCTTAACCTAAGGTTACGTTTTTGAAATGTCATAACTTAGAAAATATATGGACCTAGTTCATGAAACTTATACATAAAGTTAATCAAGTATCACTGAACATCCTGCATGAGTTTCACGTCACATGACCAAGGTCAAAGTTCATTTAGGGTCAATGAACTTTGGCCGAATTGGGGGTATCTGTTGAATTACCATCATAACTTTGAAAGTTTATGGATCTGATTCATGAAACTTGGACATAATAGTAATCAAGTATTACTGAACATCCTGTGCAAGTTTCAGGTCACATGATCAAGGTCAAAGGTCATTTAGGGTCAATGAACTTTGGCCAAATTGGGGTATTTGTTGAATTACAGCCATAAATTTGAAAGTGTGTTGGTCTAGTTCATAAAACTTGGACATAATAGTAATCAAGTATCACTGAACATCCTGTGCGAGTTTCAGGTCACATGATCAAGGTCAAAGGTCATGTAAGGTCAAAGAACTTTGGCCACGTTGGGGGTATTTGTTGAATTGCCATCATATCTCTATAAGTGTATTGGTCTAGTTCATAAAACGTGGAAATAAGAGTAACCAAGTATCACTGAACATCTTGTGCGAGTTATAGTAGTTTTCAAAATCAGCACTGCTGCTATATTGAATCGCGTGATGCAGGTGAGACGGCCAGAGGCATTCCACTTGTTTTAAATTGCACCTTGCCTCCTTCTGAGCACAACATATGTCATAGGAAAATATAATTCACACCACATATGTCAAGGTCAGGAGGAGATAATGTGAAATATGTAAAATAAAGGGGAAAATCTGAAAATTTGTAAAGAAAACAAATGGATAGTTGTCCACAAAAACAGCCATTTTGAAGCACGTTTGCCAATTAGAGGATCCCCATAGAAAGTACAACAAGACTTTTTAAACGTCCACAACTTGCTTATTTCATAACCGATTTTGATGAAACTTGTTTTAAATTGTTCCTCTCATTTTACTCTTTCCAATAAGATTGATTCTCTTCTTGGGGTTTGGTTTCCTTTAAGGCCTTTTCAGGCTTTATATCATCCGGGGTGTAATACATTCTGGCTATATTTCAGCCCCAGTGATTGAAAATGACTGGCATCCCTGCATAATGTACACAAACCACAAATAAAAATGACATTTAATCCTTATTTTTAAAAATAGAAGAATCTACTACTGACCCTTGCATGTGGTTGAAGGAGATGCGCGGTTTACGACATGATTTTTATGTTGCTATCAGTTTCAATGGTCTTAACCGTTTATAGATTGACCTTACGTCATTCAATTAAATTTTATGGATGATTTTATTGTAACGACCAGTATTCTTTGTTTTTTTTTCTGTTACAGACATTCAAGGGTAGTCCCGATGTTTGTGCCAGAAGCCTCGTCAAGGTTCCAGAAATTCTTAGGGTAAGTCAGCAAGAAACATTTTACTTACCCTATGCCATAATCTCATAGCGCCCTCCCTCAGAGGATATAGGAATATGCATTAAAAGAGTTGTCAGAGATGCGCCAGCTACTGATCCCGATGAATGCAAGGCAATGGCTTCGGCATCTAAGATGCTGGTGCCATAACATCAATGGATAGGTCTACACTCAACTATCATCCTAACAGAGAGATTGAAGTGAGCCCTCTCGTGGCAAAATCAAGAGTGTATTTCATTGGTTTTCTTCCATCAACCAATCACATTCTCTGCTGCTTTCATTGTTGACCAAATTTAATAATAAGGACATTCACATCATGTCCTGTATGAATTTTGTTGTACTGCAGGTCAATCTCGTCAAGGATGTAAATGTTGGCATGGATATTGATACATGTACATTAATGCAAGTACTGGCGTGTCTAATGCAGTTATTCTGCATTATGCAGACAATAAACACGTGTTGTACATATCCATAGTGGAATTAAAGTCATTTTTGTATAATATTTATATAATATTGACTGATCTTGAGGGGAACATCAAATATATTGCCAGCAAAAGAATCATATTGGCTCGAGTCTTTAGACGAGGGAAATATGGGTCTTTTAAGGGCAATATATTTGATGTTCCCCGAAAGAAGGGCAGTCAATATTTTTATTATCATCCAAATCAGATATCTAGAGCAAAAATCATGATAACAGTGATATCTTTTAAGAATAGAGTTCTGTTGTGTCATGATAATATCAGTGTCTAGGCTATGCACTTTACCATTATGACGTAATTTCAAGCGCCCAGATCCAGCGTTGTCTTTATTATGACGTAGATCGTTGGTGCGCGGAACATTTTGAAGCGTATCACTTCATTCGCATCCTCAAAGGCCCGGATGTGAGACCAGTGAAAATACAAAGGTATATTTTGCGTCGTCTCTGCATGCAAAGTCAATACGCGCATTGAGACCGAGGAAAATACAAACAATATACCTATCCCTTCCTGATAATAATAAAATACAGGGAAATATGGTTTTGTAAATGACCAGCTCAGATGTCTGATACGGGTGATAATTATATAATATTGACTGGTCTTGAGGGGAACATCAAATATATTGCCAGCAAAAGAATCATATTGGCCCGAGTCTTTAGACGAGGGCAATATGGGTCTTTTAAGGGCAATATATTTGATGTTCCCCGAAAGAAGGGCAGTCAATATTTTTATTATCATCCAAATAAGATATCTAGAGCAAAAATCATGATAACAGTGATATCTTTTAAGAATAGAGTTCTGTTGTGTCATGATAATATCAGTGTCTAGGCTCTGCACTTTACCATTATGACGTAATTTCAAGCGCCCAGATCCAGCGTTGTCTTTATTATGACGTAGATCGTTGGTGCGCGGAACATTATGAAGCGTATCACTTCATTCGCATCCTCAAATGCCCGGATGTGAGACCAGGGAAAATACAAAGGTATATTTTGCGTCGTCTCTGCGTGCAAAGTCAATACACGCATTGAGACCGAGGAAAATACAAACAATATACCTATCCTTTCCTGATATTCAGAAAATGTAGGGCAATACGACTTTGTTAATGACCAGCTCAGATGTCTGATACGGGTGATAATTGAACATATTCAACAACTATTCAATTCAACATTTATTTCAGTCAGCATTTTCCCCCTGATGAAGGGTTATTTACTCTTGTGCTATGATGATACTACCTCCTTTTACTTCTTTCTGTCTCAAGCATCCTCCTAATTTAGACCAACCTTATTGCTTTCCTTCTTCATCATATCTCTCAAAATATGGTTTATTAAAAAGAAAAAATGTGTCATAGCCAAAAGCCTGAAAAAAGCATGTGTTTCCAATTCAAATGGATATAAACAGTAAACGAAATGACACTTTTTATAACATACATGAATTTTCGCAAGTACAAAATAGTTCACTACCACTTTTAAAAGAAAATGAATTGCTAAAAAATTGAAGTTATACATTGCATTGAACATTGAGGACCACTATAATCTATAAGGTACACAGATTACAATCACTACCCTCTGGCATATTGTTTGGTAGTTAAGCCATTGCTTGCCACTGTGTTCACAAACGAAAATGTACCGGTAATTTTGAGACAGGAAATTGTTCCTGTACAGGTAAATTAGGAAAATATAGGGTTTTCCCATTTGTACATGTATGTATGAACAGACCAAGGAACAATTTTTCTGAATGAGAAATGATTTCAGACTTTAGCTCCAGATCGTACGTGATTCCCTGAACTGAAATGCTAGTACATGGTAAAAATATAAACCTACATTTATATAAACCATATAATACACTGCCTTCCCATGACAAAAAGGAAGCAACTCCCAATTTTTTTAACTGACCTTTTTCTTGATGAGGGATATTCTCTATATTTTCTTGTTCTGCATGATAATAAAGGAGTCGCAGTCACATAGCCCCCAATTTTTTTAATCTAAATTTTTCAAAAGCAATTAACTGTCTATATATATATCCATTTAAAGCAAGGACACCTTTTCTCATTACTTATAGTTGCTTCCTTTTGTCACTGGAAGGCTACCAGCAGATTGATAGTTTATATTGTGCGGTAATTTGAGATTCTATGGTATCTCTAATGAAGCTCCATGTGGGGGTCATCCGTGTATGTGGTCAATCGGGATGGTTTGATATGACTTTAGATTTTTTCCTTGAAAGGCCATTTTGAAATGTGGCTGTATAAAGTTTAGAAGAGGAGCATACCGACAAACACTTTGTTATAAACAGCTAGTCTTGAAGGTAATAGAATGTAGTTGCAGCAAACAATTATTTTGTAAGAAAGTCTTTAAAATCAAGGTTAATTGTCACCCCGTTATCATAGATCTAGATCTGGTACATTAACATAAACTTATCTTTCTGAAATCATGAAGTCTTAGCTGAAAACTGACCACACTTACATGTACGATCACTAACTCAGAAAAATATATACATGTACGTGAGCTACACGTAGCCTTGGTTGTGAATAAAAGCAATGTTGAATGTTCGAAATTATGAACATTCAACAAAACAACATAAACAACAACAATCAACTACTAGTAATCAGAATCCCTGTCCAAACCTTGCAATTGATCACATGTTAATGGGATCAGGGCCCCGTCTTACAAAGAGTTACGATTGATCCAATCAATTGCAATTCTATGAAAATCCAGTATTGTCATAATATTTTCTACAAGAAAGTAAAAAATGTCCTTTGTAAACAAAAAGAAGCACTCTGAATTTTCAAGAAAACCATGGATGTATGAATACATCATACTTAATATGAAAATATTTTGAACAAAGGTGCATTTCATATTTTGACATTCGTGGCTTTCCATAGTTATGATTGATTGGATCAATTGCAAGTCTTTGGAAGACGGGGCCCTGAAATCTCTATTTGGGTTGGTTTCACTTGATGTACAGTACATGTATTATGAAAACTTAGGCTAGGGATGACTAGTCTGCAGGCACAGACTTGTGTTTGACACTTCAACCAATAACAGGTCTAGAGTGAAGACTAGACTCTGAAGAGACTGTCAAAGTAGAGCTAGCCACAGTACATACATGTAGTGATTCTAGTCTCACAAATTCAGACTCTGCATTATGAGCCAAGGGTCTGTGCCTGCAGACTACCAAAAGTGACAACAGGGTCCGGTTGCAGAAAGAGTCTCGATCAAACGCAACTATAAAAAAAAAACAGTCGCAACTTGATTTTTAACCAATGTAATGCGCCCATAAGGGACTTGTGCTTAATTTTTTTAGTTGCGTTTTATGTACATAGAACACACCTACATGTAGGCTGGAGTATTGTAGTACCTGCGTCATTAACCTACCCATACCCACCCCTCATTTTCATAGTAAACAATGGAGTATCGTATTTCAACCTGTATATTTCTTCATTGTCAAAACAAAGTGAAAGATAACACTTTGAATATAAAAAGCTGTATACATGTAGGGTAGCAAATGAAGTAAAGTGGATACATTAATTATACCCCTACCAAAGGAGTTTTTGAAAGGGATGTATTAAAATCGGCATGTGGTTGATGAGGCAGTCTGCATTTATAGTGCTTCTTAATCTTAGTAATGATCATGAAATTTTGCACACATGTTGGCAGATGAAGATTTGCAAGACATAATTTTTTTTTTTTTGATGTGTTGGATGTTAATTAAAAAAAAACCCACATGGTTTTGTCCAGGATTTGAAATTAAAATACCTTTTCCAGCTACCATTGTAATCATGATTGCAAACTCATACAGGAATTTCAAACTTAGTCTTTCATATAAAGATAATGACGAAAGAAAATTCATGTAGCCATGGCTAGCTACTGACCATTGAAACTTACGGTATTCTACTTTTATGAGCAATGATGTCTCTGTATGTTTGATGCTGCTACATGTACGCTGACTGCTCTACTGGCCGAAAAGCACTCTCAAACATGACGCAAGACGAACCCTTATTATTAGTAGCTTAAGACTTTAATTTTGTGTAGAACTTGTAGGATCTTGCACATAACACTCAGAAAATGTAATTCGGAAAGAAGCAATTTTTTACTTCTATTTGTTCATCCATCCCTTTTCATTAATGCAATGTATTCATGTTACCAATCTGGAGTAAAGTTCGTGGATCAACATGTGTTGATGATTTGATCCGCTCATAAAATATGGCGAATATGGTGGCAAGAATATCACCTTCATGGAGTTCAATAATGAAGAACATGCAGGAATAGATTACATACTTCATTATTCTGTTATTCTATTCTGTACAATCAACCCTCATCTCATTTCATCTTTTATTGCTCAATTAAAGAGGGTGTCAGGTTCTTAATCAGGTAGATCACTTTTTATTATACATGTATGTACGTGTACAAGAGCATGTATTGTACATGTATCATCGGTGATGTATAGATGGGGGTGCTTTTCACGACCAAGAAAAAGAAAAGAGAATAAAGAGAAGGGTGAAATGTTTTCTGAATATTATAATATAACAAATTGGATTTTTGTCATTAAAAAAATATCAAAATTTTGTGATACTATATTTCAGTCATAAATGATATTAAATCAATTGCTGTTAATAAGTAAAAGTTAAAAATAATGAAACATGATGATTTTCTAATTTTGGCTACATATGAAATTTGTACATGGAATCACGTTTTGGGCCTGACATAAGTGACATTCACTTATGTAATGTTGCGTAACTTTGAAACAGTGAACAGGGGTGTCGTGAATTTGGTCTCAAAAGTTGCACAAGATTTGAAAGTAACAAGTCATTGGGAGGCGCGATCAAAAAACTTTGCGCAGTGGATTTTTATCGCAAAAAAAAGTTACATATGTCAAAAAATACATACACATTTTCTATGGGGAGTGGTCCCATGTGACCAAAGTATTTTTTGGGGCAGCGGACCGATTTTGATAAACTAGTTATCAAAATGCTCAGGAGAAGACACTTCTTCAATTAAGCTGGTGTGCTAAGCAACATGAAACATCATTATTTTATAACCTACATGTATATCATTCGATATGTAGGAAAGCTGCTCGCATATGACATCACAAATCAAATTAAAATTCTAATAACTTTTTCATTCTTTGATAGATTCTTCTCAAACCTTAGGCAATAATTTTTTCTGCTATTTTTACAACAAACTTTTCCTCAGGAGTTCAGGGCGAACTTCCCCTTTAATATCAATGTTCATTGTTCAATGATTACTGTTTACAATCACAACTTTGCTTTGTTTATATTAATTACAAGCATGCAAGACAGTGTGTGTTTATTTGTTTGTTTTCAGAATTAATATTACTTTTTTTTCAACCTCAATGTCATTGGGAATTCAGTAACCTCCATGATAATGATTACTGAAATCTTTACCCAGCGCGCAACACTAGTCCGACAGTCCCAGATCAGTCAAAATTGCTGTCGGGCCAGTAACTTTTCAAAAATATCCAGATTTACTGGGCCGACATGACTGGTAAAAAAAAGATGCAATTGATATTTTCTAAATCTTAAAAATGGCTCTGCATTAAAAAAAATGGTTATCCAAAATTAAGAAATGGCTCTCATGAATTTTATTGTGAGTGTGTGTTTGTATGTGTACTGTTTGTATGGGTTTTTTTTTGGAAAGGGGGGGGGCAAAATAAATTCAGTCTTTTTTTTTATGTGTTTCTTTATTTTGGGGGACCGGTAAACGTTATGTTTGGACCTGTAAAATATGGTAAAACTTGGTATCTACTAGTCCGACATGAGCAGGTCGGACCAGTAGAAAAAAGGTTAGTGTGGAGCCCTGCTTTACGTTTGTGTTTTGTGTGGATGGCTCCATTATCATAATTCTGTGGGAAGTCATGGATGTTCAGTGTCCCAACACCACAACTCCATTTTTGTCTACCCATGAAATGACTCCTTGCATTTTGTTTTTACAAGGGATCACGTACAGGGTGATACAAAATAAAAGTTCTTGACCGATCGCGTGTATCCTTCAACTGCTTGTGCAGTTCAAGTACTGTCAGATGTACCAGCTATTTTCTTCGAGTATGTTTTGGAGGTTGTTTTTGGGTGGTTGTTTTGTAATGTCATGGCTAGGCTGTAAAAGGTTGATGTGTATTCATTGTACATGTTTATAGTTTGCATATTTAGTGAAGGGGGTATTGGATTTCTTCAGTACCTGGGGAACTGTTGCATCTTCTGAGCTGTTCAAAAAGTGCATGAGCTTTGAGGAGTACCAACTTGAAACTGAACAAAAAATGAAATAAAATATAAAATGAAATTTGGCTTTTGGGGCTACCATACTTACATAATTTCCATTATGTAAAGAATAATGTCAGGCAACAATACAACAGCCACTTTGAATGTACATGCAGCACCAGTTTGATCACTTAATCTGTGAATATGATTCAATATCACATCATTTGAAATACATATATCCATGGAACAATTGATTTTCTTGTCATTTTCAGGCACCAATAATAACACTGCCATCTTGCTTTAAGCACTTCATTGAAATATTAAACAGTAAAATCCAAACCCTGTATTTGATGGTTGTATTTCATTTTTGTGTTAATATTACTAAGTAAGCAATCAAAGGGTTGTGTTAATCACAGAAATGCAACCATTGTATTTTTGCAGTATTTAGTACGTTTTTTGCAAAAAAGGAAAATACATCATGTTTTTTGTTCATAGATACCATTTCATTTAAAAAAAAGGAATAACAATCATCTGTCTATATTTCATAAAACTTACATGTACACATTTATAGGTGATGGACTATTACTAAATGTAATTTCAGTTAACTTTAAACTTTCAAGAAACAATTTTTTTCCTATCAGAAACGTGAACCCTTGTCTTTAATCAAATTTTGTTAAAACCACAGTGAGACATAATTTGTTTCAAGGTTGTTTTTTTTTTCCATCTGCAAGAGCAGTGTACATTTTATCATAGAATTCATGTGCATGACACAATTATTGAATTGTATATGCCTTTTCAATTGTTTCTTATTTCCTTAGGTGGTTTATGGGGCGGAGACCTGAGTATGTTGATACTAATGTCGTAGCCAGAGGAGAGGGAAGAGAAGGTAAGATTAGAAAGGCAGCATTTCATGAAGTTTGTCTTTGCTGATTTTTACCAAAAACTGTTGAAAAATACTGAAGTTCTTGTATGTGATACAAGTGTACATACTGCAAGTTTTGTGAAGTTGGATTTCTATTTGTGTAAACCATTTTGCATCGTTCTCCAAATATCCATGTATGTTACAACATCTGTCATTGATCAGGCCTTATCAGCTTAATAATGACCAGTTTTCCATAATTTCATACTTTATATGTTTATTCATCAAGACAATTTAGATAATAAATATATAGAAAATCACTGGCAAGCACCCCCCCCCCCAAAAAAAAAAAAAACACCTAGTATTATCACTCAGGCCCAGAAATGATGTCATATTTTACCTGCCTGCCTGAAATACAAAATTATACCAAAAGTCTATAGCAAGGGGGGTGGGGTCTTTCATCTGCATCTGTCTTTCAGAAATCCATTGCCAGTCCTTACTTTCATCAAAGACTAAACAGGGGATTACGGGAAAGCTTCTGTGAATGATGCATGACCTGTCTTCTAGCTTGAATTAACCCCACCGGCCAGATTTCAAGCAATCATGACTTGTCTTGAAGTCATATATGTACATGTATCTAGTTTGAATTAACCTCACAGGCCAGATATCAAGCAATCATGACTTTTGTCTTGGACTTGAAGTCATATACATGTATCTATTAGAAGTGTGTCTTAAACAAGAAGCATTTCTTCCATCTCTTTCTGTTTTACCTTTTTCTTTCAATTCTCTCTTTTCCTCTCACACATTCCCCACTTTCATGCTCCCTCTTGTGTCTTTCGCCATCTCCTTATTTATACCCTATGCTTTTTGCCTCCCACCCTCTGCCTCTCTCTCTCACTTTCCCCCTCTTCCCTTCTCTCTCCCTCTCCCTTTCTTTCTCTCTCCCACTTTCACTTCTCTCTATCTCTCCTTCTACACATTCCTCATGCTCACTCACTCTCTCTCTTGTCCTCTCCTTCCTTGTCTTGCCCGCAGTAACCCGAGTCCGATCCCAGGGCAGCATCAAGTGCCAGTTCAACATCATCACCAGGGACATGAAGAAGCTCGGATACGATGCCACGCCCGCTAGCATGACCACGCCCAATGCGGGTCTACCAAACAGTTCCGCGCCGGGAGCGGGAGCCGCGGCGGAACCCTCGTCCAACCAGGGTGGAGACCATTCATGACAGGGCTCGACCGGGGTCGCAAAGTTGAAGGTCACAGAGGTCACATATTGTGATGACTGAAGAACCTTTTGATACTTCAGGTCAGCCATGTCCAAATTTGGTTGAGTTGGCTCAAATGTGCACAATTATGTGAATGACAGGGCTCATCTTAAATTGGGCCGGATTGCTTGCCGAAACAAGATAAATATTGTTCTTTGATAACAAGCATGAACTTCTGTTGCCAATGATGGACCATGTTACTGCTACATACATATGTGGATATCTCATGAATGGTCAGGTAGGGTTAGGAGACTGTTTCTCAAAGCCGTTTGTTAAGTGAACAATGATTTTACAAGTAACTTAGGGATGTTTTGAAGAAAAAAATGAAGTGTAATTTATAGTCCCTCATAAATTATCTCATAAATTCACAGTCGCTTGCGGTGTATTTGACTTGCTCTTCTGGAGATTAATCTATAAGATTAGTGAGTGATTTTTACTGACATATTAGATGCACAGATTTCTGTAGCTTACATTAATATTTGGTGAAAATCATGGACTATTTTTACGGTCCTGAAACGAGTTTAATGTGTAATAATGAGAACAGTCCAAGCGGCCTTGGAAGTGAGCTTCCAAAGCAGTTTGGAAAACCGCTTCGCGATGAAGTTTTCAAGATCACTTTGCCTCGTTAAACTGGTTTTAGCGTCAGTGAGGTCACAGCCATTCTTCAGGAAGTGATCTTCGCACATTTTGAGCGCGCTACCCCACACACTGTGTGTAGAATGTCTACGTTGCCGTTTCAAATTTTGCACAACACACGTAACCCTACTGAGAGTTCCGTAGCAACAAGACCACTTTATGTGAACTGGTCTTGAAAACCACTTTTGGGTGATCAAATGGGAACGCTAGCAAAGCGATGTTCCCAAACCGGTGTCCTGAACCGGTTTCCAGTAAACTAGTTTAAGAAAGTATAGTGAGAACGGGGTCTTTATTGCATGAAATGCTCCCCATTTGTTTACCACAGATGGCCAGCAACGACATTAACATCTAAAATGCAAATTTGTTCAAAATATTTTGTAGATATGATGTATACAAATACATTCATTGTTGTCTTGACAATTTGATGTGCTCCTCTTTGTTTACAAAAGAACTTTGTGCAAAATTTTGGTAGGAATATTATGACAATGGTGGATTTCCATATAGTATACGGATACCCTTTCCAATGAAATTTAACTTTTGTTTCAAGTTCAGTAGGTAATACCAGCTGTATGATCTGATGATTCAAATGTCGACCTATTTAATTCTCCTATTTCTCAATGATCTGACTGAATGCTTGGCTAGCGTACATCCAGGCGCCAAGAAATAAATAACTTCTTGTTGTCTAGAAATCCGATCCACCTCAAGGAAATGAAACCTATTTAGTAATGCCTCATAATTGATACCAATTCTATCATTTTTCCGATAATGAGCTTTTGTTTGGTACGGGGCTCTAAGAAATGATAGGCAAACCCTGGACCTATATCAACCTAGAGAGAGTTTCGTCTTACCTAGAGAGAGTTTCGTCAAGATTATTTTGTCCAACTAGTTGAGAAGTTTCCTTGAGTTTGGCTGAAAAGCACAGTTGCTATGGTAACTGTTACATGCTCCCCTGAAAGTCACAATTTTGTGTCATGGATATATGTAATGCAATATTCAAAGTGACATTCATATTTTTCATTTTATCAGCAACACTTCTTGTATGATGAGTAAGAAAGAGTTTCTGCTTTGGCAATTTTCCAAACACATGTTAACACCATGCATTTCAATACCAGGTCCAAGTGTATTCCTGGGTTCTGTCTTACAAAGAGTTGCGATTGATCCAATCAACCACAACTGTGGATGGCCAGCAACGACATTAACATCTAAAATGCAAATTTGTTCAAAATATTTTCTAGATATGATGTATACTAATACATTCATTGTTGTCTTGACAATTTGATGTGCTCCTCTTTGTTTACAAAAGAACTTTGTGCAAAATTTTGGTAGGAATATTATGACAATGGTGGATTTCCATATAGTATACGAATAATGCATGTAAGCCCGTGCATGCAGGGCCAAATAATGAACAATGTGCGAGAAGAGCCAATGGATATACCGCACCGAGGTCCGAAGGACCGAGTGCGGTATGTGCATTTTGCGAGTCGAGCAGAGAGTTCATTATTTAGGTCCTCTATCTATGCACAAGAATGTGTGTATTGTTTGTTTTATACAACCTTCCTTCACCCATGTTACTGAATTGCCCCAAATACTATATTTTGTCTAAATTCTAGATAATTCTAGATAATTCCAGAACTCGCACCATCCTGCACTCTGACGTCAGAGTGCAGGATAGTGCATTTTGGATGCGATAGTGCAATTCGCTGAATATCATGTGATCCGATTTGGACCAATCAGTTTACAGAACATTCTTGGGAGTTGTATAATTGAGATTGATCGAATCAATCTTTGTAATACAGGGGCCCTGGATTGCAAATCCATGTTATTGTTCACCGGACCAAAGTTTGCTGGCTCAGTTGCACTCAAAATTGACCAATGGCATATGCCATTCAATATAAAGTAATTAAGCTTTATTCGGTCCCAAGTCAGTTTCGTTGGTGTGACAGTGTGGGCGTGGCTTCTTCGGAAGCTGATCTGCATTGTGTACAGTGAGTGGTGGTGAGACTATTCAAAGTGGTGTTTGATTGCAAAAACATCTTTATTTTGTACATTTCCAACAAGTTTTCTGTTACCACTCCTGACACTCTAATGGTGGGTGGGGTGCTTTTGGTCACAGGAACACTCCCTTACATGCATTTGCAGTATGATGTTGTATAGTTCCCCCACCCCCCCCCCCCAAAAAAAAAAAAAAAGTAATAGTTAATAAAATAATAAAATAAATTTTAAATATCTGTAAGTAAATAAATAAATACATGTAGATAAATAAATGAATATTTGAATAATGAAATAAATAAAGAAAGAAATAAAACAAATAAAACATATTAATACAAATAAATAAATAATTGTGTAAAACAAGTGAATGAATAGAATGAAATTAAATATTTAAAAAACAGAAGAATGAAAGAAAATAGACAATATGATGATGATAATCATTTGCAATTAATAAATTGAAATAATAAAAAAAAAACACATGAAAATATACTTTATTTATCTTTTGTAAGGTGAATTTGTGCCAATTTTTTCAGATATTGGTTAAAAAGCTTTGCTTCACTTATTTGCGCAGAATGAACGTTTTAATTACCGGTAACTTATCTGAAGCCTACAAATATGACTCCAAAAGAGGCACAATGCTAAACACACACCCACCCACCCTCCCCCACACACACACACCCATCAATATAAGTAACAGGGCCATTATGCAACAATTCCAAATATGGTAATGGGGGTGGGGGAGAATATGTGGCCCCTCCCATCTTATTTGGGATTGGGTTAACATTTGCAGTATGAATTTCTCGTCTTCCACTTTCTCTGGGTTGGTAGAGTGGTTGATATATCAGGGTTATATCTTCCAATTTATTAATAATTTCAGCTTTTTTGTTCAGATTATGGAAACAGAAACCGATAAATTCAAAAAGATTGTTGCAAGAAGGACACCATGATCAACTGCTTGTCTTAAGACTGAAACCATGATCGACTGACTTAACGAGAATGGTGTTTTTTTTAGATGGAAACCATAACAAACAACTTTATTTCTTAAGTTTCAGTTCATATTTTGATAATTTTCTTCCTTCTATGGTGGTATTTGTTGGTGTTTTTTTGGTTTTACCCACAAAGTTTGGTTCTAAATTTCCTTCCTGTAATACAATCTCCTATTATACTTGATTATTGCCTGTCAAGGAAATAGGCCCAGCCCGCACCTAGATGTGCCAGGCATTAAGGCTTTGATACCTGTTCTGTTTGGTACCTGAATTCTTGATATCCATTTTTTTTAGTTCCTTCTCAAATATCAAGTAATTCTAACATTATTCCTAAAGATGCTGGAGGATTCGGGCCATTTGATACAGTGATTGTTATTGTTTTATTTCCATATGAGTAACGTTGTTATCGCATCTACGTGACAAACTTCCCAGTCAATGAGTTGTCTTTTGCAGGAGAAATACCAGTATAGGAAAACTTTTTTAAAACGTGAACAGGTGGTAGTAATAAATCCATGAAACTAAATTGTATCCATCATTCATAGATTGTATTATATCCCACATAGATTAGATCCTGTATAGTGATTGGTTCACATAGCATCATGTGACCAAATATATTTTAACTATGATGTTGCGTGACGTCAGACCTCGATATATTTTTCGCTATACCAATATTCTGTAGTCGTTATTTCAGAACACTGGACATTTAGCTAAACACTCGGGCGTACCGGTCAGCAAGCTGTCTCTTCTGCCGGGCAAGTCCCGTGATGCGTCGGTGCAGGCACTAATTAGGTTCCGCTGAGTGCGGTGGCTTGAGGAAAAGTAGGTCATTCAATTCAAGTAGGCCCTAAACGGACTCTGCAAGATCAGCGCATAGATTTTGGTTCTAAATTATTAAAAGTAGAATATAAAACAAATATATCAGGCATTTCCTTCGAAAGCTTAGTGGGAATGATCAATCCTTGGTTGGACTGGCAAAACTACTATATTTCCCTCGGGGCTTCTCCCCTCGGCAAAAATAGTAATTGCCAGACCAACCTCGGATAAATAATAATTCCACTCTACTTTTCAAAAGCCTGATATATTTGTTGAATGTACTTGTATGTGAATGACCTTTTCAGCCATTTACTTTATTATGGACAGTACAGAAATGGAATCTTTTTGTCGTACTCTGCTTTAATTCAATATTCATTTATTGCCCATTAGTTGAGTGAATATGAATTGGCTACATTTTTCCAATCAAAAAGAATTATTCCACTGATTACATTTAGTGCACCATTTAATAGGCATGTTATAGGTGGGGGCTGATTGACGTCACATCCGCTGGACAACGACAGCACTGACCTTAGTGCGATGAAAACAAATGTCAGAAACGGCACTGAAAATTTCAGAAAGATTTGTAAACTTCCAGATAACGAAATGGGTGAACTCGATTATCACAACGTTCAGCACAAAGTATGAACACAATGTTTGTGTATGTATTATGCATTGTAGGCATGCCAAAACGCGGTGCTGCTGTACCGGTCGCTAGTGCTTTGTTTTCATCAGCCGGTCAGTTGCGAGGGCACGAGATTGAAAATGTCCGGATGTTCGCCCCGGCCTATATTGAGTCTCTGGATTTCCATGATTTATAAAATAGGAAAAAATCCATAGAATTCAGGGAAAAAACACGAAATTTCACTGGGTTTTCAAAACAACTCTAACTCTGGGTCACATGCTAAGTATGTTTTAATAATAGCTGGATTTATAAAGTGCTTTTTGCATGAGGATATAAAGCGCTGCTATTATTACCCTGGCTTTAGCTCGAGCTACCATCACCGGCGCTCAGTGCATGCAAGGAATCACTCCTTCCGGGTACCCATTCACCTCACCAGGGTCAAGTGCAGCACAGTGTGGATAAATTTCTTGCTGAAGGAAAACACGCCATGGCTACGATTCGAACCCACGACCCTCTGTTTCAAAGGAGAGAGTCAGAACCACTAGACCGCGATGCACCCATAAAGGTCATCTGTTTCATAATGTACAGATATTGAATCTACCTGTTATAGTGTTTGTATCCTCTGACAAGAGCTGTTTAATCAGTTAACAACATAATACTGATTGGCATCATGTGATATGTTTTTAGAATTCTTGAATTTATTTGAAATTTCAAAAGTTTAAACAATATTTACCACATGTTGCTAATAACCATTCCTTTTAAATGCTATAGGATTTTTTATTATACATGTAGATAAGATAGTAAAGCTTAAATTGATTAAATGACTTGATTCCTTAAAAAAGCGTTGGAAATGCATGGGGCCATTGTGCATACTCTGGAGTGGAATATGAATCAATACATGTAAACTCTTAATTGGATATGTCATCAAAGTTTTATCTGTTGTGCCATGAAGACATGTGATTAATGAGGGAAATTTGATATTTATTATGAATGCACATTTATTGTATATTAGATGACAATGAGCACATATAATGGTAGATTGCTTACATGAAATTGAACAAATTATTAAGAGCATTAAAGCAGGTGCTGTAGTAAAAAATGCAGTCGTTATTAATACGTAAATGCAGTTGTGCTCAAAAGTTAGTGAACCCCACCACAAAATGCACTCCTTCGTGCCGAGTGTTAAAACACTACAATGTTCGGCGAGCCAAGAGAAACAAACTTTATGGAATGTAATATTTTATCACCTGACTTCACAATTCAAATATCTAAAACATGGTAGAACTTGAACACTTCATTTTCATTTTCTGGTGGGATTCACTTTTAGCACCACGTAGGGCAGTCTAAAAATTATATGCAACGCAGTTGTATTAATGCACGCATTACTAAAATGGTACTTCATGCGCACCTTGGATGCTGTACATGGGTTACACTTCGTAATTCCGAAGGTTTTTAATTCCGAAGGATCTTTATTTCGAAGGTTCGTAATTCCGAAACACGTAAATTGCCTATACCTCGATGTTCGTTAATCCGAAAACGTAAAAGGGTCCGTTAATCCGAACATTTGTGGCGTTATTCCGAAGGTTCGATAATCCGAAAACAGAATAAGATTCGATGTTCCGAAGGTTCGTTAATCCGATAACGAAATAAGGTTCATTGTTCCGAAGGTTCGTTAATCCGAAAACGAAATAAGGTTCCTTGTTCCGAAGGTTCGTAAGTCCGAAAACGAAATAAGGTTCGTTAATCATTTAGTTTTCGGACTAACGAACCTTCGGAATTACGAACCTCATTTCGTTTAGGATTAACGAACCTTCGGAATAACGAACCTCATTTCGTTTTCAGACTAACAAATCTTCGGAATTACGAACCTTCGGAAATACGAACCTTCGGAATATCCGAACCTTCGGAATAACGAAGCTTCGGAATAACGAATGTATGTGCTGTACATGTACCTCTGTACAAAAAAAGAAAATGTGCAGAAGTTGTCGTTATTTTCAATCATATTCACGTTTCATCATCATATTATACATAAAGTCCATGATCTTGATTTGAATATACCATAATTATTATTGTTATTATTTATTTGGCAAATAATCCAAAAATACATTTCAGTATAAACAATACAAAATAAGAAATATCAACCATTGGAAACGCCAGGGACAGAAAAGGTTGACTGAATTACTGTGTCATAACCATGAGGATTATGTTACCAAGGCTGTAGATCGAGGTGAGACCGAAATTCAAGAGAAATTCTATGTATATGAAGGTGCATTTTACGGCATTTATGACAACCATTAATGTGTCATGTGGCATATTAAAGATGGTTTGAAATTACAGTAACCTAAAAAAAAACAACTTTAGATTGAAGCATATATCACAGCCATTTTGAGGTCACAAAGGCTTTTCAAAATATGCAATGCAGGTGGCACTTAATGGATGCCGATATGATGACTTACTTCTTTCCTTGACCTATGAGATTTTGTACACAAAAGGCAATGCATAAATTAAAATATCCAACGATTGTGGCCATATAACAAATTGTGAAATGGCAAGGAGAGGGTAAACTGACCAATCAGAAACCCTCTTATGACCCGTCTTAAAATAATTGATTGTGTAGTGGTGAGGAGAATGAATTTGACCAATCAGAAACTGTCTATGGACAATGAGCTCTTGGCGTTTTGTAGCACTTTTCTCTCTCTCATTTTCTAGCTGCTTTGTATCCATTCTGTAGCCCTGTTGAAAAACGGATGCAATACGGTGAAGATTGTCCATTTAGTTTTCTCCATGGACTTTATATGAAACTACTGCAGATCAATAAGTTTTGTCCATTTAGCTCACTGTGATGTCCTGATGTACGAGACAAACTATTGCAATGGTCTTAATTACTTCATGCAGAGGTTGTAGAAAATGTTTTATTTCTATCCACCTACTTAAAAACTACTAATGGTAGAAAACGTGAGGTACTGTAGAGTTATAGTTTGCATAAATTGTAGGTGTACCATTGCATCACACCAATAGTATAAAGCTCTCCTGTAGAGAATATTTCACAAGTGCCGGTTGAGTTGATCTCCACTTCAAAAGTGAATTATGTAACTTTGGTGTATGAGAGGGAGACCCCTCTCATACAGTGGGCCAAGGGGTGAAATGTACTTTTGTGTGTTTCTGAAATTGAGTCTGATCATATGTTTTGGTACCATGAAAGTTCATCAGTGTCCATAAAAAATATTGAGAAATTCAAATTTTCTTCTCATCACTTCGAAAAACTTACTTTTTTTTTTGACAATCCACTCTAGACTCTATGAGCCTTTATTTTTACGTACAATTTCCAGAGTGTTGCAAACAACAGTTGAATGTCTCAATACCGTACTCGTTCCATTGTTTGTTGCTTGGTAAGAAATACAATTTTTTCAGGTTTGAATTTTAACCAAAGTTAAACTTTTGAAATGTTATAACTTTGAAAGTAAATGGGTCCATTACATGAAACTTGGACATTGGGGTACTTTGACTTTTGATATTGTCTTCATTTTATTTCTGCTTGCATGAATTTTCACAAGTAGGAAAGTGATGTAATACAGTCATCCAACCAAACTGTCCCCATTTTGTCCTCATACCTTCATACCAAAATTGCTACTTTGCCATTCATGCAGAATGTAAAATTGTGTTAAAAATAAAATTTTCTATATATTTTTTCTTTCAGTCGGTTTTGATTACTCTGAGAGCAAGTTTCGGTATGCTGTGTGCCAATTCATTTGTGAATGTAAAAATATATATATATCACCTTGATAATTATTTGTTAATAATGTGTAAATACTTGTGTGTAAAATAAATTTTTGAATGAGTGATAATCTGTCATAGATAATTGTTTGAGTGTTTGGTTTTTACCCCCATGACAATATCAATTTTAGTTTGACTTATGGAGTTGGTGGTTTGAGCAAGAAATATTGAATTGGGAGAGTATGATAATAAGATCAATATGTTTACCTTAAGGATGCATTTTCATAAGTAGATTTGATTGATTGGTTGGTGAATTAAATTGTTGATTTAGCGGTTGATTGGTTGGTTGGTAGGTCCGTTGTTTAGTTGATTCATTGATTGATTGATCGATTAAACATTGGATTGATACATACGTTGAATATATATTGGTCTATATTGAATGATTTGTTGATTTATTGACTGACTGCTGACCCATCAAAAAGTGGTTAAAATACATAAAGGAAATGTACTATCAAATGAAAGCTGAATTGCTTTCTCTGTCTTAATTTCAAGGCTTCTTTGGGGGCTATAAGCGAGCATTCCTTGGTGTTTTAACATAAAATCTGTACCAAATATTTTCGTATTTAAACATTTGAAATTGCATCGATTTCGATGATTTATTTTATTGAATTACATTTTTTAGATATGTATTTCCTTGGTTGAACTGCCATCTCTCAAAAAAGTGATTTGAAAATGATGTAATAGCTCCGTTTATAGTAGGTCCATGCTTTGGCAGAGTAACAAGCGTTGGTAAGGTCTCTGTGGGTCCGTTTCATAAAACTTGTTATAAAAACAAATTTCCAATAGCAGTTTAATTAAAGCTATTGAAATCATTCAGTTTGATTGGCTGATAGTAGCTTGTTACAGATATTATGCAATTGATACTATTTATGAAACAGTGGCGTCGCAGCTCATCGTCACTGGGTCAAACGAACCTGTCACACCCCTCCCCCGCCCCCTCCTAGTAGCAAAAAGCTAGATCCGCCACTGGTAGGTTCGTGCCTCCAAGAAAACTTGAATATTTTCACGCTTTTGCATATACTATAGTCTGCTTTGCAAACCCTTCGCTCAAGGAATTGGTGTTGGTGTGAATGTGTAGCCCACAACTTGTGTACAGAAGAAACAACCAATTGCATAATTATGCTAGTCTTGTGTGAAGATCGACTTGCATATTTCAATCAGGGTCTGTGCCTGCAGACTAGCTTGTGCACTCACTGAATTTGTTACAGGGTCTCGTTTCATAAAGACGTGTTGTTATAACACTGAAATGCACAATTTTTATTAAAAGATTACCATCAGCCGATCAAATCAGATAATTTGATTTTTTTTCCTTCTGCAAGTGCATTTTATGAATGAAAGTTTCATAACAGCTGAAAAGCTGTTTTTGCAAATTTGTAACAGGTTTTACGAAACGGGTTTAGGTGCTCAATACAGGGGTGATCAATGGGGGGGGGGGGGCTGGGGGCACAGTGCCCCCAGCCCCCCACACACACTTTTGGAAGCACTGAAAATGTGTCCTTTTTTACTCCAGAAAAATGCCCCCTTACGAATGTGTACTGTGCCTCTTTCATCGGAAGAGGACCTGTTTTAGGTGTTACCAAGTGCCCTTTCTCGTATAAGTGGGCATTTTTTTCCTCCAAAAAATGCCCCCTCACGAACGTGTTCTGTGACCTTTTTACCTGAGAAGGACCCACTTTATGTGTTAGCAAGTGCCATATGTCATATCAGTGCCAAATTTTCCTCCAAAATCCCCCTCACGAACCTGTTCTGTGCCCTTTCACCTGAGAAGAACCAGTTTTATGTCTGAGAAGGGCTTCCTTGCCTTCTTGTTAGTACCCTTTCTCGAATCAGTGCCCCTCACGAAGATGTCCTGTGCCCCTTTCACCTGAAAGGATTCGTTTTATGTGTTAGCAAGCGCCATTAGTGCCAAATTGTACCAAGAAATTTCCCCTCACGAACGTGTTCTGTGCCCCTTTCATCTGAGAAGGACCAATTTTATGTCTGAGCAAGTGCTCCCGTGTCTTGTAAGTACCCTTTCTAAGTAAGTACAACATACACCAAAAGTATGCACAAAATCCAGAATTTCAATTAACAAAATGAAAAAGCACCGCAATGATCAGCTCGGTCACTTCACTCCCTCACTTTTGAGTTTTTTTCCAAAAAGTTTATGCGTGCTGCCACCAGCGAAAAAATTCTGCATACGGCCATGTTTAAGATGCCCTTTTCGAAAGAAAATGTGCCTTTTTTCCCTGTGCCCCCCCCCCGGCCCAACTTCCAACTTCGCTCCGCCGCCCCTACCTCAATATGGTTTATGGAATTGAGACCAAGTCCGATAGGACAGGGACATGAGAGGGACCCTATCATGTCCCTGGATAGGGTTATCAAAATGATAACTTAATTTCCTGATAGAGGATCGGAAGTTGTAGTATCTTAACTTCTTCCGTTTGTTTTTAGACTGGATAGAACAAGAAGAGCAGTTCCGCGTTGTTGGTAGCAATAACCATGTTTATCTCGATTCTACGACCAATTTGTACCGGAGTCTAATATATCTTGTTTAATATCTTCATATTAACATGGTCAAATCGAATATATAGCCAAACCCCAAAACCTCAAATCTATGCTCTTTATCCTAATTATTTTCTTCATAAATTTCTGAACGGAAAACCACTATCATGGTGGCGGCGCCACAGTGGCGCCCCCTATGACCGTCCCAATGAAATTTCAAGTAGTGAAGGGGTTAAAAATAAAATAAAAAGGAGAAAAGGTATTTGAAAAATAGTACAAAAAGTAGTGGGTCGGGTCCTGTAAATCTATAATATATGATACGAAATTCACCTTATAGAGCGTGTTAGTCCACCCTCCCATATCAGAATATTTTTATCGCCGCCCCTTCCTTATCCTAACTATATCCCCGATCCTATGTCTTATGGGAGAACAAAATCATTGGAAGAAACAAAATGAAAGTTTTAGGAAGATTGAATTAATAAAAATACATTTATGACAATTTGATTATGGAGATCATTAATTGGCAATGCTTGTAAATCATTTTTTTTACCATTACCATTTCTATAAAAGTATTGCTATTGCTATATGTACTAAAGTGGATTTTTTTTCCCTTGGCATGGGATAGGGCCTACATCAGGATTTTTTCTAAGGGTGGGACCAGACGACCGAATTAAACTAATATTTTTTTCTGAATTGTATTATGGAGAGACACAGTCATGTTTCAGACCTCTTGTTTATATTCTTATTGTCCCTTTCTTATCTTTTCTGTTTTTTGTTTTCCTATATAGTTCTCTTTTTTTGTACTAAAAAAATCATAGAAGGGGCCGGGGCGGTCGCCCCTGCCCCCTGTTCTCGGAAATTAATATTGACTCTCCACATAAATACTCATTAAAATATACAGTGCGTATAAAAAAAAACGGGACAGATTTGAAAAGTCTATCAAATTTTTGTTTCAAATAATGATGTCTATATTTTAGTGTTAATAGATGCTCTAAGGTCTTATCTTTGAAATGCAATTTAAAAAAATAAATTGTATTCATGCTTGAGCGAACACATGACGTTTTTGTTGGGGGTTCAAAAAGAGGCTTGCGCCAGAATTGCAGAATATGTGTAATACAATGATCAGACTTTTTGCTAATCAGGAGACTTCCTCTTGACCTTTTCATTATCTGTGCCACAATTTTCAAATTATGCTGTCAAATTTCATTTACAAAGTTATTTTGTTTTTTCATTTAAACTTCTCTTACCTTTTAATTTTCCTTCATAAGTAACTGAGGAAAGAAGATTTTTTTTGTCAACCCAAGCAAGAAGATTTGAATTATTAATCGGGAAAACTTGTGATTATTCAAATCGTTTTATTATGTGAAACAAATTATGTTATGTACCTTTAAAAGACATGAATCAATTTTTCAATCGGTCATTAATTCCTTGACCAAGTTTAATTGCTTGACAGGAAACACAGGAAGGGATTCATGTCTTTCAATGACCATTATGTATTGAGTGAATTTGAAGGAGCTAGATATGGCAGATCGAGTAAAATGTATTAAAAAGTTGTGAGCGAGCGAAGTGAGCACGCAAATATTCCCACTTTTTTAAATTACAATATCAAAGTTTGTGATAGATTTTGACATAATATTCAGAAAATAATATCATATTTTACTTTCTATCTTTCCTTTTATTTCCTGTCCACTTTTTTCTTGGTCATGATTTTTTTTAATTAAGGGGGGGGGAGCAACCCGAGCGCCCGCCCATCTGTGTGGCTTTGTTCAAAAGGAACCATAACCTTTGTAGCACATAATGAAAGGATTTGAATAAAAAAATCCATGCTCTCCCATAATTCGGTTGTAAAGAAAAATTTTAGCTTGAAGAAGGAATATTCAAAGCTAACAGAGAGCATATTAAAAAGAAATAACAGAATAATTCAAGCAAATAAATAGATCTGAAAATGAATTTTGACCGCATGATTTGAAAATTATGGCAAAGATAATGAAAAGGTTAAGAGGAAGTCTGCTAATTAGAAAGAAGTCCCATCATCATATTACTCATATTCTGCAATTCTGGCGCAAGCCTCTTTTTGAACCCCCAACAAAAACGTCCCGTGTTCGCTCAAGCATGAACGAAACTAATTTTTTTAAATAGCATTTAAAAGACAAGACCTTAGAGCACCTATTAACACCAAAATATAGACATAATAATTTGAAACTAAAATTTTATAGACTTTTCAAATCTGTCCCGTTTTTTTTATACGCACTGTATAGGCCTACAGATTCATTGACTGAACATACGAGACATCATGTAGCCTACATGTACATGTATTTCGTAGACAAGTCTTCTTCTCGTATTTCAATGTCGTGTTGTTTTTTTGCATTGCGTTGCCCCCGAAGTAAGGAGATTCTTTATCATATCAGTATCACGATAAGTGGGAGTCTATGGTATCAGCTTGTAAACTGAGAATGTAGGGGAAGGTTTGCTAAGTGGGCTTGAAGTTGTTTTCTTCCAAAACAGCTAGGGCAGACGAATTATTTGTAACAAAAGCAACATCATATTAACTCCATTTTATCACTACTAGTATAGGGAGTTAATCATGTTAATTCCGTTGAAATTTCCATTGTCGTATATGACTTCTTTCGGTAAGAAAAATCAATAAATCTGAGAAAAATGGTAAATGGGCTTTGCGTGTTTCCATGAAAATCAGATATTTTTAATAACTTCTTGTGATTAAAAAAAAATCATATCTAGCTGAATCTGGAAATTTATCACACAGCTGCATAAGCGTTGAATGTTTATGACCTTATTTAAATAAAACAAGACAGATCATAATAGGCCCATATATATCTATACATACGGTGTTTATTATTTTTTTACTGTTACTTTGTAGAGGTTTCAACTATGCTTAATTCATTGAAGAATAAATATTTAAAAAATCAAACTTTGTTGCGTAAGATTTTAAACACTTGATTAAATCATGTACAGTAAAAACGCTGTTTGAAATTTTTTGAAAACGCCGTTTACTACATGTATATGAATAGTACAGAAGTTTGAACAAGTGTTTAGTGAAAGTCTCATTTTCAATTAATTAAACATGGATGTTTAAACCACTGTAATGTTCATACGGTAAACAACTCTGTATAAACTATTAAACAATGTTTTTTACTTTGTGAAAGAACTACTGTAAAGTTCACATAGTATACACCGTTGCTTAAGAATATTAAAAAGCATTTTTACTGTGTAAAGTCGTCTGGTCATTGGAGCTTTTATCCGCTATATAAACGGGGGATTTATTACATTAAAAATTCGGCAATGAGAAAGTTTCAACAAAATCGGACTAACAATTTCTATTAGTAGGTGATTTTTTTCCAAGTAAGTAGGGCTCACTCAAACGGAAATTTTTGTCGACATTATTCACTTAAATGCCTAACATGAATTTGTTTGATGGCTATATTGTAATGGATTTGTTAGGATATAAAGAAATGAATTATAGTAGATATAAATATGCAAGCGAGCGAAGCAAGTGAGAAAATTTCTAATAGTAGGAAGAAAATGATGACAAAAATCGTCTTTCAAGGGGTGTGTAATTGTGAAATGCAGCGAGTGAGCGTAGTGGGCGAGCCTTGAAAAGTTACTTAAGTCGTTTAAAATCATGTGCATAATTACAGAGGATGATAAAGGTAAATTATCAATAAATTAAATAACAGAAAAAAGGAAAAAGAAATATAAAGAGCAAATAAGCATTAAACAGTTCATATTTTGTTCAGTGAAAACTCATGAGAATAAAAAGGGAATCATTATTATTAAGATTGAGGGTGCTAATGAACTGATTATAGGTCATCACAGGCCACAGTATAAACTTCTAAAAAGGTGGAAATAGCACCATGATGCAAATTAAGAGAAAAATATTGCAGAAAGGAAATATTTTGATAATCTTTAAGATCATATTGGGAGGTGATGCAGCATTCCAAATTTGAAGCAAAAGTCATATTTGAAATATTTATGAGATTGTTAGGGAATTAATGTGATTTAAAGTTTTGTATAAACGGATGAAGTGTGTGGGAAATATTGCTGTTCTCTTTTGCCTCTGTTTTTTAATTAGCGGCATTGATTTGGTCAATGTCCTCAGTAACTCATGGTACACTTAACTTGAAGTATAGAGTATACCTATATTTTCTGTACAAATAATTCCCCTCTTCTACAAAGATGATCGGATAGTCATGATAGTAATGACTCCCCCCCCCCCCCCATCCACGCCAGTGTATTCAAAGGGTGTTTTGATTGGTTTATTATCAAAGTTATAATCATATTTAAAAGTCATTGGTATCATACGATTCATAAATGTGGACGTATTCAAACCATACTCTCATGATGCAGGGGATATAACATGCTAAACGTACACTGTAAAAAAAATATTGGGTAAAATTTTAACCAGCGCGAGGGTAATTATGCGTCCAACCAATTTTGGGCAGTATTTTCCCCAATGCGGGAAGCATATTGTCCAGTAAGGTTATTTAAAAAAAAAAGCAGCAATTACACACTGGATAAATAAAAATGCCCAAAATAAATCCCCAATGTTGGTTGGACACATAATATACCCTCATGGAGTATTTTTACCCAATATTTTTTAGAGTGTAGGGACTTGTCATGGACAAAATCTTGTAAGATTAGACTGAGGGGCTACCGCGCGATAAAGTTTTCATTTTGGGCAAATTTAATCACTTAGTTTGATTGCATTTAAGGATAAATCCACGCATTAACAGTGTTATTAATCATTTGATGATTAAAAAAAATATAGTTTCTGTCTTGAAAAGTGAGGGAATGATTGTACATGCCACCCCCCCCCCCTTCGAAAAGTGTGGGGGATGTATATCCCCCTTCCCCCGGGATTTACGCCCGTGGCCCCTGTAGTGCCTATATTATTATTATTTTTTAAAGAATCAGCATGGGTTCCCGGTGTTATTCAGAGAATATTTTGTCTTCTTTTCCTTTGATCACTTCCTATAGATTAGTCCATTATCCTTCCGCGTAGGGTCAGGTACTGCATTTCTTCCCCGGATTTCTTCGATTCCTGTTCCCATAGCGTCCTTTTCCGTTTTGCGATGTTCTCTTTTTTTATTGTAAATAAAACAAGGTTAACGGCAGCATTAAGAGGAAGACGTGATTTTACTGAATGAATCTGATAATAACACAGACACAGTTAAGAATTCAGAGAGGCCTAGAGCTTCATCATTTTTAGAGCGTACAAGTGGTGATTTCGAGGAACTTGTTCCCCCCTTTAAAATTGTCCTATGAAACTTTTAAACAAAAGAATTTCACCGGAAAAAAATAAGGAAAATACCTTGCAAGTATATCGACTCCCTATCCCTGTACCACAATAATGGCCCTGACCGCGGAATCGGGGTTGGGGATTATGATCAGCCCCCACTTTTTCAGTAGATGTATTCAAAGCGTAAAAACTGACCATTGTGATTTATTTCATGGTCAGCCCTTCCATTGCCTACTTCCAAAATCATTTAGTGGCCCCTAATTTGAAGAAAACAATCAACCTTTCAGTCGTTAAAGTAATTCAAGCATTTTTTGTTCGCGCGTATACATGATCCCATGATCGCGTACTAGCGGACCCAACATAAACTGGCCGCACGCCACCCTTTAATGACTTCATTTTTTGACGAAGTTAATTTGATTGTGCATGTGCATCCATTGTATCAGATTAGTGAATATATCTTCGAGATAACTGATCTGCCGAACCGTAAAAGAAATTAATTACCCAGTACATGCATATCGTGTTCTCTATGATCCCGAAGTGAGTCGATCAGGTCAAATTTATCCTAAAGTAATAGTAACAATAATAATAATAATAATAATAATGGTAATAATAATAATAATAATAATTCAATTCAATTCAATTCATTTATTTTCTCTTTCAATCTTTTTACATTTACAATGGCAGTTCAATATACATATTTACAAAATATAACATTTAAATCATTTTTTATAATACAATAATACCATGAAATCGAAAGGGACGGATACCAACTAAAAAGCAGAGCTTGTAGGGTGAAGGCCCCCTTTTATAAGTAAATTTTATGAATAAAAAATAAGATAAAATAAAGAAATGAAAATAAATGATTCAGTATACACTGTATACAGAAATCATAAAACGATTAAACATATATACAAAGAGAAATTAATAAACACATTTACATATTAAGTTCTGAATTACATTACTTTGGGAAAAAACGATAATCTAATATGAATTCAGAAGATATTTTTTAAGTTTTCTTTTTAAATTGTGTATTGAATTACATTGTATAATAATAATAATAATAATAATAACAAATAATAATAATAATAATAATAAGATAATAAAAATAATAATGATAATAATGATAATGGTAATAATAATAATAATAATGATAATAATGATAATGATAATAATAATGATATATAATAATAATAATAAAATAGAATTCATTATACAATTAATAAATTGTAAATGTTTACATAATCATTTTGGTCCGTATTCCGAAGTCCGGGGAGCGTTCCATCAACATTTTCGTCCGACAAGTTGTCAGATTTTACATCTCTTCCTCATTTTGATTGGCTGAGAAGCAGTGTTACTCTTTCATGAAACGCTCCCCAGGTTTAACTGAGGCCATGATGTAATATTAACTCTGTGTTAAAATGTAATTACAGGGGCATAACATTTCAAAATTGCGTTTACATTACAGGGGCCGCAAAACAGTTTTGAAAGTGGGGGTGGCTGACCATGCTAAAAATCACAATCAGATGGTCATTTTGACGTTTTTGTACACGGTTTTTGAGAAAAAAAGTGGAGGACTGAAACCCACTTAACCCCCCCCCCCCCCCCCCCCCGTTTCCACGGGGCCTGTGTTATTATGTTTCATGTTTCTTTACTTGGCGTTTTCCTCATATTCTAATGGTGAAGATAACTATTTCGATGATCATTCCCAGTAGTGAAATGGTATTGTTAGAAATTCCTGTCCCAATTAGATATCCAAAGCACAACTGCATGGCTATAGTCTCCATATAATTATGTTTGGTTCTTCCAAGGGCGGAAATCTCTCCCCAAGGTAGGGGGGACCAGGGGCTGGAAAATTTGACAAGAAAAAAAAAAAGGTCATCTCGTCCAAAATGCATCTTTTATCTCGATTTTGAATGATGTATTTCTTCCCATCATAAAAGATCACTGGATTTCTCTCATAACGTCAGCAAATCAAATTCAAAGTAATGCTCCTAACATATAAGATATACTACATGACATGGCCTCCACCTATCTCAGTGAACTCCTTAAATTAAAATCACCCACCCAGTCTTACGGGCTTCGTAGTTCCCATGACACAATGCTCCTCAGTCTCTCACCATGTAAAACAAAGATTACACTAGGTGACCGTGCCTTTATCAGTGCTGCACCCAAACTCTGGAATAGTCTCCCTTCCTCAATAAGAAATGCATCCTCTGTCAACTCATTTAAAACTAAACTGAAATCCCACCTCTTTCAAGAGAGTTTTTAATAAATAAGTCACTTTTTTGTTATGTATTTTGTAGAAATAATTAATCTTTACTTATTTTTCTTCGATTAATTTAGCGAACTTAAATTTACTTCAAAAATTTTTGCGTATTCTGTTAATAATTGTTTTTCTGCTTATCTGTTATATTTTGTAATGCGCAGTTGAGTATATCCAAATAGAAAAAATTGCGCAATATAAATTTACAATTATTATTAATTATTATAATGATAAAATATAAAGATAATTGAATTGCCCTTTTCATGATCCTATGAATCAATTGATTATCACGAAGATGTCATTTGAAAATTAATGGTGATCTTATCTCACGGTAATGAAATAAGACATTAATTAAAGATGTCTCTATTAACTAACCAAGGTTACTAATTATGATCTCGTATTTTATATACTTCAGCCGTCAGAGTCCAGTGGATTTTAAATTATCAACATGTCACGTGCAAAAACATTCATAAATCCATCCGAGAAGAGGCCAGCTAATTAGCATTCTGCTCACTGATACACAAGATTTGGAAGATATTATTAAGAGCCGGTACTAATTTGGTAATAATATCGCGTAATTCCTCCCCCTTTGAATGTGGCGGTATGAGGGTTTGGGGATTTATGATAGAATGGTCCGTTAACCACCTACACGGCCACTGCTTTAGAGCGTGGATATCATCAAAACCGATGAGATGATATTGCGGGCGATATTGATGCGGATTACTTGAAATTATTTCGTCAAATTGAAGATGGCTCTTCATCATGGCATCATGACAGTTCCATTGATATGAATAAGGGGTTTAAGAGCGAGATGGTTATCTGCTAATGGGGAGGGGACGCTTTGGAACTGGAATTTAACATGATAACGGGGGGGGGGGTGTACGTCTTCGAGAACTAACGCCTGAAAATGAGGGGCCTTCGGGAACGGGGGGGGGGGGGGGGAAGAAAGTCTCGGTCGATGAAAAGGTTGAAAAATATAATTTATGTTCGGGATCTGCTGAGGAGGCATGAAAAAAAAGGGTCTTAAAGGCCGCACCCCCTTCGGATAAACATGACACAGTCACTTCCTCAGGACCGATACCAAAGTAACCAATATACGCATACCAACGATCGGTTTGGAGTCGGTTTGTCGATGTGACTGTAGTGTTAATTCATTTCATTTCATTTACTGGTTTTTGCTACATTTTTCATTATCATTCTGTATTCTGGATCGTATTGTCTGATCCCGGTGCCTGATGTATGTACGTAACTTGTGCATACCTAGTTATTATAATAATGCATAAAGCATTTCCATTTATTTGAAAGCAGGATAAAAGAGCAATGTAGATTAAATGCCTTGCTCACGAGCAGAGGTGCCGCGGCCGGGATCGATCCCCTGACTTTCAATGTAGGCGCCTTAACGGTATGTCACACCGAACATGCCGACTACCAATCGACTGATGGTATTGTGTCATTGGTGTAATATTTTTGGATAGGTCTGTAGTCAGTTGATTACGATCACTTTCTATTACCCCCCCCCCCCCGTCCCCCTCCGAGTCCAACGGTGCCATCTCATAGGTTCTCACCCATGTCACATCCACCCTTTTAAGATAACGAATGCCTGCACTTTTAATTACCAAGAATAACGAATTATAAACCGCGCCGAATTATCGGTTCCATGACGTTTGCTCCGGCGACAATTGCAATTGTTCCGCTGTAAATTTCAAACACTGATGGAATAACCAACTTCAACCCTGGATTTAACACTATACACTACCCTAAATCTAACCTTTAAACCTAACTTAAAACCCTATTGCAGCCCTATAGACTAGACCCATTCTGAAAAAAAGAGTCATATATAAACTTTAAGAAGCATTTTGGGGTAAAAGTTGGAAACCGGACTATTTCACACAATTCAAATATGCTGAATCTGATAAGATCGGTTCCCAAGCTAATTTCACATGTTTTGACCACTTAATCTGCATAAACAAAATGGCTGCCAAATTGAAAATTCAGAATATTATTTCGACAATGTTCTTTAATTATATTCGCTTTCACAGACATGAATACTGCAAAATCCTTCATACATACGTGTACCTTTCTGGAAAACTTGTTATTTTTGTTTGCGGCTCAATTAATTATGCAAATTTATGCATATTTTGGATCATTATGCTATAATTTGATAATTTCAGCTCAAATGTTTATATTTTTGGTACAAATAGCATTTACATCATTATAAATAATTGTACGGCCCTTAGAATATAATATCACAGTGAATAATAATGTATTTTATTGTTTTTTTAATTTCTTATGTATTTCTTTGTATTTTGTACCTTTTGTTTTGTACATGTTTTGTTATGGGATCTGTCAAATTATTGATTATCAATGGCAGAAAATAATTAGCTTCAATGATTTAATTATGTAATCACTGTTTTATTCGCATATATCCATGGGCATAAACAGATGCACCCACTCCCACACCCTCATCTGCATACAAAGGTAAACTCCTGCACGGAGGGCCTTCCCATTTAAAAGCACACTGGTGGAGATCCAACGAATTTCATGAACCTATCTGTATTCAAGCGAATGTCACTATTAATTGCTTATATTTTTATTACAAAATGGTATCTTGAATTATGATGTCAATCAATTCATTCATATTTACAATTTTAGATGAATTATTAAATTTGAATCATAACAGTACTCTAATTCTCAACTCCTAATAGTCAATCAGTTGCATTTAATATCCTTTGTAGTTATGTTCCCGACCAACAGAATCTGATCACACACATGTATATATATTTAGTGTGTTTTTCTTCAGCAAAATGAAGTGAAAACGGTCTGCTGAAAATGAGATGTCCTGTGTTTTTCTCCATTACGCTCATCAAATTGTCCCAATATTGAACAAAAATTCTCAGAACTGAACCCACATGTAATCCATCTAATTTCTCATTTTGCCTATCAATTAGACCGTTTTCCGTGTTTTAAAAGCCAGACTGTGATGTTCTAAAGTTCCACAATAAGTCACTGCATATCCTTTTAATAACAATTTTTTTTTATCATTGGACTTCATTAACGGATTACATGTGCATCTCCATAGTATATCTTTTCCAATGTAGTACTGCACCTGTCCTATCAAGGATTGCCGCTTCATCCAACTTAGAGGCATCCAGCTTCCCCCAGCTTGATATACACCTTTACCTTCGGGGTGTTGAATGATCAATGTCAGTTATCATCGATTTGGTGTTCCATTGGATGGCTTGATTGATAGGGCATGCAGCCTCATATTATAAAAGTCATCTCTAATTGTTGAAATCAAACCAATTTAGTACAAGTATTCTGCGGAGGCAGTTCGTATCGAAGTCGTCGTGTTTGTGTTCTTGAGATATGTCCGATTCTCATGTCACAGATCCATAGAGAAAACCTAAACTTTTGTCTTAAGAGAGAATCTGCTGTCTAACCAGATCTTGTTTCAGGTGTTAAAATGCTCGGAGTGCACCTTTTCAATACCGCAGGAATTGTGTAATGTCTTCTAGGCCATTTATCGAACTTCTAATATTCACACATCTTCATAAGATAGACTATTTCAAATTGATAATGAAGATATCTTTCAGAGGATGGTGGGTTCCTGCTTCCTGGCATGTTTGGCGTTCCTGTAGGTGATTATTAATCCACTTCTTTTGATCGGTATTTAACCCAACAGCATCCAATAGCTTACCCAGCTCTGATAGGCTGCATGCGAGTCTGAGATATCACCATCAAAGTCTAGGTCGAGAATTTCTTCGATTGTAGAGCCAGGATTTCTCTTTCTATGAGGAAAGCAGTTGCCTAAGTTATGTTTAACTTGTCAACCGGTTTTGATACCAGTGAACATGTCATTCTTCTTGGGAGACTGTTTTAGAATTGATGATTCTGCACTCCAATGGCAGGTTTCCTCTTACCTTGCCAACAGAGCTGTATGAAGCTGTATTCATTACTGGCATGCAGTCTCATGTGACTACCCTTTGATATGGAGTTCCTTGGGAGTCTGTCCTTGTCCCTTGTTCTTCAAACTGTACATCACTCATCTTGGCTCTGTAATGTGGCAACATGGTCTTGGTATACACTTATATGCTGATGACATCCAGCTGTATACCTCACTTTTAATCAAAAAGGTAAATATACAGAGGTTCGTGCAGCTGCTGTTGTTGGTGCTGCCATTGAGGATTCGATTTTGGATGAAGGTCAACTTCCTGGAGCTTAACAATAAAAAGCGAAGTATCTTGTTCTGTCATCTCCATATATGCGTAATTATAATGACTACAACTCCAGTTTTAATAGGTGAGGAAGCTATATATCTCCAGTATGCAAGGCTAGATCTCTTGGCGTAGTCTTTGATATAACAATGAGCATGAAGAAACACACATCACATGTCTACCAATCTGCACATTACCTGCTCCACAGAATTGCTGAGATCAGACATTGTCATACATGTACATGAGGTGGTGTAGAAAATATCATCCATGACCGGATAACCTCTAGACTGGACTTCTGCAACTGTCTCCATGCTGGTTTACCTTCAACAGGCATCCCTAGCACTTTTTAACCATAGGACACACTGAAAATTTGTTCTGCATTGAGCAGTGACTGGGCAGGAAACCTTGTTTTGCCCATGTTTTAACCATGGAGCTAATCTGTGTTTAGCCCCATGTTTTTATCATTTCCTCTTCTGTATTCAGTATCGTTCGTCAAAGAATCTTCCAAGGCAAGGATTGGATAAAAGCTGTGGTCTTCAGTTATCACTTTGATGGTTGACTTGGGGAAAATGTATCGTTGCCAAATAAATAAATAAATCGGTAATGACCAAAAAAACTAGTAAGTGATCCAGTAATACAGACCCTTTGCATTTATTACAAAAAATTGTTCTTTGGTTAACTGCCATGATTGCAGTTCTGATGGAGCTGAATCAGAGATATAATTTTGCTACAAGGATAATAACAATGTACTGATACTTATATCCGATTAATAAACTACACTGCGTAAATCATACGTTTAATTGAATATTTGATCTGTTATAAAACATTTTAATATATCTATTTCAAGAAATTTAAGTTCAGCATGATTACAGGTTTTCCAACTTCTAAACTCTTCTTTTCTTACGGGTTCATTGAATTTGGTAATTGTCATGATTATAGGATCAGCATCAATCTTTTTATATTGTACTATACCTTGCAAGTATATTCCTTTCTATATACAGGTGTGGGTGTGGGAGGCTGGGAGCAAGTGTGTGTATTTGTTCCTGAGTACAATTAACAGTTGTGGCAAAAGAAGTTTATTAAATGATTCAATCATTGAAGCTTAATATCTGCCATTGATATTAGTTTTTTAAAGATCTCATATCAAACATATACAAAGCATATGGCAGAAAATACAAGAACACAAAAGAAATATCAAAGAACAATAAAATACATATAAAAATTGACTTGAGTATTATATTTAAGGGCCAAACAATTCTCATAATGATACAAATGCTATTTGTACCCAAAATAATAAACATTTTAGGTGTATTAATTATCAAATTATAGCATAATATTGTAAAATATGCATAAATTTGCATAATTAATTAGCCGCAAACAGAAATAACAAATTTTTCCAAATGGTACATGTTAAGTATGCAGGATTTTGCAGTATCCATATCGGTGAAAGCGAATATTATAAAAGAATTTTGTAGAAATAAGATGATAAATTGTCGATTTGGCAGCCATTTTGTTTATGCAAATTAGGTGGTCAAAACATGAAAAATTGGCTTGGGAACCGGTCTTATCAGATTCAGCACATTCAAATTAGGTGAAATAGACCGGTTCCCAACTTTTACCCCAAAATGCTCCTTAAACTCAAGTTCTCCCCATATTGGTCTTGTCTACTATATCTTAGTCTAAATAAAGCCATGAACAATTGTCGCAGTCCGAGCAAATGTCGTGTCACCGAATTCTCAAGTGTGTGTTTTTTTTTTTTTTTTTTTTTTTTGGGGGGGGGTGATCAATTCCAAAGGACCTCATGCAGAATGATTTTTTTTGTCAATTTCATGTGAAAAGAGAGTAGGTTCCGATTTCTTAAGTTTAACTGAACCAAAATGAAATTTCTGTGACACTGTAAACAATAATACTTTGAGGAAGCTGGAAACTCTTCCTTAAAATAAGGGGGAAAATAAATTATTGATCAAACATTTTTCACCAATTTCCCGATAAAATTCCCCAAATAGTGGAACCTAAGTGAAGTGACCATATATGGATATATTTCTATATAAATCTTCCTATTGTAAATGTATAAAAAATATTTCAACTTCTTAATTTGAATATCATAAGCCATTGCACCTGAGCTGTTATTGCTTCTGACGCGAATAAGTCGGTATAACATGATATAACATCAGTTGTTTGATACAAATCAGAATTTATATCAATACAATACATGCTCCTCCTCATTTTGCCGAGATCTAGGGCTCCGTAACACAAAAAGGATTTTCGATGAATTGCAAATATGAAAGAATCGCACTGATTGGTCCCTGGTCAGTATTTTAAACCTAATGCGCGTGTAACATTGATATTGATTGGTCAGTTCATTTAGCGATTGATCGCTAATCTTTGTATTACGGAGCCCAGGACGTGTCCTTATCAACATAGATCCGAAAAAAGTGGAACAATCTATCTAATGACATCAGAAATGCACCATCTTTAAAGTGCTTTAAGACAAAACTAAGAAAAAAGCTTACGTCCTGTCTATTAAGTGATTTGCTTAGTTTCAGCGTGGGGGTGATTAGTTTGACTATTAATAACGGTTTCATTTGATATAATGTGGATATAGTTGCCCTGTTCCCCCATTGTTATGTATTGCAGTAATTTATATGGAATTTTTTGTAAAGTATAATGTCTTTCTTGTCTTCATGTCAAGATGAACTCGTCACAAGCTTTTCTTACCGAGTTGCTAGCTCCATTGCATTGTTACATTTAGAAATGTATTCTGTGCGGGGTGATTAGTTTGACGATTAATTAACTGTTTCATTATTTTGCAAATGTGGAAACAGTTGCCCCGTTCCCCCATTGTTATGTATTGCAGTACTTTATAATTATGGAAGTTCTTTTTAAGTGTAATGTCTTTATTGTCTTCATGTCACGGTGAACTTGTCACAAGCTTTGCTTACCGAGTTGCTACCTCCATTGTACTGTAATTTTTATGTATATCATTGCTTATAATTTTGTTGACAAAAAGGTGAATAAATCAATACCGTCACTATTTAGCAAATTGAACGAGCGTGATAAGCGGTCATTAAAATGGGAATATATAGTTGACAATTATCAGATATGAAATGGTATTACGCAATGGTTAATATGCAGGTACCTAGAAATATAGTAACATCGATAAAACCTATTGTTGACGAACACGGAACAGAAGTTGGTTGTGAAACAATCCATGCCCCCCCCCCCCTCCCTCTCTCTCTCTTCCCAACCTCTCTCTCTCTCTCTTTTCTCTATCGATAGCCCTCCAGGACTCTCCCCATCCACTCTCTCTCCCTCCCCGTCGCCCCTCTCTCTTCTCTTTCTATAGCTCTCCGGGACCCCCCCCCCCTCTATCTCCCCCTCCCTCTCCTTAGGCTCACCTTTCACTCACTCTCTCCCTCCTTCTCTCTTAATCAACACATGAAATTACAATTGTTATCTAGTTTTTTTTAATGTATAAGTAGGTTGGCGGTTATTGTAAAGAAGTAAATTGCCAATAATGCAATATTATCTCATTAAAAGAATTTGTATTCCACTCCCTTACTTCTTCTTATTCCTCCTTTTCTTCCTTCTCCTTCTTCGTCCTCTTCTTCCTTTTCTTCACGTTTTCCCTTCTTCTCGCTCGTCACACACTTTTCTTCCTCCTATATCTCTTCCCTCTATATGCTCTCTCCATATCAGTTGTAAAGGTGTGTGCTTGATCCTTGTACTATTTCATTTTTTTTCTCTGCAGTCACCAATAAATCGTTTTATGTAAATTTTATTGTTATATATATATGTTTTATATTGTGTATCTGTAATTCTTAGTCCTGTACTTCGTCCTAAAAAACGAGTAACCTGGACTAATTTTCATTTCATGTATGCAACTTCCCTTTGTTTTGAATAAAGGCGATACTTAAAAATATATGATTCAGCTAAAAATAATTCTATATTTTTCTAAACCAACGAATTTAAAATAACTTTTGTATTTCATACAAAGATAATGAAATATAATTAGGTAATGGGGACATCGAAAATTGATTTTTGCATAATATCCATATCCGTAAACTATTAAGCAACTTTAAATTGTTACTTCTTTCTAATTGTATATCCAAAATAAATGAAAAAGGAAAGGGAGTGACCTGAAAAATATACGAATTAAAAATTAAAAACTAGTTTTAAACCACGCCTCGAAATGATAGTAAAACTGAACAAAGCAAAACAAATCCTGCAGAAGTGATCTCGAAACATAGTCTACAATAAAATTTGATGGTCAACATTATGTTTTTCATAAACCTGATGGCTGCACGAAAGGTAAATCATCTACCATCAACTCTAGAAGTCAATGAACCTGAGACCCAACATCGCCGACTTTCACGGAAAATAACGTATTTTCCGGTTTGATTCAGGATTGTGTTTCAAAAGCTTTGAGATCAATTTTCTTTTCAGGATATAGCCACTCAAACATCCTTTAGAGGCACATGGTAGAAAACTGAAGTGAGGTGTATGTGCTATAGGATGCACAGTTCAGGATGCTACATTTAGATATAAAACTTAACATTTTGAAGGAAATAGTTATAAAACACTAGAGGAATGCAATGTTACTTATGAGAAAAAAAACGAGAGGGTGTCTAATTTCTACCATTTTGTAATGCGATAAGTACGGGGATAAGTAAAACCAACAGCTAATCAATTTTTAATTGAGAATTGTTAATTTTAAATAACAATATATAAATTATTCTTTAAAGAAAGTCTATAGATCATAATATTGAGTCATCCTTAATTAATCAACCACTCATCACCTAAATGATATATTACTTGATATTCCAATGAATCTGCAATAAAAACAATCAATAAATGGACCTGTCATAATAGTGAATCAACCTGTCTGACAAAATAAATAAATTCATCACTCAGCCATAATAAATAAATAAATATATAAATATATATGTATATATATATATATATATATATATATATGAGGGTGTGTGTGTGAGAGGGTGTGTGGGATAATATATGTGTGGGTGTGTGTCATATCAGGAATCAATAAACCAATCAACCATACGTACATACGTACATACGTACATACGTCATACAGAGAAACAAGCAATTATTCAACCATACAATTTAACAATCAATCAATCACTTAATCGAACGACCAATAGTTCAATGATTCGCTCAGATAATCGATAAATCATTCAGTCATACAAACAATCAATATATCGATCCACCAAACAAACAACAATCAACCAACCAATCATTCATTCGAAAAATAAATCAATCAGTCATACAAGCAATCAATAAATCATTCAGCCATACAAGCAATCAATAAATCATTTAGTCATACAAGCAATCAATTATTCAGCCATACAAGCAATCAATAAATCATTCAGTCATACAAGCAATCAATAAACCAATCAGTCATACAAGCAATCAATAAATCATTCAGTCAAACAGCAATCAATAAATCATCCAGTCATACAAGCAATTAATAAATCATTCAGTCATACAAGCAATCAATAAATCATGCAGTCATACAAGCAATCAATAAATCATTCAGTCATACAAGCAATCAATAAATCATTCACTCATACAAGCAATCAATAAATCATTCAGTCATACAAGCAATCAATAAATCATTCAGTCATACAAGCAATCAATAAATCATTCAGTCATACAAGCAATCAATAAATCACTCAGTCATAATTACAAGCAATCAATAAATCACACAGTCATACAAGAAATCAATAAATCAATCAATAATTGATTTAATAATCAATAAATCAATCAATCATTCGTACACCCAATCAATAAATCAATTATTCAAACACCTAATCTATCTACCAATCAGTCATTCAAAAATCAATAAATCTTTCAGTCATCCAAACAAGCAATCAATAAAACAATCGATCAGTCATTTAAAAAAATCATTCAGTAAGTAAACAAGCAATCAATAAATCAACTGCAATAACAATTATTGTTCAATCACAGGGAACTCTCGTTCCAATCGTCTAGAGATGCAGGTCTGTATGCCTATCCTATCTTGTTATCAACATAATTACGTTCTGTAGCGAGTGATATTTTATTAAAGAGGTACTTGAATTTGTATCTGACTTTGTATATCGTGTTGATGATTCAAGTTTATGTATGAGGAAATAGTCGGAAATAAACTTTAACCGAATTACACTTTACCGAATAGTCAGAAATAAATAAATAAGAAGTAATATTTAGAAACTGCGGATGAAATAATAGATCAAACGATGAAGGAAATAATGAATAGTTGCGTCCCATTACATTGGTAGAAAAGTGACAGTGCCATGCATTAGTGGAATAATCCGACATGCATGAAGACAATCAACAAATAAAATTAAGCATGTTCTACATGAAACCACTGCCATCAGGGGCCCGTTGCAGAAAGAGTTGCAATCAATCGCAACTCTAAGAATCATGCGCAACTTAAATTTCCAACCAATCAACAGCGCGCATTTGGGACTTGCGATTGATTTTTTGACTTGCGTTTAGACGCAACTCTTTCTGCAACGGACCCCTGATCAATCTATCAATTATAACAAATCATGAAAAATAGACACACACACACGATATCATTCACCCATGCTCAACCACATCATTCTATTCCTACGAAGAAATTGATATTAGGCTACGCTGAACAAGCAGATTGAGATATTTTTTCAAGATTTTCGGAATTTATTTCATCACCGACATAATAGACCAAACAAGACATATGGATTATCTGATAGTATTTACAAATAGAAACAAAATAATTATTATTGCGATACAAATATCGATCGATAATTCGGCAAACAGAGAGTTCGTGTCGATTTATGACACTTCAATAAGGATGAACATTGCTCAGACTGCAAAGACACGTTATTTTCTATATAGTTCTTAAACTGTATACAAAGAATGATAATCGACGAACAAAGAAGTTTAGGAAGATTCAAAGATCCAATAGAAATAATTATTTATGCATGTACATTTATATACATTAAATATTCCTTTATGACATTAGTTCATTTCAATTCAAAGTATTTGTAATCAATTAATATCATTAGATTAATTCATTAGATTTGTAATGACCCCCCCCCCCGCCCCTCTCTTTCTTTCCATTACTCTATTTCTCTTTCCCTGTGATTATTTCTCTCTTCCTCAATCTTTTTTGATATAGAATACTGTAATTACGTTTTTGTCCATTTGCTTTGTTATATTGTACTTCATGAATTTTTGTAAATTGATCCCTTTCAGCATGTGCTGCTGGTCAATTTTATGTGCATATATATTTACATATCTTAAAGTTTCACGTATTGGCTTCAGTAAGGTAACAAAATAATGCTGATGATAATGCTCTGATTGCCAATAAAGTGTTATCATCAGCATTATTTTGTTATATGATTTCTATGGATCGTCTCTCCTGGTTTGAATATTGAAAGTAAAACGAAACCAATATACACGTCTTTGTTCTTGTTTCTCGTCTTTTCCAATCCCTACTGGAACCAGTGAAAAGGGCATATCAAATTGGAAATTTCTACTGAATCTAGTTACCAGGGCCCGGTACCACAAAGGTTAACGATCAATCGCTAAATGAACTGGCCTATCAGGATCATCGTTGCATACGCATTTTGCTCCGTAAACTGACTAGGAACCAATCAGAATTGATCTTTCAAATTAGCGATTAATCATAAACCTTCGAGTTACGCGGGGCCCTGGTCATATCACACAATTCACCTAATCGACTTATTTACTTTACATGATATGAGTAAATAATCCGACAGATTCATGTACATTATGTTCACGCCATTCAGCCACCTGCAAAGTGTGTGCGGGTTTGTAGATGTGGGTTAGGGAGTGTGTGTGTGTGTGTGTGAGGGTGTGTGTGTGTGTGGATTACGTGCGTTTATCAATCAGATGCGTTTATCAATCAGTTTGTTTATGTCTGGACCAACATTCAACCGTTCTCAATTGGATGATGTAAAAGTGCAATACAAAATATAAATACTTGCTTCGGAGCAAAATTGCCGTATCCGAGTTTCGAACCCTAGATTTCCATGCATGTAGGCTTGGTCACGGGATTCAGACCACTCAGCCTGCACGGCAACCTTCACCCGTTGGTTTCTGTCTTTTACCTGAGCGTATGTTAAATTTGATAAAATTTATCACATTGATATTTCTGATATTGTTGGGACAGTGTAACATGACAATATCTATTTCACTAAGTATTTCCGAAACTACTCTTGCTATACTTGGAATAAATACATGTATTCATAAAAAAACTAATATTACAGAAATGTCATACTTTTCACAAATATACAAATAAAACACAATCAATTTAAAAATGATTATTATATCAATTGGTCAATCTCCACTAGATTATAGTCGGGATATTTTTTTAACCGATGTTGCTGATATTTAATAATTTAATTGGTGTCCTATCACTTGAATACTAAAACCGTTAGATGAAATATAGAGTATACATTCCAACAGAAAACACGGGTCTTGTGGTCTAGTGGTTAGAGCATTGAACTTATAATCGCAAGGTTGTGAGTTCGAATCCCAACTCTGCCATTTTTTCCACTTTCATTGTCTCCACTTTGATAAAAAGGTCCGAGAGAAATATCTGTCGTCTTCAAGGTCAGCCACTATGACTGATTAAACTAGACGTAATATGTTTTCTAGGTAATTGGTTATATACCAGCTTGGCGTTCACCAGCAAAAGCTGTCCTGCCAAGTTTCTACGGGAGTTACCATAAAAAAAGAAACAGAAAACGGTAAACAGTCTTCAAAACAGTAAAGACCAGCTTTCTATTGGTTCTACAGCAAATTTGATCTGTGAATACAAAAGAATAAAAATATGTACCATTCACGGGACAAGATTTGAAATTTTAACATCTAAAGATTCCTTTAATCTACTTCTATTAGCTGATATCTCTTATTTGTCCTGTAATGTAAATAAATACAATTTATTATACACGATCGTTTTTAACTTTGTATGAAATTGATTCCTTTAGATATACGATTGATATCAATTGCAGGATCATGTACGAGAGCACTTGGTGTTATTCACAAAACTGATGCACTTAGTTACCACTGATTTTATAAACGACTTTTGATTACTATGGATGCTGAAACCGGACCCCTCTACCATCCATTTTGTTATCTGATGTAGAATCATGCAATGGAATCATGTTAAGTGCAAATGTAATGTATATATTGACGATGATTTTATCTGCCACAATTTCATTCAAACTATATATATATATACATATATATATATTTATTCTGTTACTATATTCAGACAACTTTTAGCCCATACCTCAGCTCCTGTGGCTCGTGATGTTTATAAACTCGTTTTTATCTGTCGGTTTTCGTATCAATAACAATTCACTTTTTATTGTCAATACTATGGAATTGCTTTATTTCTTTGAGGAAAAGTAGGCAGATTTCAGAAGGGAATTAATTCAAAACATAAAGATTGTCAACATTTTGGGAGTTCTTTCACGAGCCATTTCATTTACCAGCCGATAACACTAAATTATGTACATGACTTCATATCTGCATGTATGTATACACTATTTCTATTAATGAATGTTAACTTAAGCTGTACAGAAGATAATACAAATTTACAAAGACAAGCCAAGTGAAAAATATACACCATTGCAAATTATGCTTCAGTAACCTTAGTAATGTCAGATTTGCTCGTTTGGTAACTGTTTGTATTTTTCATTTCCCCCTTTCGATTTAAAATAAGCTGTTTTGTTCAGGATTGAAATAAGCTACATTAGACCTAAAATTATTTCTGGATCAACGAAAAGAATATATACAAGTACACATGATACACAATGATAAGGGCAATAATGATGACAAAAAAACTGATGTAGGTGTCTCCAATAATCGAGACTTGATACTTTGACCATTCAGCATGTTACTTAATATTATTGACGTGTAAAACGACTTGTATCTCTCACAATGTTCGCGGTTGATGTCCGTCTAAGAGGTTTAAATGCTAGTTTTTCAAGATAGACATTCATCTATCCCTTGATGCTTATAACGCATGCACTGTAAGATATAAACTTTCATTCACAGCGAAAATTTCTTTATTATTCATGTTTGTTAGCATAGTAAGATAGTATCAGGTGTGGATGATACCCAATGGAAACCAGCAAGTTGACAATTAGGAAACAGCCCATCAATCATTCCTTGTTGGTGCGCATTGTGTTGAAGATCGAACAATAGATATTTCAGTAACAACTTTAAACTCAAATTTGGTTCATGTTGGTTCTCTAATATTCATAACATTTTAAAGTACTTTCCTGGATGCTGAATTCAGAAGTTTTTGCTTTCAGGAATTGGCATAATGCGGAAGAAGATCCTCCTCCTCTTGAGGTCTTAAATAAGGTGTGTTTGAAATTGATGTTTGGTAATCATTCCCTGTGGCCCGACGGGTGTGCTGTGACTCATGGTGTCTCATGCAATCCAAGTCTTCGTAGTTCATTTCTGCCCCATCGTGTTCTCTGCTCTTGTTGCCTGAAGATGCGTCGTTTGCCAACATCTCTTGCGGAATAAACCCACCGTTTGGCCCTGGAACCAGTTCTGGTTGCCATGACATATCGTTCGCCTTTTCGTCTTTCGACCGAACGTTGGTAGAACCTTTGGCCCTTCCCGACTCGCCGTTCCGTGATTTTGTCACGCCTGTGTTTCCAACCATTTCTTGGTAGGCTAATTCAGGTCCCGATGGCTCCATAGGCACCTCGACATGTAAATTATTCGAGCGCATACCGAAAGACCCGTTCCTGATCGGGTTCTCAGATGGTTGATCAGGAAGAGCTCGAGTTGTTTGGTTTGTAGATGGCGTAGACCCTCGATGCGTCCCGTTGGTGAATGTCGTGGTTCCTGCACGATAAGTCATTTGTGAGCTCATTCTTCGAGGTTGTGCTGAACCTAATCTGTTTTGTTTCCTGTTTCTCGCAATTAACATGAGGATGAAAATGACACAGAGTAGCCATCCAACCCCAGCGAGTGCAGATATGCCGAAGAGAAAAGCTGAACTCCTAAAGATTGAAGAGCTGCCAGCTTGTGACTGGAGTGCTGTGCTTCCGTTGTTATCCAGAAGACAGTCATCTTTGGTCGGTACGTTACTGAACCGAATTTGGGTTGTTGATTCACCAGCAGGGATGTTCGCAACAGGTGTGTCCTCTACAGCCAAGCTGGCCAAACAGGTCACAGAGACACCCTCATCGGTGCTACTGATTTGATCTACCCGAAGACTGTTCTCTGTCGCTGTGAATCTCGGAGTAGTATCATCCACCATGATGCCATTGTATCGCCACGTAATTGCTATTCTGGTTCGGGCCATTGAACGGATTTCTAGACTGTGACTACAAACGAACGTGATGTTTTCACCTTGTTTCACTAGTGGAAGTTTAGGCCATATAGCTGCAGTAAGTGTTCCGTCATTAGGCATGTAATTGGTCACCACGGAAGGGAGGGTTGCTTCACCATTTCCATTACCATCACTGTAAACGGGCATTCGTGTTATCCCAACGCCAAAGACATTTGCTGCCTGACAAACAAGGTCTGTTCCATTATCTACCGGTGAGACAGGTCCTATCGTCATCAATCCATATCCAGGAAACGTAAGCTCAAAGTTCTGTTGAGTGCCCATTGATGTTTCCAAGGAGCAATGGATGTCACTAACGAACGGTGGGCTAGAATGAGCGAAAGCATGAAACACGATGTTCCCAGTGTTGACCTCTTCTGTTTTTCTCAAGATAGCAACGTAAGGTCGGTGGAAGCGGCACGATCGCTCCACACGGACTCCTGCGCCGTCATCATAGAACAATCTACAGTGAAACTGGCTGCCTAGCTCTTCTTGTCGTGCCCTGTATACAGACGTTGTTCGAGTATCAACCTCGTATCCATCAGCAACCTTAGTCCCATCTTTATACCACTGCACAGAAACAGGTGGTGTTGTGTTCTCTGACCGACAATCAAGGTTCACATCAGTTCCTACATCTACTGGTGACGCAGAACACAAAGGAAAGTAATCAGCAGGAGGGTACTTAACTGTAAGCGGCAGGTTTTCTGATTGAGATATCAACACTCCCGAGCCATCGTAGAGGATACAAGAATACCTTCCCTGGTCTGATTTAGACGTTTGTCGAATCACGAGATTCAGATTTATTTGCGTGTGAGAATCCAAGCCTCCTTCGATGGAAAATCTCTCAGCATCTTGCGGATCGGTTAGCAGGACCTGTGCGTTGTTGGCCAGGGTGTACTGTGCGACCTGCTGAAGACTCGATGAAGACCGTGGGTATCGAGACCAAACCACCTTGCCACCAGTGCTGAAGATGTTCTCATCGGATAGCTCATCACTGAAGCAGGTAAAGGATGTTTGCGTGCCTTCACTGACTGTAGCAGAGTCTGTGCTCACAAACAAATCGGCATTCACCATCAGAATCAAAGGGCTCATCAGGAATAGGGAATATACAATTCTTGACTGACAAAACTTCATCCTGACAGCAAAGATGAACAATGACTGTAATAATAAACTCTGTTTGAAATATACTGGCTTCACTAGAATGAAAAAATCGATCTCTTAGCTAGTTCTTAGTAAAATGTTCGCCGGTAGTCCATAACACAAGTAATTTCCAACTGACAGCAGCAGCATTCAATATCATTACTACCAGCTAAAATGATGATTTTTATGACCGATGTCTAACTTTATATACCTCTCACGAATACACGGGTACAAGCAATCAGGATTAATCATAATAAGCTGCTCACTTCTTTTATTGAATGGTTCGAACGATAGAGAGCGCACTCTTACTTTGAAAACAAATTTCCTTGATATTCTAAAACATCGATGTACATGTACCGGTAGATTTATGCATGCACGGAGAAATAACTAATTAACCGTTATGTCTATTAAAAAAAAACTAGATGGGCGTCACTTTCGCAATTTGATACCATGCTCTCTCGGATATGAAAATATGTTGTGAGATATCGCTGAATATCAGTTATATAATATGCCTATTTTGATTTGTTTTGCATTTGCCTTTTTTGTTCATATGGAAATTGAATAAATATTTTGAATACCTAATCTTGAATGTACTTCTTAAAGGTCAAGTCCACCCCAGAAAAATGTTGATTTGAATAAAAAGAGAAAAATCTAACAAGCACAACACTGAAAACTTTATCAAAATCGGATGTAAAATAAGAAAGTTATGACATTTTAAAGTTTCGCATATTTTTCTCAAAACAGTTATATGCACAACTCGGTGATATGCAAATGCGAGAGTCTATGATGTTCATCACTCACTATTTCTTTTGTTTTTTATTGTTTGAATTATACAATATTTCAATTTATACAGAATTGACAATAATGTAAAACTTGACTGAACTACATAATGTTAAACAATGTTAATTCCACAAGTTCAGGGAGGAATAAAGCTCGATTTCAAATGACATGGGTGAGAAAATCAGAATATTTCATATTTCAGATAATAAAATACAAAAGAAATAGTGAGTGCGTGATGTCATCAGTCCCCTCATTTGCATACTGGCCAGGATGTGCATATAACTGTTGTGTGAAATTAAGCGAAACTTTAAAATGTCATAACTTTCTTATTTTACATCCGATTTTGATGAAATTTTCAGTGTTATGATTATTGGATTTTTCTCTTTTTATTCAAATCAACTTTTTGTCGGGGTGGACTTGTCCTTTAATTCATGTCCTCTACACAGTAAAGAAAAAACGCTGTTTTAAAAAAACTATGCCTTATCGTAATTGTTTAAACAGTTTTAAACAAGTGTTTAAAATCTTAAACAATTTTTTTAAATTATGTTTAATTCTCAATAAATAAAGTACAATTATTAAACAGTTAAACAACTATTGTAAGCTTCACAAGGTAAACAGCGTTGTACAAAATTTCATCTTATACTTGGCCCTACCAAAATTTAAATCCAAACTATCCAATCTACAACTTTCCTCGCCCCTATATCCACCCCTTATTAATCCTTATATAGTTAGCTCTAACTCTTCCCTTTTCTTTACATGTAATCTCAACTTGCCTGACTTCATAGCTAGGCACCTCTTCACAAAACACACAACCATACGCACGCACCCACTGCACCTCCCCCACACACCCACACATTTTGTAATTTTGCATTTTGATGAGTAAGATAATGTACCCTCGTCATGATTTCCTAGAAACAGTCCTTAAAATGTTCTTATTTCATGTTCCTATGTTACCAAGTTTTTAGGTTCTCGCTGTGCGCTCGTATGATTAATCGTCATTAAATAAATAAATATATACATATATGTGTATATATATATATATATATATAATATATATGTATATATATATTTATGTTACATTGATATATTTCTAATGCATTATGTTTGTTATGTTATGGAAAAATATATCATATTTCTAAATTCAGTCTAATAGAAATATTAAAAATAAAATTTCCATGAAGGTTCAATTTTGGCACAATAAAGACCCTAGAAAACAACACTCACAAGTGTTCAAATAACACCCTAGAGATTGAACATAACGCCAAAGAGTGTAAAACAAACAACCAAATGTGCTATGTAATAACACCCACAGGTGTTGAACGAACGCCAAATATTTACACCGGAGTAAAATGACTGGTGTGGTCCTTCATAGGCGGCGGAAGCGGGGGGGGGGCCTAAATTTGAGGGTTGGGGGGACGGTCCCCCCCCCCCCTTTTTTTGTTGCTTGTCAAACATTTTCGCGATCCCCTCCTAAAATTTAGGTTGATAACCTTTTTTTTTTTTGGGGGGGGGGGGGGGGGCTTGTCAAATATTTTCCCTGTGTCCATCCAAAAATTTCAGATGCCCCCCTCTAAATTTTTTGGCTTCCGCCGCCAATGTGGTCCTTGACAAATCTATCAACACTACAGTTTTTGTTGTGTATAGGTCAACGTTGCAGGGCGCCCTTCCAAATGTACCATCTAAGCGATTGATGGAAAGATAATTATGTATCACCGTATCAGGACATCTACCCCCTGGACATCCACCCTCCGGACATCTACCCCCTTAGGACAAGTACCCCCTAGGATTTCTACCCCCCGGACATCTTCCCCCCGGACATCTACCCCCGGACATCCACCCCCAGACATCCACCATGGTGGATGTCAAAGGTGTGATATATTGCATGTATCACACCGATAATATTTCTGAAGCATCACATATTCATTTATTCATTTATTCATTTATTCATTTATCCATTTATTTATAAATATAATATTCATATTAATCATTTTAATTGTAGAAGATAATATACACAATCTGCATGAAATATTTACAGATTCGTTGGGGTCTACTTAACTGAAAAGCAAAGCTTAAAAGAAGTAGACCTCCTATAATTCAACGATAATCTGATTGAAACCTAGCAAATCAGCAAAACTGTATAACTTTATATAGAAATCAACACTGTTACACAAATTTAGGTACAAATACAAAATTATAAACGTTTAAATATTGAATTTAACATAAACAACACTACAACCACTAATAAGTAACAAAATTCCACGAGATATTTGATGATATCAGTATCAGATTTAAGAATGGATTTTTCAAAGAATAATTTAAATCAGTTTATTATTTTTATCATTGAATAATAATTATATTCAAGCAAAAACGTATTACTATACAATGTACTCGATGTTTTTTCCCTTTTTAAGGTTGTCCTACCATTTCCCTTCTCTTTGATTCTTTCTCTCATTGATCCGATTTTGATTGCACCTTCTCTTTTATGTTATCATTATAGCTCTCCCTTCTCATGTCATCTTTTTCGTATCTTAACTCCTATATATATGTTTCGTTAGACTATTTTTTAGGGAATCTGCAGACTTGAAAATAAGGCTTGATCTCTCATACATATGTTACTTAATTTGTAGGCCTACTCCAACAGAAGCCTCGTTCAGACTTTGGATCCTAGTTAGAGTAAAATATTCTAGTATGCATGGCTTAAAATTCAAAAGATATTTATCTTGTTTCCAGGAGTATCTTAATTGGTCATGTTGGTCGGAGTTGCTCTGTCCAGACGGGCACTCCAAACTTTCCTCTGACTGAGCTTCGTCCGACCCTTCCTCCGACCAAAACAGCCTACGTCTTGGTCGTGATAAGATAAATATCTTTGGGATTTTAATCCATGCTTGATAGAGTTTTACTCTGACTATAGTACTAGGAACCCACGTCTGAACGAGGCTATAATCACCCAGATCACTCTGCCTGTTCTGTGGTTGCGGTGCGATATACAGTAGTGCGTTACGATATAGCCATCCATAACAGTATGTTACTTCTGTGATACCATTTATACAGTCATTGGGTATATAGTATTCAACTTCATATCGATCCATTTTCATATCCTATCCAAACACCAGTACTTCATATAAAAAATTAATAACAAAAATAGGAAGTAATATATATGTAATAAGTTCTATATGACGTATATCCTAACAAATATAGGAAGTAATATACATGTAATAAGTTCTATATGACGTATATCCTAACATATTGTATAATTTAGGTATGTTTTTACTCTTGGCTTGCTTCGCGAACGAAGATTTATAAAGGCAGTCCACGTCGACTGCAGGCACGCATGTGACTCACAAGGCCAATACGTGATAGACAGGCCCGGCCACAGCGGCCGCAGTCAAAAGTCACGTTTGGTGTGGCTGCTGAGGCTTCGCGATTCTTTCTGCGGCGACGTTTCTCCCTCAGGTGATCTTTTCGGGATTCCTCGAAAGAAGAGGCAGCCTGATGGACTATATGTCGCCAGCTAGCACGGTCAGCAGCCAGAGTAGACCACTGGCAATGATCGATATGGCATGTACCGAGGGACTTCTTCAGGATGTCCTTGAAGCGTTTCTTTGGAGCCCCTCTGTCACGATTGCCAGTAGAAAGTTCGCCGTACAGGGCTATCTTGGGCAGGCGATGGTCTTCCATTCTTGAGATGTGTCCTGCCCAACAGAGCTGAGTCTTCAGCAGCATGGCCTCGATACTGGGGATCTCCGCCTGTTCAAGGACCTCAACATTTGTGACATAGTCGGTCCAGTGAATGTTGAGGATGATCCGGAGACAGCGCTGATGGAAACGCTCCAGGAGTCGCATGTGGTGGCGGTAAGTTACCCACGACTCAGAACCGTACAGTAGGGTGGTGAGGACAACAGCTCTGTATATGCTGATCTTGGTGCCCCTTTTCAGATGCTTATTTCTCCAGACCCGCTTGTACAGTCTGCCGAAGGCACTGTTAGCTTTGGCCAGTCTGTTGTCTACTTCCCTGTCAATCTTGGCGTCTGAAGTAATTGTACATCCCAGGTAGGTAAACTGGTGAACGCTCTTCAACACAGTCTCGCCAATAGTGATGTGAGGAAGGCGGTACTCTTCCCGGGGTGCAGGTTGATGGAGGACTTCCGTCTTCTTCAAGCTGACTTCGAGTCCGAAGAGTTGAGCAGCCTCCGCAAAGCAGGATGTCAAGCACTGCAGGGCTCTTTCAGTATGGGCAACGAGGGCAGCATCATCGGCAAAGAGAAGGTCTCTAAATATTTGCTCACAAGTTTTTGTGTGGGCCTGCAGTCTCCTGAGATTGAATAGACTGCCATCGAGGCGGTAGCGGATGTAGACAGCCTCGTCTTCATCAAGACCTTCCATGGCCTGCTTGAGCATTACGCTGAAGAAGATACTGAACAGCGTCGGTGCAAGGACACAACCCTGTTTCACACCGTTTGTGATTGGGAAAGATTCGGAGTGATGGCTGTTTAACCTGACTTGGCCACGCTGGTTTTCATGCAGCTGGATGATCATACTGAGGAACCTTGGGGGACAACCGAGGCGTTCCAAGATTAGCCAGAGGCCCTTTCTGCTCACCGTGTCAAATGCCTTGGTTAGGTCGACAAACGTTATGTACAGTCCTTTATTTTGTTCCCGGCATTTCTCTTGGAGCTGACGGAGGACGAAGACCATGTCTGTGGTACCTCGGTTTGCTCTGAAGCCACACTGGGTTTCTGGGAAGTGGTCTTCTGCGATGACAGGTACTAGCCTATTCAAGAGCACTCGGGCAAAGATTTTTCCTGCGATGGACAGTAGAGTGATACCCCTGTAGTTTGAGCAGTCAGACCTTTCCCCCTTATTCTTGTATAAGGTAATGATGACTGCATCGCGGAGGTCTCCTGGTAGCTTGCCCTGTTCCCAACAACAGGCAAGGAGTTCATGGAGCTTGTTGTGTAACACTGGTCCTCCACATTTCCATATCTCAGGTGGAATTCCATCAACTCCTGCTGCTTTGCCACTCTTCATCTGCTCAATGGCTTTTGTAAGTTCTTGCAGAGAGGGCGGTACATCCAGTTCCTCCTTGACTGACAGCTGGGGGATGCGGAGGGTTGCTGAGTCCTGGACAACCCGGTCAGCTCCAAAGAGTGCCTGGAAGTGCTCAGACCATCGGGTAAGGATAGATGTCTTGTCTTTGAGGAGTGTCAGTCCATCCGCACTGCGTAATGGACTCTGAACCTGGTGTCTGGGGCCATAAACAGCCCTGATGGCTTCATAGAAGCTTCTGTAGTCACCAGCATCGGCGTACTGCTGTGTTCTTGCTGCAAGTTTGGTCCACCATTCATTTTGCATCACACGAAACTTACGCTGGAGGTTGTTGCAGATGTGACGGAAGGCAGCTTTCTTCACAGGACAGGACGGATGTGACAGGTGGGCCTGGTGGGCCGATCTCTTCTTTTCCAGCAGTTCCTGGATCTCTTTGTTGTTTTCGTCAAACCAATCTCTGCTCTTCTTTATGGAAAACCCGATAGTTTCCTCAGATGACTGCAGAATGGAAGCTTTAAGCGAGTTCCATAGTGTTTCAGGAGAAGGATCCTCTAGGCAGCTGTTGTTTTCAAGCTTGGCCTGTATGCCTACCTGGAACTCAGCTTTCACTTCAGCTGACTGTAGCTTGTTGAGATCAAACTTTTTCCTGCGGGGGCCTCCCTTTCTTAGCTTAGGTTTGAAATGCATCCTGAGTTTGCAGCGCACTAGGCGATGGTCAGTATGACATTCTGCGCTGGGCATCACTCTGGTGTGAAGGATGTCGTTTAGGTCACGTCCACGCACTAAGACATAGTCAATGAGGTGCCAGTGTTTAGAACGAGGATGCATCCATGTTGTCTTGAGACTGTCCTTTTGCTGGAAGACGGTGTTGGTAATGACAAGTTGTTGTTCCATGCAGAGCTCCAGCAGCAAGCGTCCGTTGTCGTTACACTTTCCAACACCATGCCTTCCGAGTACTCCTTTCCAGGCGACATCATCCTGTCCTACTCTAGCATTAAAGTCGCCGAGAATTAACAGCTTGTCGTCTGCAGGGGTGCTTTGGAGAAGTCTGCGGAGTTCCGAGTAGAACATGTCTTTTTCTGCAGGATCGGCTTGAAGAGTCGGAGCATACACACTAAAAAGTGTTGCATGCTGCTTGTTCTTTAGAGGCAGGCGCATGGACATGATGCGGTCGGAATGACCAGTTGGTAGGTTTTCCAGCTTGGAGGCGATGGAAGATTTGAGCATGAAACCAACGCCAGCTAGACGTCTTTCCGTTGCAGGTTTCCCTGACCAGAAGAGGGTGTATCCAGCGCCCTGCTCATGTAGGCTGCCTTCTTCTGAGAAGCGGACTTCGCTTAGGGCAGCAATGTCAACATCAAGCCTTGATAGTTCATGCGCGATAAGAGCAGAGCGACGTTCCGGTCGGTTGCTGTCAGTTCGGTCAAGCATAGTTCTGATGTTCCAGCATGCTAGTTTCAGTGTTTGTACACCCTTACAGGTGGGTGTGTACCTTTTTTCTTTGTTGTTGTTCGACCGCGTGAGAAGATGCCCGTTGACCGCGGCTAGCCAACTGGGTGATGAGAGACGAGCTTTGGTTAGGCCACCTTTTCTAGGCCCCTCTCCGTGTGGAGCAAGCAGTGCTGTCCCTAGATAAGGCTGCTCGGTCGTTCAGGGTGCTGCCGAATGATGCCGTCGTCTCTGGGTCAACATCAGGCGACCAATATCCTGAACCGCCTGCATGCAGGATTGGAACTGCGGCTTCCAGTGACATCTTCCACCTGCCGATTTCGCCCCTTTCCCGTCGCTACAGGGCTTGGTAAGTTTGGTGGCGTTTTGGACATGGACATGTCCTTTATGCCTGCGCTATGGAGGTTTAAAGTGGAGTACAGTGTGCGCAGTCCTGGCCCCACCCTTTACACCCGGGGTTCATCTGCCATAGCCTAGCTAGCTGGGACGGTGACAGCGAGGTCCTCGAGTCGTAGGTTTTACATCAGACTTTCCTTGTCCTAGATGAAAGGCCTGCCAAGGCTGGAGAGTTCCATCTACCCTGATTTGCTGGATGGCCGCTGTTGGCTCTCCTAAGCCAGCGCCCTTTAAGATGGATCTTACTTTTCATTCCATCAGGGTGTCCAGCCACCCTCCACACCGAAACCCAAAAGGAAAAGGTGGGGGAGACGGTTTAGTCGCCGTCGACTCGACCCTGAAACAGGTAGTACTGGCTTCCAGGTTACCAGTAGCAGAAAACTGTCAGGTCTCCAGACCTGACAAGCCTCCTGACCTGACCTGAAGCAAGGTATGTATTTAGGTATTTAGGTATGTATGTATGTATATATATATATATATATATATATATATATATTATATATGTATGTATATATATATATATATATATATATATATTGGCAAAGAAGCTCAAAAAGCATTGAAGCTAGAGACGTAGCCTGTATTTCTTCAACTTTTATTAGTACAAGCTTTCGGCCATTTAGTTGGGCCTTCTTCAGGTATCTGAAGATGTAAAAGACATAATGGCTTAACAATTACCATGCATATATTTGGATTAATTTACTAAATATAGGTATATCTTAAAAGAAAATGTTTTACATCGGTAATGTTTAATTAGGATTATCCAATAGCTATTAAAATCAATTAGGTTTACGCAGATTTTTATTACAAACATTTTTTTGAAAGTTATGTGTGCTGTATAATACATGCATATATATGCATGGTAATTGTTAAGCCATTATGTCTTTTACATCTTCAGATACCTGAAGAAGGCCCAACTAAATGGCCGAAAGCTTGTACTAATAAAAGTTGAAGAAATACAGGCTACGTCTCTAGCTTCAATGCTTTTTGAGCTTCTTCGCCAATATATTACTCACTAAAGCACCCACGCAATGTTTAGGTCCTTGCTCATCACAATTGTATACATATATATATATATATATATATATATATATATATATATATATATATATATATATATATATAGTAGTACATGTATAACTTCACACATTTATATATATATATATATATATATATAATAAAATAGGGGACCTACCACGCAAATCAACTGAAATGGTACATTGAATTGGAAAAAAAAAAGAATTTTCTTTGATCCTATCCTGAAGTTTGTTTCTGATTGGTTAAAGACTCAGGTTCATCATTAAACCACTAATCTGAGTACAGCGACAATGGCGACGACAAAATACTGTTCCTTACCGACATGCAGTTGTGCTTTTGTTGAGCTAGACCGTACGAAATTTGGGCCGCAGGAACTCTCTTTGGCAATTCGAACTGTTGCAGATCTGCGTTCAGGAACCATATTGATAATTGGGTCATCGGTAACCACAAATGCTATGCAAGTTACTGTTGTCTCTCTGAAATCTTCATATTGTGCATTGGTGATGAAAAGGATATTATCTTCTGTCTCGGTGGTAATAGTATCATCATGTTCCCATTTGATCTCTATTTTTGCAGTAACATGCGAGTGGATGGTAAGGCTGTAGCTACACACAAACGTAGCATTTTCTCCAGGAGTGATCTCTTGTTCTTTGGGCCAAATTGTGGCCTGGAGAACTTGACCGCCTGGCATATAACCGGTCACAACGGACGGAATAGTATTTTCTCCGTCCTGGTTATCACTTTGACTGTAAACTCTCATACTGGCGTCTGCAGTTCCGAAAACATTTTTGGCCTGACACACCAGTGTGCTACCATTATCAGTTGGAACTACAGGTCCAACGGCTACCACCCCATAAACAGGAAACTCTTTATCGAAACGTTGAGGAGTGTCTGAAGATGCTTCCAGTGTGCAGTTAATGTCGGATGTGAGAGGTGGATTAGATACAGCTAGTAAATGCATGATATGTACTTTCTCCATTTAGAGATTCTCCTCCAATTCTTAAAATAGCCACTCGCGGTTTACTAAATGTACTGGATCGAAGAACCTCAACATCAGCTCCGTCCACGTAATGTAGTCGGCATTCGAATTCGCTTCGTAATTCATCTTCACGGGCCTCATAGGTCGATTTCATTTTGTAACCAGTCGGATTGGCATCTGACACCTTCTGTCCGTCCTTATACCATTGCACAGTTACATCTGGAGTAGTTTTCTCTGATGTACACACAAGTGCTACTCCGGGGTGCTACTTCTCTGGTGATGTCATTTGGTGTCGCTGTGCAAAGAGGATAATGTTCTGCCGGGGGATATTTGACAGTCAATGGAGCATATCCAGATTTAACCAACATACTCGCTGAAGAATTGAATAAAGCGCAATAATACCCAGTACTATCAGTCTGGTCAATCCGTTGAACTTTTTGAATGGTCAGATATTGTCTGAAACGTCCGTTTGATAAGATTCCACCTTCAATATTGTATCGTTCATCGGGGTTATCGACTAAGATCTCAATTCCATTCTCATTTGTCCACCGTGCTATGACTTGAGTAGATACCGAGTATCTCGTGTTTCTGCCCCATTCAATCCGACCGGATCGCAATTTGTCTTGAGAGATTTGCGATGTCGAGGAACATTCAAACACTGCAGGGGTGCCAAGGCTAACCTCAGCAGTGTTCCCGCTATAGGTCATATACAGACTGGATTTGGCATATCCGATATATGATGTGATGAAAATAATTAAAGGAGAATGAAACTCTTGGAGCAAGTTAGCTTTTGTGAAAGCAGAAAAATCAAAGAATAAGATCAACAAAAGTTTGAGTAAAATAGGACTAGCAATATAAGAGTTATGAGCATTTGAATGTCGAGATCACTAATGCTATGGAGATCCTCCCATTGGCAATGCGATCAAGATCTATGATGTCACAGATGAACAACTCTCCCCTTTTGGACACTGAAAATATACCACAAACATCTCTTTTTGCTCATTCTAATCATATGACAAACGATTCATCAATGATATAATGTTGTGAAACCTCTGTACTTGTCCTCTCATAAAGAGAACACCTCACCTTGTGATAGACTCTATAAAAGTGAGAATATAAGTGAAATAAGTACTAAAGTAACGAGGGAGTTGTACGTGTGTGACGTCACAGATCTTGGTCGCATTGCCAATAGGAGGATCTACATGGCATTATAGTGATCTCAATATTCAAATGCTCATAACTTTCTTATTATTCATTCAATCTTCCTCAAACTTTCAACAATATGTTTCTATGATTTTTCTCTTTGATATGGATTCAGCTGGTTTCAAGGGTTTCATTCTCCTCGCACAAGCCTTTGTATATGCTAGCCATCATCACCCCGGATCATCGCTAGAAGCCTTCGACGGTAATAATTATAGAGCTTTGATGTTTATGACGATTATAACTCATTCACAGTCAAAGACTCTGCATGCATGGTTCTACAGCATCCTTGCTGCTCACAGATTTTAACATTTCATAAATTCATGAATATGTGACACAGACTAGCAATAGGATGAATGTTCCCAGTTCCGAATACGCATTCAATATGGGACCAAGGAAATAGATGCAGCCTTCCTCTTACACGAGAATATGAATATTATGCTGCATATACAAGTTCAGCCCTGTCCCAGTGCAGGCGAAATAGAATAATCTCTTAAATTGAATTCCCAGATCAGTGCACTGAACAGCTGAACCATGGAGCTACGACCTACGACAAAATGGAAGAGGGTTCATCATTGCGTAGAGAGTTTAAGTATGCAGATTCAGACCCTTTATGGACAGCATTATTGTGATATATTTTCTGTTTTGTCTCAAGAGAAGACTAAAACTTAGTGGAAAGCTTGTTAAGACAAAATGAAGTATAGATTCGAGAATATGCCCACATGATCCACTTTGAACTATTTAGGGATTTATTCTCATAAATTATCTCTCATGTCTCTAAACACAGGGTTTGTACTTTGTACATGCAAACTAATCAGAACATAATCGAGTTTTTTCACGAAAGGAAACACTTCGGGAGGAGTACCAGCTAGGGGCAGGGGACATTAGTGTTCATACGCGCCATACCAGAAAAAAAAATGAGAAGAAAACGAAATCTGCACAACGCCCATGATGCTGCCAGGGTGTAAAAACCGGGGTAATTAGAAAGATTATATGTTTCTGAAGTAAAAAAGGGAAAGAAAGAAAGACTCAATTATGGTGCGCTAAAATGGAGAGGGGGGGGGGGTAGTGAACTAATTACTCCAGTGCTCCAGTCTTTTCTTCGTTACTTCGTATTATTATTTTTTTCTTATGTTTCTTAATTTTTGTTTTTGATGATGATCCTTCAATGTCAGGATTTTATATCAATAAACTTTTGAATTTGAATTTTACTGCTTGGCTCTGAATGTTCTTCATCAATATCTCTCAAATTCTCTGCCGCACCTGCACCGCACCCGCTTGATCAATGAAGAACTATTATGTACCTTTTACGAGGCCTCCATCATCATCAAGCCTAATCGCTCACGATAGCGGTCTCCTGCATTCTTTTAAAAAATCTTGTTTTGAAAAATGTATAACACATCTTGTTGATATTTATTTACAATATTTATACTATGCGACTATTATTATTTGTTATATGTATTACCTTTGTATATTGTATATATGTATTTTGTAATTCTGATACTGATGTGAATGCAGAAATAAATAAAATCAAATGAAATCAAATATCACCAAGAATCTTGACTAGACTTTCCTGAATAGAATCATCACAACAGAAATGACATTCTGTTTTGTGACTATTTTTTTTTTTCAAAAGATCATTCCTAGCCTATCTTTTCCGATAGGATCATAATTATGATTGGCAATTATTCCGCATCATGACTAATAAAATATAATATAAGATTTTCTCATAGCGCAGTTGTCTAAGATTACAAATGACCTACTGCATGCACTTAAACTTATTCAGACGCAATGGTTGTTTGAATATCCAATATTAGTAGAATATTTTGAGGTCCATGCAATATTCTTTTATAACACGGGTGTCTAAAATTATCAACATGACTGCACTTCAATATTCCAGAAATATTGTTCGAAAGTTCACTCTCAGTAGAATATTCTGAGACAATAAGTGTTCAAAATTGTTCCCAGTACAAGCATTTTGGCGCACTTGGTAAGAATTGAACTAAACATAATGTAGGCCAATATCTAGACTTTTCACAGTTCATGTTACATAAAAAGCTCAATAGATTCGTTCATAGACAAAATAGGCCTAGTTAACAGATCAGAATGCATCCACTTAATTAGTTTGCATTGCCAAAGTGAAATAAAATTCACTATTTAAATAATGTGTGGCAGGGTATTGAGGAGGGCTACCTAATTTGTTCATCAATTAATCTGGAGTTTTGAGACCAATGCCTCTCTCTCTGTGATGCTCTTCTTTCTTTCTCATTCGTCCTTCCTTTCCCTTCTTTTCCCCCTTAGATGAATAGGGGAGTAGGCGTTTATGAGTCCAGGAAAATACATTCATAGCCAGAAAAGTATTCGAATAATGCAAGGGCGTAGGCAGGGGGGGGGGGGGGGGGACTGCACGTGCATCGATCCTCCCACTGATGCAGAGGAGTTCCGACACTGGCAAGTATAGACGAGATTTGTACCCCGGACTTCGTCTGCTTTCTACAGCTGATGTTCCAAACTTAAGTTCCATCTCCCTAAGATGTGCACCCCCATACCAATTTAGTTCCACCCCCAGGATGTGCACCCCCATGCTCCAACCAGCCCATACGCCCTTGTAATGAAAGGTTTTTGTACAACAAACTTATCAATACCACCCAGCAGTGGCGTATAAATCCGGTTCGAGCAGGGGGGGGGGGGGGTGATAGCAATATATTGACCTGAAAAAAATGGGACACCTAAAACACAATGGAGTATACAACCCTGTCCATTACTCTACTACACTGTAAAAACGCTGTTTAAATATTTAAGCAAGTTGTTTTAGCCTGTCACTCTATTGTTTAAACTTTTTGAACAACTATTTAAACTTTTTGAACAACTTTTTAAACTTTTTGAACAACTGTTTAAACAACTTGTTGTTAGAGTGTGCTGCACAATGTGCTGCACTCAACACAGGTGAGGTAAATGGGTACCGGTAGGAAGTAATTCCTTAAAAAGCTGTGTGCGCTATGAACGCCTAGCTTAGCCGGGTAATATGGGAGCGCCTTGAGCACCTAACAAGGTGGATATGTGCGCAATATAAATACCCTATATTATTATTATTATTATATATATTAGAGTGACTCGGCTAGGCTTAAACAAAGTGTTTTTTTACTGTGTATCTATCAGCTAAAGACCTATCAGGATTTTTTTTTCGATGGCTATATTGCAATGGCTATGTTGTGATATAACACATATAGATGTCTATTTAATATCAATATGCGATCGAGCGAGCAAATTTTCAGTACTGTAGTTGGAAGACAGAATGGTGTCAAACCAACCAACTTTCAAAGGGTGTGTAATTAATTTATCACATCAAGAGCTGTGTATAAAGGGGGTGTATAACTTTGTACAAGATACTACCATCTATCTTTTTTTTCATGAGAGTTAAAGCTCTTTTACGATTTTCGATAGATATTGTAATGGTTCTGTAATATAAACAGATGATTAGCGATTAATATCCTAATGCGAAGCGAGCAAGCAAATTTTCAATAGGAAGACGAATGAAAACAAACGTGTCTTTTAAGAGGTATGCAATTAAGGGCAAATGAAGTGAGCGAACGTAGTGAGCGAGCCTTGAAAAAGTTGCTTCAGTCGTTTCAGATAATGTGCATAGGTATATTAAAGAGGATAATAAGGGCAACTTATCAATAACGACAACTTTACAAGAAAAGCACAAATAAACCAAGTTGTTACATCAAAAAGAGAAAATTATGATTAATCAGTCGAGATTTGTTCAATGAAAACCTATTTTCTCTCTTGATTAAGGTGAGATGAGAATGGGGTCATGATTATTGGGAATAAGGGTGCATTATGACATGGGCGGAAATCCCAGGGGGGACAGGGGGGACGTGTCCCCCCTACTAAAAATAGTAGGGGGGACACAATATCAAATGTCCCCCCTACTATTTTGGTCTTTTATGATGGTAAGAAATGCATCATTATAAATCGAAATAACACATGTATTTTGGGACGAGATGAACTTACTTTGACGATGATAACCATTTTTTTTTGCTTGCCAAGTTTTCCCGCCCCTTGTCCCCATAGGCGGATCTAGGGTGATTTACATATCTTGTTCAATATGGAGTTCGAATATCAAGTTTGGAAGTCAATATACAAAACATATTTCACCTCGGAAATCGAACTTTCATTATTCTGTGTAATTTACAAATTGGTTTTTAAAAAGTGCTCTGTAAAAATGTCAGTTTTATGGTCTGAATGTTAACATTTGCTGCTTGCGCTGCGCGCTCGCAAATTTTGATTTATCAGGTACCTATTATTTTCGTGTATTCCATAAAGACTCGACGTTTCGGGCAGGTTGACTGTCCGTCTTCACTCCTGAAGACGGACAGTCAACCTGCCCGAAACGTCGAATCTCTCTACTGCTTCTACTCATCATCTCCACTCGCCGACTCAAGCCAGCAACTCATCATCCATCCTACTACTCAAGCTGTTTCTTCAACTCATCAAACTATTCTGGTTTACAGTCCTTTTCAGGACTACTTTCAAGAAAGGAATACTCTACTCTCAAATCTCCACTTTCTCGCCTATCCAATTCCTTTTCTTCCTCTTTCCACTGTTTCTATAACACTCCACATGGTGTACCATAAACCACATCAGCGATTGTACATGCCACCATTCAAACCTTCAAACAACATCACGCTCACGCATGTTTATTCAGATACTCAACTTGTTCTCTGATTTAAATCATTGCCCAGTTTCAGATCACAATATCAAAAATTGTCTGCTCGCGCTTTGTGCTCGCATTATTAATGTAGGAAGACCCCATATTACTCATCCTTTTTATGATTTACAAAACATGAACAGAGTGGGCCATTTTTTGGTCTATAAATTTCGATTTTTTTTTCTGCTCGCGCTTCGCGCTCGCATCAATCGTTAAATTATATAGCTATCCTGTTCACGATTACAAAAACTGATTAAAAATTTCAATTCTTTCTTTAGAAAGTTCAAAATTTTTCAGCTCGCGCTTCGCGCTCGCATTTTTTGATTGTTGAAATATGTAACGCCTTCATGGCTAAGTGCAAGCAGTCGTTAACAGGTACCTTTTCAACAGGTACCAGTTAAAAACATATTTAAAAATTTTCTGCTCGCGCTTTGCGCTCACATTATTTATACTCATCCTTTTCAGGATTTACAAAACATGAATAGAGTGTCTCGTTCAGTAAATATTATAGGACTAAATCTCGAAATTTTCCGCTCGCGCTTCGCGCTCGCATTATTTGTTTACTTATATACCTATTCTGCTTGAGTTACAAAAAGTGCTTAGAATTTCCATTCTTTAGGTGAAATGTCAAAGAAAATTCAGCTCGCGCTTCGCGCTCGCATTATTTGATTGTTAAATGCTACTTTAACATGTATCTTTTCCATCTGTACATTTTTGCTCGCGCTTTGCGTTCGTAGTAATTATTAAGTTGCATACACATCTTTTTCAGGATAAAAAGAACAAGACCATAATCAGTTCAAATTTTAGGAAAAAATACATAAAATTTCAAAAAAAAATTAGCTCGCGCTTCGCGCTCGCATCATACAAATAAGGTTTATGATATTATATATTAATTTATAAGAATAAAGCTAAGAAGTGACTAATGAGGACTATCCTTTCAAAGAAACAAACAAAAATCATCTTCGAGCTGCCGATCGGGGAAAATATGGCTGAAACAAATGTCTGCCCCCCCCTATTGGCGAAGGCTGGATCCGCCCCTGTGTCCCCCCTACCTTTTGGGAGAGATTTCCGCCCCTGCATTATGAAATGATTTAAGGCCATTACATGCCAAAACATAAACTTGCAAAAACTCGGAAAAAGCACAATGATATATGTTAAGGAAAAGACTGCAGTTTCGAAAAGAAAAAATCTCTAAGATTCTATTTGGAAATGTTTTGAACAAAATTCATACTTGAAATATGTTTTAGATTGTTGCGTTATAACGCATGGGCGGCGGAACCGGGGGGAGGGGCACTTGCCCCCCAAAATTGCTCGTAGGAAAAAAATGCCCTTTTTCAAAATGTAATACCCTTTGTGAAATAAACAATACATTTAAGGTAAGAAAATCATATTTTTGGGGCTCACGCTTCGCGCTCGCATCAATTATTGTTTTGTAAGGTACTCATTCTGTCATTGGTAACAAAATGCTTGGAATGTCAAATTTTCACGTTAGAATATTATGAATTTGGGCTCACGTTTTCCGCTCACATCAGTTATTGTTTAGTAAGGTACTAATTTTGTTCTTGGTTACAAAGTGTTTAGAATGTCCAGTTTTCAGGTTGGAATATCACAAATATTTAGTACACGCTTCGCATTATTCGATTCAGTGGCGGACCGTGACCCGGAGGAGACAAAGCATTGGAGGGGCACTGCATTGTTCACAAACAATACAGTGACCCCACTGGTGTACCTAGGATTTTCCAGAAGGGGGGCAAATTTTTTGGAGGATATTTCGTCCGCGAAAAAATTGACAAGCAAAAAAAAAAAAAAAAAAAAAAGGTCTTCAACCAAAAATAAAGGATTTCTTACCACAAAAAAATTTGACAAGCAAAAAAAAAAAAAAATAGGTCTTCAGGTTCAACTGGATCAGTTGTGACTCGTCAGGGGGGCAGGGATATGTCCCCTGCATGAGTTTTGACTCGTCAGGGGGGCAGTCTGCCCCCCCCCCCCTCCCTTAGGTACGCTAGTGAGTGCCCCTCCAATGCTTTGTCTCCTCCGGGTCACGGTCCGCCACTGATTCGATTGGTTTATCAAGTACATTAAATACTTATTGTGAAAATTAGTCTGAAACAATGCATCATATATATTATAGATACATTTCGATTATCTCCATTAGATGTGAAGATACTTCTTGACTGTAATTTCTCATTAATATGATATATATAACAATATCATATTCCGCATGTTGATTACAGATGAGAAAAGAGAGACAAATATGTAATGCATTCATTCCAAGAAAAGGTTAATTTCCCTTTAAAAAATATATAATTTTTGTTGGAACTGAATGCATTATCTCTTTGTCCATATATATATATATATATATATATATATATATATATATATATATATAATCAACAAATAATTGAAGAACAGCCGAATATCAAGTTTTTATACTAGTCTAACAAACTTTTGTATATAGGGAAACAAGGGAAACAAATTTCACATCTTTTATATCAATGATATGACAAAATAAATCTTCACCCTTCAGAGGGGTTAATGATGGTGAAGGGGCATGATGCCCCTTCTGATCTGGGCCCCACCGCATAAAAGTTACTCAACTATGGCATCCAATGGTAACTTGCACTTGATTGACCGTTAGGCATTGTTACCATGGTAGTTACTATTGGTTACCATAATAGTAACTTTTATGCAACAGGTCCTCGGAATAACTTCCATGTGACCAACTTCCCAGTGCACCGGTTGATTGGGCAGAGGGACCTTCAGCATAGTTACAAGTTTGCTATTGTCTTCCTGGCCGCCAACTGATGCATGGGAAGGGGGGGGGTGGGCTGCTACCAAATATTGAATTTGTATAAAAAGAGTTTCAGAAAAAATGTAATTCAAATCTAGAGGGCTGGTATTCGAATCATATCTAATTTTGTGGAATTATTACGCATGGATGTGAAAGAGCAACTCATCAGCTTTCCATTGATGCCCTATTTGTGCCATTTGTGTCATGCATGACAAAATTAAATGATGCTGAAGACAACAGGTGCAGATACCAATTTTTCCAAGTTTTTGTTTTATGAAACGCACTGTACATGATGTAATTTATTTCAACTTTGAAATCCTTTCATCAATCACAGTGGAATACTTGTCAGTAAATTCTGATTTTAAGTTATAACATTTAATATGTTTGAACTCAAACCGAATGAAGGGTCATCTTTATTGCTTTAGCCGATCGCAGTGTTTCTGATAAATGGTATGAGGGTAGGAACATAGCATTAGAAATCCATGGTCCAGGGAGCGAGGGGTGCTGGGGGGGGGGGTACTTCAGCACCCCAAGGTTTTTCAGGGGGTGTTGCGTATGTAATTTACCATAGACAGCACAAACCTGAAAATCAGATTGCCAAGCAAAAAAAAAAAGGGGGGGTGGTTATTGCTCCCTAATGAAAGAGATTTGGGCGCAATAACCATTTTCTTCTTTTATTTTACTTGTCAATTTTTTTCTGACAATCTCCTGAACCCCCCCCCCCCCCCCCCCCCATTTATAAATCGTTCCCACAGCCCTGCAAGTATCTAGATCCAATGACAGAGTGACAATCAAATGATATTGCAAGATTTATTGTAATATTCACTGCTTACAAAACAAATGCAGCCTTCCACATGAGGAGTAATTTATCAAATAATCTGTAATTTATGCAACCCCCCAGCTGCACACTATAAAGGCCTTATGTAAGTTGTGTAATGCTGAGTTGTGTAAAACTGAAGATGTCACAATATCGCAATCACCTCTCAAAAGTACCATGCCTTCCAATTGAAGCAAAACGAGGCAAGAACTGAGGAAATGCTGCTAAAATTTAATTAATATAACTAATATAATTTCTTGATCTTTTTAATCATTCTATTCATGATTAATCAGTGTCTAAAAAGCCACTTAACAAACTCAATCCTTGTACAAATTACGATCATTCTGGAACTTGGGAAACTACTTCATAGTGTCATTAATACATGTATGTAATCTAACATCAAATGTAAATAGAAAATATACATAAAGATGAATATTTAAATATCTTTTTGTAAGATATGAAATAGTTAAAAGTATTGATGTATGAAAGACTTTCAAAAAAGTATAAGTTAATATTTCAGTATAGAATTTTTCAGAAAACATTACACAACAGCATTGCATGCTGCATCGATGAAAACCAAGTATGAGGAACAAATCTACCTTTGACTATAGAACATACTAGTAATATCAGCATTTCAAACAGATCTTAGTGGTTTCTTTTTGTTCAGCTTAACAAATATCACTATCAAGAAATTATCAACAGCTAAGAAACCATGAAAACTCAAGGAGGAATGGAAAAGATAAGTCTGGATATGCAACGTTATCAAAACATAATCTGGAAAATATACCCATTCACTTGGTGTACAAGAAGTTGGTTTACAAGTACTTCTCAAAACCTCTAATACCAAATTAACTAAATCCGTTTAGCCTACTCTCAATTTCTGTGCGGTCTTCTCCACTTCAGTCTATATGCAAATGAGTCTAATGCCCAGATCCACTTCATATAATTATTGTGCGTTTTGTCAAAATAAAAATTTAGTTCAACAGCTCACCTAATCATATAGACTAATGGGGAGTTGCAAGAAACTCACAATTGATCGCAATTCAATATTAGGTCAAAAAATCAATTGAAAATCATGCATTTCATTGCAAATTTGCAATTGATTGATGGTCTCCTTCTTGCATCAACAAGTATAAATTGATTTGCATTGGTTAAAATTGATTTATCATCTGTAAATTTGCAATTGATGGCAAATATTTTCTGGCAACAACCCCCAAGTACTGGTAAACTACGTCAATACTGAGCAAAATCAGACTTTGTCTACTTATTATTTTGCACTTTGTTAAAATGAAATTTAAGTTCATATGCAGTTCATTGAAGCTCGCAAAATAGCCAAGGTAAGTTAGGATTAAAAATAGTTACATGTCTGAACGGATAAACTTGCAGAAGACTGTTGTCCATTACTCAAATATGTGACCCACCACCCCTTAACCACCAATATGTCACCAGGTAAGGTTCTCTGTAAATAGCCAAAATAGTAATTTTGTCTCCTAAAACAAAAAAAAAACAAAAAAATAGCTCATCTGAAAGAGCATTTTTCTTCTTTATACTGTAAAAACTTGAAGTCGTGAAGTTGAATAAAGGAAAAGATACAAGAGTTTTTTGGACACTACTTTTTCGGACTGATTGGAAGTTTCACTGAGATTACACAGTATGCACATCTCATGCTTGAGTGAACCCCAAACTTCGAACCTTGTTTTCTACATATTTTTAAAGCTCTTGCTGAAGTTCCTCTGCATGCAATCAAGCACTTGTAATGGTTATTGTTGGTCAGTTTTAACATATCAAGTATCATTTTGAAGCTTAGGAAATGAATTTTCAAGCTCAATAAAAATCTCAATATTCATTTTGGTCGACGTATTGTTGGTTTTGGGGTGGCAGGTCACATATTCACCCAAGTCAAAGCATTTTCTGAGACCGGGGCCATGTAACATATAGCTTTAAGTGATTGACCATGTGAATGATTTTTATGATCGATCATACACAATAGTCAATGCAATCAATAAACTGAAATCAGGGCCCCATCTTACAAAGTGTTACAATTGATCCAATCAATCGTAACCCTATGGAAATCCATCATTTTTTCTACAGGAAATTTGCACAATGTCCTTTGTAAACAAAGAGAAGCGCAGTAAATTTTCAAGAAAACAAGGAATGCATGAATACACTGTACATCATAGTTAGAAAGTATTTTGAACATGCATGATAGATGTTGAGGTTGCTGGCCGTCCATAGTTGATGTGATTGGTCGGATCAATCGTAACTCTTTGTAAGACAGGGCCCAGACCTACGCAATCAATCGTAGAAATCAGACCTATAATCAATTGCTAAGTTTTATGCTACAGGGCCCAGGTGGAAGTAACATAAAAAGATCAGATTGATATTTACAGTCGATTGTAACTTTGGTACATGGTTTGGCAGTGAACTAGTTACGCTTTATAGTACAATCGACTTTTAATAATAATAACAATAATAGCTGGATTTTTATAGTACTTTTTGCCTGAGGATACCAAACGCTACTATTATTAATCCAGCTTTAGCTCGAGCTACCATCACCGGCGCTCGGTGCATTCACGGAATAAATCCTGCCGGGTACCCATTCACCCCACCTAGGTCGAGTGCAGCAGTGTGGATAAATTTCTTGCTGAAGGAAACCACGCCATGGCTAAGATTTGAACGCATAGCCCTCTTTGGAAGGCGAGAGTCGGAACCACTAGACCACGATGCGCCCACAAAAATAATGAATAGTTCATAACATTTTAATGAAACGGAATATGTTTCAAGGTAATCAAACCACATCCTCGGCCTGAAAATTGTAAACAGAGTCGTTGGTATCTATACACTTTACACTTAAAAGATGTAGATCTATATGATCTTAATTTAACTTCATATTTACCTGATAGCCAAACTGTATAATACCAACGACTCTGTTTATAATTTTCAGGCTGAGGATGAAGCTTAATAAATGAAACGTGTTCCATTTATCAAAACGTTCTGTTCTCTTCATCATTTTTGTCTTCAAGTTAATACTGCGTCATTCTTTTGGAAATTGTATCTGTTATGTTACAGGCCCCATATAATACAAAAACGTGTAATATACCCTTTCAAAGTTGAATCTCTTCTCCCAAGTTTAACAGGGTTCTGTACTCCCAGGAGATTCAATCATGCAATGGCAAACTTTATCTAGAAGATGGAATGTTAATATTCTACCATAGATATGTTGACCACACCCTAGTTTTGATCAAACCTGAGCATATTTCTGTTGTAAAAGACAAATCATGCAGTGGCAAACTTTATCAACAAAGAAATGGTGTTGCTATGAGCTCACCATTAGGTCCTGTACAGGCACATATTATCCTAACAGAATTAGAAAAACCTGTTATTACCCCCCCCCTTTTATATACAGATGGAATGTTAAAATTCCACTGTAGACATGTTAGGAGATTCAAATTGGGGCGAAATTACCTGTACATGACGCAAGCACCCCTGATTTGTCTGGGGCTGCGACATTGACCATAGGCAGCACCCCTGGAAATCAGGTTTGTATGCTCAACAGTAGAAGTTTGACCGAAATCCACTTCATTTTGGAGCGAAAACCTTGTCATTTTTTTTCTTCAAATGTAGCATCCCCTCTACAATAATCGTTCCCAGGGCCCGGATGTAAGCTGAACTATGTTTCGACGTGCTTGGCAACGGTAATATGACTACTACGGATGGTGTAGTTTCTCCAGACAAGGAGTTGTAGTGACCCGATGACGATTGGTATGAAACAAGCCAGTATAAACATGGTTCCTTTGAGCTCGGTGGTGTGTTGGAGTGAAAGTTTCTCATCCTGTAGTTCTTTGTAACCATAGCGATTGAGGATGTTCACTACCATCATAGGGGCTAGGGAGGATGCTGGCTTGGTGAAGAGTGCATTGTAGCCGAAGACGCTCGATGACAAAGGACTCCTAGTTACACAAATAAGAGAGTGAAGCAATCAATCAATAAATGAATTAATCAATCTGGGGGGGGGGGGGGTGTTTCACAAAGGGAGCCGAGCTTAAATGCTAACGCACACAATATGTAACATGCAATCTTATTTATTAATACACAGTAGTGAGCGTCCTAACATGATTTGACCAATGTGGTGATACCTTTAAATTTTTTTAACCCCGGCTGAGTCAGATCAAAAGACGTTAAAAGATGGGAGTTGCTGAAGGGATAGAGCAAAGTCAATATGGCGCTGCACAGAGGCTGCAGGGCCCACGATCAATTGGGCAAAATTACTTCTTGGAGTATTGCTATTTAAGATATCTATTTCAAACAATAAAATATGAATTTTAATTTCCATAATTTTTCCTTAAATCTTAAGTAAATTTAAGTACTTACGATCTCTCGTTTCTTAGTTGATCCTCGTCAATGATGTCAGAAAGACAAAGATTGAAGAATGAGAATATTGCATCAGGAAGGCTCCTGTCAGAATAAATTGAACATAGAAAAAAAATGTTATTTGTTCAAGCTGAGTTGGAGTTCTGGTAAGAAATCTATTTTCGAAATGAAATGATTAGAAGCTATCCTAGGGTGATGATTCTATGCCAGAATGCTTATTTATACCCGTAACAAAAGTTTTATCAAAATTCCTGAAAAATTGTTTGGCAGATATCATCTATTCTATGATTTTCATTATCATTAAACTAATTAAAATAATGAATCATCAAATAAAATCTGCTAATCGTGATTGTGGACACTGTGTGATTCAGAGATAAGGAAACCAAAATCAGAGGTCTTTCCCGTTATGTATAAAATCAGTGAAAAATGGTAGCTTGCTTCTTGAACCTTACTTCATTTAACGCGAATGTTGTTGACTCATTTGAGACTGAAGGATTTTGCTATAACACACGTTTTCCATAGACTAAAGCCTGTGTATATGCATACTCAGTCTCCACTCTCCAATGGGTTGAAATATGCAAAAATGCGATGGGTTCACTTTGCATGCTTAATTAGCAGTGGACACAATTTACAATTGAAAATGAAAGAAATAACAATGAAATAATAATGAAAGAAATGAAAATCTTACTACTTTTTCATATCTCAAAATCTGTTTTCTTTAATCTTTATCTACATGAACATTCTGCTTGGAACATACTATTTGAGAAAACATACAAATGCCAATTAAGATATATTGCAACAAAATGCAAGTTACTAAATAGGTTCATTATTGCAGAATGAAATAATCGCTAGAGGTTATTCATTTGTCTCGCAATCTACTATGGTCAACAAGGAAATTCGTGATCACTCTCGCAAAAAGTGTTCACTAAGTGATCACGAATTTCCTTGTTGACCATAGTAGATTGCGAGACAAAATGCAAGTTATTTAGATTGAGCATATCTAAGTTGAGTCAAAATCAAAAAGAAATGTTTTATCTTCTATTAAAATGAAAATATAATATTACTTCTAATTTACCTGTCCATTATAAAGAAGAATACCATGATGTGTGTATGCTGTGCTCCTATGAGGAACATGAGGATTGCTGAACAGATCTTGAAGTAGAATGACCAGACAATGATCCTGTAATAGCCATACCGTGTGACGAAAATGCTCAGGAATAAGACTAAGAACTGAAGAAAACAAAAAGCAAGTATGAAAATACTGTACACGATGTAGTTCATCGGCAGCCAGTTACAAGACAAAAACAATACAAAGCTGATCAACAGTCCAACACTCTTGTTGACTGTACATAAAAACAGGCAAAAATTGATTTTTTTTTTTTTTTTTTGTCCAGGGGGTTCTTTTTACAACCTACTGCCTAAATCTACGACAATGAATATATATGCTTTAACATTCCAGTGAATGGGGGTTTTCCACTTTTTTTTCCAGGACTCTTTTGGGCATTTTGGGGGCAAAATCGCCTCCAGCCCCCATGTATTTTTTTTCACCCTGGTTACATATATTCTAGTCTAATGTACATGCAACTTTTTTAGTTTTGAGATTACTACATTATTAATAATACTATAATAAATCAGCCTATAATTACATTTGTACAGGGAAATTGAAATGCAATGAGGGGGAGAGTACATGTACTTGTTTTGCTATTTGGTAACTTAAATTATATTATCGAATGTATCAAGCAGTGAATTGTTGTCAACAGGTGGGCCTATATTAAAAGATATGGGTTTCGGGACCTGAAAAGATTGGACTTGTTGAGGATTTCAGGTGGTGCTTATTTGTATTTGCTTTAAAGGACTAGCCCACCCCAACAAAAAGTTGAGAGAAGAAAAAAATCACACTAACATAATGCAAAATCAGATGTAAAAACTGAAAATCTAAAATAGCTTTGCATAATTCCACCAAACAGTTGTATGCACATCCCGGTTGGTACCATTTTTAAAAATTTCATCATATTAATATGAATTTAGTCTTCATTATATTCATAACGTGATTCAAGATCTAGTTCCTTCTTGAATAAGTGGGATCGCCATTGTTGTGTATTGTTAAATCTGCAAAATTTGACATATTCTGTAAATAGAATACATACATGTAGAAATGGAGACTTTGTGACATCGACTGTTCTTAATTGTACATTGTGCATAAAGTAAACTGTTGTTTAAAAATAAGAAACAAAACTGTAAAATGTAAACTTTCATATTAAACATCTGATCCTGATGAAATTATATTGTAAGCCTCCTTTGATTTTTTTTCTATTCCAATCCACTTTTGTTGGGGTGGTGGGCCTGCCTTTTAAACAAGCAGGATCTTACCTGAGGAAGGATAAAGGTTGTACCAAACAAAGCGTTCCTGATGACCTGAGACAGGTCCGTCTCTGGAATGAGTTGGGTGACAAAAACGGCCAGGAAGTTGGCTCCATAATCCATGTGAAATATCTGACAAAAGTTGATGAATACAAATATCAAGAAGTTCCTGTTGAAGATGATCTGTTTGGCCTGGCTGTATGATAGGGAGAGAGAGCCATCTTGCAAAGTGGGGCTCAAGGATTTCTTGTCCATGCTCAGATGTCCGGAAGCCCCCAGACCCGATGGCTGAAGTTCAAACCGAGTCCTTACGTTGCGCCCTGTGTAATGCATTGCAGCCCAACTGAGAAAGGCTACAAAGACACACCAGAGCTGGAATGCATGGAAGTTGTTCAAGTTGTCAGATACAAACTGGCTAAAGAGAACAGACGTTGAGCCCACGATGGAAGCCACTTGGCCATACCTGGTCAGTCTCACGCGGTCCTCGTGTCGAGTGGATATCTCGGCGAAAAGGGCACAGTGCGATAAGAGCACGAAGGTGAACAACGCATCGTAGCAGCACAAAGAGACCATGAGATGGACTCCAATTATCCATTCATTGGCTTTGTAGGTCTTCCAGGGAAACCATGGCAGGAGAAAGCAGACGACAAACAGCGGCGCTCCGTACATGATGGCATGACGACGGGAGCGGAATGCCTTGATGTTGGAGTTGTCTTGCCAGTATGCAAACAATGGATCATTGACAGCGTTCCATATCATGTAAACCACCTGTGCCACATGGAACCATGACTCTGATATGTGGTAGTAATCGGTGAAAAGTCTTACATAGTAGAACCGAAAGATGGAGTTCATCAACACAGCTGCCAGGGAGGTCATGGAGTACGCAAATGCGTTCCTATCAACCCAGTTCCTCATCCTGAATGGTACTCCAGTCTACAGATTAAAAAGAAACAGAAAAATGTTAATAAATCTGCAATTAAAATTGACTCTAATGCCCGTTAATATTGTGAAGTCCGGTCTTATTAGGGCACGGTCTCTAAACTCTGTTAAAGTTATGGGAAGCCATTACCAGGGTTCCCAGCTTTTCAAGAAAACAAAATTCCATGATTTTGGAAATTCCCTGATTATAATTCTTTAAATCCAATGCCAGTTTTGCATGTTTTCTAAGTTCTTGCAGTGAATTTTGAAAATTCCCTGATTATAATTATTTAAACCCAATGCCAGTTTCACATGTTTTCTATTAATAATAATAATAATAATAATAGGCATTTATATAGCGCCATCTATCTAGAAATATTCTATTCCGAGGCGCGTTATTATTATTACCCCGGCTTTAGTTCGAGCTGCCTTTCAGCGCTCATGCATTCAAGGAATTAATCCTGCCGGGTACCCATTCACCTCACCTGGGTCGAGTGCAGCACAATGTGGATAAATTTCTTGCTGAAGGAAATTAAAGTTATTATTATTAAATTTAAATTTAAATTATTAAAGTTGTTACAGTGAATCACAGGTAGGCCTACTTGAATTTTCAGTATAAAAACAACAATGTAAAACTAATTATCTAATTGGTACCACCATTTTTCCCTGACTGGAAAAAGTAAAATAATTTTCCCTTATTTCCCAGATGGGCTGGGAACCCTGATTACATTTCCTATCTTTACTTGGATCTTTTCCCATTTTGAATGATGAAGAAAACTATTTCAGTAAATACTCTTATCAGTCAGTTCGAGTGTCAAATCAAACGAACTGAAATTTGAACTTGTCCCTGTTAGATACCTGTCGCACTAAGCTATCCATAAACCACAAATTAGGCAGTATAAATTGGGTGTTTGAATGTTTTGTCAGCCAAAAAGAATATGTCAGATTCTTTTTTTTAACAAGATTGACATTTATTTTAGCAAAATTAGTTTCGAAACAACTACGAACTGGTAATCATATGGACATTAAAGTTTGTGTAACTGGGTATTGTACCAAAAGCTAGTATCATACACACCAAATTATATGAGCCTAGGTTAAGTGAAACTGAAGTTATCGTGTTTACAAGGACTGCAGAAGGGTAAGATGAAATCGTCAGTGTGACCTTGACCTTTGGACCTCTAAATCAATAGGCTTCCTGGGATCCATGCTAGTACCATACACACCAAATCATATGAGCCTAGGTTAAGTCAAACTGAAGTTTTCACGTTTACAAGGAAAAGTTGCTGCACCCAGCAAGCATTCACTTCATTCAGACAAATTCAGGAGGGGGGGGGGGGGGTCAAGGGGTTAATGAGGGGGGGATTTTCAGGCCATTGCATGATAATCATATGATACGGACAGACGGACGGACACCGAGCATGATCGATACCATACCACCATATATATACTGTATACGCCTGTCTTGGACAGGTGTATACAAATAATTGCTAATAAATAAGACTGATAATTAAAAAATCTATGTCAATGTCAAAATGGTGGGAAAATATTGAATTCCAGGAATATCATGCAATGGCCAGAAAATCACCCCCTCGTATCATTAACCCCCCCCCCCCCAAGCCCCAAGAATACGAATTTGGCTGAATGGTTGCTGGGTGCAGAGCAATGATAATGGGGCACCATTTTTTCTTTTTTTGCATGTTAAATCTGAATAATCGATTATTTTTTCATTAAAAATCATATCTCTCAAATTTTCATGACATACAGTAGTCTAGCTAGTAGTATGGCAGTGAGTCCAAACTTCGTGCGTGTCCATACTTCGCGGACGGTCATTATCTAAAAAAACTAGCCAATATCCTTAAAATCTGACGTAATCAACGTGAAAAGCGACCTAAAATTACCCTTTGGTGTAAGTTTCTTTAGGATGAATTCAGTATTCATGAAAATATTGGCAAAAGATCGGCAAATTTGTCACCTTTAGCGCCCGTTTTGAAGAAATCTGATATTCTCAACAAGCATCACGAGATCACCATTTTGCAAGCAGAAATCATAAAAAATGTGAGTTAAATGTGGTACTAACCGATTCTATAGCATTTTGCCATCAATCTGATATAAATATTTCACTTTTTGAGCTTGAGAAGTTGAGTTTTTGTTTAAATGTCCAGAAAACTTTGGTCCGCGAAGTTAGGTCAAACTTTTTCTGAACGGTTTTCCAGCACAGCGCGCATTCGCCGATCGGAATAGAATTTTGAGATCGCGATACCGGCGAATCCCCTTGACCTACTTTACATTTTCGTCCATGATTTTATAGTTTACGATCTTGCCGTCAATGTGGTTACTATTTCTTGAATTGGTTTTGTATAAATTATGAATATTTTGTGAAAAAAATTAAGCCTGATGAATATTTTTGAAAAGTGCGCGAAGTTTGGACACCCCATCATAGTACTAGTACACCTAAACTAGTCTCGGGAATATATCAAATAGAAATTATCAACTGAAAATAAATCGTGATATAGGCCCCGCTCGAGAAAAACTTGTAATCGATCATACCTCAAATAGGTTGCTAACTTCAGCTCACTATATATACTCGTGATATAGGCCCCGCTACTGTGTTGAATGGCTTAGAATGTCCGTTCGCGGGGCCTGTTTCACGAGTATAATATTATAATCGTTATATAGGCCCCGCACTACGGCACTTCAGGCACTCCAACACAGTAGCGGGGCCTGTATCACGAGTATATTATTAAGCTTGCATCCTAAGATAATCGCGAAACTGGCCCCGTCCAATGCGCCTTTTCCAGCATTCGCACGTGTGTGGGGCTCGGATGACGGCTATTAGTATACTCGTTATCGAGGCCCCTTGCACTGTTATATCATAGAAAATAACGTGGTCCTGGGGCTTGTTTCCCCGGCCGGTGAGAATTATCATGGGCGGCGCTGGAGGGGGGGGGGGGGGGGGAGGGCCTCCAATTTATTTTCCAAATAAACAAGGAGAGAGAATAATAAAAATGTGTATGTATTTATTTCAATCTATTTTAATTGATAAATTAATCATTTAATTGATTTGTTTTCAGTTTTTTTTCTTTTGTGATATAGAGAATAAGAGGTATCATTCGTTTTTTTAATCATTTCTATGTGTGGAAGTTCAATCATTTCAATCTATTTTAATTGATTAATTAATGTATTTATATTGATTAATTTAATGTATTTATATTGATTAATTTAATGTATTTATATTTATACATTAATCATTTAATTTATTTGTTTTCAGTTTTTTTGTCTTTTGTGATGTAGAGAGTCAGAGGTGTCATTCATTTTTAATTCTTTCTATGTGTGGAAGTTCATTTATTTATTTATTTATCAATCTATTTTAATTGATTGATTAATGCATTTATATTTATTCATTAATCAGTTAATTTATTTGTATTAATATTTTTCCTTTTGTGATATAGAGAGCCAGAGGTATCATTCGTTTTTAATTCTTTTTATGTGTGGAAGTTCATTTATTTCAGTCTATTTTAAATAATTGATTAATCAAGGTATTTATATTGATTAATTTAATGTATTTATATTGATTAATTTAATTGATTTATATTTATACATTAATCATTTAATTTATTTGTTTTCAGTTTTTTTGTCTTTTGTGATGTAGAGAGTCAGAGGTATCATTCGTTTTTAATTATTTTTATGTGTGGAAGTTCATTTATTTATTTATCAATCTATATTAATTGATTAATTAATATATTTATATTTATTCATTAATCATTTAATTTATTTGTATTTTTTTTTGTGATATAGAGAGTCAGAGGTATCATTCGTTTTTAATTCTTTCTATGTGTGGAAGTTCATTTATTTATTTATTATCTATATATCTATTTATTATATGACGATAATGACGATAATAATATGGTGAGCTTTATTGTATCCCTGAGGAAGACGTATGTTTAACGTCGAAAATTTGGAATTCAAAATAAACTGTTGGAACAAAGTACAATGCATTACCACTTTGCCTCATTAATATCTATTTATTATATATATATATTTGTTGTTATCTGAGACGCGTGCGTAGGCCTAGGTCTTATGTTGATACAGGCTCGTACATTTCATTTATTTTTATTCATTCTGTAAGTTCTTGTGGATATACAAAATGATGACGGCAATCATTATAAAGCTCAGAATATCTGCTCTTTCACCTGGTATCCTCAGAAGATTCCTCGATCATTCAGGCATGAATGACTTTAACAATTTGAAGAAAGTATAGATATACAATCTAAATTTAAAAATAATCGTTTACCTTTTTTAATTAGTCGTAGTTGAAGGGTGTTATAACCTTATTTTTTGTTACATAAAAGGAATATATATTTTATTTAAAGGTCAAGTTCACCCCAGAAAAATGTTGATTTGAATAAATAGAGAAAAATCAAGCTCGCATAACGCTGGCAATTTCATCAAAATCGGATGTAAAATAAGAAAGTTGTGAATTTTTAAATTTCACTTATTTTTCACAGAACAGTGATATGCACAATTCATTTGCTTGCAAATGATAAAGTTGATGATGTCCCTCGCTATTTCTTATGTTTTTTTATTGTTTGAATTATACAATATTTCAAATTTCACAGATTTTACAATAAGGGCCAACATGACTGAACCATATATTCCACATGTTCAGGGAGGATTTAATCATTGTTTCACTTGACAATGAGAAAATTTGAAAATATATTTCATATAATAAAATACTAAAGAAATAGTGATTGGGTGGCGTCATCAGTTTCCTCATTTGCATACCGACCTGGATGTGCGTATATAACTATTATTTTGAATTAAACTAAACTTCGAAATGTTATAACTTTCTTATTTTGCATCCGATTTTTATGAAATTTTCAGCGTTATGATCGTTCGATTTTCCTCTTTTTATTCAAATCAATTTTTTTGGGGTGGACTTGTCCTTTAAATTAATTTTTTTATTCATGTATTTGTTTGTATTAAACTTTTTGTTTTATTTGATATTAGACCAACAATTATCGTTAATTTCTCTTTTTTGTGTATGGATTTGATCTCTCTCTCTACACCGTACATTATTATATATATAACAAACTATATTTTGTTACCTTATAATACCACTGAAGCCAATACGTGAAACGTTTATATATATATATATATATATAGAGAGAGAGAGAGAGAGAGAGAGAGAGAGAGAGGGCCTAATACATTACTATTTCAAGTTCTCCTTCGTATTGCTTCACTTATTCATTTCCTGGTTTATTCATTTATTCGTTCATGTTTGTGCTGTTTTGGGAAAAAATGTTGTCTATTAATTGACACGATAGGCCTACCCCGAGAGGGGGCAGTATACCCTGACGTGAAGTTGATGATAATTAAAGCAGAAACTAGAAAAAATATTCTTAAAGGTTTGCTGAAAATATATTTTTTTAATTGCCACGCATTTTGGTTAAGAAGTTCGCTATTCTCTAATCAAATATTTCCATTCTCACACTTTAATTAGTGTTTATTATATTAAATTGTATTCTACTCATTAATGTAATGAATGACTTGCTAAGATCAATTGTAATGTCACTTTCACCTGCCCAGTAACCTGCACAATCAAGGTACTAATGGATAATTTGTTTTTCTGTTCCAATCATGAAGAAGCAAAAACGAAAATCAGCCCCTTAGTTTGGGGTTTTTGGAAACCCCCATAACGAAATCACAACGAGAATAACGTGTTATGATTTGGTTTTTGTATATCAAAAAACAGAAAAATTAAATTAGAATTTTTTTTGCCGCTTTATCTGATTTCTCATTCTAAATTTGTGTATTTATATATATAAAAAAAAAGAATATCAGAACATGCCACGATTCGTGACCTCACTGTCAACTAAGTATATGTATGATGCAACTGCATGAAAAACAGCGCCTATAGAATTGTTGGATGTCGCCTAGCAACAGGATACTATGTAAGTGGTAATTAAACTACATGTAAATCGATGTAAAATATTGATATTTACAGATGAATCCAACATGACCAAGCAATAACATTTTGGTTATATATCCTAAATATAATGCTAATCAAATAAAGCTAATTTCTTACCCTCCAGAAACTATTAGACGAAACTGACAAGTTAACAAATGTCACTTAAACACAACAGTCATATCATTTCGTCTTCAAGAAATATTATTTTACAAACAAAGAAGTTTATGAAGCATGATCTGATTATTAAATCAAGAATTATGTAAATCTCAAATATAGAGAAATAAAAAAATATCCACGCAAATCATGTTCGATAAACGATCAAGCAGGGCACTGGGAACGATTTTTAGTAGGGGGTGCTATGGGTTTTGTTTGAAAAAATGGCAAAAAAGAAGAAAAAACATTACACTCCAAGATGATGGGGATTTTGGTAAAAATTATTGCTCCTAAATAAAAAAGAATTACAATCGATTATAGACCTATAATTTTATGCTCCCATCAATTCAAAGAACACAACGGTTCAAGGAAAACGTCAATTATACTAAAATCATTTAAAATGCATTATTATCCTTTGTAATGGATCAAATTCAACAAGGAAAGTTAAGCGTTGAACAAGATGCCCCCCCCCCCTCCTCTCTCACTCCTACATGTCAGCAGTGTTTAAAAACATAACCTTTTCGTGTCGATATATATCAACAAAATTCATCTCGAACTTCGATTGCAATTCGCATCCTATTTTCAAGTGTGAAAAAAAAATCAGCTCGCGCTCCTCTTTCATATCCTGTTCATTCGACACTGTAAAGTCCTTTTCCCATTTTCAGTTCAGTAATTGAAATATTAAATAAAGGTTTGTTGTTTAGGGTTAATAAGAACTTAGTGTGCTCCATTCATAGCTTTTAACACATGGATTATAATTTTTTTTTTTCACAGTTAGCGGTCTCGTTTAGTTCGGCCGTATAGTCATGGTAGGCCTATCTCGTTGGTAAATATTAAAGTAAAATGTACTTAAACTTCCATATCACAACGCCCCCCCCCACCCAAAAAAAAAAACACTTACCTTTTCCTCTTTGAGTGGCCGACCAGGGATTTCATGAATGGCAATGTGTCCAACCGGCCTGTACGGCTGTACCCCCGCCCCTTTAAAAATACTGAACCCGTACATGTGTGTATATTTTTTTCTGACGCATTCAACCAGACAGACCTATGCGCCACCAACTGTCTTCTCAAATTTGCGCTCCCCCCCCCCCCTACGAAATCTCGGATCTGGGGGACACATTAAACTCCTGAAATAAAATAACACAGATAAGGAAATAGTAGAATAATCCGTGCATGAAAATAAATTATAAGAATACATTGAGACACTTTTCCGAAATTATTAAATCTTTTAATAAAATCGGGGGCGAGGGTGTATGAATTAGTAAATAAATGAATACCATATAGGCGAAGAAAAAAATGCAATATTTGGATGGTGAATTAATGAAATGACGATCGATCAATAAATGTTTTTTTTTAAATAATTTGTTGATGCGATATGCCGTTATTTCAGGCCTACTACCATGTATACCAGCAAACAATCGAAATCCATCATTTTTAAAACCATGCCATCAAATACAGTTACAAACAATCTTCAAGTGGATTGATTAAAATGAAAGCAGGATGAGAAAATAATTTAAGTTGATAGGTTAATTAGATGAAGAAATACTGGGATATCAATGAACGGTATTAGTAAGCTTTTTAAAAAATGAAAGATTAATAAATTGATATTTAGGTAAAAGAGAAAACGTACTTAACGTACTTAGATAATATAGATAATGATAGGCCTATCCCCAGTTGTGGGGGCCGGGAGGGGGATAAGTCTCAGTAAAATATAGATTAAATTAATTATAGCGTAGATATCCCTCAAGCAATATAAAATTGACCAAAAGAAAATTAATACATTTTCCCCGAATGAATATGCCTATTTGTTTTCTTTTCTGAACTTAAAAGGATGAAAAGCGGGGGGGGGGGGGGATTTATGAAAGGAATGAAAAAAATACAAATTGATAATACGCAGGAAGCCGGATGAATGATTCAATATTGAATAAGAGAAGAAAGCAGATTTGAAAAAAATGTATATTGACTTCTTACATCCAGGTGATTATAAATAGATTATGATACATGAATGAATAAATGGATTCATTCGCAGCAGTACGTCAAGTGAAAGATTGGGGGAAATTATACAAGAACTATATAATTTAATTATTAATGACACCTCCCTCCCCGCAAAAAATAATTCAAATGAAATGCTGAATAAAACGAGGTTATCAAATAACTAGCAAATACAATTTACGATGGATAATGGAACAAAAATAACTATATATAGGCCCAACGTTACATCGAAAACACTCCCAAAAAATTAGCAAATGAATGAATCATTCACGGATTTATCAAAAGTTATTCAGAGAGCAGATCTTTAAAAGCAAAATATTAGCAACACGAGGGCGGCGTCAGGTTGTGAGGGGCCTGGTTGATTTTTCTCTGAAAACTGGAAGGATAACATCATGCCTAAAACAAGTCACTCATATGGATCCTACTCCATTGTCATGCATAGTTTTTATACTCACTTCTTTATTATTCCCCTTGTTTTTTGGAAAATAAATTGGAGCCCCCCGGGCCTCTACAGCGCCGCGCATGATATCACTCACCGGGGAATCAAGACCCACGACCACGCTATTTTCCATGATATAACAAGTGTAAGGGGCCTCGATAACGAGTACTGTATACTATAATAGCCGTCATCTGAGCCCCACACACGGCGAATGCTGGGACAAGCGCATTGGACATTACAAAAAAACTGAAAACAAATAAATTAAATGATTAATGATTAATGAATAAATATAAATACATTAATTAATCAATGTAAATACATTAATTAATCAATTAAAATAGATTGAAATAAGTGAACTTCCACACATAGAAATAATTAAAAACGAATGATACCTCTTACTCTCTATCTCACAAAAGAAAAAAAAACCTGAAAACAAATAAATTAAATGATTAATTAATCAATTAAAATAGATTGAAATAAGTGAACTTCCACACATAAACATAATTAAAAACGAATGATACCTCTTACTCTCTATCTCACAAAAGAAAAAAAACCTGAAAAACAAATAAATTAAATGATTAATTAATCAATTAAAATAGATTGAAATATATAAGAGAACTTCCACACATAAAAATTATTAAAAACGAATGATACCTCTTACTCTCTATCTCACAAAAGAAAAACAAACTGAAAACAAATAAATTAAGTGAATAAGTCCATTAATTAATCAATATAAATAGATTGATAAATAAATAAATAAATAAGTTAATAACTGTATCAATATATTAGTAAATCGACAAAGAAATTTCTGAAGAAGTAAATACATGGGAAATACATACACATTTTATTATTCTCTCTCCTTGTTTATTTGGAAAATAAATTGGAGGCCCCCCCCCCCCCCCCCCCACCCACTCCAGCGCCGCCCATGACAATTCTCACCGGCCGGGGAAACAAGCCCCAGGACCACGTTATTTTCCATGATATAACAGTGTAAGGGGCCTCGATAACGAGTATACTAATAGCCGTCATCCGAGCCCCACGCACGTGCGAATGCTGAGAAAAGCGCATTGGACGGGGCCAGTTTCGCGATTATCTTAGGATGCAAGCTTAATAATATACTGTACTCGTGATATAGGCCCCACTACTGTGTTGGAGTGCCTGAAGTGCCGTAGTGCGGGGCCTATATAACGATTATAGTATTATACTCGTGAAACAGGCCCCGCGAACGGACATTCTGAGCCATTCAACACAGCAGCGGGGCCTATATCACGAGTATATATAGTGAGCTGAAGTTAGCAACCTAGATATTGAGGTATGATCGATTACAAGTTTTTCTCGAGCGGGGCCTATATCACGAGTATGCCGAAAATTTTGTGAATTAAAAGAAACTACAAATGGCCATGCCATGGCATAGCATGGGCCAAAAATATGGGCCCCGCCCCCCTGCCCCAGTGGGGCCCCCCACTGGCACTGCCGGCCGGCCCTCACAATCACATACAATATACATGTGTCATGTCACTTCATTCAAATTTCAAATCATTTATTTCCAAATTCCAGGCAGTGCCAGTGCCAGTGGGCAGTGACACTCACTGACAGTGTTTATATTTTTTTAATCAATTGTCACGACCACCTGCAGCTGCAAGGCCCAACTTCCCACCTTATGATAAGTGAGAGATTGAATTGAGTAATTGAGTCTGAGCTAAACAGATACAGAAAACTTAAGCCCTTATTGCCTTAACCTTGTATCATGGAATCGTGTTATTTCTGTGGGCAATTGCGTGCTTAAGAAATCGCACGCGCTCATGCTGCCTTAGTTGTGTGCCTGTGGCATGGAGAAAAACCGACTCCCGTCTTCTTACTTCTATTTCTCCACATGACGGCCAAGAGCTAAGCCTTTAGTATTCGGGTAGTTACGACAGGCCACTGGGTCTTGGGGTGACAGTATACTTACAAAACCAAAAACTCGGTCGAAAAACGGAGAAACTTCGTGGCGAACAAACGTCACCACCACCAAAACACACTGTCACGTGACACCATACACGTACGTAGACGTGCATGTGATCGAGAGCGAGAGTACGAATACCGGTACGGTACAGCATGCCTGCATGGTGAGAAAACTCGGACAGTAACTGCCGTATTCGGGAACAGCATGGTGCACATTGCCGCAGGAATACCTCTTCTTAGCGTCATTGACGGAACTGAAATACTGGATGTTATCCAGAAAAATACAGCTGACACATTTTTATTGACATCAGATAGATCAATAACTATATTTAAGGTAGAGAAAATACACTTCGTAATTTTGCTGAAATTATTCAGTGTAGACTGTAGTCCCGCGTGTATGTATTTTTGTGACCTAAGCCAACACAGGGTGCTCTCATTTCTTTTCTTTCTTTTTTATTGACTCTCGCCTCACAGCCTATCTCGAAAGGGCAGGAGTTCTAGGGGATGAACAGGCTGGTTTCCGGGCAGGTTATTCAACCACTGACCATGTTTTTGTTTTACACTGTTTAATTGATTTATATTTGTCACAGACTAGTAATAAGTCACTAGACTAGGCGACACCGCAAATAATACTTAGGCCTACCCGTGTTAATAAAGTGGGACTCCGCTCACGCGCGTTTGGGCCTCCCTAGCTTAGAACTAAGCACTAATATCACCTTAAAAACTAAATCTACAAGGTATGTATAATCTATTTAGTAATTTGATAATGTTTAAACGGTACTCACCAGTTCTTTTGATGTATTTTCTCCAGAATTCCCACGGATTTGTCCCAAATCTTGCGACAAACCATGTCGCGGTAGACAGCTGTAGGCCTACATTTTTTTTATTTATAAATAAAGCGCCCCTTACGATAGTTGTTAACAACGCGGCCAAATCGTTAGGTTTTTTGCACTGTGTCCAAGGCTTTTTTATTTTGTTTGATTTTTTAATAAATATTTTGTTCAATAGCGATTTTTACGTCAAATATTAAATTTATATCACAAAATATTTTTTAATTGTAGAAATATACATAATATTATGCAATAATTTATTCTATATATATTTTGTAATAAAATTTATAATTGTTGCGGTCTTTAAAAAAGGATAGTCGATTGATCAGGTGATGACCACACGTATCACGTGATCTGAAAATCAGCTTCATACCGCTTTGATCGCACTCGACGGTGACCGGACTGACTGCCAAAAAAAGATCGAAAAATGACTCAAATGTAAGTTTCCCTTTATTTTATTAAATTCAAATTAGGAATAGGAATATATTTAATGGGCAATCTTTTAATAAATGATAAACAAACGAGGACAAAACTCATATTTTGGGAGTAATATCATACTTGGGTGCAGGAAACAGTACGGTTAGAAGTTCTAACCTGTTTTTAACGCATTGTCGCCTATGAGGTCCATACATGCTAATGTTTGGACCTCATTGGTACTAGGAGTGGTAATAAGTAACAGAAGAAACGATTCTGATTTGTAATATATTGTTTGTGCATTTGTTGATTATATTATTCTAAAAAAGCCTTCGATCTCATCGACAGAGCATCCCTATGGCCTAAGCTTATATCTAATAATATAAATGGGAAAATAAGAGTGATTTATAATCTCTATGATAACGCAGTCTTGTGTCAAATTTAAGAACGAAAGGTCAGACTCAGAGTTGTTTAATTGCAATATTGCCAATGGTGTACGCCAAGGAGACAATCTATCCCCACTTTTATTTGCAATATTCCTGAATGATTTTGAATTTTATTTGAGCCGCAGTTACAAGGGTTTAAGTTTTTTGGCTGATAATATTAGGATGTGTTTAAGTGATGATGATGTAGAGATTTATTTGAGATTGTATGTATTACTTTATGCTGACGATACCATGGCAGAGAGCCCACCTGAACTCCAAAAATCCCTGGATGCTTTAATTACGTAGCTATTGTGACATATGGTATCTTACTGTCAATACAAGCAAAACTAAAGTGGTTGTCTTCTCTAGGGGTAAAATTAGAAACAAACCCACCTTTAAGTTTGGAGAAAATGTTTTAGATATTGTTGATGATTATGTGTACCTTCGTGTAATTTTCAATTACAATGGCACTTTAAAAAAGCAATCTCAAAACAACAAACTTAATTTTGGGACTCCCTACTCTTTCATACAGAAGGCAAAGAGCAGAATTAATTCAAATCTTCAAAATCACAAGAGGTATTGATCGGATAGATCTGAGTAGCCTGTTCCATCTTGATGAGAAAAGGACCAGAGGTCATAGTATGAAATTCAGGAAATACAGATGTAGATTACAGACACGGCAAAATGCTTTTACAGTTAGAAGCATTAATAACTGGAATGCTTTGCCAGATGAAGCAGTTGCCAGATGAAGCAGTTTCTGCCACTAGTGTAAAAATGCATTTAAATCTGCAATCTAGAGGCACTGGAAATCCCATCCATTAAAATATTCACCATACCAGAGACAACCCTACGTGACGAGGGACAAATAAGCTTTATAGCTTTATGTCTCTACATCCAAGTAAATCCAAGTTAGTAAGCACGGCAAAAAGAGCGATGTTTAGTGTACTAAATAAGGTCAAGAGACTAAGTTTGCCAGTTGATATTGCTTGTGATTTATTTGATAAATTGGTAGTCCCGATCGCTTTGTATGGCAGCGAGGTATGGGGATTTGAGAACTTAGTGCATATAGAGGTATTTTATAGAAGATTTTTACAGAATATTTTGAGAGTTCATAAATCTACAGCGAGTTGTATTGTTTATGGTGAAACTGGTCGCTATAAGCTGTCAAAACTGGTAGGAAAGCAGAATGATAAGCTTCTGGTGTAGAATATTAACTGGGAAACAAACAAAATTATCTTTATATGTTAACTTGTATAAATTAGTTAACATTTTACATGATGATATAAATAAACCCTTTCATTCGAAATGGATCACCAAAATTAGAAATATTTTAGACACCTGTGGGTTGGGAAACGTTTGGGCACAGGAAGACGTTTATCCTAAATGGCTAATCCCTGCTCTAGAGTTACGCCAAAATGATATGGCTTTTCAAGACTGGCACAACAACATTTTTGAAAATAACCAATGTGTAATTTACAGGATTTTCAAGGACACCCATAACTTTGATTTGATTTGATTTATTTTATTTCCACATTTCAAAACAAAAACAAAGTATATACAAGTATAATAATTTTTTTTTTTCAACATTACAATACATAATAGGCAAATATTTTTTTAAACATAATGAATAATGTACATAAATCATTATAAAATATCAACTGTACTGTGAAAATTATATCTATATATACATTTCCTTTAATTACTGAACATATATATATATATAGAAATGTGGGAGACCTCCATCTTAAGCTTGGAGCTTGAAAGTGATGGAGGCCTCGAAAGGAAAGGGGATAGAAAACCAGACTGTATAGTGCAATAACTTAGAGCCTTATCTCATACAACTTAATGAAAAAGATATAACATATCTCTGTAAATTTAGATGTGGCAGTCATTGCGTCAAGGGTCGTTATGAAGGTATTCCTAGACAGAATAGATTATGTCATCTTTGTAACCTGGGTAAGATTGGTGATGAATTTCATTATTTATTTGAGTGTTCTTACTTCAAATTAGACAGAAGCAAATATGTTCCCTATCAGTTTGCCAAACATCCAAACACTTTAAAAATGCATAGTCTATTTAATACTAAAATTCCCAAAACACTGTCAAAACTTGTCAAGTTTGTTAATATTATTATGACACAGTTTCGTAGATAAGTACCAAATGTATATACCTGTATATTAATCTGTTATTATATCCTTTTTCTATCTCTTTTTGTTATTCATGTGTTCAACAGTATTATCTTTTGCATTCAAGGCTTCCTTCACCTTTTTGCCATCTTGTTATAACTTTTTATATTTATTCATGTTTTGTTATGTATGTACAGTACGTATGCATACTATGTATGAATGTATGATGTAACTGTGTATATTCATGCTCATGATGCTTGGAACATACACGTATGATCCTTGGGTAATGCCAAATGTATATGTAACCCTGCTATATGATGGGATGAAAGGTCATCTAGGGGTCAAAGGCCATCAGCCATAGGGGCCACAAGGTGAAATTTATTTTATTTATTTATTTATTTCGTTTTGTTTACCCAGGGTAACCCCATCAGTGGACTAAGCACTGTTTTTCTTGGGGGCCCTGCATACAAGTAACAAATACATGTACATAATAAATACAAACAATGAGAAACAAGGAAGAAAATATGTTCAAAGAGACAAGCAACCTGCAGGACATACAGACATACTGAAATACATGTGTGTATAAGTAGAACAAAAGTCAACATATTGTGCATATGCAAATCCATATAACTATATATTCCCTATGATCATATGATTATTGATTAATTTTGTGTTTAAATATTTGTTTGCTTGTCCCTGGAACCAGCCAGATAGGGGTAGTTATTTTAATTCAGTAGTTTCTCGCTCTCCAATAAGATGTAGCGAAGGATTGCCTCGAGACTGCACTACGGGTACCACTATCCAGCTGGTTCCATAGAATGGCAGCACTATGAGAAAAGGCCTTTTTTCCAGTAGTCCAGGATAGAAGGGGTCGAACCTTGTTTTTCTATATATACAATGTTTTTTTATGGTTTCTTGTCAATTCGAGGGTGCTGATTCCGAATCTGAATGATGCCACTCGTGTAACCTTGAGCATTTTCTGCAAATTGGCAAAATCCAATATGGCCGCCAAAATATTCAAATTACCCATGAAAATCATAAAATTGTCCACACATTGGCTTTAAAGTACATGCAATTGTGCTGCCGGAGTGAAATAATATCTGAAAAAATGATTTTTGTCAAAATATTTATTTTCTTGATATCAAAATGGCCGCCATCATAGACCCCTGTACAATATGAATGGGGAAAATTAATTTTTACAAAATTGAGCACTGAAATGCAAGTAATTATGATCTATGAGTGAAGCAATGTCTGTAAACATGATTGCTAACGATATATATCATTTGTTATGTCAGTTATGTGATAAATCCTGTATTTTGATATTCAAAATGGCCTTCAAAAGCCCTAACACTATTATGTACAATGTGAATGGTGACACAAAAAAATCACAAGAGTGAGCACTAAAATGCATTTTGTTGAGATAAACGAGTGGAATATTGATTAAAAACATTATTGTTAACGAAATGTATTATTTAACATGCCATGTATGTGATAAACCCTGTATTTTGATATTTAATATGACCGCCAAAGGCCCTAAAATTATGATCTACGATGTGAGAGAGGACAAAAACAATCACAAGGTGAGCACTAAAACGTATTTTTTTGTGGTAAATTAGTGGAATACTGTCTTCAAATATAATTTGCAACGAAATATATTATTCGGGTTTCATATTTGTGTTAAATATTGTATTTTGACTTTCAAAATGGCCGCCAAAAGACATTGACTGTATTATGTACAATCGATCTGGGAAACCAATTTTCACATGAGTCAGCACCATAACATGCATATAATTGTGATTTAAGAGTAAAATATTGTCTGAAAACATAATTCCTAACAAGATATATCATTCATTCTGCCAGGTAGGTGATAAATAATGTATTTTGAAAGTCAAAATGGCCACTACAGGCCCTAACGGTAGGCCTATTATGTACTTTGTGAATGGGAACATATCATTTTAACAGAATTTGGCTTTGCTTGACTAAATGGTGTTGCATGTATGAGTGAAATATTGTCTGAAAATATGATTTTGTAACCAAATAGATCATTTCTTATGTTATTTAGGTGATAAATGCTATATTTAAATTTCAAAATGGCTGCAATATGTTTCTTTGTGGAAATTATCTTTCCCCATTCAAATTTTAAATATTAAGATAAGGGACTATGGCGGCCATTTTTCATTTTTAAAAGGCTGCATTCATCACCTTTATGACACAAGCTATGATATATTTCGTTAGAAATCATTGGGTTTAGACAATACTTAACACTTACATCAAAATTAAGCCATTTTCATAGTAAAAATTTTGTCAAAATTATCTGTCATCAGTTACAATGTACATACTACTTTGGGCTATGGCAGTAATTTTGAATTTCAAAGTAAGGCCTTTATTACCTTCTCAACCATTATGTGATGTATTTAGTCAGAAATCATGTTCAAGACCAAATTTTACCTATACATCACATAGTTACGTGCGTTTTTGGTTCTCATACTGGTGATGATTAGTTTCCCTATACGCATGTTACAGAATTTGTAGGGGCTTGTGCGGCCGTTTTGAAAGTCAAGATACAGTATTTATCACCTATGGGAGAGGAAATGTTATATTTCATTAAAAAAATCACGTTTTCAAACAATATTTTCCTTATACAACAGAATTATATGGATTTCATAGTCGGGCAAATCCTAATTCTTTCAAAAGTATTTGTCCCCATTTACATTGTAGATAATACTGTAAGGCCCCATAGGGGCCATTTTGAATTTTACAATACAGCATTTATCTCATGCATGAAAAATGAAATGATATGTTTCGCCAGAAATCATGTGTTTAGACAATATTTCACTCGTATAGATTACAATTACATTCATTTTATTGTTTTTACTCTTGTGAAAATTAGTTTCTTTATTCGCTTTGTTCATAATACAGATAGGGCCTATGGCAGACATTTTGAATGTCAACATGCAGCATAATTACCGAAATTGCAAGGGAAATGATATGTTTCGTTAGAAATCCTTGTTGTCAGACAGTGTTACACCAATATTTCGCAGTTATTGGCATTTTAAAGTCAAACAAATTCAAAGGTTGTGAAAATTATTTGTCCCCTTTTATACATTGTACACAGTATAAGGGGTCTATGATAGCCATTTTGAATATCATAATACAGCATTTATCACATTAGATAGTATACAAATGACATATTTTTGTTAATAGTCATGTTTTCAGACAGTAGTCCACTCGCAGGTCACAATCACATGCAATAATAGTGCTCTTGTTTGAAAAAATATTTTCCCCATTCATATTCTACATAATAAAGTATACAGGGGTGATGGCGGCCAATTTGAATATCAATAAAATAAATATTTTGTCAAATATCGCTTTTCCAATTGGTATTTCACTTCTGCACAACAACTACATGCATTTTATAGCTAATGTGTTGGCAATTTTATGATTTTCATGGGTAATTTGCATATTTTGGCGGCCATATTGGATTTTGCCAATTTGCGGAAAATGCTCAAGGTTACAAGAGTGGCATCATTCAGATTCGGAATCAGCACCCTCGAATTGACAAGAAACCATAAAAAACATTGTATATCTTAAAAAACAAGGTTCGACCCCTTGTCTATGGGGCCTATCCTGGACTACAGCCTGTGTGCGTACAAGCGGTACCACTACACCATTCTGGACTGAGTTTCTAGTTCTGTACGAGTGGACATTACTAGATCTTACTACGAGTTCAGAGAGATATATTGGCGCTTCCTCGTTAAGGATAATGTGCATTGTTTTACATCTATGGTATTTCCACCTTTCCACCAATAATGAGGATTGAGGACTCGTGTCATCCTTTTTCTTTTGAAGTTTTTGTTCAACTTGTTATCATTTTTTTATTTCTGCAACAATTTTGGGCCTTACATCGTGTGGTACAGCGGAACACCCAATGAAACAGACTGAGACAGAAGCTTACAATCCAGTGGTGGATCCAGGGGGGGGGGGCACAAGCGGCCTTTGCCCCCCCCCCCCCTTTTACAAGCAAAATTAGAATTTGTAATTTAAAAATGCAGTTGAAAACAGAAGTGTGCCCCCTCTTGTAAAAGAAAAGACCTTTTTCTTTGCTTGTCAAATTTTTCATCAGAAAATGTGCCCCCCCTCCTGGATCCGCCCCTGTGAATGTCTATGGCAAAGGCATCGATTTTGATTGTGCACTGGAATCAAGAATCCATCTCGTCTATAACCAATCATTCTTGTGTGTTTTTCTTGATCATAGCCTCAAGATCCAAAGCCCGTACAGAGCTGGGTCAACAAACCTAGCGCTCATTTCACATGCTCTTCAGTCTACTTGCCAGAGAAAGATGAGTTTCTCGCTGTTGTCAATGAGAAGGTATCCTCACTTTAACTTTAATAGTTCATTTAAAACTTTAGTGAATAGACAACATGTACCAATTTTTCATTTTCTAAAATGAAAATATTATGTTTTTCAATGATGTAAACTCCAAATTCCCTGTTCCGTGGAATAAATTCTGACTGCATGCCTGTGATGATGTGCAGCTCTTGGGTGATTTTTTTTCTTGTTGGAGCACAACAACAAACCTTAAAAGAAAAAAAATTTTGATAGCAAATTATGTCACCCCTTTATTCTTAATATTTCTGATGTAAATGCCCATTGATTTGAATTTGGTTTTCCTTTTTATTATTGTAAGATTTTTGGTAACTGAATTTGTTATAGAAAAAACAAGAGATGGAGAAATGATTACAAATCTAGTCATTTTTTTAGTTAAATCATTTATTCCCACAAGATTTGCATCTTCAAATCCTGTTTTATAGAAGACGAAGAGGAGATATGATTACTGTGTACAAACTGTGCAATGGAAAATTTGGGATCTCGAGTGACACATTTTTCACACCAGCAATCCATTCAGCAACTAGAGGTCACAAGTTCAAGCTCTTCACAGGACGATCTCGGTTGGAACTTAGGAGCAAATTTTTTAGTCAAAGAGTAATTTCTGACTGGAGCAAACTGCCTACAGAAGTAGTGGAAGCAAAATCAGTGGAAATGTTTAAACATCTGTTGGATAAATTTTGGTGGGGGGAAAGATTTAAAACCTCCATTTCTCAAGCACGTAAAATCTCACAAGTTTAAACTGTCTAGATAATCGTCAATTACCAGAAGCTAAGATCGGAAAACCTACAGGAGAAGTCCTTCATTTCCGTACCTGATGTGATGTGATGTGATGTTTTATTTTTCACTTTTGATTCTTTCCATTGATTTCTTTCATGTTTTACTTCAGCAACTGTACAAGTGGTCATCCGAAAATGCCACCCCTTTCAAGGGAAAACCAAAGACACTGAAGAGCTCTGTATCCAGGGTCTTCAGCATAGAAGACGGGGGCGCCCTGCTCCTGATGAGTAACGGTTCTGTGAGATCGTTAGATGATGTCTTTGGTGGCAGCAGGGAAGTCGGTGAAGGCTGCGTTGAGAGAGACGAAGAGATCAGAGATGCATGGATATGGAGACAAGGAGTCAATGAAGATGCAGTATTGTATATTGTATGCCTGGTGCAGAAGTCACTGGTAAATTGATTCTTCTTACCAATACCTTGGAAAAGATATGTGATCTCTGGGAAATTTTTCTAATAATAATAATAATAATAGCTGGATTTATAAAGCACGACTGGTGATCCTTTCTTGTGGTAAATGGTATACACCTACATGTAAATGTTCATTGACGATGTTTAGCGTGCAAGAAAGGTTCACCAGTCGTTCTTAAAGTCGCTTTTAACTAATATGAGCAGCTTTATGCAACACCCACCGGATCTAAATCCTTGATGGTATACCGACTATTAACCTTGGTGTTACAGACTTTCTCATGAAATCAGTGTTTACTGCTTACCATTTATCTTTAAAGCCTCTATCGCAATCCATCTTTCTGTACAGAACAAGAAGCACAATATTCTCCTCATACCGGTTCGGCCAGGAGAAAAGCAAGACAAGCCAGATGATGATGTAATCAGATTACAATTTGATGGTATCACCAACGAGGAGTGCCCTCTAGAATGTGCGACATTTTTCTCTGATGAGACAAGCGCTGTACTCTATACTTTATGTGAGTATCATGACTGGGAGAAGTATTTGTATTGTATCCAGGGCCCCGTCTTACAAAGAGTTATGATTGATCTAATCAACCTCAAATATATGGAAATCCACCAATGTCATGTTTCTTTCTTCTTGAAATTTGTACAATGTCCTTTGTTAACAAAGAGAAGCACACCAAATTTTCAAGAAAAATATGAATATATGAATGTACAACATATCTAGAAAATATTCTAAAAGAAACATGTATTTTAGATGTTGACGTTGCTCGCTTTCCATGGTTATACATGTAGTTGATTTAATCAATCGTAACTCTTTGTAAGACCGGGCCCAGTTGTCAAGTACAGGGTCGGTATTCAATTAAGACTAGTAGCATTTTACTTGGCCAAACAAAATGCTTATAAATACTTTTATTCAGATCTTTATAGTGTATAATCCAGACTGAAAATAGTATGATTGTCAGATGAATTAAAATCTGACTGACAAAACATTGTAAATTTCAGGCAAATGGCAATTTGGGATAAAAGTCCTTATCATGAATTACTGCTTCGTTATTTGCAGGGGAAGGAGGCCGACTTTGCAGCTCATCAATCTCTGCATCCGATCTGAAACGATTCAAGGACTCGCGTATTCTACCATGTCATCACAGGTGTACAGTTAATGGAAGTCCGGGAAAGGTAACTTCAATACTTAACCTGTTGACTACTGAGTTCTGTAATTCAATAGGATTTGTACAGGGTTCATCCGGTTCCAGGAGGCAATGGGTTAATAGTATTCATCTTCTACAAAACTACCAAAGTTTTAATCTTTCGTTCATGGTTTGTTTAAATCTGGCTGCTAAGGACACGTATGTTAGTAATCAACCAATCGGAGGGTCAGTATATTTGCAATTTGCATCCTATCCAAGGGACTTGCCAATGAGGAACAACTACACTGGGCGGATGTATTACCTGGAATAATCAATTTGTCCCACCTTGTTTGTTTGTTTTATTTACAATATTCACATTGACAAAAATTTGTGTTACATTTGCAGATAGTAATAGATAATATGAACGAAACATAAACAATATATGTTTGAAGTGGATTCTTGCCCACATTGCATTGAACTTTCTGTCAATTGTAAAGATAACTTTCATGCTGAAATTGCTCAATAGCCGATCAAAAGTAAGTATTCTGGGGAATTCATCATCAATGCCAAAGGTACCTTTGTAGGTAGGTTTTATTTGATTGGGGGCCTAGGTCAACTTAACTGGGAACTTTTTTTCATAAATTTGGTCTTAAAGTTACACAAATTCTTATAAATTACTGGAACATGGCAATATTTGACCAAATTCTATGAGAAAAAGCTAAGATATACATGTAGGATGCTAGAGATAATCCACGAATTAGGGCCAATATCGCACAAGTAGCAGATGAGTGCAATATTGTCCCTAATGACATGACTAATACTTTTTCTAGTATTCCATGAAATAAAGCCATCCAATAAGGTTATGTAATACTGAAACCACTTCCCATGATAACAGAAATGCTTTCAGTTTGAAAAAGAAATTAACAAAAATCACTTTGATCATTGGATTGCAATTCTCACAGAGCTAGAGCTCTTTATGAGCTCTTATCAAATATTATCATATCATATTATTGCATTGCATTGCTTATTGGGTGTGTTGTCTATTTTGGATAATGAATATTGTAGAAACATTGCACTCATTTTTTTTCCATTTATACTAGTAATGTAAAATATGTTGGGCAGGTAATATGCTAAGAATATTGCATGCTGGAATAAAAAAGTTGCTAGTTAGTAGTAAGTGTAATTATTATTATTAACCATACCAAAAAATAGTGATTGAGCAAACAGTTGTGTCTGATGATTTAATTACAGGTGAGGATAGCAGCCATTGATGACAGGCATGTAGCAGTAGCTGGGTTGCAAAGCACAACAGTGAAAGAGAAATTAGAAGGTAATATCTCAAATGAAAGAGAACATGGAAGTTCAGTGATTGAGTCATGATCAGGGGCCTGTTTCATTAAACTTTATATAATGACAAATTTGCAATAAAAGTGTACATCCACTGAAATAAGTCCATTTGACTGGCTGATAGTTGATTTGTGATAGAAATTGTGCATGTGCTTTTAAAGTTGATATATTGGACTTCATATTTTTGATATATATTTCAAGTTGAAAATTTGCTTCATAGCACACTGGAAGAACAAGAGGAGGGAGGAAAAGGATGATTGTTTTTTTTCTTTCTTTTCATCTTTGTCTGTAATACATCTTTATTTTCTATTTTCTATTTGCTATCTTCCTTTCTCATATTTTTTTAATTGTTTGAACATATCTTCCTTTCTTTATTCTTTCTTTCTTTTATTTTTTTTCTTCCTCATTCGTCTTTCTTTCTTGTACTCTCAAGACATACACTTCATCCGTTCAGCTGAACAAGCTCAGCATCCCTTAGTTAATGTTGGCCAATGAATTGAAGGAATTCCATTCTAGTTGAGTATACAGAAGATTGGGATCTATATATGTGTTTCCCTTTATACTAAGTAGTTATGTATGAAAATAGTGCAAGGAGCTTTTTTCCATTTATATTCCTCATACTAAAATGCTTGCTGAGGATTGGTCAAAGGCAAATCATGTAATAAAGTGTAGTTTCCCCACCAATCATCACTTTCGTTGATATAGCGTTTTGTGATTTGCAGATCATGTGATTTATTTCCATTTACCTTGCTGTAACCAGTTATATTCTCTTTTATCTTCTTGTTCTTAGCCACTCTGTGCATATGGGAGACAGTGTATGGTACTTTACAGTGTTCACATCCGCTAAGTCTAGAGGAGGAGGATGATGATATCATTTCGTTCCTTGGTGTAGTCAGCGGACATATACTCCTATCAACTAGGAGATCTGTCATGCTACACAGGTGAATAGTAGAATGGGGGGTCCGATGTACGGACACTTAATATTTTTGAAGTCTTCTTTTTTGTCTTTGGATTACACTAAAAATATGAATTCAATGAGTTGTAATCATCTTCTATTTGGTTCTGTATAATATTTCATTTTGTACTAAAAATTGATGAAAATTTGCTTGTAAATTTTTCCAAATGACTTTCTAAAACTTGATCGTCCGGACACACAACAACTGGGTACACTTGGATATTGCCCTTCCAATCAGGGGTCTTTTAGTATACAGTGTATCTCACAAAAAAACGAAACTCGGGCAGGGTGCCGTGGCCAAGTGGTCTAAAGGCACCTGACTAGACACATGGAAGTCCAGGGTTCAACCCCTGGCCATGGCACCTATGCCCGTGAGCAAGGCATTTAATCAATATTGCTCTTTTATCCTGCATTCAAATAAATGGAAATGCTATATGCATTCTTGGTAACTAGGTGTGCACTTAAAAAAAATGACACCGAGAATTATCAATGATTTATCATAACTTTTTAATCACAAATATTATGCACATTTGACCAAGATGAGATGGTCAAGAATTAATTAAGTATTGTTTCTTAAAATAGTGATTGAATTCCGATATTTTCATTAAATGAAGACATTTTGCAGACTAGCTGTTGCGGATTTACTCAACACTCCATTAGCCATGCACAAGTTCTTTTGATAACTGTGCAATAGCTATAGAGTACCGAAGCGATGACGTCAGTTGCCATGGTGTCGTGGCGGCCTGGTTCAAAACAAATGAAACCGGAGCATGTTTCTCATAGGAGAAAATGGCTGCTAACGGAAATTCATCGCTTGCAACCTCAGAATGATGGTTATTTTTGCAATACAAATGTGTATAGACGATCGTCAGCTGCGAACCTGTTTAGAACCAGCCGGTTCATTGTCATGACAGTGACGTCCAACTTCGGTACTCTATTATCATCATCATCATTATCATTATTGTTTTCTTTGTTATCATTATCATCATTATCATAATCATTACTGTTATCATCATCATCATCATTATCACTATTATCTTTATTTTATATTATATTCCAGGTATGAGTGCTCAGATGGAACTCTAGCTGCTGCTCTGGGAAGGCTCACCGCTCCTGATCAGAAACAAGATCTACCTGTTTTGGGACTAGATTGGACTAAATCACTCGTTGACGAGACACCAGTCAAGGTAAGAAAATATGTCTCTGATATGAAATTCTAAATTTTTCCTATGTTGAAAAGCATAGCTTGTCATTTAGAATTCAATAGAGTAGAGTGTTATGGATATAGTTGTTTCATAGTTTGTTGGTACATTTTTGTGTCGACCAGGTAAAAATAAACATACATTTTGCCAGCCCCCTTGGCCCCCCCCCCCCTCTCCACAATAAAAAATCATAAAAAACAGAACAATTCTGAAGCAGGGAATGGGCTGAAAATTTCAGTATGTCATCATTACATTATTATTTGTTTGGCGTCACCTGTGCCTGGGAGGTGAAAAGCGAACTGAATCACTGTGACCCGCAGGTCTCTCCTCCCGATGTAACTGATTGGGGGAGTGCAGGTGGACCACTACATCAGGGTTTCCCCCTACTCTTATACAAATAGTTCCGTGGGTTCTTAACGTGCAAAGGTGGTGACTCTCCTCTACATGGGGCCTCTATTTAACATCCTATCCAAGGGACATTGTATATAGCTTTCTGATATCCAATCACAGAATTTGTAAGAAAAAAATAACATGGAGAGAGTGCGCTAGATATCTAAGAATTTAACATTTTATTTTTCACTGAGAATCAGCAGTCGAAAATTTTCAATGGCTACTACACTTCTGTCAGATTGGCATGTTACAATTTTAGCTTTAGCCCCGCTTTGAGCTTTTTGTTACGGTTTCTTGGTTTGGAAATAACTTGCCCCCATTCAGATTTTATTTTTTCATTGCTTCTCTGCCTCCCTTGTTAAGTCATTAATGATTTACGGACGGTTTATTTTATTTTCCAGAAATTGAAAGGAAGAAAATCAACCACCATCAGCAAAACTCCCTCCAAATCAAAGGACTGTGATCAGAAAATGACTGCATCACTCGCCAGTATCTTTGATGAATCAAAGGTGAGTATAAAATGATATTAGAAGATTGATTGATTGATTGCATTTATTCTTTTTCATTCCAAACTTTAACAAAAGTTACAATGTATAGCAAAACACAAAAAATATAATAAAGATACGTATGATGTATTAATGATGATAACAATAATGACATATATAGTAATGATCATGATAATACTAGTGATGATAATCATTATAACAAAACTAATGACGATGATGATGAGCAATAATAATGTTAACAAATATGATCGTGCTGACAATAAAAATGATAATAGAAATAGAATAATTTTAATAATGATAATAATGGTAATGTTGATTATAATAATGAGTGTTAATAATGATTATAATTTAATGAAAATGATGATGATGATGTTGGTGTTGATGTTGATGGTGGTTATGATGACGATGATGCTAATGATGATTATAATGATGTTGATGTTGATGCTGGTGATGATGATGGTGACGATGAAGATGATGATGATGGTGATTATGATGATGATGGGGATAATGATAATGATGGTGATGTTGATAATAATGATGATGAAGATGACAAGGGATGTGATGATAATGATGATTATGGTGATGATATTGATGGTGATGATGATGGTGATGATGATGATGATGGTGGTCGTGGTGGTGCTGATGTTTGTGATGATGTTTGTGTTGATGATGATGATGATAATGATGGTGGTGGTGGTGATGTTTGTGATGATGATGGTGATGATGATGATGATGGTGGTGGTGGTGGTGGTGCTGATGTTTGTGATGATGTTTGTGATGATGATGATGATGATGATGATGGTGGTGGTGGTGGTGTTTGTGATGATGATGGTGGTGAAGATGATGGTGATGATGATGATGATGGTGGTGGTGGTGGTGGTGCTGATGTTTGTGATGATGTTTGTGATGATGATGATGATGATGATGATGATGGTGGTGGTGGTGGTGTTTGTGATGATGATGGTGGTGAAGATGATGGTGATGATGATGGTGATGATGGTGGTAGTGGTGGTGTTTGTGATGATGATGGTGATGATGATGATGGTGATGATGATGATGATGATGATGGTGGTGGTGGTGGTGCTGATGTTTGTGATGATGATGATGATGATGATGATGATGGTGGTGGTGGTGGTGGTGGTGGTGGTGGTGTTTGTGATGATGATGGTGAAGATGATGGTGATGATGATGATGATGATGATGGTGGTGGTGGTGATGATCATGATGGTGGTGATAATGATGATGATGATGATAATGATGATGATTGTGTTTTGTTCTTAATCTCTCGCTCCCCCTCCCCTTCAGACGATGACTTCCAAATCTTTTACAAGTTCAGTGGAGGAGTACTTGAAAGCCTGCAGGGACATTCAACCAGACAGTACTTCACTGACACTCATTTTCAAGAATGTAGTGAAAAGAGTTGAATCCAATCCTTCATTCTGGTGCTCCGAGGCCTTACATGATGTTATTACAACCAAGGCAGTAGCAGCAAGGTGAAAGATATGTTTTGATTAAAATCATTTTTCAGGGAATAAGTTTATGGGATGTGGTGAGTCCTAGAAAGGATGAGAAAAGTAGATAGAGGTTGTAGTGAAATGGAGAGGCAAGAAAGTGGAAGGTTGAAAAGTAGGGTATTCATTTGTGAGATGAGTGTCGTCTTATAGGGATGGTCCGGGCTGAAAATGTTTATATCTCAATAAATAGAGTAAAATTCACAAAGCAAAATGCTGAAAATTTCATCAAAATCGGTTAGCAATAACGAAGTTATTGAATTTTAAAATTTATCAATATTTTGTGAAAACAGTTATATGCACATCGTCATGAATATTCATTAGATGGGCTGATGATGTCACATCCCCACTTTCCTTTTTCTTATGTTATTACATGAAATCATCATTTGTTAATTTGTTCATACATGTGTAAATGATGTGTCTCCATTATGATGAAATAAGTTGCGGCAATAAATAAGTAATGCATAATCAGTTGTCATTCCAATTGTTTTAGTTCTTGGTAGAAAAATTTGAATAAACTTTATTTCATATAATAAAATACAAAAGAACAAGTGGGGATATGACATCATCAGCCCACCTAATGAATATTCATAAAGACATGCCCAGGACTGTTTCATCGGAATAATGCAAATCTTTAAAATTCAATAACTTCGTTATTTGTTTTTCGACTTCGATCAAATTTTCAGCAATTTGCTTTGTGATTTTTACTCTATTTATTGAGATATAAATATCTCCAGACCGGACCATCCCTTTAACCCTATAGCACCTACAGATTCCTATGAATAATGGCAATTACTCACTGGAGGAAACAATAAAACTGGTAATAAGTAGGCATTGTTCCAAACAAATTGAATAGTTTTTTATAAATTTACTTTTGTTCATTACAAGTTATATTTATTTTGTAGCATAGGACCTGTTGAATAGAATGGTACATGGCAAAGTTCAATCAGATGTACGAATATTGACCTTTGACAATCGTTTGTAGAGCGAGAAGAAAAAAAACAAAAGTTCGGGTTTCAGCCGCCCCAGTCCCACGCCTTCAAAAAAATGTAAAGTATAACTGACAGAATACTAAAGTTTTCGCCAAATCTTGGATCAAATATGTCAAAAATTAATTCCAACTCACATCTAGATGTCACTCTGTGTGATATCCATCATTTTGATGAACATATAGCAACGCCCGAGCTTCTTCGGCGAAGTAAGTGGTTTTCCGAGACATGGACGCAGCCATCTTTGCTGAGATCGACTGCGCAACAGTCTGGAACTTGCTACACACCGATGCATGTCAATCGGTTTTTCTCTATTATACTCAATAGGAGCATACACTTTTCTATGCAGATCTATATAGCAGCCAACCTATACGGTATGCACACGCAATATTACCACGGTCAATCATAGACAAGAGATACTATAGCGCAAAGAAAACGTACGGGCGGTTAAGGGCGGTTTATTGTGTAATAGGAAGGGCGGTCTTGGGTGGTTCAGGTGCTATAGGGTTAAAGGGGAAGTTCACCCTGACAAAAAGTTTGTTGTCAAAATAGCAGAAAAAATTAAGACAAATTTTGCCAAAGGATTGAGAAAAATCCATTAAAGAATATAAAGAGTTATAAGAATTAATTATTTGATTTGTGACGTCATTTGCGAGCAGCTTTCCTACATATCGTATGGTAAAATATGAATGAAACGTCATTTTATCAGAAAATAGTTTTTACTGTACCGTAATTATGTTAATAGACAAATGATTTCACACCCGTTCCTAAAAAGAAAACAAAAATAAGTCATCATGAACCATTTAAAAATTGAAATAGATGCATTTTCTTTTACATAACATATGGGGCAGCTGCTTGTATATGACGTCACAAATCCAAAACTGAACATTCTAATAACTTTCTTAATCTTTAATGGATTTTCCTCAAACCTTCACCAATATTTTTCTTTATTTTTTCTGTTATTTTTACTACAAACTTTTTTTTAGGGTGAACTTCCCTTTAAAAAGGACTGTAAATTAGACAAATTTATAGGCTTGAGTAGTTGGAGAGATGTGAGAAGACTGGCTTGAGTCGACATGTGGAGTTGTCTTTGTTATGTTTACTCTTTCAATTCCTATATTCATATTTTTGTCAGTACACCTCCCTATCTTGTTGTTTTATTTCCCCATAATAATAATGAAAACAATAGCTGGATTTATGAAGCGCTTTTTGCCTGAGGATACAAAGCGCTGCTATTATTACCTTGGCTTTAGCTCGAGCTACCATCACTGGTGCTCAGTGCATGCAAGGAATGACTCCTGCCCGGTACCCATTCACACCTCTCCCCACCCCATGTACCTATTAGGTGATATTTTCATAATGCTATCTGTTTTATTTTCAGTTCCTGTCCAGAATTTGTGGCAATGCTGGCCAGGAAGCAAGAAGTGTCGTTGCTATTAGACTGCCTCCGGTGCATGAGGGATTTGCCTGAGCTCACGCTTGTACAATGTCTACAGGTCTTTTTAAGGTAAACACACACATGCCATGATGCCCCTCCCCCCTCTCTCCCCTCCCCCTCTCCCCTCCCTTCTGATCTTGGCCGACTTCTGGGGGCTGCACCAGAATTCGGCATGCACATTCTTAAGTTCTAAAGTTACCATTTTTTTCTAGTATAACAAATATTTTATAAGAATAGTTATTTCTTAATTACTAAGAATGAATATGCAAATCAATTCCTGGAAAACATATGGCGATTTCACCTAGGTTTAAAAAAAAATTCTTCGAAGGTGTTATCTTTATAAACATTTTTATAGGTTTTCACATATAAAAAGTAGTGAAGGCCACCTTTTCCCTCTATTTTTCTTTGGTTTTAGAATTCCTTAGGTATTTTTTTTAATCTTTGGTTTTTCTTGTTTTGATATTCTTTTAATGGAAATTATTGGACACAATTTAACAAACAAGTATACATGTAACCTTAAATGACTTTAGCAGACCTATTTAAAGAAAAATATAACTTTTATCAATTTCATCTTCCATTATATTTATTCACAAAGCATAAATGGGCCATTTCTAGTTAGACATTGCCTCGTAAAAAGTCCTATGGTGTCACGACGCTATTCCTGTATGTCATTAATTTAGTCTGAAGATTTGCATGGGACTACAAAGAAAAATTCATGCAATTTTAACGTTAGTTTTGTACTTTCCACAAAAATGTTGTGTTACATTGAGGGGGTTTTAAGCTCAAACCTTGTTACTAAATTATGTGTGATCAATGTCATTAGATGTATACTCATAAAAGGACAGGCCTATTCCCCCCCCCCCCCCCGAAAAAAAAGAAGAAGATAATAGTTATTTTGCTAATGATACAATTATGTTTGCGTTACAAAAAAAGTATGCCTTTTGTTTTAGAAAAATATTGTTTTCACTTTCCATTTTCATTTGTATTTTAATTATTTATTGATTTTCTTTATGTTATCTTAATAATATTCAATACTGCAATCTCAACTAGCATCATATATGATTTTTCCCCCGATAGATAGTGTAGCAGGTTTGAGAATAAAAAGTGTATTCTTTACACACTTTTTTTTACAGTATCGATGAAGACAAACTACCTTCTTGCATCGAAACAATAGAGACCGATATGAAGGATTCAGATGAACAAGAAGTAATGCATCCGGCCAGAAGGACTTGTGTGTATCCTTATCATATTTGAAAAAAATGCATCAAATACAGCTGCATGCAAAATTATCCAATCCCCATGGTATAATGAGTACCTGTATACGGGTGAATCTCCTGGGTCTACAGAAACCTGTTCGACTTAGAATATGCTATTAACATGTTTTGATTATTCTGGGCATCATCTTACAAAGAGCTTCAATTGATCCTATCAACATTAAATATATAAAAATCCATCAATGTCATAATTTTTTCCTCAGGAAAATTGCACAATGTCCTTTGTAAATAAAGATAAGCACAACAAAACTATAAATTTATGAATGGACACGTCATATCTAGAAAATATTTTGAACTAACATGCTTTTTAGATAATGACGTTGCTGGCTTACCATAGTTGTGGTTGATTGGATCAATCGCAACTCCTTGTGATACTGGGGCCTGGTGTGAAATAGTGCTTCAAGTTCGACAATTATTTGACTTTGATATGAAGGGTTGACTCTGCAGATTGTACTGTATTTACCAAATTTCAAGGCAGGAATGAAACAAACCAGCTTATTAAATTAGCATTAATCATGTTCATCCATGTGAACAGGTGTGGTCGTCAATCATCGAGCAAATTAATATCATTTTCATACATGTCTGTGATCACTGAAGCATGATTTGTAATGTGTTGATGATCATGCCTTGTTTCATTCAGGTTATTGTTTAAGGTTATTTTTTGTGTTCATTTTATGTAAGATTCATAGTATTTCAATTAGAATTACTAAATAATTGTAAATAATTGGAAAAAACATAAAATCTATAAAGCTGAAGGGCCACCACTCAAGATCACCAACATAATAATAATAATAATAATAGGCATTAATATAGGGCGTTAATATTATTACCCTGGCTTTTTTATAGCTCGAGCTGCCTTTCATCGCTCATGCATTCAAGGAATTAATCCTGCCGAGTACCCATTCACCTCACCTGGGTTGAGTGCAGCACAATGTGGGTAAATTTCTTGCTGAGGGAATTTACACCATGGCTGGGATTCGCACCCATGACCCTCTGTTGGAAATGTCATGGAAATTTTTATTCAAGAATTCTTCACATCAATCTACTCCTTATTTAACGCTCAATACACTTTTCACTATGTGACAGTTTGCTATTCTGAGTATGTGTGTGAATGTCAGTAGTGTATCTGCATGTTTTATACAATCTTCATTGTGTATATTTGTTTCATACCCAACAAGTGCTTATGCTTTTCTTTTGGTCCTTACCATGTTTCATTTAGTCTGACCTCCCGATTATCTAATGATATTATGCATATATGTACTTTGAATATGTTTGGCTAAATGAATATATCTTGAATCAGTTATTTTATTGGATTTTTGTTCAAACTCATTTTTTTTACCTCAACTGGTATGTATGTTTAGTTGGCTATACCAACGAATGATTTTACTGCATGACATTGTATTTGCTTTTCCTTAGCCTAGTTGTGTTCAGAGATGAAGTCCTATCCAAGCCCTTCACAGATAGCTTTCTTCTTGATGCCGTCAGGCATTTACAATTCAAAGAAGTAACTGTAAGTATACAAAAAAAAATTGAATTGAAAGAGGATTTCACTATTACTCTGCAATGCAATGACAAGAGGAAACTATCACTTTTCATCGGGAGGAGAGACCTGCGGGTCACAGTGATTAAGTTCGCTTTATGCCTCCCAGGCACAGGTGATGCCAAAAAATAATAACTAGCTTACCCAAAGAGTTTTGATGACCTTTTGCTTGTCAATGAGACATTTTCTTGAGAATGACCCATTTATTAATGCCATGATTTTTGTTTTTGTTATTTTTGGTTTTTTGTCTTGATATTTTTCTAGTGATGTCTTTGTTTCCTCTTTGTCTTGGTTTTACAGTCATTACTAAGGTACCTTCACTTCTTGTTGACAACCTCCTTCCCAGGAGGGGATGACTCCACCTCATCATCAGCAGTCTCCATGGATAATGTAAGTGATATGGAAATGAGGTTGTTTTCTAACTTCCAATTTCTTAAGTGAGATAACAATATGCATCTAGTCAAAATAATTTGCAAACCAACACACTGAAATATAATGCACTGTTTGGTGTGGGAAATATAAGTTTGAAAGAAGCTATGTATTGCTTGCATTGTCTTACAGAATTAACCAAGTGTTCTCATTATAAGGGCTTAGCACCACTGCACTTACCGATGCAGAGAGGATGTAAAACGGAAAAGAATCTTGTCATCCGTTGGAAAACGTTATGTACTCTTTGCATACATGTTTCTTACGCTCTATATCCATCGAGCATCCGTCAACTGTGACTTCATTGTTCACCCATTTTGTCCATTGTCTGGAGTGGATGAAAAGGGATGGAGCCACCCTGAAATTTTCCTTGTTCGCTGTATCCATTATGAATACGTTTGTATGAAAATTAAGTACAATTTAGCTATGAAAACCTGTAGATTACATCATGTTTTCTTTCATATAATTGTTGTACGAATCACACTATCGATTGTTAAGAGGAGGGGGCATGATAGATTGTGGCCGTCCTATATTTATACCTATCTATCAAATATTTTCTTGTAATTTTTAGGATTTTACCAGATCTCGTATTTTTCACCCTTTGTAAAGGTTGTAGATTGGATCGGTACACTCCTAGATGCCCACTTTGCTCAGCTGGTTCTCTTACCAGAGGTCAGGCCTCTCCTCACTAATCTTAAAGATGCAGTCAAAGACCAGGTAAATATGGTAGTCTGCCTTCTCCACTCTTGATTATCCTTGATAGTGTTTCAATCCATTGTTTATTAAAAAAATTGGGAGATGGGATGATTTATTTTTCAGAGACTAAATTTTGTTGTAACATGGTGTAAGAAGAATACTGCCTCTTATGTACCATTTCATTTCTTATTTTTGTACCATTTCATTTCTTTTTTGTTCCATTTCAGAAATATTTACTTTTATGAAACTTCTCGACCCATATTCTGAATATATTGGCAATGTAAGCTAGCGCTAAAGGCAATGTAAGCTAGCGCTAAAGGCAATGTAAGCTAGCGCTAAAGGCAATGTAAGCTAGCGCTAAAGGCAATGCAAGGAGATCATGTCTTCACTACCATGCTATTGGCAAAGTGTGCAGTACACAATGATCGCTCAAGCTCATGCCGTTGTGATGGCCCTGCTACGTCACTGGGCCAGCTGCGAAATTCATTGTGGATGAAACAGGCTCATACTAGTCTAGAATTAGAAGCATACACTAATAAACCTGTCTGTTAAGATATGTTGCCTAAAAAGATTATTTTTTTATTTCCATAAAAATATAAAAACAATTTACAACATAAGCATATCAAATCATGATAAATAAGATATATATAGGCCTACTGTACAGAGGATAAACAAATGACAAACAGAGAGAATACAAAATGCATTATAAAAATGTGATGGGCCAAAAATGTTAATCAAAAGATTAAGATTAATTCTTTTCCTAGTATATTTATACCCAAGTTTCTGTCTTGTTGTATCATTAATACATGAAAAAGTCAATGTTCAACAAGCATCTCTCTGTAAATAGATTGTTGTCAACAATGATCTACTTCGTCCAAACTGTTGATTTGTATTTGGTGTTGTCTTTTCACAGGTCCAGTTCTCGGCTGAGCTCAACATAGTCCGCAATCTCCTACATCATACGCAAGGTGCGAGAACCCACATCAAAACCACTCCATCGAATGCAACAAAGTCGTATAGCATAGAGGTCCTTAAGATGTAGTGTTAGACTGGTCTCCAGCTACACTTCACTGATAAATTGCCAATTGGTCTACACCAAGTTCGCCTACCATACTTTGTTTTCTGGTTGATCTATTGTGTCGTCGCCCCACTTGGAATGCTGCCACAAAATGTGCTGATTAGCCAACCCTTTTTCATTTTCGGCTTTTCATTTCAGGCTAATAAACATATTGGCATATGCCATGTCCATGTTTTGGCAAAACAAAACTTTAGAATAACAAATATTGAGAATTACAAGTGTATACCATCTGTAAAGTTCATCCATGCTGCTATATGCCTGTGCAAACTTTTAGAAAGTAGCAGAGAATCTTTCCCACTATTTTATACCACCACTTAATAGATGAATATCAATAGTTTCTTACAACAGTTTAACAATGCACAATTATAACAAATTTTCAAAACGAATAATAGTAAGGGTTAATTAGGGGAAGTAGTATGTCACATATCCATCTACTGTCCAAAACTGTTTAGCTGTTGTAAATTATCCAGCTTGTGTACAGTAATTACCTTAAGTTGACTATTTTCTGAGAAAACAATTTTGTTATTAAAATACAAAGGAATGTATTATAATTACGCAAATTGAGTTTTGAGTTTATTTTTATCTTGGTTCTTCCCAAGGGTAAAGAAATCATGTGTTGGTGTGAGTGTGATCAGTTAAGAGAGAACATTTTGATTATCTGTGTATCCTCCAATTGTATTTGTATTATGTAATACAACTGATACAAAGATTCTTGTCATTTGATTGGTTGAGAGCTATTGAATATTTGATCCAATTTATGCTGCATGTATATTGTCATTTTCAATTGCATGGTACGCTTGTGCTCTCTCTCCCTCAGTGTGTGTAAGTGTGTCTATTTCATTTTTTTAATGTGTTTGTGTGCATGAAGTAAACGCACCCTACTATGCTGGCTGCCTGCACTTAAAGGGGAATCCAACCAAAATAAAAACTTGTTTTTATAAGAAAGAGAAAAATCAGACAAGTTGATAGGTGAAAGTTTGAATAATATTGGACAAACAACGAGAAAGTTATGAATTTTTAAAAGTTGTAAATATTGGTAATCACTATACCCATGGAGACTTCAAATTGGCCGCATATGGGATGTCATAGTGATGTAAGGCAAGGACTACTCTTCTATGTACTCCAATACATATTATGGCTAAAATGTCATTTTTCCCAAAAGTTTGATTTCAAATTATATTTTTCTTTCATGAGGACATAAAACAATATACTACCTGGGTTATATTTAGATTACTGCCCCAGGGGAATGGGTACTTAGGAGAAAACCACAAATCCCCGATAATAAAGTACATGGCCTATGGAAAAGTTGTCCTTGCCCCTTGTCATAATTTACTTACCCAGTTGCCAATTTGAAATCTACATACTATTAGTGATCTCAATTTTAAAGCAGCTATAACTTTCTTATTGCTTGTCCGATTTCTTTCAAACTTTCACAATTCTGTATAATTTATTTTTCTCCTTCCCAACACAACATTTTATGGCCAAGGCTGGATTCCCCTTTAACCTTGATCCAGGTATGAATCAATGCTCGTCATCACAAACAAAAGCAAACAGCTGCTGACATATACGAAGAATAATCCGTTGGACCCAGGTAGGCCGATCAGAAAAAAACAGAGTTCCTGTATTGGCCCACTTACATTATTTCAATTCAATCTACTTATGTTCTTTTACTTATTTTGTCAAATAACAAGATCTAGTAGTCGTATAAATCGTCTGTTATACTCTCATTGAGACTGTTCAAACTATTACACAAAGCCTTACAGCTTCATGCAATAGTTGAACAGAACCTAAACTCGACTGAGGATAGATCACATAATGAACTCATGTGCATGCACAATTTGTGTACTGATCATCTTGCTTAGGTTTCATGTCAAAGGTCATAGGGTCTTTGAACTTTGACTATGTTGGGGCTATAAACACTGAAATCTTAACCAAGGTTAAGTTCTTGAAATGTCATCATAACTCTGAAAGTATATGGATCTAACTCATGAAACTAGGACGTAAGAGTAATCAAGTTAGTATCACTGATTGTCTTACATGAGTTTTAGGTCACATGATTAAGAGGTCAAAGGTCATTGAGGATCAATGAACTATGACCATGTTCGGGGTAATTTTTGAAATTAAGTTCATCAAACTTGGACATAAAGGTAATCAAGTATCACTGATTGTCTTGAATGAGTTTCAGCTCTCATAAATATGGTCATAGGTAGTGTTGGCTGATTTAAATCACGTTGATTTAAATCATGATTTAAATAGCGATTCAAATCACTGAATTTTTTTAATCATTGATTTATATCACTTCCATTGACACGTATACAAATGATTGACAATTTTTTTTTTAGTTGTGGCAGTTTTAATTTCTTTTTACTTAAAATAGAAAGATTTTATCAACTTTATATTATAAAAACATAAATAAATCCTTCCTATCTACTCAAAGCAATTAAAATCATGTCAATAAAATCAGGTTGATCTTGCAATGTAGCCTATAAGCAGTTAACACTTAGCCCCCTACTTTTTATCAGTGAACTTACACAATTTTCTCTATGAAATTCTTCTTTGTTAATAGAAAAATGAATTTTATTTCTTATGTCACTGTGTTTTCAAATGATGTTTTCAGAGAGCTGGTTGTTGGCAGTTCTTCTATTTTGATCATTCACATGAACTACTTTTGCCATGTCAAATGAAAGATTAATATTTTCAATTTGCAAACTGATAACAAAAAAAATGTAACACTATATTAAGTAGCTATCAGTATTATAAGCTATGCCAGATTGAACAAATTAAGCTTTGCAGTGGTTTTTATTCTTTGATTGAAAAGTTATCAAACTAATTACCTATCACACATACTTTTTTAGAAATAAACTATTGTTTAATTGAGAAAAATATAACTGTACACCCATAGCAATGGTACTCCCGAACCAGAAAAAAATATGTAAAAAAGGGGAATTTAAAGAATAAACCCTGAAATTATACTATTATATGCCTGAATTCCAACAGAGAATTTAGCCGATAGGGTTTGAACCAAGGCCTGATCATATTTTCTGTACAATTGTGCTTCATTCACCGGGTACACTGAGGAAGGTTCAATAATGCACAGAAAATGCTCCTGCCAAACTTCACTAAATCATGGCAACAACCATACATATAGTGCCCTTTGCCAAAAATTAGTATTTATTTTTATACATTTCTCATTGAATGTGTTGAATTGAGTGCAATAATACACAAAATCTGCATTTTCCCTGGTTTTATCCCATAGTTAAACATTTTACATTTTATTCTTTAACATGTATTTAAAGCTGTAGAACCTGTGTTCTTATTCTTAGCAAAACTGCTAAGAACTGCCAAATACTAGTAATAATTTCAGGTCTATTTTCCTAAAAGAAATAATTCAAATAAATTTGCAACTTTTCCCCCAATAAGTCACAGCTTTGTAAATCAATGCTTTAAACAGTCAAAAAGCTCCGAACATGACTCAAATGACAAAGGAGGTTCAAACAAACAAAACGAAATGTTGTTTTCTTGATTTTCGTCCCTTGGCTTGGAAATCGAGAATGTTTCTCTTTGGAGGATGTGAGTCTCTGAGTCATGGAATTCTTCCAAAGAAACTGATCATCATTTCATGTTTGAATAGGAGCACTAACTTTGAAGTGTACCAAGGCGGTTCCCCATTTTGGACCAAACCAGTCAGTAGGAGCTAAATACCCTACACGAGAGGATGCAGAAAACAGCATCTTCATCATGACTTACATATTCTACATAAATTCTATTTTGAATGGATTTAATTATGAAATAGAATAGAAGTTAATAATAATTTTAGTTGTGAAATATATGATTTTGAAAATAATTTCAGTGTAAGGGTTAAAATTTTGGTGTTTCCATTTTGTTATAGAAATTTTTATTTAAAAAATAAAAATATATAAAAAAAATCCGATTTAAATAAAAAAAAATCTTATTTAAATCAAATATTTTTTTTTATAAAAAAAGGAAACAATTGCCAATCCTGGTCATAGGTCATTTAGGTCAGTGAACTTTGACCATATTGCGGGTATCAACATTGAAATATTAACCAAGTTCAAGTTTTTGAAATATCACAACTTTAAAAGTATATGGACCTATTTCACGAAACTTGGACATAGGGGCAGTCAAATATAACTGATCATTTTCATGAGTTTCAGGTCACATGATAGGGATAGAGGTCAAAGGCCATTGAGGGTCAATAAATTTAGTATTATACTATCGTATGAATTGTGTTTTTTGTGAATAATTATTCATCTTATTAATTGTTTTCAAAGTCGGCACTGCTGCTATATTGGATCGTGTCATGCAGGCGAGACTGCTCGAGACATTCCACTTGTTTGACAAACTGATCATGCTTGTATACACTTTGAAATAATTTGTGCCTGAGGTTATGGGTATTTAGGACAATGATGATGAGGGAGACAATGAAAAATAATATGAAGAGGATGATGAAAGTGATAATAATTATGATGAAGAATACACTAAGTTGAGATTATGATGGTGAAAGTGGTATTTATCATGAAGGTGAGGACAAAAAAGTGATGGTGCTTGTGGTAGTGGTTATGGTGATCATGATGATAATGGTTCGATGTTGGTATAACGATTATAATTTTGATTGTAGTGTCAGTTTGATTCTTATGTTAATGGTGGTGATAGTTGTGATAAGGACATGATAAAAAAGAACAGTGGCGTACAGATATAGATGGGGAGGGGGTGGCTTGGGGCGCTTGCCCCCCCCCCCCAAAAAAAAAAAAAAAAAAACACGATCAAGATAAAGAGAGAGAGAGGGAAGGGTGAAATATGATATTATTACTGAAAATTATGTCGAAATCCATCACAAATTTGATTGTGTACTAAAGGTGTTGAAAATTTTGCTCAACTTTTTTTGGCTCATATTGCACCACTGATAAAGAACATGCTGGTAATGATGGCAGAATTAAAGGTTAAAATGATCTAGTCATTACTAACAATGGTTTTGGTGATGATGGCGATAATGAAAGTGATGATGATGACGACGACGATGATGGTAGTGTGTGTTTTCTAGTGTTTTGTTCGTCAGATTTTGCATTCCACTATATTCCAATTTATGATAATCGTGATAAAAGTTAATAATATTCTGCACGGCTGATGTATGAATAAAATGATGAATGAATTGAAACACAAAATGAATAGAAAATGTTAATGGAAGGTATTGTCCAGGGGCGAATCCAGGATTTTTTGAAAGGGGGGGGGGGGCATATTTCCCCGAGAAAAAAAAAGGTTCACTTTTAAAAGGAGGGGGGCACACTTCTGTTTTAACGGCATTTTTACATTACAAATTTTAATTGTGTCTCTCAAGGGGGGGGGGGGGGGGGGTACGGGCCGGCTGTGCCCCCCTGGATCCGCCAGTGGACTATTGTCATAATTAGGCGCAGCACTTGGGATATTGATTGGGGCAGGCAAGACGACCAAAAGGGATAATTTTTTTTTCAATTGAATAATGGGCAAAGTAGAGCTGTACGATTTATGTATTTTAATTTTATCCTTTTATTTCTTTTCTTTTTCTTAATTTTCTTTTTACTACTTGAAATATCATAGGGGATTGTTGCTTCCTGTAGCTCCGTCCCTGGTTACAATGCCAATAAACAGTATTCCATGGACAGATCCAGGGGTTTCCAAAAGAAGGGGTACATTTATATTTCTGTTCAGAAAAAAAAACAGACGAGCAAAAAAAAAAACTCCCGACCGAATGGAGATAATTTATTTCACGAAATATTTGACAAGGAAGTAAAATATATCAAAAAAGTGGGACATCTTGATGTGCTCCCCTGTCCCTAGTTGACCTGCTGCTACAGTGTTCAATTTTAAGCTTTAATTGATGTTTCTCGGAATAAAAAAAATTAAAAAAGAAGATAAAGGAAACAAATGACCTGCGCTTGGTTAAAAAAAATTTCCCCTTTTCTTCTTCATGTGTCTTATTTTTTTCGTCTCATTGTAATTATCCTCCTTCTTTATCATCTACTTTCTTCTTCTTTCCTTTTTCTTCGTCTTCTTCTTCCTTCGTCCTTTCTCTTCTCCATCTGCTCTTCCTCTTTTCTTTTATTCTTCGATCATCTTTTCTTCTTTAAAACTTTTCTTATAAACTTTTCACTATCATCTCCTTCCTCTTTTTTATTTTTCATTTTGTTTTCTATTCTTGTTCTTCCTCTTCTTCCTTTTCATCTGCTTTCTTCTCCTTTTCTTCCTCTCTTTTCCTTCTTCTTCCTCCTCCTCTTCTTCCGTAGTTTCACTCCTCATTCTACTTCTCCTCCTTTACTTTTCTTCTTACTTTTTCCCTTCTTTATCTATACTTCTTTTACTTCTACTTTTCACCTCTTCTCTTCTTCCCTTCTAGTCTCTTTCCATTATTTATCTCTTTTGGAACTATTTATGATTGAACCGCTGAATTTCTGTGTTGTTTCTTTATCATAATACACATTCATCCAATTATTTTCTTACGATTATCGTTGTACTATCTCTTGACGCATAACCAAAGTTCCTTTTAGCCCAATCAACAAACACAGGGTGTGAAATCACAATCATTCGCCACGTGCGGCCAAATTGTATATGGCGCCTCAATTTTCTTTGGACATGTATCATTTTGGCGCCACAACACGCTGGTATCATTACATTGGTGTGCAAAACAAATGAGACACCATCGCATCAACCTGCCTGCTGTGCGTTCGCATATGTCATCATACACACAAACACACATAAACTCACTAAACACACTCGCTACGTAGCGACGTTCGACAATCCACGCAAGGCATCCTGATGTAGCACACGCACCGATTCGTTGATTGAAAGCATATTGGATGCACATTTCTACCGATGCACACTACCAATAGATCCTCGTCTAAGGTAGATGAACATCAAATATTCCAAAATGGCGGCGCCTCTCTCATATCGTCGCTTTCTTCTGCTTGCGAAAAATGTCTTTTCATTTAGTGCATATATAGGAATCATCATTGCTTTCGTTCTTTCTTCTTCATCATATGCTTCGGATAGCAAGGATGTCGTAGGGTATAATCCTACAGGCCCACCTGAACTCCAATTTTGTACATTTTTCAACAACCGCGCGCCGGAGGTTCAACCCGACTTAAAGAACTGTACTTGGTTTCGTGAAAACAGTTGCTGTAGACAGATCGAGATTGATGTCACATTTAGAAAGATGAAGTCCCTTCCTGGCGCTTCCAAACAATGTCAACGCTACATCAACTATATCATGTGTTATATATGTTCTCCTCGTCAGTATCGATTCTACTTCCAGCAGCGCCTGACCGTCTGCGAAGAGTTCTGTGACGACCTACTGGAACACTGCAAAACCGCCATGTTGAAAGGGAGTCCTATAGGGGACCTGTACACGCAAGGAAAAGACTTCTGTACGAGCAGGCGAATGGAAATTGGTAAATTGGAAGATGGAAAGTGTTTTTATTTCAACGAGAGCATGTCGGACGTGCAAATAGGAAACAAAGCAGCAAGATTTGCGCCTAATTCATACAGTTTTGTGCTAATGTTCTGGGTGATTTTAATGAGCAACTCTTTCTGGAGATGAACTGGATTTTTCAATCACTTGCCAAAATTTGAATTTATATAGGCCCTATGCAAACAATATTGAGCTGCTGAATAGTTTCGTGAGGGAGCGTCAAATAACCATAATCATTATCATCATTACAACTGGCGACTTATGAGTGGCGGTATACGAGTAGGAAAATCATTCGAGTCCAACTTCATCATATTCGGTCTGTAAATATAGGGTAGCTGTACATGAACATCCAAGACTCTACAAACGATAACGCGTATTTTTCCATCTCTGGCCTGTTTATTCGACATCTGGGATCAACGTTCAACCTTCAAGCAGATTACGATCTTGAGAAGATACATTAAAAAATCTGTCTCTCTTCTGAGTCTACTTCACCTTCCTGATGTGTGCGAGGAATATATATAGCTTGGCATTATAACTGGACAGTGATGGTTACAGCCAACATGGGATCATTAACTAGGTGAAAAAAAATGATGATCCCTAGTTCATGCTGTTTTTTTTTAAGTATCCCCCATTTGATCTATTTAGATTCTGAAATTCTGGACAGACTACCTAAGTAAAAGTAGTTTGTTTCTCGATTATTGAATACATAAGTGTATTTCAACATAATTAGTATAAACATGTTTTCTATCCTATATATATATATATATATATATATATATATATATATACATATATATTTATATATATATATGTACACATATATATTATATACATATATATATACATATGCAAATAAATATATTTGCTATGATTCAAGAGATAGATCTCAAAGGAAAACAGAATACATTATGACGTCCCTGTTGTCTACTATTCTTTACAAATTATGTTTTAAGTTACCTAAACAAACAAGTATCTTATATTATTAAGTGAAGAAATCTGTCATTGACTCAATTCCCTCCCACAAAACCCTTTCTCTTTCTTTCTACCTCTCCCCTTCCTCCCACTACCTATCTCTCTTTATCTACACCTTCCTCTCCCATCCCCCCCTTCACTTTATTTTCCTTTTTTCCTGTTGATGTATGGAGTTTGAAAGGCCATCTCTTAAATAAAAAGCAATAATATTGCCAAAGTGTAGCTGTACTTATATTGAGAGCAAATGTATATATTGGATTACTTGTTGGTATACTAGATAAGTTCAATTTTCCATATGTAGTAGAGAATGTGGATCTATTGTCCTGTGTGGCTTGCTCACGTTTTAATCGTCTATGGCGGTCGAAAAATGTAGAAAGTAAATTACAAAAATATTGTGTGTGTTTGTCTGTAAAGCAACTGTAAGTATTAAATTTTGTATATACAGGAACTTGTCATGGCCAAGGAATTTTTTAATCTTTGTAAGAAAGAGCATTATCAAACATAGATACCAAACTTTATCCAGATGTAAATATGATTTCTTTATTTCATTCCTCTTAATCATGGATCAGAAATACAGACTTTAATCTATCAAATACTTAAAATTAAAATGTCACCTTGTAGAGTTAAAGGCTGAATTTGAGAATCGTATCAGAAATCACTTGATGTAAAATAAACTCTTAGTTTTTAAAACTATTTTGAATTTTTACTGTACGTGAAGCTGTTAAAAACTAGAAAAATAAATTTTTGTTTTGACTAGTTGAAAAGTTTCCATTCATTTCATGTTTTCTGATCATTAATAATATTTTAATCTTAACCCAACGCTTATTTTTTTCACGATCATCACATCGTAATCTATCCAAGTGCCCAAATTAACAAATCTTAATTGGCTATTAAAATTGGAAACATCTTTGAAGTTGAATTACAGTGCACGTCTGGAGAATGACTTGCTGCTATTGTTGTGTATTTTGTGTCGTTTACCCAAATATTTTCGGATAGCAAGGATGTCGTAGGGTATAATCCTACAGGCCCACCTGAACTCCACTGTTGGCAGCGGTGTTGGTAGAAGTGTTAGTAAGTGCTAACAAAAGCTTCTTTGTTGACATTGACCCAACAAACTCTTCTTTTTAGAACTCATCACCATAATCTAATAAAAAAAAAAAAAGAGGTTCATAGAACACAAATATACATGAAGAAATTTTAATCTTTAAGAAAAATAATTACATCTTTATCAGCTGATAGTCCAACAAATCAGCTAGTCTGACATAATTACACATTCCAATTGCAAACCGTATTATTTCAATCTCTCAACTCTGATTTTATTATATAATAAAACAACAGAATCCAACAATTTTGTGGAAATTTTGGCAAAGTAAGTAACATTACATTGAACAGTAAAAGTATACGATATAAAGCCTAGGCCCTAGACTTGTCTTCCTCTTTACTGTGGGATTGAAAACCTAGTCGTACTAGGAATTCCTTGAATGCTTCTGATCAGCAAAGCCGTGCTAAAGCTTGGGTAATAATATACAGCACTTTGAAACATTAAGTACTAATAAAATGTTTCATATTATTATTCAATATCAAGCGTTTTACGAACTGACGACAAACTCTAAGGATATCATGAGCTCAAAACATATTTGTCTTGCATTTAATGAATAATTTAAATCAAAAAAGCAAATTATGGAATGACATTAAGAACTTTGGTTTGTAACAAGATCAAAGAAATAATGAGCACACAAAATTGACAAAAGCTAATACATACATATGTAGAGGTTACATGAATGCAGAAGAAAAACAAATCTGTCATTTCAGTTAACAATTGTCTATATTGTTATAAGCTACTGAAATCCTTGTATCTGATTGGCTGAGAGCTAATTAGTAAGGGAAAATAACTATTTGTTTCATGAAATGCTCCCCTGCAGAATTGTACATAAGAAGATGATTATGGCCCATATTCTGAAGTTGGGTTCAACTTAAACTCAGGTTTAAAGTTGTGGTTTAAGTATGGATAGCCAATTGTTACATAAATCACTAACAGAAGAGATATAATATTTCAGCTCATTTGGCTCTCAAATCATTTATAATTGTCTAGGAAGTATATTGATTGTCTTCACCATCGATGAATCAGGAAAGAGCACCATAAACGTTAAGAAACATACAACTTAATACAAATTTTGACACTTTGGGCTTCCCATAAGTTTAGCAGAGTTAGACCATGGTCTAAGTTAAACCTGACTTCAGAATACGGCCATTGACTCTGAAAGAGAAGACTGTATCAATTTTGTAAACTATACATGTTTTAATGTTACACATACAATACAGTACATGTAGTAGAATAGTCCATGTTCAATGATGTCTTTAACTCTTTGCGCGCTGAACCCCTCTGTGCTGGATTATTTTCAGGGAGGGAAACAATGCATTGTTTGAGCGTAAAATCCGAAGTTTGCGTGACACCGAGTGTGCATTTCGCATGGAAAGGGTTAACAAGTCAATATTTTACATGTCTAAATGGAGACAATACTGCAATATAGAATTAAGTAAATGTCAATATAGAGAGTTGGAATGAATCTTGCAAATTCTTGCAAGTTTAATTTGAATCACATATCTACATGTATTCACAATATACACATGGGAGACTTTTGGTGCATGAATATGTGATATCCATTGCATTGGAACCCACTTTCTTCTACCTCAGTCACATTTGCTCTACGGCAGCCTTTTTTTTCATTTTCATTCAAACCACCTATCTGTAGCTAGTACAAAAAAAAATTTAAATGGCTGTTTTTTTAGTCATCGTACAGCTGCCTTAGAGCAAATGGGACTGAGGTATCAAGTTTATTGTAAAATCAAAAATTAATATCGGATTAATGAATAAGAAAGTAAACTGAAACAAATAAAATATCAGTAACACAAGTCCAGGTTGCCTATTAACATATTCAAGACATAAATTAAAAGAAAAAAAAGGCAATTGTTAAGCCTTACAACATATTAACAAGTAAGTATTAATGATGATTTCCACATGATTGCAACATCACAACAAAACAAAAATATAACTTAAACTTTTCCCCAAAAGAGTCCGTTTCTTACACAAGGTATACATAGACTATGTGTAATTCACACCTCAAAGTTGATCGATTCTGGCCATCTCAGCATATTTGACATACGGCTAAACGAGATGTAAGCCGGCATAAACCACAATACTTCTTTCCAATAGTATCAATTAACGATTTAAATACTATCTTGTGTCAAATATCCTGAATTGTATCTCATCAAGTACAATGAATACCTGCTCATCTTCAGATTTTGTGTCAAGAAAGCTTAAATGCCATTTTCATGACTCTTTTCTATACATCGTCATGTAAAGTTACTCTAAAAAAAAATGACAGCCTCATTTGCTCCTCTTGTGGATAGTAAATATCCATAGACTATTAAAGCTACCATTTTGCACATCCACCCCCCCCCCCAGCTGAAAATCAGTTTTTGGTTAGGAAATCAGTATTTTCAAAGAAGTACATAAGACAACATATATAACTGAAACTTAAAATCATCAGTTTTCATCTCATTTTTTAGTACTACTCTAAATACTGAAAATCAGTACTAGTTCGCAGCTCTGTCACTAATATCTCTAGTAATAGGGTACTGAAATCCTTGCAAAGAGCCGAGACCTTGTCAGTCAAAATCAAAAAGTCATAAACCGCTTATTGATGTAATTTAGTCGCAAATACACATGAACCTTTGAGATATGTATTATGTGACTAAACAAAGCAGGCAGTGACAATGGAGGGAATTGCATTGAAATAGCTAGATTACATGGCACAAGTCATATTTCAGATTACAACATTCACCAAACAGAAGAACGTAATGATATTGTTGCACTTTCTAGGCTTAAATCACTTTATCAATTGTCACTGGTGGGGAAGACAAATTTCAGAATAATAATACTATAAAACAATGTCCCAACATAATACACCATGGCATGCTTCTAATATGTTAACTATTGATGAAACGCAATTTCAAAGTGAACACTAGTTCAAGGAGTCCTTCAGTCTTACAAATAAGCAAACAACTGCCCATCAAAGACTGCGCTGTAAAGCACTCATGGTTGATTGGTCCAAAGAACTTCGTCGATGAGAGCTTGATGAATGCTTTACAACACTTCATGACCCGGTAATGGGAAGCTGTCAGCGAAAGACTCGACCTCCGTTTCCAGGGCGGCGAGTTTGGATTGGAAGTCTGAATCGGTTGTGACATATGTCTTGAAATCTCGCAGCAAAGGTCCGGAACAGTTCTTATTTGCCTCCGCAGTTAATTTTAAACCTGCACAATAAAAAAAAAATACAAATTTTCAATGGTCAATATGGCTAACATCTTTGTTAATTGAAAAGAAAATACAAATTTTCAAAATTCAATATGGGAGACATCTTTGTTAATTCTAAACCTGTGCAATAAAGAAGTTTAAAAAATACAAATTTTCAAGTTTCAATATGGCTGACTTCTTTGTTAATCAGAGTTTGGGATATAGAGGGCATAGCTGTTTCTGATCTCTTTAGGACAAAAATAATTGCAATGGAAAGAAGGCAACACAATGGAGTTATCAATGTAAAAGAAATTAATAAATTACTAAAATGTGGTAATGTGACACTAAAATCACATCAGTACTACTTTGACTAAAAGAAGACGATGACATATATCCAATCATACAATAGATCTTGAAACCTTGTTCATCATCAATCAGATACAAACAATCGACATTATCTCTGAAAATGACTTTGTAATGACAAATTACTCACCCCTGTCCATGAAATCCACCACCTTCATGAAGTCATCAACCTTGAAGTTCCTGGAAGTGAGGGCCGGGGTGCCGATCCTCAGACCGCCGGGCTTGAGGGCGCTCTTGTCTCCCGGACACGTGTTCTTATTCAGAACGATTCCGACGCGCTCGAGGACGAACTCGCCACGAGCTCCGTCCAGTCCAAGGGGTCGTAGGTCAAGGAGTAAAAGATGCGTGTCAGTTCCGCCTACAGAAAAAAAAAGATACTCTCATAACTAATTATCATAGGATAAAAAAAAGTTGTCCACAGCCATTAGTTGAGTTGGTGTTCTTTTCCTTTTATGTGCATTCCATACTCTTCTGTTTTGTATTTTTGCATATTGCATTCTTGGTTATTTTTATTTTATTTTTCCTACGTTCCTACGGGTAAAATACGACATGGCAGAAGCAAGTGGAGGATGACAGTAGGAGGGTGGGAGGAGGGCGACAGAAGAATTGAATCGTGCAAAGTAGAGGGAGGGGCAAGGACGATTGCCATCAGGTTGAGGTTAATCCAGTCACCCCTGTACAAGGTGGACAAAACAGCAAAGGCTTAAGTTAATATACGGCCACCGAGGCCATGCTCTTCTTGGGATGGCCTAATAATTGACTCATCACTTCTTAATCGGCCTTAGGTATTTTTAGGTGCCTTTTTAAATATTTCCCATTTGTGTTCTCATATCAAAATGTGCCCTTTTGAAAGTGACCTTGCCTGTCCTAAATATATTCAAATTCAATTTTAAAGAGTAAAAGTGGATTAAAACTTATGATCTGACTTTTAAATTCTCTTGGGAGTGAAACGAACCTGTACAAATAGTGTAACCTCTCTTAATCAACTCTGCAGCCATGGCTTGTGCATTGGCCACAACCTCACGGGCATACTGCTTAAACTCTGGTTGTGAAGCCTGCAATAGTGCAACACCAACGCCTGAATACCATGTGAAAGATAAGATAGATATTGAAAATGAAGACAACACAAACGCATGTACTTCTGTTTGTTGCGTGGACGGAGATAATGTACATGCTTTTGTTGAGTGAAATCTAAATAAGAGATTCTTTTCCTATTTGACAACAATAGCTAAGTTTGAATACAATGTTGACCTACAAATAACAGAATTGCATTTTCTTAAAGCTCACAAGGAAACCGGGCTAGATTTGTTTCTTACAATTACTTTTTGGTGCATTTATAAATAAATACTTATAAGAAATAAAACAGGAAAAGATTGTCAAGAATTTAATTTGGAATATTTGTTTGAAAAAGAAATATGTAACGTGATTTTGAATGTTCAATTATGAATATAATAAATGCCCATGGTGGGTTTAACAAATAAACACTTCTGTTGGAATTGAATGACACCTTCATATTCACCATTAGCTATCAAACAATCAATGTTTGCTTTATTCTGTTAATACTACTTGTGGTAACCTCCTTTTGATACACAGTATATACACACTCATGACTTTGTGACACATAGAAAAGATAAAAGATAGATGCAACAATTGATAACCATATGGTTCATGACCAAGAGTGAAGACAGTCAATTTGTACAGATACCAAACAAAAAATAAATAAATGAGGTGATTACTGCTGCAGACTACCAGTACACCACAAAACCATTTTTTCTACACAATTCTCAAACCCAAAATGGATAGCATAATCAAAATGCTGCAAAGGATGAAATGTCTGGATCAAGTTGTGAACAGTTCATCATTGAACCATGGCGCGTTTTCGTTCAGCATGAAATCAACCCACAATGTGCTGCACTAAATCCAGGTGAGGTAATGGTAAAATAATAAATAGTGGTGATATTTTTACCTGACTGCTAAGAAAACGTGAATGCTTGCTGGCAGTAGGAAGAAATTGCTCAAATACTTGAGGGCCCGATCAAGGTAGCCAGGCTAAGGCCGGAATAATCATGGGAGAACAGCTTTTGGATCCAAGGTAGCTTCCCTGGTATTAAAAATACATTATTTTATTATTATTAATTAAAACTTTGAGAAAAGGGTCTCACCTCCGACGGCATGCATGTGTGGTCCGCCTTGAAGACCAGGGAAGACGGCTTCATTGATTGGTTTCTCAAGGTCATACATCACCTCTGTGCCATTCTTCAGAACCTTACGCACACCTGAAACAAGAAATGATCATCCCTAGGTGAAGGCCCAAAACATCTTTCCATTACCGGTATTCAAACTTCCCCTCCAAGCCTTGAAAATTCCGGAGTAGAAATAACGATACTTGTGCACCTGTCTCACACAGATGTGATATTAACCAATTGCCAACTGGATTTGGGTTACACTTGTACAAAGTCTATGGGAATGACAGATTTCAGTATTCAATGGGTTAAGCATTTACATCAGTTAGAAATAAAAGTACCCTGCAACATTAAAACAATAGTTCACATTTTCAAAAGAAGACCCACGTCATGGGTCAGGAAGGGGGGAGGCAGTGCCCCCATTAGTAAAGCACATTGAGCATGTAATTAAGATGGAAAGTGCACCATAATAATAAAGCTTGAGTATTATCCTCCTAATTCAGTGGGACACATATGGGTAAATACTTTGGTACTAAAATAAAAGCTAGAAGCATTTGGTTAAAGAGAGATGCCCAATTTCACAGGGTCTGTTTTTCATTAACAATGATGCAACATTTGTAACTACAGTAAGTCCATTGCAACTGGACGAAAAGGACACAAGAGGGTCAAGACTTTTGAATTTTGTATTACCTTTGCGATAGAAGATGATCCCCGATCGAGGTCCTCTGAGAGTCTTGTGTGTCGTGCTTGTAACGATGTCGCAGTACTCGAAGGGGTTGGCTACGACTCCTGCAGCGACCAAACCGCTGACATGAGCCATATCAGCCATAAGGTAAGCATCGTTCTCTGTGGCAATCTCCCTGAATCTCTTGTAATCAAGATTCCTAGGATAACAGCTCATACCTAAGAGAAAGATAATGAATAAAGTGATAAATAATCTTATAATATCCAATGCTATTGTTTGCTATCTGGGGCTATCATTAAGATCTCCACCCTAATTTGCTACACTCTATAACAGTTAAATTGGGCCATATGAGAATTTCAGGGTTTTATTTTCAAATGCTCGAGGGATTTGAAGGCATTTGGGGGCAAATTTGCTTAGATCCCTTGAGTAATATTTTTCCAGTCCAGCACCTGACCTGCAAAGAAAGAATATACTTTGGGTTAGGGTATAGTAGCAATCACTCTTATTGCTAGATTAGTATTAGCCGCTTTCTTAATCCTGTTTCTTCACATCAAGCAAGTCTTGCACAATTTTTAAGACCAAATTTACAATACCCGGGTATGCTGCTCCAGAGTTATGTATCATATGGTGAGTGCATATCAGACCCGAAATTACCCAAAATGAGACTTGATGTAAAATCAATGGCGAATTCCGTTTCGAGCCCAAACTCACGTGGCAAGCGAAATGCTTGCCGATTTTCTGCAAGATCACAAGGTCGACAGCCCAGATTCTAACGAAGAACTGGGAAACCCCTTTTAGACTCTATGATCTACCACAATAGACCAGCCAACAGGGGGAAAATTGTAGTTTGATAGACTCACCAGCAATGATCATTTGAGGACGGAACAATCGAGCATTCACGGCAAGGGCATCATAGTCAATGAGTCCAGTCTCCTGGTTCACCCGGTACGGCATGGATTCAAAGAACACCGAAGTCGCAGAAATCTTCTTCTTGGGCGTCATAAATCCGTGGGTAAGGTGGCCGCCGTCCGGAAGATCAAGACCCATGATGCGCCCGTGAGGACCGATGACCCCTGTGTAGACAGCAAAGTTTGCTGGAGAGCCGGAGTATGGCTGGACATTGACCCCCCATTCCTCATCCTTTAGCCCAAAGGCAGCTAAAGCTCTCTTCTGGGTCAGACGCTCCATTTGATCAAAGAATTGGGTACCGCCATAGTATCTGGTTAGGGAAAACATGTAGGGTTTTAGTTATTCAGTCATCGAAAATATCAAAATATCTCATATTTTAATCAATAAAATACCAATATACAAAAATCAATATAATTTTCAAAATGATAGTCGAGCTCTTACACAATACATGTAACTACATAAAAATTCCAATCAATAAGGATATAAATCAGTAAAAGATTTTATATTCTATATAAATTTTGGTTCCAACTGAAGCAAAGTGGGCCGGGGGGAGGAATACATGTTAATGGAATTCTTGGCACTCCCCCCCCAAAAAAAAAAATAAATAAATAAATAAAAAGGATCAAGCCTAAATTGAATTAAGATGAAAATGTATATTCCTGGATTAATTTCACCAAAAGCTACCCACCTGTTTCCGGGGTAACCCTCGCAGTATTTATTTTGAAGGCAAGATCCGAGGGCCTCGAGGACGGCTCTGTTCGGGAAGTTCTCCGATGCAATCAGCTCTAGGCCTTTCTTTTGACGTTCCTTCTCCTTCAAGATGATGGCGTACATCTCGGGGTCATTCTCCTGTAAAGACTGGTGTCCAAACCAACGGCTCCCGTCGCCGTTGCCGTTGACCACTGCCTTGGCGGTTCCATTGACCGCCCCACTGATGGTCCCATTTGCAGGTACAGTAGCCATTGCATCTGCAGAGGATAGGAAATATATGAAAAGTTTCCTTCTGAGCAAGCAGCTCTGCAACATAAAGAAATGATGACTCGACAGCTAGGGGATAAACATATCAGAAGATACATGTGTCATGGAGCTGCACATCCATGAAGTCACTGTCTTCAGAATTGAGAAGAATGCAATCCCGGGTGCATACCTTTGATTCTTCCCTGAAACCATCCAGGCATGGATCACAAAGGCTATTGATTGTTCTACACAATCTGAGGGTCTGTCTGAAACTTTGCCAGACATAGCAACAAGTAAACCAAATTCCAAGAGGGAGGCCCATTTATGAGGAAGTAGGCATCATTGCTCAGAAATGAAATGTGCATAGTTTTTACACTACCAAAGCAAAGCTGTCAAACAGAGCTAGAATTGAATTCCAGATTACTAAACATGTAACCATTTCACATAGGCAAGGTGATGTACTCCAGTACCTGTAGCTGGAATTTGGGTCACAAACAGGCAACCGCGTAGCCAGGATTTCATTTTGGAGGGGGCGGTAAATGCACGCAAAGCGTGCCAACACTTACAGAGCGCGCGAAGCGCGCTCCCTAGGGGGTGGGTGCAGGGAGGGGGAGTTTCCCCCTCCCATGCGAAGCGGGAAGCTTTCGGTGTTTCATAAATTAAAATGAAAAGGAGCCGTTTCTCTTGTCTCTAGTATCCATCTATATCAGCCCCAATTCAGTTGACTATATCGTGATTTTGAACCTTGTTTTCAAAAGTAATTGTGGACGCACAAAAAAGGGATAAAATGGAGGAAATTAAAATAATATTGACCCCGCGCGAAGCGCAGAAGCTAAAGCGTTTTATCATTTTTTTTTAAGAAATGAGTCCCGAGAAAAGGGTATTCTCTAATTTATCAGTATTGAATACTTCCCTTGGAAAGATCAGATTTGATTACAAACAATTTAGCGACAGTGCATATCTTTAACTCGAAAAACAGAGAAGAAGGATGTGTGCCGGGAGGAAGATATTCCTCCCCGCGCAGAGCAATGAAACTCTGAAATTTCAAAGCTAGGGCGGACGTTTCGTCAATTGTTTTCCCTCTAAGATTATTGAACTTCATTAAAAGGAAAATGGTGCGCAAAAAGTTGAAACTTTTGTGATTTATTGAAATTATATAAAACAGGATGATGTATAATTTATTTGACTTAAATATCCTGATGCGCTTCATTTTGAATGATAAAGAAATTTAAGTGTCATTCAAAATTTCAAACTGAGGGCGCAAAACAGGACAGGAGATGAATGTGTAGGAAATGACATGAAGTTTAGTAGAATTTGATAAAAAAATATTGTACTTTTTTAATATTTAATACGACACAAATTTTATACCTTCCTCTTTTTAAATTAGGAACCTGTTTGCCCCCAATTATGGTTGTATAGTAATGAGCCTGTTTGCCCCCAATTATGGTTGTATAGTATTAGTAATGAGCTGAAAAGCGGGAGAAGTTGCCTATATGGAGGTGACGGCAGAAATTGATATAAAGATTTTACTCGCCCGGAGCCGACCCAACTTGCGCGACCAGTTAAAAAAAAGATAACTTCATGTACTTCGGTCTATCCTTACTCTAATTTCATGCCCTAAAGTATATATTTGAACTTTAACTGGCAAGAAACACATATAGCTGAGATGGAAAAACAGGGTTAGAGAAAGGGTGAGGGAAACAAAGGAGAACTGCAATATTGTCATTTAACCGCGCGCAGCGCGGAAGCAAAATTCATATATATAGATTTAGAGCAAGAGTGAAGGAGTTTTTTTTGGAGAAAAAAAATAAAGAATAAAAGGAAAAACCCACAAAGCTACCTTTCTTCCCTTTCCTTCCTTCGCTTTTCCTTTTTCTCCTCTCTTTTTTCCCCTTCTTTTTTTTTCTTTTTGGGGACGTTTTGGGGGGGGCGACCGCCCCCATCGCCCCCCCTGGCTACGCCCCTGCAAACAGGTGACTTCTTTAGAAGAAACTGAGAAAATCTTAACGCCATGTCAGGCAAGTATGATGGTGCTACAGGGGATAGCCCCCCCCCCTCCCAAATTAATTTCTAAAGTGATAAAAGAAGTCTGAAGGAATAGGCCTTTGGGAAAAGAAACAACTACATGTAGGTGACTTGGTTTTTTAACACTCCAAATTCAAAAATTTATCTTGTTTTTGTTTTTGGGGCCATCATATCACCAACCACCCCCCCCCCCCAAATTTAATAGGGCTGCTTCACCCTTACGTTTACGTCATGGGAAGCCAGTGAGTATCCTTCAATGTAAATGCAGGTCATGCGTGTCTATAAAACAAACAATCCCAACTACTCAACAACACAATGAACTCGTATTGATTTTATATCTGTACGAAACCTGGTGCTCTATGTACATGTACAACTGTTATTGGAATCATATGATTCCATTCACATGTATACTGTACATGCAGGTAGGGGCGGCCCCAGGGTATTCTGATTGGGGAGGGGGCAAGATACTTTTATCTGAATTGAATTACATTTACAGGATAGAATAGATTTACACAACTTATATCTCTCTCCTTTCTATGCTCTTCATTCCAATTTATTAACTACTTGGAAATTAACAAGGGCACGATTGCCCCCACCCCCATACATGTTCATTGCCCTTGCATGACTAGGCTTGAAGGCTATGTGACAATACCTCATTTAAAATGTACATGTACTGTAATGCAATTGTCAAAAACAAAAAAAATCATAGGTTTTGTTCTCAATTCTTAACCCACTGCAATAATAGGCCTACTGAAATGAAATAACAAATGATAAACAATGTTTGGGAATTTAAATTACTTAATGAATATGTATCATGACAGCTTGGGTATGTGAGCTGTATTATTCTGATGATATGTAATAGTGGAGGAATATAAAAATCACACAGTGAAATGACAGATCATATGACCATAGAGCTATTAACAGAGTCTCTGCATACATGTACATATAACTGTGAAAGGGTGGATCTAAGGAACATATAAAACAGGCTGACAACATTTCAGCATTTACATGTACTGTGCTAACCATATGGTAAAAAACAAATCACTTTTGTGGATTTTTAGCAAGACACAGTGAGAGAGAAAGAGAAAGAATCCTACATGTACATGTAAACATTGCACATCAATTCCTTAAGATCATAACACAGTGCATTACATCACTGTTATTATCCTACGCATTTGTTCAGTTGTACAATATATGGCATTGCTATGATAAATTAAGAATGAAAATCCAAACAAGAATATAATGCAATTATCTGAAGCTCTATACATGCAATCATACATAAAATAAGAAATAATGAAATCAAATACAATCATAAACTTCATATAGCTAACATACAATCAATGACATACCTAAATTAGATGCGTATCATCTTCTCTGGAGGTTACTCTTCCCCCCCCCCCTTCCCCAGATTCTTTTCAAATTTTCTCCAGATGATGGATATTTATGTAGGTCTATTTAATCAATAATGAGATAAAGATTGTGAATCTCTTGTCAAGAAAACAACAATACACATACATACCAGGCACAAGGACTCTAGCACGGCATTACATGCACGATACCTGTTGATATCTGGCACTGAACTGAATTGAACTCACCTACTACATACAGGTAGCTCTTTCAGTGTTCAAATCACAGATCTGTGCATTTACTCTATGCACATATCCTAGGAGTCTGACACACACACACGCAGTCCAAAGTACTATGTACACATGGTGTACGTGTAGATCCTAGGGTTATATTTTTCTTCTCATCCCTCTTTCGGGGGGGGGGGGGCTGATAAATCTCACTTGGTGGTTCAAGACTTCAATTTTCATTCAATTTAAACTACTAAATAGCCCCCCCCCAAAAAAAAAAAAAAATAATAATAATAAATAAATATATATATTAAAAATAAAATAAAAAAATAAAATGAATAAGTAAATAAATAAAGAAATTAATCCAAAATACATGTACATAATATCAATCTATATGTATTTAGGCCTACTGATATTTCATTTATTTACTATATTAATAAAGATAGTTATTTATTCATTAACAGTTTTAACTTTATTTTTTAATGAGTCATGACATGATGTATTTATGAAAGTATTAATTAATCATTCATTATTTAAATATTCTTCTCTTTAATACTTATTGATCTATGGTAGTTTAGTATATTTTTTCATTTCAATATCCATTGTTTTATTTATTTGTTTTGCTCGTTTCTTACTTTATTTATTTATTTATTCATGCAATCCTTCCTTCACACATTTATCTATTTATTCTAAATATTTGCAGTATGATTAAAGGTATAGAGAATAGATAAGACTTAGGATAAAGGGTAATATTTTCATATATTATGGAGACAAATGTGGTGTACTGTACAATTCAATGATATGAACACAATAGAGTGGGTAATACAATAAAATATGTTTTCTTTTCTGGTTTATCCCCTCTCTCTCTCACTAACATTTACATTATTTGGGCAAGGTACACTGTATATGATGAACTGACTAACAAAAATTATCAAGCATGACTAGAACAAGAGAATATACCCCCCAAACATTAACTAACATGAAACAGACTACATCAAATTCAGCACTCTCCAGAACTTTTAATTACGCTAAAGAATCAGCCTCTACACAACAAAATTTGGGTGGCTTATTCCATGGGTAAGAGAATATTTGATTTTACATCAGTAAGATATATACAAGGTGATGGTTAGAGCTGTGATACATGTAGGGTTTTTGGTTCAGAATCATTGAGGATTAGGGATATAGTCAGATGCCTTAACAAAATTTAGGGAACAGAATTTACAAAAGCACCATTTTTTTGCAAGTGGGTCACATTTATCATTTTTTTTATCAAGAGCATGAAGTTTAAATAGGACCATCCAGGGTGTCCAGAAATGTGTAACTGGCACCCTATTTTAAAATGTTATTTTATGCAAATTTTATACAAAAAACACAAAATTCCTTATCAATTTATATCTCACTGTAGAGAAAAAGTAAAAACCCATTCTTCTGCATATGGCTCATTTTCTGAAGAAGCATCAAATATAAATAGGATTCCATTAAATATTTGACAATGATTCTATTAAAAATGCAGATTTATGCATAATTATTTGCTGATTATGTGTTTTGGGGCATAATTTCAAAGTTTTAAGGACCGCTGTCCCAGCTGGATTCGTGAGTACATGTACATCTACATGTAGTTGTTGTTTAAACTTTTATTCCAGAACCTTCCTTTTTCATCTGGACAGTCGGGCCTGTATTCTGAAGTCGGGTTTAAGTTAAACTCAGGTTTAAAGTTGTGGTTTAAGTATGGATAGCCAACTGTTACATAAATCATTAACAGTAGAAATATCATATTTCAGCTCATTTGGCTCTCAAATCATTCATAATTGTATAGGAAGTATAAAAGGATGATTGTCTTTACCATCAATGAATCAGGAAAGAGCGCAGCAAACATAACAAACATACAACTTAATAAACAATTTGACACTTTTGGCTTCCCATAATTTTAGCACAGAGTTAGACCATGGTCTAAGTTTAACCTGACTTCAGAATATGGGCCACGGAATTATTGCTATGCGCAGTCCAAACACAGTATGTGTTCGAGCTGCCCAGTAAAAGCTACATCATACATGTAACATACATTAGTGAGCTGTCTAACATACATGTAACTTTTCTTGTCTTATCTTTCTCAATTTCTGTTAATGCCCGCAATCATTATATTGATTATTATGACAAATGAATGTCAAGATTGACTTGACCTGAAGATTTTTGCACGGACCTGCAGGTGCAATACACTGGGTAAACACCCTACTCTTTGACGAATAACAGTGTAGATCTATTGGTTTTAACGTGCTCAGGTCTCCTACAGACCCCCAGATCGAATTCATGGAATAAACATTTGCGTTCTTTCCGATGGACGAAGTGTTTTCCAACTGCATTCACACCTGCACTGAATACAGAATTCTGTAACTTGTAAGGCATGCTTACACACAACACTAACGTTAGATAGCATCAGATTTTTGTTAGACGTGTTTCGGCATGAGCAGAAATCATTGATAATGATATTTACGATCTTCTTACTAAAGTTTAAACAGGCGCTCTAGCTTTAAGTTAACTGACTAATTTACGCTGCCTCACTCGACAACATAAAGACTTGACCCATAACTTACTTAACAAAGTTAGAGTTTGATTAACATTACCGGTACTCGTATAGTCCTTACCTAGCTTAGCCCGGGGGGGGGGGGGGGGGGGGTACTCGACCACAAAAGTGGTAGATACATGTATGTGCCGCAGTCAAGACAAAAAACGAGGGCTTTGGAACGGGCTTATTGTAAAAAGGAGGGTCTTCGGAACAGGCTTAGCCTTAGAAACTACAAATGTTTGTGAAAACAGGGGTCCTTGGGCTTGGAATGGTTCGCCTTCATCACTTGTTCACTGCAACCACCCTGCCTATGGGGAATGTACAGGTTGGACTATGGAATGCCAATGCTGTACAGAGCACACACTTTAAAAAACGATTAAAATATCACTTTTGTGACCAAAATTACTAATTTTCATACAGTTGTGATTTATTTTTCATTTGTAACTTGGGAATAATTTTTGTATCCACTAGAGCGCTCAAAAACTTGAATTTTGGGCATATTTTTGTGTACCCCCTCTATTGTTGGAAAATAATATGGCAAGAAAATTTTCATTTTTTATCTCTATTTTTAATTAAGAAAAAAATAATTTAAAGAATCAAATTTACTTAAGGGCCAAGTCGTATAAAGAATAGGTGTAATGGAAACTGTCAGTGTAATAAAATCAAGCATTTGTACCAAAGAAAAAGAGAAAATAAGCCAAACATTGCCATCCTTATTTTGCCACACATGGTGATATAACTGAGAACAAGGTTATATCATAACCTTGTTCATTGAATGAGTGGCCTTCATGTGAGTGCGTGTGCAGCCTCTGGAACGGGCAGAGATTCGAACGTTAAGTGTCTATTTTATTGAAAAGTATTTACCGTTTACGTGCATGCAGCTAGCCGGCACTCGCACAATAACCCGTAGGGCCTTACCCTAACTTAGTAGATTTAATATATTAATTAACTAAAAGTGTGACGTTAGGCCTAACGACAACGTTACACAGCACACACATTCAATCCATTCGACATGTTCGAGGGCATCTCAGCTCACTTCATCATTCACGTCAATCGACGTCACCACCACTCATCCTACGACTACCGTAGGCCCCTAGCCTAGCCCTAGGTTAAAAACAAAACTTAAGACAGTAAAAGTAAAACCATGTCATGTTGTAAGTAAGTTGTAACTTGTAAGCGCTACGCAGAAATTAAGTTCTACTCAGCCTCACCTCCATTATTCATCTTTGCTTTCTTCTCTACCGGTGACTCCATGTTAGACACTATTTTATCTCTCTGTTTCAGGTCAGTCTTACTCGATTTCAACTCGCGGATGATTTTATCCGATCGTAAACAAAACAAGAACAGTCTATATGCCGATGGCGCGGCAAAAATCAACGAGGCGCGCGCTTTTTTGAGTTGAAATAAGACTGGTATTAACCTTTGTTTGAACTTACCGTTGTCGCTCGTTGAATAATGTGACAACTGAAAAATGATCCCAGTCTTTACACTGTCTTGCTCTGATCTGGTACCAACGAATTGTTAACGTGTATTGTATTCTGTGTCTGGTACTCCCGATCGGGGTCGATAAGAGTTTAATAAACAAAAAAATAATAAATAAAATAAATCTTTAGCTTATTATCGAGGAGTGGAAAGCTTTCGAAAGTAGGGTCATATTAATATGAGAGCCAAAGGCCCTAGGTCAAAAAGAAGATATCGGTAAAAAAAAAAGACGCTCTGATCACCGTCAACATGGAATGTCTGTGACAATGAGACCGAAAACTTATTTTATTTATTTCAAAAACGTCACAGTGGTCTTTTTGTCATAAAGAGGAGCAAAACATTTATTATTTTTTTATAGAAAAGATAAAAACCTTTTGTCTACTAATTCCTGATATTGGAACTTGTAGACAGGAGGGGCGAAGGGTCGCATTGTGCATTGTTCCACCTGAAACGTGTCTATATGGAGAAGCAAAATATGTGCCGCTCCCCGCCCCCCCCCCCAAAAAAAAAAGGGATAAAGAAAAGGTCCATCGTACGTGCTAGCTGCATCAGCAACTATATTGTGCATGCCTGCAACGACGAAGGTCTGAGAAGGTCCATGGTCTGACGAAATTACATGATTGTGGAAAGGAAGTTTGTCTCATAGGGTAATATGGAGCAGGGAAAGGAAGAAACGAAGGGAGGGGGAAGATAATAAATATAACAATTAAAGAGAGAGAAAGGAGGAAGTTATACGGGGGGGGGGGGCTAAGGCCGGAAACAAGAATAAAAGGCCGTATATAAAGCGAATATTTCGAAGCCAATTTCGAAGGAAAGGGAGAGAAAAGGTGAAAAAAGCGAAAAGAAAGAAAGAAATGGGGAAAGCGGACGTTTAAAAAAAGAACCTCTGTATATCCTTAAGGGCGGTACACATAGGCGGATCCAGGGAGGGGCCCGGGCCCCCCCCCCCCCCTATTGGCGGAGCAAAAAAAGGAAAAAAGGGGGAATTAAAAAGAAAGGAAAAAAAATTATCATAAATCTCCGCTCGCGATTTCCGCTCGCATTGATTGTTGAAAGATATTAACTCATGCATCTTATTCATAATTACAAAAGTGCTTCAAAATAATGCCCAGTTTTCAGGTCATAATATTAACAGATTTTGCGCTCTCATGCTTAGGAAGAGAAAGAGGAAGATAGTCATCATTTTCATATGATGACATAATGTCCTTATAGAATATGTCCCGGTCCTATGTCAAAACTCAAAGTAATAATAATGAAACATATCAGCTCTTTTTAAACTGTGATCCATATCCACGGTACCTCACAATTTTCCCACAAAGTGCTTGAAATACATAGCTTAAATTGATCCCTTTTCAGATCGGAATATCACATATTTTTAGCTCGCGCTTCGCGCTCGCTTTATTGTTTTTCATGATTAAAAGGTATTTAGAATACCCAAATTCTATAGGTCGAAATCTGAAACATGCGTTTATTCAGATACGCAGCTTGTTCTCTATTTAAATCATTATCCAGTTTCAGATCACCGTCAAAAATTGTCTGCTTGCGCTTTGCGCTCGCATTATTAATGTAGGAAACTTTCCAATTACTCATCCTTTTCATGATTTACAAAACATGAATAGAGTGCCCAGAATTTTTCCGCTCGCGCTTCGCGCTCGCATCAATTGTTTAGTTATATACTTATCCTTTTCACGATTACAAAAAGTGCCTAAAATTTCCATTCTTCAGGTAGAAATGTCAACATTTTCAGCTCGCGCTTCGCGCTCGCATTATTTGATAGTTAAAATATGTAACGTCTTCATGGCTAACAAGCAGCCGTTAACAGATCGTTTTTGTGATCAGATCAAAACGTATATTAAAAATAAATCAAAAAATATCTGCTCGCGCTTTGCGCTCGCATTATCAATATAGGAAAATTTCCAATTACTCATCCTTTTCATGATTTACAAAATATGAATAGAGTGTCCCATTTTTAGGTTTAAATCTCGAATTTTTCAGCTCGCGCTTCGCGCTCGCATCAATTATTTAGTTTTATACTTATCGTTTTCCATTCTTCAGGTAAAAATGTCAAAATTTTCAGCTCGCGCTTTGCGCTCGCATTATTTGATAGTTGAAATATGTAACGTCTTCATGGCTAAGAAGCTGCCGTTAACAGATCCTTTTTTATCAGATCAAAACACATATATTAAAAATTTCTGCTCGCGCTTCGCGCTCGCACTCTTTAAATAAGGCTTATGATATTATATGAATATATATATATCTAAAGCCTAGAAGTGACTATTAGGACTACCCCTTCAAAGAAACAAACAAAAATCGAGCGGCCGATCGGGGAAAATGTGGCTGAAAAATTCCGGTCCCCCCCCCTATTGGCGAAGGCTGGATCCGCCCCTGGGTACATGGCACTGGCGTAAATCCCGGGGGGGATGGGGGGGATATATCCCCCCACTTTTCGAGGAGGGGGGGATGGCCTGTACAAACATCCCCCCACTTTTTACGAAAGAAATGAAAAAAAAATCACAAGAGATAATTGTTTTATTGGTGAAAATTCTTCAAAAAATACCGCTTAACAAATAAAATAATATTATTGAATCATAAAATGCAAATAAAGAGCCAGTTCACCATTTCCAAACGAAATACTTATGTCCTTATTATAACATTGAAGAGAAACCCCCGTTTCTTCCAATTCATCAATGTTGGGGTCTTTGGGAAGGGATTAAGATGGAATGTCAAAAATTTGTTGAATGTAATCTATAATAAAACCATTAAACCATCATGTGGTAAAAAAGATAATAATATTGGAGGGGTATTTTCCATATGGACATACAGTGGCGTAACTACGGGGGACATGGGGGGCACATCCCCCCCCCCCATCGGCTGACCAAAAAAAAAAACGGGGAAAGGGAGAAAAGAGGGAGAAAGGAAGAGAAACGTAGTGGGAAAGAAGAAAATATTATTCATTAGAATGTTATATTATATTATAACTATGTTAAGTTACATTACATATATGAAACATTTTTATCATAACTTTATGAAACATAATTTGCCCAGGGCCTACGTCTTCATTGTTCCTGGTGCTCGCATTGTCTGTTTAACGAGATATATAATCCTGTTGTACTAAAACATCCCGTTTTCAAGTCAATATAAACCAAATATATTTCCTAGCACTTGAGTTATCATTGTTTTATGTAGTGACATATGCTTCTTTTTCATGACTCAAAAGTGATTGCCCCATGTTAAGGTCTTCGTATATATGAAACATTTCATGTCCGTGATTACGTTCGCATTAGTGGATTGGTGAGATATGTCTGCTCTTCATGAATTCCTAAAATCAGTCCTTAAAATGTCCCTTCTTCTGATCTGAATATCAAAAATTTTCAGCTCGCGCTTCGCGCTCGCACCATTTGGTTAATGAAATACGTATGGTCCTAGTTAATTCCTACAAAGAAACCTTAGAATGCCCCACTTCAGGTCTGAATTATCTAAGTTTTCAGCTCGCGCTCACATTGTTAAGCGAGACAGGTACCTATCATGTTTACACAAATTTGATTATAATGTCCCTTTTTAGGTGTGAAAATAAAAAAATTTCAGCTCGCGCTTCGCGCTCGCATTATTTGATCAGTGAGATACATATCCGTTTAATGACATTGTCCTTAAAATGTCTCTATTAGGTCACTCACTCAGTCATTCAAAAATTTTGCTGGTGCCCCCCCCCCCCCCCAATGCCGTGACCCACGGTCGCCACTGTGGACATATCAATGACAATTCCTTGCATATCTAAAAACATGATTGCAAAAAAATGCCAAAATATTTCAGTCATCCCCCCCACCCATCAACACGGATTTACGCCAGTGGTACATGGCATATTTTGGTCGCCTTTTTTTCCACAAAGGAATCGAAGATAGCAAGATCGAGGTCCTGGAACGAAAGATCCTGCATTGCGAGAGTATACCCGCAGGGGGCGAGGGGATCATCTTGACCCTGTCCCCCAGCAAAACTCAAAAGGGAAAATTTACAACAACAAAAAACATGGAAAATGAGAAGGTAAAAGAAAACGACCGTATAGAAACTTACTGGACCCCCTCCACCATAAAAACAAAATAGTGTAGAGGAAAAATTTAAAAAAGTCCGGGGGCGAAACTCATCCCTGACTGACGAGACCCCTGAGGCCTCCCCAAATATTCAAGAGATAGAAAGAAAGCAATACAGATCTGAGGAAAGACATACACGCACTGGCGGATCCAGGGGGGGGGGGGGCAAAGCCGGCCCGTACCCCCACCCCTTTGAGAGGCTCAATTGTAATGTATATATGCCTTTAAAACAGAAGTGTGCCCGCCCCCTTTGAAAGTGAAGACCTTTTTTTTTGCTTGTCAATTTTTTCGTGGACGAAATGTCTTTCTTTTTGTTGAAAACCTTCTTTTTTTTTTCTTTTTTTTTTTCGCTTGTCAGATTTTTACTCGGGAAAATGTGCCCCTTTTTTTTTTAAATCCTGGATCCGCCCCTGCATGCATGCATGAAAAACACACATGGTTAAATATTTTTTATTCTGTTTAAAAGTGGCGTATCGGCTAAAAATTTACAAAGTTGCGAGCGAGCGAGCAAAATATTGCAATTTGAATGACAGAAATCCAATTTTGTAATAATTTGTTATTTTTTTACTAAATTGTAATATCATATATCACTCTGCTTTCCTTCTTTTTCTTTAATTTTCTCTTTTTTTTTCTTTGTCGTGATTTTTTTTTTTTTTGGGGGGGGGGGCAAGCGCCCCAACCCCACCCGTACATCACTCTTACACCAGGCTATTTGCTTTACTGTTTGCCATATAGATCAACTCTGAATATTACATTTTAAAATTTTCGATTCTTTCGATGACAAGGATGCTTTCCTCAACATTGTGTAGGCCTAGCCTCCGATTTCTTTGAATTTAAAAAAATACACTGAAATAGAACCGTTTAAGTTTCATTTATCAACCTTTTCTCCTCGCCTTGTGAAAATTTTACCTACTTTCCTTTTATTTCCTTCAAAATATTGTCATGATTAGCTACATCCTGCAAGTTCAAGATATTCCGAACCACCAATCAATATTATACTGTCTATTTTCACTAGATGGCGCTATTCCACAAAGGCACTGATGGCACTTAGAGTCTTATGATACTAACGGCACTACAGCCACGCTTTTATCTAAAATAGCTCTGAAAAGAGAACACTTATGAGGATAGGTTGAGTAATTGATCAGTGTTTTATTCAAGATTCAAGAAGTTTATTTAATTTCCATAACAAATATAAATTGAATACAGATACAAATCAAAGTATGAGTACAAAATCAATTTTACCTTAGCATAATTATATAACAAAAGCTTGTATAAACAGTAAAAAAAAAACGTGTATGGAAATGAGGGGATCAACTAAAAAGCATTGCGTGTAGAGCGTGGATCCCCTATAGCGAGTTGAATAAATAATTTATATTAAGCAATTGAGAAAAGGCAAAGTAATAAATATTAACTAAATGTGAAAATTCATTCGTATGTACAAATATACAATATTATAAAATGGGAAAGTAAAATATGATAATATAATAGGATTTATAGGCTCCCTTATCATACAGCTGACGAAAGAAGCGCCATTTGAAATTAACTAACTGCAACACCTTCGCTATTAATTACCACCCGTCATTCAAGAAAGTATAAAATCAACAACAAAAATAGTACAAAAAACGCCAACAATAAAATAGAAACAAATAGGGCCTACCAACTATTAACGCCAGCAATAACAAAATTAACACCGACGTCACAGCACCATCTCCCTCACCCCACCCCCACCATCAACAACAACAACAGAGGCAACATCATAGAGATAATACAACTCTATGAACAACATCAACTTAATAGATGCAGAGGGGCAAATAAGTCTCCGATACCTTATGCCCAAACATCGAGGCATAAATCAAGGTAAACAATAAGAGCAACAAAAATTTCAACACCATCAACAAGAACGACAACAACAAAACAACACCGTCAACAGCAATGAACACAAAAGAACACCACCATAAGCAACAAGAATAATGACAAAACAACACCGAAAAAAATCAGTGGTGTAGTATATAGGCTAAAAAAATAGAGGGGTCCAGACGAAGCGAGAGAGCAAAATGTTTGAGCTTTTTAATACAATGATATAATTTTATGATAGATTTTGGCATAATATTCAGAAATATATATATATATATTTCACAAATTTTCCTTTTCTTTTGTTTTCTTCTTTTCTCTCTTCGCCTCGTGAAAATTTTTGAGGTCCGTGGCCCTGAAGCCACCAACGGTACGCCAGTGGAAATCAACGACAATAATAACAACGGCACAACAAACAGAATAATAATAATAATAACAATTATGATGATAATATAATGATAAGATAACAATATAGCATCTATGTGGTGCCGATTATCTATTTGCCTATTCAATGGCACAGTGTATATTACCCCGGCTATAGGTTCAGCTGCGCTGCGCCAGATATTACCCGTTCACCTCACCTGGGTTGAGTGCAACACAATGTGGGTAAATTTCTTGCTGAAGGAAAACATGCTATTACTGGGATTCGATAAAGCACTATGCAATGCAAAAGTCAAACAAACGAAAACGGCCAGCAACGTCAACACCTATTATGCATGATTGTTCAAAATATTTTCAAGCTGTGACGTCTATTCATGTATTCGTTGTTTTCTTGAAAATTCACTGCGCTTCTCTTTGCATACAGAGAACATTGTGCAAATTTGTCGTAGAAAAAAATTATGACACTGATGGATTTCCATATAGAGTTACGATTGATCGGATCAATCGTAACTCTTTGTAAGACGGGGCACAGACGAGTGTTACATTAAAGGACCTTTCCGACCAGCTTCTCAGCCTATCAAAACCAAGGAAAGTTGTCAGATCTGATAACATGTCGGCCACAAGACGTTTGATGAAACGCTCACCATGCATTATAAGATATTACGAGGTAAAATGTCACATTCAGACTAGAAAACACCATAAAGTAGAGTAAGAAAGTCTTAAAAAATATTTCAATAACATTATATATTCAAGGAAACCCAAGGTAACGTATAACAGTAGCGTACAGATGGTGTGGGGTAACTTAGTGTGGGGGGCCCTTAGGGGCGCTTGCCCCCCCCCCGTAAAAACAAATTTTCCACAACAAAGATATAAGATAAAAGGAAAGAACAGGAAAGAGAGAAGGGTGAACCTTGAAGAGTAAATCCATTTCAGCAGCTTCAAAGCTGTCCGGGGATGAAAAACATTCTGTGTATCCAAGCGAGGTGCCATGGTGAAGTAATTTGAAATTTCACTTATATACAATAAAGTTCATGAAACATGATATTATTTTCTGAATATTATGTTAAAATCTGTCACAATGTTTGATTTTTGTAATAAAAATGTCAACATAATTTTGCCCGATATACGCCCCTTCAATCTTAGCTCATTACGCTAGGAAGTATAATTACATGAAACAATAATGCGGAGAGTCATCAGAGAGCCTGGGACAGGAGGCCTATATATTTCCAAGTTAGCCATGTTTTTTTTCCAATAGTCATTTCATCCCCGATGTCAAAGTTTATAATAATATGCATCCAGTTTTTTTCTGCTAAATGTCTTATCCATCCATCTATTAAAAATTTGTAATGCCTTTTTTTTCAAAATTAGATCACCGTGGAGTTATTGCTCTAACTTCCATCTTGTCTCTTTCTCATTCTTGCGAGCTTATGTGCTCCACGTGTCCATGCGCCAAGCTTTGTTTACATATTACGTCACCGAAAGTCGAACTCTTCTCATGAATATTCACTCAATTACAGAACTTCCTTTTTGCGGCTATTTGAAGGTCTCACTGAATATATCTATGAGCGATCTATCCTTGTAGGAACTTTCTCAGTCTGTACGAGTTTGCAGTTAGTTATTTATTGCGTGTGCCGTACAGAAAATGATTTTTGTTTGATTTAATTAATTCATTTCCCCGTCATTTTCTCCAGACTTGCCAATATGGATATCGCGATCAATAATCTTTCGCTGGTTCTGCAAGAATGCCTTTTTCTTTGACGAATTTGGAGAGCGAACTATTGTATTTTTTAGTGTGCGGTGGTTCGTATAATGAATGGGAGATATTTGTCCATGGATTGCTGACTGTATTTGCTGTGTGCCCCTGTCATAAATAGCCTCGCGTGTGTTTCACACTCGCTCTGCCCATGGACTGCGAATGTCCGCAAATTCAAACACGAGAGTACTACTACTAGATTGAGAGAGGATATTTTGCGAAACTGTTTATTATATGTTTGCGGTGTTGTGTCGGATGTGCAGATATCATCGCATCTGCTTGTTTTGATGAAGACGATCGAAAATCTTCACCCATCAAAAAGAGTAGACATATTATGATCTCACTGTCTGCCCCACGGAGGACCTTGTCCTGATGTTTTCAAGCGAGAGGAGTTTACATTCTATTTCAAAAGGCACAATTTTGGAGTGGCCTGTGAGCGAAAGCCCGCGCCAGGATGAAACTGAAGCAGCGAGTCGTGCTGGCGAGTGTCGCCGTAGTTCTGGGGTTCATGTTCGTCATCGCCCTGCAGCAAGCCGGTCTGGAACCCATCTCGGGTACCTTGGATCTCGGGATCCGAGACAAAGATGGGACTTTTCCCGGAGGAGCAGATCTCCTTCCGAAAGCTGGAGGTAAAGCAGACAGCAATGGGGTGGTCATGCTTCGCAGGCAGCTCGAGAAAGTGGACTCGAAGTCTGGAGGGGCGCGTAACGGTACTCGAGCCGATGGGGCTGGTGGAGAGATAGGTGGTTCTTCCAACCGGACAGGTGCATACCCCGCCGCCTTGCCCCATCCGATGGTCAAACGACCGCCCGGTTTCCCGGAGGAAGGGAATTTTTATAACGTAGGACACAAATTTGCCGCGTCACTTGAAAGAACTTACCAAAGAACGACTGATTTGAAATATGAAAACTTTTTTAAGGAGGTGAAAAGTGGGAATGTTGTACCCCAAAAGGCGGAGTCATTGGTTAGACACAAACGTTCATCAAGGTAAGAGAACCCTTATTTATTATATTTATGATACAGTGAACGTGTGATTGCCTTTATGTCGAGGCTCAAGATCAGCGAATTAAGAGATGAAAAATCTTAATAATAAATTTGAAACATGATTATGCCTATTTTGGCTCACCATCATCACCACTTAGTATACTGCCACCACAAGCACCATCACCAACTGTGCACCACACGCATTACCCTTCTTATAACTTCTCCGTGTACTCTACTACTACTACTACTACTACTACTACTACTACTACTACTACTACTACTACTACTACTACTACTACTACTACTACTACTACTACTACTACTACTACTACTTACTACTACTACTACTACTACTACTACTGCTTCTACTACTACTACTACTACTATACTACTACTACTACTACCACTACTACTACATGTACTACCACTGCTACTACTACTACATGTACTACTACTACTCTACTACATGTACTACTCTTCCTACTCCTACTTCTACTACTAGTGGAGCATTGTGGCCCAGTGGATTAGTCTCCCAGCCATGCCATAATTTCCTTCAGAAAGGAATTCATCCACTGTGTGCTGCACTCGACCCAGGTGAAATAAATGGGTATCGGCAGGTAGTAATTCCTCAAAAAGCTGTGTGCGCCCAGTTGTAGGTCCATGGTGCGCCTTAATCAGTTGCCTAGCTTAGCTGGGGTAATAATGATAGCAGGGCCGTTTTTGAAGCACCATGAACACCTGTGCGCTATAATTATTTAAGTAGCCAACATTATTATTATTATTTGTACTACTACTACTAGTAGTAGTAGTAGTAGTAGTAGTAGTAGTAGTAGTAGTAGTAGTACTACTACTACCACTTATACTACTACTACTCTACTACATGTACTATACTACTACTACTACTACTACTACTACTGCTACTACTACTGTACAGCTCCTAATATGTATAGGCCTGCATGTACTGCAATTGATTGAGTCTAAAATTTCCAAAGTGGCCTTATTCGAAATATACATCTATTAAGTCACTTGTTCATGTCACATTTATTTCAGATATTTTTTTCACTCCGATTCCCAGGGCTAACAGGGAAATATATTTTTCCTTCGACAGCCTTTTAACATAAACAAATGGATCCGCAATTCAATCCAGCTTTAAATTCCCATATCACATGAAATGTTGTCACGAATAACTTGCATTGCACCGTTTTATATCTCGCCTTGTATCTGGTGACTAGGGAATGATTTTAATTAAAAGTGCACGTTCTCGAGCGCTCCGTGGGTATATACATGTAAGCAGTACGACTTGCCTTGAATTCAATTAACAAATTAATGTCGTACTGGATATGCATGTAGGCTTACATGTACGTACTGATACCAGTTGAGAAAATGTAATAATTGTGATCATATCAACTGCATACGTCTATTTGAATACTGACTAATGTGCAATGAGACATCAACGCTTGTGAAATTACATTATATAATTTTACATGTTAAAGATATTCCTGAAATGCAATTAAAAAGAATATACATAAGTCCAGATACATGTACCTTTTAGCGGCAAAATACAAAATGACAAAGGTATATTGCGCGTTCTGCGCTCACTCTATTTCATCCTACATTTCCCCCGTAGTTTCTTGAATTACATTTACATTATATTCTCCCTTTTAAAATTCATTTTCCCAACTGTTAACTGCTATATATCATGGCAATACTGACAATTTTCAGTCTCCCTCGTTGGATACAATTAAACGCCATAGGCATTTATATACAGTGATCACACGTAGTGTCTCCATCGTTTGAACTTCTATATCATTACTTTGACATTTACAATTCGGGTATAGAGGGGTTTTATGTTTGTAGAGAAAGTGTGATATGAAATTGTTGTGTCTCCCTCGGGTACAAGACCTCGTTTTATCAGCTGACTCGAGGGACTGTTTTCTGGCGGTGAAATGAAAAAATGGACGAACATTTTTATGATATGATATGAGAGTGTAATGAACTCCTATACATCAGTGTACATTATGATGGATAGATATATATTTTTTTTGAAATGTCGTAGTTTGGAGACCTTCGACTATACTGTCGTACTTTGGCAAAATGAAGCAAGTTACAAAAGTATCATTTGTTGTAAATGAGCAATGTGTGTTCGTCATTTTCCGTGCAATTTTACCAGCACATTTTCTTCAATATCTTTCCATAGAACGATTATTTCTTCCCCAAATTTTGCCTGAAGGTGCAACATACAAAGGGTGTTTCAGAAACAACAATAACTCAAATTTGACTGATGTGTCACTTGCTTCCTTTTGCCAAAGCTGGGTAATATATTTCATTTTAGATATCAGTATCACAAATGGGCATATTTTTATTGCTTTCATCAATCATCATGAGTTCACATTTTTATCATGTATAGAATAGGCCTATACATGATGTATTTTTATTACATGTACAGTATTTATTTGTGTTCCTCAATATATTTTTATCACTGGTTGTTCATTAATAATTATATCTGAACCTCATTTTAACTCCTCATCGCAGTCTTAAAAAAGGAATATTAAGCCAACATGAAGGAATTGGTAATGAGTAGGAATGCATTTGTTCATGAATAGGCTATAGACTTATATTCTTTATCAAGAGATGCTACTTGATTTTTTTTTTATGAAATGACAAATTTGTGCCCGGGCCCAACAATCTAATATCGAATGTGAAGCATGTGTATCAATGGTACAATAACACTGCCTGGAATTGATATTGGGAAAAATACACTAAGCTTGGGGCGATTTTGCCCCCGAAATGCTTAAAAGAGCCCTGCATGGAAATAAAAGAACCCCCTCCCAAAACCCCACTCAATGCCATAGGCGGATCCAGGGGGGCCCGAGGGGCCTGGCCCCCCTATTGGCGAAGCAAACAAAAGGAAAAAAGGGAAAGAAATAAAAAAAATATAAGGGAAAGAAATTAAGAAAAAAAGGAGGGGAAAAAGAGGAGAAAAAAAAGAAGAGGAGGAAGACGAGTTAATGCATTAGATGAGGGGAAGACTTTAAAAGAATCTTTCATGTCACTATGTCCTATATAAAATTTTCGCTCGCGCTTCACGCTTGCATTGCCTGTTAAGAGATTAACATATCTTTTTTCAATATGCAGCTTAAATATCAAGTTTGGAAGTCAATATACAAAACATATTTCACCTCGGAAATCGAACTTTCATTATTTTGTTTGATTTGAAAATTGATTTTAAAAAATTGTTCTGTAAAAAATGTCAGTTTTATGGTCTGCATATTAACATTTTCTGCACGCGCTGCGCGCTCGCAAATTTGATTTATCAGGTAGATCTACCTATCATTTCGTGTACTCCATAAAGTTTTAAACATATCCCTTTTCAGGTCTGATTGTCAAAACGTATCAGCTATAGCGCAGCACGCTCGCATTTTGATTGGCGAGTTATCCCGCGAGTTATATATGTCTCAATATTGATTATACAACAAACTACTTAAAATCCCCATTTCATTACAATTAATCAAAAATCTACGCGTGTTTATTAAACTTTTTCTCTTTTAAAATCATCCAGTTTCAGATCACAATATCACAAATTTTCTGCTCGCGCTTTGTGCTCGCATTATTAATGTAGGAAGATCCTATATTACTCATCATTTTCATGATTTACAAAACATGAACAGAGTGTCCAGTTTTCAGGTCAAAATATCGAATTTTTCTGCTCGCGCTTCGCGCTCGCATTATTTGATTGTTGAAATAGGCGTCTTCATGGCTAACTGCAAGCAGTCCTTTACATGTACCTTTTCGATCAGTTCAAAACGTATATAAAAATTTTCTGCTCGCGCTTTGCGCTCGCGTCAATAATGTAAAGAAGATTCCCAATACCTCATCCTTTTTAATGATTTACAAAACATGAATGGAGTGTCTCGTTATTAGGTCAAAATATCGAATTTTTCTGCTCGCGCTTCGCGCTCGCATTATTTGATTGTTGAAATAGGCGTCTTCATGGCTAACTGCAAGCAGTTCTTAACAGGTACCTTTTCGATCAGTTTAAAACGTATATAAAGATGTTCTGCTCGCGCTTTGCCCTGGCATTATTAATGTAAGGAAGATCCCCAATAACTCGTCATTTTAATGATTTACCAAACATGAATAGAGTATCTCGTTATTAGGCCTAAATCTCGAAATTTTCCGCTCGCGCTCGCATCAGTTGTTACCTATCCTGTTTAAGTTACAAAAGTGCTTAGAATTTCTATTCTCTAGGTAGAAATGTCAAAACTTTTCAGCTCGCGCTTCGCGCTCGCATTATTTGATTGTTGAAATATGTAACGTCTTCATGGCTAACTGCAAGCAGTCCTTAACACGTACCTTTTCGATCAGTTCAAAACGTGTATTAAAAATTTCTGCTCGCGCTTCGCATTCGTAGTAATTATTTAGTTGCATACACATCTTTTTCAGGATAACAAACATTGCCCAAAATTTTAGGACAAAGTACATAAAATTTCAACAACAACAACAACAACAAAAATTAGCTCGCGCTTCGCGCTCGCGTTATATAATTAAGGAATATTATATTATATATTTATCTTGATTTATAAGAATAAAGCTAAAAAGTGACTATTAGGACAACCCCTTCAAAGAGACAAACGAAAATCATCTTCGAGCGGCCGATCGGGGAAAATATGGCTGGAAAACAATTCCTGGGCCCCCCCCCCCTATTGGCGAAGGCTGGATCCGCCCCTGAATGCTATGTTAAAGCTTATCCAACGTAGTAGATGGTAAGCAGTAAAATAGCCCCCAATATTGTCTCAGTATGTGTGTGTGGGGGGGGGGGGGGGGGCTTGTGCCGAGTGCCGGCATACATGTCTTGATTTATACCATCTTATCTATCATTTTTTCTCCACATTTTGGGGTTCAATGTCTACAGAAATGGGCGGCCATTTTTAAAACTTGTTTTCGAATCCCTATTGGATGAATAACATCTTTGAGCAATGTTCTGTGTAAATTCAAGATCTATAAGTGGGACGATTCTTATATATTGATGTATATTGACATTTTCCGACGTATATCATCGTGATAGCTTGCAAAACGCTCCACATTGACTAGAATAGAGGGGCTCATAGACCCTTCCAGCCAAGCCCCATTTTATGCACCCCTCCACGTGTATTCTTCTATTGAAGGGAGGCATGGCTTACGTGATCGCATTATCACTAAACCTTTGATCTTCTTCAAGTTTATCAAAATAATCACCGAGCAAACTATTAGATATCCAATTCCGTTTATCTGTTTATCTCACTTCACAGAACGTCTTTAACGAAATGTTTGAATACATTGTTTTGGATGTCCTATTTCAAGTCCCCACACTCACTTTTTTTTCTTGGGGGCCCGATTAGTTCACCAAAATCATTAATTTCATATTTTTGGGTGCCCTCAAAGCAAATTTGGTGGCCCTAAAACAAAAGAAAACATTACAATTTATCAAGACTTTGGTAGCTCAATCGGGCCAACGAGTGTGAGTTTTTACAGAATTTTGGTAGCCCAACTCTCATTTTTGGTTGCCCCGGGCCACTGGGCCACTGATGATGTTGAGCCCTGCCTATTTTGACGAAAAGAAAATGACGACCTGAAGAGCGGATGTCAAATCGTTTCCAGTCATAAGCTACATGACTGTAATTAGTAATGGTCTATTGCTGAAGATTATCTTTGCGATTTTTCACATCATTGCAAGTCATTATTTGCTATCTGTTCGTTGTTGAGTGGACAAGGAACCCCTTACAATGTACCTTGAAATTATCTGTGAACAGTTTCCACATTTATTTTGGAGGTATATGTTCTCATGAAATGATAAAGACCCCACGAGTGTCAATTACATGTAGACAATAGGCATACATGTACATGTATAACAGTATTACCCCCAACAAAAAAGCAGCATAAACTGATAAAGTGCTGAAATGATGCAAATACAACACTATAGCAGTTCACGATTCAGGTATATACTGTGTACTGTGACAGGGGTATACAATTCAATTTCAAACTGATATGGTTGCAAGTGAGTGAATAGTACAAACAAATTAAGGAGAAAATTCGAAAAAGAAATGAACTCTTTTATACTTGTTTAATGAAACGGACACAATTAGCAATAGAAGTATATTGCTATATAAGGTTTTTTTTCTCTTTGTGTTCGAGACGCCAGCATCGTTGATCAACATTAGTTTCAGTAAAAAATTACCCAATGATATTGTGATTTTACCAAGCCATGCACTATTAGTGTGTTCAATCTTTTCTGAAGCAGTTCGACGTTTACCAGGTCTTAAAACGTCAATATTGACTTATTTTCTGAGATTTTCAAATCATGATGCTTCCGTAACGATATACGTTCTCTAAAGTCGCATTCAAAGGTCGGGTAAACAGGTCACGAATGAGCAGCTATTCAATAGCCTATCTTTGCTCTCCAACCATTGTTAGCAACATGATGATTATATGATATATCTTCGAAATAATTCATACATAAATTATGTCTTCCAGATAGGGCTCCAAATGACACTGGAAAACGGAATCTCATTAATGCATATTTACAGCGAAAGTAAAAACGAAGAAATTCTCAATCTTACTTACTTTCCTTCGCTTATAATTCCATAAAACAGATTGTGTTTGTGATCAAGGGCGGGTCCATGCAGGAATTCATAGGGGTGGGGCACAATAGCTTGAAAGTTGGACGAGAAAATGGAGGAGGGGGGGGGGGGGGGCTAACATGGAATGAACATGCACGGGCCTATACTCTTCTCAATTTCATCGTAACTTTGTTGGTGATTGTGTACGACATACACTCAAAATGGACCAAAATATTACTTTATTTCTGGTTAGGCACATATTCGCCAAGAGATGGTTACCTTTATGAAAACAAAAACAATTATCCCTCTTCAGAAATATGGCAAGCGATGATAAAGAGGAAGAGGGTCTCACACCCTCAATCTTTATGCATGAACCCCTTTCACTTTGGGGAGGGAGGGGAGTATACCCCCTATACATCTCCCTAGAGCGGTACAGTATGTATTGTGGTTGGTATATTATTTTTGTTCATACATTTTGGAGTTTTATGTTGTGGAAGTTTATCATTGATAAATAAAAATAATGCTGATATTAACAAGTCATTGAGTTTTTGCTACACTGTAAAATAATCTTTTAGAATATACAAATTACAGTCAATAATAACAAAAACGATATGGTTTATAGAACTTTGAATTAACTGTTTCCCTTTCAACTGTCAGAGCTGTATTGCAATTGCAATATATAGCGACAATAAGAATAATATAATAGTCAGTTATTGCAGTGGTTCAGCAGCTTTGGTGTACTGCAGTCTTGCAGATTATATTCTGATAAAGATGTGATAGAAATTCTTTTCGATTTGTTATGCTCAATAATCAATAAAATATGATTCGGTTGAAAATTTCCCACGATCCTAATATCTGCCTTTTTTTTAAATATGAAAATACAGTAAAATACTGTAGGCCTTCTAATGGAATGAACATAATTAGTGTCGAATACCAATACATGTACGCTAGGAAGGTGGGAGGGGAGGGGGGGGGGTAGCACACTTGCCAAGTTCTACCCCCCCCCCCCCACTTTTGGGTGACTTATACAGCAACCGACTACAGATTATCTTGCCAAGCCGAATAAATCCATAATTTTCCCGATGTTATATTTCTTTAAGCCAATCCCCAGAAATATGACAGATCGATGCAGCCTTGCCAATTTTCAGTATTATCTTTTTCCCCCTATTTTTGAGAGGAAATGATAATCACAATCAATGACGATCGCAACTATAACTCATCCTTCGTGTTAATTATAGGCGACTTAGAAACGGAGTTAAGTTCTTAAATACAATTATGTCTTAAAATATTACTCTTTCATTGTTTAAAAAAATAATAAGAATCACAATCCACAATCGGTGACGATCGTAATTAATCATTTGTGTTAATTATAGGCGACTTAACATGCTTATATAAACAGGGTTTAGCTCTTAGATATATGATTTTGTATTGAATTATTATCTGCTTCATTATGTATCTCTCCCATTCAACTAATATTTGGTTTGTTGGATTATGAACATGATAACCTATTATTATCGTATAATGGTTATAAAACAAGATAAACATGCATTCCAATTTTATTATTGTTTTATTTGCTTTCGCCTACTAACATTACAATGCCATATTATCCAAACAATGTACTCTACTTTAGTAGATTCTTTTCTTCGTCCGTCATATCATAATGAAAGTTTGTTTAAATTATTGAAATAATGTTATTTTTGCCTTTCTTTATCGTTCCTTGTATTCTATTATTTCCATATTTTCTTGTTTAAAAGTGTTTATATATTTGAAAAGAGAATAATAGATATTAAAAAGTGAATTAATAAATCACATTAAGAAATTTAAAAACAAGACCCTTAAGAAATATGCAAACACTCTAGAAATGACATAAAAATCATTAATTTGTGTATTGAAAAAATGCAAAAAATAAATAGAATTGCATTGTTAACATCGTCAAAGCAAATTTTTACCATGTTTAAACTTTGTTCACACTAAAATCTGGAATGTTATTAAAAAATTGAAAGGTTGGAGGAGTGACACAATTTTCCAAATTTCCAAATTTATCTTACATTGTATATCAGACCTTGCATATAAAGCTGAATCGAACAATCTATATTTCATAGAACCATTTTTAAAGTGGTTAAATGCAACATTTTGAAAAGGTTGTCATTCCCTCAACCACAAGCTTTTCTATTGCTCATTCGGCACCTCAGATTTTGGGGTATATGAACGTCCCAATGTCTTCTAAGAATTCAAAGAGTTTACACAAATCGTTTTAACAATTTTCGACTTTTACAAAATAGATTTTAGAGATTCAACATCGCTGTTGGAAATGTACACATCTTGTTTAAGTTTTAAACAGTACCTGATAGGTAAAAATGTTGAGTAAGTTTATTGTTACTATTGTTACATGTACTATCTCGAAAGCATCAGGGACAGAACGGGGATATATAGGTTAATGATATTTTTCTTTTATTCTGATAACCTACTTTTTGAGTTTTAGAAACACACCATTCAAGTATTTCATTAAAAATGGATAAAGGAACTAACTTAAAAAAATCTAATTACCTGCGTCATTCAAGGACTGGGGCCATTTGCATAAATGACTTATTACAATAATGATAAATTCATCATTATGGTAACTAATTACCATGGTAACATGACTCAGCAGCCAATCAAATGATGGTTTCCATGAAATGGCACGTTTATAATCGGAAATGTTTATGAACCGGCCCCTTTTATCTGTATAGTAAAAAACGGGTTAAAATATCATTTCCTCATCCGGTTTTCAATGACATAAATGTCTGTATTTTTCATTTTCATTTTGGTACTGGCTGGTTTCACAATACCATAGGACATACAAAAAAGGAATATTAATGATCACGAAATTCGAAAACAGAGAAAATCACAACAAAAATGGAAGCGCTATGGTGTGGAATGTAATAGAAAAAAGCCCCAAATAATATGCATCACCAATCATTGCTAATCGAAGGGTCAAGCTAAGGCGGATATATTTATCCAGATGTCCGAAATTATATAATTACAATTTTTCTACCAAAGAAATCTAATTTCACCGGATTTACAATACTGGTCAAAACGTTGTAGAGGACAAAGTACAAAACGAGTTCCTCTTTGATTTTGAGTTGAATTGATTGTAATCTTTGTATAGGTTGGATCGATATTGATCGAAGCAGCTTTCCCGGGTCAGAACTGACAGGGAATATTTGCCCATGCCGCTGACCAGCTGCTGTTTTACGGTTACGGGTTCACGGCTTCGCGCCAATTCTTTTAGATGATAATTATTCTCAAACAAACAGTATAACACCTCCGCCTAGCCTAAGTTCTGATTCATATGTAAATTAAAATCTATAATTGAATATATAAATTTCAGGTAGATTTTGTGCTTTCACGAAAATGCCCCGACTTATTAATATCTGTCGCTATATTCATCATATTCATAATTATTTTTCAGTACTCACAGTAGGCACTTGAAACCTATTTCTTGACCACATACAGTGACACCTTTTAAGTTATGAATATCTTCTTTAAAGTTATTGTTAGTGATGCCAGGATGTCGAAGTTATACTTATTGTGATATTTTGACACAATAGAGTGTTTACATGTAACTCATACTGTGATTTTGGGAGAGAAGCAACTATATAGGCCCATGTCATTATGCCATTCATATAAGATATTTAAGAAGAAAATAAATAACTTACTCCTCAAGAAAACAAAGAACTTGCTAATTGCATATTGTATCAATCTCTTTGAATAGAGTTATTAATACTTCAATGAAGATGAAAAGGATAAACATATACACTCTGAATTCCAAGGATTTAAGATAAATCCAGATCGGCTGTGAATAGTGCATGACCAGCGTTAGATTTAGACCTTGTTGATTTGAATATAAATCTAAAATATTTGAATTTAAACCTTTTGAGATTTAAATGTTAATCCTTAAAATTTAAAATAAATTCAAATTTGGCGCTGGTCACTATTCACAGCCGATCTGGGTTAATTTTAATATCAGATGTGACCATTTGTAGCACTAGCGTACCTACGGGGGGGGGGGGGCACAGGGGGCAGTTTGCCCCCTGACGAGCTTGAAAGACCTATTTTGCCCCCCCCCTGACGAGCTTGAAGACCTTTATTGCCCCCCCCCCCCTGACGAGCTTGAAGCTTTTTTTTTTTTTTTTTTTTTTTGCTTAATTTTTTTCTGGTACGAAATCCTTCATTATTTTGTGATTGAAGACTTTTTTTTTTTGCTTGTCAATTTTTTTGGCGGACGGTTTTGCCCCCCCCCCTGTGGAAAATCCTAGGTACGCCACTGATTTGTAGGATTGTGCTGCCACGTTATCATATTTTTTTACTGCTAAAATAAATTGCATTTCCTTTTGCAGTGATGTCGTGTGTATATGAGCCAAAGTATTTACACTTTATTAGTTGGTCACGTTTTTAACCCAAACTATTGAATCATCACGATCATTCTGCAACTATAAATGAAAAAATATTAATGTATGCCAATATTTTCCTTGAAATATCTCCAACCTAATTATAAAAAGTACTCAAATCATGCATGCATGGCGACAGAATGCAGATATTGTACGGAAGATCGTACTAGTAGCGTACGCACGCAGGGGGGTGGTTACAGGTGTTCAACCCCCCTTAAATTTTTTGATACCAACCCCCCCTAAAAAGTTGGAAGACCCCTTTTTTTTGCTTGTCCAATTTTTTTTATGGTACGACACGACGTACAATTCGTGGTAATTTTTTTTTTGGGGGGGGGTTGTCAATTTTTTTTGAGGTACGAAACGACGTAAAATTGGTGGTGAAGACCTTTTTTAAATATTTTTTTGCTTGTCAACATTTCATTCAGCTTGAACCCCCCCCCCCTTTCAAAAATCCTGTGTACGCTACTGGATTGTACAACAGACGTGCGTGTGTTCTTTATACTATTGACTTGAATGATGATTCCAGGAAAACGCGATTAATCAGATAGTTTTATAGAACAAAGTGACCACACCCCTTCCATCTGCAACAATTATCCAGATGGATATTATCTGTATTCTGATTTCTGGCCAGTAAGAGAAAAGAAATTAAAAAAAAACCCACATTACCTGTATTAATCAAAATGATATTTTAATCTAAAACGCTGAGGGTGTTAGAATTTTGAACGTGGGCCATTATATAGGCCAAAGCCCCCCCCCCCTTCTCCCCATAGAGAAAACCCAATTAAGCAAATACTGAAAACTTTATCGAAATCTGATGTGAAATAAGTAAACATAATAAACACCGACTCAAATGAAGCCAGATGACGCCACACATACACAATTATTATTTTTATTTATATTTCGTTATGATTGCATTCAATTATTATTGTTGTCTTTATTATGTCAAACATGATCCTTGAAGATATGAAATCGCAATTCTAATTCATTGTGGCTCGTTAATCCACAAGCTTCTTTGTTATCGAATCTACAAAAATTGCTATACTTCTATATAAATCTATGAAAAAATGATATTATATTATCCTCAGCGTTGTACATGTACCCTTTTAAAATTAAGCGAATCAAGCGAGATTGTTAAATGCCATAACTTTCATATTTAAAGTCGCACTTTATGAAATGTTTATTGTTCTGCTTGTCATTAATTTTCATCTATTAAATTTAAGTTGTCGCCGGCGGCTCTCTTGTCCTCAACGACGGATATTAATTGCCATTTTTTTCCAAGTATTAAAACGATAGCAGTTGTTTTGTTTTATAGATTGTTTAGATGTAAGAACCAGGTCACTATCGCAATGCTTTTCTGATAACAACATGCTGGTATATACTAGAGTTATTGTTTTGTAATTTATTATCTTAAAATGAAACATCAGATGGAGATGATGGCATATTGGCCAACTTGCTGGTTCAAGGAAGTGCGGTTCAGTACTGATTTATTTTCGTATATATGTGCGTGTATACGTATTATCATGTCTCTTCTTTTTACCTTTTTCCCTGACAAATTGCAACCATAATTTCTCTAAAATTACGGCTTTCAAGCTCGATATCTTTAAATTTGGTTGAGACCACTGTCCGACTTTGACAATATTCCAGTGACGCTAACGTTTTCTCAAGTGTGTCTGACAGTCTTCGTTTTATCTGCGCGAGGAAAATTATGGATTAATCAGAAAGCAATTTTCTTTTATCGAATAGAAAGCTGGGAAAGAAACAAGTACAGGGGGGGGGGGGAAGTAAATAGAGGCGAGAGATAGAGAGATGGAGAAAATGGAGAAATGATGTATGGGGGAGGGGAGGGGTGGGGGTGGGGCGATGTACAGAAATCGTGTATGCATGGGCGGAAATCTGTCCCCAAAGGTAGGGGGACCAGGGCTGGAAAATTTGACAAGTAAAAAAAAAAAAGGTCATCACCCAAAATGTAAGGTCATTTAGTCCTAAATACATGTATTATTTCAATTGTGAATGGTGCAGTTTTCTCCATCATAAAAGACAAAAAAAAATAGTAGGGGGACATTTTATATTGTGTCCCCTACTATTTTTGGTAGGGGGACGCCCCCCTGTCCCCCTGGGATTTCCGCCCATGCGTGTATGAAAGATATTTGTTGAAATTAGCATTTTGCTTTACAACTGTGATCTTGTTGAACTGAATATTTCTGAAATCAATAACGCAAAATATATATATCCAAATCCTTTACTATTATATTGTATATTTTCTCTTTCTTGCAAATTTTTGACATACAGTATAAACTATTTTGTTGAATTCCGTGTGGCAAACACTCTCTAAACACAAAACTGTATTTGATTTTCAAATGCTAATTTACTACCTCTGAGTAAATACATGTAATTGCCATTTTAAAAGGATTAGATTGACTCTGTGGTGTAGATGTGTTACAAATATTAAAAAATAATTTATGAGCAGTGACCGTGAGTGAAAACAAAACCACAATCAAGGTTAGTAAATATCTCTTTAAATCGTGTCGGGTTTTTACTCTTTTATTTGGCAAACAATAAGCTTGTACGTTCATGTAAAACGATATTTCTTGTATTGTTTGTATAATAGGGGAGTGAGGGGGGGGGGTGCTGCCGTTTTGGATGCAAGCATCGTTATGTGTTTATTTTAAACCAATAATATATATATATATTTTTTTTTTAATGGTATAGATATTTTATCTGCTCTTTGCATCCAGGATGCAGTATACTTTCCGAATGAAGGCTTATTTTATGGGAAAAGGTCTCGGATCCTTTTTTGTGCATGCTGAAGAGATATTCGTTCAATTTTAGGGAAATCTTCAAAATTATTTTTTATGAGGTAAAATGATGACTTGAGAGTTTTATAGTGTATACTGATACTATAATAGACAAATTTTGTAACATAGTAACAATACATTTTTTTTTATTGCCATCAGGGAGTCAAAGGTCAATCGAGATTTAGATCATTCTTCGAGCAATTGGTTTAGAAATTTCCCTCAATTATTGCCAATTCTTGATGTATTTTAGAAGTTGTTCCGAATTAAAAACTGATTATATTGAGATTGGTGCACTGCAAAAAATGCGGTGTTAATTTGACACCAGTCCTGAATCTATATATGACCACACCAGAGAGGTGTTGAAACAACACCGATTTGAAATTAAATCGATGCTGTTTTAACACTAATTGATGTTGTATAAACGCCTATCTGCATGGAATTAGTTCAAAACCAAACCGGTGTTAATTTGACACTTCTCTGGTGTGGTCAAATATAGATTCCGGGCTGGTGTTAAATTAACACCGCAGTTTTTGCAGTACGTTTTTTTTTTTTTTTCCTCAGACAAAGATTTAAATTCGATCTCACGTTCCCAGAAATCCGTTCTTACCCAAACCCCACAGTTGGTTCAAATATGTACCTTTCATATTTTGACCAACTTTTCCAGCATAATTTTGTTGGGTAAGAATTTCAGGGAGTGCGCATGGGCAATGTAGGACTGCATGCATGAACGTAATGATATTTCTTTGGAACAATGTTCGCCGTGCTTTTTAAACGAGTCTCCATGGTCACTGGTATTATAGAAATTTGATATCCAATAAAATAGCAAGCCTTAATTCACTGGCTATGATACGGTGCATATTTCATGTCAGACATTCCAATACTTTACATGACTGGTGGCATTCTGCTGAACCTGGAAATCAATTCCAATTTCCATCTTGTGTCCCAACCGCCAAAATCCCGCGCTCTCGCATTGCCTCCAATTTCACACGCAAATACAAAAATGGCGCGCTGCACAACCCTATAAAATAAAACAAGCCTTTTAGATTTGATATATTTGACCAGGTGAAAGATGCAGTGATGCTGAATGTGGTGTTTTAAGATGAGGATGCTCTGGTGTGTGGACGATATTGGAGATCGAACTATCATTTACAGCACGTTCGTATGAGTAGAATTGGCGGGAAGATAGAAAAGAGATAATTTAGATTGAAGACCGAAAATAAATTGAAACTGAGCTCGTGTCTTCATCCAAAGAATATCATCACTGACAGAGCTCTTGAGCTATGTTTGTATTACATGTATAGCTTTGCATAATACCACCACAGCCATAAAAAAACTTCTGATGTATATACTTTTCGACCCAATCGTAGCAATTTGTTATTATCATTGTATTTATACTAGTATTATTATTATCATTATTATAATTATTAGGATAGCGTTGTGTTCGCAGGTGCATAATTATAAATGGTTAGCAAAAATAGTAGAATATGCTTTAATATAAGAGAGCACAAGTCATGAACTACATGTATACATGATCTAAGTAAAAAACAAATGATCAAATCATTAGAATTTTCAGAGTATAGACAATATTCAATGTTATTTTGAAGTCTTGCATCATTCATTTATTTTTATAAAAAAATATCACTCCTTTTCTTACCCCCACTCTTTCTTTCCATCTCCCTCTCTTTCCCTTCTCTCTCCCTATCTCTCCATCTAACTCTTCTCTAACTTTCTTTCCAATCAGTATTTTAAATCTTTGTCTTCTCTGCCATCATGCAACCTTTCATTTCTAATTTCCTTCTACATTTATCTTTCAACCATGTCGAGCTTTGAAGTCTGTGCTTGGCAGAGCGCTCCCCCAAAATAATGAACGGATCAATTTAATTACCCGGGATTCGCATAATTCCAATTGCAACCGTACCCATATTGGTTTATTGGTATTTTAAAAGGATTACTTAATCAATTGCAGAATAATGCAGAATTACTGAAAAAATGCAGGATCTGACGTGATATGAACATACAGATGAGCGTCACGAATGGCAATTTTTTATTATGGCATGCAGATCGAAGATGTCTGAAAGGTTTTTTCTCTTTTCAACTTCATGATGCATACAGAGCAAACTAGCGATAAAATGGTCCCATGACATTTGCTCCGGCGACAGTTGCTCCGATGGAAAAGTCAAATATAAAACCTAACCTTCAAAACTAAATAAACCCTTATTCATATCTTTACATTATTCTGAACCAAAAACTCTATTACAGCCCTAACTCTAACCCTATGCCCTCTGAGATATCTGGACCAGAGCAATTGTCGCAGGAGCAATTGTCGTGTCAGGGTTATGGTACATACAAGTGGGGTGGCGGTACATGGCTAAGGCTGTAATTAATATTGTTATATTATTATTTAGGTCTATATACTGTAGGTAACAGATAAATTCGTCTTCACTAATACTATCTATAAATGTGATTGGAATTTTATTTGCGCTCAGTTTAATCAAGTTCATTGGAGTTTAATTTGTGCATCGATCAATTTCATTATGAAGCGGAATTTCGGTGTCAGAATTTGAAATGTATAGTCCAACCATACATGCTTATATAGGCCTATATATAGATATTTATAGGTCCTATGTTCAAGAATACAGTGGAAAGGAAATTGTCCAGAATATTTTAATAAATTCAATTAAAGAAAATAGGTTAGTGAGTTGCAAGTTTTTTCCTTAAGTCTGCAAACGACTTGGTATTTCTTGTTGTATATACGCACCACGCGCACCTGTTTGCATTCTGTCAATGTACATCATGTAAAATTCTGATGTGCTTCTCTGAAATTCTCTAAATTTGGCCCAGAAACTGACAGCTTCTTACCCTAGTCTAGAAATAAAATAGGACAAAGCTGCCAAGAATTGCATTCATTGACCTCCACAACTACATACAATACAACAATAAGACATGGGCAGATCCCAGCAAACACATTTATACCTTTTTTTCCAAATACAAATCGATTTGAGAGTTATATACACAATGTTAATTGATTCTTTCCCAGAAAATTTATTAATTCCATATTCATTTTCCATAGGGGCGACGCCAGGGTATTTTGAAAGTGTGGGCAAGACAGCCTTATTAATATGACATTATTTTTTCTCACTTGAATTTTAGGGGTAATATAGAGTTTAATGACCCCTCTTTTAGACACTTTTCCTTCTTCCTGTTACTCCCCCCCCCCCCTTAATATCAGAACTTGAAAAATCATCGGAGAGCGGTGCCTTAGCCGCCCATATGTCCTGTGACGACGCCCCTGATTATCAAATCGTCTGAAGAAATAGAGTGATATTTCATTATTATTATTATTGAAGCGCACTGGCTTTTTAAGTCGAAAATTGCAGAATTGAAGATTATCATCTTTGTACTGTGCAAGGATGGTACTCCCAACGATTATTATGCAATTTCAATATAGATTTGAAATTGATTTTGAATTTCTCAGAAAAATTGTTAATTCCATATGATTTTGAATTTTAATTTTAATTTATATTTGAATTCGGTTTTGAATTTGAATTTGAACATGAACTTGAACTTGAATTTTGAATTGAATTTTGAATTTGAATATGAATTATACAGGGAACATGCAGTTTTGCAGCATGTACGTGGGGCTTCAAAGTATAGGTTCATTAGTTTACTTTATCTAAAAAAAAAGAATTCCTATTGTGAACGAGCTAATTATTAAACCATGATACTTGTCGGACATGGTAAATATATGGTATGGCATGTATGGGATGGAATGTTGTTGCATGGTCAGTGATAATTACTTCTTCCTGTCTCGTTGTCGATACTTTTACTCGGAAATCTATAACTTTCCTTCCTCGTGAGGAACAGCCCTGTCATAGGCCACCATGATTGTATTCAGCCTCGGGTTGCCCCAGGTTGGGTTGCCCCCCCCCCCCCCACACACACACACTGCATATACATGTATAGGCCTATAATACACTGTATACTGACATGTAATACTAGAGATCCAAAGGATCTACATCGAAATAACCCCTGCCAACTTGCCAAGCCAAAGTCATTGCCAGGGTATAAGCCTTATATTCAAGGACACCCCTTCTCTGAAATGCCCCCTCCCTCCGAGTATGATTTTCGATTGACCTTTATCCATGTTATCCATGGTGATTTCGTGGTCGTGTGTCGTTATTTCCTCTATCTCATATCCGATAGACAATTCCAAGCCAATATTCCGTTTTACTGAAAGTCATTTCAGTTGCATATTATCCGTTCGTACGGTATGGACATAACGGGATTTATCACGTGACCATACAACTGGTTAATAGTACTAATTATGATATGCTGGGTAATAGTACTTTTATGATATATGTGTAAATGCATGCTTTAACTGTACAGTGGATCATTCTCCACAATATATAGTCAATGTGTGTCCCAATGTAAATTTATGCTTGAAAAGGTAGGCCCTCGTAATTCATATTTTTGGGTCTGTAATTAAAATGATGATTTTTATCGGTGCTCTCGCAAACGTCCTGTACGTCCTCGTCAGCGGGGGACGGGGGGGGGGGGGGAGGGGTTCGAGCTAGTGGAAATTTGTTATAAGTAATTATGGAAAATTTGAAGAATTATAATAAAATCAAAATCATGGTCGCAGGACGCCCTCAGGAAGTGATCGCCATATTATAGACAAGATCTTGAGCTTTCTTAACTTTGAAACGATGTTTGACAATATTGCTACTTGCTAGACAGCTCGTCAATAATATCTTTTGCCAACTTGCAATCATATTTCGGTTCGTTTATAACATGGGTATTTATGCAATAGATGTATAGCGCATCATGCATGCTTGTATACGGCCATTACGATCGCCCATCAGCGTAATATGGCGGTTAATATTTCAGGTAGAGAACCTTGAAATATTAATTTCAAAGGGGGAAGAAAGAATTCCCCGAGCAGTATGGTCTAGTATATAGGCCCATGGTCGGACATTGCAAAGTCATGCTCGAGTCTACATGATCGCGGTAGATTGCACATATAGGTTGGATATAGGTTGTTTGTGCGCAGACGAGTTCATCGTGAATTTCGAAATGCTTTTTATGTTTATTGATAAGCCCACGTTTTATGAGATATACATACACTATATACTCTGAAATTCATTTAGTGAAAGCAGCTTGAATACTGTCAGTTCTATTTCTCGGGCGAATGATCCCGATTTACCCGTTGTTTTTCGTAAAAATTGAGGGAAAAAATGAGAGGAGCTTTCTCTCACTTTGACCGGAACGACTTCTGGACATCATTACCATGGTAACGTAAGCATGAAGTAAAAACGGTGTCACATGATCATGATGATGTTTCGCCGACTGCATGTTTTATATTTTAAAATATATTTTGATTAAATGAAGTCTGAGAAGTTTTTTTTCCTGTTTGAGGGTATTTCTTATTTGTGTTCTCCAATTAATTCATCTTGCGCTAAGCGTTTTAAGTGCGGATTGCTGTCTTTTTCACGTTTATCCGCATTAGTGCTTGGACTCGCCCTAATCTCCCTCACTTTTCAATTACGCACGAGAACACTTGTCCCATTTTCACAATTGTGTTCGATTCGTTTAACCGATCTTTTATTACCCCCAGTTACATTAATTTTTGTTCATTTATTGGTCTGATTGGTTTTAATTCCTGTAAATCACAGATTTCCATGTACCTTAGATTTATAACAGCTATATTGTGATAGTTTTTTTTATTGGAATACATCAATAATGAGATTAACGGATTTACCCGGTCTTCCAGGGTCATGGACCTGTAGACTTATGCTACAGCCACACGAAAGAAACCAATCACATATCGATCAAAATTATTACGTTGTTTCTAATGGCATTTCATGAGTTGGTTTGGAGTCGATTTCATTGGTGCGACTGTTGTACATGTATATTAAACATCTCACACCTCGTATTCGTTATAGATGGGGATGAGGGGTGGAAGAAGAGGAGGGGAGACGAAGAAGAAGGAGCAGAAAAATAGAAAAAGGAAAAGAAGAAGGTGCAGCAGAAGAAGAAAAGGGAGGAGAATGAGAAGGAAGAGTATAAGGAGGAGGGACGCAGAAGAAGAAAGAAAAGAAGAATGAGAAAGAGGAGGAGGAGGAGAAGAAGTAGAAGAAGGAGAAAAAGAAGGTGATGAAAAAGAAGAAGAAGAAGGGGAAGGAAAAAAGAAGACGAAGAGAAAGAAGAGGAGGAGAAGGAAGAAGAATGAAGAGGAGGAGGAGAAGATGAAGAAGGAAAAAGGGAGGAAATTTAAAGGAAAAAATAAGAAAGCAAGATACGTAGCAGAAAGAGTGGAAGAAATTAATGAATATTGGATTTAAACAAAATAGAGAATAGTGAATGTCTGTATATGCTTGATTGTTCAGTTACATTTCTCGAAGCAAGAATGCAAATCATACGTTGGTTGGATTTCAATACAACCCTAAACATTGGCATATAAGATTTTCCACCCGTTGGCATCATTCAACACTAGGATCAAATTTAAAGGAAAAATCCATTATTTCCATAATGATTGTAAATCATGTGATGATATTCTATGCTTTGCACAAATTGCGGTGACCAACACCGTCTGTAAGTTAGACTACGACCGGAGCCTGTGCTCTCGCACCTGCACCCAGCGAATGACTGTTTGTGACGTCACCACTAAGGTGACAATTTGGTCTGAATTTGTGAATATATCAATAGATGTGTATCTTTCAGATCAGGCCAAGGGGCTTCAGACAACCTGTCGATAGAAATAACAACTGGGGTTAAGAATCCTCATTACACTGCTAATGATATCCCTTTAATACGGCTGAAGACGTCCCTTTCTTTTTTCCCCTCCAAATTATTTAGACAGCGTTGTGGTAGGCCCTATTATGTTTCAAACAGCCAAGAATGTCCCATATCCTGCATTACCCCCCCCCCACACACACACACACACCATTTACCCTGATTTCGTGTTGTATTATATAAAATATAGATCTGTAAGCTGACAAGTATGATTTGACGGTAAATTGCCAATTCGTCTACTGCCAACTCGTCCACTCACCACATGGTCTACTTTCATTTCGTATAATGCTATTCCGCCAATCAACTATTCGTCTAAAAACCATTTCGTCCATTACCATTTGGTCCAATCATCACTTTGTCTAATCACTATTTCGTCTATGACTACTTCGTCTCATAACCAGTTGGTCTATAATATCCATTTCATTTTCATTCATTTTGCACAATTTAACACTTCGTCCAATTAGACCAAATGGTATATGGACTAGATGGCTATTGGACCAACTGGTTATTAGACGGAATGGCATTAGACTCAATGAAAGTTGACCATGTGGGAGTGGACGAACTGATGGTAGACCAAATGATAGTAGACGAGTTGGCAATTGGACGAATTGGCATTAGACGAATTGGAAATATACCGATTTGACATGCATTTTCAATAGATTAACTTCGTTGTAGATTCCGTCCCCGTTGTAATAGCAAAAACTGGCTATTATCACTATATCACACAAACCATGCCAACAGGTTAGATTAAAGGAATATCTGCGAATGGGGGGGGGGGGGGGGTGTCGGGTTTCACGTGAAGGCATTCATAATCGCTATCTGGCTATATGTCACCACCACCAACAGGTTAAATCGGGTATGATTTATGGCGGTGACATTTATGATATGATGCGACATTGACCTGAGGATCCATCTAACATCTGTTTGAGAGATGGAAGCATTCCAAGATGTCTGCTCTGTGCAATCATCATGGTAATCATGATAAAATACTACTACACGGTAATGAACACGACCGATATAATTACAGTATGTAGTACGTCTGTATGGAATCTCAATACGCTTGTCCTATTTCATATATGTGGGTTAAACAAGAAAGAAAATCCACGATTTTCTGATTTTATTGTCCTTATCAGCATTACAACGTACACGTGCCGCGGAGCTTTTGAAAGTGTGTGGGGGTGGGGGGGGGGGGCTGAGCCAAAAGTATGTGCATGGGGGGGGGGGGCTGACTATGCATAACAACACAATTTTATAGTTATGTTTACACATTTTTTTGTTCCCCTATCCCCTTCTGTGCGACTGGTACCTAAATTATGGTCACAAGTAGGTACGATTGTTCTGATTTCGATTTTGCTGAAACTCATGCAAGTCTATAGTAATTTGCTTCTTTAATTTCATTCAATACGTCCAGTGAATCTTATTCAAATCGCATCGGAGATTTTCAAAATGAATTACGCTCTCCTTATCAATGAATTCTAATTTGCAAGATGAGTGGAACCAGAGCAGATTTAAGTCGCCATATTATAGTCAAGAAGATTTCGACGGGGCCATTAATAAAACATTTAAAACGCTAATTCATCAATCCGATGATAATAAGTAAATCAAGATGTAGCACGTTGCCAATGCATCCCCAAGATGTATTTATTTCCACCCACTCAATTATTCAAATGTAATAAAGTAACGGTGTGTACGCTCTCGGTTTATCGCTTGCGGTATACCGTCTCGTCCATAATTATCAACTTCTTTATGCTATTACAATTACACCGATGAAACCGACTCCAGACCGATCAAAGCTATTTATACGTTATTACAAATGGCATATCATCGGTCGGTTAGGAGTCGGTTTCACTGATGGAACTGTAAAATCAGGGTTTATAGTGGCGTTGGTTTTATTTGCAAGGTAAAACCTCTCCGACAATAATAAGGAACTATTTCTCTCTCATGGACTCACTGTTGCAATAAACTTGTAATCAATATTGCAAGTAAATTTGGGTCCCAAAATCGATCATTGGGTCTGAAGATTAATTGCAATTTTGCACTCAGTTACAGGGGCCTGTCTTACAAAGACTTGCATGATAGTGATCCGATCAATCGCAACTATGGAAAGCCAGCAAAGTCAACATATAAAATGCATGTTTGTTCAATTTTTTGTCCTAGATATGATGTATCTTCATAAATTCATTGACTTCTTGACAATTTGGAGTGTTCTCCTTTGTTTACAAAGGATATTTTGCAAATTTCCTGTTGAAAGAAATTATGACACTGATGGCTTTCCATATATTTACAACTGATTGGATCAATCATAACTCTTGAGACGTAGGACGGGACCCTGGTGTACTTTCTTAAGCATGAAGTTAATATTGATTTGCTATAGTAAAGAATGGTATATATTGAATTTTAAATCTGCAACAGAAATTGGCAATTGATTGCAAAAAAAAACCATAAGAATAAAACAAATCCAACATTTAGATTAAAGTAAAAGGTTTCGCTTCTCATTATGAAATAAGTTCGACTTTGTGTAGGACTCCACACGCAAATTATGAACTTCAAGTTGCCTTTAATCTGAAAATGAATTTCAGTTTGCCTTTATCGGAATACGAATTTCATTTTGCTTTTTTCGGAATATGAATATCAGTTTGCCTTTATTGGAATATAAACTTCAGTTTGCCTTTATCGGAATATGAATTTCAGTTTGCCTTTATCGGAATATGAATTTCAGTTTGCCTTTATCGGAATATGAATTTCAATTTCCCTTTATCAGTGTTTATCGGAATATGAAATTCATTTGGCCTTTATCTGAATATGGTTTGTTCGGGTGCGGTTCACTTTCGCATTTTGTGAAAGGGGCCTATAATTCCCGCGACAAGCAGTTAGACGAAACGGCTCAAATGGCGGGAAATTGGAGAGTTTGGCATCACTGCAGATGCATAACGAAGTAGATTTCTTCACGTTGATCAGCGATCTTAATGAGACGAAAACGAGGAGGCTACTCTGTAATCAAGTTAGCTATAGGATCATCTAGGAAGATCTTGGGTGGTCGTTTTTGGTTTTGGGTATCTTAAGAGTTTGGAAAACCACCAAAATGAAAAAAAGTAAAATGAATTTAAGATCCGTGACCCCCCTCCCCCCGTCATCAGAAGATGCAGATATAAAGGGTTGACACACTGCGGCCATGTTTGAAGCAAACAATAAAACATGTACATCAAACCGTTATCATTCATTGTGTTATGGTCTAATGCACAGGTTTTCTATTGTAATGTCCTTCATGGTGACGTCATAATGAAAATCATCTTAAGACGAAATGAGGTCATAGAATAAGCGCTCCGAATCAATATTAATTTTCTATTTTTTAAATCATTTTAATGTTATCATCTCTGAGTCCTTCGGATGAGATGTCGAATAGAAAGAATTCGAATGATGGTAATCCTTAGGTTTGAGTGAAGTTCTCCACGGCCATGATGGGTGCCTAGGCCTATAGTCATCTTCTGAAGATGTTGAAGTAGTACACGGTGAAAGGCTTGTTAATTCCGTACAACGCAACTCACTTGTTTATGATGGTGCTTGCAAAACCTTAGAAGGCAATTAGGGGTCGTTCAAAATACGTATAGGGAACTCCGTGACGTGTTACAAAGTACAATGCGAGTTCCATAAATATCATGTATTGGCAGACCCAGACCGGGGCGCAATGGACACGCGTCCCCCTTAAAATTCGAGAATAATCCATTGAACATACATATTAATATCGCTAAAATGTAAGAAATTACTTTCATCTGCGTACCCTCTATTTAGAAATTTACCTATTTGCACCCCCTATATTTCAAAATCCTGGATCCATCGTGATCGTGTATATGTTGGTCAGCAAGAGAGAGCTAGAGAGAGAGATAGGGGGGGGGGGGGGCAAGGGTCGCATGGTGCAATGCGTAACGTGACGTTTTGGGAATAATACAGCGGGAAGTAGTACAGTCTACATCTATTCAGGAAGTGGAATATTACGAAAGTAACGGCTGAAGAAAAGGGGAGCGAGGGTAATTGGTAAATGTCGCGGTTTGTTTGAATATTCATGGCGTGTGGGTAGGCTGCCTTGCGTCTGAAGTTACATACTGTCCGTGGAACATGAGATTGCATAACAACATTCATGGGATAGTCTCTGGATTCAGACCCGAGAATCACAAAACTGACGCATTTGCCCATCATTCTTACATTTCTGTAACGTAACCATGATATCAACGTTGAGAGGTTTGCTTAAAAGTTAACATAAAATTTGCAATCATCGTGGTCTAGAATGAAGTGTGTCCCTGTTCACTGCGTATAAAGTATTGGCGGATTAAAAAAAAACCTTTTAGAGAGAGGGGGTTTCATCGCAGAATGAGATGAAGGCTAACACGAGAGGAAAATAAAGTATTTCCGAGATCCGTAATAAGATTGAGGTGGAAAGTGAACCCTTAATGCGACCCATAAAGGAAAGTAGTTCGGCGGGATAGATTACAAGGTTTGTGATCCAAAACCTCCACTCAGAGTCTCAGACGAAGGACGGTGATACCTCCTTGCTCAGACGCTTTCTTGAGTCTCAAGTCCTGTCTGCATGTGGAATTCAAGTATGCATAACGAATTTCCGAAGCGCTTGCTTGATCGGGCGACCCGCTTCGATTATCCAGAGATTTTGTATCAATCTCGCTTAGTCCGTTACCATGACGACGGGGTTTTGCCTCGTATCCCCGCTCCACGCCACGAAGTCAGCGCGAAGGATGGCCTTTAAAAATCAATTTAGGATATATGGGTTATGATATTGACGTCTATTTTTTAAAGCCTGCCTTTAGCTTCGGTAAATTCCCCCAAAGTATGGTTATAAAGTATAATTCTTCACAATAAATGCGTTTACACTAAACAGTTATGATGTGGAGGATAATAAATCAAAATGTGTTTTGATGGATAACTACACACCTCAAACATAAGAAACTACATTAATTCATGATTCTATGAACACGTGAACCCTTTGATATATTTTTTATATTGCAGTGAATCAATTGAAATGATGATTGCTGATTGATCCATGGTACACTTGTTTCCCTCAAATTAATTGTTGCCAGTTACAGTTTATATGTTTCTTTTTTTATATTCTTAACTGACCTGGATTGAGGTGAAGGGGTGTGGGAAGGAAGGCCTGTGGGCCATGGTAATTCAGTTTACATCTCTATTCCAGGTCCTTTGTACTATGTCACCTATGTCCTATTGTTTGTGTGATTTGTATTTTACTATAATTTATGTATTTTTAATTGCCGAATAAAATGATAATAATAATAATAATAATTCCAGTTTTTGCATGAAGAATGTATTGTGTTATTTTTTTGTTTCGTCCATAATTTTTATTTTGAAATAACGATAATGGTTATCGATATTATACTCATCCCAACTGCCTTATTTCTTTGTGCGACTTAGGGAAAACTCCCCAATATCTTTATACGGCGCTATATAAATGCCGATTATCACTACTCTCTAAAAAAATGAAGAGCTAGTTTAGCACCTACGGAGCTTCTGTAGTGACTGCACCTCGGAGAGATGATTGTTCTAGTTCAAATTTTGATTACTAAGCACTCCGAGGTGCAGTCACTATACAAGCTCCTTAGGTGCTCAATTAGCACTTCATTATACCGCGCGACCGTTTCGTGAAAGGTGCCACCAGTGACACGTTGTCTGTCTTCGTTAGGAAACAGTCAGAGAGCAGTGCTTCTTAATTAGCTAATCAGGCCAGAGTTCACTAAAATCCTATCAGCACAGACAATGATCAGTGGTCACAGTTTTCACGAAACACCCACTCCCCTCCACCGACCTTCATCTTTCAAAAGATTCGGAACAAAAAAAAAAGGAATAAATAAATAAACAAGGGCGGGTTTTTTTCCACCTCACTGATTATAAACTACTGTTCTCAATATAAATAGGGTTGTGAGGAGAAATGGAGCAAATAATTATAACAAACGATTCATACGAATACCATCTGTGACATCTTAATATGATCGATAAATATACACAAGGCGAGGTAAAATTGCTCTATAATACGCATAACGTCCGGTATATTTTACACCTGTTTCACTTTCCCCAATGACGTAACCACTTGGTGTTGTGGCTGTGCATGTGTGTGTCTTACTTTTGCTGAAAAAATGTATATTTTTTAAGAAAAAAAAAATACAATTTTTTTCTTCATATTTTGTTGACGATGGTGAATTGACCCATTATTTACCCATTTACTTTTGCAACGTCTAACAACAATGAAGTAATGCTTTTTAGTACCATACCATCACCTAAACAAAATATCGAACTTTGTCAGAATTTTGTCAACTTTGAACTGGTCTTAAAGGAGAATGAAACATTTGGAACAAGATAGCTTGTGTGAAAACAGAAAAATCAAAGAAACAGATCAACGAAAGTTTGAGAAAAATCGGACAAATAATGAGAAAGTTATGAGCATTTGAATATTGCGATCACTAATGCTATGGAGATCCTCACATTGGCAATGCGATAAAGATGTGTGATGTCACTTGTGAACAACTCTCCCCATTACTTTAGTATACATTTCACTTAAAATGCCTCTTTTATCACATCTAACAGCATGAACAGTAGATTATGTGTTATTTTTATAGGAGTGCATGTAATACATATTTTTAAAGAATACATCATGGATGAAGAGTTTGTCTCACCATAAGAAAAACCAAAAAGAGACATTTTAGGGGTATTTTATAGTCCATCAAAGGGAAAGTTGTTCACATGTGACATCACACCTCCTTGTCGCATTGCCAATGGAATGATCTCCATGGCATTAATGATTGCAAGATTCAAATGCTCATAACTTTCTAATTATTTGTCTGATTTTTCTCAAACTTTCTTTGTTCTTATTCTTTGATTTTTCTGTTTTGACACAAGCCTACTTGTTTCAAGGTTTCATTCCCCTTTAGCTTACTATGCACGAGTGCAGTTTTAAATACTTGATTATGGTAAATTGGATGAAAAGACAGAAGAACAATATTTACAATAAGTAGTGAATAGTTTTTGTCAAAACTATATTTCAGATGGGATCATAATTCATTGAATATTTAAAAGGTTTATGTATTGCATATTATAATGAGCTTGAAATTTTGATTCATACAAATGTGTAAAAGTGTGTGGAATGTATTTGTCGTAAAAAGCCCAATCAATCTAAATCCAGTTTCGAAAATAAACCGTGCAAGATAATTGATTTCTCATAATAAAAAAACACAGCTGCAGTAATTGAAGTGAGACGCATATAGAATTTGAATAACTGAAAGGTTTTGAGATCAGTGATTTCATATACATGTAAAAACAAGACAAATACAACATACCGTCCCAGCATGCATATGTTAGCATAGGCAGGATTGTGATATGGTTCGATATTAAAATGATTCATTGCATCTTGAGACGAATGACGATCTTATCAAAGAAAAGTGGATTCAGTCACAATTAAATTCATCCAGCAATTCCTGTCTTGCCATCGAAATGTGGTTCGGGTTCATTATTGTCTAATTGGGTTGGATTATGCGAAAATGTTAAATTATGTATCTTGATGTTAACATAATCATGGTATAACATTATCATAATCGCTCGTTAATTAATTACGAAACATCCTCGCTTAAACATGGAAATCATGGCAGCAATTTGATATAAGCAATTGTTCCGAAATGTCAAATTTAATGATGAAAATTAGATAATGATTTTCATAGTTTTCTTTCCTCTCGTCGACACTCTTGACAGTGACAGTCTTAATGAATTTCTTTAAAGAAGATAACACTGTAGCCCTGAACTGTCGCGAGTTTATCTTTTGCATCTGTTCCCAAAACGGATGTGCCCTTAGATTTCAGTTTCTATGGCATTACTGGAACCGAATCTTGTTCAAAGAGGAAATTCTTAGTATGTTTGATAATTATTCCTCTCCCTAGAGTTGTTGCAATCTTAATAAACGCTGAGCAAGTTCAGGAAACGATGTTGATAGAATGTAGCGTTTGTTGTTTGTTTTTTTCCCGCATGTAAAGATTTAGAGGAAAACTAAAGCAAAAAGCAGGTTGAAAAAAGATTATCATACATTGAAGTAAATTAAAAGGAAAATCGATTAAAAGAGACTACGTGTATAAGATAATAAAACCCATCACGTTTTTCATTAAAAAAATTCCCTGGAGTAAAAATTTTGAACAGGAAGCCAATATGAGAAATTTAGGAAATCAGAGAACAAAGTGTATAAATTTTATACGTCGTTGTTTTTATCTAAAGTGACCTTTTTTATTTTAAAGAATATTTAAACTATTTTTAGACATTTTAAAGAGCATTGCATACCTTTATGTAATATATATTAGAAATAGATAATTGGTGTTTAAATTTCAAGACAGTTGATTAAAATTTACAGTGCATTAGCAGCTCATAATGGTTGTATAAAAGGATTTGAATGAGTATCCATTAATAACTAATCAGTTTACCAGCAAAATGCTGTCCTGCCGAGTTCCTAATACGGGAGTTACCACAAACAGAAACAGAATTGGCAATTATAAATTACTTATGACATTATTTCTATAATTTTATTTAATAATTGATTAGAATCAATAAGTGTGCTTTACTGTCAATAAAAATTATCACTTTTTATTTTGAGTTGCTATTCTATTGATCAATACAGTGCTCATTGTTTAACTTTCGTTCATCACATTAATGGTGCAATGATAGCGAGGAGTGTTTGACTAGCGACGTGACAATATTCTTGTTTCCCGGGTCAATAATGTTCTGCATTGATTTTCTTAAACGTCAAACATTTCTGCGAACGATTTGCGGCAATTGACACGAAACACTGCATTGTAGGCAAAATAATGCTGTATGGGCAATTCTCCAGCACGGTAGAAATTTGATGCAAAATGACAATGCTCGATGAGAAGGTTCGTAGTAAATTTGAGGAGTGAAAAGTGATGAGGGCGTTTGGAAAAGAAACTTAATATTAGTCGTGTCATTAAATCCAGGTAAATGGAAAGAGGAGGATTTAAAAGTCAGAACTTAGACATTCATGTGCGAAATCTATTTCACTGACGGTTGAAGCATTGTATATCTAGAATGTTTTTCTACATCCTATAATGAAACACATGCAAGTCATTACCATTTTTGAGGCAGGGAAAGGGTACGTGCTTTCAATGGTCTGTCTCTTTAAAATCCAGTTAAATATTGTTTTTGATATCAAAATAATTCCTCGGTCAAAATCCAAAGACTATCAGTGTCTAGGTTTATAAGGTCATTTACCTTTCACCCCATCTGAGGTCAGACTCCACCCAAGCGAACAGCATGATGCACTGGTCAGCTCTCCGGTAATCCGAAACCGCAAGGGGTTTCCCCTAAATGTGTAAAAATAACTCGAGGCAATCACGTGACTCGTATATACTGGCCTGAATTGGCCTTCTTGCCGGTGGAGCGGCAGAGATGGTATTTGGCGGATACCGAGTTGCTGTGGATTGTCCGACTGAATAATGTTATTGTGGTGGTACTTATCTATTGCTCCGATAAGTGGATGGATAATAATGTAATTTGATGGATGGCGGGTTTGATTATTATTTTTTTTCTTCAATTTGATGAATGGAAGGATTCAATAGAATGAACGATGAATACGTGAATGGACTGATGTAATGATGGAAGAACTAAGGAAACAATGATATTATATCCTGGGACAGTCCGTTTTTTGCATGTTGTGTGCCTCTTCATGTTCTTGTCTGTTGACGAGGGGCATTCCCTAATGAGTGCCGTTGATTGTTTGGGCTAATAGATATAGCTCATTTGGGAGAACAACTGAAATGGGTTATTGATCATTGATTTTGAGACCACTCTAAAAGGACTTGTGTCGAAATCATACCGCATGGTTATCACATGGGTATTAAGCCCCAAATGCGGTGCAGTCTAATTAGGGGTTCTCTTATGAAAAAGGGACAGCCTTTTAACTTTTATCTTGGCGTTACAAAAGGAATATACCAGTAATACCGTATTTTAGATAAGGAGAAGAAAAAAAAATGTGCATGAAATTACAAACGCTTAACCCTTGTACTATTCATATTCCAATCATATACGTGATGTTCAAATTACTGAAGAAGTTTTTTGTCTGGTATATTTTTTTTCACATTTCATCGATCAGTAAGTGTCACATATCCGTGATCCAATACCGAATGAAGGAAGCTCGTTCTTGACGACAGTCTACCATAGTCTATGCACCTGCAGCGGGAAATGCTCCTGAAGACGCTCACTAGAAAAAAAATGTCTGTTTCTGAACTTGTACATGTGTTACGTTGACGATATAACAACATTATTGAGGGGGGGGGGGCGGGGGAGGGAATCAAAGCGATGTGTACCCTACTTTGAACACATTGGACTTGACCTTTCTCCCTATACTACTACTTTTCATCCCTCGTCAACCTTCGCTATGTTAGCAAACAATTCTCAAATACCTCCTCTCTCCTCACATGACCCACAATATTTTGAAGGGCATGTTCCCGGTCTCATGCGCCAGTCACACACACACGAAACCGACTCCAAACCGACCGATGGTATGTCATTGGAAATACTGTTATAAATTTGATCGGATGCAAGTCGGTGAGACGGTAGGACGACTCCCAACCCCCTGGTATGACCGTGGCGTTACGCGTATTGTTACACGTGTTACCAAAGCCAGCATTTGGAGAGATTCTTGTTTCTCCCTTGAGGTGTAGAAAGTATTCCGTAGGAGACCTTTTTTCTCTTACCATGGAGGCATGGGAAACACGAGAAGGTGAAAAAGGGAGAGTTGACGGACGAATTCCACTTTATAACCATAGCAATGCACTTAATGTAGTCTAATTGAGAGACTCTGAACATGCTGAATGTCATTGCATGTATTGGCCTACATATTCTCATACAGTGTCCTCTAGATTTGCATATAGATACTGTAATTGTGCGAATACAACGGCGCAACAATTTGAATAAGTTTTGTTCTTGGCGGCGCCAGTTATTATCTTGGAAAATGTCGTATTACTGTATAGCATTTGGGCTGTATGGCGAAGTATCAATTTTGTTATTACATTTGCAAGGTCGGTTGAGGTTTGGATATATTAATGTATGTCCAGTATTATAAGGCTATTTAATTGTTCAGAGAGAGACAGAGAGACAGCGAGAGAGGGAGATAGATGGGGGGGGGGGGGTCTGGAACCAACCCTCCTCCAAAAAGCAAAGTACATGGGTTTTTTCACGACCACTGTAAGATCCGAATTTCAACTAAGATAAATCATGTAATCATAGAATAAGATTAAAGGCTGTTTTTTGGCGATATTGGATTCCATGGCTCTAAAACCTCAGGCGACTAAACTTACTCGTTACCATGGCGACGAGTTCAGATATCCTCCAAGGTTTGCTCAAGAAGACTACATTGCATCTCCGAAGCAGACGTACTTGTCAATAACTTCATCAAAGAATTATTTTGAAAGGGATTGTGTTGGGTATTCCTCAGGGGGGATACAGACCATCGTCTGACCCGAGTGTCATTGTTCCCGCCTTTTAACGGCATCATTCGCGTAACGTGAGAGCGCAGACGAGGAGATGCCTTGAAGATTGGGCGGGAAATAAAGAAAAACTTTTAGAAAAAGAATTTTGTTTGAATATTTGCACTCTGCATCTCCAGAGTATACTTGCGATAATAATGTTATATTCATGTTTCATGTTGACTGTCAAATAAATCGAAAGTTAATTACAAGACACTAGGCAGTCTAGATGTTCCTATATCACAATATCCATAATATTAGGCGAATTTGATACAAATTCAGGCGACGTTTCTCGTTTTTATGATTCCTTTTATTCAATAAAACAAAGACAGAGCTGGCTACGAAATTTCAAATCGTAACCAAAGCTGTAGTTTCTGATCCATGATGTGGTATATTGTGGGTGCGTCGTGGTCTAGTGGTTCTGACTCTCGCCTTTGAAACAGAGGGTCGTGGGTTCGAATCCCAGCCATGGCGTGTTTTCCTTCAGCAAGAAATTTATCCACACTGTGCTGCACTCGACCCAGGTGAGGTGAATGGCTACCCGGCAGGAGTAATTCCTTGCATGCACTGAGCGTCGGGGTAATAATAGCAGCGCTTTGTATCCTCAGGCAAAAAGCGCTTTATAAATCCAGCTATTATTATTATTATATATAAACCTTTCTGTTTCCTTGTGATTCTCAGAACCATTTATGTGTATGCTCAGTGTCCGTCACATGCTTGTAAGAAGGAACCAATGCTGGTGTTTGGCCGACCAAAAATAACCACTGCATATATTTTCCCTTTCCATTATATAGCTTAATCCGAACTCTGACTTGATTGTCTGAGGCGAATTTAAACGAGTATTGTTTAGACACCGTGTACTGATTAACACTCATGAATGTGATCGTTATTTGAACATAACTCAAATGAAATATGATTTTATGTACACGGGGATTCGGCTGTACAAACATTGGAGGGAAACGAGAAAGAATAGGGAGAGTCGTGTTTGAAATAGAACGAAAGAGATTATTTGTGTAGTTCATAATCTAGAGTGGCTAAATCTCTGGAGAGATTTCCCAGATTGTAAGATGAGGAAGGAAAATGTCATATGTCAGATTCTTTGTTCTTTGTTATGATTCTTTACATTAGAAGGGGGGGGGGGTAGGGTCATAAGGCCACTGGGCACGATCGTGTAACAGGGCCCGTTGACTTGTTAAAGGGGAGCTTCACCCAAAACGTCAAATATAAAGAAAGAAAAACAAACTTAACTGCGAAAAACCCATAAAAATCGGATGCGAAATTAGAAATTTGAGAAATTTTTAAGTTTCTCTTAACTTCTAAACAATAATTACATTATGTAGTACTAACCACGGAATGCAGTGAAATACACATGGTCTTCAATAAACCTTCGTTACCATGACAACCTGTGACTCGTTGTGTTTATGATATTTGCTATTATCTGTGCCATCTCTGATGAGTAAGCTCATTGTTTGTAACACAACGCGACAGATCGAGGGCGATCTTTGACATGTCACGAGAAGAGAGAGAGAGAGAGAGAGAGGGGGGGGGGGTGGGGAGTATGCATGATAATTAACAGAATTCCCAGCTTATCTGGGAAATCAGGGGAAATTATTATACTACTATCAGGGAATTTGATAAAAAGGATACATGTACCTTAAATCAAGGGGGAAATGCCTCAAATGAGTGGATAATCAGGGAATTTTGATCAGCCCAAAAGTCGAAAGCACGGTAGTCAGTCAGACTGTTATATTTTGTTGCGTATCAAAACAACATCCATTGAATGACTGGTTATGTGGTACTAATTAGATTTACATTATTGTTTTTATACTGAAAATACATGTAATTCACTTCATCAACTTACAAAACTCGGGGAATTTTGTTTTCTTGAAAAGCTGGGAACCCTGTAAAATGTGTATCTGATTATTTTAACCATCAAAAGTTACTGACATACGAATGTCCTATCTATTTAGATCATATTTTTATTTCGTCATTGGGGGTAGTTGTCTCTGTGACTGTCAAGGGGTAATTCTTTTGGAGGATAGTAGCCCAATGGGAAGTGTTTATTTTTCTGATGGGGGTTTTGTGCAGGGGAATTCATTCTTGAAGGTGGCTGTTCCTCTAAGGGTTGTGTCCTATAGGGTGTAACTGCGGATGGTTATCCTAAATCGGAAGGCCAAATGTCCTAGAACATACATGAATAAAAAAAAAATGCTGACGTTGTGGTGACGATATCGATTATTGGGTTTAATCATTGCATAATTCACCTAAATATGAACTGGAGCAGTGTGTCATCAATTCAAACGTGGTTTGATGACAATATTTCAAATCTATATTGAATGTTATGACAATTATACTCTTGTCCGTGCCTCATAACTTCACAACTACTGTGCCGTTGCTGAGAAGGGGGACGAGACTTGTCAGTTCGTAATAGGTCCATGGTTAAAACTATCCAACGGGAGTCAACCGGAAATATCGGCAGGCTTGAAGGTCATGGTTGGGGGGGGGGTATATCCAGACTATCCACAGGATAGGGCTGAATACGTCATCTCTACAGATTGTATGACCGATCAGTTCCTCCATCCAATTTTGTCCCTTCCCTCCTCTTGCTGATCTAGTATGTCCAGGGGCCCAAAACACAAAGCTTAGCAATGATCGTAGAACATTTTTAACGATTGATTGCATTTACTACAATGTACAATCAATCGTAAAAATCAAGCGTACGATTAATCGATATTTTTGTGTGTTACGGGACCCAGGTGGTGTTTTGTGAAATTGTTCGGGTCAATATTATGAATGGCTATAGGATACACAACGCCAAGAGTGCTTCATATAGATGGGACGCAGATCATTAATTTGAATCATTCAGTGGCTGTCATAGCTTTAACAACGAAACGTAGTCGAAAATTTTGCTCTCCCCAAACTAGTATTTTTTTTCGAAATGAAACTGGTTTATAATGATTAGGATCGGACTCATGCAGGATATTACATGAAATATCAGTTTAAGGTCTTGGATATTGGTTTGCAAACCAAGCTGATGTTTCGATTCTCATAGCTCTGCCCCGTGCATGTATCCAGACCATTGTACAAAACACATAAGAGCTAATTAATATCCGAATAGCAGCAGCAGCTGAAATGATATTAAAAGTTTTGAGAAAATAACATTGTGGATCTGACTCGGATCTGACTTCATGACTGCAATGTCATGTGTGTTACGAGACCCAGGCAAAATATTTATTACAACTAATGGCAATATAGGCCTACAAAATAATGTAGAGATACAAAATGAAAAGTGAAATTCGCTTTCAATTTCCAATAGTATTCCATAATTATGATAATATGGCAATGAAACATGTTATATTTCGAATAATTGATTTTACACGCCTGATTTATTTCGTGAAATATATAGACAGTTTCGTATGGTTTTTTTATTCAGCAGTCGCTTCAAAGTTCAATTTTGTACCCATGTATAACTGTTGTGCAACAGTCATTTCTTAATCTACATGGCTTGAGGAAATAAAGAAGCAAGGTCGGGTTCATGTCAAGGGGGTTTTAAAAGCCTCGTGTTCAGATTCATAAACCACGAGATTAATGGAAAGGCATTATGAACTACTGCGATTTCATTTGGATTATCGGCTTTTCCTTTTCAGGAGGCGAATTCATTATTATTGTGTGTTTTGTATTTGAGTCTGGAGTGTGTTCTTTGATAAAGATTAGTCGAAAATATTTTTTAAAATATTTTTCTGGATTATTGATGATTAATACATAATATCAGATTTTCCACCGAGAGGTTTAATGCATAAAGTCTAATATTTGGATAAAAGATGTCTAAGATGAAAATGATGTCACTGAAAATGGGCAAGCGGAGCTTCGAATCACTCCTCATTTTTTTTTTATTTGTTTCAGTGATTATTTTACTTAATTGAATCAAATTGTTGTAACTTAATTTACGAGAGTAAAATGGATGCAAAGAAAATAATTAAATTTTACTTAAAACTGCCAAACTTATAAATACTTGAAAAATTAAGACAATTTTTTGCCTCAATTTTCTTGAGTAATTTCAAATAATTTTTTTTACAGTGAATCGATTTGAAATCATGACTGAAAATGGTGTGAACACAGTGAACGACACCGCGTGGTCTAATGGTTCTGACTCTCGTCGTCCAATCAGAAAGTAATTGGTTCGAATCCGAGCCACGGCACGTTTATCTTCAGCGAGAAATTTGCACTAATTGAGCTGCACTCGACCCAGGTGATGTGAACGGATGCCCGGTCGGATTAATTCCTTGAAATGCAGTGCACAGCGCTTGAAACGGCAGCTCGAGCTAAAGTCGGGTAAACAATGAAGCACCTGAGTCGGCACATATAGATTTTGTGAGATGCCGCTATCTATTATTATATATTTCATCTGGGAAGAAGACATAGAGGTGGATCCAACTCTATGGAAGAAGGTCAATATGAAAGTGTTTTATACTTCTTTCATAACACTTCCCCCCCTCCCCCCCCCCCGCCTCTATCATTCGACCATCCATCTTTTTTCAAATTATACATCATTATGATGATAGGTCATGGCGGACATAAATATACGCAATAACACGGTCGGTGTAATGAAAACACCACAAGCTCCGGTGTTAATAGAGTTTCAAAAGAACACCAAATACTGCCGATTTAAAAAAACAGAATGTGCTAACAGTGCGATACACCAAAGGGTATTGGACGAACACCATGATGTAAAAACGCATGTTGTCCTAAACTACACCGGTCCACGGAACACCTCTGCATCAATTTTGTAGAGCGAAGGTGGAAGCGTTTCACCCGCAACACTATTTGATAATGACCTTCTCTTGATCTCTTCCATGTCTACATGACTGTTGACCATGTAAACTCGGGATCACTTCCCGGGCCCGTTGCACAAAGATTTCGTTTAACGCAACCCTCTAAATAAAAAGTCAAGCGCAAGTCCGAAATGCGCGCATGTCATTGGCTGAAGACCAAGTTACGATTGATTTTTGGAGTAAAGTTTGATTACAACTCTTTATTTAACAAGCCCTAGATCACTTGCTCGATCACTGCAGAGCGATGAACGAGAAATCTTACTATGTATGCTCCGTAAACACCAATTTGATCATTTTACACGCAAACTCGATACAGCGCAAGTTATTGATCAAATCGTATTTGCTGATACCCGTTTCCAAACAGCTGCATGTATTGATCGCATTTCTTCCTCGTTCTCAGCGAAACAGAATTAAATGTACCTCATTTCCTTTGCTATTCTTCATGTTCTCAGTACTTTTTATTTCATTGATATTTGAAATAATTTCTTGTTTTATTTAATTGCACTATATAGGCTGCACTAAAATTACGTAGTGACACTTGTCTTACGTGCGTATGATTTTTATTCAATAATCAGATCATAATACTTCGATAGCCGCCGTGGTTGTACGCATCAATATCGGGGAAGGGGGGGGGGGTGACAAGAACAGGCATTAAATTTTTGTGAACATGAGCTTGCGAGGGAGCGAAACAAGCGAGCTAATCCTGAGGGCGTTTTCCGCATTTGTGTTTTCATGTTATTTTCAAGATGAATCGGATTCTTGAAGAGACAAAGGTGAGAAATTTAAAGATACATGTACAGGACATATACGCTCCACGATGAGTTGTCAATGAAGTGCCCCCTGCCCCCTACGCCACCAATGGCGGAGCATTGTTACCCCTTGCCAAGTGCCTCTTGTCATTATAACCGGGTATATGTAAGCCAAATTTTTTTTGGGTCATCGTGGTACGTGGTTTCAAGAGTAACTACGATGAAGGTTTAGGGCAGGGGCTGCACCCCTCCCCGAAATTTCAAGTAGTTTAATAAAGGGGGAGGGGGAAGAAAAAAATGAAAAGGAGAAAAAGAGGAAGGAAGGGGAAGAAACAAGAAATATTAGCCATAAAAGAGTAACTTAAAAACGTTGCAAATTGGATAAAAGCAAACAAATTATCACTAAACCTTGATAAAACTAGTTATATGCTGTTTAGTAATAAATTTGAAGCTTTACCAAATGATATAATTTTTGATGGTACTGTCATCCAAAGGGTCCGATCAACTCGATTCCTTGGGCTAATCATAGATGACAAGCTTTCCTGGAAACCGCACGTTGACAATGTCTGCAAAATCATTGCTCGAAATACTGGGATCCTTGGTAAATTAAAACAATTCTTACCACACACTATTATGTTATCCTTGTATTCTACATTAATCCTCCCTTACTTAAATTATGGACTTATTGCTTGGGGTAATGCAACAATTTGGCTGATCGATAGACTATTTATATTGCAAAAAAGAGCTATTCGTGTAATAAATAATGCAGATTTCCGGGCACATACAAATAATCTATTCTTGAAAAATAAAATTCTGAAAATTAAAGAACTGTACACTTTTCAACTTGGACAGTTTATGTTCAAGCTTAATACTAAACAACTACCTTTGCCTCTAATTGATATGTTTTTTTAAAAATAGTTCGATTCATAGTCACTTCACTCGCCAAGCAAACTCTTTTCATTTACCACTGAACAGAACATCATTTGCTCAAAAAACGTTTATTTTTATGGGTCCTAAGCTATGGAATTATTTTACAATTGATATAAAACAAAGCAATTCTATACAAATGTTCAAAAAACGACTTAAATCATTTTTCCTGAATTATTACTAAATATTTAATTCATCAATTACAAATTAAGCCTTCAGTGCTAAGTAGGAAACCTTTAATAATTTGTATACACTATGAATGATTCATATATTTTTTAATATGATGCATATGATTTGTATTATAATGTATATATTACATAATGTAAATATTGTTATTTGTTTGTTTGTTTGTTTGTTTTTACAAAAGAGCAATTCAGTTGCTATAAACACGTAATTACAACATTAGGGGGGGCCTACATTATACAAGCTCTGCTTATCAGTTGGCCCTCCCTCCCTTTCAATTATTTATATTTCGATTTGATAATTGTCTATTGTAATTTTATAATGTTATCAATTTTTTGTATGTACTTCAAATGTGATTATATGTTACTATGTCAATTGTATCAAAAATTGTAAATATGAAATTGAAAGTGGAAAATAAAATGATTGAATTGAATTGAATTGAATTAGTAACTGCATATTATTCATATTTATTCAATTGAGGGAAAATTATGTCACCGTTAGCCCCCCCCCCCTCTTAATCAAAATCCGTCCCTTACTGGGTGATCTTTCGGACGGGATCTTGCGGAGCAGTATCGGCAAACTTGAAGTGAGAATACTATCACTTTGTCACTTGGTAATGCGATCAATAGGACTGACCTTGTGCACCGGAAATGAAAGAAGATTTCACATTCACTGACAGCCGTCCATGACGTATACGCCACCAGAAATTGATAATCAGGGGCTATATACGGTGCGTTTCTTCGGAAATCTGACCACGGTGTTTCGATGTAATTTTCAGATTTTTTTGCCTATTATATTATAATTTTGGTCAAAAATACATATCTATCATGTCTAATTGGATATATCAATTTTTGTATAATGTTTTATTTCATTCTTGATGAGGTGTGTGAGGTATGATTAGTAACTGACCACCCATATACCTCCTATCAGACTCGGTGCCCTATTTTCCTCGTAGGTTATGAGATCTGTGAAAATTCTCCCAGAAAATTAGGAAGCCTTTTTAAATGTGATACTGATAATGAACAATGAACAGAATAGAATAGGAACTAAAAAAAATGAAGAAACGGAAGTAGCTTCAAGTCTTACAATTATCAAAATAAAAAAGGGCTAGGCCCTGATTTCATATCGAAAATTTACGTAGGTCCTATAATTCCATGCATGTCACTTGACTTGACTTATATTGCATTTCATCGTGAAAAGGAAAGTTTAAATACTCATAGACTAATCATTTTCGGATAAGGACATGTCACTCGTCGCAGCGGGAGGAGGGGGTAGGGGCAGGAGTGGCCTAGGGGTAGGGGCAGGAGTGGCCTATAGGCCACTCCTGCCCCTACCCCCTCCTCCCGCTGCGACGAGTGACATAGGCCACTCCTGCCCCTACCCCCTCCTCCCGCTGCGACGAGTGACATGTCCTTATCCGAAAATGATTAGTCTATGAGTATTTAAACTTTCCTTTTCACGATGAAATGCAATATAAGTTGAATTATTTTTTATTTCTCATGATCAGAGCATTAATTCCGCGTGTCTTTGTTTGTTCGTTGTCTATCTCATGAAGATGTTGAAGAATGGATGATACGATGCAGTGTAAATATGTCATCGGATAAGATTTACTCGACAAATACTATGTATCAATGTTAACAAACAGAAGGCGAAGAGCGATTATTAAATGTCAATACTGTATCCGTGTAAAGAAAGAAAAAGTTATAGAAATCAATGGTGAAAATTTTATTTGAAATAACAATTTCTAGTGAAGGCAAAGAAGCAATTAAAAATGCATATACTGATATCTGTAAAGAGACAAATGATAATTTATAGAAACAAATTGTAAAATTTTTATAAGAAATAGCGATTGGTAGTTAAACGTAAAGGCCAAAAATACAAGCCAAAGAAGGGGGTTTTAGAAGGAAATAGAAAAAGTGGTATCCGTAAAGAGACAAATGGTTCTAGAAATCAATGGTGATAATAACGACTGCCAGTGAAGGGGGGGGGGGGGCTGGTACAGAACAAAGAAGAACGAGGACAGGAAAGGGGAGTAGAAAAGGAAAAGTTAGAAGAATATGGGGAACAAAGGTTATTCCTACATGTCGAAATTACGTTGTCCATGACTATTATGTTGTACATGACTCCGGTATTCAGGTATTATTCCCATTTTGTGTGTACTTTGTGGAATTCCTCTGCAGTATAAATTGACAAACTTAGACCCCTGGGAATTGATTATAGGAAGGGATCCAATATATATTCCTCGTTGCAGTCGCCAGAACCAATTCGTCGCAGTTTATTATCCGTCGGTGAGCGTAATTTGTGGTTGCCATGGAAACGGATAGCTGTTTTGGAAGGCCGACCAGCCTCTGATTATCATGATCACTGTAAAAGATGTATCTGTGAGGAAAACAAATGTTAACGCTTTGACTATATAATGAAACACGAGTTTTTATTTTGTGCTAGTCAGATATGAACCGCATAGGCAAGATTTAGGCATATTTATTATTCTAGAAACGAATGATATTGATATTGTTCCTTTATAATACTTTACTCTTTGGCTGAAAATAAAGCTGCTTTCGAATTTCTTCAGATGGAATCAAACATAATATTATGTGAATCCGGCCCCATCATCTGAGGTAAAATCTGGTAGACGTCATCATATCATTTACGAGAAGAGGGTTATCACTATCATTACGTCACGCAATCCAATTAGTTGTTTGATTGATCAATGTATACGTGATATTGGTCTGACCTCATTAATGAACACCAAGATTGAGATAGATTAATGGAAATAAAACCGAGACTGGTGATCTAATAGTTTTAATATCCTCCATCGTCTATGTATAATTGGAAGAAGGGACGCCCTCCTCCGAAAAATACAAATATTTTTATTTGCGTGGGTTTTATGTGCCCTCATGATAATTCGGTTATTTTACAAGGCTCCTCTGGCAAACAAAATATCTATATCGCAAGCAATGTGATAAACTGAGTTCGTTGCATTTATGGTACAACGGCTTGCCATACACGTCACTTACCGCTTACCGGTTATTTTTACCCCGGTCAGCGGTCATTCCCCGCACGAAACGTATTATGCACATTCTCCACTCCCTGTATGCGAGTATTCCAGCTTGTCGCCACGTTGGGCGCTCACAAGCAGCAATGACTTTCACATTCTATGGCTACCTAAATTAACACCTGGGTTGAGAGTGGAAATGACTGTGTGGGTTGACTCCTTGCCAAAGGACGCTATAAAGGCCGCAATGGACTTCGAACACCTCTGATTTCAAGAAAAGGGTCAGAACCCCAATACTCGGCGCTTACATAGGTTGGCCAGTAGTACATTCTTTGATGGTTAAAGAAATCGCGTTGTGCACTAGTCTGCAGGCACAGACCCTGATTGAAACTTTGATCAACAAGTGTGTCTCCACGCAAAGACTAGCTCATATAAAACGAGCGAGAGGGCCTTCAGTACACAAGGCATGCGTAGGCTGCAATTCAGACCCTTAACTCGAGTGAAGGGTTTGCACATCAGACTTGTCGTGCACGACCAGACTGATGTTTCCCCATCATCCTCTACAATAAAGCTTCAAAGTCGCTGAATCCACCATACACCGCATACTGGAAAGTATGAATGTGGAGCATGTGAGATTTGAAAGTATTTATGAGAGTGAGAATCAAAGGAAGCGAGGTACTCTACTTTGTTTTCGTTGCCCGTCACACGGGGCCAAACTGAATACCTTATGACAATACCAAGGTACATGTCACCTTATATGAACTTATCAGGTTCGATTCAATCGATGGGAAGGGGGGGGGGGGGTCAAGTGCTACTCCAATATAATTTTCCTTTCATGAGATTAGGGGCCTTCTCACACGTGAATCTTAAATCTTCATTGTATTGATGATTGCAATTCGTCTTTAGAATCATCGGACCTTTCACACGCTCTCTCGAAAACTGTGATTTGAATTCGAATTCCCGAGCGAAGGCGGTATGTGTCATTGGTGACTTGTCAATCAAAGCACTGCATCGATACGATGAGTGCATGCATGATCTACGGAAGTGCTTGAAAGGACACGTAAGCTCCGCCCCAAAAGTTGTTTTGGAGGTCAAGCCTTTCACACGTAAAATTCGCACCGTAATTTGAGTGACACTTAACTGAAATTCACCTCCGGAGTAGAATTTGAATTTGTGATTGTGATTAGCGTTTGTGATTCTAGTTTGGTTTCACACGTGCTAAAAATTCGTCATTAGCCTTATTTTTCACTGGAATCATCATTCAAATTACGAATATTTATTACCGTGTGAAAGGGCGTTACGTGTACGTAACTGTAACATCTTTGCGGTATCCTGAAAGAGTCCAGTTCCGCCATCACAGTTTTATCTCCTCAACCCTACCTCGGCTGTTCCTAATTAACATGATCAAAGAGACTTGTCCATTGTCCGTTTATTTTATTGTTCTGAATCCAGTTTTTTTTGCGTCCGATCATCATACTAATGCATGTTATATTTTGTTTTATAGCTCTTCCCGGATAATTTTCCTTTTCTTTCACCACTGTCACCAATTCATACATTTTGGTTTGTACTTATATTAAACAAAATAATTCAATTAAACCGATGGAACTGAGCTTAGACCCGAATCAAAGTGGAAATTTTCACAATGATGCCCTTTGGGAGGTAAATGCATTTCTCCTATATTTCATCCTGTATTACCACCCCTTAATTTTTTAATGTATACGTGTGTCGGGATATTCTTGATTATGCTACAGTCACAATCAACGGGGTCGGGTACAACCGACCGATGGTTTGTCATTTGGAATAATGTAAGCGAATTGGACAGTATGAATTCGGTTGCGTTGGTGTGACTGTCCTACCATTGCCCTGTTTTGATCTGTAAGCTATGTTCCCGTCAGCCCCACCCCTTCCCCCTGTCTCTTGCTCTCTCTCTCTCTCTCTGGTCTGCAGGCACAGACCTGATTGAAACTTTGATCAACAAGTGGGTCTCCACGCAAAGACTAGCATATGTAAAACTTGCTTTAAGCAACAAGTGGGGCTCCACGCAAAGACTAGCACATTAAATTTGCTGTTTAGGGTCTTCCGTACACAAGGCATCATAGGCTGCACATTCAGACCGTCAACTCGAGTGAATGGTTTGCAGAGCAGACTATACTCTCCATGTTTAATATGTTCCATTCTCTCACTTTTCACACCTCGCGTGTTGGTGATGACGGATGACTCTCTCCGTTGCTGCTTGAAACAATGTACGTGAGGGTATGCCGCCATATTGTTCTTGGGGTCACGTGACATAGTGAGCACCTGTTCATGTTACCGATCAGGTGACATGCTTCCGATACGTGCGGTAACGGTGGATGATGTTCCCACGGTATTTCTATACCGACTGGACAAAATGCGATCAGATCTCAGAAACGGAACAAACATCAGTTAATTTCAACTTTGCTTGTCTGGCCATAGATGTATTAGAAAAGACAGAAAAAATAATGCAACTTAAGTTGAGCACAACATTGACCATTAAAAGTATTTTTTCTTGTTAGAAAATTTGACCAAGTTATACTAAGTATTGTTCAGATATAGTGACTTAGTTCATAATAAGATCTGGGATCCACCCCAAACAATATTTTAACCCATTTCGTTGACAATGGTATATTTCTTTATTATCTTGTTTATGACAATAACCGTCTATCTCCCGCATTTTTAGTTATTTTCTGTATTGTCATGGTGGTGTTCATACGTAGACTTCACCAACCAAAATGAACCATGCTAAATAAGTGCAGAGATAGGAACAAGTATTACCAGAAAGCTGTTCAAGAGTGTTGCCATGGTAACAAGTGGTTTATGAACGAGAGCTATCCGCCTAATGACGGCTGTCAACGCGTAAGATAGGTCCATGGTTTATTGGAAGCCGCCTATCCGATGATGAGGCCCATGACATTAACAAAATTACTCCCTGAATGAATCTTGACTTCATTGAATGAATCTTGGCTCTTCATACTGTCAATCGTAATGTACTAAATCATGGAAACTGTCCATTTTGGAATTAAATTTCGTTATCGAGCATATTAAATTTTTCGGAAGGTCAAAAGCTCTGAAGATAACAAAGTAGAGTATATATTTTTCTAGCAAATCTAAAGCATGCATGAACTTTTGCGGACCCGTAGATTTATATTCTTCAATATTTTAACGAAAGTCATTATCGGTTGATATTCTCATTGGTCATGTTGGTTGAATGGATTTGCACACTCTAAAAAGAAACGTTTACCCAATATTGGGTAACATGCATGTTTGTTGGGTATAAAGATACCAAATTATTTGTACGTTTTTCGCAATGTTGCGTTAAAATTTACCCTTCAAACATGCATTTTGCCCAATATTGGGAGATGAAATTACTCAGCAAACATGCACGTCCCCTTTCTACCCAATATTGGGTAATTTTTTACCCTCTGTTTTTAGAGTGCAGCAATGCTTCTAGATAATGGATTTACATGGTCAAGTCTTTTTATTGTTTTTATTGAAACACAATCGGAAAAACACACAATATTTACAAGTAATAATTTCACGATTAGAGTACAAAATCACAGAAACAACGAAATAAAACATAAAAGTAGTGTAAATTGGGGGAACAAAGACTAATAAAAGACCTCTCATTCAAGGGCGAGACTCCTAGTTCCGCACAAAAATCGCAAAAATATCATTGCTATGTAAGTTTCCTAAAACTTGAAAGCCATATAGATGTATATAGGGATAATTCGACATGGGTCCCTATGTCTGGATCGTCTTTATGAAATACTGTACAAATACAAATAAGCTATTATTAGAAAAAGAAATATTAGCGTGATTCGTTCGAAACATTATCTTCATCCACAGAAAATGTCCTTTTCACCCCTCATAATAGCATACACGAAGAGCTTTTCTCTGGCATCAATTTCACCTTCAAAATGACTTCGTTTCAGAAATTTGATATAACTTCGAATGGCATTCAGCAAAACATCCAAACGGAATAACAGTATCCACTTCCCTTATTTCTATTTTTCTTTCTTTTGTATTTCTCCCTATCCCGACTCTTTATTTTCCCTTCTACCATGCTGTAGGACCATGCTCCAACTATCTACCCCCTCTCTTTCATCACCACCCTCTCTCTTTAACTTCCCCCACACCCCTTCCCGCCACCTCTGCCTCGCTCTCCTTCTGCCCTCCCCATGTTCCTTTTGTTATATAGGACAGGGGACGAACACAGCCCCTATGATTTTGAAGCCATCAACCAACAAAAAAGAAGAAGAAGAAGAAGTGAAATTGGGAGGAGGGTGGAAAAGAAGGGAAGAATATTTATTGAATTGTTCAGCTCGGTCGTCTATACTTGCATGTGAGATATGGATCGTATGATATCAGTATGCTAAGCATTTTACATTAATATGCATTAAGACATTAAGAAATTCTCCACCGTTTCCTTGCGACCCTCTCGAGCATCACTGACTGTCATTTTGCCCGGAGACAGTTTCTCAGAAAATGAAGGCAATTCACCGACAATCGTTCATTATTTCCATTTTCCTGAAAGGCCGGGTTATCTCTCCATTTTAGTCATCTTATTCACGTACCGAACCTTCATTACAATACCGTTCAGTGATATACCACCTCATAAATCACAACAATATGCGACCGCACAGCCAATAATAATTGCGCTGCCTCTATGTCAATACCCACGAGCGATACCAATATCGATATATCTCATTTTGGCGCAGTTCTTTATCGTCTGCGAGACGAGCGATTATTAGATCGGACCTATAGGCCCTTTAGGACTTGGTTATGTTTATAATCGCCCAATTTAGTTCACAATTTATTGTGGTAGTGTGGCCACAGGTGTTCGTTTGATCTATATTTATTATAAATGAAATTAAAATGTATTTTACTAAAAAAACACGATCTGAAATAATACACTATATCTCGTTTTGCAAGTAAATTTTCAGATCGGTAATTAATATGAATTACATAATCAGAATGTCAAACTCAACAACATACGAATCTATGCCTACTACTTATCATTTATGCTTGTTTTATTTGTTTTCATTTTATATTTTATTGAATTAAATTGTCTCAAGATGAATTTGCAGCTAAAATACAGAAACTAAAAATGATGGTCATTCTAGTATCAGTGATACACTCTATCATGAATGTAGATCGGATTTACCGTTGTGATTTGATATTCATATCATTTTTATCTTACATATTCTGTATGTGCATGTTTACCCCACACATCATTTTATATGAAGGTATTCGAAAACCATAGACTGTCAGCTTTAGGATTACATAGATTTTTACCGATTTTGTTGTTTTAAAGTCGTCGGGTCAGCTCCAATCGGAATTGAACTTCATACTTTCTGTCTTACTCATAATATAAATACCGTTAATACAGGGTAAAATCAATCAGTGCTCGGAGGAAAGGCAGAAAAGTGATTGCACTTCCTCCTACACTCCGACCTAATTCCTATGCTTACATCGCGGTTGATGGGGGTGAGATGTGAGGGTTCGTTAGGGGTCACGTTCACCCCCTTATGTTCTACACCGTCACTGGTAATTGTGGTGCCACAACGGACACCAGTTGTTGTCCTTATTAAGCGCCGCTCGCTGAGGTGTTAGTATTACACCATATTGTTGGAAAATAACACCAGAGTATTCAAGTAACTAAAAACCAAAGGGCCTGTATTAACCAAAGGTGTTGTAATAACACCCATGGGTGTTGAATTAACAATGTAGATTTAACATTGGAGTAAAATGACTGGTGTGATTGTGTAGTCCTTTATATACACTGGTGAACATCACTTTTTTCATGTAGAATATTCACATATCGTATAAGATTTCTGTATAGGTTCTACATCAAAGGATGTCGAGTATAACATCTGATCCAGAATAGTACAATGATAAAAAGTAGTAAGCGAACGAAGCGAACGAGAGAAGGGAGTAAGGGAACAAAGCCACAGATGGTGATAGAATGCATTTAGATTGCGAAGCCAATGTCATGTTGAAATGTGCTAGCTTTACTTTTTATACGTATTTTTCAATGATAATTTGGGGAACAAAAATTGTTTGGTGATTAAAAACAATGCAACAACAGCCCCCTCCCTGTCATCATCCACCTTTTGATCAGAAGCATTATTGTGCATTGTCGATGCAATCAATCATTCGTAGAGGGAAATGTGTAAAATTAACTATAGTCTTCTGTATATTAATCCCGTGCACTCTAAAAAAAGTTTACCCAATATTGGGTAAAATGGGAACGTGTTGGTTGCATAAAAAGATATCAAATATTTTGTAAATTTTACGCAATGTTGCGCTGAAATTTACCCTAAAAACATGCATTTAGCCCAATATGAAGTAAAACAAATACACAGCAAACATCCATGTTTCCTTTCTATTGTTGGGTAAAATTTTTCTCAGTGTTTTTTAGAGTGTGTGGTTTACGGATTGTGGAGAGTATAGTATCGACATGTTACTGGAAAATAACCCCCAAAATATGCAAATCGACAAATTTGAATTTTTACCAATTGAGTCAATTAGTAAATTCAATTTGTTGTCAATTAGATTCACTCTTGTTTCTCTTGATTACTGGTTATTGTTTTGAGAGAGATGAAACTTGCATTTTACCGTGTTGGAAGATTTCACATATTATACACTAAACATAATTCTGATCAGTGGAAATACTGCGAGACCTCAGTAAGTCATGAGCTAATACAACCGATATGAAAGTTGCCCTGCTAAGTTCTGGCTAAAGAACACTTGATACGCCTGTTAGCCAGTAAATTTTAATTCCTCTCTGGTCACGAATTATCCAATTTATATCCATAATTTCATGAATAATCACAAACTGGAATGTACATATGGAACATGGCCAATAGCTCAATGTCAGAGTTCAGTTTATATGCCTTGTAAGCATATTTGGAGAAAACTAATTGAATCAGGACTGTTTACTGATTTCATTACTTAGATATTGTATATATCATAAAATCTCTTTGAATGAAATATGAATTAGCACGAAGTAATTTCATTTGGATTTCCAATCGAAGGTCATAGAACTGATATTTAACATTTTAACACTTAGTGTTATACACCCAAAGATGCAAAATCCTAATTTGAGTAGTCGGAAGTGGTAAACCTAATAATATTATCGTGATTACAAACGAAAATAGTTTGTAGGCCTATATGGAAAGATAAAAGACATTGGTGGACAGATGAAATAGATTGTGATTACACACCATTACTGATGTATTCATGTAAGATATGACTATTTGAAAAACATTGTCTTGTTGAACATGCACTGTCTCATGTAGGCATGCTATTGTATTCATAACATGTTTTCTTTGTTCTATTTATAACGTTGGCATTTCTGGATTCAGCAATATTATAGAAAACTAAACGCAATCCTTTTTTTTCTTTTCTTTCTCTTTCCACGTTTATCCTCCATCCTGCATCATCGGTAATGTTGTCATGGAAAATCATCCGATTCTAACGTTCTTTTGATGCTCTCGTATAAAAAAAAACAGGTAAGATAACTAGTCTCATTTCAAGGGTATAAACTTTTTTGTCAGTTGTGATGTTGATTTGTGTGTGTGTGTTGAGGATGGGTGTAAGGGAGTGTGTGTGGGTGTGTATTTGTGTGTGAGAGCGCGCACATCTTGTGAATTAACATTTTGCAGTATATTGAAAGATATTTAAATACATGTGAAAAAATATAAGTAATTGAGAAAGGGAAGATCGAATCATTACTTGTAAAGGGGAACACTAAATAAGCGAGAGGAAGGGAGAGTAGGGGGGGGGACAAATATGGAAAGAAAGACATAGACACAGAGAGGGGGAGGCAAATAATAGTCAGAGAGAGAAAGAGAGGGGGGTTGTATCGCATTGCGAAAATATATGTGGATACTATTGGAACACACATCTTTGTGACAATTTGGGAAGGAGAAGAAGAAAATTGAGCCCTTTTAATCCAAACACAATCGAAACCAAAGACAACAATGATGGTATATCTAAACATTTTCACGAAGTACATCGGTTGAATTGTACTTGAACTTCTTATCACGATGTATGACAAATTGATCAAATCAGAGACGGAATTTACGCTCCGAATAATTCAATCGTATGGTCGCCTATTTCATTACTACTTAGTTTTGCAGCTGTGAGCTATATCAATATTGCCCTGATCAATGATAAAATCATTTGGATTCCGCTGATTATTATTAGCGGTCAGTGTCGCAGATGTATCCTCGCAAGCTGTTGCACAAACCATATTAACCTACATGCAAATAATAGTCATAACTGTACTTATAATATCATTTTAATTTGCTTATATTGCATAGGTGTGTTTCCGAATGTATAGACGAAGAATCTTGCGAACAGATTAAATTTGCGATGGCATAGCTTCAAAATTATTTTCCGAACGTTTACTGATCGAGAGTGCGAGATGACTGTGGATATTATTTATTTAATCAAACGTTTTCATGAAACGTGGCACAATGATAATCAAGAGCGATGGGGGCAGGGCCACATAAGACACGATAATATTGAGGTGGCCTTTTCATGTTATGTCATACCACATTTTTACAACAATAGATCCTTTAAAAATTCCGGGCAAGATTGACCCGTATTTTTGTTCGTCTAGGGCCACACTCCTTTCCGGGTCTAAATGATTAAGAATGAGGTCAGATGTGACCCAAGAATAAATAATTAGTCATATCGGGTAAGGGGTTCTTTCAATGTCACATCTAACCCATGCATTTAACCTTGTTCTTTGCCATTTTCGAAAACCTGAAACGAACCCATAAGTGGTCATATCTTACAAGTTTGGGGCAACATTTTCTCTAACTTCGGTAGTAAAAATTGTTTTCACCAGGAACGGAGTATGACCTATTATAACGGACTGATTTCTGGTTATATCTGACTCCGAATTCAAGAAGCTCAGTGTTCTTCTAAATAAATCTCTTTTAAATCAATCAGAACGAGTCCGATGAGGTTAACCAATTGGCAATAGCACAATGGGTTAGGCAGCATGGGGACTCTTTACAGAAAGATATGCAATCAAACGCAACTTCATTTTCAACCAATCGTAAGCGTGCATTTTCGGACTTGCGCTGGATATTTTTACTTGCGTTTAAACGCAAAGAACTTTATAATGATTAAGATAATATTGTATCATATATATTCGAATGTGGATGTAAATTTTCTGATTACTTTAAAAAAAAATAAAAAATCATATATATTTTTTTATAATCGGAACACCGGAGGATCATTGGATTGGTTTCCTTCCTGATTCTCCTAATCTCCTACCATCATGACCATGATAATGGTCTCATTTTCTATGAAACGATTCGGAAGAGATTTACAAATCAAATATAAGGGAAATTCAGGTCCATGTATATACTCATTTCCTTCCTTTATCTGCATGTTCCCACTTCCCAGTCATTTTTGTAAAACATATACAATATAGAAATAGTTATATATAGAGATAAAGTTATGCATTGTTATAATGCGCGAATGAGTCATCGTAGTTTCATTGTATACATTTCCTTGTTTTGATAACAAATAGTTATTTGTAACAATCTCTATGTGCGAATTTGATTACTCAATTCAAATAGTAAGTTTAAACACATAAATTTCCCAAACTGGCCTAGAACTAAAAAGATTGACAAATCATTATCATGGCTATTTAGAATGGGTGGGAGATTCATTGCTGTAATGACTGCATGTGTAAATATGCCTTTTCGGCTGGCAAACATGAAAGTGATAGGATATTTATTTTAATTGAAGAGTTCAGTAATTTTGTGTCACCATGCTTATGAGACAGATCGAATGCAATGACTGGGCAAGATAAACCGTACGTCCAGTTACTTTTGAAAAGAAAAGAAAGCACAACAAAATTGGATGACATTCTAATGAAAGTTTGGTGAAACATCATCATCAAAGAATAACGGAGTAATGAATCCTTGTAGTCTTCATTTTGTGACGTCACACGTTGGACGAACATAATAAGAAAACGTGCGAAGCAACCCAGCTGCATGGTAATGAGCGGGGTTCTCGCGATTGTAACAATAATAATAGCATGAAGCCGTTCCGAACTTATGGTAGATTTGTTTCTACATTCACCATGTTTGCATTCGAAATTAGTGTTTGGCAATTTATTCAAGTATTTATTTATCTATTCATTTCTTTTGTAGGCGCGGGGGGGGGGCTCGTCCTGCTGCATACAACCATAACATTGACATGGTGTATGGTATACACATAGCTGTTTAAGATCAGTTGTCTTTTATGTTACAATGCACTGATGAACATGAAATGTGAGGGACCCTGGGAGTCAGACGGGAGGGGGGGGGGTATTGAGAAGAATTTCCACTGGAATACCATCACGTTTTGAATGAGATTTCTATCCCGTGCATGCGAGACCACGAAGGTCAGTGAGTATCCTGTTGATTCGTAGATACAGACCGACACTGATAGGGCATGAAAGTCATCTTCCAAGTTAACAAATATGATTAGACACACTCTCTACTCATAATAGTCTGTTCTCTGCGATGGAAAATATCGACGATTGACTATATAGTCCTGTAGATGTTGAATCTAGCTCATTCCTGTCTCCAATCGCGATACATTGATTGAATTGTCAATGTAATAAATTTGTGATACCTGCTTGGACGGTAGGCCTATATTATGCCTCAGCAATTTTACCTTCTCACCGGGTCGTCTCTTGAGGGGGGGACTGGCCTGTTTGATTTTCAAAGTGACCCCCTCCCCCCAAGAAAAAATACACACACACACAAGAATAATGATTTGAAGAAAGGTTATGGAAATACATAAACGTATGTCTCCCCCCAAAATAAACAAATAAATGAACAACAAATAAATAAATTAATTAATAAACTGGCGTTTTCCTGCTTGTATGTACTGATTGAACTGGGATATAGAATACCAAATGAATATATTTATATCAAATGAATATTTTTAATGACAGTTTTACATGTTAGCTAGATACATTTCAGCATCTCCCCGCCCTGCCCATAATAAACCCCATACCGACGTTCACCATTTTCTAATACACCTCAAACCTTTCATTGTCGTTATACAGGTTGTCCTACTGGAAGTCATATCGTTCCCATTAATTTAATCAAGGATTTGACTCGACCTACAAAAAATACATCCCATACTCATGCTAATTAATACACTGCTTTTTGCCGTTAGCGAATTGGATATTTTGTTAGTGGTTTGGATTCATTCGTCAAAGTCTTTAGCTTGATTAATCATAAAAAATACATGCTCTATGTGATATAACTATGTGATAGTATAATGCGTGTATGTTGTATGTGACGTGTTATAATGGGTGAGCGATTTTTATTAGGTTCATTGTTGCGAGTCTATGAATCATGAAATTACCCGTTTCAGGTTTGATGAATAGAGAATAGAATGCGTGCAGCATCCATCCGTAGGAGTGCATCTCCATTTTAATCAGTCATTGTCGCTTAACGAAATTTGTAACCATTTTTTTTCGATTCAGTCCTTTGCTGTCGAAATTCTATATTTAAATTTCTTTTCAGAATATTCACAAGAAAAATTGGTTTTGTCAATTTCTCAAGTTGCTTCTTCATTTCGAAAGCCATTTCATATGGAATTAAAGGAGAATGAAACCCTTGAAACCAGCTGAATCCATATCAAAGAGAAAAATCAAAGAAACATATTGTTGAAAGTTTGAGGAAGATTGAATGAATAATAAGAAAGTTATGAGCATTCGAATATTGAGATCACTAGTGCCATGTAGATCCTCCCAACGGCAATGCGACCAAGATCTGTGATATCACACACGTACAACTCCCTCATTACTTTAGTACTTATTTCACTTATATTTTCACTTTTATAGAGTCTATCACAAGGTGAGGTGTTCTCTTTATGAGATGACAAGTACAGAGGTTTCACAACATTATATCATTGATGAATCGTTTGTCATATGATTAGAATGAGCAAAAAGAGATGTTTTGGGGTATATTTTCAGTGTCCAAATGGGAGAGTTGTACGTGTGTGACATCACAGATCTTGGTCGCATTGCCAATGGGAGGATCTCCATAGCATTAGTGATCTCGACATTCAAATGCTCATAACTCTTTTATTGCTAGTCCTATTTTTCTCAAAGTTTTGTTGATCTTATTCTTTGATTTTTTCTGCTTTCACAAAAGCTAACTTGCTCCAAGAGTTTCATTCTCCTTTAAGGACTGAATTTCAGTCTCGGAAAGCAGTTGCAAAGAACACTCGTATTTCTGAATGTATCGCATTTTTTCTCACGGGGCACCTTAATTGATTGGGTCTGTGGATGTGACTTTCAAAAAATCGTAATTTGAATGATGATTCCAGTGGAAAAGAAGGCCAATGACGAATATTTAGCACGTGTGAAACCAAACTAGGACATGATTAGAATCACGAACGCTAATCATAGTCACGATTACAATAGCAATCATCATTGATGATTTACGTGTGAAAAGGCCCTTTTTCTGAAGACCGTACCAGGACACTAGAGGAAATATGAAGAGAGAGAGAACAACACTGTTTTGTATTCGTTTATGATTTAAAAGCCCTTGAAAAAAAACTGATTGGTTTTGATGATAATTTTCATTGACTTTGCCTAATGAGATATCGACGTTGTTAATCACATACACCCATGTAGTGTTAAAGATGTTGGAATTTTATAGATCGTTCATCGGTGTGATCATGCTAATTATCAGAAAAGGGTTCAAGTATTAAACTTAATCACGTGAACGATAGATGTAGAAATTGAACTCCTCACCTCCTATATTAAGTGGTAACTACAACCTCTCATGTTGCTCGAATTTTCGATCTCCAGTGGACGACTATCTCTTCAATGAAACAGTATCGCGATATGTCGTTATCGATTTTGGTCCTTCAATTTGTCGATAAGATGAGCATCGTCATTTCCTAATTGGAGAAGGATTGGATAATTTTCTTGCCTTTTTGTTCAAAGGGAAACCAAAGGTCGCTTGTTATTTAAAATAGAGTCACATGATGTCTGAGATGGACTGATTTGGTAACAGATGTCTGTATTTTGTAATGAACATCGTCCTTGTCTCAATTATCGTTTCATTAAAAATCCATTTATATGGAGTCTCTCTCCATTAAAATTGTGATTATGGTGATTATAGAGATGACCGTTATAACATCAATTACAAGAAATGTAACTAGAATGAATACTCGCGGAAGGAAGAATTTGCCCTACATTGTGTGCGCGAATGACGGTATGAACCCGATGACGGGGTAAATGATATTCTGTACATGTTTATACATACAGACTACAGTTGACAATTTGGCGCCCTATAAATTATCAGATAATAATTAACACGATATTTGTATTTAGACAAAATATGATAAATAATGGTTCCAAAATGTTTAGAACAGTAATGATCCATAAAGTTTTCCACCTGCGGAGTGTATTGAATAACAAAACAAAACACTATAGAGAATACTACGGGTTAGATTGTTGGGTGCAGTTTGGGGTTTGCCGTTCCCCCAGAAATACCATGATCGAGACAATGATAAAGATAATAATAATAATGATAATAAAAAAGAACGAAAACGAAGGGATGATGGTGAAATATACAGAATCATCGATATTAAATGCTAAATGCTCACAAAATTCGATTTTTGTTTTAGAATGGTCAATTTTTCTCGCTCACTTCCCCCTCTCGCGACTATTCCCCAATACGCCATTATCTGCCCCCTCGGTTTTTTCTGTTATTCATTATGCCACTGTCAATGCCTAAGGTATCAAAACTTTTTCAAAAACCCTGATATTTTTTCCTGGAATAATGACATTTCAAAAAATTAAAGATATCATTTTGCATAAACTGAAAAAAGTATAGTCATTTTCCAACGTGGCAATGAGCTTATGATACATTTTGTTTGTTTCCGAGAATAACTGTTAATTCAGGAAACAGTTATATAAACAAAATTAAACACGATAAGCCATAACGTACCTCAGGTTGCAGTGAGAGATTAATCCAAGATTACTGTTTTAACCTCTCTATCAAACACAATGAAATCCAATATGACAATCCTTAGTTTGAACTACTATGGCAAAAGTCATGATACGTGTTAGATCAGGCAAGATGATCACTTTACATGTAAGCCTATACAACAGCACATGATAGAGACATACAGAAGATTATTTCACACTTAAAACGAACGAAATAAATACATTCATCAATGCTTGCATATATATAATGTTTAATAATCACATGTGCTACAGTAGCCATGAATATGCTAGCTACACTTTATTTCTGTTTATATTTCAGGGAATTGTTACACTGCAAAAACTCTGGTGTTGATTTAACACCAGCCCGGAATCTATATATGTCCACACTAGAGAAGTGTTAAACAACACCAGTTTCGTTTTGGTCTAACACCAGATAGGTGTTTATACAACACCAATTAGTATCAAAACAGCATTGGTTTGATTCCAAACTGGTGTTGTTTCAATACTTCTCTGGTGTGGACATATATAGATTCCGGGCTGGTGCTAAATCAACACCGGAGCTTTTGCAGTGTAGTGTACACTGTACACCCGTGCTTATAATTCTTTTAATTCATCTAATAATTCTATTTCAAAGCAGACCTCTGCAGCTCTTGAATCATCCCCAAAATAAGCGCACAAAAATACAGTATTAACCGTTTTACAGAGAGGGAAACACGAGTTACCAGTAACTTACTCCAGTGTTAAATGTACAGTGTTAGTTCAAAGCACATGATTGTTATTACAGCACCTTTGATTATTACTGTAACTCTTTGGTATTGCGTTTGAAATCCAAAGAATAATTTTAACACCTCAAGGTATGGCTCTGTAGGTAGGTGTCGATTTCAACACCCCAGATTTATATAGTTACATATTTTTACAGTTCTTATGCAGTGCTCTATATGCCATTTCATTTAGAAAAGTTGTGTTCGAATTTTTAGTTTATAATGCCATACGAACCAGCAGCTTAAATAACCCCACCTCATGTCTTTATGTACTCCTATCTGGCCGCTGCATTACCCAAAATGCAACATTCTGTGCAGTGCAGTCTTGTAATATATAGGCACACTTGAATGATAACACACAAATTTATTACTCAATACATACATATTGCAATAATTATGTTACCAAGAAGTAACAAAAGTGCATTTACTCTTGAAAACATTTTAGTTTCTTTGCCCGAATACATCTATAGGCTAGGTCGTTCTCTGTATAACCAAGAGTTATTCCATAAGGTATATTTTAAGATTAGCCATTTATAACACTCATTCAATGAGAGACAACGACAATAGTCGGTGAAATCGCTCCCCATTTGCATGATTTAAAAGTAATTTACAGTAAACTTCGAATCATCTAAAGTAGATCGCAACAGATTGGCTATTGCTTAAAAATCCCACTAAAACAATGATTTTTTTCCGGTGTAAGTCTGATTTTTCTTCCACGCTAGCGAAAAAAATCTTCGTCTTTCGAATTGTAAGACCAAGCATGTCTGAGCATTATGACGTCAGCAAATATTTGCCGATCCGATGTCTCTTTTATGCGGCGCCATTATGGAAATTTGTGATCGTCTGGGTTTAACTTGAAGTATCCGTTCTGCCGGTAAATGTTGGCTCAATCGATTTTGAAAATTGATTTTTGGTTTTGAGAAGCCATCATTGACGTTCATCAAGTGTAAATGTGTTTGCCTGCCATTTAACGACTTTTTCTTATACGATGTGTATTCACCGTGATGGTTAGGTAATTAATTTGAACACGTCTGCGGAGTGCATCTTTTTGCATGCATCAGACCAATGTGGGTTTTGTGTGTGTGTGTGAACTAGGAAAGATTCTTGAATAAGCTTTTTTTTTTCATTTTAGCGCGTTTTGCTTTGCCTCTCTCGACGTATTCAACTCAATTTGTAAACCGCGCTAGGAATATGTAAAGTTGCATGGATCAATTTATTCTTTTAAAGGCAGCCATATAGTTTGAAATGTATATTATCATTTCGTTTTTTTTTTACGAGGACAGCAGGACAGAGGTGAAGATACACATTATGGCACCAAGAACGATTGTTTTCGTTTAATCTAACTTGGGCGGTTAAAAAGTGGTTTATTTGGCGTTCTTTGGTTATTGCTGAAATTAAATTGTTCTCTTCCTTTCTGTGTGTTTGTCTCTCTCTTTTTTTTTTTCCTGTCTTTGTCATTCTCTCACTCCCCTTCCCTCTCTCTCATCCTATCTTCCTCTTTTTATCTTTGTTTTTGTGGTAATTATTATTATTTTTTTACTTTGCACTTCACAGTTTTTTTTCTTTCTCCATCTCTACCTCCTCTCCTCTCTTTCTTTCATGCACACTCTCCCTCTGTCCGTCTACCTCATTTCTTCGAGATAACTTATTTTCTGTGGCTTTGCACTCCACACGTTTCCAAAGCTCTGGTTGTAAGGCGATACCCGGTGTTGGGTGAATCCGATATTCTTATTCCTCAAAGCAAACCGATCGCAAGTCGATTAAATCGAATTACTTTGTTCGTCTTATCGTCTGCAGAAAGTCAACATTATCCGACATTACATTGCGAAGAATAAGATCTCCCGTGTTTGCTTTTAATACCATGAATGGAACAAATAATGGAAGTAGAATTAGGCAAAAATCAAATACAGACGAAAGTGTATAATAAGAGGAAAATTTGTTATAGAAAAATAGAGGAATAGATTGGAATGAATGTAGCTTGATCTTTAATCGTTCTCGTATTTCAACATCTTTAAAAAAAAACCATGATATACGTCGTAGCTAGATGATTTTCAAGGCCTGTTCTATGCATCCCATTAAAAAAACATATATTGGATTTATATTCGTACCTCACATGTTTTTCTTAAAGGAGATAAACATTTATATTTTACAAACCTAGGGAATGACTGAAACAGAAACTCAATGAAAATAAAATTTTCATTTTTCATATTCGTGTTTGAATGATTATGTAATTATCATTATTTGTTTGATTAAATTCTGTGGTTCTTTCTATACAGTCAGTAGAGGAAGAATTCAATTGTGTATCCTAGTCTTCTTCACGCAGTCATAAAATCCACGGATAAATTGTTGAAAGAAAGAAGCTTTTTTTAAAATCTCTCTTGCATACTTATATCTGAATTATTAATCCTGCAAGGCATTATGGCGGCGGTCACGTGAACAAGATGAAATATGCAGCCCAGATTATTAGTATCATGATGAGAAATGGTGCAAGAAAATCATTAAGCCGTCCCGCACAGATGCTGTCAAGTCCTCCATTACACGCAACGCTTCTCATACAACCCCTCAGATCCGCCTTATATATAGCATTCACAGGGAAGAGTGGTGCGCGTCAATAGACAATTTGTTGCGCTCAATTGAACATGTCAAATTTTATGATAGAGTGCGTGTCACCAGTCTCTTTCTACTTGGGTTGATGCTGTATAGTGTTGATACTTGACATGCGTGGGGGTATTTCATTAAAATCTAGTCTTAACCATGGATGGTGGAGCTTGGCGGAAATACAGTCATTAATACAAAACATGTACAAGGTTGCTGTCTTAATTTTGTTGTAGTTATTGCTGATTGTGTACAACCCTAGTCAAAATTTTATAGGAATATTGTGTATTGGGAGCAGTGACGTGTCTAGCGGAGGACGAGGGCGGACATTTCAGGGGGTCAAACCCGTATTTAAAAAAAATTCAATTTAAAAGGTTCCACGCCCTTCTCCATTTGAAGAAGAATTGAAAGTGCATTCCCTAATTTCTCCACCTTGCCCAGGCTCAATTTCAGGCCTACTTCTGTCCTTTTCTTTTTCTATTTTTTTTAAAGTTAGATCGCTGCTCATGAATACCTCTGTCCAACCTATCTGCATCCTACCATCCTTTCAAATCTCCGTTTTTCAACCTCCCTTTCGCTCATACTTTTAAAAGATTAAGGCCTTCTATATATAACTGCCTTGAGGAGAAAAGTGGTAGACAGCGAACACACCCTAGAGCTTTATCTTGATTTTTATTTGAAGTTACAGAAGATACTTCATGTTTGCGAAATGATCCATATTCCTAAACGAATTGATTTTGCTGGATTAACTTGCATCTTGCTTTCTAAATATATCCTCTGGATATCTCGTGGATGAAATTGGTTTATCGAAAACCTATTTGCTGTGACACACATTGCTCTCGATTAAGATTTGATTAATGGTATTTTTGTTATCCTGTTCACTGTTCCTCTTACTCGTTCTTGAACATGATAACAGTAATAATAATAATAATAATAACGGTATATTTACCCAGGGTAGCCACTTCAGTTCCGGAAACTGTTCTCCCAGCGGGCCCTGCTACTCGGCTAAGCTAGGCTACCGATTCAGGTGCACACAGCTTTTTGAGGAATTATTTCCTGCATGAACATGCAGTTCTCTAGGGCTGCGTTTATGCGACCTCAAGCCAGAATCATGATTTGAATCATGATTTGAATCATGATTCAAAACACAAACATGAATCACAATATCACAGAATCAGCGTTTAGACGACCTTCATTCCAATGCTGTTTCTCCTCAGATTCGGGCCAATCCAGTGCGCATCACTAGTGCGCAGTTTGACAGAGGAAGTTTTTCGCACGTGTTTCGGCTCTCGAAAATTCTTTTGCTTCCATCAGAATTCAGTCTCTACCTCATTTTGTTTACTTCTATCATAAAGGGTCCATATGCTTCTATTCATCTTGTTAGTTTATCCAAAATGGTGTTCGGAAGTGAATTTCAGCGTAGATCCAATTTGATATTGATACTGTATACTCAACAACAACTGAGATCATTGTCTGTCCAGTTAATTCATTTACTAGAACCTGAAGTTGAAGACATGACCAAAAAATGAAAAGCAGTGGACGATGCGATGACCAACACAGAACTTGAACATGACAAGAAATGAATTCATAGTCATGTACATACAATGAGCATATAGAGCGCCTTGAGCTTGGCAAGAGTCAAACCGAAAGTAGCCCGACACAACAGTGAGGTCATATAATCATGATTGTAATCACGATATCGTTTATTCGAACATTTTCGTACGTGATTCTGCAGAAACGTCTTTCCAAACGCCCCTTTTTTCGTGTTTCATGTTTGTGATTCTAATCATGATTATATTCAATTTCGACTAAACGCAATTCTGCAGAATCATGATTTGAATCATGATTCAAATCATGATTCTAGGGTAAAAAAGTGTCGGATAAACGCACCCTAGAAGTGCATTTTCGGACTTGGTTTTATATCATCACATTGAATTCAAAACTGTCATAATTATTCGAAGAGCCTATCATATGTTTTTGTCATTTTCTACTGTTTGTGATTATCGGTGAGCGTGGTAATTCATTCACAGAATTTCAATCACACTATAAGAAGAATCTTACCGTATATTAACTAAAGGAGGAACATGCGTATTCAATGGATGTATTAACACCTAATGCTGAGCAGGTTTTATGCATTGCTTGTTTAATATATTCACGTACATAGATATCATGAAGCATGTTTTTCAATAGTATCTTACTCAACAAAATATATGCAGTTCCATATTTTACAACACATGAGTTAATATTTACCCCACTTTTATGTGAGTGTGTGTCATCTTACCCTGATGTGAACCTATTACCTTCTGGTTGGTTAATAATGGTGAATTGAGTTTTAACATAGAATTATCTTAATATCATGAACATGGATTCTTTTCTATGAATGATATAATACTATGTTTACCGTATGCCTCACTATTTTAACTGTTTCACATGCCTTTTGGTTTTTTCATGGGAGCATGGTTGGTGCCGCGCTACGAAGTTTTCTGATTTCTAAAACATAGCAAAATTATGAGAGTAAAAGTTCAGCGAAAACAAAATGTCTGGGTTTTTAACTTTTAGTGGAAGCGAAATAAAGACATGGAGTGTTGATTTTTCATGAAAAGGAAGCATGGCTTCTTGGGAGCCGGTGCAATGGGACAACGCTTTATAGGGTACACTCTGTACGTCTCCCAAAGATAGATTACCATGCGTTAATACGTGCTCGCTTTCGGTCTACAGCACGTATTATTGGATTCGATATCCTTAAATACCCCGAGGCAGTTTAGCTAAAGTGCTAGCGGGATCCCCAATATTCTAACACAAAGAAGATAAGGGGAGAAGAGAAGTAAAGTAAAGGGGCGTACCTTTCCCATACATTGACAGAACCTGTTTTGTACTCGTGTTAAGTAACTGCAAAATGTACTAGTTTGCATGGATTTTAATGAGTGGGTGGGGTAATTTGCAGTGGCTTTTGGTACAGCCAGCATGGAAACGATTAAGCAAGGAGACAAGGTTGTAATATGGCAATCATGCACATTTTCCTTTAGGGGATAAAAAGGTAACATCAGCTCATAGAAATCTTGGCTAAAAGAAATTGATAGTATGCATTACAAACTTGCGTAATTTCCAATTGCATTACGAAGTAAATGTACACTTGAATTTATTTTTGTTGATGGAATTATTTGATACCAAAGTAAAAGACAGATTTTTCTTTTCTTAAACAAACATGGGAATATTTCGCTATTTCTAAATGAATACTGCAAGTATGCTAGATGTGTATTGCCAAAAGATATTTTATCCATTCTGTATATAAATTAATACTTTATAATTATTTAAAAAAAAACTATCGAATATAACACCATGCATAAATTTCATCACAAAAGTAAACCATATGGTTTTCTAAAATGATTACAATCGACATGAGTAACAACCATAGAGAGATATTAGCGTTATTGGTTACAACAGACTGCAAGCAATCAGTAATCACCGAAAATCATATATATATTTATATATATATATATATTTATATATATATATATATATATATATATATATATATATATATATACGCACAAACATTAGTAACTTTGTATTTACATTGCCATTGACCAGTAACACTGAATTTAATTTGAACCCTAAACATTATTAGTTGATCTTACAGGATCTAAATTCAAATTTTATTAAAATGTGTTCAGATTCCATATAAATCCAGTGTTCGGCTGCCTGGTCACTATTCGCAACCGTTATGTTTTTATTTAATTCTGTGAAATTTAGAACATACGGAATTCATATTCGGCTATTGATAACAAATAGAAGCCCAATGTCTTGATGAAATTGAACTCGACTTTAGACAACTATGTCGATTCATGTCAGTCATGCATGTTCTTTCAATCGACATATGGCGTCGGGATGAATATGGAATTATCTCGTGTGTATACAGTTACATCGATCTCTCCTTTCAGGCAAATAATAAGAATGAAAACTAAATTAATGACAGGAAAAGTGTGGGAAGCTTGGCAGGTATTATCTGAGGTGGTCTTGTGTCGTGGGGAGATCGATGAAGCTCGAGGGGAGGAGAAGAGCGCGACGATGACGAAGGAGGGGAGCTAGAAAGCGCCTTCGAATGGTATGGTATGGTGGCCTTAAGGTGGCAACGCAGTATGGATATTCATGAAGGCGGCAGAGGCAGGGAGACTTGACATTAGCGATCGGGAATTAGCCTTCTGACTTCAGTTGTCTAAGATTATCCCCCAGAGGGGTAATGCAAGGAGGGTCATGTCGGGGAGACCTAACACCTCCAATGAGTTACCAGGATACCAGTAGATAGAATATTCCTCATCTCATTATAAGAGGATGCTCTATTGATGGTTTTTGAGAGGTCTCAAATTATAAAGGAGAGCAAGGCTATAATCACCTTCACTTTATGTGCTTCCGTTATTGGTTGGTGTGCAAAGGAGCCTACACTCTGAAAAATATTGGGTAAAAGTGCTCCATGAGGGTAATTATGTGTCCAACCAACATTTGGCATTTTTATTTATCCAGTGTGATGAAAACTTTGCCCGTTCTAAAGTCATTGCTGCTTATTTTTTTAACCTTACTGGACAATATGCTTCCCGCATTGGGTAAAATACTGTCCCAAAGTGGGTGGACACATAATTACCCTCTTGGTGGTAATTTTTTTACCCAATAATTTTTTTTACAGTGTATCGAATTCCTAATTGTATATTCAAAACTAAAATCAATCGATTAGTCCAAATCGTTGATCAATAATAGGATCTTAACACAATAATTTTATTATATCAAACAAAATAATGTTTGAAAACTGCAACGAAATAGTTGACTAATGGTACAATATTTCACGATGAATTTCATTAATTTTGTTGGTCCACTAATCATGTCAATAACGATAACTGGACACCAGATCACTGCCTTTTCAGATCACTAAAAAAAAAATCTTTTCGTTTTCATACTCTTGGGAGTTAATAATGCTTAATTTTTTTGGTCCAAACTGACTTTATAATTTGAGCTACATACACTTGTTTGTACAGCGAATGATTCTGTACATTAGTCTAATATATATTTTTTGCATTCCTTATTAACGGCTTCTTCTGTACATTTATATTCTTTCATCCTATATAGGTCTACTTTTGTTGTCGTTTTTTAACAATTATCTATTCTTTCCTCTCTGCTACATGACTGTGTTTACCTTGCTAATAATTATAGTAATAGCTTATTTTTTACGCCGTTTCATCCTTCCTTGCTTTACTCTCCCTCTACCTTTATGGTATTCAGTCGTCTTTTGTTTACATGAATAGCGGGGGCAAACCATTATCAAATGATAATAAAACCATAATGGATAAACTCTGATTCGCTCATCCCTGAAGGGCAACGTTGCAATTCATTATATACAGTTCTTTGCCGAACAAATACAATATCGTGACTAATGGATTTTATCATTAACCTTTGATTAATCATGCGCATAAGCGATTCTAATCATGTAATATGTTTATTATATATTCCTGGTTTGAAATACAAGGACAGCAGAATGTAAACAACAGATGGTTTGTTTACACGGAGGTAACTACTTTTAAATTCACTTTATATTTTGTTTTACCTTTGCAATGCATCGTTTACAGATGTAATCGAATATGTATAGTGTACCCATTCAGATCTTTCATGTCCCATCAGTTTTGCTGTCATTTGATATAATTATATTTGCAAATTTGTCAATCCATTTGTCTAATTGTGCTGAAGAAAACGAATAAAATCATAACCTTTCTACGTATCTCATTAATTGAATGTAGCACGGCGCACCCCACTAACCTGAACTTTTTGAAGTGCCATCTTGCCAATGTCACTTGTGATCATTGATATAGGCCGTATGTTACGGCAATCTATTGATGAATATGTGATGGCATATTATCACTAAAGCTTCCAAATTATATTCAATGACAATCGCAGCAACCTTGAGTGTCATATGCGGCGAATGTAATGAAATCCATAGTGTGTCCCTTTCCGACATTTCCCACCATATATTTTGCTATTAGTATATTATTTATCCAAATGAATTATGGTTGGTAACATATTCATCGGAACGAGAAGCAGAGGAGAGTAGCGGGATGGGGCGGGTCCTTAAGAGTTCGCTTTGTAAGTTACGTAGATCCAAACGGTGTTTGATCATTTTCCACCAGTTTTGTTAAAAAGGTCTCCCAGTTTCTTAAGAAATTGATTAATTTGGGGCGAGGAATTTCGATCGCAAGGTTCATCTTTTCCCATTCATAAATGTAGGGGGGCGCGAGAAATCCACCCCTCTTGGCGACACCGTGCCCTTACGTATACTGTTCATGGCTTAGAGGATAGATGGATACGGCGGGTAATAAGCCACCTGTCACCTTGGGTTTACTTTCATTGAAGAGATGCCTTGATAGTATAGAGACGTCTAGGAGCAACCCTATCATCTGATCTGATTCATCTTTTTGACCTCTCATCAAAATTCCTACTGTACATGTTGGCGGAAACGGCGAAGACCACCATGATATTACATTCGTACACTGTAAAAACTGCAGTGTTAAAACTGACACCAGTTGGTGTTAATAGAGGACCACACCCGAGGTGTTAAAATTACACCCTAGAGATGAAAAATAACACCAAAGCGTGTAAATGTAACAACCAAAGGTGTTGTAATGACACCTACAGGTGTAAAACTAACACCACCAATTCAACACCGGTGTAAAATAACTGGTGTGGTCCTCTATGTACACCGGTTAACACCACAGTTTTTGCTGTGTAGCAAAAGCACAGTCGTACGCTTTTGTCTTGTGCTTTTGATTTTTTAATACATGTATATAAACGAGGATACACAATTGCCTCATTTAACATTGTAATCGCATATATTTTTGACATATTAATTTTGTACAGGGTATCCCATTCAACATATTGATGTTCCGCGGGGCTTTGAAAGCACCCCATGTATGACAAATAAATGAACAAAATGAAGAAGAACATTTGTAATATAAATAATGATTGGTTATATTTCGATCATACCGTGTGATAAAATCCCGCAAAACCGCTTGAAATTATGTGATCCCTTATTTTTTGTTAATTCTGTTTTTAGATTGAATGGAAATAGCGGACTGTAAGGTTGATGTATATACCTATGTGGCAGGGGCGTCGATCCATTTTTCAGATTGGGGGGGCAAAATCATGAATCAACTTTCCAAAGGCGCTTGATCACACAAAACAAACAGACTCAAACACACACACACACACACACACACACATGCCTATACGTATATAGATTATACATATATATATATATACACACACACACACACACATCTCACCAACAAATTAAATTTAAAAAATTTTTAAAAATAATAGATGCGAGCTGAAAATTTTGATATTTTGATCTTAAAAAAAAAGAGTTTAATTGACGTTTTTAATAAAGAACAAGGAATATATCCAACAAAAGATTATTGCAAATTGAAGTGGGAGTTCTTTTGAGGTAAAGAACTGAAAACGGGACATTCTATTCACCTATTCAATCATGAAAAGTATGGGTTTTTGCTACAGAAATGATGCGAGCGCGAAGCGCGAGCTGAAATTTTTTTATATTCTAATCTGAAAACCGGACATTTTGAGCACGATATTAGATGAAGAACGAGTTGTGTATCTCAATCTCGCTTGCTGATTTCTGTGTAACATTACAATCTTATTTTATTTTTTTGCACATGCGGAATTATTGGGGGGGGGGGGGCAAAACGATGTGTTTGCCCCCCAATATTTTCATTGGTGGGGCGGTTGCCCCCCCCCCTGCCCCCCCATGATCGACGCCTCTGCTATGTGGGCAGCTAATGCTGGTAAACCACTTTGGTATATTCAAGATATGCTGGCTGCTTGATTGTGTGTTTAAAACATTGGTTCAATATATGTAATTTAGACACCAAACTCCATAATGGAATTATTTTTTTAAATGTAATTAATGAAGTGAACCTAATTAACATTTTAATTTGGTTAATTAAAGAAAAAAAAAGAGACCCGGTTTTGACATTATTGTTTATAAGGAGCAAACGAGGACACATTAATATTATTATAAGGCTATAGACTTATTCCATTTTCACGTAGCCACTTCGATGTTTCTACTCCTCTTTCCAAACACATTTATTTAGCAAAGGGGGCTGAAAGGTTATTAAGAGGCAAGTTAATATTATTTCTACTGCAGAGCTTTAAGCTCTCCACTAATGAAATCCCAAGTCGACCTATTTAAAGAGTTATTTATCTTCTCGTGCCGTGATGTTTATGGGGGAAGAAAAAAAATCTCGTTTGGCGGTATTAAGTGGTACTTCATTATGGCTGCCATATCGGTCGTAATTGCATACTTAATTAATGACTAGTCCTATCCCATCATGCATCAGAGCGCGATTAATGCATTTAATGGCCCTTATTCGGAACCCACCATAGATCACTACAGTTGGTTGTTATTTTGACCATCAATTATTTTTTTTGTTCTGAGAGGTGTATTATTTCATTTTTATGCTCTTGTATAAAATTATTCAATCGCCCTGATAATCATTATTTTTAGTATCAGTATGTCTATGCTGTTATGCTACTAGTATTACTATAATAATTATAATATTAATTGCTATTATCATTATTATCATTATACTTTTGTTGTTGTTGTTATTATTATAAGTAGTCGTAGTAGTATAGAAGTAGCATCGGTAGAAATGGTAGAAGTATCATGATTATAATTAACAACATAATTATTATTTCTGTCGTTGCTATAATCAGTATTATGACCATCATTTTTTAATCGAAATCAATATTAATCTTTACGCCCTACTTTCAAAAAGATGTTGCCTGATTTTCCCCAAAAAATAAATGACTTGCCACCTAAAATCCATTCAATAGGTTGACAGAAAGTACTATGTCGTTATAGTAGCAGGGGCGGAAATCTCTCCCAAAAGGTAGGGGGGACACAGGGGCGGATCCAGCCTTCGCCAATAGGGGGGGGGGGCGGCGGAAATTTGTTTCAGCCATAATTTCCCCGATCGGCAGCTCGAAGATGATTTTTTTTTCTTTGAAGGGTTATTCCTCATTAGTAACTTCTTAGCTTTATTCTTATAAATTAATATATAATATCATAATCCTTATTTATATGATGCGAGCGCGAAGCGCGAGCAAATTTTTTTTGAAAATTTCATGTATTTTTTCCTAAAATTTGAACATTCTGGGCAATGTTTGTTATCCTGAAAAAGATGTGTACGCAACTTAATAATTACTACGAACGCAAAGCGCGAGCACAATTGAACTGATAGAAAAGATACCTGTTAAAGTAGCATTTAACTATCAAATAATGCGAGCGCGATGCGCGAGCAATTTTTTGTGTGACTTTTTCACCTAAAGAATGGAAATTCTAAGCACTTTTTGTAACTCAAGCAGAATAGGTATATAAGTAAACAATTGATGCGAGCGGAAAATTTCGAGATTTAGTCCTATAATATTTACTGAAACGAGACACTCTATTCATGTTTTGTAAATCATGAAAAGGATGAGTATGCTAGCGCAAAGCGCGAGCAGAAAAAAATTATATACGTTTTGAACTGGTACCTGTTGAAAAGGTAACTTTTAAGGACTGCTTGCACTTAGCCATGAAAGCGTTACATATTTCAACAATTAAAAAAATGCGAGTGCGAAGCGCGAGCTGAAAATTTTTGAACTTTCTAAAGAAAGAATGGAAAATTTTAATCAGTTTTTGTAATTGTGAACAGGATAGCTATAAAATTTAATAATTGATGAGAGCGGGAAGCGCGAGCAGAAAAAAATCGAGAATTAGACCTAAAAATGGGCCACTCTGTTCATGTTTGGTAAATCATGAAAAGGATGAGTAATATGGGGTCTTCCTACATTAATAATGCGAGCACAAAGCGCGAGCAGAAAAATTTTGATATTGTGATCTGAAACTGGATAATGATTTAAATAGAGAACAAGTTGAGTATCTGAATAAACATGCGCGCGCGTGTTTCATATTTAGACCTAGAATCTAGGCATTCTAAATACATCTTTAGTCATGAAAATCATGAAATTTTGATATTCCGATCTGAAAAAAGAGTCAATTTCAGCTTTATATTTTAAGCACTTTGTAGAAAAATTGTAAGGTGGATATGGATCGCACTTAAAAATGAGCTGATATTTTCATTATCATTACTCTGAGCTTTGACATAGGACCGGGACATCCTTACGATATGTCGTCATATGAAAATGATGACTATCTTCCTATTCCTCTTGCTAAGCGAGATGAAACAAAAGGGACAATTTGATTATTAAATTAATATCATATTTATTAATGCCTAATGAGAGCGCGAAATCTGATATTATGGCATAAAAACTGGACATTTTACTTTTGTAATTATGAATAAGATGCATAAGTTAATATATTTTTAACCATTAATGCGAGCGCAAATCGCGAGCTAAAATTTTTGATAAACTGTCATGAAAAGGGGATTTTAAGTAGTTTGTTGTATAATCAATATTGAAACATATATAACTCGCCAATCAAAATGCGAGCGTGCAGCGCGCTAGCTGATACGTCTTAACAATCAGACCTGAAAAAGGATATTTTGAAAACTTTATAAAAAATAATAGGTACCTGATAAATCAAAATTTGCGAGCGCGCAGCGCAAGCAGCAAATGTTAATATTCAGACCATAAAACTGACATTTTTGCAGAGCACTTTTTAAAAATCAATTTGTAAATCACACAAAATAATGAAAGTTCGATTTCCGAGGTGAAATATGTTTTGTATATTGACTTCTAAACTTGACATTCGAGCTCCATATTGAGCGAGATATGTAAGTCATCTAACAGGCAATGCGAGCGCGAAGCGCGAGCGAAAATTGTATATAGTGGCACGAAAGATTCTTTCTATTTTCCAAGTCTTCCTCTCATTTTTTTATGCACTCGTCGTCCTTCACTTCTTTTTCTCCTCTCTATTCCCTCTATTCCTTCTTTCTTTCCCTTTTTTTGCTCCGCCAAGAGGGGGGGGGGGGGTGGGCCCCTCGGCCCCCTGGTCCGCCTACGGGGACAAAGGGCGTGAAAATTTGACAAGCAGAAAAAAAGTTATCATCCCAAAAGTAAGGTCATCTCGTCCCAAAATACATGTTTTATTTCGATTTAGAATGATGTATTTCTTACCATCATATAAGACCAAAAATAGTAGGGGGGACATTTGATATTGTGTCCCCCCTACTATTTTGAGTAGGGGGGACACGTCCCCCCTGTCCCCCCTGGGATTTCCGCCCATGTATAGTAGCAAACTAGTCGATTGTCGACAAGGCCATATTAAATTACAGAAAAGCGACATGCACTTTTCAGTCGGGTGCTGCGTAATTACCACTGCATAATGAATGTATTGTATGGGGTAAATCGCTTTAATCAAGAGCGTTAGTGTGATGGAAGTTTACGCAATGGGCCCGGAGCTTTTTGAGAGGGAGTTAATGTATATCGACATACGGTTAGCCTGCAAATAAAATCATTATTATTTCGCATTAAGCATTCCAAATACCAGCGCTAGTGTGTAATCCACGTCTCTCCTTAATCAAGGGAAAAATATGTTAAGTGATTATTTAATTGTCTAAGGATTGTATCTGTTCTTTGAAATGTGTTTTTATTGGAAAATTTTATAAGCGCTGTGCTTATTCGAATGTTTTAGCACTTCCAAATATTCAATATTATTTTTATTGATAATCAAAATTTGACAGGTAGAATATTCTGCAAATTATGTGTTGTGTTATGAAAAGAGATGAGTGTTGAGTGATGGTGGACGATTGAAATGTCTGTTTTTTAAGTGTATGAGCGAGATGGTTTTCGTGTGTGTGTGCTTGCATGTGCGAGATGGTATGCATGTGGGTGTGAGATCGTGTTTTATATGTGGGTGTGTGATAAAGTACTTATGTGGATGTGCGCGATAGTATTCATGGGTGTACAAGGTTGTATTCATGCGTCTGTGAGATGGTATTCATATGTGTGTGTGATGATATTTATATGTGTGTGTGTATGAGATGGTACTCATAATAGTGTGTGAGATGATAATCGTGTAGGTGTGCAAGATGGTATTTGTGTGGGTGTGCAGAAGATATCCATGCATGTGTGTGTGTGCAAGATGTTATTCGTGTGGGTGTGCGAGATGGTATCCATGTGTGTGTGTGCGAGATGTTAATCATGTGTATCTGCAAGATTACATTCACGTGTGTGTGTTTTCAAAATGGTAATCATGACTATGTACAAAATGGTATTCATCTGTTCATGGAGGTGTGCGAGGTGGGAACCATGATGGCATGCAAGATGACATTCGTGTGGGTGTGCGAGATGGTATTCATGATGTGTGAGAGGAGATTCATGAGGGGTGTGTGATATGATAATCGTGTGGTTGTGTGTGATGTATAGTATTTTATCTGAATGTGCGAGACGATATGTGGGTTTACGAGATTGTGTTTATGTGAGAGTTTGGGATCCCGTGGATCTGCAAGTGATAAATGCAAATGAAAAAAAAAATCATTTTAAACATTCCCTTTTCGTCTTGTTTATCATGTAAAAATTGTCTTATAACATGCTTTTTGTAATGGTAATAGAAGATATATACGTGTGGTTTTATAGATGGAGCGTCCTGATTACGACTTTATTGAAAGACAAATGTTTACAGTTTTGCCGCCGTCACTTCACTACTTCACCCATGAGTAGCGGTGTTTATTCGCCCTGGTTATGGATGAGGACAGGACTTGGTGCTCAGTGATGAGGGAGGATGCATTTACTCGTCTGGGGATGTGTATTGCAATACCATCAATGGGTCTGCAGGAGGCATTCCCTGGTCGGAGCGCGCTAGATCGTATATCAATGAATGAAAAATCATTGCACCCATTATGAATGTATTTGGAAATGGCGATGCTGACTCCACGTACCATCGGACATGTGTGTGCGTAACCTCATTTTCATTTTTCGTCCTTTGCTGATTACATTCTTCCAATATTAAAAATGGTCCCGAGCGTTTGTACTCGTTTGTGCTGCTTTCTACTTACAGTATTATATTGTCTAGGATGACATATAACGCGCAAATAGCGACAAAGCGCAAAGTTTACAATGATTGATGAAGAAATCCATGGAATTCACCTTTTTTCAAAGACTGATCAGTATGTAACTGTTCAGAAGTAAAGTGATGTTTCATATTGATGATTAAGCACAAATAGCACTGTTTTCATTTCAACATGGCAAGATGCACTTATTTTAATTTTTTTACAAAGCAAAAACAAAGCAGACCTCCCAATTAATTTGAATTTGGAGCAAGGTATCGTAGTTTTGACAATGCCCAGCACTTGCTTTATGATTTATCAAAATCAAGTCGTTCATCATGCAGTAAGAAGGGTTGAGAGGCCCATATTACCTATCTTCTTCTTCTTCTTCTTCTTCTTCTTCTTCTTCTTCTCGGGTCACTACACAAGACCTGTCCAGTGGAGTGTACAAGATCTGGCTTTGGGGTTCAAGGACTCCAGATCTTCGGCAGTGCATGGCTCTGGTTGGAGGGGGCAGACCAGATTACCTACCATTCTGCTTTACCCTATAACCTCGTGATGTTATTCGATTTTACTCCTTAATCAGCGATCAGCGAAGAGTATTATGTTGGGATATAATATTCAAGTGTGTTTCCGTAGTAACTCACCACAGGAACATATCTAATGCAGATATTAAATCATAGCAGGAATGTTATACAAAGTCGTGTGTAAAGACACGCGTAGCTAACGAACTGCTTTGTGAAGCTGCCCAATGCCATTATACAAACTTTGGGGGTTTTAGCACTGGTGTTCTAAGAACCTAAGTTGGTTTGGGTATAATGCATCAAGGTCTATTCTGCTGTACTTTGGCAAAAGGAAGCAAGTTACAAAAGTATCATTAGTTGTAAATGAGCAATGTGTGTTCGTCATTTACATAGGCGTCAATTCAATTTAACAGCATATTTTCTTCAATATCTTTCCATAGAACGATTATTTCTTCCCCAAATTTTGCCTGAACGTGCGACAAACAAAGGGTGTTTCAGAAACAACAATAACCCAAATTTGACTGGTGTTGTTGGAAACAGAAAGAAGGAATAAAGTTGTCGGCAGGATGCTCTGGCAGTTAGATGACACTAGATCACACTCGACTTAGCACTCGGATCCACAATAATATGGTGATCAAGCCAGAACAATGGGTTCACTTGAATTGATCATTTCTTTATTTCTAGAATTTGAGCGTAAAGTCGAGTATGATCTACCTTCAAAGAATGCTGTCTGCGTCTGTAATACAGCACCAGATAAAGCCGTCGTTGAGCCCATCACATCCTGTATTCAGCAGTCATTCTCTTTGACCCTTCAAGATGCTATCACTTGCATCAGCATCAACGTGTGAATTATGGGAATTGAGATCTCAACGACGCCCTCATATCGAGTGATTCCCAAAATGGTTTCGGATTCTTCAAAGTAGGGCGATCATTTTCCATACTGACTTTGATCAATGTCTGGATTTCTTCTCCCATTCGAGTATCAAGCTCTATTGGGATATTGAGGTTTGTTTTTGAGAGTCAGAATTACTTCGAGTCATATCTGATTTTTCAAGGCGGTTTCCATTTAGAAATGAATTGGTGTTTGTCAAGTGATAATAAAACCTATGAATCCGTACTTTATTCAAATTTTGAAAATCACCTTCGAGGTAATATCTATAGAAAGTCCAATACCTATATTCCAATTGTATAAATGCCTCTCCCCTATATGTTTAAATGTCCACGATTCTTTGATTTAAAGTGTTAAATTGTATTTCTACCTTTTCTTATAATAAATTAATTTCATTAATATTTCTTCGTGGGCACTACTTGCAATGCTTACATTATGATCATACTACCCGATAATTCTACGTATGCCTAGGCGTTTTAATGCCAATTAGTTCACCCTATAATACGGCCACCGCTATCTGTTTGAATCATAAATATTCTCTGAGATACACCAGGGAGAGACAAACAGGTCGGATATAGGCTCGCTATTGAAAAGCGATTTAATAGGTTGAAGAACGGGGTGACATACTGCTCATCTCTAGAGTACATTTAATCAACTCCACCTCATACCAAACAGCGGTGCTGCTATCCCCTTGTCTCGTCGAGCAGGGAACGTTCACATATCACAAGGAAATCTTGCCGACATATTTTGGCGCCATTTCCTCCACTCCATGTTAATCGTTTCCTAATGCGTATCCCAATTCAATATTCATACGCAAAAATGCCTTGATCTTGATCTTGCATCGACATGATCGGTATTAATCCATGTCATAGATATCTGCAAATTGGAAGAAAAGAGAGATAATGATGCCGAACAATATTATTGTTGGAAGTACAATTTTGAGTAATGTGTGAATGGCGTCACATTCCTATCTTAACAATTAGGTCTCCTTTTGGAAAGAGTGATGATCAATGCCAGAAATGGCCAAGATCCTTGCGATTGCGATGAACTATCTCTGATCTCCTACCTGGCGTAGTGTGTTGTACATGTTGTATGTTTGTTTGCATGTCCAAGTGGTCTTTGCTTGGTGTAAGTGGCCCTACCTTCAAGGGTCTCCCTCGGGAGACCAAGATATGGAACTTGTCTACCTTTCAATTTGTCGGAAGATGTGCTGTGACTGCGACAACAATGTGACACCAAGTCCGCAGCAGAAGGCTACATCTCAGCTAAAGTAGAATTTTGAAACTTGATCATCTTATTTTTTTCTTGTTGCCTTGTGTCGCAATTATTGTCTTATAGTCAAGTTTAAGACGATGTTCGATCTCAAAGAACCAGTAAGGGGCTTTCTTTCTGCACGGCGGATGCTTCTACGACGATAAAATTGACATTGAATTATTCTGCGCATTGGTCAACCATGAGGTTTCGGCGGTTTTCCGGTTCTTATGACTGTTTTCGGGTGAATCGACCACATGGCAGTAGAAGTTTGTGGTCACGTGATGCGTTTCTATAAACCCAGGCAGGGCGAATGCGTCCTGTCCTAAAAATCCAAACGATATATTCATAGGTTGATAGGAGGGATACGGTGTAACATCTGACGCCACAGATACTGTTGTCAACCGTCGTCCAAAACGTAAGCTCCTAATTAATGTGTCGCAACGCCATACCTTACAATATAAATGAATAAAACACTGACAAACGAAATGTGCCAACGAACACCTACCGTATCATGCAGAAATTATAACCTCTACGAGTGCATGCCGAGAATGTACGGAAATCTAAAAATGGTTGGTACAATGCTGAGACCTGTCTTGAGATAATCCGCACACAAGACCTATACCAAAGTCATGAAAGTTAGCCATGTTGGTGCAAAACCCAAATAAATATATATTTTGTTAATAAGTGTAACAATGCCAAAGTAATTAATCCTTATTTTATTTTTTTATTTAGGCTGTTCTTAGCAATCATTTCACAATGGAGTTTTATTTAATATAAAGAATCCGGGACCTTAACTACGATTCTGCGATTTTTCTCAAAGGCATGAAGGCGACACCTAGATCCTTGTTACAATCGAGCGACACAGCCGTACAATAATGAATCGTATGTTGAAAGATGACAAGCTTTAAGGAGGTCACTAGAAGAGTACATTCTAGTCTTCAAGTTCAGTTTATTCCAGAAGGGATGATGGTAAATCTCGCTAGATCCATCAATAAACGAAGCTTACATTTGTAGAGTTGAAGTTATCAACTATTATGTTGAAATCTATGTATGAGCATTTCATTTCCTACTTTTCAACTAAGGACAAATACGTTGTTCAGATGATAAGTTGTATTTATACATCCCAATATCACGATTCCTGACTAAGGATCCGGAAAAACTTTCAAACCTTCCCATCTATCGAGTTGAGAGGGCGGCTTGGAGGTTTGCAGCATGATGACATACCTTTAAATCTATCCTGGTGATTATTGCAATTTTCAACGATCACTTCTGAAATCTTAGCCATCATCGAAGAAGGCATGGCACCTTCGATACACGTGAGCATTTTTACTGAATAGAGAAGGCACGGTGACTGAGTCAGACGACTAGCGGGGTTGCAGGCGACCAGCAGGCGATCGATATCCAAACGCGATGTCGGACAAGATAATTTATCCAACAACATTACGACCGAGGGCACATACCAATTATTTGCTATCGAGAGATGGGAATGCTTGGCATGGTATGCCGAGACATACAGGTACGATCCAGCTTTAATGGAAGGATATGCCATGTTAATATAGCATTTAATATCCTCGAGTGTAGCTCTTAGAAAGATGGCTTTCGATTGATATACTTATATGCGTATGACTTAATTCTTATTACTTGATACCGTGTTTGATTTCGTTTGAACGCGATATGATCTGATGTCTTCTACACTGCCTTCGAAATTCATGTAGGCAAATTTGAGTGTGAACCATTGTATCTACAATTTATTTCTATGATTTCTTCGCGTGAGTCATGTTACGTCAAGAGCTGATAGAAATAGAATTAGATTCGCCTTTTTTATCGTCTTTTGACGGATTGCCACTGCTTGCCATATATATGGACATTAAAGATCCAAGATTTGATAGCTTTTTTAAGGATTTGTCTTTGAGTTTTATTGTACTGCGTATAAATCTATTCGTGCATGATGTGTATATGCCATTAAAAGGAGTACAGTCAACACAGTTTGATAGAGAGAATTGAATGTCTTTGAATATTAGTATCGGCGAACCTCAAACGAGATGTGCCGTGCCTTGTACCATCCAGTGAATAAATCTCCTACAGGGTGTGTTTTCTCCAGTTTACTCATATGCTCACTGTGGTTGTTGTTGTTGTTTTATACTTTAAGGCCTGTACAATCCATATTACAACACTCCACTGCTCTGAATGTTGCATTATGGGTTAGGAACCTGGCCAGATTTGAGTAGTTGAGAACGGACTTGAGGTGGGGCTATACAAGGCTGTTTGTTCGTATTGGCTTTAAAATGTTCTTCACAAGTCTAAAACCAAGAACTCCATCTGTTTCACAAATTCAATAACAAAGAACATGCTGTACGATTGAATCAAACTCTTGTTTTCAAAGGCGGATTGCCTTCCGGTCGAAGACTAACATGGCTAAATTGGGTAAACATTGATTTTCTTTCGAACAGAGAATGTGTCGCTCTTGCACTGTATCTCCTCATTGTCGCTCGCCTCAAATACTTCATGCGTCTGTAACGCCACGGCTTTGCTTTCAAAAACATATTCATTTCAATTTTACTAGTTGCACTTTCGTCTGGAAGGGCAAAAGAGATCAAATCGTTAAATCCATTTTTGACGATCCGTAGAGACCCATATTGCTATATTCTCATAGATTTGTTAAAGCGAGGCAGATATTGCATTTTGTCTCCATATCAAATTTGACTTCACTCGCTCTCCGACTTCTCATATGACACAATATGTCATTTTTCATATAGCAATGAACTATGCACTGCGTATCAAAAATGAAATGTAAAATTTTGAAGTAATTTCTAACTTTCCGAAGTTTGGTAAAATCATTTTAGATGTCTGTGACATTTGAAATTCAGGTGCATGAAAATTACCAGGAATAAAAAAGGGATTTAAATGAATGATGTTATCTTTAGAATATGTCTGTATACTTGAATTCTTAAAGGTTTGCGCTTGGACTGCATTCTGTGAAGGAAAAAAAATCTTGTGATTTTTATCAAATATATATTCTGAGCAGAGAGTTAATATTTCCGAGTGGTTCCCTCTTTCGCATGAATTCGTCTTTGTACTATTTTTCGAATGATATATACATGTACGTTTCTATCATTTTGCGGATTTAACATCCTTTATATATTTTTTTCTTATTAATTATTCAGTTCCTCGTCGTTGCGTACGGCGAGCTGAATTATGACTCGCAATATCACGATAGGGTGGATTTGCACAGCGCGTGCTTCATTGAATATGTTTGCATTTCAGATTAATATATAAGCTTCATTAATATCCTAATCACGATCCCTATCATAATTACCATTTCCTATAACTCTAATATTTGATACTAGTTTGTTTTTGTCGCAGGTTACATGAAATTCACATTGTCTACAATGAATATTAGAGTAAATAGTATAACAGATAGAGATGTAGAAATTTATTTTCGATTAGCAGTAGCATTGGAAACGATTATCAATCTACACCCGTATTCTCATGATCTATATGTATTATATTTTTATATTTAATTCATTCGATGTTTGTATTTAAATGGGTATATTTTTATTTAAGTATCATGCTTCACCTTGATCTTGGTGTGTAACTTTAATATGTTTGAAGAATACGTTGAATGGTGTATTTTGTATCATTATCATGATTATTTTCTTAGAATATGATTTTACTTCGTTATGTCGAGTAGTTTGAAAAAATGGGTATTTCTCCATGGTTTCTACATAGCTTCCCTCATTCCTTGATATTTCCTTCAAAGTGTGTTTTCAAGATGCAATATATATATAATTTAGTTGCAACAAAACTCAAGTTAATGCACTCAAAATGTTTGAGTTACTGACTTCAATTTATGTGGGTGGGAAGTATCACCGCGCCAGTAAGTATTTTACTTAAGAAGCTTAAGATGCCTTTTGATGCTGTTCAGTAGGAGATACAGGAAGATTCTTCCTTCTGGATGTTGAGTGCGATGAGATTGGTTGGTTCGAATTTATTTACATGATATAGCTTGAAGGTAGTATCTATCACTTGGGTTGATATGATTGGCTTGTCTGGTTGTAGGATGATGCCCGATGGGGAGCTTAAAAAGCAACCTAATTTTTTTTCTTCCTTTCCAAACCCAATTCTACCTGCTTTAGGGCTGAATTTATCACTTGGGTTGATATGATTGGTTGTCTTGTAGGATGGTGTTCCATGTGGCTTCAAAAGCAACCACATAAACTACTGGTTTATTCGAACGTGAAATAGTAAATAATAAAAAAAGTGTTCATGTATTGATTATTTTTAATGGAACTGTCCGTTGGGACTTTGTAAAAAAAAAAAACGTAAAATGGAATAAACGGAAACAAACTTAGCCGTTAAAGGGAGTAAAGCAATTAAGGGCTACAGTCATATCAACGATACCGACTCCGGCCCGATCAAAGCTATTACGTTACTTCAAATGGCATATCATCTGTCGGTTAAGAGTTGGATACGTTGGTTGTGACTGCAGCATATTGTAGTCCACAGTGTCATGGTTATACTAGTCACTTTTAGCTGCAGTACCAATGCCATCAAAGCATGTGCATGAACTTTAATGCCTTGTTCCATTCTACCAATCGTTGGTGATGACGATTCCACGAATCTGCAAATCCAGTAGAAGCAAGTGACTAAAAAGAATTACCATTTTAGAATGAACCAAGAATAGATCTACTCTGTTTTTTCGATCTCTTAATTTGGTTGACCGCAGTGAGAAGGAGTCCCTATCCAGACGACCGGGTTTCCAAGACGGCACGAGCAAAGCTCGAGCTAATAAGTAGGTTCTCATGCGTGACATAAAGACATGAAAGTCACTAGCGATTCTGGCGTCTTGGCACTTCCTCAGTGACACCAGTGGAGGATGGGGTGGTAATGGAATAGGGGTTCAGTATCAGGGTTTGTACTTGGGGCAGCCCTTACCCCTATCGGTGAACTCGGTATCTTTTCTTAAATGAATTCTTTGTTAAATGAAAGTCCTTAGAACCTTCACAGTGGATTGTGTTTTCTTATTTTACATTCCGTAGTCAATTATTTATTTATTTCTAAATTCTTAATGTAAAAATTGATATCCAATTACAACTGTAGGTTCATTTTCCTCTCTTTTATTTGTATTTATGTATTTCTGAGTTGCATGTTGAACATTGAAAAAGAAAGGTACTAATGAGATCAAGCAAGGTCTTATTATTAGATACCGTACTAGTTAACATGTTTAAGTTTTGATTCGCAAATGGCATATGAATATATCCATGACAGATTGTTAAGCTAATTTCATATAGTTTTTAAGTCTTATAAATGCATTCATATTTTACCAAATTCTCTGCACCCATTCCCCCTTTTTCGTAGTCAAGTTTGCCTGGAAATGCCTCTGTCGGCGGATGCCAATCGATGAAGTCGGTTGGTCAAAGTACAGTCATGACTCGTTTATCGTCAATGGCGCGGGAAGCTGTAAGGTTTGAAGGGTATTCTCACTGAGGAATCTGTTAAATTTTATTAGCTTTATTTCGTGGAGCATGAAATAACATAGTTACACAACTTCACCAACCAGATCCACACCCACGCATGCTAACGCATTTGCATTTACATCAACGCAAACCTGCCCTTGAGTAACCCAGACAATACTTCTCAATACACGAACCCCCGCCCATCTACGTTGTCTAAAAGTCATCGCAATATTCTCTTTGTCTCCTGTGGCATATATTCCTGTTATATAATCATAGTAGAGGTTGAGAAAAGTAGATGATTTAATAATAAGTTCCCTTGTTGTATATGCATTGCAATATGATTCGAGGTTTCTGATTTGCCAAAATCGCAATCATATATAGAAACCACTACTGACTGGTGAGCGAAATAGCGAGAACTATTAACTGGACATCCATTGTATATTTTTACACCCGTGATACATAATGCGAACTGGGAAAGCAGCTGCATGAACAATCACAGAAGCTAGTTATCGCTACGCGCGCAGTATCTATGGCTGTGCGTTCATCCTGCGCGCATGCGTGTATGTGTATAAATTTGTGCATTGAAAAAAACATTGTTATTTAAGTTAAAAATAAAGAGAATACAGACCGGTATTGATTTTGATGCCATAATCTAGCATAAGTTTTGAAATAAAGCGTACAAACGGCATATAAATCAAATATCGACTGCTTCTTTTGTTTTCTATTTGCCCTCAAGTGATTTTTCATCAGTGCTATACCCTTCACCTTAGCCACGTGACATCGTACAAGTTTTGACCATACTCCCATAGAGCCGTCTTGTACATTATTCCGCAGTAAGGTTGTCTAAATAAACCATACTAGTTAGTTTTATTTGTTTAATAAAAAGTGCTAAATCGATTTGATTGGCCAAAAGATATGGAGTTCATCATACTATTTTCCATTATTATCACCAAATGATTCTGGGGGGGGGGGGGGGGTAGAAAAGGGATTTTATATTACAATAAGCATTGACGTTTTCTTTATTCAGTGTCTTGTGTGGCGTTTTTCTCTTGTGTTGATCTAATGGTGGATTTCTTGGAATAATTTATTTCTCAAAATATCCTCTCTTTGTCAATCTCGTGTCTTTCTGCATATGTCTGCTACTCATGCATTCCTTAGCCTTCTGCTTTCATTACCTACGCGTCAATCAAATCGCCCTCTTTTCTACTTTCTTCTCTAGACTTGCTCTACCTTCATATCTCCTATCTCCCTTCCACGTGTTCACCGTTGTTTCTTTCATTGTTTCTTTCTCTATCGTTGAGTATTATAGCGCAGTATGTGATATATGTGTGTCTCTCCCACACACACTTTCTCCCTCTACCCCACCCCCTCTCCCCGACTATTTTTTTTTATTTCTCTCCCTTGTCTTGCAGTCATTTTCGGAACCCTTCTATACCCACCCCTCTCACTCTCTCTCTTCCTCCCCTATCTCTCTTTTCCCTACCTTTCATCCACTCTCTGCACCTTTCATTTTCATCAATTTCTTACGAAGCGCGGGAGTTTGTTTTCTCTTCCCCGCTCGCTTACCTTTTCCAATAAATCCTCACAAATATACAGGTTCCTCGGGTTATCCTGCTTCAAAGTGTGCTCATCAATAACAGAGACGGGGATCCTAACCCGGTTTCATTTAAATCCTGGTCGATTCTTCTGCCAAAGTAATCCGCATTCTTATAACAATCTATTTCCTCTTGTCAATGTTGATGTACTCTTTTAGTTCGAAAGTGACTGAGTAGCTCTGATTTTCGATGATAGCATTTATCTGATTTCACTTTTCGCATGCATTTAACTGTCGAATGGTGTCATTATCACAGAGTATACACATTCAGTTACCATGGTAACATGAATACCTTTCATGTAATGAGTACACTGGCAGGTGATTCTAATTTGTTATATGCAGCTAGAACGCGGTTTAAAATATTTATACAACATTGTTTACTGTACGAGCTTTAGTTGAACAATTCAAAGAAGTGTTTAAAATCTTGAACATCAAAATTTAATATTTAGTATTTAATCTTCAATCAATTAATCATGGTTGTTTAGATTATTAAAAACTAGTGTGGGGTTCATATAGTATGAGTGTTGCATAAAACTTTAAACAGCGTTTTTACTATGTATCATGTGTATTTTTACGGCAAACCAAGTAAGATAAATTTAAAATCATTCTTAAGAAAGACGTAAAATCATTCATAAGTCTAGATTGATATCATCTGGTTGTGTTACGTGGCTTTATATCAGGGATAACATCTTCTTGGAATTGACGTGATATAAGCCGCCATCGTAATGATCAATATCATTCACTTCAAAATAGATACTTTGTAACACTATAGTCTGCACGTTTAGTCAACCTGCGGACATTTTCTTAATATTTTGATACGGGCATCAAATAACACATTCTTCATAACATTTCTCTGTCAACGATGATATTACATGATGGCGATGGTGGATAGTGTGTTGATAGTAAGCACACTAGACTTTTATGTTATGCAGCATTGATTACTAGCTTTTCGGTGGTTGATTCATATATCACTCTGAAATAAATATGTCTAATTTCTCTTTTTTAATTAAATCTTGAAGTCATGTGAGCAGCATTTGTCTAAGAATTACGTGAAGAATGGTAGCACGTTGACCATAAATACTTGGCATCTGGGTTACATGTGAGAGTTAACGAGTCTTGTGAAAATATCCTCATGTTAATTGTTATCAAAGATTGGATGTATAAAGGCTACTCAGTGCGTCGAAATATTTTGTCTCCTGGTATTGTGTGTCTTTGCAGTATGTGTGTCTCTTGCCATGATGTTGAGAACTTTATAATCTGTGTAAGATATGAATGTATTTTCCCATTTACACCTGATCACATATCAGCATTTGATGTGAACGTCTCTGGACGTGCGAACCCGACCACACATCAGCATTAAATGTGAGCGTCTTTAGCTCCGTGAACCTAACCTATACATCAGCATTAGATGTGAACATCTTTAGCCGTGCGATCCCGACCACACATCAGCATTAGATGTGAGCATCTTTAGCTCCGTGATCCTAACCTAACATCGGCATTAGATGTGAACATCCTCAGTCATGTGAACCTGACCACACATCAGCATTACATGTGAGCATCTTTAGCTCCGTGAACCTGACCTAACATCGGCATTAGATGTGAACGTCTTTAGCCGTGTGAACCTGACCACAAATCAACATTAGATTTGAGCGTCTTTAGCTCCGTGAACCTAACCTAACATCAGCATTAGATGTGAACATCTTTAGCCATGTGAACCTGACCACACATCGGCATTTGATGTGATTGCAATAGGCCGTGTGAAGCTTACCACGCATCAGCATTAGATGTAAACGTCACTAGACGTATGAACCCGACCACACATTAGCATTAGATCTGAATGTCTCAGAAGGTGAACAGAACCCGACCACATATCAACATCAGATGATAATTCTTTAGCCTTGTGAACCCGACCACGAATCAACATTACATGTGAATGTCTTTAGCCGTGTGAACCTGACCACACATCAGCATTTGATGTGAGCGTCTTTAGTTGTGTTAACCTTACTTCACATCAGTATTAGATGTGAACGTCATCAGCCTTGTGAATGTTCCTTAACTTTATGTTACTCTTATGGACGTGAACGGCTTTATCCATGTCGCCAGTATTAGATTCGAATGTTTTAAGCTTTGGGAATATATTATCTGTATACTGTTCCCATTTGTAGCCATGTTAGATGAATTAAAATGTGCTCATTGAACTGATAACTGATTTATATTAACGTCTATCTAATCCACGTAGCAAGTATTATGTTGGTTTTTCATCCAACATGGCAGCTAGAACGCTCACACTATCGTGTGAACATCATTCAACTTCACCTTATAGATTTTTAAAAGGTGTGAGTGTTTAACCATGTTAAATGGTCTACACACGCTCTGTATTAATGTATAGTCATGATTTTATTTTTCATTTTTATGATGATACCAGTCATTTCTTTCCAAGACAGCAAATCTTCCGAGTGATCTGAAGTACCATACATCATGCACTATTCAAACTAAACTAACTCGTATCTATTTCATATACCGCTTTATGTTTTTTCTTATGTTGAACCATTAGAACAAGATGAAAGAGCGTTCCCTTCGAATGTTGTTCCCGATGATAGGCGGATGTCAGAAGATGAAAGCCATGATGGATAGGGAAACACACCTGCCGTATTATCATCAATCATAGAGCGTAGGATGTCACTTAACTGGACGAAGTGGAAGAGCTGCTCGCTCCTACCTTTTGTGTTCTCTGCTTTGTAAACTTCCCCTTCCACCCTGCCCTTTTCATGTCTTTTACCACATGTTCCCGCTGGGCGATATTTTATATCTTTCCCTTTTATGTTACTGTCTGCACATCCCTCTTCAAACGTACGCGAACAATATTGAACAAAATAATTACAGTGTTGGTGTATTAATATCCAACTAAAACCGGTAAACAACATTATCAAAATCGTCGGAAGTCTTTGACCAATATTGTGGTCATAACCACCACCATTTATCAATTTCATTTCATGAATATCTTTGGTGGAAAATATTGTTAATGAAAGTATTGATTATCTTTTTAGTTATTTAGAGTGTAATCTCACATTTGAAAAAGATTGTAGATTAAAACGCTCTTATTATTAAGGCATGTTTTCTTACTTTACTTTCTTACGTTACGTTCTGGAGAGAAGGGTTTTTTGCAGTTACAATGAAAACCTGATCAGCTTTAAGTTGCAAATTAGGTCTCCTCAGGACTCTGCATTTCTACATGTTTTTGGATGGAATCATGATGGATTTTATTATTCATGCGATACGACAATCCTTAGTGCAAGAAATGAGAGAAATTGCCCTAGGTAAGAACTTATCTTCGAGCATTATTCATTAACCATTAGATTGATGCTTTAGTTAAAGAAGATATAGAATGCAAATATGTTCCGAGAAAGTAAGCAAGTAATGCCCAGAGGGAGATTTATATTTAAGAAAGGGAGGTTATTACTACCCTGGGAAATGGGAACGCGAGACAAATAAGCTTTGCAGCTTTCCCAAAAGTGTGATTGGCAATGAATAAACAACGAATTGTCGTCCTGTAATATTAAATTGTAATTTATGAGAAAATGAGGCAAGATAAACAAAATTATTACTAGTATTTCATAGCTATATTCGTTACATCATGAGCTATATTCAAATAATGAAATTAGTCGAATTACCTTGTCGTATTTACCGAAAAACTCTTCTTCATTACGCTGGTAATATTTGCTATAAATATTTCTCATTATCTTTTTAATCTTAAGGAGATTAACAATATAATATTTTAGGATTTGCATTTTATATTTTCAATTGATATTTCAGAGTTACATTTTGAAAAGCACTGCCAGTTCATCTCTGGTCATCATCATTTCTGTTTTACCCTTTCATTTTTTTTTAATTTGTATCATTTTTTTCTTTAACTCTTTTGCTCCCATATGCGAGGAAGGCGCTGTTGAAAGATAAACTTTGGCAAGTTTAGGTATATATTGCTCGAATCCCCGACAAAAATCATGATACGAGGTGCACTGTAAATACAGTCATCTTTACAAATTGATCTTTCACATCTCAATTTGCCTGAAAGCTCGTTCAGCAAATACACCCTCCTCTCTCATATTCATTGAACACACAGCTTTTACCCATGCGACATAAAACGGGTGACGCCGCTTTCTTGCTAATGAAAACGGTCGTCTTGCTTATTTTTCCCCCATTGAACTTCTCAAATGCACAGGCATGTTCCGCAAACAGATGTCACAGTTATCAACACAAGAGAGTTTTTGTGAGTCTTTGAGAATACCCCCTAAACGTACGTTTCGCTTGACAGCTTATAATTATGCCATGTCACGTCGTCTGGTCCGAATCACTGCTCGCTTTATCTAAACAATCCCCGTACGATACCGTGAGCGAGTCACGGTGCGAGACTCACCGACCTACATCATAAGGTTTGAGGGGTGATGAGGGAGAGGCAAAGAGAAAAAGGGTTTTGGGGGTTGTTTTGTTTTCGGGAGATAATCGATATCAATTAGGGAGGGCAGGTCAATAGGGGAAAAATGTTTGAAAATAGTAAGCGTTAAGTGAAGGTATCATTGAAAAGAGTCGGAGAGCAAATGCGACAAAATCGAGAACCCCAACCCAAATGTGCAAAGATAAGAAGAATAGCGTCAAATTGTCAGATATACCATAACATGTGCCGAAAATATACAAATACGATTTTTAGAATCGGGACCTTTTTCGTTAAATTATAAGTAAATCCAATGCAGGAGGCATTTCGGGGAATATTTTAGAAAACACAAGGTCAAGTTTAAACCTATACGATATATAAATTCCCTTTCAAAATAACATAATCAGCAAATATAGGAAATAACTAACAAGAACGCACAAGGGAGCAGGGTAGAATGGGCACTGGAATGGTTGAGGGATATAGGAGCGATCAAGATAGCGAAAGATGAAGATGTGTTAGTGTTAGATAAGAGTGAATTGGATGAGACGGTACACCAGGAGGCAAGCGGGATGAAACGGAAAGGACCCATTTCAAGCCATCAATTTAGAGCGAGGCGTCACCTAAATTGGTATACCGTGGGCCCCCGAGGCACAATACGGTAACGCGAATCGGTGAAAAGCGACTTCTGCAATTTCCATGCCTGCCGACGGTAATATACAGACATCAAGTTAGATGTTTAAACTGGTATACAACCTGGGACTTGAGTGTGTTCAATCATGGACCTACTACATCCTATGATTTTAAAAGAAGTCCAATCTCATGGATGATTTTGGAAGCCCGAAATCCGGTCTGGTAAATTTCCACACAATTACGGAGCCTTTAAAGTGCCATCGACTTGACGACTTGGCGAGATACTTTATCTTGCTAAGTCGACTTATAAAACATTATATGTCGACATGGCAAGATATGAAGTGTCCAAGGCCCGGCGAGAGTCCAAATATCTCGCCAAGTTGACATATAACTTTTTATAAGTCGACTTGGCAAGATAGAATATCTCGCCATGTTGACATATAACTTTTTAAGTCAACTTGGCAAGATAACGTATCTCGCCATGTCGACATATAACCTTTTATAAGTCGACTTGGCGAGATAACGTATCTCGTCATGTCGACGTAATAGGGTTATTATATCGACATGACAAGATAAAATATCTCGCCAAGTCGTCAAGTTTTTTAATTCTAACGTGCGAGTTAAATAAACATGCTCACACGCTTACATCGATGTTAAATTGTGATTCTTTTCTTTCTGTGTATTATCATTATTGTTATTTTTTGTTTGGCGTCAGCTGTGCCTGGGAGGCGAAAAGCGAACTGAATCACTATGACCCGCAGGTCTCCTCCCGATATAACTGATTGGGGGAATGCAGGTGGACCGGTGCACTGTGTCTATTGTTGTACCATTGTTAAATGGGACCTTAATATTTACAACGCAGCGATATTAACCGATTTATAAAAGAAAGCAAGTCCCTTTTCGATAATGTCTTCCCTGTGCTTATTTTAAACATTTACACACGATTTCACTTTCGTAAACTGTGATCCTATTGCTTCCACAGTGCAGCCATTTTAATCCGGGTTTACATTATTAAAATCAAGACCGTATTTCAAGCGAAACATGTCTTCACCATGCGTAATGAAAACTTTTACCAACGATTCCACTGTGTAAACCGTGACCGTAATATTTTCTCAAAGCTGCAATGAAAAAGCAAGTAGTTCTTTCGAAAGATGTATATATCAGGCAAAAATATTGGCCGTCTTCTGAGAGACACAATGTAAGACACATTATCCGAAGTGTGTCTCGTATCACTTCCAGTAAGTGCACTCGTATTGCACCCCCAAGACTAGGGTCAATATTTTCTCAGCAAATTTGGAAGTTCATGTTTTCTTCAAAATTATTCCGCTCTGCCAGCAACGCAAATATGTACCCCGGAAAAGCGCTCTGCCGGAAAATATGGGAGGAAGAGAAATAGGGGAGGGGGATGGATGCATGTTGGAAGGAGAAAATGGAAGAACCAGGTGGAGGGAAACATTATCAAAGGAAGATGGTTATTCTTGTAAGTGGAAGTATGAAGTGGGAGAGAGAGAGAATGTAAAGAAAATTAAAGAGTAATTTGTGGACAAAGATACAAATGTTTTTAAGAAAGAAAAGACAAAGGTACAGTGCATCGGAGTGGAATTTTCTGCAAAATCTGTGCAAGAGAAAATGGAAATATTAATATTTAGAGTGGTTATTTATCGTTTTTACCTCTAAAACTTCAGGAACCAGTTTTGCCACTTCTGACATCCGTTTGCATAACTCCCTTGGCGCTATAGTGTAATCGTAATCCTAAGAGCATCGCTTGGCAATTTTCCATATGAATGGACAGAAATCCATTGTATTTTAAATGTAATTATATTTAACATGTCTTAGAAAAGAATCAACGACCATTTAGAATAAAGAAAAATGTTTTATCCACTTTCGAGTAATGACAAGTAATGTTTTATCATAATCCAAATGATTACGTAAATATTATTTACTTTATTACACTAACATTTATTTTTTGGAGCGATGTCACTTCACTAACAAATCTTTGAGATATAGAACCGATGCGAAATAGATGATGCGGATATAGGGGAAGTTTGAAATTGCATGACTGCACGTCAGTGTGGTTGCAGAGCCCTAAAAACGGCTGACATTATTTTCAACATTTATCGAATTCCCATCAAATTTGGAAATAGGTCCCGTTTATATTCCCGGGACCTGCGAGGCGTGATAGTTAAGGTAACATTCCCCGAGCTGTCTAAATATCCTCTGGTTGTCCGGGCGGGAACGAATCATCAAATCATTTCTACATCGATGGAGAGAGAGAAAAGTTTCCACTTTTTTTCGTAGCGATGCTTTCAGAGAGAGATGACCTGAACTCGGTTTGTCCCACTATGGACCCTACTACATGGTACCACTATGAAACTCACATTGTATGTCACAGTTAGCTTTGCATGTTCGAAATATTTACGGATGTTCAATAATCTTTTCATCGCTATCCGGCAATAAGACCAATGGGAGATTCGGAAAAATTCTGATAAATTTCGTTGCTGTTTTTAAGGTATCAGGGGAGGCCAAATTTGATATGCAAATATTTAAATGAAATCTACGAGAGTTTATTATTTTAACTGCACTGTCAATTTTTTTGTATGATCTCACTTAATTTTCACAACCTCACTCGTTTCTTGTATTATCATATCATGGCATTAACACATTTAATTCGATCACGGACTTGTATCCCCCCAAATTCATGAAATTTGAAATACAACCCAAAACACACACTCACACGCGTAAAATTTAATGCGTTTTTTTCTTCAAAATTTGTTTAAGTCTGCTTGAGCCCTCTTGACATATCATTTAAATTGATAGAAATATGTGTCCACGGTACCTTAACATCCTGGGGGGTATTCTGAAAAGTCTCGTAAGTTTCCACTTAAGTTTCCTCATAAGTTACCCATTTAATGGAGCGCTAATGTACCTCCAAATTCGTATTCTGAAAACTCTATTAGCGCTCAATTAACTCCCTTTAGGCCACGCCCCTACTGAGCCGAATTAGCCAATCAAATGCGCTCTTACAACGTAAAATTTTCTCCCAGCGCGTAGTGTCTCTTCACTTTGTTGGCTTGCAGCGCAGCGCCCGGCTGCTGCAGGTGGACTGCCCACGATATTGATACAAAACATTTTTGCTGAAAAATAATGCTAAAAGCATTTGCATCGGAGATTAACAGGAGGGTCATTATGTTGTTGAAGCTAACTGTTGTCTTTTCCCTTTCTCTCATTTATTGTACCTTTGTGATTTTCTCTTTTTTTTCGAACGCGTTCTGATTTCACATCCACCTATTGTAGCTTTCTTTGTTTTGTTTTTTTTACAATATTTTATTTGCCTCTGTCTCGGGGTCATGATGGGGGGGAGTTCTTCTTTAACTTAATTCCTACTTATTTTAAAAATAACATACTTTTCATTTTTATGAGAAATCTTCTTCAACAAAATGCTGATTTGAATAAAATGATTTTAAAAATCAAACTAGCATAATCGTTAAAAAAGCCGAAATTTTATTGAAATTGGATGTACAAATGTTATGATATTTAAGATTTTATAGGTGGGGAAAACGATGGCATCCCTCACTATTTTTTGTCTGTTGTACCAAAGGGGTCAATGCTTATTTTTTCATTGTCGGAAACAAGGTTTGATTCCCCCCTGCATTGCTGCATCTATTGTTACTTGGCAATCTCATTATTGTCAAAATAATGTGCAAAAATACTTTATGATGCTTATAATAAAAGAAAATATAGAAAAATAATAGTCATATTTCCCCTATAAGTACACAATTTATGTTTTCTTTTTCCTTCTTTTCTAATTTCTTTATTACCAAATATAGCCCCCATTCCTTATTTTACTTGTATAAATTGTGAATATTTTTTGAACAAATTTAAGCCTGAAACATATTGTTTAAAAGTCCGCCAAGTTTGGACACCCATACCACCTTCTTTCCCTTTATTCCCTTTTTATACCTTTCTCCTTTATTCTCTTGCTTCCTCCTAAATTTGGTCGCAGTATTAAACCGATTTGATGATATTAATACGAAATGAAAGCCACATTTAGCAAGAGAAAATGAGACTTAATGGACCTCTTATCACCGTTATCTTTCCCCACTGGAAAGTCCGCTAATTGAGCGCTAAGAGACTTTTCAGAATACCAAAAGTCTCGTAACTACTCAATTAAGTCTTCGCGCGGTCATAACGCGTACTGTTGCAAGTGCGCGCAACGCAACCCTGCCAAATAAGGAAAGGGGCACTTAAGTGACTTTTCAGAATACCAAAATGCTAATTGAGCGCTAATTGACCGCTAATTGAGCTTTCAGAATACCGCCCCTGAGTAACAAACTGAAAGAGGAATGTGTCGAAAAAATAGTGAATAATAATTTCCAGCCCTCGGTACCCTTCCGTCTAGAAGAATTAAGTTGATATTTCAGGATGGATTAATTTGATCGTCTTCAATTTAGATTGTTCTATGATTGACAGCAAGTTTCCCCATCTTCTGTCTACTTTGAAGTGCTGAGACGAAAAGGTTTGGTATTTGCTTCGACCTAAAATTTTGCCCCTCGACTGATTCTTCAAATGATAGGCATGTTCTTTCATTTGTGCCCGTTTTATGGTAGCATTTCTGTCATTCGCCTGCAGGTGTTAAGATTGTGATCCAAAAATAAGTAGATTACAATGTAGTCGCTAGCGGGAAGATTATGTGAACCCTAAAGGGCATAGAGTAGGAGTGGGGAGGTTTGCACCCCGTTTGGGGGAGGGGAGTTGTCTCTCTTTATGTTGTTACCAACAGATTTTCCCTCTTATTATTACAAATATATATAAAGTACAGTAACACAATTTAATGATTCACCCCTCCCCACCCCACACATGTATTGACAACCAGGGACATATCATTAATCGCCAAAGTGGGGACGTGGGTGTGCGGTCTCGCACGCTCAAAATTTGAATGTAACCCATTAACCTGGCTCATTTTTGGATACACACGAGCGTTGTCCCGTCAACCCGGGGATGCTCTCTACAATTGTCAGGGCGTCAATTTTGGAGCGCAGTTATTTTGGCGCGCAGTTATTTTGGCGTACTTCATTCTTGAAGCTCCGGGTGTCAAGGGAGAATTAGTAGTTGTCCTGAAGCGTAAAGAGACTGAATGCTTCCTAGCTCCCTCCGATATGTCCCAACGGTGTCAACTATGATTAATAAGATTGGAAAGCTTGTTCGTTGTCATCAGATGCTTTATAAAAAGTACATTTAGGAGAGGGCAGAGTGTGTTCTCGTTTTCCTCTCGTATTAACTTGGTGTGATTGTGTGATGTTGAGTTGCGAGTAGTCATTGAAGTGTTTGCATGGTGCACTGCCATGACTGAGAAGCAATATATATATATATATATAGAGAGAGGGAGAGGGAGAGAGACAGACAGACAGATAGAGGGGGAGAGAGGGGGCAGAGGATGAGTTGAATCATGAATTGCACTCTGATAAAACAACCGGAAAACAAATATATACCATGCATACCTGTCTGCTTGATTGAATACCTTACAATTTTTCAATGAATCTGAAATCATATCGTTTGATAATGATGCTGGTCTGATATGTGGTCTTGATGAATAATGGCAAGGAACAAATGAATCGGTCCGTAGTGTAATATAACTTTGTTCAATATTCGTCAAGACCCAAAGATATGAAAATAAATGATGTCGACTGATAATGTCGATTAATGCCGAAAGGTCATTCATGTAAGCACAAACATATTCATGAATATATTTGACTTTATGCTTGGCAATAGTTAGCAGGATCTACACAGTCCGTAATGAAAACCCTGACCAAACTATTTTATCCTCTCCGTGAAAAATGTAGGCCTACAGCAAACAAAATCTTATATATTCATTATGATCAGTCTTAGGAAGATGATTGCCTGATTGTTGAGTTGATCGATGCCCTATTGAATGATTAATTGGCGAATGTCGCAGACATTTATAAGTCAGTTGCATATTGGATTTGCCCGGTGTATTTCTCTTTCTCATCAATCATTGTCAATTATCCAATGAGAATAATTGTTTGATCATTGTGCGGTGCAGCTGATACACCCACATCTTCTGTGGTTGGCTTGGTAACTGTATTAAATCCGTTTCGCTTTTATGTTTGCCTTTTCTTTAGAACACTTGTCGGATCTTTTCGGTTGTATTATATTTGTTGTTAAGTACAGGATGAATCGTGGAATAATGCCATCTCTGAGGGGAGGGATTTGATCGCCCATTAGCGCCTTAGCAAGGATTGCGGAGATGGCTTTTTGGTCGTGGTGCAAATATGTCTACAATAACTCCCACATGATATATGGAATCAATGTTTCATTGATATTATAATCAATAAGAAGGATGATTTTGATATATGAAGTATAATGATAATGTCAATAATGATAAGAATATTCATAATAGTGAAGATGATGATTATAATGATAGTAGTGATGATAGTGATATAGTGATGATGATAATGATAATTGTAGTAGTACTGATAAAAGTAATGATGATATTAATAAAAGTACAGATATTGCTAATGGTAATAAAATGGCAATAGTAACGATGGTGACGATTATTATAGAAATTATAATAATAATGAAAATAATATCATAAGAAGGATAGTTGTAACAATGACAGTGACGACACTGAAGACATTTAATATTCACAGTAATAACGATATTAAAGCGAGAGCCATTTGCGCCAGATTCGGTGAAATCAGCATTTCGTTGTTTGCTTATCTTCAGTAGCCTTCAAAAAACCACAATAGCAAAGACTTCATGTCATCTTTATATCCATTTTCTACTCCACAAACTCCAGCATTTATCATACGTGAATGTCTGAATATATACAGTCTGGATTGGGACTGAACTGGAAGCTAATATTCCTTTGCGAATAAAAATCACCGTTTCAGGGATGTATCGCCGAGTTTGTTAAGTAATTGATAGTTGTCACGCCGCATCGTTTTACATCCGAGAATCCGCCAAGATGTCACGTACATGAAGACAATTTAGTGACTGCAACACGTAGATTTTACAGAGGTTGTCGTAAGGTTACAATGCCCACATGATCTGACATACTATGTCAAGCTTATGATGATGAAATACACCGGTCTCTAATTTTGTTCGTAGAGCCATGGTCTTTGAATTTACGGGAATCTCTGCATTTGTCAAAGAACGGTGGAAATTGGGACGGCTCCAGGCGACCAAATATGAATTACTTGTACGTATCCATAAAAGGTGCTAGAATTCAACTATATTATACGAGGAATCCGTCCCTATAAACTACCATCTCTTAAAGACGGCAATCGAAGCGAAAAGTAAAATTGACAAATCATATACCGGAACTCCATCGAAAGCTTATACAAGGTACAAAATGGAACAGCTTAATGTATATGCATTTTCACCGCTTTTACTTTAGACAACTCAAATTAGCGGGCTTCTAAAATAGGTTTCATGTTTCTTCTCAGCGGCTTTTACGGTGTCTAAGCCAACATATTTTTATGCAAGCTATCACCTCACATCCACCCCTCGTCTTTGAATGAAATACCAAAAAATAAAGACTCAAATTCGTCTTCCTTGGATGAAGAGAACAGCGAATCAATAAAGATAAGAGCGTCATGCCAAAATAGATTTCACGGGTTGGCGCCTCCAGAGATCCAGACGGAGGTTAGCTAAACGCATTTAGTTATCTTTATTGCTCTAGAAAACCCTTTTATGATGAAGGAAGAGAAGATGAAAGGATGACCTGTCGATATCGAGATGGGTCTTTGGAGATTAAAGAGAAGCGTAATGTAATTTAGAACAAGTACAATCGATTTGTTCGTTCGAACGAAGTATTCACACTACGCGTTCGCGTTCTAGTTTAAGGAACTAAATATAGCATTGAACTATAGTACTTTAAAAAATTGAATACGACATCGAAGTCATGTCATATTTCTTTTTCGAGTTCATTTTCTCAGTAATGTAATAGAATATGGCCTAACGATAAAGATGATACTTCTACTACTACTACTACTAATGATAATAATAGAAATACTATACTATTATTACTACTACTTATACTACTAATACTACTTCTTATAATAAAGCTACTACTAGTACTACTTCTAATAATAATAATAATAATAATGATGATGATAATGATAATAGCTAGATTTGTACAGCGTTTCCAGAGAATACAGAGCTCAACTATTATTTACTTGATTTAGTTCGAGCTGCCTGCCCCTTTAAGCAATAATCAGTGTGATCAAGGATTGATACTACTACCAGGTGCCACTTTATCTCACCTGGGTTGAGTGCAGCACAATATGGATACACTTCTTACTTATTTGAATGACCAGTTTTAGTTCGAATCGGCTGTCAAAGAATACAATGGTTCCCATCATATCTCAGGAGAGGACACAGCGTAATCCGCAACGTGCTTACTTGGATCATACCCATCCGTTTTCATTTTGCGAAATCAACCTACTTACAATTTATGTGAGTACCGCAGGGTGATATCTTATCTACTTGTCTTGACTTCACGTATGTTACCGAACGCCAAAGCAAGCCGTCTGGTTGGTCCAAACATCTATCCGTAGCATAATCGAGTGTATTTTATTCTTGGAGAATGTCAAATCGTTACTCCTCTATCTTGTCAAAGTTAATTCTACCATGTAGAGTGTTACTTCCGATAATTTGGACGGCTTTGAAGAGGCTGTCAAGTCCTTCGTTTCTACTAGACTCAATTTTCTCTTCTTTTTAATAGCCTTTCTTCGCTCGCTTTCTTCTCCATTTTATTCATCAATCATCATATAGCAAACATCGCTTTTTCTCAATTTTCTTACCATGATGCGGTATTATCCTCATTAAATTAAAATCTATTTATTTATTTGTAGTTTTATTTATACAGGATGGCATTGTCAATTTCAAAACTGGTTTCCACAACGGCCCTGTCATATAATATAACTGAATCAGTAATATTTACATAATCAATAGCACAAATTAAATATTCACTTATATACATATCTAAATGTAGAACCCAAAAGAATAGAAAAAATACTAACAAACAATATATGTATATATATATATATACATTAAAATCTAAACAATGAATCAATTGGTTTCAAAATAAACGAAGCCCTATAAAACAAACCGAACAAAAAATTGAAAGAAAGTAAGCAAATCGTATGAAGTTCGTCCTAATCCAATAACTAAAATAAAATCAATATCAAACTATCACACATTTTTCTTAAACCAGGCTTTAAAATGACTATTTTCCTTCATATATTTTGATTGTTTTATACGATATACGGAAAATCATAATTTCTTTCAATTTTGAATACTCTGATAATTATTTGTTGCGTCATCTTTGGACGTTAGTAATGGGTGCACATTGTGAAATCGAATTCGTGCACTCGATTGGGTGACGTTTCTCTTATTTCTTTATCATCTGACCAATTCGTATATTTTGATACCGATCAGATATCATTTATGACGTGATATCACATTTCCAAGCCAAATTTTTCCAACAATCTCCGACCATATCACTCAATACATATGCATGTTTATTGGTTCGGATGTTAGGATATATGAAAGGGTGTGTGGGGGATAAAATGGTGTGTTTCTATATGTGTGTAGGGATAAGCATGGAAACGATGTGTTGGATGCAGATCAGTGTGTCTGTGAATGGGTGAGTGGGTGAGGGTTTTGCGGGACGCGCGGACTGTGTTGGAGAAGGTGGGGTGCGCAAGGTGTGTGTGTGTGTGTGTGTGTGGAATGGTGTGGGTGTGTTTGTGTTCAGGTGAGGATGGGTTAGAGCAGGGTTATGTCATTGAGTGTGCGCATGTGGGTGTGTTTGTGTGTGTGCGTTTGTGTGAGACTGTGTAACGCTATATGTGTGTGTGGGTGAGGGTATATATATGGTGTGTACAGAAGAGGATTCATTGGATGTAAGAAGTACTGTTTATGAGGATGAGTAAAGTGTTTCTGTGTGTGTGCGTGAGGGTGCACGTATATGTGTGGGTTTCTATCTCGGTCACGTGTGTGTTGAAATATCCTTAACCATACTGAGCGATCTCCCTGCCTATTTATCTTCTGTATTTACAAGCATATACTAGCATTGATCATTATGTATACTCATGAATGCAAGATTTATTGCATGCCAGCGAACATTCTCCATTTTCTTGATCATTAATCACAAAGTATTGATGCTACTTGGTTGATTAATTCCTCTTTATTTCAACAAACATTCCAGCCAGACAGTGAGATGTTTGTCTAATTGCAAATTCCTCCCTTTTATTTTCATTTCTTTTTTAAATACTTACATAAGACGAAACTTTAATCTGAGTGACTTTTTAAAGAGGTGTTCTACCGTAATATCATTTTCATTCGATTTAAAATAATAACATTATATATGAATCGAAAGTGCATAACTAAAAGATTTGATTAAAAAAAATGAGGCCATGTTTACAGTATTTCGAATTTTGCCATTTAAAGTAAGTTGAACAAAGTTAATATGTGAAAATAATTGGGGTTTGAATATCTCTCCCTGATTTTTTTTATTTTGGTTTTCATAGTATAGATCTGTAGATATTTGTATTAACTGCACCAAAAAATGTTGATAATTTAAAAAAAACTATATTGCAAATTACTGCTCTAAAATGTTAATATAAACGTAGACAAAGAAAAAAAAATGTTTTTAAATGTCAGAATTATCCTTTGATAATGAAGATCTTTTTTTACAAGGAGTCATTTCCATGCCCGTTACTCCTTCAAAATCAGCTTTGAATATTTTCGCGACTTACGTTCTATTCTCATTCTATTTTACAGGAAAGTTGAACTGAAAATATGGGAGAAATTCCAGTTTGGCATCAACAGGTACGAGATGTATTCATACAACAACTCAAGGATTGAAGATCTCCTGCAGTATCTTCGTTCAGAACCTTTATACGAAGTTGGTAAGTCCATTTTTTTCTCGTCTCTCCAACCAGTCAAGCCCCTCACCTTTTATTGTTTACAGTCCTTGTAAAGATAAATACCAATTGATGTAACGATCTCGAAATTAGTTCAAACAGAATCAAATAAAATGACCACCCAATTGTTTATATGTATAAATAAAAAAAATCTGTGCCAAATGGCTCTGGAAAAAAATGTAATTACTAAGAAATTAGCAAAATAAGCACGGAATTCCATAAAAATGTCTGGTATTTTTCCAAACAATATCAATACACTGTCCCACATAAGCCTTTTTGTGTTAGTGATCATCAGAATTATCGGTTTTCAGCTAAGGTTTCATGATTTCGCCCAAGAGAAGTTTGGTTCAATGTCCCAGAATTAGATCTATGATAATATGGTGGCATTTGACCTTGACTTTAAAGACTTTCTCATGAAATAAATGTTCGCTGCAACTACTTTATTTTACTTTTAAAAACTACACTCATATCGGAGAAGAATAATGTACCTTCCAACCTTACTTTCTCGCCTCTCCCTTTCACTCCTACCTCTATTCTTTTCTAGGGCTCATCACATGGTGTACCGTAAACATATTCCGCGATTTGTCCATACCACCTTGCAAACTTTTAAACATCATCTGCAGATCTGAGAATAAGATGGTGAAAAGTGCGCCCTCGAATTCCTAGATAATCATATAGCGTTACCGGATTGTATAAAAAAAAAACTAGATCTGTGCCTTGTTTAATAAAAAAAAGTATAATAGAAAACTAGAATTTGACAGGCCGCTGTGCCCTGTTACCAAGGTTACCGTCGTAGATGTAGATACCATATTACGAAGATTTTGCTCAGCGACGTACGGAGGATTCAGGAACAGAGTAAATCTATTGTCACAAGCCCATCATGACAAAGAACAACAAAGAAGTCTTAATCGATAATTGGTGATTCTTAACAGCAGTTAAGTCCTTGAACCTTAGGACTAAACAGCTTTTCCGGTTCACTGACTTTCGACAAAGATTTCTGAGTTGGTCTTTGCCATGACGGGCATCGACAATACATTTACTCTGTTCTTTAATTCCTCCGTACGTAAAAAAAATCGATTATATAAGATGCCCACCTTCGGTCGTTCTTTTTCATCGGGCCCTGTTCTCGTAAACCCATGTACTATTACTAATTTACCTTGGTACATGTGTTTTTTCTGTAAAAAATTGTTCGTCTCAATGGGTTTTCACTAATCTCCATGTCTATGAATTTCAGGTGCACGCAAGAATAATCCAACTCCCGGTTTTAGTACTTCTTACCATAGGGTTTATGTGTTTCTTCTCGCCTGAGTTTTATTTATTATTTTTGAAAATCTGCAGCAGTCTTCCATTCAAGAATCTAAGCAGAAGCAACCGGTTGGAAGTAATACACAAGTGTTGCCGGTTTATCAATTCACCTACCGTGTTTGCCATTCACTCGTATTGCGTATATGCTCACTGGCCGTTGTTAAAGCAATAAAGATCAGTGTCTCTTGTCATTAAATCCGAGCCGACTCTCGATGCCTGGCGCTGATAATGCAATTGGTTAGGGTAAATCGGTCGTAATGATTCACGGGTTATAGGGCTTTATGAAGACGTATTGCAGATAGCGAGGACGGTCGTAAACCTGAACATTATCGACGGTAGATGTTGATGTATTCAAGATTGGAAAGGAGCTGAAGAATTAGCCATTTAGATAGAACACCCCAGGTGACCTGACGGTAAATGCCACTTGGTCTACACCCACTTCGGCTACCTTCCGTTTTGGTCTCTTCCCACGTGGTCTAATCCTACTTCGTCTACTACCGGTTCGTCTACCAACCAGTTGGTCTAATTGCCATTTCAACCCATTTTGTCAATTTTTTAGTTAGGCTGTAACTATTTCGTCTTATATCCACTTGGTCTGTCTGTTACACCACTGGGTCTTTACAGATAGATGAGCTGTTAATGAGTTGACAAAGTAAATAATTATATGATAAGACGACGAAGTGGGAATTAAACAAGCTGGTGAATAGACTGAATGAGAAGTATACCAATTGGATATTAGACCAAGTCAAGTGTAGACCAACTGGTGAATAGACCAAACTGATAGTAGACCATAAGTATGTGCTTAGCCTTTGCTGATCGAAGACCAGGGGCCCGTTTCATAAAGGACTTGCAACTGTTGTAACTTTGCCATTATGACAACTGCCATGGTAACCTTGATTTTGATTGGCTGCTGGGCCCTGTTACCATGGTAGTTGCCAATATGACAAAGTTACAACAGTTGAAAATCCTTTATGAAACGGGCCCCAAGTGTTAATAAACCACAGCACGCATGCACGGACATGAATCTGTTATCTACTGTAGATATTGACGTAGTATTGTACATAAGAACAGAGCTAAAAAATGAATGATGAGGATTTGGATTCGGATTTAGCTCTTCCGTAATCTGGGACCCTTTCTCGTACTAATTGATATATTCCGATATCGCTGATTAAGCACCTGATAACATGTTCCACTCATGCGTAAAGCTTTGCGTATCTGTACGAACTACTTATGGAATACTGAACGACCTGATAATAATGTTTCTGTGTTTATAGTTGAACGTAACAGCGTTCATAATTTAAACTGATTGTCGATTTGGAAGACGATCATTTTTTCCAGAACAACGAACTGAAAGGCGGAGTGTAAGTTTATTAACTGATAAAATGTTCGTATTGCATCTGATTGCTGATAATAGTAATTCTTAGTTTAAACTAGAGGGAGACAGACGGTAGAAAATTATAAGACTTAAACAATTTGTATACCATTATGTGTGCGTGTTTTGTGCGAATGAAGGTGTGTGTGTGTGGACGGGATGTGTGTAAGGGAGAGGAGAGAGAGGGAAAGAGACATAGAGAGATGAAGAGACAGACAGACACAGATAGTATGCATAGGTCTAGAATTTGTCAGGCGACATTGAAAACTCAAGTATCGTCAAGGGCTGTCGAGTGATGTGTACCATTCCACGGAAGCCTCCGGCGCTGTCCACTTCCACATCGCAATTTCGATGGTCATTTTCCTTGATATCTAATATACGTACAAGATACTAAACCATGCACCGGTTCGCATTTGACTATAAACATAAAAGGAGTTTATAGTCTTTATTATTAACCGCATTATCGCGCGTTTGACCTTTCGTCTGCATGGGATGGCACGGTGGCGGGTCGGTTGATTAACACGTTGTTACCATGGTTACGGTTATATATACCTTGTAGAATAGTAAGGTTGCATTTACGCTATGTTTGAAATCGTTGTGTCCATGATGTAATCCAGTTATGGCCATCACTTGAATATTAATTTTGAACAAGTTCACTTCATTTTGAGGATGCATTCTTAAGGTATTGTTTGGGCATCGGGACAAATCTCAGGGCATGTTTTTAATTCCTACCGTTTCGTCTCTTTACTGCCATAATTTCTTGTTAATACATTTCGGTAAAAAAATTGTCGGTCGCACCCACTGCTTTGGGGTTTTGAATATGCTTGATATGACAGTTATTATCATTCTGTGGAACTACGTCTAGCCATACCCCCCACCCATTCTCTCTTTCCCTTCATCTTCCCCTTCCCCTCCCCTACCCTTTCCTTTATGTATCTATCGGTCCTCGCTCTCCATCTACTCTCCTTTCTTTCACACAACTTTCATGTCTATGATCCTTTCTTAGGTTATGGTTGTACTTTTTTGTTTCTCGAATATTCCTTTTATAGCAATGCATGTTATGTTTCCACGGTAGTCACGGTAGTTCCTATAACAGCCAATGTCCCGGATGTTGCCTGATAGAACCTACGCCCACCGATATTATGAACTCGTTCTGAATGCAACTCTTGTGTCGCCGTCACACCAACGAAACCGACTCCAAACCGATCGATGGACTGTCATTGGAAATAACGTAATAGCTTTGATCGGTCTGACGTCGGATTCGCCGTTGTGATTTAACATTTCATCGGATATTGTTTTACAAAAGCCTGGATTAGGGATCCGATAGAAACTGACATGGTCCATCCATCACAGTGCATCTCTGATTATTAGTGGCTCGGTGCATTGCCATTGCAGAGCGCACTTTGACCTTCCATTTCATTAATTGCGTAATTTTCATAGAGTCCCTGCTAGCTCCGTTCCGTTCGATTTATGTTGGAAAGTGTGAATGTCACCACGACCACGACCAACCCCAATCCCCCCGAACGGGTCTTTTGGAAATATGATGATTACATGTATTTCGTATTAATTTATTTGGTGTTTGGAATTCGTTATTTGTTAATTAATAAGTATTTTTTTATATGTATGACGTTTAATTCGCAGAAAGAACACTTAAAATAGGTGAAATTTAGGATGAAGTTTGACGAGGTACATTGAACTTCTTTTTCTATTTCTTGACCCTTTTCACTCCCTCTTCTTCTGTCTATTCCCCCCGCCCCCCCCCCCCTCCGACTGTATCTCGTTATACACTTTCTCTCCCTTTCCTTATTTTAGATCGTTTTCATTGCCGCCTCCATGTTTCGGTATTAAGTACATTATCTTATTTTAATATTCCCGATATTCCCACGAAATATTTTCATATGGCAATCTATGATATATTTCCGATATCATACAAACTAGGCACCATCTTAATTCAAACTCTTCGTCTCACATCAGCCGTAGATAGCGGATTATTCTATCTTCAAATCCAAGGTCAAGGCTCCTATATGCCGTGTTTACACTTTCAGATTTAAGCCTTATACATGATTTGTAAAAAAAAAATGATGCATGATTTCTATATCATCATCTCTTGCGTAGACGACGTTTGCTTCACTCATTGTTGCTAGCTAAAAGAATCGCTGTCTAAACCATGATTGCAGTGTTAAAGATAAATACCAGTTGTGGTAGCGATCGCAAAATGAGTTCGAACAGAATCCAATGAACGTGTTTGTACGTATAAAGGAAATGCGTAATTGCTGAGAAATTAGCAAAATAAGCACGGAATTCCATCAAATGTCAGGTATTTTTCGAAGCAATATTAATACACTGTCCCACATATGCTTTTCTGTGTTAGTGATCATCAGAATGATTGATTTTGAGCTAAGGTTTCAAGATCTTACAAAGATAGGTTTACATTAATGTACCAGATCGAGATGTATGATATTATTTTGACAATTAACCTAAGCTTGATTCTGAAGACTTTCTCGTGAAATAATTGTTTGCTGCAACTACTGTCTTATCTTCATGGGCGGAAATCCCAGGGGGACGCGTCCCCCCTACCATTACTATTTGTGGTCTTTTATGATTGAAAAAAGGCGACTCGTGTCCTTTATTTGAGAGCCATAATAGAAATTTGTAATAGAAAAAAAAAATTTTCCCCGAGTGTGCCCCCCTTTTGAAAGTGATAACCTTTTCTTTTTGCTTGTCGAATTTATTTTGTACGAAATGACCTTACAGTTTGGGTGATAACCTTTTTTTCTTTTTTTTTAGCTTGTCAAATTTATCTTTAAGTATTATAGATTGCTGACACTGAATAATATTCCTCTATAGTCTATATAGGCAATGTCGGGATGGGTCGGGTTCCAGCGGAGGAACACCTCCGTCCGTATAACGTGGGAGTAAGAACACATCGTAAATATGGAGACTAAGGGAATTACACATGCATTTCTAACAAGCTAATAGGATCATTGGGTCTGTTTTCCAAGAGATGGATTCATGAGATGAGGAGCCGTTATCGGTCCCTTGTGTCATCTTAAAGGAAACACACCATGGTTATTATATGTCTTCTTCCTGTATTCATTCTTATCTCGTTTTATTTTCTTATATCTCCCTATTATTTTTTTCTCTTTTTATGGACCCCTTGGATGGCCAGTAGTGTCGTGTATGGCATTGCCGAATATGGGTTATCCAATTTGTTTGTTTCATAATACCGTAATACTACTGCAGCTGCTGCTGTTGCTGCTGCTACTTCCACTACTACTACTAATACTACTACTACTACTACTACTACTACTACTACTTCTTCTTCTTCTACCACTACTACCACTTCTACTACTACTACTACTACTACTACTACTACTACTACTACTACTACTACTACTACTACTACTACTACCACTAATACTACTTCTACTACTACCACTACTACTATTACTACTACTTCTACTACTACTATACTACTACTACTACTACTACTACTACTACTACTACTACTACTACTACTACTACTACTACTATTACTACTACTACTACTACCACTATATTACTACTACTACTACTATTACTACTACCACCACTACTACCACTACTACAACTACTACTACTATTATTACTACTACTACTACTACTACGACTACTGCTTCTACTACGACTATACTCACTGACCGTTTTATGTACTAGTAACCAAAGTTTTATAAAGATTACCAAAAGCGCAATTATTTTTCACAATTATACCAATATTAGTATTCTAATCATTACTTTTTTGTTGTTTTAATGCAGATGAGAAATCAGGGGGCACACAGGTTAAGATGGTCCTAACATTCAGAGATGGTGGACAGAGTTTAATGAAACCTTGGAGGTGAGTTATTTTATGCAATTATTATCAGCCTGTTTTGAGATGTATGTTTAGTTATATGTTTCTCAGTCTCGTCCACGGTATTCGTCTTTTGATATATTCACTCACTGATTATATACTCTAAAAAGGATTAGTCAAAATGACTATTCTTTTGGCCAATATGTGTCTGACCGACTAAATCGGTCAAAATCAACCAAATTCCTGACAGAATTTAACCAATAGTTTGGTTGATTTTTGACCGTTTTTCTCGGCATGACACATATTAACCAAGAAAACGGTCATTTTGTCAAATTCTTTAGAGAGTATAATGAATATAACTATTGTCATTATGTCAATATATTTTGTTTATATAGTTGCTGATAAAATTTAATTGAGTAAATTGCAGACTTTAAAGAGATTCTTTTATTCAAATTGAAGCAGGTTCGCTGTAGTTATATTTTCAGCTTTGATCTCAATGCAATCGTCGTCAATTTTATTGTTCTCTTTCGATTTCGTCGAAAACATAACCCCAAACTTCCCGAAGGAAATATCGTGTTCTTGTTTTCTTTGACTAATGCTGATTGTATTTCAACCCACGCAGCCAAACGAACATTCATTTCGCAAAGGTTAAGCAAATATGAAATATGAAATCTGAAATCGATGTTAAAACCCTGTAGGGTTGTGTCTTAAGAGATCTCTGTTTATCTTAATAACATGTATGTACAAAATGCCATGTATCTTATAAGCATTAAATTTGTGGCCCTGTACCTTCCTTTCTACCCAAAGTGTATAATGATATTGTAGTGTTGTCACTGTTGAAACTTGATTGATTGATTGATTTTATTTGGCAAGTCACCATAACATATATACAGTAGCATTAAAACAACAGGCTTGCACAGGATGACCCACGAAAGCTCGAAAGCTTATTTCCAGTGGGGTCCTCGACATACAGAATTAAGATAATAACATGGTAAAATTATACTATTTACATATAAAACAAGTGGAATGCCTCTGGCCGTCTCACCTGCATCACGCAATTCAATATAGCAGCAGTGCTGATTTTGAAAACTACTATAACTCGCACAAGATGTTCAGTGATACTTGGTTACTCTTATTTCCACGTTTTTTGATGGCAATTCAACAAATACCCCCAACGTGGCCAAAGTTCTTTGACCTTACATGACCTTTGACCTTGATCATGTGACCTGAAACTCGCACAGGATGTTCAGTGATACTTGATTACTATTATGTCCAAGTTTCATGAATCAGATCCATAAACTTTCAAAGTTATGATGGTAATTCAACAGATACCCCCAATTCGGCCAAAGTTCATTGACCCTAAATGACCTTTGACCTTGGTCATGTGATGTGAAACTCATGCAGGATGTTCAGTGATACTTGATTAACCTTATGTATAAGTTTCATGAACTAGGTCCATATATTTTCTAAGTTATGATGACATTTCAAAAACTTAACCTGAGGTTAAGATTTTGATGTTGATTCCCCCAACATGGTCTAAGTTCATTGACCCTAAATGACCTTTGACCTTGGTCATGTGACATGAAACTCAGGCAGGATGTTCAGTAATACTTGATTAACCTTATGGCCAAGTTTCATGAACTAGGTCCATATACGTTCTAAGTTATGCTGTCATTTCGAAAACTTAACCTCAGGTTAAGATTTGGTGTTGACGCCGCCGCCGCCGTCGCCGTCGGAAAAGCGGCGCCTATAGTCTCACTCTGCTATGCAGGTGAGACAAAAATGAAGAAAAAAAATCAGTATTTACTATAACCAATAAATAAGAATATAACGACAAAGAAGGAGAAGGAGGAGGAATAGAAAAAGAAAGGGGAGGAGGAGGAGAAGGATGAGGAAGAAAAATAATAAGGAGAAGAACAACAGCAAAAACGGCGACAACAATAACAGCACGAAGAGGAGAATAGAAGGAAGAGATAAAAGAAATAGAATAGAAGAAAGGAAATATCGAAGCTTCAATCAAACTATGTAAAATACATAATAATACCTGGTAGAGACTAATGCTGTGTCCATGTGGTACTATCTCCATAGTGACTTGTTAAATTCACCAGTATAATTATTGAGAATGAAAACGAAATCGTTTTTCCACCATTTGATGGAAAGAGATTCATATTTAAACCTTCCCTATCATAAGACAAAATATTCAGGTATTGACTCCGTGCTCTAGTTTTACAAGGGTTAAAAATATCATAATCGGGTCCTAAGTAATTATTGTTGTTATTTCTTTTCGGGGGCGTTATATTTTATTAGTACTATTTCAGTTTGTACATGAAAAACTGGGATCCCAACAAGCGTCTTTCGCAGCTCATAGTATATGCCGCATTCCCAATTGTTGTATACTGCAAATTGGAGGATGAGAAACCGGTAAACGCTTTAGCGGTTAAAAATCCGGAAAACGCTGAAGCAGTAAGTAACCTGAAGACGTTTTAGCGGTTAGAAACCGGAATACGCTTTAGCGCTTAGTAACCGGAAAACGCTTGAGCGGTTAAAACGGGTAGACGCTTTAGCAATTAGACATCAGCCGTTAGCAGCGTTAGCAACCGGAAGAAAGTTTAGCGGTTCGATACCAGAATATATTTTTGCGGTTAAACACCGAATATGCTTTGCGGTTAGAAACCAGATTATGCGTAAGTGGTTAGAAACCAGAAGACACTTTAGCGGGATTCTCGCTGAAAGTCGCGGCTCGGAATAAATTACGAGACACCCGTTTCGTACAAACATCATTGATATTCCTAATTTACTATCTTACTCTGATGTTAAACTACTATATTCTTGTATGGCGTCGTAAAGGATCAACGAATACAGTAATCGCTTTTAATCAAAATGTATCGACCACATACATAACAGATAGGGTCAGCGAATATGGAAAAAGACTTCCATTCGCATTTCTATCTTTCTGCCCCCTCACGGTAAGTCCCCCCCCCCCCTCCCCCCTCTCTCTCTTTCTACTCTACTCTACTCTTTTTCTGGCCCAAAGAAACTTAAAACTGTATTCCCAAAGTTCCTTTGATTTTTTTTTTAAAACTAATTTGTTATCATTTGTTGTACACCAACTATTTTTGTGGGGATTTTTTTTGGGGGGGTGGAGGAGGTGCGGCATAAGTTGCGTGACCGAAATCATAAATGGACTTACCAAATGACCGCAAACATCATTCCGATGTGAATGTAAAAAGGATTAGTCTAAATGACCATTCTCTTGGTCAGTATGTGTCCCATCTACAAACTCGGTCAAAATGAATTTCTTTTGACTGCTTGAATGCCAACGTTCGGGGGAAAGTGAATGGTGCGTAAGTTGTACAATGGTCAGATCTGAAGCAGCGTCGATAACCGCATTAATATCATAAAATATATTGGACGATGGATTTACATAATCCCGTTTCATCGCGACAGCCTTTTAAGATGCGACTTCAGCCCATCCCACATCCCCGGCTGGCAGATCCCATAAGACGTTTGATATGTGTATATTACCAGATGAAGGCGCACTTGAGTGGGGAAGAATCTATTTAGCGAGCACTTGTACTATCAAGATGGTTATTTATCTTACGGACTCGGTAGGGGATTATCCTAGAAACGAGAGAGGTTAGGTAAAGCCCCCAATGGTCGTTGTCTGCGTCGTCGCATTACATTGCGAATCTCGTCAACATCAAAGCTACCGTCACACGACGGCATCCGTCTCCAAACCGATCGATGGTATATCATTGGGTGTAGCGTTATAGATTTGGTCGGTCCGGTTTCGATTGTGCCGATGTGACTGTACCAGTAAGCACTGTATTACGTCTCAGTCATCTTGACTACAAATCATTTCTAGTTTAATCTAGGCAACAATTCAATGCGGCCAATCATTATTTGCAGAGTCAAAATTGACTAAGGATGTCGTCAGCCTGTAGTTTGTTTTACTCGGAATGAGAGTGACTCGTTTTTCGACGAACAAATGGGTCGACCGTCGTCTTATGACACGTCATTCAGAGTCACGTTCGATTCGAGTCACTTTTTCTTTTCTCAACATGAAGTTGACCCCAAGCCAATGACATTCGAAGTAAAAGTTGACTAGTTATCACTAATAATCCAACGATGATATTCGAACCTAAAACTTGCACAAGCCGCATAAGGAAAAATGTTGAATATTTATTCCATAACAGGCTTTTTCCTGTGTTTACCTAGTATTATGACATAAGTCCATTGCAGGGGCCAAGGACATGACCCTGGGAAGCTTGTCATTGTCAAATTTCTCTGGACAAAAAAATGGACAAAAATGACCTTCATTTTGTAGTGAAACGCTGTTTTTTGGTGGCGAGGGGTTGTCAAATTTCTCTGGACCAAAATGACCTTCGTTTTACTTGGGCCTTGTCCAACAAACGGTTTTTAAATTAGGTGGGTGGGTGCTCACTCGAAAGTAGAGGAGGGATGAACGTGCTTAAAATCACAACTTTCCACAGCCCCTACAAATTAACAATCGAAAGGGAAAAAATTCGATCAATAATATTACAAATAGCACGCACAGAATAAAGCTACTTGGAAAATGTGATGACCAGATGGTATGCTTTCACGAGGGTGACAAATCGCATTTCGGTTTTATAAAACAGCACGAAAACCCAGTTGGGGGAGGGGAGCTGACCATACAAAAAACAAAATCAGATAGTAATTTTGACGTTTTTGGACACGGTTATTGAAGCTTAAGTCATGCAAACCAATGTTAGGTCCTTCCGTCTAGCAATTAACGACATATTTTTTGCAACAAAATTACATATAAAGACTACTGTAATAATAGGCCTATTATAGTATGCAGTCGATTACAAATGAGATTTTTGCAACACCCATCAAGAAACAGAGAGGGGAGATCGGGATACAACTAGAGAGACGAAAGAGGTCAAATTCCTCTGACCATGTTCCTTAATTCCCCCAACAAGTGCCATCGTCCGATCAATTTCATGTCTCACCCTAATAGCTTCAATAACTAACTACCCGGTAAACATGATGCATGCATGTGTACTGTAAACGTATCCCAAGTTTCCCCGCTGGCGTGCGTGTGACGTACGAGTATCTGAACATCATCCACTACATCGCCTGTGCGTGGGACTGCAATGTAAGCGTTCGTTCAATAAGGTGTATTACATTGCAAAGCTAAGCTGTCATCATCCCGCTGGAAGAGCTTCATTTAGTCAAATATTTTTTTTTTAATAATCATGTAGTAATCATGGGTAGCGATCCAGGGGGGACGTGCCCCCCCCCCCTCAAATTTTGAATGCTGAGTCGCCTTGTCCCCACTTAGAGGGACCAAAGATTTTTCGAAATCACCGCGCATTGATATTATAATCAGTGAATTTCCTTAAAAGAGAGACAAATGATGGAACAGATGGAAAGGTTTATTTCTATATTGATGAATCTTAAGGCGTCCCATTGGTTTGTTTTGAAAATTACTGTCATTTTTAATTCCCAAGATGCACATATAAGAATTAAAACGTGTATTAACATAGACACCCATTTTTTTTTCAATTCAATTCAATTCTTTATTCCATTTCCATTCAAAACAAAATACAAAGTAATATAAAGTAACACAAATCAAGTACGATTTTACAGACGAGCATTCTTACTTCGTAAAACAAAAAACAGTATGATATTGAGCATAAATGGAAATGAGGGTGGTCCACTAAAAAGCAAAGCTTGTAAAGTGTGGATCCCCCTTGTAAATGAAGAAAATATAGTTGACTTATTCATAATTATATGCGTATATATACAGGAAAGAAAAAAGAGAAGGAACTAAAAGGTCTAAATCATATTCATGTAAACATAATTACTGAACAAATGCAAAGCTATTCACACAAAGAGGTCTTCGCTGTGAAGGATATGTTGCGCAATATATTGACAGAAGAAAAGCAGAAACCCATGCCGAATCCACATTCATGTTTTTCTCTTCCAATATAAAACATAGATTCATAAGGAAGGCCTATACATCTTGAAATTATACACAGCCTTTAATAGGATATCTACCGTAGGGAACTTGAGTGTACAGTCGAATTACATGTAGTAATGTTCAGTGCTGTTCTTTAGCAGACGACGCAGAATCTTGACGATAGATGGCGCAATATCGGATTCAGAGTTTGAAGTGATTGCGTGAAGAGAAGAGCGGGAAACATAATAATGCAAAAATAATGCATGAACATTATTGGGTCAATGAGCGAGCTTGGGGAGGTTAAGTTGGATTACTTTGAATCTTTCTTAAAAGATTCCCCTTCGTCCCCCCCCCCCCAAAAAAAAAGTCCCATAACCGGGAAAAGAAAGAAAATTAAGGTAATTCATTTCCTTGGTCTCTTCGCTCGCCTGAGACTTTTTTAAATCTCCATGCCATGATCTGCACCATCCACTTTTTTTTTTACTCATTACGCCACATTTGAATCAGAAATAAAGGTCTAATCAACATTCTTTTTACTTTTTTCTGTTTTTTTTTTGTTTCAGAGTTCAACGTGAATACGAGACTTTACCAGACCACTTTTATTTCTCTGATATAGAACGTCATAATGCCGAGGTCTCTGCCTTTCACCTTGATAGGTAATTACTTGTCATTTGATTTTTAATAACAAATCAAAATCTTAAATACAGTATATATGATATAACTCAGTTCATACACTTACTCATTCGATATTCTATCCAAAATGTGAGTGAAATATTGATATTGATGGCGAATACGAGAGTAGAAGAATGATAAGAATGAAGAGGGAGAAATGAAAGAAAACGAAGAAGAATGAGAAGAAAAAGAAAGGAAGAAGAATAAGGAAGAGGAGGAGAAGAAAAGAAGAAGAAAAAGTAAAAAGGAGAAGAGGAAGAGGATGAGAAAGAAGAGGAAGAAGAAGAGGAGGACAAGGAAAAAGAAAAAGAAAAAGGAAGAAGAGGAGGAAGAGAAGAAGAGGATAAGAAAGAATAAGGAGAATAAATAAAGAGCTTTCATTTAGTCACTTTAAAATTTATAGTATATACTATTTAGAGTTCTTTTATACTCATCAAATATCAGCTATATGCAAGGGTTGATTTTGGTAGCTTTTAATAAATTATATGAATTTAATATCAATGATTGACTAATTTACAAATTGAATCAGTCATCATTTCCAAAGTATAGATTACAGTTCGTGAGAGCTTTGAGGAAACGAAAAATATGGGAGAAAATCGGACAGATAACGTTCGAAGTATATAATTTGTAAGAATATTTCAACAAACCATAGATATTATAATGAATACCAATATCTGTTTTCCTATTTTTCTTTCTTTCAGAGTTTTAGATTTTAGAAGAGCGCCCCCTGTCGCCGGTAGATGGTTCAACATTACCAAGGATCTATTTGAGTTAGCAGATCCAGCATTTAGAAAAACGTTTTTTAGATCACCAGGTAACAATCCATTGATGTGTTTCTTTTCTCTAATGCAAGTTGACAATGAAAAGTTGTAAATTTCACAGTATAGAAGTTATCCTCGTTTTTTTCACATCGTTTAATACAAACATATGATAAAGATATGTAGATTAATAATTATATACAATTATTCAACATGAACAGTTAAGTACAGGAGCAGTGCTTCTGAGATCTATCTAAGTGCACTTAATTTTAGAAAAAGCTTTTTGATGCACTGTATTTGGATATCAAGGTTTGAAGCTGTGGTTTATGGTTGGCTTAATGTGTGTGACTTTAGTAGGAACATGGATCTGTTGTCGCAGGAGCAAAGGACATAGAACAATTTTAGGCTATTACCCCTCTGTTTCTGGAAGTTTGATTCTCACTGTCATTATGGAAAATCACTCAACTTCTTTGTTGCTACTTCCATGTTCTACCTTTTCTTGATTTCCTCAGCTAACAATGTGTGTTTCGTGGGCCATTGTTCCTACTACTGCGAGACCGAGACTGCAGTTTGCGGTAAGCCTGACATGATCGAAGGATCGGTAGCTGCCTTCCTGCCTTCATTCAAAGCAGCTCCTAGAAAAACGTGGCGACATCCGTGGAGGAGATCGTACAGTAAACACAGAACAGCCGTGTGAGTATTAGATAACAGCTTCACCAATTCTATACTGAAAATGGAGATGTTGTTTATACACCTTGAAAATTACATGTCTATCTGTTTTTTGTTGTAACCACCCGGAAAGATATATTTATGATATGAGCATTTTTGTCATGAGCCAACCAGTAGATGGATACTCATGGCGCAGTAAAGACAAAAAAGAGAAAATATTTATAATACTAATAATATGCAACATTTATATAGCTCTTAAAGGAAAACAAAACACAAGAAGAGAGGCAATCTCAATTGAAAAAGTAAAACAAGAGGAACAATTTAAAACAAGTTTCATCAAAATCGGTTATGAAATAGGCAGGTTATGGACGTTTGAAAATCTTGTTGTACTTTCTATGGGGATCCTCAAATTGGCAAACATACTTCAAAATGGCTGGGTTTTGTGGACAACTCTCCATTTGTTTTGTACACAAATTTTTAGATTTTCCCCTTGATTTTACATATTTCACATCATCTCATCCTGACCTTGATATATGTGGTGTGGATTATATTTTCCCATGACATATGTTATGCTCAGAATGAGGCAATGTGCAATTTTAAAGATAATAGGGAAAATCTGAAAAATTGTATACAAAACAAATGGAGGGTTGTCCACAAAATCAGCCATTTTTAAGCATGTTTGCCAATTTGAGGATCCCCATAGAAAGTACAACAAGACTTTTTGAATGTCCATAACTTGCCTATTTCACTACCGATTTTGATGAAACTTTTTTTGAATTGTTCCTCTTGTTTTACTTTTTCCAATAAGATTGCTTCTCTTCTTGGGTTTTGGTTTCCTAATGTTTCCAAGCACAATTTAATATTACCTTGGTTTTAGCACAGCACAGCTACCCTGAATTATAATTGCAATCATATCAGAACGATGTGCATGCATGCGTGCCCCTCACTGGCCCTGCCTGGTCAACTAGGGGCAAAGTAATACACACATCACACACACACCTTCACACACACCCACATATTCAGGGAATGATAAAGGATTTTATATTATAGATGACATGTGGGTGTTATGATCAGGCATATCCTTGATAATAAGAATAAAACTTTAAGCTGTTATTCCTTAAGTAATTCCACATGTGTGTCCATCAGGATGATGGGGTCAAAGGTCATCTAGAGTCAAAAGGTCAAATGATATGAGGTCACGTCCATCCTTCTTTGAACTTTTTGTGCAACTACATCAATTTTGATCACACTTGGTTCAATTTATCCTTGGGTAATACCATATTTTAGTTGTTGAGGAGGATGGGGTCTAATTATGTTTACACTTGGTACATCTGATCCTTTGGTAGTACACAATCGTGTTTGTGAGGTTAATACGGTCAAAGGTCATCTAGGGTCAAAAGGTCAAGGTTTTGTTCAGATTGCTTTTCATTTCTATATTTCTGCATTAATTGTGTTTACACTTGGTACAAGTAATCATTGGCTAATACTCTGCGTGTGTTCATAACGATGATAAAGTAAAAGGTCATCTAGGGGTCATAAGATCATATTGCATATTCATCGCAAAATCAGGCATGACTGGTAGTTTGTGAACCACCTTGTTTAAAAAACCAAATGCATGCGCAGGAGCAGATGCAGGATTCCATAAAAAGGGAACCCAGAAAGTAGATTTAAAATGAGGAGGCGCAGAGTACACTTTGGGCATAAATGGCATGCCCCTTGTACTCCCCCCCCCCACCTTGTACCCCTCCCCCAATTGACCAGCTTGACCGACTGTAACATGGGTTGATTATATTCTCTTCATTTTCTATGTATGCGTATATTACTCTGAACTAGGAAATAAAATAACCAAGTGTTACAAAATTCATTCATTTCAAAGCTAATGAACAATGTAGTAGAATTTGGCGTCAGATTTCATCCGGAAATGTATTTGCTAGCGATAAAAAGGTTCTTTAAGAAATGCAACGGAATGTGGTCATTACGACCCTTTTTTTTCTAGATTGTATGTTAGCCGTTTCAAGATCATAATTATTTGACCTACAGTGAAATGTTACCCTAAGTAGACCCTATTTCATTGGTATTCAGACTATTCTAAAGGTTTTCTAAGAGCATAATTTTCTTTGTCACATACTGTAATATTTACAATTTGAAAATTTAATTCATTATCAGTAGGCATATTGGTTAAATGGTTATTTGGATAATTATTTGAAGAAAAAAAATGCAATCGATAAACAGTCAAACTAGGAGACTGATGGGGGAATCGCAATCGACGCAATTTGACCAAATTTATTTGTAGATCGGCGCCCTCTATTGAGAGATTTTTTTCTTTCTTTTGCCCTCCGAATGTTGATTGAATAACTTCGTGACTTCAGTTACCTTGATAACTTGTTGAAGAAGATTCGATTTTCTCAGAATATGAAATGAAGGAGATAATTAAGGGAAACAAAACGCTACTGTCGTATTGAGTGATACTAATTGTGAGGAACTTCTTCCCCTGAAATACAATTATTTATCACTTTCGTGAGGAGACAGAATACCGTGGTCGAAATGTCCCGGACGGATGATAATAATTCAGCATCATGTTCATAGGCAAAATTAATGTTAAAGCACGTTTCTGATATTTATTATGAATTTTGATGGTGACATTCGAAGGTTGAATATTGGCAGGCTCTGAAAGGGAATTTCCCTGACTGTGAATTAAGATAATTCGCTCTTAAAAAAAAAAACAAGCTGCTTACTTGAAACCATTTTGCTTTGATATGTTATCTAGTCCATCCCTTACTTCTTTCATTTTGTCTCTTTCTTTATACCTTCCTCTCTTTCTGTATTCGCTTACTTATCCATCTTTCTCTCTTTCTTTTCTCGCTTCCTTATAATAATAATAATAGTAATAATAGCCAATTTTTATATAGCGCTTTTCCCAGAATGGCTCAAAGCGCGTTACAGCTTATTATTACCCCGGTCATTGGATTCATTTCAATCCCGCACGAAAAGTGCACAATTTCCACTCCCTGGGGAGCATTCCTTGCATTCATCGCAGCCTCATTATGGCGCTGGCAAATTCAAACATACAATATCTTTCGCATCCTACCGGGTACCCATTTAGCACCTGGGTCGAGAGTGGCAAAGTGTGGAATAACGCCTTGCCAAAGGACGCTAGACCGCGGTGGGATTCGAACACACGACCCTCTGTTTACAAGGCGAGAGTCAGAACCACTACACCACGGCTCTTCCTTATCTATTAATTCGTCATTGTAGCAAAAAGTATTATTCCGCGTTTCGGGATTTTCCGAAAAATTTCCATGTGTTGCAATTTCTTTCACTCATTAATCATGTGGTATTATCATTATTATTATTTATCATTATTATTATTATTATTGTTGTTATTGTTATTATTATTATATTATTACAGTATTATTGCTGTTGTTACTACTACTACTATAATAATAATAATAATAGTAATAATAATAATAATAATAATAATAATAATAATAATAATAATAATGGTATATTTACCCAGGGTAGCCACTTCAGTTCCGAAAACTGTTCTCCCAGCGGGCCCTGCTATTGTTATTACCCCGGCTAAGCTAGGCTACGTATTCAGGTATTCACCTATTAGTATCAGTACTACTACTATTACTATATTATTCCATATTTTGTTATTTAATTTCTCATTCTGAATGACTTTTCCGTTTTTGATGATTGTTTGCAGTTGGGAGCAAGACCCTTCTTACTGTCATCGTATTGTAATGAACAAACACCCGTATAACAGTGGTAGGAGACTACTGGATCTTATGGATATGTCCATCTTTGATTTCTTAATGGGTAAGTAAATTCAATTTTTTTTTACCTCTCACAAGTATGATATAAACCTTTTATATTAATCCCTTGGAGGTTTTCGACAACAATCTTGACAGGTTTTGAAAAATATGTCAATAACTTCTGGATTAGTTATCGATTGCTATAGTACGGGACTCTGAATCTGCACTTTTTGAGTTATTATGCCATGGTATCCTTGATAATGTTAGGGCAGTTCGTAGACGCAGTTCGTAGAACGTCGTAAGAACGAACTGTGGTCCATTTTGTAAGATCGTATCAAGAAGGCCGTACGAAGCAGCGTTTGCAGACCGTTTGTAAGCAGCTTGGTGGATGATCTTGCCCAATATTTTTTTTTACATCATACGAAACCCTCTCTTCTTATGGCGGCCCTACAAACGTCGTAAGAACATCGCAAGAACCATTCAAGAAGAAAGAACGCCTTAAGTTCATTATAAAGGGTTCTTCTAGCGTTCTTGAGAACGCCTTACAAACGGAAAATCGTACAGCGATCTTACGAATGACGCTTGGCGTTTGTAAGGTGTTCGTATGGACTCGTTAGGCGTAAGTACACAATTTGCGCTACTGTTCAGTAAAATCTACAAGCGAATGAGTTGAGATTTCCTTGAGTTGCATGTACGACCATATTTCAAGGACAGAAATCGTAAGACGGCCGTATGACAGAAAGAATAATCAAAGCTTTCTTTCGAAAAACGTACGAATTATAGGGTCATTTCCTTCTCAATATGGTCTTACGTTGTTCATAAGGCCGCAAGAATATATGCCCCATGTACGAATCTTTACGAATTCCAGAATTGGTACAACAATGATATTCGTATGAATCTCACTGTTCGTTCGAACTTTTGTGACCGTTTCTTAAAGTGGGTCGTGTCGTTTATCTTGGCCTTCATATCTGACGAAGGAATCATTCAAGACACATTCGTCGTCTGGTTTAGGTATATTGCATGTTCAACTTCACCGCCGTCCTAGTAGATTATACAAATTTGTTTTATAAAGTTATCTGTAAATAGAGATGTTATCAGGCTCCCGCTATATAACTCGATCATCTGGCTTTAAAATAGTACGACAGAGAGAAACAGGTCGGGGTGACAACATTATTCCATAACCTACCAATTATGAACCCAAGAATCAGCAAGGAGGTGAACTCTACTTTCTTTCTGGGTCACTCTTGAAAGGTCAGAGGTCATGAGGTAGTTGAAAGCCGACATGAATCCAGTATGTCAATATTTGGGCTGTTACAGATAATGTTTGTATTCATAGCGTGCTACTCCCGGGGAATGTTCCGTGAAACGTTATAGTCGGCGTCATCCCGACGGCAAGATTGCTCTGAGCCAATCAGATGCAAGGCTTTCTGTAGCTTATAACAACACATCACTGACTATATGTTCCATGGAATGCTCCCAGACATCCTTGTAGTTGGTTGTCAGTATGCTCCAAAACTGTTTAAAACAAGAATGATGGAGAAGGGGAGTCTGCTATCAATATTCCAGGATCTGACTTATATTTCGCTCCTTTTTTTGGGTTGCCATGCTTTCATGACTCAACATTGAGAATGATCGGGGGGGGGGGGGGGGTAGACAAAGAAAACAATTTTCAACGTGTGGAATAGTTTTTTCTATTGAACTTCCGCTCAGTGATATTATGGTAATAATAATTGGTTTGTGGTTCGTTTTTGTACTTTAGGATTGTAGGATTTTGTTTTCTTCGTCTTCTTTTCATGCCAGCTTTGATTTTACAGGATGTCATCACCTTACACATGATGTTAGATGAAACGTTACGGGCAAAGTCCTTTAAAGAACTATTATAATACAGTTATGAGTTTTTGAAGTTATTACATTGTGACGCCACATGCGAGACTCCCACAGATACATATGATTTACATAAACTGATATTTTCAAGTGGTTCGTGCTGTGGATTTGATCGAAGAAGCGGGTATGCAATAATGTTTCCTTTTATATTTTTTTTTCATACACTCACAGGTAAAAATGATTTTCTTTCTGTCCTTTTTTTTATAAAAGAAAAATAGCGCTCTACTTTAATATCACATGACACTGTCGCATGTGACGTCAAAGACTAAACTGTAGACATTCATAACTGATTCTTTGTTGGATTTTCTCAAATCCTTTTTTGAAAACATTGATATATTTCTCACAATTTTCTCCTTTTATTAAAACCAATTCCGGTTGAACTAGAAATAAAAAAAAACTCGATTTATTCACTATTTGGTCCATGAACCCTCGAAGGAGTTTACGAGACTTGGGCGACTTCCCAAATAAATGGACCGAATCGACCACCACGAGGTATCGTTCTTTTCTTTATTTTATAAAAGAAATAATGCCATCATATTGGCATGCCGTCAATTATTGGAATGTTTCGTTTTTCTGGGAGAAAGATAAGGAAGGATCTGTCCAGAAAAAATCAATAAAAGTCGTGTGAACAAAGTTCGAGCCAAGTTCCTTTTTAAAAGGATTGTAGTGAATAATACCTCTCTTCTCCCTGTTCCCTTCCTTAAAAAGAGCATAATTAGACGAGGAAAAGCAATATGTCATGACAATGTTGGTATTGTGTGGAGAAAGAATCCCTTCGTTGAAGGTCACCTTGATGTTCTGTATTCATCAATGTCTGCGGCTTACTCGATTAGAACATGATTTTAGATGGCGAAATTATGTTTTTCATGGAAGTTTATTCCCGCAGGGAACATCTACACGGCTTTCCACTAATGGTGTATTTGGCGATAATATAAGATTATACGAATAAAAGAAGGGCTTGGCAGTGGGGCAATGAGCCAACAAAAAATGAAGCGGCCAAGTTTGGCGTATGGGACAACAATTCTAGAAAAGCTGCTAAGCGAGCGAAGCGAGGAAGTTAAGTATTTGACCTTTTTAAAAGAAACAAATCAAATAGCTTTTTTTGCCATATTCAGAAAATGCTATCATGCTTTTTCTTCTCGTATTTCATTTTATCTATTTTGTCCCCGTTTTGATTTTTTAGGGGGTACATGCCTCCCGAGCCCCCCCCCCCTACTGTACACCTGTGGGACATTGGGGGCTCCCTCCATGGATGGATGAATAATTGCCACGACTAAGAATGAAAACCAAAAAGAAGAAGAAAATGAAAGAAATAAGGGAGAAGTGAATTTAGAATATTTAGGACTGAAAATAATGTCAAAATCTGTCACAAATTAGATTGGAATTCAAACGATTCAAGTTTGGCGCTCGATCGCGACTTTTCTTTTATAGAAATTTTGCTCCACCTGCCATTTTCTCTCCCTACAAACGCTATGGATATACTTAAATGGAGAAAATGACAGGGTCGTATAGGGCAGCCTCTCAGTAGCGTACGCAGGATTTTTGATTTTCTGATTGAAAAGTTGACAAGCAAAAAAAAGAAAAGAAAAGAAAAAGGTCTTCACTCAAAAGTGGTCATTTCGTACCCAAAAATTTTGGGCAAGAAAAAAAAAAGGTTTCAAAATTAAGGGGGGGGGGAGGGTCGAACCCCTGTACCCCCCCCCCCCCCCCACTGCGTACGCTTCTGCAGCCTCTTTTTGTAGTGTGCCACGACTTCGATTTTAATGATTGACAGGAAGCAAGAGTTGATTTAGAACTTATGTGTTATGTTCATTGAGAGACATGAAAATAGATATTATGTGAACGTGAATGCACGAGTTCATGTCTGGGTCATATATAATTCAATATATATATATATATATATATACCGTATATTGCCACAGATGTAATATCAATCTAAAAAGGGCATATATAATTTCGATTGAATGTGATTAAGGAAGAAATGTAGAAGGGGTATGAGAGAGGGGATGGTAGATTGTGTGATTGACATCATTAAAACTCATATCATACCTACATTTTTTTTCAATCGCAACTGAGGATTTTGACAGGTACAAATTTTAAACGTTATTTCGCCCCTATCTTCTGGTAGTTTCATTCTAATTAATATCTTCTGCCAATTGGTTTCATTTGGCCGGGTATTTTCTATTCCGTCTGTACCTAAACAACCTCAATAGCAACAGAATAAGGACAATTATTTCTCACACATTTGATTCGTTTCTTAGAAATATGAGAGCTCTTGGCGAGAAATAATCCTTGTTTTCTCTTGAGCTTTAGGAAAATATGTATCTTCAATAATCATTACAACACATCTTTGTCTTGTTTTGGCATTATTTCAAAAGAAAGTCATGGGCAGTGATCGCTTCGAAGAAAGGGGGATTCCCACTTCGTCAAACTTAAAGCAAATACGAACCAGCAGCTTTGCACCGCACCACCTCAAGTTCTCAATTCTGGCCAGATTTCTAACCCATGATGCAACATTCTAAGCAATGTAGTCTTGTAATACAGACCCGCTTGAAATCTACTCTTTGGTCATATTTCCTTTGAGCCTAATAACCATTTTGTTTAATCATTCACTTCGTTTAATAGCCACTTGGTCTGACATAACTTAAACCATATTATTACATGAACCGTTTATGAACCAGATTTTAATTAGACAAACCTGGTAAATAATAAGAATACGAAGTGGAAATTAGACTGTCTGGGCATGAGACTAATGACAGGCGCACCAAATGACCATACGATAATTTAACCAGTGTATGGTTAGATTATAAACTTGCCTTTATCATTTAATGCGCTAATAGCGAGTTCTCCCTTCGCGATGGGGACGGATTCTACAACATAGAAAATCTCTTGAAAATACCCGTCGAATCACAATGAACAGCTGAGAGGTCTTTGTCGAAAACTGGTGAAGTGGGGCAGCGGATCGTCGTAAGATTCGGAGCTGACGAAAAATTGCAGATGTCTAGAGTCCAAGACAACACCGCTCTTTTGATTCACTGATTTGAAATCGACAGAGGCTGCTTTGTCATGAAGGGCTTTTGACAGTAGATTTTTAACGTTCCGGAAAGCGTCTGCGAAGTGGTTGTGGAAACTCCGTATGACTTGTGATACATGCCAGGACAGCTGTTAATCTCGTATGTTATTTTGAAATCATAAACGTTTTTTTTTTAACATTCAAACGTTACTTTTTAAACCACCATCCTGCCAAAGACAAGAGTTCACTGGTCGGAAGATGGTCAAGAGTTCTACTCCAGAAGATTACAAACAGTCCCGTCCAAGATTACCTCATGGTGATACATATGTTCCACTCTGAAAACGTTCAAAAATATCACCGCAACAGTTCAAATGTTTTCATAAATATCGAGGTTGCATTCTTTTAATCCTTAGGATGTTTCATCCTCATCTATGGCCCGAACTGCTTATCAAGAACTTCAATCCCCAAAACAGTTACTATTTACGTCCAATTTGGCCCGGACACTGACTGATATTAATTGCCGACCCGACCTGGTTCGAACTCAACTCCGATGGTGGCATAACATCACGTCTCCAACTGAAGCACTTGGTTTCCTTCATGTTATGTTTATATTTATCAAACTCTATTACTGGAAGATCAAAATAACAAGTAACAGTTTCACCTGGATCGAATTACCCGTAATACTAAAAATACATGCATTTTTTTATTATCCAAATCAAATAAGAACTCAGTCAGTTGTATTTATTCTTTACATGAGCAACAAGGGTGCGATGGATTTTTTTTCGGTCAGTACTTGTGCACCCGACACGAGAGGGATGTTTGGAGACTTTGGCCCGTATTCTGAACTCGGGTTTAAATCAAACCCTGGTTTATAGTTGTGATTTAAGTATGGAGAGCCAATTGGGGCACAAATCATTAACAGTACACATCCAATTTATTAACCCATTTGACACTCAAATTGTTCATAATAAGCCAGTTCACGGTTAGCTCATGATCAACTTTTCTCCAATTACCTTTGTGATTTTTCATTAAGATAAGCACTATCATTTTCAAATGTAGATGTTGCGTAATGTAGATGTTGCGTAAGCTTTACCGGTAGAGTATTCAAATTCTGAGAACAAAAGGCATTGTATAGACCAGGTGACTAGAATAGTACATCAGGGATAAAGTTTGGAAATCTGTTTTATTGTCTGCCTTTGACACATTTGACTATTGTTTAGGCTACTGTCAAATACCAGTGATTATGAAGGCTCTATTTATTACTCTTCAGCTTGGATGTGATAAATATTTTGAAAGGAATACATGAATAATCATCAAATCACAAATGCCTATGTCAGTGAATTTGAAAGCCACCTTCATGGTTGTCTCCAATGACCTTTTTCTGCTCGTGCGCAGTTTACAACCGTGAACAGGCTTATTGTCTGGGAATGATAACTGAAGGATTTCTCTTCATATGAAAGCAAAATGAAACAAAATAGTAATCATAAAAAATATATATAAACAGAAAATATATAATATATAAATATATAAACGTAATTTTTGAATTTTTGGCTTCCCATAATTTTAGCACAGAGTTAGACCATGGTCTAAGTTAAACCCGACTTCAGAATACGGGCCAAGGAAACCAGACTGCAAATTCCTGGACTTTTTTTCAGTCTTACCTCAATTTTTAATTTAGACGATTCTTTGAAAAATGGTTCTAGGTGAGATTCGAACCTGCGTCAATGAACTCGACTGAAGGATTTTCTAACTGACCGAACCACACCTATCGAGCTGAACGTTGGGTCGGAAATTACGCCGCATCCTGACGTGTCACCATTTATTTTCTATTACTGTATATCGTCATTCCCTACGGCTTGTTCGTGAACATGTTCTGGCTACGGGATACTGCCCTCTCGCTTATATAGGGTACGTAAGTACTGACGGGGGGGGGAATAAATCGCCACGGGGGTGTTTGCCGAATTAGGATTGGGAACGGTGAGGGGTAAGACGGGGTGTGTTATGGGTGTAATGAAGGTGTGTGAGGGGTATGGCATGGGTATCCCGTATGGGTCCAGGTAAGACCTGGGTGTGGCAGGAAATTCTCGGCAACGAGCTAAAACAGAAATAAAAACCTGGGTGTTGTTATTGATAAAGCCGTTCGTAGGTTTAGCACGACTTAACGCACAACTGGTGAACTTTCCCTAGGTGCCAGTTCAGATTCTCGTCTTTAAAGGTCAAGTCCACCCCAGGAAAATTATGACTTGAATAAATAGAGAAAAATCAAACTAGTATAGTGCTGAAAATTTCATCAAAATCGGATGTAAAATAAGAAAGTTATGACATTTTAAAGTTTCGCTTATTTTTCACAAAACAGTTATATGCACAACTCAGTGACATGCAAATGAGAGAGTCGATGATGTCCATCACTCACTATTTCTTTTGTTTTTTATTGTTTGAATTATACAATATTTCAATTTTCACCAATTTGACATTAAGGACCAACTTAACTGAGCCGTAAGATGTTATAACAACGGTAATACCACATGTTCAGGGAGGATTAAAACTTTGTCTCACCGGACAATGTGGAGAAAATTAGAATAATTCATATTTCATATAATAAAATACAAAAGAAATAGTGAGTGAGTGATGTCATCAGTTTCCTCATTTGCATACCGAACAGGATGTGCATATAACTGTTTTGTGAAATTAAGCGAAACTTTAAAATGTCATAACTTTCTTATTTTACATCCGATTTTGATGAAATTTTCGGTGTTATGCTTCTCTTATTATTCAAATCAACTTTTTGCTGGGGTGGACTTGTCCTTTAAACAAGTATTTGAAAGCAAAGTTTGTCATGTGTAAAAAGGTTGTTAGAAGCCCATGTCTGGATTATAGTAAATTAAAAACAGGACAAATGTAGGGCGTGTTTCCGCATACTAAGCGTGCAAAGAACTTTATGAAACACCCACACATATCCGTGGTGAGTTCATTTGCAATCCTCTACGTCACAATCCGGAATCATATACCGTATTCTGGTCGTTTATAAATAAAGTTGTGTTTATTTTGATTTTTTTCTTCTTCGATTTGTTATTCTATACTTCATAAAAGAGATTGGTAGCGAATTAATTCAAGAAATGACCTCGATGATTCATTCCACCCGGGACTAGTAGAGTACGTGCTATCTCGTCAATGGATCGGGGATCTTTAGTTGGAAAAGGAAAACCTGGGAGTCCTGGCAGCCTTCCAAACTGTCTTTCCCAAGTTCCGATATCAATCAAAAGAAAATGCTTGTGTTTTTCCATTTGATCTCATCATGATTAATCAAAAACAACCCTGTAGTTCAACAAAACTGTGATAAATATCCTCATTATTTGCTGTGTCTATTAAAGTTATTATTTGTCATTAATGTCCTATTGGTTTGCTTTATTTCTGGATTCAAATAAAAGAACAAATTGTGTATATATATAATAAATCTTTGGAATATATCTATATATAGAAAATAAATATAGGATTCATTCATAACATTATAAATAAAGTAATGTATACAATTCAAAACAAGGGCATACAGCTCTCTTTCACTTCTCATGAAGATAGTTCTGTCTGAATGGCGGTGTTCAACTTTGTCCAAGATTCAAAGTCTTTATAAGTGCTTCAGCTGGTAATTAAAAGAAAATGCTTATGTTTTTCCATTCTATTTTATTCTATATATTCATAACATAAATAAAGTAATGTGTACAATTCAAAACAAGGACATAGAGCTCTCTTTCACTTCTTAAGAAGATAGTTCTGTCTGGATGGCGGTGTTCAACTTTGTCCAAGATTCAAAGTCTTTATAAGTGCTTCAGCTGGTGATTCGGTCATAGTTGCAATCACTTCGATCAGGCAAGAATCGTGGGGACTTTACTCTCTAAATGCTAAAATGAGCTGACAGTGGTCCCTAATCTCACTCCTCTCAGAGTGAGATGAGGGACCAGTCTTGATGGAATGAGATTGCAATCTTTCAAGATTGAATTTTTACTTTTTTTTGAGTGAAAATGTAAAACAGATGCACACTTTTACTCCAAAACAGGTAAAAATCCACTCTTGAAAGATTGAAATCTCATTCCACCAGGAGTGGTCCATCATCCCACTCTCAAATGAGTGTGATTACGGACAAGATTAGCTCCTTTGCATTTAGATAATCACTCGCATTAATCTACTATTTCGCAATAAAACTACAGCCACGCCGTTATGAATTCATCAGGCAGGCATGGTCTCCGAATCTTGGAGATGTTTCGTAGGAGATAATTATGATACCTCTCATTACGTCAGAGACATTTTTCTACTTTGATAAAAGTCAATTCACCCCATTGTAATAAAGGAAATGCTATATTATATGATAGGCAACATGAGAACGGGTCCTACTCGTCAAATTATTGAAGTTGGTTTTCACTTCTGTAGTTTGACGAATTTCTGATCAAACGCTACCTTTAATACTAGGAGTTGACGAGGGTATATTGTTTATATCATTTGGCTATTAAAGACAGACAACTAATGTCAACGATTACTGTAATCCACATTTCAAAGAATCCCCTTGCTTATTAGTTGAAGTCTTAAATTTCAGTTTCTTCCAACTAATAAACGTTAAGAAGGGGATGCTGATGTTTACATTTTGCTTATTACTCATATAATTTTACTTTTTCATAGTAGAAACGAAGAACGGTCAACAACTCACTTCAGCCAATCCATCCGAGAAAGACGAAATAGTGATTTATCAGTAGATTAATTCGCGTTGCGGCATCGGTTTTTAAAAGAAATATTTATTTGATGAAATGTTTATTTGATGAGTTTAAAGTTTGCGGGTAGGGCAGATGAATTATGTGTTGTTATGTTGCTATGTTATGTTGTGGCATAAAGAGATAATAATCCATGACATGCATTATCTCCGACATATGTAATCCATTGTCGCTAATTGCACATGCCCCGTAATTCTTCCAAGGTCTCCCCAGTATAGATGCGTTTTAAGGTCCTTCTTTTTCTCAATTTTCTTCTGCTTTTTGTCTTTCATTTCCCCCACTGTATTTCCTACTGCCTCTCGCTCCTATCCTGTGTAAGAGTGTGTGTGTGTGTATGTGGGGCGGGGGTTGTATGTGTGTAGGGGTGTAGGGTTAGTGGATCTGAGTTTTGGGGCGATTTAGGGGAATGGGGGGGGGGGGTCAAGTGCGGGGTTGGGGGTCTGCCTATATAGGGGGCTATTTGTGTGTTCGTGATGGAGTGTGTGTGTATATATTGCTTTTCCTACGTTTTGGTTCTAAACACTGATCTCTCCGCTACGTATATGTTGGGGTGTGAGTGTGTGTGATTGGTGTGTGAGGGTGGGAGGGTGTCTGTGTGAGGGTGTGTCGATGTAGATGTTTGTGTATGTTTGCGTATCTGTCTCGATGCCTATTCCTTCGATTTACCATGCATTTATGAACCCTGCGCCCCCCCCCCTCGTTGCTTGCTGATTTTAGTCAACTGAAAATTCTGTCAGTATGTGGTTCTTTTCTCAATGCACCCTCTCTTTCTTTCTTTCTTTCTCTCCCTCTCTCTCGCTCTACTCGGATTCGAGAAAGATGATGAAGATTTCACATAATTATAAAGGATCAAACTTTTTATATCTCTACGTCAAAGAAAAAAACAGATTTTGTCTCCTTATATGAAGATTATCACATGATCCCGGGAAAGTCCCGCTTTTATGACAGACGATGATGTAACAGTTCATCCACCCCTATGTTTCTAGTCTATGTATGTCATCCTAAAACTTTTCTTTCACATTTCATATTTAGCGACTTTCTTAATCCTTCGACATTTAGTATTAAAGTCGTAGTTTGAAATCAACAGCAACGTAATAAAAAGAAAACATTTGATGTCATTTCTTGTGTTTGTGCTTAAACGGTGAACTAGAAATAGCAACAACAAAATTATTTTCTTAATATCTAGTTTCACTTTTTCATCCTAAAACTGTTTTTTGGGGGTCATATTTCATACTTAGCGACTTTTAATTCCATGACATTTAGTATTCAAGTTGAGGACCTGTAGTTTAGAATAACAAAACAAAAACATAGTTGATATAATGGTATGTGCCGCTCCTTCCGTTGTGAGCCAAACATGGAGATATATAGTTTTCTACATGACCGACTCTATTTCATCCGATTTTTTTATTTATTTAGCGACTCTCATTGACATTTAGTGTTTCAAGTTGGGACCCTCTGATGCGTGTTGTCTGAAACGAGAGAATAAACATAGTAACTAAAGTTGATACTAGTTTATGTGCTGCTGCTTCCATCATTAACCAAGTTTGCAAATGTGTGTTTTTCTTCTGCTGTTGACGGTATTCTGTCATGAAAACATATTTGATTGTATACAAGAGCCTATGGTTTCTGCAGATACGTATCTGGCGCCTCAGTTGCGTAAAAGGAAAAATATATATTTCTATCTGGGCGAAAGTGTTTGAAGAGTTCCCTCCAAGACAGGAAACCACTTCAAGGAGATTGTTGTGTCTGTCTGGTAATTGCCTCGAGGGCACACTTCTTAGTGTATTGACCCTATTCTTCCTACCCCCCCCCCTTCTCCCCCTTCTCTCTCTCTCTCTCTCCGTCTGAGTCTTTCTTTCCCGCCCTTGCGCCTTATTGGATTTATTGATTACTTAATAATCATTATTATCTTTCAATTCTGTGTTCATCCCCCCTCTCTCTTTCTCGCTCTCTCTCTCCCCCTCTCTTTAGTTTTTTTGTTTATTTTTTTCAATTTATACTTCTATGTCTCCGTCTGCTATAAGTATTGATGGTCTTAAATCACCAGCTATTTTATTTTCAAAACAGGATGTCTGGTAATGTAAAAACAGCCTTTTTTACAATTCATAAATCGATCCCCCTATTTATAGATATATTTCAATTATCTTTTATTACTGTTCCAACAGAATGAGAACAAATGTGCTATACATAAACGTGGTTTTAATTATCTTTACATAGTGTACTGTCTTGATTGTATATTTCTAGACTTAGTAAGCTGCATTCCAACACGAGCATGTCTTAAAACCGACCAGACTGGAAAATCAGAAAAGTCATTTCATTCTTTGTCTGTTGCTAGTCCATGCTGCTATCAATCAGGTATTGCTGAATACACTCAGCTTGCCAGGTCAGCTTTTTTTATCGTTATGCGTATAATCACTATTAGAACACGAAATTAAACGTATTGTGTCTTATAATGTGGTAAGTATTTGCAATTAACATTTATAAAGAAATCTATGGATGTACAGACGGACGTGAGGTAGACAAGAAAAGAACGGCAAATAAAAAAATGCATCTCGTCTCCCCCGCTCTCTCCCTCTTACTTCCATCCCTCCCCATCTCCCCTCACTCCCTCTTCCCTCCCCGTCCTCTATTCTTTATTTGGCAATGCGTTTACATTGTGCCTCATTCTCTCCCTCTCCATTAAAGGGATACTCCGGGCTGAAAGTATTTATATCTAAATAAATAGAGTGAAATTCACAGAGCAAGATGCTGAAAATTTCATCAAAATCGGATAACAAGTAGCGAAGTTATTAAACTTTAAAATGTAGCAATAAATTGTGAAAACAGTTATATACACGTCGTCATGAATATTCATTAGGTGGACTGATGATGTCACATCCCTTTTCCCTTTTCTTATGTTATTGCATGAAATCATAATTGTTTCATTTTTTTCATACATGTGTGAATGATATGTCTCCCTTGTAATGAAATAAGTCGCAGTAATGAATATATAATGCACTAAATAAGTTGTCATTCCAATTTTTTTAGTTCTTGAAAGTAAAACTTTGAATAAACCTAATTTCATAATAATGAATTACAAAAGAACAAGTGGGGATATGACATCATCGGTTTGCTCATTGAATATTCATGATACATGCCTGGAACTGTTTTAGCGGCATAATGCAAATCATTAAAATGCCATAACTTTGTTATTCCTTGTCCGACTTTGATGAACTTTTCAGTGTTTTGTTTGTCTGATTTTTCTTTATCTGTTCAAATCGTATTATTTTCAGCGTGGAGTACCCCTTTAAGCCTGCATCCACGTATTATAACAAATCGGCCTGAAGAAGACGTGGTGTCGCGTCGAAAATTGGGAATATACATTGGAAAAATTTGCTGGGAACTTAATCTCGCAAAGATGTACTCTTTGTCTCTTTTGTCTATACATTTATAATTACTTATAGTTATAGTAGAATGCCATTACAAAAATAAAATAAAACCATAGATTTATAAAGAATTTTAAAAGAAAACGGCGCATATAGCTCTAAAAAATAAAAGGTAAAGTCATACTCTTCGTCAGTGCCCATTGTGTGACAAAAAAGAAATAGAGAATTCAAAATCCGATTCTGAAAAACAGTCGTGAAAAACACGTTTGTTCATCGGCACACGGACTGTGAAACCCACCATATAAAGAAAACATTTGCTGAAGATCAACGAACGTCAACTTAAAGGACAAGTCCACCCCAACAAAATGTTGATTTGAATAAAAAGAGAAAAATCCAACAAGCATAACACTGAAAATCTCATCAAAATCGGATGTAAAATAAGAAAGTTATGACATTTTAAAGTTTCGCTTAATTTCACAAAACTGTTATATGCACATCCTGCCTGGTATGCAAATGAGGAGACTATGACGTCATCCACTCACTACATTGTATTTCTTTTGTATTTTATTATATGAAATATTATAATTTTCTCCTCATTGTCAAGTGATACAACGATTAATTCCTCCCTGAACATGTGGAATTAGCATTGTTCAATACTATATTGTTCAGTCAAGTTGGTCCTTATTGTCAAATCTATAAAAAATGAAATATTGTATAATTCAAACAATAAAAAACAAAAGAAATAGTGAGTGATGGACATCGACTGACTCACCCAATTGTGCATATCACTGTTTTGTGAAAAATAAGCGAAACTTTAAACTGTCATACCTTTCTTATTTTACATCCGATTTTGATGAAATTTTCAGCACTATGCTAGTTTGATTTTTCTCTATTTATTGAAGTCAGCTTTTTCCTGGGGTGGACTTGACCTTTAAACAATTGCGAGATGACTTCATACTAAGATATCCATAGACCTTTTTTTTAATTAAATTGAAATCAACATTTATAGCATGACTGTTTGAACTAATCATTTTACAGCGATGTAGACAGGAAATGAAGTTAATATATCCAGCCTTCTTTTCCCTTAATAAAGATTTTAAGAATAAAATATTCAAACTCGAACTCACACACCCATACACACCCTCACTTCCCTCTCACACACGCGCGCGTTGCACGTGCACACACACGCACCCTTGAAAATTTTGTTTTGTAAACCACGGCCGGAAAGAGAGGGAAGAGTTGTTTACAAGTTATCGTGCTTCGGTATGAGTTATTGCATCGCCGTGAACAATTCTCCCTCATTTAAACATCGCTATTTATAGGTGACTTTTAATTACTGTTCAAGTGTGTAAGCAACTTGTTGACAGTGAGGTTCCCCTGTCGCCACGGAACGAAACGGTGGATGATAATCTAGAGTGTCTATGGCATTGATGTTGAATGAAGGCTCTATGGAGGAAAGACAAATAATTCCTCCACCCGCGCGTGCAAAGCAAAGAAGCTAAGAAAATTTATTAGATTTATTGAATAAGGGTGAGGTGTCAATTTCTTGGACTAAATTTAATGCCTGCTTTGATGGATCAAGAAACTTGATTGCAAAATAATATAGCCACATTAAACAGCTTTAGTTCTTGAAAACGGGGGAAACCCAGTACAAACGGCAGAGAGTTTCACCCCGCGCATATCCTTTGATCTCTGAAGTTTATCAAAGTTAAAGCAAATGACGTTTTGTCAACTTTTACAGGAAAATGTAGATATCCCTTACTACCTCCTTGTTCTAATGTTCATTGAGTTTTCGGAAATGATAGAGCAAGGAAAAATATTTTTTGCTGAGAGGATCTTTATGGGAGAATATTTGCAGCTATCAGCTATATTTGCAGCTATCAGGCCACATAGGTGCGAAATCGCACCTTTGAAAAAATTACTTCTGTACGAATTCCCCTTTTAAGAGATTTCCACAGTACCAAAAGTAGTACCAAAGAGGCTGAAAAGAAACTTGTGTTTTTATGGTGTATATTTTTTCGAGAGAGATGAAAAAATACAAATTAATTCTATATGAAAAAAATGACTATTTTTTGTTTCCTTGCTCGCTTTGCTCTCTTACGATTTTGTGCACTGTTGAGAACCTGAACACACTGCAAAAACTCCGGTGTTGATTTAACACCAGCCCGGAATCTATATAATTATGTCCACACCAGAAAAGTATTGAAACAACACCAGTTTGGAATCAAACCGATGCTGTTTTAATACTAATTGGTGTTGTATAAACACCTTTCTGGTGTTCGACCAAAACGAAACTGGTGTTGTTTAACACTTGTCTGGTGTGGACGTAATAGATTCCGGGCTGGTGTTAAATCAACACCGGAATTTTTGCAGTGCAGCCTCATTTATTCTTAACTTTTTAACGCCCATGCTGTTTGCTCCTCTGGTGTAAGTAGGCTCTTGTGACTGGTCACGAATTTTGTGCACCTGATATCAAGCTCAGCTGATAAGTGGATTTTTCTGGATACAGAAATTGAAATTAAACCAGCGCTCCTATTTTAAACTGGTTCGCTCTTCCGAAACGCTGAATAATGAATGACACAAATCGCACGAACGAGATTTTCTTCTATTGGTTATTGAAGATAGTAGCATTTTTTCCTGATCACCTTTTGTCGAAATTATCTAAAATCGTCATTTATTCGACATGTTAGTCATTAATGATACAAACTTACAACTGAATCTTGTCCATGTACATACAAGTAGGATATATTCATAGAAGTGAGAAAAATTATGATAATCATATCATTTTTATTCAATGCATACATACATACACTTTGTCGACATGACGGTCTGTGCCGTTTACAGCTTTGTTCATTGATACACTCTGCTGTGTGAGAGCATAAAGTTTGAACCTGATTTTGTAAGGGTTTATGAATTTCATTTAAAAACGGGGAAATTCCAGACAAACAAGGAATATTAAAGCAAATGTTCTTGTTGAATTATGAAGTATACGATAGACAGATAGAGTGATGCATTATTTTACTCAAATGTGTTTCATTGATTTGCCCCCTTTTAAACATCTTTTTGGTATTAGGAAGTAGGAAGGGATATATAGAGTTTTCTACCAAGAACACTTTCAATGTCAACATTATTCATGATATAAAGTATTTCATAATTGGTAAACAAGTCTTCTCAAATTTCCTTTGAAATAATTACTCAGTGATTGTGAGGAACAGAACTAATACTCAAATTGTTACACAGCAAATGAACTCTCGGTATGGTCTCTGTGATTTCTATAATGATTTTGAAATATATCTTGTTTTTGTTTTATATTGGTATAAATGTATTTCGACTCTCCTGGTGATGTGTTTCTGAATAACAACTTATAAAGCAGCAATTGAATTAAATATTTTGCTGATATTTTCAAAATATCTTTTTTATTTGAAAATGCATAACAAATTAATAAATAAACAAATATAAAGATTGATTAATAAAAAATGAGTAAATAAATGAATAAGTAAATGAATATACAAATAAATTAAAAAAATTATCTTGAAATGAGAGGATATATAAAACAGCCAGATATACTGCTGAATGTATGATTGGCCAACATACCCGTCTGATTTTTGTTTCACCCGTCCGTCATAATTATATTTGGTACTTGGAACATTGCTTTAGATATTGTTAGTACCTCACATTGAATTGATATTAATTTCTTGTTTGTTTGTGTTTTATAGGTAATATGGACAGGCATCACTACGAGACATTTGAAGCTTTCGGAAACTTTACATTTCCCATCCATCTCGATCATGGTAGAGCGTAAGTACAAAATGAAAAAGAATTTTCCTTTTTGTAGGACAAGTCCATCCCAATAAAAAGTTGATTTTATATAAAAAAGAGAAAAATCCAACGAGCAGAACACTGAAAATTTCATCAAAATCGGATGTGAAGTAAGAAAGTTATGACATTTTAAAGTTTCGCTTAATTTCACAGTTATATGCACATCCTGGTCGGTATGCAAATGAGGAGACTGATGACGTCATCTACTCACTATTTCTTTTGTATTTCATTACATAAAATGTGAAATATTCTAATTTTCCTCTCATTGTCAAATGAAACAACGAGTCATTCCTCCCTGAACATGTGGAATTAGCATTGTTTAATACTATATGTTTCAATCAAGTTGGTCTTATTGTCAAATCTGTCAAAATGGAATATTGTATAATTCAAACAATAAAAAACAAAACAAATAGTGAGTGAGGGACATCATTGACTGTCTCATTTGCATGTCACTGAGTTTTGCATATCACTGTTTTGTGAAAAATAGTGAAATTTTAAAATGTCATAACTTTCTTATTTTAATTCCGATTTTGATGAAATTTTCAGCGTTATGCTAGTTTGATTTTTCTCTATTTATTCAAATCAACATTTTTTCTGGGGTGGACTTGACCTTTAAATCAGGGAAGTCTAACTCCCACTCCCCTGGTTAAATGTAAATGTTAACTCACCTCCAAAAATACATTTTGAAGAATCAGATGGTCTCAAATTATAAATGATAACAAAAAGTGGACTTTCTTTATTCATTTTTGTCTCGCCTGTATAGCAGAGCGAGACTACAGGCGCCGCTTTTCCGACGGCGACAGCGGCGTTGTCAAAGGTCATTTATTGTCAATGAACTTAGACCATGTTGGGGGAATTAATATCGAAATCTTCACCAAGGTTAAGTTTTTGAAATGTCATAACTTCGAAAGTATATATGGACCTAGTTCAGAAAAATTAGAGATAAGGGTAATAGTGTATCCTTGAAGATCCTGAGTTTCAGGTCACATGGTTAAGGTCAAAGGTCACTTAGGGTCAACGAATTTTAGCCATTTTGGGGGTATTTGAGGAATTGTCATCAAAACTTTGAAATTTTATGGATCTAGTTCATGAAACTTGGACATAAGATCAACCATGTATCCCTGAATATCATGTGCAATTTTCAGGTCGCATGACGAAGGTCAAAGGTCATTTAGGGTCAACAAACTTTGATAATGTTGGGGTATATGTGGAATTGTCATCATAGTTTTAAAAGTTTATGGATCTAGTTCATGAAACTTAGACATAATGAGAAGAGCAGCAATGTATCCCTGAATACCCTATGCGCGTCTCAGGAACATGGCCAAGATCAAAGGTCATTTAAAGGTCAATGAACTCTGGCCGAGTTGGGAGTATGTGTTGAATGGTATCATAACATAGAAAGTTGATGGATCTAGCTCATAAAAAATCGACATAAGGGTAATCAAGTATGAATGATTGTTTTACACATGTCTTAGGTCACATGATCATGGTCAAAGGTCATTTTGATTCAATGGACATAATAATTTATTAGTGTTTTCTTCTGTAAATAATAATTCGTTAGCTTTTTTTCAAAGGCAGCACTGATGCTATATCGAATTGCGTAATGCAGGCGAGACTGCCAGAGGCGTTCCACTTGTTAGGTTATAGGAGGCTGCGAAGGCATCACTTTTATTCTACATTTTAATCGTTTTATGTAACATAATATTGTAGCTTCATTCATGGTGTCCTAAAAGAGGAATGATTCAATTCCAATAACCCCGTATACACTCTTGTCGATCCCAAATATTGAAATGTGAAGTGGCGACAATCTGTAGGAACACTTGACTACAGAGAATAGCCGGAAGGGTACTCTTAGAAACTTGCTATTTTCAGGGTTAGCCTAGCTTATGATGTCCCGGAAAGGAGGGATGGGTTCAAGCTCAAGACTGTACATGTAATTATTTTTTAACAATCAGTTTTTGTTTCACCTGTGAAACCTTAGAGTCTTCCTTCTTGATTAGTTTGAGTATAGATGTCACGATATTGCGTTTTCCTATCAATTTGTACACGCAAGTAAAAAAAAAAATATTGATTTCGTCTTTTCACTAGCCAAATAGGATTTACTGGAAACTAATAAAGGCAGATGGTTAGTTTTATAATCATTCTGATATTTGAAAATGGTTTAATATTCATTCTAGTCTTGATCTTAATACTGAAATGCTAGTCATTTTTTTATTGATATGCTTCAGTTGTTATCGACACCTGATATTGTGAACCCTTGTTTTTTCGGAATTATAATGAACTTGGAATTGTATTAGCTATCATTTAACTCTTTTAAAAGATAAAGTGTGCATTGTATTGCAAAATAAATCCGACTCAATTTGACTCAAGCTGATATGGCATTTACTCATAATCAGCTGAATTTTGAGCCAAAAATAGTCGTTATTAAGTTAATTAAAGCTACGGTCGCAACTCGTTCGTATCTTTGTATGCACGTATATACATCGCAGCCTGCAATTGGATCTGAGCAGATAGGAAGTGTTCGCTCCCACGATGCAAAGACCCCAACTGTCATTGTCATTTTGGCTGATCCATACGTCTGACATTGTGGTCACACCCAGCCGTACAACTGATAACGTCTTCTTTCGGGACTATACCATTCTACTTATTAGCATTGGCCTTCTATCGGGAGGCGAAGGCGCAGCGCCTTACTTGCAAGGCACAACCGACTTGGTGCGGACTACGGTTCCGTTTTTGATCTTGTGCGTTCGACGTGAGAAGTGCGTGCAGGATGTGCGACGACCTAGCGTATGACTTGCGTTTATAAGAACACTTTCCACACACAGTGATTTTTAACATGTCCAAACGCTTTCTTGTGAGTACTGCGTGCTAGATGAAAGTGTGGACCTTGCTTTCTATAAAATTCGCCTCAGATCACGAATACGGAGGTGAACGACATGAGGCTCACGTGACCTTCTCGACTTGCTTGTGCATTCGACGTAATTAGCACGTACGTACAGGAGGTACGATAGTTGTGCGTTTCACTTGGTATGCGTTCTGTATATTCATGCGTGATTGATGAAAAAAGGACGCGCGTTCGACACAACGTTTCTCTACAAATCTCGCCGCAAATTACGCGCAGGAGGGTGCACTAGCACGGGTTGTGACCAGTGATTCGCAGCATTGCTGTTCTTCGTATACTGCTTCGTGCTTGAAAAAAAAACCCGTGCGTATGGCGCTAGAAATTTCTACAAAGTTCTTCGCATATGACACGTATGAAGTGCACGACGAGGTGTGACCGAGCTCTTGGAAGATGTATTTTTAATCTGATTACTATGTCACCGGCAAATAATAAGAAGGTACTTTTGACAAAAAGTATGACAGTTTTCGTACACATGTGGGCAAAACCCATTTAATCGGCTATGACTTTTGTAATAAGGATGAGTTCGTGTTATTCATTCGCCAAAACTCTCTTTATCTTAAAGGTCAAAATTACATTTAAAATAACGTATAATAATTATGACGGGTTTGCGTTACTCTGTGTACGATAGTCTTGTTAAAGGGTATTGCAGAAAAGTGATATCTGAATAAATGGAATAAAACTAATAAGGTAAACTCAAAAGGAAAATGTCAAATCTTATTAAAGATAACAAAGTTAATGTATTATTTTGTGAAGCAATGCATTGTGAGTATATGGATGTCGTCATGGATATGCAATTGGGTTGGTGATATCATGTATCCACTTTTTTTTTTTAATCTTTATTACCTGTTATCAAACTTACTTAATATTGTCATGCATTTGTGTATTTTGCTCTTTCTTGTAACTAAATAAGTTTCAGCAGTGGTAAGTTTGCACATCAAAGCTACGTAGTCAGTTTTACTTTTACATTATTCAATGACAAAAATTTCATTCAACAGAAAATTATGTGTTGGCAGATGATGTCATCAGCTTGCTATTGCATATTCTTTCTGGTCAAATCATATTATTTTCAACATGAAGTGCCCCACTAAAAGTACCTAAATTTTGATAGCCGCTCTTGAAGTGGGGTTATTTTTGCATTCTATGGTGTTAGCGGAAATGTATGAAAACGATGCAGATGCTTTATTTTTTCTTTATTGGCTATTCATTATTCAAACAAAATCTAGAGGAGTGGTGGCTCAGTGGATAAGTCTCCAGAATTTGAACCACAAGGTCCGGGGTTCAAATTCCATTGCAGCTCTTGCATCTGTTGGGAAAGGGGTTCATCTGTATTTGCCACACGCTCGTGCGCTAGATCAGGATAGCTGTGCTGAAGCTGGGGTAATAGTTTGCAACGCTAAAGCGCTATATGATTGTAGTAACTTGCATCATTATTATGACAACAACATGGTAGATCATAACTTATTTTATGTGTTTTTTGTCTGATTTCAGATTCGGAAAGCACAGACATGATGAACTCAGTATATTGGCTCCTCTAATTCAGTGTTGTAGGTACGTAGACAGTTATCATATTGGCGCTATTTCCGAGGAAATGATGGTTACTTGAAAATGTTTTTAAGTATTTTGTTATTGTTTTTTTTTGTGTTTTAAATTGAGGATGTGCCATATCAATTCGGCCAATTAGAGATCCAAACAAGTTTAGAGATTGCATGTTTGTACAACTTTCAAGAAGTATAACTTCCTTATCTGTTCCATTTCGGTCAAAATTTTATATTAATATCTGCTTATGTTGTCTTCAATTGTTTATTCATAAGGTCTTGATTCCTCTTCAGAACTTAAGGAACATATTCTTTCCAAGGTTGTATATATATATATTTTGTATTTGAGCAGACAATACCGTGAATGAAAAGAGTTTTCTAAGTCGGTATCTCGGAATACCATCCGAGCTATAATACTTAACATAATATCATTATCATTGAAGCTTACAAGGCATATTTGTTAAGATATTCATAAAATATGACAAAATAGCCTAGATAAATCCGTCGGTGCCCATTGTGCAATTTGTTTTTCTTCTAGCTCACTATAGTCTCCAAATCGCCGCCATCAATAAAGACGGTGGGGCTAGAAAACAAACAGTTTTTATTATACTCCAAGGAGATGGCATTTTATTACTGTCCTGTTTGTATGTCAAAGATCCTTAATGATCATGATGAGACGTTTCATGCTAGTAGGCCTATGTAAATCTTAAAAAGGGAAATATTATTCATTAAAACTGGCCTTTCATCTACAGCACGATTAGCAAATTCATGACAATGACATTTATGTTTGTTGTTAATATTTCTATAGATTACGACGGTCTACGCACGAACGTCTCAAGCTTCTTGCGTCAGACAGATATCGATTAAGTGATGTCATGAGAGATTCGCTAGCAACCGATAGAATAGCCCCAGTCATAGTGGAGGAGCACCTTGAAGCTCTGGACCGACGTCTTTCCATAATTCTTGAACAACTCTCGCGATGCGTGACAAGAATCGGATCCGAAGATGAAGTCTTCAAACCGGAACCGCGGATAGAAGACTACAAGGAAAAGGAAGCCATGCAACCGTACGGCTCGGATCTTGACGATGATGACTTTGACTTTTAATAATGAGAAAAAAAGAAGTTTTCTTCTCTTTTTATTGATTATGACTGGTGAACAGTAAGACTTCTACAAGAAGTTAATGCGAAATCTGAAGCATTCCGTTTTATAAGTGTAGACACGCGTGATCCCCTCTCGCTCTCTCTCTCTCTCTCTGAAATGCGTCAATGTTGCGTCAAGACTTCTCCATTTTTATGTTACATGACTAAGTCAACTATTGTGTTGGCATTTTCGCATGTTTGGATTTATTACTCATGATAAGTTGATTGAATGAAATTCCAGTGGTTTCGTTCAATCGTCAGAATTTTATTGTAAAGTTCACAGCTCTTTGTAAGTATCGTCAAAAAGAAAATTGTCAACTCCGAAAAAAGCAAGAGCCGCTAAAGTGTTTTTTTATTCATCCCTTAACAAGGATAGAATGATAATGTGATATGCATTTCGAAATTTATTATTCATTTTGTGCAATTCTAAGTGTTCTTATGAGTACAAGTTATAAGTTTCGTGCGAATGTTATCTTCTAGGTTTGTCTTTCCTTCTTAAACAATGTCCAAAATAATCATTTAGCTGTTCCCTGTTTAATGTTTTCACATGGTAATCTGAAATGCTTATATTTACAAGTCTACATTTTAATCAATTAAAGTATTCAATTAGCTTCTGCTTTTTATGTCAAGTTACTTTCTACTTAAGATTACATTTATTCTCAAAAGCAATCTGATTTTGTATTGAGGTATCATATGCGGTCATGACAGTTATAGTGTTCATCATAAACAGTCAGTGATTTTCACCAACTATCATCAGCTACTGCAAATCATTGCATCTGATTGGCTGAAGGTAAATTAGTCTGGGGAAATCATTAACAAAACATTTCATGTAACGCTCCCCATATGTGTTTACCCTTGCCCCAATGGAGAGAAGGGCAAGGGTACACCAATACTCTCATTCATAATTCTAGAAGTTCTAGAGACCAATGTCATGTATGTCTACCATCATGCCACAGTCTGGGTAAATCATTAATAAAACATTTCATGGAATGCTCCCCATATGTGTTTACCCTTGCCCCAATGGAGAGAAGGGAAAGAGCAGCTGCGGGTACACCAATATCCTCATTCTGAATTTTAGATGTTCTAGAGACCTATGTCATGGCTAACAAAATGCCACAGTCTTGGGAAATCATTAATAAAACATTTCATGGAACGCTCCCCATATGTTTTACCCTTGCCCCAATGGAGAGAAAGGTAAGGGTTTACCAATACTCTCATTCTGAATTCTAGATGTTCTAGAGACGTATGTCATTTATGTCTAAGATAATGCCACAGTCCACCAGTGAAACCGACTCCAAACCAACCAATGGTATGACATTGGAAAACAACGTTATACCATTGGTCGGTCTGGAGTCGGTTTCATTGGTGTGACTGTGTCGCAATTGGTTCCATTTCTTGTGTAAGAGTTGATTATGAATGGAATCTTAGCTTCTTTTAGTGAAAGTGAGCTAGACCCCTATTCCTAAGAGAATCTAGCATAATCAGTTATACATATAATAAGATATGAAGTGAAAATGAAGGAGATTGGTGGTGTCCAAACCAAGACCGGTATCACATATCTTCTGATTGTTTTCCAATGACATACCATCGGTCGGTTATGAGTCGGATTCTGTGGTGTGACTAATGCTGCAGTCACATTTCCCCCTACGGCGGCCGTACGGCGAGTCGAAAACAGCCGTTTTATCAAACCACCTATATGTAGCTGGTACAAAAATATCAAAACAGCTGTTTTCAACTCGGGGGAAATGTGACTGCGCGGTAAAGCATTGCATTTTTTAGGCTATTGCAACTATTTTCCCGTCATTAAATCAGATGAGCTTAACAAGCGCATAACGTCGGAACCGAAACGTTTTGGCGCTTGAAAACCATAATTCCCTATATTTAGATTTATTAATGCAATTTAATTACTTATATGTTGTGTGTGTTTTTTTTTCACAATTGTTGTGAAACGTGTTGATAGTTAATAAATGCAGCGATTTTAAAAATACACTTTAAGACCATTATTACTCTTCTATTAATGATTTCCAAATTATTGTTTTCTTATTATGTAAACTTGTAGCATTTACTTCCTTTGCTTTCTCAATTCTCAACCGTTTCGTGTAATCCTTGAGAAGATGTTCACATTAATGTTTCATTCTTACATCAGTGAACGATCGATGTAATGTAATTTATTGTATTGTTTTGTTTTTGCTTTCATTACTTTGTCAGAGAGAATATCAATGCCCTGACTGAAGATGCCGATCATTCATCAAGCAATACTTCGATGGTGTAGTTACCACGGTAACTTGAAAATGAAGCTGAATTTTTTTTTTAATGCGCTTATGAAACCTTCATTGAACACTATTATTCTAATACATGTATTTTTGTCGTAGTATTGTTTGCGCCAGTAGAAATTGCCATTTTTGCCTAGTTGTGTAGTGCATTGTCTTTTTCTTAGTGGTTTCTTGCTTAGTATTGTAATTCTTATTTTGTTCAAAGCATAAATGTACGTAATTTATTAGATTGATTTATGACATACATGCTTCAAGTGCCATGTTAATTGTTGAGTGGGTGAGACTATTCATTATATTGTATGTATAGATGGCGTGTGTTTCATACGATTGATGTTTCATGAATGAATCGTATATTTTGTAAATTATATATTTATTGATCATGTACTCTCGCAAATTATACTTCTATACTCTTTCTCAATGTTTTTTAATTGATCAGAAGTATTTGTATATAACCAAAGTAAGTAATCATGAGCCTGTGTAAAATGTATTGATTTTTATTAGATAATTCAATGTAATTGATATGAAAATGTTAATTAATCATTTCAATGATTATAATCATTTTTTTCATATTCGTGGTCGGTGAATAAGAGGGATTGATACATGTATCTTATTTTAGTTATTAATTTATTAGCTTTGCACGTTAACTTATTATCTCTAGTTAGGAGGAATAATCTGATGTAATAGATTTGAGCTCTGTAAAAGGGTATTCCTTCCCTTACTGTCTGTTACTTAAACAGACTTTGCCCATGCTCCCACTTCCTTCTCCCCATTACTCTGTCTATCTATCTGTGCATCTGTCCCTTCCCTTTTCCTCATTCTAGTATGTATCACCCATATCCCTTATTTTCTACCTCTTTCTATCTCTTGTAACCCCCATTATCTCTCAACACACACACACACACACCCTCACACTCACACATACATACATACATACTTACATACATAGGCACGCAAATTACACTCTCTCTCCTTCGCTGCCCCCCCCCCCCCCTCTCTCTCTCTCTCTCTGTCCCTCGCTCTTTAGTTTATTTTCCGCATCCGTATCCTCCATTTCCATACCCATTTCCATATCTTCTTTTATTTTTCTTATCTTCTATTTTTTTCTCCTGGAGCCTAACAGCCGGTACACTTGCGAGGTATTAATCATGACGACATCAGTAACTATGATTGACACATCACGTCTTTAATATGTTCTTTTGTTCTTTGGTATGAAATGTATGTCTGATCATTCTGTGATTTTCTTTTTCTACCATTGACTTGCCAATATTATGGTAAAATCATCGTCAAAGTGTTTTCTTGATGTAGATGAACACTTGGGTGTACTATATATAATTGGAAGACGATCTTTTGGGGCCACATTATTTTGTGAAAATAAATTACTATTTCTTGAGGAAAATTGTCTTTTTTCCTGTATTTCGTCTCATTATGAGTATAGTGTACTTTGTATATTTAAATGACATTCCACCCCAACAACAAAAAAAATGATTTCAATAAAAAGAGGAATATCCAACAAACGTAACACTGAAAATTTCATCGAAATCGGATGGAAAATAAGAAAGTTATGACATTTTAAAGTTTGCTTAATTTCATAAATCAGTTATGCACATCCTGGTGGGTGTTTCATAAAGCTGTTCGTAAGATATGAACGACTTTAAGAACGACTGGTGAACCTTTCTTACGCTCTAAATAATCACCAATGGTGAATATCATTTACCACAAGAAAGGATCACCAGTCGTTCTTATAGTCGCTCTTAACTTACGATCAGCTTTATGAAACGGCCCCCTGGTCGGTATGCAAATTTGGAGACTGATGACGTCATCCACCCACTATTTCTTTAGTATTTCGTTATATTAAATATGAAATATTCTAATTTAGTCCTCAATGTGCAGTGAATCAACGATTAATTCCTCCCTGAGCATGTGGAATTAGCATTGTTTAATACTATATGGTTCAGTCAAGTTGGTCCTTGATGTCAAATCTGTAAAATGTTGTATAATTCAAACAATAAAAAACAGGAGAAATAGTGAGTGAGGGACCTCATCGTCTGTCTCATTTGCATGTCACTGAGTTGTGCATATCACTGTTTCGTGAAAAAGCGAAAATTTAAAATGTCTTAACTTTCTTATTTTACATCCGATTTTGATGAAGTTGTCAGCGTTATGCTAGTTTGATTTTTCTCTATTTACTCAAATCATCATTTTTTCTGGGGTGGACTTGACCTTTAACTTTACAACAATATAGACTGCGAGGAAAATATATTTACCTGTGGGAATTCAGCGAACGATATTAATCATGTTTATACTCGGTGTTCCCTAAAAATACCCTGATAGCAGTGGTTAATGAACCAGAAATGATTCCGATGACATTCAAATTGCACGTAGCGTAGCCGTGGTTCATTCTCTTCACATTTTCCCAACAGAGTATGTTTACTAGGTATGGTGTAATTATGATGATCGTATTTACGCTGGCGTTACTTGCAGTATAACAAAAAAATAATATCAGATCTAAAGTAACCTGGGAAATTCATAGTCATTGTAGATGCATCGTTTGGCAATTCGAAATTGAATGTAGCTTCCGATCCCCCTTCCATCAAATACACAATTGTGATGTATAAACACTAAACTATATGGACCCTACCCCATGCCCCCCCCCAAAAAAAAAAATGGATGCGCATTCCTATATGTCGGTTCAAACACCGTGGGTTGGACTTAATAATAAATGTGGTGCATTATGTCTAGGTAATCACGAAACTTCGATTGATACATGATTGACTATAACAAATTTTGAAGTTAGGGAGAAGCTTTAGACTCCCCCCCCCCCCCGCCACCTTGCTTACGCACCTGAGTTAATTGAGTAAGTAACATGAAGTGCATACACTATAGTCCTATGTGATATTCGTGGTTTGTTTGGCACAAAATTTCTAATGTATCCCCGCCCCACCGGCCAATGGTTGATCCGCCCCGGGAAATGCCCCGCATGTCTCATCAGTGACTGCCTTTATTTCCATGGTTAAAAACCCCTAGTTGCTTTCATATGACAATAATATTATTGACCTTTATGATGGAAATCATATTCTCCCATTTTACTTTTTTCATGTATCATCTTATATGCGGATTACATCCAAATGAATTTTGACAAAAATCTAATCTTAATACCGATTGCACAGTTCAAACCTCCTGAGAATTTTAGAAAAGGCGGACAGTACATAACCCCATTCCGAGCAAATCATACATATTGCAGATCACATAATGTTATTAACATCAATATGTGACCTTTTCAAACAAATTGGTGTTTTCTGAACTGACTTGTCATATCTGGGGCCTGTTGCAGAAAGAGTTGCGTTTGAACGCAAGTCAAAATATCAAGCGCAAGTCCCGAATACGGATGCTTCATTGGCTGAAAATCAATTGTTTTGAGTTGCGTTTGATCGCAACTGTTTCTGCAACGGACCCCAGGTGGGGAAAAAACAACGCTTATTATTTTCACGGCTGGTATTACTTGTAATTAGTATTCATCAATTATATGAACAAGAACGGGACCGGAATATTGCTACCAAATCAGGAGCGTTATAGACCTGATACTTTGACATTTTAAATGTATCGTGTCTCCAAACATTCTGCTTCCTGCTTTATAAAGGCCAATAGATCATGGAAGTAATATCTAACAACATTCTATCAGCTGATATGCCAATTGTGACGTCAATTTGCCTTGTTTTCTACACCATCGATGATTTTTTTTTTCTACGGTTTCTAAGTTTTGCGCCAAAATCACAGTGCCATTTACACTTTCTACATTAGCAAGAACTTTCATTTTGGCAAACGGCGAAAATATTTCCACTGGGATAGAAGCATTACGAGCCAAAAAATGTTGAGGGGGCCCAGACATGGCGAAAGGAGCGAAATCTCAACCCAAAAAATACGAGCGAAGCAAGCGGGCAAAAATTTGATGTTTTTTGATAGATTTTGACCGAATATGCAGAATATGATATCGTGCTTTCTTTCTTTTTCTCCTTTTTTGCCTCGCCCACCAGAGGTGAAGGCGAAACTTAGGGATCCAAATGTCGTCCGTCGTCCGTCCGTCACAAACCTAATGACACATAACTCCACAACCGTAAGTTGCTTTTCAACCAAACTTGAATGGTAGATGGACTTGGGGGACCTGCATGTTATGCTGCAGTCGGAGGTCACACTGTAAGGTCAAAGGTCATTTTCAGGTCAACGTTAAAGTTTACATGCACTCGGACTCTCTTATGACAGCTAACTCCGCAACCGTAAGTCATTTTTCAACCAAACTTGGGTGGTAGATGGACTTGGGAGACCTGCATGTTATACTGCAGTCGGAGGTCACATGGTAAGGTCAAAGGTAATTTTCAGGTCAACATTAAAGTTTACATGCAAGACTCTCTTATGACACCTAACTCCGCAACCGTAAGTCGCTTTTCAACCAAACTTGGATGGTAGATGAACTTGGGGGACCTGCATGTTATGCTGCAGTCAGAGGTCACATGATAAGGTCAAAGGTCACTTTCAGGTCAACATTAAAGTTTACATGCAAGACTCTCTTATGACACCTAACTCCGCAACCGTAAGTCACTTTTCAACCAAACTTGGATGGTAGATGTACTTTGGCGACCTGCATGTTATGCTGCAGTCAGATGTCACATGGTATTCAACGGACATTTTCAGGTCAACATTAAAGTTTACGTACAAGACTCCTATGACAAGTGTTATTCCATCCCAGTCATTTCACAATGAAGTTTTGATACAATTCTGTTGCGTGCCCTCGCAAATCACGATATTTCTGGTTATTTCCATAAGTGGGCGAGACACAAAATCGCTTTTCCCTTGTTTTTTGCTAGGTAGTGAGAATTTTGTTGTGTTGTTTTACAGCCAAGCCCCCCACCCCATCTATACGCCAGTGCGCCGGGTATATGATATCTTCAGAGATTTGTATATTACTGTATCACTAAATTCCTGGATTAAAGCAATCGATTCTTATCATGAACATATTTCTTTTGTCATGTTTCATAGTCCATGTCCTATACTGGGTGCAGATTGTCGGAGTAATTTCACAGACACATATTTGTCATGCTTGTAAACAAAGGCAATTCTTCCGCACTTCCCGTTGCCGTGTGCGGTATACCGCAGGGCAAACTTTTGGTTCCTCTTCTTTTTTTTTACATTAATGTTATCTTATGTCTTACATTATATTATTTATCAAATCTATAAAAGTAAAGCGCCATCTCTCCCTGTATGCCTACTAGCTTTATCATTTGTGTCTTTTTCGCAGTCAACTAATTTTAGGATGAAATAATGGCGAATGATCTTTCACTACTTAAACTGAATCATGTACTTTTGATACGTTGAATTAAGTTCATTTTGTCAACATTACTTATTCAAATAAAACTATTTTATTTACTATGGTAAGGATCAGAATAACTAATATGCACTGAATCGAATGTACTTTTAGGTTTGACCTGAAAAGCAAACTTTTATTTTTCCCCCATTAAGACTAATTTTGGTGTGTCTGTACAACCTAAGGCGGGTACAAGGTACTGTTGATAAATAATTCTAAGCATTATTTATCATTTCCATTTTCTCATTAATATTGTAACGCTTCAGATAAAAAGGCGCGGCATTTGACAATTTTAATGAACATTTGAAAACCTCTTTTCTAATTATACATAATTATGATGGACATTGTAAAAACTGGGATGTTAAAATTGACACCAGTTGGTTTCACGAGAGCACTGCACCCTGCACACTTAAAATGTTTGGTTATATACTGTCCTCTGTGTTTGGTAATGTATGTTGGTAAAAAGATATATATGTATTCTGGGAAATTATTATCTAACTGAATTTATTACATAATTATTAGTTTTTATTACCCAATTTCGACAGAGTTAAACCAATAGTTGTGTGGACAGTTTGTTGCCCAGTGATGGTTAAAAAATTTGGCCTTTTTTTCCAAACCTTTTTAAGAGTGTGAGGTGTTAAAATTACACACGAGAGATTGAACCTAACACCATATAGTGTAAAAGTAACAATCAAGGGTGTTGTAATAAGTCCCACATATGTTGAACTAAAACCAAAATTTAACACCTGGGTAATCTTTGTACACCAATCACCACAGTTTTTGCTGTGTTCGTACACTCTAAAAAAAATTCTACCCAATAATGGGTAAAATGGGAACATGCATGCTTGTTGGGTAAAAGGATAACAAATATTTTGTAAATTTTATGCAATGTTGCGTTGGAACATACATTTTTCCCAATATTGGGGGGGGGGGGTTACCCAGCAAACATGCATGTTCCCTTTCTACCCAATTGAGGTAGTTTTTTACTTCTCTGTTTTCAGAGTGTAGTTTAAGAAAAACAAGTGAGAGAATACACAGGCAGTCATTTTCATTTCTTTTATCAATCATAAATATTACTTTAATCTGTAAAATAAAAAATAAACTTATATAACAATCAATAGATAATATATACACACACACGTAAGGATAAACGATCATAATTTTACACATTTGCAGAAAAGGGGAAAATCACATCCGTCCATTTCAAAACGCGAGAAAAATAAAATTCACTTCATCCTTCAAACTTATAAAAGAAAAATCAATTCACATTGCAAAACGAGTTATGAAATAAATATCGATACCCTATTTTTTAATGTTAACGGTACTTTTATCGTATGCAAATGTGATTTATTCGATAACTTATAAATATTCAAATACTATTTCATGATAAATGAAATATAGGTCTACATGATCAGAAAACTGAATCTATGCTTTCTAGCTCTCATTACTGGCCTAAAAATAATTTTAGACAATTATTAAAAACAAACTCATCCTTTTACTGATGGGTATTTTTTTTAGAATAGGCCTTCTTGACACACACCTCGCTCCTGAAGTGAAGACAACATTGGTCAAATTCAAGGCATCAATGTTCTCATTTTATTCAACATAAAATATTAGAATACAATATGTAAATTCACATATCACGAACAATGCGAAATATACATTTAGTACTTTAAGTAGCGGAATCTGCATGTAGGAAAATGGCAGTAATTGAATTCCTAATACTCATGAGACACAACAAAATATGAAATACATACAGAATGACAAATATTCCATGAAATACAACATCCATGAAGTAACTGACGACAGTTAATATTCCGAATACAGTAATTTATAACGTGGCTAGTGGAATATTACACAAACAAACACTTTGAAATGCCGCAGACACACTACTTCCAAACTGAACCATGATATACCGCTCGCAAGAACGTAATTGCTTGGATCGATATGGAGTTCGTTACCATAGTGTGACTTAAGCATTATCAAACACAATACATATGTATTTTATTTGCTTCAAGTTGTTTCAATCAGGGAGGCCAAACTGACGCTGGAAAGCGTAATGTATCCCCTTGTTCAATGAGAATGTACGTGTGCGTTCTATCGCCATGGAAACAATCGGATTCAATAAAAACATCCACAAACTTCACTCTTCGCCGTCGCCAATTGCATGAATGATAACCATATAATTGTCTGGTCAGGAACACAAACACTGGTTTGTTTGTCAGTAATTATAATGCTCGACCTTTAACGTATCCTTCCGTCATCTTTTTAGCACACTAATGAATGTGTTTTGATGTTTTCAGTATCCGAAAACGTCGTCAATGTCGTCATTGCTTTCGTGGTAGTCTACCACTAGGGAATGTTCACCCCGCGACGCAGAACGGATTCAAGTCCTTAGTAAGTGTATTGAAAATGTCAGTCAATCGAAAGTAAACAGCTGGGAGGTCTTTGTCGATAATTGAAGAACTTCGTCTTAAGTTCCGGAGCTGACGAAAAATTGCACAAATACATGTGCGTCGTTTGTACACATTCTAGGACGAAACTGCCGCCTTGACTCACCAATTTTCGACAAAGACTTCTTGGTTGTTCATTGTCATGTGGGGCATTTGGCAATACATTATACTATGTTCTTAAATCCGTCGTGCGTCGAGGATTGAAAAATCCCTCACATTGTGCTGAGTGATTGATATCATTTGACGTGTTGATCATTCTTTAACGAACGGAAATGGAGTGACTTTGGGTGGTTTATCCATCGCAAAGCACTTCATAACTCGACGTTTGAAATAATGAATACCGAATGACATTACAGGTCTGCGCTCATGTAAACTGCTTTTCCTACATAAGATCCTATATTCCTATATTCTAAATGGGATCAATCTTTCCTCCGCTTTAATGAAAATACATATCATTAACATTATTCACTCTCAGGTGATGTGGGACCAGTTTCATAATGAGCTGTGATTAAATGCAACTCAAGAAATCAATCAAAGTCCATAATACGCACGTTTCTTAAGTTGAACATCAAGTTGCGTTCAATATTTTGTGTTGCGTTTGATCGTAATTCTTAAAACCTCGTTCCCGCTGTCGTGCGATCCTTTAAGAAATTCACGATTGGCCTTTTGTAACTGATCGCGAAAATTTGTGAACCATTCAAATTTGTTTGATATGATCAATACGATTGCCACTACTGATCTGATACGATCCGTCAAGATCACTACGACTACTGAACGATTAAGTTCGCCGTTTGAATCGTGATGCAAGTAGTGACAGTGGGAACTCAGTATTATGCGACAGCCCCAAGATAAAATTAGTCAGGATTCCATTTGGCATGCCATATTTAAGTTGCCTATCAAATCAATCGCAAATTTACGATCAGATTTCTGAAACATTCCCTCGGTAAAAAATTGTGCATGTGTGTTATCCGATGGTGAATACATTTTAGGACCTGTGGTATCGTATATTATTGGTGAACTGTAATAATCTACCGATCATGCTGAATTCAGTCAGACTTTCTCAATCTTTCTACTAGATCATGTTATCGATTACAGGTGATAATAAAACACCGACAAGTCAGTACCTTCTGTTTAAACTCTACATCAAATTAAAATCTATTTCTTTTTAAAAATCAATTGCAGTCAATTTGTTGATTTTCTCTCCTTGCTCAATTTCTCAATTCATCTCAATACATAACTCTCCAAATATGTACATAATACTATCAACATATAGAACCTCCCTTGATTTAAATACAGCTTAAAATCTTTCTTTGTACAAACGCGAATCATACTGATCTGCATATAAAAAGAAATGTCCACGATGAGTGGAATACACAGTCTCCCCTCAACATGCCAAAGGGTCCTCGGTAATACGCATGAATCAAATGCACCTTGCAGAAGTGCTTCCCATAAGATATCTTCGACGCGTGGCTCACCAACGTCCCTGTATACGCGATACGTGAACCGTCTTCCGAAATGACTGCTTGTCCAAAGATGCATCTATCGGCTAGCAATCACGTGCGAAAGGGTACAATTGATCTCCGGATAAACAGGCGGGAAAATCTCCAAATCGAATACAGTGCCCTTCTCTGATTACAGTCGTTTGGTATTCGAATCTGCAAGCCGATCGCCTCGATCCTCTCGATGACGACGTTTCCGCTGGTGAATACGATGGCGAACGCTTGATCCGATGAGCCTCTCTCAGAGCAGACTTCAGCAGCTTCGTCAAATCCTGTAAATTGAGATAAAACATGTCATGAGAAGGTAAATACAAAAAATTAACTTTTATCGTTTTGTCCATTTGTTCTGACACAATTTCAAATTGAGCCTACAATCAAATTGATTGATTAAATTTCTGTTACCAGTATTTATGTGGAGGTGACGTGGCCGAGTGGTCTAGGGCGCCTGTTAAACACAGGGAAGACTTGGGGTTCGATTCCCGCCGACGGCATCTTGGGATACATATATCATGTACTGCTCTTTTACCATACAATAATTAAGTGAAAATGCTTGAATCGTAGTGTGTATCGATGTATACGCATTTTAAAAGCATTCTTATGTGGTAATTCTTTTTGTACTAAATATCTTGATTTTTAAGCTTTCTTAATTTTGTTTTTCTTTTTCTATCGGATCCTTATGGAAGACTACGACTTCTTGGTGAAACGTCAGGAGAATTGATTTTCATATTTTTGCGCCTCGTATCACAATCAACGACACGGCATCACATTAATCATTCATGATCAGGGATCGCGCACTTTTTATTCTTTAACAGTAAAGGACATTTTAAGGTTACTGACACTTTTAATAGCTGCTTATGCATGACCTAATCCAGTCGTTTATTGACCTCCTTCCTTCACAAATAGATACATTCCATATTACTTATCCCATTTTCTTCTCTCCTTTTCATGACACAAACAAATGTTTGCCTTAAGTTATTAACACAGGAAGGACACGAAAGCAGACGGTCAGTTATACCGTCTTGCCGTGACTAACAACAGTCTTACACCATTTGGACTTATGGTGCCACTAATTTATATTACTCATTGCCGTCAATGAAAAGTTCACGTCAACGTCTATCGTATAACGTTTTATCCACTCAAATCTCAGATTGACGAAGGTCTATATTGGGCAGCATCGGCGCGTCATGGGGTATATCACCGATTCTACCCCCAATTAATATCTGAGAAGACGAAAAATCCTCTGTGTTGCTGAATGCAGGTGCTTATTGTCTTTGTTCTAGTTGTTGATATATATATTTGATACTTTTGATTCTTTCTCAGAAAATCGCTTAATGAAAATGAGACAATTTCTTTTTCCCGCATTTAGAACCTGACTAAACAAGTTATGTAACAGAAAAACACATTACTTTTTTCTGAGAGAATTACTCAATAAAAATTGAACTGTTTTTGCATTCAGAACCAGATTTAACAAATTTGGAAGAAACTATCTTGTGGATGTGGTCAAGCATGGTAAAAGCCATGTAGAGCATGTGGTCGGGGAATTACGATAACCTGGATTTCATTTCTGCATGGACAATAGAATCTACATACAGACACAGTCTGACCCCTGGATGCCGGGACAATCCTCCACTTTTTCTCTAGAAAATTCAAGAGAAATCTTAATAGGACATCCACATGAGAGGGTATGAACTCATTGTGAACTTTCACGAAATAACAGGACATGCCAACGACGAGAAAACCGCGTATGAAGAAGACAACCAATGACAGACACCGGCGGAATGTTGTCTCGGCAACATACTGCTTCGTTCAAAACCATACCAAATAACATGATGAAAAGGCATCTAATCTAACGCTTCGGTTTTCCCCAAGGGCCACCACTGCTTCAACCATCACGCATTATCGCAACCCAAATCGTGTTTTTATTCATACGCGCAATGAAATGCAAGGGAATGTTCGCCGTTTTGAAGAAGAAAAATATAACACACGTGGAAAGATTAACATCTTTCGTCTAGTCCTTGTCAGGTTTGGCTAACTTCAAAGCAAAAGTCTAATTAAAAGTGAACAGTTGAGCTCGACATCTTGGAAATCCCGAAGATAACGATTTTCAAATGATTAGAATCAATATTACTTAGGCAATGCGTGGTTCATTCAAGTTGAATCCGATGTTCGTCTCCCTGCCCCCGCTATAACCCTTGTACCAAACGTCACAACTAACGTCAACGTAGGTACACGTAAGAGCAAAAATAATGATGCCCACCGGTGATTAGTAAGACAAAATATCCCAAGAGATTGAACAAAAACGGAAAATGCTTGCACCAGTAGCGCTCTGAGGCATGAAATCTGATGGAGCTGAAATTTGATTCCTTAGAATATCAGAGTTGTTTAATGCAAGTGAGCGAAAAGAAAATATCGATATTTGTCATGTGAGTTCAATCGACTAAGTATTGGAAGTACTTTGTTATTAGTTGTGATTTTAAATTTTATATGCAATGAATTACATTTTTTTAATAGATGGGCAAAGATTTCCAATTGCCCGTACCACCGAACAATACGCCGTTGGCTTATATCAAACTTGCGACATCCTAAATATATGCAACACGTATTTGTACAAAATCCTTAGTGATCAGTGATTTCTTACACCTACAATTGTTGTCTTTCAAATCCGGGGAAAATTGTTTTGATTGGCTGATACCGCCAATAAGACTACACATATTTGAAATAGTTATAGTTAACGCCAAATTAAAATAGATTAGACATAGACATTGTGACCTACTCAATAATAAGTATATTTCCAAAAGCAATGTTAAAGAATACAAACAATGAATGACAACAGACTGTTTCGAATGAGCGGCAGTATAGCGCCCTCCACCACACACACCCCGACACCCTAACACACTCGCACACCTTTTTTTCAACACACACACCCTCACACACACACACACCCTTTCACACATGCGCATCCAGTAGCCCAACTCGTGTCTGGTAAGGAAATAGCACTTTTCCACCCGCAGCAAATAAAACAATCCATTTTACACTAAACATGAAAGAAAATTAATACCTTAATTAAAGCCACTTGTTACATTTCCGATCATTAATGTCGATAAACAGTATCGACTAGTATAGAAAGATCCACCTCGGACGGAATGTCGTACGGAACATCCCCAAAATGTTATTCAAATTTAAAATCAAGATAAGAATATATCCAAAGGTGAAAGAAAGATATAGGCAATATTGATGTACAATATTGTGATCTAGTTAAAATTATTGTTTAAACAATAATGACAATATTTGGGGCTAACCTCGATTAGCATCTTGCTATTATGTTAGCTCCAATTACCAAATGTTTTGTTCATATGTGATGTAATAATCCACGTAATTGTACCTGACAGTGAGATTTGGTAATAATTTCAATTCATTCATATCGTTTAGAGCTAAGACAATACCATTCATACCAATAATTATTTTGTGGTATCAATGTCGTAAAGAGTAGAAGATTATTAATTGGGCATAAATCATCTTACAAGAACACGTGATCAAATTGTTGCATCCAGTGTACGGAACCAGGGGCCCGTTTCATAAAACTTGTTATATTAACAAATTTGCAATAACTGTTAAAAGCTACTGAAATCCTTTAATAGGATTGGCCAAATGGCAATTTTTTTGTGGTAGAAATTTACGTTTGTTATTGTAACAAGACTTGGGGAAACGGTTCGCGTATTATGTTCGCAAACGGGAACCATTTGAGAAGTGTTTAGTCCCTGCGATGATGATGATGATTTTCAAAGTGGCAGTGGCTTTAAACGAAACAGATGCCTGTTTGTTGGAATATCTCTATGTATGTCATCATGTCCACCAGCATGGGAAGTGTTTTGGGAACCTCAACGTGAACCTAAATATGCCATACCTTTCTTTCACCTTTCATTGTTCAACACAAAAATCCGAATGTTACCAAAAAGTTCGGTCATGATTCTGGAGAGGGCAATTTTTTGTGAAATGTAAGCGTGCCCTTTCTTTTTATTCCCATTAGGGATTTGAGTTATCAGACGCCAAACATATCCGATTTTAAGTAGTTTTTAATGTCAGTTGCTCCTTCCGAATGTACCAACTGACGAAAGACGGGCGTGAGTGACATTTGTAACAACATGCCGATCCAAAGTTACTGGGGCGGCACTACAGCAGGGTAGGGGCGCCCCCCCCCCCTCTTATGATTTTTTTGGGAAGAAATTATTTGTTAAAAAATAAATTAGGATAAAAGGGAAGATAGGAAGAAATGAAGAGCAAAAGAAGAGAGATATAGTTCGTGTAAATTTACCTCCGTAAATCGTATAATTTAACCGATACAAAAACATATAGCCAGACCGCATTGTCCCTTTTTAAAGTACCCCGACGCCGCCTATACTCGTCCTGTCCCCCATTCAACCAAATGGACACCTCCGGTCTCCATTTTAGTCAAAACCGATGATCTCTGAGTGAAAATATTCAACATACTCGATATTCTAGATAGTTTCAAATTGCTATTCAGAATGTTTACTTATATACGATGCTATACTTCATCCACACTGACTATCCCGTTTATAGTTTATATGATTTTGGTAAGTTGTATTGATCTTGAAATAATTTTCACTCAAATGTTATCAGTTTTGAATAAAACGGAGGCCGGAGGTGCCCATTTGGTTGTATGGGGAAACAGGGGCGGAGTCAGTATAATCATAGTGAGAGAACTATGTACGCAAAGTGATAATTGATTGTAAAGAGTTGGTTTGATATGTCACATACGTCACATGCAAGCAACTGCCCCTTTTGTAATGTGCTGTGACTTAGTTTCATAAACGGTTAAATATGACTACAATTTTTTTTATCATGAAACCCCTTACGGAATAATGTATGTGATGATACAGATACACTCATCCTTACTCCCTTCTCTTTCTGAGAAAATAGCATTTTGTGGATTTTTTTCATCCAAAGAAATGGGTGAGCTACTCGCATTTGAAGTCAAATTTTTAAAATTATTTTTTGATTATCCCTTACTAGGTTATTAATGGAGTTTCGCCATATTTGTTTCAATATGTTTGAATCATTTTTTAAAAATCCAGGCTAAAGTGCAGCGTACAAGATTTTGATAGAGGTGAAGGTTGTCTGATGATTTTGAAAATGACATTCGAAAAAAACCGTGCCATTGCCTCCATCCAGACATATCAGGCCAGACAGCTTATTTACCGATGAAAACACAATATCATATCATTTATCTCATGTTATAAGGTATATAAGACTTCGAGGCAAGGATAGGTCGGAGCTGCCAATCGTTATTCGTTTTTGCATCATGGCACAATTACCAATGAAGGGTTTGATCAAACATTGTATAGCTATATGAGCATGTAGGCCGGGTATTGGGGTTTTCAGGTCGGGTATTAAAGTCCTGACATGATCAACCTATCACTTTACATCGCAATGAACGCTTGAGATGATCTCCTTCAATATAAGCCTGATATAATAATCCCCAGACATGCTACACAGTCTCGGTCGCATCTTTAGATTCAACAACTTTCTTAAGAAAATGCAAACTTAGCTATATATAATATGGCAAATGAGTTTATGAAAACATTACTCAATCATACGCGGAAGAGAGTCCAGCTTGTATTACAATATACCATTCTAAAACAGCGAGAGGTCGTGATATCTTAGACGGGTACATATCAACGATTCCAATATTTGATTACTCGGATAAAAATAAATCATTCGATCTCCCAGTAGCTGTGAGCAATTGTCAGCCATGTGAGCTCATTTCACTTGTGACGTTGATCCGCGGACGAAAAATAAGACTTTTCTTTGACGAAATTTTATTTGGGAGTAGACGTAAAATTAAGAAAAAAATTAGGAATACCACTTTGTCCGAGATTCAACTTCGTTTCAGAGCGTTTCAGCCTAATTATGCATTTAACAGATACGCTCCTACCCTTCTTGCACCCCCAAAATACACATTAAGTTGTACCCGTTGAAAATTTAAACCAAAGTTTAAACTGATTTTGAGTCACATTATTTAATATTTGTTGGGTCGCTCGCTTTGCTCTATCGCAATTTTTTTCAAAAATGGTGTGTAATATCCGATAATCAATCCCCTCGAAATGGTGGCATAATTTATTAAGTTTACTGAATAAAGTACAACTTCTTTCATTCCTACCGTGGTATTTGTTGACTACTTGTGTCTTCCACGTTCCAAAATATGAAACAGTATATGGAAAATATTCTAAAAATTGATACTCACACTATTGTTTTCCAAAAGATGATGCATGTTTGGAATGACGATAAATGGTTTATTGTCCTCGTCGAGAGCGATTATTTTAAATCCTCTGGGCAACTTGACTTCACCGCCATCTTGAATCAGAGGAAGCGATGGTGATGTGCTATTACTCGCTATGACATTATGCTCTTCATTTTCGACTTGGTGGTCGGGATTGATTGGGAGCGTTTCAGAGGATGACGACGAGGACGTCGAGTCTGATGATGAAGGCTGATTGTGACCTCCTCGCCTGTCTAATGACATCGAACCTCTGTGTTTAGCATGACCGGCTGAGGCAAGGTTGATGGCGGGGATGATGAGGACTGTCCCGATGCTGATCAGTAGCCACTGACAACGTATGCTGGTGGTCGGCATCATGGTCGATTACGTAACCAGGATCCTGAAGAAACCCTTTTCTCAAATTGCTTATCAGAAGTTCCAAAGCGGTCTGTTTGCAATGAAATAAAAGTGAAATTGAATTCATTAAGTATTTCATGGTTGGATTACAATATGTTTTACATTTCATGATCATGACATTTATGAACCTAGTCCGCAGGGTCGTGTGGTCTAGTGGTTGGAGCATTTGACTCGTGGTCGTGAGGTTGTGGGTTTAAAACCACTCTCGGCCATGCCATCGTCAAAGACCCAAGAGTAATTTATGTTGTCTTGTGGAGCGTTTTGGCCCAGTGGATAAGTCTTCGGACTTTGAATCAGAGGGTCGTGTGTTCGAATCCCAGCCATGGCGTAATTTTCTTCGGCAAGAAATCCACATTGTGCTGCACTCGACCCAGGTGAGGTAAATGGGTACCTGGCAGGAATTTATTCCTTGAAATGCCACCGCGCTGTAAAAGGCTGCGAGGCTAAAGCCGGGGTAATAATATCCAATTAAGCGCATAGGGACGCATTTGGCAGTGATATGCGCTATATAAGCATGTTGGTATTATTATTATAAGTCTGCTACTAAGACAGATTCACTTATAGACGAAGAATCTTTCCTAAGTAATTGGTTATACCAGCTTGGCGAAATAATTTGCCTTGATATTCTTCAGATAGTGTATTCATTACACAACTTAAAGGGGGAGGGTGATAAGGGTCACTTACTGATTAAAAATTGAATGAATATCCAATCCATGAGTTGCATGAAATACGCGGATTTATGGGGGCGTAAGGGGGTCGTTGGTGGCAGGCTTCATTAGCCGTGACCTTCACCCCGCTTCATCCTTCGTTCAGGTGAGCATTACACATTTTTATCGAAATTGTATTTAAGTTATGTTCATGTGATATGATTTTAAGGTTAAATAGTCAGTATGATTATAAGCAGTATATTTGATTGAAGAAAGCGTAATTTAAGACCAAGAAGGTGTTATGTAATTGTAATAGCTCTATAGTGTGACGTAGATTCAACAAATTAGAGAATTCCATGTGTGTGCCCGGATTCGTGGCGCCGAGTGAATGCTCAGATGCGTGTTTTGACCATTTGATCTCTTTGTGTACTAACATTGTATGTCATGACCAGGAATGGCGCCTTTGTATAGACATAATTGTTGTTGTTAGACTGAACCCCAGGATTTGAATTATAAAGTAATTTTAGCACGTTTCAATAAAAGAGAGTTATTCTGTTCAGCTAATAGATTCGAAGCAGAGACTTAAAAAAATGAAATATGAACGTCCGAATCCCCCCGAAAACAAAAATACATCGAGGTCTTTTCGCTTTGTAACGGAACATTCGATGAGAGTGATATTTCAGTCTGCGAGGGTATTGAGGGGGAGGCTCAGGGTGGAGGGGGTCACATATGGCATAATCACATAGGTCGTATTTAGTTTCAGACATTGCCTTAACTGCTTAAATAGAAAACATGTATCGTTCCAGGTGGAACTTTGCTCCAATCGTAATTTCTCATCTTTGCTCCGAATGTACATGTAGTTCGGGTCAAGTCGCCAAAAAAGACACTTCCGACATGTTCACATGGCCATGGCGTTTTCCTTGGCAAAATATTTAAAGTCTATGTTTGAAAAAATGACAAATAAAGATAACAAAAATCTCGATGACTGAACAAATTTGCAACAAAGGTTATCGTAGAAGGCCTTGAGTTCACAATTTCATGAGTGAATACTATCTATTCCATTTCACCGTCTGGAGTGTATTTTGCTAATAATGATTATATTTGAATGGTTGGGGGTCTTTTTTTCGATTTATGGCTCTCTCGACATACCCTCAAAAGTGTGAAAAGTTGTGATAACGCTATAAAGAGGCCTTTCACCGTCGCAACGGGGAAGGCAGACAATGAGCCACCGCAAAAAAAAAGAGTCGACACTGAAAAAATGCGTCCTGACGTTGAACTTTCCCTATCAATCACAAAAGTGTGATGGGGTATTTTTAGATGTGGTTACATATTTGTGGATTGAAAAGGGCACAAGTAAGCGACCTCACGAACGCCACATTTTCGCGGATAGAAGCCCACGAGGACGGAGTTCTTAACACCGTGATTTGAGCAACCCTACAAAAATCTACAGGTGGTCATCAGGCACGTCCGCCACGTGTCTATTCCAACACCAACAATATCCTAAAGATCATTGCGATGCAACTGATTAATACTGATCATGAAACATCACTCGGCATGATCGTCGTGTCAATTCAGTCTGAGGCTAGGTGCCAAAAAAGAATCACGCGCCAAGATCTTTTCATGCATTCAATGCGATGTGTTTCGTTTCTGACAATTTTCAAAGGCGTGAAATGAATGGAGGGAGGAGGAACATTTTGATTTTAAACTCCCGATTGTACGATAGTCTGCTACCGGCTGATGACGACATTTGGCTCATTAAGATATTATCTGACCTCAAGAATCAATACCGTACAGCAGCACCAGTCTGCACACACAGTACAGCCACATTTCTTTGATACCTGAACCAAAATTGTTTCGGGTCCTTTCCAAATGCTAGGTTTCACCTAAAAAAGCTAGTTGTATCAGTGATCCGGGGGGGGGGGGGTACTCTACCAAAAAAGTGGTAGGTATGTGCCGCGGGCGAGACAAAAAACGGGGGCTTTAGAGCGGGCTTATTGTAAAAAATAGGATCCTCGGAACGGGTATCTCTCTTTCTCGCTTCGTTAACGCAACCAGACAATACTCCTCAGCATAAACATTATCCTAGAGATTATATTAGAGGACAACTATATCTCGGATGACCCCCCCCCCCCCGCCCACTGAAACACCTTACAAGAAACACAATTCCTCCGAAGACACCATGCAGTCACAGATGAAGTTGTCGATACCCTGCTAAGGTGGCGTGTACAAAATTGAGCCGTTACACAATCTATCATCTCGCTCAAGGACTGGGGAAAACATTTATGACATCCACCCAATCAAACTTGGACAAGAGCCAATGAAATTGATTGGTACGATGAGTCTTAATCTGACCCCTGCTGGCTGTCTCTTAAATCAAGCAAGACTGACAGAACCAATACAGATAATGTAAATTAAAGGCACCATGACGAGGCCAATGACTTGTAAAGCACCAACCTGATTTAAGTCTTACTGAACTTCATAACAGCGCGGATTAATTACCCATAATGCAACAGTTTGATCATCACATATAGTCTCATTATGGTAATGTAGATTAGTTTCGTTTTCAGTAAGTATAGAAAAATACCCCCCCCCCAAAAAAAAAAAAATGATACAGTACAAATGTACAAATAAATGAAATAAAAAATTGTTCACTTATTTTCAAATATTTATACCCCCATCCTTAGATATCGTCAAAGGAAATGATTACAGTACGTTTTCAAATAGACTAGAGCCAGGGGCGGATCCAGGATTTTCCAAAAGAGGGGGGGGGGCACATTTTTCCGTTGAAAAATTGACAAGCAACAAAAAAAAAATTCACCTAATATTGGAGGTCATTTCGTCCGCGGAAATTTGAAAAGCAGAAAAAAGGGTCCTCACTTTCAGAGGGGGGGGGGGCACACTTGGGTAAAAGTGGTATATTTACATATCGATTTTGATTACGGCTCTCAAGGGGGGGGGCACGGGCCGAATGTGTCCCCCCCCCCCCCCTCCCCTGGATCCGCCAGTGACTAGAGATATGTTTCTTATCTTTTGAGAAGATCAGAGAATTGAATTTTGATGATTTTTTTTAAATGTTTTATTAAAAGGCATATTCTTCAATTCCGGGTATGTAACATATCGACCACAAAGTAATTGGCCTTTGGCCATAGAGTTTCTTGAATAACGAAACTTCCCCCAAATATCCTTAAAAAAAACCCAGGTACACAATACCAAGTTATTGCGAAATCATTATCAAGCGTGGTTAAAATGTATCATTGAATCATAAAAAATATTGGCAAAATATCCTTTATCAAAGATTATCATGGTAATTCTAGATGGCATGCACACTATTCACTTTTTTTTATTTGCTAAACATCAGCAGTGCCTCTAATCGCCGTTATAATTACTACCGTATACGAAAAAATCGTCTCAATTCGATCAGCTATGTAATTATTGAACCTTCTCTGGCATTTGTGACGACATCTATATATCAGTGACGAAACTACCGACATTTAACTCACGACGTTGTCGAATGAAAGATTTTAAAACGGAAAACATTCGTTTTCACATAATGAACGCGTATATCATCCCTTTTCCATAAGCCTATCGACTTACTACGTCACATTTGATATATACCAATGATCGGTGGATTTACTTAACTACCACGTCACGAAAAAAAAATCGTTTTCGTACATCACGTCTATATTCATTTCGATGCTTTAATCGTATTAATCTAATTGTATTTTAATATCCGGATTACCTTTCATCAAGTATACATGTATCATGGGAGTATTTTGCCCCAAGAGTGTAACCACCTCGTTTAGTGGGATATGGCGTCGATAACCAACTGTTATTGACGATGGCATACAGGGATAAAAATTGAAGATGTCAATGGTTATTGGCATCAGTCGTGTCAAATTATCAACTGATTTATTGAAAAAGAAGGAAATGTACCAACGATTGACCTACAGATAGCATGCACTGTCTGAAAAAAGGCGACCATGTCAGTTGTAAAGCTACTCCACCAGCCGCTGTGCATAATAGGATGTGTTTAACTTTTCCCATCCGACCCTATAAATGAATAATAAGCTAGAAAGAAAAAGGTCCAAGTTTACAATATATGTCTTTGGTACATTAATATCATGTCTCTGAAGGGGATCGAACCCACGACCTAATTTTCATCGTGAGACGGATCCTAAACCACTGAGCCATCATGCCTATATCCCTGCTGGCAAGAACACGGTGTCATACAGTGTGATCACAGTGTGTTCACAATGTGGACTATGTGAAAATATTATTCACACTGTTATAATGCTCAAATTCAACAGTGTGAAGACATTTTCACACTGTGGATACCTTGACAGTGTTACTGTTCACATAGTGGACTACACTGTGAAAATATTATTCACACTGTTATAATGCTCAAATTCAACAGTGTGAAGATTATTTTGACACTGTTGACACCTCGATAGTATGACTGTTCACAATGTGTTGACATGGTCGACTATGTGATTCATGCTGTTGAATTGCTCAAATTTAACAGCATGAAGGTGATTTCATGCTATGTTCCACACTGTGGCACACACTGTGGGAGCTGTGTTTTTTCCATTTAAAGGGTTGGCTTGAAGTTGCCTTTAAAGGTCAAGTCCACCACAGAAAAATGTTTATTTGAATAAATAGAGAAAAACCAAACTAGCATAATGCTGAAAATTTCATCAAAATCGGATGTAAAATAAGAAAGTTATGGCATTTTAAAGTTTCGCATATTTTTCACAAGACAGTGATATGCGCATCTTAGTGACATGCAAATGAGAGAGTCGATGATGTCCCTAACTCACTATTTCTTTTGTTTTCTTTGTTCGAATTATACAATATTTCATTTTTCACTGATTTGGCAATATGGACCAACTTGACTGAACCATATAGTATTAACATGATCAAACAATGCTAAATCCACATGTTCAGGGAGGAATTAATTTTTGTTTCAAAGGAGAATGAGGAGAAAATTAGAATATTTCATATAGTAAAATTCAAAAGAAATAGTGAGTGGAAGACGTCATCAGTCTCATCATTTGCATGCCGACCAGGATGTGCATTTAACTGTTTTGTGAAATTAAGTAAAACTTTGAAATGTCATAACTTTCTTATTTTACATCCGATTTTGATGAAATTTTCAGTGTTATGCTTGTTGGATTTTTCTCTTTTTATTCAAATCAAATTTTTGTTGGGTTGGACTTGTCCTTTAAACACTGTCAAACCCCTGAGAGTGCCTTGGATTACCTTCCACGTCATAATGTATTCTGTTCAGATTTTTAACAGGTGTCGGATAACCAACGCCATCTCTCTTCGTTTTGCGATTCTAATTCTATGACATTGTCTCCAGACTTGCGATAAATGGATGTCATAATATAAGCACCACTGTGACATCAACATGTCAGTCTTCGTAATTTTTTCTGGGGAATTGAAATAATTTAATATGGCAATCATCCTTCTTGGAGAGGCAAAACGAGTAGATACTTGAAATATGAACGATATCGTTCAATGAAAAAAAAATCCGGTCTGCTCTTTTTTTGTTCGCATGAAGCGCCTCCATTTATTTGAAACATATTGCTTATTGATAAAACCTTATTTCATTCTAATTCTAAGGGCCCGATAGCTCAGTCGGTAGAGTGGGGGGGGGGGGTCGGATTCTGGTGACCCGGGTTCGATTTCCACTTGGTGCACTAGCGCCTTTTGGTAAGGCATTAATCCTCATTACCAGGTCCCTCGGATAGGACCTTAAGCCGTCGGTCCTCTGGTTGCTTGCTGACAAGCATTCATGCTTTCTTAGTAATCACGTAAAAAATCATTATCATCACCAAAAGAATCGAATAAACATGATCGAAGGGAGGGTGGGGGACTTCCGTGAGTAAATGTCAAAAGTTGGTCTTTGGAAGCACTGATTTTCCTAAATCGATCATGCTTTACTTTTTCTTCTACCCTCATAATTTTTGTGTGTAGTGGACTAGTGTGAGGACGGGTGGGATGGTAGAAATGAGAAAATTCATACCTCCGATCGTCCAGGAGCCGAACAGCCCGCAAGCCCCCCCCCCCCCCCTTACCCCTTGTACACACACCCACATCAAAACACACACCCGCAAAAAAATACCCACACAAGACACGCGCACCCCTTCCCGCCGACGAGGCCTTAATGGATCCAGTGCTCACACGCGCAGTTGTGTATGTCTGTGTTCGTGGGTGTGAGTGAGTGTGGGGTGGGCGTGCGTGTGTGTGTGGGCATGGATTTGGGAGTGGTTGGTAAATAAATTGGCCTTTTTATGTCATTTCTTTGTCAAATTGTATTTTAATTGCTCATATCAAGTGATTACAATAATTGACATCTCCTACAACGTTTGCTTTCGAAAGGTTAACCGATTTCATCTGGCAGTAGACATTAAAGGAGAATGAAACCCTTGAAACTAGCTGAATCCATATCAAAGAGAAAAATCAAAGAAACATATTGTTGAAAGTTTGAGGAAGATTGAATGAATAATAAGAAAGTTATGAGCATTTGAATATTGAGATCACTAGTGCCATGTAGATCCTCCCATCGGCAATGCGACCAAGATCTGTGATATCACACACGTACAACTCCCTCATTACTTTAGTACTTATTTCACTTATATTCTCACTTTTATAGAGTCTATCACAAGGTTATGTGCTTTCTTTATGAGATGACAAGTACAGAGGTTTCACAACATTATATCATTGATGAATCGTTTGTCATATGATTAGAATGAGCAAAAAGATATGTTTTGGGGTATATTTTCAGTGTCCGAATGGGAGAGTTGTACGTGCGTGACATCACAGATCTTGGTCGCATTGCCAATGGGAGGATCTCCATAGCATTAGTGATCTCGACATTCAAATGCTCATAACTCTTTTATTGCTAGTCCTATTTTACTCAAAGTTTTGTTGATCTTATTCTTTGATTTTTCTGCTTTCACAAAAGCTAACTTGCTCCAAGGGTTTCATTCTCCTTTAAGAACCTCATTTGATGATCGTATTCGTAATTAAATATTATATCAACTAGGCCTATGCCAATTTCTGTCCAATCGAAATGTTTATTTTTATTCCATTTGCTAACCGATTTTGATTAGGCATTATATACCCTTCATGGCCAAGGGAGGCGAGGGTGCTGATTACTGAAGACCCCCCCCCCCCCCCATTCTCTGGGGGTCCTGCGTATGCCATACACCATAGACAGCTCTCCCTCGAAATCAGCGAAATCCATTTTTTGCTAGTCATTTTTCAAAAACCAAAATCACCTTCATAATAGGAGTGGACACTTTTTTTGAGGGGGGGGGGGGGTTCGAGGTGGTCAACTGTTTTTGCTTTTTTTTATTATTATGTTTTTTACAAACCAGCACCCCTCTTCAAAACTTGGTCTCAGGCCCCTGGTATTACATTTTTCTCCGGTAAGTTTTGGAATGTCAAAGTCATTGCAATATTTAAAACTGATTTTCCTCTCAATTTATTGACCAACTTTGATTTGCCCCTTTTGGTAAACTGTTGAGTATCCATCACAGAATTTCCAAAGTTACACAGGCTTGGTTATAGAACATTATTTTTTTTCCTTATTTCTTTTTTTTTTGTCGTTAGGGTAAGTGCTTCCTTGCATCTCAATTCCATTTTACCGATTCTTTACAACATTATTTTAGTTATTTGGTTAAGCTACTGTTCTCCGTCAATTTTCCTGATGTTGGCGGGATCTTTGTTCGATTTATGACCAGTAAAAATATGGTAATATATATATTCACATACATAATGTTGTTAAAATTAGCGAAACTGCATCAAAAAGAGCAGCAACTTTCTTATTTAACAAATGACTTTGTTGAAGTTTGCATTGTAATACCGGTGTGATTTATGAAATTGAACTTGTTGTGGAGTCAAATTTTCTCCCCCGTTTTCCCCGTTATTACGAACATTAAAAATGCATGCAAATTTCTATGTGAAAACACACCATCAAACTTAAACAGAGATGCCATTTATGCACTGACACTAAGCCTATTCATAATATAACAGGCCTTCATGAACACGATGGAAGAACAGTGATAGAGACAAAAAAATAGGTATTCTTTCCACTGATCTCCGTTTTATTATAGCCTATCTATTGCAATCTTCAAAATAATTATATATATATATATACCTAAATACAAAATATAAGATACAGGTTTATTGGTCCATGAGTGGAGACATACAACGAATTTTTTTAAAGAAAATCTGATGCCGTTCGCCGTTTGAGTGTTGTCTTTAAAAGCTGTTGATGGCTTTTTAAGTCATACACAGAAGAAATAAATCTAAAAATATCATAACAAAAATACATAAACAGATTTGTAATTCATTCGTCGTAATGTATTTGCTTGTTACCCCCATCCACTCCGAATATCGAATTACTAAAATTTATAGTCAGGTTTCCTTACCCAGTATGTGGTATATCATGGATATGGTTCGATAATTATCATTACAATCTGTTAAAAGTATCACTTCCCTATATATTCCCCTTCCCAATATCAGTCCCTTCTCATTCTAGTACAAAATGGGGGGAAATGAATATCAAGAAGACCCCATATACCGGTTCAACTTACCAGTTATATGACGAGATATCCACGTGTACCGGTCTCTCCAAACGCGCGAGTAAACCCACGTGGAGTGCGATAGTAGTATTGTTGACCAACAAACTCCGAGCCAAAACAACTCTGAAAATTCACAGCTTCAGATCGATGCAACCTCTCTATCAAACTTGCAGCAAAAGATGGGCTTTCGATCAATCTTTCCCTCCCGATTCCTCACAAGTTAGATGAAGATGGTATAGTAAAGATTGAAAAGGATGCAGGGTTGATGGTGATGCTTTATGATGTCTAAAAAAAATAGCGATTGCTCTTCGAAATTGAAAGAAAATCTAACTGATGCCGTTCGCAGGCTGGGAGACGAATTTATGGGTAATCGGGTGGGCGGGGCCACTACTGTTCATTGACCCGCTTGCCTGAACATCCAGCCAATCAGCGTTGAGCTGTTGTGTAGTACCGGGGACTATGATCCTCCATTCACAATATTTATTTGGATGCTGTCTGTGAATGCAGACAGTCTTGTAATCGGTCTACTTTCGTGACAGGGGGTGAGGTGAAGACGGGGGGGGGGGGGGGGGGCTGGGGTGTAGGTAGAGGGGTGAGAGCGAGGGAGCGGAGTGAATGGAATTTAAAGGGAGCCTTTCATTTTCAGTAAGTTTTTATTGAAGGTAAAAACAAAAATGAGGTAGATTTTAGATTTAGAGTTAGATTTATTTAATAGTACATATTCAAAACAATATAGACAGTTCAATGACAATTTATAACAAATATAGAAGATAAATTAACTGACTTGCCAAGAAAAGCAATGCTTGTATATAAGGCAAATGAAAGCTGTACCATCCTTAGCCTACCAACAAAAAACACTATATACACCAGCCCCACTTTTCACGGGTTTTGAAATATATCAAATAAATGTATCAATTGATCATTAATTTGTAATTTAACGTGCCCAGGGTACACGGTCACTTAAAATTGAATTAGGGATCTTAATCAATGCCCAGACACTCAAAAAGTGACAATTAATTTGACGCGCAAAAGTCAATGCTATTTTTAGGACATGAATTCAATTAAGAATTAATTCTCACTCATTAGTTATCGGGTAAACCTACGTCATCTGGGCAATTGGAATACGGTGACCTGGTATACTTAACTGCTGGGTGAATGGGGGAAGGGATGTTCGGGCGATTCTTCAGAGAATTGAAGATTTTGTTTTCTTCTGGTTTCAATTTCTGGAGTAGACTTCTTCGAAATTGTCCGTATCTCGCGTTCACACCAACCGTGGTCCATGATGCACCAACGAAAGCGTCTCTGGATTCCGGAGCAATCAAACCTTTAAAGCCCCCATCACACTTATTCCGAATCTAGCAGAATTGACCTGAATGAAAGGACTATTGTTTGACCACCAGTTGGTCATTTAAATCTACTTCGAACCCCGTTCGAAAATATCCCTCGAATGTTTTGAACATGACCAAAACCTTCGGGACGGCCAAAAGAAATGACAAAAATATTTCGAATGCACTCAGAATGCAGTCAGGATGTTTAGAATGCCCCTAGAATGTCCAAGAACGTAGCACGAATTATCAATCTGACTCCATTGCGGTTCATTTTGACTCGTGTATGATGATACACCTGGTCAATTTACTGAATTTCAACTCCAGTTTGGTGAATTTATAAGTTCCTCCCAAAAATTTCTAGATTTTTTGAATATTTTTTTCTTTCCAGCTTCTGCTTGATTCCTGCTGATTCCGAATAAGTGTGATGTGGGCTTTAAGGGGAAGTTCACCCTGAAGAAAAAAAATTCCAGAAAAAAATAATACAAATAATACAAGGATATTGATGAAGGTTTGAGAAAAAATACATCAAAAGATTAAGAAATTTTTAGAAATTATTATTTTTTTTTTTTAATTTGTGACGTCATATAAAAGCAGCTGCCCCCACATGTTACGGAGTTTAAAATGCATTATGCTCAAGATGAATAAAATTCTTTTCTTTTTTCTTTCAGAAGCGGATGTGAAATGAATTGTCTGTTCACACACTGAAGGTACAATAAAACTATTTTCAATTGTTTGAGAAATAACATTTTATGTCGTTTCATTTTTGCAACACGATATATTTGGGAATCTGTTCGCATATGACGTTAAAAATTAAAAAAAAAGGAACAACATTTCCGATCTTTCATGTATTTTCCTCAAACCTTAACCAATATTTGTTTTGTTTTTTTTTCTGCTATTTTTGTTATTTGTCAGGGTGAACTTCCCCTTCATAATTTTGAATTGAATTTTGAATTTATTTTCATACTTCACAAGATAGCAACATAATAACATAATACAAGAAATACATTTGATTACATACAAAATACAAAAGATAATGGTCTGAACATGCAGCCTAAGGTCACTGTCAATGACTTGTGTACAGCCTGTGCTAGTCTTGTGTGAAGACCCACTTGTAGATCATCAAAGTTTCAATCAGGGTCTGTACCTTTTTTCAGACTAGCTATATCCAGACTACCCGTCATCTACCCCCCCCCCCCCCCCCCCCCCCGTTATCCCCCGGCCCTCACCTCACTCCCGTCGTCCCATTCAGCTTTTCCGGTCACTCACTATGATGACCTCCTTTTTTCATTTCCTTTCTTCTTTTTTTTCTTTTATTTCCTTTCTTATTGCCCCTACACTACGACAACGGCGGGGTCACAAAAAATAAACACTGGATTATTATAGTACGGGATGGCAACGTGCCAAGATTTCGTCTGCGCAGGGGTGAGAGACAAGGTTAGTGCGCTGCCTCTTGCGAGATCCGTGGGAAATATTGACCAAGCCATTGAACGGCAAAAACATTCCACGATTCACCATGAGATAGTAAAAACTATCTCACCTTTAGAGTGTTAGTATGTTTTGATAATTGTATCACACTTTGCATTAGTGTTATAGAAATAAAAGTGACATTACTTTTTTAGCAAGAAAGTGCAATCCATATAAACGCATTAATATATATTTATAATGTTGATTAGCCACTTATCGTTTGAACTTTATAAAAAAATTAGAACAAAAGAATTTGCAGCGGGAATTTCTTAAAATGTAATCGGGAACAGGTGCATATCTTGGCAAATGTTTCTTACAATATCTCTATGGATTCATGATATTTTATTCATTCCGCAGAGCGCTGTATCTAACTTTTTCGAACTGATGACCTTGGAAGTGAACGTGGGAGGAAAACTGAGGTTTGATTTATTAATTTTTTTTTTACGTTTCCTGTTTCCCAAGATGACGCCAAGTTCAGGGGTAAGTGAATTCCTTCACAGTCAAGTTTTCCATGTAATTTACGATGTACATGAGAGGATACATGATATAATTACATAGACATTTATCATGACGTGGGTATACTGTTTCGTTTATCATGTCAAAGCCGTATTAATTGCAAAGAAAATAATATTATTCACAGACACATCTACTATTTTCACTCTGGTATGAATAAAACAGGAGGATGGCCCCTTTTTTTATACCTCCATGCCCTTATTCTTGTATCACAGCATAATTACAACAATGTGCAGAAGCAGCGGTCTGCTATTGGGGCCACCACCACCCACCCCCCCCCCCCAAAGAAAAAAGGGGGTGAGGGAAATTCTTAACGGATATACCAGATTTAGAATATAGTTTTGATAGTTTTTTTTTTAACTGAAGAAAAATTGGGGCTGGTGTTATTTTTTTTTACCTCAAACGCTCGAAATTGTTCGCAATGAAGTGTCGTGCATGGTGTCTATATTTATAGCAAATCAATAGGTGTATAACAAACCAAAACCAGGTAAACTGGATTCCGTATTGTCGAGATGTTACATGTCGGACGTAATTAGCTTTTGGTATTATAGATCTATCCCATCCGCCGAACTATTATCATAATGTCGCATTCCTTCGTATTGTCCTCCTGACTAAATCGATCAATAGTACGTCCTCTTTATTCAAACAATTTTCTTTTCCTCCAAAGCCCCCCTCTTTTGTGAAATAATTGATGCGGTCTGGAATTTAACAATTATTTGACTATATAACCTCCCGGAGAAAATCAAAGGAAAAAGAAAACGGAAACCGCAGATATATAAGATCCACTCGGTGGGAAGTAGGGCAAACAAAAGCAGAAATATGTCGACATTCCTTGGCTTTTCAAACTCTCTTATTCCAATCGATCGTGAGAAAACAGACAAAATGAAAAGAAAGAAAATGTCATTAGTATACTTTCTTTCCTGAAATGCAAAAAAAAAGAGGTTTATTGAAGTCGTCTTTGAATGGATGTCCTTAGAAAGACAAGCTATTAACTGCAAAAAGACACCGATCGGCTGGATAGAGGGCATGTGTTGGAAACGAAATGTAAACATCGTAGTGAATGAGGGCGCCAAATGATGTAAATAGTTGTGGTTGACGCTAAGAACTGTGAAGTTACACTTGAGTTTCTTTCCGTTTCATTATCAGTCAAGTGTTGACACAGGTATCTTCAAACCATTTAAATTGCTATCAGCGTTATTCAACCTTTCACATTCATTTCATCAAAGTAATAAAGATAACGATATTGCTGAAATAACGGAAAAGGGAATATATCCACTTGCGCAATAATGAGAGTCGCCTGAACTTGCTAGGGTTAGAATTTGAAACCTGCCTAGGAATGGGTGCAATACCAACACCCCAATAGGTGCTAATGATTGTACCTTTATGCTCATCAGTGCACCTTCAAGGGTGCAGTTTTGTAGCTATATTAACCACTCTAAATTGGGTGCAGAGATGAACCGTGTAATAATAAAGGTGTTAATTTTGACCCTATTATCAACGTCAAGTACTTTACACCTTAAAGAGTGATAAGTTGCACCTTTCAGAATACAATACATTTCGTGGTGCTTTAAAAGGTGCATTTTTGCACCTTTTTCCACCTAAGGTTTAACCCCAAAGACGCATCTATAGTGTTGTGTAGTGCAAACAGCATTTATTTATTAGGCAGGGCAAAAGTCACTACAAAGTTACATACTTGCGCATTTACTTTCAATTTTGTTCAGTAATTAATAATTTACTTCGTATACTGCCCAAATTGCCAAACATTGTCGTGAAATACTTCTGTTTGATAATGATCCCCGGGTACTGGCAATGAGCGGGATGGTCGAGGGCAATGACCCGTCAAAGGCCTGGCGAGCGAGACACTGAAGGCCGCTCTTGCTATTGAAATAAAAGTGGGTTGAGGAATGGGGTGAAGTCTAGAGGACATTTGAGGGCGACGGGTGGGGGCCCGTTAGAGGGGGGGGGGGGCTTCGGGAAGGGTACGTGGTCAAAAGAATGTGGACTGGTAGGGAGTGGTGGTCAATATTAGTAAATGAAGAATAGTATCCCTGGGAGTGGGAGCGGTTTATATATAACTCTATTGTGAGAATTTACTAAAACATTTTTGTACAGTTTCAATTCTATCGCATACATCGGTCAAGTCCACCTCGACTAGTACGTTTATATGAATAACATGGATGAAAAATCAAACAAGTGTGATACTGAAAACATGCATTAAAGCTTGGATGTAAAACGAGAGTTATTACATTTAAAGTTTTGCTTATTTTTACAAGACGGTTATGCGCAACGCAGGTGATATGCACAAATGAGTGAATCTGTGATGTCACACACCCACTGTTTTTATTGTATTTCATCATAAAATGTGGATTAAGGAATTGTCTCTTCAATGAATCGCAATATATTGAAACAATTGGTATTTCATAGAGTTCAGGGAGGGGGAAAACCATTGTATCATATTGTAAGTATAATATTTAGCAATAAGACCAGAATACGCGACACAGGTTGGGACTCTGGATATCGGTACGGATGGTTGCAAAATTTTTGTCATTATACAAACAGGCCTAATGCGAAGGCAAGTAGCATGTTAAAATTTCATTTTATATACTTTCTTAGAAATAATCAGAAAGTAACGTTTTAAGGATCATTTGTGGGAAAAATCATTTACAAACACATATGGCAAGTTCCCCCAAGTCTGCGCAGTCCCCCTTGTCTGCGCACACGCGTATCTGTGCGATTCTAATAATAGAAGATACACAACGAGCACGAACTTTAAACATGCAATACATAGACAGGTATTCATAAAAAATCCGACTCAAAATGGTGGAAAAATAATGAATTTAGGGCATTTCATGTGACGGCCTCAAAATACAGCCTTTCTCATAAAAATCCCCGAATCGTGTGCAAAGCGAATGCGTGCGCAGACATGGGGTACCTTTTTTTTTCAATCTGAAATGACTGCCCGAGGTTTTTCAAGAAAATCCTATATTTTCTTTCATTTTTTAATGAGAAATTTGGTACACTTACTCTTAATAATGTAAGGAACATTATTAATTGAAAGATTTTGTGAAATAAGAAGAAATTCATGTTAAATCTTAACTCAAATTGTTAGGTGCGCAGACTTGGGGCCCACCATCATATATCTTACCTAAAAAACTAATGAGAGCGCCAAGCGTGAGCTGAAGCGTATCCTTTTGTATACTGACTTAAAAACGAAACATTTAAGGTATATACAATCGTCATGAATTATGATATGCGTCGCAATGTACAGGCAATGCAAGCGCGAAGCGCAAGCGAATTCTCATTTTTATATAGGGACCTGAAAGTTTGGATCCAAACTTTCTTAGAGCACGCAACCTTTCTTTCCAAATTGGATATTTGGGATGTTTGAAAATGTCTAGAAAATGGATGGATGGATGACTGTGACGTCACACTTCTCTACCATGTTGTCACGGATACTGCAAGAACATTTCAATTTCAGTTTGCTACAAATCCATACGATCATATTATATACTCTGGCTTAGTTCTCGTGAAACTGACGTCAGTCGGATTGTCCTGAAAGAAATTTGAAGAGGCTACTCATTTTGTGCCTACCCTGCGGGATGGTAAAGGTTTCTCTGACCGCTGCATGACTCCCGGGTAAATGGGTCGCGTATTTAGAGGCTGTCAATCCAGGCGATATTTCGGAAGGTTTCACTTAAAACCCAGCTTAAAGTCAGCAAAGTGGCTCGATGTAGCCCGAGTAAGCCTTTCACTGATACTTCAACTGTATACAGTATACATCCTCACTTCGGCGTAGATACGTAGCATAGAGTAAAACATGAAATATGATAATTATTTCATACATATTGTTTTGAAGGATTGAAGAATATAATTATGCAATTGCGAGTATAATCATTTTTATATCAATGCATGATCCCGTTGTATGAGGTATCCGAAACTAAGCTTTCTTTTAAAAAATCGAAAGTTTATAAAGGCCCTCCTAAAACCGCACCTGTCTACTTCTTCTTCTTCTCCTTCTTCTTCTACTCCTCCTCCCTTCTTCTTCTTCTACTTCTTCTTCTTCTACTCATCCTCCTCCCATCTTCTTCTTCTTCTTCTTCTGATTATCATTATTGTTTGTTATTATCACCATTGTTATTGTGCTATCATCATCATTACTGCTAATATTATTATTATCGTTTTCTCCTTGCCTATTCTACTCTTTTACAAATCCCATACAATATTTGTACAGACTCCTTGGATTTTTCTTCTCCACCCCCTCCCACCTCCTCCCCGCCCTTTAGATTTTTTTGTTTTTATGAACCCCTATGACTTTGCGATAAACGATGTACTTTTCTTTGGCCCCTGAATAACCTCCGCAGCAGGTGGAAGGATAATATAATTCATACATTTCCTCATCTCACAACTTGATGTCGAAGGAAGTGATTTCCAGGAAACAATTATAATTATTTATCTTCATGGTAATCCTTGTTTTAAAATCTTTCCTCTGTCTGGTAAATCAAAACCACAAACAAGAAGTGAAAAAGTATTTTACTCACGAACCACGAAGATACCAACGCCCCTTAAGTTTGTTTCATGCACACCAATATAAGAGTGAAATCATATGGATTATATAGGCAAAACCGGGGGTATCAGCCCCGAAAAAATCGGGTCCAAGGCCACTCACCCCGTGAGAGAACTACCACCAAAAACCATTGAAAGTGATGGTTGAAAGAGGGGAGAGGAGACCTTGTTAAAATTATTCGGGCATGTATGCCTAGGCCTATATTAAAAATAAAAAAATATAAAGGGCGATACGCAAATGAATAGAAAAGAGGATCTAGGCATTCTTCTCACACACATGACACAAAGTTCCTAATTATATTTCTTTATTAATCAGGTGGTTTCTTCATTAGTTTGTTAGTTAGTTAGTTAGTTAGTTAGTTAGTTGGTTAGTTAGCTAGTAAGTTAGTTAGTTACCTATTTTATTTACTTAGTTATTTACTTAGTTAGTTACTTAGTTAGATAGTTGGTTGGTTCGTCAGTTAGTTATTACCAATCTATTTCTTTATTCATTACAATGACAGGCATGCACTTATATAGCTCTCTGATCATGCTGCTTAGAAAACGGGAAATTAACAGATGTACCACTTTATGAATAATGTATTATGTGAGTCAATTAGCAAAATTAATCACAACCTTTAAAATGATAGATCGCTAAACAAACTACGGTATCATACATTTTTTACTGTTATATTAAAACTCTAAATTTTGCCTTCTATTTCTAAAAATCTCTCACTTTGTTATTATCTTTCACAAAAACTTAATTTAAGAAACAAACGGGTTTTTCTCAGATGTTGAAAAGATGTTTGGATGTTCCTTGAGCACGTACAAATTCCTTTCTATTGTGTACTAGGTTTTATGTACGTTCTACAGTCTGCACCGCTGAAAACTTAAGAAATACAAGCCGAGCTTATCCCTGATGAAAAATAAAGCTAAATCTGAATATGAAATTGCAGTTATTACAGTAAAGCCATGGAGGTATTAATAACTCCATGGTAAAGCGAAGCCTTCCTCTGGAGAAGTTTGTCTGTGAGTTGTTTCCATAATCAATATTGATGTCAGTATATATAGCCAGTAATTGGCTTGTGTAATCCTGTGAACTCAATTAAAAATGTTTATGTGGCAACACGCTTTCTGGCATTTCCTGTTGAATATATGGCATGACTTTCTTGGTATAACGCCGGGTCTCTGACCCGCTGGTGGTCCCCGTGGTCCCTCGACCCATCCATGGGATAAGAGAGGATCAACCCATCACTTCAGTCCAGACAATGTCCCAATACAAGAGGGATATCCAAGTTTGTTTTCATGTCTACGCTCTGTTATCATACCGATCGAGCTTTCACCCTTGCTTCCACTCAATCCAACGACAGCATCACCCCTGTCAACCCCCCCCCCCCCCCGCCCCCTTCCTTCCCGCCCCCTGTCACTCCCATCCGGGCTCCCATCCATCCCCTCCGCCACCAACACCACTCCTCCCTCTGTTCCCGCTAAAAGTCTCAAAGTTTTTCGTATTTCGTATTCATTTCCCTTTCTCTTCTCTCACCCATGCCATAGTTCATCGTATGAAAATGCGGGCATACTTAAAGGACAAGTCCACTCCAACAAAAAGTTGATTTGAATAAAAAGATAAAAATCCAACAAACATAACACTGAAAAATGTCATCAAAATCGGATGTAAAATAAGAAAGTCATGACATTTTAAAGTTTCGCTTAATTTCACCAAACAGTTATAAGTACATCCTGGTTTGAATGCAAATGAGGAGACTGATGACGTCATCCACTCACTATTTCTTTTGTATTTTATTATATGAAATATAAAAATATTCTAATTTTCTCCTCATTGCCAAGTGAAACAACGATTAATTCCTCTCTGAACATGTGGAATTAGCATTGGTTAATACTATATGGTTCAGTCAAGTTGGTCCTTATTGTCAAATTTGTAAAAAATGAAATATTTTATCATTCAAACAATAAAAAAAACAAAATAAATAGTGAGTGAGGGACATCATCGACTGTCTCATTTGCATGTCACTCAGTTGTGTATATCACTGTTTTGTGAAAAATAATTGAAACTTTAAAATGCCATAACTTTCTTATTTTACATCCGATTTTGATGAAGTTTTCAGTGTTGTGCTAGTTTGATTTTTCTCTATTTATTCAAATCCACATTTTCTGGTGTGAATTTGACCTTTAAGGATTATACACAATTGAAAAAAAAACACAGTCAAATGAGATATTCTCTGATAAATTATCAGACATATAATACGGGTGGAATGAGGTTTAAAAAAAATGAGTGAGTCAAGTTCTGGATACTGCGAATTCTAAAAAAAAAAAAAAAAAAAAAAAAGTATTGCGTAAGAGTGATGCGAGCGAGTTAAAATAAAAAGAACAATTGGCACTTCAATATTCTACCCTATTCTGTCATGGATAGGGTAGGCCTATTTTGTAGTAGAATTTGCCAAAATAATCAATAAAATTCGATGAAATATTATGCAATAAGCCCCAAAACAACAATAAAAAATAAATGGGCTAGACCAGGGATCCAACTATGCATGATTAGACCTCTTCAGTATATTTGACACAGACAGTGTGTTTGGGATCTAGTCTTCACCCTAGACATAGTTTAATTGGTTAAAGTGTCAAATATGAGTCTGAACTTCCAGACTATTGAGGTGAGACCACACGAAAAGTAGAGGAAGTGGGTGTAGACCGATTGGCAATTTACCTAGTCTGCAGGCACAGACCCTGATTGAAACTTTGATCAACAAGTGTGTCTCCACACAAAGACTAGCACATACAAAACTTGCTGTTAGCGAGAGGGCTGCAATTCCAGACCCTTTACTCGAGTGAAGGGTTTGCACAGCAGACTACAATTTACCCACAATCCATGCGAAGAGGCCTTCGATCGTAACAGAGGAAGTCAATGACCAGATTTATTTTGTTGATTTCAAAATATATGCATCTCTGCTTCTCCTTTTTCTTCCTTCATAAAAAGAAATAAACATCTACAATTTCAAATTATTTTCCATGAACTTTCCCCTTTGTGCAGTTGAGTGAAAACTTAGAAATCACCGTGACGTAAACAATGACGTCACAGTATGAATGCTCAAGTGGTTGATTTGCCTTTTTCGAGGAAAAGACAAGAAAAGGTTTAAACCGAGGTCCTATTCAAGGGAGTTGCAACCATGACAACCTAACAGCTGGATATTACTTGAACATAGCTGCTATCAATTCATTTGCTTAATAAAATGTATCGAGGTTTATTGTCAAACAATCCCATTTTTTAACAAAAAGGGTGCACATAAATAAAAAATATATATTATGAAACACCCTCGTAGATAGCTCGATCGCATCGCTCACTTGCGCCTACGAAGACCTTTTATCGTACATGTATCGTATTTGCCCCCCCCCCCCCCGAAAACAAATCCTGTGTAAGTTATACCAGATATCTAATGTTTTTACTCATCACATACCAAAATATCTGTCCGCAGCCATTACCGATATCCTGTAATGAAACAAAAAATATGCACTGGATCACGTCATCTCCACTGCATTGGTCCAAGGAAAGCGAAATGTGTTTTAGAGTCAAATGTTTGTCTATTAGGTGTTCCTATCTGGAACTAAGTATAAGTAATAAGGTAAAATAAAACACTATGTCGAACTTAAATCTGGATATTAAAAAATATTAATATCAAATTTCGAATCGATATCAAAAGCCTCCAATAACTAAATTCGATAGGTACATGTAGAATTGGACTTCAAAAATTGAACCAAAATTAAGAATAATGTTCATCTCTAGTGTGCGTTCAAAAAAGGAAAATTCATCAGCATGCGTCAACTTGGCTTTAATGATAGCGAAAAAAATAAAACTAACATAGTGAATGTTTCGCGAGAATTCGTGTAAGGAATAACCAAGCTATATGATATATATATTTGCGATTTTTACCTCTTTGCCATTTTCACTTGGCATCTTTCCAAGCGTTTATTTCGAAAAATGTCCTACTATTATCTGCCAAAAAAAATATGTTTGGACCTTCCCTTCATTGAACGAATATTTCTCCAACCCTGACATTTCAGTATAGTCATTCTATTTCACTGAACTGCAACACTAAATTGGTCCACGGGGACTTAAACAATGCTAATCGGTCTCCAGGGTACATTCAACATAATGTAAACCATGAAATTGACAAAATACACTCTCAATTATCATGCAATTCTTCAATAAATCAATCAAAACATTCTTTAGTAACCCGACATGGATTGATTTGGATTTTCTCTTCGAATTTGATTTCCTGTGTCAACTTTACCTGCTCTATAGCCCTAAACGGAGAGGGGGAAACCCCAAATGTTTTCGACTTGTGCTCTGCAAAAATTGAGTAATACGTGTATGTATTTCTTGATATGAATAAATAATTAATTGGTAAGTAAAAAGCACTGGCATATAGATTATGGGGCTACCCCCCCCCCCCCCCCTCCAAAAAGGATTTGCAACCAATAAAAGAGGGGGAAAGATGGAAAATGGGTGAAATATGATATCATTTTCTAAATAGTATCCAAATCAATCTCATAAATAGACTTTTGTTGAAAATCGTTCAAAATGTTTGCTCGCTCGCAGTTTCTTTTTAATTTTGCCCCATACATGTACGCCATGCCTGGCCGCTCAAGTTTTGGGCTTTTAGTATATAAAAAGGAATTGGCTATTCGTAGTTAAACCACAACTTTAAACCAGAGCTTGAAGAAAAAACGGGTGTAGCGACTTGGAGAAAACAAAGGTTAAACTCTGCAATGAATGGAGGGCAAATTAGTGACAGATAAGAGAGTAAACGATCGTAAATAATGAATCTGATGATGTACATACAGTTATCTTGCATGCCATCTTTTTATTGATCAGAAACTTTGTCTTTCAAAAGAATGGGTGACGGAGGAAGATACAGATTACGCGTCATAATTCTCTCCATACTTGCCCCTTATCTTTTTTTTCTCACCAACACTAATTTTGAAGATTGTCTAAAGTTTCAATTTAAACCCCATAATGAGACCCAAAATACTATTATTCGTAGAAACAGAAGTGTACGGTGACTGTAATATACATATATTTCAGTTATTGATATGAAAATCTAGAAGTCGCAATTAAACAAGAATTGAGACCCTGACTGTATTTTTATCATTTTTTCTTGTTGATAGGTGCGGGAGCTGTAATTTTTTTTTATCAGGGGCGGATCCAGCTTTCGCCAATAGGGGGGGGGGGATATTTTCATCTATATGTTTCCCGATTGGATATTCTAAGTACTTTTTGCAACCGTGAACATCATGGGTATACGTTTATCTAAACAATATTGATGCGAGTGCGAAACGCGAGCTTAACAAATTTTGATATTCTGACCTAGAGTTTGGAAAATCTATAAGTACCTTTGGTAATAAATAGGATGGGTATCTATCTCAACATTTTATGCGAGCGCGAGCTGACAATTTTTGAATTTCCGACCCAAAACTGGACATTCTAAGCACTTTTTGTAACCATGAACAAGATGGGTATCTATGTAAATAATTGGTGCGAGCGCGAAGCGCGAGCTGAAAATTTGTGATATTCCGACCTACAATTTGGACATTCTAAGCACTTTTAGTAATCATTAACAGGATGGGTATCTAACAAGTCTTTTTATGCGAGCGCGAAGGGCGAGCTTAGAATTTTTGATATTCCGACCCAAAGTTGGACATTCTAAGCACTTTATCCATGCAGGATCGTCACCTTATCTATCTCAACATTTTTTGCGAGCGCGAAACGCGAGCTGACAATTTTTGAATTTCCAACACAAAACTGGACATTCTAAGCATTTTTTGTAAACATGAACAGGATAGGTATTTATTTAAACAGTTGTGCGAATTTGGATTTTTTAGGCACTTTTGGTAATCATGAACAGGATGGGCATCTAACTATAAGCATTTGATGCGAGCAAACATGGGTTTGGCGCCCCAGGACAAACATAAAATCGGCGCCCCTCTAGGTTGAACATCAATTTGGTGCCTCTATGTCGAACATCGATTCGGCGCCCCCCTAGGTCGGACATCAATTCAGCGCCCCTAGGTAGAACATAAATTCGGCGCCCCTCATATCGAACTTAAATTCGGCGCCCCTAGGTATAACATCAATTCGGGTCCCCTAGGTTGGACATCAATTCGGCCACCACCACCGCCTCTCCCCTTCCCCCTCTTTCTCTCTTCCAGGACCCTGTGAACGTTTTTTTTTTTTTTTTTGCTGGGGGGCTGAAGCAAATTTGACAAGCAAATAAATAAATAAATAAATTAATTAATTAATTAATTTAAGGTTTTGCTACAAAATGAATGTAGTTTTGATCAAATTTTTTTTTTACAATAAAAAAAAAGGTTTCAACACTAAAGCTTGCTCATTTTCCATACATTTCTTCAATTTGACACACCTACCAGAATTCCAGGGGGTGCTGCCTATGGACAATAATACACGCAGCATCGCCTGGGAAAATCTTGGGGGTGCTTCACCCCCAGCACCCCCGCTTCCCAGGGCCATGTTCTCTTCCCCCTCATCTCGCTGAGATCACCAGTTTATATTCAATTTCTCGCTTCAGTAGTGGGCGTAATTGAAAAAGCTAAAAGTAAGCTGAAGTTAATACTGTGACAATCTAAATTTCATAATTCATTCGATGAAACGTTATTGCTATGATGACGATTTCATGGGATCTTCTTTGTCAAACGTATGTTCATAACTGAAATTTATTTCATAGTCATTTAACTTCCGGATGAAAGCAAAAACGTCAAAACTCAGAGAGAATGGTATTTCAAGTATAGACTGATTAATTAATTTACTTATTTATTCATTTATTTTATGCATTTATCATACATTTATTTATAAATTTAGTCATTATTTTATTTACTCATTCAAATACCTATTTATCAATTTATCATTCATTTATTTATTCATATATTTATATACTTTTATGTTTAGGCATTTCCCTATTTGCACAATTATTAATTTGTTTATTCATTCATTCATTCGTATTTCGGATTTATTGTCAAAACTTCTTTGTTATATTATTATGGTTTATCATATGATATTTTGATGCAAAAGAAAAAAAAATCGATCAAATCTTTTCAAATAATTGAAAACTGATAAAATCATGAATAAAAAACTATTATGTTGGGCAGATGTCATGACATACCGGCGAACAGGGAAAATCATATTGGCTATGACATGTATGACGAAGGGAAGGGCAAGGTTGACCGGTTTTTACCGTATTGACTTTAAAGGGGGAGATTGATGTTTGTGTGTACGTAAAGGGAAAATATTTATATAATATTGACTGGTCTTGAGGGGAACATCAAATATATTGCCAGCAAAAGAATCATATTGGCCCGAGTCTTTAGACGAGGGCAATATGGGTCTTTTAAGGCAATATATTTGATGTTCCCCAAAAGAAGGGCAGTCAATATTTTTATTATCATCCAAATCAGATATCTAGAGCAAAAATCATATCTTTTAAGAATAGAGTTCTGTTGTGTCATGATAATATCAGTGTCTAGGCTCTGCACTTTACCATTATGACGTACTTGCAAGCGCCCAGATCCAGCGTTGTCTTTATTATGACGTAGATCGTTGGTGCGAGGAACATTATGAAGCGTATCACTTCAGTCGCATCCTCAAAGGCCCGGATGTGAGACCAGGGAAAATACAAAGGTATATTTTGCGTCGTCTCTGTATGCAAAGTCAATACGCGCATTGAGACCGATGAAAATACAAACAATATACCTATCCCTTCCTGATAATAATAAAATACAGGGAAATACGGTTTTGTAAATGACCAGGGGCGGTATTCTGAGGTCATTTTATCTTTAAAATATTTTATTTTATCGCTTAAAATGAAATTGGTATTCTGAGATGACATTTTAAATACCGTGTTTACACTTAATCGGCATTTGGTTCTGAACCAAATGCCGATGCAGAATCGGCATTTGGATTGCGTTTACACGTTGTTACAGCTCGCGGTTCAGAACCGCGAGCCGATGCAAAAACCTGAAATGATACGCATACCAACAATATACGTCATAATAAAGACAACGCTGGATCAGTGCGCTTACAATTACGTCACAATGGTAAAGTAATTGAAATGCGCACAAATTGCCGGTGCAGAATCGGCTTTCTGTTTACACGTAGTAAAAAAGCCGATTCTGCATCGGCTTGCGGTTCAGAACCTACTACTTTGGTGGTGCAAATTGCCGGTTCTGAACCGCGAGCCGATTCAAGTTGCTCGCGTTTACACGCTATGAAAAAGCCGATGCTGAATCGGCTCGCGGTTCAGAACCGCGAGCCGATTCAAATGCCGATTAAGTGTAAACACGGTATTTATCTTTCAGATAAAATTTAAAATTTCATGTTGCGTATACATTTTATCTTGCGTATTTATGATGATACGCAACAGAGCAGTGGCTGCGTAGACATACCCATCGCGGGTGATGTGCTTGCGCCCAAGTTACTTTGAAGAAAAAATGAAATAAACTTAAAAGAGGGTAGGGGCTATTTTATCTCCGCGACGTTCATTTCGTCAATATTTCTAAGTGAATTAACTCCAAATGTTGGCATGAAAATTAAGAAAAATGATATCTTCATTGAGAACAACACCTTAAAGTTATTCCTGTACAATCAGGAAGCATTTCATAAGACTTTTCTTGACTAATATTGTCTTTGAAATGATGCTTGAAAAGATGCGATATAGACTTCGAAAAAAAAGATGAGAGTATTGCCATTTTTGTTAAAAAGAAATCTCTGTAAAGACGCACAAGCGTATAGTGCAAGCGTATTGAAGTCAATAAATTGACGCAATCTCACTCCTTCGCCACACCTCCCAGCGGAATGGATTTCCATTGGTTGAGTAATATGAGAGAGCTATAAAAGCGCGTTTCTAATTGGATATTGATTAAAAAATAGGTGTGTCTTACAGAGATAAAATGAAAATAAAATTGTTCTCAGAATACCAATTCGGAGAGATTTTAAGGGTATTTTATCTCACTGATTTTAACGGAGATAAAATATTTTATTTTATCTGAGATAAAATGGATCTCAGAATACCACCCCAGCTCAGATGTCTGATACGGGTGATAATCTACAATATTACATAGGTTATGTAGATTCGAATCAGTGATAGGTCAATACGCCATCACGTGACCATAGCTGCGAGGATCGCATTTGTTATATTCTAGGTTTTGACGTCACCTCAGGGAATATACTGCGTTGTATTTTCAACTGCGGCGTTATATTCACTAAGGTGACGTCACTCGCTGCATACAAGTTGCGTAACGAGGTAGTTTATTTGATGTACGCGCTAATGTTAACGCGTCGATTGCATGAAGAACGCGTTTGATGTATTTAAAAAAAAAATCTATTATGACGTAGATGGATCAGAGCTGTAACAAGAATTTCGGGTTTGAGCCAGATGATGAATGCAATTTCTGATGGCGAATCCACATATACTATATAATATAACAGATATTGCCTGGTCTATCGTTTTAATAAATAACATTTCAACTCCCCTCCGACGCTAGATTTTCCCCTCGGGGTAATATTTTCCCTCAGCGCTGCGCGCTTCGGGCAAAATATAATCCCTTGGGAAAAATATAACTCCGTCGGGGAGAGGAAATGTTATATTCAAACTCTAGGTAGGCAATATCTGTATATTATTACCTATACGAAGTGTTTCTCCGTGGCAATCATTATCCATATTTAGCTTTCTCTGATTCTGCAGCGGTCAATATCATGCCGTATTTTCTCTCTTCCGGGAGAGTGTTTCATCAACATTTTCATCCGACAAGTTGTCAGATCTGACATCTTTCTCTGATGTTGATTGGCTGAGAGGTACTCTTACTATGGTAACTGTCGGATAAAATGGGACTTGTCGGATAAAACGTCCGACAAGTCCTTTCATGAAACGCTCCCCCGGGTTTTCCCATTGACTTTGTGTGTAAATTTAACAGCGGGCAATATTCGCGAAATCCGGTTGGAACCAGTTTGTGAAGAGACCGCAGTTGTAGCGCAGCGCGGCTCTATATACAGCGCAGCGCATAGTGCGATGCGTGCCATGCACATAGACCAATAATTATGTGTGTGCACAGTGTGTACCGGTATGTGACGTGAGAAAATGGCTACTTCTAAGAGATTCGCTAGTTATGGTGCTGACGATTTTGAAGAAATAGTGACAAACAAAGATGCTGAAAATACCAAAAAGTCTACGAAACAGGCCGTTGCTGCAATCCGTGAATATCTGCTTGAAAAATCTCTTCTGGGCGATTTCGAGACACTGGATAAAGAGACCCTTGGAAAGATTTTGGGGAAATTTTATGTCAGATTTCGGGGAAATCTTTTTAATCAATTTTACTATATATGTAATAATAATAATATTAACTGGCATAGAATGAGACACAAACCTATATTTCCCTCTCTGCATCCAGTATTGCCCGCGCCTTCGGCTTGGGCAATATTGGATTCACATCGGGCAATATAGGTTTGTATCTCATTCTATGCCAGTCAATATTATATAAATATTTCTAAAACCACTCAGTACAAAACTAAAGATTATCTGGACAACAAACCAGTTTCGAATATAAATGGGTACTCCAGATTGAAAATAATATGATTTGTCAGAGCAGATAAAGGAAAATCTGACAAACAAAACACTGATTTTTTTTCAAAATCGGACAAGGAATAACAAATTTATGACATTTTAAAGATTTGCATTATTTCGGTGAAGCAGTTAATCTATGCATGTCTTCGTGAATATTCAATGAGCAAATTGATGATATCACATCCCCACTTGCTCTTTTGTAGTTTATCATATGAGATTGTGTTTATTAAAATGTTGTCCTCCAAGAAATAAAACAATGGGATTGACAACTGATTTAATGCAATTGATATTCACTGCTGCAACATATTTCATTATAAGGGAGACATTATCATACATGCATGTATGAACATATTAATTATTTCATGTAATAACATAAGAAAAAGGAAAGTGGGGATATGACATCATCAACCCGCCTAATGAATATTCATGACGATGTGCGTATAACTGTTTTCACAAAATATTGCTCAACTTTAAAATTCAGAAACTTCCTTATTTGTTATCAGATTTTTATGATATTATCAGCATTTTGCTCTATCAATTTCACTATATATAATTTCATTTAGATATACTATAGATATAATTTAAATATGATATTTATTCAGATATAATTATTCTCAGCCCGGAGTACCCCTTTAAAAAATTCTTTATAAATAAAAAGTTTTTATAAAACACTTTAAGAAGAGGAAGCATCCTACATATTAAATGCAGAATGCAGCTGTCAAAGTAGGTTGTCCTTGCATTAAATTGATGTCAGAATGTCATGTTTTCATTGTCATATTTCTTTTCCCTCGTTCTCGAAAAAAGACAATAGCATCTATTGTCTCAGTGTTCTATCTTTGATTTTGAGATCAGAGTAAAATATTTGGAAGTTAATTTATTGTTGAAGGAATGTTGGGTCAAATTGTCTTGTTCTCCTCCTCCTCCTCATCTTTCCTTTTCTTCATTATTTTTTTCGGTCATGTTGAAACTATTATGACGACACGCATGAAATATGCGTTTTAAATGTCAACGATCCGTAATTGATTGTAGTTAACGTTGCCATGGCTAATATAATGTGGAGAAATTTTCCTCTCCTCCCATCAACAAACAAATTAGTTTTTGGGGGCATTAAGAACGCACGTCATAATATCTATCATGTCTATGTATCGTGATTGATTTATATCATGGAGTCAAGACTCATGTAAACTCTGGAAGGGCTTTTCCCCTTTTGGGGATGTTTTATTCTCTTTTAGCTAGTCGAATATCAATTTCAGAGAAAGTATAAGTTGGGGCCAATGAACAGATAGGAAAATGAACGGAACAGCATATGATGCAAAATGTCAACGAAACAAGATAAAGACCATCAAAGGTACAATGATTTCAGTAAACAGTAGAAGTAGTAGTAGTAGTAGTAGTAGTAGTAGTATAGTAGTAGCAGTAGTTGCAGTAGTTGCAGTAGTAGTACTAGTAGTAGTAGTAGTAGTAGTAGTAATAGTAGTAGTAGTAGTAGTAGTAGTAGTAGTAGTAGTAGTAGTAGTAGTAGTAGTAGTAGTAGTAGTAGTAGTAGTAGTAGTAGTAGTAGTAGTAGTAGTATAAGAAGTAGTAGTAGTTGTTGTTGTTGTTGTTGTAACAGCAACAGTAACATATCAAAGTTCCACAGTCCCTCGGAAATGGATATTCGATCCGTCTGTCTCCTATACACAATGGCCCTGGGAAGTTGGGGTGCTGGGGGTGCTGAAGCGCCCCCAAAATTTACTTGGGGTGCTGCGTGTGTTACTCACCGTAGGCCGCACCCCTTGAAATCTCTTAGATATGCTTAATTTAAATAAAGGTCGAGTCCACTCCAGGAAAATGCTGACTTGAATAAGTAGAGGAAAATCTAACTAGCATAGTGCTAACAATTTCATCAAAATCGGATGTAAAATAAGAAAGTTATGACATTTTAAAGTTTCGCTTATTTTTAACAAAACGGTGATATGCACAATTAGGTGAGTCAGTCGATGATGGCCATCACTCACTATTTCTTTTGTTTTTTATTGTTTGAATTATACAATATTTCATTTTTTATAGATTTGACAATAAGGACCAATTTGACCGAATCATATGGTATTAAACAATGCTATAATTTAACATGTTCAGGGTGGAATCAATCGCTGTATCACTTGTTAATGAGGAGAAAATTATAATATTTCATATTTCATATAATAAAATACAAAAGAAATAGTGAGTGGATGACATGATAGTCTCCTCATTTGCATACCAGCCAGGATGTGCATAATTATAACTGTTTTGTGAAATAAAGCGAAACTTTAAAATGTCACAACCTTCTTATTTTACATCCTATTTTGATAAAATTTTCAGTGTTATGCTTGTTGGATTTTTCTCTTTTTATTCAAATCAACTTTTTGTTGGGGTGGACTTGTCCTTTAATAACCAACACTTTTTTTTTTTTTGGGGGGGGGCTTGTCAAATATTATCCAGCATCCCTTGTAAAAAAAAATCGTTGCAGGGCCCTGCCTATATACAAAATGTTTACTATCAAACTTGTCATGTTTAGCAGACATAGAAAGAGTTGTGAACCCTGTAGACTTTCGCCCGAAATGATTGCGATATCGGAGATTACTTGATGTTCTGAAAATTATTTAATCTTACTGAACTATAATCGGGTGGAAAGCGGCTCCCCGATATTCAATACATTTAGTGGAATGTACTTTAAAGTTGATGACGTCAGGTCGTCAGAGGAAAGAATATGATTTAGATTAAAAGAGAAAATACATTTACAAGTCAGTTCATATCGACAGACAGACATGAAAATTAGCTTAAGTGATTCGTCTCAAGGTCCTATTTGTTCTAAATGTACAACAGACAATATTTACCATAAATGAATCAACAATGAGCCTAACTGAAATAATTCAGCGTTAATGTACAAAACATCGACTATTGACGTAAATATTTTTTAATCTCGGTTTATTTGAGATAGGGAAAGCTCGAGACAAGGTGCTCGAGATGGATTGAGGGGGATGGAGTGGGGAGGGGCGGGAAGGGGTGGGAGTACGGAAGGAGACATAAACAAAGGATCAATAAAGGGGCGGGTTAATGTCTTGGAGTAAACCTCTTGATCAGAGTGCGCTGAACTCGATTTTTCTTGGAATTCCTTTCGTCAACCCTGCCCTGTCCAAGTCACCAGTGTATAAAAGTCTGATTTTCCAGAGGTAGGATTTCTTCGCCCTTGCCAATTCTTTACCTTTTAATCGCTCACGATTTCGAGTACATACGGACGCACTTGGGAATATCAGCAGTGGGAGGTCCACATTGGGAGAAAAGTGAATGAACTTGACCGTCGGGTGATTTGGCCTCAGGCCAAAATAGCCGTCTGGAGTAAACTGTATACAACACGTTCATAACAGGCGAACTTGTGGCGAGCACGGTATCAAAAGTCCGTTAGTCAAACAGGGCATATTTCGGCGGAGTCATGTTTAGAGTAAAAATGTAATCCAAATTATCGCGTCCGCTGCGACACTCGAAATTTCAACGATTAAAAATAAATCCTGATCAGTTAATTGTGAATGATGAACAGCCGAACTTTTGATTTAGTTTTAGTCCTAATGATTGGTTTTTAAATCTCAAAAGATTTAAAAGTAAATTTTTGAAGATATCTTTTTAAGATTAGGAATAGAAAATAATTGGCCCGTGTACTGCAACTTGAATTCAGGCAGGCGCGGATCGAGGGGGGGGGGGCACGTGCCCCCCCCCCCCCCTTTGAGAAGCAAAATGAAAATTTGTCATGTAAAAATGCCATTAAAACAGAGGTGTGCCCCCTCTTTTAAACTTGAAGACCTTTTTTTCAAATTTTTTCGGGTACGAAATATCCTTTATTTGTGGTTGTGGGGGGGGGGGGGGCTTGTCAAAATTTTCCTCCTAAAATTTTGCCCCCCCCCCTTTTGGAAAATCCTGGATCCGCCCCTGAATTCAGGGATGGGATATTTTATGGGGGGTATATAAACTGAGTTTGAGGACCCACTGCTCAAAGATTTCGACAAAATTATGATGCATATCAGTCTTACACATCCTCCTTGACGCGCGCAAACACGCAAGACATTTCGATTTTCAAACACTGTATAGTCATGCTCATTGAGTCCTAATTGCTTCTATAGGATGAAGCGAGAGCAGAAACTTCGATAAACTGAACTAAAAGAGGAGCCCTTTAAGGACTGCTTTGCATTGACTCATAAACAATATGTGTATCTCGTTCATAAAATGGTTTGAGCGCAAAGTCAGATCAGAAATATTATCAAATAATTCAAGCGCGAAGCGCGAGCTGAAAATTTTGAGGTTTCGATCTGACAAGCATGGATAGTCGCAAATAACAGGATGTGTATCTTGTCAAAATAATGAAAGGCCGAATCGCTAGCAAAAATGTGTTGTATAATGACTCATTGAACAGGCATTGGGAGCGCGAAGCGCAAGCAGAATTGGGATTTTTATATAGTGGTTTGAATTTTTTGTATCATCCAATTCTTCATTTTTCCTTATTTTATCCACTTTTTTTTAAATTTCTTATCGATCTCTTTAGTCCCCTTTCTCCTCTGATCATATTTTCTTTATTATTTTTCCGTCTTTCTTTTCCTTTTCCCCTACAACAGGGGGCAGCAGGCGCTTGTCCCCCCTCGTGTTCCTGGATTAAACCAGGAACACAAGTCCCCCCGGGCCCCCCTCCCTTGGATCATTTGGTAGTCTGTACCATGGAATAAGTCGTTATAATGAGCAGCTAGAGGAGAAGCGAAAATGCAAATCAATGGGGATTAATTAAAGAAATAAGGCTCAATCCGCATGAGGGAATTGAAAACCTAGTTTACACTGTAGTAGCTTTGTACTAGTAGCATTTTGTCCTGCTAAAGGTTCCATAAGCCTAATTACAACAGGAGGGCTGAAGATGGGTTCGACCCAACCCATTCGAATTTTTTTCAATTTGATATTGCTGATTGACAAAAGTGTATGAATATAATTGAAAATCTAACACAGCTGATTCTAGAAATGGTAACTACTGAACTTCCTTTGCCCAAATTGGGAAGATATAAAATGACTTTGGAATTATTTTTTGACTGGCCGAAAAATTAAGGCTATTTTACTGTTTCAGTTGATAAATTATTTTGATATCATCATAGTTATCTTCATAAATGGCGATTTATTCTTAAAATGAGCTGGCTACGATACTCTTCTCTAGTCAGATATCCTATCCAATGGTAGAAAACATTCGACCCTCTAATTTCACGTTTACTTTTTATGAATTTTTCAAAAGTGCCATTTTAACACACAAGTCTATGGGGAATGTTTTACGCGCGTGACACCTAAAACCTTGACAAAACGCGACGACCTCTTGCGACGAGGAACTTTTGGTTGTTTTGTTAAGGTTTAAATCACGACCTATCCTAATTCATTGACAATATTCACTAAAATTGTTAACGAAGCCATGTCTTTCGATAATCATATGAGGAGGAATAAAAGTAACTGAAATAAGGGGAGGGGGTAATTGGAAAATAGAAAAAACTTTCAGGTCATTGTAATAAAAGTCAAAACTTCAGTCGCGCTTCGACTCAATTTGATATCCTTTTCAGGTCTGAATATCGCATATTTTCAGCTTGCGCTGGTTTCTATGCAAATGCTTTCATTCAAATGATATATTCTTTGAGACGAGTCTCAATATTGCGGAAACTTATATAGGACCACTTGCATACAGATTTGGGGGGGGGGGGGCTGGGGCAATGGATCCCCAAAAACAGTTTCATCATTCGCTCTGCTATCTCCCAGATTTTTTCAGACCTTTTGCTCCAAACGACCTGTCTTGCCCCTCAAAATTGTAGGCGCATTACGATACTCTGTAGGAAATTATACGGAAAATAGATAAATAATTCTGTTCAACGAAGTAATATTATTATGAAATAGAACTTCAATATTTTTATTGGATAAACTCTTTGGCCTGTGTTTTATTATTACTAACTTTAGTAAGCTTTAGTTATAAATGCTTCAAGAATAAGGTTCCTAGGCACTTGACAACTTGCAGTAGGCCTATATCATGTTAAAGTATATAGAATAATTCATCTTTCTATTGAAATATTCATGAAATGTCCTGCGAAATTTTATTTGACTTTGAAGATTATTTTGAATTGAGTGAGGGTGCCAGGGTGGAATATGTATGGCTTCATTATTGATGATCGATCTGTCATTTAGGATTCATCAGCATATCATTTCTTCCTTTGTACCATTTTTAGTCATATAAAGTATAGGATAATGTTATTAGAACACGTTTGCCACTCTGATTGGTTTTTCTTTTTTCGATTGGATGTTTCGGCGACACTATGATTTGTCGCGCCATTTTTAAAGAGCAAGTTTGGAAAAGTTTTGAAAAGGCATGGCAAAAAGACGAAATAAAGGAAGAAAATCACGGTAATCATTGGTATATTCTAATTTTGTATTGTTGTTTGTAATGTCTTAGTATTATATAAGTCGTATGCATAAATTAAGCCCGATTTAGATAAAGATGATCTAGAATAGATGCATGATAATTTTGAGTGCATGCAGGGTCTCTGCTGTAACGTTACACTGCTGGACCAATTGTATGATCGATCCGAATGCAGCGGGTGAGAGAGGGCGTGGTGATACTGAGTGATATCTAGTCGTATCGTAGGTAGCTCTTTAATTTCGATCTTCGACTTGATCTTCGACTGTGCTGTTCACTGTATCAGGTGGGCAATGGTTCCAAGCCAAAGGGGTACTCACATTTTTAGTTTGGCTGGAGCTCCCGGAAGACGGGTCTGTCGACGATGACGTGCGCCCTCTCTGACTCTGATTTTCCAAAAAGGGTGACCAGATTTTCACGAAATCAAATTCTAACCATTAGACAGGAATAACTGTCATTTCTGGGGATTTAACAATTTCTGACATTTTAGTTTTTACTATCAGAATATGTATTGGTGAATGGAGCCAACGCAGTTCAGCGGAACAACCAAAATACAGAGACTGAAGCCAGGTTTTGGTCTAGAAATCACAATGAAACACTCAAACAGAGTCTACTAACGTTTATAATTATAGGCCTAGGGCTAGGCCAACCTCGCAATACTTGTGAGTGGGCCTAGGACTAAGAGCAAGACTCTGGGACAATCGACAAAGCACGATGCACGAGCGGATCGACCGAGCCAGGTCTTAATGAAAAAAAAATCAACAAAGAAGGCTACACAATGTTAGACTTAGACTTGTAAAAAATTATAAAGGAAGCTGGAACTTGGAATCGAGGGTGATCGAAAGAATGAAGGAGAGAAAGAAAAGAGCTTAAAGAGATGAATTGAGAAATGAGAGGAAAGAAAGAAAAAATTGAAGGGGAAAATGAAATTGAAGGAAAAAATTAAAAGAAAAGACTAACGTTAGGCCTAAGATTTTTAAAAAGGATGAATGAGAGAATAGGAGAGAAAAAAAATGTTTCTGTCATTCTTTGAAATGAAAAAAGAAAGGAAGGGAAGATGAATGAATCTCAAAAGAAAGAATAAAGGAAGAATGAAATTGAAAGAAAGAATTTTTTTCCTTTATTCTTTGACTTTGAAAGAAAGAAGAGAAACAGGAAGGGAAAATAATAATAGGGGGAAGGAATTAGAAGGAAAATAAAGAATGAAAGAAATGGAGGAAAGAATGAAGGGAGGAGAGAATGAAAGAAAGAATAATGGAAGGAGAGAAAACAAAGAAAAAGGAGAGGAAGGGAGGAGGCAAACTTAAAGAAAACTTTAAGGAAAGAAAGAATAAAGGAAATAGTCAAATACAAAGAAAAGAAAGAAAGAAAATAAACAGAGAGAGAAAGGCTCAGGAAAGAAAGCTAGGAAAGATTGGAAGTAAAGATAGATGGAACAAAAAAAAAGGCAAGCAGGAATGATAGAAGGATGAAGAAAGAAGGAAAGAAAAGAAAGAAAAGAAAAAGTTCAAACTTAAAGCAAACTAAAAAAATCTAATAATGTAACAAAAATCTTAAAGATATTTGGGGTTTTTAAATATATTTTAGAAAGTGTTAGAAAACTAAAATGTTTTGGAAATAAAAGATAGATGAAACATCGCGGCATCACACACAGGCATCTCTCATCCCATCACAACAAGACTCAAAACAAAAGCTGAAACTAGATCCAGTTATGAAAACTCAATAACTTGCTCCTCCGATTACATCACCAAATCAGTTATCTGACAATCCATAATATAATTATAAAATTTCCGGCCGATTTTGTGATTATTTTGGTGGAAAAAACTGATTATCATGTGAGATTGTTTGCACAATTTAGAATCTGTGCCGATGCCTAGCTAGCGAGTAGCCTGCCACACACAGGTGGGAGGCCAGTGCAGGCCACGTGTATGCAGCAGCTAGTACATGTATGTATGCTGACTTTGTGTGTCTTTGTGTCTAGATCAAAGAAAAGATATGTAACTATTTGTTTGCAATATTGGGTAGCAAGAAAATCACCGCAGAATTTGCAAAAGTTTACAGTAGATATAATCAATATTATTGTTGTCTCTGCTTTGTCATCTGTTGGTTATTTGATGAAAATGCTTCACTTTTCTGTGTAGATTTTTTTCAATATTCTGAAATATGGGGACAAATAGGCGTCCCGGGAATGGTTTGTTGGGACGCCGGGACAAAGGAGCAAAATAGGGAACAATCCCTGGAAATCCTGGACGCCTGGTCACCCTATACAGGGTGACCAGATTTCACAAAATGGAATACGGGACAATCGAAAAAGCACGCTGCACGAGCAGATCGACCAAGCCAGATTCAACTGAGCCAGGTCTTAATAATAAAAAATCCTGAGGGCCAGCCAAATGTATTGCTGTACTCATGCGTGACCAAATTATTTCCAAACACCCCCTAAACGAGCCTTTCTCTGTGTGCAAAATAACCCCCTAAACAAGTTTTGTCTCGGGGCCCAAACACTTTTCAGAAACAAGGAGGAAAAGCCCCAGGGAAAAAACATACCCTAAACATGTTTGGCTAGTCTTTAAAAAAAAGCTTTGGAAAAAAATACCCTAAATATACTATAGGGCCTACGTTTGACCCTGCGATTGACCAGTCTTTCAAAACCACCCTTTAAAAAAAAAAAATGTTTTTTATAGCCTTATCTAGTGCACCCGCAGCCCGCGCTCCCAACGTGGAAAAAAACGGCCCTTTAAACATGTTTTTTTGGTCACGCGTGTGAAAAGCCACAGCAATATATTTGTAAACGCGATAACTTCATTTAGCGTTACCTAGGCTCATACAATCTGGTGTGTATAATATAGCATGGATCCCAGGAAGCCCATTGATTTTGAGGTCCAAAGGTCAAGGTCACAGTGACATGTTTTCATTTTACCATTCTGCAGTCCTTGTAAATGCCATAACTAATGTTGTAACCCGCAAGTGAAAACCCGACCCGTACCGTCCCGTATAATCCAATAATTTGCAAGCGGGACCCGCTGACCCGTCGGGTTTTAACCCGCAAGTCAATTTATCTTTAAAAAATGAAAAATATTATTTCTGCAATCCCCACACTATACAGGCTCAAATCAGGAAAATATATGCCAACTACTAACCTAGCCTAGAGTGAATTTACTTACAATTTGCAAATTTGCCTTTTATTCCGGAGAGAAAATGTTTTTTGGGGTGACTTTGTACCACGAAATGGGCCCGCTCTCATCTCGAAATTGAAAGCATTACGCAATTAACTCCTCTGATTGGAGCCGCAGCTCAGCGCGCGCTAGCTAGCCCAGGCTGCCCAGCAAAGATCGGCAATGTTGTTTTTCAGTCCAGGTCGGTCGACACGGCGACTCACACCAATCATAATTACAATATTCAATTCTATGGGACCTCGTCTGTAAAGTAATCAAATTGAAATAAATACCAGGATAATGATACAGTCTTTTTTTCTTCTTGTATATCTCCATATTATTTCCTTCTGTTTTTGTATTTCTTCCAATTCTTTGTAAACTAATACAAACGTGCACGAGGGCGCCCATGAACTTACGTAAACAGCTCGTGTTACTAGTGCTTAGCTAGCTTAGCTAGGCTTTTATTTATTTTTTATCTCTCGATCGATCGGTCAAGAGAGAGGTATTTGCAAGAAACTTGCAATCCAAATTTACATCTTCAGAAATCTTAAAGACTTTCAATCAATTGTACATCGGAAAAATTAAGAGATCTGGGCATTCAGGGTGCGGGGGCTTCAGTTTTCATCAGAAAATGTATGAAATAACGAAAAAGGAGGGTTAGTTAGCCACTAGACTAGACCAGCTTAGCATGTCTTCAAAAAAATTACAAAAAAGGGCAGCTAACACTCTGACCTGACGGCACGCTCTATCAGGTCATGACCTAATTTGGTAATCCAATAAGCAAACAACTGTCTCACTGCCGTGCACCGCAAGTCCCTTGAGCTCAAACAGCGAGCGTTGCCGTGGAAACGGGCTCAACTCGCCCCACTCCAAGTCATAAAGCAATCCTTTCTCTATCACTCGCTCCTTGCCAGACATGATTACGCAATGTATTCTGGCTTCTGTCTACATTCTCCGAACACATCCCCTCCCCTCTCTCTCTCTCTCTCTCTCTCCCCCTCTCCCAGTCGTAAAACATTCCTTTCTCTGACTGAGCTGCACTGGCGCTTCTTTGAAAGAGCAACTCGATGTATTTTATGTCGAACTGTCTCAGTCCTGTTCAATGTTCACAAGACAAAAATACGCCGGCATTTTTTAAAAGGAAATATCTACGTCTCTAAAAGAATCCGCCACGTAAGAAGCACATGATCCTTACTCAATTTTCATTGTTAATGTTTTTATTATGCGTCGTTACTTCTCCCTTTTTTTGGTATGACGGTCTGCGGGTTTGAGAATGAACTCGGCCCAGCCCGCAACCCGCGATCGGGGGCATACCGGCACGGGTGCGGGTTACAACATTAGCCATAACTTCAGTTTAAATTAACCTACATGTATGCTCATATAATTTGGTGTGTATGATATTAGCATAGATCCCAGGAAGCTCTAGCTGAAATCCTTCTCTTTGGTCAAGTCTTAACTTTCTTGGTTTATCGTACATTTAAATAATTTTTTGCTTCCTCCTACTTTAGGTAGGTGCAGTGAAGCAAGACGTCTAAAGGAACAACTGAAAAGATGGATCTGTGCTTTGTCCAACTTCGCCACCATGGCATTTGTGAGGTGAAGAATTGCAGTTCAGTAAAATCATCCTCGGAAGCAGTACATATTGCAAAGCCAAAGGTGAGCAGAAATGAGAAAGTGAAATTTTGAAGTCGATCCTAATTGTGCACCAGTAGGCCTACCATGTACAAAAAAAAAGTAGAGTATGAAATGCGTTTAAGACGTTTCAAGATTATCTGGTCTGAGATGTCCAGATGAGATCCAGATTTTGGAATGCCTAGATGGTCATGGCAACCCTTGCTGATGATTGGGGAGTCTCCAATCTCCCAACCTTCCTGGGTGTCACTTTTCTTGGGGTTCATGACTACCACAGCATTTTAGATTCAATTTATTTTTCAATATTTATTCAATTCCAATGAAACTATATCATACAATTGTGTAATAGATATTAAATGAAATTGAGCAATTAACAATTTAGAATGCAAAACAACTGTCATAATTTACAACATTACAAGATACAAGGTAAAAAGAACAGTACAGTATTGGAATTGGGTAGTCCTTAAAACCCAGATGGAACTGTCAAGATGACCACCCTTGATAAGAATACAGTATATAGAATTAAATACATAATAAGTAAATAAAAATAATTTATGAATATGTACATTCCGAACTCTCTTATCCGGACACGTTGGGACCAGCACCAATCCGGATAAGGGATTTATCCGGATCTGGGAGACCCAATACTGTTGGATAATTTACCTGCTAAAATGGGTGAGGTATATATCGAGCATACTTTGAAAGAAAGAAAGAATGACTCGATGAAACTAAGTTTTACAATTAGATCATCGCGGCAGGTTTTGCAGCTTAGCAATGTCAGCCATTGTTACACTGACTGTAGGCTCAAACATGATAGATGGTGCTGTCCGTATTGAGGCCTAGTGTTAGCTAGTGAGACAGACATGTGCTGTTTTTCCCGGGAAACCAAAGAGAACGTGATGAAATGTTTGCGCTGCGCCCTGATTTACTGGAAAATTATCCTGCCTAAGTTCTTTTGGTGATTTGGGTGAGATATTTTCATGAAAAATAATGTTGTATGTAGACTATATTGGAAAATATATGTAATCAAAGTGAGTTTGCGTATAGGATTGAGTTTAGATTGAAATCTCATTTCCTCACGTACTAGAATGAATTGAAAAAGAAAAAAAATCTTGGCAAGTGTGCGTCCGGATAATAGAGAGATACAGATAAGGGGAGGCGGGATAAAGAGAGGTCGGACTGTATTGGGCAAATTATTTTATACTAAAAAAAAAAAAAAAAAAAAAAAAAAATGGGAAATCCACACAAACCTACCTCAAAGCAAGTGAGACAGTGAAGACATGATTACTGTTGATTAAATAAGAATTCAACTTCCTTTTGAAAATATACATTGAGTTGAGCGACCTTATTTCTATAGAAAGATTATTCCACACAGCTAGCTAGCTGATAGATTAATCTTGTATCTCAATTTGGCAAACAGGCTAAAGTGGTATCTAGCATTGTCTGAAGCTCTGTGGCAGCGTTGCTACTGCTGAGTAAGTAGTGCCACAACATCAGCTAGCACAAGAATCCCAGCCTAATGGCCATTGATGTGGCTAGTGTGTCTCGAACGGTTTCAATGAGGCCATCAATGAAGAAGGTATAAAGTGTTTGGAGAGAACACCCCATCCTGCTGACACCTTGTTGGATATGGGTGGGAGATGAGATTTTTTTCCCATCCCTGTAGAAAAGACTTTGCATACTTTCGTATACCGAAGACACGCAATTGTTTGAGAAATGCACAGTTCAAGTTTGTCTGGAAGGGCCTTGATGAGGCCATCGATGAAGAAGGTATAATAAGTGACCTGCCACCCCAAAACCTAAAATAAGTCGACCATAATGAATATTTAGATTTTTATTGAGCTTGAAATTCATTTCCTAAACTTTAAAATGATATAATACTATATTAAAATTGACCAACAATAACCATCACAAGTACTTGATTGAATGCAGAGGAAATTCAGCAAGAGCTTAAAAAATATGGAGAAAACAAGGTTTGAAGTTTGGGGATCACTCAAGCATGACATGTGCATACTGTGTAATCTCAGTGAACCTTCCAAGCAGTCCGAAAAAGTAGTGTCCAAGAAACTCTTGTATCTTTTCTTTTTTCTTAGATTTTTGGTTTTTGGAGACTATATTACTATTTGGCTATTAACAGAGAACCTTACCTGGCGACTTATTGGTAGTTTTGGGGTGGTAGGTCAAATAAGTGTTGGGGATAGCACCGTACCATGTCTCACACCCTATTGGATATAGATTGGAGGTGAGATTTTGTTTTCACATCCCAGTAGACAAGACTTCCCATACCCTCTCTAATGGACTTGGGTTGTTTTTGAAAGGTACAGTTCAGGATCAACTGCTCTCAGTTTGTCGAGTGAGCCTTGGTACCAGACACTTGTCGAAGGCCTTTTCAGAGTCTTAAAAGGCAACATAGGTTGGTCTTTTCTCAGCTTGTTGGATCTCCATGATCAACTTGAGACATAGAGCTGTATAGTCGGCAGGAAAATCCTTTTCTAAAGCCAAATCGGAGTTGGTCAGGTACATGCTTATCCGTGGCAGATAATTGGTGTTACAGGTGTGGTTTGAGGCAAGACTTCAACAGCTTTGAGATGTTATTTTTAACGAAATTAATTTACAATTCACATTTTAACAAAGACAATCTCAGAACAAATACACATTATATATAAACAACACTCCATGACAGGTTGAGATGACATGTTACAGATTAAAATCAAACAGAAACTTAGATCATTAATCATTACACTGTACACTTCCATATTAATAATGCATATAATATTTCCTATGGAACTCAGATCGATTCAGTTTAAAAGATATATAGCATTCTCTTTTTTTTTAATCTGCATTAAAAGTACATACACACTACTTGAAAAGTTGGGTGGTTTTTGCTAATTTACATTAGAAAAATTATTATTTGTCATCTGTATAGTCATTGTATACCAGTTTTAATTGTATCGCCCTTTTCACTGCAAAAACAAAATGAATAGCAGCCGTTGCATTACCCTGAAAAGGGTACTTTTTATGTAAATGTAAATAATGTAAATGTAAATTTGGGATAATGAATGTTTTGATTACAACTACATTCTCATAGAATGAAAAAGATCTCCCATTCCAGTTGTTTGACAGAGATTTGATTTCTTCCAATTTAGGTGTGAAGTTCAGGTTATAAAATGAATAGATATCACTCAATTGGATTTTTATGCCTAAATATGAAAAGTAATCCACAGGCTATTGAAAAGGGAAGTGTTGACATAAATGCATCATACAATTTCCAAGTTTAATAGTCTTTTCAACATTGACATTTAAGCCAGACATTTTATTTGAAGTATTTAATATAGATATGCACTTACCAAACTACTGTTCATTGGGTTTAGGTAAATAGCTGTGTTGTCTGCATATTCGCTTATTTTGATTTCAGTATGATCATATATTTTCAAATCAAAGATTTGTTGATTTTTTCAAACTATGCAACCTTAAATTGTGAAGTGTGAAGAGATGGTAAGATGGGACAACCCTGTCTTACTTCTCTGTGTAATTTTCAAAATTATTTGATGAGTATCCATTATTTATTACACATTCTTCAATATCAACATAAAGAAGTTCAACCCAACAAACAAACCCTTCACTAATATAAACCCAAACCTCAAAGGTTTGTACTTTGAAAAAACACCCGACTGCTCAAAGACTTTTCAAAATTAATACAATGTGCAAAATCACCAATGTCTTGAATCATTGATTTTGTTTTTGTCTGCAAATTGTCCTCAAAGTTTCACATCTTAAGACTTCTGGAACTGTACTGTTTTGTAGTGTAAACACAAAGGATTCCATTTTACATTCAATGATTTTAATGAAAATATATAGATATTAATCATGCAATTGCATAAACTATCATTAATTTTCACTCTTCTCTGTTCCTTGCGTAGCTGTTAAGATGACTATCAAAAGTGAGTTCGGTGGCATCTCCATGGACATGATGGCAAGTTTGTGGCAAAAGAAGAGGAAGAAAGTAGAGAGCCGAAACTGACATGGAAGAGTTTGATTTTATTCCAGTTCAGAAAATGGCTGGTGAGTCAAAAGGCATTTTGTTTCACTTCCACCAAAATGCATGAATTCCAGTCCTTCCTACTCTAGGACCCAGTTGGACTACCTACAAAGCCACACCCCTCAGAGCCTCGTCCCTGTATCCACTCGACTACATCGCCTGCAGGTTCACAAACCCCTAGATGCACCTATCCCCACCTTGTGACATACACCAAACCTCAACATTGGACCGAAGTAGTCTCCTATGTTTGCTACGGATGAGAAGCCTTCTCTTGACATGCCCAGAATGAGCTTGGCTCCAATTTCTATCAAATTGGGATCATCGGTGAGTTGAGTCTTTATATCTTTAAGATCAATTCCAGCAAGTTTCTGACAAAAAAAATGTGGAATGGAATTCACACACACTTAATTTGAAAAGAAAATAATTGCAAATCAGTCTGACAAAAAGATAAATGTAGAGGCCTGGGGCCGTATTCTGAAAATTGTCTTAAGATAAATATTCTTGTATCTTTAGAGTTACAATAAAGTCCGTATTCCGAAAATTCTTGTATCTTTTCTTGTAAATTTTCTTGTAACTTTCGCTGAGCGCGTATGATGTCAGAACTAGAATTAAGCGTAAAATTAAAAACGGTGCATAAATATCCCTTTGCGCAAGATAACATATCGAGATAACAGGTATTCTGAAAATTCTCTTATCTTTGCGTTCTGTTAACTTCCTTGCAAAATACAAGAAAATTTACAAGAGGTAGGAGGCTATTGTAACTTATTGTTGCATGCGATATTTATCCGTCTGCAATAATTATTTCTTGCTGCATCCCGCAAGAAAGAACATCGTGTTTTACAAAAGGAGACATTCCAAAGACATTATAACGATGGATTGGTAGACTTTTCAGCAATTAAAAATTGGTGTTCGAGACGATGAATCTTTTCAGAGAAAATATGTCTTTGAGAAGATCCAAGTGTATTTTTAGCACAGAAGCGCACAAGCAATAGCATCGGGGGCGCAAGGAAATTACGCCTCATATCAACAATGCGCTTCATTATTTTTTCAGAAGAGATGCTTCTATTGGTTGACCTAAGCATATATAACAAGCTCAATGATTGGTTGATGATGAAATATTGGGCGTGTCAGAGATAAAATATGTGACGTCCTTACAGAGATAATACAATTTTCAGAATACCAATATAAGAGAATTTTAGCGAGCTGTTATCTTGCTGACTTACAAGAAATGTTAAGACAATTTTTAGAATACCACCCCTGCTATCATAAGCAAAGCTTGAAGCGACAGCAGCCAAGAGGTTGTGAAAGGTTATCCTTTGAGAGAATATACTTCTCAGGATTAGGAATCTTAGGAACTTTCTGATGGTTCATAGTCAGACTTGTGTGCATTCTGTAATTTTGGGAGCAAATAGTGATTTTCACCGATTATTGTTATAAGCTACTGAAAATCCTTGCAAGTGCATCTTATTGGCTTAAAGGACAAGTCCACCCCAACGAAAAGATGATTTGAATAAAAAGAGAAAAATAAAACAAGAATAACACTGAAAATTTCATCAAATTCGGATCTGAAATAAGAAAGTTATGACATTTTAAAGTTTTTCTAAATTTCACAAAACAGTGATATGCACATCCAGGTCAGTATGCAAATGAGGGGACCGATGACATCACCCACTCACTACTTCTTTTGTATTTTATTATATGAAATATTTGAATTTTCTCCTCATTGTAACGCGGAAAAGGTTTTATTCCTCCCTGATCATGTGGAATTCGATTGTTTTAACAGTTTGTGGTTCAACAAGATGGCCATAATTGTCAAATCTGTAAAAAATGAAATATTGTATAATTCAAACAATAAAAAACAAAAGAAATAGTGAGTGAGTGACATCATCGACTCTCATTCGCATATCACTGAATTGAGCAAAGAACTGTTTCATGAATGATAAGCGACACTTTAAAATGTCATAACTTTCTTATTTTCCATCCGATTTTGATGAAGATTTCAGCATTATTCTTGTTTGATTTTTCTCTATTTATTCAAATCATCTTTTGTCTGGGGTGGACTTGACCTTTAAAGCAAAATGATCATTGGAAATTGGTGACAAATCATTTCATGAAATGTTCCCCCGATGTGATTTGGGATTAGTGGGGTAAGCTGTCGTATATCACTTTTATACTGACAGCCAAAGTGGAGTTACCCCGGAGTCCAGAAGGGGTTACTCCACTTCGGAGGGCAGTATAAAAATTCTAGGATTATTTTGATCCAGATTCAAAGTGGAGTACTCAGCCCACTTCGAGAAGAGGGTTACAAACTGAGTTAGTCCGCACCGGAAGTGCGGTATTGCCTATCTCACGCGTAACTTCATTCATTTCCACATGGGGGAGATTCTGTGCGCCACACATATGGCGCGAAGAATCTCTTGGAAACCACGGAAACGACTGTGAATACACCACTGCTGAGCTAGCCAGTTTGAAAGGTGGTGTAATGTCCGCAGTACAAGCGTATCAACTCAATCCGGAGTTAATCCAGAGTAAATTCAACTCCACTTCGCCTTCAGTATAAAAACACCTATAGAGATCATCATTTGTTTTCATCATAACTTATCAAACAAGTAGATAAATTAAAATTAAACTTGGATCATGAAATCATACATAATTTACCTTCCACAATAAGTTCAGCCCCTGTGCCATTTACCACTGGCATGCGTAAGCACTATTAACTCTTAAACTCGGGTGCTCCCATCTCCTGCAATCAATTTATTTTTGTAACCTCTGATTCCTGTTTGTTTTTGTGTTTTGAATTACTAAACAATATCAATGGTAGTTTGATATTAGATTTTGTTGATTCATAAAAGCCCACAACAATTTTCAAAAAATTGGAGCCAATCAAATTTCTCTAAATTGATATTGTGTCACTTAAATTTATTTTAGCTGTTTCTGAATTAGCCCCTGATCAACTTTGCCTCTCTATTCTATCTCTATGCAGTTACACACTTTACAAGTTATGAATGGAGAGGAGAAAGACGAGGGATCCAGTACTACCTCTCCACCTACTGGTCCCAAGCCATGCACTCAGGATGTATAGGACGTCATTTTCATACTGGCTACTAGATTTTAAATGGATGTGAAGAGGTAAGAATCAGAGGGACCATGATACCCCCTCCCTTCCCCCCCCCCAAAAAAAAAAATAAATAAATGGGTGTTCGACTGTAAAATGAATGCCATTTTCTGAAAAAAAACAGAGGATGGATGCTAGGGTTATTTGTACACAAACATATGACAAAACAGATATTGAAAGCTTGTTTTTTTTTCAGGTGAAAAAAAAGGAGAATTGGTCAGTTTAGTGAAAAAAGGGTCAGTTGGTGAGGGGAGGGGGGGGGGGCTGATGATGATGTGATGTCAGTGAGGATGATAACTGATATTTGATGGGTATAATGAAGATGGATGTGATGATGATGATGATGATGATGATGGTCATAATGGTGGTGATGATGATGATGACAATGTAGCTGAAGTCCTGGTAGCTCTTGTTGAGGATTAGTGTCCTCATCTGTCAGGTAATTTTTCTGAGATTCTGGGGAGGATTTCATGAAGAGTTCTGTGAGTGATGTGCAATGACTAATTTGCTCCCAGCCAATTAGGAAGAAGGATTTTCATTAACTTTTATGTTCTGTTGATAAAATTCATTGACTAAATTCTTTGTGAAACAATCCCCAGTATACTTCATTTGACCCCATATTTTATATGAAATCAAATTGTGCATTACAAATATTTGCTCTCTATTCTTCAATGGAAGTAATCACCTAACCCCCCCCCCCCCCACCAATTCGGTGGATTCACAATATGGTGCCCTCTATCGGTTGCAGTGGACAGACTGAAATTCGCAATGCCTCATGGGAAAAAGTTGACATCCGTGGCAGACGGTAGTACTAGAGTACTAAAGTGCATGCGATAATTCAGCGCTGGCCGACACGGCTCGACCGGATATGCTGTTAACTAGGGTCCAGGAGATGGGAGAGAAATTTGCCCGCATATTTCTTTGTGAAATTTTGACCGATTTGGTGAATTCTTGCTATATGGTTGTCATTTTTAGAGCATCACAGCCCACTACTGTAGCACTGTGTGCTGCAATGTCGATGTTGACCCCAAAGTTAGAAATTTGGCCTGTTCACTGTAACCGATAGATGGGGCGCATCATATTGTGAATCCACCGAAATAAGTAATTCTTATCAATGCTTAAGTAGTGCTACACAAGAACGGAATATTGTTTTTATTGCTGTCGTCGTCATCACTATTATAATGTTTCCCAACTTTGTCTATTTAATGGGCGATAATTATATCAATTCATGTCCATGTTAACATGATTATAAACGTGTTTGGATATCACATTTTCTCATTCATATTTTTTACATGTGTGATTTGTTTAGTAGGTTGCCATGGCAATAGGAAATACTGCTCATCATTATCAGAAGGAGATGGATAAAAACAGCTTTCAGCCTTGTGATGTCGTCACAGACCTTCTTGCCAGTCACATCAAGGATGAGTGAGTACACACTAAAACAATGCCATCATGCATTTTATATCCTTTATTGAGGGGCACCGTATTCTGCAGGCTACTTTGAACTAGGCCATGGGGTGATTTCAAATTCGGTGTTCGGTCTTGGTGTTGAGACCATGAAAATGCTGCAGAACTGAGCTCCAACACCGAGCTGGGTTCCGAAGAACGATACCGATCGCGTTATCGATAGCTTATGACGTCACGCCTCTCAACTTTACGTGAGAAATTACAGTTAAATCTCATCGTACAGAATGCAAAGGCTTAAATCACTTCAAGAATCCGAAATAGTAAAATTTATTATCCATTAAGATGTTTAAGGCTTGATGATTTGCCCTTATCTTAACTGTAAAAATCTAATTTTCCTGGGGTGTTTCATCCTGTTTGTGAGCTTCAAATCATCAACACCAACACTGAACTTGAAATCACAATTTTCCCAATCCCTGGGGGTTGGTGTTGGTGAATGGGGAAATTACCCGTAGATCGTCAACACCAGCTGTGATGCTCGGTTCAGCAGACGACATTCAACACGAACTGCGGGAAATATGTCATATTTTCCGTGGTCAATCCTAACACTTGCGATCCAACTACTCTACTGTCTGCGACTCATGTATGCGCTATTTGCTTTTTGCCATGTAGCAACTGAGAAAAATTACGCTTACTACTGCATATGCGCGTTGCATATCATGTGCGCGACGTGAATCTGCTGTCTGATTGGCTGGAAGGCGGATTGAGCTTGCGATTCAGTCATAAGGATTCGACATGTCCAATCCTTAAGATTTTCCTTGCGATTTGTCTATGACCGGTCTGCAACTCTCAAGCTGACAAGAGCTGTGACGTAACATTTCCCTTCACTCGGTCATAGACCAGTCAGGTCGTAAGGTGTGCGGTGGCCTTAAGTCGTACTTAAATCTTTGTGAAACACCCCCCATATTATATAAATGCAATAGAAATCATGATCTCTATTGAAAAACAATACCGGAAGTGTTTCACAAAGATTTAAGTGTGACTTTTCTCTTTGCTTATCATGCTTAAATGCTGTCATGATATGTAATGCACAATCTTATTGATTAATGTGCGGTAGTGCATGCCCACTTTAGTATGATTTGACCAATGCGCTGATGCCACTTATACCACACGAAACTAGGGATTTACATGTAAGTGCGACTCCAAGTCATCCCCCAGGATGCATACAAATACATAATATATCTTAGCAAGTGTTGTGTTATGAATTGTGTAAAGATGTATGCATTATAAAATCAAATTATTAAATCCTGGATGATAATGCAGGATTAATATGCAAGTGGAAAACTCAGATTGCGGTGTTGGTATGTCATCAGGTTTCGGCTTTTCAGAATTAAAAGCATGTATGTAACTTTTATCTTAACCCTGATAGCAGTCAGGGGAAGTTGTTGATATCAGCTTCAGTTGCACTTTCATCAATATTTTGTCCTTCAACTGATTGAGACAGTACGCTTACGTGGTACGCAATTCTTGTGTCAGCTTCCATGTGACAACATCAAAATCCATGCACAGATTCTTCTTTGCGTCCTGATTGATTTACGTTGTATTTACTATTGCCGACACTGATTTTCATGTGCATCAACAAATTCTTTTTCTGAATAATACCAGCATACTTGTCAATTGTCATTACTCCTTTGATCTATGAAGAATTGAACAGAAGATTTTGAAGCTCAAAGACCTAAAGGCATGTTGGGAAGTTTTTAGGGTGCAACTGCTGAGCACAAGTGATAGGAAATACCTTTGATAATACCAGGGAATTATTTGTGAGATACCTGATAATACCTTGGATGTAGACATTTGAAGTCGAAAACTTATTTGCCTTTTGCCTCTCGTTGACTTCTCAAGAAGAATTCTGGACCCTGTTTTAATGGCACTTTACAGCATTAGATCATGGACATGCAACACTTTTTTCACTTTGGTCAAATTTCTATTTTCATTAGCACCCTGTGCTTGTTGCTCTGCATTCTTGAAGCTTCTTTTATGTAATTATTAAAGACAGAGTAATCTCTTTGGCAAGAGATCTGCATATGATCCTCAAGACCAGTTCTTTTGTTCTGGCAAAATGGAGCGAGCAAGTCAGCAGGCAATGACTGGATTACGAACATAGCATCATATATAAACACTACATCAACTGATTCAGGCTTCAAGGTGTTGGGAGATTTTATGCCTTGTGGTCTTCATAACTGTGCCAAAAATACTAGCTCGAGTGAGAGGCCCTGGTGTCGGTGTAAAAGGGGACACCCTGGCAAGGTCAGTCTTATTGCTACAGGCAATATATACAGAAATATACTAAGCAAGTCTCGCATTGTCTTTGTTTCTACAATCTTTTCATTCTTCCCTTCACCGCTGCAGTGGCAAAATTCTTCACTCTCTTTTAAGCGATGAGCCTTTCAAACCTTGAAGGGTCTCTAGAGCATTCCTGCAGGAAGGAGTCTTTCCAATCTTTTACCTTATAGGATGCGTTCAGGAAAACTCTCTTGAGCTAGACAGTAAAGAACCGCATCGTTCGTCAAGGTCTTGGCAGAAGAACCCATAGAAGTGTCAAACACCTTGGACAGGTGTGTCAAGTCTCCATAGAAATTTGTTTTTTTACTTTAAACGTTCTAACTTCTTGGTTACGATTAGGGCTTACGATTACAATGATTTTGCAAATGCTTTAATAACAAACACATTTCTATTGCGCACCATATCTATTCCAAAGAATAATAATATATAATAATAATAATAAAGGTATATTTACCCAGGGTAGCCACTTCAGTTCCGAAAACTGTTCTCCCAGCGGGCCCTGCTATTATTACCCGGCTAAGCTAGGCTACCTATTCGGTGCACACAGCTCAATGCACAATGCTCAAGGCACCTGACAATCCAACATAAATACAACATAATAAACAGTAAATTAGAAAAAAAAGAGATCTTGCCTGAATAAAATTCATATACTGCAACCATCCTTGCATACAAGAGCACGGTTTTCTGATGATACTCTGACTATGTGTAGATCCAGAATGTTTCCAGAGAGCCATACAAAGTAACATAAAGGAAGCTTTCCAAAATTAGTCCAGCAAGAATTTTATTCTTAGCTCTGTAAAACAGTGTAAAACCTAAACATCAGCAAGTAGAAAAACTCTAAGTTCTGACACCATTGAAGTGAGAGCTACCATGAGCTGACATATGCGCTCCAGTGTCATAGAGTCATCACAAGCAGTTGTCTGACTATGGTGCTTCTGGCTGATTTTGGAATTGTCCATTGTTCTTGTGCAGGTCTTGACTCAGATGGAATTAAACTATGGCTGTGCATCGGGATGCTGCGTCGACATTGATGGTACTCTCTAGTGCCTAGTCAACTGGTTGTCGACAATGCATTAGATGAGAGTGCCACAGATAGCTCTCCTTGTTAGAGTTGCAGCCTTATTCCAAGGTGTGTTTGGACAGTAGCGTAAGATTGTACAGACACATGGAGCATGTTAGATGGTTTGCAGCAAAGATTACTTTGTTTCTCCAAGCATGAACGCGGAAGGATCAATGTGGTTTCCGTGTGACTCTAAAGAGAGGCAGATAAATGTCAATCATTTCAACATGACTCTCCTAAAGTTGTGCATTGACACAATGGCTACCTTCCAAAGTGTCTAACACGGAATAGATTGATAGATTGCAGGCCACTGTGAAGGATTTGTACTCGACGGGACTGTTTTACCTCTTCTGTACGTTCAGATGAAGGTGACGTCTGAAGAATTTTTAACATCTCAATCAATTGTCAGCCCACATTTGTCTCTCTTACTTGAAAAAAAAGGAGATCAATATGTTTGATCTGCATTGCAGCTGATAGTAGAACTATTGTTATTCTTGTCTGGTTGAAATGCTCTCCCGAGAGGAAGGCATTAAGGGAACCTTTGTCAAAGACACCACTTGCACCACTATCGGCTGCACATAGCCATCTATGAGGTATCCAATAGCATTTCCACTTTTGTTTTCATCATTCATGACACAACACTTGCCAAGTCCACTAACGTTTACAGTCTTGTGAAGTCGCAACACTCGTATTTTGACACTTAGATTTTTATGGTTTAATGTACTGTCCACAGTGGACTCTATCTTAAGTCCGTCTGATGCTACTAGAATACTGACCTATGACCTAATCATGTGACATGGAACACTCAATAAATGATTAGTAATATCATGTATAACAAACACTGGTTTAACATTTCCCTCACTGAAAGGTATGTCCAGATCACTTAATTTGCAACACTTCATTTGGCCTTTATGTGAGTTCGAGTCTGGAAATACGTAGATAAAGATAAGAAATACCGGGTATCATAAAAGATGTTTTTTACTTGAATAAAGTTGATTTTGTTTATACCAATGGATTCCTTGACCTAAAAAAAATTGTGGTTTTGGTGCCAAAATCATGATTCTATGTTACTTAGAAGCCGCGATATTGTCGAAAACACCGTTTTTGGCGGCCATTTTGTAAAAATCCAAGATGGTGGCCATATTGGTATCGGTGCAAATGGAAACATTGCTATTCTGATTCCTTATACAATAACCTTTCCGAAAATGTATATTATTCAATTTCTCCAAAAAAAATCCGGCGAAATCACATAGTGAAACTGACTATGGCTGGAATTCTCTGCTTATTTTGTCTATTTCTCAGCAATTACACAAAACCAAGTGCATGCTCTTTGATTAACCCATTGGAGACTGCATGCTTTTGCTTCATGTATATCACATGTTTTACGTAACAATTCAATGCAAATTTGTACTTGTGCTCAATTACAACTCAACTTTCTCCAATGCTCAATCATATATGATTTTTGTACTTCTGCTCGATTTGCGACTGAACATCAGTTTCTGAATTCCTCTCCTCTCCAGGACAAGTGCAAGCTGTCTAGCCTGAACAAGAAGGATACAGTGAGCAAGATGCAAGCTCAGGTCGTCCAGTCCCCGGAGCGGATGAAAGCTGACATATCATGCATGCATTCCACCTTAGCCTTGCATGAGGAGACTAAGAAGGAGAAGGGACACAGAGTGCTGGAGCTACAGGGTCAGAATGAGAACTGCCAGCTGCTTCTTCAGTCCAGTGATCAAGGAATGTGATGATTACATCTATCAACCCTGAGGTAGGACAGAGGTGGGTGCACCACTTACCAATATGCATGTGTTTTAACAATTGATAGAAAGATTAAATCATGGAGTTCTATATAATTATAAGAATACTAAAAAATTGAAATTTATTGCTATTTCATTTCTTTTCATAGATAAAAGCTAGTTCAATTCAGAATCATGATGTCTAGTAATGGTAAAATTAGCAACAATTTTCAGCCTATTGTGGCCATAATTGCGAACTAAACAAAATTGTGTAGATATATTAGTATTAGGCCTGGAACGATTTTACATGTAGGAGCTCTTTCAGGTTTGTGTAAATTAACTATGAATGTGATACAATTATTGTTCATTTTTGACAAATTACCTCGATAACATCATTTTTAAACCTGTATCATGTATTTTAAAAAATTATTATCATTGTTATCTTGTCATTTTGTTACTATTACTTGAGTATTTGAGTGATCCCAAGTGTCTAATCGGGATCTGCCGAACATTCGAACAGTGTAAATTTTACTAATCGAATAGCGATCGGCGGCAAGCCATTCGAACCATTCAATGTTTACTCCCAGGCCTAATTAGTATTCTTATAATTATCTTGAACCTCAAATAAGATCATTATTAAGAAAATATTTGGAATGCTATTATTTTGAACTGGGGTTGTAGACCAGTTGTAAGGTGTGCAACAGGATTGACCGTCCAACGATAGATAGCCAGGAAGATGAACAATGTCTCTTTGTTAACTGGGTTGGCTTTGTAGCAACCAAGGTTCTAAACTAAGATGATGAAGAAATTAGTGTCTTTTTGTAAGGTATCCAAGGAGCTGCCAAACAACCATCCTTTCTTGGCAGTTGGCTCAGAGCCATGAATCATAACCATCATTGCAAATGATATTAAAATTTTGTAACATCAGTACCTTCACTTTGAAATGTCCTCATCACATAAAGTCTCTCAGTGATTAATGGGAGAAATACAAGTAAATCTAGATGTCAAATCTGTTGAGACCCGAGAAACGAACTTTAATAGCTGACTCTGAGGTACATGTAAAAAGCACATGTTTTGAACAAACTGGTCTGAAAAATTCCTTCCACTATTAAAGATGAGTGTTCAATTGTAATATGCAAATTGCAGACTGTACTGGTATTTACTTTGAATGCATTCCATATTTAACTGTAAACTTCCATCATTTGCATAATACAGGCGAGTCTGCCTCAGTCAAATCTTTTGAGACCAAAGAAATTTGTTTCACTTGGGTGAAATTTGCCTCGGAACATGTATATAACACATGTTTCGTGCATTCTGGTCTGAAAACTGCTTCCATTATCGTGTATATTCAACTTGATACCAGAAGAAGGTCGAGTTTATACAGACTTTGAAGTTTAATGTGACCTTGTGTTTGCATCATTTGCATATTACAGGGAAGGTCAGGCTACATTAAAAGGTGTGAGAGATCAGATTCAGGTGGAGAAATACCAGCTGAGGGACTCTACAGCCCAGGGACCCATTTCATAACAACCCAAGAACTATCGTAACTTTGCCATTATGGTAACTACCATGGCAACATGGCCTTGCAGCCCATCACAATCAAGGTTACCATGGTTGTTTCAATAAAGGCAATGTTGCAGTAGTTGTAGCTCTTTATGAAATGGGCCCCTGGAGGGTCATCTCGATGGACAGAGGGATTCTAAGCAAGAGGATCTACAGCATCAACACGCCATCACAGCCTGCAGGAGATGTACAGAGGAACAAAGGTTAGTACTAAAGTCGATTTTGCATCAGCTTTCATTAAATTTTGTCAAATTTCACTTGATTCCATTGAATAAATATGATTTTTGTCTCACCTGCATAGCAGAGTGAGACATAGGTGCTGCTTTTCCGACGGCTGGCGGCGGCGTCAACACCAAATCTTAACCTAAGGTTAAGTTTTTTAAATGACAGCATAACTAAGATAGTATATGGACCTAGTTCATGAAACTTAGACATAAGGTTAATCAAGTATTACTGAACATCCTCCCTGAGTTTCAGGTCACATGATCAAGGTCAAAGGTCATTTAGGGTCAATGAACGTAGACCATGTTGGTGGGGAATCAACATCAAAATCTTGACCAAAGGTTAAGTTTTTGAAATTTCATCCTAACTTTGAAACTTTATGGATCTGATTCATATAACTTGGACATAATAGTAATCAAGTATCATCAAACATCCTGTGCGAGTTTCAGGTCACATGACCAAGGTCAAAGGTCATTTAAGGTCAATGAACTTTGGCCAAGTTGGGGGTATTTATTGAATTACCATCATAACTTCAAAGGTTTATGGATCTAATTCATGAAAACTTGGACATAAGCAGACCTGCCAACCAGTACGTTTTAGCCGTAATAACTACGTTTTTGCAACCAAAATATGGCAGTACGTTTTTGCAACCAAAATATGGCAGTACGTTTTTTCTTTGAAAAATATGTTTTTTGTAAAAAAAAAAAAAAAAAAAACGTACACAAATATGGTTATTAGATCAGTGTAAATTCAGGTAACTTATTTTTTTTTCAATCATTTTGTTAAAACAAGGGGAAGATATACACATGTTTTAATGTTCTGTATTTTTTCATCTGCAAGAGCAGTGCGCATTTTAGCTTGCATGCAGCTTGAGCGCCGCGATGAGCGAGTGCACCAAGCATATTATTATGAAATACACTTTTTTGGGGAAAAATACAGTTTTTTATATCACAGAATACAGTTTTTCATTCCCAGAGGTTGGCAGGTCTGCATAAGAGTAATCAAGTATCACCGAACATCCTGTGCAAGTTTAAGGTCACATGACGAAGGTCAGAGGTCATTTAAGGTCAATGAACTTTGACCATGTTGGGGGTATTTGTTGAATTACCATCATAACTTCAAAAGTTTATGGATCTGATTCATAAAAATTGGACATAAGAGTAATCAAGTATCACTGAACATCCTGTGCAAGTTTCAGGTCACATGACCAAGGTCAAAGGTCATTTAAGGTCAATGAACTTTGGCCATTTGGGGGGATATTTGTTGAATAACCATCATAACTCTGAAAGTGTATGGATCTAGTTCATAAAACTTGGACATAAGAGTAATCAAGTATCACTGAACATCTTGTGGAGTTTCAGGTCACATGACCAAAGTCAAAGGTCATTTAAGGTCAATGAACTGTGGCCATGTTTGAGGTAATTATTAAATTGCTGTCATAACTTTCAAAGTATACAGATATATTTTATGAAATGTGGACAGGGGTAATCAAGTATCACTGACAAGTCTTAGGTCACATGATGAAGGTCAAATATCATTTAGGGTCAATGAATGTAGTATTGTATCATATGAATGGTGTCTTTTGTGAATAATTATTTTATAGTAGTTTTCAAAGTCAGCACTGCGGCTATATTGAATCGTGCGATGCAGGTGAGACTCCCAGAGGCACTCCACTTGTTCTTTTATACTAGTATAAATTAGCAGGATACAACATTTAGTTTCCATAAACCAGAGCAAGTGTTCTCAGGCATTAGGCTCGGTGGGCTTATGCAGGGCTCGACACTAGCGCCGGTCCGACGGTCCCAGACCGTTAAAAATCGCTGTAGGGCCAGTATATTTTCAGAAATAGCAAAATTTACTGGTCCGACATGACCAGTAAAAAATATCATTGTCAGGCCAGTAATTATTCCAAAAATAGCAAGATTTATGGGTCCGACATGACCAGTAATAAAAACCATTGTTGGGCCAGTAACTTTTCCAGAAATGGTCAAATTCACTGGTCCAACATAAACATAAAAAATATTCCATGACTCAAATTGCAAACCATTTTCCTCCCGTTAAATTCTGTCATTCACACACAGAATACACACAGAATGAATCGCATGTAATTTTTACTAGGGTAACATACTGTACATGTACAGTGTACATGAAGCCAGCCACACAGCCCACATGGTAAATTTTCTACTGGCTGCACGAACAAAACTTGGCTAACCTCTGGCAGAAATCTCACACAGAACTGTCAAAATTCACAGTTCACACTCATGAAAAGCTCTTATAATGTCCATATTTCCTAAAAATTGGGGTAACTCTGTCATTTTTAAGCAGTAAAAGAAGGAAATTTTCACTTCTGTTTTAGTTCAAACAGATCGGGTTTCGAGTGATATCGTCTGAATACATGGTAGCCCCATATATGCATTTGTGTGTGTGTTGATACACTTGGTTTCTGACTTTCTTTCGTAGCTATATTTTAATTGAGCCAAAAAGAAACTGACAATTTATTTATAATGATAGTTTTATCTTTCTTCCTCTGTTTTCTTTCTATCTTTCTTTTAAATCTTTCTTTGTTTCTTCCCTCTCTTCTTTCATTTTTTGTTACTCTCTTTCTCTTTTAATTTCCCTTTTTTTGTTCTTTCATTCTTTCTATCGATTAAACAAATATTTCTTTTTATTTCTTTTTCTCTTTCTGTCTTTTTTTATTTCTTTAATTCTTGAGTCCATCCATCCTATGTTTATCTCTTCTTTCTTCCTTTCTTTCTTTCTTTTCTTCTTTTTACCCTTTCTTTCCTTCATTTGTTACTTTTTTTGTTTCTTTCTTCCTTCCATCCATCATTTCTTCACCCTTTCTTTCTTCTTTTCTTTTGTTCTTTCTTTTTTCCCTTCGTTCAATCTATCCTTTTACCTTCTCTTTCTTTCTTTTTTTTACTGCTTGCTTCCTGTCTCTCCTTTCTTCTTTCGCTCTTTCTTTCATTCCTTCCTTTCTTTGTGTCTGTCTTTTTTTTCTTCCTTTCATCTATTCTTTTAGCTTTTCTTTCTTTTTTATATTGCTTGCTTGCTTCCTTCCCTTCCTTCTTTATTTCTTTCCTTCATTTTTTTTTCCTTCTATCATTTTACCTTTTCTTTATTTCTTCCTTAATTCCTTTCTTCCTTCTTTCAATCCTTCCTTCCTCCATCTCTTTCTTTCTTTTTTCCTTCTTTCCATCTCCCATTTTACCCTTTCTTTCTTTTTTATTACTTCTTCTTTCTTTCCTTCACTACTTTCTGTCTTTTGTTCTTTCTTTATTGCTTGTTTCATTTCTTTCCTTCATTCCTTTATTTCTTTTGTTCTTTCTTTCCTTCCTTCCTTTCCTTCTTTAGTTCTTTCTTTTTTCCTTTCTTCACATCTATCCTTTCTTTACCGTTTCTTTTTTCTTCCTTCCTTCCTTTCTTTCTTTTATTCTTTCTCTGTTTGTTTCTTTATTTCTTTCTGTCTTGCTTTCTTTTTGTCTTTCATTCCTTCATTTTTTTTTTTGGGGGGGGGATAACAAGAAAGGACAGCAAAATAAACTCGCGCCTTTTTAAACTGTTTTCTTTATTTTTTGGGACCAGTAGATTTTAGGTTAGGACCAGTAAAAAAATGAAAAACTGGGTATCTACTGGTCCGACATAAATAGGTTGGAAAAGTAGAAAAAAAGGGTTAGTGTGGAGCCCTGGCTTATGACCAATCAATAAAATTCTTTGCCAAACCTATCGGTCTGTATTCTGAAGTCGGGTTTAACTTAAACTCAGGTTTAAAGTTGTGGTTTAAGTATGGATAGCCAATTGTTACATAAATCACTAACAGTAGAGATATCATATTTCAGCTCATTTGGCTCTCAAGTCATTCATAATTGTCTAGGAAGTGTAAAAAGATGATTGCCTTCACCATGGATGAATCAGGAAAGAGCACAGTAAACATAAAAAACATACAGGTACAACTTTGTAAAAATTTTGACACTTTTGGCTTCCCATAATTTTAGCACAGAGTTAGACCATGGTCTAAGTTAAACCTGACTTCAGAAGATGGGCCATCATGTTTAGTGATGTATTAAAAAGGGTAATTTTGGTCTGTAGTGTGCAATGTGCTGAAATCTGACAAATTCCCCATACATAGACCTGTGTACAAAACTTGCTGTGCAGTATCATGACATTTATTGTAATTTCTAATGAATAATGATCATTAAAGATAATTTAATAATAGTGGATCCATGGGATACCAGGGCCCCGTCTTACAAAGAGTTACGATTGATCTGATCAATCTCAAGTATATGGAAATCCATCAATGTCATAATTTTCTTTGGGAAATTTGCTCAACGTCCTTTGAAAACAAAGAGAAGAATATTGAACTGTCAAGAAAACGGTGAATGTATTGAATATACATCATTTCTAGAAAATATTTTGAACAAATGTGTGATTTTAGATGTTGACGTTGCTGGCTTTCCATAGTTGCAATTGATCGGATCAATCGCAACTCTTTGTAAGACGGGGCCCAGAAATATTCCACTGCTTAGCCCATTATTGTTATCATCTAACTTGTGGAATATATCAGGGGCCTGTCTTACAAAGAGTTGAGCTTGATCCAATCAATCGCAAGTATGGAAAGCCAGCAAAGTCAACATATAAAATGCTTGTTTTTCAAAAAAAATCTAGATATAAATGTCTATCCATAAATTCATTGATTTCTTGACAATTTGGTGTGTTCTCCTTTGTTTACAAAGGACATTTTGCAAATTTCCTGTAGAAAAAATTATGACATAGATGGATTTCCATAGAGTTATGCTTGATTGAATCAATCGTAACTCTTTGTAAGACGGAGCCCTGGCATCCCATTCTGAGCCATCCAAGGTAATACAGTATATGTATATAATTTCTTTTAAATCATTAAAAAACACTACAGGGTACTTTTATACATGGTTTGACTCTGATGGCTCTTAACAGGTGAATTGTTTTATTCAGGCTCTTCACAAATCTCCAAAAAAAAATCAATAGGTTCAAGTTGTGGCGGATCTATCCAGGTTGAACACTATACCATTTTAGGGGCCATATTGTTTTTGCACAATACTCGGCCTCTCAAAACGATTGTGTCTAGATCAGCACCTGTGTTCAAGGGTGTTCTGAAACATTCTGAAGTAATGTGATTCCAGACAGTTGATTTCTTAGTCTATTTTTTAGGGTTTCCTCCAAAATTCTATAAACCATGATAATAAATTTGAGAAAAGAAATTAAACGAAGTGTTTTGTTGATATTTCTGTGTGTGTTTTAGATGAATGATGAGGAGAATAGCCATGAACAACAGATGAGGAAAAAGCAGGATAACTTTGAACACCTCCTAGTAGCTGTAAGTAAACTCTGCACCCATTCCTTGCTTAGGTTAAGCTTAAAGGTCAAATCCATCCCAGAAAAATGTTGATTTGAATCAATAGAAGAAAAAAAAAACAAGCATACCACTGAAAATTTTATCAAAGTCGGATGTAAAATAAGAAAGTTGTGACATTGTAAAGTATCGCTTATTTTTCGAAAAACAGTTAATGCACAACTCAGTGACATGCAAATGAGAGAGTCGATGATGTCCGTCACTCCACTATTTCTTTTGTTTTTTTATTGTTTGAATTATACAATATTTCAATTTTTACACATTTGACATGAAGGACCAACTTTAATGATTCATAAAATGTTAATGCCACATGTTTCTGGAGGACTAAAACTTTGTTTCATAGGGCGATAAGGAGAAAATTAGAATATTTCATATGATAAAATACAAAAGAAATAGTGAGTTGATGATTTCATCACTCTTCATTCAAGTGAAATTTCTTGTACAAATATTTCTTGTTCATTTTACAGTAATTGTGTGCAAATCTTTATATGTGTGTACATCTACCTTTCTATATATCGTGCTTTATCTGATACATTACAAAATAAGAACTTGACTTTATTCAGATTCCTGTAGTGATTTACTTTGTTTTATTAAAGATTGTAAAATCTTTGTACCCCCCCCCCCCTTTCTCTTTCTTGTTGTTATTAGTCTATGGTATTTACATAGAAACATCATAGGAAATTTATATAATTTAGTTCCCTGTATTTATTTTCATTGTTTTATTAGAGATGTGAAACATCTCTTTTTGCCCCCCCCCCCCCTCTCAATCACTCACTCTCTTTCTCTCTTACAGTTGGACTTATACCACAAAGATCTCTCTGTTAGCTGGGAGCAAGCCGATCCAAGATAAACCAGGAAGTCAATGGATTGATCAGAGCCTTCCAATCTTATTGTAAAGTAAAAATATGGTGTTTATTGAAGCCTAAATCATGGTATTGAAATGGCACTAGATAGTGCCATTTGAGGTAATGAATTTAGTATCTTATTCTCAAATGAATTTTCTCCTTTTGTAAAACTTTATTCATCTGACTTTTTTTTTCAAAAGTCTGCTCTGCTGCCATATATAGAATTGCATAATGCAGACGAGACTGCCATCATAGGCATTCCACTTGACTATTTTATGATACAGGGGATTTCTGTCACTTAAATTAAATTGAACAAGCGTCAGTTTAGACTTATGTCAATTTATCCAAAAGACTGAGTATCAAATATTTGACATGCGTATGCATCCGTTAATCATGATCCCATTTTGTTATGTATTTTATGATAATTTTTTTTTTAAGGAGCCGGTCCAAGCTATCATCTCTTTGCTGACAGTTTCTGAATTGTCTATTGTTTCTGTAAGGTAGGATTACATTAAGTCTAGACAAGATTGGAAATGAGTTTTGTGAGGCTTAGGCTTCATAAGAATTAGATGGTTTGGTAATTAGGCCTAGTAGCTATGTGTGGATTTGACTTACCTTTCAACTTTAAGTTAGTATTTGTGTTTATTTTGTTTCGTCTATTCTGCAAAAGTGGATCCAAAGGTTTTCCAGAGTTTTTCCCGACTGTGTTTTATCTCTGGTTTTTTACCCTGGGCCTACTTGTCGTAGAATTGTTAGAGGGGAAGTTCATTCTGATACATGTAAGTTGGTTTTAACAATACTAGGAAAATTACTGGAAAATATTGGTGAAGGTTGATTGAAATCTATCAAAAAATTACAAAATTATGAATTTTGGAAGTTTTGATTTTGTGATGTCACAGACCATGACCCCGTCTTACAAAGAGTTACGATTGTTCCATCAGTGTCATAATTTTTTCTTCAGGAAATTTGCAAAATCTCCTTTGTAAACAAAGAAGATCACACCAAATTGTCAAGAAATCAATGAATTTATGGATATACATTCATGTCTGGAATTTTTTTAAATAAACATGTATTTTATATGTTGACTTTGCTGGCTTTCCATAGTTGCGATTGATTGGATCAATCGCTACTCTTTGTAAGATGGGGCCCATATGTCTTGTGATATACATTCCAAAAATTGTCATTTAAAAAAAATGAATAATTTTTTTCATGTGGGAGATATATCCCTGGACACATCATTTCATTCCTTCTTCCAAAAGAAAATTATTTTTATATTGTTTTGCTTTAATTAAATCAACTTATTATCAGAGTTAATTTCCCCTCTAACACGGAACATCCCCTCCCCTAAATTTTTCCCATAATACCTATATAAATATTTATTTTTCATTTAATATCTATAATATGTCCTATATAATTTTGTCATTTATACACCGAGAAAGTTCATGAAATGAAAATTTTCAATTTTGATATCTATTTTAATTGCTAAATTAGAGAATAGAAAATTATTTCAGTATCATCTGCATAACAGAATTAAATACAAAAATGCCCAACTATACTTCCTTTTCAGGACGCTGCATGGTATGGTCAGAATATCAGGTCATCAAAATTAGACTAATTTATTCCAATCAATTAAAGTTTTGGCTTTTAATCCAATTTGCATCAATTTTAGAGATTGAAATATTTTTTAGGTCTGGCATGCACTTACAAAATGTTCTGTAACTTTTTAACTCTGTATGGGGACATTGCAAATTTGTCTTAGAAGTTGCACAAAACTAAAAAAGACAAAGAATTTATAGGTGGAATGATGTGTTGATATATGTATGATGTATGTATGACCATACTTGGGAAATTTTTGTATGATTTTATCATTGATTTAGCTTTTAAATTTTTCTAAAACCCAGCAATATTTACTGTTGGGAAAGTTGTTTCTATAATATTAGATTTTTTTTTAATCCATAAAATGTTTATGACACAAGGAAATCAATTTGGTAAGGGGGTGTTTCACAAACAGTAAATCTTACTAAAAGTCATAAAAGTCATGCTAACTGTCTTAAGTTAAGACAGTGTGAATGGGCACATCATGTCTTATTGATATGCAGCAGAGCGTGTAATATGAGCGTGATCCAACCTATATGGTAATCCATTGTTTTCGACACGCAACTTGGAATTAAGAGCAATTTTCAGTCACTCTTAAATCTCTGTGAAACACCCCTTTAATTTGTCTCTTATATCACATGTAATATCTAATAGCTTGGACCTGCCCTTTTTAGTTTGATTGTATGTACTATATACTTACTTTGTATTAATGACTATTTTTTTTCTGAAAAGAATGTAAGACCAGCAGCACAGAAGATTCATTCGAGTTGGAAGACCATAGCAGTTGACCTCATTGATGGAGTAGGCCCTTGAACTCACAAAGATGACTTTCTGTCTGGCTTCAGCTGGGGTCTTCCTACCAGAATCATTCAATTAGTGACATCATTACCAAGAGATCTATTTTTTGGTGTGCAGAGGAGGGCGCAGGACACTGTTGTGCGTGGTATACAGCTTCCATAATGTAAGTGCTTTATTGATGATTCTAATGATATTCTGTGTAGCCTAGAGTATGCGAGACAATGCAGTTGGGTTTTCCAGCAATTATTACTACGAGGGTAAAAATTCAAAAATATTTAGCAGTCACACTTTTTTAATTCAGGACATTTTTAATCTTTGGGATGAAATTCTTTTAATGAAAATCTTTCAAAACCATCTACCAGTAGGCAATCTGATAAGTATATGAAGTCCCCATCTGTTGATGTTTATTGTAGTCTCTATTCTTGTACATTTAGCCATTCCCTTTCTGATTCCATAATCTCTTGTCTTTCTCATACCCCACCCTCCTCCCCTCAGCTTCCACTTTCTTCTCTCCTTTCACCTTGACAATACTTGCATTATCTGTTGATCCATTGATTGTCTTCTTTCTTTATGTACCTCCCTGTACTACCTGTTCTAGCTGCTGCTCTAAATTCATCTTTGTTTCACATCTTTGCAACAGGATATTTACCATGACTGATAAAAAATGCGCTAAAAACACAAACTATTATTTTACTAGAAAATTTATATGTATTTAGAGACTTTGATCTCATTTTGTGATTGATTCAGAACCATTTAGAGCATTATGAATTTTGCAATTAATTTATTCCATTTTCTGTACATGTTAATTTTGGGGACTGACTATTTGAGTCATTGTATTTCCCATTCACCATAAAACTCATGTTTGTGCAAAAATGTATATGCGTACGTATCATGTAATCGCAGAACGTGTAGAGATTTAAGTTGCCCCGCGTTGGAATGATAAGATATGTGATGAAGGTTCACTCTCATCATCGGTTCGTCTGCCCCCAATTTATTTTTCAATACTCATCTTCAGATATAAAAAAAAAAAATTATGAGGGTTGTGTGCTTCAATGTTTTTTTTCCACAATGTGTAAACAAAAAGAAAAATGCTCCTTCAGTCACAGCAATGCATGTAAGTCTTGAATCTAGTCTCAGAAGTGCAATGTCAAATTTAGGTTTCTTTTCGGCCAGCAGTTGTGATTTGCTTTCCAAGCTACTTATACAAGGGTCTTGCCATTGCAGTATTTCTTGTTGACCCTTATCAATGTTTGTAGTGGGAATCTTGCACGTTTGTCAAATTTCTTCAATTGAGTGGTTTAGCCGAGATGGCTGTTGGGTTCGTGCCATTGATCAAGGTTGATCAAGAACAGGTTTGCACTTCCAATTGACCCTTTTCCCCATTTGTATCTGCACAAAGAAGAAAGGAACTGTTGACCTATATATAAAGTGCTGCTCACTTCTAGAAATTTGTTTCACTTACATTGACATCTCTGTATTGGATGTTTGGACATCTAGTCATCTGGAAATGTGACAACCCTCAGGTTGTGTCGGAAGAAGAGGAATGGTGTTCTTTTCAGCTTACGCAGGATATCTGGAACTCTTCAAAACATCGTGCAATTGGCACACATTAACTGTTGGGTATTCAAGTGCTTATATTTTATGAGGCGCCTGCACCTTTGATTACTCTCAGTGGATCTAGTTCCAGTAATCCAGTTGATAATTTCTTGTCTATTCAATCCATCTGTGATGTTTTCCTGTGTTTATTGGATTTCCTCAGATTCATTTGATTTTGATGAAATGAAAAGCAATTTGAAGGCGTGGGAAGTTGGATTTTCTCAACCAGGTCATCCACTATCTGGTCTGTCAAGCAGGGTAGTGATCCACCAGGGGACTGTTTCATGAAAGTTGTCAGCACTAACAAGTCTTTCTCCTACAGTTACCATAGTAACAGTCATAGGCCAGTGCTTCTCAGCCAATCAAAAGCAAGGATTTCACTAAAAATAGTCCGCACTGACAATTAAGTCAGTGCCGACAACTTTCATGAAACACCCACCAGATTGTCAACTCTCCAGTATCCCCCCATGTTTATTCAATCATTGCATCATCTGGTAATTTCTCCTTAGTCTCCGGGAACATTTTAAGTCATATCCCGAGTGAACAAGAATTGCACTTATTCACTAGGCTGGCTTTATGTTAGAGGGTTTTCCATGTTTGGGAAGGCATTTGATGGAACTTGGTATATCTGATTTGGTAGATCCCATTGTCTTTCACATTCATGTTAGCTCTCTACTGGGCTTAATTCACTCCAAACCAGAGCTGCTTCTAGTATAAAGAGAAGGAGCCAGAGTGGAATGCCTCTTTGAGACCTGACCATGGTGATCAAGGAATACCTTGAATAGCCTCAGTTAAATCATCTGAGTGTTGCAGGGACGATTGTGTGCTGTAGCCTATTAGCAACCTCTTTTTGAATGGCCTAACAGAAGAAGCCAGAGCGGAATGACTTTTCGAGACCTGACCATGGTGATCAATGAAAGAGGCTTGTCATACCTTGAATAGCCTCAGCAACAAGTGTGGCGATGACAATTGTGTGCTCTAGCTTATTAGCAACTAAGTTTTGAATTTCTTGTTGAACATAAGGAGTATATTGTTCCAACTGTTAATGACCCTATGGCTGAAGGAATGGTTTCTTCCATCCAATCTGAAACGAGTTCTGGAAATTTACTTGGATACAGTTTCAAAAGTTTGGCATTGCTTCTCAGTGACCCTTTGTTTAAAGAAATGGTCTCCTAATTCCAGTCTTGAATAAGTTTTAGATCTTTTAGGGGTTCTATCTCTGAAATTTGACATTGCACTTCATGACTAGGATACATGCATTGTACTGTTGATGGTTGATAGGGGATTATAAACCATTTGTGGGATATAAAGTGCACTTCCTCAGGACAGGCTTATGTTGAGGTCTTGATTCTCATATCTTATCAGTTCAACTGCCTTGCCTTGTCTCTCAGAGTTGTGTGGAAATAAGTGATGGGTACAGTATGCAAACACATAACATTTGATCCTTTACCAGGGATATAGTCAAGGCTGGCCTCGAGGTCACTTTTTGCCGGCCTTGGCCTCAATCTCGCGTACAAAATCTATGGGAGAAGGTTTTCTCCAACGGCCTCGGGACTCGGAAGTCCTTGACTACATCCCTGTCCTGTACGAGATGGTGAATAAAATGATGGGAAAACAAAAAAAATATATAAAAATAAAAATAAAGAGAAAAACAAAAAACCAACAAATTATTTTTTTGTTGGTTTCGTTTTTTAATATCTATTTTGAAATGCAGTGTTCTTATAAACACATTGCATTATGTACAGAAAGAGGTGTATTTATTTGCAGAATTGTAATGGATTCTATTTGCTCAATTAAAAAGAAAATTCTTCCCCTTTCCCAATAAAAAATTAAGAAAAAATAAAGAAACAAAAACAGCCCCCCCCCCCAAAAAAAAAAAAAATGAATAAATAAAATAAAACCAAAACACAAACTAATTAATAGATATAATGCAATTATTTAGAACAATGTAATATCAGTCATGGATAAAATATGTTGAAAAGATGTGAAATAATGGAGGATTGGCAGATACAAGAATAGATAGTACAGGGAGGTATGGAGAGGGAGATTACAATGAATGGATTAACTGGTAAACCTGTAGAAAGGAGGAGAAAAGAGAGGAAGGGGGAGATGGTATTGAGAAAGGGGGCAGATTAAAGGAATGGGGTGTCGGCTTTGTTCAAGGATGAATAAAGAGACTACAAAGGAGATCAACAGATTGATTTGGTACATACAGAAAATTTATTCAAGGTATTCAAAATGTAGATAAAAATACAATTGTTGCCTTGTCAATGCATTGTCTTCATACTCTTGGCTACACAAAGTATCATTGAATTTGAAAATAAAGCACCTACATTACAGATGCGGTACGTCATGCATGGCAGTGTTCAGTGCCCCGCCCTGCACACTTAGAAATAGGACTATTGGTAATGATGTCACATATTGAGTGGTTTTGTTTGCGAGACCCCAGCTCGGATCAGGCTGTAGGTCACTTTGTGAGGGAAGGGGTTCGCTCCATTGAATCAAGAGGTTAGCTGCTATGGTATGAAGACTTGGATGAATCTTCTGTGCTGCTGGTCATTTTTTTTGGTATTTTTTTTTCAATAAGATACCCAATAAATCCTTATGAAAATTAATAATTCTTGCCTTTTGTCTTTACTTTTGTGATCTTTTATCATTTGTGACCCCTCCCCTTATCCATTGATTCCCTTCCCCACCCTTTTATCTGTTGACCCCTCCCCTTATCCATTGTGATCCCCTCCCCCACCCTTATCCATTGTGATCCCCTCTCCCACCCTTTGACCCCTCCCCCTTATCCATTGTGACCCCCCTAACCCCCACCCATCCCCCCCAAAAAGAGAGAAACTTGTTCTGCCCTTTGGGGTTATTTATCGGGGCGGCACCATTCCATGTTTTGGCCAGGTCCTTCTGACATGACCTCTGTGGCCTTATTTTGAGCATTATACAATGGGTGATTTCCAGTTCGATTTTTGTGCTGGTGTTAGTGTTGCATTCTATGGCTCCAATACAAAAATGGTGAAAATCATATTGATAGCCTTACACCAAGTAACCATTTTTTTTCTTTGACTAGTGTTGATTTTGTTTGGGTGCTGTGCTGATCTAAAAATCAGCCCCATACCAACACCAGTCAACACCGAACTTGAAATCACCGACTGCATATCAAAATAAAGTAATCCAAATTTGGAGGGTTGATTATGATTTACCAGAATATGAAAGAATTTTTTCGCATCTTTATAAATAAATCTGAAAGTAAGGATATTCCATATTATTTTTATTGTAATTAGTTGTATTTTTTAAATATTTTTTTGGGGGGGTTAAATGTGTATAGAAACTGATCAGCAAGCCAGGGCAACCTTTTCCAGTATTGAAAATGACCAAGAAAACAAATGTTGTGAAGGTTTCATCTCGGCCCTACCTATTGCCAAAATGGAAGGGGGGTATTAATTTTTTTAAATAGTTCTTTCACATTCTGGTAATTGTTAATATTTCAATACTCTCTTTAAAGACATTGGTTAACAAAAAAAGTCTTGGTTAACAGATGTGTTGTATTTCAAAGGGGAAAAAATCAAATTGATGCTAGATATCTGTGACAGAAAATTATCTGCGGACCTTTAGTATAAGGAATAAAATTTAGATGTTTAACTTTATTCTTCATTTTTGGTCATTGAATAATGAAAGGGATTCAGTTTTTACAACACATCGACAAGTGACATATTGGACTTTTGCAGCTCAGACTCAGCAATATGTTAACCAATGTTATTGATCATCTAAATTTGGATTACTTCTTTTTTTTTGGTAGTGCCACCCCTGTGGTTCTGACAATCATCCACATTTTCCTGGATTAGCTCATTTGCGTGTTTAACCTGAAAGATCCCAAAATATCCCCTTATCCCAGCCATGGCGCACTTTCCTTCAGCATGAAATTGATTCATATTGTGCTGCACTCAACCCAGGTGAGGTAAATTGGTACCTGAAAGGAATTTGATACGTTATACCGTATTTAATGTAGAACACTTAAGAGACTTCTGATAAAGTATTAGCGCAATTAAGTTTAATTCAAAATTTGTTTTTATTCGTTCGAGAAATAATTGCACCCCTCCCCAATTTGAAAGGTCATCATCACGCTTCAATTAAATGAGCTTCTCTAGGAAAACGGTGATGAATTTGAAAAAAAAAGTTGTTTATTCCCGTTAAGTGCCGCAATTTTAACCTTCATAAAGACTGGGGTATTATTTTGGAGGCTGGAAAAGTTGATCGCGCGATCACGACAAAAATCGACACACACGCCACCCATGGCAATTAAAAAAAAAAAAATATATATATATATATATATATATGTATTTAAAAATATTTATAATTTATTTGTGATTAATTGCTTGTTTTTAATTTATGCATGAAATTTGAGTTAGGCTGTAAACCTATAAATAAAGTCATTAATATTTAGTGCGCCACTGAATAGGAAACTAGATAAATCAGCGCCTTATAAATGCTATATATTATTAAAGTGCTATTTCTTTTGTTTAAAGATTCTTTGTGGAATTCTGATCAAAAGCACATAAATAAGATCTATTTTCTGCGCATTTATGTATTTTATTATGTATTTCTTTGTTTTCTTTCTATTTTTTTGGGGGGGTCGATGGACTTTGTCGAAACATTAAGATAATAGACATGAAATTATATGATTTTAATTAGTAAACCTAAACTATATAAAGTTATGATTTTTGCTGGAAACAGACTTTGCATATAATTTGTACATGAAATCACGTTTTACATAAATTTTGTTCCGACGTACAATTCCATATTGTTGCGTGAAAAGTTGCAAATTTGGTTTACAAACGTTGCGCGAGACTTTGAAAGGAAAAAAATATCATGAAACGACGCAGCGCGAACTTATCACGAAAAATGTTGAGGGTGGCAGTGCTCTTAGACCCCAGTCTTTTATGGTTAAAAGGACATGATAGGTTTTGGGAAACCTGGTGTGAACTTCATAAAATGAAGACGAAAAAAATAAGCCCAAGTTTAATAATCCTTCAAATCAAATGCAATTTTCGAACAAGATTATGTAACTGTCTCTTTTTTTTCCAATTTAAATCTTCTGAATTGAACATTCTTTTTTTGGCAGTATTTCGAATGCGCTATTTTTCTCGAGGCCTTCATTGTGTATAATATCAATTGTACACATTTCATGAAATTCACATTGTTCATTCATTCACGAAATAAACGGATAACATCACATGCAGAGAGAGAGAGGGGGAGAGAGAGATGGAAAGTAGTGGGATGAGAGGCGGGATGAAATAATAGTAGATTCACTATTGTGCAAACATATTAGTGTCAATAAGTATGAAACAAATAAGAACAAGGTAAGAATTGGAGAAAATTGCGATTAAATTTAAATGTTTAAATATAAATAGCCATACTTTAAATTAAAAAAGCGAAGCAGAAAAGGTGAATCAAAAAATAGGTACAACCGGATAACAATGTATTTGGATGCAAATGGATAATGAATGCACCCCCCCCCCCACCTGCCGAATGAAAAAAAGAGAAATGATTTTTGAGAATTATTAGATAAATTACATCGAGCCCTATACCCCCTCTAATAATAATAATATAGGGTATTTATATTGCGCACATATCCACCTTGTTAGGTGCTCAAGGCGCTCCTATATTACCCGGCTAAGCTAGGCGTTCATAGCGCACACAGCTTTTTAAGGAATTACTTCCTACCGGTACCCATTTACCTCACCTGGGTTGAGTGCAGCACACTGTGGATCAGTTTCTTGCTGAAGGAAATTACGCCATGGCTGGGATTCGAACCCACGACCCTCTGTTTCAAAGTCCGAAGACTAATCCACTGGGCCACAACGCTCCACTCTCTACTCGAATAATAATTAAAAAAATACAAATCGTGTTTGAAAAATGATGTATATTGTTTAAAAAATTGAGAAAAATAACTACACAAGTAGCCCGAGTAAAACGAAGATGCAAAATTAAAACCCCTTTCCTTACCACAGAAACAATCAGCAGAATTAATATAATCGAACGTATGTGATGAAGAAGGGGGGGCATAATTATATCAAACGAGTCGGGGAGTGTATCAATGCATGTGTTTGTGAAAATAATGATGGATGAGGGGGCGGGATAAGGGCGGGGGCGGGGGGCTTTGTGCAACCTTAATTTGGTATGATGGATTAATAGAAGATGACGAAATTCAGCGGGGGAACAGACGAAGAAAATGAAGATAAGAAGAGGATAGAATTGCACAAGGTGAATAACAACGCAGAAGACGAAGCGGGGAAAACGATACCATTTAATAAAATATATTTCCTAATGGAAAGAACACGGTGTCGCACAGTGTTTCCATGATCATGGTCTGTATGAAAATAGTCTGCTGTGCAAACTCTTCACTCGAGTAGAGGGTCTGAATTGCAGCCTACTCATGCTTTGTGCACTGAAGGCCCTCTAACAGCAAGTTTTGTATGTGCTCGTCTTTGCGTGGAGACACACTTGTTGATCAAAGTTTCAATCAGGGTCTGTGCCTGCAGACTAATAGTATGATCATACTATTAGTCTGCAGGCACAGACCCTGATTGAATAGGATTCACAATTTTAAAATGATTATATGTAACATTTTCACACAGAGTGTGTACATCATGGACAATGTGACAATGAAATTCACATATTGTTAAAATGCCCGAAAGTGACAGTGTAAAGATGATTTCAAAGGCGTGTTCCACACCGTGGAACTCACTGTGGGACATTTGTGTTCTTTCCAACATAGATATTCTAGTCCATATAAAAAACGTCGGTGCACAATGCCAAATTCATTTCTCAGATACATGTACGTGACTGCAGTCATGGCCGTGGAAAGCGGGATAATGGATTTTTTTTTGGGGGGGGGGGGGTACGCAGCACACCCTGGAAATCGGGTTGGTATGCTTTAACATATATCATTAGGCTTCTTTTACCCAATTAATATATAGACCAGAGTTACATATGGGGGGTTTAAATTCACCTTCATTCGGGAGAGAAATCCCTTGGTGAGCGGAGGGGGCTTATCAAACAAATTTGAAGAAAATTCACGTTCATTCGGGAATGATTGTTTTTTATCATTATTTTATGTAACATAGTCACCATCATCCTCTCTTCCAAAATCCCTGATTGCAGTGCACCTCGATCTGTTACCTCTGAACATCAGACATAATATACTACACTTCAAAAAAGGTTTTGTAACTAAGCCATATAGGAGCAATCATTTTCTTAGTGCTCCATTATGTGATTATGGTATCATTGTGAGGCGTTATTATTCCTCGTTTTTAATCGTTTTGCTCATGTAATCATGGAATGCGCAGCCCTAATAAAATATGCAGCAATGTCAAAATGAAATGTTGCAAAATTAGTTGTTTCCAGTTGTGATTTCCAAATTGTTTTGATGATGGATGGAGTTCGAATGTGTTTACCATTCCACAGATGTATAGTGTATCCAAACAGACCCTAGGTACCATGGGGAAATGTTAAATCACACTGCATATTTAAAACGAAATTGAGAATTTTGTAAAGACAATACATTTTACTTCCGACTTTGCTCAGTTTTCAAGGTAAATACACATTCCATGATAGCACAACATTATGGTACATCGTTGTAAAGAGGAAGAATGAATGTTGAAGGGGAATGAAACCTTTGGAACAAGTAGGCTTGTGTCGAAACAGAAAAATCAAAGAATAAGCACAAAGAAAAATTGAGAAAAATCACACAAATAATGAGAAAGTTATGAGCATTTGAATATTGCAATCACTAATGCTATGGAGATCCTCCCATTGGCAATGTGACAAGGATGTGTGATGTCACAGGTGAACAACTTTCCCTTTGATGGACTATAAAATACCCAAAAAATGTCTCTTTTGCTTTTACTTTATGGTAATACAAACTCTTTATCCATGATGTATTCTTTAAAAATTTGTATTACATGCCCTCCTATAGAAAGAACACAATGATCTATTGATAGATGTGATAAAAGAGGCAATTTATGTGAAATATCTACGAAAGTAATGGGGAGAGTTGTTCACAAGTGACATCACACATCTTTGTCGCATTGCAATTTGAGGATCTCAATAGCATTAGTGATCACAATATTCAAATGCTCATAACTTTTTCATTATTTGTCAGATTTTTCTTAAACTTTCGTTGATCTGTTTCTTTGATTTTTCTGTTTTCACACAAGCTATCTTGTTCCAAAGGTTTCATTCTCCTTTAATGATTTCAGATTTACTTTTCATATCAAAGTAACCCAAAAAAATAATCCTTCTATTTAAGGGGTTTAGTGTGATGTGAGTCAAAGGAAAAGCTTGTTTAAGAGATGACAAGAAAATGAATCCGTATTTCCCAGGTGTTTCATCACGATAACCATTGCATCTTTAATACTTAGTTTTTCAATCATTTTAATTATGCTCCTTTTGTAGTGATAGGCATATAAAGTGCGTATAAAAAACGGGACAGTTTTAAAAAGTCTATCAAAATTTTGTTTCATATTATGATGTCTATATTTTGATGTTAATAGATGCTCTAACGTCTTATCTTTTAAATGTCGTTTAAGAAATAAGTTTCGTTCATGCTTGAGCGCACACGGAACGTTTTTGTCGGGGGTTCAAACAAGGGCTTGCGCCAAATGGCAGAAAATTAGAAAATATTGAGAATGAAAGGTCTCGCTTATCAGCAGACTTCCTCTAAGGTTTTCATTATCTTTGCCATAATTTTCGAATTATGCTTTCAAAATCATTAGCAAATCATTACTTTATATAATATTAAATATTTTCTCATGTTCTGCCATTTGGCGCAAGCCTTTTTATAAACCCTGACAAAAACGTTCCATGTGCGCTCAAGCATGAACGAAACTTATTGTTTTTAATGGCATTCAAAAGATAAGACTTCAGAGCATCTATTGACATCAAAATTATACAAATAATAATTGAAACAAAATTTTGATAGACTTTTCAAAACTGCCCCGTTTTTGTCTCACCTGCATAGCAGAGTGAGACTATAGGCGCCGCTTTTCCGACGGCGACGGCGGCGGCGGCGGCGGCGTCAACACCAAATCTTAACCTGAGGTTAAGTTTTTGAAATGACAGCATAACTTAGAAAGTATATGGACCTAGTTCATGAAACTTGGCCATAAGGTTAATCAAGTATTACTGAACATCCTGCCAGAGTTTCATGTCACATGACCAAGGTCAAAGGTCATTTAGGGTCAATGAACTTAGACCATGTTGGGGGAATCAACATCAAAATCTTAACCTAAGGTTAAGTTTTTGAAATGTCATCATAACTTAGAAAATATATGGACCTAGTTCATGAAACTTATACATAAGGTTAATCAAGTATCACTGAACATCCTGCATGAGTTTCACGTCACATGACCAAGGTCAAAGGTCATTTAGGGTCAATGAACTTTGGCCGAATTGGGGGTATCTGTTGAATTACCATCATAACTTTGAAAGTTTATGGATCTGATTCATGAAACTTGGACATAATAGTAATCAAGTATTACTGAACATCCTGTGCAAGTTTCAGGTCACACGATTAAGGTCAAAGGTCATTTAGGGTCAATGAACTTTGGCCAAATTGGGGTATTTGTTGAATTACAGCCATAAATTTGAAAGTGTGTTGGTCTAGTTCATAAAACTTGGACATAATAGTAATCAAGTATCACTGAACATCCTGTGCGAGTTTCAGGTCACATGATCAAGGTCAAAGGTCATGTAAGGTCAAAGAACTTTGGCCACGTTGGGGGTATTTGTTGAATTGCCATCATATCTCTATAAGTGTATTGGTCTAGTTCATAAAACGTGGAAATAAGAGTAACCAAGTATCACTGAACATCTTGTGCGAGTTATAGTAGTTTTCAAAATCAGCACTGCTGCTATATTGAATCGCGTGATGCAGGTGAGACGGCCAGAGGCATTCCACTTGTTTTTATATGCACTGTATGTTCATTTTTTCTCAGAGTTCAATGTTTTCCTGGTTTTTTATGTAAGGCTCTTGAAAGGCTTTAAATAAAAAAAAACATTAGCAGAGCTTATGAAGAGCTGTACCCTAAATTACAAACTGAACAAACAAATAAAAAAAAAACAATGTATAATCATATCAATACATAGGATATAGAGGCTGGATGGAAGGGTATGGGGTAGGGCAATGGATAATCGCGAGTTAGATGTTTTTGTATGTCGTAAAAGAGTATCACTAGGAAATGTAAACCATAACTCAATGGTTATATAATGAATCTAGCCTCCCTTTTTTGAAGTTCGTATTTTACTTCAAATTCAAATAAGAAGTTTTACTTTTTTTTAATAATATGTTTCATTTCACTCTGTCGCTACACTTTCCCGCAGGTTTTCAGGGATGCTGTCACAGGCCTCCGTGCTGGTTTCTCCATTTTATTTCTATATAACCCTAACAAACAAAAAGGTGTTGAATTGACAAAACAATTTTTGTCACTGGGAAATGTAAACCATAACTCAATGTACATATAGTTATATAATGAATCTAGCATTTCTGAAGTTCGTACTTTGTTCAGATTCAAATAAGAAGTTTTACTTATTAAAATAACATGTTTAATTTCACTCTGTCGCTACACTTTCCCGCAGGTTTTCAGGGATGCTGTCACAGGCCTCCACGCTGGTCCCTCCATTCTCTTTTCAATTAACCCTAAGAAGCAAATTATGATAAATTGAAAAAATGAAATATATTATTAAACGATTTGTCTGTAGAAATTGTCGAAACCAGCTAGACCATGCAGCAATTTGATGAAAACTTTATTGAAAATGACAATACAATTGCCAATTAAGTTTGAGGAAAACTACCTCTTTTTACCTGGAGGGGGGGGGGTCTCCGTTTCCAGCCCCTAAAATCCGACCAGGGCCCCGTCTTACAAAAAATTAACAATTGATCCAATCAACGTCAACTATATGGAAATCCATCAATGTCATATTTTTTTCTTCAGAAAATTTTCACAATATACTTTGTGAACAAAGAGAAGCATACTGAATTGTCAAGAAAACGATGGATGTTTAAATTTACTTCATATCTTGAAAATAATGTGAATAAACATGCATTTTAGATGTTGACATTGCTGGCTTTCCATAGTTGTGGTTGATTGGATCAATCGCAACTCTTTGTAAGACGGGGCCCTGGACATTATCGGTTACCACAAAATGTCACTTTTACCATATACATCTTTCTTAAGCCCTGATCGCGTCTCGTCACGACGGTAGTGAGAATTCCATAATCCCAAGTCCATAATCTCGCACGGAGCGCCACGGCCTGCTCGATCCACTTGACCGAAATGCTGGCATGACCTTGAGTCGTGGTCGTTGACGAAGTCGTTGTCATTATCGAATATCACTCGATCCAACCAGGGTCTCATATGGGTTTGAAGGAGTCACTACTCACTACTCGGGGGCTTGGTCGACATGGACGATCGTGATCTATACCGCCGACACTGATAAGAAAATGAAAATTTAAAAAATGTAATTTTAGTAAAAACAAACAAAACAAGCCTCTGGCAGTCTCACCTGCATTATGCGATTCAATATAGCAGCAGTGCTGACTTTGAAAACTACTATAAAATAATTATTCACAAAAAGCACCATTCATATAATGATACAATAAAGGCGACGTTCATTGACCCTAATTGACATTTGACCTTGATCATGACCTAAGACTTGATACTTGATTACCCCCACATGTATGTCCACAATTCATATACTATATCCATAAACTTTGAAAGTTATGACAGCAATTTATTAATTACCTCCAGCATGGCCAAAGTTCATTGACCTTCTTCAATTATAATGAGGGGCAAATGCATCAGATATGATTGATATAAAATTTTGTCATTATTTTTAAGATGTCTTTCGCATTCCCCGCAGTGGCGTAATTTTGAAGGGGCCAGATAGGGCGTTCCTGACAAATTTTCTAAAAAAGCTGTGAGCAAGCGAAGTGAGCAAGCAAATGTTTTTATCCTTCTTAATACAAGAATCTATTTTTAATACATTTTGACTTGATATTCAGAAAATATATATTTCATCCTCTTCCTTTTATCTTCTTTCTTCTCTTTTTCCTTAGCCGTTAAACTTTTGAAGGATGTAAATGGCCCAAATACCACCCCTCCCAATTTGTACACCAGTGACAAAAATGTTTCATTTCAGGATTTCACAGGATTATTAAAAACTTTTTAAAGGGGTTAAGAATTTGAAGAAAGCAATGATACTATTGTTCTTTTGCTACATTTTATTGATTTTATTTACGCATATACCTCTTGCTAAAATCAGTGTCACTAGCATTACTAATATTTTATAGAAATCTGAACTTATATATCGGATGGGGGGGGGGGGCTGGCCAATTAATGAATTGAGAAGTGTTTTTTTAATGTTTAGTGTTAAATTCTGATCATCTCTACCTTGCAATTGTGTGGCCGATTTTGTAATATATTGTAATATTGTAATATGTTCTATAAAAAAAAAGAAAACGAAATTATTGTATTTAAATGATCGCTGCTTGGACGCTTCGATCGTTTGCTCTATTATAGATTCTTAGTCATTCTAAAGGAGCTACACCTTCACTGTTTGTCAAGAGCAAGTCGCATCGATACATCACTAAACAAAATATCTGCATTCAGGGACACCGCGTGGATTCGTAGCTTCAGACATTGAATTCCGTCTTACGCACACTCATCAAATGTTTAAACGTGAAAACAACGATGATTACCACCGTCATCGTCAACATCACAGTCATCATCGCCACCATCATCATCATCATCGCCACCATAATCATCACCATCTTCATCATCCTCATCATCATCAGCAGCAGCATCATCAGCACCATCACCAATCATCACTATTATTATAATTATCATCATCGCCATTATTAATTATTTTCATCATCACCTCATTATCATTATCACTATTTCATGGGAGTCAATCCGAACTTGAGCGAGGGGATGGCACCTAACCCCCCCCCCCCTCCTCCTCTGTAGTTTTGCTCTTTTTACGTTGGTTCATTAGTGAACATTTCATTTAATAGCGTTGCAAGTTTTATAGTTACCTTAATATTTGTTATGCAATGAAGTCCTGATCGCGCATCATGATGAGAATTGTGAGAATTTCATATAATCTCTCACGGCATCCATGCATGACCAGCTAGATATCCACCGCAGAGCATCCTTGGCCGAAGAACTGGCATGATCTGCAGTCGTTGTCGTCGTGGAAGTCGATCGTTGTTATCATCGAATACGATTCCACCAGGGTCTCATGGGCTTGAGGTCATCGAAGGCTTGGTCGACATGGAAGATCAAGATCTACAAGGCCTCTCAGCTAGCAGACACTGATAAGAAAATGATAATCAAAATTGTTTCATTATGGTTAAATCATTACCATTATCATCGTCACCACCATCGTCGTCAAGATCTGTACCTGAATGGAATAAACTCCCTCTTCAAATAATGCAGTTTCGCTTGACAGCTTCCAAAAGCTCCTGCAAAATCACCTTGAAAGTATCCCTCACTCCTCCTCATAACGTGCGTCCAAGTCTATTTTCATCTTCGAGATAGGCTGCAGAGCCCTTTGAAGATTACAGCAGATGATGATGATGATGATCGTCATCATTTTCACCTGTCCATCACCATTATCATCATCGTCGTCATTAACATCACCATCGTCATCACCACCACCACCATCACCACTACCACCATCATTAGGTAGGACAAAAAAAAAAACGAAACTGCATTTCTACTAAACAGCATTACCTTAATATATTCTTTATAAGCATTATTATCACAGACATTGCTCAAAACTTACCTCAAAATTTCCTAAGTAGTGAAAAATAAGGCTCAAATGTGCTGGAAATGAATGCATATTGGTGCATCCCTGGCTATATGCTATACTGTGTGGGCTAGAGTGGCTAAATAAAAATGCTGACCTGTGCTGACCTAGGACTGTGTGAGCCTCTGAGAGGAGCCGTGGAAACGTCACATCAAGAAAATAGATAATCAACTTGTCTGCCAGAAAATGTGAAGATATGTCGCCAAGTTTAACTACAATTAATTGTTCACTCAAAATATAGAAAGAAAATTTGAGGCCAACTCACCTATTGACTTTTTGGACACATGTCTACAACACAAATCTAGTGCCATTGCCTAGCCTATTATCGTCATCATCATCACCATCATCATCATCATTCATCGTCATCATGTCATTATCACCGTATCATCACCATCATCATTATCATCATCAAAATCATCATTATCATCATCAAAATCATCATTATCATCATCAAAATCATCATTATCATCATCATCATTATTATCACCATCACCACCATCATTATCACCTCACCGGCCACCACCACCATCTTCATATCGTAGTCATCATTATCATCATTTCTCAATCTTAGTGGAGGGGACCACTCACACGTGACAGCTCCCGGTGACCGCTACACTAATTCCCTTCGGTTTTGCATGATCTACATGAACACGTGTATATAAATTTAGTTTGTCAAATATCAACGTCAAAAAACAAACATTAAAATGACTAATCTTACCAAACAATAGTCCACTTGTTGTCTTATCTTGCATGTTGAAATACACACTGCAGGCGTCAAACGTTTGATCTTTGATGAATAAATATAGGAAGAAGACCTTTGACAACACCAATGAATATCTGTAGGTTTCTTCACTTTCCATCAAAGCCATGCACTGAAAAGTTGATTTCTCCTTCCCTGCTTTCATGCACGTTGAACGAAAAGCATCCCTTTTTATGTGTTTGAATACCGCCAATTGTTCTGAGGGAGTTATTCAGATTTTCCCGCCATTGTGCGCTGTGTCGCCTTGAGTGAGTGCGCATTACGTAATCGCCATGTTCAGCTCCAGCAGTCAAGTGCAATACATCATGGACCAACGAAGAGAAGTCTGAGTGGAAAGCCTGATTTCGCAGATTTTATAGATTTTTGTTAATTTGTAATAAATAATTAAATAAATTCCAAATGATTATTCCAAAATTGGCGGATCCAGGAGGGGGCACAAGGGAGGTATTTCCTCTATAATTTGAAATCCAAGCCATTAATTGAACATACAGTGGCTATCATCTATAAAACTTATGTATAAGTGTATGTGCCCCGTAAGAGGTGAATGTATCCATTTTCAGTAATCAAAAAGTGACCATTTTTAGATAAGAAATGTGCTGCTTCGTTTTTTTATTTGGTCTTAAGTGTTTTATTTTTTTAAATTGAATAGTACCCTTTTTAATCTGCTAATTTTCGTCCCTGAAGATTGATTCTCATTTTATTTGTTATAATTTCATGTTATCAAATATTACCTCTTTTTAAAAATTCTCTTTCACTCTTTTTTTTTTGGGGGGGGGGGGTCCTGGAGGGGCACGTATATAGTACAGAGAAGATATAAATTGGTACATTATATTCAACAAACATTTTATGCCTAAAAAGTGTATTTATGGCATCTCATCTCACCACAAGGTAGCAAAATTAGGCCCGGCTTCGAAATCCTTTTAAATTTGATATCTCATTAAAGGAGTAATCCTTCTCCCCGTCCTTTTCTCTCTCCTCTCTTTCAGTTCTTTAGCTTACAATTTTCCCTCTTTCTTTCCGACCATTCTCTCTACATTTTCCTTCTCTTTTTAACATTTTCCCTCTTCCTTTTCTTCTTCCATCCCTTTCCCTTCGCCTTTTCTCCCTTCCTCTTCTTCTTTACACTCTCCATTTCAGTACTTTTTATTCTCTCCCCTTTCTTTTCTTACCCACTTTCCCTTCGCCTTTTCTCTATTCCCCTTCTTCTTTACACTCTCCATTTCAGTACTTTTTATACTCCCCCTTTCTTTTCTTTCCCTTTTATCCCTTCCTCTTTTTCTTTACACTCCCTATTTCAGTACTTTTTATTCTCTCCCCTTTCTTTTCTTTCCCCTTCGCCTTTTCTCTTTTCTCCCTTCCTCTTCTTCTTTATACTCTCCATCTTTCTTTTCTTTCCCCCTTTCCCTGCTCTATCTTCCCTTTCCATTTTTTGTTCCCCTCTATTTCCTTCTCTTTCCCCCTTCCTTTACATTTCCCTCTCCCTCCTTTTTCTTCTCTAGCATTCCCCATTTCTCTTCTCCTTTTTTTCTGGGGGGGGGGGGTGGGTTGGCAGTGCCCCCTCCTTCTCTTTCCCCTTTCCTTTACATTTCCCTCTCCCTTCCCACTTTTTTCTTCTCTTGCATTTTCCCCTTTCTCTTTTTTTTTTGGGGGGGGGGGTGGGTGGGCAATACCCCCTGCCCCCCTATAAGGCTACCACCATCGATTGCATCCCTAATCCATTAAATTGCAAGTTTTTACATTAACCCACAAATGAAATAGAACAATGGACCATCTGCAGGCACAATATCACTGCTTACCAATTATCCCAAGCAGATTCATAAAAACACTGCCCCTCCACAAAAACCTTCAGCTCCAGTAAACATCCCAACACTTCTCGGATTTAAGATTCTTGAAAAGAAAAGGACCCAATTCAATCATATTATAAATCAAATAAATACAACTTTTAATTCAATATTACCGCTTTTCTGATAAAGAAAAAAAAATATGCAAAAATAACATTCAAAATCAGGCAAAACATTTTCAAGAGTGATGAAAGACTTTATATGAAAATCAAATACATCTGTCTGTATCTGATACGAGCTATAACACCGATTCCACAATAACAATAATCTCTTTTTAAAGCCGATATTTTGGCATACATGTACTTCCAGATTTTATATTTCACAGGCTTAATGACAAATTCAATAGATATATTGGTTTAAAGATGATGAATAATATCATCTTCAAATCAGAAAACCAGGAGCACAAGTTCAAACTGGAGGCTCAAAATTTCAACTGTTTAGCAGTTTTGGCCCGACCTACTCATTACATTATTACAATAAGACCGGCTTTCTGCCAAAGAAATTAAATCACACTTTTGCAAAATGCTTAATACTTTGAAATGTGTTGTCCTACGTCCCTTGACATACATGTATATGTGTCTTGGCTTACTTTCAAAGATGTCCAACTCATTATCATAATCATAATAATACAATAATAACTATACATAACATATTACATTAAAAAATAACTTTCATGAATTAACTAAAGCTTGTCTAAAACTTTGGCATTGAATGTGATTAAGAAGGGTCCACACAATACAAGCACTGCTTTTTAGTGGATCCCTCCATTTTCTCAGAATTTTATTTCATAATCTTTAAGATATTTTGCTTATATATAATACTCTGTTTTGTTTTACTTATAGATTAATATCATATATTGTACATGCCTCAATTTATTTTGTCTGTATAAGTTCATTGTAATTATTTCGACCACATTACTTTGTTCTGTTGAAAATGAAATAAAATAAATTGAATTATACTCTCATCTAATATTAAAACATTATAAAAGCGTAGTCGTCACTGGATATTTCAAATTCAAATTTGGCACTTTTTCAGCCGTTAGATTTAAAATCTGCCATTTACCTAACTTGTTTCAACTTCCAGACAGGACTGCTCCTCCATTTTCCATACAACGGTTAAGGTACGATTTTCCATTTGAACTCAATAGTCTCCTACAATAGTAATCATAGGATAGTAACACCCAAGTTTCAAGCAGTGGGTGTTCAAGTTAGAGCTGAATCCAAACTTGACTCTGGATTTAGAATACAATACTTAAGTTGTTACTGTTCTAGGTAGTTATGTACTGAGGGATGTAACACTAGCCCCACCACAAAAACTGGTGCATATTTTCTCCCCCAACACTAACATGACCATCCTTCGGCACCACACTCAAATGCTTATAAGCACCATACACTTCAGTCGGGAATTCACTCCCTACATGTGTACCCTCGATTTCATTTCGTAACAGATTCAAGCACCACCTGAAACACTTTTTGATCAAACATGGCTTTCATTAAGCTTTTTTAGGTATTCTTCTTGCTCCTATTCTAATCTTCTTTTCTCTTTGTTTTCCCTTTCTGCTGCTACTCCTCGTTTCTATTGCTATAACTGGCGGAGAAGCAAAATTAAAATTTGTAATGTCGTTTAAAACAGAAGTGTGCCCCCCCCTTTTGAAAGTGAAGAAAATCCTGGATCCGCCCCTGATTGCAATATATTATTGTTTGAATTTATTCTGTTTTTTTTTTATTTCACACTAATATTGAGATGGATATACTGCCTTAACAAGACGTCTGGGGGGTGTTTCACAAAGATTCAAGAATGACCTAGAGTCGCACTTAAATGCCTTAAAATGCACGACCACATTGGTCGGATCATGCCAAGAGGACGCGCACTACTGCGTATTAATCAATATGATTGCGCGTTACATAATCTATAAGCGTCGGCATTTAACTGCGACTCTAAGTCATACTTAAATCTTTGTGAAACACCCCCCTGGCTTTTATCACTCAGTGTATGTTGAGAGTCTTGGGGAGTGTTTCACAAAAAAAATTGAGTGTGACTTACATTTATGCTTAAATGCTAGCACGCACATGATATTCAATGTGCAATCTTATTGATAAATACACAGTAGGAGCGCTTCCACTTATCATGATTTGACCAATGGGGTGAGGCGTTTTATAGCTCACGCAACTGGGAAGTTAAGTGTGACTTTAAGTCACACTTAAATCTTTGTGAAACACCCCCCCCCCCCTTGATGCTTAACTGTGGTCCCCACCCCATGGATATATCAGTTGACCTCTGACAAGCTTTCTAAAGATGAGTAACAATGACATCTTCTCTGGTTTGAGAGAGACAGCGGGAGTATGTCCAACTTGAAGTGCTTCTTGTAAAGACATCAACTGAATCTGCACAAGAGAACAACGCCAATCATCATAAAAATTACAATCGTGTTAGAACGAGGTGCTTGGAATAATGTTATGGAGGCAAAACAATAGGAAAAGAAAACAAACAAAGGATATAAAGCTCAAATGGCAACGATAGAAATTGACACAAAGCTAGTAGATTCAAGGAGATGTACAAGGAGTACCGGTATATGTTAAAATACCATTAGAGCCTGTGATAGGGTACAAGTGACTGTAAAAACAAAAAAAGGGCAGAATAAAAAAAAAATAATAATAAAAGGGCAGAATGTTGGCAGATGAACGGATAGAGTAAAATAGTCCTTGTCGTAAATGCAAACAGGTTAAAGGGGAACAAACTGACACTGTGTGGTCCACCATACTGTGTGTCATAAATAGCTCGTCATAAAATATACCGTTTGGGATAGCTATGAATAATAAAGAAAACAATCAACCTAATTATTATTTGTATTGATGTGGCAAATTTACTACAGTACATGGAAATTAAATATTTTGAGAGGAAAAGTAGTTGTTTAGCTACTATTACTGCAGTATAAATGTGTTGAGTAGTGAATTCATTGACCCATCATCTCTTTCATCAAAACATACTGTACATGAATGGGTTACCTGCAGAGAAAGCGAAGCTGGTTGCCAAGGCGATACAGGAAGCACTTGGAAGTGGACTTCCTTGTTGAGCATGTTCGATCCGCCGAGCCATAGTAACAGTGAGAACCATGGGAAGGTATGGAGTAGCTCCCTCAAGAGAGTGAGTAGGCTTTGGATGCACAGTATCAATAGACGTAGCTAAAGGACACGTTGAAAAATTACAAATAAAACATGAAGGTTACTGCAATTGATATACCACTGTTGATGTTTTGAATGCCTATTTAATTCTTTCAGATAAAGAAAGCCTGTCTTTAGATTTGGTAAACCCCTCTTCTTAAAAATGTGTTCATTACTCTTCCAATTCATTACTACGTTCCAGAGTATGGATATGTATGCCCTAAACCAGTTGTGACGTGGATATGAAATGAAAATAAGTTTTACAGGATAATTTTTTCAATTTTACATGAACACGTATTTTGACTGAGTGCCCAATCAGAAAAGAAAATTGATGTTTTGACCGATCACTTATTGGAATCTAAATAACCAAAGTGAATATAGACCTATTTACTTACCAGGGTAAAGACAACATAGAAAAGAGCTGTGGTGGGTAGCATGAAGAACAGGATGGTGAAGAGGAGCGTCCCCATGAAGAGCTGATCAACGTCGTAGGAACATGAATCGACCCGCTGACGAAGAACATTCCACTTCTTGCCCTGAAACAGACGCGCCAAGGAAAGCAATCCTGCTATCTGAAGACTGTAGATTCTAATTGGGAAAAGTTTAGAATGGAAAATCTGACTAGGTGACTTGTTATGATCATGATTTCATTAATTTTCTACTTTCAGATAAACACTTTTCATACATACATATAATTTACAAACAAGGTAATAGATATCTTTGGTGGGAGGATCATAAAAAGCACATAGATGGCTTGGTAAAAGTTATCCTTTTTTGCCTATCATGACAAAGGTGCACAAGTTTGCCCCCCTAATAGATCAGTTCAGAGATAACTCATGGGCAATTTTGGTCAAATGACCTTTCTATTTTTTTTCATTATGATAGGCAGATTTCAAAGCAAGATATTGTGTAAGCATGCCTTACATAGCAGGATGGAGAAATTGCATAGACCAGGTGACTAGAATAGCACACAATGAATACTCCATGAAGGTATTTGTTGCATTTCTACTTTGAATGTATTAGCATGTTGTTATAACAATATACTTGGCCAACTGTGAAATGCGAAATACCAGTCGCTAGTGGGGACGCAATTTGTTTTTTGTGGATCTCGTGAAAAACACAATTCAAAAGAATATATAAATAATCAGGACATCAAAGTTGGTGCTTAACTCATTAAATATTAAATCACCATGTCACTTTAGTAAGAATGACCTTCTTCTGATCATGCCCAGAGTGGAAATCCGAACTGGCCTATTGTGGTGTAATCCTGAGAGATTGGTTGACAACAGTGTACACAACACCACAAAGTCATCACAGTGTGTTTCTCTTGCAAATGATTAGAAACCTCATTTGGATATTATGGTTTTCCTGGGATTGCACTGCTAGATCTACTGATTTGTCCACTGCACAACTTTGAACCTCTGAGTTTGGACAAATCGCATTTTGCTTATTTTCTGAAAATGTGAATGAAAAGCATCTTTGTAATATCAAAATTCTGGATGATTCCCAGAGGCCACTTCCATTCACGAGTGGAAACCATGTGTGACCATCATGGGGTTTCGAAAGGCACCCTAAACACGTATTTTCCATATTCTGAAAATGCACCCCCTTAACAAGTATTGGCGTGTGAAAACCTACCCTTAACAAGTATTGGAAACAAAATGGTACCCTTGACAAGTATTCCATTTAAAATAAGACCCTCTAAACAAGTACAACGATGTCTGAATTGTTATGGCATGGACGTCGGCTTACTTTCCTTGGGTTTAGTACCACCCCACACACCTCACTCAAATCGGACCCTAAACACATAGCTAGTGTAAAACTACTAGTGTTGGGGCAAAAAGTACATCCTATATTAAGTATTTTAGTCTAACCTTTTATATCCTCGCAAATTGGACTGTTAACATGTAGTTAACCTAGCAAAATATATACCCCTTTTTCATTATTTTAGTGTTTCTGACACCCCTATTACGTTACAAGCGTAACATGCCCTATCTTTAAAAAGAGATACTTTTTACGTGTTTTTGGTCACGCATGGTATCCACTCGTCAATGGAAGTGCCCCCCCCCCCCCCCCCTGGTGATGATTGCAAAAAACCTGTATCATAATGATCTACCTTGCAGCATACACGTAGAAACAGTAGATATGGAAAGTGAGAACTGATAGCAGGTCAGAAAACAGCGCTAGCTGAACAGATAACCCCAGTATCCCGGCTCCTGCTATGCACCACAGCAATGAAGTCATGATTGGAAGTAGAACACTTAGATATCCTGCAAAGAGAAAAACAAGAAATATGTTTCATCATTATCTATACCGGGACTTTAAGCGGTGAATTAAACAAGTATATCTCAGTCTGCATGACTTGCCTGTGCAATATAAGGGAATCGAAAGATGCATCAAAATCTAATGTACAAACCTTGCTGTACTTGTTGCTTTCTTGGGAGTGTCATTGTAGCGTCGTGGTCTGGTGGTTAAGACTCTTGTCTTTCAATCTTAAGGACATGGGTTCGATTCCAAACCATGCCGTATTTTCCTTCGTCAAGAAATTTACCCACATTGTGCTGCACTCAACCCAGATGAGGTAAATGGGCACTGGCAGGAAGTAATTCCTCAAAAAGCTGTGCCCACCGGGGTAATATTGGAGCGCCTTGAGCACCTAGCAAGGTGGATATGTGCCCTATACAAATCCTATATCATTTTTATTAGGTGGTCTGTCTATGACAGATCACCTCTTATGTTTGTCCGAATTTTCTTTCTTTATTTATTTTTATTTCTTATTTTTATTTCCTCCATTTCTTGTGGACAGCAAATCTCAGAAAGTTCATATTCAATAATCATCAAAATATCACCACATATCAACATCAATAAGACCTCAATTCTGCAAGAATCTTAATGTCATGACGTCATCATGACGTCATCTAGACGCCATTTTGTAAAATCACATTATCAATCATATCTCCATTATCAATTATCAAAAATAAATCAAATTCACATGACATAAACTTCAGATCAAGGGTCATCAGGTCATGTCATCAAAGGTCACCTGAAGGTCACGACGCGCGCGTACGCGCGCGTCAAAATTTTAAAATGCTAAAAATCACTTTTTGACCAAAACAGAGTACGTTTTAGGTCATTTTAAGGACGTTCCACAGTTAAAGTGAAATCCATGTCATTTTCACCAAACTTTGCACATAGATACTTTAGAACCTTAATATTCGAAATATGCAAAAATTAACATAGGTCCATGTGCTTGATTTTTTGCTATAGAGCTTCAAAGTTCACCTAAATTGATGTTCTTAAAAATTGCGCATTCAAAATAATTTGGCATTTTTAGACCTCACGAGATCACAATAATGAGTTTAAACCTTTATTACTCAGTCAAAATACATGAAAAAGTCATCAAATTTCGCAAGAGAGTTAATAATTGTATCGTTAGAATGGAGAATCTATTTATAGTGCTATTTGTTTGCAAATTTAAGTTTAACAGCACTGCCAGTTCTTAAAAATGGCGTAAAAGATAACAAAATCCTAATCTAAAAAATGTGAAATTTCAGTAACAAACTACAAACGTACAATAAATGCTGCACTTTATTCAAAATCCATGTCATTTTCACCAAAATTTGCAGAGTTGTAAAGGAAGGTATATCTAAGAGGTACAAACATTAAAAAATAGGGGTTAATGTGCTTGATTTTAAACTATCAGCATTTTTATTAGAGCAAATGTGCTTTTTAAAACACCAAAAATGCGCCGAATACTTTGTATCTATGTGAAGAAAAAATCAAAACCACTCTACCATTTATTCAAACTCGGGGTAATATTCGTGATTCTTGGCAGCACTGCAGAGTAAAGTATTTTGAAAGTGTAGATAATTTTTTTTAATCGTCCATGGAATAATTCCACTTTTTAGCTTCATGAAATAACACATCGGATCTGCAGTTTAAGTGCAGAAGATGAGAAAAATCAGCTCATACCCGCAGCTAATCAATCACCTGTTCATCCATTGTGACGTCAGCGCGCAGAGTGTAAACTATGCGCAGATCATAATGCGCACAAACATAACTGTGGAACGTCCTTAAGCATTTCAAAAAATTGCGCGCGCAAACGTATGCGCGCGCGTTTCCGCGCGTAACGCCTTGAATGCAACTCAGAAACACCGTTTTTTTTATTTCATTGCATTGATCATATAATTTTGAGCAATTTGATACCTTGATCAACCTTCTACGACCATTAATGAGGAAATTAACACCCGTTAAAGTTTGCAGCACGTGTGCGCGCGAGCTCTCACTATAGGCCATATATGGGCAAAAACATGCCTATAGAAAATCCGCTGTAGCTCTTCAGAACGCATGGGGACCCCCAATTTTTTTTTCATATTTTGATAGAGTATGAACTAGAGATATAATTTCATGTCTCATTTGACCCTCAAGTATATTATGACGTCATCAAAATGGCGTCGGAATTCAAAAAATCCATTTTGCCTATTATGACGTCATTATAATTATGCAAATCTTGCTCTAACTCCGTGAATATTGGTCAATTTTCACCCAATTTTTGATATGTTGTAGCTTAGTTCTTACTCTTTCTGAGTTATTGCCTTTATTTTTCATTTTGATAGACAAATCATCCTCAAAAATTGCAAATAATAATGGCATGTCATTTTTACTCATTTTGCGTGTAATCTCTATGGGACATGACTTTTTCTCAAAACTAGATTCTACATTCTTCTATTTCGTAAGCCATATCTCCAATTTTTGTTGCTAGTTATCCCTGAGCTTTTAGTATGTTGTAGCTGAGATTCTAAGCTTTCGGTTGCGTTTCCTTCATTTTCCGATCAGATGTCGGGATCATGCCCGTAATTCACTTGCAAGATTGGATTTGAGATTCTGGTGTTTTGCTTACGTGTTAAGTCTATGGGAAATATTCTAGCTCAATCGGTTAGGCGTCAGACTTACTTCTCATTCCATCATGCAGGCAGGGGTTCGAGTCCGCGGGTGAACATGATTTTTTTTTTTTTTTTTTTTTTTTTAGCTATCTTGTACGAAAGACCATTAGTGCCACGGAGAAAAAAAAACACTATTTCTACTAATCTGTTATAACAGATTACGGTATTTCTACTAATCTGTTTAAACAGATTATAATCTGTTATAACAGATTACGGTATTTCTACTAATCTGTTATAACAGATTACGGTATTTCTACTAATCTGTTATAACAGATTATAATCTGTTTAAACAGATTAGTAGAAATACCGTAATCTGTTATAACAGATTAGTAGAAATACCGTAATCTGTTATAACAGATTATAATCTGTTTAAACAGATTAGTAGAAATACCGTAATCTGTTATAACAGATTAGTAGAAATACCGTAATCTGTTATAACAGATTAGTAGAAATACCGTAATCTGTTATAACAGATTAGTAGAAATACCGTAATCTGTTATAACAGATTATAATCTGTTTAAACAGATTAGTAGAAATACTGTAATCTGTTATAACAGATTAGTAGAAATACCGTAATCTGTTATAACAGATTAGTAGAAATACCGTAATCTGTTATAACAGATTATAATCTGTTTAAACAGATTAGTAGAAATACCGTAATCTGTTATAACAGATTAGTAGAAATAGTGTTTTTTTTTCTCCGTGGCACTAATGGTCTTTCGTAATCTTGCCCACGATCAATTATAAGAATTCTAACAAATAATAGCTAAAATATTGCAAAATAAAACAGATTATAATTACTTTTTTATATCATATCTATTTATCTGTCTGTCTATCTACCTACATGACATATCTATCTCTCTGTCTAATATATATCTTTCTGTTTCAATACGTCCCTCTCTCTCTATCTATCCATATGTCTGTCTGTCTATCTACCTACATTGTATATCTATCTGTCTGTTTATCTCTCTCTCTCTCTCTCTGTCTAATATATATGTATCTATCTGTTTAGATATGTCTATCTATCTATCCATCCATCTGCCTGTCTCTATCTATCTATCTATCTATGTATCTATCTATCTATCTGTCTGTCTGTCTCTCTATCTATCTATCTATCTGTCTATCTATCTATCTATCTATCTATCTATCTATATGTCTGTCTCTCTATTCATCTATATGTCTGTCTCTCTATCTATCTCTGTCTCGATCTCTATCAATCTATATGTCTGTCTCTGTATCTATCTATATGTCTATCTATCTATCTATCTATCTATCTATCTATATATCTATCTATATGTCTGTCTCTCTATCTATCTATATTTCTGTCTCTCTGTCTATCTATATGTTTGTCTATCTATATGTCTGTCTATATATCCATGAAGCTATCACGAGAAGGAGAACCATCTTCCAATTTCTCTCTTAATCCTTTGTTATCGCTTCCTTCGGGCGAAGGAACGATATCTAACATCAATTGGCGAGCCGCCAGGCGAAAGTTAGAGCCCGCTTACATAACGCGATAGGACCACGCAGCATGAAGCTATTACGAGATAGCTCGTAATAGCTTCATGATATGTCTGTCTCTCTATCTATAAATATGTCTGTCTATCTATCTGTCTATCTATCTATCTGTCTGTCTCTCTTTCTATCTATATGTTTATATATGTTTTATTAATATAACCACCAATCATCTCTCTATCTATCTATATATCTATATATCTATCAATCTATCTCTCTATCTCTAAGTCTGTCTCTCTATCTATCTATATGTCTGTCTCTCTATCTATATGTCTGTCTCTCTATATCTATCTTTATATGTCTATGTTTTATTAATATAACCACCTATAATTTATCTCTCCATCCATCACTCCATCCATCTAATATAATTATCTTTCTTGTATGTATCTGTTTGATTATGTAAATCTGTTTGTCTATCTATTTTTCAATCTAATATCTGTTTAAATATTTTTTTCCTGTTTATCTATCTATACGACAGACCACCTAATTCGTCCGCATGACGAATTAAAATCTAGTTCTTATTATATTTCTTTTATTGATGAATGTCCCATTGCATTTTTTCGTTACAAAAATCTGCACTGGATCCTGGTCTATAAAAAGAAAACAACAACTAATGCAAGACCAGAGTGGATAGGTGTTGGCTCCTTCGCAGCCATGGTTTGTACAAGTCTTCTGTATCAGACTATTGCTCACGTATTGCATAACAGCATCACACTCGAACAAAGGCAAAGACAAAAACTGCAACCTCCACTTACATTATAGCCTGGGGCGAGGCAAGGGCATTTTTTTAACAAATTGCCTGAGAATTGGTGTGGGTGCCAAATGCAATTGCCTACATATTGGCTAAATGTAAGTACTTCTCTCACACGCAATACAATCTGATGAATTTATTCTTGCCTATCATCATGATTTGCTATAGAATTTACATTTTTCTAGCGTTACTTTCAGATTACTTCATGTTTATAAAAAAATATTACTCCGTTTCAAATATACTGAGGACATTTGCATGATAATGTTAACAAAAGGTGAATTAATTAATTATTTTTCATCACTGATACTTATATTGGCATCATTGCCATGTTAATGTATTGATTGAGATTCTGTCAGAACAGCATAGGTGAACAGGGGCCATTCCACAGAGAGCAAGACCGCTGAAAGACCTTTCAAAGACCATGAATTTTGGTCGATCTTACAGAGGTCTCTCAATGAACCTACAATGGTCTTTGAGGTCTTACACGAGTCCTGACCAATCTTTCAGCGGTCTTTGTGGTCTTCATGGGCTCCAAAACTTTTTGAAACGGTTCAAAACAGTCTTAAAACAGTCTTACAAGAAAATGGTCTTTCAGTGGTCTTTCAGCGGTCTTTCAGCAGTCTTTCGATGAACTTTCAAAGGTCTTAATAGTCTTTCAATGATCTTTCGGCAGTCTCTCAAGATTTTTGCGGAGATCACTGTAAGACTCCTGAGAGATCATTGAAAGATCATTGAAAGACCATTGAAAGACCAGGCAAAGTCCATGGAAAGAATTCTGAAAGATCACTTGTTGCATAAAAGATCTCTGAAAGACCATTGAAAGATCTCTGTAAGACTACTCTAAGACCAGTATGACAAGAAATATCCATCAGTCTTTCAGAGTTCTTTGAGGGGTCTTTCTGAGCCATTCCACAGAGATGACAAATTCCAGTGATCTTGAAGACCGCTGTAAGACCTCATCAATTTGAAGTCTTTCAGTGGTCTTTCAACGGTCTCCGTTTTGTGGAATGGGGGCCTATTGAATCTACAAGCTGGAATCTGTTGATTCATATGTTTATTGTGGTGCAAATTGGCCTTTGTTTGGCACTGCAAGAGTTAACATAATGTACTTACCAATCCAAAGGTAGACATGATAGAGAAAAAAGTTTCCTAAGAAGTGAGCCAAGAAAGTGTTGAGCTTCAGACCAGCTGGGGCACCCATTAACCAGTGTAGTAAATGCTGTAGACCAATGCCTGTTTGCTGACAAAAAAAACATAACAAAATAAGCAGTATAGTTACCCCACCGGTGTAATTATTGTAGTTGCACATATCCCAGGACGAAATTCCATTAGGGTCCAATAGCCTAAAGGACCATCAGAAACCATTAGAGCTGTTGGAGTCTAATGGTTTATGAAATATGGGACCAACAGAACCATTAGAAAAATATCTATTGGACCAACATCCACCTACAGAAAAATGCTGATGGACTAACAGAAAATTTCTGTTGGTTAAATATAAATTATGTTGGACCAACAGAAAACATCTAATGGACCCATAGCATAAATCTAATAGACCAATATGTAATTTATATTGGGCGAACAGAAAACTTCTATTGGGTCCTACAAAAAAAATCATATTAGACCCACAGGAAACTTTTATGGCCCCCATAGAAATCTGCTATTGGACCAACAGGAAACCTCTATTGGACCATCAAAAATATTCTATTAGACCCACAGGAAACTTCTATTGGACCAACAGAATAATAATATTGGACCAACAGAAAACCTCTATTGGACCATCAAAAATATTCTATTCGACCTACAGGAAACTTCTAAGGGACCCATAGAAATATGCTATTGGACCAACAGAAAACCTCTATTGGACCATCAAAAATATTATATTAGACCCACAGGAAACTTCTATTGGACCAACAGAATAATTCTATTGGACCATCAAAAATATTCTATTAGTCCCACAGGAAACTTCTATTGGACCAACAGAATAATTCTATTGGACCAACAGAAAACTTCTATTGGACAATCAAAAATATTCTATTAGACCCACAGGAAAATTCTACTGGACCAACATAATAATTCTATTTGACCAACAGAAAACCTCTATTGGACCATCAAAAATATTATATTAGACCCACAGGAAACTTCTATTGGACCATATTGGACCAACAGGAAACCTCTATTGGACCATCAAAAATATTCTATTAGACCCACAGGAAACTTCTATTGGACCAACAGAATAATTCTATTGGACCAACAGAAAACCTCTATTGGACCATCAAAAATATTCTATCAGACCCACAGGAAACTTCTATTGGACCAACAGAATAATTCTATTGGACCAACAGAAAACCTCTATTGGACCATCAAAAATATTCTATCAGACCCACAGGAAACTTCTATTGGACCAACAGAATAATTCTATTGGACCAACAGAAAACTTCTATTGGACCATCAAAAATATTCTATTAGACCCACAGGAAACTTCTATTGGACCAACAGAATAATTCTATTGGACTAACAGAAAACCTCTATTGGACCATCAAAAAATATTCTATTAGACCCACAGGAAACTTCTATTGGACCGACAGAATAATTCTATTGGACCAACAGAAAACTTCTATTGGACCATCAAAAATATTCTATTAGACCCACAGGAAAATTCTATTGGACCAACAGAAAACCTCTATTGGACCATCAAAAATATTCTATTAGACCCACAGGAAACTTCTATTGGACCAACAGAATAATTCTATTGGACCAACAGAAAACCTCTATTGGACCATCAAAAATATTCTATAAGACCCACAGGAAACTTCTATTGGACTGTCAGAATAATTCTATTGGACAAACAGAAAACCTCTATTGGACCATCAAAAATATTATCTAAGGGCGTGTTTATGCTTCCACTTTTCAAGCCAGAATCAGCGTTTCCATATGTGATTAGTCCAAAACACGGTTGCGCCCATGCTTACTTTCATTTAAACGACGTTTCAAAACGCCGATCGTAAACTCACAAAAAGGTACATTTCAAAACGTTGTTTGACCAGAATCAGGGTTTCTGGGGAAGTATTAACAGAACCACGATCGTAAACGTGTTTAAATGACGTCATTTGGTACATGCTTCCGGTGAGATGAAAATCCGCGGGCAAATAGAGTCACATGGTTCTATATCTCCACGGAATTACCTCTCATCTCTCTGGTTCTGATACTGACCAATGTACATTTGCATGTGTGATTAATAATTTAAGTACCGGTACTATAACTATACTCTTCTAATTTGTTATCACCATGAATAAAAATCTCGGAACATGAGTTATGATGAGGAGACATCGGTGAGCCTAGTAGCATAAACAAAGTAATAGATGTCTTATTATTTCCTTATGTATACTTTAATATTCTTTATTTTTCTCACTATTATCATCACCATGGTGGAAATTCTATGGCTATGTCAAGTTGCTCCATGCAATTACTAAAAATATCGGAAATTTTTGTTGATGTTTAAATAATAGTCGACCATAACAACACTCGGAAAAAATAAACTTTCGAAAAAGGGCGCGCCCAATTTGATCTCGCTTTCCTGTTCAACGAAAATGACGATGAGAAGCCAGCTGTATATCGTGATTTCACCTCTGAAAAGTTAAGCATAAACAGCACTCCCAGAACCACGTTTACGATCGGCGTTCTGAAACGACGTTTGAAAATGCTGATTCTGTCTACGCAATGGAAGCATAAACACACCCTTAGACCCACAGGAAACTTCTATTAGACCGACAGAATAATTATATTGGACCAACAGAAAACCTCTATTGGACCATCAAAAATATTCTCTTAGACCCACAGGAAAATTCTGTTGGCAAGGGAATCCTAAACAAAACAACCTTAAGTCTGGCCGCCTCAATCATTTTCAGGAGAAAGACCCGCATCTTTTTACATACTCTGATACGATTACACTCAGAAGAAAAATAAATCCAGCTTTAAACTATATAGATTGAGGGTATGATAAATGAATGAAAAGAAAATGTATTCCACTAGTCCATTCGCATTAAAAAATTAATTTGTATTCTTAGAAATATTCATCATGAGAACAACTCAAGTAGGAAGTGGGTGGATGATTATCTAAATGTGACATCACTTTTTCCTCTTTTAAATAATATGAGTAATGATAGAGTACACAGCTTGAATCTCTCTTTTAAAATCAAACGTTTTTCCTTGTCTCTTACCTTTTTCTACATTTTCCCCTTCTCTTTCTGTTTCACACTATTCAAACAGATGACAGAATTCTCGATAAACTTTTGCTCTTCCTTCCATTTACAGGCATTTGCTTTGATTTTTGACAATCGTAAATTCCTGTATTTATCACTTCCGCAAATGGTCCCTATTCTTTGATTGACTTTAGGGCAAACCTGCCCGCTATACTTACATCGGCCCAATCTTGGACATTAGCTGCTAGTAAGGACAGTAGATCAGCATTGTGCATCCATATCAACATCAAAACACCAAGTACAAGATCAACCATCAAAGTAGAAAATGAATTGCCAACCCTGAAAGAAATAATTAAAAAATACATTTATCTCATGGTTATCATAAAGTCAAGAAATCACTGAGGAAGCAGGGATCTGTTTCATAAAAAGTTACAGCTATGGAAACTTTGCCATCATGACAACTACCATGGTAACAGGGGCTCAGCAGCGAATAACAATCAAGGGTTCCATGATGGTAGTTGCAATATTAGCAAAGTTACCAAATCTTTATGACAGATAGCCCAGGCCTTAAATATCAGTATTGTAGGGCGAGACAACTTTTCTATGGGGGTACATTTAGATATTTCAGCATAAATGCAAAGAAAGAGAAGGGCAAGACAAATTTCCAAAGCCAACGAGAGAGGTATTGAGGCTATTCAATAAGGCATGGCTTCCGATATGGCTTCTGATTAATATCAGCCCGGAGACAATGTCATTTGTACTCCATGGTCCATATTCTGAACTAAGGTTTAATCTAAACTCTCGTCTGAAGTTGTGGTTTAACTATGGAAAGCCAAACGTAACAGAAGTCTCAAGGAAATGAGGGTGAATTAATCAGCTCATTTGGCACTCTAACCATTCAAAACTGTGTGAGAATAATAACTTAAACAGTTTTCTTTACCATTCATGCATGGATAAAGAAATCAGTAAACATAAGAAGCATTCAATGTTAAGAAAGTCTTCTCATTTTTGGCTTCTCATAATTTTAGTCATGACTTAGACCACGGTCTAACTTAGACCCGACTTCAGAATACGGCCCCATGAGCAGTATGAATGATTAATCAGTTTGCTTTTCATGTTTGCTGGCCCGGGTGACATTGAATGTAATCTTATGATGGATGTTTCTATTTCATCGAAAGTTGTGTTACACGTATATGGATCTTTTCACCTCATAGGATTAGTCTTTGGATTTTGAAAAAGAGGGTCACAGGTGTGAATCCTTCAGCAAGAAGATTGGGCGCACATTTTTCGGAAGAGGACGTGACACGCGGAGACGAGGAAGAGGACGTTACACGCGGAGACGTTGTCTGTAATGGCAGATTAAATTTTCCCTTTTTTCTGGATCTATGTACTTTTTTAGAATGCTCCATTACCATTGGTGTTATTATGAGCAAAGAGAATTCCAACAGATCTGAAAGAGAACCATATCTTTTAAGAAAGAGGAAAAATAAAGTTCTTGTGTCGCTCTACAAAGTAATACACATCCCGATATACGGATCTCTGAAGGTGCCACGTCGGGCAACCAGACGGCTGAAGCCTTTTCAACAAATCCGACTGTGTCTACGCATACGGTTACTACACCTGCCTGCGCAGAAGATACACACTACCAGTTTACCTCTGAGAAAACCAACATGGCATCCCCCCATGGAATTCCACACCGGTAAGTCACTCAGACTTTACAAAAACAACTGAAAGGATAATTGAGAAGTTAGATACCTTAAACTCGAATGTATCAGCCATATGAAGGGAAGATTCAGAGATTCGGGCAGATATGGCTGATTTGCAAGCCGCAGTCAAAGAAACAAGGGAAAGATTGACAGTTATCGAAAATGATACTTTGCCAAAGATGCAAACAAAGAACGAAAACGTTGAGAATGAATTAAAACAAATGATAATGGCTTTAGAGCTTCATGATCGGAAAATGAATCTAATGATATACGGAGTAGAGAAAAAGAAAGATGAACAAGTTGTTGAGGTTGTGAGAAAGATCATTCATGAGCTTGGGTTTTCGAAGGAAGAAGCGCTGAGTATGGTCATTTCAAATGCACATCGACTGCCAAGACACATCACACCCGGAAGTGATGAAAGTAGGCGTGGTCATGATCCAATCATTGTACGCTTTACTACTACTAAGTACTAATTATAATAATAGGCATTTATATAGCGCCATCTATCTAGAGATATTCTATTCCGAGGCGCGTTGTTATTATCATTATTACCCCGGCTTTAGCTCGAGCTGCCTGTCAGCGCTCATGCATTCAAGGAATTAATCCTGGCGGGTACCCATTCACCTCACCTGGGTTGAGTGCAGCACAATTTTTTCAAAGTCAGAAGACTAATCCACTGGGCCACAATGCTCCACAACTACTACCATGTTGGATAGAGATGCCATTCTAAGTGCGTATCAACGAGCCGAAAGTCCGGTGACCTCATCACAAGGTCAACATGCTATCCGTCACGCATTCCGCGTCGTAACCGACCTGCCTGCACCGATGAAGAGAAGGCGATTCTTGCTCTTGCTTGAGCAAAAAGCATATCAGATGAGAAAGAATGAGAATAAATCTACAAGAATCAGATTAAATGGTGTAAATCTGCATCTAGAGTGTAGGGAGAGAGGATCTTCATCAGCTTGGCGTATTGTTCTTGGCTGACACACCGTATATGGCTTGCAGATCGAAAACATAACAATAAAAAATGTAAGAAAATGAAGAGAGAAAAGTTGGTGAAAATAAGCGGCGAAATAGCTTACCTTCGATTTTATCAGGAACGCTTCTTTTCATAATGATTAAATTAACCTCTCAACGAACATATGTTTAAAAAACCTTCATACTTGCGATCAAGTACCTCTTATAATCAGATATCTACAGCTGACCAGACAGCTTTTTAAAGAGAATGTGATAATAGATTAGTTTAAAAAGGAAGGATTAAAAATGTGTTTATTCATCATTCCGGGGAAAATTTCTTTAAGAAGCACTGGTAAAATCAGCATTTACGTGAGATGAGGACACAGTTCCTTTCAACGCAAGGAAAGCAATTGAAACAATGAGAACTTAGATGATTATTTTTATTCTTAGTCAGCAAGGAAATGATCCACGCTGTGCCACACTCTACCTAGGTAAAGTGAATGGGTACTCAGCAGGATAGATTAGAAATTACAGGTCCAGCTAAAGCTAGGGTAATAATAATAACCAAAGTTTGCCTCAGAATAGACTACTAGTATTTCATGAGAGATATAGATATATCAATATAAATATCATTATTTAATTATCATTATCATTATTATTATCATTATTATCATTATTATTATCATCATTATTATCATTATCATCATTATTATAATTAACATTAATATTATTATCATTATCATCACTATCATCATTATTATCATTACTATCATTATTATGATGATTATCATTTTGATGATGATGATTATTATTATTATCATCATCATCATTACACCCAGACAACAGGGCACCATAGATATGAAATTAGCTTGAAAATGAAAGCACACAAATCCTCACCTGATGAAATCATTGCTCGACCTTCTGACCTCTTCTGATAATCCCTCTTCTCTACCTTTGTCGTCCTTCCTCATGAACTCCCAGAACTGGTTTAATTTATTGGCAAGATGAGATCCAGTCGAGGGGAATGTGAGAAATCCATACAGGCGGTCACTCTGAATTAATCTAGAATCATGCAAATAAAAAAAGATCAAAGCACAGAAGCTGACACAGTCAAAGATCAAGAAGAAGGTGCGGTGTCCTATGTAATCATGTTGCCAAGGCTGTGGGTGTTATTTACCGTTTGAGACACTTTCCAAGATATATTTTGATTATGTTATATTATGCTTTGATTTACTCCCACATAAATTATTGGAATATTGCTTGGTCAAATAATCATGATTATTTTATGACTAAAAAGCTGTACGAATTTTATCTAATTCACCGTATAATGCCCACTCCTTGCCAATATTTTCTAAGCTGACAAATATGACAAATAAATTGAATGTTGCCATATTTATGTTTATGTTGTCTAAAGGCATTTTACCTACTCTGATAGCATCTAAATTTGTCCTTAATTGTAATGTACATAAGTATACTACACGCGATGCTGTAGAATACCATATTCCTTAAGTCAGAACTAATTTTTCAAAGAATACTGTATTTTATAGCGGTCCTCATCTTTGGAGTACTATTCCAAACCATCTTAAGAATCAACTTTCTGTTTTACAGTAAACGTTCCTTTCAATTATTTTTATTAAACTTGTACTCAGTAACTTGATATTATACATGAATGTTTACGACTTTGACTTTTTCACTTTTTCATTTTTGTCCCCCCCCCCCCTTTCTTACTATATCTTACTTACTATCATGTGGAATAAGTGACCAAAGTGATTCCTTTTGTAAGCAAATCTTTATCATCTTTACCGTCTGTACATTATCATTATAATATACCAAGCATGTTATCTGAAAAAGTTATGACCACACATGTGTGTTCTAAAATGAATTTCAAAAATATTAACTAGGCAAATATAAGGCAGGTTACATGTACCCTGAAGAAAATGGCAATTATCAAAAACATGACAAGCAATCTTGTGGGGCGTTGCAAGAAACTTGTGATTGATTGCAAGTCTATTGTTGGTCCCTAAATCAATCATATGTCTTGTAATTAATTGTAGATTTGTGATTGATTGCTAAACTGCTTCTTGAAACAATTTGCTACAGTTGAAATTGATCTATTAATTTTAAAATTGCAACAGCTATTGATTGCAACATAATATTTGCAATTGATTGAAAATATTTTCTTGCAACACCCTGTTGGACGTTTACAGAGGCAGAACTTATCATAAATCAAGCCAACAGAAAAAAAATGTGACATCACAGCTGTATTCATCCCACAACTGGTTGTCAACAGCTCAAAATAGCCCAAGCTTTTTCAGATCACGTTTATAGTGCTTGCCTCTAACTTACTGATACCTACCTACTATAGAACAGGGATTTTTTTCACTTTCTGTAACAAAATACTGTGACATCACTAATTCTAACATTTTTATACTACAGCACAGCACTATCTCGAAGAAGAAACAGGAAAATACAAAAATGAAATAGAGATTCAACTACCATTTCATGTTGTGTATTGCAGGTAATCACCTTGTTTCCTTGATACTGTCCAAGCAGTAAAACAGAGATCTCATGAATAAGACTGGCAAGATAAAACAAATCTCACAGATTTGACTGCATATACGAAATCCTTTACTACTGGAGTTTCTTTGTAAACATGACATGGGTATATTGGGAGGAGACGCCGGAAGTGCATTCTTAGAAAAGTGACGGACAGCTGAAAATAAGAAGTCCACTGCCTCACATTGGTGGGTTATGGGTTTCTTATGTTCCTTCAACATGGAAGGCGTGGATCCATGAGAATCATTCTTCGCTGAATCTGCACCCCGCTTGCTATCGTCTAAACAGACGTACTGGGCGTTTAGTATATGATAATCATTGAACAGTACGAAGAGAATGCGAATGTTCCCTGGACCGCCTACATGTTGCCAAGGTGATCGGACGATCCTACAAGCCGGAATCTCATTGTGATGTTTTTGTGTCATTTCAACGATGCAGCCGATGTGACGACTCTTCTCGTCTGTATCTGGTCTCGGGTCTCTGCTCACGTTCTCATATATACCGATGACAGGGAGATTAATCTCCAGTTCTGGAGCATGATCATCTTCAGATGGATGGACGATGGCTAAAACACACATGCACCGTTTGTCCGGGTGTGTGGTTCCAAGGCACAACCCACTCCTTGCATTCAACAAGCTTTCAGGGAAGAAGATTTTGAGTACAGCAGTCCCCTCCATACTTCTTCCAGTCCGAGATGCATCCAAACAATTCAAATTTCCATTTAAATCCCACAGTGCAGGCTCTGTAGTAAAAAACAAAACAATCAAAGAAAATAATAATGTTATTAGATTAATCTTTTTATACTTATACAACATAAAACAGTCTTTTCCAATATTTGGTCATTTGCTAAAGCATGTGGTTTCACTTTTTATTCCTCAAGTGACCGATTGTCACAGGAAATGAAGTTTACTTGTATGTACGTAAGATTCAAATTAAATTAAAGAAACATTGAAAACAATTTTACATTTGGGCAAATAGCATGCAGAAGCAGATTCTAAATCTAGATCTAGACCTCTATATGAAATTGCTTTAAAATCATTACTCTCTTAAAATTAGCTGAAGAAAGGAGTCGGAGTGTCAGAAATGTTCCTTCCTGATTTCGGTTGTACTTGTAGGCCTAAACTAAAGCTACATCATCATCATCTACTAGTCTACGGTCTCTGTTATGTTAGTCGTTCCGCTGAACTCCGTTGGCTCCACTCACCAAATAGAGAGACCGAAATTCTAGCTCGATCGGTATATACAGGGACTCAATGGCCATACATGTATTAAGTTCGGATAAAACAGGGAAGTGAAGTTGCACGACAGCCGAAGTAAGTCACTGTTTTTTCCCCTTTTTTTGTTTATTTTTGGTGCAATTCAGGCCAAAACGGAATATTATTATCTTTACTTTGGTCATGTTGGTACAGTTCATTTTAAATATTTTTATGAAATAAAGACAAAAATCGATGAGCCCCGTCGGGAGGATTTTGCATTGTTAACCCCCTAATGGTGGCTGCACGATAGCGAGCCGTCTGATCGAGGAGAAATTAAAAAAAATATAAAAATGTTTAAAAACTCCTCGAAACATTAAACAGACAGCTGCCAGCTGTCTAGAAACACCATGTTGTTGTTGTTGTGGGTCGTTTCCACACCCAAATGATCTCCTCGGTATACTCTCAGTGTGTCTGTCACAAGGTTGATGAGCTGCTAGTGCTTGTTGGTAGTATTTGCTTAGAAACACCATTGCTTTTTTTTTAGCCCAGTCCCACTCATAAACATTTGTGTTAGTGAACATTAGAAGAGAAGGGAGTAACATTTTCTGGGGATCTAAATAAATTTCTGACATGCCCATTTGTATACCATTTTCATCACAAAGTCTGCCACAAATTCATTAGTAATTTAATTATTACTTACAATCAAAGATAAATACTTGGTCGAATTTCAGACTGTTGAACATGGTCCTGAACTTAGTCTTAGTTACAGCGTCTCGAATGACACAAAATTTTCACGCAATATTGAGCACTCGTCATTCATCCCTATAGTCTATTCATCCCCATTCGCATTCGAGTCTCTATGTGGCAACTAACATGTCACAGAAAAAAATCTATATTCAGATTCTCTGCACCTTTGATCTGAACTCTGAGAACACAAACAAATAAAAATAATAATAATACCCCCTTTTAAAACTTAATGGAAATAAGATGAGGTTATATAAAGGCTAATAAAATTTCCCCAATAAGTGGTACTCTTTATTGTGTGAAAATGATATACTGTATATTGGGGAAAATAATTTCGTAATATATTGCTGGCCAGCGAAGATTGCCCATTTCACCATTATGTAAGTGTGTTTAAAATAAAGCCGTTTAATTGTTCCATAATTAACTATTGGTCATACGAATCAAACTCATATTTTATTCTTAAAGCTAATAGGGCCTATTCTATGAAAACAATATAGTACTCTTGCCAGCTCTTAATTGTTAGATCACACCGGCTTATAGATGTTAGTATCCCCTAAGCCCTCTTATCAAGAAGAAAAAAAAATCATGTTATTATTCATGCTTTTAGCTTTATTTTTGTTACACACATACACTGCATCTATAGGTTCGATCCATATAATGTAATTTATGTAGTTTTGTAATATGTTTCATTTGTTCACTTTGTCTTATTACGTATTATATTTATAACGATCTCTATGATTCTATTTGTCATTTACATCATCAATATACCTGGCAAAATGAAAATGAAATATTCTAGAGAATATTAATTTAAAATGCTACCTAATTTGGAATCTTATCGATAGGTAATTCTCTTACTCTGGTTATGTTTATTTTTCTCCTTTTTGACATCTTGTTCTTTTGCTATTCAGAAGTGTACGTCGTTTTTGTTAAATACACCCCCTAAACTTGTAATTCTATTTCTTCTATTGTTCCACCAGAATAGGGCCTATATTTAAAAAAATACATTCATGCGAATTGCATATACTATTTTAGAGCATATACTGGGTCAGGGATCGGAATAATTAGCTAAGGCGGAAAAGAGATCCCCTTCCTATCGCCCTCTTCCTGCTCTTCCCCTTCCTTATTATTTTTTCGTTCTTTCTTTCTTCCTTCCTTCTTTTTCTTTCTTTCTTTTTTCTTTCTTTCTTTCTTTCTTTCTTTCTTTCTTTCTTTCTTTCTTTCTTTCTTTCTTTCTTTCTTTCTTTCTTTCTTTCTTTCTTTCTTTCTTTCTTTCTTTCTCTCTCTCTCTTTTTTTCTTTCTTTATTCATTTTCTTTCTTTCTTCCTTCTTTCCTTCCTTCCTCAATTTCTTCCTTCCTTCCTTTCTTCCTTCCTTCCTTCATTTCTTCCTTCCTTCCCACCTTCCTTCCTTCCTTCTCTCTTTCGTCTCTTCTCAGTTAAAAAAAGAAGAGGCTTTCACATTGGCTAATGATTTCCACTTTACATTTATTTTCAATTTAATTACATAACAATATTATCACATTGTGCATGATAAATAAAGGCATAAATATATAATTGAATAGCAACAGTCTTGATTTGGTGCTGGGTAAGATAAGAGCCCGGGAATAATTTTGCTCTTGCCAGAATGCTGAAGTTTTCGATAACATACGATGGTCTTGATATTGTCTGTTTGATCCCCCCTCCCTTTCCCTCGTAAGTGGCTTTTTGCAGGACAGTTTCAGAAACAGCATAGTAATTTATGCCACCATTTTTTCCTCCTCTTAGTATGATGTTCCTCGACCAAGTCATTTTCTCTATCCCTGTCCATATCTTCCTCCACAAGTTGAAGTTCGCAATGCTTCTTATCTTCACAGTGATTCTGCCCCTTAGGATTGTCCCCTTCCAGCATCTCAACCTCCTCGGTTTGACCCCGCTTGACTTCCTCTTTCACCTGTACCTCTCCCAGCTTTCTCACTTCACATTGTTCCTCTACGGCAGATGAGTCGTTCATATCATCCTCCTCCTCCTCCTCCTCCTCCTTCTCTTCCTCTTCATCCGCCTCCTCCTCCTCCTGTTGCTCTTGCTGCTGATGCTGCTCCTCCTTCTCCTCCTCTCTTTTATTCTGTTGTTGCTCCTCCTCCTCATCTTCCTCTCCCTTATCCTGCTGCTGTTGCTGCTCCTCCACCTCTTTCTTATCCTCCTCCTCCTCACCCTGTTGTTGCTGCTGCTGCTGCTGCTCCTTTATCTCCTCCTCCTCATCATCTTCTCCCTTATCCTCTTTCCCCTGCTGCTGCTGCAGCTGCTCCTCCTCTTCCTGTTGCTGCTGCTGCTCCTCCTCCTCCTTCCCCTCTCCCTTATCCTCCTCCTGCTGCTGCTTCTCCTTATCCTCCTTCTGCTGCTGCTGCTCCTCCTCTCCTTTATCCTCCTCTTGCTGCTGCTTCTCCTTATCCTCCTTCTGCTGCTGCTGCTTCTCCTTATCCTCCTTCTGCTGCTGCTGCTCCTCCTCTCCCTTATCCCCCTTCTGCTGCTGCTCCTCCTCTCCCTCCTCCTCCTTCTGCTGCTCCTCCTCCTCCTCTCCCTTATCCTCCTTCTGCTGCTGCTGCTTCTCCTCTCCCCTATCCTCCTCCTCCTGCTGCTTCTCCTTATCCTCCTTCTGCTGCTTCTCCTCCTCCTCCTCACCTCCCTTATCCTCCTTCTGCTGCTGCTTCTCCTTATCCTCCTCCTGCTGCTGCTCCTCCTCCGCTCCCTTATCCTCCTGCTGCTGCTCCTCCTCTCCCTTATCCTCCTGCTGCTCCTCCTCCTCCTCCTCCTCTCCCTTATCCCCCTTCTGCTGCTGCTCCTCCTCTCCCTCCTCCTCCTTCAGCTGCTCCTCCTCCTCCTCTCCCTTATCCTCCTTCTGCTGCTGCTGCTCCTCCTCATCTCCCTTATCCTCCTCCTGCTGCTGCTTATCCTTATCCTCCTTCTGCTGCTTCTCCTCCTCCTCACCTCCCTTATCCTCCTTCTGTTGCTGCTTCTCCTTATCCTCCTTTTGCTGCTGCTGCTCCTCCTCCTCTCTCTTATCCTGCTGCTGTTGCTGCTCCTCCACCTCTTTCTTATCCTCCTCCTCCTCCTCACCCTGTTGCTGCTGCTGCTGCTCCTTTATCTCCTCCTCATCATCATCTTCTCCCTTATCCTCTTTCCCCTGCTGCTGCTGCTGCAGCTGCTCCTCCTCTTCCTGTTGTTGCTGCTGCTGCTGCTCCTCCTCCTCCTTCCCCTCTCCCTTATCCTCCTCCTGCTGCTGTTTCTCCTTATCCTCTCCCTTATCCTCCTTCTGCTGCTGCTGCTGCTCCTCCTCTCCCTTATCCTCCTCTTGCTGCTGCTTCTCCTTATCCTCCTTCTGCTGCTCCTCCTCCCCCTTATCCTCCTGCTGCTGCTCCTCCTCCTCCTCTCCCTTATCCTGCTGCTGTTGATGCTCCTCCACCTCTTTCTTATCCTCTGCCTCCTCCCCCTGTTGCTGTTGCTGCTGCTCCTTTATCTCCTCCTCCACATCATCTTCTCCCTTATCCTCTTTCCCCTGCTGCTGCTGCAGCTGCTCCTCCTCTTCCAGTTGCTGCTGCTGCAGCTCCTCCTCCTTCCCCTCTCCCTTATCCTCCTCCTGCTGCTGCTTCTCCTTATCCTCTCCCTTATCCTCCTTCTGCTGCTGCTGCTCCTCCTCTCCCTTATCCTCCTGCTGCTGCTGCTCCTCCTCTCCCTTATCCCCCTCTTGCTGCTGCTTCTCCTTATCCTCTCCCTTATCCTCCTTCTGCTGCTGCTGCTCCTCCTCTCCCTTATCCTCCTGCTGCTGCTGCTCCTCCTCCTCTCCCTTATCCTCCGCCTGCTGCTGCTTCTCCTTATCCTCCTCCTGCTGCTGCTCCTCCTCCGCTCCCTTATCCTCCTGCTGCTGCTCCTCCTCTCCCTTATCCTCCTGCTGCTCCTCCTCCTCTCTCTTATCCCCCTTCTGCTGCTGCTCCTCCTCTCCCTCCTCCTCCTTCTGCTGCTCCTGCTCCTCCTCCTCTCCCTTATCCTCCTTCTGCTGCTCCTCCTCCTCTCCCCTATCCTCCTCCTGCTGCTGCTTCTCCTTATCCTCCTTCTGCTGCTTCTCCTCCTCCTCACCTCCCTTATCCTCCTTCTGCTGCTGCTTCTCCTTATCCTCCTTCTGCTGCTGCTGCTGCTCCTCCTCCTCTCTCTTATCCTCCTGCTGATGCTGCTCCTCCTCTCCCTTATCCTCCCCTTCCTGTTGCTGCTGCTGTTCCTCCTCTCCCTTTCCTCCTCCTTCTGCTGATGCTCCTCCTCCTGTCCCTTATCCTCCTCCTTCTGCTCATCCTCCGCTCCCTTATCCTCCTCTAGTTGCTGCTGCTGCTCCTGCTCCTCCTCTAGCTCCTGATCCTCCTCCATCTCCTCCTCAGCCCCCGTCATTGCCGAAGATTCACTGGATGACCTCATCAATGATGCTTGCTCCTTCAGCATGTGAATAAAGTCATCTATCTGTTCAACATTTATGTCGTTCAAATATACATATTTGTCGAACTCTAATACATCAGCAAGATGATATCTGAACGCTGGAATCACTTGAGATGCTATCGGATGGACAAATAATTATGAAACAAACAAAAATATTGAATTGATTTCAATTCGTGGTGAATTCTATTTATAATATATATTAATTTAGTTTCCATCAACTCGTCACAAAATGTTCTTCCTGTTTATGTCTCGGATGAAATGATTTCATTTCTAATCTATCATAAAAATATAGGAGCCTATTATTCATCTTTTGCATTTAGATTTAAGAATTGTGTTTATTCATATTTCAATTAATTTGAAGTATTTTAATCATGATTCATAATTTGGTAATTATGGGCAACTTTTCCTCATCTTATTATAGAAACACAAGAGAACAACATAAAAATACTAAAGAGTAACAGCGATTCAAAAAGATAATGGTGCCAATATCATATCTGAAAGTGATTCATTTTTTTCTGTCTTTTTTAATGTGTTCCTGTTGAAGGTAAATCTTCTCCAATGTACTTACGTTCGTCACTCATGATGAATAGATTTCTAATCGAATGAAGAATTCAGAAATTCAGATTCTACGCAACAATTTGCAAGAATACCAGAATATGTGAATGCACTTCCAATCTAGATGATAGTGTATTGATATTTCATGAAGAAGATAAGTTTGTCGCTATGTGCGCCCCCCCCCCCTACGCATGCGCAACTGTATAAATCTATTGTTACGTAATGACTGCGCGCAGTTTTCCTTTGACCGGTTTCAGAAAGAGTTGCAGTCAAACGTAACTGGATTTTCAACCAATGAAACAGGCGAAAAAGAGATTTGCGATTGATATCTCGAGTTGCGTTTAGACACAATTCTTTTTACAACTTGCCCATCATTTCATGAAGAACCAAATATACTCTTCTTCTTCTTCTGGAAACAGTACATGCCACCGTCTGGTGTATTGTCGTACTCCAAGGAGGAAATGTAACCTCCCTGATGACTGATATTTTTTTAAGTTCATAGCATAGGCCTAGAAGTGATTATCAAATTATTCGAAATCTACAAAGTAAGATGGAAAGAAAAGACGACGTGCAATACTCCCCAAACAAAATTACCCCCCCCCCCAAAAAAAAAAAAAAAAAAAAAGTACATAAATAAATAAAATAAATGAATAAATAAACAAACGAATAGATAAATAAATAAGTAAGTAAATAAATACATAAATAAATAAATACATAAATAAATAAATAAGCATTTATGATCTCAACATTTTTTTTCGGTGGGGGGGCGAGAAGAGGAGGAGGTTAGAGAGAGAGAGACAAACAGACAGTCAGACCGACAGTGGTGGAGAGAGGGGGAGAGAGAGAGATGGGGACAAAAGCTAATAAGTAGGAATGAATAAATAAAAGAATGGAATATAATTCTCATTAATTTTAATAGGTATAGATTCAATATCTTTATACAATTCACATAAATCAAAAACAGACTTTGGCAAAACGAATAAAAACATTTTACGGCAAAGAGAGACACAAATTCGATCCAATGTATAAACTATTCATATGGCAATTGGTTATCTTGATTTTTTTATGTTTTTGTTTTTGCATATTTGTTTTTATTTATTTGTAAATAAATTTCTTTGAAAACAATCAGATAAAACTCTATTTACATACATGTTTCAAAACATTCAAGACTGTTAAAATAGAACCAAGAACTGCAATATACCTTTTGTTTATCAGTTTTATATGGTAAATATCTCATATAATATGAGAGGGGCATGAAAGTATTTTTTTTTCATTATTAATCCCTCCCAAGCCATCGTCATTTTGTTCAGCAAAACGAAGTATACAAAATAATCATAATCTAACTTCAAGTATTGATATCTGATTATTATAGACCTTCATATTTAGGCCTATTTCTTATCTCTACTTTTTTATGATTCCACGCACGGCTGGCGCATGACCTATCTGAGGAGGAATTCTTGAAAGGACTTGTCGGATGTTTGATCCGACAAAGCAAGTTTTATCTGACAGTTACCATAGAAACTGCGCTTCTCAGCCAATCATTATCAAGGAAAGTTGTACGATGGCAAATGTCGATGAAACTCTCCGATGTTCTAGTGCGCAATTTCATAAAACTCTAAACAAGTTTGACAAATTTTTAAGGCTGTTTGAATGCTTTTGTAAATGCATTTAGATGCTTGAAAATAGAATAATTTTGATTTACAAAGATCGGTTTTCAACCCAATCTCACGGAGATAAAAAAAAATGATTGGCACCTCAAAACGGGTCTCGAAGTTGCGAGTAATTAATAAAAGTCATCCTTAAACAGGCCTATAATTTTTTATTTCTGCCTCATACTTTAAATACAATGGCCCGTATTCTGAAGTCAGGTTTAAATTAAACCCTGGTTTATAGTTGTGGTTTAACTATGGAGAGCAAATTGGAGCACAAATTCCTAACAGTACACATTCAATTTATTAACTCATATGACACCCAAATTGTTTATAATTGTCTGGGAATGATAACTGAAGTATTTTCTCCCGTATGAAAGCAAAAGGAAACAAAATTGTAATCATAAGAAATATACAATATAAACAGAATTTTTGAACTTTTGGCTCCCCATAATTTTAGCACAGAGTTAGACCAAGGTCGAAGTTAAACCTGACTTCAGAATACGGGTCAGTTTGTTTTATCAACAACCATGGGAATTAATTGCATACTATACACGTAAAACACCGTAAAAGATGAAGATCAATTATAATGGAAATTAAACAAAAACAAAAAAAATCGCAACATGGCTATCATCAAAATATGAGGAATTATAACAGCTTTTTTCACCTGGGTCCCGTAACACAAAGGTTAGCGATTGATCGCTAATTTCAAAGAACAATTCTGATTGGTTCATAGTCAGTCTACTTAGCAAAATGCGCATACAACGAGGATCTTGATTGGTCATTTCATTTAGCGATTAATCGCTAACATTTGTGTTACGGCGCCCCGGTTGAAAATTAGTCACACAAAAATAATTGGGAGTCATTAAATAATAATTCACATTTTCAGACCTCGCTGCAAATAAAAAAAAAAACATTGGTGCATAACCCATACTGCTTCAATTATCACTTTTCCTTTATCCATTTGCTATTTTTGCATGGACAATAAAATGAAAACATATCACTTTTGTCCACACTCTTATCAGTTTCATAAATCTATAAGATGTATGTCATATAAAATATATTTTCATCAAGAAGGTATAACATTTCAAATACACAGCGCCGTAATGAGATAAATTTCTTTAATAAAAACAAGTTGTGAGAGAGCAAAAATGTTGACCTTCTTGATACAAAAAAAATGTGATAGATTTTGACATAATATCAAGAAAATAATATATTTCACCTTCCTTTCCCTTTCCTTCTTTTTCTCCATTTTGAAAATGATCACGAAATAGTTTGGGATCCATAGTTCCCCAAGCCCCCCCCCCCCCTCCCCAATCTGAAAGGCAAGTCACTGACATAATTCCATTACAGTAATGAATCTAGGAATTCCATAGAGAGGGGGTACGATTAGTGAATTTGGATTAGAGCGGGCTTAGATGCTCCAGTACGCGCCAGTGGCGTAATCAGTCCCAAAAAAATGAGGGGGTGGGCAGATATGGCGGATGGAGCAAAAGTTCTTTAAAAAAAAAGTATTGCCTAGAAAATAAATTTATCCGATCTCGTGGGACTGGTTGGGTTTGATGTGGGACTGAAGGATGATGAAGATGGTGATGTTGAACTTGATGGACTAATTGGGCTAGTTGGTCGAGATCCTGGACTACTTGCCCCAGCTGATGACGAGCCATTGGCGTCCGAGGATTGAGTGAGTGCTCTGGATTTTGGCAACGTCTTTTCCCAAGATTCAAGGAGCTGCAAAAAAAGAACGAGAATGAAAGGCCATAAATTGCCAAGTGTGTATTTTAATTTCATATCTATTGATGTAAACGCAGCTGCCTCCTTTTTCTTTTGCAGGGAGGTAAAAGATTGCGGGTGCTTTAGTATGATTTTGCCCCGGAAATGCCCTGGAAAACTCCCATTCACTTCACTGTTAAAAGCTTCTCCAATGCTACAGATTCAGCCAGTAGGTTGGGAAATGTAGCCTTCGAAATAGATTAAAAGAATGATTTCTGTCCCCCCCCCCCATCTCTCTCTCTCTCTCTCTCTGTCCATCTGTCTCTATCCCCCCCCCCCCCTCTGCCTCTCTCTCTAGATTTTCACTGATCACTTTCTCTCTTGCTATACGTTTCCCCTATATACTGGCTGCAATTGAAGGACAAACATAATGACTCTAGAAAAAGTAGACGATCAACTATGATAAAAAGTAAAAGAATTTGAATACCGGTATTGATCTTGTATTTTGAACAAGTGATGATAAATTACATGTAAGTATTTTCATCACAGCTCACAAACCTCCCTCGTTTTATCATTTGAAATCATTGTGACTTAAAAAAAAAATACATGGCTAACACTTTTTCATCTCCATAACTATAATAATCTTTTATTGGCATTTCCATAATGAATAATACAATTCATGGCAAAGTCTTGGAAACCACAGCTATTGGTGGTTGAGCTCATATTGTATGAAAATGAATGATGCATAAATCATTACAAAAGTAGTAAATATAAAGTATTTGTGTTCTCTACATGCTTTACAATACAGGAAAGTTCAATAAAGCTACCTATTTAAAAAAAAACTCTCATAGATAAAGGATACAATCTTTCATTACATACAAATCATTCAACATTCGATGTCAACAAAAGACAGAAATATCTATGATAAGAGAATTGTGAATTTCAGCATTATATAATCAGCCCTTTCTTCAATGTAAAAACATTTCATGGATTTTACCCCCCGAGTTGCATCATGTAATAAAGAGCTATTGCAATACGTCCATCTCTAAAATGTGCAATGAAAGCTATGATGTCAATCTCTGTAGGTATGGAAACATTGTGTAAAACAATAAAGATAAAATGATAGCACAAGAAAGTGAAATGCTGCCAACATAAAGTTCTGGGGATGGAAAATAACTTGAATCTGAATAATAAATGTTATTTCTGTTTATACAGTGAAATAAAAATGAATATAACAAGGACTGGTAATTGTGGATTACATCATTGGCATATTTGCTCTGGAGTGAAGCATATGTTTGATGCTCACTCAACTGACTATTGTACAGCCAAAACTATCTTGATTAAAACTGACAATATACATGTTCAGGGGCCTGTTGCAGAAAGAGTTGCGCTTAAACGCAAGTCAAGTCAAAATATCAAGCACAAGTCCCAAATACGGGTGCTTCATTGGCAGAAAATTGAGTTGCGCAAGATTTTTTGAGTTGCGTTTGATTGCAACTCTTTCTGTAACGGGCCCTAGGACCTTTTAAAATATATTTGATCGATAAAAAAAAATGGGTTTAGATACAAATAACTGGATTTTTCAGCAGGTACATCTGTGGTAATATAGGACAGAATGTATGTCTATCAAATCGCCCCATTTTCCCTCAAAAAGTGAGAAAAGAAATCAAATTCTTTTCATGAAAAGCATAATCCATTTATAATGAGAACTACACAAGATGAAACTCAACTGGCAAGAGGAATCAAATACTGGCTTGCAAAAAAAATCAAAACAACTGAATCGATAGAAATTCAATGAATTTCATTAAGCTTATTTATAAACTGGAATACATGAAATCATGGATGATGTGGCGTTATGATGGGCAAATTTGATTGAATATTTGCATTTTTTTTTTGCATCAATTGCATCATAGCTTAAAGGTAAATGCCAGTTGTGGTAACAATATCAAAATGAGTTCGTACAGAATCCAATGAAATGACCACCAAAGTGTCTGTTTGTATAAATAATACATATGTGCCAAAGGATTCTGGAAGAAATTGTGTAATTGCTGAGAAATCAGCAAATAAGCACAGGATTCGGGTCAAGCGTCAGGCCGACATTCAAAGCAATAATAATACACTGTCCCACGTGCACTTATCTGTGTTGGTGATCTTCAGCGTGAACATTTTTCAGCGTAGATTTCAAGATTTCACAAAGTTCAGTTCATGTAACTGTACCAGATCTAGATCCTCTATGATATACTGACAATTAAGCCTGGTTTACAGACTTTCTTGTGAAATCAGTATTTACTGCAACTACTGGCATTTCTCTTTAAATGATTTTCACAAAGTTGACTGGAGTAAAATCAATTTTGCCAACATTATCACACGATTTAAAGTAAATTTGCATATTAGATTTTTTTAAATGTTTGATGAAACATACATTTATTCCTCCCCTACCAGTGTATCCCCCTCCCCTTTCTAAACAGACTAAGCTAACTCCCCCAAAAAAGATAAACCTTAAATCTTTCCATATCCATTTATACAAAACAATTTTTGAATATACAAACATTTACAACAGAAAAATAAAATTTCAATGAGCAATACTTTGGTTTAAATGATGTGATGGAGCCGAATAAGTTCTATTCAGATAATCAAAAATATGGAATGACATATTTACAACGTGGAAAAGGGGAAATAGAATTCATTATCAAATGGTGAAATGGATCCTAATCAAGTGATTGGCTGAAATCAATCACATGACCAGTCATCTGGTTTTGAGATGAGGATGATTCATCGAAAAGGAAGGATCCACATCATTATCTTATAAATCATTTAATACACATCGACTTGCACAGACATTGAAATAATTACACACATTTGCTACCATTGCAACAATTTAGAACTGTTCTAACGGTATCTTGTGCATGTAATTATTACTAATGTCCCTGATGATGTATATTATTAATATATACTTTTTATAATCTGTAAATGAGGTAAAATTCAATAGGAAAAAGGGATCCATTCCACTGAAGATAACATATCAATCAAGCTTTGCTGCTTACTTGACTCTCAATATGTAACTATCTACCAGATATAAATCTGCAGCTTGGAACCAACAAGATAATAATAAGTATGGACTGACATGATAAAACAAATAAGGCACAGTGAAGGGATGCAAAGGCTCATTCCAACTAGTGAATAATGAAACAATAATTTCTAAAATGTTAGCCGGAATGGAATTGACGCAAGCAATGCAAATTTATGCATTGCCTAACCTGGCAACGACCAATTTTTTGTTTGGTAACCAATCCCTTGTAACCAGGGAGGTGTGTCACAAAGCCGTTGGTAAACATTACCTGAACTTTACGAACGATTGGGGATTCCTCCTTAGATGCTAAGTCACATTCTCAATTCATTTTGATTCCCTCGGCTTAAAATTAAAATCTGATCTCTTTAGATCAAGAAAATCATATATAGCAACGTATTTCAATGGGAAATTCAATATTTCGATTAGGGTTCTGGGAAATGTGAACCACCATTATGTTAAAACTGAGAAAATATGGCATATCTTATGCAGCAAAGTTAGGGGCCCCAGTCATTTGTAAATTCTCTTACGAACAGCTTTATGAAATACCTCCCTGGGCCTTTTTGTAAAACAAAACTTGGCGCTTGATCTGCAGGCTGATTTTACCGATTGATTATATTGACGATCATGTGAAATTGAACATAGAAATTACCAAGTTTTTGTTACAGGCCCCGTATCACCTGGAGAGGACTACATTAATGTTCTCGATCCTTTGCTTCTTTACATTTCACATAGTGCTATGAAGATTATTGACGGAGTAATGCTAGATTAAATTGCCAAAATGAATATTCTGTTTGTTCTTTCAGCCTAATTTTGTTGAATGAAATAAAGAGAATAAAAAACCACACATAATTTCAGAAGTGATAAAAAAAAGAGCTTATTCACATTATCAATCAATAAAAATGACATCTTTACTTTTGAAGCTATTGGATGACTGAAACTTTAGAATGCTACCACAAGTCAACATCATGTTTATCAATGCGCAACTGGTATTTTAAGATTCATCTGATGTAGGCTACAATGATGATGACCAAAATCTTTAACCAATCAATATCTTGAAATATTGTTTCTTATTTTATATCCTTTTAAATGGATATTCTGACAGTGACAGAGATTGAACTATTCTGGAGGTGGATTTCAAGAAATGATTCCAAGGGCCCCGTCTCACAAAGAGTTGCGATTAATCCAATCACTCGCAAGTATGGAAAGCCAATGATGCCATTATCTAGTATGCATACATGTACATTATATCAATTCAAATACAGAAGACTGTGCATTAGTCGACCATACGTAGGTCAAATAATTGCTAAACTCAAAGCCCTACATCAGACCAGGGGCCCGTTGCAGAAAGAGTTGCAATCAAACACAACTCTAAAAATCATGCGCAACTTGATTTTCAACCAATCAACGCATTCTGGACTCGCGGTTGATTTTTTGACTTGTATTTAAACGCAACTCTTTCTGCAACGGACCCCAGAATATGTAAAAAAAATTTGCCAAATTCAAACAGATTTCAGTGGTTCCAAGAGATTAAACTTGGGCAGAGTAACCTGCAGTTTTCTGAATATGATGTATACCCATGTATGCATCATCGTCTAGACATATCAGTGTGCTGCTCTCTGTTTCCAATGGGACTCTTCCAAAGTGTGTTCAGACTCAATATTAAGAAAGCTTTGACTTTTGAGGATTAAAAAAATAAAAAGGCAAGATGACTCGAATAGACCTTGACATGACAAGCACATAACCCATCTGTGATTGGGTGGAATTCTGTGTGATATAAACTGAATATTGATCAAATAAGTATGACTTGTGGTGAATTCTCAAATGAGCTGCCTATGTATACATTATAACAGAGATTTTGAATCCATATAATTGATCAAAATTGTATTTCCAAAGGTGCTTGATCCTCATAACATGGCAGGAATTCTAAAATTTCATTTTAATTAAGTATGATAGTAGCTCCTACATGTAGCTCTTCCCCATGTGAAAAGTTCTTGAGATATTACAAATGCAAAAGCGGTCCTGCAAAAAACCTGGAAAATCTCAAAATGACCAGAAACGGATAAACCTGGAAAATGTCAAAATGACTAGAAACGGATTAAGCCCCTTTTTTAAATGAGCACTTCATATTATGGATTTCCATATTTGAGATTCATCAATCACAGCTCTTCATAAGACTGGGTCCTGGGGGTGTTTCACAAAGATTTAAGTATGACTTAAGTATGAGTCACACTTAAATGCCTAGTTGCATGCGTTATAAAAGGCGTGACAGCATTAGTCAGATCATGCTAAGAGGATTCGCGTACTGATCCATAACATTGCGCGTTACATATCATACACGCGTCGGCATTGAAGTGCAACTCTAAGTCATACTTAAATCTTTGTGAAACCCCCCCTGGTCTCTGCTGTTCATGACGGTAGTTTCAAAACACCATCTCTGTCAGCATTGAGATAGCTTGAGAGATTGTAACATAAGTGTGGTATAAAACCCCCACTACGGCAATAACTGTCTAATGTTATTTTTTTATAATCAGTCACTTCACACATTTCATAACATGGCATAGATGACGATGGATATTATCACAGAGAAATAAGACTTGGATGTTTGACATAGAGAAGGGGAATGAGAGGGTTGTTGATATAGAGAAAATATAAATGCTTTATACATAAACTATGTAGGAATGCCTTATTACAAATAATATTGTCGATATAATCTACATGTAATAATCATATTCATTCTATTTACATATTTAGTCACTTCCATGAACAAATGAAAAAGGTTTTTCTTCATACATTTTCTTCAGACATTGTTCAAAATATTGCTTCATTTCAAGTCATAAATGAATAAATCATGTGGCAGGATAGCAAAAAACATTGTCATACCTCAAATAGATTTATGACTAAATACCCATTGATACATAATGTAAGTATATGTCTGCGGACAAGATGACCTTATAGTGTATTCCTTTGTAGCACATGTCACTCGTGTATATCTTATTCATTTACAAATAGATATATATTCTTAATATATCATCATTTACGATCCATCACTTTTGAAAAATATGAGATATCAATAAAAGGGGGTGGGGTCAACCTGGGGAGTATTTCACAAAACAATGACTGCGACATTCACTGCTCTCATCCAATCAGAGGCAAGGATTTCAGTAGCTTATAACAGTTGCAAGGGGAATCAGCGACAAAAGAAATATTTATGAAATGCCTGCCCCCCCCCCCTCATTAAATGATGGAAGTATTTTGTATGCTAAAAACTTCCTGGATTAAAATGTCTCTTTATGTTTATGCTTCTTATTCATAATGTGAACTGTCCTTAATGTTATCTCGTCTGTTTTCCCTTTCTGCTTTGTCACAAACAAACGTACATTTATATCAGGGGCCTGTTTCATAAAGGACTTGCAACTGTTGTAACTTTGCCATAATGGCAACTACCATGGTAACAGGGCCCAGCAGCCAGCCAATCAAAATCAAGGTTACCATGGTAGTTGCCATTATGGCAAAGTTACAACAGTTGCAAGTCCTTTATGAAACGGGCCCCTGATGTCATCTTGAACATTTCTCCTACTTCCTCCTGCTCCCTGAAAGACTACGAGACAATGAAGGTAGTATGAGGTGAAAATTTGTGAAAGAAAACCATCAAACACAATAACCCTAAACCAGGAGAAAACTTACACAGGGGCTTCAGGTGATTCCACCCCAGAAAGCTCCAAAGAGCACTTGAAAATAAAATAGATACCCGGAAAATCCCTGTTCACTGCAATGTTGCAGATTAAGGCAGTAGGTTCTAAAAAGTACTAGTAACCCCTAAAATAAAAAATATAATTGTTTTCCTGCCGTAAACCAAATTTTCAGTCTCCAAAAGAAAGTGTCTTCAAAGTGTCGACTCTTTCTAACATTTTCCCATTTAAATGCAATTCTGTTTTCCTAAGCAAAAGAATACGTCTCTATTCAATGACTGTAAAAATTAACTATTCATGGGGGTGATATAATACGCTTATTGGGATATTAATTTGGTGAAAAAATTAGAACCAAAATATGCAATATTGCGCGACCCAGTGCAAGTGAGCCCAGAAGTACCATCACGATGATGTTGTATTCGATACTTGAAATACACAACATATTTTCACTTGAGTGATCATGAACAATGTGGGACAAGAATAACCAAAACCTTAATAGTGAACTGAACAGGTGCAAACAAGATTATGTGTCATACTCATTTTCATGGTAAACATATAAATAAATTGGGTGATGAATTTAAGTAGGGCATGAAACCTAAACATGAAAATGAACCATGAACAAAGAAAAGCTTGATCGCCTGCCAATTATTCCTGCTATAATTTCTCTTTTTTTCAATTTCTCTCCATTCATTTTTTTTTCTCTCCTTCAGAATGCTAAGGATTAGGATTGGCTTCTTCTTTTTTTTTTTTTTACTAAATACACTTAATTTCAATGGGGGAAAAATAGTGAAAATTTCATAAAACCAAATAATTGAATCATGCCTTTTTAAATGTCAACATAGGCCTACAGGAAGGTGAGAAAATAAATCAGATTATATTCAGCAAGACTTGTTTAATCTGAATCACAAACGTAACATATAATAGCCATTATTGTGTATTCAAGCGGGTATTGAGGACTTCCATCACAAGATCAATCTTATACAAATGATACAAAAAACAAAATTTGAATAGGATCACATCCACTGCACGGGGCCAAAGACAACACCAATTACAGCTTCCAAGGAAAGTATTTAATTTCTATGCAGAATGAAACTCTGGTTTTCATAGTTTCATAGAGGCAAGAGACACCCTAACCAATCATTCATGCATGCAGTCAAAAAAAGAAATCAATGCTGTTTGATCAGTCTAGAACCTGGGGGGGCGTTTCATGAAAGGACTTGTCGGACGTTTTATCAGACAAGTCCCATTTTATCCGACAGTTACCATAGTAACAGTACCTCTCAGCCAATCAACATCAGAGAAAGATGTCAGATCTGACAACTTGTCGGATGAAAATGTTGATGAAACACTCCCCAGAGCGTGTATCAACCGAATCATGTCCAATCTTATTGATTGGGACCCATATTCATGAATCCATATCATGTCTGATAATCACCTAATTGTGTATTTTGGCCTGTGTAATTAGGTGATAACAAGATTTATGCAGGTTTCATGAAAACGGGGGAGCTTGTCATTCAGAGTTTCGTCGGTGAATTTCACTAGCAAATATGCTCTGAGCCAATCAGATGGAAGGATTTTGGTAGCTTATAACAAGAGGTGGTGAAAATCACTGTCAACTTCCCTCATGGAAACACTGCCTTGTTGTCTGGTATCATCACACAGAAAGTGAATTCCATGAAGATAAAGATTAATTTGGGCTACAGATGAAAAAGTGAATGACGATTCTGTATTATCCATAAGTAAAGTCCCGCCTGCTATTTCAGTCCAACTGCAAATGTTGCATGCAAATTACTGCTTGGAAATTTGAGAAGTTACATGTTGATTGAAAAAGTTCTTTTAATCTTTTCAATTAAAGTCATCTGGACGTCAGGAGAGCACATTCACGAATTGACCCGCCAGTGACTTTTCATTTACAAATTTGCTCTCAGCCAATCAGAAGCCTGGATTTCAGTAGCTTATAACAGATTAATTGCGAAATGAAACATCCTATCAAGATCACTGTTGCATGCGCATTTAGATCAGAATTGTTCTTTCAACTTAGCGATTAATCGCTAACATTTGTGATACGGGGCCCAGGAGTGAATTTCACAAAAGCGACTTCCCCAGTGAATTTTCACTGACAAATTTGCTGTCGGCCAATCGGATGCATGGATTTGTCGTAGTTGTCACTAATAGCCCCTGCTTGTAACTGGTGGCAGCGGTGGGATTATCATAATGTGGCTGAAGATGAGTTGGGTGAGGACGGCTTGGTGGGCGACATGTGCTTCTCAACTTTGTCAAGGCTGTCTTGCCATACCTGAAGCAGCTGGAAGTGGAGAAGGAGGAGAGATGGAGAGCGATGATGGATGGACACACGGCATGGGTAGGATTATAGCGCAATGAGTATTGCTCGGGTAATGGATATTGTGTGAATATACTGTAGAGTATAGAATGGGAGGGAATCAGTCAGACGGCAGGTCCCAAGAAAGTGGCTTCTTTCATCCAAGTGATATTCATGATTTGAGATGTTTTGCATATTTAATGAGCTTGATGCGGACCAAAACACCTCTTTTCATTCGGTCATTGCTGCTCTAATTGTGCATCGAATTTCATGAATTTGGTATCATTGTAATGTGGTCATGTGGTTAAATTTATTCAAAGATTTTGTAATATAGGTTAAAATTTTGATCTAAAATATGCTACAAAATATTTATTTTCACCTGACAAAAGCTGCTATTTTCACACTTTATTTTTGTTTGAGCCCAAATGATTTTTAGATCATGATAAAGCTGAATATGTATGCTTCAAAATGATATAGGTTTCAAAATAAGAATTGGTTTAATCGGGTCAAGATCACACTTTTCATTTGCCAAGTACATAAAGCAGCTTGAAAACAAGAATACTGCACTCTGATTGGTCAAAGAGACCACACACTGGCAAATTCCAACGGTTCCAGTGCCTGGGTTCATGGGAAGGTCACACTTCCCATGTGGTAATCTCCTCAAATGTTGTTCTGTGAACCTTATCCAGCCAATCAGAACTCTGGATTTCATGCAAGTACAAAATTTCAGAAATCTTGTCTTGTACCTTGGTGGGAAAAGTGTGATCTTGACCCGATTAAAAGGTGCCGCATATCAAGAGTGGCATTGTGAGAAAGTACAGAAGTTCAGCTTCATGGTGATATAGATATCATTGAGGCTCAAAATAAAAAGTTTTGCACAATTTGCAAAAGAAAACAGAGGAAGAAAATTCAGTTTTGAGGCACATTTTAGGCCAGAAATTTACTTAATTTAACAAAATATTGTATGCAAAATAAATGACCAATATGAAAGAATAACATTTACTCTATCTGATAGTGCAATAATATTTCATTTAACTTGAGGTTAAAACAGGTAAATTCTTAGAGAAAGAAAATCTCACGAATCACAAGATTTTGCAAGGAGGAGGATTCAGCCACGAGATGATTTGGATGAATCTGGCCTTTTTGCTCATTAGCATAGGGACCTGCGGTCTGACTGGGAATCAAGATAGATGCATGTAATATGCAAATGTATAAAGACACAAGTTTGGTTTCCATATGCATTTGGATCAGGGGTTTGGAGTTCAGAATATTAGATAAACATAGGACATATGATATTCTGTTAAGCAGCACATTTTCTCACATTTGACATGAATTGATACAGATTTATATGCTTGGATACATGCACAACGTCCATAGCAGATGGAAGGGTGGAAAAGTGTGATAAATAGACAGGGTATTTATGCTGGATATACACATGTATATGGTTGTATAAATATCATAATTCAAATGATACATGTAGCAGAAGATATAATCACATGATTTATTAAAGTAAAGCATAGTGATGCTGCTTTTTAAAATAACAATTGCTATGCAGTAGGACCAGTAGCGTACCGTGAACCGCAGGAGACAAAGCATTGGGGGGGGGGGGGGCAGTGCATTGTCTGTGAACAATGCTTTGCCCCCCCAATGCTTTGTCTCCTCCGATTCACGGTACGCTACTGAGTAGGACTCATTTTACAGATCAACAAGAATGTACGATAGATTTATAGAATGAAATCTCATGGGCCTTCACAAATGAATGTTGATAGCTTGGTGAATATTGATTTGGTAATAGGGCTAAAATACTATGGGTATCACTGCGAAGGAGTTTCATTATGGCAATGGGAAAGGTCAGGTATTTCAGAAGAAAAGTGATATAAAAACATGCTTCAAATGTCTGCACCAATAAGGGATGAAAAAAGTGTACATACATGCTCTTATTACAGTACTTATAATCAATTTCTTTAATCATATATTTGCCATCGAGTTCATAAAAACTAGGTGGAAGTTTGCTGCTTTTTGGAGCATTTCAAGAAGCACACTGTCAGTGATTTTCACTAGCAATTTTCTTTTCAGCCAATAAGATGCAAGGATATCAGTAGTTTATAACAACCATCGGTGAATAGACCTTATGCATGTGCCATCATAGCACCCTCCCTCAGAGGATATAGGAATATGTGTAAACAAAGTTGTCAGAGATGCACCAGCTGCAAATCACCAATGCATGAAAGGCTACGGCTTCAGCCTCTAAGATGCCGGCGCGATGACATCAATGCATAAGTTCTTTCAACTGACAAATTACCTCATGAAATGATTCCGAGGTGGATAGCTATATAATATAAAGTTTAATTTTTTGACCCCTGACTAACCTCCTTTTGACTGTTGACCTCGGATTCTGCAAAGGTTTGCATGACATCAGCAATGAGAGGCATGTTGGCATGTATGAGCTGGGTCTCCATCTGAAGGCAGTGCAGTGAGAAGAAGTTCCTATTCTCCATGGTCATGATTTGGCTTTCTTGCTACATTAAAGAAAATAAGATATCAGATGCCGACGGAAATCACTAATGTATCTAATTTCTCACTTTGATTTTGGAGATGTTTCCCCGAAAGAAAGTTGAATCTTTCAGGAGAAACCAGAGGAGTCACACCCACAACATCATCTGAATATATCCCCAGATAATTCCAAAAGTATGTACGTCTGACCACTATATGTAGTGAAGTAAGACTTGATAAAAATGGGATTCGGACGTACAAAAAGGTTGATCATTTTATGGAATTGCCTTGTATTAAGGAATTGTCAAATAGTCCAATTAAAGAGGAAAATCACGAAAAACAAGTACTAATTGTGGAGCGTTGTTGCCCAGTGGATTAGTCTTCTGACTTTGAAACAGAGGGTCGTGGGTTCGAATCCCAGGCATGGCGTAATTTCCTTCGGCAAGAAATTTATCCACATTGTGCTGCACTCAACCCAGGTGAAGTGAATGGGTACCCGGTAGAATTAATTCCTTGAATGCATGAGCGCTGAAAGGCAGCTCGAGCTAAAGCAGGGGTAATAATAATAATAACATCGCACCTCGGAACAGAATATTTCTAGATAGATGGCGCTATATAGATGCCAATTATTATTATTACTAATTCATTAATCTCGGAAGAATTCATGCTCCAAATATGCAGGCTCACATCGATGTCAGTGGTGATAAAGCTGCGATGTTTCAGGCTACGATATGTTTTCGAACGGGATTCTGTTACAGGTTCTTGTACAACTGACCCCTACCCCAACATTAGAGTGGAAAAAGTTTTCAGACTATGAAATCTGCTCAATACACAGAACCATATTATTGTCCAGGTGATGTAAGACCCAGAAAATACCAAGTGAAATGATCGTCACTGAGGCCGAAACTGTGGAGCCCTCACTGAATTTACTGTAACATTCACATGTACAGTATTTCGAATACTGAAACCCACAAGTAAATGGCAGCGATATTCAGCACACTAAACCCCTGTGTCCTGTATTAAAGACATGTTATTAGAACAAATGCACAATTTCTATAAAAAGTTTAACAAAAGCCCATCATATTGAGTTATTTCAGTAGCTTTCAACTGTTAATGCAAACTTGTTGCTGTAAGAAGTTTTATAAAATGGGCCCCTGATGTATAACAGCAGGGCCTGATGCATAAAATATATTATTGTGGTCACTGAACCATCTAATGGTAACTACCATGGTAATGACACTCAACAGTCAATTAAAAATGAAGAATTTCATATAAGTTTCCACTGGATGGCAAAGTTACCATGAAAGTTATTTTTATGTAATGGGACCCAGTGCTAAAAAAGAGGGAGGGGGTGGGGTCTTTGGCTTATGTTAAGGGACCCAGTGCTAACAAAGGAAGGAAGAGGTTGGAGGAAGGGGGGGGTCTTAGGCGTTGGTAGAATCTTCTCACCTCAATAATTCTAGATTCGAGTTGTTCAACTTCATTTACATATTCTCCGCCCTTGATTGTGGCAGACATCTTCTTTTTCTTAATAGCAGCCATCTTCTGAAGAGCATTTTGATGATCCCTCAGCACTCCCTTCTCGTGTCTCTCACACAGGTCCTGAAAGTTACAAAATTAAAAACAATGAAGACTTCAAACCACTTTGAGCCAACAGCCTTAACCCTAAAAGGACTGGGCTATTCGAGATGTATTGAGGACTGGGGGGGGGGCATAATGACCCCCCTTCTGATATTGGCCGCCATTCGCACCGAAATTTGGCTAGCACATTCTTTACCACATAAACTTCAAGCCAGTATAAAAAAAAAATCTGAAAATAATTATAATTTAATTTATTATGAATAAAATATGCAAATTTATTCGTGAAATACGTTATTTGCATACTTAACACCCAATTTCACTTCAGATTTTCTTCTTTTTTTCCAGATGTCATCTTTTTAATCTAATTTAAAGGTTTCCACAAAGAAAAATTGCAAAAGCCACTTTTTCCCTGATGTATTTCTTTGTTTTTAGAATTTCTTATGTATTTCTCTGTTTTTTCATCTTTTGTTTTTCATTGTTTTTTTTCAATGTAAATTATTACAAACCATTTAAATCTAAATTAAACCCTAAATTAATAGAGCAGACCAATTAGAATGAAAAATAATCACCCTTTTATGAATTTCATCTCCTATAGACTTTGTACACAAAGTATAAAAATGAGCCATTTTCGGCATGACACTGTCCTGTAAAAAGTCATGTGGCGTTGCGATGCTATACCCGTATGTCGCGAATTTGGTCTCAAAAGTTGCGCAAGACTTCATAAAAGTTTGCGATGCTATCTTTTTGCATTTCGGAAATATCGCACGAAGCATCGAGGGGGACCATCATGGCCCCCCCCCCAGTCCTTCTAGGGTTAATAGCACTATCTCCAGTCCTCAACTTCTCAAAGCTGGTCATATTCCTAACCCATGATGCAACATTTTGAACAGTGTAGTCTTATACTAGAGGCCCACTTGAATGATAACTCACAAACTCCAAAAATGTCAAATTTTTCCTTGCATTGTATATTTCTTACGATTACTGTGCTCTTTCCTAACTCGTGAATGGTGAAGAAAGCTATGATCTTATTTATCCTTCCGAAACAATTAAGAATGATTTGAGAAAAAAAATGAGTTGATACATTGAAATTCTACTGTTAGAGATTTATGCCACTATTGGCTATCCATAGTTATAATAATAATAATAATACAGGTATATTTACCCAGGGAAGCCGCTTCAGTTCCGAAAACTGTTCTCCCAGCGGGCCCTGCTATCATTATTACCCCGGCTTTAGCTGGGCTGCCTAGGCGCTCAAAGCATTCGAGGAATTTCTTCCTACCGGGTACCCATTCATCTCACCTAGTTAAACCACAACTTTAAACCAGAGTTTTCATCAAACCCGACTCCAGAATATGGGCCTATGGGATTAGCCCGTGTGGCATGAGACTATACATGAAGAAGCCCAAGTGAATATAAATCATACAAGAGCAATTTAATAAACATTTTTAGCACTTACCTTGTATGCTTGTAGTAGATCAAGGAACAACCAGAATTTTTCAACCACACCTTCACTTAGTCTTTTTCCCTGGCAAAAAATGAAGAAGATGTAAAGTCAATCACAACTGATTTTTTTTTCAAAATAATTCCCTGTCACCACAAGTCACAAGGAATCATTATAGTCAAAGGGAACATATCGTACTATAATAATATCTATCCAAATCAATGATATAGCTCACTGAAAAAATATCTTGCTCTAAAAAAATGAAGGGTAGTATCTTAAAATAGTATACATCCTAAAAATGTATCAACCATTTTCCCATCGTACGGTATTTCACTAATTATTTGAAAGTCTCTGTATACACTATTAAAGTTGTCCTTGACACTTTTAAACTAGTTGACTATCAAAATATCTTCTTCTTTTTTGGGGGGGGGGAATATATCATGGACTTCTATGTACATAGACTTAACGTGAGTTGGACAGCAATCGCATTTATTATCAGGCATGAAAATTGGGTATGAAAAAAAAAGCTGAAAGGGTTTTGGAAATGTCGTTGACAAGACGGTGGGCAAAGCCCACCAGGCGAGCGGCTTGCCGCTCGCTGCTAACGGGTGGGGTCCAGGGGCAACGCCCCCGGAAGCTCCTGGGTTTTATCAATTTTACAACTCCAAAAACCTGTTTGAGTTGAATGATTGTAATGAAGTATTTATATGGATTTTTTGTCCAAAATTCAATTAAAAAAAACTAAAAAATACTAAAAAATCAAGTACCGTAAACCGGGGTGACTTTGGACAGTTTTTAAAAAGAAGATTGCTTCAGCTACATTCCTTTCGCCGTTGATTTTTGATCACTTCAAGCAGGTTGTATGAAGAATTGTCGGGTCCTCTCACCTCCACCTCTAACCAACTCCATCGCCACATATTAGCAAGTCCACGGTCAATTTCATGAACATCTTTTGAAAGTCTATCCACAACATCTGTGCGGTCACAAGTAAGTCCCCCACAAAATGCCATTTTTCTTGATTCGTTATTACAACAAGAAAAAACAAAATTCTTGGATTTCCAGCAAATTAATATTCGCGAATTATAAATGCGTCCTGAAAATTCCATGTCACGTCACAAATCTCTGCGAGCACATTCAGCTTCTTTATCGGTCTTCCACCGGTCCGATATGATATGCGCGCCCGGTCGCTGCATGCCCGGCGCGCCGGGTTGCCCCCAGCGATTGCAAGCACACCACCGCTGCACTGCATGCACAGAAACGTAAACCACACCGCGAAATACACGTGTAGAGTTGAGATGTGCTAGATAAGAGATTCCTGCGCAATCGTTGTAAAGGCCGAACGTCATATAACACGTAAGATATGCTAAAACATTTTAGCGCTAAAAATCGGAAATTAAAACGCGGATATTAGGAGTAAAAAAAATGGAAATTCGGCAAACAAAAAACGCGGAAAAACGCGGAAATCCGCGGAAACGCGGAGAATTTTCATGCCTGTATTATTTCAGCATTCAACTATTCTCGGTAGACTTTTGGTGTCATATGAAAACTGAGCCCATGAATTATCCATACATACAAAATACTGTATTTTCCCATGAATTACACATGCTATTATTTGGCAGCCATTTTAAAAGTAAACTTTTGTGAGTCATATTTTTATGTTGATATTGCACAACTAGTCCTTGGACTACAGCATTGCATCATTTGTATAATTATGATTATATTTTTTAACCAATATTAGATCCCCCCCCAAAAAAAAAAATATATATATATATATATTTTGTATATGCTAAAATAACAAAGACTGTTAATTACCTGGGTCATGTATTTATCTGAGAGAGAAGCAAACTCAACGGCTACCGATTTGAGACCATTTTTCAGATGAGGCCAGGAGTCGTTGTGACCCATCGCCCAGGCCGACGCTGGCTGTGAGTCTCCTCCTAGACTGCTCAGTTCCTTGGCGAACGATAGGGTATCGGCTGCATTACCTGTTTAAACCAATTCACATTCATCCAATCAACATCTACCGGTAGTCTGCTGTGCAAACCCTTCACTTGAGTTAAGTGGACTGCGCAGCCTAAAATGACTTGTGCTAAAGCAAGTTTTATAGTGCTAGTCTTGTTTGAAGACACACTTGTTGATCAAAGTTTCAATCAGGGTATGTGCCTGCAGACGATTAAATCAACATCTGTGGAAGCATTGCAATGGTCTGCAGGTACAGACCTTTGCTTTTCGCACAGTGTAAAGTCTGAAGCAGTGAGACTAGATACACTCATGTACTGTGGCTACCTCTACCAAAGACACGGACAGATAATTTGGAGTCTAGTCTTAACTCTAGACAAGGTATAATTTGTTAAAGTGTCAAATAATTTGTTGAAGTGGATCAAATTAGGTCTGTGCTTGCAGACTAGCATCATGGTGCAGTGGTACTCTCACCTTTCAATCATCAAATCCCACTTTGCCTTGTTAATTTTCATTGGTACGAGAACTATCCATATTATGCTTCACTCAACCCAGGTAAAGCATAAAGGTACCCAGTGGGAATTCCTCCTTGAATGCACAAACCAGTTGCTCAAGCCCAAGCCAGAGTAATGATATCTCACACAGAGATTTTGGTTCCTAATGATATGCGGTTTACACTATACATATTGTGACCTCGGGTGAGAGTTTCATCAACATCCCAGTCCGACAAGTTATCAGATCTGACAACTTTCCTTGATCTTGATTGGCCGAGAAGCACTATGGTAACTTTTAGATAAAACAGGACTTTTCGGATAAAATTTCCAAGGCTCCCCCGCACATCAATTCTATTTGACAAGTTTGTCCAAAACAACACTTAAAACACTCTTTAAGTAAGCAGGGTCATGAAGCAAAATAATGTATGGCAAGTTCCCCCAAGTCTGCGCACACGCATATCTACGTGATTCTAGTAAAAGAAGATACGCAACGAACACAAACTTTACAAATGCAATACATAGACACATATTCATTAAAAAATCTGACTCAAAATAGTGGAAAAATAATGAATTTGGGGCATTGCATGTGACGGCCTCAAAATGCAGCCTTTCTCATAAACCGTTGCACAGACATGGGGTACCATTTTTTTTTTTCTGAAAATGACTGCCCCAGGTTTTTTTCCAAGAAAATCCTATATTTCTTTCAAATTTTTATGAGATATTTGGTACACTTACTCATAATAATATAAGGAACATTATCAACTGAAAGATTTTGTGAAATAAAACAAAATTCATGTTAAATCTTAACTCTAATGCGCAGACTTGGGGACCACCATCATACATAATTAAGTTACAATTAGACCAATTGAAAACAACTTACCCATAGCTCTCGTTGTAATTTGATCAACAAATCCTTTAATGAGATTCATACTATTGAAGAGACTCTTAATCTGTTCTCTGCTATTGCCAAACTGCACTTGTGTATCCATTGGCACTAGATCCTAAAACAAGATATGTAAAGAAAAAAATATGAATAAATTACAAAGGAATTCTTCAAGAAATAACAATATACTGTCCCACGTGTGCTTATCTATGTCGGTGATCTTCACTGTAACTGATTTTCAGCTTAGATTTCATGATCTCACAAAGTTAAGTTAATATGACAAAACCAAGGTCCCGTAACACAAAGCTTAGCAATGATCGTAGACACATTTAACGATTGATTGCACTGACTACAATGTACAATCAATCATAAAAATCAAGCGTACGATTAATCGCTAACCTTATGTGTTACAGGACCCTGATCTAGATCTACCATGTCTACAATGATGCAGTGACATTTAGCCTTGGTTTTACAGACTTTCACATGAAATAAGTGTTTACCGCAACTACATTCATTTATCTTTAAAAACAACAACAATAAAGGACAGAATTCATACCTTGGCCTGGGCAGCTAGCTTGCTGGTAACAAATTCATCAGGTATACCTCTAAACTGTTCCTTGATTCTATGTTGCATGTCCTAAACAATACAAAAAAATGGCAAATGTTGATGAACATCAATATAGGATGATACTCTCTAAGGGACTTCATCTCATATCCATTAAACTTACTGAATGAACAATCACACATGAAACTATCTTAAATAAACTGTCAAAAATAAACATTGTGATTTATTATGGTAATCCACAAGCATGGAAAAATACAAGGGGGCTCGGGGCAATTTTACCCCCAAAATGCTAAAAAGACCCCTGGAAAATTAAATTTAAATAGAGCCCCCCATTCCCCATTTACTGCCATTTTAAAGATTATACATCCAATGTTGAAGATTTAGGCAATTGGTTATGGAAAGTAGCCCCCCACCCCCCCCCCCCCAAAAGAAAAAAATAATAATAATGAGAAAATAATATTTTGCCTGTGAAAAAATATGCATTTTTTTTAAGATTGAGCATAATAATACAAATTACATTAAAAATATTAAAAGTAACATTTTCAGGAGAGTGAAAACATTAATATTCTTAAACATGATTGTATACACTTGGACATGGCAGAGACACTAGTTCCTTCATTTTGGGAGATAGAGATGTGGAATTTAGACAGGATATAACTCGCTTTCTTAACTAGAGATCAATGTAAATATTGGAATTTTTAATGAAATTAGGTGTCAAACATCAGTTTTATAGCTTAAGACTTAGATAAATAATATTCAAATTAAGTATGATTTCATTTCATTTATGTTCACAATACAAATTATGTACAAAGAAATATACTAATACAGAAGGCAAAAATAGTGGAGGACGACAAAGGGAAAAAATACAGGGGGGGTGGCTTAGGGCGATTTCACTCCCAAAATGTTCAAAAGAGCCCTTCTAAATAAAAAAGAGCCTGGAAAATGCCCATATTACTGCCATGTTAAAGCTTATCCAATGATGCAGAATTAAGTATTAGGTTGTGAAATGTAGCCCCCTAAAATTTTTAATATTTTTTTTTTGCCTGGTGGGGGCCAATAAAAAAATACTCCAGGGAGTGTCTCATGAAACAAAATCAGAGATTTTCACTGACAAATTTGCTCTGAGCCAATCAGACGGAAGGATATCGGTAGCTTATAACAGCCACGTATCATACTTACTGATCCTGAAAATGTGAGGAAGTACCTAACAACCTCGCTTCGATGGAACGTAGGATGTCTGACTACCAGTGTTAAGAACCTGACCAAAGATTTTCTCCTCTGCTCAATGAACTCACGATTTGCTGTGAAAATGATAATCATAAGTATATATAATAATAATAATAATAATGAGATCCAATTTTTATATAGCGCTTTTCCCAGAATGGCTTAAAGTGCTTTACAGCATATTATTACCCCGGTCATTGGATTCATTTCAATCCCGCACGAAATGTGCAGTTTCCACTCTCTGGAAAGCATTCCTTGCATTCATCGCAGCCTCATTATGGCGCTGGCAAATTCAAACATACAACATCTTTCGCATCCTACCAGTTACCCATTTAGCACCTGGGTCGAGAGTGGCAAAGTGTGGATTCACGCCTTGCCAAAGGACGCTAGACCGCGGTGGGATTCGAACTCACGACCCTCTGTTTACAAGGCAAGAGTCAGAACCACTACACCATGGCTCTTCCATATATATACAGGTCAATTCTAAGTGGGGCTACGATCTTTGGAAGATCATATCTGGGGAGTGTTTGATGAAAGGACTTGTTTCATCCGACAGTAACCATAGTAACATTGTTTCTCAGCCAATCAAAAGGAAGAAAAGTTGTCAGATGATGAAATGCTGCCCAGTACTCAGTGTTTAAGAATTCAGTACTTATCCCTCAAAATTCATATTTTTTTGTATGACCCAGTACCTTTTTCGACTATGTTTACGCAGCCAAAATGCACAATTCTTTGCCATACACTAGATCAGTCAAGTTTAGACGGAGCGGCCAACTTGGAAAGGCACATCGGTGCTCATTTAAGAAAAAGGTGTAGCCTTACTGGATATTAGCAATAATAAACAATAAATGGCTAAATGGTAATAATAATAAATCATTAAAAAAGTTCTTGTATACCACATATCACATTATGATTATTATCATAACATCTTTATGCGCTTCAAAAGGACTTTTTCCAAAGGATATTAATACCCTGGCAATTAGACCATGTGTGAAGTGACCAAACACAATATACAAATTGGCAAATGACCTCCTGAACAACTGTTTTAATCATGGTAAAAATATGTCGCCACAACTGTAGAGCTAACATGCATACCTCCTAGCATCTTTTTAGGCGGGAGACGGGGCACCATTCTGTAAGGATAGCAGTTTATCAACATATCACTCATTGCTGCAAAGTCACTGTATCTCCTAAACACTGTTGATTTGTACATCTGTAAAGACAAAAAAAAACACATTAAAAGAGTCAAGTTGACAACATAATTAAACTCTAGTTTTCTTCAACTTGAATGTTGTTGAATACACATGAACACTATATAATTGTGGGCGCATCTTGGTCTAGTAGTTCTGAGTTTCGCCCTTCAAACAGAGGGTTGTGGGTTTGAGTCCTAGCCATGGCGTGTTTTCCTTCAGCAAGAAATTTATCCACACTGTCCTGCTCTCGTCCCAGGTGAGGTGAATGAGTACCCGGCAGGATTTATTCCTAGAATGCACCGAGCAACGGTAATGGTAGCTCGAGTTAAAGCTGGGGTATTAATAGCCGCGCTTTGCGTCCTCAGGCGAAAAGCGCTACATAAATCCAGCTATTACTGTAAAAGTGGAAATTTTCGCGAATTTAAAAACACGAATTTATGACCATCTATTTTAATGCAAGTTTCGAATCACGGTTCAATTGCGTGTATAATTTTGGTAAAATTGCACAATTTGACCAATAGAGGGCAAAATTTAAGCAAGCAAGCTTGAGCTCCAAAATCACACGCATCGCGAGAATTTGTTCCAAAGCAATGCGATCATTTTTTTAACAGTTTTGGTTTAAATATAAATTGTTTTTGCTGTTTGACTTTGATTGGTGAGTGTTAAAGTATACACACAAAGAAAATTCACGAAAGTGATGATTATAGACAAATTATATATGAATGGAAAGGTCTTGTCTTTTTATACACAAATATGTCACTAAAAAGTCTTATCGATGTCGTGGAAATGCAAGAAATGAAATTATTAGAGACCATTCTAAGCCCCCCAGCCGCCCCTCAGACCGACAGTTCACGCAGTGAAAACAGTCGAGAATAATGACGTCACACAATAATCGAGCTCATCATCCCTCTGTGCATAATACACTGAATCACCTTGCTGACCTCTTCAATATCTTCCGAATTTACCGTTTTCTTCATGTAATGTGACATCCGAATTCTGTTTTCGACAACTTCAGACTATAAGGGAACCAGAACTGTGTTATTTTGCCCGTTTTTTATTGAATTGTGAACTGGAAAGATCGATTTTGTCCACTCGACAGTCTTCGTTGTGTTGCTCTACCGTACTAACTATTGAAAAACTCCCAAGCTGCACGGTCCCATTCACTTGCTCCCGATGCATGTTGCAGGCTACGCTGTTTGATCCAGTCAAAAGTCAAGGTAAGCATGTTTGGAAACTGTACTTGTTCTGACGATGCATTCAGGTCAGATGACAGATACAGATCTGATATAAGTTTAGAATCATGCATTTTGGCATAACTACTATTAAAATTAAAAAGTTTTTATTTTAGAAATAATGTTTTTGTACAATTCCACCCAAGGCAAGGGTTCATTACATGCCGCCACGCACAGAAAAATCAAGCCATAGAAGTCGTGTGTTGTGGACCCAAGAAGTGAGATCCCAGACGCCTCCAGGCTAAGCACGCGCGACCCACTAGTTAGAAATCCACTGCCAAACGCGGTTCGTGGTGCGGGGTTAGTATACTTAATACGTGTGAGTGGCACAATTCCAGCAGATTTTTTCTTCAGATTTCTAAAACTGGTCAGGACTCAGGCAGGCAATTAAATTATTTAGGAGCACTGAGTGGTATGGACCATGGCTGAAAATCTGCTGTTTCAGAGGAATGTTTAAGTTTTTATTATACACAGAATTATATCACCATGATGCCGATGTCATGAAGCCAGACAAATTTTCAGCAGTGATTACCCTGATTCCTGGCCAAAGGCAAAATCACTCACACGTATTGCGAGGTTAGTATTAGTATACTACTAGTACGTATTGCGAGGTTAGTATTAGTATACTAACCACGAACCGCGTTTGGCAGTGGATTTCTAACTAGTGGGTCGCGCGTGCTGGGATCTCACTTCTTGGGTCCACGACTTCTATTGCTTGAATTTTCTGTGCGCGGCGGCATGTAATGAACCCTTGGGTGGGCCAAAATTAGAGTCTGGTGTTTCTTTCTGATTAGAGTGTTGCTGCATATATGTATGCGTAATGCCTTCAACAATGAAGATAAATGCAATCTTTGTAATGACACAGAGACTCAGAGAGCACCGTACCTCAAGTGATGTTCGTGTAGTCTCCACTTCACTACTGGAGTACTGCTACAGCCTACACTACGCTACACACTTACCCGGGTAGGTGTGGCGTACATGTACGGTAGTGTAGCGGTAGTGAAGTGGAGTGGGGCCTACACAAACATCACTTGAGGTAGAGCACCAGTGTTCTGAGTGGAACTTTTCAGGTGTCTAAACCTACTATCATTTGTTGTTGACCGGGAATTACATGCCACCGCACGTCATCAATCATCACGATAATTAAATTCATACTTTGATTTGATTATTTAAACTATTTCTTTTTTTCTCTCTTCTACACACAGATCTGCACAATTGCTAACTCTGGTGACTTCTGGTCTCTGCTTGCTACCTCAATCTGGGAGATTCCATCATGTCCTTTTACTATGATTTGGATATAGCCATTTTTTTCTTCACTCTTTCCAGGACCTACGGTTTGCAAGTTGTGGAATGATAATGATACAAAAGAAAAAATTTCTTTATCAATCTTGGAAACAATTTTGAGCACAGTTTTGGAGAGAACTAAGAAATTTTACTCGGACAGGAATACAGCTTGTCAAAAATAATAACACACAATTTAAAACGAAAGAACAATTTTAATGTTACTAGGGCATTTTGCGAGAAATGTTATACTCAATCACACGTCCCAAATCAAGGGAAAGTCCTTTGATTAAACATGTAGTTGAATTGCGATTGCAACTCGACCTTATTACGCTTGAATTTGAATTTAAGACTTACGCTTGATTTGCAATTGAACATAAGTTTCTTGCAGTGCCCCATAATTATGTTTTGTTATCAGATATTTAACGTGCTGATTTTTCTCGAAAGGTATAATATATTTGTCCTTTTAAACGGTATTTGAATATGGGTACGCCTTTTATTTGTTTTCCACAATATTTATTGCATGTATGAACAGAAGTGAAATATTTATTGTGAAGCACTGTGAATGTTGTGTGATGGTTCATCATCAGACTGAAAGCCTGGTGGATGTGAGGAAGTGGCCTGGATGAAAGAAAAGTGAACATGTGTCCAATTACTGATTTGCATATTCTAAGACAATTTTGTTTCTGGATAAATTTTGCTATGCATTCCCTACATTAAGAGTAAAGGAGAAGTCCACGCAATCAAAAATTCATTTGAATTTAAAGAAAAATAACAAGATATTGCAGGAAATTTCATAAAAACTTTGATTCAAATTTATATAATTACTATTTTAACAGTTCCGTAAATATAACCTATTGTGATCAGATGAAGAGTTTCCTATCGTCAAATCTGCAAAGAATAAAAAACAAAATGCCACAAAAAATAGAAACGAATGTGATGTGAGTGACAACTCTAATTTGCATATCATTGTTTTGTGTATATGACTGTTTTGAGTAAAAACAACAAGGGAAATCACTCTATTCAAATAATTTTTAGTTGATGTGGACTTGACTTTTAACTCTACCCCTCCCATCCCAAATAAGAGTAGAAATAATCTAATCAAGAACTTGAAAATCAAAAGCAGCAATTAAGAAGCAAGATTTGATAAATACAGGTCTGAATAGAATTTCACAAGAAAATAAAAAGAGAAAAAAAAGATGGGTAGGGACGGGGAAGGAATAAAAAAAAAATACCCAGAAAAAAAAAATCCGAGTTTCGAACCAGGGTCCTCGCACATGACAAAACAATGGCCAACGCATTTGGCCACAGACCATCGCCCTATCAGGAAGGCATTTTTAAGATATATGAAAGAAAGTCCGCTCGCCGCTGTTTCCTAATAATGCTTCGGCAATTCAACTGCAATTTCAGTCATTTCGCGATGGATATTGCCGTGTTTTTTTTGTGATTCCTGACTTTGCTACTTAATGAAATTTCATAATTTTTGTTCAGTCATAAAGAAGAATGTCTATGCTTTATATTGACTATAACATTAATGTGACGCAAGTGTGATTTCTACGTGAAAATATGCTTTGTTTATTCACCTATATTTCTTGAAAAAAAAAAAAAAATTCGAAGCTAAATATCGGTCACCAAAATACGTTAAATGTGCACTTTTTTTCACTGTTCAGTAAATTCAAACTTTTATCTATATAACAAGACCAATCTTAAGAGGAATAAACAATTCTAAGAGCAAAAAACGCTGATTGGAAAGATCGTCTCCAATGGGCTGCTGTCAGCTCAGCTGCTCACTGCTCATTGTGTGACGTCACTCAGCTGGAGCTCGCAAGAGGACCGGTGGAAGGCAGAAATATGGCATGAAAATAAATCATTTTTGAGAGCTGATTTCTGCAATCTCTGATCACTATTTTGAAAAGTGAAGTTATATATCTGATTAGTAATACTTCCCCTTTACAATGATGACCACATAAAGTCATTATAAAATACTTTTGATTCTTTGGATGTATACTTTAAGATCTGTTTAGTTTTTAAGAAGTCGTTGGGTCGATCGCCCAGGTTTGATTGATCCCGTGCACTTTGAATAGCCGTAATCCCCCGGTCCTTACCCGGTGCTCGGCCATCCATACCCGGCCAGCAGCGCCTCTGTTTTGCCTTCCCCCGATGTCCGCCTCGCAAAGAAATGTTGTGCTAAATGTCACAAAAGCTCATGATTGGATCAAAACAATGCTGAATTACGCCGCTTTAGAGCTAGAATTATGATTAGATTTTGTCGCTGAAATATTAATTAAAACCATTCACAGATGGGGAAGAAGGAAGTGACTTTGTTTCAAGAAGCCGCCAAGCACGAAAAATTAATCCCACAAAAATAACAGCGTTTACAGTATTGTTTAATACAAACCCATGACATCCATAAGTTCTAAATACATGTATGCATACATGTACTATTCATGCCATCATTCACAGAAACAGTATTTTTTATAATTGTTACTGTACATAGTTTGCATAATTTTCTTTTAATTAGTTCAGGTTTTGTTTCTTTCTTGGTTTAATCAAGTACATGTACAAGCCAACTATACAATGACTTCTGTGACCTTTGACTCATGACCCTACACTGTAATCTTAACCAAGATCAAGTTTCATAGGCACAAGTGGCAAGATGATCGCTGGTGATAACTTCATACTCAAATATTTCTCATAATCATCATTCTTTTCTACATAAAATTGTACTTAAATATCTGTTTTAAAGATCCCTTATGTTAGAATAGGAACCAGTTACTATGTAAATACTTTTATTTATTTCATATTAACAGAACAGCTTTGTTAATTTGATTGTTTCATTCATTCTGTATAAATATGTTGAATAAATAAAATGAATACTGCTACTAGTGTATAAAGTGAAAAATTTACTATTCATAGTAGCCAAAGAGCATGAAGTGCTATAAAATTAAATTAATAAAAATTTCAGATAAGGATTGTTTTTTGAGAAAACATTTTTCAGTACAGAAAAAGAAAATGTTTTTAAAATCTTTTGAAGAAACTTACTCTGCTAGATACTTCATACTCGACGTGTTTGAGAAGCAGACCCTTTTTCTCAGGTATGAGATCAACCGTTATATGATCAAGTGCACTCAGTTCAGCATAGTTGTAATTTAGGATGTTAGGCGCTCTTTCCCTTCTCACATGCTGACTTAAAGTCTTCAAATCTGACAGGTCGCCAAGAGAGGGCTTGGGAAGCTCTACAAAAAATAATTGATATTTTCCAAAAATAAATGGTTATGAAAGCTGCAATGCTACTTACATAGTGTACATAAAATGAAAGCAAGAATAATTGCTGATAGAGTGTTCGGGAAGCTCTACAAAATAATATAATGAATATTTACCATTATCATCTATATAGAGTGTTCTAGCGATGCATTAAAAATGCGTATTTTGGTCCGCATCAATTGCCCGTGCAGTATCAGAGCGTATCCCTAAAAGGACTGAAATCCGATGAATATCCCATAGGCTCCTGTACTAAATTTGCTATTAAATATGAGAGCATATTCAATAGTTTAGGGCAGGTGCGCGAATGCGTAAAATATACAACGCGTACAACAATGAAAGCAATGCAATGCGCATTGCGCAGCATAGATCACAATTACGCTCGATGACGTCACAGAGAACTACATGCAAGTCCTATGTCAACGACCAAAATTGAGTCTATGAAGTGATAATGGCATAATGTGATAAGTGATATGACTTTATTGCATGGCTTTATTTCATGAAATACCAGAAATATTCCACTCGTTAGGGCCAATATTCCACTCATCTGCGATATTTTTCCGAACTCTTGGAATATTTCTGATATTCCATTTTCAGCCATCCAATATAATATAAAGATTGAATGATTATGAAAGCTGCAAATCTACTTACATAACATTAAGGCAAGAATTGAGTGAAATGCTGATAGAGAGGGTTTGTGAAGCTCGGCAATAATGAATATTTACCAAGATCGAATGATCATGAAAGCTATGTGTACTTACACTGTACATAATGCAAGAGTAGAGTGAAATGCTGATAGAGAGGGTTTGGGAAGCTCTACAATAACAAGGCAAAAGCAATTTTGTGTCTCGCCCACTGATGAAAATAACCAGAAATATCGTGATTTGCAAGAGCACGCAACAGAATTGTATCGAAACTTCATTGTGAAATGACTGGGATGGAATAACACTTGTCATAAGAGCCTTGCACGTAAACTCAAATGTTGACCTGAAAATGACCTTTGACATTACCATGTGACCTCCGACTGCAGCATAACATGCAGGTCCCCCAAGTCCATCTACCATCCAAGTTTGGTTGAAAAGTGAATTTCGGTTGCGGAGTTAGGTGTCATAAGAGAGTCTTGCATGTAAACTTTAACGTTGACCTGAAAATGACCTTTGACCTCACCATGTGACCTCCGACCTCAGCATACATGTAAGATGCAGGTCCCCCAAGTCCATCTACCATCCAAGTTTGGTTGAACAGTGACTTACGGTTGCGGAGTTAGGTGTCATAAGAGAGTCTTGCATGTAAACTTTAACGTTGACCTGAAAATGACCTTTGACCTTACCATGTGACCTCTGACTGCAGCATAACATGCAGGTCCCCCCAGTCCATCTACCATCCAAGTTTGGTTGAAAAGTGACTTACGGTTGCGGAGTTATGTGTCATTAGGTTTGGGACAGACGACATTTGGATCAGGTGGGCGAGACAAAAATTGATATTTACCAAGGTTGAATGCTACATATTAAAGGTTAAATGTATTTTTTTTTCAAAATAACTGTAATAACTCAAGCCTAGATATTGCATATTGGCATATTGGCCCAAATTTTTCAAGTCCATGTCTCTGCTATGAACTTTCCTCTTGCTTTAAATGAGAATTTAGTTATTCCCACGCAGTTATGGCTGAATTGAGTGTGAAATGAGTTGATAGATTGAACATGTCGAAGTCAAGTCGTCATTGGTTTAGTACTTATTTCACTTTTTATTGTTGATTTATCGTCGAATATGCTACATTTTTACTTACTTCTGATCATCTTCAGTATGCTGCTTTAAGAATTCGGACACTCAAGTCATCAGGGTCATTTCTAGTGTAAATATGATCATCATCGTTATTTTATAGAACTTTTCATCGATTTTTGTCTGCCTGACTTGCTACATTTTCCGTTCTGATTTTTCATTACGGTCCCATTGCATTATTCCTGTGTTAGTGTTGTTTGACCGTTGCAGTTATCATCGTACCGGTGCGGTGTCGTGTCACTGTCACGTCGACTTCCGGGGACTGTTCCTTGAATCAACTACATTCTTGAATTATCATTATTCTGTGAAAAAGAGTCTCCATCACGATAATGGCTAGTAGTACTAGATCAAAGTCGGGTTGTGATGCTACTTCCAAGATCCATGAATTCTTTGATAGTGACATTTTTATCTCCAAACTGGAAGTTATTGCAAAACGAGTTGCAAAGGAAGTTGTGGAGCAATCATTTAGCAAGCTAAGTGATCTCATCAGTAGAATTGAGGGCAGACTACATGATATTGATGTGAAAGTCAATGAAAGGCATACAGAGCTAACTACTCTTCAAAAGGTAGTTGAACGTCAGTCAGATAGAACAAATTCAGTAGAGCAGTCGATAAATCAACTTGAGCAGTACTCGAGACGATCCTGTGTGAGAATTTTTGGTATCAAGGAGACAGAAGGGGAGTCCACGGACACCATCGTCTGCGACCTTGCAAACACCAAGATGGATGTTACTTTAACGACAGCAGATTTGGATAGATCTCATCGTGTAGGCAAGAGAAGCAACAACAGCCAGCACCCACGACCCATCATTGCCAAATTTGTAAGCTACAGAACGAGGAACTCGTTCATTAGAGCAAGGAGAAAGTTGAAGAACACTGGAATTACGGTTCAAGAGGATTTAACAGCGAAGAATCAAGAAATCTACCGAAAGACATACAAATGTCCAAAGGTTGACTCAGCTTGGACTATCGATGGCCGTGTTTTTGCTCTTGTGAATGCCTCAGGTGGGAAGAAGATAAAAAAACTTATTACATCAATCCAGGATTTGGAAAGTCTTTGACTTGTCAAAGATTGACTCTGCTTGGACTACCAATTGCCATATTTTTTTCTCTTGTTAGATTGTGATTTGTGAATTGACCCTGATGGACTCACTCTTATTTTTTACCTTTATCCTCAGATCTTTTTTTTTTTTTTTTGTATTGTAACTTATGTTAATGGCTTTATTATGTGTGTTGTGTAACAGGCAAATTTCTAACCTAAGCTCATGTGATATACAGAATAACTTATGCATTTCTTGCCATAAAGTTGTTTCTGAATCAAATCATAATACCTTTTGTGAATCAAATTATGTTGACTGTAAATACTATGTTCCAACTGAATTTAATATCTTATATAACTCTTTGAAAGCAAATATTACATTCTCAATTGTTCACTTTTAACTGTCGTAGTCTTAACAAAAATTTTGAAAATGTCCAACTATTTCTCCAATGCTGCAAATGTAATTTCACAGTTATTGGTGTCAGTGAAACATGGCTTAATGAAAGTGAGAATTCTTTTCAGTTACCTAATTATACTTTTCACAACATCAGTCACCAAAATAGACGAGGAGGTGGAGTAGGTGTTTATATTCAGAATAATATTAAATCTATAAGAAGGTTTGACCTAGAAATATTTAATGATGTCATCGAAATGTTATCTATTGAGATATTTTGTAAAAAGAAAAATATTGTAATATGTGTTATATATAGACCACCTGGTCACTCTATTCAACAGTTCATTGATAATATTCAAATTCCCTTTCATAATATTTTACAGGAAAATAAAGAATGTTTCATATTAGGTGACTTTAATGTTAATTTATTAGAACTCTCACCTTATGTTTATAGCTTTACTGATACAATGTCATCTCACTCTTTTTCACCTTTAATATCAAAAGCAACCAGAATAACTTCTACTTCTGCCACTCTTCTGGATAATATTTCTACACTCAATCCTTCTAGGCTACTTAAATCTGGAATATTTGTAACAGATATAAGCGATCATTATCCTGTTTTTGCATTTGCAAATTTTCATTGCACTCAAGCACCATCCCATATTTTTAAACGCATTATTAATGAAAGGTCTATGTCAGAGTTCTTGTCACTTTTGTCTGGAGTTGATTGGAGTGATGTATATTACACTATGATGCTTCAGATAGATTCTACTGTTTTTTAGACAAATATATCTCTATATATAACAAATGTTTTCCCTTGAAAAAAATTGAAACAAATAATAAACTTAATCCCAAGCCTTGGTTTAATACTTTTCTTAAACGTATGTGTAATAAAAAATATTCCCTTTTTCGTAAATTAAAAAAAAATTCTACAGCTTATCGGGAAAAAACATACAAACTGTTTAGAAATAAAGTGATTTCGGAAATTCGGAAAAGAAAACTTGAATATTACACTAAGCAATTTCAGAGTGCTCAAGGAAATATTAAAAATACTTGGAAAGCGATAAATAACGTTTTGAATTTCAATAAAACTAAAAAATCAATACAGTGTGAATCTATTGAAGTTGGTGGTTCTATGATTGTAGATAAACAAGTTATTGCTGATAAATTTAATGATTTTTTTAGTTCAATAGGAGAAAAGGTTGTCAATGAAATGCCTAATTGCAATGCAGATTTCAACAGTTTCTTGCCAAATCAGTGTCCTAATACTATGTTTTTTCAACCCATATCACATACAAATATTTTTAATGTTGTGCATGAACTTAAGGATGGAAAGAGTTCAGGTCACGATGGTGTTGATGTCAAAGTCTTTAAGAAGTCCATTTATTTTATCATAGATCCATTATGTAATGTTCTCAATCTTTCCCTTGAACAAGGTGTATTTCCCAACTGTTTGAAAATTGCAAGGGTTGTTCCTATTTTCAAAAAAGGGCATCGGTATATATTAAATAACTATAGACCCATTTCTATACTTTCTGTTTTCTCTAAACTTTTAGAGAAATTAGTATACAACAGACTTTTTACTTTTATTTAAAAAAATAATATATTATATCAACGTCAATTTGGTTTCAGACAAGGATTTTCTACACATATGGCATTATTAGAATTCACAAATGAAATATCGGAAGCTTTTGAAAAAAAATAATTTCTTATAGGCATATTTTTAGATCTTTCCAAAGCTTTCGATTGCATTAACCACCAAATTTTATTACAAAAATTGCAATGTTATGGAATCCGAGGTACATGTTTGAAATGGTTCTATAGTTATTTAAGCAATCGAAAACAATACACAAACATTGATGGTTTTAATTCAAATTTATTAAATATTAATATAGGCGTTCCGCAAGGTTCGGTCCTCGGGCCCCTTCTCTTTATATTATTTATCAATGATCTTCATTCTGTCTCACATCATTTGTTTTCAATAATTTTCGCTGATGATACTAATTTTTTTATATCTGGCAAAAATAGTAGAGAAATCAGTAGAATTCTTGATTCCGAGTTGTGTAATATACATAAATGGTTCTCGTGCAATAAGTTAATGATAAATCTTGATAAGACTTGTTATATGATTTTTAAGCCTTTAGAAGAATAAGACTGTTGAAGTTAATGAATTGGAAGTATATATGCATAATTACAAACTCAAGAAAGTAACCCAGACTACATTTTTAGGTTTAGTCATAGATGATAAATTAAGTTGGAAAGAACATGTTAATGATACTTGCTGTAAAATGTCAAAATCGATTGGTGCAATGTATCGTCTTAAACAATTTATACCAAAACAAATACTGTTAACTTTATATAATACTATGGTATTGCCTTACATTGTACATTACTTACTGTAACATTGTATGGGGCCATTGTGCCAAATATTTGACCAAAAGAATAATTATACTCCAAAAACGTGCAATCAGAATTATAAGTAATACTCATCCTCTTTCACCAACTGCTCCTCTTTTTTATCAATATAGAATTTTGAGAGTAACAGAAATATGTGAAATCCAAACAGCAAGTTTTATGTTTCTATACTTCAAAAAATCTCTGCCTGACACTTTCAATGATGTATTTTTATCTGACAACTTGACCCGCAGATATGAAACTAGGTCATCTATTACATGTAGTATGCGTCTCCCTTTATTTAGATATAACTTTTCTCATACAACTATAAAATATTCAGGACCTAAATGTTGGAACAGTGTACCATACAACTTGAAAGCTTGTAACACACTTGCATTATTTAAACGTAATTATAAATTTTTTATTCTGAAAAGATTCACATTTACAACTTAGAATGCCTGCTTAGGGGGGGGGGGGTTCCTTTCTTTTAAGTATTTATTTGTGATTTGTTTTTATTTTGTTTTGTCTTTGTTTATATCTATCTTTTTTAACCATATGACCCTGGGAGCGACCTCGATAGGTATTTGACCTTTGTTGCTCCCCCACATTCTAGACATATATTACTATTTTTTTTGTTTGTTCATTTTTCTGCTTTGTATTCTGATGTATTATGTAAGTTTTCTATGTACTGGTGTCTTTGACATCATCTTTTTATGTATACGAATGTGGAAATAAATTTTTATGAACTTATGAACATGTCCTGTTGAAGAATTGTGTCACAAGTGGCTATCCATAGTTAGATCACAGCACAGTTTGAATTAATATGGGAATATATGTTTACCTTGGCCTGTGTAGTTTTCCAAGAGTTTAACATTAGGTTGCTTCCCTTGCTGAGCTAGAGCTGTGAGAGCTAGAGCTTTATACAATCCTCCTCTCGTAATGAAGCCTTGCTTGCTATCTACAGAATCCCATATCTGTTGACATGAAAATGAGAAGGGGAAGAAAATTATAGCTTAATAACATAAGTTGAACACCTCTTGCAGTCTCGTCTGCAATACACAATTCAATAGAGCATGGATATGGACTTTGTGATTTTGAAAGTATATCAAACATTTTCTTTGTAATTTGTAAACTAATTTTCGGCATTACTCCTATGTGTTTAAGATCGCATGCTCGAACTGTATTGGAAATCTGAAGTCAGAAAAAAATGGAACCAGTGAGATTCGAACCTGCCATCTACTGCTTGCCGGGCAGCGACTCAACCACCAGGCTATTCTGGTTCACGGTTAAGTCACGATGAACTGGAATACGAATACCCTCCATCCTCTTCTTTCTGACTCATAATATGCAAATGCAGTCTGCCGCGGTGGACAATAAATAAAGTAAATAAAGAGGCTTTAATAGGAACATTTTTCTTGTTTTCATTTATCCTTTAAATAATCTTTTAATAATCCAAGGCCATGAGGGGGAATGTGCACTTCAAGGAATGAGAGATGACCTGAGATGACCTTTCACCGTGATCCAATACCTGAAATTTTACACAAATAATGGCTGCTAATATTCCTTATCTTGAAGGAGTATTAAAACAAATTCAGATGCACAATTTTTTCCAAATAAAAGAAAAAAAATCATTATTTGATAATAAAACCCAAAGCTCATAGACCTACTACATGTATAGAGCATGACCTTTAACTTTGCCAAGGAAACATGTTATTCCTTTAATATCATAATAAAGAATCATTATCTTTCTTTATTTACTATTACTAAAATCATTATAATAATTTTTATTTAATGAATTAAAAGTAGATGCATCTCAACTTCAATCAATATTACACCAGAAGTTGGCCTACGCCTACATGTACTTCAATTCTAAATAGCATGTTAATCTCAAGCGAATAAAATGCGCATAATCAGGTCCCTACAGGCTACATGTATACAGGGAAAAGCTTAATTAACACCTATAATTATCCAGAGCACCAGAAAGACAGTCTGTGGACCCTGTCACACAAAGGTTTGTCATTAATCGCTAATTCGAAAGACAAATTCTCATTGGTTCCTAGTCAGTCTACTGAGCAAAATGCGCATGCAAGGATGATATTGATAGGCCATTTCAAAATAGCAATTAATCGCTGGTCTTTGAGTTATGGGGACCAGGGGATAAACTTTGTGTGTAATGTATGTCATCAGACACAATATCGGTGCACAGTATGCACATACTACGTAACAAACACTGTATTAGAAAAGGTCACTGCTTTTACTTGTACTTTAGTCAAATGTTCCATGAAGTCAACTGGTGCTCCAGTGATAATGTAAAACAGATGGCAGAATTCTTTTCACAAGTCACCCTTAAGTGCATGGGCTAAATATTCATGAAGGGCTACCATCACTTTTACAGTGATTTTAACTCAGAGCTTCAGCTTAATGGTGTAAAAAAAATCCTATTTTTCTTTAATAAATTTTTTGAAAAAACACAAAAATCATCTCTTACAACTACAACTTGTACAAGTTTCATAAATCCTACATACATGTATTTATAGGGGGCAAATCCTACATGTATTTAGTGTCACTTTCCCTTTAAAAATCCTACTAACTGGCAGATCTGTTTATTGTATAAAAGTACCATAGCAAAAAAAAAATTAAAAAAATATGTGGATGTTTCTCATAGACATAATCTATTAAACATGTTAACATTAACAATAAAAATCATGTACGGTAGTCAAACTGTGCATTCTAATTGGCAAAATCTATAAATCTCTCATATAGGGCATTTTAAGAAAATTGCAATCGATTCCTAGTCGATTTTAGGTCCCAAACTCAAGCATACAACTCATGCAATTAAATGCACATTTGAACCCAATTTCTTTTATTATCTCTTATTTAAACAAGGAGTTGAAATCAATTTGCTACAGTTGAAATCAATCTATCAATTGATAGAACTACAAGAACTCCATGCCATTTTACGAGATCGCTTTAATCAAAAATATGAAATGCTACTGTACATTGTATATTGATTATGATTAAGTATTTTATAAACATCATCATTGAGATCATTTAAATGTTTTGTTATTAAAATACCTATTTTAAGGGCATTCAGCTGTTCTTTAATAGGTTTATTTTATAGTAAAACCAGACATTTTGACAAATGAAAGCAGCTCGCCTTTTTTGTCTTTGAAGGCATACTACAATGTACATGTACGTAAATGTAAATTCCCATAATAAAAAATCCCAGAGAATGGACATCTAAATAGAAAAACTTTATTACACAGTGATTAGTTCTTAACAACTTCCTGCTAACACAGATTTCCTGTTATGAACCTTGTTTCCTGCTGCAAGGTATGTAAAATAAAGAAAACAAAACGGTACTTAGCATACACGTACAAAATATCTCTTGAACCCAATGAACAGCAACCTATTTACACGTTCATGTACTCCATTCACATTGGCCCGTATTCTGAACTCTGGTTTTAAACTGCAGTCTAATACCCCTTTCATAAACCCATCCTCCAATTAGCCGCCTAAGAAGTAATGCGGATAATTCAATAAAAATTGCGTTCACAAACTCCGAAAATAATCCGCACTATTTTTACGAGCGCCCGTCCTGAAAAAGGCGGATAATCGTCATGAAAACTGCACACGCCCCCTCCGATGCAGTTGTGTTGGAAAAGGGTGACCTTGTGACCGCACCATGGCAATTATCCGCATTATTTGGAAATGCGTTCATAAAGTCAAAATCTGGTCCCGATGCCGCTATTATGCGGATAATTGCAGCATCAAAATAATGCGGATAACTCTGGTCCTCCTCCGATTTTACGACCAAATTATGCTGCTATTAGCCGCATAATTGGGTTTATGAAAGGGGTTTAAATCTCTGGTTTAACTATGGGAAGCCAAATAGGACAACAATTTCTATAATTAGATTATCAATACATACATATCATCACATTTGGCATTCAAATCGTGAAAAAATTCTTGAAATCATCATTACAAGACTTCTTCACTACTAAACTATGAGAAGCATCCCAGGAAACACATTTATAAGCATTCAAGTTTAAACATTTTTTCACACTCAGCTTCCCATAATTTAGACCAGACTGAAGTTAAACGAGAGTTCAGAATCCTGGCTATTGAGCATAAATTTCCCACATTATCTTTCAGTAATTAATCACCAAATTAATGATTATTAAGCATATAATCATTCATAAAGGGAATTTGGGTCATGCCCATGCCAAAAGATGTAAAAAAAAAAATGATGCCATTGCCATATTTGAGCATAGCTTGCCTTTAAAGGGATGGTCTGGGCTGAACATATTTATATCTAATTAAATAGAGTAAAATTCACAGAGCAAAATGATAAAAATTTCATCAAAATCGGATAAGAAATAAGGAAGTTATTGAAATTTTTAAGTTTATCAATATTTTGTGAAAACAGTTATATGCACATCATCATGAATATTCATTAGGTGGGCTGATGATGTCACATCTCCACTTTCCTTTTTATATGTTATTACATGAAATCATAAATGTTTCATTTTTTCATACATGTGTAAATGATGTGTCTCCATTATATTGAAATAAGTTGCGGCAATAAATAACTATGCACTTAATCAGTTGTCAATCTAATTGTTTTAGTTCTTGGTAGAAATTTTTTGAATAAACCTAATTTCATATAATAAAATACAAAAGAACAAGTGGGGATATGACATCATCAGCCCACCCAATGAATATTCATAAAGACATGCCTAAAACTGTTTCACCGGAATAATGCAAATATTTAAAATTCAATAACTTTTTTATTAGTTATCCGATTTTGATCAAATTTTCAGCATTTTGCTCTGTGAATTTTACACTATTTATTAAGATATAAATATTTCCAGCCTGGACCATCCCTCTAAGTGTGCCTCAAAGCTGTTTACAAAAGAAAGGGCCCCAAATGCTAAACTAAATTTCTTACAATTAAATACAAAAGAACAAAGTAGGGATATGACATCCCCTGCATTTATACCAATTGGTCCAGCAGTGTATGTACATGTACATCCAGTTCAATTTGCTCAATGAATATTCATGTCTTTCATGAAGACATGCACTGTTTCACCAAAATAATGCAAATATTTAAAATGTCTTAACTTTGTTATTCCTTGTATGATTTTGATCAAATTGCTTGTCTGAATTTTCTTGTTATCAATTCAAATCATATTATTTTCAAATGCAGTACCCCTTTAAATTTTGTTTTTACCATCTGCCGGCCAGCAGGCAGGATATGGTTTTCCAGATCTTCAGATCTTTCTTTACAAGCAGTCATTTTCTAATAAACCATAGTGCCCTGCCAGGTACTTTGATAACCTTGATTTTAATAGCGAATGTTAATGGTGCTAATTCTTGGACAGGTTGTTTGTCTGGACAAGACGGTTATTTTGGGAACTTTGCAATCAAAATTCATATTAACGATTGAAAGTAAATATCAGATAATATTAGTTTTGCTAATTAATGCACAATTTTTTTAAAAAATCCAGAGCAAAAGATGTTTTTATCTGCTGAAGTGTCTGGACAACCATCTGACTAAATCAACAGTTTTTCTTTTAATTTTTTAATGTTTTCAGTTCTCAATATTTTTTTTAATGTAGACCCGGGCTCTACTGACTCTGTCACAATTAGAATCGGGGTCATGTCACTCACGAATGCCACCATATGAGCCCTATGAGAAAGGAGCTACATTTCTTCGAAGGAAAAGAAAGGAACACACTTACCGTGCTTAGGGTATTCTTGGGTAAGCTCGACTTGATCAGGATTTTGACGAAGAGATCTCGATCAATTCTATCCTGCTCAGGACAAACAATGTCGTAGACTTCGCGGTAGTATGGGGGCACCGAACCTGAAAATACAAGGTTGAGAGAATGTAAGACTGAAAACCTCACTGTTTCGAAGGAGTAGTGGTGGTGGTGGTGGTGGTGGTTCGCACAACACTTAACTTCGTTTATGAGGAAAAGGATGAGCTGCCACACCCTTTTCCTTTACTGCTTAAATCCCACTTTTAATGGGGGAAACAAAGCACCAGAATGTAGAGTAACTTCTTATGAATATAATCAGTTTCTTGAAATGTATGTGATGTCTAATACAAATTTTGATTATAAACAGACTGGATTCCATTTGTCGTCAAGACTTATGCACATGCAGTTTGAGCATATACTAATGTGCCAGCCAATCACATTTGTGTTACCATGCTCAGTTCATGAATATTAATTTGCATTATGGAAGGTCACAATGGCTTATTTGCATTACTCATTATTCATCAAAGTTGACCTGCGCAGATAGGAACTAGTTCTTCAGTCAGTCGTGAGCCAATCAAAACAAGCGTTATATTGGTGAATTCTTAATTCTCTAAAAATGAATGTTGACTTAGAACTAGCCCTAGCAACCAGAGAACCAGGGACAATTCTGACCAAAGGACAAATCAGCCCCGCCTTCAAAACAGGACCGAGTTGTCCCACCTGTTTCTTGATTTTTCCTTCACAAATTTGTGTTCATTTTGTCTTAATTACAAAATTTATTTAAACAATTCTCAAGGAATATGGTATGATTGATGAAAACATTCTTCACTTTCTATAACTTTGTTCTCATTAAAATAACAAAAAAGGTAATTCTAGATCTAATCCTCTAGGTCTATGTTAACCCAGAAGGTAATCATAGGCTGCCACAGGTAACAAATACTAACATGGGTACGTTTGAGGTTGGGGTACCAAAAAAAAATTAAAGGAAAAAAAAAAGAAATCTCAATTCTATCATGGATGAACGTCTAACAGACAGCAGAATCCCGAAGCAGAAGCCAGACCCTCAAAAAAGGGGAAAAAGGCAGCGTTCGTTCACTCGCTTTCAAAACTGCAAACAAAACTGGCCGATCGATATACCGATGGCGCATGCGCGAAATAGATTCGGCCCAATTCATGTATGTGCCCTTGGTATATCGATCAGCGACGCGGGCCGGAGCTTTCTGGATAGGTCTATGTATGTGCTTTTTCTATATAAAGTTATGATCCTCGTACGCACACGTGTATTAAAATCTTGTGCTAGTGCTCAACCCGCTCACCGACTGACAAATTTGGGAGTGAATTTGGGAGACTGTCTCCTATGTGGGAGATTATCTCCAATATCAGAGACCTTTGTAAATAATTTGGGTATCAAATTTCAGAGAGTCTCCAGTTCGGGAGACCAATTTGTTTACATTTGCTGCAAAAGGATTACCTTGGCGGCAAATGGAAATGTGATAAGCAAATTCCTCATGAAAAATTACCCCTTTTCATCGTCTACTTACGGGGGTGGCGAACAAATTCGCCCCGGAAATGCCTAAAGTCGCCCTCGAAATCACCCAAAATCATAATTTCGGGGGCGACATAAAATCTCAATGTCGCCCCCGAAATTATTGCCGAGCGATAACAACTCAGCGGTCCACGAGCGCCATATGCTCGAGCTCCACTTACCATTTAAAAATCATCCAAAATCCGCTCTCTAATCATGAACAAGCCTTGAAAATAGCGAGGAGCAGTTTCAAATTCCGAAGTTGCGTCTTTTTTCTGTACGTTTTTCCATACACATGGTATGAAAAAAAAATCGACGCAACGGTTGGGAAACAGTTGCATGTATAGGGGTCCATAATGACTACCACCATATGCAATTTCTAATGCACATTTTCCCCTACAGATATCGCAATTCTGTGATAAAATAATTCGAATTACGAAGGAAATAAATCCCATAGTCTCGTAACCTCGCATTGGTGAGTTGTCATTCGGCTTTCGGCTTTGCTTTTCAAAACGGCCTATTAACATCCAAAGTAACTTACCTTATTTGTTAATTATAACTTAAAAATCATTTGTTTCATTTTTCTAGGGAATGAGGTAAATATCAGACAATAAATCATCAAACAAAGCTCCATCTATTTTACAAGGCCGGCGAGAGGCTCAGCACGCATGCATTGTCTCTCTGCCAGAGCTCTGGGGGACAATTCGCTCAGTAAAGGCCTCAATGATGGTGATTTTCTGTTTCAGACAGAGTATACATTTCGGGTATATTACTAGTATTTAAAACTGCCAATAAAGTTTGATGATTTCTTCATTGTCATATATATGTACGGTATTTAAGTTATTAATGAATACATTCTCACCAAATTTAGACTCCCCCACAGAGAAATGCAATTTTCGTGGAGATCTGCGTTTTCAAAGAACTTCAAGAAAAGTTAGGGTATGTGGGCCTTCATTACATGGCCGAGTACATGTTATTGTACTGGAATAGACAGAGTAGAAATTAGATATTGAATTCATTTATATCCAAGTTCAACTCACAGTCACACCCACACACACATCCACATCCAAATTTCTGAGCATGAAAAAAATAACTTAAAAAATCATACAATATTAAACAATAAGTAATAATTCATTAATAAGTGAACAGGTATTCCTCAAAATACAAAAAAAGTAGCATTTGAAAAGAGCCCCCGAAATGCAAAAAGTAGCCCCCCAAAGGTAGAAATGGAGCCCCCAAAATTTTACAAAAACTTGGAAATGGAGCCCCCCCCCCAAAAAAAAAAAAACTAATTTTTTTCCCTGCTTTTGATAAGGATTTTTGTTGTCACCCACACACAAAACAAATATGGGCTTCTGACCTCAGTGAGACAAAATTTTGGATGGAAAAAATCATGTTCTTGTTGGTGTTGTTTCTTTTGTCCTTTTGCAAAGCAAGTCTCCGATATCCTTAATGGGAGATTGTAACCCATATTGGAGAGAGTCTCCCATATTACTAGTAGCTGTGTGACTCTACTTTGTATGTAGAATGATAAATCCGCTGTTCTTTGTCCTCCTTCACAGACGGATGACGGCCATTGGGCTTGTAATGGTGGAGCAAACAACCGCCCTTTTAACTACAGCGTCTATGGAGAAAGGGTGCGCTTTTGCACCCTCCTCGATTACTTACTTACTTGGATGTGGAGACGTAAAGCAATGTGCTTATGTGCCCCTCGTTGATTTTCTTATCTTTGGTAAGGTCTGTATTTCAGAGGATGGTTGTGCCAAAATTTTTCACGTCCTGATTTGAACTGATTCAGACTAGTTGCACTTAAAACTGACTTACAATTACTGCTAAATTTTGCTGGAAAATAGCGAATTCTGATAACAAACAGATCAGGATTAGACTGATAAATCCGCTGTTTCGGAGGAGTTTTTCAACATTTTCTGATTTTTTATTGTTCTCCTACACAGACGGATGACGGCCATTGAGCTCGTAGTGGTGGAGCTTTATCGACGCCATAACTACAGAGAGAAGGGTGCAATAACAATTATTATTTAACAAATATCAAAATTTAAAACGTGATTATAAATAATTATTATAATAATTATTTATTATCATGTTTCAAATTTTATTATTTGTTAAATAATAATTTTATCCATAAATTGTTCTTCAAAACCGCTTTTTGTAAAACCGCTTATCGAATTATTATAATAATTATTTATTATCATGTTTCAAATTTTATTATTTGTTAAATAATAATTTTATCCATAAATTGTTCTTCAAAACGGCATTTTGTAAAACCGCTTATCGAAGGTACGTCATAACGGAGTGGTTCAAGGGTCAAGCCAATTGTATATGCGTTGTTTACAAATAGTTTGAGGGATCTACACGAGATCAGTCTGGTAAGAAACCTCTAATTTTTCATATTCATAGTGAAATAATTTTTATCCCTTCATACGCATTAGGTGTATGAAGGGTCTAGACTTAGATAAATAAAATAAAGTAAAAGAAACCGATTTCACCCTCTAAATATGGATTTCCTAGGGAAATCCATCCGGGTGTATAGGTCTCGCTTATGCGTGTATGAAAAGATTTTCAACTAGGCTCCGTGATGAAGAAGTACACTGTATATGTAAAAATATTAAAAATTATCACGGAGTCCTCAAGGCTCGAGAAAAACCACAACTGTTTGGAATTTTGGATATATATTCGCTTTAATTTCATATTATCCTATAACAATATGAACATATTTTAGAAATTGAGGCACAGGAAATGCTATTTTTTGGCATGATAAATCGAGTGCGTAGCTTTTATAAGTTAAGTAAGGACCCCTTCTATATTATCGGGCAGCGAAATCAAGAGGTGCTCTGAAAACATGGCGGGATATGCGGGATTTTCGTAATAGCGAGTTTTGCATTTTGTGATATTTTCTTCTTGGTTAAGGATCTTGGCCTTATCCTGAAAAAAGTCACCTCTCTTCTTGTGTGTGTCAGGGTGTGTGCGCTCATTGTGTAAAGTCAATGGGAGAAGAAAGTCCCCAGCCCGCCGCTGACGAAATAAACGGCAGTGAATGGAGTGGTGACTTTATTTAAACGATAATGCCAGGATCTTTAAGACTTTAGCATATTTACCACAAAACTGAAAGATAATTTGTTCAAATATTAATATTAGCATCATTTTTATCGTTAGTAAACAAAGTGCGTAGCTTTTTGCCTTTAGGCTTTAGGTCCCCCCATCATACAGCATCGTTGACGATGCGTATGGAGGGGGCTGGACCTGGGGCCGGGGAGGCCGGAGGGAGGGAGGGATGCCGCGAATCCAAACGAAGTCTCAATCTTACTCTTTAGCGCGCAGCGGAGTACCGGTATGTATCCTGACTGAAATAAGACCGACTTTCTGTCTAAGAGAGTGTCAAACATCAAATATATGATCTCTTGATTCACAACATTAATCAAATCAATATTTTACTCACACACCACAACAATTCACAAGCAAAAACGGAAAACAAGAGGTCAGAAACTCACCGAAACTTAATTCATCAGCCATGTTTTCCAACAGCTGAAAATAAAATTGGCAATGTTCTGAATTTAATGATTGCTCCAAACTCTAAAGTTTATAATTCATAATCACCTATAACATACAATGATCAAAATGTGTAAATACATTTAAGGTTATAAATAATATTAAAAAATATACTGATAATAATTTAACTTTTTTTTATTAATATCTATGATCTTAACCACTAATTTATTATGATGATTCTCAAAATATGAAAGAAGGTCACTGCTCGACTTCCTGTGTGGGGCGGATGATGATAAACTCGTCGCTGACTGGGCAGAGTGGCACACGCCTACTTTTTTTAATCGGTTTACTATCATGTGAGCCAGGACACAAAGTGAAACCGCAAAGTCTTTCAATATTTCGCATCGACTCGAAAACTCTATATATACCTTGCTAGTACTATATAAGACATTGCAAAATTATCATAACGATGTTAGCTTAAGGTTATAAAATGTCAAAATGTACGTGTATGAGAAATTTGGTGAACGAAGACGAAGAGTAAGACTACATATCATTATAGACAATAGGAACGGGAATATTCTAAATATCTACATGATTAAAAGAATGTTGTTATATAAATTAAGAACATTATATGAAAACTATATCTGAGACCATTCGGAAATTCGGAAAAAAACACAACCTATCAATGTTGTTATGATATCTAATATGAAAAATATTCTGAGACCATTCGGAAATGTAAATAAAAACCACACACAATTAAGCCTATGATGAACATATACAAGATAATCTATTTGGAAAATATAATTGGATTTCCAAAAATTCATTGCTTTCTTGGAAACTTTCCTGTAATGATAATTTCGAAAAGATATAGGCCTTTAGAGTGCAGTTTTATAAAATATTTTGGAAACAGCTTATGGACAATAGGAACGGGAATAAATATTCTAAATATCTACATTACTAAAGAATGTTGTTATATTGAGAACAATATGAAAACTACATCTGAGACCATTCGGAAATGTAAAAAACACAACTTAACCTGAATATACTGGCCTAGATATGACTATACGTGCTCACTCACCGTAATGACATTACATTTAATGCTGTAGTATATAGCCTATACTTATCCATTTTTTAATATCTACTATTTTTCCCTCGGCAAATTTTGCCCCCGCCCCCCCCCCCCCCCCCATGCCCTATAATCAATTATGAATTTAAGACCGGATAACCGGGCGGATTCAGGAGGCAAATAATTGAGCCTTGCATTGATCCCGGGATATGGATCTTTGGTTGTTGTTGTTAATGATTGTTTTGTATAGGCTGCCGGTGAAGTACCTCCAGTACCCCCAACAACAGAAAGAAAGAGAGCGGGGAGATTCCCTTGAGACTGCGCGTACTGGAGGAAAGAAAATAAATAGAAAATGAATAAAAAGGAAAAGAGGAAAAACAATAAGAAAAACAATAAGAAATCCAAAGAAAATGAAAGGAATTTAATTGACCAACTTCCCCCTTCCAAAGGAGAATAGATACATCCCCTCCCTAAAAAAGGGGGGATCAATGAAAACAGGCGTGATTTTCCCGAAAACAGGATGTAGATGAGGCTATTAATTTATTGCAAAAAAAAAAAACAGGGCCGTGACAGGGGTCTGTGGCCAGAGCAAAAAACTTCCCGGTCATAATGTTGTCAACAGGAATTTTCATGGTTGTACGCAAACGTTGGCGCAAATTAAGCTCCAAGTAAAGTGACAAGAGTTTCTAAATAAAATTCCGAGTAAGCAAAGCGAGCGAGAAATTTTTCAACCTTTTCATTATGATCTTATTGGTAATAAATTTGATATGATATTCAAATTCATTTTTCCTGTCCTTTTCTTTTCTGTTTTTGGTCGTAGAACTTTTGAGGGCCGTGATACTCAAACCATTCCATTTGTACGCCAGTGCTTGTGGGGTCCCGGGGCTCCCGGCGCGCCTCTCGAGATTCAGACATTTTAATCCTTAAAGATGGCCGCTGTATGTTTCATCAAAATCACGGGTATATCTTTTTTTAAAGGACAAGTCCACCCAACCATTAGTTGATTTGAATAAAAAGAGAAAAATCCAACAAGCATAACACTGAAAATTTCATCAAAATCGGATGTAAAATAAGAAAGTTATAATATTTTAAAGTTTCGCTTAATTTCACAAAACAGTTATATGCACATCCTGTTCAGTATGCAAATGAGCGTACTGATGACATCACCCACTCACTCTTTCTTTTGTATTTTATTATATGAAATGTGAAATATTTTTATTTTCTCGTCATTGTCATGTGAAACAAAGTTTCATTCCTTCCTGAACACGTGGAATTCCATTATTTTAACATTTTGTGGTTCAAGGAGATCCTATTTGTCAAATTCGTAAAAATTGAAATATTGTATAATTCAAACAATAAAAAACAAAAGAAATAGTGAGTGAGTGACATCATCGACTCTCTCATTTGCATATCACTGAGTTGAGCATAGAACTGTTTTGTGAAAAAAATAAGCGGAACTTTAAATTGTCATAACTTTTTTATTTTACATCCGATTTTGATGAAGTTTTCAGTGTTATTCATGTTTGATTTTTCTCTATTTTATTAAATCAACTTTTTTTCTGGGGTAGACTTGACCTTTAACAAAGCACATTACTTCAACGCAGTGGCGTAATAAACCAAACATTTTGAGGGTGCACAACGTGGGAAGTGTTCGAAATTTCTTAAACGTAACGAGCGAGCGAAGCGAGCCAGACATTTTTCGGCCTCATGAAAAGGAAATTCTAATTATGTAATTAAAGTTGCAAGTTTAGCTCTAAGCTAGGGACATGGGCAATGCTTGGGCGGCTCCTTTGATTGGAACCTCGCGAAGTTCAGTAATTTTGTACGTTGCTCTTCATTGCGACCGTTATTGCATGAAATTTTAACAAGATAAAATGACTTCATACATGCACTATACCATCCCATTTTTTTCTTACTCATTTATTTTTAATCTTCTGCAGCCCGGCCATGTTCTTAAATGTCAAGTTCACTGCCCAGAACAACGGCCCTGTATAATCCTGGGAAGGGAAGGACGATGGTCCTCATAAATTTATTCGGGGGTAAACATATCGATTTGCTCCCAAAATATTTTTGACAAATTTAGCATTCAATGTCAAAATATATGTTTGAAAAAGCATCAGAAAGCGCTACAAAACCATTATACTTGACATTAAAATATAATCAAACGAACCAAAATTGTCAAGTTTTGGACGCTCTTCATGTACAAATTCTATGTTATAATTTGGCACGCAGACCGCGCCATAATTTTTGATCTTTTTTAACCCCCCTCCCCTCGCGTTTTTTCATTATATATTAAAATTAAGTTGCATTCGATTTTTTTCAGTTACGTTTCAAGGGCCGCGAAGCGGTTTTCAAAGTGGGGGGGGGGGGGCTGACCATGCAAAAAATCATTATCATATGGTCATTTTTAAGTTTTTGTACACGGTTTTGGAAAAAAGTGGGGGGGGGGGGGGGCTTTCCGCGGCCCCTGCGTTTGACCCGACCCTGGTTTGACCGCAATTCTGCAACCGGTCCCATGAAGTTGCGTACAGACATTACGTAATAATATATTTATACTGTTGCGCATGCGTAGGGCCGGGGGCGCACATAGCGACAAACCTACTTTCTTCATGAAATATCAATACATAATCATCTTATGTGATTGGCAGTGCAATCACATATTCTGGTATTCTTGCAATTTGTTGCTTAGAATTTGAATTAATTCTGAATTCATATAGAGATCATCATGAGTGACGAACGTAAGTAGATTTGAGATTTTCCTTGAGTACAAAAACACAAAACCCCGAAATTTTACAAGTAATAAATACCTCAGAAAAAATCTTTCTGGAACAGCCGTTAGTACCTGTATCGCAACAATCTGATCTGAACAAAATATAGTTTAATAAACAAATTTCAATTTATCCGAGACATAATCAGATAGATCTATAGGAAAGTATGTGATATGCGGGAGCAATATATGGGGGGGGGGGTGGAGTAGTTTGTGCATAGCGCTTTGTAACTGAAAGGAAAGGGCGCTATATCAAATGACCTTTGGATTGGATTGGGGTGGGGCCATGGACCCCTAAAAATTTACGACAAATGAAAAAAAGGGAATTGTGAAACATTATAGTTTCTTGATATTATGTAAAAATCTACAGCTAAATAAGATTTCTATATTAAGACAAAATGATGGAAATGTTTGCCCCTTACTCATGCATGTCATGTCTGGGGCCCCCACAAAAGTTTTGCCTCAAAAATATTACACCACTGTTGGTCAGGAGCAAACTTTATTGCAAGATATAAACAACAAATTGACATAATTCAATTTATGTTTCGTTCATAATTATTTTTTCATATCCGATAGCATCTCGGGTGATTCCAGCGTTCAGATATCATCTTACTGATATCTTAGAGTTCGACAAGTATGTATATTTGAACGACATATAAATGTTGAACAGATAGATGACTTTATTCACATGCTGAAGGAGCAAGCATCATTGATGAGATCATCCAGCGAATATTCGGCAATGACGAGGGCTGCATGAGGAGGAGGTGGAGGAGGATCAGGAGCTGGAGGAGCATGATGAAGAGCAGCAGCAGGAGGTTAAGTTAGAGGAGGAGGAGCAGCAGCAACGGGAGGAGGGAGAGGAGCAGCAGCAGCAGCAGGAGGAGGAAGAGGTTAAGTTAGAGGAGGAGGATAAGAGAGTGGAGAAGGAGGAGGAGGAGGAGCAGCAGCAGCAACAGGAGGAGGATAAGGGAGAGGAGGAAAAGCAGCATCAACAGGAGGAGGATAAGGGAGAGGAGAAGAAGCAGCAACAGGAGGAGCAGCAGCAGCAGCAACAACAGGAGAAGGATAAGGGAGAGGAGGAGGAAAAGCAGCTGCAACAGGGGGAGGGAGAGGAGGAGGAGCAGCAGCAGGAGGATAAGGGAGAGGAGGAGGAGGAGCAGCACCAGCAGCAGCAGCAGCAGCAGCAGGAGGAAGAGGTTGAGTTAGAGGAGGTGCAGCAGCAACAGGAGGAGGGTAAGGAAGAGGAGAAGGAGGAGCAGAAGGAGGAGGAGGAGCAGCAGCAGCAGGAGGTTAAGTTAGAGGAGGAGGAGGAGCAGCAGCAGCAGGATAAGGGAGTGGAGGAGGAGGAGGAGCAGCAGCAACAGCAACAACAGGAGAAGAAGGAGGATAAGGGAGAGGAGGAAAAGCAGCAGCAACAGGATAAGGGAGAGGAGCAGCAGCAGCAGGAGGAGGAAGAGGTTAAGTTAGAGGAGGAGGATAAGAGAGAGGAGAAGGAGGAGCAGGAGGAGGAGCAGCAGCAGCAGCAACAGGAGGATAAGGGAGAGGAGGAAAAGCAGCATCAACACGAGGAGGATAAGGGAGAGGAGAAGAAGCAGCAACAGGAGAAGCAGCAGCAGCAGCAGCAACAGAAGGAGAAGGATAAGGGAGAGGAGGAGGAAAAGCAGCTGCAACAGGGGGAGGGAGAGGAAGAGGAGCAGCAGCAGCAGGATAAGGGAGAGGAGAAGGAGCAGCATCAGCAGCAGCAGCAGGAGGAAGAGGTTGAGTTAGAGGTGCAGCAGCAACAGGAGGAGGATAAGGGAGAGGAGAAGGAGGAGCAGAAGGAGGAGGAGGAGCAGCGGCAGGAGGTTAAGTTAGAGGAGGAGGAGCAGCAGCAGGATAAGGGAGTGGAGGAGGAGGAGGAGGAGGAGCAGCAGCAGCAGCAACAACAGGAGAAGAAGGAGGATAAGGGAGAGGAGGAGCAGCAGCAGCAACAGGAGGGAGAGGAGGAGCAGCAGCAAGATAAGGGAGTGGAGGAGCAGCAGCAGCAACAGGAGATGGAGGAGGATAAGGAAGAGGAGGAGGAAAAGCAGCTGCAACATGAGGGAGAAGAGGAGCAGCAGCAGCAACAGGAGAACGAGGAGGATAAGGGAGATGAGGAGGAAAAGCAGCTGCAACAGGAGGAGGATAAGGGAGAGAAGGAGCAGCAGCAGAAGCAAGAAGAGGAGAAGCAGCAGGAGGAGCAGCAGAAGGAGGAGGACGATAAGGGAGAGGAGGAAAAGCAGCAGGTCGAGGAGCAGAAGCAGTTGCTGCAGGAGGAAGAGCAACAAGAGGAGGAGGAGGCGGCGGAAGAGAAGGAGGATGATGGCATGAACGGCTCATCTGCCAAAGAGGCCTCTGAACAGAGATCGCTGGGGGAGCTACAGGTGAAAAAGGAAGTCAAGCAAGGTCAAACCGAGGAGGAGGAAGTGCTGGAAGGGGAGACGGAATTAGAAGAGGAAAGGCCCAAGGGGGAGAATCACAGTGAAGATAAGAAGCAAAGAGGCGTAGAGCTAAAGGAGGAAAAGAATCAGCTACTGGGTAAGCAGGAGGAGCACGATGAACAGGTGCTGGATGAGGTATCGGATGAGCAAAAATTACTGAAGGGAGCCGAGCAGGAGGAACCGGTTGAGATGGGCGGCCTTGAGGAGACGGAATATAAAGATGAACAGCTTGAAGAGGGGAAATTGGAGAAATTCAAAGAAGAAACAGGAAACCAGGAACAGCAGTTGGCACTTGGTGATCTGTGTGAAGGGGAGGGGGAGCAAGGAAAGCTAAAGAAGGCAGACGAAGAGGACGGGAATAGGGAAGAAGACTTGGCCGAGGAACAGTATACAAGGAGGAAAAAATGGTGGTATAAATTATTATGCTGTTTCTGAAATAATTTGGGGTCAGATTTTTATTAAAATACTGCAAAACGCCTCTCACTACGAGGGAAGGGGGTGGAGGTAGTAAAATAAACAGACTTCGAGACTCAATTGCACCGTCATTACCGAAACATACCGCATTCATGGCATTCTAGCAAAAACGAAATAGCCAAAACTCTAACAATAGCCAGCACCAAATACACTTCTAACAAACCAAGACTACATTACTATGTATAGATATGATTAAAGGCTTATTTTTATGTGATGTAAATTAAAAATAAATATTGCAGGATGGAAATCATAAGCCGATGTGAATGCCTTGTCATTTTTTTTTTCAAACTGAGAAGAGATATGAAAGAGAGAGGACTGAAGAAATAAAAAAAAGAAAGAAAGAAAAGAAGAACAGAAAAGATCAGAACAGAAAAGAAAAAACATAAAAGAAAAGAAAAGAAAGAAGCCCAAATGTTGTTGTTATTTTGAATAGGCAAGCTAGTCAGTTTTGACTATTGTTGCCTTGTTAATTTGCTTTCCTTTTTTCCAAAACAGAATAATTTCTTTGTTGAATCTATATCAGTTAGAAAAGTAAAGGAAGGAGAGGAAAGAAAAGTTCTTAGGAAATCCCGAGGTGATTTCTTTTATATTGAGACCAGAAAATTGGTAGGCACTCGATCTTTATCATGATTCATGAACATGATTATTTTTCTTCTCTACGCACAATAAATGCAAGCAAAAATATTTTTGTTTATGAACAGCACATGAACATGTATCTCATTGAGCAGGAAATGTGAGTGCATAGTGCGAACAGAAATCTTATTCAACTTTTTTGTAATTTTTGTCAATTATTTCTCTCTTTAAAATAATTTTCCCTCTCCTTTTTCTCCCCTTCCTTCATAATCTCTTCATTCTCCAACTTTTCTCATCTGGCTGGTGTTGCTGCTGCTTTTCCTCTTCCGTTTCCTCTATCTCGACCCTCTTTTAATTGCCTCCTTTCCTCATCCTTCTTCTTTTCATTCTTCTTTTGTCTTCTTTTTCTTGATAGTTCTTCTTCTCCTCCTCCTTCATCTTCCATCATCATCTTCTTCTTCTTCCTTCTTTCTTCTTGACAGTTATTCTTCCTCTTCTGTCTTATTTGTTTCTCTCTCCTTTGTCTTTTTTTTGCAGCCAATTGGGGGCCAGGCCAGCCCATTCCGGCCCTGGATCAGCATAGCTCTTATACAGCATTATCAAATAAGTTAGTTGAAGACAATCAATAAAACACAAAATAGCACAAGATGTAAATAAGTAAAGTACCATTTAATGATGATGATATTCACAACATAAAATTATTATAAAAATAGAAAGTGTGGCATTCTCATAATCAAACCTAGGTTTATCCTGTAGAATAAATAAGATATCTAGTTCACACTTCAAAGGAATGTTAGATTTCATTTTACTTCCAAAATACTCATGACAAATATAACGTATATAAATATAAAAAGTAATTTTATTCTCACATTATCACATATTCTTCTTATTTCACAATACAATTATTTTTTGACATTTTGCCAAAGGATCAAAATAACTTTCATTTTAGTGAATGAGTTGAAAACTGACACTCCATAAATGCATGCTGGTCTTGAAGGGATGCTCCGGGCTGAGGATAAATAAATATAGTAAAATTCATAGAGCACAATGCTGAAAATTTCATCAAAATTGGATTACAAATAAAGAAGTAATTGAATTTTAAAGTTTAGCAATATTTTTGGGAAACATTTATATGCACGTCATGAATATTCATTATTCACCGGAATAATTCAAATCCTTAAAATTCAATAACTTTGTTATTTGATATCCGATTTTGATCATATTTTCAGCATTTTGCTCTGTGAAATTTTTATTGAAATATAAATATCTTCAGCCTGGAGCATCCCTTTAAGTAGTTACCTAGGGTTAACTAAAACATGGCTATGAGAATATCACCAAATCAAAAAGGTAGTACTTGAAATTTCGAACTTTGTTTTGAATGAAGAAATATATTGCGACAATATAATAATCTATTTTCAGAAAGATGTACCCTGAGAATATGTGAATTTGCAAGTTATTATTCACACAAAAATGTTGGCATCTCATTCTACACATGCACGTCTAATAAACATCAGATAAGAGTTAGATTTCAGACCAAGAGATTTGGAAATGTTTCTTTCTTCAACTTTTCATGTGATGTATCCAGAAATGAATATATTCACCAGTCTTCTTTAGCATATTACATCAAACATTATAGCCACCAATTACTCTGTTGAATTAGACGCCAAGTATTGTAATTTTGGTCAGATTTGTACAGTGATTATAAAAACATAAGACCTATCACTTTGGAAAATAGTAACTGACAATTGTGAGTAGTCCAATACTTTTTTTTCCAAAAATGTCACAGCTATAAGAATATTCCAGAATAGATTAAAGATATAGTAGACCTTCCTTTTCATTTCATCACAATAATCTCTCATAAAAACTAAGTGATTTCATAATTTCTCCTCACATAATTCTTAGTGACTTAATACAAGGAGTATTCAACACGAATATTTTCAATCATTACCTTGATGACATGTGGTAGCATTTGTCATTTATTAATGTTTTCATAAGAACCAATACATTTTGATAAAAAAACATTCCTTGATCTATGGCTAATAAATCTTTGGTGATTTTATCATTAAAGGAGAATGAACCCAATTGGAATTTTATTCTCAACAAAAAGGTAAAAATATCAGTGAAAATTTGAGAAAATCCAATCAAATGGAGAGCCTCCATTGCAATGCAAACAAGATATGTCAAATCAAACATGAACTACCCCATGATATCAGTATATAAGTCTCTTTTATCAAGTAAATTGTTACATCAGTGCCTCAATCTTTCTCAAAATTGTGATAGATTCAATCAATCAATCAATCAATCACAATTATGGATAGCAAGCAACCCCTACATCTAGAACGAATATGTCTGTTCAAGGTTTTTTCTAGTTATGATTTATACTCATACAGATTTAAAAAATTGAAGAATCTTGGTTTCTAAAGAGATGGTTTGTACAATTCCTGTATGAAAACTTACTAGAATGACATTGATATTTCATAGTTGAGATTGATTGGATCAATGATAACTCTTTATAAGACAGGGCCTAGGTATTCTTTTGTATGGGAAGACATTTAATACAGGTTTCACCCACTTTTTTGTCCTTCAAAGATAAGATTTGTTAATGCGTGACATTGTATGTCTTCAATGCATCGCCAATATTATCTCCGTAGCGGTTCCATGACATTTGCTCCGGCGACAATTGCTCCGCTGCAAATTCCACATATTAATGGAATGACCATGCAGCTTCAACCCTGGATTTAACACCATACCCTATCCTGAACCTAAGATAAAACCCCATTGCAACCCTAACCCTATATCCTAGAAGAAATAAAGCCTGGAGCAATTGTCGCAGGAGCAAATGTCGTGTCACCCTCCAGAGCATCTTAACATTTGAACCCTCATTACTTTCTTATTGTTTATCCATTATTCTGAAATATCCATTGATCGTGTCCTAAAAATTAATTTTGCACACAAGCAAAATTGTTTCATGGGCTCATTTTCTTTTATAGCACATAGAACCTTGGATGCCAGGTGAATAGTTGTATTTATTATCACTGAAAATACAATTCTATAATCAAAATAACATTTCCAATGACACGTACATACCTGCATAAAATACAACTTAAACAATAAAAATAATAATTTTCAGGTACGGTAAAAACTCCAGAACAAATTTATACCAAGTTAAAAATATAGTATATAAGAACCAATATATACATAGACACCTTTATTTAAAGTATTGCAGAATGAAACAGACTCTGAGATAGTATTTCAATATTTAAAGGAAAAATACTCTTATTCTATTACAAAAATAAATAAGTTTTAGAACTATTATCATTAGTTGGTTTATTGCAAAAACATATCTAAAGAGTAGCGAAAAAGAAGACTAATAGTCACACACAATATCATATTATATAGCATCAATCACCATGCAATGTAGAAAACAAATAACCAAGCTTTTGAAATAAATTATGATTCGATTCTACCTATGAAACAATAATATCATATCAATATGAAATAGGTGGGCACTTATTCTTGGAAAGAATTGAAATTACAATACTCCATTTGCATAGTTACCTTGGCAGTCACCATCATCACCATCATCATCATCATCATCATCATCATCATCATCATCATCATCATCATCATCATCATCACCATCATCATCACCATCATCATCATCATCATCATCATCATCATCATCATCATCATCATCATCATCATCATCATCTTCATCATCATCATCACCACCGTCATCATCATCATCATCATCATCATCATCATGATCATCATCATGATCATCATCATCATCATCATCACCATCATCATCATCATCCTAATCATCACCACCAACACCACTATCATCATCCTTATCATCATCATTACGATCACCGGCACCATCATCATCATATCATTACCATCACCATCAACATCATCACTCTCATCATCACAACTGTCACCATCATCAGTATTGTCATTTATGTTGGCACTTACTCCCCCCCCCCCCCTCTGGTTATCAGACATTCTTGAATTATATCATTTTTTATACCATACTCTTCCAGTAAATATTCTTTGTATACAGTTATAATCAAACATAAAAAAAATGATCATTATCACATTATCATCCATAATACGCATACAGAAATATATCGAGCCCAAGTACTACTACTGCAACAGAGTTTAAGATGTACCTATCTCTTCTATCCTGGATCACTTTGTTCATCTGCCTTGTCTCGCGTTGGCGTACCTCTTCATCAGTCAGGGCGCCCCCTTGAGACGAGAGACCACAGAACCAGTTCCATCCACGACGCCATCGGCCCATCTCACTGTTATCAATGAGGGGAGACTCTACAGGAGGTACAAAATTAGTATGATATTGTGTATATTCATTAGATGCAAAGAAAAATATATGAATTCCGAATTCAGATAAGACTTCCAAATACTTCTTTGATTGTAAAAATTAAAAAAAAAACTTCTTCAACTATTATTTCATGAGTGTTTTACTATTATCTATATTAAATTTATTTTAATATCATCACTATAAACTGTTCTGCTCTAATGTTAGATATTTCTTTCATCATAATTATTTGAAATAGTTAAGCAATGTTAATGACCACAAGAAGTAATAGCAAGATAGGAGTAAAATGATAAGTAGTAGTAGAAGTAGTTGTTGTAGCAGTAGTAGTGGTGATAGTAGTAGTAGTAGTAGTGGTAGTAGTTGTTGTTGTAGCAGTAGTAGTAGTAGTAGCAGTAGTAATAGTAGTAGTAGTAGTAGTAGTAATAGTAGTAGTAGTACTACTAATAGTAGTATTAGAAGTAGTAGTAGTAGTAGTAGTAGTAGTAGTAGTAGTAGTAGTAGTAGTAGTAGTAGTAGTAGTAGTAGTAGTAGTAGTAAAAGTAGTAGTAGTACTAGTTTTAGTAGTAGAAGTAGTAGTAGTACTAGTTTTAGTAGTAGAAGTAGTAGTAGTAGTAGTAGTGGTGGTGGTAAAAGTAGCAATAGTAGTAGTACTGTAGTAGTAGTTGTTGCTGTAGTAGTGATAAAAAGTAGTAGTAGTAGTAGTAGTAGTAGTAGTAGTAGTAGTAGTAGTAGTAGTAGTAGTAGTAGTAGTAGTAGTAGTAGTAGAAGTAGTAGTAGTAGTGGTAATAGAAGTAGTAGTAGTAGTTAAAGAGGAAGTGTTGGTAATTGTAAGAGTATCATCAGAAGTTGTAGTATATATCAACATTTCAATGTAACCATTCCATATCCTTATTTCTCACCTTCATCAGATTTCTCAACCTCCTGATCAGATAGCACTGTGCCATCAATTGAAGATTCCATTTCATCCTCTCGTAACAGGTCTTTCTCCTGGTCAAAGGTCAAAGATATCACAATCAATAACGAAGATGTATGACTAGATCTACATGATAATAATAATATACAGTTCTTGTATAGCGCATATCACATTATGAATAATGTCTCTATGCGCTTCCAAAGGACTTGGATATTATTACCCCAGCTGTAGCTTGGCAGCCGTAATTACTAAGATTACAGCGCACACGCATTTAAAGGAATAAATTCCTGCCGGGTACCCATTCACCTCACCTGGGTTGAGTGCAGCACAATGTGGATGAATTTCTTGCTGAAGGAAATTACGCCATGGCTGGGATTCGAACCCACGACCCTCTGTTTCAAAGTCAGAAGACTAATCCACTGGGCCACAACGCTCCACATATCTACTACAAAGCCTGTATTCTGAACCCAGGTATGATTTAAACTCTAGTCTGAAGTTGTGGTCTAGCGATGAAAGGTCAATTGTAAGTAATTTTTTCTAACGGTGCTGGATTAATTTATCAGCTCATTTGACACTTGAATCATTGACAACTTCCTGGATATACTCCTAAAATAGTTTCATTCAATATCAAAGCATGAAGAAAGAGCAGCGCACATATAAAAAAAATATCAATTTTCTGCATCCTGCAAGTTTGGCACAGAAATTCAACACAGCCTATAAAGTTAAACTTTACTTCAGTATATTGCTTTTGTCTCAAAATATTCTTCTTTCTCCCTATCTGCACCTACTACATCATATTTCCCTTATTGGTTTCTTCTAGATATTTCAAAAGACGTAAAGTCAATCGGTGCACATGTACGAGGTGGTTCAAGTAACAGATTGTTCTCGATTGAATATGAGATCATCAGTGAAGCTAGGTAGGTACACAGAGCAAGCTTTCAATCTACTACCATATAATAACCATCATGATCACTATTGCGCCTGCTGGGAGAAGTTCACAAGAGCTGAAGTGGCTACCATGGGCAAATGTGACCTGCAACCCAAAAACCAAAAATAAGTCGACCAACATAAATATTGAGTTTTTCTATTGAGCTTGAAAATCCGTTTCCTAAGCTTTAGAATGATATATAATAGGTTAAAATTGACCAACAATAACCATTACAAGTACTTGATTGAACGCAGAGGAAATTTAGCAAGAGCTTAACAAATAAGGAGAAAACAAGGTTTGAAGTTTGGGGTTCCCTCAAGCATGAGATGTGCATACTGTGTAATCTCAGTGAAACTTCCAAACAGTCCAAAAAAGTAGTTTCCAAGAGACTCTTGCATCTTTTCTTTTATTCAACTTCATGACTTCAAATTTTCACAGAATGAAGAAGAAGACGAATGCTCTTTCAGATAAGCTATTTCGTTTTAATTTTTAGTTTTTTGAGACTAAATGACTATTTTGGCTATTTACAGAGAATCTTACCTGGCGACTTATTGGGGGTTTTGGGGTGGTAGGTCACAAATAGAACATCATCATCATCATCATTATTATTATTATCATTAGCACCATCATTAACATTACAATTATCATTATCATCATCATTATTGTTATCATCATCATCATCATCATCATAATTTTTATTATTATCATAATTTTTATTTTAACTTACCTCTTCTTTAACTTTACAAGATCCTTGCCTTGACTCTTCTCTTAAGTCTACTATATCTTGATGCTCTTCTCTACTGAAGCGGGTCCAGAATGTCAAACGATACAACTACATAACAGAAACAAAAACATGGTGATTCACTGAAACAAAGCCATTCACAACTTTATATCTATTCACATCATATTGCTTGATGTATATCTAAATATTGACAAGGAGAATGCAGTATACATGCTATCCTGTTTTAGCCTTCCCCTCCATTTTCAATATTTGATAAAAACATGTGGGAAAGAACAAAAATTGAAACAAGTGGTATTTAAGTTCACAATGATTCCATGATTACCGGTGAAAAATGTATCTATTTGCATAGTCAAAACCACAAAATGGTTACGATAATGAATTATGATTGATGGGATATTGATATTCATACACTCACATATTGGGAAGGGATCCGCTCTGTAAAAAGGCTGATGATTATCACCCATGACATCGACCATACAAAGAGAATCATGGCAAAATACATATAGTTCACAAGGATTGCTGCTACAAACGGGGGTCGACTGTCCACCTCCCCACACAAAGGCTCTGGAAATGCCACAACCAAACTTATCCTGATGATGCCCAGAACCAAACCCAGCAATAACCCCCAGAATGCACCCTGTTCCGTGGTGCCTTCCCACAATACAGCTGACAGGAAGACGGCCGTGATAGAGGGCGCTAGATAGGCCATGACCTGCTGGATGTAAACAAACAATTGTCCGCTGGGGTTGTTTTGAACGATGGGGACCCAGAGGATACTGATTATGATGATTAAAACGACAAACAACCTGTGAGAAAACAAAATAAAGAGAAGCTGCAATTGAGTGATAATAATAATAAAAGGCCTACATGTAATAGCTATTTTTTCATATACCGCTTTTCCCATAATGGCCCAAAGCACTTTACAGCATATTACCCCTGTCATCGGATCCTTGCATGCCCTCAAACAATGTATGCACCTTCTCCACTCCCTGGGGAGCATTCCAACAAGAGTTCCAAGACTCAATTGCTAGGCATACTACATAGGCTTTCGCATCCTACCGGGTACCCATTTAACACCTGGGTGGAGAGTGGCAAATTGTGGATTGACGCCTTGCCAAAGGACGCTAGGCCGCGGTGGGATTTGAACACACGACCCTCTGTTTTTAAGGCAAGAGTCAGAACCACTAAACCATGGCTCTTCCACAATTATAGAGTGCCATCTATCTAGAAATTATCTATTCCAAACCACACTTTTGTTATCACCCACATTTTAGCTTAAGATTCTTTTTCTAGTGTTGTGAATTCAAAGGATTCCCTTCACCTGGGTTGAGTGCAGCACAATGTGGATCAGTTTCTTACCAAGTACTAAACATTTGGAATTCGAATCACTTAAATTCATTCTACTTTCTTGTACAAGAACTAAAATGAAAATAGATGTGCCCATTGGTGGAACCGGGGAAAGGCGCAATGGATGCATGCCCCCCCCCCTTACTCTGAGAATCACCAATATAGCCAAATCTGAAATAGTGTCATCTTCACCACCTGTATATTCAAATTTGCTTTGTGCTTCCTCTCTATTTTAAAATCCTGGATCTACTACTGGTTATGGATGGCACATTGACTCCTATTTAAAATCAATTCTTGAGTTAACAAATAAAGAATGAGATGAAGATAACATATAAGATATATCTGGTTCTATTCAGAGTGTGGCTATAAAAACAAAAATCAATTGGTGTGAAAACATTACCACTCTTTCTATTTTAATATGTAAACATTTTACTTTGCAATATATGGGTATACACTTACACAATTACACAAATTCATTACTGCTGTCCATAAAGAACTATTAGGAAATATCCAGTTATGTCAGGAAAATTTGCCTGACCTAATAGTCAAATATATTTGAGACAACAGAAATCTGTTCGAAATTCAACTAAGAACAGGTATCAAGTTATGCATAATCTAGTCTAAAAAGCTGCTTCAACTGGGGCCAATATTTGACAAATGAAAGAGGTTGATTTACGTAGTTTCAATAAGAAAAAATAAAAAAAAGAAGATAGTAACACAAAGGTGATGGGGATAAAGTTTTTGAAAATCTAAATCACAACAAATTTACCTTCCAACAATCATCAACTCCATTTCATGTTTCTGGGCGGTCTCTCTTGGAAGTTGCCCCATCTCCCGGTCACCTGGTATCTTGCGGATCCACCGCCACAGGTCCATGGTGAATATGGTGGAGCTGCTATTGAAGGTGGAGGTCAAAGAACTCATGAGGGCGCTCAGTATAACAGCGGACAGTAATCCATGGGCCCCTGTGATATTTGGGATAGTTCAAATTCAAATTCAACTTTATTTCCAGTTAAACATATACATACAAATCATTGACATGAAAAGATATTTTACATGTTGAGAGGTCAAAGAAAGCACAACTGCTTGTATAAATTGACCCATACTGATAACAAAAAAATCATATTAATACATGTAAAATTAGCACATGATGTTTATGTTTATAAAGACATTTTAGTAATGATCAAAAGTAAAACTTAAAACCGAAAATAATTTCACACCACATGAATGTACACTAATACCGATTTATTGAGGAAAGAAAATGCTGCCTTTTTTCTCTCCTCCTACTCTCCCTCCCTCCATCCTCCTTCTTTTTCTCATTCTATTCCTCCTCCTCCTTCTTCTTCTCCTTCTTCATCTTCTTCTTCTTCATCTTCTTCTTCTTCGTCTTCTTCTTCTTCTTCTTTTTCTCCTTCTCCTTCTTCATCTTCTTCTTCTTCTTCTTCTTATCCTCCTCCTCCTTCTTCTTCTTCTTCTTCCTCTCCTCTTCCTCCGTACCTCTCTCCTCCTCCTTCTCATCTTTCTTAATTTTTCCTTTTTTCCCATCCTACATAAAAGTACATTCATTTTGATACTTCATGCATAAAATGGTCTGCAGTCACAGGAACACACACAAAGGAAGTGCAGCAATAAACAAATAGGAGCAACTAAAACTTATCACACAAGAAACAAAAATAACATCTATCACTTCATATTTCTCCATGATATATTTCTGTATGTTTTCTTCTTTTATTTTACCAGGTGGCTTCAACTGTATCTTACCTTCGGGCAGGAGTTCAGGGTCAAATACGAGAAGGGGAAAGGCAAGATTTGAACAACTGGTTTTGGAACCACATATTTCTTCACATTTATCCACACATGCAACAATATCTGAAATAAAAACACCAAGAATGATACAAATAAAACTATTGAAACATTAGTATAACCTGATAGTATTTCTATGTTTCATTTCATCATAATTATTTGAAGTTTCAGATGTTATCACTGAAAATTATAATTTAGGTGGAAATAAGTGAAAATGTAGAATAAAAGCATGCAAACAAAAATCAAAGAAAAAATATCAAAAGCAAAATTGTGCACACTAATGCCCCATGATGGAACAACTCAAACAAACACAACTTTGTGAATCGACAATTCTGCATGCATAATACACAATTAAGCAAGGTTGGTACCGAAGTCAATCTTTCATTTATCACCGTAAAGCAGAAACAATATGGTCCTGAACACCAAGGAGCATATACATTTACAACGGATAAGCATGGGATTTGGAAGTGGATGGCACAAGGGAAAAGGGGAGAGAAAGTATTGCAAGGAAAGACATGGTAAAGAAGGAAAAGTGTAGGGTTAGTCTGAACGAGGAGGATGCTCAAGACAGAAAGAAGTAAATAAGAGTTTGGTACCGCAAAATCGTAAAATAATCTTAAAAACGGACATACTGAAGCTTTTCGACATACACTCATCGGAGTAAAATTGCATGAATGACTAAAACGCTAGAGCAAAACAATATATAATAGAACCAAAACTAGACAATGGACGCTAAATGGCGAGCCATGATTGGCTGTCCAGGTAAAGTTAGGCTTAGTACCAGTCGTAAATTTAAGCGAAGCAACTAAAATAATGCAGTTCTTACGACCTCCTTCTGGCGGCACAGAATCGGGTCTGTTAGCTGGATATACGCTGCCTCGAGCATGCGCAGATGAGTGAAACTCCTTACTCGGCTGAGCACCTTAAAACAAGATGAACAGTATTGGTCAGCGCGTGCTTAGTTGCTCAGCAAGTGGTTAGCAATAGCTGAACTACCACCACCATCCGTCGCAGTACTAGCGGTACGTTTTCTGCATGCAAACGTCCGAAAGAAGTGGAAAGAGGGACTGTCATCATGATGTGAGAGTCAGCAATCTCTTTTAATAGGGAAAATGCTGACTGAAATACAATGATGATGGTGGTGATAATGGAATACCATAGCACCGTAAGAAAAAAAAGCATGCACAAGTAGATATTTACCTGTGTAAAATATTCGAGCAATCATTCCTGGCATGACAATCAGAAAGAGAGGTAAGGTCTTGAGGAAGCCTGCCAACAATGTTGCACCTTGGCCATGTGAAAGATTCCTGGCTGATAGGGCTCTTTGGACAATAACCTGCAGATAAACGGAGAAAAAAATGGAATCTCATTTGCTTTTGCAAGCATCAATTATCTTATTTCCTAGATCCAAGACCAAAAAAATTTGATTCTTTCATCACAACTACATGTATATCATATATTCGCCAAAATCAACAGTGAAAGTCTATAGGATCAGATACTGACTTTGCATCTTCTATTAATGATGCCAAGCATTACACATGCACATACATGACGTAAGCCTACGAAACATATCTATCATCAATTTTAATCCAGATTGCTGAGTTTTAGATCAGATATATACTAGATTTCAAAATAACGATTGAAGGGAATGTGTGTCTCTGCTCAAAACAATATTTCAATAGATGTATTTGCACATCATCAGAAAAAGAAGAAGAGTAATGAAAAGCAAGATATAGTGACAAGTTAAACTGACCATTTTTTGAGAAAAAAACTTAGGTTCGACATCACAGATCCCAATTTACTTTAATGAACACACACCTTGTTTGTATTTTAGACTGATACCCTTCCACTTCCAACATGTCTATGACAAATAATGCACAATCTTTATTTCAATGCAGACTCCTGTCCATTGCCGCAATAATATCAATGTAGCAAAATCCACAATGTTATGATATCTTATCCCACTGCAGCTAGCCCACATGTTCATAAAGGAGAATCCAGTAACTAGTCATTTTAATGGTATGGGTTCCAATCCTCCTGCTGCCTCAATGTTAATAAGAAGAATCCCACTAAACTAGTCATTTCAATGCTATGGGTTCCTATACTCCTGCTGCCGCCATATTAATGAGGAGAATCCCACTAAACTAGTCATTTCAGTGGTATGGGTTTCTATCCCACTGCGACCGCTGCCACCAAGTTAATGAGGGAGAATCTATCAACCAGTCATTTCAATACAATGGGTTTCTATCCCACTGCTGCCACCATGTTAATGAAGGAGAATCCACTAACCAGTCATTTCGATGCAAAAGGTTTTTATCCTACCGCTGCCACCATTTTAATCAAGGAGAATCCACCTACTAATAATTTCAATGCTATTTGTTGTTATCCCACTGCTGCCACCATGCTAATGAAGGAGAATCCACTAACCAGTCATTTCAATGCAATGGGTTTGTATCCCACCGCTGCCACCATGTTAATGAAGGAGAATCCACTAACCAGTCATTTCAATGCAATGGGTTTTTATCCCACCGCTGCACAGTGGGCCAGAAGTGATTGGAAGTGCGCCAAAATTATATTCCGAATTATATTTTTACTTTAACATGTTGATTAAGGGTAATTTTGGGCGTAGAATCGACTGGACATAATTTAAAGCCGATGTGACGTCACCTTGATACCAAATTTGATTGGCTACTTAAAACCTATCTGTGAAAAGACAAATTACGCTAAACAACATGTAGTATACAAACTTTGTGTTATGTGCTACTTTCAGATTGACCAGAGTGAATGTTGGTTTATGCTTCTCACATGCCTAAAAAGTGTGTATGAGATGCCGAAAATAATTTTATGGCATCAAAATGATCATTAATTATATTTATAAAAAAAACCTTTAAAATCTGAAAAATATTAACCGTGCTTTATCTAGCTGTGTTGGCTTGTGTAAAACGCAGGGTATATAACACCACGAATGTATCACTATGAGGAGGGTTTTTGGCTGAAATTATTCTACAAGTAAGTTTTCTATCTGGAAGAGTTGTGGGTATAGCCCTTATTTGCGTTAGCAACCTTTATTTTGTTTACATTATGCCCGGAATTCATGTCATTTTCATGGAATGGGAGGGGAATCGTCCTCGCTGTGCAAAACCGAACGGCAATGTACACCCATACGGTGCGCTATGACGACTGCGCGGTATAAAAAATGACCGTTTTTGAACAGGTTTTTGGGGTGTTGTGTCAAGTAAAATCGGCTCTAATATGAAAACGGGCAAAAACGGGCAGCTAAATTTGGTATCGACTTAAAGCTTAGACTTTGGGAAAAATGATGCTTATAGAATTTAGACGGGAATCCACAGAAATCTAAACTTTTTTAATTTAAATGCAAAAAACATGGATTTTCAGCCTATTTCGAGGAATAATCATCCTATAAACCACCTGAAAGGTGTCTATTATCTACTTTGAACACTTTCATACGAAAAAAGAATATATCAGGATTATGTGGGAGCCATTCCAGATTCCTACATGAAAAACCTCCTGTGAAATGGCCTGTTTTTCAACTAGGTTGTCATCCACGCGACATTTCGCAAAATGTCACATTTTACGATTTGAGGTAGGAAATTAACAACCTTTATGCAAATTTCTGAATGAAATATTTTGCTGAAATATTCTTCAAAGTGTTGTCTTTCAGCTGGGCATGACAAAAATTAAAAATCTGAAATTGCCCAAAATGACTTTTGGCGCACTTTTGTTTCGCCCCGGCCCTCTGTGCGCTGCCACCATTTTAATGAAGGAAAAACCACTAACTAGTCATTTCAAAACAATGGGCTCCTATCTCACTGCTGTCACCATTTTAATTAATTAATTAAGAATTCAATAACTAGTCATTTCAATGCAATAGTTTTCTATCCTGATGCTGCCACCATGTTAATGAAAGATAATCCATACATTATTAATTTCAATGATATATGGCCTCTATCCCACCGCTGTCACCACGTTAATAATAGAGAATCCACTAACTAGTCAATTCAATGCAATGGGTTTCTATCCTACTGTTGCCACCATTTGAATTTGGAGAATCCACTAACTAATCATTGCAATGCTATGGATTCAATCCTACCACTGCCACCATATCAATGAAGGAAGAATCCAGTAAACTAGTTATTTCAATGCAATGGGTTCCTTTCCCACCACTGCCCCTATGATAACAAAGGAGAATCCACTAACTAGTCATTTCAATGGAATGGGTTCTTTCCCACTGCTGCCACTGTGTTAATGAGGGAGATTCCACTAACTAGTCATTTCACTGCAGTGGGTTTCTTTCCACCACTGCCACCATGTTAATGACGGAGAATCCACTAACTAGTCATTTCACTGCAGTGGGTTTCTTTCCCACCGCTGCCACTGTGTCAATGAAGGAGAATCGACTAAACAGTCATTGCACTGCAGTGAGTTTCTCTCCCACCGCTGCCACCATGATAATGACGGAGAATCCACTAACTAATCATTGCAGTGCTATGGATTCAATCCTACCACTGCCACCATATCAATGAAGGAACAAACCAGTAAACTAGTCATTTCAATGCAATGGGTTCCTTTCCCACCACTGCCCCTATGATAACATAGGAGAATCCACTAACTAGTCATTCCACTGCAGTGGGTTTCTTTCCAACCTGCCACTGTGTCAATGAAGGAGATTGACTAAACAGTCATATCACTGCAGTGGTTTCCTATATCACTGCAGTGTTCTATCCCACCGCTGCCACCATGGAGAATTCATCAACTAGACATTTCAATGCTATGAATTCTATCCTACTGCTGCCACCATGAAATCCACTAACAAGCAATTTCCAATTTCAGAGCAATGAGTGACTACCTATCCGACCACATGTCAGTAATAGGGGAATTAGCATGGAAGTTGAAGTGCATGGGCACCCACTGCCATTGCTGTTATCACCATTTTGGTATATACTATTTACCAGAAGAAATGATCATTAGTCGTTCTTAAAGTTGCTCTTAACTTACGAACTAGGCGTTGTGGCGTGCGCCTGTAATCCGAGCTGTGGGGGAAGTTACAAATTGATGCAGGGGTTAGAGGTTTGACCCCTGGTCACGTCTTTCGGATGGGGATGTTAAAGGTCGGTCCCAGACGTATATTATCATATCTGATTGATAAACGTCTGACAAAACTAAAATATGCACACACACACACACGAAAAGCTTTATGAAACACCCACCTGGTCCGTTGCCCAATACCAGAGTGCTACAAAATTCTGACCAAACATGAATCCAGGCCAGGGCGTATCCGAGCCTACGGGGGCCCTCAGCATGTGGAAGAAATCATCCCTCGGCATCCCACAAGAATCGTTGCGATAGAGTGTCTCATTAGGAATAGCTTCTGCATAGAGCGGTTCAAGCATGGCATAGCCTCCAATCTTTTGAAAACCTGAGGGAACAAGTCAAAAGAAGATATCTATGTCACTCGAAAATTGGCCACATCAGAGTCAACAGAAATCGCTTTGATCTTAAAGCATTCATGAACCAAGCTTATTCCAATATATCTATTTGACCTATAAGTTAGTGTGACAAACCATGGCATCTATGAACTTGGAACTTTTGACTACCAAATTGCATTAGTTTATCATCAATCCCGAATGCCTACGTGAACCAAGTTTTTTTTAACTTAATTAATGAAAACAAGGATGAGGTACAACCTGAAATCAGATGCCTCAGGCACACATCTATGGAATAAAACTTCATTATTAAAACAGAAATAGATAATGAATGAAGGTAACACAATATATATCTTATGATGTAGGAAGCTCGAGCTAAAGTCAGGGTAATAATAATAACATCGCACCTTGGAATAGAATATTTCTAGATAGATGGCGCTATTATTATAATTATGTACATTTAAGATTGTCAACATTGTGATTAAGAAACATCATTTTCTCTACTTATATCATCTCTTCATCAATTATCTGTGGTAAATTTGTGGTAAAAAAATCATTATTTTGGTCTGGAAACAAAAGAACTAAATCCATTGCACTAAAGGTCAAACATGTCATGGCTGACCATCTAATAGAAAGCAAATGTCTTGTACGACCCTGTTCATAAAAACCATCTGTCTACACCTACCACTTCCTATATTCCCTTTGGAATTTGGATGGTTTCAAAATGCTGGATAAGGGGCTGTGTCACATCTGGGTGTTTTAGACCTCCGTATGACAAGTAATTTCTATGCTTAATCCCTATTCTTGATAACAAGATTTGCCATTTTATAAATAAGTCCAGGGAGTTCTCACTGATAAGACAAAGTGATTTCTTTGACAGGGCTCGATATTAGCAGTGGCCCGGGGCAACCAAAAATGAGAGTCGGGCCACCAAAATTATGTAAAAGCCCACACTTGGTGGCCCAGTCGGGCTACCAAAGTTTTGATAAATTGTAATGTTTTTTGATAAATTGTAATGTTTTCTATTGTTTTAGGGCCACAAAAAATATGAATTTGATGATTTTGGTGAGCCTATCGGGCCACCAAGAAAAACAGGTAGTGTTGAGCCTTGTCTTTGATATCAGGAAATGAATTCTTAATATGGAGAATACCTACAATAGCATGCACTGGCTAAACCTCCCGGTGTGACAGATCCCATTTATTAAACTGCATGTCGTTCTTACTTGCAATACACAGCCACACGGCCCCGCCGATCATGATACTGGTCTGAAGGGTCTCTGTGTATATGACCGCCACAAGACCACCGGTCACAGTATAGATGGCTGTTATCCCCAGGAGACCAAAGATAGCAGGATAGAGGTCCCATCCTAAGGCTTGCCGGATGAACAAGGCACCGGAAAACAAGTCGACCTGATGACCAAGGACAAGATACGAGCATATTTCACTTGATAAGACATTTCAAAATATAAAAATGTAAGATTATCATTTCAAATATATACCTTTCACAAATCTTAAAGCAATATTAGGATACGTGCCTTTTCATCTATTGCTCCAAGCCTTTAGAACTTCCTCCCTTCTTCGCTGTGTAAAATTGTCAGCATTGAGCATATAAAACATCATGCCTCAAAACTCATTGATTTCCACAAATGTGTATTATAAGTAACTTAATTGATAATCCTACGCCTTTGAATGTTTATAACAGAAATATGGTACAATATAAATACTTTAGATCATCACATACAATCAGGCTATATGCTTTATATTCCATATCTGATACCGCTATCAAAGGACCCAATATTTTTTACAGAACGACGCTGTAACAACTGGGGTGTGAAAAATGACACAATGGTGCCCCTTGAGGGCCATATATTTTCATGTAATCCACATTAAAATCACACCCTAAAAATTGAACATAACACCACAGAGTGTAAAAGTAACACCCAACTGTGTCATAATAACACCAAAAGGAGTTGAACTAACACCAGAAATTCACCATAGTAGTAAAATGACTGGTGTGGTTGTTTATGTAGACCTATCAACACCACAGGTTTAAATGTGTATTCAAAAGTCAAGGAATGGTGGCAGCAGTGGGATAATGAAACCCTTTTATAGAACACTTAGATATATCAAATGTTCAATTTTTTATTAAATGGGCCTATTACTTTGAGACCCCTTAAATGTCAGACAATATCCATGTGTTTGTGAAATGGTTCTATGAATAACACTAAATCCCATCACTTCCTGAGACTTGACATTATTCAATCTAATCTTATCTAATCTTTATATGAATATATACACATTTTTTCTTCTGTTATTTGCTCTGAAGTGCCTTGAGCATCAAATAAAAATGTAAAGTGCACTACATAAATCAGACATGTATGTATGTATTATTATTATTATATGATCTTACCCAATAGATAACCCTAAATCCCATCACTTTCTGAGAAGTGACATCATCTTATCTAATCTTATCTTGTCTGATCTAATCCAATCTATAACCCTAAATTAAATCACTTACCGAGATTTTTGTAAAGATGTAGATGACGAGCGAGAGAATGGCAAGGTACATCCTGATGCGAGTGCTTCTAAACCTCTTCTGGAGATACTCTGGCATTGTATAAACCCCGCTGGCGAGGTACACGGGTAGAAATATCCATCCAAGGAGCTGTAGCATTACCAGCGCCTGAAGAATGATGGGATACCATAACGATGAGAATAATAGGCCGGTTTGCAATCACATTCTCTGCCCATGGGCAGTAAAAGGTCATTCAAGATAAACCATCAAGGTGGTTTTGTTTTTTTGATGATTATCCATATATTGCTTTTAAAATATTATTTTCATCACAAGTGTTCAGAATCATTGGTATTTGACAATAGCCCAAATAACACTAGTCAATGTGCCAACATCAGAGAAGTATACAACAAAGGATTTCCAAATTTGATCACTGGCCAAGTACTTTTCTAGTCACATGGTCTATGCCATGTCTTTCTTTGTAGAATTTGAATACCACATGAAGATATGTCGGGAAGGTCAACCTTAAATGCAACATCTCGATTTGAAAGTGTTTAGTGTTCATCCTAATGAAAATGGGAAAGGTCAAATTTGAGAAAAGTTGATCATGAACTCACTGTGAATCAGCTTATCACATGATGCCATGCCAGATACAAGGGACATGGCCCTCTCCATATTTTGAAATTCATTCCATGGACATTAATACAGCCACATGTAAAGTTTAAAAAAGGACATTTTGTAACCCCCTCTATTTCAAAATCCTGGATCCATGACTGTGTGATGAGAATACTTAAATGATGGAAATAATTCAGAGTAAATAGTTGGACAATATATGGGTAATAATGGTAAGAACAAGCATTTTCTTTACAAGCACCAAAAACCATCACAAAAATGTAATATCTGAGAATCAAATATTTTGTGCTTGCCTGTTTTACTATGCCGCTATATAAGCACTTAATCAAGAGAAAAGATATCCTGTGATTTGTGATATATCAACTAGAGTATCCAACATGTTTTGTAAGTCTACATGGTATGTATACGCATAAATGACATGCCTAAAGCCCCTTTCACAATTGGTGGTGCGACTGCTTACAACTGTTGCAATTCTGTGCAACATATATTGTGACCAAATGATTGTGAAATCCCCTTAAATTGTGACGTGGGGTTCTGCTCTTAATGCGCAGCAATGGCTATGAACAGAATAGAAATTCATCATTGGAGTTTAGTGAACAAAGAAAATAAAACCACCGCAATGGTTCAGCTTCAACAGTTACAAATACAGTTACACTAATACCATAATTGAGTTGCAGTCTTTCTGTATTACAAGTCATTTGGCTAAGTATTCTAATTACTGGATGGGTAGGTGTTTGAGAAATGAATAATAGAACTAAAAAAACACACATAAATGACAGAATTAGAGCTTTGAGAGCACAACAAAATGTTGAAGTCATATTTAGTTTCATTGAAATATAAAGTTTAAAAATATTTAGGATCCTATTAAAGAAATGACAGAATGAGAGCTTTGAGAGCACAACAAAATGTTGAAGTCATATTTAGTTTCATTGAAATATAAAGTTTAAAAATATTTATGATCCTATAAAACAGAGAAGAGCAAAGTTCATGTCAGTGGAGCATTGAAGGAAAATAAATTTGAACAATTGAAAGGTTTTGAATCCATTAATTTATGAGGTACCGTTATTAAAGTTATTACTTTATCACAGCACACAAGAGTATATTGTATTAGCCTCAAGATATGAAATGCATTTATTTAAATACAAAGCTCTATCAGTATGGAACTCTCTGCCATCGGACATAACTTTTACAAAAAGTATGAATTTATTTTTTAAAAGAAAACCTTCAAAAATATATAATTTGTTATAACTCAAAATGTGAATGATGAAAATAAACATTCCACAGTGATGTTGTTCCTAAGTTCTTCTCATATTTTTATTTTCTTGTTCTTTTTGCTGAACTTTTTGAATGCCATCAAACTACTGTCATGTTTAATTCCTTCTGTACGAATTGATATGTGGTGGTGGCTGTCAAACCATCCAGGGTTTTAATGTACAGCAGCCATTTTTCATTTTCAATCATGCAATTTCATCTGTATCATTGTATTTTGATTACCATATTTACACTATTACTATATTTTTATTCCATTCTGTACAAAAAAAAAAGTTACATCAACTGTTGATGTAACTCTTTTTAAACAGAATGGAATAAAATCAAATTGAATTGAATTTATATCTATGGAATTATTTGAAATATGATAATAAACTTAATATGTTTTTCCACATGAAATGTACAAAGTTCAGGAAAACCGAGCTGTATAAGAGAATTGAATAACAGCATATTGTAAACTCTTAACAAAAGGCATCTACAATGTACGTGAAATATTTCATTTCAAGAGATTTATATAATGCTTCAGTGAACTGTATGTATATATCTGCTCTACTGTTTGGGCATGACATTTTCTTACATGGAATGAATAACATGATGCATTACAAGAGAGAGAGAGAGCGAGGGTGTGTCTGTGTGTGAGCATACACGTCTGAGAACGTGTGAGAAACCTTGTAAATATTGTGTGATTCTATTACATGGGTGGGTGCTCTTTATGGAATTGTGTGAAAGAGTAGTTGGGGCTCCAGAAATTTTCATTTGATTTATGCACATATTGATTATTGATATTCATCACAGTTGTTCAGTATATTCCATGGTGTTGGCCATCTTTCTCATTCTGGAGCCCCCTCCCCCCTTCCCTCCCAACAGGAACACACATATATATACACATATGTATGTATTTTAAAGTTAGAAACAATCTAATAGAAATTTTTGAGAGTAGGCTTACTGTTTTTAATTAATGTCTTAATTCACATCTGCACAATTCTTATCTTTTTCAAAACATAGTCCAATAAATGAGTAATTGATATTATTAACATATCCTGTTAATATGTGTTAATGAAATAATTTCAACTTGAAGTCCATAACAATTTCGGCCCACAGATATAAAGATCTCAGGTCTGTAAGATTTTAGTCAACATAATCCTTGAACGTTTTCCTCACCTAGGGGCCGTTTCATAAAGCCATTCGTAAGCTAAGAGTGACTATTGATCGACTGGTGATAGTTTCTTGTAGTGAATTATATTCACCATTGAATGTTCATTGGTGATTATTTTATAGCACATAAGAAAAATTCACCAGTCGTTCTTACAGTCGCTCTTAACTTTAAAACAAACAGCTTTATGAAACACCCACCTGGATTGACTTGTCCACTATTGGTCAATCAATCGATTAACCGTCGATACTAATAAATATATACTTACATTGAGTTCAAAAGCTGCAATGGCTATGCCAGCATAGGCTCCAGATCCCGCAAGACCGATGAAGTGTTCACTGCCAATATTACTAGCAAACAAGGAGGCCCCAACCTACCAGTAAAGGATCATAGAAAAATCCAATCAATTGTATAAATCAGAAATAAATTCTGAACATTTTACATCATCATTATTGCTATCACAGGGAGGTGGGAGATTTATATGCTTTTCACACTGCACTTTTTTTCCTTAACCCCAGATAATTGGTGGGGCTAAAGGGGGGTCTGAGCCCCACCAATTTTCCGGGGTTAAGCTAAGCCCACTTCGTATTCACACTACGTGTTAGCAAAGTGGGCTAGCACGGTAAATAGTACGATACTATCTGGCCCTGCAAAAAAGCAGGGTTAGCCAGCTTATTGTGGTGCTAGCACCACAATTGCGGTGCTAAGAGATGCAGTGTGAAACGAAACTGGGCTATATAAGGAAAAGTGGGGCTAAGCATTAGCCAATCATAGAAGTCAAATCGCACGTTATCGCGCTCTGTATGGTAAAATCATCAATATTCATGAGCTATGTGATAGTCCAGGGTTAAGGCGTTAATCCCGGCTAGCAAATATTATGGGGTTAAGAAAGACATTGTGAATCCAAAAAAAAGATAGTATTGGGTTAAGGATAGACCGGGGTTAAGGATAGTATAGAGTTAAGAAAATACAGTGTGAAAAGCATATATTAGAGACACTGATATTACAAGGTGGATGTAATGTTTATTGACAAAAGAGGGTTGATTTTCACAGCTGGTCAATGGACAGTGAAAATGGTATAAAAACTATCAAAATCAGTAGATACTGTACATGAAAAGAGTGTATATATTTCACAATTCACACTGTTATAAAAACAAAGAATACTTTGAGGCATAATTCATGTTGGGGAAAACATGGCAAATATTTGTTGAGGCTACCCTGACTAAACATCTTAAGGAAGATAGACCTACTTGTTTAGGGTCAATTCTTAAAGTCCATGTACTTGTAAGCATGATAAAATCCACCTTGTAATGGTAGTCCCCCCCCCCCCCAAGATTTTTATACAAACATGTCAGAAATAAGCCACAGAAATTGATTTACAGAACAGGTGGTAAATCTAGTCATGACAGTATATTGAAATATTGAAATTTATCCTTGATTTTAAATTGCCCTTGCCCTTAAAGGGGAATCCAGCCTTGGCCATTAAATGTTGTGTTGGGAAGGAGAAAAATAAATTAAACGGAATGGTGAAAGTTTGAAAGAAATCGGACAAGCAATAAGAAAGTTATAGCTGCTTTGATATTGAGATCACTAATACTATGTAGATTTCAAATTGGCAACTGGGTAAGTAAATTATGACAAGGGGCAAGGACAACTTTCTCATAGGCCATGTACTTTATTATCAGGGATTTGTGGTTTTCTCCTAAGTACCCATTCCCCTGGGGCAGTAATCTAAATATAACCCAGGTAGTATATTGTTTTATGTCCTCATGAAAGAAAAATATAATTTGAAATAAAACTTTTGGGGAAAATGACATTTTAGCCATAATATGTATTGGAGTACATGGAAGAGTAGTCCTTGCCTTACATCACCTTGACATCCCATATGCGGCCAATTTGAAGTCTCCATGGGTATAGTGATTACCAATATTTACAACTTTTAAAAATTCATAACTTTCTTGTTGTTTGTCCAATATTGTTCAAACTTTCACCTATCAACTTCTCTGATTTTTCTTTTCCTTATAAAAACAAGTTTTTATTTGGGTTGGATTCCCCTTTAACTCTTTGTATACCAGTACACACTTGGCCCAATTTCCGCTGTTTAAAAGCTTTATAAAATGTATAGGCCCTTCATGTAACTAGAAATATGTTTGTGTCTTAATTCCCTAATACATTGTCCTGTAGATCACAGACCTTGCTTAATTTATTAGTTCTTGTGGAAATGTAGAAAGGTCTTTGTTACTTCATTGGTTTCGAATGTACACAGGCTCAGAGCGGAGTACGTGCTTTCCAGCCCATTTCAATTTTGACAAGAAATAAAAGGAAGAGCACATAGTTGCAGACATATATTATATATCATGCTTGCCTCAACTGAGCTCTGATTTCTGTGAAAGCCTCAGTCTAGATCGGTTGAACGAAAACTATTTACCTCCACTTATTTTACACTGGATGTCTTCCGTTTATTATCACTCATTGACCGGCTTGGAAACCTCTATTGCACATGTTTTTTATGCACATCCTTGATTTGTTCTATTCAGGACAACCGATGCAATAAAGGAGCATATAAATATATAATAATATATATTTAGGCTTATCATTGTCCTCCTCATAATGGTGACTTTATGCACCAGAGAGGTGTGATGCCTTCACACTGCACACACATAACACTGGATTTCAGACTATATACGCAACAGTGAGCATTCCCTGAGCAATTATTTGAACAATGCAGTGAAACGTTTTATAGGCCCCTACTGTGTGCACAACTGGGAATTTACTGCTAAGTGGGACTCTAAGTCACTTACACTTAAATTTGTGTAAAACAACACCAATTGGTCAGATCCCGGATAGTCATAGAGAGCTGCTTCATTTAAGATTTACAAAGAGGGGAAGCAACACACTTTTTCTTTAAAAAAAAAAAATAATTGGTAATCACAGGGGCGTTTTTTTCACTATTAAAGGGATGCTCCGGGCTGGAAATAGTATGATTTAAACAGATAAAGAAAAATCAGACAAACATAACACTGAAAATTTGATCCAAATTGGACAAGGAATAACAAAGTTACGGTATTTTAAAGATTTGCATTATTCCGGTAAAACCGCTAAAGGCATTCATGAATATTCAATGAGCAAATTGATGATGTCATATCCCCACTCGTTCTTTTGTATTTTATTATATGAAATTAGGTTTATTCAAAAAAAATTTACCATGAACTGAAAAAATTGGATTGTAAACTGATTAACTGTAAGACATTCATTGCTGCAACTTATTTCATTATAAAGGAGATACATTATTCACTCATGTATGAAAAATGAAACAATTATGATTTCATGTAATAACATATAAAGAAAAAGGAAAGTGGGGATTTGACATCGGCACACCTAATTCATGACGTGCATACAACTATTTTCACAAAACATTGCTAAACTTTAAAATTCAATTACTTTGTTATTTGTTATCCAATTTGGATGAAATTTTCAGCATTTTGCTCTGTGAATTTTATTCTATTTATGTAGATAAAAATATTTTCAGACCGGAGTACCCCTTTAATACAACAATGTTGATGGCCCTTTGCCCCCCCCCCTGCCTGATATTGACTGCCTTACTGTATCACTGTAAATTTGGAATGGGCTTAGAACTAAAGTACTATATTCCTTTTTACAATAAAAAAAATGGTCATACATATTTCAAATACTAGATCAACTATTATCTAGTTGGCACTACAAACACAATAATTACGTTATACGGTCAATATCAAAAGACAAAATGAGGTAAATTATCATACAAATGCAATTATTGGTAGTAGTAGTTGTCTACCCAGTGGAGATCGGTTAGCTACAAGGGAAGAGAGTAAACTTATAATCACTGTAACCTAAAACATCCTTCTGCCTAGCCAACTGAGGCACTTGGATTGGAATACTAGTAAAATATAGCAGGAGGCCAATTGAAATGACAAGTATACCAGTAGATATGGATAATGGTTAGGAAAATGGCAAAATCAAATTTATACAACACCTTCATAAAGAAATTAGATACTAAAGGTAGAAAAAATCATGAATTTGAAAATCAATTCAATATAAAGCAAAAGGAAATCTTTAGAATTAAAGGACAAGTCCACTCCAACAAAAAGTTTGATTTGAAAAAAAAGGAGAAAAATCCAACAAGCATAACACTGAAAATTTCATCAAAATCGGATGTAAAATATAAAAAAGTTATGACATTTTAAAGTTTCGCTTAATTTCACAAAATAGTTATATGCACATCCTGGTGGGTTTGCAAATGAGGAGACTGAAGATGTCATCTACTCACTATTTCTTTTGTATTTCATTATATAAAATATGAAACATTCTAATTTCTCCTTATTGTCAAGTTAAACAAAGATTAATTCTTTCCTGAACAGTGGAATTACCATTGTTTAAATACTACTAGTATATGGTTCAGTCAGGTTGATCCTCATTGTCAAATCTGTAAAAATTGAAATACTGTATAATTCAAATAATAAAAAGCAAAAGAAATAGTGAGTGAGGGACATCATCAACCGTCTCATTTGCATGCCACTGAGTTGTGCATATATAACTGTTTTGTGAAAAATAAGCGAAACTTTAAAATGACCTAACTTGTTTATTTTACATCTGATTTTGATGAAATTTTCAGTGTTATGCTAAGTTTGACTTTTCTCTATTGTTTCATTTTTCTGGGGTGAACTTAACCTTTAATTTTACTTACGGGAAGCCAAAGCATAGATCCTCCAGCCAAGAAATACCCTTCTGCAGTGCTCCTGTTGGACCTCCATAGTGACTGATGAACACAAACAACAACAAAAAACAATATAATAAAATCAGGGGCGGATCCAGGACTTTCCAAAAGGGGGGGGGGCACAATTTGCCGAGGAAAATTTGACAAGCAAAAAAAAAAGGTTTTCACCCAAAAATGAAGGAAATTTCATCCACAAAAAAATTTGACAAGCAAAAAAGCTTCCACAAGGGGGGGTATACTTGTGTTTAAACGGCATTTTCACATTACAAATTTTAATTGTGCCTCTCAAAAGGGGGTGCATGGGCCGGCTGTGCCCCCCCCCCCCCTGGATCTGCCAGTGAATAAAATGCTAAATCCTGGATAATAACGTGTTTGAGTTGTCTAAAAAGATTTATAATCATTCATCAGGGGAAGGGAGGTCCAGTGGGAAACAGGCAACCCCCCCCCCCCATGCAGGGGTTTTAAGTTTGGTGGATAAATGCAACTAAAATTATAATGCAAAGAGAAGAATTTAGAAAAAAATCAAAAACAAGGAATTTGTAACGATTGATTTTGGGTGCATCATAATAGAGTATTAAAACTATAGTTCAGGACAAAAACACTGGTAACCAATTATAACACACGGTCACACCTATCAATAATCTTAAATTACAAGATGTATTATGTATAGGCCTACATGTATAGGCCTACATCAATAATCAATCATCTTTTAAAAGCTGATTGAAAATCAGAGTGTGGGTTCTGAACAAAAAAAGAAATTGCTGAACATTGTGAAGATCAGAATGCGGTTTATGAAGAAGAAAAAACGTTTGTTCATGACTGTAATAGGGGTGGAATAAACATAAGGCTATTCAGGTCTTTAAAAGGGCGATATCTCATATCATTCCACATGAACACAACTCTTTTCTAGATAAATATGATACCATTGTATAGAGATTCAAGTGAAAAGTGGATCGATCAAGTTGACCCAAAATGCCAAGTCATCATGTATTCTTTATTTGAAGGGCAATCAAAATGATTCTGGTGCATATTTGGTTACAATTAGGCCTGCAAAAAATCACTGCACTGACCCTGTTAAACTTGCTGGTAGTACTCCAGATGAAACTAAAATTGAGTACGCTTGACATCAATACAAAAATTGACAATATCATTTTAAGACCATAAAAACCCAGAAAATTGGGATTATACTACATGATTTGGAAGAATGGTGTTTAATAAGCCTGAACTCAATAATTTTACAAATTATGAAAAATATTTTCCCCCAAACAGCCCCCCTCCCTGGGAACCCCACCCACCCCCCCCCAAAAAAAAATAGTTATCAGCTTTTATGATTGTGTTAAAAAGTTGAGGCCTTTTGAAATTTAATTGAAGACTTTTTGAAACTATGATTTACGTTTGATTTAAAGAGGGCACGAACTAAACAATATGCTACATTGATGTGTTGTCTGCCATTGCGGCCTGTGCATTATAAATAGCTACATGAAATATACAAGTTGAAATTGTCAATAATACAGAGAATAAATTAGCCAATAATTTTATTTGCATATATTATAAAGAAACTTTGAATTTTGAGAGGGAATTATTTGTTTTGCAACTTGGTGATTCTTCATTCTTGTATGTGAATCATGAACGAAATGGAACAAGTGATGGTCTCAAAAACTAACTGTGTAGAGGTGAAGTTTATAGTGTGAAAATAAATTTCTTGATTTGGATGGCTTCAGAATAACAATTGTCAAATTTCTGGTCAAATTCAGCAAATAAATAATTTGATTTGCATGAGCAAAGTATTACCATGATGGCATGACCAACTGACAATGGAACCTGTCGGGTCATGTTAGTCTTCACAGCAGGTACCTTTTACCAATGTTAAATTTTTACATCTTTGGTTCTTGATTAGGCTAAATGTATGAGACAGAAATAAAACCACTGAGTACATCTGGGTGCATATACAGTGGTGCACTGGTGCTAAAAAGTTAGTGCACCTTTCCAGAAAGAAATAAACATATTTCAAGTGTTCAAGTTCTGCCATATTTTAGATATTTGATTGCAAAGTCAGGTGATAAAATATTACATTCAATAAAGTTTGTTTCTCTGGGCTTGCCGAACACTGTAGTGTTGTCTAGATTCAACACTCTGCATGAAATGGTGCATTTTTCTGTGGGGTTCACTAACTTTATCGCACCACTGTGTTCATATTGCTTAGTGATGCAACAATCCATGCATTTAAAAAATAAGTATAGTTTGTCTGTGCATTTAACTTCAAGTGGTTAGGCCCAATCACATGTTATGGTTTTTACAATTATTTATGATTAGACAGAGGGCCTATTTTACAGCAAATAAAAATATATACCTCATGATCATCAATATAAAATTAGGTAGGCCTATCTATATAAAACAATCACTACATGCATAATTTTTCCAGTTTTATAGACTCATTGTTAGTAGAGAAACTTGTTCAGTTGTTATACTCAGGCCTTCCCGGCCCTGCCCCCCCCCCCCCCACCCCCAGAAAAAAAACCATCATACTGAGTAAAAAATGCTTTCCAAATCACAACTTCCCATACATTTATAGATGTACATGCATGATGTATACATGAATATAGGCATAGTCGCCTCTATAGCCCGGTCCGGTCCTACCTAGGCTAGGCATATTATAACATATGGTATATAACCTTTGATATCACCGATTGTTTGAAATATTTTTTGGTTCGTAAAACAAACTTTTTTACCATTACAAACTTTCGACTCTCGTCGAATAATTATACTCACCGCTATACCAATGGTTAAAATTGCGAAGAAATAAAGGACGAGGACTACGACGTCCCATGGTAAAAGTCCTGATTGCTCCATGGTAGTTATTTCGTAAAATAAATATTGGCCTGCATGCTCACTCTCACTAAACTGACTGCTGGCAGCTGGCCCGATTCAGGCGCGGGCGCAGTGCTGACTGCGACCGACATCATGTGCACAAATCTTTACTCCCAAAACGATACTTTTTCGTCCTTGAGCTCGCCGATCGTCTGTTCGTCTGCTACGAGGGGGTGTGGCTGTGGCGTAGCGGTACGTGCCCGGGGGTACGTGCATGGTGGTGGTATAGTGGTGGAGTGACTTGGCATGGTGGATGCGGGGGGGGGGGGGAGGAGGGGAGTATTCCAGACATGGCTGTCGATCGGTGTTCATGGCACTTCATGGTGCGGGGGGGGGGGAGGGGGCCGGGATGACTGACAAGTACCAGTGGCGTACTTGGCATATTACGTCAGGGGGGGGGGGGGGGCAAGCGACAAGTAAGGATGAGCACGGTGGGGGGGGGGTAGTAGGCATGGACGTATAGGCACAATTATTTCAAGGGGGGCTAAATCATTGCCCGAATATCAACTTTATAGTTTTTAATTTTCGAGCGAACAATTTTTCAATTATTATTTAGCCTTTTTACATGATGTGAAAGTGCAGAAATTATACATTCGGTCATAAAATTACCAATACACGAGGATATTTGGACGCATCACAGTCCTTGTTGCCCTGCATTTTACAGCCCACCCCCCCCCCCCCCACCCATACACGTTTGGATGTGTAGGTCAATTTTCAATTTCAATTTATTTTATTTCATTTTCAACAGAACAAAGTAATGTGTCGAAATAATTACAATGAACTTATACAGACAAAATAAATTGAGGCATGTACAAATAAATTATATTTATCTATAAGTAAAAGTAAAACAAAACAGAGTATTACATATAAGCAAAATATCATAAACAGTATAAAATAAAATTCTGAAAAAATGGAGGAATCTACTAAAAAGCAGTGCTTGTATTGTATGGACCCCTCTAAATAATTATTTTAGATTAATAAAGTGCAGCACTGAAGGTGGGAAATGTTACCCAGGTGTGCCTAATAAAACAATTGGGATCTTGCTACTACTGATATTTGCTATCGGGCGATCGCACTTTATTGTCCAAATGAATTCTTTTTTGGTATATCATTCCAGAAATGAAATGTATTGGATCGTGATCGATATATTTTTATCCGGGATTTCTATTCAAGTGGTAATTGCAATGTTTATATTAAAATACTTCTTTTATTCCTCTTTGAAGGTGTTACATTATGTTCCCAATTCTGCTCATTTGGAGACGTTATAAAAGAGGTATTTGACATTGAAATCAGTTATAGTCATGTATTGATTTGCCTTTGTTTTATTTCCATTTACACAGTAAAAACAAAAATAAATGCATCCATTCACTCATAAAAAATAAATATGAACATGAAAATATATGCGACAGTAACATGATATATCACTAGATATGGGGAAAATCACTCACTCACTGGCAGGAATGTCAGAAGGTTGAGGAAATTGAAATTGGAAAAAGATAGGCGGATGAATTAGGGATCGGGTACATAGGATAGAAAGGGGGTGGTAATAACCAGAGGAATGTGTAAGCCCCTGCTTACACATTCCTCTGGTTATATGGATATAATTCCTGAAACTTAGACATAGCTAGGCCTTTTCCAGTGGGGGGGGGGGATGTGGAGGACCTTGATTACCGACAGATATCAGCAACGATTACTGACGACCGACGACCAAAACTCATTTATATCCAACCAAGGATTTTCAAGTGGGACATTTTTGTTTACAAAAATTTTCACAAGCCCCACCCCCAAAAAAGTCTTTACTTTCACTGACACGTGCCTAACAATTTACACTAAAATAATATTAAAATAATAATTGCGAGCGCGAAGCGCGAGCTGATTTTTTTTTTGAAAATCTAAACCTAAAACGATAAATTTTGTGCACTTAATTATAAATAGGATGGGTATCTTCCTTAATAAATTATGCGAGCGCAAAGCTCGAGCTAAAAATTTTGATATTTCTAACAGGACCCTATATAGACATTCTAAGCAGTTTTACAGGATGGATATCTAAACGGTCGTGCGGGCGCGAAGCGCGAGCTGAAAATTTGAGATATTCCCCCCTGAAAACTTGACATTCTAAGCACCTTTTTTTTCTAACTATGAACAACATGGTAGTTAAAAACAATTAATTGGTGTGAGCGCGAAGCGCGAGCTGAAAATTTTTGATATTTCGGACTGAAAACTTTACATCCCTTCATTTAATTATGAACAAGATGGAATTTTATGCGAGTGCGAAGCTCGAGCTGAAATTTTTGATATTCTAAGCAATATCTGTAACCGTGAACAAATTGGTTTCTATGATATATTGTTGATATTTTTTTATATTTTGACCTGAAAACCGGACATTCTAAGCACTTAATTTAACTATGAAGAGGATGGTTATACCTAAACAGTTACATGAGAGCACGAAGCGCGAGCTGAAATATTTAAAATTCCGGCCTAAGAACTGGATATTATAAGCACTTTTTGTAACTGTGAACAAATTGCTTTCTAACTAATCAATTGACGCGAGCACGAAGTGCGAGCTGAAAATGTTTGATATTTCAACCTGAAAACTAGACATTTATCTAAGGTATCCAACTAAAAAATTGATACGAGCGCGTAGCGCGAGCGAATTTTTTATTGTTATAATTATATTACCTAAAAGTTGTTATCTACATTTTTCCTGTCCCTGGTCAGCCCAGTCCGTCCTCACTATCGGTACAGAGAGCTCTAAAAGTCGCATTGCGTAAAAATCACAATTTACCGATAAAAGTGTACAGTTTAATTGACATTTACCGACAAAGATGGTGGAAGTAAAAAACCGAATCAGTTGGAACAGCCCCGTGTGCCCGACAATTATCATTTTTTCCGACAGTCTGCAGTCGAGTTTTTGTTTTCCCTTTCTCTTAAACTCTTTCTTCTTTTGCCCCTTCCCCTTTTTTTCTTTCTCTCCTTTTTCCTTCTTTTCTTTCCCTTTTTTCGCTTCCTTTTTTTTGCTTGTGACTCGTCAGGGGGGGGGGGGCAGTCTACCCCCTCTGCCCCCCCTTAGGTACGCTAGTGACTAGTACTACTAGTATTGTTCGATCTCTGTGAATGATTTTTTTTTTTTCTTTTTTTTTCGGGGTGGGGGTACGTGGGCCAGACATAATGGCGTTCAAGAGCAAAATTAATTTTTTTTCAAATCAGTGAGTGAGCAAAGCAAGTGAGCATAAATTTAGATTCTTTGAATAAAAAGTATGATTTTGTGTTATAGATTATGACATGATTAAAATCATATTTTACACTCCCCCGATTTTTAATTTTTTTTCTCCGGCCGTGAAACTTTTTTTGAGGTTTAGCTAGCTAGGGTCCCGGCCCGAGGCGCCGATCCTGGGGGGGGGGGGCACTAATGAAAATATTGGGGTGACAAGCTAGCATATCGTTTTGCCCTAATAATTCCGTAAGTGCAAAAATAAAATTAAATTGTAATGTTAACACAGAAATCAGCAACATTAACCGAGCACAATATAAAATTTAGATTTATTACATCTATAGATCTAGTACAGTACAAAATCATGAGTCTGCGCGGGAAATGATTCCATCTATCATTGCAAGTTTTGTTAAGGTATAAGCCCTACATTTACGCAGGAATCTCATCATATAGGCCTAGAATACTTTTCTGCACTAGCGTACCTACGGGGGGGGCAGAGGGGGCAGACTGCCCCCTGACGAGTCACAACCCATGCAAGGGACATATCCCTGCCTCCCCTGACGAGTCTTGAAGACCTTTTTTTTTTTTTGCTTGTCAAATTTTTTTCTGGTACGAAATCCTTTATTTGTGGTTGAAGACCCTTTTTTTTTTTTTTTTTTTTATTTGCCCCCCCCCTGTGGAAAAAAAATAATGGCAAGCCCCTCTTTTCATAGGTTCATATGTAGATCAAGGTGAGTTATGTATCTCTCTAAATTAATTCTAACAAACTACTTTTAAAAAAACTTTACCTTGACAGTTGATAAAAAATTTCGGCTCGAGATTTGCGCTCGCATCAATAAAGTCCTTAAAATTTCCAGTTTTCAGGCCTTAATATCAACAAATTTCACGCTCTCATTAGGCTTATAAAAAATGATTGGATTAGATCAAAATAACACTAATCATATCAGCTCGCGCCTCGTGCTCATACCATTAATTCATTGGGATCCATTTCCACTTCACAATTTCCCTACATCACACGTGCTTGAAATATTGCATAAATTGACCCTTCTTCAGATCCAGATCAGAATAATTATAATTTTTTTCAGCTAGCGCTTCGCGCTCGCATTAATGACTTTCATGATAAAAGAAATGTATTTAGAATGCCCAGAATCCAGGTATTAATGTAGGAAGATACCAAATTACCCACCCTTTTCATGATTTCCAAAACATTATTGGAGTGTCCCATGTTTAGGTCTAACTGTCAATTTCCCCCCGCTAAGTTGCGCTTCGTGATTGCATCAATTATTTAGTTATATAGCTATCTTGTTCATGATTTTTAAAAAAATGCCAAGAATTTCCAGTTTTTAGGTCGGAATGACAAAAATTTTCTGCTCGCGCTCGCATTATTTGATTGTTGAATCATGTTTTATCTTCATGGGTCCAGAAACGTGTGTGTGTGTGTGTGAGTTTTATTGTTTTGTGCGATCAAGCGCCTTTATTAATTTTGTAATGTTGATTTATGACTCATGATTTTGCCCCCCGCCATCTGAAAAATGGATTGAGGCCCCTGCCCCCGGCCAAGCCTCTACGCAAGTGGGAAGCCCGGGTGGGAAGGGGGTGTATAGCAGTTGAGACCAAATAGTGTATAATGTTTATTTCTACTTTATTTCTGTTTATTTCTACAACAAGTCTATAGGTACTGCATAAGGACTAGGTGAATAATTAATGTGAGCTCGAAGCGCGACCTGATTTTTTTTTAATTGACGTAATTATAATTTGCCATTTTGGGGATTCTTATCAGTTTTAATTGTTATTTCCCTTGTCTACCCTCTTAGATAGATTCATTAGCGACCATCCGATTTCCTATATTGTATTACTGAACATTTTTTTACTAAGTGCCCATTCTTAGCTCCTTATTTTTATGATTAAAGCCAACTTCTGCAGTATGTCCCTTTAAGTCCCATATATGCCCCTATCTACATTGATAAATAATAATACTTATTAATTATATGGCGCTTTTCCCATAAGGCCAAAATGGCCAAAATTGCTTACAATGGAAATACTTGAAATAAACCATGAAGCTATTATAGCGCCGTGAATAAATTATATAATGCTAAAAAAAACTATATATGAAACTACAAACTACGAGAGAGAAACGCCCCTAATTTTCTTTTCTTGTTTGTTACAGGGCAATTCAATTAAGCACACGTATACTATTTTTTAATTCTACATGGGCAGTATACGTGGAACCGGGGGTCAGGGGGCATGGGCACTTGCCCCTAAAAATCCCATATGCAGGGATTTTTTTTAAAAGTGAATGTGCCTATTGCGAAATAAATCTTTTTAAATCATTTTCGTTCCTGAAGTTGTTATGAAATACCGGTATTTCCTTCTTTTTACATCGTGTACATTGGGCCTATTAAGTGTCCGTTTAGTGTCCGCCCTATACTCCCAAACGAAATACGTTCCGCTCTGCCCATATCCCACATGCTCCTACATTACAACAAAATAATATGCTGACTCATTTAGAGTGGGGCATGATTTTTTTTTTTTTTAAGATAGTGCCCCGATAGTACCCGTTTCAAAAGGGGAAGTGTCCCGAAGTGTCCCCATTTCCCCCAAAGTCCTCCCAGCCCTCCCACTTTCAACATCGCCTTTCCGCCCCAGGCCCAGTATGGTGAGCGTTTCAGGAGCAAGCCTTGGGAAATTCCCTAAAACCGTAAACTGAATAACCAGTCGTAAATATGCGTAGATCTATATACTGCATCATGTAAATACTGAGTCGATATTTCTTCAGCTAAATATACGGCCTGTCATCAAGTCTATATGGCTTACGCGTTACGCCTATGGTCTAATACGTGGTGCATTTTTGGAAGGGTCTCGAAATTCCACCGGATGTCTTCTTCGATTATTTCAAGAATTTTTAAAGACTGTGAGAGAACATTTCATATTTTTACCTGGTCCCGCGGAGTCAACAACGTGTTGTAAATGTGAGTTCAGTCTGGTTTTGCTCAAACTCAGCTTAGGATCTTCAAACTAAAGTAAAAAATACAATCGTGTTCGTCATGTTCGTGTGCAATTTTTTGTGCACACAATTAAGCTGGGAATATCACAATACCGTGATACAAGTATTCAGATAGCACACGAGCAAAATGACCACTGACTAACGTGCTGTATTTTATTCGGGTTGGGAACTTAGTTCCTGTGCAATGCAATTCAAACCATCATATCAAAGAGGGGGGGTTTGAGCCTGCACCGCCATGACCGCACGCTGCCTGCGGTGTGCCTGAGGCGCTGAGCTACGCTGCGCTGCAGCAATAAAATTATTTTTTAAAAACAATTTAAAAAACGTGGATGTGGAAGTGCCTGGCCTGGAACTGGTTGCATGAGTCCACCACATATCGACCACCTCTTTTGAAACCAACCACCCTGCACACATTAAGATTATTACAAACAACACGCTTGGGATGGTAGGCGAATATTGATTTCATAAATAAATATTAAAAATGTTTAAATAGTCTAAAAACTGACATACTTCAGTCTACTGAAGCTTTTTGACATGCACTCATGGGCCTGGGAGTAAAATCGCATGAATGACCAGAACGCTAGAGCAAAACAATATATAACTTTAATATAAGAAAACCGAAAGAGCAATGGACGCTAAAAAAAAGCCTTAACAACTTGTTCATTGAATGAGTGAGCTGTGTCTGTGACTTGGCTGTCATTAGCTCGTCGTTCAGCGTCCACTGTCTCTTCGGAAGTTCGGTTCTATTATCAAACTACAATGAATGATACTATAAAATACCAACAGAATTATTATATTGTTTCATCTAGTTTTTTATGAAATTTGCTCAAATAATGGTGAAAGTATTCAAAATTGTTAAAGGGGAATGAAACCCTTGGAATAAGTGGGCTTGTGTGGAAAGAGAAAAATCAAAGAAAGTTTGAGAAAAATCGGACAAATAATAAGAAAGTTATGAGCATTTGAATATTGCGATCACTAATGCTACGGAGATCCTCCTATTGGCAATGCGACAGATATGTGTGATGTCACATGTGAAAAACTTTCCCTTTGATGGACTATAAAAATACCCCAAAAATGTATCTTTTTGCTCTTATGGTGATACAAACCCTTCATCCATAATATATTCTTTGAAAATCTGTATTACAAGCCCCATAGAAAGAATTAATGATCTACTGATAGATGTCATAAAATAGGCATTTTAAGTGAAATATATACAAAAGCAGTGGGAAAGTTGTTCACATGTGATATCACACATCTTTGTCGCATTGCCAATGGGAGGATATACATTACAATAATGATCTAAACTTCAAATGCTCATAACTTTCTTATTATTCATTCAATTATTCTCAAACGTTTGTTGATCTGTTTCTTTGATTTTTCTGTTTTCACACAAGCTATCTTGTTCCAAAGGTTTCATTTTCCTTGAAGATTATGATATGTGCTTAGTTTCACTCCAGCTGACGAAGTAGCAAAGTACAAGAACACAAACCTTTTTTTGTCTTGATTCTGTTGATTTCAATTTCGGTCTCATAATCTCATTCTTAACACCAGAAGCCAGCATATGCTGACCTGTCAGGATTTTCCTGCTTCTTAACTTTCGAAATGTTAAAAAAATCATATATGAAAACAAGAATGTCAGAAAAATCTCCTTGGACCATTCATGCCTCCAAGTCCTCAATATACTGTATCTTAACTCTTCATGCATTCCGTTTGCATTATTGCACGTCTGTAGGCGTGTTATATATTTCGCATTTCTGCACAACCGCGCATTCCCCTAATGATGCCTCTATGTCCAGGTAAATTGTAGTTTTCAGAGTTTTGTTCTGTTTTATATACATTTGCTTTCAAAACCACTTAGTGGGAGATTAATCAGATTATCTACCTTCTTTACATGTTAAATAAATCAATATATCCTTCAGCTGACCCAGGAAGTTCATTGAAAAAAGGAGAGAAAAGAATCAATTATATCCTCCTCACAAACAATACCAAGGTCAGGTTCATTGTTATTAGGAGTTAGGACTAGATCATGACACCTGTATGAAAGAGGTGCTTTTTTTTCTTTGACTAGTCGAAGATCTACTCTCTTTTATTTATTCACAGTAGTATGGTCTACTTTTGTCAGATTACCAATGATATTAGAATCATGTCTGTGATAGACTGCCCAGGTGAATACAAAAATAGAATCACGCCACTGACCCAAGAACCAAAATAAAGGGCTACACTTTTGTTGAAAATGTAAGAAGAAAATGTTTTTAAAAAATTATTTGCAATGCTTTATTTCTTTCGTAATGCAATAAATTCATACATGACAAGAAAACCCACCAAACACTACAAGTTTGCCTCACAACATTTCCTTTCTAAATGTTCAGATAAAAGTTATAGCTGTTTAACTAACAGAGTATTATACCAGGTAGAACGGTTCACTGCTAAAATAATGCAACATATAGAGGGTTTACAGGTCAATGCACGATGAGTTTAATAGCTCCGTAGTTTAAGGGTTGAAGTTATTAAAATACAGTGCGTATAAAAAAAAACGGGACAGTTTTGAAAAGTCTATAAAAATTTTGTTTAAAATCATATCTATATTTTGATGTTAATAGATGCTCTGATATCTTATCTTTGAAATGCAATTAAAAAAAATATATTTTGTTTATGCTTGAGCGAACATGGGACGTTTTTGTCGGGGGTTCAAAAAAGAGGCTTGCGCCAAAATCGCAGGAATGAGAAATTTGATGATTAGACTTTTGGCCAATAAGCAGACCTCCTCTTAATCTTTTCATTATCTTTGCCATAATTTTCAAATTATGCTGTCAAATTTCATTTACAAATTTCTTTATTTACCTTAATTTTTTTTTCATTCAAACTTCTTTTACCTTTGAATTTTTCTTAATAAGTAAGAAAAGAAGACTTTTTGTCAACCCAAGTAAGAAGATTTGCATTATTAATTGGGAGAATTCGCAATTATTCAAATCCTTTTATTATATGAAACAAATTATGTTATGGTACCTGTAAAAGACACGAATCCTATTTTCAAGGGGTCATTGAATCCTTCACCAAGTTTAATTATGTGCTTGGCAGGACAAACAGGAAAGGATTCATGTCTTTCAATGGCAATGGTGTAGCCTATTGAGTCGATTTTGAAGGAGCAAGATATGGCAGATCGGGTAAAATGTATTAAAAAGTTGTGAAGTGAGCAAGCAAAAAAATTTCATTATTTTATTAAAATATCAAATTTTGTGATTTTGATATGATATTCTGAAAATGATAAAATTTTTCACTTTTTATGTTTTCTGTTATTTTCCTGTCCAATTTTTTTGTAAGTCAGGATTTTTTTTTTTTTTTTTTTTTTTTTGGGGGGGGGGGGGGGTGGGCACCCCGATCCCCCACCCAACAGTATGCCATTGTTCAAAGGCACCATAACCTTTGTAGCACACAATGAAAGGATTTGAAAGAAAAAATACATGTACACGCTCTCCCATACTTCGGTTTAAAAAAATTGTTCTTGCCTAAAGAAGGAATATTCAAAGCTGAAAGAGAACATACTAAAAAGGAAGAACAACAGAACTATTCAAGCAAACAAGAGGATTTGGAAACAAGTTTTGACTGCATAATTCGAAAATTATGGCAAAGATAATGAAAAGGTTGAGAGGAAGTCTGCTGATTAGCAAGAAGTCCAACCATCATATTTATCATTTTATGCCTTTTTGGCACAAGCCTCCTTTTAAACCCCAGACAAAAACATTCCGATAAGACCTTAGAGCACCTATTGACACCAAAATATAGAGATCATAATTTGAAACAAAAATTTTATAGACTTTTCAAAACCTGTCCCGTTTTTTTTATACGCACTGTACAGGACATTCAGGGGGAATTGCCTTCTTGAGCCCAGCATGGGGCTCTACTCATTGACTGCAGGGGCTTAGTGGGCCCCTTGGACCCACGGCCATTGGATGTCCAGATTTTGCATATGTTGGCATGTATGCATATAAAAAACTGTGTACTTTGAGCCTTGCACATGCGCTAACTCTGGTAGTGCATGCCGTTGCGTTGTTGGCAGAGCTATTTGAGTAAAATGTTATGACTGCGATTCAAGCAGAATTAAACAAGTCAAATTTCACTGGAAATTAAGGGTTAGAAGGGAAAAGAAAAAATCATCAAAATTATAAGTCAAACATTTACTTGATAATAGCCTGTGACAAGCACATGAATTTGCTTTTTTTGTAACTCTGTACATTTCATTGCATTTTTAATCATAGTGTGACATGCAAGATTTGTTTTTGTATAGGAGTTAGATTGAGATTGAAACTAACGGAATAGAGACAGAAAACTTCGGTCTAAATCCAACCCTCTAAAAGACATGAATTCAAATTTCAATTTTTGTTTCTGTGAAGAATCACCAGAGGACCTCTAGAAGGCTTTGTGAGAAGAGTGAGAAGAGAGAATGGCATCAAAAGCTCCTGCGAAGAAGAATGATCGAGGCGGGTCTAGCAGAGTCCTGGGGAAACTGAAGAAGAGCGTTGAAGATGGCGATTACTATGAAGCCCATCAAATGTACAGGACCCTCTATTTCAGGTTAGTCAATGAGTTTATACTCAATTGGACCATATATTTTTTATTATATTTTTACTTAATATTATATTTTGTATATATTTATTGTGAATCTTAATGAATTATAATTCTTTGCATCATATTTTACTGGCATTGGGTAAACATGTACAGTGCAGTCTGTGAGTGGCAATATATTTTTTTTTGCAATAAACCGGAATTGAGAACAAAATTGAATTAGATTTTGAACTCTGGTTAGGGTTGTGCTCAATTACTTTCTTCAATTACGTAATTGTAATTGAAGAAAAGTTCAAATACAATCACTTTTCAATTAAATTACATTTTTTTCATTTACAATTACCAATTGATTTTGTCAATTACAATTACAATTTTGATTACTTTCTATAAAAGTCATAAATTAGATTAATTTGTATTCTATACGTACAGGTAGCACCACCTATTTCAACATTATTCTAAGTTACATACAAACTGACAATATGAAGGTTTATGTTAAAGAGCACAGATTCTGCCTATTTCACTCTTTGATGCTGTAAAGCAGTTGACATGAAAAAGGTCATACAATTAAATCATAAATTAAGTAAGTTTATTGTAAAGTAATTGAATGTGCTTAAAAGCAATTGACAGTGTTTGAAGTCAATTACATTTTTTTTCAATTACAATTACAATTACTTTCCCTTTCAAAATTTCAAATACAATTACAATTACTCAAAAAATTTAATTAATTTTACGTAATTGATCAATTACCTTGTAATTGAGCCCGACCCTGAGTCTCTGGTTTGACTCAAACCATGGTCTAATAGAGTGTTGCAAGAAACCTGAAATTGATTGCAAGTCATTTTTTTATCCCTAAATCAGTCTTAAGACTTGTAATAAGTTATAAAGTAGTAATTGATGGCTGGTCTGTATATGTATCAATAAGTAAATGTTGATTTTCTATAACTGAAATTGGTCCATCACTTGTAAAGTTGCAACTTAAATTTGCAATTGATTGCATATATATGTTTCCATGCAACACCCAAGTCTGGGGTAACATTATGGGAAGCGACGAGTGTAAAAATGTGTTTAACTGTAATGCTTCTTGTGCAGCTTACTGGTTTTCATCTCATGGTTTAATGGTGAAGAAAACTATTGTGAAATTATCATTTCTAGAAACATTTTTATGACTTGAATGACAAATGTGAGGATAAATTGATCATCTGATTCAGATATTGATGTCATTTCTGGGGCCCGTTTCATAAAGAACTTGCAACTGTTGTAACTTTGCCATTATGGCAACTACCATGGAAACCTTGATTCTGATTGGCTGCTGAGCATTGTTACCATGGTAGTTGTCATAATGGCAAAGTTGCAAGTCCTTTGTGAAACGGGCCCCTGGTTTTCCATAATCAAACCTCAACTTCTTTTTTTTACCCATTTATGGATAGACTTGATAAAAGCGGCAATTTTGGTGAAATATGTAGAAAAGCAATTGAGTGTTGTACATCTGACATAACACATGTTGGTCGCATTGCCAATAGGAGAAAATGCCTACATCATTTGTGATGTCCACATTTGAATGCTCATATTTTCTTATCATTTGTTCAATTTTTCTCAAACTATCATTGAATTGTTTCTTTGATTTTTCCGTTTTCAGAAAGCTAATTTGTTCACAGCGTTTCATTCTCTTTATTAACAACCTTATATTTCAAAATTTATTTTGTGTGTAAAATAACTGACACTAGTCTTCTTGAATATTCCATCTTTAGATATATCACACAGAAGAAGTATGCTGAAGCCATAGAAATGCTCTATTCAGGAGCATCCCTTCTTTTACAACACAATCAGGTAAAGAGTATGTGAATGAATAATGACTCCCCTCACCCTGACTCCCACATCCCGCCCCCATATCATTCTTGAAAAAAATATGCAATTTTTCTGAAGCCTGTGAGCTATAGATAATTATTTTTCATGATTTCTGTATTTAATTACATTTTTTTCAGCCAGTGATCGATATTTTCTTCCAGGGGATAGTCTACCTACATGTACATAATTCTTGGATATGACCCCACCATATAAAATTAGTTATTTCAAATATGTTAATTTGCTGTAAACAATATTGTGATAGATTGTATAATTAAAGTAATAAATACTTGGTGCTTTCATTGTTAATAAAACTGAGCAATACTGCATCTTCCTATGCAGTGAAGTACATGTACAATTTTAGAATGAAATATGGAACTAAGTTATAAGTTAATGTACTAATTGCTCCCTGCACAGTCATCACAATCCTTCATGTTTGTTATTAGTGTAAAGGACAAAACTCAAGTTTTGTTCGTGCTTTAATAGTAAATGTGGAATGAAGAGAATGAATCACATCTTTTATTTATATTCTGCATTTGAATGAAGAAAATCCAAAGCAATACCCCCCCCCCCCCCGGTCTTCTAATTCCTTAACCAATACTGCTGTTTGAATTTTTTTAAATAATTTAATTGATTTTTTCCCTAGCATATGAGTGGAGCTGATCTCAGTCTTCTGTTGTTAGAGGCCTTAGAGAAAGCAGAAACACCAATCTCAAAAGAAAACATTTGTAAGTCTCTTTCCCTCTCTCTTTCTGCCCCCCAATAATTTTACAACTTATTAAAACAGATCAGAGTTATTGTGATAAAAAGCGATATCAACAAAAATAAAGATTAACAAACCAAACAATAAAATAATACAAGGCTAACACACTAACAACAGCATTGCACAGTTGCTACTTGCTGTACATGTATGGGTTAAAAAAAAATTGAAATATCGAATAAAAAGTATCAAACTATAAACACGTTTTTTGAATATCAGGGTTACATCTCAAATTTCCATTTTTTGTGTCTTCCCCCTCTCTCTCTCTCTCCTCATCACTCTGTTTTTTGTGGTCAAATCTTTGAATGGTCAAAATTTACAAACTTCATAAAGAAAAATGATCTTTGTCATTTTATACTTGTCAAAATTTATTCAGGGATCCCATTTTAACAGAGCTCAACAGCCTATCAAATCGAAGGTTTCCACGGTAGTTGATTTGTGGGGCAGTGTAATCCTGTTTACTGGTAAATCAAAACAGAATATCTTTTGAAGTTCTTTAGAGTTTACCTCGTGTTTTCCTTCAGCAAGAAATTTATCCACACTGTGCTGCACTCAACCCAGGTGATGGAAATTGGTACCGGCAGGAAGTAATTCCTCAAAAAGCTGTGCGCACCAGAATCGGTAGACCAGCTTAGCCGGGGTAATATAGGAGCACCTTGAGCACCTAGCAAGGTGGATACGTGCGCTATACAAATCCTATGTTATTATTATATTATCATTTCTGAAAATCAAAGATTTTCAGAAACAGAACACACTATTTTTGAAACAGAAAACACTATTTTTTTAACAGAATACCACTGTTCCTATTGAAAGTACAATAATTGCAAATTAACCATTATTTTGTAAGTCTATAGGAAACAGACTACAAATCACTTAACTCGCTCTATTCAATCTGATTTTTAGCAAGGATCGGTAGCTTGGCAAAGCAGTTACCTCCTGAGGCTCCGGAGAGGGGGAAGTTTATCGTGGCAGCCATTAAATGGTCTCAGAGGGATTCTCCCACCAGTCGAACTGGAGATCCAGAACTCCATAAAGAGTTTGCCAACATGCTATGGCAAGGTAAGCATGAAAAAATGTGCATCTGTGCATTTCATGATACCAAGGGTGTGAGAGTTCAGCTTTTTTGCTGATATCAGCTATTTTTTCTTTTGATTTTCAGCTTAAAGGTAAAACACAGTAGTTGCAGCAAACAATTATTTCATGAGAAAGTCTTTTAAATCAAGGTTGATTGTCGAAATATTATCATACATCTAGATCTAGTACATTAATGTAAACTTATCTTTGTAAAATCATGTAATCTTAGCTCAAAACCAATAATTCTGATGATCGCTAACACGGAAAAGCATATGTGGGACAGTGTATTAATATTAATATGAAAAATACCCAAATTCTGTACTTGTTTTGCTAATTTCTCAGCAATTACGCATTTTCTTCCAGAGCTATTTGGCACATATTTTTTTATTTGTAAATACAAACACTTTGGTGGTAATTTCATTGGATTCTGTTTGAACTCATTTTTACCACAACTGTTATTCATCTTTAATGTCAACGTATTTTAGCTTTCCCCTGTACAAAAGTATGAGAGCTCTTTTAATTTTCAGGTTTTATCCAACACTCTTCAAATTCTTCTAGCTTTTTTATTTGTGATCATTCACAGTTTTTCACACCCCTGTTATACTTGCGCATCCAACGTTCATTATCACTAGAATAGAAGCTTGTGGGTCGACCATGTTTTCCTAAGACATACATGTACAATTACAAGATAGCACTGGCTTCAAGGGACAATTTGAAAATTAAAGAAATATTTAACTGAACTTGAAGTAAGGAAAACTGTTGTTATTGAATATTTTGTTATTATATCATGCAGGCTAGACAGCCAAAGGCATTCCACTTGTTAAAAGTATTATTTAATGGAATCCCTCTTCACTTTTATACATGTGCACTGTGTAAAACAAGCATGAACTCATTTCGGGGGCTCATAAACGACAATTTTATGATCGTTTTCGTTTCAGAAAAGAACTACTATGAAGCCCGTTATCACTTCTTGCGATCTTCAGATGGCAAGGGATGTGCCTTAATGCTCGTTGAGTACCAGCTCAGCAAAGGGTACGGAAGTGAGGCCGATATGTTCATCGCTCAGGCAGTACTTCAGTAAGTTAACATCAGTTATTTATCAGTTGTTATTGAAAGGATAAATGATATTGTCATATTCTGTAATTGAAAAAGTGGAAAATACTCGTTGGTGCTTATATGTGATAATTTGACCTTCCATGATTCAAATAATCACCCAAGTCAAAGATTTTTTTTCACACTGGAAGATGTAACGTGTGTTATATTCACCTTCCAAGTCTAATTTTGCCTCAATAAATAAGATTTTGTGGGACTAAGAGATTAAAATTCAGGATTACTTCAAGATTACTTCAGGAATGATGCACTAGGTTCTTTCTTTTACAAGGGATGTAAACCCTGGGTTTTTCAAAATATTCCAGGGCTGGTATTCTGAGATCCATTTTATCTCAGATAAAATAAAATATTTTATCTCCGTTAAAATTTTCTGAATTGGTATTCTGAGAACAATTTTATCGTCATTTTATCTCTGTAAGACACACCTATTTTTAAATCAGTATCCAATTAGAAACGCGCTTTTATAGCTCTCATCACTCAACCAATGGAAATCCATTCTGCTAGGAGGTGTGGCGAAGGAGTGAGATTGCGTCAATTTATTGACTTCAATACGCTTGCACTATACGCTTGTGCGTCTTTACAGCGATTTCTTTTTAACAAAAATGGCAATACTATCATCTTTTTTCGAAGTCTATTTCGCATCTTTTCAAGCATCATTTCAAAGACACTATTAGTCAAGAAAAGTCTCATGAAATGCTTCCTGATTGTACAGGAATAACTTTAAGGTGTTGTTCTCAATGAATATATAATTTTTCTTAATTTTCATGCCAACATTTGGAGTTAATTCACCTAGAAATATTGACGAAATCAATGTTGCGGAGATAAAATAGCCCCTACCCTCTTTTAAGTTTATTTTATTTTTCTTCAAAGTAACTTGGGCGCAAGCACATCACCCGCGTTGCAATGGCCAGATACGCGATGGGTATGTCTCCGCAGCCACTGCTCTGTTGCGTATCATCATAGATACGCAAGAGAAAATTTTAAATTTTATCTGAGAGATAAAATGTCATCTCAGAATACCAATTTCATTTTAAGAGATAGAACGAAATATTTTAAAGATAAAATGACCTCAGAATACCGCCCCAGATTTTTTTTTTTCTGTGACATTATTATCATGTGTTTAGGCATTATCCAGGGATTAATCCCTGAGGTGCATGAGCGGTGTGGCACACCAACGCGTGCCTAAAAGCCTTCAAAGAAGATATTACAAGAAATCAGCAAATTTGTTATGGTTCAAATAAAATCAGCGGACAAAATTTTTGAGAGGGTACTAGACAATCAATTTAACATACAAATATTGTTTTAAACCGTCTCAAAACATCTCATGATTCTCTTTTACACTCATTATATCTTGCATACCGGTATTTTTGTTAAAGGAGAAATATGTTGATTATGAATGTGGTCTTATTATATATCAGTGGTAAGGTAATGATGTGGGGATTATCATTTGGTCATTCAAAAATAACGAAAATGATACATAAAGTGGAAACCGCCAATTAAAAAGCGCTAAAATGCCTCTCCGAAATATGCCTCGCATCGGTCTCTGAATTGACTCGAATTTGATGACGTGTATGTCTGTACGAGAGACGTGATTGGCTCTCCCACGTCAAGCTCCACTTGCATGCAAAACCTGTTGCAAGGGTACGTTTTCTCCACTTGGTGCATATCGTCTGCTGCTATTCGTTGAGTTGATTTGCCTTCAGGTTCGGATATATTCACTTGTTTGTAAGCACAGTTATATCATTATTTTCCTTCTTTAGAGTAAATTTTGTTGATAGAGGGAAGAGACTGTCTGGATGTGGTCAATTCATATTCATGGATTAGTTTGGCCCTTTATTTTGGTAGCGAATTGGCATGCAAGTTGAATTGTCCGACTCATCATCATCGGCGTAATTCCCCTAATTTACCTCCATCCACGTCACTTTGTTGTTCACTAGAGCTAGAAACTTCATCATCATTCTCTTCATCTTCAAAATCATCAATTTGAAAATCCAAATCTAGATAAAATTATGTGTTTTCTTTCATTTCGTGATCGAAGTATTCAGTGACAGTGTGGAGAAAACGTACCCTTGCAACAGGTTTTAAATGCAAGTGGAGCTTGACGTGGGAGAGCCAATCACGTCTCTCGTACAGACATACACGTCATCAAAAATCCCCAATTTCGCGAACATAATTCTGCGTGTTTGAAGCATTCAGAGGGAGAACTTTAAACTATCAATTAACTGAGTTTCATCGGTCTCCATGATAAATGATGTACACCATCGTGTTCTTCTTATTTTCTCCTTTAATTTTATATATGATTCTCCATTTTTATGATTTTCAATATATTTCTACTTCAATTTCTAGATACTTGTGTCTGAGGAATAAGACTACAGCATCGATCACGTTAAAAGTCTACACTGAGAATCATCCAGCAATCAAAAGCAAACCTCCCTTCATTTTACCTCTCCTTAACTTTATGTGGCTCCTACTCCTTGCAATCAAAACGTAAGTATGACACATGAGTAGCAGATCGGGGGCCTATTTCATGAAGACTTCTTAAGATAAAAAATGCCAAATCTCTATATTAAGGTTATGACCAGCCAATAAAATTGAATGATTTCAGTAGCTTTAAACTGTTAATTGCTAATTGGTTATTGTTACAAGATTTATTAAGCGCCTCAGGAACTGAATGGTCAATTATGTATCTAAAGTGGCAGGGTTCTCAGTTCATCAGAGAAAGCAGGTGAAATTATGTTCCTTTTTTCCAGTCAGGGAATTTGAATTTTAGAAATGCCTTATATCAGGTAAAAGTAACTTAATTTGATGAAAAAAAGTCTTTTGTTAGGGAAAATTGAAAGTACAAATTTCTTCATTACTGTGTTTCAAATGCAACATATTTAGAAAAGGTGTAAAACTGGAAATGAGTCGGAAAAATTGTCCTGGAATTTGAGATATTATCAGGGAAAATCAGGAAAAAAAATCTGTATTTTTTTAATGCTGGGAACCCCAAATAGAATTGAGCAGTTATTAAATCATGCCTGTTCTTACAAACCTTCCCCAGAGAAAATCAGATTGAAACAAACGCTGAGATAAATGTGATAATTATTTTTTTTGTGGATATGAAAAGCATGTGATTGCATCTAATTCTTGATACCTTATACATTATCTGAGGTATTGTATGAGATCATTTAGGACTCTGAAATATTGTGAGATTATAGACATTCAACACTTCTAGTTCGAATATGGGAGAGGAAATGACATAACTGTAGTACATTTCCGGGTCATGACGTCTTAGGTCATAGATCTCACAGAACACGAACATGACCTTTGGGGAGACATCCATCTTCACTCCCAGAGAGCATTTCGTCGACAATTTTAGTCCCGATTAGTTTTCAGCTCTTGACAACTTTCCTTGGATTTGATTGGCTGGGAAGGGCAGTCCCCATGGCAATTGTCGGATTAAACAGGAGTTGACGGATGATACGTCCGACAAGCCCTTTCAAATGATGCTCCCTGACGAGCATTTCATGAACATTTTTGGTGTGAAAAGTTGTCGGATCTGACGACTTCCCTTGGATTCGACTAGCCGAGGAGCGCTGTTGCTATAGTAATTCTCAGATAAAACAGAACTTGTCAGATAAAAGGTCCAACAAGTCCTCTCATGGGGAACATTTTATCAACATGTGTTCTCTGGCTAGTTGTCAGATCTGACAACTTCCCTGATTTTGATTGGCTGAAAAGCACAGTTACCATGGTAACTGTCGGATTAAACGTCCTTCAATTCCTTTCATGCAACGCTCCCTGACCCGTACTCCCCCTCCACTTTCTTCCTGCAGTCAGAAGTTGACAGCCTTCACCGTGCTCTGTGAGAAGTACCAACCATCCCTCCAGAGAGATCCAACCTATGCAGCGTACCTTGATAAGATTGGCCAGGTCTTCTTTGGTCTACCTCCTCCCATGCCGACAGGTAGACAAGGGTTTATAGGTCAGTAAACAATTCCAATTTCAGCTTTCTTTATTTGAATACGTTCATCCAATTTAGCATTTATTAAATATGCTCAAAGTGGTTTATGATATATAAAGAGGAGGAAAGAGAAAAGAATTTTTTTCTATAACATCCTCTCTTTTAGTTTGTCATACCTTCCTCCCACATAAGGTGATGCTGGAGGAAGTATTCGATAATTGTAATGAAGGACATGAAACGAATGTTGCTGGGGGGGACTATTCCAAATGTTAGGACCAGTGAAACTTACTGTATGCATTGTTGGCCTGAGTTATGAATTACTAGCATTTGAATAAGAAGAACGATTTCTTTTAATTTCCCCGTATGCAGGCAATCTCATTTCAAGTCTGTTTAGTGGCGATGGTGATGATGACGACGACGATGATGAAGGGCTAGCCTCATCTCCTCCAGCTTTCCTGGTTGAGGACTTGGATTAATGCTTCAAGATTTTATTGTAAATGATTGCAAGACAATAATAATAAGAGATTTATATTCTTTCTTCTTATATTTAACTTAAATGTCATATTCTCTTGTCTCTTTTCCTATTTCTATGCATTTTCCTCCTCTTTCTCTGTTTCTCCTCTTCCTGGCCCTCTTCCCTTTCCTATGACTCTTTCTATCCTCCTTCTCTCTGTCTGATTTATGGGTGTGAAAATTTTTAAATGGTATTTTATTTTCTCTCTTTTTTCTGATTCTTTATCCATGATCGGACTTCCATTCATATATCACTTTTGCGTATATTACATGTGTTTTGTTATTTGATTCTAAAGCTTTCTCACATCTTTAAGCAAACAATGTCTATGTAAATGTTCGGTATGTGACGTTTTACACAAGATGTTATTTCTTTTAATATTTCATAGTATATGTCATCTTAGTCACTTTTAACTAATGCTGCAAAAATTGTAACAAAAATAGAAAATTTATGATTTCATCTCTTTGTCATTCACTCCAAATGCTACCAATGTTTCTGTCGTTAGACAAATGATATTATTTCAATTAGTACCTTTTAAGCTGAAATGGAAATAAAGAATCAGCTAGTTTTTCTCTAATATAAAAAAAAAAATCCAGCGAAGTTTCTATTAAAGATGAAATATGGAAAAGATAATTCCAGCTATTTCTCTTCAAAAAGATAATAAGAGAATTTCAACAATTTTCTTTTCAGATGAGATGAAAGTATAAGAATTCCAGCTTGTTGCCTTCAAGGGCTGCTAGCAGGCATATAAGGGTTTAGTATAAAAAAGGGGGGATGTATATAGATAAAATGCTTTGTCCAACATGGACATTTCTATATGTGAATAAGCGAAATTTAATACATTGCATTATTTGCAATATACATTGTATGACCTTTTTTCAATATGCTTTCAAAATATTGATAGGATTTATTTTAAAGTTTTTAATAGATATTAAAATGGATCTCTTTAGATATCATAAACTACATTGAGCTGTATAACATTGTGAATGCTTTTGGTATTTTGTAATTATTGTTACAATTTTTTATCTTCAACAATTCCCACTGATTTTTTTAAGGTACTCCTCATTGGTGTACAGTTCAGGAACCCGTTTCATAAAACCTTGTTATCATTACAAATTCACAATCAAATAAACTATCAGCCGATCAGATCGAAGGATTTCAGAAGCTTTCAACTATTATTGCTAATTTGTTATTATAAACAAGTTTAATGAAACAGGGCCCCCAGTTAAATTGTATCCAGCAGCTGTAGACTTGTACATTGTCTCAATTCTGTTGAAACAAAGAGTTTTGTATCTAAAACTCATGAAATTTGCATTTATGCTTTAAAAAAATGTTTTTTTACTTCAGCATTTTGTTTTAGAAATGGCTATTTGGAACCTTAGAAATGATTGTTTTTCACAGGGTCTAATTACAAATTTATTGATATTTGGAATGAGACATACACAGTAATGTACTATGATTCCAAGATGTTGTTCCAATTTGCATGTATACTCATAGTAAACAGCTCATTTTTTTCCCATTACACTGTGGTTGTAAAGAAATACGAATGAGCTTAATAATAGGATTTTAGGTAATAATGTGGCCTTTTCAATAAAATATTTGTTGTGGCATGATTTTTGTTTTTATATATGTAAATTTGGTAAAAATGTATATGTTATATTAAGGACTTATTTTGATTTTTTAAAAGTTATGTTTAATACATCCTGTTAATTGGCACGTCATTGCTTTATGCAAGTAAATTATTTCAAGATGAATTTTGATTAGCAGCCTGGCAAGGAGACAGGGTTGCGAAAAGGAACGAGTGGGAGGTGGAGGCTAGAGATTTAATGAGGAAATAAGGATGAACATGGTCTAATTGTCGAGGTTTCTTGATATATGAAATATATAGGGTGTCAAATGGGCATGAAGTATGGACTTAAAAATGGTGATGATGAGGAGGAAGGGGAGAGAGAGGGGGGGGGGGAGAAGGGTTGGTGGTGGTGGTGGTGATGATGTATGACGATGATATTGATGATGGTGATGATGTTGATGGTGATAAAGGACAGATTCTCTGTAATGAAAGGCACTAAATTAAATGTATTTTCTGTGAGGATAATAGATTTATGGAAATTCTCAACTTTTTGTTAATTTTCCATTTGCAACACTTGAATCTTTATTATTATTTTGTCACATGACTTGCGTGTTGGAGAAAAAAAAAGCGTTTTAAACACTTTGGATGTAAGAATGCACTTAATTTATTATCTAGTTTCCTAAGTAAAAACGTAATCGACTCCTATAATATGCATTCACATTTTATTTCATGAAGTAAACTTCAACAGATTTTAATGTTTTCATTTGAACTGTGGCAAATTTGTTTTCAATAAGTACTTCCTGTATTTAAGCATAAATGTATAGGTTTTGTCTTTGATAATCACAAATGGTTTATTAAATGCTGTAGCAATAAAATTAAGAGCACAGCGTTCAAAAATGAAAGGTAAAGTCACACTCTTTTGTCTTTAAGATGTTTTATGGTAGCTCATCACATCAAAGTTTATCTCTCTTTTAAAAGAAATGTACGGTAGTTTGGCAAGCAATTGGTAATAGAATGAACATAAATAAATATTTGGGTTGAGATAATGGGTCTCTTTTTAAAGTTCTGTTACATTGCCAATGTCTCCTTTATGTGTTATCTGTTTTCTTTGACTCAAAAATTATTTTTTCAATCAATAATTTCTTTATTATTTACACAAATAAATATTATCAATGCTTCAATGGTTTGTTTTTGGTATTTTTTTTTCGCACTAGATGAGCCCTCCCTGCCCTAGCCTATAATCTAGGCGGAGGCTGCAGTTATTGTCTTTGCTGTTGTGCTGAACGCAAGAAATACGTCTGATCTGGCTTTGCAGCCACCAATGCGTAGTCTTCGCCAGATCAGATGTATCTCTTGCGTTCAGCATAACAGCAAAGACAACTGCAGCCTCCGCCTAGATTATAGGCTATCCCTGCCCATACCCCCTCTCCCTAACTATTTGGGGGTGTTGCAATGAAAATATTTGCAATTAATTGTGAATATTCCCTTGCAGTTTTACAATTGATAGATCAATGTAAGCTGTAGGAAATCAACTTACACTCCTTGTTTCAAGGAGCAGATCCTCAAGTGCCCATTTTCAATTCGTTGCAAGCATATGATTGATTTTGGGGTCCAAAGTAGAGGGGGGGGGGGGGACTGAAAAGATTTAAGCCTAACATTGAAAGGATTAAAGATAAATGCCAGTTGTAACGTTTTCAAAATGAGTTCGTACATAATCCAATGAAATGACCACCAAAGTTTCTGTTTGTATAATTAAAAAATATGTGCCAAAGGATTCTGGAAGAAACTGTAATTGCTGAGAAATTAGCATATAAGCACAGGATTTGGGTCAAGCGTCGGGCCGACATTCAAAGCAATAATAATAATACACTGTCCCACGTGCACTTATCTGTGTTGGTGATCTTCAGTGTGAGCATTTTTCAGCCTAGATTTTAAGATTTCACAAAGTTCAGTTTATGTAACTGTACCAGATCTAGATCCTTGATGATATAGTGACAATTAAGCTTGGTTTTACACACTTTCTCGAGAAATCAGTGTTTACTGCAACTACTCTCATTTATCTTTAAGATATGAAGACCAAACTGGTCCGTAAAATCTTTCACATTTCTTAATTTTTACAGTTTCCTAAATTTCTGTATCAGGTCTCGTAAAAATCCAGACAAGCCTGAGTATCTAGCTGTTATCAAGTTTCTGCGGCTGAAAGGCATGACCCCAGCTGACACTTGGTACTGTTACGGTAACCAATCCAATTTCTTGTGACTATGGAGGAGATTTGGGTTCATCATTATCACCCAAAACAATGAAAATGACATCCCATGTCATCAACCCCCCAAAAGGCCAACTCGAATGTATCCATTTTTCATAACACACTTTGATGCAGGAACCTGTAAAATCATAATCAATATAGCAATGACCAAGAAATTAGGTGGGTAGGATTAAGAAATGTGAAATATTTTACGGACCAATTACAGTTGGTATTCATATATCTCAATCCTTCCTATGTTAGGCTCAAAACTTTTCAGTCACCCCTCCTAGACTTGCATTTGATCGAAAGTTTCTCCTTTCCTTGTAACCTCATACATCACTCCCTCTACTCTCTTGAACCTCTTCCTATTCTAAACACAAAGTTAAAAAGGGTACTGCCTTTCGCGCCATGCTGACACTTTCTCCTTTCCCTTCTTTCTGTCTTCCACGGACAAGTCCACCGCAACTAAAAGTCATAACATTTTCAAGTTTTGCCAAATTTCACAAAACGCTATGCACATTCTGAGGGGACTGATGACGTCACCCACACACTGTTTAGTATTTTTACTACATGAAATATTCTAATGTTCTCCTCATTGTCCTGCGAAAGTATTTTTTTAGTCCTCCCTGAACTTGTGGAATTGCCATCGTTATACAATTCTATGGTTCAGTAAAGTCGATCCTTTATTTAAATCTGTAAAAAATGATAATTCGAACAATAAAAAACAAATGAAATAGTCAGTGAGGGGCATCATCGACTCTCTCATTTGCATATCACTGAGTTGTGCATGCGAAAAATGTATAAATCTTATGTAAAACATTTCTACATTTTGCCCGTTTCATTTTTCACCATTGATTCAAATCAATATTTTTATGGGGTGGACTTGACCTTAATGCATACCCCACCAGTCCAACCATACTGCATTCCTTTTTCACTGTATCTTTCCATGTACTAATTCTTATAATGAACCAGATGTGAAAACATTGTTAAAAGATATTTCACCATCAAAGATCATAGATTTTCTTAACTCTTTTCATTAGATTTTGAGTAAGAAACTGTCAGATTTCCAATCATAAAAGTCATGCCCTTAGGCAAGGCATTTTACTCAAATTGTCTAGTCTTTTAGAGGAGGCTTAAAGCAGTCAGTCCTTTGTAGGTGGAGTCACACCATTTGCATTTAAAGAACCTACTCCTCTGTTTGAAAAGAGTAAAAAAAATAATTATCACAAGTCATCACCATTATCATCATCATCACCATTACCATAATCACAAGAATCATTATAGCATTACATAATATCCAAGTAACGCTTGTTGATCAGTTGACATACATATTCAATTTAATGTCATATTTCAAAATAAGTATCGACCATTTCTTAAATGGAAATTAGCTTCAATCAATGCATTAATAGACATGCTCAATCACAGATGAGCAAAAACAAAATTAGGAAACAAATAAAATGAACATTACAATCGACAAATTCATCATGCAGATATTTTTTTCCTATCTTTTTCTAACAAAAAAAAAAAGGAAATAAATATTTCAATTATCTGTGCATGACCTCAAGCATTAGCATCATAACAGAATCAATTAAAGACGGCTTGTAAATGCTCAATGTAAATTAGTCGACTAAGTCTCAGCCATTGAAGAATACAAAAGCAATATAAACAATTTTTACTTTATCGAATATGCTCTACTTTATATATATAGAAAGGGTGGCTAAAAATTGCATTTTTATTCCATACCAATTCCCTCTTTCTTACTACATTTCTATTCTCTTTTTCATGATTTTTCTATTTTCTTTTATGCAATACACTTCATGTTATACACCGACAATACTCATGAATGGACTATTCAGTTACAAAGGTGGTTGATTTGAGCTACAATAGAGCCTTTCCCTAGGTGGATATTATACATAAAGTATATAAACCAAAATAGATCAGCTTTACATTCTTTGCTTGTAGCAAAGAGAATATATGTTTATATCATTATACTTGAGAGTGAGAGATATCTGTTCAGGGGGCAAAATTTCGGAAAATGAATAAGCACAGATAGAGTGGACAACATAGTAGAAATTATTTCATGGAAAATAATTACGTACTGTATTCCAATACACTTCAGATGGTAAAAAAGAAACTTACATTTTTACTACCATCCTATTATGCTTTTGTGTAATGAAGGTTACTTTTCTTTCATGTACTATGTGTGTGTCAGTCATCTATGCGTTGCAACGATTATAAAATGTGTGTTATAAAATATGTATATCAAGCACAAACAAGTTTACTCATCAATATCCCTTTCCTCGTCAAACACAAACAAATCTCCAATAGTGCACAAAGTAACACATTTTTGGCTTCATTTATATCGGGTTTTTTGGCATCCTATGGAGATTCAGCAGCATAATTTATGACAAAGAGCCATCTCTCAAAATAATCAGAAGAAAAAAAAACACAAATTAAAAACAAAAACTTTCAATTTCATTTCAAAATGAAGAATGACATAAAGGAAAACTGAATAAAAGAATACTCCTTTTCAAAGTAAACTTCTCGAAAAGGGGGAGTTAGTCTGCAGGCACAGACCTTTGGAGTTTCATAATTTGCATAGTGCATAATGCAGAGTCTGAAGTAGTGAGACTAGATTCGCTATGTACTGTGGCTGCCTCTACTTGACACGGACAGAGGGCTTGGAGTCTATCCTTCACTCTCGACATGGTATAATTACTTAAGGGTCAAATCTGAGTCTGTGCTTTCAGACTAGGGGGGTAGGGGGGAAGTCCCCATCCACATACATGGTAAGAATTGGCTGTGAAATAATTATGCATTTAGATGATAGTGCAGTAATTCCTGTACTTCGTTACAGTACCAAAAGCAAGCAAATGACAGAAGTGACATTTCTTGTTAACAAGATGTATCTGTCATTTACACTGACACCAATGAAACACCAAAGTGCAATTGCCTGACATATACCTTAATAGTCTGAGTGTTCATGCATTAAATGCCGGTTGCTGGTAACAATCTCAAGATGAGTTTGAGCAGAACCGAATAACTGTTTGTATGCATCAATAAAAATATGTGTCAAATGATTCTGAAAGAAATTGCCTTAATTGCTGTGAAATAAGTGAAAAAATTGTCACCCCAGCTAAGATTTCATGAATCCACAAAGGTAAATCTACCTGATCTAGATCTCCAATGATTATGGGGACAATGAGCTTAATTTGCTTTCAAAGACTTTCTCACAAAAATCATTGTTTGCTACAATCACATTCTGTTAGCTTTAACCAGAAAGATGAACACACTTGGGGAAAAGACTAAAATATCACGAACTCATATTTTGCTGATACACATTAGATGATTGATCAAGTGCAGTATTGAGCTTTTGGTGTTGGGCCGATTTTGAACACAACACCAATATCATTTTTTAAAAAGAAAAAGAGACTAGTCTTGGAACAAGTTTGACTTGGTGCTACGCTTCCAATAATGTGATTTGGATAATTTTTTAAAAATTAGGTGTTGAAGCGCCATGTATGGAGGGCAATCTGAATTGTGTGTGTAAGGCCATAGGGGTCTACCAGAATACCGCCATGCCAAAGATTACCGACAAAGGAATCCCAATGGAACATTAAAATATAAGAAAGGAAAAGAAAGCAAGGGGGTAAATAATAAGGGGATAAACATTGTGGCAATCAATCAATATGAGAAACTCGGTACTCAAATAAAACCATTACAAGATGCCTATAATATTAAAAAATAAAAAAATATTCAGTACATGCATACGGCACCTGAGATGCAACTAAACAAGAAAAGAAAAGAAAAATGAAACAATAGTACAGAATCTTACAGAAATTCAAAATCATTAAAAGACAATTCAAAATGTCAATAAATTAATAAGAAAAAGAAACACTGGTCTCTAGGGCCCATATTCTGAAGTCCAGGTCTAACTTTAGCCATTGGTCTAGGTCTGTAACTAAAATTTATGGAAAGCCAAAAATGTCAAAAGTTTGCTGTGTTCTTTTGCCATTCTTTAATGGTGAAGAAAGCTAATTTAGTCATCGTTCCAAGACAGTTATGAGTGTATTGATCACCGTATGCTGACAAATCAAACAGCTGCTGTTATAGATTTGTGTCGCAATTGGCTTTTTATAGTTGAAACCACAAATTTAGACCATAGTTTTAATTAAACCCGAGTTCATAATACAGGCCTGATAATTTTCATCATAGACCCATAGAAGTAAAAAAATAAAGCTTGTGTACCAACACACCAACTCTTCTGACTTTGTCCCATAAATATGATTAAAAGTATTTGGATCCGGTAATGAAACTATTTGCAGACTTTTTCGTTTTGACGGAGCATACCGACATCGGAAAGGTACAGACTAACTTGTAAATGTATACATTACGGTCCATATTCGAAAGTCTGGTTTGAATTAGTCCATGGTCTCAGTCTGTGCTAAAATTATGAGAAACCAAAAATGGAGAAAAAAAATTGTTTACACTGCTTGCTTTTTGTTTATGTTAACTGACTTCTTGACCATCCATGAATGGTAAAGAAATTAATTTACAATATTATTCTTAAACAGATTTGAGTGCCAAATAGCCCGATACATTTAACCTCGTTTCCTAGAGAGTTCTGTCACGATTGGCTTTCCATAGTTAAACCATAACTTTTGACCACAGATGAAATTAAAGCCAAGTTCAAGAATACTGGCCAAGATGTCTAAAATAGAGTTTTACTCAAGGAACCCATGTTAATGTAAACATATCACATTTCTCATGGACAGTGCAGTAAAATCACACTGATTTATGAGGTTTATTAATTCTTAGACATCTATCTTCACTGAATTTGTGTTCATCTTTCAAATAAAAAACTAAACCAATAAAAAATTTAACAAACTACAGGAATAAAAACTTGATTTAAAGAGATATTGCTTTGTAAAAGATGCTATTTCTGGAGATTCTGTCAGTGTTTGTCACTTAAAAGCCTGTATTTGAAAAATGATTACTAAAAACTTCTGGGAGGAATTGTTACCAGAACAAATGACAGTTTACTGTAAAAATCATATTCAAAATAAAATAAAAATCAAACTAAAAAAAAAGTAAATAACGTTTTCAGCAAGGTTGATTTGACTTGGATGCTGATGGAAGTTGGGAAGTGATAAAAAATAACTTCAAACACATTCATTCTCGGGGGAAAAAAATAGTGATTATCTCGGGAGAGAAAAGTGCAGAGATATCCAACCACCTTGCAGTAATGTATGTGGTCTACTGGTTTTGACTCTCGCCTTTCTAACAGAGGGTCGTGGTTCGAATCCTAGCCATGGCGTGTTTTCCTCATAAATGCTAAGAGGGCTCACAAATTGCAGTTCTATTTTTTTTCTAATGATGCATGCTCAGAATCATTAAAGACAGGATACAAATAAATACACTGACCTCATTACCTGAAAGAAATACTTGAACCAGCATAGTCTATCCCTGCAATCGGTCAGGACAATGACCAAAAGTTTGACAAGATACCATCATGGCTATTCAACCATCTAATCTCCACACTATCATACTATAGAGAATGTGTTTATTTGGGTTCAATGTAGTATTGTTGGTCAATCAAGCAGATTCAATCAGCTGTCTTTAAAGACCAAGTGCCAGGTTTTTTTTTGAAAATTTGATACCATTAGAATCCCAAAGACTTTTTTTATAGATATATCTAATAAATGTATAATTATGTTATGTTTATTCAACATTCAAGCAGATTTGTTGAGTTTAAAATGTCTTTAAAGACTCTCACGACCAAAATCTTATGTCGAATTTGACACGATTAGATTTCAAAACAAGTTACCTATCCAGAATGGAAATCATTTTTGTTGTCAATTAATGTTTATAATATTCTGTATAACTCTACCTCATACATACAGTAACATCACTTTCTCCCTTCCCTTGGGCTGATATAATCGGTAAATTGCCAACTCGTCCACTCACATGGTCTACCTTCATTTAGTCTAATCAGGGGCCGCAGAACGGTTTTCAAAGTGGGGGGGGGGGGGCTGAGCCAAAAGTGGAGGGGCTGACCATGCAAAAAATCACAATCATATGGTCATTTTTATGTTTTTGTACATGGTTTTGGAAAAAAGTGGGGGGCTGAATTCACTCGTGTACAATATTCTGGCTTATTCCACCAGAGGGAGAGAGTTTGGAGTCTAGTCTCAATTCCAGACAAGGTATAATTTGTTAGTGTCAAATTTGAGTCTGTGCTTGCAGACTAACGTTGTCCTATGCAGATCACGGAATGTCTCCAATGGGACAGTACAGATTGCTGAGCCGCAAGGTTCTACACTTCAGGTATTTTGCAGTGCCTTTCTTCAGAGTCTGGCGTCAGCAAATAGTATTCCACTTTCTATGAAACTCAAGACAGAGTTGGCCATACGGTAGAAACTAGTTTAACTTTATAAACCATGGTCTAATATCATGGGGAGTTGAAGGTGTCAAATATCTGTTTACACTGTACGATGTCTCTCCTTGTATTCAATTGATTCTTATCACAAGCTTTAATGATGAAGAAAATCATTTCGATCATTATTCCTAGACCTGAATAATCTGAGTAACAAATGAGCTAATAATTTGAACATATACAGTGCCAGATTTATGTCACGATTGGCATTCCATAGTTGAACCACAACTTCAGACCAGGATTTCATTTAAAGCCATTTCAGAACACGGGTCAGTGTAGGATTAACATGAATAAACATTCCTTGGCAGTAACCATGGGGATCATTCATGATAGACCAACATCACCCCATTAATAACACTGTGCTTCACACACAAACCAGAGTTTAAGTGCCACGATATATATATCTAATCCGTGCCGATTTGTAAGCTAATCTAGATAACAATGCCCTTCAGCTAAGAATGGCAGCCAATGAGCTTTCTTCAGGAATGCTCCTGTCCAATTTTAGTTAATTACATTAAGAAAGTAGATCTTATCGATTTTCAGAGACCAGTAGCTGAAAGAGAACAAGTGAGAGAGAGAGGGGGAGACAAAAGAGTGATGGAAAGACAGGGAGAGACAACTAGAGAGAGAGAAAAAAAAATGAAAGAGGTAGGTAGAGAGAGAAAGAAAGAAACAGAGAGAGAGGAAGACAGTGAAAAAGGAATGGGAGAAAGACTGACAGAAAAACAAATAGAAAGATAGAGAGCAAATAAAGAGACAGAGGGAAGATAAGACAAAAAGACAGACCCTTGATAGAGAAAAAAAGACAGAGGACAGAAGAGACGGACAGGTAAAAGAGGAATATGAGAGAAAATAAGAGAAACAGAGTAGAGTGGGAAAGAGAGATGGATATATATCAAACTAATAAACAGACATGGGACTTAGAGGACAGACTGAGGGGGTGGGTAGAGATTATAAACCAATGAGGTATAGAGCATTGTTGAAGAGCACCTGTAATGAAATGCCACAATCCCTCTACATTTGGTCCTTGATTCACAATAATATTAAAAAAAGAAATCATATTGCTAAGCTAGACATAGTGACAGCCTTACAGAAGGCGACATAAACAGTTTATATTCACTTATATTCAGTTGGCCTATTGGCTAAATCCATTTGGTCTACTTTCAATTTGATCTAATTGCCATCTGGTCTACACTCCACTTTGTCTCATACTCATTGGGTGATATTCTGATAATTAAATCTAGCTTTAACCCTAGTCTAAACTAGAATTTCAAACCACAATTCTATGGGATGCCGACATCACAATATTCCTTCTGTATATAATTTATCGACTAATCCATTATAATTCATTATCTTTTTATATTCTTCCCATTACACGACTCGACTAAGTTTTTTTTAAATAACTGTTTGCAGCAGTGTAAGAATAATTCTTAATGTGTTAATAAGTTGGACAGTAGTCCTGGCACCCCATAAAAGTGTGGTCTAACTTAACCCAGGTTTAACTAAACCATGGCTATGAGAATACCACCCATTTAGTCTCATTCTCCTCAAGTCTAATGCTCTGATAGTAAATTTCTACTTCATCTACTCTTTATCTCACACTTTGTCGAATGAACATTTGATTCAATAACAGTTCATCTCATGATGTGGATCATGTGGTATTGGATTTAAAAACAACTGGTGATCCTTTCTTACACGCTAAATCAATGAAAATTCTTTGGATATCATTTACCACAAAGATCACCAGTCGTTCTTAAAGATGTTTGGTACTTACAAACAGCTTTATAAAACACCCAGCAGGGGCCCGTTTCATAAAGGACTTGCAACTGTTGTAACTTTGCCATTATGGCAGCTACCATGGTAACCTTGATTATGATTGGCTGCTGAGCCGTGTTACCGTGGTAGTTGCCATTATGGCAAAGTTACACCCGTCGCAAGTCCTTTATGAAACACCCACCAGATGGATACTAGGAGAAATGAATTTAGCACCTAAGAACAAGGAAATTAGGCAAAATAGTAAATAGGCTAATAGACCAAATGGTTAGTTCAGACTGTATGGGATGAGATCAAATAGAATAAAAGACAAAGTGAGAGTAGATCAAATGCCAATTTCCCACATGAGCATCTACAGAATCATCATTTGCAATCAACAATTGAATGTCATCCATGTCAAATTGGCAAAAAGAAATGACTTACGTTGTTATGACTGATTCGAAACGACGTCAGGAACTTGGCAAAAATTTGACCCTCACCATACCATCAGGTTTAAGGAACATATACTATCATGGACATGATTAATTTTCAGATTAAGGAGCACTCTCATTTGAAAGAATAAGTCCTCCATGTTGCTACCTAAGTTGCTTGATAAATCTTAGACCATGTTTGATTACCTTTTAATATAGAGTTACTAGAAGGGGTTCAACCTATATGTTAGCTTATGAACTGGCTTACTGGGCAGCAAAGTATGACTCCAATTTTATATCATTTCATTTCATTTTCAAACTTGCCTGAGAACACTCTCAGATAAGGTCTTGGACAGGTTTCAAGCCAGATGTACATATGCCAAACCTGCCTAATATCTCATACAAACTAATCTCAGACGGGTTTCCAGTAGTTTGCAGCACAGTCCCTGATTTGTTGAAACATGTTACAGCAGTCGGAATGCTAGACCGAAAGAAGCAAACGGGGGTTGCGTAATGTTGCCGCTCCAAACATAGAGAGTAAGAATCAGCGCTTGACTCCAAACAATAATAATGAAATTTATCAGAGAGCCAAGTAGGGTCTGCGTTTAGACCAAGTACAGTGCAAGTGTCTGGTCAGAAATATCAAACTTCTTTTGATGAGATTTAGAGTAGCTTGATGTCAACAGATGTCACCCTGTCTTGAATAGATTACCTAGTAGATTTTTTTTTTAAAGAAAAGCTTAAAACATAGGTTCAGCAAGTTTACCAATTCCTGTCCAAGACTACTCCTGGAAGATGTGATACTGAATGCCTGGTTGGCTGTGTGACTGGTTTAGTGAAGAGTCTCCAGAATGAAGAGAGAGAACACCAGGGGCCCGTCTTACAAAGAGTTACGATTGATCCGATCAATCGCAACTATGGAAAGCCAGCAAAGTCAACATATGAAATGCACGTTTGTTCAAACAATTTCTAGATATGAATGTATATCCATAAAGTCATTGATTTCTTGACAATTTGGTGTGTTTTCCTTTGTTTACAAGGGACATTTTGCAAATTTCCAGTAGAAAAAATTATGGCACCGATGGATTTCCATAGAGCTACGATTGATTGGATCAATCATAACTCTTTGTAAGACGGGGCCAAGAATTCATCTCTGCAGACCATCCTTCCTATGCTCATCCCCTTTATTGGTGCAGTAAAATATACCTCTGGCTCTTTTCCAAAACACGACAATGTTTTAGAGATCTGTAGATTATCCATCCCCTCAAGGCTTGCTCCACCTACTCCTAAGTTCTCAATGAATTTATCCATGCTATTATTCTCTTCATAACTACTTCTTCTCTTTCGGCATCAGAAGCAATCAAATCATTAGGAACACATGAAATCCAGACGGTGAACTATAAGTGCTGCTTTGGTGCCCAGCTATCCACTCAACGAAGACAAAATTTTCATGACGACGCAGGTTCACAAACACAGAAAGGTACTACAGATGCGTGAACACATATTCAGTCCCACTTGGAATTCCACAATACAAGATTGTTTTTTTTTTTATACAATTTTTGGACTACAAAGCATATTTAAGTCTCTTTAGTGGTCTCTTGCCTCGGTTTCACACACAAATAAAATTGAAATAGTCTTTGATTGCATCCGAACAGGTTCTGATGAGTGCAGAATACTTGCGAAATAGAACTGGTGCTAGTATGCTATCCTGTGTCACTCATACTCCAAAATCCGTTTGTGGTAAAAGAGAAGGTACCTATACACAAAGACAATAATTTTCAATGCATTCATAAAAAAATATTGCAATAGAAATTAGGTTTTATCTTTACCAAATCATATAAGCATGAAAAAAGTCTGTAATAACGAGCCAAGAATAAATAAATTAATTTAAAGTTGCCACAAAGAAACCTACAATGATAGTATTTAGACTCGCACATACTATTAGGTTATTACAAGTACAGTCAAACCTGTCTAAGCAGCCACCTGTCTTTAATGAAAGTCGGTCTTAAGTGGCCATTAAACTTGTCTCCCATTTGAAAGGAAAATGTGTTATAGAACCTGCCTATAAAAGCAACCTGTCCCCAGTGACCACTTTTCCGGTTTCCCCTGGCTGGCCTGTATAGACAGATTTGACTGTAATGTGACTGTAAACCAACCTATGTAGGTAATATGTTTAAATAATCTTGCTTTTCACTCACACATTTCGGTATTCAGTTTGCGATGATATATGGTGAATTATTTGACAGCAAAGATTTGAAGATGAATAAATTCCTCTGATGAGGTAAAGAGTACTGTATTGTATTTAAGTTATTATTGATAGTTTTTCACTGTATCCATGGATCTGCCCCAGGATATAATGTTAATTTGTTGATGCCATACAATCCTCCTTGACGTTTAAGATCTTCCGATTCAAAATTGCTTGCAGTTCCTAAATCCAAGAAATCGTGGGGGATCGGTCATTTGCACATGCCGGGCCCTCCTTGTGGAACCATTTGCCATATTCCCTCCGTAATATTTCAAATATCGATTGTTTCAAAATTGCTCTAAAACCCATTTGTTTAAAATTGCCTTCAAGTAGTTTCATCTCAGTATCATGATTGTGTTTCCTTTATCCTTTGTCTTTTCCCGCTTCATGTAATCTTTCTGATTTCCTTTTCTCAGCGCCTTGAGCCCATAATCAATGTGGATTTGGCACTTCAGAAAACCTCTGTATTATCATTATTATTATAAAAGAATAAAAGATAAATGAGTGACCTACCCTTCGCTCTGCAGGACATCATGAACGGATGCCTTCGTGATGAGGGCATCATCACACTTGAACCATTGATCTTGGTGCTGCCTGACATAGCACGTATAATGACCTGCTTCGAGGGACCCGTGGTGGTTGACCACTGCAAACAAGGAGTATCTACAAGGAACAGATAGTGAAAAGAGAATGACGTAGATTAAATACATGGCTTGTCACCTTCCTGGCCTGTATTCTGAAGTCGGGTTTAATGTTGTGGTTAACTATGGATAGCCAATTGTGACATAAATCTCTAACATAAAGGTTCAACGTATCAGCTAATTCGACTCTAAAACCTTTCGTAACTGTCTGGAAAGATTAGAGTTAATTGTCTTCACCATTAAAGAATTAAGGAAGAGCAAAGTAAACATAACATACAATGTAAACAAAATATTTCACATTTTCAGCTTCCCATAATTTTAGCACAGAGTTAGACCATGGTCTGATTTAAACCAGACGGACCATTGAGTTTGCGCAGTGCCCCTTGTCTGCACATAAGCGTATCTGCAAAAAAAGAACGCAACTACCATAATCTTTACATCTGTCATACATAGAGCTGTAATATTGAATTTCCAGCATTTCATGAAAAGGACTCAAAATGCCATCTCCTTCATCAAAACCCCCAAATCATGTATGAAATGTGCGTGCAGACATCTAAAATCTAAGAATTACAGGATGTGGTTTTAGGAAAGGAATTTTTTTTCTTTCTTGATCCCCCCTCCCCGGCATTTTAAAGTCTTCAGATTCGCGCAAATAAACCCTTGATGTGCATGAGATAAGGGCCAAGACTCACTGATTATCTGAGGTAGTTGTTCTGTTTGGCCTGTGATGACTCAGACCATTGGCTCTCCGATGAGTAGACATGTACGGCGTCATGTCCAGTTCATGGGGGAAAGAGATGAACGTTGAAATCTTTTTCCTGAATCTCGTTGAATGCTCAAATCTCTGCAAGATGATGAAATGAATAAATTGGCAACCTAGTCAAATTTTGTGAATCTTAATGAATATTAAATAAAGGTCATTGATTTTCACAATAAATTGTACATTGTAGTCAATGCAATCAATTGTAACAAAATTGTCCTACGTTAATTGTTAAGCTTAGTGTTACCAGCCCCAGGTGGGTGCTTCAAAAAGCTGTTCACACAAAGAGAACACGTTCTTAGATGCTATTGCTAATTAGACTCCTTGGCCCGAATTCACACAGGTGGTTTTTAAAACCATCGGTTGATCAAATGGTTTATGCAAACTTCCTGGATAAATTACGCTAATTTACCGCGTACATTAAGAAAAGAGTGGACTCATTAATTCAAAACAGTGGACTCGTGAATAAAATAGCGTACCATGGCAACAGGGAGGGAGGCGTGATAGCTCAGTCGGTAGAGTGGGGGTTTCGGATTCCGGTGACCCGGGTTCGATTCCCAAGTGGTGCGCTAGTGCCCTTTGGTAACGCATTTATCCTCATTACCAGGTCCCTCGGAGAGGACCTTAAGCCATTGGTCCTCTGGTTGATTGCTCACAGGTATTCGTGCTTTCTTAGCAGTCAGGTAAAAAACCTTGGTATAACATATAACAGGTATCAATTTGGCGCACTGTGACAAAAGCGTGCATCAGCATTGGACATTTTTTAATATGCATGGTAAATAAGCATAATTTATACAGGAAATATGCATAAACCATTTGTTCAACCGATGGTTTTAAAAACCACCTTTGGGCATTTTCACAGTAACTGACATTACACGGCACAATGTTTTCACACCTTTCATTGTGTGTATCTCTAAAACAACAAATGATGGGAGTTTGCTTTTGATAGAGTTAATAAAGTGAACCTTGCTGTATACTCTGATACTAAGTTTTCCTATGTAACCACATTTTTTAACGCATCAGCAAGCAAAAATGTGTCGGTAACTGACATTACGCAAAAGGACATGCAATTTCAGGGTGTTCATTAAAATTGAAATATCTCATGTCCCTGAGTAGATAGAGTAATAATTTGAATATGTAAATATACAGTCTCCGTTCCTAGGTTAACATGTGTCAAAATATTAAACAATTCGTTTTTGTCTTTTGGGGACTATGATAATTTTTCCACAACCATGTTGGTAACTGACATTACACTTAATTTGCCATAGAGATAACACATGGAAGTCAAATGTGTGGAATCATTGCATTGTATCTTCTGTGCAGGGCTTCACATGAAAGTGAGCTTGATGTGGAAGTATGCCCGAGTTTTTAGGAACATTTCAATGAAAAAAAAATTTCTTGTTCTTAATTCCTTTCTTTGATTTGAACATTTTTATCATTACTTGTCGGTAACTGACAATACACATTAACATTTACCAGTGCTATATGATTTTCAAAGGCATAATTTTCTTGGTACTTATATGTAAGGCTTTTTAAAATCATAAAAGTTTCATAATACTTCACATTTTTAATTATCCAAAGATAAGAAATGTTTTACTTACCCGGGGGGGGGGGGGGGGGGGGGTGGGGTCATAGCAGCTACATGTTTTCCTATAGTAATTTAATATTGCATTGACTGTACACATTGATTTTTCTGATTATACACCCATAATATATTCATCAGTTTTATATTGACTTTTTAAACCTTTTCCTTCTCCAACCTCCCCCTCCCCTCAAAAAAGGCAAAATGAATAAGGGTCTCCTCCCCTAGGCTACATGTACCCCTCCCCCGAATCTCATGCAGCCATGTAGTTTTATTGATTTCTATTCTGGTCAGTGCAAGCAATGCTTGTTCATATCTGTCGGATTTCAATTCTCTTCATAATTTGTTTAATCATTTTCTTTGCTAATTTCTTTTATAAGCTGTCAACAAAAAATAAACTCCAGCTTCTAAACTGAAACTGAACTATTTGTAAATTTGAAAAAAAAACATAGTTTTAGTAGATCCATGCAACATTGATCAGAACTGTCAAATTTCACTTTTCATCTATACTTTACCAAATCATATAAGCATGAAAAAGTCTTTAATAACACCACTAACAGGTATAAAAACCAGGAATTTACTTTTAGCAAGGCAATGCTCAAAAGAATCCTAGAAACTGAAAAAGGGACCCTGGAAATCCCCTTCATCACAATGTTAAGCTTAAAAAATGTTGCAGATTTAGGCAATAGGTTGGGAAAAGTACCCCCTACCCCCCCCCCCGAAAACCAAACAAAAAATTGTCTGATACAAACAATTAGGTACTTGGTAAGTGCATGTACAAAACAATTTCATAGTAATTTTTTTTGCACGATGGGAATGCAACTTCCTTCATAATTTCATATAGTAATCCTTGTGAACTATACCTTTTAAAAGTCAATAGCAAGCTCCTTCTGGTGTGACTTTTAAAGTGAAAGACTTAAATAACAAGTATACAATATTTCTTCACCATAAAATTTACCACATATTTGCATTTCAATATTGGTAACCAACGTTTTATCATGGTAACTGACATTACATCTCGGTAACTGACATTCCACTTGGTAACTGACATTACATATATTTAATGGTACCCTATGGCTTCATTGTTAATTAGTAATCTTTAATTTTGGTGTAGAAGGGAGGGGTGTTACCTAGAGAGGAAATATACCAAGTTTCATATAATATATCCTCTTTTCCAGGAAATGAGAAAAAAAAGTTCATGTTTTCGGTAACTGACATTACATACCATATCACATACTTCATCAATGTTTTTTTATCAGATTAATGAATTACTGGTGTTTCTTTCTGTGGGATTTTAAAAAGTGTTATAATAGCAAGCTAAATCACAGGCAAAAACATCATGATCAAACCTGTTCTTTAAAAATCTGTCAAAACAAAATATGTATCAATATACTATTTTCAACACTAATTTGTATCCATACTTTGGCAGCCATTTTGAAATAAAAAATGGCTGCCAGAATCGGAAAAAAAATTTGTCTCAGAAACTTCAGGTCTTGTTTTATTAAAGAACATAAAGCATTTGACATGAATATCAACTTGATTTTTTTGCCTCTGTGTCCATCTGTGGTGAAAATGCCCCTTTGTAATTTCGGGCCTTTGTGCCCCCTCTATTTCAAAACCCTGGATCTGCCATTGGCAGTTGAGATAGGCACAGGACATGCAGAATTCCCTTCCTCTTTTTGCTCCTGTAATTGGTATGATTTTGGGGCTCCATATCTAAAGTTATAGAAAAAAACAACAAACTGTATGCCCTTTAAACAATGGAAAAACATTTTTTTTTCAAGCTATATTATAAGTGTCAGGTATTTTTCAGTTAAAGAATATTACACTGTTCCGCATCTCATCTGTGTTGGTGTTTGTCATTGTGATTATTTTCTTTCATTTTTTTTTTTCAGTTTAGCTTTACAGATTTCAGAGTTGGGTTTATGAACATATGGGCTATTCCACGGTTACTCACGTTACATTTGGAGACACCTTGACTCATACTTGGAGCTGTAACTCCATTATTATTGATAGGAACTAAACATCTCTTTATCACAACATAGTACGCAGTCTGACTATCCTTTGTATAAAAACAAAACTTGGGAAATTTCATTATGCTCCTGGCAAATCTTTGAAATGTGTCGGTTACTCATGTTACATGATTTGGACATGCATAAAATGAAAAGTGGACATAAGTGAAAAGTGTCCTCATGCAAGGCTTTTATGAAAGTTCATTATATCCATTTCAAAGAAGTATATTAGGGAGACAAATTTGTATATAATTCAAAAAATAAAGAACACATGGCTTTTACAAGGGGTGCAGATAAAATGGTTACTCACGTTACAGTTCAGATGGGCTATATGTACAAAGACACATTGAGCTCATGTCCACCAACCTATGGAATTGCCCATATGAACAAGATCAAGAATGACATGGTGAAAATTGACCTGGGGCCCGTTTCATAAAACTGTTTGTAAGTTACGAATGACTTTACACACGACTGGTGACCCTTTTTTGTGCTAAATGATATCCCTATGAAACTGATTTAGCACCTACGAACAGGTTTCAGTCGTGCGTAAAGTTGTGCATAACTTTACAAACAGCTTTATGAAACACCACCCAGGCTTTATAACATCTTTTTCATGAAATCATCGTTTGCTGCGAATACGGGATCCTAGCTTGAAAAATTGAGCAATGAAATAGGGGATGATTCCTACCTTTAGATGAAAGCATGCAACCAGTGGTAGAGTCTTCATAGTGAGTTGTTTGGTAGATTCCTGATAGCTCTGACAAACACTGCATTTAATCTTTGCACTGCTGCCCAAATACTCTGGACGGGTAAATCTATCAACAAAGACAAGCATTATAATAATATAAAAGGAGGAAATATCATCATGAAAGTGATAATAGTATAAGGAAGAAAGGGGCAAAAGGCGTCAAAGTTATCAGGCCAGTAGCAGAGTTTTCACACACAGTGAGTTGGTTGTTTGGTAGATTCCTGATAGCTCTGACAAACACTGCATTTAATCTTTGCACTGCTGCCCAAATACTCTGGACGGGTAAATCTATCAACAAAGACAAGCATTATAATATCATACAACTCCCAAGAATGTTCTGTAATCTGATTGGTCCAAATCGGATCACATGATATTCAGCGAATTGCACTATTGCATCCAAAATGCACTATCCTGCACTCTGACGTCAGAGTGCAGGATAGAGCGAGTTCTGGAATTATCTAGAATTATCTAAAATTTAGATCAAATATAGCATTCGGGGCAACTCAGTAAACATGGGTGGGGGGGGGTTGTATAAAACAAACAATACACGCATTCTTGTGCATAGAGGACCTAAATAATGAACTCTGTGCTCGACTCGCCAAATGGTATATCCATTGGCTCTTCTCGCACATCGTTCAATATTTGGCCCTGCATGCACGCGCTTACGTGCATTATTTGTATAATATAAAAGGAGGAAATATCATTGTGAAAGTGATAATAGTATAAGGAAGAAAAGGGCAAAAGGCGTCAAAGTTATCAGGCCAGTAGCAGAGTTTTCACACACAGTGAGTTGGTTGGTAAGTGTAGATTCCTGATAGCTCTGACAAACACTGCATTTAATCTTTGCACTGCTGCCCAAATACTCTGGACGGGTAAATCTATCAATAAAGACAAGCATGATGCACAATTCTTAAAGGTCAAGTCCACCCCAGAAAAATGTTGATTTGAATAAATAGAGAAAAATCAAACTAGCATAACGCTGAAAATTTCATCAAAATCGGATGTAAAATAAGAAAGTTATTGCATTTTAAAGTTTCGCTTATTTTTCACAAAACAGTGAAATGCACAACTCAGTGACACGCAAATGAGTCGGTTGATGATGTCCATCACTCACTATTTCTTTTGTTTTTTATTGTTTGAATAATACAATATTTCATTTTTTACAGATTTGACAATGACGACCAACTTGACTGAACCATATATTATTAAAAAATGCTAATTCCATATGTTCAGGGAGGAATTAATCTTTGTTTCACTTGTCAATGAGGAGAAAATTAGAATATTTCATATTTCATATAATAAAATACAAAAGAAATAGTGAGTGGATGATGTCATCAGTCTCCTCATTTGCATACCGACCAGGATGTGCATATAACTGTTATGTGAAAGAAGCAAAACTATAAATGTCATAACTTTCTTATTTTACATCCGATTTTGATGAAATTTTCAGTGTTATGCTTGTTGGATTTTTCTCTTTTTATTCAAATCAACTTTTTGATGGGGTGAACTTGTCCTTTAAGGATGGGACCAAACAGACCTTAAATATAAACATATTACGATAAAATGAAGAGAGGCAAAATCATTGTAATAATGATAAAAGAATGTGATGGTAAATGGCAAATGGTGACAAGTTTCTGAGGTTAAAGTGCCACAGTGACTCGGGGAAAAAAAATTACACGGGGCTTGGGGCGATGCTGCCCCTGAAATGCTCATAAGAGCTATGGAAAGTCAAAATAGAAGCCTGGAAAACCCCCATTCACTGCAATGTAAAAGCTTGACCAATGTTGTAGATTTGGCCAATAGGCTGTGAAAAATAGCCCCCCCCCAAAAAAAAAAAAAAAAAAAAAAAAAAATTCCTGCAGTAAAGGATAGTTAAGCATCACAGAATTCATCTCCAGAATTTTCATAACTCGTCCAAACCCATACAATGTAAAATTGTTGAGTTCAACTGAGGACAAGTTAAAAAAGATGCAGAGGGGCCAATAAGTCTTCTAAACTTTACGCCCAACATCATGGTAAATCAAGGTAAAAATCACTTCATTCTGAAAATGTGGCGATCACGCTCCATCCATGCCCACCACAGCGTAACTATAAAGAAGAAAAAAAAATGAATTTCCATTTCTCACCTTCGTAAGCAGTCATCTAGGGAATGTGGTACATCATCAAACCCAGGGGGTGACATAAGGCCTGAATCACCATTATGGAGACTGCTACTACTAGTACTGGAACCTGAAATTCAAATATATAACCATAACACAAATTAATCATTCACCTAGACAGGAGAATACAAGGAGTGTAGTTCAGTGTGAGTCTATCTATTTATGGGATAGCATAACAATCCATTTCTTAGTTAACTGATGTCTCAAATATATTTTTTTTTAAAGAAAGAAGAATCCATTTGTGTGTACTTCAAACAGTCTCATGATGAACTAAGATTAGACCATATGGGACACGACCTATAAGAACTTCAACAACGTGGCTGTAGACAAAATCACAATTTACCATCATTATCATTACAAGGGCAATTAATCGCTAATTTGAAAGAACAATGCTAATTGGTTCCTAGTCTACTGAGCAAAGTGAGTAGCAAGGATTGATTAGGCCATTTCAATTTGTGATTAATCGCTAAACTTTGTGTTACCGGGCCCGGATGAACTAGGATTATGTGGGATGAGACCAGGCAAAGGGAAATTAGACCAAGTGGTGGTGGACCAAGCGACAAGGCTTACCTGAAGAGTTACTGTCTACTGAGAAGTCTTGTATAGGGGTAGGTACAATGATAGGTACAGGCAGGGGCGCACTACCGGTACTACTAGATGGTCCGAGGTCTAAAGATATATCCCAAAATGGATCTACCGTTGTTGATATACCCCTGTGGGAGATGGTAAAGAAGGAGAAAATACAATTGAAAATGCGAATACTTGTATACTACTGCTGATAAGAATATGATGGTTACTGCATTATCTGATTAAACAGGTGGGTGTTTCATAAAGCTGTTCGTTAGATACGAATGACTTTAGCACGACTGGTGGTCCTTTCTTGTGCTATGTGATATCCCTTTGTAATTGTGTTATGACCTAAGAACAGGATCCAGTCGTGCGTAACTTTACGACAGCTTTATGAGCCTGTTTCATGAAAGCAGCTAACTCCAACTTGATCACTCTGGAAAGTCAAGCTGGACAAAAGGCAGATGCATGGAACTGGCGTATGGAAAGTATACATCTGTTCAGACAATAGTTGTCCATTTTGGCTTTTCATAGTGATGGTGTTGGGCTGGAATTATGATACTTTCAAGAAACTGGCCCAAGACTTCTAAAGAGAGAAAGATGTTGCAATTTGATTCAATTTGATCCAATTTTACAATAAAAAAGGACCATGCAGAAAAAAATGAAAAATTAATGAGCCATTTAAAAGTTACATAGTAATATTGAGGATACATTTTAAGTGTAATCTAACGTCCTTTCATTGGAAATTCTAATAGTTCAATTTAAACATTAAGACAGGACAGGATAAACAGATACTTCTTATTCAAATCTGTATTATAGATCATTTTCTCTTTTCTCCAATGAAATTCTCAAGAACACTAAAATCAACATAAAACTATTAGAAATGCATATGACATCAACAGCAACAGTATTCAAGGCCTAAATTTGAATGGTTTCTACAGATTGTAAATTACACAAGTATTGTATGTTTTTAACATCATTTTCTTGCGAACTTGTTTAAACATACATGTACTTTGGGAATTTCAGAAAATTATGCATTTGGCAAGTCTTACTTGCATGCTAGGCAAGTAACAGGAGACTGAAAATCTATGAAGTATATCAAGTCGTTCTCATTATTCTCCAATGAATTTGTTTTCAAAAAACAATCTGAATGGAACCATTAAAGCACATATGAACCCGTAGCCATCTCGAGCCCTTAACTTCCCAAATCTGGCCAGGTTGCTAACCCACAATGCAACATTCTTAGCAGTGTAGTCTTGCAAGTTAGGCCCACGAGAATGATGTCACACTAAATCACCACTCAATTCATTTAATCATTCTGCAATAAGTGCTTGTTAACCAAATGGGTAAACAAGTACTTTTCCTCTCAAACAATTTAGCTTCTCTGTACTTTATAACAAGTGGAACGCCTCTGGCAGTCTCGCCTGCATTACGCGATTTAATATAGCAGCAGTGCTAACTTTGAAAACTACTATTAAATAATCATTCACAAAAACACCATTCATATAATGACATAATACCACGTTCATTGACCATAAATGACATTTGAACGGTGACTTAAGACTTGTCAACTACACCCATGTCCACATTTCATTCACTCTATCCATAAACTTTCAAAGTTATGATGGCAATTCAACAATTACCCCAACATGGCCTAAGTTTATTGACCTTAACTGACCTTTGACCTTGGTTTGGTGACCTGAAACTCACAGGGGATGTTCAGTGATACTTGATTACTCTTATATCCAAGTTGTATGAACTAGATCCATATACTTTCTAAGTTATGATGTCATTTCAAAAACTTAACCTTCGGTTAAGATTTTGAAAATAATTCTCCCAACATGGTCTAAGTTCATTGACCCTAAATGACCTTTGACCTTGGTCATGTGACCTGAAACTCAAGCAGGATATTCAGTAATACTTGATTAAGCTTATGTCCAAGTTTCATGAACTAGGTCCATATACTTTCTAAGTTATGATGTAATTTCAAAAACTTAACCTTAGGTTAAGATTTGATGTTGACGCCGCCGCCGCCGCCGTCGGAAAAGCGGCGCCTATAGTCTCGCTCTGTTAGGGGCTAATTTATTCTCTATAGTATTAATAGCCATCTCAAAATGTACATTTTTAAGACTAGCTATTTATAACACAGAGTGAATGAGAGACCTCACACAGTTCGCTCTCTTTTTAAGACTTACTTGCATGCTTGGCATGTAACATCAGACTGCAGCCCTCCAGTAAAGATTTGGTCAATGATACAATTGCAATGGTTTGGATTATTGCCTGATGCTCCATTGTGCCCTGGAGAAGAAAGACAAATAACAAGTAAAAGATGGGATTATGGAAGCTGAAAAATGCCAACCAGGGCCCCGTCTTACAAAGAGTTACGATTGATCCAATCAATCGTAACTCTATGGGAATCCATCAGTGTCATATTTTTTTGTACAGAGAATTTGCAAACTCTCCTTAAAGAGAATCACACTGAATCTTTAATAAGAGAACGATAAATGTATGAAGATACATCACATCTAGAAAATATTGTGAATGAATTTGCATTTTTTAGATGTTGACGTTGCTGGCCGTCCATAGTTGTCATTGATCGGATCGATCGTAACTCTTTGTAAGACGGGACCCTGATGTTCAGATAATCATCTCGTCATGTCTACGATCCTTTGAAAAGATGATGAGATGACAAGAACTCGGATCTCGTCACGTCTACATCCTGTGGGAGAGATGATGAGAAGCGAGATCACGAGATCCAAGATCTTGTCATCTGATCATCTCTCCCACAGGATATAGACATGACGAGATCCAAGATCTTTTCATCTGATCATCTCTCCCACAGGATGTAGCCATGGTGAGATCAGAGATCTATTCATCTGGTCATTTTTTAAATGGAATGTACACATAACAAGATGATTATCTGAATATCTGGATGGCAATCTAAAAAGATTCCATATGTGATCTTATGAGATAAAAAATCATGTGTACAAATCCCGTTTCCATTAGTAATTGCTATGATTTAAGGGGTCCATTGTAGAAAGTGTCAGAATAAAACACAATACAAGTCATATTCAACATGATTGTCAACTAGTATAACTTGCCCTTAAATTTTTCAGTTGTGTTATTATTACTCGGGTTAAAAAGCAACTCTTACAGAAACGAGCCCCAGGACGGTGTTAAATCAAACTGACTTTGTAATATATACATACCCTTAGGAATATTTGGCATATAAAATGAGTGGGCACATTTTTTTTCTGACATTTCAAAATTTTTCATTTTGTGTATTCAATTCCATCCGAATTGTATAAAATCTAATACTCCATGAAGCAGTACGGTTCTAGGAAGGAAATTAAGATCTGTATAATCATTTCCATGTTCCAATAAATCATAATGTCATCCATTATTTTATTAATAACTCTGCAGAACATCCCCTGCTTAATCATGTTTGCTTATTGCTCATTACCTTTACAATGTCTGTGTAAGACGTCTAGTGCAGCAATGAAGAATTCATGGGCATCTTGCTGCTCGTATCCAGCTAGATGCCTCGCATGAGTCCAAACCAGATGTAATAACCGATAAGGAATGTGCACGGATCGGATTCCAGAATAGAACTAGATCAAGATAAAAGCACAAAGTCATATGAGTTTGGGAGTATGATAAATAATAATAATAATAATACATAGGATTTATATAGCGTCTTTTCCATTTTGATTAAATGCTCAAGGCGCTTTGAAGAGAGCAAAACATAAAAGTAAAGAGAACTTAGAGAAGTACAAAAAAAAAAAAAAAAAGGTAAATTAAAAATGAGGAAAAATGACTGTCTTCAAACCTAGTACCTGCTGGTGAACAAATGCAATTTTAGGTTGCCCTTAAAGGATGTTGCAGAGTTTGAATTCTTCAGCTCCTGTGGTAGCAAATTCCACAGGGCTGGTCCGGCATGAGCAAAGGCTCGATCGCCCCAGGATTTTTTAGATAGTGGGATATGCATGAGACTAGATTGGGATGATCGCAGTGTGCGTGCAGGTTGATAGTGGTGTATAAGAGACTTGTTGTAATCGGGTGCGGATCCATTGATGATATGATGAACCAAAAGTAGAATTTTGAAAACTATACGATCCTTTATGGGCAACCAATGGAGGTCTTTAAGAACAGGAGTGATGTGATCATATTTATTTGACAGAGAAACAATGCGAGCTGCTGAATTCTGAAGTTTTTGAAGTCGGGTAAGTAATAAATATGCCCCACTTGAATAGATTGAGCAAATGCGATCACCAAAACTTTTCTAATGAGGTCTTGAGCTCCTTAGTTTATGAATACATGTAGTTAAAGGACAAGTCCACCCCAACAAAAACTTTATTTGAATAAAAAGATAAAAATTCAACAAGCATAACACTGAAAAAATCATCAAAATCGGATGTAAAATAAGAAAGTTATGACATTTTAAAGTTTCGCTTCATTTCACAAAACAGTTATATGCACATCTCTGTCAGTATGCAAATGAGGGAACTGATGACATCACTCACTCACTATTTCTTTTGTATTTTATTATATGAAATATGAAATATTTTGATTTTCTCGTCATTGTCATGTGAAATGAAGTTTCATTCCTCCCTGAACACGTGGAATTCCATTATTTTAACAATTTGTGGTTCAGGCAAGGAGGTCCAAATCGTCAAATTCCTAAAATTTGAAATATTGTATAATTCAAACAATAAAAAACAAAAGAAATAGTGAGTGAGTGACATCATCAACTCTCTCATTTGGATGTAACTGGCTCGTTCATATAACTATTTTGTTAAAAATAAGCGAATCTTTGAATTGTCATAACTTTCTTATTTTACATCCGATTTTGATGAAATTTTCAGCATTGTGCTTGTCTGATTTTCCTCTATTGATTCAAATCAACATTTTTCTGAGGTGGACTTGACCTTTAATAATGGAATAACAACAATACTCAAAATTTCCATCTCCTGGGGCATGGCTATCCATGCATTTATTGCATCTGTGAAGTATTCCGAATTTCAATAATTGTGTGCTTTTCATTATTTGTACATAACTGCCAAGATATATGTGCCTCCAGTTGCAAAGATAAGAGGTAATATCTCTACAATTAATTGAGTCAACTTGATTCAACTTCAACATGAAGCTAAAAGATGACAAGAATGAATGAAGATTTGATTTACCTTCTGAAAAACCCTGTTCATTTCACACTACAATAATTCTTTGTGTGAATGAAAGACCAATTCACACCAGCTGAACATGAAGCTTAACAATGACAAGAATGAATGCAGGTTTGATTTACATGTAACTCCTGAAATACCCTGTCCGTTTCACATACTATAATGATTTGTTTTTGTATGAAAGACCTGTTTGCACTAGCTGAACATAAAGTTTAACAATGAAACAAATGAATGCAGGCTTAATTTACCTCCTGAAAAACGCTTATCATTTCGCACACTATACTAATACTTTGTTTTTGTATGATGGATCCATTCACACTAGCTTAAAATAACAATAAAATGACAAGAATAAATGCAGGTTTGAATTACCTCCTGAAATACCCTGGTCATTTCACACACTAGACATTGTTCTCTGCTGCGTTCATTGTCGCAATGATGCTTGTCTGAAAGGAAGAAGTCCCTGAGAAGTGGAGTGTGTGTCAAGGCCTGAACGATGCAATTCATGAAACACGTGTTTCCTAGGTTGATCAGACCTCGTAGACCTGAAAACAAAACAATTTTTTTTAAAGAGTTAATTTGAACTTGCATTAATGAAATGTAAAAGCTAGTAATTGTGGCAAATTTTGTCACAGGAAAGTATTGAAAATCAAGTTTATTCGTCATCATATCACCACAGATCTAGATCTGAGCCCCGTTGTTACATAAAAGTTAGTATTATAATAACTTTGCAGTCCAATGGTAACTTCCCTGAAATCCTTGATCCTGATTGGCTGATTAGCATTGTTACCATTGGATGACAAAGTTACTATGATATTAACTTTTATGCAATGGGTCCTGGGGGCCATTTCATAAAGCTGTTTGTAAGTTAAGTGCGACTTTAAGAATGACCGGTGAACCCTTCTTACGGGCTAAACCAACACCAATGGTGTACACCTTTTACGACAAGAAAGGATCACCAGTCGTTCTCAAAGTTGCTCTTAACTTACGAACAGGTGGGTGTTTCATAAAGCTGTTCGTAAGTTAAAAGCAACTGGTGATCCTTTCTTATGGTAAATGGTATATTCATTGATGGTTTAGGGCGTAAGAAAGGATCACCAGTCGTTCTTAAAGTGGCTCTTAACTTACGAATAGCTTTATGAAACAGCCCCCAGCTTTATGAAACACCCACCCGGTACGTTTACAACTCCTTACTTTGTGAAATCATGAAATCTAAGCAGAATGACTAAAGTTCATACTGCCAACAGTAGATAAGATTTAAGAACATGTGGGACTGTGTGTGATCATTGCCTGGAAAAAGACCCATGGAATCCCATGCTTCTTTTGTCAATATCTCAGCATTTCTACTCCATTTCATTGGATTCTGTTTGAACTCATGATGAGATTATTACCACAAATGGCATTCATATCCGAGTTTCACCTGTCTAGATCCATGGTTAAATCATTGACCAGAAAGTAGATAGAATCACTTTCAATGTAAAGAGTAATTCTAATTATTTGGCAGAAAATTCTTAGCAGAGATATACTATCAAACAAGAAATCAATCTAAAACTTTTTTTTTTAATAATCGCTAATTGGTCATTTGTTGACCCATAAAATAAATTTAGGTATGATCACCATCCATGCTTCCAGACATGGATTTGATTTTCCTGAAAAATCAATCATTTTGAATGCTCAGTCCACACAAAAGATTAAAGTCAAGGGGAAACAGCTGTTGATAAATCAGTCAGAATACTAATCGTCTTATATCATTCTTCTCCATATTTCATCTTATTTTCTCATGAAGAATTAGGAGAGCGATTGTAGCGCTTCTTCACCTCCACTTGCAATCTGCATTGAATCATTAAAACATGAGGTTATGAGATGAATCATTGCTATAAAAGTATAATGAGAGTCTATGAGACCATTCTGATTTTGTAGAGCTTCCAGCTCTCTCCTTTCGTCTCGGGGGGGGGGGGGGTGAATACAATTATCTCATCTACTGTATACTGAAGCTCTTATACCTGTCTAGTCAATACTACTTTGTATGGTGGAAATAGAAATGGGACTAAAGATTCTTGCAATTTTGTGTTTCGACTATCATATGATTCAATATGAACTTAACCTCTAGTATATTCTTTACTTCAACCTTTTCATCATTTCATTTCTCATCTCCCTCCCACTTATTTTCTAAAATCCCAGCCCCTCCCCCCCCCCCTCCATAGCTCCTTCTATTTTTCCCTTTACTCCTTCCCCTCTCTCCCACTCACTTTCCAAAATACTAACCTATGCCCCCCTTTCTCCGCAATACACTCATTTTATTTCATCTATCACTACATTTTTCCTTTACTCCTTCCCTTCTCCCTCCAACTCACTTTCCAAAACCCTACTCTCTACCCCCCCCCCCCACATCTCCTTATGATAGCTCAGTCGGTAGAGCGGGGGTTTCGGTTTCCGGTGACCCAGGTTCGATTCCCAATTCCCAAGTGGTGCGCTAGTGCCCTTTGGCAAGGCATTTATCCTTATTACCAGGTCCCTTGGAAAGGACCTTAAGCCGTTGGTCCCCTGGTTGCTTGCTCACAGGCATTCGTGCTTTCTTAGCAGTCAGGTCAAAAACCTCGGTATAACATATTTCATCTCTCTATTATTACACTTTCCCCTGTCCCTCCTACTTACTCACTTTCCAAAATGCTATCCTCGGCCCCCCCCCCCTCCATTGTCCCCTTTTATTTCACCTCTCTGACATTACATTTTTCCCTTACTCCCTCCCTCACATTCATTTACTAAAAAATCTTACCCCCCCCCTGCCTATCCATCGTGACGTACCTATTGTAGAGCCTCCCGATACTTTCTTTCTTGTGGGGTTCCTCCTAAGGAGCTCTATCTCATAGCCTGTAGCTTCCCAAGCAGAGAAACCTTGGACGCTAGAACCTGCAGAGAAGAAATGATGAACAAAGTTCGCTTTGGACACACCCAGGCAGAAATCAAAGCAACAAGCTTTCAAGGAGCTTTTCACAAGTAATGCTCTAGTCTTATCATTGAGGCAGAAGCTGCAGCTCTTGCCTCTGCAGTTATGCTAAAAATATAAGTGATAGGTCTCATGCAGCCAACTTTACCCATTCGCCTTGCTGTAGATGTTGTATTCTTATCATAGAACTATAATTTGCGGCAGTTTTTGTACAAACAAAAGGAGGGCCTCTGGCAGTCTTGCCTACATTATGCCATTGAATATAGCAGCATTGCTGACTTGGAAAACAAGTCATATGAATATATTTATTCACCAAAAACAACTTTCATATGATTTTAAACTGACCCTAAATGACCTTTGACCTTAATGTTACCTGAAACTTGTGCAAAAACGATTAATGATATAAGATTACTCTTATGTCCAAGTTTCATGAAGTAGATCCATAAACTTTCAAATTTATGATGACATTTCAAAGTTAAAGAAATACCCCAACATGGTCTAAGTTCATTGACCCGAAATTGACCTTTGACCTATTTCCTGTGACCTGAAACTGAACTGGCTGCTAATGTGATTCAGGATGACATCCTGGGGTGTTTCACAAAAATACAGCTGTATAGCTAACAATGTTTATATGTACAATGCCATCTTAATAGAAGATTGGCAAGCAACTTATGGCGCAGTCTCATTCACCTATGATGGCCGTACGGCGAGTCTAAAACAGCCGTTTTCATAATTTTTGTACCAGCTTCCTGGGTGTTCTTATGGAAATCCATAAAAAGGCCACTTTCGACTCACCATGAGGACACCGTAGGAGAAATATGACTGTAATATCAAAGACCTCCCAGTTTCTAGGCACTATCACTATCTCACTTAGTTCTATAAAGACTTGCGACTGATGCGATCCAGTAAGCCATGTGGGTATGTAATTTTGATCCCCCCAAACAGTGATTTACTGTGTATACCTACCATGGAACTTTGAGCAATTCAATCTCTCCTCCTGCGATATCTGCTCAAATTCAGAGTCATAGACATAGTCTCCACACGCCACACAGAATACCGTTCCATGAGTCATGTCAACAGCTGTAACAACAGAGGAAAGTGAAATAAGGAAAATGTCTCATCAACTCAAAACAAAGATCATATGTGCATTACAATTTTAAAATAATTTACCCCCCCCCATGATTTTGCAAGTGAAGAAAAAAAAGGAGAAGAAAGAGTATAAAAAGAGAAGACTGGGTAATGTAAATTTATACCTCCCCTATAATCCAACTGAAAAAAAAGAAGTAATTTTTAGATTGTCGACCCCTCCCTATCCTAGCACCATCCCGATTGAAAGCATAATAGTCATTAAGGGGGAAAAGGCTTGTATCTCAAATTATAGGAAAGATCTATGCCACGTTTATGAAAAGACGAGTCCAAAAAGATCCCTTTCAATAGAATTTAAGCAACAACGTTTTTATTTTTAATTCTCATATGTCTTACTCCATACTGCACAGGTATGTTCTTAAAATTCATCAATAAAGTGAGCATATTTTTGCTGGGAATATATTTCTTTCCTTCTAGTTTATAACTAGGCCCCATTTCATAAAGATGTTGTGACAAGCACTTTGCATGTAATAACTTTGCCATTATGGCAAGTATTCTGGAAAGGAAACCCTGATTTTGATTGGCTGCTGAGCCTTGTTGCTATGGCAATTACCATATTCGCAAAGTTACTATAATTGTAAGTTCTTTATGAAAAGGGCCCCAGATGTTGATGGAATCGACACCAGGGGGCCCACTTCAAAAAGAGTTAACTCTCACTCTAAGTTACTATGGTAACTTTGCAATCATGGCAACTACCATGGTAACAGGGCTCAACACCTAATCGCAATCATGGTTTCCATGGGAGTTACAATAAGGACTGAGTTACCATAGTTGTCTTTTTTTAAACAGGGCACCAGATCAAGCAACTACCAATTAGGCCCAACTCATTTTGGCATCTTTCTGATCTCCAGTTTCAAGAGGATCAGGGGCCTCTTTCATAAAGACTTAGAGCTGTGGTAAGTTTGCCATTATTGTAGTTACCATGGAAACCTTGGTTGTGATTGGCTGCTTATTCCTGCTATAATGAAATGTTACAGTTGTTGTAACTCTTCATTAAATGGGCCCCAGAATCCCCCCCCCCTCCCCCACTGTGAATATTTATCATTTTAACTATGCCATAATACAATATGAATATGAATGAGGATTTTCTTTTTAAGAAAACATTTGACCCTTTCTCATTCAAAACTTTCATGCTTATTATGAGTAAGAATCAAGGGATTCCTCATGAAAACCCTCATCATCCATGGTACATTTTAAGAAACATCTTGTCCAAAACTTTTACTAGCAAACTTGCTCTAACCAATCAAATGAAATTATTTCAACGGCTTTAAACAGTCAACCAGTGAAAAATGACTGACAAGTTTCATGAAATGCACCCTGCGAAGTCTTTCACAAAGCAAATAGTTATATAATATTGACTGGCCTTGAGGGGAACATCAAAAATATATTGCCCACAAAAGAATCATATTGGCCCGAGTCTTTAGACGAGGGCAATATGACTCTTTATTATCATCCAAATCAGACATCAAGAATATGGTTCTGTGTGATGTTTAATACCAGGGGCCAGGCTCTGCACTTTACCATTTTGACATACTTGTAATTATAAGATCGCGTCACTAGGGATGCATATCCAGCGCCGGGATCCAGTGTTGTTTTTATTATGACGTATATTTTGCTGCGCGGATCATTATGAAGCATATCTCTTTCTACGCATCCTCGTATGCCCGGATGTGAGACCAGGGAAGATACAAAGGCATATTTTGTGTCGTCTCTGCATGCAAAGTCAATAGGCGCATCGAGACCGAGGAAAATACAAATGATATACCTATGCCTTTCCGATATTCAGAAAATCTAGGGCGATACGGTTTTGTTAAATTACCAGCTCAGATGTCTGATATGAGTGATAATCTGTTATATTCATTGACCAATTGGTTCTAAACCAATCAGATGCAATTATTTTAGTAGCTTTTAAAGTCTTTCAGAGAACAAATAGTCAATCGTTTATTTGTTCTGAGCCAATAAGATTTTAGAAGCTGCAACAGTCATCAGTGAAAATGACTGACAAAAAGATCCATGAAATGCTCGTCCGAACTTGACGACGCCGATGAACCTACCCAGGTGGTGTTTGGTGGACCTAGCATGATCCTGTATATGGCCCATCATATAACAGCCGAAGAACACACAATGTAGGCACGCATGAAGACGTTGGTTATACTGATGACATACGTGACAGCTACCTGCCCGAGCCTGCCCAAAGAAAGAAAACATTGTCAAAGAAAGAAATATTTAGTCAAAGGATTACTTTTTTAGCCTTAGTGACAATAATATTCAGAAAGTGTTCAGTTTCTCTTTTGCCCAGTCAAAATTTGTCATGATTTTAATTGCTCAATACTGGAGTTAGGAAACACCAAAATATTGTTATCAAAATAAAATTTGAATATGTGTGGGCATGTCTCCTTATTATAGATTTGGCATAACTTAGTTGAAGCTTGGAGATACAATTGAAATGTTGAAAAATTATTTTACTTTAATCTAGTCTAATCTAGGCTATATTCATTTGATTTCTTCCACAAGCACAATTTGCGATAAATTAAAAATGAGAAAGAAAAAACACTTTCCTATGTTTAGTATTAATTTGTTTTTATAACTAGCGAGGGCCAAATGCAAGGGAAACATCTGTTCAAACTTAAGTATCTAGAATAGTCCCCTGTTACAACATCATCATTGAATCAAGGGAAAGTGAGCCAAGCAAACAAAGACAAACTAAACAATCACTTTGTCTTCGCCTTCGCACTGCAGTGGCAGTTAATTCACCGACAGTGACACCACTGTCACTGTGTCACTTTCTCCTCAACGACGTGACAAACTGAAAGGACAACAGACATGACATAACAAGAAAGATGCTCACTTTTCTCTTAACATTTTCGACAGAGCTACAAGACACAAAGAAAGCTTGAATAATTCTAAAGGGCTTCGTTCCTTTGCTCTTCTTGAAGGCAGCTACATGCGGGCAGCCCGATAAGCTCATACTTAGCAGCGGCTGCCCGTTGGCTTTGTACCACACTCCACTCCGTATCTCCCTGGTCCAGCGGGGCACGACTCCCCGTGTAAACCCTCTGCTCGCCGGTAAAGAACCCAGTCTAGCTGAAACTTCAATCACTCGATATCCAAAACAGTCGATTCTTCTTTCGCAACGAAGGTCGTCATCATGATCCAAAGTACTTATTTTGATTCACAAATTCTTAAAGATACATAATAGGCTGTTTATCGAGAGAGGTACCGGTACAAGTGTTTTTAAACTCCGATAACGTGTCTATTTTGAAATAGCGTTCCCTTGTTTTCTACGCGATGCTGGAATACGCACAATAAAAGGCGAGTACGAGTTCCCAGCCGGCCAATGCTAGTGACAAATGCAAGCCACAAGTTGTAGAAAATGATTACGGTGTTTAACTATACACTTGAAATATGTATGCATATAACGCCCCGGTAATCTATATAGAGTCATTCCTCTCGGGTCCTGGAAAAGTTGTTTCCAATGCGCAATCGCAGTACCCCAGTCAAAGAAATTGACTTCCGGATTTGGGTCAATAAACCGAAATCATATTTCTCTCTCCCTCTCTATCTTTCATTTTTGTATAATTCCTTCCTCATTGCTGCAGTATGCCAGATTTTAGCACAATTAAGCAGCTTATATCATGATTATGGAAGTGAATGGTTTTCATGGTATGCACATTATCAGCCTCTTCCATTGCCAATCATTGCAATGAATCATGATTTATTTACATGTTTTCTCGTTTTCTTTTCTTGAAAACAGTAAAAGAAAATGAACTTAATAATAACTAGGCCTAATTTGATATTTATTTGATTTATTCTTTTTTCCTGCATTCATAACATTCGTATATAAAACGTTTTTCATTACAGAACAAACATATTGGTTATAGTTTTTGGGCATAAATCATAAACTTATGGACTGAATAAAAAGTCATATGAACAAATATGATCTATACTACCAAATGGTTTCAACATTTACAGTTTGCAGGAGAAGGATTGTCATTATAAGCAGATTGCTTAAAATGACAACCATGGAATAATATTCATTAAATCAATCATAAAACATTTATAAAACAGAAAGGTAATAATAATCATAGGGTTGAATGTCGAACACTTAAAACAACTTTTGCCTATCATTTCACAAATGCATAGCGAGACTATTGCAAGTAGGCTTGATTACTCTAGAACAGGGGCAGATGAATTTTCGAAGGGAGGGGGGCACGAAAAAAATTGACAAGCAAAAAAAAAGGGGGGGGTAACCTAAAATTTTAAGGGGATTTTGTCCACGAAAAAATCATTTGACAAAGAAAAAAGGTCTTCACTTTCTAAAGGGGGCACACTTATGTTTTAAGGGCATTTTTACACTACAAATTTTAATTGTGCCTCTCAAGGGGGGGGGGGGGACGTCCGGCTGTGCCCCCCTGGATCCGCCAGCTAGTGCTCTAGGATCATTCAAAATTCTTGAAAATGTCATAAGCCTTGCCCGGATACTGATGTGCAACAAGTTTGGGCTCAGGTAACGGTTCCGAGGGGGTGCCCCCTAAAAGAAAATGATGTATTTTTTTCTTTTTGAACCGGGCAAAAAAGGTGCCCCGATCGACCGTCAAGGAAAGGGGGTGATTAAAGTGATGGGCTTTCTTTTTTCCCCTTATTGCATTTATTGTTGTGTTTTTAAGTGGGGGTAGCATTGTCATGCAACAACCTCAATGCATTTGGATGAAAGAAACGGTCTATTGATGAAAGCTTTCAAAAGGCAGGCCACAAAAATTAAAATTTGATTTGAACCTAAAAACAGAAAGACATAATTATTCATAAAATCGGATGAAAAATAGGCCCGAAAGTTATAAAAAAAAAGTTTCAATTTTCACAAAACCGTATATAGGCCTATTCAAAGCATGTATGATGTGGTTGATGTCACACACTATCTATATGAAGTATACAGATATTTCATTTTTGCATATTTCCACCCCAACAAAGAGGTGATTTGAATAAAAAGAGAAAATCCAAAGGCAAGAATAACACTGAAAATTTCATTAAAATTGGATGTAAAATAAGAAAGTTATGACATTTTAAAGTTTCGCTTAATTCCACAAAACACTGAGTTATAATTTATGCACATCTTGGTCGGTATGCAAATGAGGAGACTGATGACGTAATCCACTCAATATTTCTTTTGTATTTATTATATGAAATGTTCTATTTTTCTCCTAATTGTCAAGTGAAACAACGATTAACTCCTCTCTGAACATGTGGAATTATTATTGTTTAATGCTGTATGGTTCAGTCAAGTTGGTCCTTATTTCCAAATCTGTAAAAGATGAAATATTGTATAATTCAAACATTAAAAAACAAAAAATCATTTGCATGTCACTGAGTTGTGCATATTACTGTTTTGACGGTGAAAATAAAGCGAAACTTTGAAATGGCATAACTTTCTTATTTTACATCCGATTATGATGACATTTTCAGCGTTATCCTAGTTTGATTTTTCTCTTTTTAGTCAAATCAACATTTTCTGAGGTGTACTCGAGTCAAAGTAGGTCGAAAAAACATGCTCGTGAACCGGAGAGATTACCTGTTTTCTTGTTTCGCATCATAATTATTTAATGAGGCAAATAACATTTCATATTTTTTATTCGACCGTTACAAAGTGAACAGCTATACTGCGTGACGCCATCGGTTCCCTTATTTGCCGGCCGACCATGTGCCAGGATTGTCATATTTTTTTGTGTGTGTGAAAATAAGCGAACTTTAGACTGTTTGTACTTGCCCCCACCCCCTTATATTTACAGGGTATGCCCTTGTTGTTGATTGGTCTGCTGCATGTGCAACCCTTCACTCGAGTTAAGGGTCTGATTGTGCAGCCTATAATGCCTTGTGTACTGAAGGTCCTCTAAACAGCAAATCTTATGTGCTATATTTATAGTCTTTGAGTGGAGAACCACTTTTTGATCAAAGTTTCAATCAGTTTCTGTGCCTGCAGACTAATTTTTGATTGATTTGTCTAATATTGCTCTCTTTATTTGCTCTTCTTTTAATTCTTTTCGTTTCCTCCACTTTTTTTTTCTTTTGAAAAATCATAAGAGAGAGTCACCTCTGCCACCTGTCGGATGTCGTGCTTGCTGCTCCTACCCGCTAGCAGTCAATGAGTGCATTGATCATCAAGTATTATCTAAAGTGTATACTTTTTCACCCTCATCGAATTTATGAAAACTTAAGTTTTTATTATAAAAAATCTCGACAAACAGCCGTGTTTGGCAGGGTTGTTAATCTTACTGCACTGTGTAATATTACATGCATTTGTGTAAAATTACAGAAAATAGATATTTGGTGTATGTAACCTTACACATTTATTTAATTAAACTATTTTCCCCCTTTTTTAAGCAGACCTGTTCTGTAAAATTCTATAAAAATTGTATAAAATCTTCCCTGTTTTAACAATTTACAGAATGATTTGGTGACTACTTTCTGTAAAATCTGTTTTTTAATTTTTCTTCTGTAAAATCTTCTGTTTTTCTAACAGTGTATTTTCTTTTGATTTTGACTTTGATTTTCCTTTTGATTTTGTATTTTCTTTTGATTTTGCATTTTCTTTTGATTTTGTATTTTTATTTTGATATTTATCGACGTGAAGTTGTGAACAAAACAAATTTCCAATATGGATAAATAAAGACGAACTTGAACTTGAAATGAGAAAGATTCAAACTGAAACAGAAAAAAAAATGTTGACATTTTTTAAAAAAAAACTAAGGGTCGCTAAAATTTTCGCAGATGCATGGTTTTACTATAGAGGAACATTCATAATGATATCATGAATTTTCGATAATTCTTGCAACTCTTTGAAATAATAACTTGCATTTTTAAATCCTCAAATACCAGATCGATCAAACTTTTTTCTGTTTATACCGCCTGTTCGTTGAATGAATCAGTAATATGTTTATTGTAGACTAGCGCCATCTAATGTTAATCCGTTGAAAGGACCACTGACTGGCCACCAGTACATGGCGCTCAGGTGTAAAAATACAATAAATGGCAAAGAAGCGAAATTGACCCTTTTGAAATTTTAACATAATATCCAAAGAATGATTTCTTATTTTCTCGTAGTCTTTTCAATTTAATATTTTTCCTTCTTCTTATCTCTGTTTTATTCGTTTATATAGGCCTACCTCGGTCTGAATTTTGAATATTTTTTTTTTCTGAGGGGGCAACAGTCCCAAGCCCCTGCCCCCGAATATTTAGGCCATTTAATACCGAGATGAGGCGAGGTATATGCTTACAGTCGAACTTTGGTCGAATATCAAAATCACCACTTCACAATGAAACAAATGTAACTTTACAAACTATGTCACGATGACCCACCCCCTCCATGCACCGAAGAAAGCAATGGGTTGGCTCGCCGCATCTTAATTCCTAACTGTGTATTTGATTATTATTATTATTATTATCATCATCATCATCACATCATCATCATCATCATCATCATCATCATCATTATTATTATTATTATTATTATTATTATTATTATTATTATTTATTGATTGCATTTATTCTTTTTCATTCCAAAATTTAACAAAAGTTACACTGTATAGCAAAACACAAAAAATATAATATACAGAAATGAAAAAAGGGAACCCATTGGAAAGCAAAGCTTGTTTGTATCGGTTCCCTGCAATAAATAGTTAATTAAAGTACATTATTATTATTATCATCATCATTATTATTGATTGATAGGTATGTTTAATGTACATGTTTTGGCGCTCTGCATGCACGCCAAATTATTATGTCAAAATTTAAAAAATTGACAATATATGTTTAATATAAAATAGTATTTTTTGCAAAGTTGAATGATTTGCAGTGCTTACCAATGCTTTAGAAGAACTTATATTTGCATTGTATGTCATGAAGTTTTGAAGTTGTCAAAATTATTCAAATTCGTCAAAGGAAATGGCCCTGGGAAGCGGCTTTGCTGGGGGTGGGCTGAAGCATCCCCAAAAATTTCCTCGGGGGTACTGCATGTATTATTTTCCATAGGCAGCACGTACCCCCAGGTATTCTGCAAGATGTGTGAAAATTGAAAAAATGTAACCAAAGTGACTTTAATTTTGTATTGAAACTTTATTTTTTTTTTTTTTGGGGGGGGGGGGGTTTTCAAATTTCTTGGACCAATTTTTACCTCCATTTTGTAGTAAAAACCCTTATTTTTGGGGGGACAATTAGCTATCCATTGTGTTGTCAAAACCTTTTTTTTTGCTTTTCAAAGTTACATCAGCACCCCCAGTAAAAAAATCATTCCTAGGGCCCTGTCAAAGGGGGCAAATATGCCCCCCCTCCCTCCCCCAGGATAGATGTCTTTTGTTAGGGTCAGGGTCTTCTAGAACCAATATTATTCAACATTGTTATAAACTGTAAGCGGATAGCCGCTGATCCTCGAATACCGGGGGAAGAACAACAAAGAAGAAGAAGAAGTATTAAAGCAATGCGCTTATGAATTTCACCTATTCTATATATTGGCCGTCACTATATCCCCGAATCCCTCAGTTTCGAAAGCGTTCGTTAAGTTTATTGCTCTTTGTTTTTGGAAAACGCCATCTTCGGTTTCTGCGTACCAGAGTTTTGGAAAACAATAACAGGGACGATTGAGTTGGCAAAGCGGTACAGCTGTGCACCCTAGCGTGGATCTTTGAAGGGTAATCCTCGCGTGTATACGAAGGTTACCCAAAGATCGACAGTTTACCGGTACGGCCTGGTGGTACTGGAAGCAGCGGTGGAGTCGGCGGCCGTGGTGGGAAATGCGAAAATCGATAGCGCTGCCGGAATATGGGAAACTTTGATTTCATTCCACTTTAGCCCTTCAAAGCGACAAGATGGTGCGATTCAGATTGAAGAAAATTCTTCAATACTTGCTTTTTGCATCGGTTGTGGTGCTAGTCTGGCGAGAATTCGAGCGTCTCGACGGCAGCCGTGGATTGAAACCTGGACGTTTTGAACCCGAGGCGAGGAACCAGCCACTTGTTGCCGGGGTAAACGTAGCACCGGATGGCCCTGTACGGCGGTCGGTGGGCGGCCGGGGAGGCGGAGCTGATGATGGTGGTATTCGTGGCGGAGTAGGGGCAAGGGGACGCGAGCCGTTATGGCAGGAAAACAAACAAATAGACTCTGGAATTGTGAGAGCAAAGCAAAGGGATATCGTTTCAGAAGTGGACCCTAAACCTGTTTTACCTGCAAACATAATTCTCCAAAGAAATTCATCAAACCATAAGACTTCTAGTGAGATTTCTTCCAGAATTGACCTTCAAAAAGAAGCTGCAAAACCAAAGATACATGAGAAAGAAGCTAAATTAGACGGTCATCAAGTATTTTCTGTAACAATAGATGAACCAAAAGTTGTGCAGAATGCAAATCCCGCCGTGCCAATCAAAAACTTGTCAAACTTGGTGGCGAAGAAGCAGGCTTCAAATTTTACTATTGTAGTTCAAAACGGAGACATTCCATCCCAGTCACTCGCACACAAACAAACTGAACTGTCAGATGTATTTATTGGAGTGAAAACAACTGAGAAATACCACAGCAGTAGACTTCAGCTCATCTTGGATACCTGGTACTCATTAGCTCCTGAACAGGTGTGTATGATACAAGTATTATGGTCCAGATTTTCTGGAATTTCGAAGTCTGAAACAGGGAGTGAGGAAGTTGAAAATTGTTCATGAATTGTATGTCATTAATGTAAATATAAAGGGGATCTAGAATGCATTGAAAATAATATCTTTTTCTATTATCAAAATGATTTTTAACAACATGTTGATTGCATTTGCCTGAAAAATAATTCAATTTTTTTTTATAGTTTAGTACATTTGGAAAATTAATTCAGTTCCTCTTCACAATGGTTGGATTATAATATTTATATAATATTGAGTGGTCTTGAGGGGAACATCAAATATATTGCCAGCAAAAGAATCATATTGGCCCGAGTCTTTAGACGAGGGCAATATGGGTCTTTTAAGGGCAATATATTTGATGTTCCCCGAAAGAAGGGCAGTCAATATTTTTATTATCATCCAAATCAGATATCTAGAGCAAAAATCATGATAACAGTGACATCTTTGAAGAATAGAGTTCTGTTGTGTCATGATAATATCAGTGTCTAGGCTCTGCACTTTACCATTATGACGTACTTGCAAGCGCCCAGATCCAGCGTTGTCTTTATTATGACGTAGATCGTTGGTGCGCGGAACATTATGAAGCGTATCACTTCATTCGCATCCTCAAAGGCCCGGATGTGAGACCAGGGAAAATACAAAGATATAATTTGCGTCGTCTCTGCATGCAAAGTCAATACGCGCATTGAGACCGAGGAAAATACAAACAATATACCTATCCCTTCCTGATAATAATAAAATACAGGGAAATACGGTTTTGTAAATGACCAGCTCAGATGTCTGATACGGGTGATAATTTTAGATATTGACCTCTGTTGTGAAGTTTCATTTCCTAATTCCTACCATATGGCATTGTCTTGAAAACTGCAATTTTTTAATGGACTTAGTTTGATGATATTTCTTGAAAGAATTAAATTATTAAAAGAAATTTCCTTTAATTCTTTAGATATATATTGTCCCATTGATTCAAACCACTGACTTATGAAACAGTATAGGAGTTACAGACCCTTGCTGTGCTATCACAAATATGGTTAAAAAAAAACCCAACAGCATCTAACCAAACAACTTCTTGACACGTCATAAATAAACACTTCATCATCCACAACACATGTACATGTACCACATCATGGAGAAGATATTATCATGAATATATTGATTCTATTCTTTGCATCATTTGTCATTTGATGGCTTACTGTAGGGAGTGAGTCAGAGAGAGGGGATTGTGCATTATTTCCAGCACACGTCCGTCTATTGTTGGGATGTTTGGAGAGAGGTGTGCTGGTTGGGAGGGCAAATAAATGAGAAATGATGAACACAAATTGACCGCAGCTGAGCTGAATTATTAGTGAGCATCTGGAAAGTTGATGCATGGGTGATGATACCATAGATAGTAGATACGACAGAAAAATGATTTCAAAATTACTTTATTCACCCATACATTGTAGTACACAAACAGGGATCTACATGTAACTTCCAAATACATTGTAAATGTAAAACTTGGGTGTTGTACATGTAATTATATTACAGGCATTGACTAGGAGGTAGGGGGGGGGACATCCCTTTTTTGTCTCACCTGCATAGCAGAGTGAGACTATAGGCGCCGCTTTTCCGACGGCGACGGCGACGGCGGCGTCAACACCAAATCTTAACCTGAGGTTAAGTTTTTGAAATGACAGCATAACTTAGAAAGTATATGGACCTAGTTCATGAAACTTGGCCATAAGGTTAATCAAGTATTATTGAACATCCTGCCTGAGTTTCATGTCACATGACCAAGGTCAAAGGTCATTTAGGGTCAATGAACTTAGACCATGTTGGGGGAATCAACATCAAAATCTTAACCTAAGGTTAAGTTTTTGAAATGTCATCATAACTTAGAAAATATATGGACCTAGTTCATGAAACTTATACATGAGGTTAATCAAGTATCACTGAACATCCTGCATGAGTTTCACATCACATGACCAAGGTCAAAGGTCATTTAGGGTCAATGAACTTTGGCCGAATTGGGGGTATCTGTTGAATTACCATCATAACTTTGAAAGTTTATGGATCTGATTCATGAAACTTGGACATAATAGTAATCAAGTATTACTGAACATCCTGTGCAAGTTTCAGGTCACATGATCAAGGTCAAAGGTCATTTAGGGTCAATGAACTTTGGCCAAATTGGGGTATTTGTTGAATTACAGCCATAAATTTGAAAGTGTGTTGGTCTAGTTCATAAAACTTGGACATAATAGTAATCAAGTATCACTGAACATCCTGTGCGAGTTTCAGGTCACATGATCAAGGTCAAAGGTCATGTAAGGTCAAAGAACTTTGGCCACGTTGGGGGTATTTGTTGAATTGCCATCATATCTCTATAAGTGTATTGGTCTAGTTCATAAAACGTGGAAATAAGAGTAACCAAGTATCACTGAACATCTTGTGCGAGTTATAGTAGTTTTCAAAATCAGCACTGCTGCTATATTGAATCGCGTGATGCAGGTGAGACGGCCAGAGGCATTTCACTTGTTTAAAGATTGTTACCCATTTTTGAGAGAGAAATTTTATATTTTGTAATCTTATTTTTTTTGTTGTTTCTTTTTGAGTGATTCTTTTGTTTTTGGAAGGAGAGAGAACCTACTACTGTATATGTATATTTTGGATGAATTTAATTTCTGTTTTTGAGTGACAACCTCTTGGATTTTCTTTTTGCTCATCTGAAAGCTCTCATCAAAACCAACCCATCTTCCATGTCCCCCCCCCCTTATTAAAAGAATGTTGAATCTGATCAATTGCCATTGCTCATTCCTTTATACTCACAAAAAGTGAAATGCTATTAGTGCACATAAGATACAAGATGTGGCCTTACACACATCATGTCATGGTATTGTGTTTCGGTTTGGATGACATACTTGAACAACAACTATATGCAGACCTGTATGTTCATTGTTATTGGTAGATTGTCTTTTGATAATCTTGATATTGGAACTTGAAAAAGATATCATCATATGGAATGGATCAATAGTTGATTGGAGATATTGATTGATTATATTTAGGTATGGGGATACTGTGGGTTATTTTGTTTGATTGTCTCATTACACCACTCACCACCAACCCTGCTTGATTTTAAAAAGGAAAGATAGGAGGAACAATGGATGTTATAGCTGATTTCAATTTAGTACAGCAATGTGACATCACATTCATTCATCCCCATAGGCAACTCTAGTTCTCAAAAAGTTTTGAACTCAAAGAGCCAATAAAATGTTGATTTCGATATAAAAGGGAAAACCAATCATAATTCTGAAAGTTTACTCCAAAATCCCAGACGTAAAATAAGAAATTATGACGTTTGAAATTCTGCCTATTTTCACAAAACATAATTTTACAAAACACAGTGACGTGTGCAAATGAGAGAGTTGATGATGTTGCTCAGTCTCATACATTTAAAATGGAAAAATTCAGCATAACATAACATGCTTGGTTATTTTTTTTTTCTTAATCAAATTAACTTTTTTTAGGGGCAACTTCCCCTTTAAAGGGTACAGATACACTCCATATCTCTTCATCTCTATCCTCTGCCTTACTATTGAAATCTATATAGCGCATAATAGTCAAGAGACTCTCTATGCACTGTACAAAATATTAAATTACAAAATTATACATCAAACCCAATTTGAGTTATCCATTATAAACCTAAAATATGACATATGAATTAGAACAAATTACAATACATAAACAAATAACAAAATATTAAAGAACATACTATACTGAGCAATGAAACATTATAGACCCTATACTCTATGCACTTTCATGTGACCAGACTGTCCTTACATTTACTTAGAACAAAGCAATGACTTGATTGGAATATCATTGTCATATTGTATCACCATTTAGCGAGTGCTCCAAGGATTAGAATCCAGACATTTGCTTTAGTAAAGTACGAGTCACTTAACAAACCAGGCCAACCTAACCTCAAATACCAAGTGCAGACAGGGAATTAAAATCTGCCTTGTTTGTTGACCTTTGCTAATTAGACAGACTCTGCCTGTGTCAGTTTGAATAAAATCTTTGTCGAGTGGATTATCGTCAGCTGACTAGAGCTGTGATAATGTGATTGGGTTTAAATCACAGGAAGGGGGAAGGGGGGGGGGGCTGTATTGGGTGTTATCAGTTTTAATGTTTCATTGCACTTGTTATATTAGATAAGTTTGGTAATTAATGTCTCTCATTGTTTTAAGAAGATTGGATATAAATCACAGGAGGAGAGGGGGGTGGGTTGTATGGGTGTGAGCAGTGATGTCATTGCACTTATCCTGTTTGAACTATTTGGTAATTAATGTCTCTCAAATTTAAGTCTAAGATATTGATATTATGGGGATATTGTGTTTTGATGAGATACTTGCAGGGAGTAGTGACCTAAATGCACTTGTCATGTCTGATTTATTTGGTAATTAATGTCTCTCATTTCAAATGAAAGCAATTGATTTAAACATCTGGGAGAATTGTATTGATTTACTAGTAAGAGATGGTGAAATACTGAGATTTTCCTTTTACTTTTATTATGGATTTGACTCCATTGTAGCTACATCTTATTCAGATCTCTGCAGCAATTGTTGCACAAGAGTGACAGGACACAAGCTTGTCAATGCACCAATAACCAACCTCAACAACAACAACAACAATACATTGTAACAACAAAAACAACAACTGGAATACTCATGGATTGAGTTGTTGAATAATTTTGATGAATGGTCATAATCATTGATTGTTAATCAATGATTGCTACATCATGTACATTTGTAAATGCTGCGTAGTATTCCTTGCTTTGCCTCCATCTCTGTCCTGTGTCTGGTATTGATTTTTTTGCAGCGCGGTTGACAGACTCATTAAACAATTTATTGATCAATACTGGGGCTGGGTAATAAACAAAGGAAATCAATTAACCATGTGTTGAAGACTTGTTGCATTTGGGATATGAAGAGTGCTCGGCGTTCTGTCCCGTCATTGAACCTGATTTAAAGAAGACATTCCAGTGCACTATTTTCAGGAGTGCACTGCCCAATATGAATGAAATTCTACGGAAGCAGGAAATTGCCATGGCGATAAATTCTTGATATTGATCTTTTAGTTGCAGTGCAAAACTGCCTATTAGATGAAAAGATTGTCTACTGGATTAATTTTATGAATGAAACTATACTTCCATATTTTTTCAGTGACTACAGGTCATTTCGGCAGAAAGGAAGTCTGCCTCATTTTCCTTTCACCGTTTATGTATGCAAGCTGTTTTTTTTTTTCAAAACGGCTGGTTCAGTGGTTATGAATAATTGTCTGTGGTATATTGTCTTTCATCAGATCAAGATTAAGGGCATTGTTTTATGCTCTACATGTACTTCTTATCTCTTATTTTTTGGGGGTGTCGTTATGGTGTTATACTGTTATTAATTATCATTATTATTATTTTTTTTTTTTGGGGGGGGGCCACTGGGCAGAGGAATGAAGGACAGGCGACATACATGTATTGTTTTTTAAACAACAAATTTAATGAACCATGAATTGTCTTTCTATGAAATTACCCTGTTGTGTATGCTCCGTCTTTAAAAAAAAATATGAAACAAAAAATTTAAAGATACATGTGTGAGAAAAAGAGTAGAATAATGCTTTTACAATGTAGTTTGTACTTTTCATCCTCTTCAATTGGATTATTTATATCAAATTGATCAGTCGATTTTAGATTGAATTTTTGACTATTTTGAAACAATGTTGAATAGTAAGCCTATAATTATGATGCCTTTCCAACCAATAATTAATTGAATAATCATAGACCTTTGAGATTCGTTAAATTTTTCATTTTCATCTTGATACATGTAGAGCAATCCATGATTTTATTTTCAAACAGTGCTTTCATTTTTTTTTTTTTTTTTGGGGGGGGTCGTGGGGAGAGAGTGAGGGGCTCTTTAATTATAGTCTAGCAGAAAATCAACATTGCGTGACCTGTCAATGCTCTGTAGATAAATGCATGCATCTTCCAGACTCCAACTACCAAAAAAAAAAAATCAGGAATGGAGGCGGGAGAAAATGCGAAAAGGGATTCACTGTGACATCCCTGACACCGACATTCAGAACACAACATTTCAGAATTCACAGAATCAGAGGTCACTGAAATGGAGGGGGAAGGAGAGTTGTGCCAACGGTTATTAACATGATTTATTGTTGAACTTGGGCTTTCTAAACATTCAGAGCCATGTTTGTTGCTGAAAGCTGGTTTTGTTAGCCCAACACAAATTTCAAAATGGGGTGGTTTGGAGCGAAAGTGAATCTGTGTAAATAATCAGTGAAGCTCTGTTGATATCTTGCATGTCATTTCTTTCTCAAAACAATATAATTGATTAGATACCTTTTTATCAGGAGAGCACTTAGAAGTTTGATTTAAAAAAAAAGATTCTTATCAAATTGAATGATTATGTTCTAATAACTTTTAAAGATACTTGCTCTCTTTGAAAAGAAACTTTTCTCTTTTTTTTTCATTAGAGATTCAACTGTATTTAAGTGCCCCTGTGTTAAGGTACAATATTTTGTTGGATTGTACAGTATGTTTGGATTGGGTTTCTTTTTTGGTACAGTAATACCCTTTTTACACAGGATTTTCTTAACCCCGGACTATCGCTAACCCCGTACTATCCTTAACCCCGTACTATTTTTTTTCCTTTTCACACATGCCAAATTGTTATCGCTAACCCCGGATAAGGAATGCTTGCTTTTCACACACGAAACTCGCTAACCCCGGACTAGTGGTTTTTGTCGATCATTCGTAGTACAAGTACTTCACTCGTACATTTTTACACACGCTAAAATTTCCTTAACCCCGTACTATAGGTGGGGCTAAATTGCCATTTAGCCCCACCTATAGTACGGGGTTAAGCTTAGCCCACTTTCGTTTTACACTAGCGATCTTAACCCCGTACTATCGCTCTTAGCACCGCAATTGCTGGGATAACCCTGCTTTTTTGCAGGGCCAAATAATCCCGTACTAAAGGTGGGGTTAGCCCACTTTGCAAAAATGCTGTGTAAAAAGAAAGTGGGCTAAGCTTAACCCCGTACTATAGGTGGGGCTAAATGGCAATTTAGCCCCACCTATAGTACGGGGTTAAGGAAATTTTAGCGTGTGTAAAAAGGGTATAAATTGTTCTCAGCTACACTGAGTCATGCTTAGTGCTTTACCAGGCAAGGTTCATCTCATTAAAAAAACATATTGTACATAAAATAGTCTGATTTTTGAGTCAAGAGAAGAATTGTTCTGGTTTAGTAATTTGCCAGTGCATACATGTATACTGTTCTCTTTATAATTTCATCTCACAAAAAAACACCCCTTGGCTTCATTAATTTATAAGAAAAGAACAGTTCTGAAAAGGCAAGACAATGTGCCTATGTATTGAGCTATGATAATGAAAAAATTCAGAGTATGAGCTTGGAATATACTCCCAATGATATTTCCTGTCATGGTGTCAATAAAGCTTCCTTTAAAAAGAAAAAAAAGGAGAAAAAAAAACAAGGAAATTAAAGGTAAATTGAGTATTTTACCATGTAAAATTGCAATAAAGTCATTGACCCTTTCTAAATCAAAAGAGGATGGGACCATTTTCTTCTCATCAAATTTATGCTTAAGTTCATTATTGCTTCTAGTACATGTATAGGTTAAATGACGAACGGAGTTGAGACTTCTTACAGAGAAAGAGTGGGATGGAGAGAGATATCTCTATTGATTTCTAAATGAAGTAAGACGTGCTTGGCTGGTAACTCAACAAGGGGTGCCCCACTTATACCCCTTTCATAAACCCAATAAAACATATCCTCCAATTAGCCGCCTAAGAGTAATGCGGATAATTCAATAAAAATTGCGTTCACAAACTCCATAAATTATTTTTACGAGCGCCCGTCCTGAAAAAGGCGGATAATCGTCATGACAACTGGACACGCCCCCTCCAATGCGGTTGTGTTGGAAAAGGGTGACCTTGTGACCGCACCATGGCAATTATCCGCATTATTTGGAAATACGTTCATAAACTCAAAATCTTGTCCCGATGCCGCTATTATGCGGATAATAGCAGCATCAGAATAATGCGGATAACTCTTGTCCTCCTCAGATTTTACGACCAAATTATGCTGCTATTAGCCGCATAATTGTGTTTTATTGGGTTTATGAAAGGGGTATCTGTCTCAAGATTGAAAGTACATGTGTCTACAGGTCTTTCCAAGTCTCCTTCTCAGAGCTCTCTCTACAGGTTGTCTCGCTTGTCTGATATTTTAATTGAATTTTCTCTACAGCTTCCTGTCCAAATATAAATTTTGTTATCATATGGGTCACTCCGATATTTGGTGAAATAGCATATTGTGTATGTAGATTCCTTGATAATAAGTTTTGTTATTTCATATTATTGCCTGTCTTCAGACTTATGCCTTCTCTCAGGTTCACAATTACATGTACTTTCCATTTCAGACTTTTTAAGGTTTTATATTCAGCACTTAATATTCAGGGCTCGACATTAGCAGTGGCGCATGGCCCGGGGCAACCAAAAATGAGAGTCAGGCCACCAAAATTCTGTCAAAGCCCACACTTGGCGGTCCAGTTGGGCTACCAAAGATTTTAATGAATTGTAATGTTTTCTTTTGTTTTAGGGCCACCAAATTTGTTTTGTGTGGGCCACCATGAAAAAAGGTTAGTGTGGAGCCTTGACAAGTATCTCTGATGTATTCAATTCAAATGATATGGTGCCTATACATGTAAAACAACCGCAGGATAATGTTTTCAGTTGGATTAAAGATGGGGAGGGGGTTTGGGGGCCATAGACCCCCGAAATTTCACAATCAAGAAAACAAACAAGAGAAAGAAAGAAGAGTAATTCATGATATTGCATTTGTACTTTCCGAATATTTGCCCAAATCTTTCATTAAATTTTTATTTTTCAATCATACAATCAGAAGGGTCCAATTTCAACTCGTTCACTTTGCTCTCGTACAGCTTTTTAGAAATGTTGCCCCATACATCATGCCTGCCTCCTCCCTCAAAATTTCTGGCTCATATTACATGTATGCACCGATTGTAAATGTAGGTCAAAACAAAATCTGCCATCCATATTCAATGGAATAAAAAAGAATCCAAACAGTTTTGTCCTTATCGTTTGAGTTCCCTGAACAAAATTGATTAAATCCATAGGGTACCCTTTGAATGAAAACCACCGTTCTGGGTAAAGTCACGTAAGTCACGTCACGTTACTTATAATTCTTCCAATACTATCTGCTGCCCGTGACCTGTTTTTGGGCAATGACTCAACTTCAGATGGACAGTCTGTACAGTTCAAAAAGGTCAGGTAAATAGATAATCATTCCATCATGTCCATTATCTTGTTTTGAGGCATACGTACTGTGTAGACCTACATGCAATGTCCAGGAGCAACTTTCTGATATTCTTTTTTTTTGCTTGATATGATTGATATTCTGTGTTTTTCTCTGTAAGCATACCATGTATGTACAATACTTGTACAATACTGTAGGCCAGGCATCAACTTCTTGACTTCCCTTCTTTTTTTATGGGGGGTGGGGGGGGGGGTGAGGCGGCCAGGCGGGAAACTTGTGGATATACAATGTAGCAGGAATACCAGCATGCTTCTTTGACTATGTACCGCTGTTTTCAAGATTTTGTACTTCATTAGACTTTTATTGATTAGTACCCCTTTTACACATTTTTCCGGTTGCTTTCAGGTTTTTGTACAACACTATACTATAGTTTAGAACTCCCTACATATGTAAGTATTAATCCATTGTTATATCAATTCATAAATGAATAAAAAAATAGCACTTTAGATAATGTGATCCTTTAAAGAAATAGATATGTAGGCCTTTAATGTGATATCATTACTTATGAAGGATTGATAAGTGACAATTAAATTGATTAAACCTCTTCCCTCTGTGATTTTTAGAGCTCTTATTTCAGGATTCTACCTCTCATTTTAGGCTAGCAGATTTCCTCTTGTTTTTCCAACACACTTCCTATCTCATGGGTTACATACAAACTGCGGGATAACAATTAAACTATGTTGTGTTCTATGCTGGAAAAAAAAGGCATATACCACATGAAAGTGTTATTCTGAAATGATACATGTATATTGTATTAGCTTGAGCATACACACATGTGCACAGCAAATACGGTGGTGTTGTCCAGTTGACAACTCCAGACATTTGTGGTGTTAAAAACCCATGGGTGCTATTACAACACCTTTGGTGTTCTGTTCAATCTCTAGGGTGTATATGTAATTTAAACACCTCAGGGGGTGGTGCTCTGGGGATGCGAATGGGTATTAGTTTAACACCCAAATTTCAAACAGTGTATTATAAGCTCGTATAATAGCATCCATGTCAGCAGCATCAATCTAAACAATTGAACAATTGTTTTGTTGGTTTTTTAAAATCATGTTCTAATGCATTTGGTGTAAATGGTATTTTGACTTCTGATGTACATGTACTATCCTGTTCAGAAACCCTGTTATGCAGGGAATTGGCCATATCTTAATTTTTTTATGGGGACTGGATCAGGAAAACAACAATCCAAAAACATGTGCTTTGAATTAATGTTGAACATAGATTACATACCCCATTGTGGTAAAGATCATTGAATGAATTTGACCCAAATCCATTTTTTTTGGTGGGGGGGGGGGTGTATTACATAATCAAAAGTGTGTAATTTTTCTATTTATTTTTTAATTAGTAATTGCTTATCATACTATTCTGTTAGACTTAATTTAGTATGATAGATCTTTTTTCCAAGCAATGATAAACCATGTGCCCAGGGTGCTACATAAGCACTTGCCCGATTGCCCGGGGCAAGTAAAATTTAGAGTCGGGCAAGTGTTCTGAAGTAAAGACCAAAACTACTTGCCCGAAATGGGCAAGCAAACTTCTTACAGTCTAATGACCAAAATTAGGGTCGATATGATATATTGACCCTAATTTTGGTCATGGCAGGCAAGATAAAATCACTTTGGAAAAAGAAATGCAATAACAAAGTAGATCAGTTCATGTCAAAAGAGAGAAAAAGGTCAATGGTTTATAAAACCGCAAAACTTTATTTTGAAGCTCTAGGTAAACTTTTTTTTTCAATGATTATTTCGTGCAAGTGAAATAGATTTTTGGGCAAGTATATTCCAACTATTTAAAAATTTTACTTGCCCGACTGGGCAAGTGCTTCTAAAAAGTTATGTAGCACCCTGCATGTGCCCACATGCCCGCAGGTTGCATCTTTCGCAATATGGTAACTACTCTTTTTTCCAAATTCATTCACTTGGCAAGGAATTAAAACTGTGAAAACAAATTGGCGTACATGTAACACTATTTTGTTGCGTAAAACAACATCTTTGTCAGCTAATGACACCTGACACATTTTTGGAATTCATGAAGCCAAACTGAACGGCCCACTCATGCAGACATATCTATTAGTGGACGCCCTCAGATGGACCCGAATTCAGGAAATGTTTGATATCCTGTATTTATCAAAATAAAGTTTGGACTACATTCAAGCTATTTCCATTGCCAGTCAGCCGATGACTGGCATTCATAATCCATTCATATATTTGGGCCACTATTGACAGACAAAATATGCATAGTTAAAGGGGAATCCAGCCTAAATAAAAACTTGTTTTTAGAGGAAAAGGAAAAATCAGACAAGTTGATAGGTGAAAGTTTGAACAATATCGGACAAACAATAAGATTGTTATTAATTTGTAAAAGTTGTAAATATTTGTAATAACTAAAGCCATGGAGACTTCATATTGGCCGCATATGTGATGTCATAGTGTAAGGCAAGGACTACTCTTCCATGTACTCCTATACAAAAAATGGTTAAAATTTCATTTTTTCTAAAGTTTTACTTCAAATCATATTATTCTTTTCATGAGGACATAAAACAATATACTACATGTACTTGGGTTATATTTAGATTACTGTCCTAGGGGAAACTAGTCTGCAGGCACAGACCCTGATTGGAACTTTGATCAACAAGTGTGCCTCCATGAAAAGACTAGCGCATACAAAACTTGCTGTTCCAATACTGAGCGAGAGAGCCTTCACACAAGGCATGAGTAGGCTGCACATTCAGACCCTTAATCAAGTGAGGGGTTTGCCCAGCAGACTAAGGGGAAAGGGTACTTACTGGAGAAAACGGCAAATCCCTAATAATTAAGTACATGGGCTATGGGAAAGTTGTCCTTGTCCCTTGTAATAATTTACTTAATACCCTGTTGTCAATTTGATACCTACAGTCTTAGGGATCTCAATTTTAAAGCAGCCATAACTTTCTTATTGCTTGTCCGATTTCTTTCAAACTTTCACCATTCTGTTATATTTATTTTTCTCCTTTTCAACACAAGGGTGGATTCCCCTTTAACAAAAATTGAAATAAAATAATGATGAAAATAATAGTTTGTGAATCGTTTGTTAAGATTGAAGATTGCTTGGTTTTAATTAGGGAAGATTAAACCACATCCAGATGTAGGCTTATCGTTTAAGGAGAGGTTTAAAAATAGTTTAGAGGTATATTTTTGTAAAATATCTAGGGACCACTTAAATCTGAAGTTCATGGATTCTGTTTACAAGACAGATGGGTATGACCTGGTGGGGTCAGGATTGGGTCATTGTAAACATGCTTTATAAACATAATTTTGTGTTACAGCTGACTTTGGAATTTTTAACTACTGTCTACTGGTATTATTAATAATAATCCTGGCAAGTTGCCCATTTATGGAATTCACACCCTTTTTCCTATCTGCAGGTAGGTACAATTTAATGCTCTAGATAAGAAAAGAGTATTTTTGGTACATTGGCAAATTTTTTCTGATAGAGGTAATCTGATGGTGCATGGTGTATTTTGTTATTCCCATGTTTTTCACAAACAAATCTCATAGGAATATTTAGGCCTACATTATAGGATAATTTGTATTACATGTATCTGATATTCTATGTTTCCTTAAATGCATGCATTATCTTCCAAGCTATTTTTCTTCAATGATTCTTCTGTTTTGTCTGAACTTGAATACCCCAACCTGCTTAAAATTATCAGATCAGAATATGCTGGAGCTGGCCTGTACCACAGGTCTGTAAAGATTTATAGTACATATTTAGAATTTATTAGCCATTGAAAATGCAGAGAATACATTAATTATATTTTGATATCAATTTTCTGAATATTAATTAATACCACAACCTTTCCTATTGTTCCCCAAATCATGTTGATGTCAAACAGACTGTCAGGGACACTTGTGCTTCATATCTATTTATGAGTAATCACGAAGCAATGCCGGTCGGCAATCAACTTATTTTGGGTTGTTACTCATTTTGAACTTGGGGGGTTATGAGTGGATGGTGGACGTGAGTCGACATGTCAGGAAAGGAAAGGCACTTCTCTTCACGCTGCATGCCCTCAAGTCTGACATTCAAATGGTCATTATTCATTAATGAGATCCGGCTAGTCTGATTGTCCAGACTGCTTGACTCTAGTATGACAAGAAGAACAGAACGCAAACGATCATCCATTATTGTGAATCAGGAACTTTATTCTGCATACCGTACATGTATCAAGTTGTAAGGGATTTCTTTTTTATTTACAAATGTGGACAAGAGTTAGATTTGTAAGTTGGTATGATTATGCAAAAAGCTGCAGTCTGTGATAAAACTAAATTGATTTGCCAATCGTTAGTAAGAAATTTTATAAACTTATTTATTTAATCTATTCGAAAAAAAAGTTTTTTAATGTGACATAGCTTGTAAGTATTGTAGGTATCCAGGGACATGATGAGATTTTAATGGATAGAAATGACTGTGCTGTTGTTCGCTTCTAATACCCCTTTCATAAACCCAATTATGTGGCTAATAGCAGCATAATTTGGTCATAAAATCGGAGGAGGACCAGAGTTATCCGCATTATTTTGATGCTGCAATTATCCGCATAATAGTGGCATCGGGACCAGATTTTGACTTTATGAAGGCATTTCCAAATAATTGCCATGGTGCGGTCACAAGGTCACCCTTTTCCAACACAACCGCATCGGAGGGGGCGTGTGCAGTTGTCATGACGATTATCCGCCTTTTTCAGGACGGGCGCTCATAAAAATAGTGCGGATTATTTTCGGAGTTTGTGAACGCAATTTTTATTGAATTATCCGCATTACTCTTAGGCGGCTAATTGGAGGATGGGTTTATGAAAGGGGTATAAAGTTGTGGCTCCCAAGGGATGGGGCCAAAGTTTCCTGCACAACCTGTAAAATTTGTAATGGTGCACCTTGTAAAATGTATGCATGTTGCAGTTTCTAGTACAATAAATGTAAGAGATAAGTTGAATAGAGTCTTTGCATAAAGACTACCATCAAAGATCATCCGAAGTGCTCTGTTCTGAAGTAGCATTCTCCCGATGGTGCTCCAATGAATTAATGAGCTATCATGTTCTCATTAATCCATCAACTTATATTCCACCACAACCACTAGCCACACACGGTCACACGAACGAAACCGACTCTTGGGGCCCCGTTTCAGAAAACCTGTTATAGTAACAAATGTGCAATATTGCAGTAAATTGTCCAGTCTGATTGGATGTAGGTAAAATTGTAATAGGGGACCCAGGCCGACCAAAGCTGTTTCGTTATTTTGAATTGTCACATGATCGTTCGGTTTGGGGTTGGTTTCGTTGGTGTTGCTGTAGCACTAGCTATAGAGAAAGAGAGAGATTGGTGTGTGTGTGTGTGGGGGGGAGGGGGTGGTGGTGGGATTCACCACAATTTTCACTGGGAGTATATGTATTCCAGAAAGTGATAAATCATACTTAGGGTTCATGGATAAATGCATGATTAATTTTAGGGAAGTTCACACATATGTATGGAAAGTCATATGATCTGAATCACAATCTAGAATTGATTGGTCATCGGCCATGTTCATGTAAGAGGGAAATGAGCAATGGCAACCCGTCAGGGTTTTCCGATTGTCGAAACTGTTTATTAATGAAATTGACGAGATCCTTGATTTAATTTTACAAATAATATGAAATTTTGATTTTTTTTTTCACACTTGCAGCTGTCAATACCAAACCCTTTTTATTTTCATTTCAAGCGAGCGTAAATTATGATATTTGCATATTTGCAGAGATTTAAAACCCACCTGTCTTTCCATTCTTTTTTATTAGAATTCAAAATTTTCATTTTGATTGCAATTTCAATCTGCAAAGTGTGAAGAACCAGATAGTTGGCATTATCTCTAGTCATGTTACATGTATTTATCACTTTAATATAATTTATCAAGGACCTGGGGAAAATTGAGGAAAATGGATCGGATGCTTTGCCACAATCTAATAAATAATGGCATGCTAGGCTCACCTTTCATCTTAGAAGGGACGCCATCATCTAGTATTTCTCTCATCGATCAAAAACATATTACTTTCACAGGTACATGTATTTACGTTCTGAATTATTTCAGAATGCTTTGCATACCATACTTAGATGTACATTATCATTTTACAATATTGGGCCTATTATCGTAAACTTACATATGATTTTTTTTTCTTCAAAGTATCTGATGATGAAGGGTTTTCTCATTTTCTTGATGGGAAATACATTTGTGGTAACAGTGGTATTACAAGAAATACCCTTGAAAGTCCATAAAAGTTTGATATATTTTTTGTCAGAAATCATCAGAATTCAATTAACTTGAAATTGAATTTCATCTGTTCAGCAGTTGGGGGAATTATTGATGATCTTGCAGAATTTGCAGTTGTAGAAAAGAATATTTGAAGGAGAATTATCTACAAGTCTCGTTATCTGGGCTGTGGCTAATGTCTTTTATGTTCATGATGTAGAGAGGATTTGATCAAAGCAACTTCCCTGTTTGTAAATATATTTTTTATTACATATTCCCACACAGGTGCTCGCTAAGGCTAAGCCTCTCTTGCAATAACACAACAATGAAATCTATTTGGTGTTTGGCCTTCAACTTGCGAAGCAGAAATTGATGAAGTTTTTGATGTCGGTGATCTTTGCCACCACCGGAGACTCAACAGAGGTTAAATGAACCCTCGGCTTTGTGGTTTAAAAATAAATCATAAGAATTCCCCTTTCATCGCAAGCAGTTATTGTCGGTATAATTGTTCTATTAGATCACTCAATCGGATCATCACCAGTTAATATTTCATTCCTGTTTTACACGGTCTTTTATCATGAAAATATGCACTCCTTTGCACTTTGGAGGCACGGCCGTTCCCACAAGCAAAACCGTGCAGCGTGAACTCTGCAAGACTGAAGCCTGTGGTGCAGCTACATGTAGACCATTGGTGTGCACTCTTGGCAAAGAGTTGACTGCATGGGTGTGGAGATCATTGAGCAGTGGGAATGAACCTGCCAAGGGGTCCAGATGGCATGCTAGTTGACCGAGGGATGACTTGGTGCATTTATCCGGAGGTCTCTTTGGGAGTATGTATCTCTACTCCTAACCTCGCACTTGAACCTTCCTTTGTCTTACCAGGAAGATGGTGGAAGTTCTACTTCCTAGAGAGGACTTACCTACTTTACAAGAATGCCAAACACGCAGGATATCACACCTCCAGTCATTTTCCTACGTGTCTTCCTTCTTCTGCTCTCCTTTTGCAGATCTCTCTTTCTATGACCTGTCCATATCAATCTTCTGGCTTTCCTTTGTCTGTTTGTCTGTATCTTTCTGTCTGTTTGTCTGCAATGGCTTCAGCCACCTCATATACATGTATATAAGAACACCAGTTTGTTGTATTTGTAGATAAATGGAAAGTTCACTTGGATAGCTGTGACATTGGTTAGTAGTACATGTACGTATGTTGGCGTACATGTACTCAATTTCTTACTGTTGAATTTTTCTTTATTCACATTGTAAGAGTATCAAATTTAAAGATAAATAGAGTGTTTCCAATGAGGAACAAAATAAAAAGTTAATCAGCTGGTAAATTTAGTCCCACCTTTTTTACGTGAAGGAATGAAATTAATAGGCCTATAATGTTATACTATTCAAGATTGTTGATCTGTTTTGCAAAATAGATCACTCAGTATGTTACTCCTGAGTTGCTAGAAGCTATAGGGCCTATCCCTGAAAATAAGTTTGAAGTGAGAGATGACACATATTGGTTGGATTTGCAATTTGCCAGCTCACCCATGTTCAAGGTTGCAATCTGATATCTGCAGTGTTGCAGAGAACTCGAAATTTGGGATGTTCCAAATATAAAAACCGTAAGGAATCTAAACCAATTGATATGATTTATAGGCCTATAGGTTGATACCTGTAAGGTCTGAAACCAATTTAAACCCAATTCATGATCATGTCATCAGAGAAGGAAGTCAATCACACAGCCTTTAGATCCAAATGAACAATTCCAAATGGGAATCTTTCATCGAAAGCTTCAGATATGATTTCCGCTCCCAACAGCAGAAGTTTGCCCCTTTTCTTGCGTTTTATTCTGAATTGAATGAATAAATAGGTTAGTGGTCTTGGATATCACTATTCAATTTTCTTATGAATGAAATAGGGAGTTTCAGTCAAAGCCGCACAGGTTCTTTACCCCAAAATTTTCAAAATGGGTTTGTTCCTGGTTTAATAATTGGATGTCAAGATTGAATCAGTTGGAATTCTTTCTTTTTTTAAAGGAAATCAGAACATTTGTCTGTATCTGGGTGGTCAGTTTCCTTTTGATTGAGTGTTACATAGGCCTACATGATCTTCATCTGATAGTGCACAGATCTTTCAGCATGGAGAAAAAATACCCCATACTTCTTATTTGGTTTCCAGAGGCTTGTCCCAAAGAAAGTTACATTTAAATCGAACCCAATTTAAAAAATCAAACCCGACTAAGATATCTAACACAAGTCCACAATGCCCATCTCTGATTGGTTTGATATCAGGTTGCAATTGATTTCTTCATTTGTATTTGAATGCAACTATGTGTTCAGCTCTTCCTGTCTGAGGTAGGGTCTGCTCTTTGCGAATGATCCATTTTTTTCTATGATCTTGCCAAGGATCTTGCTAAGATTGATGGATAGATGATGAAGATATCCCATTTGATCTTCACCTGTTCGGCGAGTCATATAATTGCAGTTTGTACCCTAGTTACTGCCAGACCAGAAAAATACAAGTGGATAACAAGATTGTTATTACATATAAATCAAGCAAGTATTACCAGTATCTGTAAATCTGTTCACCTGTGCTGGTATTTATTATAATGGCGCTGGGCTCCGACCTCCATAATGCAAGCTAGAATCTTGCATCCAAATAACAAATCAGTGATTGGATGGAGCCCTCTGAAAATATTGCATTTCTCATTGTTTTAGCACCACTCATCAGTCTTCATCAGGAGAGAAAGAATGTTGTTAAAAGTTGTTGTACTAGGATTAGCTTATATAAACTTAGTCTTTTGTGTGGTACTGAAAAAAATGCTGAAACATTGCAAAATATGTAAAAGGTTGTAAAAATTTGGTACAAATTTAAGACAATTCGATGCCTCTTCGTTATTAAAGCTATTTTCACCCTGTTTGGCACGCTACTTGGTATACACTGTGTGTAGAATAGAAACGATTATGCCTTTGCTGTGGCTTCAAATTTCATGCGAAATTTGTGACTCCGCTGAGAGCATTCCCATGTAGTTCTGGAAACCAGTTGATGAGGTGGCGATGAGAATTAACGCTAGTAATGCTATCTTATAAACTAGTTTCTCAAACCTGTTTGATAGAAACCAGTTCAAGAAGATGAGAACGGGGTCTTCAGACCTGCCAACCAGTACGTTTTTGGCGTATGAAGTACGTTTTTGCAACCAAAATACGGCAGTAGGTTTTTTCTTTAGAAAATATGTTTTTTTTACAAAATCGTAATTTATTGAGAAAAATCATCTCTATATGTCTCTATTTCATAAACCTTACACAAATATGGTTATTAGATCAATGTAATTTCAGGTAACTTGTTTTCTTCAATCTTTTTGTTAAAACCAGGGTAAGATATACACATTTTTATTTTTATTTTTTTTCATCTGCAAGAGCAGTGCGCATTTTAGCTTGCATGCAGCTAAAGCGCCGCGATGAGCGAGTGCGCCACGCATTTTATTACGAAATACACTTTTTGGGGAAAAATACACTTTTTTATCACAGAATACACTTTTTCATTCCCAGAGGTTGGCAGGTCTGGGTCTTAACATTTACAGACCTACCCATAGATGTCTTGGGAATGCCCTCAAGGTGTAAAGAAGGGTCGCTTGGCAGCCGAAGGGTTAAACAAGGAATGAATGGAGGGAACGTGAGAAAATGGGAGGGGGGCTATTGTACTCCAATCCAGTCAGGGTCTTTACTATGAGAGTTGTAGTCTTGCAATACTGGCATGATATCCTTCTTACAATCATATGTCAATTAGCATTGATCATGACATCACAAGGATAAATTAGAACAATGAAAATGCTGATCACAAAATCAAAAGTAAATTTTGCATATTACTTTTATGTCACTTTACATAATGAAGGATGAATTGAAAAGTACATTATATTTAAATGTTGCCTCATATTGTAAAGGACATTTTTATTATTGAAGCTCTGTAGAAAGAAATTATGGCCAAACTTTGTTAATTCAAAGACAAATGTTGCTGCATGTACTTTTATGTACTTATACTGTACATGCATGTGAATGTTGGGTTATACATGTAGGCTACAAAATTGCCCTACAAATTGCGGAACTCGGCAGTTACACTTTCTCATCTTCAAGACTTCTTCACGAGACTACTATTGCTCTATATAGTAGTGAGGATAAAGGTAGAATAGAAGGGTTTCCCCAATTTTTTCTTTCTATTTGCTGGATCAGATTCCCACGTGGGTGTAAATTTACATGTATGGGAAAGGGCCGTGAATAGGATAGTATTCTAATGTGAATTTCAATGGCTCTTTAAATCAAACTGGTGGGAAATGTGTAAGGAAACCCGTAAATTGCTTAGCAACCGAGGTACTATTTCCCGCCATATGGTAGTTGTGGTGGGAATCTGGCCCTTTATTTCAATTGGAAAGGAGATTTGTTGAGCTGAAGAATAATTGTGTGAGAGAAGTATATAAACTTGAACGTCTTTGGCGAAGAATTAGGATGAAGTGGAAAGGAAGTTCAATTCTGGTTTGCCCTCATTCTTCTGCATACATCGGCTATTTATTCACAAGATTGGTTTAACCTTTTCCTATTGGTTTACATCTATGGGAACAGGTCTGAATATACATGTAGTATTAAGATATGGGATTGAACGAATGGAGGAACTTTAAATAGAAGACCAACATTTGTAGCCTAGTTCTGAACTGATCTAGGTGAAAAGGTTGTTTTAAAGTACAAATAGAATCTAGAATAGAAAATCACTGGGAAGTATTCTTGAAAGCTTAGAAAATTTTGGAAAGGTCCATATATTTCATACACATTTGTATGAAACAATGATATAATTTAATTGACGGAGAGCAAATATCCAACATAAAAGGTTGAGGATAGTTACCCAGTAGAATAAAATTAAAAAATATTCCTAACAGTGAATAATACCTTGGTCACATTTGCTCTACGGCGAGTCGAAAACAGCCGTTTTATTCATTTTTATCCAAACCACATATGTATGGCTTTTACAAAAAATGTTAAAACGGCTGTTTTCGACTCGCTGTACGGCCGGCCACCGTAGAGCAAATGTGACCGAGGTATAAGAGAGAAAGAGATTTAAAATAACTGTTAAGAAGAAATAGACCAAAAGCTTAACTCCAGGCTAGAGAATTAAACCCCCTTTTAATCTGCCCCTTCATATGCAAATCTGGCTCAATGTTATGAATGAAACTCTGAATACACTTCAAACATGTATGCTGGAGAAAAAAAGAGGTATCTCACCTTATCATTCAAAGCAGTTTGTTCCCACGATCATTACACAGAATCACAAAGCCGAGGGAGAGCTGGGATTGTGAAGTCGTGTGTAATGATACCCCTATAATGAAAGTTAATGCCCGGGTTTAATTGGAAGATAATAAGGAACGCAAGCTTCTCTTATCAATTAATAAGTCGGTGACATGGAGTGACTTTGTGCATCACTTGCATTTAAACCTAGCATTTATCCAGTAACTATTTAAAAGAAGATTGTATGTGAAGTAGACATGAAATGGAGAATGTAGTCATTATCTCTTTGTAGCTCTTAGAAAATTATAACTGAGATATTTTTGGTATTCATGGGTACAAAATTAATTCAGGATTTATTCAGAGGATTTTTTAAAACCCAACATTGATTTGTTTAGCATCCATCTTTATCCATGCAGAACAAAGAGTCAATCGTTTGATTAATAAAAAATGCTATATTAATTGATCTCATCTCTTGAAGGGATTTGCTTTGTAAATTGTTGTGCAAGTTGTGGTGTGTTGTTTTCTTGTGATGTACATGAATAATGTTATTTTCATGACATTGATTGTGAATAAGATTCAGGGAAATGGGGGAATTATGTCATCTGTGAATGAGGAAGTTCATAAAATAAATATTGAAGACAAAAAAAAAACCAGGGAGTAACCAAATGTGACCTGATCTCAAAACGAAAAAAAAAACATGAGAAAAACTTAAAAGGGGAATATTTTTTTACTCATCTTTATTTGCCATAATTCTGTTTTCACAGACATCAACATTCCGATTAATGCAATTTCGTTGTGTAAGCTCAAGTCAATATTTGATATCTGTCTCGACCTGCCCAACTCACAGATGTACAATTTTTTGTATCATTGATCATTATGTTTACTCAAAACGTTATATACGGTACATTTCTTGTAATCTGTGGATGTACCATAATCAATTCATGTACATGAATGACGCATGGATTCGCCATCATTGTCAATAAAATGTCAATAATATTCACCGAAGCCTTTCCTGTTTACAATTTATGAAAACCAATGATTTCATTTCGAAGGCTATGTTATTTTATTATCTAACAGTGCAGTCATTTGAAGATTTACCATAACAAAAGTCTGATTTCAAATAAATTAAAAGAGAAAAATCAAACCAAGCATAATGATAAAAAAAATTACCACAATCAGATATAAGATTAAAAAAGTTATGACAGTTCAAATTAGTTTCAGAAAACAGTTATATACACAAAACAGTGACACGTACAGGGACTCTTCATCAAATCACATTAGCTTAAATCAAAGACCTGCTCAGTAGTTTACATATTTAGGGAGGGACTAAACTTTCTTCCATTTTATGATGAGGAGAAAATTGAAATATTTTATTCATTGATAAACACAATTCACAGATGAGTGGCTCATCCTTAAATTTTATGGCAAGAATGTCTGCCAATCAGTTTCAGGGATTCCAGAGCTAAAATTATGCAGTATTCATTTCTAGTGATATGCCTGTGTTGGGTATTTTGGTGGTGATGACGGTGGGAATTATTTACATGATTGCTAAATATTACAAAGCTTTCAATTTTGTGTTAGCAAGCAACCAGTGGACTGAAGCCCTCTCCAAGGGACCTGAGGTCCTCTTTGATGAGGTGCGATAGCCCAGGTTCGATTGCCAATTGGTGCATTAGCATTTAACTCCTCATTACCAGGACCATCAGAGAGGACCTTAAGCTGTTGGTCTTCTGGTTGCTTGCTTACAAACATGCTTTCTTAGCAATCAGGTAAAAAAAAATCACTACCATAATGATCATAATGAAAGTAAAGAAAATGAGCAACCTTGAAAATGTATGATGCTATTAATATTTTCTTTTCTTTCTTTTCTTTTTCATTGCAGGTAAGTTCATAACCTCTATCGTTCTGTGTAATGTTGTCAGACAACATGCCTCTTATGGTTAGTATACAATCACCTGATGGTTCCACCCTACGGTCAATACCAGGTACGGCTACATCTTCATTTGAACCCATTGCCTACTGGAACCGTGCGATCCCTGTACAAAGCCTATGGGAATCTCAGAATTCAGTAGTCAACGGTTTAACCCATTGGTGACCGAGCCCGCATGTATAGATGCCATGGTCTATGAAAACTTTTACATACAATCAGCAAGTCTCCCATGGGTTAAAGAACTGTTTGTCTATCACAGATTCAATATTGCTGATTCTGGAGGGGAAGAGCAGACCATATAACATTTCAAAATATGGATTTATTAGAGCAGAAAATTTTTCAAACAATGCTTTCAAAGTGGAAGAAATAGGGCATGAAATTATCAATATTTATACAAAAATATTTAGGTGTTATCTATGTATGATTTCAGCATTTATCTTCTGATTCATGTGAAGGGAGCAGTGGAAATGTGTTATTAGTATGAGTTTATTGATGAAGGTCAAATATTGTATCTTCTTCAAATCCCTAGAATTTTACAGTTTCTAATATGCAATTTGTAAATTCCAGCATTACATGTATTTTCCTTGAGCACTTAAAACAAATTTTTCATTTGACCAATTGTTATAATTTATAATTATTTAGGCCTATATCTCTTTTTCCTCTTTTCCATCTTCTTTTTCCATATATTTTCTCTTATACATTTTTAGAATTTCTTACATCATGTAAATCAGTTTTGTCTCTGTAACATCTATTATGTAGACAACTTGAAGAAAAAAATGATATTTCATCACAGCCCTCAAGCATAAGCACCTACCCCATTTGAAATATTTCAAATGTGGTTTTCCATATATAGTATCACTATTATCACTACTCAAAATATAATCATTCCTAATTGAATTCAATCCTTCATTTTTACAATCACCTAAGTCAGTGCCATTTAAGCCTCGTGAGAGCAAAATATTTCACGTTCAAGACTAATTGAACATGATGTGGCTTCTAATTAGGGTATATTGGACGGGTGATTAGCCATGGGATCACATGACCTTGAAAGCCGTGATCTGTCGTCGGCCAGCGTGTTTCTTTGTTCTGACCCCAGAGATCGAAACATAATTCAATATCTGTCCGCACAATTGTAGGGATGCGGGTGATTACAGTCCTAACTAATTGCAATGATTGATTCTATAATTGGCCCCCTTCACTTGTTGAATTTCATTGAAGTTTGTTCTCGTTGATATGGGATGAATATTACATGTACACGTGAATCAAGAAATATTGATGGAGGAATTTGAAACTGTGGATAATATCCCACTAGATAGTACTGATAGGAGGATTATATGTACAGTATGCTTGGATACAAAATCCTATAAAGGGTAAAAAAATTATATTTCAACCCCCCTAAACACAACCGAACAGTGTGAGGGGGGGGGTTAATCTGTCTTCGAAGCAGTTCAACCCAGGAACTGGCCTCATTAGACAAAATCATTCTTTATCAATAGCACAACTTACACCATATAGATTAGATAATGGGTGAAGACTCGTTATCGTCATGTGATTATAGTTTTATCGCAGTGATAAATGAAATCTGTGCAAGGCAAAGTCTAGGCTACATGTTTATTTGTCATTTGCATCAATATATGTGCTGTAGCATCTTTTGGAATGTGCTGAGTTGTATTCGACTTGCTTCCATTAAGGAATTATCGATAAAGTGATAACTCCTTGCTTTGATAGCCTAGTATATGATAAGTAATTCAGTATTCTCTTATTACATTTTGAAGAAACTCTTTATCTCATAATGAAATAAAGTTACAAAGAAAAAAATTATGAAATGGCATAATAAAAGATTATTGCAACAGTTTCTGTAAAAGGAATGATTCTGATAGTTGAATTTCTTTATGCTTTGTAATTCACTGAAATTTTTTCATGAAATAATTTTGTTGTAATTTTTATTGACTATTGTGGCATCCATGGATCTTCCTTGATAAGGATTGAACATCAAAACATACAATGCAATAGTCAATATGATGTGATGAGTTAGTTGAATGTTTTTTCCTTCAATGCTTTGAACAGAGAATGCAATGAGAATCAATAAACGAAGGTATTTGGAAGTGTTTGAAATGAATAGTAAAAAAGGACAATGAGCTTAAAATATCAGACGAGATTTTATTTATAAATATTCATGAAGAGAAATAGAGATGTTTCACCCGATACCTCTCTAAAAAGCCCAAATAAATTGTATTCTGATTTCCGAACTTAGGGGAAAGTGTTCTCTTGTCAACACATTCTCACATGACAGTAAAATTAACCGGTCTTTATTTATTTGCCTGAACTCTATGTCATGAACCTTAGTCTAGCTAAATAAATCTTGGATTCATTATGACCAAGTTTGGTGAATGATAAGAGACAATTTACGAATAGAACACCCTTTTTCAGAACAATATGGAATTTTCGTTAGGTTTGCAGTCATACAAATTGTTGTCCCAATCATGCAGCAAGACATTATTTTGTTTCTTTATTTTTTTTTCTTTTTTCCCGTACTGGAAGTAGGAATGATTATTTGTTGTCAGATGAATTTTTTAATCTCAGCTTTCAGTAACATTTATGCATTCCTTCACACTGTTTGCCTATATTTTATTTTCGTTTTAAGCCTACAAGTTGTTAAACATCCTTAGTAAATCTATGATTGTCACGTTTCCATGGTGTTCATAACAAGTTAAGGACCAACAGCAGGAATTTGGCCTCGAATAATGTTTATCCCCAGCTACATGAATGTATAGACAGAGTTCATTACCATAGCTTCCTGCTTAACAGTATTAGGTTAATGATTATTACCGTGTTTACACTTGATCGGCTTTTGGTTCAGAACCAAAAGCCGATGCAGAATCGGCTTTTGGTTTGCGTTTACACGTTGTTACAGCTCGCGGTTCAGAACCGCGAGCCGATGCAAAAACCTGAAATGATACGCACACCAACAATATACATCATAATAAAGACAACGCTGGACCAGTGCGCTTACAATACGTCACAATGGTAAAGTAAATGAAATGCGCACAAATTGCCGATGCAGAATCGGCTTTCTGTTTACATGTAGTAAAAAAGCCGATTCTGCATCGGCTTGCGGTTCTGAACCTACTACTTTGGTGGTGCAAATTGCCGGTTCTGAACCGCGAGGCGATGCAAGTTACTCGCGTTTACACGCTATGAAAAAGCCGATGCTGCATCGGCTTGCGGTTCAGAACCGCGAGCCGATTCAAAAGCCGATTAAGTGTAAACACGGTATATGATGGTTCATTGCCAATGCCAGGTAATACCCTCTGCATTCCCGTAGAATGTACATTTCTTTGTCCATTTCAAACAATGTGGGTCTACACTGTTGATATCCTGCAAAACAAGCCCTATCCCAATTCTTTGTATGTAAACAGTGTCTGCTCATCCCTCACCTATTATGTTTTTTATTTACTCTTTGTGCACACTAGTGATTCTCTGTACTTACTTGCCGCCCTTTCACACGCAAACAAAAATCGTAATTCGAATGATGATTTCAGTGAAAAATAAGGCTAATGACGAATATTGAGCACGTGTGAAATCAAACTAGAACATGATTAGAATCACGAACGCTAACCACAGTCACGATTACAATAGCAATCATCATTACAACGATGATTCAAGATTCACGTGTGAAAGGGCCCCTGGTAACTTTCAGTTGTTTACCATTGTCACCGAAGACAATGTGAGCTGCACAAAGCAGTCTTTGCACATAACTGGTTGCAGTTAGATTCTGGGTTGTTTTCATGGCTCTTTGTTTAGGACATGGTTGGCTACATGTACATATATTGTGTGGGCCCTGGGAATATATAAAGGTGCTCTCAGACCGACTTGAAAACCAAGAATACCACATACGGCCTATTCTCTGATCATCAGGAAATTACTGTAATCTACCCTGATCACAAAATACCATATAGTTGTGCAAGTGTGGAAGCAAAGTACTCTTTGACATTTACGAAATAAAGTGACTGCTAAGTAGTAGCTACATGTTAAAATTGTGATAAGTTTTGCAGGGATTTACCTAAGGATGCAAATATTCTTCTGGTGTGAATGGCTGAATGTAAATTAAGAGAATTTTCCCATCCAGTATTCTTTGCACGGGTGCTGTAGGACCCTGTGGTTGCTTTGCTGAGCTAGCAATCGGAATCAAACACTACATTTGCAACTTAAACTATATTGCGCATGCTCATCACTGCAAGAACTTATCCTGGAACGGTCTGGTTTGAGTAGGTATGAATGCGGGTAATCATCATTTGGTGTTTTGAGGCCTGACACATTCTTGTAAATTACGTTGTTTTGGTGATCGAGTCGGGTATGAAGGCAGCTACATGTATCGTAAGGTGATGGGCCATAGCATTCAAGCTTCTATCAGTCACTGGTCATGCTACTTTTTTCGTGTTGTTCCGCTTGAGAGTGTCTTGAGAGTGGCTCGTGCAGAAACACCTCGATGCCTATCCACCCGTGCTGACCACGCACCAAAAAAAAAAATTTAGGACGACTGAAGGATCCTGTTTTAACTTGGTTATTACTTTTGTTATCGATGATTTCAGTGAAGTATTCAAAGATTATGGTTTGATAGGAAATTTGATTAATGGACAAGTTCACTTTGTGTCTCAGTCAAACCAAATAAAGTGACTCTAATACCCTTTTTACACAGGGTTTTCTTAGCCCCGGACTATCGTAACCCCGTACTATCCTTAACCCCGTACTATTTTATTTCCTTTTCACACATGCCAAATTGTTATTGCTAACCCCGGATAAGGAAAGCTTGCTTTTCACACACGAAACTTGCTCACCCCGGACTAGTGCATGGTAGCTCATTCACTCGTACCCTTTTTACGCACGCTAAAATTTCCTTAACCCGTACTATAGGTGGGGCTAAATTGCCATTTGGCCCCACCTATAGTACGGGGTTAAGCTTAGCCCACTTTCGTTTTACACTAGCGATCTTAACCCCGTACTATCGCTCTTAGCACCGCAATTGCTGGGATAACCCTGCTTTTTTGCAGGGCCAAATAATCCCGTACTAAAGGTGGGGTTAGCCCACTTTGCAAAAATGCTGTGTAAAAAGAAAGTGGGCTAAACTTAACCCCGTACTATAGGTGGGGCTGAATGGCAATTTAGCCCCACCTATAGTACGGGGTTAAGGAAATTTCAGCGTGTGTAAAAAGGGTATAAGCTGATCTAAGCTACTGTGTTGGTTTTAGCATACCATCGTCCAGTTTGGAGTCGGCTCATGAGGTGTGACCGTGACATAACACATGTACTTGAATTGAATGAAAATATGCATAGTGTAACAAGGATAACACTGAAAATTAAATCAAAATAATTATGACTAGTTGAAATAAAGATCCACGTTGTGCATGCATTTGGTAAGAACAAGAAAGTTTCATGGTCTAGTCAGAATCACGTAGGGGTAGGGGACAGTGAAGTGCTGGGGTGCAGGATGGTGCGGGGGAGGACAATGTGAGCGAAAGTTATAAAAGAAGGGCATTTGCACTATTTCTTGAAATACCTCTATGAGAGAGGCATCTTTTAATTTTGAACCTGTTAGATGCGATGATAGAATAAAGATCTATGGAATTTCAATCCGCTCTTTGCTCGGTCATTCTCTTCATTCGCCGGACTCTAAAAAATTTCCAGCTCTATTATATTTGTTTCTGCAAGATCAGTCCATCTGTTTGACTTGAGCGTGTAACCATTGTTTGGCTTCAAAACAATCCGCGGCACCGCGAGTAACAACACTGGAGAATAAAAAACTTGGTCAGAAACACTTTGCCTATTTTCATAGCACCTCCAGGGTTGTCTGACCCCTATTCCAACCATTCCAAAACTTCTCCAATGAATACATTGTTTCGCCCGAAAACAAGAGCTACTCCAAATCCAGGGGTGTGTTTCATGAGCAAGTATTCAGTGATTTTCACTGGAAATCAGCTCTGAGCCAATCAGATGCAAGGATTTTCAGTAGCTTTATACAGTTGTTAGCGAAAATCACTGACCATCTGTTTAATGAAGTGCCACCCAGGTCCAAACTTTTCCAATTAATACATTGTTTCACCCGAAAACAAGAGCTACTCCAAAATCCAGGGGTGTGTTTCATGATGCAAGTTATCAGTGATTTACAGTGACAAATTAGCTATGAGCCATTCAGCTGCAAGGATTTCAGTAGCTTTTAAAGGACAAGTCCACTCCAATAAAAAGTTTATTTGAATACAAAGAGAACAATCCAACAAACATAACGCTGAAAATTTCATCAAAATCGGATGTAAAATAAGAAAGTTATGACATTTAAAATTTCGCTTAATTTTACAAAACAGTTATATGCACATCTTGGTCTGTATGCAAATGAGGAGACCGATGATGTCATCCACTCACTATTTCTTTTGTATTTTAGTATATGAAATATGAAATATTCTAATTTTCTCCTCATTGCCAAGTTAAACAACGATACATTCCTCCCTGAACATGTGGAATTAGCATTGTTTAATACTATATGGTTCAGTCAAGTTGGTCCTTATTGTCAAATTTGTAAAAAATGAAATATTGTATAATTCAAACAATAAAAAACAAAAGAAATAGTGAGTGAGGGACATCATCGACTATCTCATTTGCATGTCACTCAGTTGTGCATATCACTGTTATGTGAAAAATAATCGAAACTTTAAAATGTCATAACTTTCTTATTTTACATCTGATTTTGATGAAATTTTCAGTGTTGTGCTAGTTTGATTTTTCTCTATTTATTATCAACATTTTTCTGGGATGGACTTGACCTTTAACAGACTCAGTGAAAGTCACTTCATGATATGCTCCTAGGTGGATCCAGAGTCCTGAAAACTGACGTGCACTGTTTGGATGGTCTTTTTGTAATTCTCTGGCGGCACAAGTCTTCATCTTTGGCTTTGCAGAGGAAATAAAATATATTTGGGTGAAGCTAAGAGACCAAACAAATTGTCAGAAATTAGCAATCCTCAAAATATTTGAAATAGAACATAGTCAGGTGAGGAAACCAATCAAAATCAATTGTATCAAACCAATAAAACTGAAAATACCACAGACAATACCAGAGAAAATAGAATATGTTCAGTTAGGAGACCAATTTAATTGTAAAAAAACAATTAGCAAAGAAAACAGAACAATTGCATTCAGTTAAAGAGAAAATTCAAATTGTACCAAAACAGTAATCCAGAGGAAATAGAATATGTTCAGGTAAAGAGACAAATCAAATTGTACCGAAATTGTAATCCAGAGAGAATTAAATATATTAAGTTTGAGAGACCATTCAAATTATACCAAAACAGTAATCCAGAGAAAATATATTCAGTTTAAGAGACCAATTAGATTGTAAGAAAATTGAAGTAAATAGAATGCATTCAGTGAAAGAGTCCAATCAGATCCTGAGATAACAATAATCCAGAGAAAATAGAAGATATTAAGATTAATCGACCAATCTAAACTAAAGAAAATAGTAATTTAGAGAAACAGATTATATTCATCAGGAGACAATTCAAATTGTACCAAAACAATAATTCAGGGAAAATAGAATATTTTCAGGTAAAGAAAGCAATCAAATTGTAAGAAAACAGCAATACAGAAAAAAATAGATTATATTCCGGTAAAAAGACAATGAAATTGTAAAGAAAAAAAGCAATCGAAAGAAAATAGTTCAGTAAATTAAACCAATCAAATTTCACAGTAAAATAATATTTCATCAGAATCTAATACATTTGATAACAAAATATAATTCAAGTAGTATTATACCTTTAAAATTCCCCTTTTCTCCCTTGTTTTCCTTCTTAAATGGACTCTTTTCCGAGGTGGAATTTCGATAAGCCATCTTAAAAGTAAGATTAGATTGTGTTCTTTGTGCGGTATTGACATAACCATGTTTGTTATCATAAGTAGTGCTTAAACCATTATAACGCAGAGAGAAAGTCACATTTGGATTCAGAGAAGCTCTTTTGTGAACACCATACAAAGTCCGCCACTGTTTTGTTAAATTTGCCATCCAAATTTGTGAAAGTGGCATGAAGTTGATGGAGAATTTGATTTTGATCTTTTGAAAATTGGAGAAACTTCGCCCCTGGTCAAGTTTGGGGGTATGAAAACAACTTTCCCTTTTATTCTGGAACTCGGTGTGAACTTTTACCCCGGGAATTCTCGTCCTTTCAAGTGAAGGAGATGGAGTGGTTGTGCCACTGATATAGTCAGAATACATCATTTATAAAATATGATTTTTAATGATGCACAAAGAAAACTAGCCATTCTGAGACCTAGGATTAAATAACTCAGTTTATTTTGGTAGCTTTTTACAAAAAAATCCTGCCAATGCACTATTATATACTTCGTTCTGAACCTGTGATACAATATTGTGGGTAAACGTTCAATGATTCCATGAGTAATTGTTGATTTCACTCTATATGTATATAATGTATTCTGTTTTTACTTTATCATATGTAACATACATTGAATTGCTATGATGTTGAGTTATTCGTTAAACTGCAGGGCGCCTTTAGAAAGCAGTTTTGCATATAAACTGAACAGGCCTACCCTACAGTATAAAATAAAGAAATCCAATAAATAATTAAATTATAAATAAATTGATTTAGAAATGAATCGAAAGCCCACATGTTATGGAAAACAAAGATTAGTTTATTTTGCTGCAAATTTCAAATGGGGAAATAAATAATATTGAGGGGAATATGCAATATTGGATTCATACAAGGAAGTACATGATTGTACATGATTGTATTCCTCAACTGTACAGACCCAGATCTGATGAAATAACCAGTAAATTGATTTACGATGAAATAACAGAAAAAACAGTCAGTTCATCAGAAATTTATAATAAATATAAACAATTAAGCCTATGTAAATCCCTGAATTATACTTTCAATTCTTATAGCATCAGAACTTACTGGTTCTAGCATGATTTGATGGATTTTTCAAATTTTTCATCGTACCCATTTTGTTGTCAATGATTAACCCTTATTATGGAATCTTGTCAAACATTTTTAGAGCATCAGTATACCCACTGGACATAATAGGATACAGCATTTCATTTTCTTTCCCACCTTTTCAACCAATTTGTAGATGGATTTTCACTATTATGGAATATTGTCATTCTTAGAGTATCTGTACGACAGTACCCACAAGTTTGTTATGGCATTTAAATTTCCCAGTTTTTCCACCAATTTCTAAATGAATTTGACCTCTATTCTAAAACCCTGTCAGACATTTCAACATGACAGAATATCGAGTTTGATACAATAACCAAAGAAGTCAAGTGGGACCGTGTCATGCAGGAATAAAGTTCCCCCTGGACATTCCGAACAGCAATACGAAGAGAAGAAACCCTCCACGTATGCACTCCTTTCTTCTAAATCTGGGCTAGACACTTCTGCTCTGAAGGGGATTACACATAAATACACTGACAGGTCACACATAAATAAAGCATTTCTACATTTTTGTTCAAGATGACGATTTCTGTGACAGGCTTTATTGAGAGTGTTTCACAACGAGAGAAATGATGGACATTGTGAATTGAAAGGGTCTTGCCACCTTCGATAAGTTTTAAACTTTTTTTCAAAGGCTTCAATAAATCTAGACAAGAAAAGTTTGGCATTTGACTTGGATAAGAACTGGGGAGCAGTCCATTCAGTTAATAGTAAAGCGATTTTCACTGACAAAAGTGATTTTCATGACAATTGTTACAAGCTACTGAAATCCTTGCATTTGATTGGCTCAGAGCAAATTTGTCAATAAAAATCACAGTCTACCAGCCCCATGTCCCACCCCCCTTGTGTTGCATTTGGACTAAACTCTGCCTGTCACTCTTCATATTTTATTTAAATCTATCTCAAAATTGAGGAATTCTACAATGTTTCTTCTTGGTCTCTATTGGGGAATTGTTCTTAGTGTTGAAGGAGATTTTCCAAGCTTTTGGTTAAAAAACATTTCGCAAGGTATGATGCAACCAAGGAACTTCATACTGTAGGCCTCTATGGATTATTACCAGTCAGTCAAACAAGACGGTTTTCTTCAACGCTTTCTTGTCTGTCATTCAATGAATCATCAAGTTTTCTCTCAATCGTTTTCTAGCATTATTCTGTCAGACTTATCCAAAATAAGTGTTTGGTCTATGAGACCTATCATCTTAATACATCAATCAATTCAATGGTTGTATAAAAATTTGTTGATATTTGTTTACAGCAATAAAGGTTATCAGGTTCGGTTGCATGGCCTGAATGTTTTTATTTACTTTCCTCATATTTAAAAGAGTCAATTATGAAACATGGTTGTTTCTTGGAATGTTGTTCTGTTTTTTTTTTTTTACTTTACTTTGCCAATTTTAAGAAAGTTTATGGATAAATTTGTTTTTAATTTTATTTATTTTCATCAATTTGAATGAGTTTATTTATTAGATGTGTTTGCTATCTCTTCTTTATCTTTCTAAAAATTTTCTGAATATTCTTAGCTACCTCACAAAAGGTGGTTTCAAACCGCCTCAATCACAAGAATCCCCGTTAAATTACGAGAACTTTTTTAGGCTGAAAAATACCCATTAATTATTCCTGCATTCACACCGCCGTGAAACATATCCTTCGGGATAAGTTCCTGAAGTTACGAACATGCGCAGTATGGTCTGATAAGCAGCAAGGCGCGAAATTCAAAATCACTAGCCCAGCAGCAACCCATGCACGGCGCCGCACCCAACGACACGCTGGGCTAAAAGTTCCCGTAATTTGCTTTCAGACCGCCAAATTACCCACGACCTTGGAAAATCCCCGCGAAAGTTCTCGTAATTTCGCCAAGTACCTACTATTTATCGGGTATTTTCTTTCGGGGATATTACGCGTAGTTTGCTTTCACACCGCCAAAATACCTAGTATTTTCTGATCGGGGTAAATTTCCCGATCAGAGAATACCTGGAACTGGCGAACTTCGAGGCGGTCTGAAACCACCTAAAGAAAGTTTTCTCTAAGCTATTTCAAACAACTTTTCGATACGAAACTTATTGCAGAACATTAACATTCTTGAGTTTCCTCTGCCACCCAGGACACGGGTCATAAGAATCTCATTTCATCTGGACTCTTGTGAGGTCCAGATATCTTGAATATCAAGGAAAACACCCATCACAAGTTTCATTTGGCTGTAAGTCATGTTGCTATGACAACCCGAGGTATAAAATTCACTTTGGAAAATGATATAGTATATCTTCTTGAAAGGATGGAGTTGTCCCTTTCCCCGGTTTGTTTTTATTGGAATGTGACCATGACCATTCAAACCAAGAGCAGTAGGATCTGTACAGACGGTTGCTGTTGAATCCTGTGAATATTGGACACATCCACCTCACACTTTTAGGAGGCAGTATCTAGCCTATATGAAAACTGAATAATTATTAGGGCCTCTTATCCCTTTATGGTTTAGGGTACTGGTTTTCAGTTTTTAAAAATTCATTAGTTTTGCCAGCTCTGAAAGTATTCAGTACAATGTAGGCCAATGTACATGCTGGCTGAGAAGATGCCAAAAGCTCAACTTGTTTGTGGTGTATCTTCACAGCAAAGTTTGGTGTATAGGAAGCAGGGATATTTTTTATCTTTTCAATCTTTAATTCAAGTTGTTACAGGATTAGTCTGCAGGTGGGCAACAAGTCTGTCAAGTCGGTTTATATTCAGATCTAGGCTACATCGATGTAGGGCATATTATAGAAAATACTGTGCCAAATGTATTAATAGGCCTGCATAAGTTGATCGAGCATTGAAATTGTGCCCATGTGACAGATCCCAAATCCGTTCATTTAAAGTGCTTTGAATTTCCTATATATTAAGATAACTGCCTATAACAAATTAATTTTCAAGAACCAGTAATGAATAAGCAGAAGTTTTCTTTTTACATTTGTAAAAGATTTAGATCTAAAACAGCTACACATGTAAATAGCATATCTGAAGCAAGATGTATACACAGGACATTAGCTTGTCAAAGCAATATTAAGAACAACAACAACAACAAAGAGTTCTTGTGAGTTGACCTCTGACAGAAATTTTCTGTTAAACAAAATGCTGAAGAAGTTGTGTCTGAAATCTCTGCAGCCTTTGGCATGCCTGTTGTCAATCGTACGCCTCCAAATCTAGAATATCTTGATGCGTTTAAAACCTTACGAAGTAAAGGGATGATCCAAACTGACATTCTGAGCCCGAGGATTCAGTTTTGATATTTCTTGTCTGAAACAGACATTGTCAACTTCATTGTATGTTTGCCAGGGGGCATCCTTTTGAAGGAAAAATGATTGCCGAGACCTTCATATTGAGACTGTCTCCTTTTTATGATGAAAAACATCTATCAGAAACTATCCTCAATATTCAATAATGATAATAACAAAAGATTGCTTTTGATTGAATGCAAATGAACTTTCAGAAGTTGCCCTGCTGAAAGGGCTTTTGCCACAAAAGTCTTTTACATCTTTCAGTTGATAGAAATGCAAAATAATGAAACATTTATTGCATGTTTACTTTTCAAATTAGTTTCATTTATTAGAAATTTAACATGAAATCAAAATCCTATCAACTTAAATCATGGTTTGTTGTGTTAACTCTTACAGAAGCTGAAGAAACACCTACATGTGTGATAAGATGTGACACTAGTTCAATTGGTTAGATTTTTTTGTTTGACCATGTAATTTGGTGAAGCACTACACTCTTAAAACAAATCAGTCAAATTGACTAGACCAGTAGTCAGCCTGGTGCAACTGATATATGTCTTGTCACATTTCTGACATATATTCTAGTCAGAAATAACTATGTTCTAGTAAAATACGACTAGTAATAGTCAAATATGACTAGAATAACAGTTGCACCCAGCTGAGCCTATTAACTAGTTATTTTCGACTGATTTGTTTTTAGAGTGTATTTGATCAGCACTCTGCATGGTAAATGCTTAATCATAAATTGATTTACTTTAACCATTATTAAACACTGACAAAAAATCTAGATTATTGAAACCAAAAGTGAAACATCGATAAGAAATCATACCTTTTTCTTACAGGCCTACCTATATGTTTCATATTTCATTCATAAACCTCTACAGGAGCCTAAGTTGAAAATGTAAAAAAAAAAAAAAAAAAATTACACAAACAAAAGGTAAACGCACACAAAGGAACAGCTCTGGGCCTGCATACCCCAGGGTGTTAAGTTGTTTGTTCAAATATCATATTTTGTATTGAGACATGCCATGACTAGGGGGAGGGTTTTTGTTCTTTGGTTGTTATGGTATTCATCAAAGATCGTCCGTTAATGTGCATGCTAGTCTGACGATGCAGACCAGAATTTGTGACAGTGCAGAGACTGCAGACCTGTGCCGACCGCACAGAAACGTTGTTATAGCACTAACAATGCGCTAACAGAGGCCATGTTACAGTACAACCGGTTATTGTGGCAGAGATGCTACATTGCATTACTTAACACATTGAAATAAATGTTTTGATTTTACAATCCGAAAGATGTGACTGGGCTTACTGTTAGTGCTTTGTTAGGCTAACAACGTATTTGTGCGGCCGGCACAGAAGCATGAAGAATATTAAACTCCAAAGAGGCGAATCTGCCTAAGATAAATCTTTTGGGACCACTGTCAGTAATCTGTTAGACTTACTGTGAAATTTGACTTAGAAAGGGTACAGCACATGTTTTACATAATCTGTTGCTTTGATTTGCTGTGACTTTCACTAATTTGAGCAAATATTGGGTTGACTTAGAAGTTTACCTGTCAGCTTACTCATTGTGAATTAAATTGGGAAGGGGGATGGTTTGTTTGAAGCAACTTGATTTCATATTCAAAGCACCATATAAGCATTTTAAAAGAGAACACAAGGTTTTTACTCATGAAAGTTCAAATTGACGAATAGTCTTGTAATTTTCCTCTTTCTAGTACCTCGGTCACATTTGCTCTACGGCGGCCGTACGGCGAGTCGAAAAACAGCCGTTTTGTTCATTTTTATTCAAACCACCTATGTTAAAACGGCTGTTTTTGACTTGCCGTACGGTCGCCGTAGAGCAAATGTGACCAAGGTATAAGTATCCAATTAACAGCTTTCATAGATCTGATGCAAGTTCAGTGCAAGTTCAAACATAAACATTTCAGCAGTTCTGGAGTAAAGGCTAATTGCTGGTTTACCTCAAGCTAAGAGATTCTAAGAACAAAGCCGTTTGTTGCCATAGAAACTGGAGAAAATGACAGACTTCATGCCTCTTGGGTCAAAGGAGGTCACCTGGCAGCATTAAGCAGAGCTGATTGATATGTTGATGAAAGCTCATTGGAATTTTATGAAAAACTTTGTACCAAATGCAAGAAAGTATTTGGACATAAGCAAAATGATAATCTACGGATGGAATATCCATAGCCCCCATCTCATGTTTGGATGCGATTCAAAGGAATTTCATGGTATAAGAAAATGAAAACAAACTTACGATCTTCTGAAGTTCAGGAGTAAGGTCGAGACGCACATTCAATGTACGTCAGGATGGATTAAGAATCCAGGAGGTAATCTTGTCTCGAAGCTGGGTGAAATCCTTTCTCTTTTGAATTTTGCCCTTTTATTTTATTTTTGGTGATTAGGAAAGGAGTTTTGGGTAAGCCTTCCAAGCTTCGCCATGATGAGGACCTTGTAGGTCACTTTTCATCACCTTTTTTCGGTGAATATTAGTTGCAAACATTTGGAATGATTGATAAAGATGGTAAAGATTGTTCGTCATCTCTTTCTTTGAAAAGGAGGACTAGGCGCTCGGGTGCTTCATGATGCAGTGAAGTTTTTGCCATAGGCCTGTGTGCTTTGCGATAGTCTTGACAAACATACATTTACCTTGTTATGATAACAATATGAAACGTATTTCAGATTTTGAATTAAAAAAATATGCTAGATATTTGAAGATAGAACTCGGGAGCATACCGCCATCCCTTTTATTTTTGTTTCTTGGAAAATATTATATTTACAATGTGAATGTTTTGAAAATAAAATTATTGATCATTCTAGTAGATATATACTACAAGAATAAGAAAAAATTGTCGCAATCTTGTTAAAAAAGCAGTAAGTATTTGAGTAGTTTAGGTTGTGAGATAATGCTGTTAGAAGTTGCTGTGGCATAATAGTTTATATTTATACCAACATCTCTTGTCTCTGCTGTAATGTGAGTTAACCCCAAATTCAATTTTGATCAGCAGTTTTTTACTTTATCCCTCTATCATGTGAACTGACATGCATAAAAAAGATAAGTAATTTCTGAACTACATGTAAAATGATTTTTCAAAAGAAGCTAAGGGATTCATTCAACCTTTAGACATTCAGAACCTATTGTTTTATTAAGATTTTTGGTGATACACACCATTTGGTAAAGACATTGGATAACTTGACAAAGGGGGGGGGGGCGCAGGGTAACAGATTGGCTTGTGATTTCATGTTGGTTCTTATTTAGCATCTACACCCACAAAGCAAATAGTACGTGTGATATGGGCGATAATTTTAGTTTGAATCACTACCGTTAAGTAGGTGAGATCTCGTGTTGATTTTTTTTCTTTTTTATTCTATAGAGGGGAAAGACGTCTTTGTTGGCAATCGAAAATGAGAAGATTGTTGCATGTCAGATCAATAAGAGATCTAGAGGTTTTCTTAAACTTTATTTTATTTTTCATTTTAATCTTTTGATCTTGTATTATCTAGTGTGCCTTGAATCTTATTTTGCAAAGCCTTTTTGAGTCCATTTTCCATAAGAATATTGAAAAATGAGCACGTAGGCATACTTGGAAGACCAACCCAAATGTTGTCATATAGCTTAGAGTGCAATCGAAATTTGGAACACACAATAAATGACAACAAAATATTGCATGTATTGTCATGTGTAACTGTCTTATCATTACTATGACACAAAAGTAAGATTCTCTTCAGCTATGAGCAATAGGGCCTATAAAGGAAATGACATTACATCATCAGATTACGTAACCGTCCGATGTCTGTAAAGTCCGTTTCTTTGAGTGATCGATACTATTTGGGCTTCTTCAATCCTTGTCGTTTCTTTATTCATGCTTGTAGAAAAAAGTTAGAAAATAAAAAAATCTTCCTTCTTCCTTATACTAGAGTTTATGGGTCTGTCTGTGTGAGCATGGTGTGTAGAGTTTAGGCCAGTTTTATTTGCTCATTTTATTTCTGTAGAATTAGGGTTGTATTTGATGATTTCTTTCATTTGCTTTTTAATTGTATTCCTTTTTTGTTCTTGTACACTTATACTATAGGTCTATGCATTGTATTGTCAGTTTTATCATCATTAGATTTGAATTCACCAACTAATGTCAATTTTTCAACAACAAACAAAGCATATTTGCCTCCAAATGTTCCCCTTTTGTAGAAGAATTAGAAGGATTAATTCATTGTTGAACTTTGAAGCAAAATGCCATATGAACTTTATTTATGTTATTTTGTTGTCCTGTCTGAACAGTTGATTTATTATTTTATAATGATTTATAGGAAGTTTAGGGAATATACAGTCCTTCTCAAATATGAATTCACCTTCAACTGTAACAAGTGCACTTTAATGGCCCTATTCACCCAGTCATGTGACCCTCAATTTACTTGATATGCTCTAGTTCCAAGACTTATTCAACCCAGATGGTCTAATCAAATTTAAGACCAAACTCTGCACATTAAAGGCATTGCATATCATTTATTTCAATTTAAAAGAAATCTTGAACTTTAAGGTCCTAATTGCTACCAGTGTCTGTGAACTTTAAGGTCCTAACTGTTACCCATGCCTGTGATATGGTAATGATGAACTGTTGAAAAAGGGCACAAAACATCATTATTTGATGCTTTAACAAAGTGACACAAATGTACAAGTGACCAGAATTATTGTTCCCAGCAAAGAAAATTGTAGAATAATTTATCAGTCGCAGTCACATATACACTGTATCTTGAAAGTACTTGCACGAATTGGATTTATTTTCTTCCTATACATTTTATTCTATAGTATCATCTTGAATAGTATCAAATGCAGCATACATAAAAATTCAGACCACTTTTATGTAGTCTTTAATATCTTGAAGGAGTCTCATGGTCCCAGAAGAGACTTTATTGACCAGTGAAATTGGTATGTAACATGAAATGTTGATTACACATTGGATATTGTTTATTACTGATCAGGTTTCTCTAGCATCTGTTGCACAGTTGCTTTCCAGCAGGGAAGAGTGTGAAAAAAGGATGAAGTCAACAACAACGTTTAATGATAATAATTCTTGCTTTTTATGGGAGGAAGTTATTTGTTTGATTCATGGATTTTCATTTTTGAAATGTATGAATACTCTGCAAACATATTTTATTTGTGTTTAATCTTGGATCAGCATTGAATAAACATTTTATTTTGTACTTGTGAATATCCAGCCATTAAAATATTGGCTTGAATTTGATATTTAGTAAATGTTAAAGATAAAGTGATATGCTGATGATTTCCAAAAACATCTTCTTGCAAAAATCTTTACAAGTTTCTTGTAATAAAAATAAACAAATATTTAAAAGGAGCAACTTTTTTTTTTACTGATCAGGAGTAAATAAAAAAGTTGTCTCTTTTATCATATGGAATTAAATTGTTCTTTCCCTACAATTATCATTCTTGAATTTATTGCAAGAAAATGATACATTTCTGATACAATTCTTATCTCGCCCCACCTTTTCTATTAAATTGCAAGTGAATTATCTAATTACGACTAATTGCTGGTATTACATTGGTTTGTAACAGGCTTTAGCTGCTCACTGTCATCATATACTGTCACTCAAATTACATTTCTTAATAAAGCAATCAAGCATTGAATAAATCAATATTTGATGAACAAATCCCCATTCATCCAACCGCTTTATGAACAATATTAGACTTTTATTAGGTAGGCCTACTTCAGATGATGAGGTGTCAAATCAAAATCGGAAGTGAAGATGAGAGAGGCGATTGATCTGTCAATATTGCCAGTTATCAGGGCCCCGTCTTACAAAGAGTTGCGATTGATCCGATCAATCACAACTATGGAAAGCCAGCAACGTCAATATCCAAATGCATTTTTATTCAAATTATTTTCTAGATAGACATACTTGTATGTCCATACATTAATCATTTTCTTGACAATTAAGTATGCTTCTCTTTGTTTTCAAAATACATTGTGCAAGTTTTCTGAAGAAAAAAATTATGATATTGATGGATTTCCATATAGTTGATGTTGATTGGATCAATCACAACTCTTTGTAAGACTGGGTCCTGGTGTGTGAGAGGCTAGTATAGGGGAAAGTGAGAAAGAAAAAGCGTGGGTGAATAAAAAATTCATAAGAAGGAGGTTAAGATGGATGCGCGAAGGAAGGTGACTGTTTCATGAATACATTACCGGGTTGCACATCGCTAATTTCATGGTTCCCATTCTCTCTTCAACGGCGTTGAAGTCCTTATTAACAACAGTCTTTATTAACCACTCTCCACCCAGGAGAAGTTAGTTTGGAGATTGGGGAAATACGGTTCATCATTGTGTATCAGTTACAGTCATTAGCGTGGTAATTTGACATGATGCAGGCCTATTCCTAATAAAACTATGTAAGTTACAGTTTATCAATGTACCAACTTTTATCAGTACCCAATTAATCAATCAAATAAAAAGATATAGTATTTTGTTGAAAATGACTAGTTGATAATGTTTGATGAGAAAGAAAATAAGAAAAAGCATCTGAAAAAGTGACTAACTAGGAGTAAACAAACCCAAAATAGAGTTGAAAAGTTGAAGGTGAAAGATGACACTCTGCAACATGGTACATTTCACTTTTTTTCTTCCAGTTCCATCAGGGACTGAACACTGTTTTTAGGCAAACAAGCATGAATGATGAAAATTGATAGAATTGACTCTTGAGATGAGACACCTTACATGTATAGCCGTCCTTACAATGTTATGACCATGAAAAGCGACATCTATTCTATAGGCCTTTAGACTTCTTGAAAACAGAAAGAGTGTCATAACTAAACACGGTACTAGTATGATGTACCAGGTGTTTTGGTCATGACTACAGACTTGTTTTTCATCAATTCTGGGTTATGAAAACCTGAAAAGTCATATTCGGTATTCACCAATAAACTTCATGAAAATAAAACTTGAAAAGCTATTGATTCTCAACTATTTTATGGCATTGATAAGAACTTGTCATTTTGGGTGCTCTTGTGATTGAACAGATGGGGAGGATTTATCAGACATTTCAGAGTATTACTCCTATGCACAATAAAAACGCTGTTTAAAATTTGTATACAATCATGTTTACTATGTGAACCTTACAGTATAGTTGTTTATGACACCGTTCTCACTACCTTCCTAAAACTAGTTTAACGTATAATGAGAATGGTCGAAGCGATCTTCCTAACCGGTTCGTAAAACCACCTCATGATGTAGTTTTCAAGATCACTTTACCTCGTTAAACTGGTTTTAGTGTAAGTGAGGACACAACCGTTCTTCGGGAAGCGATCTTCGCACGTTTTGAGCACGTTACTCTACACACTGTGCGTAGAATACTTACATGTACGATGCGGTTTTGAATTTCGCGTGAAACGTGACACCCCACTGAGAGCGTTCCCATAGCAACAAGATCGCTTTACGTGAAGTGATTTTGAAAACCACTTTCGGGTGGTCAAATGGGAACACTAGCAAATCTTCCAAACTGGTTTCCAGTAAACTAGTTTTAGAAAGCAGAATGAGAGCGGGGTCTAATATTTTAAACAACCATGCTTAATTCATTGAAAATTGAATATTGAAGATTAACTTTGTTGTTTTAAGATTTTAAACACTTGTTCAAACCTTTTGCACAACTACCCTAAGGTTCATAATCATACATTCATAGTAAACAGAGTTGTGTACAAATTTTAGATAGCATTACCGTGTTGGAGAATATAGCTATGTTTGCAGTAAACTGAGTGAATTTAAGTGCATTGTACTCCTCGGGTTTGGAAGGAAATAGAAAAGACAAGAGCACCACAAAAGTACAACACAAAGACAAGGAAGACGGCAAGGACAAAGAGAAGCAGTAAAAAAAGGAAGAATTAATGAGATTTTCAGTCTTAGAAAACAGACTTTTGTGAAGAATAGATGAAGAAAACAATGGGAACAATACTCAGAGGAAGCCAGCTTACTTTATATTTATTGTGGAGCGTTGTGGCCCAGTGGATTAGTCTTCGGACTTTGAAACAGAGGGTCGTGGGTTCGAATCCCAGCCATGGCATAATTTCCTTCGGCAAGAAATTTATCCACATTGTGCTGCACTCGACCCAGGTGATGTGAATGGGTACCCGATAGGATTTATTCCTTGAATGCTTTAGCGCCTATATGGCCGCTCAGCTACAGCCGGGGTAATAGTAATATACCAAGTATATTTCAGCGCCTTGAGCACATAATCAATGAGGATTTGGCGCTTTAGAAGTACTCTATATTATTATTATTATTATTACCATTTGAAATGAAGAATTAACATTATTGAAAGTTTTATGGAGGTTTACTCATAAATTGCAATTCCACTTCTCACTGTGTTTTGGTTAAGAGAATCTAGTATTGGATTAAAAGCAAGTAAGTAAATTTCTTGGAATTAGAATAGATACACATCACCTGTGGTTATAGTGATGAACCGAACACTGGATTTAATTTTAAACTCTTAAATATCTGAATTTGAATCGTATGAGATTTATATTTGAAGATTCAAATATCATGCATTTATTAATTTTGTCAATAACCACAGTCCCGCATTCAAGAGTTTGACGGGGGAAATTTAGCGGGCAATTTCAGGATAGTTTTTTTTTCTCAGTGGGATCCATAATTCCCCTGTACCGCATTAAAGATAAATACCAGTTGTAGAAATGATCTCAAAATGAGTGTAAACAGAATCCAATAAAATTACCACCTCAGTGTTTGCTTCTATAAATAAAAAATATGTGCCAAATAGCTCTGAAAGAAAATGTGTAATTGCTGAGAAATGAGCAAAATAAGCATGGAATTCTATCAAATGTGGGGTATTTCCCAGCAATATTGATACGCTGTCCCACATAAGATCAATTGAATTATAGGTTTTCAGCTAAGATTTCATGATTTCACAAAGATAAGTTTATTTTAATGTACCAGATCTAGATCTATGATTAATATGGTGACAATTAACCTTGATTTTAAAGACTTTCTCATGAAATTATTGTTTGCTGCAAGTGCAACTACTTTCTTTTACCTTTAAACATCACTGTCCGTACAGTTATCACTGATGCAGATATATGTTGACATACAATGAGCAATACCTTTCAAGAGGAATGCACTCAGTAGGCTGATGAATGAACACACAGGTGTATCTGTCACTCGTGGAGATGCATATCATAATTAGTGAACTAAAAGGCCATCATCGTACATTATATACAATGTATATCTTACCATGGACGATTATTATACAGAGACCGAAGGCTAATACAATATATCCTTAAGCAGGTGCACATTAGTATTTGACTGTCACTTGTACTGTAATATATTGATATGCATTGTACATTGTATACTATATACGATGAGTTTGGTTGCAAAAGGGGATAGGTCCACTTTGGACCATTCCTAGAAAAATCATGTTTTTTTAATTCTCACTTTCTTATGAAAACTATATTGTCATGATGCACTACCCTATCATGTGAATATAAAATTGGGTATAAAAGTGATTTTTCTTTGCCATTTTGTTCACTTTTTAATGAGAAAATTCAACTATTCTTTGGTATCATCTTATAGAGCTACCAAAAGTCTATACATTGAATCACAAAAATCAAATTTGATGAAAAATGGATCCAACCCTTTTTGTAACTGAGCTCTTCATATACCCAAGTTGGTGGTGTTTGGTCATCTAACCAGACCTACTTTCTGTGGATGTTTGGAAAAGTCAAGCACCTAACCCAATGCCATTACTGCATGTTCTTGTGGGGAATGTTGGTGAGACTTGTGAGTTTCTTTTTACCACTTTAATATCATCGCATCATAATCATAAACAAAAGAATGGGAAATGCAGGGCTATTTTGAAAGACGCCACAGCAGAATCCCGGATGGTTCACAACTGTAATTTAAAGCAGGATTCCTTCGCAATCCTGCTTTTTTTTGGGGGCGTTAAGATATGCTCTGCACGGTACCTAAATCATATATCTAATCATACGTTCTCATGCTAAACACTCCAATGATAGAAATAATTTACATCAGACAATGAGAAGATTTGATTTTGAGTATAATTATCTTTGTAAAGTTATATCTAATAATACATACAAGCTCTACATGTATCTCCTAATGACTATATTTCCTATCATCAATCATGCTTCATGAGACATATTACAGGTGTAATATATCAACATAAGTGGGCTCTTCAAATCAACAAATACGGCCTATATATGTTTCCGGCTTTGAATCTTGTAATTAATCCTTGTAACCCAAGAAGTGTGAGAATCTGGAAAGGAAAGTATATACGTTCTGTAATTGTTAGCCACGAAAAGCTTCCGTTTGCATTGAGTTTGCGTGTTGGTTGAAGGAAATGGCGTAGGATACTGGTGATTTTTTTATTGCAGTGAAACTCAACGGCAGGAAACGCTTCTCATACTCATCCAGAAATACCTTTTTTCGTTCAAATTGATGAGACAACAATGACTTTATTTAACGAGGAGAAAGAAAGAACCCAGAAAATATTTCAATAAAAGTTGAATTCTTTTGCGTGTAACAGAAAATGCAGTTTCATAATTTTAGATTTAGGTAAACAAAGTCTTTAAAAAATGAAGTCTCCAGGAATTGTTTTGAGGAGCTAATTTAGTGATAGTATTGTGATGAGAACTATACTTTACTTCCGTGAGAAAATTGTGATTTTTTTATTGCAGCGAAACTCAACGGCAGGAAATGCTTCTCACACTCATCCAGAAATACCTTTTTTGTTCAAATTGATGAGACAACAATGACTTTATTTAACGAGGAGAAAGAAAGAACCCAGAAAATGTTTTAATAAAAGTTGAACACTTTTGCGCATAACAGAAAATGCAATTTCATAGTTTTAGATTTAGGTAAACAAAGCCTTAAAAAATGAGTCCCCATGAATTGTTTGAGGAGATAATTTAGTGATAGAAGTGTGATGAGAACTAGACTTTACTACTTCCGTGAGAAAATTTGATGAAGCACTTGTCTTCAATACTCTCTTATTTCAGAGATATCTTTTCTTGATATGAACAGAGCAGCCTGAGTTGGGGGAAAATGAAAATAAGAGGTTGTGGTCCGCAACGCACTTTAGAAGTAGTACCACTACCAGGGCTCTCTATATAACCAGTTGGGCAAAACAACTCCTCAGATGTAAGAATGAGTGTTTGAGGGAAAGTTCACCCTGACAGTAATTATGTTTTAATAAAAGCAGTAAAATACAGAAAAATATTGATGCACGTTTGATGAAAATCCACCAGAGAATACGAAAGTCATGAAATTAATGCATTTGTATCTGTGATGTCTTTTTATTGGGGGATGTCAAATTTTACTTGTTATTACTCTGTATACAATGTAGCTTCATATCAACTACCATTGTATGAAAGTTTTCGTCACCTATTCCTATAAAATAAATGACAGCAATAATTTTCTTGAGTTCAGTCATGCTATGATGTAGAAGCTTGCATTGGTTTCTTTTTTTGCACATTTGGCTTTGATTTAAAATGGAAAACCACTTTTTTTGTATTTTTGTTTGTATTGAAACTTCCAAACAAGTCTGTAAAATATGAACAATACTTGCAAAAGGTTAACAAATATTTGAACTTTGCAAATGCGAGTAGAGTGGAGTTGCAATATGAGATCGAACTTGACATTCATGTAAGATCTTATCATCTTCAGACTGTTCAACCCGTAATTGTGTCATGAAACAAAGGAAAGGAATTTAGATCATTATATTTATGGATCTTTCTTTTTTGTCCCTGAACAGATGAGTAATCATGCCACAAAAATGTTAAAACAAATTGGAGTTTGTATTTAATGAGGGAGATTGGATGGCAGGAGTGCTGCATTGTTTCATTTCCCTGATTGTAATCATGCTTTTAAAACAAAACTGAATTATATTGCTTATGGATATCAGAATAACATTAAGGGAGGAGAGGTGGAAGGGGGTGGGGAGGAAGACAAAAAAAGGATGAGCTATAGAAACGTATTTTGAGTAAAGAGTTTACTGTACATACATGGAAGAGGTGTAAGAATTCATGACTGAAGATGATTGATCACAATTTTAAATGTATTTCATAGAGTAACAGAACATTAATAATAATAGGCATTTATATAGTGCCATCTATCTAGAAATATTCTATTCCGAGGCGCGATGTTATTATTATTAGTATTACCCCGGCTTTAGCTCGAGCTGCCTTTCAGCACTCATGCATTCAAGGAATTAATCCTGCCGAGTACCCATTCACCTCACCTGGGTTGAGTGCAACACAATGCGGATAAATTTCTTGCTGAAGGAAATTACGCCATGGCTGGGATTCGAACCCACGACCCTCTGTTTCAAAGTCAGAAGACTAATCCACTGGGCCACAACGCTCCACGCTCCAGAAAGAGATTTATTTGAATCCAAGATGGACTGTACTTGTGCTCAACATTGTACTTTAATTCTTGAATATACCGGAATTCTGGGATGAGAACGAGATCTCAACCATCATTGTCTTTGATTATCTTCTTCCTGATATTTGAGACGGGGATTCATCTCATCGTCGTCGGGCAAGCTGGATGTAGTTGCCTTGGTGATGAGACGAGGAACGTCCCTTGTGATAGGGGTAAGGTCTGGGTGAGGGGGAAACTGGTCCGGGTTATTGTTAGGTCAAGCAGCGTTAGTCATCCAATGGAAGGTTTGGAGTTTAGAAGGGAAAAGGAGGATATTTCTATGATTTGGGGGGAACAGATCCATCAAGATTCAGGAAAAAGTGTCAACAATAAAACAATAACAAAGGTATTGATAACAATAGATTATCATAATCATGATTATGATAATGTTGGTGATGATGGTGATTATGGTGATGATAATGATCATAATAATGATAATGATGATAACTACAGTGATTTTTTTGTGATTTTTTTTACCGGATTGCGAAGAAAGCATGAAACCAGAGGACCAATGGCTTAAAGTCCTCTCCGAGGGACCTGGTAATTAGGAAAAATGTCTTACCAAAGGGCACGAGCACACCAAGTGGGAATCAAACCCATGTCACTGAAATCTGAAACCCCTGCTCTACTGACTGAGCTATGTTACAGCAATGACAAGGAAAACAATAACAATATCATGAAGATGATTGTGGTGATGATGATAATGAAAATGAAACTGATAACGACAATCAAATTGATACCGGCCACACCAACGATAACCATATAACAATAATCATATTTATAATCATGAATTAAAACCATAATCATTGTAATATAATATATACAGTATAGTGATAGTAATAACAAGTGCCCCCCCCCCCCCATTTGTTGAATTGACACATGTATATGCCTTTGCCTAGGACTTGGTCGTATCTCATGATAGAGCCATTATTTGAAAAAAAATGAATAAGTACACATTTAGCTGAGTTGAATTTGAAATGGAAATACAGTTTGCTTGCAGTGTATTTATGAAAGTCAAGCTTCAGACAAACAGGGCACACATCCTGTCATAGCAGTTAGCTGTTCTCTGATCAACACTTCATCTTGATGACAACTTGTTTTTCCTCTTCGGCTTCAAGTTTATTTCTGACTCTCTCTAGGCATTTGCATACACACCCCTGATCATGAAAATAACTGGTAAAGAGCTTGTTATGGAATAACAAATTCCTGATTTTTTTTTTGCCTTTGCACCCAATAGATCCAGGTTAATATCTCTTAATTATGAGCCAGTGAAAACTATAACATTCTTTCCAATAATAATGTATGTTACTTTTTTCTTGCCTCCCATAAAAAATTTAGTTCACATAATTTGCTCTTATAATGCAAATATCCCAGGGACTCAGAGAAAATTTTGCAAGTTTTATGATTCAGAATGATACCTACATGTACAAACTTGTGGGTATTTTCTTCTGGGGATATTACAAGCACTTTGTTTTGACTCTGGCAACGTACTTGGTTTTTCTGAAAGTGGAAGATTTCCTTGATAAAGAAATACCAAGATTCTTTTTTCGTGATCGGGAAGGTATGAAAGCCCCATGTGTGAAGTCCGAGCATCCTCTTGGAGAAGGAGGGGGAAATCCTCAATGACTTGAGGTGTCTCCAGTCAGACTCTGCCCCCTCCCTCACCCTTACCCTTCATTTCCTATCTCTATCTTTCTAGATTATAGATTCCCTATAGAGTCTTGACCTACTTTCAAAGTGAAAAGGACTTGCAGATCTACATGTGGGATTGCTTTCTTTTCATAGAATTATACATAAGAACCACCAACTCCAAGTGGCAGATGGGTTAAAAAAATAAAACATAGAGTCTTGTATGTTATTGCTCATTATTAGATGGGTAGATAACTGCATATTTTGGAACTGGAAGGTTGTCTATACAATCCTTGTTGCCCTTTGCTGCCACCAAACTGATGGTAATATGAAAGCCAATTCTGACGCTTCAACCAGAAAAATCTGCGCATTTGTCTAAAAATATGCAATAAAAATGGACTTTAGAACATTGAACAGAATTTTGCTAATATGCAAGTTTCGAGCTGGGAATGATGTAGGAATTTGTGGGGAGGATTTTCAAGAGCTCTGTTCTCAGAAATCCTTGTCTGTCAGTGGTCTTGGTCCTGGCTTACGGACCTAAATCCTCACCACATGGTCCTGTCCCAAGAAGGATCCTGTCTGCAACTGTCTCTGGTCTTCCAGTGATATCATCAGACGGCTCCCGTTGTCACCTGCTCAACGCTAAGCACTGCTAAGCACCTGCAAAAACACATCGTTGCATCCCATTGCAGTACCTGTCCGCTGTCCGTGTGCGCTGCAGAGATTCAGGGGATGGCACTGCTTGCGAAATGGGAACCATATTGAGTGCCACAGCTTGGGTACATGTTGGTTTGTGCAGATGGGTAAGTGAAAAATGTGATGGGTGAAATGACAAGATTGCAAAATGAATTCTGTCCGCTTCAAATGAGAAGGATTAGAGATGGTCCCCCCATCTCTTCACCTGTGTGAATGGTGAGAATGGTACTCTCCTACTGGAACAAGCCAGTAGTATCTTTGCAAAGTCCATAGGAATTATGGAATTAAGTAATCAAGTAATTGGCGGATTTGTTTAATTATGTTATCACCAGATGAAAAACCGTGAACATGCATCTTCTTTGGGCCAGCATGAACAGATCCTGTGTAGACGCTATTAATAATGCATTATGTAGGATATGATTTATAAACATACAGTCTTTTGGCCTAAGAGCAATGCTTTTACATTTGATAATTATTACATTACATATGTCTGTTTATTGCTCAGAGATGCAACTGTTTCTTAATTCGAACACCTGTGAATTTATATGGATGATTTTTCTTGGCCTAAAATATTCATCATCTCCTCCCAAAATCTTTATTTCATGCATCTTTTTTTTTAACCGTGGTCTCGTTATTAAGCAACAAAATTATTTTTTAATGGAAAACTTCCTCCCTCTATGTGAGAATCATGAGACACAACAAAATATTTTGCATACTTTGGAAGGGAGATGGAGATGAAAGGCTAGTCTGCTGGGCAAACCCTTCACTCGAGTTAAGGGTCTGAATGTGCAGCCTACTTATGCCTTGTGTACTGAAGGCTCTCTCAGCAAGTTTTGTATGTGCTAGTCTTTGCGTGGAGGCACACTTATTGATCAAAGTTCCAATCAGGGTCTGTGCCTGCAGACTAATGAAAGGCAGCATGATATTTTTATGCCAGCTTGTCAGTAGTATGATGGTCCAGCTGAGCGACTCTCTGCAAAAGTCCAAAAGCGTGCAAGGTTTGTGGGAAATCTTTCCAGCTTTGGTGGTGCGGATAGATCATTTTCACCACAGTTCTATAATTTGATAAAAGATTCGGGGGGGGGGGAGGAAAGAGAGAGTTAGGGGGCGGGGATGGGAGGTGGTTGGGGGATAAGAATTGGGATTGTACGCTGCATGAAACTGGAAAAGATTTCAAGCTTGCTATATGAACTCGGCTCTTGTGAATATTACAGGTGGCTTCAGATGAGGTGCAAGAGTGGCAAAGCTTGGTAGTGCCATTTGGAGTCAGCTAAGAGATTTCTGAATTTAAAACATATCAAATTAATTTATTGACATGAATCCAGATTTTCAGATTATTATCAATATATCAAAATTACAAAAATGAATATGTACATACATTGATTAATTATGACAAAGCTATTGCAGCTATTATATTAACAATATAATACATCATTAAATACAGCAAATGATAGGTAATGTTGGCAGACCAAACTTCAAAATAACCCCCACCCCTCACAAAACAGGATTGAGTGATCATCTTAAAAATATTGCTTTTATCACCAATTTGCCTTTGATTTCTTTTAAATCTGGTCTAACTTCATCGAATTCACAGCTTTATGATATTGGTAAGATTAAAAAAAAAAAATCAAATTACACATATGTTTAAGTAATATACGGACAGATTTTCCAAAGATTCATAAACAAAAATTTGGAACAACATGATTAAAGCAATGGGTTCTTTTTAAGTCTTACTTTTCATGGTGTGTGACTGTGAGATTAAATCCTTTTTTTTTCTTTCTAATCTCTCATGCCAAGAACCCAACCTTCACCTCACTGTTTTACTTTTATTAGTCGCCCAACCAAACGATCGTCCAGACTTTAACCAATATTCCTGGCTAACCTCAGAAAAAGACTCAGACAATTCAATTAGTTTTAATCAATTATTCTCAAGTTGCGGAACGTGACTTTAAACACCATGGATACTCCCCCTTTCACAGGCACTAGAAGTGAAAGTGGATTGTGGCCAAGTATTGCATGGTTCCCCCACTTCATTATATTTAACCTTTTAAATGCACTTTTAGCAATTAAAGGAAGTTAATGAATTAATCATAGATAATATTGTGGCTTATGTCTCCAGGATGTGTACCTGATTATTCTCAATATTAATATTATATCATTTTCATCTTCAACTGAATTGAAGTCACTACTATGAATTTCAGTAAAGAAGCTACATGTAGGGTATACTCAGAATAGTCTCAAGGCACAGACCCTCTTTGAAACTTTATCAACAATTGGGTCTTGACATGAGATTAGTACAAGTATAGCTTGTGGGACCTGAACTACAAAAGTCTATAGTGAGGCAATTTAGGCTGCATATTCAGACTGCTTTTCTCCAGCGATTGGTTTGCACAGCAAACTCTACTCAGACAGCGACGGGATCTTTCGTACCCTTTCCATCCCATAATACTACTGAACTTGAAGTGAACCGTATTCTTGCTAATCCCTTTTTTTCCTTATGCTCCGCACTTGAAGGGCACAATAAGCAGGGAATGTGTGAGAAAAGTGATGTATTTCAATGTCATGTAAGTTTTACCAAGGTTCCGCGTTGACCTTTTTTCATCCTTTGGTATAGCTGTAGGGATTTGCTTGCCAGCCTGGAAATGCTCCCTGATCCAACCACTTCTCCACGCTTTCTATTTCGCCTCCCGATGTTTTTGAGCCTGTAGAGCTCCTGTTGTGGAGAGGTCATTGACCAGAAAATCAACCAAACGATATGCCAAATAGAATTATATTCCTTGTTTTGAGGGGGTAAGCGTTTCTTTGAAGAGTTTGAGAAAGAACGGAATATGATGACTGAACAGAATCGGGAAATCGTTAGAATGAGAACTGGGTAGGGATTCCAAAACCTGGATCTGAAAGAGTTTGCCACTAGAGCTGCCACATATCCTATGATCCAGAACTTTCCAGATCTCTTTGAAGTGTTATTTTTTGGTGGAAAATATTACTTATTAGTAATTTTTTCTGTTCAGGAAAAAATGACATTTTGTACAATTAATAAAACTCTTAATACTAAATAGGTTCATTATTGCGGATTGAAATAATCGCTAGAGGGTATTCATTTGTCTCGCAATCTACTATGGTCAACAAGGAAATTCGTGATCACTCTCGCAAAAAGTGTTCACTAGCTTACAAGTTCACGAGCTTTCGAGTGCCGCTGCAACTCTTTATCAAGTGACGAAAATTATCTGATGACGTACTCTATTTATACTAATCTCCAGGACCGTACGCACGAACGCGAGAACAATAGGTGGGTATTGATCCGTTGCGTCGGTATGCGGCGCGGCCGGTAATCCGTATATGCAAATAAGCCGGGGGTAATAAAACTCTTGTTAACTTGTTGATTGGTACATGTGTCAATTCTCAGGGGTGTGAGAGATCAGATTTTTATCTGATTTCAGATTTTTTTTGTTTTGATTTTCAGCTTATTTTTGGCTTTCCTCTGTACAAAAAGTATGGGAGCTCTTTTTATTTCAGATTTTTTCAACACTCTTCAGCTTTTTTCAGATCTTTTTATTTGCGACCACTCACACCCCTGATTCTGTACCGTATTCCAACAAGATTAAAAACATTTTTTAAAATTGTGATTGCATTTGAGGGAAAATGGAAAATGAGGTTTATTTGAGCAACTTGAAAACTCCCTGCTGATATTGTCAATCGATATCAAACCAAATTATTCCTGCTTTTTGATATTCCTCCAGAATGTTGTCAAATTAAAAAAAAAGTATTTTTATTCTGATTTATTCTGCTTCATTTGTCTGATTCTGAACCAGTGCGAGGGCTTCTAATGACCTAACTCACCAAGTGTTGAAGGTTTAATGCATACCCCCCCCCCCCCCGTCCCTTGATATTAAAGCATTTGGTTTAGATTACCCTCTGACCATATGCCTTCCAGTGTAGGACAAAGTTACCATCTTATGAAGATAACCTTAAAACATCCATGTTGCTTTAGGACTTTTGTGTTGAGGGGAATGGGTATTAGGGAGAAAGAGAGATAGGAAAATAGATAGAAGATGATTCAATGGAAATTTCTAGAGGAAGAGAGAGAGAGAGAGCATGGTAGAAATTGCGGTGGAATGTAGCGTAGGTTCATGGACCTAGTAGGTCCATGGTAGGTTCATGGCTGTAGATAGCAAAAGTGGATGATTCAAAGCCTCAAACCAAAAGAGGTCGGCAAACATTATTTGAAGGAAAGTGGGAGAGGGGCAGAGAGAGAGAGAGAGAGAGAGAGAGAAGGGGAAGAACAAAAATGAGTTGCTGCAACCAGTACCAATAGATATACAGACATACGGGTAACAGATTAATGTAAGTTTCCAGGATAAGTTTGCAAACAGAACACCTGTAGATCCTGATAATGATCATCAAAACAACATAGGATGGGTAAATAATGAAGATCAACATTCAAAGTCAAGGTCTGACTACGTTTGATCGTTGGTCCTTTGTTAGATCTGAAAAACCCTATAATCAATCCATTCTTACAGGAAGTGGATCTCATTAGTTCAACATATTGCTTTTCAATGAATAGTCTGCAATAATATTTACTCTCTAGATGACTTCTCTCCTTTGCTAACCGATTGAGTTAAGAGAGCTTGAAGCTGCATTTAAACCTCCTGATCAGGAAAATACTTTTCATTAACTACCTTTAGACCCTGGAATAATATTTCTATCATTTGTATCATCCCAAAAGGTATGCTGCCCAACATTGGCAAAAGGAAGCAAGTGACACATCAGTCAAATTTGAGTTATTGTTGTTTCTGAAACACCCTTTGTATGTCGCACGTTCAGGCAAAATTTGGGGAAGAAATGAGCATTCTATGGAAAGATATTGAAGAAAATTGTTAAATTGCATTGACATCTATGTATATGACGAACTCGCATTGTTCATTTACAACAAATGATACCTTTGTAACTTGCTTCCTTTTGCCAAAGTACGGCAGGGCAGTATGTGCAAAAAAAGTTCCCATAAGCATGCACCAAGTCATTCTAATTTTCTTGAAAAAGGAAGAGTGTACTCCTGTCTGCATGGAAATAAAGTCTCATAATTTGCATTCACAGTGCAAGTATCTTTCTTTGGGAGATGTGAAGAATCTATATCTTTCACAGAAATTTCAGTTTTTAATACCTTGCACATTTCATGCATTATTTGATAACATAATGGATAATCTGTATTAAGAATGTCAGGGTTGTACTTAAATGATATATCTGTAAAGTGCTTTATAGAGAAGTTGTTCCGATGTATTAAGCACTATTCAAAAGGGGATTATTATTATTAAATATGTATCAGGGATTGTTAACACATGATATGATTTGCCAATTTCACGATCTGATAAATTTTACTTATATCGCATACAATTATAAGTTCTGATAGTAAAAATACTGTATATGCAAAGCAAAAAATATATTATAGGAAAATATTTCTTGGTCTCACCTTTCATTTCCTCTTTGGAAAAGCTTAGACATGACAAAATCAAATATATTTACTCAAACGACATCAATTCTATTTACCAACGGTGTTATCGAGGAGGGGATTTACAATTATGGTATTGTATTTCCGAGTGAATAGGCCAGGATTAACCCCAGCGATATCTCCGTTCTTTTCTGACTCAACCACAATACCTCAGCAGGGAGCGTACAACCTGTTTACTTACCATATAGTTTGATGGAAAATACAGAAATATATGTTTAAATACTTGCGGTCTTGGCAAAAGAGTTCCCCACCATGAGAATCAAAGTAGTGGGAATATTTTACAAAAATTTTGGTCAAATAAAAAAAAAGCTTCCTGTCTTATTCCCTTCTGGAAAAACATTTATTGAGTGATGATAATTGGTTTTGTAATATTGATAATATATGAAAATGTGGCTGAAAATAAATATGCCTATAAATGCCTTCTTAGTATTTGTCAGTTTAAGATAATATCGCCTGTCCTTGCAAAACCAATGGTCATTAATTTATATTTCATTAATGAGCATCAACTTGACCAATAATCTACAGCTTGTCCAGAAACCAAATATGTCGGCCTATACCAACATTTGATAACATATTAAAATCCCAATTGTCATTTTAGTAAAAAGGACTCCTAAGGCACATCTTGACCGATTAGAATGAAAAAAAAGTCATAATGTTCACATTTCATGAGAATCGCTTGTCACAAGTATAGCATGGAGCTATAATAGCTCTATGCCCAACGGTTTGCTCGTACTCAATGTACTCAATTTACTCAATGTACTGAATAGGAACCAATCAGAATTGTTCTGATCAAATTAGCGATGAATCGCTAACCTTTGTGTTACGAAGCCCAGGACTATTTGCCCTGGTCAACTCCCACTTGAAAAACAATGTTTTAGCTTTTAGACACATAAACCCATTGCACAGCTGTACAATTTTGTTGTAGTCATAGTGTATTAAGAACTAAACTCTTGTGTCTCAACAAGATTCTGTGATTCACACTGTATTGATGTATTTTCATTAAAACAGTTGTATGATATGAATCTAGCTTGGATTTGTTTCACACATCCTAACAATTTTCTTCTTCTTTTTAATTTTGTTTTACAGACATACTTTTTCACAGATGTAGATGATCCAGAGTATCAAGCAAAATCAAGTGAGTAAAAATTTAGCTTTCACATTATTATTTAGTTCTTTTATTTGCTTATTTGTTTATTTATGTTTGTATTCTTTAATTGATCGATTTATTCATTTTTCTGTCCTTTAACTCATTCATTAATTTAATTTTATGTATTAATTCGTTCGTTCGTTCATTCATTCAATTCATTAATCTATTCTTTCACTTATTTATTCATTCATTCATTCATTTATGCCTATGTTTCATCTATGTTATATAATGTCATTTTATTATTCATATAAGTAATATTTTCTTTATCAATTTATTTGATTAATTATAATCATAAATAATAAAACAAAAAAACAACTGATATTTCAAAGGGGTGTCTGTTCATAGACAGGTTTATCAAATGCAAATTTATGTAATTTAGCCGTATTGGCTGTCTGAAAATTGAATTTTGTCATTCCTATCTGTTACATCTACTCTTCATTATTTTCACATACACTGGATGTGAAAAAATACAATAGAAATTTGGTCTGCTTGAAATCTATATAATACAAGAATTGCAGTTAGTATAAAAAATATTGATTGCAAAATTTAAATCATAAGAAAACGGAGCATAGCTCTCAAAAATGAAAGGCAAAGTCACACTTTTCGTCTAGAGTAAACTTCTTTTTTTTTCTCTGCATTGTTATTCACATGTTTCTTGCATCTTTTCTTATTGTGTGGTACATTCCCACAAGCACATTTATGAAGCTTAATCAACTTTTAAATTGCTTATTTACTTGTACTTCTCTTGAAATATCATTTTCCCACACTTCCTTCAATGATTTTTTTTGCTGTAGCTTATTTGACATCCGTACATGGATGCCTCAAGGCAGTGCATTCTGAAAGTTAATTGCTCTTCTATTTTGCACCTGAATTCATCAAAACGATCTGCTATAAACTTTTGAAATCAAGATGCTGTATTTAAAAAATAGAAAATGAAAGATACAAGTTTGTGGGATGATGAATGATGCGTGACGAATTACCATAATCGACCCGCAGCGAAATGGTGATGGAAAATATGGCAAATTATCCTGCATAAAAAAATATCATTAGCTGTGTTCAGCTAATGGCATATAAATTGACAGACATTTTATACAATTATTATTGGGGTTATTGTGATATATGTTTAGATGGGAGCCCATTAACTTGAGTTGTGTCATAATTATGTTTTGAGATAGAGGTTTTCAAATGAGGACAGTAGGTGTATTCAGACCGACCCGATCACCAGAATACCTGTTGAATTACAAGAACTTGTTCAGACCATAAAATATCTGATAAGTATGTTTCGCATTCATACCGCAGACACTTAAGTTCGCAATTAAGTTAAGTTACGAACATGCACAGTATGGTCTGATTAGCAGCAAGTGAAGCTACGGCGCTTGCACCCAACTGCTTGCTGGGTTGAGAAAGCTCCCGTAATTTGCCTTTGAATATTTCTTGTAATTTCGGCAAGTACCTACTATTTAGCGGTTATTTCTTTCGGGGATATTCTGAGTATTATGCTTTCACATTGACAAGAAATCCTGGTATTTTTTTTATCTGGGTAGATCAGAGTAAATATCCCAATCATAGAATAATACCTGGTAACCTCAAACTGCAAGGCGGTCTGAATACGTCTCTTTTGAATGCAGATATACAAGTTTAATACCCCTTTCATAAACCCAATTATGCGGATAATATCCGCATAATTTGGTTGTAAAATCGGAGCGGGACCAGAGTTATCCGCATTATTTCGATGCTGCAATTATCCGCATAATAGCGGCATCGGGACCAGATTTTGACTTTATGAACGCATTTCCAAAGTAATGCGGATATTTGCCATGGTGCGGTCACAAGGTCACCCTTTTCCAACACAACCCCATCGGAAGGGGTGTGTGCAGTTGCCATGACAATTATCCGCCTTTTTCAGGTCGGGCGCTCGTAAAAAAAAGTGCGGATTATTTTTCGGAGTTTGTGAATGCAATTTTTATTGAATTATCCACATTACTCTTAGGCGGATAATTGGAGGATGGGTTTATGAAAGGGGTATAAGTGAAATTGCTCTGTCTGTGATTATTTGATTGGTATTACAAGCTGCAGGGGGTCCTTTTTTGAAATCATTCAGATGTCAAAACATTTCAAAGGTTGTCCACTGTCCTGCAAATACTAAATAATTCCACAAGTTTTTATAAAAAGACTGAAAGCATTTCATCGACATCTGTCATTGTATTAATTTTCTGTCAATTAAATACAATAACATTGATAATTACATAGAAAATATCAGTAAAGAGACTGGGGGATTGCCCTACTCAGTGTTGATAACACAGTAGCGCTGTTTTAAATCTGAAAAGTTGTCAGATCTAATAACTTCCTTCGGATGTTGATTGGCTGAAAAGCATATTTCCTATAAGGTAAATGTCTGAGGAAAACGGACTTTGTCAAATACAAAATCAGTGGGTCCTTTCGTGAAATTCTCCCCAGAATGCAGTTTCTGTCAGTCAAGTGCGAAGCTGTCATTGTCCTTGGGTTTAAAATCAGAAATTTTGCATAGGCACTACTTGAACTTTCATTTTATAAAAGTTATAATGACGATTAAATCAAACATTGAATGGAAACAAAAGGAGATGATCATTCAAATGAAAGAAACATTAGAATCCCCTCTTTGCTTTCTCCTTTTTGCAGCATAATGGATTCCATCTGTTCAAAGCACAAACGACTGAGACATGGTCATAAATCCTAATAAAAATAATTGATAACAGGTTGAGGTTATTATGGAAAAATCAATATCAAATCATGCAAAATGATGCCAGGGAGAGTAATGGAATTTTGTCTCATCCTTATATTTTTTAGCTTGATATATTTCTCTTTGCTCTTGAGCATGTTTTTGACCCACTTTTGGTGAAGTTGGGATGCAATTTAGGAGAGTTCATTTTGATTATGCAGACAGTAATTGTCCCCTGCTTCTCAAACTTCCCCAATTTTCAAATAGTCCCGATGAATTTTGACCAACTTGTCTTTAGAGATAGAGAGGCTCGGGTTCAATATCTTAACAACTCTACTCACTTTTTTAAATGGAGAGATTTTGGTTGCGATAAAACTCACTAAAACTTTATAGCTTAGTGTAATATTTACTTAATGTAGGTTTTCTGTGCCATGGGGGGGGGGGGAGGGGTGGATGTTCTAAGGCATTTTTCATTTGGGCTCTCTTTCTCTTGGTATAGCATCCCTTGCAAATAGAGTCATCTCCCACCCCCCCCCCTCCCAAAGCCATTACAAGAAATTGCTGTGTTGGTGATGCAATACATATCTTTTTGTAAGCAATTATATCAGTTATTGATATTAGCAACATAAACAGATGGGGGGAATTGATGTTCTAAGGCATTTTTCATTTGGGCTCTATTTCTGTTAGTATAGTATCCTTTGCAAGTAGAGTCATCTCCCACCCCCTCCCACCGCCATCACAAGAAATCGCTGTGTGGCGATGCAATACAAAAATACAAATCTTTTATAAAACAATTATATCAGTTATTAATATTAGGAACATAAACAAATCTACCACCAATTGTTACACTCTACACTTGCTTGAGTCGGATAAATTGATCATAGTCGATTATACAATGAACCATTTTGAAAAGAAGCATTTTGAAGTTAGAGACAAGCTTATTCATATTTCATGACCATATGTTCCCTTTCCCAGCTTCTTCTAATCTATGTATTCATATTTTATTAGAAGTTTCCATGAAGCAGTGATTCTTTTTTCCCCTCCGATCTTTGATTTGAAATTCTTTTCTGTGCCATTATCATCAAATGATTCAATAAACTTGTCTTTATTCAAGGAAGCTCCTTGCTTTATTCAATGGATTGAAATGGGGAGCAGGTAGAATTGTATACTTCTTATTTTTATCCGTCAAAAGAAACTTGATGGATCATCAGGTATTTTTATTTGCAATCTAAGAGCAAATAGTTAGTAGTCGGTGAGATCACATGGATGTCTGGTGGTTTGTGACGGCATTTTAACTCTTAAACGTTTGAAAAGAAGTGATCAATATTTTTCTGTTTATTGACCCCTCCAGTCGAGTTCAGCAGACGAAATGAACTGCTTGGATTATGGACAAAATGAATAAGAAAGTCAATAGGAATAATGGAGTATATGTTCTTGAAATATATTAAAGGGTAATTGATCATGTATGAGAATTGGGATCCAACCTTGGGTATATTTGGAATGTTTCTATTTATGTAGATTTATTTTGTCATGTACTTTTTTTGTACTTTTTTAAAACATGATTACATGCGTATATCATTATTATAAAGTAATGCAGGTAAAGAGTGCCACAAATGAATTAGAATTGCATACCTAAAAATTTATTCATGTTTTTTAAAGAATAAATGCAGAGTTTGCCTCACCAGCCCACATTAGATTCCTCATACATCATATCTTAACCAAATGTAATGTAGATCAAATGCTTCAGAATTGCAGGCTTTCATGCAGGTGGCGATCGGGGGGGGGGGGGATTGCCCCACCTTAATATGGGGGAGGACAATTGCTTCAAATGATTTCGTAAATGACGTATGTTGTAAATGATGATTGAACTTGTCAAAATGAATGACAGTTAATAAGAGCAGAAAGGTGACAAATATTCAGTACTTGACAGTGCAAACATAATATCAACCACATTTAAGAAGTAATATTATGTTATGAAAAGAGAACCAATTAGTTTTGTCAAATTTCATATAGAGGTGCGGCTCTTTGAGAGATGGGCACGATTCAGATGAATTCCCTTTCTTCGATGTCAAATATCAAAAGTGGTATCATAGCATACCGATCCCTATGCAACCTGTTCTATCGCCTCCAGGGAATGCCTCCCAATATTTGACTGGTTGATTCGGGTGTTGTTGTGGTCGGAATCTCAAGGGCTCTTGAGAAGGGGTAGTGTTTGCCGACTCCAACGACGATTGCCTGTCCCTTTTGATCCATCCAGACAAAATTATGAACAAACACGTTCGGACTTCCTACGCAATATATTCCCCTTTTCCAGAAGTCTCACACTGAAAATTATTATGAGCTATTGGGGAAGGTGTATTGGTATTATCGTCTTTGGTTGTGTTTGGGTTTCGTGATGAAGATACCTGTGTTTGCGATGAACAAACGGCAGGACATGGTGTCTCTAGGAAACTGGGTCCAGGCGACTCCTAACCTTTGACAGCCGGCGTGGGCCTTCCGTTTCTCATTTCCTGCGGTCAGTTTGATTATGCTACACCCATTGGTGTTGTTGGTCAACATGACTCTAATGGTCAATTACAGGTCATTTTGCCTTTATTTACAACAAGTCGACCATTTGAAATACTATATGACACAAAATGCGATCCATCATTGATGTTTGATTAAGAATGAATAATGGAACAGAGTAGACAATACCGGTATTATATGTTTTTCTTTGGATGAAGAGAATCGAAATGAATTATTGGCTGAATTATTTATATTGATGATTAGAATAATCCTTATTTACCCAGGGTAGCCACTTTAGCTCTTATGGACTCTTCTCCCAGTGGGCCCTTCATAATTTTGTTACTTTTACCCTTCCCCATTTGGATGCCTGACCAGAAGGCAGATGGTCCCATTTTTTAAGTCTTTGGTATGACTCAGCCGGGGATTGAACTCACAACTTGTTGTTCATTACGAGGACCCTCGACCACTGAGCCACCATGTCTGGTACAATTGTAATTTATTGGTAGATCCCGAAGTGATGTCACTTAGATTGTAATGATATTGACTGATGGTATTTCGTTTGAAAGACAATTGCCTCAAAGACATTTTGGTATTGTTTTAAGATTTAACAATATCAAAATTATTCATTTTTGTCTTTTCAGATGGCCATATGGTCAACACACAGTGCCAGGGAACACATTCAAGGTGAGACCATATTAAACTGATCATAAATTTACCTCTGAAAAATAATAAAAAAGATCAGCTTTCAAAGGACCTATTTTTTAATTGCCAAAATGTTTATCATATGACTTTTTTCTAATGATACTGTAATAATTTTGTAACAGCAGGTACAGATAATGCTTTAAAAGGTCTAAATAAAAGTTTTAATACAGAAAACATTCATCAGTTGGGGATGATAAATTAAATCATTTTTTAAGCTTCAACCAACCTAAATGATTATATGGGGCAAGCTTTTTTCCACTCCTGTATACTTTCTCAAGTCAATTGATCGGTTTGCTGCCTGTGGTGGTCTGAAGCTCCGTGTTTTGTGACTGATCATTGGCTTGAGAAAGTCCGCAGGAGTGGACAGAGCTTAAAACTTATTTTCAAAAGTTAAATGTTGCATTTTATATGATCTGATAGATGACCAACCTTGTGAGAAATATAGAAAAGCAGGCAAACAGATGAGTATACTTTTTTTGTCTGTTAAAGGAATGGTCCAGGCTGGAGATATTTATATCTCAATAAATATAGCAAAACTCAAAAAGCAAAATGCTGAAAATATGATCAAAATCGGATAACGAATAACAAAGTTAGTGAATTTTAAAGATTTGCATTATTCCGGTGAAACAGTTCTAGGCATGTCTTTATGAATCTTCATTAGGTTTGCTAATGATGTCATATCCCCACTTGTTCTTTTGTATTTTATTATATGAAATTAGGTTTATTCAAAATTTTGCTACCAAGAACTAAAACAATTGGATTGACAACTGATAAAATGCATTAGTTATTTATTGCCGCAACTTATTTCATCATAATGGAGACACATCATTTACACATGTATAAAAAAAATAAACATTTATTATTTCATGTTATAACATAAAAAAAAAGGAAAGTGGGGATGTAACATCATAAGCCCACCTAATAAATATTCATGGCAATGTGCATATAACTGTTTTCACAAAATATGCTAAACTTAGAAATTCAATAACTTCGTTATTTGTTATCCGATTTTGATGAAATTTTCAGCATTTTGCTCTGTGAATTCTACTCTATTTATTTAGATATGAACATTGTCAGCCCCCAAAAAAGCCTTTAATGATTTTATTAATGAAATAATAATGATCGCCATGAACTTTTGAAGGTAATGCTAATGATATTTCTCTTTTCATTTCACAGATTGGCCCTGTGCTGTAAAACATCAAATATATTCAGTATGTTTTATAAATCTAATAAAAGGTAAGAGTAATTCCGTCATTTCGAACCTTTTCTCAGTGAATGTTTTCATTCCTTTGCTGTGAATCAAAACATGATCCTCCTTCTCATCTCCGTCTTTTATAATTTCTCTTTTATTTTGTATTTTGTTATGTTGTGGTGAGTTTGAATAATCTTTATTTTGCATATAAGATAAAGCCATTAATCATATCAATTTCAAATTTTCAATACATCTTGATATAACCTAGTTAGTCTACAATAAAAAAAAAACACTTTATGTATCCATTGTTATTAGTAAGTGTTAGGATAAGAAAATGATACTCTGTCCATCCACTCATATTGAAACTTTGTGATATAAGTCCAGCCATAAGTGAGTTTATAAACACATTGTTTATTATCGATGCCTTATGTTTCAATAACTTTAAAAACTTTAATCCTGAATTCCAAATATATCTTAGAGAGACTAGTAAGTGTTCCAAAGTTTACTGAGTTATAGTTCAGTGTAGAATCCATGAAAATTAATCATAATTTTATCATAAAATTCCAATTTTTTTCCTTTTTGTGACTGCCAGAGTTCTTTAGCACTAGACTTGCAAAGTTCGCAGGAGAGTCAATGAAATTTCTGCCATTTATGGTCAATTTTTATCATTTCAAAGAACTAAAAGAGTTTTTTTTTTACTTTGAGAGTTCTGTAACACCAGACTGTGCAGAGTGCCTAGAAGAATTGAGAGTTGTGAAACAAGAACCCCAGACTTGCGGTGTTATTAAGTGGATTCCAGCTGATTTTCCCAATATTTAGGAGTATATAATCGCCAGCTTTGCGAGATGAACTTTGACCTCGAGGCAGTTGGACTGTTGAGAGGATCATTCATTTTAAATGACCCCTGTAAAGATCACTTCTTGGTCTTAATGATTAAACAAGAAGAAAAAAAATGATTTTGTTTATTCAATATACTAATAATGAGTAAATCAATGTGAAATAAATTGTCATGGCTTGAGAAAATGTGTACCTACTGATGATCTCAAAGTAAGATGTTTATGATAATTTCTTTTGCATCTTTTATCTGGAATTCTTATGATGAATTTGTGAATGGTTTTAAATTAAATTTTATGGGTTTGTATCAGTGGCAAAGTGTACCCATCCCTTTCTACCCTAAAAACTCCTGATATCGACATGGTTCTCAGGTGATCTTTAAGAATAATTGCATTGCCCTCATGAGGGTCTACTTGGAGGCCTGTCTGAATCCCCACTCTTCTATATCCAACTCCCCTCCCCTTTCCTTACCCCCCCCCATCCGGGGGGGGGGGGGGCTACTTAGTATAAATGTATGATACGTATGTGCTGCGGTCGATAGCCCCATTTTCAGCCTAAATTTCCGTTCCAGAGCATCACCAATTTAGAAAGCCATAGAAGTTACTATTTTTCCCTGTTCCAGAGATCCTCAAATTTGTGTTTCTCGTTCTGGACAGTGCGCCACCATAGCCGCTACCATGCAACGTGAGTTCCGGAGAGCCCATTTTTGATGTGTTCAGTTCCAGAGCATTATATTTTTAGCAATTGTTGATCCAAGAACCATTCCGGAGACCCCCAGTTTTATGACCAATATTTAGTTCCAGAGCCCCCTATTTTCGACTTTGGTGTGGCACATAGGTATCATGTTATAATTCGAGTAGCCCCCCCCCCCCCCCCCCGGGTCCTTACCTCCCTCCTTCTTGCCCTCTTGCCCCTCTCATCTCTCTTCCTCTACCCCTCTCCCAATACCATTTTGATGTATTACCCTTTTCCCCAACCCTCTTCTGTTCCTTTGCTCATTTTATCCCCATTCCACTGCCCATGCCCTTTCTCATGTATTATTGATTTACAAACCATTGAGATGTAGAACAAATTTTCCCTTCCTTTATTTCTTCTGATGCATTTTAGGTGGTTATGTCACGTTGATGACGACAACTATCTCAATGTGCCGGAGCTGATGAAGTTACTTCGGCAGTTTGATCATAATCAAGATCATTACCTAGGCCGGGCTAGCCTCAGCCATCCTATAGAAGCTATAGATAGAGTTTCAAATCAGGTAAGAAATCTGGAATATTCCAGCCTTTATGCAATGTAAAACCTAGTCTGCAGGCACAGACCCACAATTTTCGTAATTCGCATACTGCATAATGCAGAGTCTGAAGTAGTGAGACTAGATTCACTATACTGTGGCTGGCTCTTATTTGACATAGAGTCTTTGTAGTCTACTCTACTCTAGACCTGTTATTTGTTAAAGTGTCAAATATGGGTCTGTGCTTGCAGACTAGTAAAACCTGGGGTGTTGAGACTGACACCACTTGGTATCCCAAAGGCAGAATGAAGTACTTCTTTCTTTCATGGTGTCTTTAGAGGACCACACTGTCAGGTATTAAAATTACACCCTTACGATTAAACATAACACCAAAGAGTGTAAAAGTAACAACCAACGGTGTAATAACACCCATGGGTGTTGAACTAACACCAAAAATTTGACACCAGAGTAAAATGACAGGTGTGTGGGTCGTTATATACACCAAACATCGACACCACCGTTTTTGCTATGTAAAGACTTGTGAAGTAACAATCTGAAGAGGACATGACGATCTGGTCTACAATAACATCTTTCTGCGAAAGGCGTCGTCGTATAGAACTGCAACTTGTTCCGTGTGATAATGGAGTCTTCGTGTGATAATGGAGTCTTCTGCCAACGAGGATTGCTTGGAAGGATTTAGGCTTGCTAAGACAGAAACGAAAGATGGGATCAAGGAAAGGAAATCGAAGAGAGATTATCATCAAGGAGACTGATTAGAGAAGCCAGGAAATGAAGGCATGAGCCATTTCCAAAGGAATCAGCCAGCAGCAGAACAAAAAAAAAATGGAATCGGTCGAAACTTGACTGTAGGAGGATTATTTTTCCACTAAAAATCATGTTCTTTCTGATTAATGATATTGTAGAATAAGCAGCCATTCCGGGTTCATAGCTCCCAAGGTCATTGAAGGAATCAATAAATTTGTTGATAATTTTTCAACTAGAGCGTCTATGCAATCCAATATAGAGAAGAAAAAATGGAAATTGTAAAGATATATAATTCACCTTTTATATTCTGATAGATTCATATTAAAATTGATGAGAATATAACACGTCATCGTGCTTGAGGTGACATTTTTCATGCAGCGAGCGATCTCAATAAAAAACTTGCATAGAAAAGTAGAATTCTTTGATCATCACATTTTTTTTTAGATTCTCTAAAATTTGTTATGAAAAACATAGGAAGAATTTTTTTTTTTTTTCAATTCAGTTCAGTTATTTATTTCATAAATGTTGTGACAACTGATGAAATAAAATTTAATATCCTCATTGATGGTGAAATTCATTTTCATGGCATATTGAGCTGATTGTTGTTATACTTCATAAGCATGAAATTGAAGTGCATTTTCAAAGGGTATTTTGTTAAATTTGCAGATACGATGGAAGAATGAGGAAGTTAAACCCGGTATCAGCTCGTTACATTGCACATTTGAATTATAAAGTATTAGAATTACTTGATTGACGAGTTGTGATAAAAAAGGATGTCTGGATCATCGTAGATTTAATGAGGCGTGGGAAACATAATAGGGAAGAGATTGATGAAGGAAGACTGAATTTGATCAATCCATTTTGATTATCTTTACAACTTCTCATCTACGGAATAATGCTTCAAGTTATGATTTTTATGTGAAAATTGAACTAACAGGCACAAAAGATAGTGCAACTTTGCCTCTCTTCCCATCATACATCAAAAGAAAATAAATTATATGTTTCTTTGAATTTCGAAAAACGGGTTCAAGTCACATTCCTCATTGACCCTGATGGCATTGCCAGTTTGCCCAGGGTGTCTGGATACATGCATCAATGGAATAATGGAAATGGATTTTGAGATGATGACTAAAAATAGAAGCCATGTTTCTTGAAGAAAATGTGCTATTTGACAGAAAACCTTGAATCATTTTCTGGATAGGCTAGCGTTGTGGTGGAGTGGTTCATTTACTTCACCCTAAAGTAAGTCTTAAGGTTCAATTGCTATTCAAGAACCAACATCCTTAGTCTTGCACCACACCCTAAATTCTAAGGATTTGAAATAAATCCAACTTGGCTGTTAATAATGGCCCACATAATATTTGATTTATTTTTAATCTAATCGATTAACTTTTAAATCCAATCAAATAATTAAATTCATTTTTTTAGCTTTTTATTTAAACAGGCACAAAAGATAGTGCAACTTTGCCTCTCTTCCCATCATACATCAAAAGAAAATAAATTACATGTTTCTTTGAATTTCGAAAAAACGGGTTCAAGTCACATTCCTCATTGACACTGATGGCATTGCCAGTTTGCCCAGGGTGTCTGGATACTTGCATCAATGGAATAATGGAAATGGATTTTGAGATGATAACTAAGAATAGAAGCCATGTTTCTTGAAGTAAATGTGCTATTTGACAGACAACCTTGAATCATTTTCTGGATAGGCTTGCGTTGTGGTGGAGTGGTTCATTTACTTCACCCTAAAGTAAGTCTTAAGGTTCAATTACTATTCAAGAACCAACATCCTTAGTCTTGCACCACACCCTTTAATTCTAAGGATTTAAAATAAATCCAGCTCGGCTGTTAATAATGGCCCACGGATTTAAAATAAATCCAGCTCGGCTGTTAATAATGGCCCACATAATATTGGATTTATTTTTAATCTAATGGATTAACTTTTAAATCCAATCAAAGAATTAAATTCATTTTTTTAGCTTTATATTTAAATCAACAAGGTTTAAATCTAAATCTCATATTCGACTAGTCACTATTCATAGCCGATCTGGATTTACTTTAATCTTTGAAATAAAGAGTGTACCAAAATATATCTATTTTATTCTTCATGGGTACCTGTATTATTGTCATTAACCTGAAAATGCTTGTTTGATATCATAATGGAAGGACTTAAATCCATTCTGCCAACTGCTAAGACTCTAACTGTGATATTTCCAGAGAGTACACCTAGGCTCCGTCCAATTGCACAAGTGTTTCAAGGAATGAATATATTCCTACTAGGTACCCATTTGCTACACCCGGGTAGAGTGTAGCACAATATCGATAGATATCAAACTGAAGGAAATAAACACCATTCCTTGATAATGCATGTATATTACTAGCAGGAAGTCTTGGCAGATGTCCTACATTTTAATTTTATATTGTGTTGCAATGTTATGCTAAAAAGACCTACAATATCAACTTCAAGATTTATGAAATGACAAATATAAAATGAAACAAACTTGAATAGCTTGGCGACCCGTTTCGGTATATTTGCTCCTTGATTATTATTTTTTTTTCAATTTTCATTTTCGAGATCACAATAAAAGAAGGAATTTGAATTGTCCTGAAGTACAGGTTTTAGGGGTGAATTTCACACGATACTGGGATTAAAGGATGAGCAAACATAAAACGTCTTTGTAGTCATGTTGTAAACAGGATTATAAGATTGATGCTCGTGTTACAATAGATATAACCATGGACCACTGACGATGCAGGGATTGAATCGAAAGGGGATCTTCTCTGTTGAAAATCGAAGGAGAATTGCTGATAAGTTTAGGACAATTCTCAGATTTTGTTTTCAGTATGCTCTGTCAATCATCACAAAATTTACAAATAAGAGGTGTCCTTCTATTTCGTGCTCTATTTATTCTCTGTTTATTTTTTAACCCTAAAGCTTCCATTCTCTCTTTGTTAGAAATGTGTGAAAGCTAGAATAATAATCCGTGTTTGTTGTGAAAAGTCCTGAATTGATATTTGACTTTGATTTCTGCTTGAATTCTATTATTTGATAACACCTAGCTCTGTATTTGTCTGAATATTTTTTTGTCAATTTCTTTCATGATTATGGTATATCATTTCATGTAAAAGAACATGAAGTTCAATATCATTCATTATTTTGTTATTTTTCATACTCACCAGCTGGAATGTATCAATTTCTGTTTGATATGTATCGTGAACTTGATTTGTTTACATGTATTCAGGTAAATAATCCATGGGAAGGGGGGGGGGGTTGAAAAACCCAAATCTTTCATTAGTTCATACACTTTATGTTTAGTATGTAATGTTAAACACCACTTTTTATGTTATAAATGTTTTCTCTTTTTGTCTTTGTTTTTTCAGAGAGTATCATTTTGGTTTGCTACCGGCGGTGCTGGATTCTGTATCAGCAAGGCGTTGGCTACCAAGATGATGGTCTATGCAAGGTATGGTATTCATCTTTAATATCATAATGCAGGCCTGTCATAATGCCTTATTCAGTGTTGACACCTTAAATTCTTACCCTGTTTAAAAATGGTGAGACAAATTCCCAACTCAGAACCGGGCTAGAGTTTTGCTAAAGGGTCAATAATTTAAATCATCAAGCTTAGCAATGATCGTAGACACATTTTTTCTATGATTGATTGCACTGACTACAATGTACAATCAATCGTGAAAATCAAGCGTTACAATCAATCGATAACCTTTGTGTTACGGGACCCAGGGGAGCGTTTCATCAACATTTTTGTCTGACAAGTTGTCAGATCTGACAACTTTCACAGATTTTGATTGGCTGAGAGGCACTGTTACTATGGTAGCTGTCAGATAAAGAGGGATTTGTCTGTCGGATAACATTTTAGTAGCTATTGAATTTGAACTGCAGATTGTGTATGAAAAGTCAAATATTAAAATCTTAGACAACTACATTGTAGGGGAAGAGAGAGAGGGTAAAGGATTTAAATAAAAAGACACAGTGGCTTAATAATAATGATGATATTCAACTTTTATTCAGCATCTCATACATTGGAGGACATTTTTAAACACTTTTACAGATATCTTTTTTCTTTTTTTTATCGGATCCTGGCTTGCCTGCATGCAAAGTAGGCACTTTCTCCACCCCCTTGAAACTAGATGTATGAAAAGTATGAGAGGAAAAATTAGATAAAGAAAAAAAAACCCAGAATAACCAGAAAATTGACAATTGACATTGAAATGTTGTTGATTTATCAGAGTATGTTGATTTCTTCTAGTGATTTGAATGAACCTTAACCCTCCTAAATTTTAGGCTAAATAGAAAGATTTTTTAATATAAAACCAGACATGTTTGCACTTACTATTTGCTCATTTTACTCCAGCGGATACCTGAATATGTTGTCAGTTCAAGCACGTTGATTCATTTTTTTCGCTAGATCAATACAAAATATTGTGGGATTGAAAACGAACCGCACGCACGTAGGTGGTGGTTGTTATGAATTTCAAATTTCAAACAATATTGTCATCGAGTTTCAAGAATAGCTCTATTCTAGTATTGCCTCTGTCTTTTGATATTCCCTGATTAATTTGCTGTTTCTGACATAGTGGGAGTGTGAGGTGTAGGGTGTGTAAAATACATTTTTGTAAAGGTATATTTTTGGAAGAGAAAGGCAAAATCCAGGAAGATACCTGTTTCTAGAGTGTATTAATTCATGTTCAAGTTCAAGTTTATTTAAACCAATCAAACAAGAGACATATATTACACAGTTAGACAAAATAAATAATAAGACATGATAGGTTTGGGACCCCGTAGAAGTAGAGCTTGTGAAAGGTGACAATTTGAGTGCCACCCCCCCCCCCCATGGTGGAGTAATATTACTGAGGGAATCTAACTCTCCTGCTTCAGTGCATTATTTGTTGTATTGAGATATTTACAGAACAAAAATGAGAAAAATAATGAGAAATCCTTGGACATAACCAAGATTATTCACATTTTTTTTATTTTATCCCAATCCTCACTCATGGGAAACATGATCTAAGACCAGCTTTTCCAAAATGCATGTTAAATCATTGAATCTATTGAATCCAAACGTGTGACATTGTGTGGAGATGGGGCTTCTGTAAATAGTAGAAATGTGTTGGAACTTTCCATAGGGGCACCCAAACAATGTACATGGTTTAATTTGCTCAGGGTTGTAAACAAACACCCCCAGACCGGTCCACCAATCGGTGTGTAGCTTGACACCCTCGTGTTTTCTCGTCAAATATAGTTGGTCTATTGCAGGAAACTCAAAGAATAGGACTATTTGTCTAGATTTTCTATGTATATTTCTAGTTCTCTGTCATCCCATGTACAGTAGCCTATTCATGGTAAGCAGGTAATCTGTTCAAATACACCCCGCCAATGAAAAGGATGTTGACAGAATAACACGTTGGTTTTGAAAAGCGTTTTTGTGTTTGTTCCTGTTGTATGACGATCGTAATGAATGTTATAGGTGAGTGTTGCTAGATGAAAATGGTGGAGAGAAAAATATGCTTTATGAAGGGTAGTTTGGACTGTCATTCATACATATGCAAGCAAATTTTCTGTTTCCGCCTTGACAAAAAGAGCCATGGGCCGATATTATAAGGTGGAGTCTGTCAAGATTTTGTTCAAATGTCACCTTTCTTTTCCTGTTGCTTTGATAGTTCAGATTATGACTAAAAATGATGGGTCCCCTGGTAATAAGTAATTAGACGAATATAAGCTTTAATTGATTGTATTTGATTATTGTACTGAGCAGTACATGTATTTTATTTTGTGCAAAGTTTCATTCAAATTAATTTATTTCACTTCTCTTTTAAAAAAAATACAAATACATTGTTATTAGTATTATGGTATATGATACTAGGTTTCAACTATAAACATATTAAGATTCAAGATTCTTTTATTTGTCAATGTACAAATACAAAGAAATTTGGTTTATGAAAAGTACAATATATCATAACAATATTGAAATATTTGACATGAAAAATCAAGGTAAATTATTAATAACTGTCTGCAATTACTTTGATACCCCTAAAATTCATAATGCATTATGTAGGATCCTGGGATGTGTGTGTGTGGGGGGGGGGGGGGCAATTGACCTAGTTTAGCCAAGGCTAGACAGCAGACCAAGACTTTCGTTGACCATGCAAATAATTGAAGTATGATGTTAGACAGTATATTAAAAGATACAGGAAATAATTGAGACATGATCTTGAAGCATGTCTGAAGTGCCAGGTAATGACATTTTTTTTCTTCTTTATGTTCCTTTCCAATTATGTGAAAATTGTTATATCATGAAGCGCTTTAGCCTGATAAGTTCTAAAAAACCTCTTTTTTCTTCATCATTTTGTTCATAGGTTGACTCAATTTTGTGCTAAACTGGCATCATCAATGATGAAAATATTCAAATTTTTGCTTTTTCTAAGAAATTTGACAAATCGCTTTGAGCTTTTACAAAATGTTTAATCCCCTGTCAAACTTTCTATTTTAAAATGAAACTCTGTATCCATGTAGGCCTATGTATTTTAAGGGAGTTTTCTTTAAATCTCCGAGCTCATACTCACACATACATTCCTACAACATTTAGAATAGGGATGACAAGGGTTTTGATTGAGACTACATGTATGGCTACATTCAACCAACACTATTTACTTTAGAAACTTGGTTCCACAAGATAAAAATGAAATTCAACTGTGTTCCAGTACTATTTTTTTCAGTACCTATATGCTGAAAAGATAAAGATTTTGAAAAGCAATTCATCAGAACTCCATCATTAAAAGTTGATTGAACGCAACGCAGATCTCGGCCATCTGCAGGTCTTCATCCATCTCGGACATATACTGCATACGCTGCCGTATGGCCGACCTCTACTTCCTGGGTCAAACTCACTGACCTGCAATATGTGGTGGGTGGACTTTAAAAAACAGTGAGATTGAACGCTCTCCAAAAATAACAATCTTTTGTATTTGTATTTTGATATGTGATTCGTGTTTGTGATTCCAGCCTAAGAAATTGGATTGAACATACCCTAGATTTATACCCCTTTCTCAAACCCATCCTCCAATTATCCGCCTAAGAGTAATGTGAATAATTCAATAAAAATTGCATTCACAAACTCCGAAAATAATCCGCACTATTTTTTTACGAGCGCCTGACCTGAAAAAGGCGGATAATTGTCATGGCACCTGCACACGCCCCCTCCGATGCGGTTGTGTTGGAAAAGGGTGACCTTTGTGACCGCACCATGGCAATTATCCGCATTACTTTGGAAATGCGTTCATAAAGTCAAAATCTGGTCCCGATGCCGCTATTATGCGGATAATTGCAGCATCGAAATAATGCGGATAACTCTGGTCCCGCTCCGATTTTACGACCAAATTATGCGGATATTATTCGCATAATTGGGTTTATGAAAGGGGTATTATTTTTTTCTTGATGTGTATCTGATAGGATGATGTGTGGGAGGGAAAACGTGAAGAAGAAGAGGGCTTCTTCGTGATCATGTTCTGCATAGATCTTTGGCATCTCTGGAGAATTCCAGATGCATGGATCTTCATAGATCGCTTGAGTCTCGGGAGATTTACAGATGCCTTTGTATCAAAATCTTGGCATCGTAAGGCTTCCAATAGTCCAAAGATGCTACCCAAGATTCCATGGTATACACCACAGCCGCATGTGAAAGTGTTTGGTGATTTAAATGCCCTGTGAAAAGTTACAGATAGGATTTCCCACCAGTACCCAATTTCGTGGGGTTTTTAAAGTAAAGCAATCGGAAGGGGGATTAGAGGAAAACTGAGAGGGGGAGGGGGGGGGGGGAAGAAGAAATAACGGGGGTGTATGTTGTATAGAGTGGAAGGGTGGAAAGTAGCCAGGGTATGATATTATGAAATAGTTTTGTTTATTGGTTACGGACTTGAATGTCATGATCAAGATGAATTCTTGAGGATGAAACCATATAAATGTAGAAATAGTAAAAGGGGCAGTAAAATGATACAAGTACATGCCTTATTTCAAATTCATGTATTGGATGGACCAGCCCTCATGGAAATGGGAAAGGGCAAGGAGAACAGAGTCTGACTGTTTCTCAGACCTGTTCAAACGACCTGCTACATGTAAGTTGCTGGGCAGCGATAGTCTTACCAGGATGCAGATGGCCTGGTCTTTCCATTTGATATCTCTCTCTCTATAAATGTATATCAAGATTCATTTTCTAATTCTTTACTGGGTATACTGTATACAAGCTACAGGTGTTTTGTATCAAAGGCAGTGGTCCTACTGTACTGGGGAGAATACAGTGTCCCACAGCCACATTGTGAACACAGTGTCCCGCAGTGTGAACACAGTGTCCCACAGTATAAACACAGTGTCCCGCAGTGTGTTCACAATGTGGAATGCAATGTGAAATCATCTTCACACTGTTCAATGTGAGCATTTTATACAGTGTGAATCACCTTTTTACAAACTTTGTTATGTGAACAGACTGGACACTTATACTGTAGATGTTTATAAGTGTGGACCACCTGTTTAACATAGTCTGCTATGTGAACACACTGAACATGATGAAAATAACTTCACACTGTTGAATTCCAGTATTTTGATAGTGTAAATTACATTTTTACACTGTCTGTTATGTGTACGCACTGCACATTCATAGTGTAGATGTGTCCAGACTGTAAAATTTGAATATTTTAACAGTGTGAATAAACCTTTTACATACCGGTAGTCTGTTATGTGTACACATTTTAAAAATTATCTTCAACCTTTATATGAAGATATTTACACATTGTGAATCACATTTGTGCTTAATCTGTGATATGAAAGCACTTAACCCACACACAGTTGATTGTCCACAGTGTGCACATATTTTTCACACTGTTAAATTTGAGAACTTTAACAATGTGAATTACCTTTTTTTTTTACATAATCTGCTATGTGAGCACACTTAACACTCACATACCGTTTTCAGCAACTCGTGATTTTTTGGTCCGCACCACAAGCGTTCAGTACCTGTAGCAGATCTGTGCTACCTTTTTTAACGCCACTTTTATGATGGCGCTGGTCTGGTGCTGATACAAGCAGCACCAAGATAAACAGGGCACGATATTTTAGCCCGCGCCATTCATAAACTCAACATTTTTACGACTTAGCCCGGGACTGGTCCGAGTTACTGAAAGCGGTATGGGTGCATAGGCCCGTCTGTCCACTGTGTGTGTGATTACTTTGTACTATTAGTGTTAGATTGGAGTATTTTAAAAGTGGGTTTCACTTTTTGCATGCTTACATAGTCCAATATGTGAACACACTGAATATTCACACTGTTAAATTTGAGCATTTTAATAGTATAAATCCTCAATCCCATCTGCAGTTAGTCCACTATGTGAACACGTTGTTCTTTCCAGCAGGGAGGGCGGTGCAGACAAACTGGTAGGGTGAGTAGGGCAGTAAAGTCATGACCAAGTTTGAATAACCAAGCTTTCATATTGGCACCGTTCACAAGTAGAATGTTAGTGGTTAGCCTGATTGAGTGTCGGGCAGTGGGTTGCTGCGAACATAAGTGAAGAGTTCGGTGAATTGATAATTGACGACTTCTGGTGGCGGCCTATTCCCCAGTATAATCTTATCAATCAGAGCATGAACTGTGAATCAGCACAACATGGATCTCGTTTCGAATCCAGCCTCAAGAAACCTCATTCTGAACGTCTCAACATGTTCCTCAGCGGGCTTTTGCATCGAGGGGTTAACTAACCCTTGGGTTTATCAAGGTTTGGACAGCGTTTCCTACCCTTCATCAATGGCAAATGATGTGTCTTTCTTGACATTGTGAACCGGGATGTTCTTGAAGCAACGGCCAAACCGACAAATTTACATCAAGGGTTAATCAACTCTCTGTTTTATCAGGGTTTCGAGGGTGCTTCCTACCCTTCACCGCTGTCAAATGATTGTCTTTCTTGAAATTGAAAGCTTAGAATCAGATGCTCTTGAAGCAATAACTAAACCAACAACATCGAGGGGTCGACTTTTGGTTTTATCAGGGTTTCATGGGCGCTTCCAACCCTTCACCGCTGTCAAATGGTTTGTCTTTCTTGAAATTGAAAGCTCAGAATCGGACGCTCTTGAAGCAATAACTAAACCAACAATTTTACATCGAGGGGTCGAGTTACTCATGGTTTTATCAGGAATTCATGGGCGCTTCCTACCCTTTACCGCTGTCAAATGATGTGACTTACTTGACATGGTAAGCTCAGAATCAGATGCTGTTGAAGCAACAGACAAACCAACAAATTTACATCAAGGGTTGATCAACTTGCGGTTTTATCAGGGTTTCGAGGGTGCTTCCTACCATTCATCACTGTCAAATGATGTACCTTTCTTGACATTGTAAGATCATTTGCACTTGACAAAGTTTTATCAAGGGGTCCACTAACTCTTGGTTTTATCAAGGTTTCATGGGTGTTTTCTCCCCTTCACAACCATAAAGTGATGTGGCTTTCTTGACATAATATGCTTTTAAACCAATGACCAAACCCTTCTTGATTTATCTCAGAAGAGCAGACATGCTCCCATTGGAAGACGTTTGGCCCTTGATGAAGAGAGGTCTGATCAAGTCTGACTGCAGTCAAGTGGGTGCACTGATTGGATCCATATGGGCTCAGTCTGGAGCATGAATGTGATTTGGGTTTGTCAATAGGGGGTGTGTCAAGGGGTTCTAATGCCCCCCTTTTCAACAGTTTGTCTACACGAGGGTAGTCTGCAGATGCAGACCCTGATTGAAACTATGATCAACAAGTGGGTCTTGAGACTAGACTAGCATACCTACAACTTGTTGGGATCTTCTTTACATGAGTCCCTTCTATACACAAGTCCCAGTCAGGGAATTTAGACTGCAAATTCGGACCTCTTTCGATGAGAGATGTAGTAGAGTTGCATTTAGGCCTGTAAGCCTAACTACAGGGAGGCATGAATGGTGCTATTTACTTTTCAATTTTCAGAATGATTATAAGCTACCGTAGTCAGAATATATGTCAAATATAATTGTGTAACAATATTCTTATTCCAGTCAAACAATCCTTTAAAAAAATGTTACTTTCTTTTGGGGCATTTATGGATATTGAAATAAATAATCAGAAGCAGTAATATGAAAATGGAGTTTGGATTTCCACCCACATGGTACTCCTTGGTGTTGATTTTTAATTTCTTTCTCCTCCTGAGCTGCCAAATGCTATTATTTGGCCAGACCTTCATGCAAACATTCAAACATTTTGAGACCATTTTGAGCTATATCTAGGTCATTGCAGCTGTTGTGGCCTATGTAATCTGTCTGTATGCCTTCCACTTCACTTGGAGAACATTAATTGGAAATATAGCGGACATCCTCTCATCATTTCAACATATTGCAAACATTTTTAAGTCTCAAACATGTTGCCTGTATGGCTTTATTAAAGGTTACCGATTCAGTGTCAATATGTGTCAATGGCATTTATTCTGTAAGCCTATATTGATTTTGTTTATTCTTTCCCTTTTAATATACAAGAAAATGAGTTATTATGGATGTATTTCCACAATATAGATATATGGACTGCTTTGATACCCCTTTCATAAACCCAATAAAACATATCCTCCAATTAGCCGCCTAAGAGTAATGCGGATAATTCAATAAAAATTGCGTTCACAAACTCCATAAATTATTTTTACGAGCGCCCGTCCTGAAAAAGGCGGATAATCGTCATGACAACTGGACACGCCCCCTCCAATGCGGTTGTGTTGGAAAAGGGTGACCTTGTGACCGCACCATGGCAATTATCCGCATTATTTGGAAATACGTTCATAAACTCAAAATCTTGTCCCGATGCCGCTATTATGCGGATAATAGCAGCATCAGAATAATGCGGATAACTCTTGTCCTCCTCTGATTTTACGACCAAATTATGCTGCTATTAGCCGCATAATTGTGTTTTATTGGGTTTATGAAAGGGGTATGAGAGGCATGGTTGTTTCTAGAGGCTCAAGGGGACCGCAACGCGACTATGCCCGAGGGCATGGTCTGGCCGATGCGGTACCCGCGAGCCGAATTGAAACAACCATGTCTCGAATATAAAAGCAGTCCATATATATTTTATGAACCGAATTATTAAACATTAGATCTAACGTTAGGGCCTAGTCTAGGTCTAGATCTAAAAGCCTGCCCCTGGCCTTGGCCCCAAGCTAACGTTAGGTCTAGGCCCTAACTTTATAGCCCTGACCACAAAGTTGGGTCTCAAAATCGAATATCAAAGCAGTTCATACCGATGGGCCCTACTAGGCCTAGGCTAGATATTTTTAGGAACCAAATTATGATTCTGAATAGGGTGACTCTACCAGGCTAGAGTTCAGTCTTAAATCTTAAATCTCCATGTAAAGTGTAATCTAACGTTAGATCTAGTCGACTAAACCTACGCACGTAACTTCTAGCTAACTAACGTCAATTAAAAATTAGATCTACCCGTCCTAACGTTGTCGTTTGTCATACCTAACTTTACATGTAGCTGTCCTAACGTTAAGTTGAACGAGTAACGTTTATTTTTAGAAAGTGCAGTGACCGTCTAATCTTTTCTCCCGACTCACCTTTTGCGACCATGCATTTGAGCGAACTGCGACAAGACATGTTGATTGATACATCCGTTATGTCCTTAATAAGTTAGTTTTCTTTTCAATAAATGCCATATATTTTAACAGCAATTAACAAGCAAAAGTAAAAGATTGGCATCGTTCCATCGATATGTCACATCCATTGCGCGCACTTGCGCAATAAGCGCGTAAATGCGAGAATTGTCTAAAACTTTCGATCAAATCGCGCGGATATTTATGGTATCCGCAATCACCGCAGAAAGCAACATTTTGCATGCAATCTAATGGGGATTTCAGCCAAATTTTGCTATGCCCGTCGTTAAGGGGCGGGTCAGGGGGCAACGGGCAGAAATCTTGTTAACTATGCCCGTTGCCCTTGGTTACCAACTTAGTTTGTTGCTTTGAAGGCATGGTCGTATACATGACCTCAGTTTTGACCAATCAGAGGAACGGATTATTCGACATTCTTAAAGAGAGGTTTATAATGACAATTATTGACCAGTACTGAATTGACATGTTTGTTTTGGGACAAATGTTGCTCTCATCTTGCGACATTTCATAAAGGATTTACCATTCTGGTAACCTTGCCATTATGACATTACCATGGTAACAGGGCTCAGCAGCCAATCAACATCACGGTTTCCATGGTAGTTAACCAATAATGGCAAAGTTATCGCAAATTCGCAATCATAAGTCTTTATGAAACCACAGGGTTGATAGATCCATGATAAAACAGACCCAAGTTCTGACAAAAGTGAGATGTCATAATGATTCACTCCAACTTAACCCATTCTGTCATTGAAATCAAATAATAAAATATTGACCTTATTGGTATTTTCATATTTTTTCTGATATTTGTTCCATTTATTTTATGATCTTAATGATATTTCTCTGAAGATTTATACTCTCTCCCTTTGCCTTGACTTCGGTAATCTGTACAGGTCAGTACAAATCAGGAATGTTAAGTCCTCTGGGTTTCTATGATTGATGCCATATTTCTTTTTGGTTTGAATAAATAAAAAACTAGACAGGGGCTAATCCTGTTTAAGGTTGCAATGAGATGAAGTCATACCATTAAGCCGCTTGATTGAGCCTTTTAAGAGTTTGATTTGCCTGCAGGGGGTGTATGGTATTACCAGGGGCCTGTAACACAAACCATAGCAATCATCATAGAAGAATAGCTTTACGATTGATTGCATTGACCACAATGTACAATCAATTGTGAAAATCAAGCGTGTAATTAATCGCTAACCTTTGTGTTACGGGACCCAGGTATTAAAAGCAACATGGTGGTTTCATCCAATATTCCTTTTATTTAGTAAACAGAAAACAGGTATAATCCTGGAACATTGCTGACTCCAATCTGCCCAGCGATATGCCAGTGAGATTCAAGATATCATTCAAAAATTTATTCAAAAGTTAATTAAACCATTTGATTGCAGCTTGTAACAGATGAATGGGCATATGTTATACAAAACAGTAAAATTTAATATGAATACGATAAATATGCAACATTACAAAAAAAATCAAGAAATTACAAAAATATTATATAAATTCGAAATATTGTGGTATAATTGTGTCAATTAAAATGTGATATTAGTTTGGGGAAGCTGTGAGAAGATGTATATGTTTTGGGAAAAATCATTCACTCCAAATTTAACAGTTTGAGTAGGATTCAACAGTACGGTACCTCAGTATGAAATTATAATGATGACATATGTATTTTAAAATCGAAAGAATAAATGGAAAGTTGTAACAATTCTAAGTGCATTGAATCTTGACAAATTGAAAAGGGAAAATCAGCTAGCTGGCTAGCGTGAGTGTAACTTTGGAAAATAAATCAGAAGAAATCAACTTCTTCATTGAAGATAAAATTCATGACGATTTCATTATAACTTGTGAATATTTTCTTCAATAATTGCCACTGAAAATAACGTAATAGCTTTGATCATTCTGGAATCTGGAGCCAATTTCGGTGGTGCGACTGTAGCGCAACATTCACCTTTATATGAACCTATACAGCGGAGCTTCAAAGTGCAACAACCATGTGCCAACTGAATTCCTGTCCTTCCTATACAAATTAATATTCAACCTGCGAGTTTACAAAGGCTCTGGTCTCATTGAATACCGCTATTGTTGAAATGATAACAACACGTCAATATTATGATCATTACAGACGGGTCAAATATTTCTTTGATAATTGAGGCCAGCCATAATAAAGGTCACAATATAACTTTTATTGATGATATTGCTCAAATTGAATTGTTTACTCCCCAGCAGGTTGTGTCATTGATGATGATTATGAATTAAAGTTGTATTATCAAAGGGTCAGTTCACCCCAATTACAGGTTGGTTTGATAACTAAAAAGAAAAAAAACATGCACAATGCAGAACTTTTGAACAAAATGGGATACTAGATATATTCAAAGTTTCACCATTCCAAAGTTTTACTTTATTTCATAAAAGCAAATGAGGCAACCACTGGCATCACTCACTCTTTATTGATTTTGTTTTATGTATTAACATTTAGTCCTTCCTCTCTTTTTTCTTTTGTATGTGAAACGAAGTTTGAACCCTTCTTAACTATGTGGAATTGCCATTTATAATCATCATTCAGTTGAGAGATCATATTTACAAAACTTGAAACATATTATCTCCTTCTATTGGTCTTCGTCTCTTTTCTCTTGTTTGTCTCTCTAGGTGGTTTCGGACCGCCTCGAAGTTCGTCAGTTCCAGGTATTTTCTGATCGGGAAATTTACCCGATCAGAAAATACCAGGTAACATTGGCAATGTGAAAGCAAATTACGCGTAATCTCCCCGAAAGAAAATACCCACTAAATAGTTATGTAGGTACTTGTCAAAATTACGAGAACTTTCGCGGGGCTTTTTCCAAGGTCGCAGGTATTTTGGCAATGTGAAAGCAATTTACGGGAACTTGGCTGCTGAGGTAGTGATTTTGAATCTCGCGCCTTGCCTGCTTATCAGACCATACTGTGCGTGCTCGTAACTTCAGGAACTTATCCCGAAGGGTATGTTTCGGGGCGGTGTGAATGCAGGAATAATTAATGGGTAATTTTTAGCCTAAAAATGTTCTCGTAATTTAATGAGGATTCTTATGATCGGGGCGGTTTGAAACTTCTGTCTCTGTTCTTTAATCTCTACATCTCCACCTACGGTCTTTTGAACTTACATTTTCTTACTCCAAAGAAACACTTTTTGACTCTGGCCATGTTAAATTAAGCATGAGATGTATGAAGGGTGTAGTTTAAGTGAAAAGTGATGACAGATGTAGGTGATAATATCTTTTTAACTCCATTTTCCCTTTGGAATTTCCCTCTCATATGAAATATTAAATAATTTGTAAATCTGTCTACAGTTTCAGCTGTGCTTATTTTGAAAAGGGATGATTCAAATGAAGGGGAAGTGAATCCTTCAACTGTATATGGACTTATTTAGAGTAAATTACTATTTATAATGATGCTCTTAACTTGTATATATTGCTTGTTATCCTTCAAATTATTAATATCAGAAATTGTTTTAGTTTCTTGTTCATTTTTTTTTCTTGATTATTATTGTCCTTGCAGTAGTGGTACTTTTGAGAGAATGTGCAATAGAGTACGCCTTCCAGACGATGTTACTATCGGTTTCATTATAGGTAAGTTATTGAATATAACATTTTTGGTAGTTTTGATACAAGTATATGATTGTGAAATCATTTCATCGTCATTGATAAAGTCAAGATTATCTTATTGCATTGGAAAAATACTGTTTCCCCTAAACTGGTTATAGTTGAAGAAGTATATTATGAAGAGCTATATGTTATATTTACAATTAAATGTAATATTAGTAGAGCGGATTAGCTCCAAAAATCACAACAATTGTGCAAATTTTGACTAAAGCATGAAACTTTCACAAGTATTAGTATATGCCGTAAGATTTATTTTAAAGGTGGGAGGTAAATTTCAAAATGCCATTTTCGGCCGTTGCCATGGCAACGGATTAATTTATCAAAAATGACATACATTCCCATGTAAATGGTAAATAAACATGACATAGATGACCAAAATGATAATTTTCAAGTTCCCAATTGAATATATATAAAATTTAGAAACATTCAAAATTAACAAGATAGTTCCAATTGGTCCGTTGCCATGGCAACGGCTTGTTTTTCCCCAGAAAAATAAAAAAACTGATTAAAAAAACGTTGTAGAATAGGATTTATCTTTAATTTCCCCTAATTTTACAGTGTAAAACAACGATATTTTGGTTGCTCAATGTATAAACTACATCTCAAGCCATTGCCATGGCAACCAAATAACATCTAATTTAAAAAAATAACATGGTAAACTAGACAATGGACAGGTGGAAAATACAACTGGAAATGACTTAATCTGTATGCTTAAGTTTTGACCCCCTCATTTGAACAAAAAATACAGAATGTGTTCTGCAGGAGTTCTTTATAAAGATAAAACATTATGTTGCCTTGGTAATGCTTGAATTAAATATAAAAAAAAACGAATGTTGCAAAGATCCCGTTGCCATGGCAACAGTTTATTTCCCTCTAGAAAGGTAAAAATATTGATAAAAATATAGAATACATGTATGATCATCATTCCATTTTCAATATTTTTAAGGAACTAATCAAAATATGATTGTGACTACATTTATAAATATAACATCTTAAGCCATTGCCATGGCAACCATCTAATTTAAAAAACAACAGCAGGGATGACAGGGTTATGGATAGGTGAAAAATCCAATGAAAATTAACTTATGTATATGCATAAGGTTTGACCTACTCAATTAAATTAGGGGAAATAATACAGTGAGTGTTCTGCATGAACTAATTGGAATGATACAAATTGATGTTGCCTTGGTAATACTTGAATTCAACGATAAATATCAATGTTGCAAATTGCCTGTTGCCATAGCAACGGATCATTTAGTACCAGTTTTTATTAAAAAAGGACTATAGAATCTGGTTTTTCTTGCATTTCCCCCAATCTTAGTGTGTTAAACATATATATGTTTGATGCAAATTGTTTAAATAAAATCTAATGCTATTGCCATGGCAACCAAATAATATCTAATTCACAAAAAAATAATAATTTGGATGACAAGATCATGGACAGGTGGAAAATACAAATATAACTCAATATGCGAAAGGTTTGGCTAGTCATTTAATTTTAAACAAAAAATTCACTAAGTATTCTGCATGAGTTCATTAGAATAATTGATGTTGCCTTGGTAATTCTTGAATTAAATGATAAACATTAATAATTCAAATGTTCTGTTGCCATGGCAACAGCTCATTTCCCCCAGAAAAGTATCAGCAGCTTTGATAAATAAAAACATGATAAAATCTGATTTTTCTTTCATTTCCCTTAAGTTAAGGGTGTTAGAAAATATATGTTTGCGGTTAATATGTAGATAACATCTTCAGCCATTGCCTTGGCAACCAATCAAGATGTAATTTATAAATACAAAAAAAAAAATTCTGTTGAAATGATAATGGTCAGGTGGGATGTAAAATAAAGGTTTACTTTTAAAAGCTCCATAATGTTTGACCAGTCATTAAAGGGGAATGAAACCTTTGGAACAAGTAGGCTTGTGTCGAAACAGAAAAATCAAAGAATAAGAACAAAGAAAGTTTGAGAAAAATCAGACAAATAATAAGAAAGTTATGAGCATTTGAATATTGCAATCTCTAATGCTATGGAGATCCTCCCATTGGCAACGCTACAAGGATGTGTGATGTCACACATGAACAACTTTCCCTTTGATGGACCCTGAAAATGTGTCTTTTTGCTTTTTCGTATGGTGATACAAACTCTTTATCCATGATGTATTCTTTAAAAATCTGTATTACATGCCCTCCTATAGAAAGAATACATGTTCTACTGATAGATGTAATAAAAGAGGCAATTTAAGTGAAATATATACTAAAGTAATGGGGAGAGTTGTTCAAGAGTGACATCACACATCTTTGTTGCATTGCCAATGTGAGGATCTCCATAGCATTAGTGATCGCAATATTCAAAAGCTCATAACTTTCTCATTATTTGTCCGATTTTTCTCAAACTTTCATTGATCTGTTTCTTAGATTTTTCTGTTTTCACACAAGCTATCTTGTTCCAAAGGTTTCATTCTCCTTTAAGTTTTGAACAAAAATTACAGTAAGTGTTCTGCATGAGTACAATAGCATGATAAAAACTGATGCTGCCTTGGTAATGGTTGAATTTAATATCATTTTTTTGCAAATGTGTAACGGATCGTTTTTCCCCCAGAAAATACCATCTTTGATAAAAAAAATACCTAGTAGAATCTTATTTTTCATTCATTTCCACTAAGGTTAGGGTGTCAAACATACACGTACATGTTTGTTGTTAAATGTATAAATAACATTTTAAGGCGTTGAAATGGCAATAACATAACATTTCATTTACAAAAAAAACATAGCTGACAAGATAATGGACCGAAGGAAAATACAATAAAATTAACTGAATATGCGTAAGGTTTGACCTACTCTTTTAATTTTGAACAAAAGTTACATTAAGTGTTATGCATGATTTCATTAGGATGACAAAAATTACTTTTGTTTTGGTAATGCTTGAACATAATGATGAATATCAATGTTACAAATGGCTCCAGAAAAGTACAAATTTTGATAAAAATATGTTTATTTATTTCCTTTTCCCTTATAGGAGGTTGCTGAACAAAAATATGCTACATGATAAGCACCATCTTATTTCATTATACATGGCATCGAAATAAGACCTACAAAAATCACATCAGACTTTTTTGGGCTCAAATAAATTCCCGAAACTCTAATTTTGATGCTGGACAATTACGTTCAAAGTATTTGCAGGCGGCCATTTTGAAGAGAGCGTTTTGGGGTGATTTGTGTTTTAAAGCTGTTCATCATATCAATATCTAAGGGGATTATAGGGGTTGATGAATCAAAATCTTAAGTCTATTTGAGGAGTAGACATGGTCTTGATATCCTAATCAAGGTAAATACAGTAAATCAACTTTTACATGGAGATCATGAAATCATGAAATCCTTCCTTGTACGACTGTTTTAGCATACTTGGCTTGAAATATGATAGCAAAGCACTATTAGGCATCATCTGCCAGGATACACCTTTTAATTCCTGCATACAAATGTCAGAAAATCGTTACTTTGTGAAAATTCCCATAATTTCTTTAAAAATTCATGAAAATTGACGAAAATTAAAAAAAAATTCCCTCAAAAGTCACGTTTATTCCCATGGAAAGTTTCCATCAAGAAAATTCCCGGGAATTTGCAACCCGTCTCCCCCCCCCCCTCCCAAAAAAGAAAAAAAATCATTATCAAGAAAGAATACAGAGAAAGTGAAAGAGAGATGGATAAAATATGATTATTTTACGAATAATATACCAAAAAGGAAAAATTTGGAAATTTTTGCTCTGTCGCTGGCTCGGTGAGAACATTTTAAAGTAAATTTTGCTTGATATGTCATATCTGGCCCCCTCAAAATTGCACTGCTGATTTTGAAGAAGAAAATTTTGTAATACTGTGATAATTTTTAAAGTAACATATGAATCTATTCAACGCCAAGTGTAATCTATTCACTGGTTATTTTACATGAAAAGTAGACTCGTCAAATAAAATAAAAAATACCTTTACTGGTTGAAAGGTTAAAAATAATTTAAGCAAGGGTATTCCAAGATGGTGCCCTCAGTGGGTGCCATAGGCTAAAAATCCACAATTCATCCATTACTTGATAAAATGGCTTTAATTTGGTTTCTATTCATTGGTTTTAAGGATCAAGTAGTACATTGGACCAAGTTACAGGGAAAGCCAGTGGTCTGGAATGTCCAAAAATCCAAGATGGTTTCAAAAATTGAATCTAAAATGGTTGCTTATACCTAAAGCGGACATAGCTCATTTCATATTGGCCTGGAGGATAATATTTTGGTGTCTAAATCATTGGTTTCAAGAGTAAATCATTGATTTCAAGAGTCTAACAATATTAGTACAAGTTACAATGACAGTCAGGTGTATTCGAAAATCCAATATGGCTTCCAAAAACTATTCTAAAATGGCTGCTGATACTTAAAAGTGGAATAACTCCTTTTATATTCACCTGTGAGATATGATTTTGGTGTCTAAACCATAGTTTCAAAAGTGAAATAATAAATTAGGACATAGTTTGTTCAATATCTGTCTGGGGAATATGATTTTGATGTCTAAACCATCATCATAAAACCATGGTTTAATGCATTAGAACAAGTTACAAGGACAACCAATGGACTGGTATGTTAAAAAAAATCCAAGATGGCCTCCAAAATGGGGTCTAAAGTGACTGTTGTTACTTCGAAATGGACATATAATTCATTAATAATGCACATTGGGGGTATGATTTTGGTGTCTACACTAGTGTTTCAGGGGTCAACTAATACTGTACATTGTGTCAAGTTGAATGGACAGTCAGGTGTCAATATTGTGTCCAAAAATTCAAAGATTGTTTGAAAAATGGGGGTTTTAATGTTACTTAAAAGTGGACATAGTACATTAAAAAATACTCCTGGGGATGTTATTTTGGTGTCTACATTAGAATTTCAAGGATCAAATGATACGTTGGGACTGGTTACAATGATGTATAGATGTCCATTTTGCCTGAAAATCCAAGATGGCATCAATGAATGGGTTAAAAAATGACGACTGTTACGTTGAAGTGGATATGATATCCACTTGTGAGAATCTACCTTGGATTTTGGACAAAATTGAAAATTAACCATCCTTGTTACTTGTCCTAATGTAATAGTGGACCCTTCATACCACAGTGTAGACACCAAAGATGTTTCTCACAGGTTGTATGAACTCTGATAATTTTTGAGTGATAGAAGTCATTTTAGATTCCATTTTGGTCACCCTCTTGGATTTTTAGGCAATTTGGACAACTGGATATCATTGTAACAAGTCTAAACGTATTTTTCGAAACTTTAAACCAAAGTTTGAACACCAAAATCATTTTTCCTTGGTTGACTTTCAATGAACTATGTCAATTTTTAAGCAACAGACTCCAGTTAAACCCCGATTGTTTGAAGCCATCTTAGATGTTTAGACATATTGGATTACTCACTGTCCTTGTAACTTGTTCCATGTCATGATGTATTTACTGACTTTTAAAACCATGGTTTAGATATCAAAATAATATGCCCTTGGCAGATATTACACGAAATATGTCAATTCTTTAGTAACAGGGCTATTCTATAATCCATTTTTTGAAGCCACCTTGGATTTTTGACATACTTGACCACTGAGTGTTCTTGTAACTTGTCCTAATGTATAGTTTGACACATTTCACCATGGCATAAACTTATTCCAGGCTATTAAACAATCTACGTTTTTTTGATGCAGCAACAACAATTTTAGACTCTATTTTCAAAGCCATCTTGGATTTTTTAAATATACTGGACAACTGACTGTCCGTGTAACTTGTCATAGTGTATTACTTGACCATTGAAACCATGGTCTAGACACCAAATCATATATCCCAGACGGATATGAAATAAGCTATGTCCATTTATATATCAACAGCCATTTCAAACTCCATTTTTGGAAGCTGTCTCAGGGTCTTGGACACATCAGACCACTGGCTGTCCTTGTAACTAGTCACAATATACTACTTCACCCTTAAAACCATTGCATATAAACCACATTAAGCCACTGGAATTAGATGTAATTTGGTTGTCATGGCAATGGCATAAGTTATTTGTATATCAACAGCAAACATAATGCTTTGCACTCTAAAATTAGGGGAAATTTATGACAAAATGCAGATTCTAAACTTTTTTTCGATCAAATTTGGTACTTTATTCGGGAAAAAAGGAGTCATTGCCATGGCAACGGGCTATATGTAACAGTGATATTTATCATTAAATTCAAGCATTACCAAGGCAACCTCAAATTTTATCATTCTAATGAACTAATGCGAACCACTGTAATCTTTGTTCAAAATTAATTGACTGGGTCAAACCTTGAGTTAATGGATTGCATTTTCCACCTGTCCATTATCATGTCAACCATGTTATTTTTTTCAAATCAGATGTTATTTGGTTGCCATGACAATGGCTTAAGCTATAATTTGAATGTTAACAGGAAACATATCCACTCTTACCCTAAAATTAGGGGAAATGAAAGGAAAAAATCAGATTCTACAGATTTTCTGATCAAAACTGGTACTTTTCTTGGGGAAATGAGTAGTTGCTATGGCAACAGGTCATTATCAACGTTGATGTTTATCGAATTCAATTATTACCAAGGCAACTTCAATGTTTATCATTCTTAGAATGATAAATAGTTCATGCAGAACACTCATTGTATTGTTTCCCCTAGATTAATTGAGGTCAATCCTGATGCATACAGTGATGCACATCAAGTGAATTTTCATTGTATTTTTCACCTGTCCATATCCTTCTCATCCATGTTGTTTTTTTAATTAGATGTTATCTGGTTGCCATGGCAATGGTCTAAGATGTTATATTTATAAATTTAGTCACATAAATATCTCGATTAGTACCTTAAAATTATTGAAAATGAAAAGATGATCATACATGTCTGTATTCTAAATTCTTATCAATATTTTTACCTTTCTAGAGGGAAATAAGCTGTTGCCATGGCAACGAGCCCTTTGTAACATTTTAAAAAGAATTTAATCCAAGTGTTACCAAGGCAACATAAGTTCATATCTTTTTAAAGAACTCCTGCAGAACATCTTAAGTACTTTTTGTTCAAATGAGGGGGTCAAAAGTTAAGCATACAGATTAAGTCAATTCTAATTGTATTTTCCACCTGTCCATTGTGTTGTCAACCATGTTATTTTTTTTCAAATTAGATTAATTTGGTTGCCATGACAATGGCTTCAGATATTGTTTGTATGTTAACAGCAAACATATCAATTCGAATTCAATTATTACCAAGGCAACTTCAATGTTTATCATTCTTAGAATGATAAATAGTTCATGCAGAACACTCATTGTATTGTTTCCCCTAGATTAATTGAGGTCAATCCTGATGCATACAGTGATGCACATCAAGTGAATTTTCATTGTATTTTTCACCTGTCCATATCCTTCTCATCCATGTTGTTTTTTTAATTAGATGTTATCTGGTTGCCATGGCAATGGTCTAAGATGTTATATTTATAAATTTAGTCACATAAATATCTCGATTAGTACCTTAAAATTATTGAAAATGAAAAGATGATCATACATGTCTGTATTCTAAATTCTTATCAATATTTTTACCTTTCTAGAGGGAAATAAGCTGTTGCCATGGCAACGAGCCCTTTGTAACATTTTAAAAAGAATTTAATCCAAGTGTTACCAAGGCAACATAAGTTCATATCTTTTTAAAGAACTCCTGCAGAACATCTTAAGTACTTTTTGTTCAAATGAGGGGGTCAAAAGTTAAGCATACAGATTAAGTCAATTCTAATTGTATTTTCCACCTGTCCATTGTGTTGTCAACCATGTTATTTTTTTTCAAATTAGATTAATTTGGTTGCCATGACAATGGCTTCAGATATTGTTTGTATGTTAACAGCAAACATATCAATTCTTACCATTAAATTAGGGGAAATGAAAGAAAAATCAGAGTCCAAAGTCCTTTTTCTAATAAAAACTAGAACTTTTTTGCGTAAATGAGCCGTTGCTATGGCAACAGGTCATTTGCAACATTGATATTTATCGTTGAATTCAAGTGTTACTAAGGTAACATCAATGTTTATCATTCTAATTAGTTCATGAAGAACACTCACTGTATACTGTTTCCCCTAAATTAATTGAGTAGGTCAAAACTTATGCATAAAAGTTATTTTCATTGGATTTTTCACCTATCCATAACCCTGTCATCCCTGTCATTGATTTTTTTTAATTAGATGTTATTTGGTTGCCATGGCAATGGCTTAAGATGTTATATTTATAAATGCAGTCACAAACATATATTTTTATTAGTTCCTTAAAAATATTGAAAATGGAATGATGATCGTATTCTACATTTTTATCAATATTTTTACCTTTCTAGAGGGAAATATGCTGTTGCCATGGCAACGGGATCTTTGCAACATTTGTTTTTTAAATTTAATTCAAGCATTACCAAGGCAACATAATGTTTTATCTTTATAAAGAACTCCTGCAGAACACTTTCTGTATTTTTTGTTCAAATGCGGGGGTCAAAACTTAAGCATACAGATTAAGTCATTTCCAGTTGTATTTTCCACCTGTCCATTGTCTTGTTAACCATTTAATTTTTGTAAATTGATGTTATTTGGTTGCCATGGCAACGGCTTGAGATGTAGTTTATACATTGAGCAACCAAAATATCATTGTTCAACACTGTAAAATTCGGGAAAATTAAAGATAAATCCTATTCTACAACGTTTTTTTAATCAGTTTTTTTATTTTTCTGGGGAAAAACAAGTCGTTGCCATGGCAACGGACCAATTGGAACTATCTTGTTAATTTTGAATGTTTCTAAATTTTATATATATTCATTTGGGAGCTTAAAAATTATCATTTTGGTCATCTATATCATGTTTATTTAGCATTTACATGGGAATGTATGTCATTTTTGATAAATTAATCCGTTGCCATGGCAACGGCCGAAAATGGCATTTTAAAATTTACCTCCCATCTTTAAAATAAATCTTAGGGCATATACTTATACTTGTGAAAGTTTCATGCTTTAGTCAAAATTTGCACAATTGTTCGGCTAATCCGCTCTACTATATGAGTTGTGATAGGGAATTAATGTATGGGGTAAACCACCCAGAAAAGGTTAATATGAATTATACATTGAGTGGGCTTATTGAATCTTGTTTGTAAACACATTTTACAATATATTCATAAAATTACCATAATTTTCTAACAGAATTTTTGATAATTCGTTTTTCTCTTTTTTCAACTCCTGTTCACTATGTAATAATATTAATAATAATATGGACCATTTATGTCGCGCAGATATTATATGCATATAGTCAACTGCGCTTGTACACAAATCAATGATTGGCTCCCAAAACCATGATATTGCCCCTTTTTTCTGCACGTCATTTTGAAATTCTATCTTCCTATTTCATTATCTCTTACATTGTTTGTATTGTTCCTCCCATCAATCTCTCTATATTTTTCTTTGAAAATGCAGAAATTTTATTGAAGAAACCTCTGACGAAAGTGCAAACCTTCAACTCTCACCTTCAGCAATTGGCAAGAATTCCAACTAGACAACTTCAAAATCAGGTAGAATTTGTCTCCTAAATATGTATAAGATTTTGTTCAAGGTGGATTGAAATGAAAAAATGTTGAGCTAGGATGTCTTATACCCCTTTCATAAACCCAATAAAACACAATTATGCGGCTAATAGCAGCATAATTTGGTCGTAAAATCAGAGGAGGACAAGAGTTATCCGCATTATTCTGATGCTGCTATTATCCGCATAATAGCGGCATTGGGACAAGATTTTGAGTTTATGAACGTATTTCCAAATAATGCGGATAATTGCCATGGTGCGGTCACAAGGTCACCCTTTTCCAACACAACCGCATTGGAGGGGGCGTGTCCAGTTGTCATGACGATTATCCGCCTTTTTCAGGACGGGCGCTCGTAAAAATAATTTATGGAGTTTGTGAACGCAATTTGTATTGAATTATCCGCATTACTCTTAGGCAGCTAATTGGAGGATATGTTTTATTGGGTTTATGAAAGGGGTATAAAAGGCAACTTATGCTTCTAGATGAAGCCTTCTTGGGTGCTTATACCTTGGTCACATTTGCTCAACGGCAGCCGTACGGCGAGTCAGAAACAGCCGTTTTGTTTTATTAATTTTTATTCAAACCACCTTTATTTAGCTGGTATAAAAAAATGTTAAAACGGCTGTTTTCGACTCGTTGTACGGCCGCCGTAAAACATATGTGACCGAGGTATTAGAATCCGTTTAAATTTTGCATTTGGGGGCAACTTGCAATATGATAATGTTTTTTTAAAGGTGTGTATCTTTGCTTTGGTGGCGATTTTGCATTATGATTGATGTATATCACCCCTACGCGTTTGTATCTCAGAATTTTAAGATTGTCAGCGAAGTTGAGAATGAGCTGTATTTCAGAAATACAGCAACCTTATAATCTGAACAGTCTTCGACTTCCTGTATAGAACTGTTCCTAAGCAAGAGAAGGGTGTGACTTATGTAATAACTCTAAAATCAAGCTTTTCTAAGCTCCCCTCCATTTTAAAATGCCAAGTTACACAGTTTAAACAGCCAGCATTTATACCTTTTCCCAGTAAGTTTGAATTGAACAATGTTAAGTTTTCTTCTTTGTTTATTTTTTTTATTTCAGCTTACCTTGAGTTATAGTATTACCGAGAGTAGACGCAATGTTATCAACTTGGCAGCTATAATGGATAATGATCCAACCAGGTACGGTATAGCTTCTCTCAAAATGTGAAAGTAATCGGAAACTAACAAGATTTCTGGTGATATTCGAAAGAGTAGCATCAAATTTGACTTGAATATTGCTACTCAGATCGCCTTTGTTCCCATGTTGTCCAATCAATTGGGCTAAAAAACAATATTTTCTTGATTCTGTGGATAGAATTTTCAGTTTAGAAAGTTTGTTGAACTAATTAAAGCAGATACGAACCAATAGTGCCATCTCGAGTCCTCAAGCTACTCATACATGGCCAGTTTCCTGACCCATAATGCTAGTGTAGTCTAGTTATATAGACCCACTTGAATGATAACATGCTAATGAACTACTCAATACATTTATACCGCAATAATTGTGTTACCAAGTAGCTAAACAATTACTTTTCCTCTCAAAACATTTTAGTTTCTCTATACAAATACAATTATAGGTCAATTTATTCTCTGCAGTATTAGTAGATATCTGAAAACGTATATGAGAGACCACACACAGTTCACTCCCCCTTTAAAGTGTGAAAAATACATGTTCTGATACATATATGATTTGAACAGTTCCATTCTCTAGTTACCTATTCAGAGGAACAAAAGTTGAAAATGGCAGGTAAATTAATTCAAGTATGACAAAAAAACATATATGTAGATGAAATATGATTTAACAATTCCTGCTATTTTAGAGGAGCACGGGGATGGGATATACAGTTGAGCATGGCGGGTGAATTCATTCAAGTGTAATAAAAAAGAGATATGTTCTGATATGAGATTGAAAAAAGTGAGGGTTTAGCAGTTTGGGAGAGGGGTTTGTTTCATATTTTCTTTTCATCTGACTATAGCTTGGAAAATGTATTGGTAACAACATAATGTATTCTGTGCAGCTGATAACCAATTATTAACATTTTCTAATATTTAATTCCTATGTGTGGTGATACCCTATCTCTTCCAATGAGCTTTTATTACAATCTACACATCCGTCCAATTTTGTCTCCCCCAAAATGTCCGAAGCCTCAGTTCTGTTCTTTAATGATTCCAGCACGGGGGGGGGGGGGGGGGGGGGGTTGCCTGTGGTAACGCTTGGCTGGTGTGCGATTTACGGCCGAGGACCGGTGTCCCGTTACATGAAGCAATTACTGCAAACCTGGGGATAAGATATAAATATTTATAGCGAGCTAAAAACCATCTGGGTTCACATTTATCTAGGAGGACTGATTAAGGTGCTGGGTGGTTGGGAGGGAGGGTGCATAAATTACTGGTAAGAAGCAAATCATCCGGTGAGAAAGAAGGCAAGGATGATGATGATGATATAAATGCAGGGCCTGTATGTACTTTGTACACTTAGTATGGTTTACTTTCATTTCCATGATAAGATTTTTCACAGTAATGAAAGAAATGGAGAATGAGGCGGGTATATTGATATGTCATCTTGACTTTGGAATATTTTATTGGACATGTATTATCAAAAATGATTTCACTTAATTGAACATAACCTTGTTTATATATTAATATCTAGCTGCTTATCAAATTTTGAATGTGCAACAATGAAATATACCATTAATTTTCTTGTCTAATTTACGATACGTTAATAATACCGATATAATTATTTCCAAAACAAATTATCCCTGTACATATCAACTATTTTATACAATTGTAAATTTAATAGGCCTACTCCACTCCATATAACTTATTACAACATCTTAACCTATTATAAATTAAGTAATATTATTGTTTAATGAATAACTTATACACGATTCTTAATATGTTGAAATATCATTAAATTAATATACTTTCTTTTTATTGTTATAGAATTAATACGTACTCTCTTGTTCAAGTTAGGTCTTTAAAAGTTTCATTTTCTATTTCATGTATGTATCTTTGTATGGTATTATTATTGTATGTATGCCATGTATGTACTGTCTATGTATTACACCCTGCCAATGGCACAATGATTATATTGTTATAGTTCTGTGCCATGGACCTGGGTTGAATGTATAACTTCTTTTGATTAATAAAGATGAAACATATATATATTAAATTATGATAAACTGGGAAAAAAAATAATTGGGGAATAAGGTATGGAATTTATATAGTTGCTTTTCCATCTTATAAGTCTGTTTTAAACAATGATTTCATTTTTAAAAAGAAAGAAAGCAAATGATTTTTTTCTTTTCTTCAAGTAGAGAAAGAAAAGTAGAAAATTCTATTTAGATTATGGTAAGGGTATTTCCTGGTTAGGTATTTATTTCCTTTATTGAAATAGAAGAGAAATTCAAATTTATCAACAATTCAATAGAGGGTGTACCTTATAAAGGAAGATGGTATATGAAATACGTACTTCACCTACATGTATTAACTTAAATTCATTCATCATTTGTTTTTATTGGTTGTGTTTTCATGTAGATTTGCTTAAGTGCATTGTTGTATTGACTAAATCGTGATGAGGAGAAATTCACGATCATATTTTCCCTTTGCAATATAATTGGGTTGTGTGGGAAGAATAGAGACCTGCAAACCTGATCCCACCTTGAATTATGATTATTAGTTTTGGACTTTGCAATAAGCTAATGATGAATTTCAATTAGCAGAATTAGACCACTACTATTCATCAGGGCCATTTTCATTATGATACATCAGTTGGCTTTCCAGAAACTGATTGTAAATGTCATATGCAGTATTAAGGCTCGATTCTGGGATTATATTTCTGTTAGGATGCCATTGTGAGCTTAACTTCATACCAATTCATGTAATTCATGTAATTGTAGGCAATCAGACTGATTACCAAACATTGCTACATTTGGTTTTATTTTCAGACATTTTTAATGTTTGACTCCCCAAAACATTCACTGCTGTAACGTGGTCAATTATTGCAATTGGCAAAACAGCAAAGTAATGATGTAATATCTCATTAATACATGGGTGATGAGGATCATGGAAAGATATCTTTATCTTTAAAAGACAAGTCTAACCCAACAAATAGGTGATTTGAATATAAAGAGAAAAAATGCAACAAACATTACACTGAAAACTTCAACAAAATTGGATGTAAAATAAGAAAGTTATGACATTTCAAAGTTTTGCTTAATTCCACAAAACAGTTATATGCACATCCTGGTCGGTATGCAAATGAGGAGACTGATGACATCATCCATTCACTATTTCTTTTGTATTTCATTATATGAAATTTGAAATATTTTGATATTTCTGTTTCAAGTGATACAAAGATTAATTCCTCCCTGAACATTTGGAAATAGCATTGGTTTTAATACTATATGGTTCAGTCAAGTTGATCCTTATTGTCAAATCTGTAAAAAAATGAAATTATATATAATTTAAACAATAAAAACAAAAGAAATGGTGAGTGGGGGACATCATCGACTGTCTCATTTGCATGTCACTGAGTTGTGCATTTAACTGTTTTGTGAAAAATAAGCGAAAATGTCATAACTTTCTTATTTTACATCCGATTTTGATTAAATTTTCAGCGTTATGCTTGTTGGATTTTTTCTCTATGTATTCAAATCAACATTTTTCTGGGGTGGACTTGACCTTTAACAAAACTGGTACCACGCATCATGACTCTCACAATATGCCCACATGAGGCAGTATACAATATTGGAGAGAATTGAGGATTAAAGTGTAAGATAGTAGAATGGCAATAATGATAGGAAATCCAATATCTTCTGCCTTGTCTCCGTCACACCCTACCGGGAATTCATCACTTTATATGCTTCTACGGGATGCCTCGATAAATTAGCCTTCCTGTCAAGCATTCTGGAGATTCAGCTAATGCTTCCTTGCTCTGCCTATTCATTCAGGGGCCTGTTTCATAAACTTGGGATAATAACGAATTTGCAATAAGTAAAACTTGGGATAATAATGAATTTGCAATAAGTAAAACTTGGGATAATAACGAATTTGCAATAACGGTTAAAAGCTACTGAAATTCTTCAATCTGATGTTCCTTGAAAATTGACAATTTGAAGCTTTAAATTGTTGAGACTGCGGTAAATGCTTCTAGACTATTGAGATTAATCTCTGGGAAGATACTTTTCTTATATATATATGTATATATATATATATTTATATATATATTTTATATATAGATTTTAGCCTCGTAATCCACCATCAAATAAGCTGAATATCAGTTTCATGTCGAAGTCATGCATTTACATACTGGGTAGGTCTATATGAGCACGATGTGGTGGTAAATTGCCAATTCGTCTACTGCCAATTCGTCCACTCACCACATGGTCTACTTTCATTTAGTCTAAGCCATTCCGTCCATCAACATTTCGTCTATCAACTATTTTGTCTAATAACCATTTGGTCCAACCATCTCTTCGTCTAATCACCATTTCGTCTCATAACCAGTTGGTCTAATATCCATTAAATTTTCATTCATTTTGCACAAATAACACTTACTTGGATTAGACCAAATGGTATGTGGACTAAATGGCTATTTGACTAACTGGTTATTAGACGAAATGGTGAGTGGATGAATTGGCAATTAGACCATGTGGATAGTGGACGAACTGATGGTTGACCAAGTGATAGTAGACGAGTTGACAATTGGACGAATCGGAAATAAACCAATGCTGTTCCCTGTATTTGGAATCTTGATATCTTGAATGATATCCTGTAGAAAAAAAATTTGATTGTAATTTAAATCCTTCTGGTAAACAGTCAATGGGATGGATATAAAAGGCTAGTATCAAAGAACTGCTTAAGCCTTGAATAAGAGGTTTACATATCATCCAAATGCCACAATACAGTAAGTCTGAATTGAATAGACCCACGTAAGCTACTGTCACATGAACCAAACTGACTCCAAAAGTGACCAGTGATATGCCGTTGAAAATAACAAGATAGCTTTGATCGGTCTGGGGCCCTTAACACAAAACTTAGCAATAATCGTAGAACATTTTTCTACAATTGATTTAATTGACTACAATGTACAATCAATAGTGAAAATCAAGCGCACGATTAATCGTTAACCTTTGTGTTACAGGAACCTGGTGTTGGTTGAGTTTGGGTGACTTTTTTGGCTATTGCCTTGATAATCCTCTTTTATCTTCCAAAGTATGTAAACTACACAAATGTTTCTGACCACCTTTGGCAATGTTTTATATTTTTTTTTATGCTCTCACATTTTCTTGCCTGTTTGGCATCACTTTATTTTACGAAAAGCAATAAAGGAACAGTGTAAAAATATATTAATACAGATACATGTATACATGTACATCGAATAAGACATAACATAAGAGAGCCCAGGACATGGTCAAATTATTGATGGAAGCAGGGCAGATTAAACATTATGTAACAGTTTTCAGAAAGCCCCAAACGAGTTACATCATGATGGAATATTCAGTGAAACTATTAAAGAGAAATTCCAGTAGTTGCAGTAAACACTGATTTCATGAGAAAGTCTGTAAAACCAGGCTTAATTGTCAGTATATCATCGAGGATCTAGATCTGGTACAGTTACATAAACTGAACTTTGTGAAATCTTGAAATCTACGCTGAAAAATGTTCAGACTGAACTTCCCCAACACAGATAAGCGCACGTGGGACAGTGTATAATTATTGCTTTGAGCGTCGGGCCCGACGCTCTACCCGAATCCTGTGCTTATTTGCTGATTTCTCAGCAATTACACAATTTCTTCCAGAATCCTTTGGCACATGCGTTTTATTTATACAAACAGACACTTTGGTGGTCATTTCATTGGATTCTGTACGAACTCATTTTGATATCGTTACCAAAACTAGCATTTACCTTAAAGTTTAAACTGTTAATCATTGAGTTGATTTGTTATTTTCGAGTAGATGAATGGGTGGAAATCTTGCAGTGGTCATAGTTTGCTTCGACTCACTTAATAGATGTGTTAAAGTCTTTTAAAGATTATTCAAGATAAACAATGGAAATTCAGGAAACATTCATGCTTATTTAATTCATATCAATAATAATTGCTTTTTTAAACTTTCCTTTTTATATATACATATAAAATGGATGTTAGTGAGCACAAATGAAAATAGCTAAAATCGCAAAAGTTCCCACCCTTTTTACTTACACAGTACACAAAAAGCTGAAAATTAATTGAAAAACTAGCTGGAGTGAGCTAAAAGCTGTACTCTCACACCCCTGATATAAGCATTAGGACAGAAGACTACATACAGTATAATAATCTGAAAGACCTGTTGGGGGCAGTATTTACATAATGAGATGTAATCTTTTTAACAAGGTGGAGTTTTTTTCATTCAGAATCTCTTTTGATTCGTAACATATCGGCAAGAAGGGAACTGTGCAGCGCAAATCTGCCATGAAGATTACCGGGGATAGGTTTTCAATGAGAACGGACATAAATCTTGCTCTCTTGCTGCGTTGGAGGCCTTTTGAAATGCTTATTTGGGACTACATGTATACACAGGGCTAAAAGAGAAACTAAAGAAGGGGATATTGAAAGCTATCTGTGCATGAAATAGAGAAGATTTGTTTGTCAAAATATCAGCTCTAGCGTTATTTGATGTTATTTATAAATGCTTTAGAACATATGTTTCATTATTCACAAACATAGCTAGGATTTTCCATACAAAAAAATACTAGCCATTTCAATTTCTGAAAACATACTCTTCCACTTCAGATTTGGACTAAAATGTAAATTCTGTTTTGTATTAGTAAATGTACTCTACACAGCAAAACATTTGTCAAGCTTTGCAAACTTATATTCAATGAATTTCCCCAAAAAAGAGTGAAGAACTCAAACTGATTTTCTGTTTTGATTTACCTGCAACCAAGTATACAAATCAAAGTTATGGTTAAACACTGGATCAAACTTCTCAAAATTGCTGATGGCTTAAGATCCATCACAGGTCACAAAATTGAATACTGTATTTCACCCATGAATATAGAGCTTCATTTCACATATGAATACAACATATTTCCCTGCAATTATAAAGGTTTGGGTTTTTTTCATTTCAGGTAAAATATGGGCATATATAAACAAAGGTTTTCTTTTGTAAATTGGCAAAAGAACAGGATATTTCCTTGGGGAAATAGAAATGGCATCAAAGCTTTACATTACTGAGAATGTTTTAAATATTTTTCTGTTTTCTGCAGTAAAAAGGGGATGAATTTTGTCTAGGGTCCTGTACGTACCTATTAAAGCAGCCATTCAAAATGAATGTTTTGATGGAAGTTGCCATTGGATCAGTTGAAAAAAGTTACACTGATCTGGTAATTTTTTTATACAACATGCCCCCCCCCCCCCCGAAGTTCTCAAAATAAACAAGATTTGGGCTCCTATAGACAGTATGCAAATCTTAGTTAACAGTTTGCAATTCTTAACTATATCAAAATCTCAACAATATGCAAATCTGATCAACAAAAAAATCTTAGTATAAAAAAAATAATGTGAACAATATACAAATCTTGCCAATATTTGAACAAGAAAATCCAGGAGTGGTCCAGTGCAAATATGCCCTCAGAGTGGTCAATCTTATGACCACAATCTTGAGTCTTGACTGTGTAGGTTCATAACCTCTGTTGATGTTTGTGATTATAAGCATGGACCTACTAGGTCCATGTTAGAAGTATCCAGTTACATAGCATTATAAGGTGGTTTCAAACCGCCTCGATCACAAGAATCCCCGTTAAATTACGTGAACAATTTTAGGCTAAAAAATACCCATTCATTATTCCTGCATTCACACCGCCCCGAAACATACCCTTCGGGATAAATTCCTGAAGTTAGGAGCATGCGCAGTATGGTCTAATAAGCAGGCAAGGCGCGAGATTCAAAACCACTAGCCCAGCACCCACCCACGGCGCCGGCGCCCAACGACACGCTGTGCTTAAAGTTCCCGTAAATTGCTTTCACATTGCCAAAATACCTGCGACCTTGGAAAAATCCCTGCGAAAGTTCTCGTAATTTCGCCAAGTACCTACTATTTAGCGGGTATTTTCTTTCAGAGAAATTACGCGTAGATTGCTTTCACATTACCAAAATACCTGGTATTTTCTGATCGGGGTAAATTTCCCGATCAGAGAATACCTGGAACTGACGAACTTCGAGGCGGTCTGAAACCACCTATACATAGCCCCTCCTGAAAGAGCCATTGCCATATTAATAAGACATATCGTCGTCTTCCTGCAGAAAGGCCACTAGCGTATTTTGGCGCCAAAAAATTGAATTTTGTTTTATTGCTAAAATAGAAAAAGCATGTCATGAACTTTCTTCTGGTACCATTCTCGAACCTAAATGTCACGTCATTATGACATAATAAGCAAAAACATTCCCACGTGCTGTAGCACATAGACGCATCCTTAGTCTGGGAACAAGACACTTCTCGTTCAACGTGCGTGCACGCACAGACCGATTTGCGCTAGCAGCCTTTCTGCGGTCACTGGATCAGCGGATTGCGCATTTTTCTTCCCAGAAAAAGGGCGTTAGATATTCCTTCTTATTAAATTGGAAAGCATTTAGAGTGTTTTAAATAAAACAAACAAAATATCAATGAAGCAAACATCTTGCTTTGTCAGAAAGTATGAGAATTATGACAGAAAATAATACACTAGCTGCTTAAAACACAAAAGCAAGTTCCAAAACATAATTTACGTTTTCTCGAAAATGTACTTTTCGCGCACGTGCGCATTTACGGCCTTTCTGCAGGAAGGTGATGATATTTGAGTCTATACATTCTTCCCTATAGAGACCCTTTGGTCAAGAGTAAGTGCATCCATGTATTGCATTTAACCAGTATATTCACTGTTGATCCTCAAAAATTATTATCATTATTTTATTTGGCAAAGAAGACATGGTATATACGATGTCACAGGGAAAACATTACAATGAAAATGGAAGCGAAATATAATTTCAAGATCCGCACGTGTGAATGCCAGAAAAGAAAATGTGTAACTTGATAGTGAGCCTTGGATCTTCTTTTCCAACCCATATGGTTGGAAGAGAGAAATCATTTGTAAATTTTGTGATTTATTTCAATTTGTATAATAAAAACAGAATTATTAAAAAAAATAAATAAAAAAAAAGAAAGTCATTAAAATGTATCCAGGGAAAGTTGATTATGCAAATACATAAGCTAATTGAATGTTGATATACAAATTTTGAAGGATGATCAAGAACTCACTACAATTTTATCTTAACACAATTTAGGATTTTATAAACTGCAAAACGTAAGAAATTATAGATATTAGAAATTAGAGAAATGCATTGGACCGTGGTACTTTTCTAATTGGTCCCATCTATAAAGCATTCAACAGTATGCTAGGTGATCATTGTAGAGTATAACAAATTGATATTCATTGAAACAAAATTAATGCAACAATTCAAAATTTAGATTCATCTGTTGTCTAGAAATGTCTAATATTTTCAATGCTCTAAAAAACGGGCACACCGTCTAGTAGATAATTTATGTATTTGGGGCGATATTAGTGATATTGCAGTAAAATATTTCCATGTTTATCTTTTTTGCAAACATGAAGTTTATAAAGCTGGAATAGGTCATATTCAAATTTGAGTAGTATGATGTGAGTTTCGGTTATCACAAAACATGATGCGCTTGACACCTTTTTTTCTCCTGTATTTTCTTAATTTATTCCTTTATTAAGTGATTCTTTTTTATATGAAATCAAATTTCTTGTCCTAAATGTGTTTTTAGTTTAAATTCATGTTCATTTTATTCTCACAAGCTCCCATTCACTTAAAACCATGAATATGGATAATCCCTATTCTACATGAAGCTAGAATAGTGCTACAAATTGAGTCATATTCCTAGATCTGTGTTATGTTATGTTGTAACCTTTTTCTTTATTTTCTTCCTCTTATCTTCCATAGATTCAAATCATTCCATTGTACGTACTTCCGGGGATATGGGAGCTGTCCATCCAACTAACATCATCTCTGATGCAGCTAATGGTCAGCCATTGGTCATCTAAGGATTGTCTCTAGCAACCATCCTGAGGCCAGAGCTGCTAGACCGTCGTCAAACCAGCTATCATCCAAAGAAGTTGTCCTTATTCATCCAACGAATGACATCCTTGAGGCAGCTAACGGTCAGCTATTAGACAAACATCTAATGGTTGTCTCTACCATCTTTGGACCAGTGCTACCAGACCATGGTCAAACTAGCTATTGTCCAAAGGAGTTGTCCTTATTCATCCAACGAATGACATCCTTGAGGCAGCTAAAGGTCAGCTATTAGACAGACATCTAATGGTCGTCTCTACCATCTTTGGGCCAGTGCTACCAGACCATGATCAAACTAGCTATTGTCCAAAGGAGTTGTCCTTATTCATCCAAGGAATGTCATCCTTGAGGCAGCTAACGGTCAGCTATTAGACAGACATCTAATGGTCGTCTCTACCATCTTTGGGCCAGTGTTACCAGACCACGGTCAAACTAGCTATTGTCCAAAGGAGTTGTCCTTATTCATCCAACGAATGTCATCCTTGAGGCAGCTAACGGTCAGCTATTAGTCATCTAATGATTGTCTCTAGCAACCATCCTGAGGCCAGTGCCACCAGACCATGGTCAAACTAGCTATCGTCCAAAGGAGTAGTGGTCATCTTTATGCCGTACCTAACATCATTTTGATAGCTAATGTTCTTCTAGTGATTATCGAAGGGCCAGCTTGTGGTCATTGCAATGAACATCTCAGCATCTGCATTGCCAGCTAATGGTCATTTCATCCACCATCCTGTTACCAATGAATGCCCTTTGTACTATTGCATTGACCAGCTACGAGTAGATCTGTATTTCATTTCAGCTTTCATCATCTGTCTGGACGGATAATGGTCTTCTTAGATCAGCCGAAAGTCTTATCAGTCAGTTATGTTCATATTAATGATTTTATTAGTCTACCAATTAGTGACTATTGCTATGGGTGAGCTTGTCGTCATTTTGGCTGCAATCATCTGTCCACCAATTAGTGACTATCACTGAAGCCATCTTGGGGTGAGCTAGTCTTTTCAGTTTCCATCTTCTGTCCAGTTATCTTCCATCTATTAGTCGCCTGAAGGACAGCTCACCCTCCTCCAACAAACGAGTACTAGAGTACAGTGTCTGGAAAGATAAAACAAAGTAAAATTTATTGATGTATGGGTATCCAAGTATCTTTGGTGCTGAGGAATGTTGAAGGCCATGAATGGCACTTGGTCTTCATTCCTCGAATACTTTTTTATCAATATGCTGCAGCCAATGTTTGTTTGTCTGTGACTGAAAAAAGAGACGGGTGTCAGAGCAATTCAAGTACAATTACCAAATTGGAACTGTGAGTCTTCTTAGGTTGGTGACTAACGGGGGTGTGTTTCATGAAGCAAGTAGGCAGTGATTTCCAGTGACTAATTTGTTCTGAGCCAATCAGCTGCAAGGATTAGCAGTTGCTTATAACAATCGTCAGGGAATATCACTGATTATTTGTTTTGTGAAACCCTCCCTAGATGCTTGCCTGTGAGTTTGTATGTTATATAGTCAGGGTGGGTTTTTTCATAAAGCTGTTTGTAAAGTTATGGATGACTTTCCGCATGACTGGTGACCCTTTCTTGTGCTACATGATATATCATTATGTAGCTGACTTAGCACCTAAGAACATGTTTCAGTCATGACTGTAGACCCTTTCTTGTGCTACATGATATATCATTATGTATCTGACTTAGCACCTAAGAACATGTTCCAGTCATGACTGGTAACCCTTTCTTGTGCTATATGATATATCCCTATGTAGCTGACTTAGCACCTAAGAACATGTTCCAGTCATGACTGGTAACCCTTTCTTGTGCTAAATGATATATCCCTGTAGCTGACTTAGCACCTAAGAACATGTTCCAGTCATGACTGGTGATCCTTTCTTGTGCTAAATGATATATCCCTGTAGCTGACTTAGCACCTAAGAACATGTTCCAGTCATGACTGGTAACCCTTTCTTGTGCTAAATGATACATCCCTTTGTAGCTGACTGAGCATCTAAGACATGTCCAGGTCATGACTGGTGATCCTTTCTTGTGCTAAATGATACATCCCTGTAGCTGACTGAGCACTTGACAGCATGTTCCAGTCGCTCGTAAAGTTATTTGTAACTTCACAAAAAGCTTGGTATAAAGATGCCCTACATGCAATTGACAATGGGGGGATGCATGGGATAGGGTGTATCTGCATACCTCTCTTGTCTTCAGGTGCAGAGGTCATGTTTGTGCTGAAAGGTCATATTTCAGGTCATAGGTCATGATTCTATTTTGATCATCACATGAAGGTATATTTTCAAGATATTCAGATATATATTATGATAGCAATATTTTTGTGGACGGTGGTCTTTGTTGTAAGGAACGAGCAAGAATGTCTGGGAAGACCGTCATTGATTACGTACGTAGTGACCAGGCATTTTCTGTGACTGCTGCAATTGTTCCCGTCTTATACCTCCGAAGATTGGGGCCTCTATTCTGAAGTCTGGTTCAACTCAGGCCATGGTCTTACTATTTGTTGAAATTATGGAACGCCAAAAATATCTAAATTGCATTTCCATTACATGTTCCCTATCTTTACTTGGCGCTTTTCTCATGTTTTAATGATGAAGAGAAGAACTATTTCATTAGTTATTCCCAGTCACGTATGAATGATTGGAGTGTCAAATGAGCTGACAAATTGAACTTGTAGCGTTACAGATACCTGTCACATTTGGCTTTCCACAGTTAAACCACAACTTAGACCAGAGTTTAATTAAACCTGAGTTGAGAATATTGGCCATAGGGTTGAGGTTGATTAAGATGTTTTTTTACTTGAATAGAAATAAAGGTAATTGATTATGTCAAATTCCTCTGTTATGATAGAGGCAGAAAGTCTTCCAAGATAATTGGCATTGGTCTGATTTTGTGATTATCTCCCATGGAGATGTTTGTAGGGTCGGTGGTGAAGAAATACATTTTAATTGAGGTTACCCACCAAATATTAATCTGGAGCTACGTGTATCACTTTGTGAGTCAGTATAAAGCTTGGATACTGGAAAATGGTTTGATTAGGAATAGGATCACAAGTTTGATTTGGATGGGTAGGTAGAAGTGGAGAGGAGATTTTTATTTTGCTCTCGTATTGTTTTTATTTTATGAATAAAAGATACTTGGAATCATGATTACATGACTAGAAATTTTCTTATAAATAAAACTTACAACGTTCGTTTGAATGGGAGTCTTGGGTATCAAGCCTCGAACCTATTAATGTGGGTGTGTGAGTGTGTGTGAGCAGTAGAGGTTGACATAAAACAAAGTTTTATATGCAGATGAGAGTATATTACAGATGAAAGTTATAATATTTTTGTACTCGGTTAGTTTAGATAGTTATTTGTGTGGTGTTGTTTTTGTACTAATACCTTTTTGAAGGCTTGCTATTGCTCCATTTAAAAATGTTTCAGAATAAAGTGAGCTGTGGGACTTGTTTTTTTTTAAATAGTTTCATTAATTATTTCTCTTTTCAACAACCATTCTGACATAGACTCATCAGGTTTACTCTTGTATTTGTTCATCTCTTCAAGAAAGTTGTAAGCGAATCTCTCATTAGATCTTGCTAGATGTCCATCTAAGAGGTCTAATCAATTATGAACTAAGATTCTTTCTTACATAATCATTTGGTATACACCTTTTGAGAATTTCAGCAAGTCACTTCTGTCAGCTTCTTCTGACAATGGAGCTGTGAAACCCTCAGACAAGGCCTTAGGCAGCTATATCATGAGGTAAACACCAGATTGAGATTGGACAGATTAATTTTACTCCCTTATATGTTATGGTATATTCACAGAAAAGTATTTTGTGGGGTGAAATCGTTTTGAGATTTGTAGATTAGTCCTATTTTCTGTGTTGCATAGCGTTTTATTCAAATTGTTTACTATTCAGCATTATGTATTCATTTAACCAAAGAGATATTGTCAAATAATGTTATATATATATATGTTAATTTTATACATTTTTCTTTTAAATGAAAAGTTTGTACGACAAATGATAGTGATGAGCTTTTCAAAAGGAACGATTCTTGAACATTTCTACACATTCTTTTGATCATGCCTGATATATATCCAGGAATGCATATATTAATATTTTTTACTCAAAGAATTATGTTTTGAAATTTTGTGACTTTCTGTTCGTATGGATACCTTTAATCATGTATTGACATAATTACATGAGAACTCCCTCTATTTCTAAATCCAGAAACCTGTTTTAGTTGAATTAAAGGAGAATGAAACTCTTGGAGCAAGTTAGCTCCTGTGAAAGCAGAACAATCAAAGAATAAGATCAACAAAAGTTTGAGTAAAATAGGACTAGCAATAGAAGAGTTATGAGCATTTGAATGTCGAGATCACTAATGCTATGGAGATCCTCCCATTGGCAATGCGACCAAGATATATGATGTCACAGATGAACAACTCTCCCCTTTTGGACACTGAAAATATACCCCAAAACATATCTTTTTGCTCATTCTAATCATATGACAAACGATTCATCAATGATATAATGTTGTGAAACCTCTGTACTTGTCCTCTCATAAAGAGAACACCTCACCTTGTGATAGACTCTATAAAAGTGAGAATATAAGTGAAATAAGTACTAAAGTAATGAGGGAGTTGTACGTGTGTGACATGACAGATCTTGGTCGCATTGCCAATGGGAGGAACTACATGGCATTAGTGATCTCAATATTCAAATGCTCATAACTTTCTTATTATTCATTCAATCATCCTCAAACTTTCAACAATATGTTTCTTTGATTTTTCTCTTTGATATGGATTCAGCTGGTTTCAAGGGTTCCATTCTCCTTTAAGGCCGCCGCACACTTTACAACTGGTCCACGGTCTGATTTTGAAACAAATCGCATTTTGCTTATTTCCTGAAAATGTGAATGAAAAGTATCTTGTTATTTGAAGTTGAAATTAACTGAAAGAATACTAATATAACAATTATATATGATTGCAAGCCTTTGTTTTGGAAAAAAAAAACAGATAAGTTTCAAATCATAGCCAATCGTACGATTCCTCCGGCGTCATTACGACTAGATATTGAATTCGCTTCTGTTGCAATAAGTATGATAACCTAGTTACAGATTTGAATATAGCTGTTGGTTCAATGATTTAGAACATTACACATGAAGATATTCCAGGTCTCGTTATTAGCATCAAATTCTATAATGTCTTATTCCAAAATAGGGTCGCAGACCAATCGTAAGGTGTGCGATGGCCTTTATACACAAAGGTAACCATGGGTCTGAAATTTGAACAGTCTGTTTCAGAAAATTGAAAGGCTTATTTTATGATGTGGAGCGTTGTGGCCCAGTGGAGTAGTCCTCTGACTTTGAAACAAAGGGTCATGGGTTCGAATCTCAGCCATGGCGTGATTTCCTACAGCAAGAAATTTACCCACATCGTGCTGCACTCAACCCAGGTGAAGTGAATGGGTACCCGGCAGGATTGATTCCTTGCAATGCATGAGCACTGAGAGGCAGCTCGAGCTAAAGCCGGAGTAATAATGATAACAACGCACCTCGGAATTGAATATTTCTAGATAGATGGCGCTATATAAATGCCTGTTATTATTATTATTATTATTATGAGCCTTGTCCATGTTAATGCATAATTGGAGGTTGGTGGTTGTTTTTTCCTCTTTTTTCCTTTTAATACTGTTGTTTACATTCTTCTATCATTCCAATGCTCTCATACCATGGTGCTATGTTCAAGTTATTCATGCTCGAATTGCACTCTAGGAAATTTTCGTACAAGTAGTGTAACTGATAATTTATGAATAATAATGATAAAATTGTTGATGGGGATAACAACAACAATACCAATCGATGATGATAATTATGATAGTTAAATATGATAAAATTATGATCACCAACATGATTCATAATTTTATCATAAACACTGTAGAGATTATAATGATGATGATATGAAAATATATATAATTACAATACTACTTCTTCTAATATTAAAGGTAATGATACTGATATAACAATGATAATGTTATTGATGGTGATGATAATAATAATACTACTAATAATAATATTGAAGATAATGATTAGGGTAATAATGAAACTGATAATAACAATGATAATGATAATCTTAATATTGATGATCATGGTAGTGATAATTTTTATATACAAAAACAACAATCGTCTTTGATAGCGTTGGTTCACTGGTCTGAACATACATGTATACGCAACCAAACAGATAATTTATCAGTCGTGAAAACTTGTAATATAGACACTTCTTACATAATGCAAAGATATGCTGGACATATCATAACTCATTGTTATATCTACATTCTGCACTATAAATTTTGTGGATTTGAAATAAATCCAGATAGGCTGCGGTGAGGGACCAGTCGGACATTGGATTTGGAGATTTTAATTTAAAGCTGGAAGATTTGAGTTTAAAATTGTTTGAGATCTCAGAATACAACTCAAGGATTCAAATTAAATTCTGATTTTGGGATTTTAACTTGTCAGTAATCACAGCCAAGCTTGATTTATTTCAAACTCCAATGATTTAGAGTGTTTGTAATAAGACGTCAGAAAATGTATTTTATGGACGTTGAAGGCATGAATGTGACAAGGAGTCGGTGCTTCAATATACTGTAATCAGGATCATTGAAAAATAGATTATACTATCTCAAAATATATATTGCTTATAGTTGTAGACCTGGGATGTAGATTCATGTGATGAATAATTGTTTTATACGGAGGTGTAACAAAACATTCCAGTCTCTTCCATATTACAGGGATGAAGAGTCAACACATGTCGTTTTTGCATCATTGGTGTTCTTCTTTTTTTTTAAATGGGGATGTGGATCCTAATCAGCTGATTGGCTGAAATCAACCATGTGACCGGTCATTCAGTTTAGCTATCAGGATAATTGCTTATGACTGGTATTCATGAATAGTTATGTCGAGCTTTGAGATGAGGATGTTTTATCAAATTGCAAGGATCTATATCACTATTTTATAAAACAAATAATACACATCATTTTGCTTGGTCATTAAAACAATTACAAACACTTGTTACCTTTGAAACAGTCCAGTTGCCCTTGGCTCTGCCTCGTGCGTTTCAGAACAGTTCCATACATGTAATTCTTCTAAATGCCCTCGATAATGTGTGTATAAAGTTGTATATTAGTGCATCGTTACCGTTGATGAAATCTAAATTACATATATTTTGAAATAATACCAATCAGATTGGATGTCCTGAAACTTATATACTTTCCTGAAAATACCGACAGAAACTTGGATCACCTGATATCACTGTGAATAAACAACATTTATTGCCAGTCTTTCTTTGGTATTACGAAATGTTGAATCGTAAGTTTTATCATAAGCAAGTCCCTTTGACATGTTCCTTTATAAATATCTCTCGCTTTCTTTTAACATTTTGCTATCTTTGACATCACCTTTCTCTATGTTTGTTTAATGTGTTTAATATTCCAAAGACATTTATTGTGTGCGTCCCATATATAGTTATGTATTGCATTTACCCTTTTTCATTATTATGTATAACAACTGAGAGCATCTAAGAATAGCAATGTCTTGCATTTATGGTTCAAATTCCAAGAATAATGCTTCATACTGTCTTTAAAAGAAATGAAAACTGATTTAAGTTGTAAAATCGGCAGAGTTTCGCAAAATTGAAGTTTTTTACATTGTTGGAAAAAGGTGTATTGCAACTCAAAACATTATCCTTTGAGAAAATGAGGAAATGCAGTTAATGTATTTCTTTCTTAATCAGAAAAGTCATGGAATACTATTACTTTCCTCGAATTGCCTGTTATTTTATTATATTTTCATTTTAAAGAGATGTTCTTAGGTATTTCACTTTTTATCCATTGTACATTACACACATCCGACTCATGATATGTTTGGTTTCTATTTTTAAGCATTTTTCTATATGTTTTCATATTCTAGCATTTTGCATTTTCCTATGAACATATTCAGTTTAAGAGAAATCACTACTGTAAAATGGATCATCATTGTACTACTAATATTTAATGCTGATAAAAAGGGAAATGAAAAGTACTAAACAACTATTGGAGAAATTGAAATTCATGTTCATATATAAATGATTGTAAAAAGAACTAATCATGGTATTTTCTTGACATGAAATTTAAAAAACGGTAACCAAATGGAAAGTTTTATAATCAACAAATGTCTCACTGATTTTTTTTCACATAAGTTTTTGAATTGTATGCATCTATCACTCAATGACTTATGTATTTCTTTTCTTATTCATGTCCATATTTAAGGGGTTTTGATGAGCAGTGGGATATTTATGGCAGAGGCCAAATTAAATGGATTTCAAAAGAAGTTTCATGTTCTTCAAGGATGGGCTGATCATCTTGATGACTTTAAATAAATTGCGTTTCTATTGTAGAGTCATTAATCTATTGCTTTTTATAAGGGCCATCAGTTTGTTGCCTTAACAAGGATTTCATATCTATTCTGACTATGCCATGCCGCACTTGACTTAGATGAAATGATTGTGAAACTGTAGGTCAGTCGGAATTCAGTACTTGAAAGCTTTCCTCTCTGTTCTATGATAAAACTCCATAAATTTGTATGCTGCATAATTAAGCTGTAAACAATCCGATCAACACTGTAGAGATTAGGGTGTTAATGTTAAAGCCGACTCCAGTGGGTGTCCCTCGAGAACCACACCACACCCTATAGTGTTGAAATTACACCCTAGAGTTTAACATAACACCATGTAGGTGTTGTGATAACACCATGGGATGGTCAAGAGAAGTTGAAGAGAAGGGATTGAAGCCCCTAATTCAAAACCCTTTTTATGGGCCTTTTAACATGCTAACATAATTAAGAAAGTAGGAAATGTAGTTTTTTTTTTACGGACAGGCATAGTTCATCTTACAGACAAGTCGTCATGAACGCAGATTTGACAGCATATCAAATAACATTGTACATGAGGAAGTAGATGCATTTGATTGATTAATGGTTTATATCAACGTCAAACATAATGAGATCATCGTTACAATGCTTGCAGTTATATATGAGTCAAAAATGAATTAATGACTATGATATTGTGATGAGATGGATAATGTTTTCATTTTTGACTTGAGTGCCAAATAATATAGCATTGTATGATTATTTACTGTATGGGTTTTTATTATATGAGCATGTTAAAGTTTCCTGATTGTAACATCAGCTAAATTTAGGACAAAGGAAAACTGTATACCTAGGTACTTTTACATAAAATCTTACATTGGTGATAACTTTTCCATCAATTTTAACGGTTGTAACATCAATTATCCTTCATTTTGTTGGATGTTGAAGAGGGTTGTCATTAGCTACAATGGGAATTACTAGCTTAGGTGAATTTGTTATTAAAAAGGTGATCAGAATAAATTGATGATGTGAAATCGATATGCAGTCAAAAATGATTATGGCAATAATAAAGTTGATTTTTTTATGTGATTTGAAAACAATGACGCTTGAGTGTTCATTGGTTATTTGTCGTTGTTTTTGTTGTTGTGCGCCCAGGTTGCATTGATTCTATGAATGGACATAATGATGACAAGGGTGGTAGTTGTGGTGGTGGTGGTGGTGGTGATGATGATGATGATTTATGATGGTGATGATGATGGTGATGATGGTGATGGTGATGATGGTGATGATGATGGTGGTGATGGTGATGATGATGGTGATGGTGATGATGATGATGATGATGATGATGATGATGATGATGATGATGATGATGGTGATGATGATGGTGATGATGATAATGATGATGATGATAATTGTGATGACAATAGTTGTGGTGATGGTGAATTATGCTGATTATAAAAAATAATAATTATGATAATGATATAGGTAATGAAAATAGTTTACTTCTATTTTCTTATCCTTTTGTGCCAATCTACCCTCGTCCACTTTGGCCATTGTGAAGAGGGGGCAGCTAATGTTCACTCACAAAAAGTTGCGTTACACCCGCCCCCAAGCGCCGATCACAACTCTCCACTAATCGGTCGTGGTTGGGGGGGGGGGGCCTTTTGATTGATGCCTTGGATTTTCGATATTGCAAATGAATGTACAGCCAACTAATGTTGGCTGGCTACTGAAGTGGATTGGCGCCGGGAAGGGGCCGGGGGGTGGTATTTTAACTTGTTTTAGTCTCCCTTGGCTTTGGGGATTTCCCCCCCCCCAAAAAAAAAAAAAAGTACAGTCCCTCTCACCTCCTAACTGGACAAAGTGGCACTCTGCAGAGGGGGGGGGGGTGGTCTTGCCAATATCTCCGACTTCGTTAGACTTAAGGAAAGATAGGGGCTTCCCCCTAATGGTCCGAACGTGACAAGTGCAGTATTTGTGACTTTAGGCTTGAATTGTCACGAGACATTCAGAGATATCTTCGATATATGCACCACCCCCCCCCCCCCGTCATTACCGTTCTTTGCAAATCGTTCACGTGATCTAGAAATACCATTGAATAGGGGACAAATCTACACTTGTTTTACTTGCTCTCTCTCTCTCTTATATATATGTGTGTGTGTATGAGTTATATAAATCAATTTCTGGTAGCCGTTGGCACAATATTCGTGGGTGCTAGAATTTTTATTTTTCGATGAAAATGTTCAGGGAATATTACTTAATTTATTTAGAATATAAGGAAATTGGCTCCCAAGAGAACTCTTAAAAACTTAACATTAGCCGACGATGATGGCGGTATAACGCAAGTTCTTCCGGCTTTACACATTTTCTTTCATATATGGAGCTCCACGTAATAAAATGAAATATAGAGAGAGAGGGAGAGAGCTGAATGCAAGAAAGCTTTTTAAGTTCATAATTGTTAAAGGACACCCCAACAAAAAGTTGATTTGAATAAAAAAAAATAGAAAAATCAAACTTGCACAACACTGAAAATTTCTTCAAAATCGGATGTAAAATAAAGAAGTTATGACATTTAAAAAAAGTTTTGCTTAATTTCCCAGAATAATTATGCACATCCTGGTCGGTATGCAAACAAAAATTATGATGTCACCCACTTACCATTTCTTTTGTATTTCATTATGAAATATTCTACTTTTCTCCTCATGTCATGTGAAACAAAGTTTTATTCCTCCCTGAAATTGTGGTATTACCATTGTTTTAACATTTTATGGCTCAGTCAAGTTGGCCCTTATTGTTAAATCTGTAAAAATTGAAATATTGTATAATTCAAACAATAAAAAACAAAAGAAACAGTGACTGATGGACATCGTCGACTGACTCATTTGCATGACACTGAGTTGTGCATATCACTGTTTTGTGAAAAATTAAACTTAAAAATGTCATAACTTTCTTATTTTACATCCGATTTTGATGAAATTTTTAGCGTTATCCTTGTTTGATTTTTCTCTATTGATTCAAATCAACATTTTTCTGAGATGGACTTGACCTTTATATGTCTAGTCAGTAGCCATGATTTTGCTCGCCCCCCCTAAAACACTGAGTATCTTTTGACATGGACAGGTCCATGTTTTTGCGAAGTTTTCCGATTGCATACCAATGAATAATGCACAAGTCGCCACCACATAAAAACAGTAAATATGGGAAAGAGGAACAAAAAAGAAAGGGTAAACGTCCATCAAACTGATCAAGAAAAGACAAAGGAAAGACAATGGGAAAATTATATACATTATTGCCTCCCTATTTCTTTCAAATTCTTTTCCCCCCTTTTTGTTTTAATTAATCTCTTTCCTTCTTTCATTTCACGCTGTTTCACCTTTTCACTTTCCATTTTGTTTTATTTCCATTCTATTTTGAGCAATAGAAGTCACATTCAAACTAAGGGGCTGATCGCTTTGCCCACTTGTACTTGATTTCCACTGATTATTCATTCTTCCTTTACAAAGAAATTTGTTCGGCTATTAATATCTAAAAGTTCTCTTATTAAATGATAATAATTATATTGATGATTTCATTCACTCACAATTTGTGTGTCTTTTTTGTTGTTTGAATTATACGTTATTTCAATTTTTACAGCTTTGATTGAAGGTTCATCTTTGCTAAACCACTGACAATTTCATTCTTAAAGGTCAGGTCCACCCCAGAAAAATGTTGATTTGAATCAAACAAGCATAATGCTGAAAATTTCAACAAAATCGGATGTAAGATAAGTAATTTTAAAGTTTCCCTTATTTTTCACAGAACAGTTATATGCACAACTCAGTGATATGCAAACGAGAGAGTCGGTGATATCGTTCCGTCACTGTTTCTTTTGTTTTTTTTATTGTTTTAATTTTACATTTCATTTTTACAGATATGACAATAAGGAATAACTTGATTGAACCAAAAAATGTTAAAACAATGGCCTTTCCACATGTTCAGTGAGGAGAAAACTTTGTTTCAAAGGACAATGAGGAGCGAATCAGACTATTTCATATTTTATGTAATAAAATACAAAATAAATATTGAGTATAATAGGTGATGTCATCAGTCCCCTCATTTGCATACCGACCAGGATGTGCATAGAACTGTTTTGTGAAATTGAGCGAAACATAAAAATGTCATAACTTTATTTTTTACATCCGATTTTGATGAAACTTTCAGCGTTATGCTTGTTGGAATTTTCTCTTTTTATAAAAACCACTCTTTGTTGGGGTGGACTTGTGTGTCCTTTAAATATTTGAGCTCTGTCGCTAAGCTTGCTCATATTAAGTGGATGAGCACAAAATAGGATCGTGACCGCTATCGTATAGGCCTATTTTTTGCAGGGGTTTCTGCATTTTATTCATAAATCAATAATAAATTAACATGTTCACATAATGACAAAAATACATAGGGTGTGACAATCAAAGAGATGAATAATATTGACAAAGACAAATAATAAAATTATAAATACAGCATGTGATAAGTTCAGTAAAATACAGGAGGCAGCCATTATAAGCACAAAATTGCTTGAAGCAATAGCAGCCAGGAGAGGGGGCTACATGAAAACCATGATGAAATATTTTGACAAAATGATGTCACGAAATATAAAATATTGAAAATTAGAAACTCGGTTGGGTAAATACAAGATTAATTGCGGTAAAAAGAAGTGCAAATGCGTGCATTTGGGTGAGTGCAGGTTATAGACTACTCCCAAGGGAGTGGAGGATGTGTATACATTGTGTGCAGGAATGACTGATTGAATCCGATGACCGGGGTAATAGTATATCTGTAAGCGCTTAGACACGTCGTTCGGATGTATTAAGCGTTACATAAAAGCTGATTATTAATTATTATTATTATTATAATAGAATTATGTATACTTAGAAATAAGAAGCTTTTTCAACGAAGCTTTAAAAGAAAAAGAGATGAAAACCGTTTAATAGTATGTGGCAAGGAGTACCCAATATGATACTTCCAAAAGAACGACACGATGTTATGTTCTATTCTTTATTTTTGTCTTCAATACCCAATATCTAGGCCATGGTGGCGTACCGTCTTTTTATATAAGCAAATAATATTCCAGGGTTGGTTAAGTGGAGATTTGTTGAATGTCGTGTTGGATTAAAAAAAGACAAAAAAGATTGCGAAATGGAATCGGAATAGTATTGTTTGCAAATTTATACATAAATACGGCTGTTTTACTTTTTTTTTACAAGTGTTAATATCGTAAATTTTCAGTGTCTTTAATTCGTGAAATATGACTGTGTACAGATGCGGAATGCTTTCTTTTAAAGAGGAATATCGTTTTCGTTTATTCTCACCTTACTACAGTAACTATACCCCCATACTATGTTGCACTAAGATACAAGTGGCATAAAACGAACGAATTATAAAGCATAAATAATGACTTTTTTGAGAGATATTTTTTAAATCTATATAAAATCCCTATCTCTGTGGATGCCAGCCAGCATGCAAACATTGTGAATGTGACTGTTCCAAGTTGAATTGAGTCAATCAATATGTGTACTTGTTTTTTAAATGATAGATATGTCATCTATATAGATACTGTGAAGGAACATTATGTATAGTTTAAATGTGTTTAAAATACATAAAATATGTGTGTGGTTTTGTTTTGTTGTTGTTTTATTTTCTAAATTAAGTGTTGGGACTAGTATGTTTGAAGTCTCTGTGTGAATAGACTACATTTGTATCGTCTGCAAATAATAAAACGTAAGTTAATTTTCTAGATGCATTCAAAATATCATTCATGTCACTGGCGGATCCAGGGGGCGGCACAGCCGGCCCGTGCCCCCCCCCCCCCCTTTGAGAGGCACAATTAAAAATCGTAATGTAAAAATGCCGGCCGTCAAAACAGAAGTGTGCCCCAATTTCGAAAGTGAAGACCTGTTTTTTTGCTTGACAAATATTTTCGTGGACGAAATCCCCTTAATTTTTGGTTGAAACCCCCCTTTTTTTTGCTTGTCAAATTTTTCCTCGGGAAAATGTGCCCTCCCCTTTCGAAAAATCCTGGATCGGTCCCTGATTCATATAGAATAAGAAGAGACCTAAAATTGATCATTTTGATACTTTACACTTCACGGTGCAAATATTGGATTTTTTTTTAAAGAAACAAAATGGCGCATATTGCTTAATTGAACTTGAAATCAAGTGAACCCCCGGCCCCTGACTCCAGATTTCTTTATTCACAAAGTAAAATGCGATGATTCTTTGTATCGAATGCTTTCGATAGATAAATGATAAAAACGAACAGTATGTTCTTTTTTATAGAGAGAATCAGAAATTGTGTCGAATAATTATAAAATTGCATAGTCATATTGATTGGGAATTAATAATTATATCATTGTTGTTCGAAAAAGAATATTGTATTCGGGATATCACCTTGTTTACAAAGAAATTGGTCGGTAGTTGGAGGTAAGACATGGGTCATCCTTTTATATATTGGAATTATTTTTGCTATCTTGAAAAAATACCATGGTACAGACAAGGCCCTGGGAAGGATTTTTTGACTGGTGGTGCTGATGTAAATTTGGCAAGCAAAAAAAGGGTCCCCTGAAAAATGAAGGTAATTTTGCTTCTGAGAAATTTGACAAGCAAAAAAAAAGGAGGGTTTCAATTAAAATATTAAGATCATTTTTGTTACATCTATCCATTTTTTCACACCTAACAGAATTCCAGGGGATGTTGCTCGTGCTGTCTCTGGAGAATAATACACGCAGCTGCCCTAGCATGCACCTCGCTTCATAGGGCCATGTCGCCCTCGGAGATTATATATTTCTTTAAAAATGCTGTTTAACCATTATCAATGCTGTAAACACTTGACACCGATCATTTATGTTTATTAAAGGGATACTCCTGGCTGAAAATATAAAGCTATGGTAATAAATAAAGTAAAAAATAAAATTTCACTGCACAAAACGCAGTGCCATAAAAATTGGCATAATCTATGATAATAACAAAGTTATTGAATTTTTAATGTAGCATTGTGAAAACAGTTATAGGTAAGCCGTCATTATTGTGCTCGAGATGTTATTTTCCCGCCTTCCTTTTTCTGTAACATTAAATTAAAATCATTTCATGTTTTCATACAATCGCCAAAAGCGAGGGGCAAAAAAATAACTTTGTATCTACATTTCCGTCCGTAATCATGATCACACCTTTTCAATGATTCGAGCTCGAAGTGCATGCTATCTGAAATTATTTGATATTCCGATCTAGAACTATTCATAGGAATTAATGAAAAAGATATGTATCTCGTCAATTAATTGGCCTAATGAGAGTGCGATCTTCTAATATATATTCAGACCTGAAAACAGAACATTTTAACACCTTTTGTAATCGCGAACAGGATGCGCGTGTGGATGAATATTTTAACTATTAATGCGCACGCGAAGCGCGAGCCGAATTTTTTTAATAAACTAATATGAAAAGGGGATTTTAAGTAGTTTTTTTTAAGAATGATTATAGAAGTATATAATAAAACATGTAAAATGCGAGCACGCAGAGCTATGAGTTTTGACAATTAGACATTTGTGACATTTTTTTTTATTTGTGACGTCACATGCGAGCAGCATCACATATATCGTGAATTAAAAAAAAACACAATGAAATGTCATTTTGTAAAAAAAAAAAAAAATGAAAATTGGTTTTATTGTACCTTTAGAATATCAACAAATCATTTCACACCCGCTCCTGAAAGATGACATTTTTGTTATCATGAACCATTAAAAAAATGAGAAATTTATGCATTTTATATTACGTTTTATATGGGGCAGCTGTTCGTATATGACGTCACAATTAAATCAGGAACTGTATCTAAAAACTAATGATCTTTAATAGATTTTCCTCAAACCTTCACCAATATTTTTATTATTCTTATCTGCCGTTTTTACAATAAACTTTTCGTCAGATTGAACTACACTTTAATGAGTTAAGAGAACATTTGACCAAATGGAACAAAAATCGTCTGCATAATATAAAGATTTAATTCACTGGTACCAACCGATATGCCTCTTACATCAACTAACTTTCTAATGCTAGAACAATTGTTTCTTAAGGTATTATAAATAAATACGGGGAGAAGGGATCCCCTTGTGTTACTCCTCTGTAATTTGAAAGTATCCAGTAGATTTTATATTTTAAAACACAACCTATATTTGACATTTGGTTTCATTTCATAGATGAGCTATTTTCGCTTAATTTCACAAAACAGTTATATGCACATCCTGGCTGGTATGCAAATGAGGAGACTGTGACGTCATCCACTCACTATTTCTTTTGTATTTTGTTATATGAAATATGAAATATTCTAATTTTTCCCTCATTGTCAAGTGATACAACGATTACTTCCTCCCTGAACATGTGGAATTAGCATTGTTTAAAACTATATGGTTCAGTCAAGTTGGTCCTTATTGTTAAATCTATAAAAAATGAAATATTGTATAATTCAAACAATAAAAAAAAAGAAATAGTGAGTGATGGACATCATCGACTGACTCACCTAGTTGTGCATATCACTATTTTGTGAAAAATAAGCAAAACTTTAAAATGTCATAACTTTCTTATTTTACATCCGATTTTGATGAAATTTTCAGCACTATGCTAGTTTGATTTTTCTCTATTTATTCAATTCAGAATTTTCCTGGGGTGGACTTGACCTTTAATACATGTAAATCAGTGCGCTGCCCAACTTCATTGAGTTCAGTACTGCTATATTCCTGCAGTGTCTCCTGAGTTATATAGTTACTCTTCATCTCCGTTTGTTCTTCTGCTTGATGTGTGTGATTGAGCGTATTCCCCCTTCTTCAGATGAAAAATTATTTTCCATAAAGTTAATCTATTTTTAAACTCCACATTTTTATGCAGAGCTTTAACCCATTTGATAAAGGATGAACCGAAACTAAACGAGTTTAAGCGTTGGAATAATTAGTCACGGTCGAGCAAATCAAACGCTTTCTTAAAATCTACCGAAGATATGAATCCTCACATGTTTCGAAAAATGAATGGCTTACCATTAAGGTGAAATTATACGTGCAGCTTACGTAAGCTTTAAGATATTAGATAGGGTACGTTCTGATCCCCATATATCACCAACGTAGTGCATGTCAAGGCAACCATTGACTATCCCGATTTCTAGTTGAATTCTATTTATGATAACATCATGTTTATAATTTGAAAATATCTAAATGAATTTTCATTTGAAAAAAAAATGTCTTACATACAATTCGAAAAACGAAATATGAATCAAATCACCTTCACCTTCACAAAACTCCTTCTTTGTCATGAAATGGGTATTTATTGACCATGCTATATGGTTCGAAATTCTGTTTGCACACAACTCGTCATTCAAGCAAGAAGGAAATAATAGGCACTAAAAATAGATATTAATTCATACCGTGCCGGGGAAGCGATATTATAATAATATGTGTTTTTCTTTTCAACGATGGGAACGAGCCGCGTGAAACGGACTACACGTGTACGGCGTTCGTGTTATACACCATGCTCACAATGGTAAGATCAAATTTAGGCGCCTGCCATGAGCTAACGAGAGAGATCATCATCGTCGTCATCATCACCTAACTACGCTCCCTCGCGATCGCTCTCGAATGGAATATGCCAAGATGATGCGTCCTTCTCCGAGGAAGGTTCTTTGTGTTGTAATGTATTTTGCATCGGCTGCCTTCATCTGTCTCATCACGCGAGAGTTTTATCTCCATTTTGACTACGAGAGGGTCGTCTTCCCAGTGGCAAAGCCCCTGGTCTGTAATCATACCAGGTCTATACATCGAAATGGACCAGGTGGCTCACGACCGCCAGGGACAGAGAGCAAAACGGAAATATCAGATGTTTTTATTGGAGTGAAAACAACTCGGAAATATCACAGCAGTAGGCTGCAACTCATCTTAGATACATGGTATTCATTGGCTCCCGAAGAGGTGAGTAAGTTCCTTATGTGATAGTTGATGATATACGATCAGAAGTCGGGGACACAAGCATAGTATATATATGACAGACCTACAGGCGAATTACAAAGGAAACATGTTTTTGTGCTTCTGGTCGGATAATGTGAGCAGACACATCGCTCACTTCACAGGGTAGAGCAAAAATAAATGTTGCAATATTTCTTGAATTATGATTTGAAATTACTCGACTGGTCTCATTTTGCCGAAGTTCTGACACATAGCATTACAAATCAATATGTTCCAACAAACTAATCATAATAGTATTGTAGTGTGGAAGTTTGTGGGATTTTGTTGATTTCAAAAATGTCAAATCATTAGGTTTTTATGACTTATCATACAATGTTTCACCCCGTTTCAGGACACAATAAGCCTTTGATGTATTTTTCGTCATGTGTTCAATATCTACGTTTTGTGCTAAAATAAAAATAGATATCACAGTTATCGATCTTCACCACAAATCGCTTTTCAGTTTTTGCATAAAAATGGCATCATAGGTCGCCAACAAAGGCTCCTGTGCGTCAATGTATTCTTTGGTAGTTTTTTTAGAAATTGGAGGCTATTAGATTAGATTAGCGATTAATCGATAAATTATAGACTGACCAATCAAGATCAATGTTGCGCGTGAATTTGGTTCAAAATACTGACCAGGAACCAATCAGAAGTGTTCTTTCAGATTTGCTATTCATCGCTTAGCTTTGTGCTACGGGGCCCAGATGGTATTTCCCCCGCTTTTGTAGAAGAATTGATGTATGCAACAAACAGATACAGATACAAACAGATACTAATAAACCGCAACTGCCTGACACCTAACCCTGAACTGATATGCTTCTGTGGTCGACATTTTATGATACCCTGTCCCTGTTGAAATGAATTCATAATTATAAAAACCTATGCTAATCCATAAAGAGTAAACCCCTCCTTTGTAATTAAGTTCCAGTAATCACGCGTCTCCATATAAAGGGGCGGTGCTTGCAAAATCCATACTGGCAATCTGATAAAACGCCGTTAATAGAAAAACGCTCCATCACTTAATTCGCTCACCACTTTACGCTTCATAATAATCATGAAGCGTATTCGAACGAGACTAGCCGGTAATTATCAGAATGGTAACACTCTTCCCTTTTTGATACGGGTGTTAATATTGTCACTAGAATTTGCTCTGAATGATAAATAAGACGGCCATTATAAAAACTACCACGATTGAAGAGTTGTTGTGTTTCAAATCGAGTGAAAGATAAATATTTTGTTTATCATTTGATTAATATTTTTCCATCTATATACAGTTTGACGAAAATGATGTGAATTGAATTGAATTGAATTGAATTTATTAGAACTTCACTGGCAATTGCCAGTATTTTGTTCATAACAAGAAGTACAAAAGTACAGATGTGCATCTGTCATAAACTTATTTTCATAAAATGGTACAATCACACATGTAGTAATATTATACTGCAAGACGATATTTTCTACAACTTTTTAAAAGATTCGTTGTGCATTTTGCGTGACTGTTCACTTTAACGCTTTTTTTAAAGCAATCATCAACTTATAATATAACCTAGAGAAGTGTATCACAGGGGCCGCGGAACGGTTTTCAAAGTGGGGGGGGGGGGGCTGACCATGTAAAAAATCACAATCATATGGTCGATTTTACGTTTTTGTACACGGTTTTGAAAAAAGTGGGGGGCTGAAGCCCCCCCCTCCCCCCCCCCCCGCTTCCGCGGCCGCTGTATCGTTACGCGACTTAAATACGTCAAGCGTATAGTACTTCATCTGCCATGCAAGACATTGATTTTTTTTAATTTTAAAGTTGAGTAAACAGATAACATGATAGGTCGATATACTTGTATTGACTGTACCTCTGGTCTTTTAGAGATTGTTTTTACATTTACATAAATAAAAGATGACTTTGCACTGAATTCTCAAACGTCTTTTCATTTGATTGATTAGTTATCTTTTCCACCCTTTTTTCGAAATGGTACAACAATTTCCTTGTGTTATAATTATGTAGTAAATGTGTTATAGCTAATAAAAAAGCACTGTTCTGTACTTGGTATAGTACTCACAACAAAGTGAACGTTAGACTCGATTTTCAGGATAATAGGTCTCCAAATAGGAAATTTGAATTTTTATATGTATGTCAATCTAGTGTCTTGACGCATGTAATGTCAATGAAAAAAAAATCAACTGGTTTAGATGGAATTTCTATATTTATTATCAAGGAATCGAATCGATAACTGAAATGATTGAGCGATTTACTTAATTGATTAACAAATCCTTATCGGAAGGAATAGTGCCTGATCTGACTAATGGAAAACCGCAAAAGTAATACCGATACACAAAAAGGAGACAAACTCGATTATAATAATTACAGGTCGATCTCGTTGTTGCCTTGTGCCTTTAAAAATTTGGAAAGAATAGTTTAAAGGCAGTACTGGATTATCTAATGATTCATTCTTTGCTTAGCCAAAATCAGTCGGGATTTCGCCCAAAATACTCCACTGTAACCGCACTAGCCACTGTTACAAATGACTGGCACAATGCGATTGATAGTGGCTCCTACGTTTGCACTATTCGTAGATTTGCAAAAAGCATTTGACATGGTCGATCACTTACTTCTTGTCTCTAAACTTGAGTCTATTGGTGTCAAGGGTAAAGAATTACAATGGTTTACAAACTATTTATCCAACACGAAAATCAGAACTTGTATCAATAATGTACTTTCAGACGAAAAGTCGATTACGAAAGGTGTACCACAAGGTTCTTTACTGGGACCGCTGTTGTTCATCATTTTTATAAATGACGTAAATTTTGCTTTTCATGAGTGCAAAGGTCATCTTTATGCAGATGACACGGTCATTCATTATTCGCATAAAAAACCTAAAGTTTTCTAAAAATGTCCTGAATAACGAGTTCACAGAGTTCTGGTAAAGTGGATGAATAATAACAATTTAAAGATCAATTACGACAAAACTATATGCATGTTACTTGGAACAGGCAACATGCTTAAAAAGCATTCTCTTTTGAATATCAAAGTTAAAGATCAGCAGCTGTTTCAAGTGAATAGTTTTTAATATCTTGGTATTCATGTAGATGATAATTAAGATGGGAGGTTCACATTGAAGAGTTGTGTAGCAAGATTAGCAAAATGGTCAGCTATTTAGGTAAATTAAGACAGTATGTAAACATGTCTGAACTGAAATTAATATATAAATCTATTTTACTGCCCCGTTTTGATAATGGAGATGTAATTTGGCAGTCTACCAGCAAAAATTGTTTATCACAACTGCAGAAAACACAAAAACAGGGCTGGTAGGATAATAGCCAATATTAACCATACCCTCATACTTCTACGAGCCATATTCACCAGTTCACAGCCGTCTTGACTGGCAGTACATCTCCCACTCCTAACATATAAGGTGTTAAATAACATGACCCCCGGAATATTTAAAAGACATTTTCGGTTTTAAATCTCTTCCGTACTCTCTCCGAAATTTTACCTTGCTCTCATCACTTAAACCAAATTCAATCATTGTAAAAGAACATTTTTGCACAGAGCTTCTTCAGAATATAAAAAATTACCCACCGATTTGCGTCAACTTCCCACTCTAACCGCCTGTAGTAATCACCTTCATGAGTGATGACCTTTACACAGTATAGTTATAATTATCATTACGTTGTACCTCTTTTTATTTATTTTTTCTTATTTTTCCCCCTTTTCGTATATGTTTTACTATGTTTTATTTTGTAATTTGTTGTATCATTATCAATGGATTATATTTCATTTTATGATTTGTTATATTAATTGTCTTTTGGATCTTGCATTTGATTGAAATCAAATTTTGGTTGGGGTAGACTTGTCCTTTAACGAATTCTTCATGCCCGAATACCAGATCTGGGTAGCCATGCTAAAACCAGTGTAATACTTTGTAGTTGTACATAGTTGATTGATATTAGTAATTTTCTTTATTCTTTTGCAGATCTATTTTTTCACCGATGTAGATGATTCAGAATTACAAGAAAAAACTAGTAAGTGAACACTTTCGCTTTATTCTCCCGTATTTTAGAAAAAAAATCGTTTATATACCGCAGTGAAGTGGTCAACTCATGTCATTTGGCTCAATTTTTGTTATGGTACTCCGTCTTCTTTAGGACTTAGGAGTTTACGGTGGACCGTCGAAAAGTTTAGTCAAATACAGCATTTATTTGCAAAATACATAATATTAATATACACATTATATACATGACTGTGTATATATATATATATATACCATTGTTCTCTTCATCCATTTCTTTACAATATTTAAATAAAAGTGTTGCCAAAGCTGTTGTACATGTATAACTTCACACATTTATATATATATATATATATATATATATATATATATATATATATATATATATATATATATATATATATATGTATATATATGTATATATATATATATATATATATATATATATATATATATGTATATATATATATATGTATATATATATATTCCAAACATGTCTCTATAAGCTATTATGCATGGATTGAAATTCCAAAGATATTTATCTTACCACGACCTATATGCGTACTACACGTATATAGGCTTTTTTTTTTTTTTGGAAGCCCAGTCAGAGGAAAGGTCGGGGTACTGGACAGAGTTTCTGCTACCTCCGACCAGGGGAGCGTTTCATGAAAGGACTTGTCGGACGTTTTATCCGACAAGTCCTGTTTTATCCGACAGTTACTATAGCAACAGTGCTTCTCAACCAATCAGAATCCAGGAAAGTTTGTCAGATCTGACAACTTGTCGGACGAAAATATTGATGAAACGCCCCCCAGGAGTATCTTAAAATAATAATGATGACGATAATAATGATACTAATAATAATGGTAATATTAATAATATTAGTATTAATAATAGTAATAATGATAATAATAATGATAATAATAATGATAGTAACGTAATAATAACAACAATAATAATAAAAACAATAATAATCAATCTTGGTCGGAGGAAAATCTGCGGAAATTTAGTCTATGCATGATGAAATTTTACTCCGGCTATAGGAAGTGACCGAGGTATTATACCTCGGTCACTTTTGCTCTACGGCGGCCGAACGGCGACTCGAAAATATCAATTTTAACATTTTTTTTGTAATAGCTACATATACGTGGATTGAATAAAAATGAATAAAATGTATGTTTTCGTCTTGCCTTACTGCCGCCGTAGAGCAAATATGACCGAGGTATAAACGAGGCTACTGCTGTGGATTAAAAAAAAAGATTAACCCAGGACTTAATAGAGAGAGTCTGGATATCTATTGTCTCCCATCCTTGGTCCAGGATGGATCAAGAAACACAGTGTTACAGTCCACAGGAGTGAATGAAAGCTCGCAATTCATTTAGTAATTAATAGTAATAATGATAATAATATCAGTTCGCGTATAGGACATTTCATTACGATATATAATGTCCACATACACTTCCAAAAGACGTGGATCCACCGCTCTAATCCCTCAGCCTTTTACAGTACATGTTGAAGAAAAAATGAAAAGCAATGAATCCTGCCCAGCCCAATTAATTCCATCAGTATTTTCAATTCAATCCAATTCACGTTATTCACATCCATTAAAAGGTACAATATACAACATACAATATTATATGAACAATAACAAAAGAAACAATACATAAACAAATCAATATAATGACAAATAGAAAGAGTAGAACCAACATGCAGTGGATGTAGGGGATTAGCAAGGCCAGAGACCCATCGAGGCCAACCCCCCTTGGTTCTGCGCATTGGTTAAAGAAAACAAATTAATAGTGATTAAATAGTTATATGTACTGCAAAAAAACATTAACATAAACAAACAAAACAAAACAAAACATAAAAAACAAAGAAAAGAAATTGGTAAGATATGTACGTTTGTGTTTTCGAAATATTAAAAATATGTATACTCACCAACAACGGGCTGCGACGTATGCGGTCGCCAATATAATAACAGAATAAATATTTGCTAGTAGATGTGTCAGAATTTATATTAGCATTGTGCAATTGAATCATGAAAGTCAATAAATCGGTCCGAACTCTTTCAAATTTGTTGATGTAGCAATTGTACCTTTTCTTATATACACGAATATTTAATATCAGCCTTACATCACTGAAAATTCGCTAATATAGGAATCAGACTTTTATTGTTCCATTCTACAAAATCTGGCAGACGTGATTTGATATCAACTTATTGTCCGATTTCATTACGTTTTGTACCTATTGTGAATAGACAGATCAAACACTGTAAATAAGGTATCATACCAGACTCAATGCATGGGTTTCTTACCCAAACGGTCTTGTAATACTCAGGCTTTCAGTGTGTGTGGTTTTTTTTTCATCTGGGCTAGGCCTAATCTGGGCAAAAATCGTCCCTATCTACCAAAAATTGACGTTTTTTTCTTGGATTGGGTGAAAGCCTTTGGTGACAAAGCTGATCATTGTCTGCTGCTAATCAAATCGTATAAATACGGCATTTGTGGTGGACTACTATTTTGGATTAAATCTTTTCTTTTAACCCGAAAACAGAGTGTGTTTTTTAGGGCGCCATATCTGACTGGGCGCCAGAGCCATTTGTTCGGTTAATTATTAATTAATGAGCTTTGAGCTATAGCAGTTCGGCCAACCTGATTTAAATAAGTTATCAACATGGCGCATAATGATTTGATAGGCAAGTCCAATTCACAAGAAATTGCGCCATGTTGGTAACTCCTTGAAACTCTATCTCTCTTAATGGCTCTGATGGGTACCAGTCTAGTCAGTTATGGTGTTCCTCAAGGGTCAGTGATTTGGCCAATCTTTTTTAATTTGTACGTTTCTGACTGATGTGGTTCATTTGCCGATCGACGGTGGTGGCACCGTCAACATTGAAATCTTACTAACCAAGGTTTTTGAAATGTCATCATAACTTAAAAAGTATAGAGATCTAGTTCTTAAAACTTAGAAATAAGAGTAATCAAGTATCGCTTAACATTTTGCCTGAATTTTAGGTCACATGACCAAGATCAAGGTAATTTAGGGTCAATGAAATTTGGCCATGTTAAGGGGATCAACAACGAAATCTTAACCGAGGTTAAGTTTTATAATAAAAAAAATATATGAATCTAATTCTTAAACTTAGGCAATAGGGTGATCAAGGACCGCTAAATATATTGCCTGGGTTTTAGGACACATGATTAAGGTCAAACGTCATTTAGGGTCAGTGAACTTTAACTTAGCTGCAGTAATGAACATCGAAATCTTCAGGTTAAGTTTGTGAAATGTCATCGTAACTTAAAAAGAATAATAGATCATCTGGGTCATAAAGCTTGGGCATACAGGGTAATCAATTATTACTTTACATTTTACCTGGGTTTCAAATCCCATGACGAAGGTCAAAGGTCAGTTAAGGTCAATGAACTTTGGCCATGTTGAGGTATTTGTTTAAATGCCATATTAGTTTGAAAACTTATGGATCTAGTTCATAATACTTGGATATAAGTGAAATCCAGTATTACTGATCGTCTTGCACGAGTTTAAGCTTACATGATAAAGGTCAAAGGTAATTTCGCGTCAATGAACTTTTATGTGAATGGTGTTTCTGTAAATAATTATTTATTTCGTAATGCATGCGAGACTGTCATAGGCGTTCAACTTGAGGCGATTAAAAAAATCAATTCAAATAAAAAAATACAATTAGAAAATATAAAGCTTTCTTATCTTTGCAGATGGTCATATGGTCAACACAGGATGTGGACAAGGATATGCAATGTAAGACACACAATTTCATTCTGATATTTTAGGAAAATATTTCAAACGTATCAATCTTTTTCTGAATAATTCCCATTTATTGAAGCCTATAGTCCTTAATATTGTATTTTTTTTTGTTTTCATTTGCAGATTTAGTTTATTCATTCTTAATTTCAGATAATCAACAAAACGAAAACATTTGCAGATTCGTAATTTTGAAATAGATGGTGCACTAATAGCGAATTTGACAATAGAGGGGGCGCAGAATACAACTTTCTTAAATTGAGCTATATCAATATATATGTTGAATGGGCAATTTTCAAAATTTGGAGGGGCCGTGCGCCAATGCCAATTATTGTCATTATTGATATCGTCATCATTATCATCTTTATTATCATTATTATTATTGTATCATCATCATCGTCATATAATCGTAATTGAGCTCACTAAAAGTTCCCTTTATTTTCACCGTTGTTGTTTCTCACTATAAGCGTGTAACGATTTTTGTGCAAAGAATCTGAAAATCAACAACATTCTTTATTTCTGCAACTGTGGAGCATTTGGTACCCTCTCGATATTAAATGCTGTTTTATTCCTCTTCAATTTGTTTCAACAGGTTGACCCTATGCTGTAAATTGTCAATTATAATCAGTATGTTCCATGAAACCAGTAAAAGGTAAGAATTTTTTCTTTTGTTTCGACTAAGTGGGAGGAGGCTATATGTATTTCAAATGGTTATATAATTCCGGAACATGCTATATCTGTCAGTGGCGCGTAATGGGCCCATCAATCTTGAGGGGGCACAACATGTACGGGGAATATTTATTTAAACAGTCTTGAGCGAGCGCTTGAGCGAGGGAAGCGACCGAGCAAAAAAGTTTGACCGTTTTTTAATTGAAATGTAAGTTTTTGAAAGATTTGTAAATGTTAATCAGAAAAAAAATATAATTCACCCTTTTCCCTTTCATTCTCTTACTCCCCCTTCCCCCTTCACCGGCCCCTATTCTATACGCTAGTGCCATCTCATTTAATTCCTGATTATTTTACTAATCCAGATGCAAATGGACAGAGAGAGTTTGCCATTGAGCTAGAATTTTTCAAGACCAAGTTTTGTAACCAGTATCAATACGGTTTAGTGTTTGCAGAATAGGAAGCTAGAATTTCCAAATGCTTTTGGATTTACAACTTAACATTTTTGTTTAAAAGAAAGACCTTCATACATGCCAGTGTTGTAGTGCTTTGATGCTCTAACTATACTCAGCACTACAGCAAGAATAACCATTCTTGCCCAAGCAAGAAATACGAACACATCTCTCCTATCCCCCGATCCCTTCATTGGCCTCCTATCCCGTTTCGCATAACCGTTAAGATTCTACTCGTAAACAAAATTACTCATAATATGGCGCAAAAATACCTCCAAAACCTAATCTCCCTTGATTCCTTCTGTCAGATCATGGACCCTGGTAGGGTCAGACAGGTCAGATTCCTCCTTTTCCTAAAGATAATACGACCCTCGCACAAAGACGGACTTAGCGATCGTGCAGATGCTGTAATTTGCTCCCGCCATCTGGCAACAATATCATTGGTGGTGAAATTGGTGGTGATTTTTTACCTGATTGCTAAGAAAGCATTAATGCTTGTAAGCAAGCAACCAGAGGACCGACGGCTTAAGGTCCTCTCCGAAGGACCTGGTACTGAGGATTAATGCCTATACCAAAGGGCACTAGCGCACCAAGTGGGAACCGAACCCGGGTCACCGAAATACGAATCCCCCGCTCTACCGACTGAGCTATCAATATATACAGTGCGTATCAAAAAAAAGTTTACACTTAGAAAAATCCTGTAAAACTATGCATATGTAATATCCTGAAGATTTTTCCATATTCTAACATTGGTACAGATCCATTTAAGCAAATGACGATATAATTGTCGAAAAATATTTCCACTTGAGTGAGCACCATTTACTTTTGAAAAGTTAGCGAAAAATGATTTGCGCAGAACTTTGAAATAGTTATGCGAATAAAAGTAGTCCTTAATCATGTTAATCATGAAGAACACGTGGAATTTAGCTTGTAAAATTGATTTGAAGATATCTTTAACTTGTTTCCTTGCCCAATGCACTTCGGAGAGTGCATTGCGCCCCACCCCACTCCCCCACACACCGAGACCATCTTGACAATATTTGCTTTACACTGAGCTGTGATTTACATGAAATGGCTTAGGCTTGATTTTCATTTTGTCGATCATTGTCAAGCTTGGGAAAAGTGTGAAGAAACAAGTATTAAATGAAAAATGAAATGTAAACCCAGTTCAAAATGATAAAAACTTAGTGAAAAAATGCTGGAAATGTCTGATAAAAACTTTTGTTCAGATTCAGTTATGTCCTCAGATCCAGCTGGCACAAAAATGGTAAAGGTTGTGCTTACTTAGTGTTGAAATTTTAATTTGGGTGACAAAATTGTTACAAAATGCTTGAATGTATCCGTTTTATTTCAGTTGACTAAAAGTGCAAGGGAAATGTATGAGAAATGTTTCGCAGGGTAAGTTTGATTGGCGCCCTTTCCCCTTGACACAGCGTAAAAACGACATTTCTGCGCAAGCAGATTTTTGCGAGCTCTACAAAAATGGACCGTGCTCACTCAAGTGAAACATTCTGTCAAAACTTTTATTTTCATTGGATAGATGAGACCCAAATCCAAGATTATATGTGAAAAAATTACCAACATGTTATATATTTTTTAATACCCAGGGCTATTCAAAGTGTAAACTTTTTTTGATACGCACTGTATAATATATATTATTATTTCAACCCATATCCAAAATGTTCCTTCTGTTGAATTGTTCAAATCGATTCATACTCACCTATTTCATTTGTCTAGTAAGTTTTTGTTGTTAATAGATTTATTTTAGCACTATTTTGTCAGCCCATATGCACGCTTTGAAAATACTAAAAACGTATATAAATATATGTTGTTGCCTGAAGATCGCACCTCACGTAGGTTGCGTGAAACTCAGAGTTGCAATTAAATTTGATGAACCTCCAGTCAACCTTGTGAACTTGTGTTTATTACATATATATATATATATATATATATATATATATATATATATATATATATATATATATATATATATATATTATATATATTATATATATTGTAGCCGAACCGACTTTCGTTCCTGACGAGCTGGTTCGTTTCGGCTGCAATATACAACCAGTTGATGTAAAGTCCGTCTTTCTTCACTTCTGACTCTTTACTCCTTCACAATATCTTATATCATATCTCGTGGAACCGCACAACCATGTTGAAGACCGAATACCCAGCATTCAGTATTTCCGTAATTTCAGTATCTTGGTAAGAACTTTCAAGCATCCTCACTCATATCGGAATCTCGGTAAGATCAGTAATTCCCGTCTTTTCTCTCGACTCAGTACTTTCCGTATCTTCTCTCGAGTCAGTATTTTCAGTATGTCAGGAAAGTCGGTATTTTCCGTACTTCAGTAAAGTCAGTACTTTCCGTACTTCGGTAAAGTCAGTATTTTCCGTACTTCTCACTTTTTCCAGTCAGTACTTCCAACACTTTCGTGCTTCTGCTTTTCAGACCATGCATTCTGTAGCTCCGTACTCGACTCAACACAATGACAGGCATGAAAACGAAGTATTTCTTTCTTCAAACTTTACTAGAATACATGCTCACCCTGGCGCAGCAGGATCAAACAGAACTTGAGCAGAGTTTCGGACAGAAAATACTCCTTGTAGGCCTAGTAGCCTGGTTTGTGATCGAGCATGAAGTAGACCTGCATCGTTCAAGCTCAACGATTGAGGAGGGAGCTTGTCAGGCCATAAAATTTTATCACTATTTAAAAATAGTTAAAGTCATAGAATAAATCTTTTCAGTAAGACAATGGTGATTGTCACTTATTTTGTGTATCCAAACAGTGTGAAATTATTAAACATAAAGAGCTAAAACAATTATACAGTTGTAAACTTCGATACTTCTCAGCAAAAAGGCATAATTACATTTTTACAGAAAATCACTACATAATCGATTACAAGCGATTACTGAATTTCGCTATACAACTATAAATATGGGTTAAAAATTATTCTACAGTCTTTGCCGTTCCAAAACAACACTGATAATTAAATAAACCTTTCATTTCGTTACACAACTCCCTCCTTCGAAAAGCTCGGTCCCCGAGCTGTCCAATTTCCTAGCAAAGAAACACTTGCAAATTCAGTTTCTTTACATTTTGTAACAATTCCATAAGAAATTATCATGTTTAATATGAGCAAGATAACCACTCCGCATTTTCTAATTTCAAACTTCCTTTGGATATAACATTCGAGATGATTTTTTTTTCCTTCCATCTGAGTTTGTAAACAATATTTCTAAAGATGAACTAAACTACATACAACTTCTATGTACACAAACGTTAACATCATCATACATTAAAAGGCTACAACAACGATGCAGAATTTTCTTCTCAAGAGTCCTTTTCCGTTTTGTTTAATTCTGCATTTTATGCAAGAGTCTTTTGAGAGTCATTTTCAGTTTATATAGAATTATGGTTCATCCGGCACTCTTTTGATTTCTTCTGTGAAAATTTCAACGAGCTCTCCTTGTTTGGTGATATATCTTTCAGTTTTACGTGTAAGGATCACATCTCTGGGTATTTTGATGGATGATGTGGTATACTCCAAAACCGATCCCCCATCATGTCCAGCTTCCCTCAGCTTAGCTGTCAGATTCCTGACGCGCTTCCGGAGTTCTCCGTCTTCCTCTGTCTGGCAACTGGCGTCGCAGCACCTTGAAGGAGTCTTCTCTGCAGATCTAAATCTTTGGTGAGATTTCCCTCGGTCGTTCCGATGAGAAGATTGAGGTGTATTAGATGCGGGTGACCGAGAGCGGCTTCTGCTTCTTCGTCGAATGACACTTCTTACAGACCTTTCCGGACTTCTTGATGACCTAGGTGCTGAGTGGGAATATCTTCTGCTATCCCTAGGAGATCTCGGGCTCCGGTGTCGGAGTGGTGACCTGTCTAAACGGGACCTAGATTCCGGAGTGTGAACTGGAGTTTTTCCATACTTTCTGGTTGGGACTGGCTCTGCATGGGTCGCTTCATGTTTTTCCAAGTCGCCCTTCCTTCCACATCTGTAATCGCATTTGGTGCATCTGAACCTTTTCACATGACATTCCCGGTGATGGCGATTAAGCTGTGCCAGTTTCTCAAACGTTTTGCTGCATTCCCCACAGGAAAATTCATTGTGTGATACTTTGCTGGAAATGCTGATCTCGTCGTCACTCACCATCTTCTGCAATAAAAATTGGAGAAGAGCATATAATTGGTCATAATTCTGGGCCCGAAATTCGATTTAATTTGTAGCGTGAAACAAAACAGCTGAATTTCATATTCTTCATCTTATTTTACATCTAAACGACAGAGTGCATGGTCAAAGCAGAAATACGTTTGTTGTTGGTGAATAATCAATCAACTGTGGTCGTTGTAAGTTTAGTTGTTATTGGTTGTTCTGAATTGCCATACTGGAAGCTCAACACCTTGGTATTTCTTCATGCGATCTGCATGGACCACAAGTGGTAGAGATCTAGGAGATTGTTGAAGACGAAATGTGACAGCAGAGAGCTTCGAAACGATAAGAAACGGTCCGAGCCATCGGGGTTCCAATTTTGGAGATACTCCTTTTTTTCTAGTTTTCTTTCTGAGCCACACATATTGCCCCACGTTGAAGTCGGCCTCGGATGCCCTTCTGTTGTATAGAGTGCGTTGTCGGCTTCCAGCACCCTTTAGGTTTCTTCTTGCTCTTTCATGTACTGTCCGTAGTGTATCTCTGAGTTTGAAGGCGTAGTCAGTATTAACTTCTTCATCTAGTGGGGTGGGCGGCATTACCAGATCTATTGGTAAGGTGACTTCTCTTCCTAGCATAAGCATGTTCGGAGTTTCTCCAGTGGACTCTTGAGGACTGCTCCGGTATGCTGCTGTGGCAAAGGGGATATATTTATCCCAGTCACGTTGATGCGACTTTGAATCCATCATAGAGGCAACCGTGTTGAGAAGAGTCCGATTAAATCTTTCAATTAGGCCATCGGACTTCGGGTTATAGGGCGTTGTCCGAGTCTTCTTTACACCCATCAGGCGGCATACCTCTTTGAATACATCCGACTCGAAGTTTCGGCCCTGGTCAGAATGGATGACTGAGGGGACTCCGAATCTACAGAGGACTTCCTTCACTAGCTTTTCTGCCACGGTGTCGGCTCGTTCATCAGGTATAGCAAATGCTTCCATCCATTTAGTGAAATAATCCCCAACAACTAAGACATATTTATTGCCATTTGTAGATTCGGGTAACGGACCAAGGATGTCTAGGGCTATACGGTCCATTGGAGATCCACTTATTTGTTGTTGCAAGGGTGCTCTGGTATGTACTCCGCTAGCTTTTCTTTTTGCACAGATGTCGCACTGGCGTATTCCAGATCGGAAATCTTCTGTCATCCCGACCCAGAAATACTTCAATCGTGCTTTCTCGAGGCACTTCTTGATGCCGAAATGGCCTGCGGTAGTAGCAGAATGCATTTCTTTCACCATCTCTTGTACCATGACTCGGGGCACCACAAGTTGCCACCTGGTTATTTCCCCATCACTTGACTCCCACCTGCGGTAGAGCACTTCATTCTTGATGTGTAGTGAATCCCAGTATTCTAAGAGACGCTTAGCTTCTCTTGGCCAGGCAGATGTTTGGGCATCGCTTGGTTTCTGCCCATCCAGTTTGGCCTGTACTACCGGCTTGATCCCGACATCACTTCTCTGTTGGTCTTTGAGTTCTTTTTGTTCTTCCTCAGTATCAACTGATAATATCCGTACTTGTTCTGGATCTGAGTCTGCTTTGCTATCTTCACGCCCGCACTGCTTACATGGTCGTCGGGACAAACTGTCTGCATTACTATGGTTCCTTCCAGGTCGGTGAATGATGTCCATGTCGTACTCTGAAATAACCTCAAGCCAGCGGGCAAGTTGTCCGGCAGGTTCTTTGAAACTTGTCAACCACCTGAGAGATCCGTGATCGGTTCTCACAGTGATATGGCGTCCATATAAGTACTGGCGAAAATGTTTCAAGAAGATGACGATGGCAAGTAATTCCTTCCTAGTGACACAATAGTTTCTTTCAGTTTTCTTGAGTGTCTTGCTTGCGTACGCAATTACTTTCTCTTGCCCATCCTGGATCTGAGACAAGACTGCACCTACTGCAAAATCACTAGCATCAGTGTCCAGAATCATCTGTCCATCGGGCTCAGGGTATGCTAATATGGGCGAGGTGGTGAGTCTCTCCTTAAGCTGATTGAAAGCTGACTGGCATTCTTCTGTCCAATCAAAGTGTCTGTTCTTTTCCATAAGCTGATGCAAAGGTCTGGCGATCTCTGCAAATCCCTTGACATAACGTCGGTAATAGGATGCTAAACCCATGAAGCTCCTGAGCTCTGATACAGAAGTTGGGTAATCCCAGTCACGTACAGAGCTTATCTTCTCTGGATCTGTGCTCACACCTTCAGCCGAGACGACGTGTCCGAGATATCGTACACTTCTACAGAACAGATTACACTTTGATGGTTTCAGTTTAAGGCCTGCTTCTTTCAGCCGTTGGAATACCATTCTCAGCCTTGTCAGTTCTTCTTCTATTGTTCTGCCATACACGATGACATCGTCCAGATACACAAGCAAGATCTCCCACTTTAAACCGGCTACCACTCGGTCCATCAGCCTTTCAAACGTGGCCGGCGCATTACATAGCCCGAAAGGCATAGCGCGCCAAGTATATAACCCTCCATTCGCGAAGAATGCAGATTTCTGTCTTGCCTGTTCGTCCAATTCCACTTGCCAATATCCACTGGCTAAGTCTAATGTGGAGAACCACTTCGCCCCGCCTAACGCATCTAAGGTGTCACTTATTCTTGGTAGCGGGTAAGCGTCTTTAATGGTGCTAGCATTTAGTTGGCGGTAGTCAACACAAAACCGCTTGCTTCCATCCTTCTTGGATACCAACACTACATTTGATGCCCATGGGCTAGAAGTAGGTTCTATCAAACCATGTTGCAGCAAATCCTGAACTTGCCGTTCAATCTCTTCCCTCTGTTGGGCTGGATATCTTCTATGTGCTTGTCGAAACGGTGGTGTATCTCCGGTGTTGATGCTATGCTGCACATAGTCAGTTCTCCCAATATCAAACGAACCCTTCGAAAAGATATCACTGAAGTCCCCTAGTAACTGTGATATGGATTCCTGATATTCTACTGGGACATTCTGCATGGTTCTAGCGAATAGATCAGTCAGGTGTTCTGGTATGCCAGTCGTAGGTTGTTTACCACATGAGTCCAGGCCCGTGGTTTCCTCTTTCTTCAGAGATGTCATACTAGCTACACAAGTTCCTTTCTTGATGACTCTATGTTGTTGGGTAGTGTTGAGAATCCGTACAGGGAGGATCTTTTCCTCGGCGCTTACAACAGCTCGTGCAACCATCAAACCTTTACCGAGTAATTCCGTACCATCTCGCGGTCCTTCCAGTAAAGCCGAACCACTAAGGAACTGAGTGTTCCTAGCTTCGCCTGGTAGAATGACTTCACAGCCGGCCGGAATAGTACTTGTTTGCTGTGCAACAATTCTACAGCAAAATGAATTCCCTTCGTGATCTTGGCATGCTATGGTTCCCTTCGGAGTTCTCAACTCCAACATTCTGAGATCTAGTACCACATTCATCTGGATGAGTAAGTCCAGTCCAATGATTCCTTGATTCTTCAGCGCAGCTACTATGACTTCGGAGGCCGCTGCCATACCTCCAATTTCTAAGACGATCGATGCTCTCCCCATTGTTTCTAGCGGTGAACCGTCTGCCTGGTAAACCATGTCTGTAATTCTACGAAGAGGAGGTCTCCTTGACTCAATGATGTTGCCGTATACCTCGTTTGATACTAGAGTATGTGAAGAACCAGTATCTATCAGAAATTTTACTGACTGCCCGTTAAGCTTCGCATTAACGAACAAACCCTGTCTCTTGGCATCCTCTGATGTTCCAACTCTAGCCTGGCCGGGTTCAGGATTGTTCTCTCCTAAATTTCCGTCATCCGGCTCTTGCTCTTTATTACTGACTTCTTCATGGATATCATCCGTGTTGGATTCAGATGTGATCATGGAGACATGAGCATTTGACTTTGGACAATTCTTGATGAGATGTCCCGTTTGGTTACAGTTGTGACATCGTCTCTCAGTAGTCTGATCACTTGTTTTCTCCTTCCTAGGATGTGGACACTTGTTAGCAAAATGGCCAGATTCTCCACAATTGTAGCAATTGTTGTTTTCCCGGTTGGTCTGCTGTCCAGCTCCATGAGATGCTGTATTCTGTCTTGGCCTTTCAGTAGTTTTGGATTCCATTTCCAGAATGAGATCTTTAAGGAACTTTCTCATTCTCACTTCCCATGAGGCTTCTTCAGTAGGGGAAGGGTTTCCGGCATTATCCCCTGAAACAGCTCGGCTGTACCTGGTTTGTCGGTAGTCCCTCCTGTCTCCTTCCATCCTTAGGAACGCCTCCGTATTCAGGGCAGCTTCTATTGCCTCGTCCAATGATCTTGGTTGCGAGCGAAACAGTCCTTCCCGAATCTTACTATCCATAATTGCATCTAGGAAATGCCCCCTCGCCAACCGGTCTTGTCCGTCTTCATCGAATTCGGGATAGGCGAGAGCCGTCATATCTCTAACACTCTGTCCTAATTCCTGGAGGGTCTCTTTAGGCTTTCTCCGTCTCTGTCGCAACTCGGCGAGATAGACTTCCGCTTTTCCACCTGGACCATATCTTTTTCTCATTCTGTCAACCAGTTCACAGTAACTCAGTCTTCTTCCCGTTTTCTGGGTTAGCAATTTAACAGCAGAACCTCTTAAGCTGGCTGCCAGATATTTCATCGCTTCGGATTCTCCCCATTCATTCACTACAATGCATGCCTCAAAATGGTTGATATAGTCTTCAACTGGCGAGCGACCATCGAACCGATCTGGTATCACATTTGGTTTCTTTGATCTTACATCAGGATAATTCGGTTGACTTGACAAAGGATTTTCTGATTCGGTTCTCAACTGTGCTGTTGGTCTGTGTTGTGTATTTGATAGCCTGGTTCCGTGAAATTCTTGTTCAAGACTAGTGGGTTGCGGTACTTGTGCTGTTGCTCCGAAATTTTCAATTGGTGAAGACTGGAACTGAACTCTTGGCCCTTGCCTACTGCTTGCCTCATCAGTCCCCCATGATGGCGTGAACCCCACACTGGTTCGCAACTCCGCCATCATCTGGTCAATCTCCGCCATACTGCTTTCCAACCTCTCCATCACTTCAGCCGGCGATACCGCACGCCCTCTTTGTCCTCTGACATCCATTTCTGAACTTCTACACCAACTATCCCACTTCTGACACCACGTGTAGCCGAACCGACTTTCGTTCCTGACGAGCTGGTTCGTTTCGACAGCAATATACAACCAGTTGATGTAAAGTCCGTCTTTCTTCACTTCTGACTCTTTACTCCTTCACAATATCTTATATCATATCTCGTGGAACCGCACAACCATGTTGAAGACCGAATACCCAGCATTCAGTATTTCCGTAATTTCAGTATCTTGGTAAGAACTTTCAAGCATCCTCACTCATATCGGAATCTCGGTAAGATCAGTAATTCCCGTCTTTTCTCTCGACTCAGTACTTTCCGTATCTTCTCTCGAGTCAGTATTTTCAGTATGTCAGGAAAGTCGGTATTTTCCGTACTTCAGTAAAGTCAGTACCTTCCGTACTTCGGTAAAGTCAGTATTTTCCGTACTTCTCACTTTTTCCAGTCAGTACTTCCAACACTTTCGTGCTTCTGCTTTTCAGACCATGCATTCTGTAGCTCCGTACTCAACACAATGACAGGCATGAAAACGAAGTATTTCTTTCTTCAAACTTTACTAGAATACATGCTCACCCTGGCGCAGCAGGATCAAACAGAACTTGAGCAGAATTTCGGACAGAAAATACTCCTTGTAGGCTTAGTGGCCTGGTTTGTGATCGAGCATAAAGTAGACATACATCGATCTGGCTCAACGATTGAGGAGGGAGCTTGTCAGGCCATAAAATTTTATCACTATTTAAAAATAGTTAAAGTCATAGAATAAATCTTTTCAGTAAGACAATGGTGATTGTCACTTATTTTGTGTATCCAAACAGTGTGAAATTATTAAACATAAAGAGCTAAAACAATTATACAGTTGTAAACTTCGATACTTCTCAGCAAAAAGGCATAATTACATTTTTACAGAAAATCACTACATAATCGATTACAAGCGATTACTGAATTTCGCTATACAACTATAAATATGGGTTAAAAATTATTCTACAGTCTTTGCCGTTCCAAAACAACACTGATAATTAAATAAACCTTTCATTTCGTTACAATATTATATATATTATATTACATATATTATATATATTATATATATATTTATTCATTTATATATCTGTGTAGTTTGGGGGTGTATGTGTGTGTCCCCCCCCCCCACCTTTGAGGAGAGATTTCCGTCCATGATTATTACATTATCATTATATATTCTTATTATTATTTATTTATCATTATCATTTTAATTATTATTATCATCATCATTATCATCATCATTATTATTATCATTATTTCCAGGTGGTTATGCCACGTCGATGACGACAACTATCTGAATGTACCAAATTTGGTAAACTTACTCAGGCAGTATGATCATAATCAAGATCATTACATCGGCCGAGAAAGCCTCCCTAAACCTAAGGTAGTCGTAGATTCGGAGATACAGAAGGTAAGATCTTGGAGGAGGTGCTCCAGGTTGAAAATAATATGATTTGAACAGATAAAGTAAAATTATACAAATGAAATTACACCTTGAAAATTTCATCAATATTGGAAATGGAATAAAAATGTTATGACATTTTGACATTTTGCGTTATTTCGGTTAAACAGTTCTATCTGTGCACTTCTCATGACTATGCAATGAGCAGACTGATGATGCAATATCCCCACTTGTTCTTTTGTATTTTATTCCATGACAGACATGTTTATTCAAATTTTGTCCTCCAAAGAATGAAAAAAAAAACGACTGAAAATTTATTAGGGCATTAGATATTGATTGCTGCAACTTATAAGTGAGACATATCATACACACATGCATGAAAATATGAAATAATTATGATTTCATGTAATAACATAAGAAAAAGGAAAGTGGAGATGTGACATCATCAGCTCACCTAATTAATGTTCATGACAACGTGCATACAAATGTTTAATCACAAAATATTTCTAAACTTTAAGATTCAATAATTTTGTTATTATTCGATTTTGATGAAGTTTTTGGCATTTTGCCCAATGAATTTTACTATATTCAAATATAATTATTTTAGCTCGGAGTACCCATTTAACAAGAATAAAGTTGGATACTATACAGGGCCCTGCATGGGAACGGGATTTTTTTTTGACAGGGGTACTGATGTAAATTTTACAACCCCCACCAAAAAAAGGTGGGGGAGGGGTTCACTACAAAATGAAGGTCGTTTTAGTCCCAAGAAATTTGACAAGCAAAAAACAAAAGGTTTCATTTAAAAATCTAGCCCCTTTTGGTTATATTTATACATTTCGCACACACCTACTGGAATTCCAGGGGGAGCTGTCAATAGAAGATAACACACGCAGCACCCCCGCTTCCCAGGGGACGTGATACTGGATGATTCAGTGTTGACCTCTTGGTGTTGGTGTTGGGTCAATTTTGATTATAACACCAAACATCAAATGAAGATGGTCCTGAAAAGTCACTCACTATGTGTTGAGCAGAGCCCCGGGAACGATTTTTTAGTGGGGGTGTTGATGTAAATTTTACCCCAAAAAAGGGTTTTCACTACAAAATAAAGTTATTTCCGTCCCGAGAAATTTGTCAAGCCCAAAAAAAGGGTTTTATTACAAAATAAAGGTAAGTTTGCTTATATTTATCACTTTTTTTAAATATCAATCAGAATTCCCGGGGGTACTGCCTATTGAAAACAATACACGCAGCACCCCCCCCCCAAAAAAAAGGCCCCAAGGAATATCTTGAGGGTGCTTCATCACCCCCGCTTCCCAGGGACATGGTGTTGAGGTGTCAATATTGTGATCTGGATTATTTGTGTAAACTTAGAATAGGTTTTAGAGCTAGGAAACACAATCCAAACTGTGCCTTCAAGCTCCAGCATCGAACTTCAAGTCCGATGTTGGCCTTGGTGTTGGTGTTGAAATTCGGATTGCTCCAAAACTTATTCAGAGATTGTAAAACTGATCCAGATCACATTATTGACATCTCAACAACTAGTGAGTGACTTTTCGGGACCATCTACATTTTATGTTTGGTGTTATAATCGTGTAAAAATTGACCTAACACCAACACCAAACGGTTAACACTGAACTTCAAATCACCCAATGTATCTGTATTTTTGTATGTTTTAGTTGAATATTTTCTGCTATAGACCCGGACTGTTCAATCATGAATACTTTTTTTTAAAGGAGTGGTGAAAAAATATAGAGTATTCAACGCAAATATCCCATCAATATTTGATTTTTAAACTTCTTTGTTATGTTCTATCTTTAATCCATAAGGTGTACACAAATAATCTGTTACTTCAAATCAGAATTTTTATTTCGCCTTCTCATTCTGTCTCATTTTCAGGAAGTACAATTTTGGTTTGCAACTGGCGGCGCAGGGGTTTGTTATAGCAGGGCGTTGATTTCTAAGATGATGATATATGCAAGGTATGCTAAAACAAAACATAATCATTCACCATGATCAATATAGTCATATTGTTTCCTTTAGTCAAAAGGGGCGCCCTCCCATTAAGATTCTGATTCGAGAGGTGTGTCTCCAGATTCTTTAATTTTCATCATAATGATTAAGATAATAATAATGATAATAATAATAACAATAATCAGTATTATTATTATCATCATAAAAATGATAATGAAGATAACAATGATAATGATAACAATAATGAATATTATTACTTTTAGTATGTGTTATCATTATTGTTATTATTAACATTATAATTGTTATTATCTCTATTATTATTATCATTATTATTACTATATTTACTATTATTATTATTATTATTATCATTATAATTAGAATTATTATTATTATTATTATTATTATTATTATTATTATTATTAGTAGTAGTAGTAGTAGAGTAGTAGTAGTAGTTGTAGTAGTAATATAAGTAGTAGTGGTCGAAGTAGTAGTAATAGTAGTAGTAGTAGTAGTAGTAGTAGTAGTAGTAGAATAGTAGTAGTAGTAGTAGTAGTAGTAATAGTAGTAGTAGAAGTAGTAGTAGTAGTAGTAGTAGTAGTAGTAGTAGTAGTAGTAGTAGTAGTAGTAGTAGTAGTATACTGTACTTTTCCTACCTGGCCCTGATTTCTTCAACCAGCTACCGCACACGTTTTAACTTATCGTTCGATTGTTTTTGATTGACGACAAAGTTTTATTTTTATTTATCATTTGATCATGATTTTCTTTCTGCTCAAACAGTAAAGAAAACTTACAGAAAACATGCGCGAGAATATATCAACCCGATGACGTCACAATTGGCTTCATTGTAGGTAAGTACTAGGACTCACTGGCCCATATTCTGAACTCAGGTTTAAATTAAACCCTGGTTTAAAGTTGTGGTTTAAGTATGGAGAGCCAATTGGGGTACAAAACAGTACACATCCAATTCATTAACTCATTTGACACTCAAATTGTTCATAATTGTTTGGGAATTATAACTGAAGGATTTTTCTTCATTATGAAAGCAAGAGGAAACAAAATAGTTAACATAAGAAATATACAATATAAACAGAATTTTTGAATTTTTGGCTCCCCATAATTTTAGCACAGAGTTAGACTGTGGTCTAAGTTAAACCCGACTTCAGAATACGGGCCACTGGCGCACATTTTTAAAACCGGGGCTTAACTTGGACCGCGTGGTCTAACTATGTGCTGAAATTATTATTGGAAGCCAAACATGTCCAAATTTGTTCACATGGTATGTTTCTTACGTTTACTCTGCTCTTTTCTTATTCTTAACGATGGAGTCAGTTATTTTATTAATCCTTCCCAGACAGTTAAAAATGATTTGAGAGTCAAATGAACTGATACTATTAACCTCTGCTGTTACAGATTTATGACACAATTAGTTATACATGGTTAAACCACAACTGCAGACCAGAGTTTTAATTTAACCCGACTTCAGAATAGACTGTTAAAAAAAACCCTGATTTTACAGAAAAAAAGAAGATTATGCAGAAAGCAATAGCAGAATCATTCTGCAAATTTATAAAACAGGAATTTTTCTGCAATTTAACAGATCAGGTCTGTTTAAAAAGGGGAAAAGGGTGTTTTATTTAAGGAAATTTGTAAGGTTACATACACCAAATACCGATTTCCTGTAATTTTACGCAATCTGGTATTAAAGATTACAGGTGTTCTCGAGACTCTGCTGCAGGAACTTTTTTATTTTAAGGATAAATTTTCTAACAGTGTACGGGCTTCTGTAGAAAAACTTGAATTCAAGCGTAACCCTAAAAATCAAAATTTACTTGATTATCAGCCTGTCGGGGCCCCGTTGCTCAAAAAGTTACCGTCATGGTATAACTTTGCCATCCAATGATAGCTTGTATGGAATCCTTGATACTGATTGGTTGGTGATCAGATCGGCGTTACCAATGGTATGTACCATTGGATGGCAAAGTTACCATAATAGTCACTTTTATGCAACGGAGCCCAGAGGTGATTAAGATTATCGAGTTATTCATAGTTTAATTGCGGGTTTTTTTTTGTAACGGGTCCTTAACTCGTTTTTTTTAATCAATATTTTCTTGGCATACATAATAACCTGAGATAAGGGTACTAGTTGCAGGTAATCATTTATATTAAAGCTAAGTGTGATGAAGAAAAGAAGTAAGAAGTTCTGTTACATAAATCTAATTTCAATGGGAAATGGTTGGAAGTTATCCTAAAGTGTTTTTCATACTCCAGAATGCTTATTTAGAACAACAAAGTTTAACTAAAATAACTCATTCTTGCTTGAAATTATATTCATTTCATTACCACGTGCCTTTCCTGGTTTAGCTTACACAGGAAACAACATGTGGGACGTACGGACGGGTATAATTTTCCGATCTTCATTTGCTTATTACTCTGTAGTTATACCTTTCCAGAAAAAAAAGTTTGGCAGATAACATCATCATTTATTTATAGTTTTCATAAAATATATGTAAGTTTAGTTTAATTTTTTGTTGTTACTGCATTACCAGAGTTTATCTTTGATATCTTTAGCAAAACTGATAATTATTATTATCATTACTAGGGAGGCATATCATTCACACATGCATGAAAAAATAAACAAGTTTGATTTCATGTTATAACATAAGAAAAAGGAAAGTGGGGATATGACATCATCATCCCATCTAATGAACATTCATTACGACATGCAAAATACATTTTTACATAACATATTGCTAAACCTTAAATAACCTTCGATAACTGCGCTATTTGTGATCAGATTTTGATGAAATTTTCAGCGCTTACTCTATTTATTCATATATAGATATTTCCAGACCGGATCATCTCTTTAATTTTAGGGACATAATTCTCAATGAATATAAATCTAATGAGCTTGATTTGTTTGGTATAATGTTTCGTGTAGCCCCTCGGTACTGTTCTTGAAGATAACCACTGGTCAAATGCTTTTGTTTTTGTTCCAGTTAAAGGACAAGTCCACCCCAACAAAAAATTGATTTGAATAAAAAGAGAAAAATCTAACAAGCATAACACTGAAATTTCATAAAAATCGGATGTAAAATAAGAAAGTTATGACGTTTAAAAGTTTCACTTAAACAGTTCTATGCACATCCAGGTCGGTATGCAAATGAGGAGACTGATGACGTCATCCACTCACTATTTCTTTTGTATTTTATTAAATGAAATATGAAATATTCTCATTTTCTCCTCATCGTAGAGTGAAACAATGATTAATTCCTCCCTGAACATGTGGAATTAGAATTGTTTAATATTATATGGTTCGGTCAAATTGGTCCTCATTGTCAAATTTGTAATAAATGAAATATTGTATAATTCAAACAATAAAAAACAAAAGAAATAGGGAGTGATGGACATCATCGACTGACTCATTTTCATGTCACTGAGTTGTGCATATCACTTTTTTATGAAAAATAAGCGAAACTTTAAACTGTCATAACTTTCTTATTTTACATCCGATTTTGATGAAATTTTCAGCGTTAGGCAAGTTTGATTTTTCTCTTTTTATTCAAAACAATATTTTCCTTGGGTGGACTTGACCTTTCAGAAAGCTGTGAAATGATGTCTAAACGTAATGGGAATTCCATACGTCCCTTACGACACACATGGAATACTATCTTTTTAGTACAGACCACCAAAGAAGATGTTGGATCAATATAATTCTTACACAGTTGGCTATAACTTTTATTTGATATACTTTTGTTAATTTATTATTACTATAATTATGTTCGTCTGTTTTTGACTCCCATCTTACCTACCGTTATATTATTCTTTCTATGTCTTGCTCTTCCTTTCTCTCACCCCTTCTCTTATACCCTCTCCTCAATCTGCCACCCCCATACATCCCCCTCTCTCTCTCTCTCACTTTCTATCTATCTATCTATCTATCTATCTATCTATCTATCTATCTATCTATCTATCTATCTATCTATCTATCTATATATCTATCTAGTATCTATCTATCTATCTATCTATCTATCTATCTATCTATCTATCTATCTATCTATCTATCTATATATCTATCTATCTATCTATCTATCTATCTATCTATCTATCTATCTATCTATCCATCCATCCATCCATCCATCCATCCATCTATCTATCTATCTATCTATCTATCTATCTATCTATCTATCTATCTATCTATCTATCTATCTATCTATCTATCTATCTATCTCTATCTCTGTCGTCCTTTATTTATTATCACAGAATCCTTATTGAATAGGACACTAACGAAAGTGTGTACCCTTAATTCTCACTTACAAACGATGGCTGATATTCCCGTGGGAGAACAGAAAAAACAGGTAACTCTTCCATTCTTTGTCTCAACCTGTTTATTAAAAAAAATACATTCATTCGATACAATGCTTGACATAATCATCATTAACAGAAATAATATATTGCTATTTACAACAAAGTGAATGTGTTGATTAATACTGAAGTATCGAAGTAAAATATTTCAATTTGCCTTGCCAATTCAAAGTAGCATCCGATTAATATTTGATCAACAACTTGTTATTGCTTCTCCGAAAAAAAAAAATTCCATGTAAACAAATAGCCGTATTGCCCAGTTTACCCCGCTCCCTCTAATGACGATACTAATAATCATATGACAAAGATACCAACGCACGTGCACACACACCGCACACCCTCCCTTAAACATCACACACTAACTCACACCTTAAATGTATCGAGCATCTATACTCTCTCCATGGACCTGACGGGAAGCGGGGGTGCTGGCTGAACCACCCTCAACATTTACCTAGGGGAAGGGAAGGGGGGGGGGGGGGTGGGTTGCTGCGTGTGTTATTTTACCCATAGGCATCACCCACATTGACCCACTGGAAATCTTGTACGTATCCTAAATAGTACCCAGACTACCTTCATCTTGTACTGAGACCTTTCTTTGTCAAATTCAAACCAGCTAGCACCCCTGCTTAAAAAAAATCGTTCCCAGGGCGCTCTAAAAAAGATGTCCACACACACCAACGCGTGTTCCGAATCTTTTAGTTCCTACTTGAGGCAATTTTAGGGCAAAGTATTTTAGATGGAATTAAGAGGAAAGTCGAACTAATTAAGTCGCCACAACGTACCCGAGACTTTTTTCGTCTCTTCCCGGCCGTGAGGGTGCCATATACTATGCTATGAACATGATGAAGTTCTGAACCGGTTCTGAAGCTCAGAGGGAATATTTTTCGGTTAATGTAACGTGGGTAATATAATTATATATTTGGAGGACCTAACGCATTCTTTGTGGGTTTTTTTCATGTGATACAGGTTACCTTCGGTTACCATCTTAAGGACTTGAGAATAAAGGGAGTCAATGTGATCAATATGACAGCTGTGGTAAATGATGACCCTACCAGGTAGGACAGTATGCAGGTCTAGGTCAAAGATCAAGTTCGAATCACCCCCATTGAAAAGTTCATTTGAATAAAGGGAGAAAATATAAGTCGTGTATAACGCTGACAATTTCATCGAAATCGGGTGTAAAATAAGAAATGTTATGTCCCTTTTAAAAGTCGCTGTTTATTTTACGAACCTTAAATGTGAACAAAACGTTTGATGTGCAAGTTATATAGTCGATGACGTCCACACACTCACTAGTGCTCTGTTAGACTCTTCATTGGATCGCAATAGGTTGCAACAATTAAAATTCCGTATCTTTAAGGAGGAATTAAACTGGGATTCACACATTAAAAGGGAAAAAAATAACGTTTCATTTAAATAGTTGCAATATTGAGAGGGGGCATCATCGGTGTGATACGCTCCTACCAGAATGTGAATATACTGTAACTGCTTTGTAAAATTAAGCGAAAGTTTCAGTTGTCAACTTTCTTATTTTACATCTTAGGCTTTTAGGATGAAAAACTGATTTGGGATTTTAAAATCATTCGGGGATTTAGTCCATGCATTTTGTTGAATTTTTGGTGGAAAGGGTTGAATTCAAACTTTTACAGTAATTTAATCAATACTTTGGGAAAATTCTGGCTATTTTACGATCTACTGTAGATAGTCGATGCATGTAGAATGTATATGTGCATAATATCCCACATTACCCCATTGACATTTATGGCATACTAGTAAAGTGTTCGTGACACACTTATCAAAAACGAATCCATGTCATTTAACACACACTTGTATGTCACGCACAAAGATTAATCGATCACACACGCACCGGGCACACGCATACCTTAGAGTTGCCAATTTGCAATTTGTAGCAAAATTTGGGGTACTAGATATTTAAAAATAACCTACCCGGGCTTTAACCTGTCCCGAAATTTTTGGGAAAAGCTAGAATTCAAGTACTAGTATTTTTAATCATATAATCAAAACTTCCGAAAAACTTATGCTGTTTTAAGATCTACTGTAGATAGTTAAAACATAATAGAATGTATATGTGGATTATGTCCCACACAACCTCAATTGAAAAAAAAATACTAGTGAAGTATTTCATGTCACAATATTCATGAATTCACGAATTCATGCCATTTTAACACAATTAAAGATCAGAGTTGCCAATTTGCAATTTTCCACTGAATTTGGCGCTCTAGTTGTATTTAAAATATAACCCGCCGCGGTAAACCGGGCATATATGAAACTGTCAGAGATAAATAAACTAGTTTTGGCCAGCAACAGTCCTCGCTAGTGATTCTTTTCCTCTGAAATATATTGTGATAAAAAAAAAGAATTTGAGGGTTTATGGTCCGATTTTGTTTATTTTTCAAGTGCCTTTTTAGGGGATTTTCTTCAGCTTGGACTTGGGACTATATTGATTCGCAGCGGGATTATAATGGTGATTTTTCTTACGAAGAATAATATAGAGAAAGCTTTGTAAAGCCATATAAAAATATAGCATGTTCAACTAAGTATAAAGCTTTGATTTATTTCATTGAACGTTCGATTGTTTATGAATAAATTTCAATTTCATTCATTAGTAAATTTATAAAATGAATTAAATAAACTAAATTGATTTTGCAAAATTTGCAAATGAAGTCATATTTGATAATCCGTAATTGTGCAATGTCTTCCATCTTTTCTTTCATGCTATATAGACTCAAATCATTCCATTGTACCTTCTTCCGTGGATACGGAAACTGCCCAGAAATCATTCCTGAACCTCCAGCCAACTAATGATATATGGTCACAGGTACCTTTACGAACGCCGTACCAACGATTTCAAACCACTTGCTGAATGTATAAAAGTCGTACGTGCTGTGTTCCTAAAGGTATTTGTGACCGTATAGCATTAGGGTCATCCATCGGACCGACAGCGCTAACATCCTGGAGCCAGAAAGAATATCAACACTTATCTATCTAGGAGGATCCACTTCGCGTTGTCTCCTAAATTTGCATTTATATCTCAGAGCTGACAACGAATACTGATATTAAATATTCATTACTGAAAATTAAAAGAATACTGATTGTTTCATTTATGATTTCCTCGCCAAAATACTGGTTTTCAGCTCTTAAAATACTGAATGTTATTGTTCGGTTTGGCGGCTCTGATAACTATACTAATGATCCATATTTTGTTGATTCCTTCATAAATAATATATTTATGTACATCAAAAATCTAAGAAGAGGAGGTTCAATTTATTAAGCATCCTCACCAATGCTACACTGGGAGTACATTGTTAAGGTAAAATAATTGTGTATCTTTGTGATCTTAAAGGTGCAAAGTTACACCTATAAAAGTGGTCCAAATCCAGCAAGTTGGAAATTGTGCACCTTAGTGATATCTGATAGGTGCAATGTTACATTTATGAAGGTGCTCCAATTCCAGAAAGGTGCAAACTTTCACATTTTAATTGCTTCCAGTGTGGCATTAGGTTTAACGAAGGGTTCAATATTATTTAGTACCTTTACAAATGCCACACTGCATGGAATTATGCTTTGAAAGGTGCCATTTTGCATGCACCTCTTTGGTCTGTAACGTGCAAAGTTGTAACTATAGTTGTAACTATAAAGGTGCTCCATGACCAGCAAGTATTAATAATGCACCGTGTGGATTGGACTTTCGTTCAGCGTTGAACCTTTATTTATTCATGTGCAGGATCTTCATAAATAAAGTCTTGGCACGGTTTTGATTATTGGGTAAAATGGAGAACCATTATTTTTTTCTTTGTTCTCATTAAAAGTAGAATAATGTTTAAAAATCTTTTAGTACGTAAACAATGGATAAACCTTACAATTATTATATTTGTTTGCATGAAAATAATTAATAGTGAGATGTTGTTAACAAAAAAAAAAGTTCACTCAGCATTATTCCTCTCAGGAAACGTTGACCGAAAAAAAGAGAAAAAGCTTAGACATGAACTCATCTGATATGTCTGAACTGCAGAGGACTTATGCAGTCGCTAAAAATGTTCATCGGTTCATCTTTTAACAATATTGCCCGTATTCTGAATGTCAGGTTTAACTTAAACCGCGGTCTAACTCAGTACTAAAATTATGGGAAGCCAAAAATTCAGAAACTCTGTTTACATTGTATATTTCTTATGTTTCCATTTCCATCTTAATTTAATTTCTATTGAAAAATATTATACTTATTTAAAACCTACAATGTGTTGCCAAAATTGTCTAAGTGTTTTTTTTTTCACAACATATGTATCATTATTTTCTTTTTTTGCAACGTATACAAATATTTATGTTTATATATGGTATACAATTAATGTATGTACAATTGATGGAAGTGAAATAAATAAATTTGAATTTGAATTTGTTTACTATTTTGTCTCCTTTTGCTTTCATAATGAAGAAAAATACTTCAGTTATCATTCCCAGACAGTTAAGAACAATTTGGATGTCATGTGAGGTAATAAATATAATCTGTACTGTTAGGGATTTGTGCTCCAGTTGGCTCTCCATAGTTAAACCACAACTTAAAACCATTGCTTAATTTAAACCCGAGTTCAGAATACGGGCCTAAGAGTATAAAAGTGACTTACAATAAAATCATGATTAATGATTTCCATTCGTTTCCCCCAGTATAGTGTTACTAAAATTAAATTAAGTGATGTTAATATCCCGATCGATGATTAACCTTTCCTTCAAACCACTGACATAACTCAATATTTCCAACGCTTCGAATGAAATAAAACTAATAAACTTCTCAAATCGGGTGGAAAGCCATGGTACTATATCAGTCAATGATCATACGAGTTTTATACAGGGTATCCAGAAAAAAAATCAATAATCCATTTTCAAATTGCCTAACAAAACAAGCACTTTTTAACAGGTTTGCAGGTCTTAGTATGAAAGAAATAGATATAAAAATATAACAATAAATGAATAATATTAATGAATATTCTGCTCATTTTGTGCCTTTATTTATTATTTTTTTTTTTTTTTTTTGGGGGGGTGGTTTCAAGAACTATGATTCTATTTGTTTATAGTTAACTATCATATATTACATTCATATGTGCTTGAACTTGACTAAACTTTTATTTTATAGTGGTAGGCCTAAATATAATTATTCATAAATAATTATGTGAAAGGGTTTGCTATTTTACTCTTGCTTTGTAATAGATTTATTTAGTATTATTTTGCACATGTCACTTTTTTCATGCAAGTCATTATTACTGAAATAAAAACACGGCCATTTTTAGGATGCGTATATGCAATGGCCGAATTGGTTTAAAGTTAAAGTTAAAGGGGAAAAAACCAGACTTTGATTTTGATCATGATGTTCTGTATTTGTGTGAGATTTTGTCATCAAACCTTTATTTCATACAAAAATATGCCTGCAAAATTATATCTGTATTATGGACCAATTAAATTATGTAACAATCCAAGCAAATATCATTTTAATAGATTAATGCATTAATCATTTTGTATAAATAAGTAGGCAAGAGGTTTCTGTCGCCATGCAAATGTGTACAGGCAAAACGTGTTTTCACAGTACCGCCCGTGTAGGGGATGTAGGACGTTTGTGTGTGTGTGGTGCGTGTGGTCGAGGGTGTCCTACCCGCAGACTTTTAAATGTGTTTCTTACCTCGTCAGGCAGATCGGCCGACTGATAATGTCACAAATAATGTGACTTTCCTCGTAAATATGTCCAGTAGTTGAAGCTTTAAAATGCTATTTATTTTAAGGACATGACAATATATTTTAAATCTCGCCTTTTAAAGTATTGTTACATCAACATAGTGAGACACGTTATGTTATTACTAGGCGATATAGGCTAAGTGTTGTCATGGCAAGATGTGTTAATTATTATTTAGATAATTTGAATCAGTATTTTTTTATTGCTACTAAAATCGAAATTGTAATTGAATTCTATGATGTATACGTAACTTGCCATGACGAATATATAACTAGATTTAGAATTTATTTATTTCCGTTCAACAAAATAAACAAAATACAATCGAAGTAACAGTATAATATTCAAAATAACACAGAAAGTTCAATGATATATACATAGAAGATATTGAAGATAAATGAAACAGAAAACTAGGCCTTTGTATAAGTCAAATGAAAAAGAAAATAAGTCGACTTGCCAAGATAATGTATCTCGCGATGATGATATTTTTCATGCCCCCGAAGACGAAGTCCGGAGGGGGCATTAAGTGCTGCCCCTGTCCGTCCGTCCGTCCCCCCCCCCCACTTGGTTTCCGCGCAATAACTCGAAAAATATTTAATGGATTTAAAACTTTTTGGTGTGTAAGTAGATGACACCAAAATACAGGCTAAGTTCGAATTCGGAGTCCGCAGGTCAAGGTCACAGCTCGTAAAATATGCAAGTTGGTTTCCGCATGATAACTTTGGAAATATTCACCAGATATTGAAAATGTTTGGTTTTAAATATTTAATGGATTTCAAAAAAATTTGGTGTGTAGGTATATATACACAACAAAAAAAGTAAGTCCCCCCTTAAACAAACATCAATAATTTCCGAACCAATGCGAGTTTTTAATATATTTTTACATGAGCGTGTAGGTAATTTTATAGGCTACCCTCTGAGTAAATGTTATGGACGTATTTTACGTCATGCTTCAGTGAGCACCGTCAGAAGGCAAAAATGTCACTTTTCAAAAGTCACAAGCCAAATATCATGACTTTGATTCCATTTTTATTGGAACCAATTCCACATTCTCATCATGAAAAATAGTCAGAAGGCTTGTAAAAGGTACTTTCTAAAAGACGATACAACTTTTCTGGCTAAATTTCACGGTTGAATGAACACAAGTCCAAATTTGATATAATTGGATTTTTACACATTTCTATCAATAAAAATGATAGAATATGATGACAGTTATTTTTGGGAAGAGTATCTTCAACAATATTCATTGTTTCACGGTTCAATGAACATTTATTGAAAACAAAAGATACGATTTTTAAATATCATAGGCAAGTATTGTTTCATTTTGGTAACTGAAAATGACCTTTTCTCAACTTTTTCGTTATGTTCATGACCAATTAACATGCTTCAGTGATTCAAAGGCGTTTAATTAAACATTCACGCTTGAATGAACATGTGGAATGTGATTAGCTCTTTTTTACGTTATTGGAAAAAATGCAATTTGTAACTATGGATATTTATCACAAACCTCCTTGCATGGTTCATTTGATTTGATTTTTATGAAAATCCCGATGCTTAATGCATTAGTGAGCACACAATATTCGAAAATTATGCAAATGAGAAGAAAGTTCAAGGCCCTGGCCCCACTCTGTGCCGTATCAAATTGTTATGTTGGTGTGCGCACATTTTGGATAGTGTTACACTGAAGCCATGTGCGAAGTTTCATGAAATAACTCTTGGCTGAAATAACAAAAACCGTCCATGAAACAAACCCTCATTTCATATTTGTTAAAATGTTGACTTCCTCTCTCATAGACTTGTGTACATTATAGGTGCATATGTTTAAGAATAAGTAACCCCCTATTCAATGTGGTGGAACTTTTTTTAAGGCTGTCTTTAGCAATGTCATTTGGCAGTAATGTTTATCAACCTATGGGCAGAATTCTGTGCAAAAATGAAATCGATTTGTTCATTTATGGATGAGTGAGCACACATCAAAGTGGGAAATTGGGTATTTTCAATGTCACAGACCCATTTTAAATGGTAATAAAGTGAATATTGGGGGCAAATTCGTTTTCAAGTGTGACTTTAATTGCTGTTGTTTTTATCATCCATCATTTCTATCACCACACACTTTCCGAAGTTTTAACATTTTCATGGTTGAGCGAGCACATTCGAAAACTTAGGAATGAATACTCTTTATACTGCATAAATGTAATTTTTCTTACAAATTATCATGATCAGTTTAATTTATGGACAAATCAGTGGTGGATCCAGAATTTAAAAATGGGGGAGGGGCCTATAATCGGGGGAGCCACCAACATTTTCAAATTTTAACATGATCTAACAAGTTGTAGATGAAACTACCATAAACCCCTTAGATGATACGTCACTATACAGGGGCCGCGGAACGGTTTTTAAAGTGGGGGGGGGGGGCTGACCATGCAAAAAATCACAATCGTATGGTCATTTTTACATTTTTGTACATGCTTTTGGAAAAAAGTGGGGGCTGAACCCCCCTCCCCCCCGCGGCCCCTGCATTATTGTGCTCACTCAACCATGAACATACGATATCAAAATTGTGTGTGGAGTGGCTAAATGATGGATAGTAAAACAGCATTCAGGGGCGGATCCAGCTTTCGCCAATAGGGGGGGCCGAAAAATATTTTTATCAACATTTTTCTCGATTGGCCGCTATAATCTGATTTTTTTTTTGGTGGGGGGTTCAGGGGGTAGTCCTAACTAAAGACTGAAGTTTTAAGTATATGTTAGTTTTTATTGTTATAAACAAGATAAGGTATCTCATGTGGTCTTAATATATAATGCGAGCGCGGAGCGCGAGCTCGAATCCTTTGATATTTTATGTCCTTAGACCTGAAGATTCTGAGGAGATAATCATGAAAAAGATAAGTATCCAACTAAACAATGCGAGCGCGAAGCGCGAGCCGAAATTTTATCATAGTAACGTGAAAAGGGACTCAATTAGGACTGTTTTTAGTGATTAATGAAGAGGATACAAGTATCACCAATTAAATAATGAGAGTGCGAAGCGTGAGCTCAAAATTTTTGATATTCCGACCTGAAAACTGGACAGTCTAAGCGCGTTTTTATTTAAATACAGAAAAAGCTGTGTGTCTCAAACAATTAAATGCGAGCGCGAAGCACAAGCTCAATTTTTTTTATATACTGACATGATAAAGGAGCATTTTGACAAATTTTGGTAAGAATTTCCAAAGAGGATAGGTAACTCACAAATCAAACAGTGCGAGCGCGCAGCGCGAGCTGAAAATTTTGATATAAACAATTTGTGTAAAACAAACAAAATAATTAAAGCTTGATGTGCGAGCTAAAATATTGTGTGCAAATTGATTTCAGATCTGGATATATAAGTATCATTTAATCCTCTTGAATGGGATTCATTGGCACAGGCAATGCGAGCGCGAAGCGCGAGCGAAATTTTTTATATAAAGTTCTTTTTCCAATTCTTCCCCTCACCCTTTTCTTGTTTCCTTTCGGGGTCGGGCCGGCCGTTACGAGGTTGTAAATTACACATTCTGGGTATGATACCTCTTTCCTACTTTTCTTTAGTGTTTTTCCTATAGTACACTTTTTCTGCAGGTTGTCAAAAAATAGGGGGGGCCGGGGCCGGCTCGGCCCCCTCCTGGATCCGCGCCTGGCATTAACACTATAAAATTCACCTAAAAACAACTTTTGCCCAGCTTTGTATTTTGCACAATCTGAAAAACGACTCTTGTGACTTTCAAAAATGATCATTTTTAATTCAATCTTTAATTACTCATGCATGACTCAACCGACCAATCTCATTTTTCCCCAGAGGTTGCTTATTGAGTGTAGAAAACCACCTACGAAATATCATATCTCAAAATAATTCCGTTCAAAAGTTACAACAATTTGATTTAGGGGGGACTTACTTTTTTTGTTGTGTATAGATGACACCAAAATACAGGCTAAGTTCGAATTCGGAGTCCGCAGGTCAAGGGTCACAGATCATTATATATGCAAATTGGTTCAATCATATTGAACGAATTTCTGATCGCGTGAAGCGGGACACGTCAAATTTCTAGTTATTTTTTATTTTTACATTTTTTTAAAAGCCGACTTCACAATAACATATCTTGCCATATTAATAAGGCAAAAAAAAAGAAATGTGTTGTTGAATGATTCTTCTATTTATATTTTGGGTTATTGTGATGTGTGGTATTCTATACTTTTCTACCGAATATTGGTGTAACTGTTAGTAATCTCATTTCAACATGTTCAATGTATATATTTCAATGGCTTTTTACATTCCATATGAAATGTAACATACCAAATCCCATGATTATTTGATTTGTTATTGTTTGGACATAAATAAAATTGATTATGCCTATTCCATTGTATAAGTTATTCGGACTTTTTGTTTTGTTTATTTTTTTCTTTCTTGAAAGACCAGTAAAATGCTACTTTATTGTAATTCTCATTCTCCTTAATTACTCTTTTCTTTCTCTTTTAGATCTCTCTCTCTCTCTCTCTCTCTTAATAATAATAATAATAATCGTTATTTATATATGCGCTATACACAAAAGTATCACAGCGCTTGCAATTATTGTCAGACATAGAATATAAGTATATATGTACGCAGATGACACTACTATTTCAGTATCTGGTAAGACTAAAGCAGAGGTCGAAACCAATCTAACCCAGGCACTATACGAGACCTATTCATGGATAAGAAATAACAAACTGATCTTAAACTATAATAAAACAAAAGTAATGCTATTAGGGTCAAAACAAAAACTAAGTACTACCCATAATCAACAAATATCAATAAATATACATGGCTGTACTCTAGAATGTGTAAATGAAGTGAAATGTTTGGGCGTAACAATTGATAATTGCCTTGACTTTAAGCAACATACCAATTCAATTTCAAACCTTATCAAACGTAAGCTTGGAATTATTCGCAGGAATAAACATTATTTTAATCAATCTCAACTTTCCAAACTTTATTGGGGATATGTCATTCCCCATATCCTTTATTGTTCTAATGTTTGGTTTGGGAGATCAGAAGGAAATTACGACACGCTTAACAGGTTACATAAAAGAGCAGCGTATCTGATATCAAATCGCACATGGATGACACGTTCTGAAATCGTGTTTAAAGAACTATATTGGCCCTCTCTAAACAAAGTTCTCCATAGAGCCTCATGTGTTCTTATGTATAAGTGTGTCAACAAATTATCGCCCGCCATTTTATACGATAGACTTTCATTTGTCGATGATGTCTCTACGAGAACCACACGTAGTTCTGACAAATTGCTCTTGAGATTGCCAAAGTGTCGTACGACCTTTTACCAAAAATCTTTTCTGTTCCTAGGCTCTTTAAATTGGAACCAGCTACCTGACCATACAAGATTTTCAAAATCCGTACATTCTTTCAAATACCAACTTAAACACAAATAGACAAATCATATCCTTCATTTTAATCGGTATACAATACACTTATCACCCACTATTCTCTTGTCCGTGCCGTTCCTAGTACTCTTAATCTTGATTGCTGCTCTTTTCTTGTCTTTCTGTGTTTCCCACTTATTATTTAGACATTAAAGCGTGTAGTGTTTTGTTTGTTTTGTTTTTCTTTCTTTTTATCTCGATGTATATTAGTGATGAAATTTCCAATGATGCGATATGTCTTCTGCTTGTTTTTTTTATTCCAAAATTAAATTTATTAGTACTGTGTGATACATTGCCTTATGTTTTAACGATCTTTCATTTTTATTTTTCATTCTATACATGTATATATATAATCACAGGGCCCTGAGGTAGACCAGCTTTTAATGTTAATATCTTGCGTATTTATAATCTTGCCATCTGTAACTCGTAATATATTTTCGTATTTTACTTTGTATTTGTTCCTTTTTTATGTATCTTATAATGACCTGTTACTATGTTTTTCGTATGTTTTTTAATGCTGATCAGGCCACTCTGTATAAATATTCGAGAATAAATAAATAAATAAGTATAAATCATAAGTAAAAAAAAAAAATTGTGTGCATCTTTCTTCACATCTCTTTCCTGTTGCTCTTCTCTTCTCCCCTCTCTCTCTCCCTCTCTCTCTCTCCCTCCCTCTCTCTTTCTCTTCCCATCTCTCCCTCGAATCTATATATACAGTGCGTCCCAAAAAAAACTTTACACTTTTGAAATGGCTGCCAAATAAAAAATATAGCACTTTGGGGGAAATAACTTATAGATATGGAAAACCGATAAAGTCAACTTTCAAATTACACCAAAAAGTTGGAAAACTGTTCATGCTTGAGCGAGCACTGCCCACTGAAACAAAGGGTATGAAAATTAAGGTGGGCTGGAATTTGCCTTCCAATTTATGTCAGTTTTTAAGAGGCAAATCCTTTCGAACTTGCAAAGTTAAGGGCGTTGTGATAAATTAATGATCAACCGTGAACAGTTTTGGTTGCTTATGCAAATTCTATATATTATGCTTCTAATTTGGTTTGATTGACATGACAGGCTTAATGCATTAATGTACATGTACAGTATGTGAAGAAAGATAATACAGAAAGTATGTTTGTCAAATGCATATCTCTTGGAAAGCACACTTTATTCAAACACCTGATAATGCTATAGTTTATTAATTCCAATTGATGATGTCTAAGAGACAATTTTGACAATGTATCTTGAAACTGCATGGATTGTGATTTACATTCAGGTCAAATGATTGATTTATCATAATGGTCAAAGTCATAAATGATGTAAAGGTTTATTGCTCTTGTACTTATGACTTTCCTATCATTTTGTTTCTACCAACAGTTTTCACGGAATTTGCTTCATGTCAATACAGAGAAAATATACAGAAGGAAATGAATGAAGAATTAAAAGGATGACATGAAACTTTATATTCCTGTTGAGACCTTTGTTTTTATTGTTGAACTCTCAAGCAAGTCTTCAGTTACAGTGAGCGAGCACTGACCACTGAAACAAAGGGTATGAAAATTAGGGTGGGCCGGAATTAGCCTTCCAAGGCTTTCAGGTTTTTTGTTTGGTACTTGCAAAGTTGAGGGTTATTTGGTGAATTAAAGATCAGTTGTGATATTTAGTTGTTTGTAAAAATTTAATGCATTATTAAATTGAATTTATTACATTGAAATTTAATGCATAAGTGATCGTGAATTGCAATTTTTGGTGCAGCATTTTTTCTTTATCATGTGGATCTCAACAATGTGTTTATGAAAGTCAGGAGAAGAGGGGGTAATATGACTTAGGTAGGTGAAGTACGTTGATGGGATAAAGGTCAACAGAACATTTAGCAACCCCTCCCTCCATCTCAACCCCCCCCCCCCCCCGCTTCTTTCCTCCTCAGACACTAAGCTCGGCTAGGCTGGGCAGGAGTTAGCCTTACAGTTTTTTTGAGTGGATAGTCCTTTGGAACTTGCTAAGCTAAATTAATGAGTGAGATAAGTTTTGGTTTCTTAGGCAAATTTCATGAGTTACTAAATCGAAATTTAATGCATGAGTGAACAGGAATTGAAATTTTAGTGTAACATATTCATCTTGTGGACCTCAGAAGTGTGTTCGTGAGAGTCAGAGTAATGTGATGGTACCTGTTACAAGCAAGAGGGCGAGATATGCTAAGACTTGGTTAAAAGGTAATTCCTCTTCTTTTTGTCCTTTTACAAATTAAAAGTCATAATTATGTACCCTCTCCACCTCCATTTCCCAGCCCCCCCCCCTCTCTGTCTCACTTCCTGGATTGTAGCCTTTTCAAAACTTAGCTGCCAAGTGACCGGTGGCTGATGGTCACTTTTTTATTGAATTATTACCGAGAAATTTAATGATTATGATGATTAATGAAATAATTTATTGAAAAAAACTGAATGTTTGATTGATCAAATGTGATTGATCACATTGCACATTGAATGAGTTGATTTACTGATAAATTGTTGATGAAATGATTGAAAAGAAAAAGTTGATGCCCCAATTCAGAATTAATCATTAAATCAACATTCCGCTCAGGACTTCACGCGTACATGACAATAGCCATCAGTCTCTCAACAGGAGGGGAGGGCGGGAAAGAGGGAGGGGGCGGGGGCTGAATGTTCTGTTGACCCTTATTCCATCAACCTACTTCTCCCACTTAAGTCCTATCTCACCCCCTATTCTCCCGACTCCCATGAACACACTGCTGAGATCCACATGATAAAGTTGAAACGCTGCCCAAAAAGAGATCCAAATGATCAAGTTGAAATGCTGCCCCAAAAGTGTAATTTGTGTTCACTCATGCATTAAAGTTCAATTTAATGATACATAGAATTTGCATTAGCAACCAAAACTGGTCACGGTTGATCATTAATTTATCACAACGCCCTTAACTTTGCAAGTTCGAAAGGATTTGCCTCTTAAAAACTGACATAAATTGGAAGGCTAATTCCAGCCCACCCTAATTTTCATACCCTTTGTTTCAGTGGGCAGTGCTCGCTCAAGCATGAACAGTTTTCCATCTTTTTGGTGTAATTTGAAAGTTGACTTTATTGGCTTTCCATATATGTAAATTTTTTCCACAAAATGCTATATTTTTTATTTGGCAGCCATTTCAAAAGTGTATAGTTTTTTTTGGGACGCACTGTATATATATATATATATATATATATATATATATATATATATATATATATATATATATATATATATATACTTCGGGAATTCTATCCTTGTATAGAGTGCTCGATGTCCTTCACAGGAAGAGCTTTAAATGATAAACACAAGGTTGACTGGAGGTTCATCAAATTTATTTGCAACTCTGAGTTTCACGCAATCTACGTGAGAACTGATAAAACTTTTCAATACCATTGAACAATGCATGTCACGATCGCGCAAAGCGTGTTACACCAGAACGCACATAGTGGGCGCAGGATACTAGGTAACCAGTGCGCGCTTGGTTTTTTTATAATTTGAATGTTTTTTAAATGTTTTTCAAATAATCGATACTCCGCGGTGGGTGGTTGATCGATTAATCGATAATAAGATGAGATGCCATAGAATTGATAATAATGAAAGTGAAAATGAAAATTATGCCTATAAAGGCTGCATCACTAGTATTGGTGATGTCACCAGGCGCGGATCCAAACTTTGTGGGGAGGGGGGCCCAAATTTGACCTGATTTTTGGCGCCCATGTGTACTTTTCGAAAAATGGCGCCCCCTCCCTCCCGGCCAGGCTAACTTAAATGTAGCTTAAATGCCTTGAATGTATTTTGAATTATCTTATTACATAATCACATAAAAAAAGGCAATTAAAGACCACTTTTTTAATGTGTTCTTGAACAAAAAAATCCATGAATATATAATGTAATATCAATGGGAGCGCGAAGCGCGAGCGATTTTGGGGGGTCTCAATTTGGTTTAACTTCTCACCAGAGTAGGCCCTACTAGAATATTGTGTGAACGGGAGCTGTAGTTTCTTTACTAGTTGTTTAGAATAGCCCTTATTAATATCAATGATAACCTCTTGGGAATAATGCAATCTCGAAGCAATCGACTCAATCTCCTCATCAGTAGCGAAGCTGTGATTTATTCAGCAGGGTTGCACGGGGGGGGGGGGCTTGTTGAACTTTTGTAGAGGGCACCAAGATAAAACAATAAAAATAAAATGGGGGGGGGGGTAGAAGTAAAAGAAATTCCGAAATTTTATTCTTAAAAACACATTGAGGTATCTCACAAGGCCTAAATAAATAATGATAACGCGAAGCGCGATATATTTGACATAAAATTTGGAAAATAATATTATATTTCACCATAATCCCTTTCCTTTTCTCTCTTTTTTTTTCTTGGTCGTGATTTTTTTTTTTTTTTTTTTTTTTTGGGGGGGGGGGGACAAAACGCCCATGTCCTAACAGTCATTTCCTAGCTTTACTTTATAAACAACATTAATGTGCAATAATCTCATAAGCCCTATGCGAGGAAAAAAAAAATAAATTTCATGTATTTTGACCTGAAAATTGAACATTCTGGGCAATGTTTGTGAACCTGAACAAGATGCGTATGTAACTAGATAATTACTACGAGCGCGAAGCGCGAGCAGAAATTTTTAATGTGCGTTCTGACCTGGTCGAAAAGGGACCTGTTAAGGAAGTTTTGCAGTTAGCCATTAAGACAATACATATTTCAACGATTAAATAATGCGAGCGCGAAGCGCGAGCTGAACATTTTTGATATTCCAACCTAAAAAATTAGATTTCAAACCCCCCAACGGGACACTCGATTCATGTTTTGTCACTCATGAAAAATGATGGGTAGTTTTTGGTATCTTCCTACATTAATAATGCGAGCGCAAAGCGCGAGCAGAAAATTTTGATATTCTGATCTAAAACTGGATAATTTTAGCACGTTTTTAATAAGATCAAGATGCGTATCTCGATAAACATGCATGCACGTGTTTTAGAGTTAGACAAAATCTGGGCATTCTGAATACATTTCATTTTTCATCATGAAAATCAATAATGCGAGCGCGGATCGCGAGCTGGAAATAATATTTGAAATTCCGATATGAAATGGGTCAATTTAAGCAATATTTAAAGCACTGTGTATATAGGGGAATTGTGAAGTGGATGTGGAAAGTACTTAATAAATGATTCGAGCGCGAAGCGCGAGCTGATATTTTATTATTTTTTTAAACTAGGATCGAGACATTTTAGGCCTAAGGACATTTTGTCATATAAAAATGATGCATATCTTTTATTCCTCTTCCTAGAACGTGTCGATATTTTTTTTTTTTAAAGGACAATTTAGTTATGAATTCATAAAAATTGTATTTCATATTTGAAGAGTTTAGTTGCAAAAGGGGTTAGGTCCACTTTGGACCATTCCGAGAAAAACCATGTTTTTTATTCTCACTTATTGCAATAGTCTTATGAGAAACTAAATTGTCATGATGTACTACCCTATCATGTGAACATAAAATTGGGTATAAAAGAAATCTACCTGTCTTCAATTTTTTCTATATATCTTTAAAAAAATTATCATTGTGGACCTAACCCCTTTTGCAACTAAACTGAAATGAATCTAATCTCTTTTCATAAGGTTCATAAGGTAGTATTTATTGTCCAGATAAATAAATAAGTTGAAATTTGCATTTTTACATGGTATTGAACATACATAACATAGCATAGAAAATGAACATATTTACAGAAAATCAAACAATCACATATAGTCAATTATGATATACACGTGCAAATGCTACCCACTGGGTAGCATTTGAAAAAAATACTGTTATTGACATTAAAATTAAGATTGAAATGGAAATCTGAACTGAAAGTTAGATATCGGATATTGAATTGAAATTGCATTAGAATTGTAATAAATCAGTACTATAAATCTTCACAGCATTGTCCACTTGTAATTGTTATTGTTATCAGTATTTACAGATTATTTTTATTTTCAATATTGTTGTTTTAAAGAATTAACATCAACTACCCGTCAAGGTAAATTTACATTATTAGGCATATCATTATTCTTATACAATCCCTTCCTCATTCAGCATTCGGATTGAGCTTGGCACGAATGAGTTTAAGAACCTATTTGTTCGACAACGTGCCGACCGTAGTCTATTATCAGATCTCATCCTTTCGTAGTTTACATTCAATGGGTGATCATTATTGTATAGTATCTCTTTTGCCTTTTCAAGTATTCTGTTTCGACATACATCAGTGAGGTTAAGGTCGGGTCCTGTTATTTTTTCTGCTTGTCCGACCATTCTACTTAGTATATTCAGATCTTTTTTGCGACAGCTTGTGAACCAAACCACACAATCAAATATGAGGATGCTTTCAATAAGTGATCTATAGAATAAAACCATTATGGTGCGGTCAACATGGAATGACTTCAATTTTCTTATGAAATACATCCGTTGTATTGCCTTCTTGTAAATTGAATTGCATTGATCTCCCCATTTTAATCCATCGTCAATAATGGTACCTAAGTATTTGAACTTATGAACTATTTCAATTTCCTCTTCATTGATTAAAATTGTGATTTTTCTTTGCCACTTTCATTCACGTTTTCATTTGAATTTCAAATTTTCTTTCGTATCATCAGAGTGACTAAAAATTTAGAGGTTTAGAGACAGAAAACAATAAAATTTATGAAAAATGGACCTAACCCATTTTGACAAATGAGTTCTTCAGAAGAGTTTTGTTGCAAAAGGGGTTAGGTCCACTCCAAGAAAATATTTTTTTTAATTCTCCCATATTGCAATATTTTTATGCGAAACTGAATTTTCATGATACCCTTCCATGAGAACATTAAATTGGGTTTAAAAGAAATCTACCTGTCTTCATATATTTTATGATATACTTTTCCAAAAAATTATGTTTGGACCTAACCCCTTTTGCAACTAAACTGAAATGGACCTAAACCCTTTTGAAAAAAAGTGGCTTTTCTTTGCCATTTTAGTTCACTTTTTAATAGGAATTTCAACTTTTCTTTGGTATCATCTCATAGAGCTACTAAAAATCTATACATTGAGACATAAAAATCAAATTTGATGAAAAATGGACCTAACCCCTTTTGCAAGTGAGCTCTTCATTTATTAATCTAATAAGCCTAATGAGTGCGTGAAATCTGTTGACAGTGCATGAGGCCTGAAAAACTGGATATTTTATATTTTTTGTAATCATGAACAGCATTCATGGGTTGATACATTTATAGCAAATAATGCGAGCGCAAATCGCGATCCGAAATTTTTAAATGGGGGAATTCAAGTAGTTTGTTACAGAATATATAGGTACAGTTACGTACCGTGGGTCACGGCATTGGGGGGGGGGGGGGGCACCACCACAAATTTGGTGTCACTTAGGGAGCGCGCTCAGTTGTCAGGTATGCTGACCTAATAGAGAAATTTTAAGGACATGCAATGCCATTAAACGGATAAGTATGTCACTGATTAAATAATGCGATCGCGAAGCGCGAGCTGAAAATTTTTGATATTCAGACCAAAAAGAGACATTATAAGCAAATTGTTTGTAATCGTAATACGTACCTGTCTCGCTAAACAAACAATGCGAGCGCGAAGCGCGAGCTGAAATTTTTGTATATATTGACCCCAAACAGGGACATTTTAAGGACTTTATTTTAGGTATCCATTAAGAGTATAAATATCTCAGCATAGTCATCTAATGATAGTGGCATCCTTTGTTAGAATTACATCTAAACATATGAAGCACTTTTTGTTGTCATAGTAATCATGATTATCATACGCATCTCACTAATCAAATACTGCGAGCGCGAAGCGCGAGCTGAAAATTTATGAAATTCAGACCTGAAGAGGGGCATTCTAAGGCTTGTTTGTAGGAATTCACTAAGTCCTTACGTATTTCACTAACCAAATGATGCGAGCGCGAAGCGCGAGCTAAAATTTTTTTGATATTCAGATCAGAAAAATTGACATTTTAAGAACTGATTTTAGGAATTCATGAAGAGCAGACATCTCACCAATCGGCTCGGTGTAAAAATGGCAGAGGCAATAATGGCAGAGGTAAAAATGGCAGAGGTAAAAATGGCAGATGTAAAAATAGCAGAGGTAAAAATGGCAGAGGTAATAATGGCAGAGGTAAAAATGACAGAGGTAAAAATGGCAGAGGTAAAAATGGCAGAGGTAAAAATGGCAGAGGCAAAAATGGCAGAAGTGAAAATGGCAGAGGTAATAATGGCAGAGGTAAAAATGGCAGAGGTAAAAAAAATGGCAGAGGTAAAAATGGTAGAGGTAAAAATGGCAGATGTAAAAAATGGCAGAGGTAATAATGGCAGAGGTAAAATGGCAGGGGTTATAATGGGAGAGGTAAAAATGACAGCTCTAGGTAAAATATGGCCAGTCTTAAACCCCCATGCAATGAATTGTCAAAAAGCCCCCGCATGTACATACATTAAATAAGAAGTGCATGTCACGGTTAGGCATTTCATCATCATTATGTCTTCATCGGCCTAACAATGCTATTTACGAATTCGTTGGAGGTGTACCGTGAACGCTTTTTAAAAAGAAATCAAACGACATTTTTTTTTTCATTCAATTTATCAGGAGCAAAATGAAACTGCACTATTCTCATCCATCATTTCATAACATTCCTTTTTGTCTGGCTGGTTTCTTTATATCTATTTTTTTTTGTTACCTTGGTATTTTTTTTCTTATGCCTATTATTGCCATTGTTGTAAGTTGTTATATTTCTTCTATGCCCCCAGGAGGGGCCGTCAAAGAAATAAAATCATTGTCATTGTCATTGTCATTGTCATTGCCAGGTTTACCGATGCAAAAAGGAGGAAGAGTAGACATAAGAGAGGTGGAGAGACAGAGTGGGTTACGGGGGCGGGGAACAACATAGAGAACATATCGGGGAAAGCTTAGACGTTGAAATTGTCACGAATGATTGTGGTTAAATATTATGTCCTTATTTGTAATGTCGTCTGTACTATTCTTTTTAAATATTTGAATGACAATAAGCATGCGTTCCCAGGCTTGGCACTGAATATGTAACTGATTATGAAAATCAATAATAATCCTGTTTTGAATGGTAAACCAATTTGGGGTCGATCGAGGGGGACCGTCTGGTTCAGATTCTTTGCATAAAAGAAGACCCTGAACCTTAACCACTGCATCCAATATGATATAAACGCCTTGATGGTCATAACCCTTGGAAGCGGAAGTACTGTTGGGTATTTTGTACACCATAAGCAGCACCCTCTTGGTAATTAGCTTGGTATGCTAAAATGTAGAGATTTGATACAAATCTGTTATTTTTCAAACAGAAAAAAAAACATTGTTTATTATCTAATTGTTATTATTTTTGTTGTAATTCGTTTTCTGACCTAAAAGAACTTCATTTAGTTGAAATAATTTTTGTGTAATTTTCCCCCTTAACCAAATCCCCTTTCATTTTGGATTGAAAACTTTTTTTTCTCGGCTTTTTAACAAACCGGTACCCCATTTTTCAATAACTTTTCAAAAGTAAGTGGTGCTCACTCAAGCGGAAATATTTTTCGACAGTTATATCGTCATTTGTTTAAATGGATCTGTACCAATGTTAAAATGTGGAAAAATCTTCAGGATTTTACATGCGGGGGCATTTTGACAATTCATTGCATGGGGGTTTAAGACTGGCCATATTTTACCTAGAGCTGTCATTTTTACCTCTCCCATTATAACCCCTGCCATTTTACCTCTGCCATTATTACCTCTGCCATTTTTACCTTTGCCATTTTTACCTCTGCCATTTTTGCCTCTGCCATTTTTACCTCTGCCATTTTTACCTCTGCCATTATTACCTCTGCTATTTTTACTTCTGACATTTTTACCTCTGCCATTTTCACCTCTGCCATTTTTACCTCTGCCATTTTTACCTCTGCCATTTTTACCTCTGCCATTTTTACCTCTGCCATTTTTACCTCTGCCATTATTACCTCTGCCATTTTTATTTCTGCCATTTTTACCTCTGCCATTTTCACCTCTGCCATTTTTACCTCTGCCATTATTACCTCTGCCATTTTTACCTGGCACCCACCAATCAACTAATGCGAACGTAAGCATGGACAGGAAATGTTTTATATTAAGACCCTAAAATTGGGCAATCACTTAAAGTAGTCATGAAAAAGAAGCAAATGTCACTACATAAAACAATAATAACTCGAAATTTTTTTTTGGGGGGGACGTGCCCCCCATGCCCCCTGGTAGTTACGCCACTGTATAGGTATACAGAAATCACCAATAAAAATGCGAGCGCACAGCGCTAGCTCATAGGCCTTCATTTTGACAATCGAGACACCTGAAAAGGAATATTTTGAGAATCTTATAGGAAATACACAAAGATAATAGGTAGGCCAACAACATTTTAAAGTTTCGCTTAATTTCACAAACCAGTTATATTCCCATCCTTGTCGGTATGCAAATGAGGAGACTGATGACATCACTCACTCACTACTTCTTTTTGTATTTTAGTATATGAAATATGAAATATTCCATTTTTCTCTGTTGTCGTGTGAAACAACGATTAATTCCTCCCTGAACATGAGCAATTAGCATTGTTTAATACTAAATGGTTCAATCAAGTTGGTTCATATTGTAAAATCTGTAAAAAATGAAATATTGTAAAACTCTAACAATAAAAAACAAAGGAATTCGTGAGTGAGGGACATTATCGACTGTCTCATTTGCATGTCACTGAGTTGTGCATATCACTGTTTTGTGAAAAATAAGCAAAATTTTAAAATGTCATAATTTTCTTATTTTACATCCGATTTTGATGAAATTTTCAGCATAATGCTTGTTTGATTTTTCTCTATTTATTCAAATCAACATTTTTTTTTTGGGGGGGGATGGACTTGTCCTTTAAGAAATGAATGCGAGCGCGAAGCTTTTTCAGTTGTTAGATTAGAATATAAAATATTTTCAGCTTGTGCTTCTCGTTCGCATAAAAAAAAACCTGTGAGGTCGGGATGCGTATATAACTAAACAGTGATGCGAGCGCGTAGCGCGAGCTCAATTTTTTATATTATGACTTAAGAAGGACTCTTTTAAGGTATAATTCCTATTCTAAAAGTTTTTCCTTTTTCTCTTCGTCTTTTTTTTTCTTTTTCTTTCCTTTTTTTTTGCGCCACCATGGGGAGGGGGATGGGCAAAAACTTTGCCCCCTGGATCGGCCTATGTATATTGACTTGAAAAACACTAACATTTTAAGGACTTATGTACGTGTGATCGATGGAGAGGATACACACCTCACTAATCAAATATTGCGAGCGCGTAGCGCCAGCTGAATTTGAAATTACCCCTTTTCTGACCCTGAACAGGTTACCTATCTTGCCAAACAAACTTCAAACTCGAGCACATTGATTTTTGTCTATTATCGTAAAAACAGGATATTTTAAATCAGCCGCATTAATTTAACCTTTTTGGGCAGGAAATAAATTTCACTATAAACAGGCAATACGAGCAATGTTGCGCCCCTGGTCGAACATGAATTTGCATGGAGCCCCTAAGTTCAAGGTCAATTTGGCGCCCTCGGTTGAACATGAATTTGGCGCCATGTGAAATATCACTTTGCCCTCCCCCTTCTGAAACATGTCGCCTTATGGTCAAACATCAAATTAGCGCTCCCCTAGTTCGAACATCAATTTGGCGCCCCGCTAGTTTGAACATCAATTCGGCGCTCCCCTAGTTCGAACATCAATTTGGCGCCCCGCCCAGTTCAAACATCAATTTGGCGCCCCCATCTAGTTCGAAAATTAATTCGCCCCCTCCCCCTTGTTCAAACATCAATTCGGCGCCCCATAGTTCGAACGTCATTTTGGCGCCGCCTAGTTCGAACATCAATTTGGCGCCCCCCTCGTTCGAACATCAATTTGGCGCCCCAAGTTCGAATAGCAATGCGGCGCCCCCTAGTTCGAACATCAATTTGGCGACCCTAGTTCGAATATTCAATCGGTGCCCCCCTACGTCGAACATCTATTTGGCCTCCCTAGGTCGAACATCAATTTGGCGCCCCCAGTTGGAACATCAAATTGGCACCCCTAGTTCGAATATCAATTCGGCGCCCCCTAGTTCAAACATCAATGTGGTGACCCTAGTTCGAACATCGATTCGGCGCCCCCCCTAGTTCGAGTATCAATTCGGCACCCCTACATGTAGGTCGATCATCAATTCGCCCCCCCCCCCCGTTCGAACATCAATTCGACCCCCAGTTCGAACATCATTTTGGCATCCCTTCGAACTGAATTTGGTTTCCCTAGTTCGAAAATCATTTCGCCCCCTAGCTCGAGTATCAATTTGGCGCCCCCCTAGTTCGAACATCAATTCGGCGCCCCCCTAGTTTGAGTATCAGTTTGGCGCCCCCCTACCTCGAACATCGATTCGCCCCCTCCCCCCTAGTTCGAGTATCAATTTGGCGCCCCCAGTTCGAACATCATTTTAACATCCCTTCGAACATCATTTTGGCGCCCTCCTAGATCGAATATCAATTCGGCGCCCCTACATGTAGGTCCAACATCAATTTGGCGCCCCATAGTTCGAGTATCAATTTGGCACACCCTAGTTCCAATATCAATTCTGAGCCCCCCTAGTTCGAGTATCAATTTGGCGTCCCCCTAGTTCGAACATCGTTTCGGCCCCTCCCCCCCCCCCTAGTTCGAGTATCAATTTGGCGCCCCCAGTTCGAACATCATTTTAACATCCCTTCGAACATCATTTCGGCGTCCTCCTAGTTCCGAATATCAATTCGGCGCCCCTACATGTAGGTCCAACATCAATTTGGCGCCTCTAGTTCGAATATCATTTCGGCCCCCCTAGCTTAGTATCAATTTGGCGCCCCCTAGTTCCAACATCAATTCTGAGCCCCCCTAGTTCGAGTATCAATTTGGCGTCCCCCTAGTTCGAACATCGATTCGGCCCCCCCCCCTAGTTCGAGTATCAATTTGGCGCCCCCTAGTTCCAATATCAATTCTGAGCCCCCCTAGTTCGAGTATCAATTTGGCGTCCCCCTAGTTCGAATATCAATTCGGCGCCCCTACATGTAGGTCCAACATCAATTTGGCGCCCCTAGTTCGAATATCATTTCGCCCCCCCCTTGCTCGAGTATCAATTTGGCGCCCCCTAGTTCCAATATCAATTCTGAGCCCCCCTAGTTCGAGTATCAATTTGGCGTCCCCCTAGTTCGAACATCGATTCGGCCCCCTCCCCCCCCCCCTAGTTCGAGTATCAATCTGGCGCCCCCAGTTCGAACATCATTTTGACATTCATTCGAACATCATTTCGGCGCCCTTTTGGTTCGAACATCATTTTCTTTCCTCCTCTTCCTCTTTTTTTCTTCTCGTCCTTCCCCTCTTCCTCTCCCCTTTTCTCCTTTTCTTTCCCCTCTTCCTCTTTTTTCTTCCCCCTCTCCCCCTCCCTTTTCTTCTCTTCCTTTCCCCTTTTCTTCCCCCTTCTCTCTCTTTTTTTCTCTTCTTTCTTCCCTTTTCCTCTCTCTCCTTTTCCTTTCCCTTCTTCCTCTCTCTTCCCCCCCTCTTCTTTCCCCGCTTCCTCTTTTTTCTTCCCCCTCCCCCTCCCTTTTTCTTCTCTTCCTTCCCCCTCTTCCTCTTTCTTTCCCCTCTTCTTCTCCTTTTTTTCCTTCTTTTCTTTCCCCTCTCTTTTTTCTTCTCTTCTTTCCTCCCTCTGCCTCTCTCTCCTTTTCTTTTCCCCTCTTCCTTTTTTTTCTTCCCCCTCCCTTTTCTTCTCTTCTTCTTTTTTCTCCTTTTCTCCTCTTTTTCCTCTCTCTCTTTTTCTTCTCTTCCTTTCCCCTCTTCCCCTCTCTCTCTTTTTTTTCTCCTTTTCCTTTCCCTCTCTTTTTCCTTCTCTTTCTTTCCCCTTTTCCTTCTCTTCCTTCCCCCTCTTCCCTTTTTTTCTTTTCTTCCCCCCTTTTCCTCTCTCTTTTTTCTTCCCTTCTTCCCCCTCTTCCTTTCTTCTTTTCTTTCCCCTCTTTTTTCTCTTTCTTTCCCTCTCTTCTTTTTTTTTTTGCCGAAGGGGGGGGGGGGGGCCAAGGCCCCCTCGCCCCCCCCCCATGGATCCGCGCCTGGATGTCACTGTATTATACGATGTGCGTGCATGGTGATTACTGAAGATTGTCTTTGAAATTGCATAACTTGAACTTGTTTTGGTGGCGGCATTTCGAAACGAGTTCTGGGCGTTTGTTCAGCAGTGACTGCTTATCAGCGTTCATAATGAGAAGTTTTTCGGTGAGGCACAGGTCACATCATTCTGTTTGTCTCGTTGGAGTATGCTTGCGCGTGGCTGGCGATGGACCACTTGATTGTATACGGCGTGTCGCATCGTTTCAGGTCCCAGATGAACTTCGACAGTTCCGTGCTGTTCTGGTACCGTTCGTGTCGGAAGGATTGGAGGTGGTTATAGTACCTGGACTTGAAGGGGGGCTCCGTGAGGCCAATGTAGGTCATCCTCTTGTCTGGGGCCGTTACTTCCGCGTTGTAGATGACGTTGGTAGCCAAGCAATTCCCTTGGAGAGGGCAGATGTCTTTTTTCCGGCAGTTGCACGTTTTGCTGTATGACTTATTGTCTACCTTCAGGGCCTGCTTGTTGTGAGTTTTGATGATGCTGGCGACGTTCGGCATGCAGCTGTAACTCACTTTGAGCGTGTTTCAATTGAAGATGCGATTGAGTTTGGATTTCTTTGGGAAGTGTTTGTCGACCAGCTTTAAGAAGATGCAGCCGATATTGGTTGATACGTTCTTGCTGAATGGTGGGTTGAACCAGATAATATTACGCTGCCTGTTTTTTCTTTTCCATCTTGGTTGGTCATTCGTGTAGGACAGGCTATCTGCGTATCCACTGGATCTCAGGGCGTTGTCATACATTGGAGCGGCTTTCTTGAAGGTCTCTTCATCACAGGAGATATTTGATACTCGTCTGCTTACGGAAGCTGGTAGGTTCTTTGATGGTGGATGGTTGGATTGTTTGTGGACGTACATGGGTTGGTCATTTGGCTTCCGGTATGGGTAGAACTTGCCGTTGTTCAAGTTGAGAGTGATGTCGAGGAAGTTCACGATCTTGAGGTTACAGCTGATGGTGATTTTGAGGCCGAGCTGCTGGAAGGTTTTCGTCAAGTTCTTCCTGATACGATCAGCTTCACTACCGGAGATACTTTTGAAGACAGCCAAACCATCATCTCTGTAGAGGCCAAAGTGCTCCTTGCCATACTGTTTGGAAAGGATGTTCAGAATGTAGAGGCCCACAAGTTCGCAGACCTCTGCTCCGTCAAAGCTGCCCATGGTGACGTCGAACAGGCTCCCGCTATCCTTTTTCTTCCATGGGGTTTCTTTGTCGAACAGGACAGACTTCCTCGCGTGCATGATAATCTTTATGTCTCTGGCTGGGATGTTTATGCACTCCTTTACAAATTTGATGGCCTGTCTCAGTAGTTTTTTTCGATATGGACGGGTAAAAGCTGACCAGGAATGGGTCGTAGATTCAATCGTAAACAATAATAGTTAGATCGAGTGTTCCAGCATGGGACTTGTACCAGATGAAAGGACAGTATCTGGGCTTTCAGGAAACGCCAATCACTTTTCCCAATATATTTCATTCAATATGTTTTATTTCGAATAAAGAAAAAGATTAATTTTGGCGGGATTTTGCGATTTTCGCCTATTTCCTGGAATGGGTCGTAGATTCAATCGTAAACAATAAGAGTTAGATCAAGTGTTCCAGCATGGGACCTACGGCAGGTGAAAGGCGATTGTCTGGGCTTTCAGAAAACGCCAATCACTATTTCCAATATATGTCATTCGATACGTTTTATTTCGATCAAAGAAAAAGTTTAATTTGGCGGGATTTTGCGATTTTCGCCTATTTCCTGGAATGGGTCGTAGATTCAATCGTGAACAATAAGAGTTAGATCGAGTATTTCAGCATGGGACCTACGGCAGGTGAAAGGAGATTGTCTGGGCTTTCAGAAAAACGCCAATCACTATTCCCAATATATGTCATTCGATACGTTTTATTTCGATCAAAGAAAAAGTTTAATTTGGCGGGATTTTGCGATTTTTGCCTATTTCCTGGAATGGGTCGTAGATTCAATCGTAAGCATTAAGAGTTAGATCGAGTGTTCCAGCATGGGACCTACGGCAGGTGAAAGGCGATTGTCTGGGCTTTCAGAAAATGCCAGCCACTATTCCCAATATATGTCATTCAATATGTTTTATTTCGAATAAAGAAAAAGTTTGATTTTGGGGGATTTTGCGATTTTCCCTATTTACAGGATTAGGTCGTAGATTCAATCAAAAACAATAAGAATTAGATCAAGTGTTCCAGCATGGGACCTACGATAGGTGAAAGGAGATTGTCTGGGCTTTCAGAAAACGCCAATCACTATTCCCAATATATGTCATTCGATACGTTTTATTTCGATCAAAGAAAAAGTTTAATTTGGCGGGATTTTGCGATTTTCGCCTATTTCCTGGAATGGGTCGTAGATTCAATCGTAAACAATAAGAGTTAGATCGAGTATTCCAGCATGGGACTTACGGCAGGTGAAAGGCGATTGTCTGGGCTTTCAGAAAACGCCAATCACTATTCCCAATATATGTCATTCGATACGTTTTATTTCGATCAAAGAAAAAGTTTAATTTGGCGGGATTTTGCGATTTTCGCCTATTTCCTGGAATGGGTCGTAGATTCAATCGTAAGCATTATCGAGTGTTCCAGCATGGGACCTACGGCAGGTGAAAGAAGAATGTCTGGGCTTTCAGAAAATGCCAGCCACTATTCCCAATATATGTCATTCAATATGTTTTATTTCGAATAAAGAAAAAGTTTGATTTTGGGGGATTTTGCGATTTTCCCTATTTACAGGATTAGGTCGTAGATTCAATCAAAAACAATAAGAGTTAGATCGAGTGTTCCAGCATGGGACCTATACCAGATGAAAGGACAGTATCTGGGCTTTTAGAAAATGCGAATCACTATTCCAAATATATGTCATTCGATATGTTTTATTTCGACTAATGCAAAACTTTAATTTTGGAGAGATTTTGCGATTTTCACCTATTTCCAGGAATGGGTCGTAGATTCAATCGTCAACAATAAGAATTAGATCGAGTATTCCAGCATGGGACCTACGGCAGGTGAAAAGAGATTGTCTGGGCTTTCGGAAAACGCCAATCATTATTCCCAATATATGTCATTCGATACGTTTTATTTCGATCAAAGAAAAAGTTTAATTTTGGCGGGATTTTGCGATTTTCGCCTATTTCCTGGAATGGGTCGTAGATTCAATCGTAAGCATTAAGAGTTAGATCGAGTGTTCCAGCATGGGACCTATGGCAGGTGAAAGGAGAATGTCTGGGCTTTCAGAAAACGCCAGCCACTATTCCCAATATATGTCATTCAATATGTTTTATTTCGAATAAAGAAAAAGTTTGATTTTGGGGAATTTTGCGATTTTCACCTATTTACAGGATTAGGTCGTAGATTCAATCGTAAACAATAAGAGTTAGATGGAGTGTTCCAGCATGAAACCTATACTAGGTAAAAGGGCAGTATCTAGGCTTTCAGGAAACGCCAATCACTATCCCCCATATATGTCATTCGATATATTTTATTTCGATTAAATCAAAAGTTTAATTTTGGCGGGATTTTGCGATTTTCGCCTATTTCCAGGAATGGGTCGTAGATTCAATCGTAAACAATAAGAGATTAGATCGAGTGTTCAAGCATGGGACCTACGGCAGGTGAAAGGGGAATGTCTGGGCTTTCAGGAAACGCCAATCACTATCCCCAATATATGTCATTCGATATATTTTATTGCAATTAAAGCAAAAGTTTGATTTTTGCGGGAATTTGCGATTTTTGCCTGTTTCCAGGATTAGGTCGTAGATTCAATCGTAAACAATAAGAGTTAGATCAAGTGTTCCAGCATACGATCTATACCAGGTGAAAGGGCAGTATCTAGGCTTCAGGAAACGCCAATTACTATCCCCAGTATATGTCATTCGATATAGTTTATTTCGATTGAAGCAAAATTTTGATTTTGGCGGGAATTTGCTATTTTCGCCTATTTTCAGGAATGGGTCGTAGATTCAGTCGTTAACAATAAGAGTTTAATCGAGTGGTCCAGCATGGGACCTTTACTAGGCGAAATTGCGATATGTCTCTCGATATTTTATTTTGAAGAAAAATATTGAATTTTGCCGTAGATTTCCGCTCACTCATTTCCATGATTAAGGGGGTCTTAGATTTAGTTTTCTAATTGCAACAATAAGAGTTAGACCCAGTGTTGTAGCACGTGAAATTTATCATGGAAAAGGGCAATAGCTATTTTTTAAAGGACAAGTCCACCCCAGCAAAAAGTTGATTTGAATAAAAAGAGAAAAATCAAACTAGAATAACACTGAAAATTTCATCAAAATCGGATGTAAAATAAGAAAGTTATGACATTTTGAAGTTTCGTTTATTTTTCACAAAACAGTGATATGCACAACTCAGTGACATGCAAATGAGACAGTCGATGATGTCCCTCATTCACTGTTTCTTTTGTTTTTTATTGTTTGAATTATATAATATTTCATTTTTTTTTACAGATTTGACAATAAGGATCAACTTGACTGAACCATATACAGTAATATCAAACGATGCTAATTCCACATGTTCAGGGAGGAATTAATCTTTGTTTCACTTGACAATGGGGAGAAAATTAGAATATTTCATATTTCAAATAATAAAATACAAAAGAAATAGTGAGTGGATGACGTCATCAGTCTCCTCATTTGCATACCGACCAGGAATCCAGGATGTGCATATAACTATTTTGTGAAATTAAGCGAAACTTTGAAATGTCATAACTTTTTTATTTTACATCCGATTTTGATGAAATCTTCAGTGTTATGTTTGTTGGATTTTTTTCTTTTTTTATTCAAGTCAACTTTTTGCTGGGGTGGACTTTTCCTTTAAAGAATATCTGCCAGTGCATGAGCTTAACACCGGGATTCATCATCGCGAAATCCAAAAAGAATATATTATATAGATTGAGCGGAGCGACCAAAGCACTCCAATTGCATTTACAGACGAATCCACGAATTAACGGCAGTAGCCTATATTAATCAGTTTTATGATTAAAAAATATCGTTTCTGTCTTAAAAAGTGAGGGGGGCATTTGATAATAATATTAATTGGCATTTATATAGCGTTTTATCAATCTACGACTGTTCAAAGCGCTTCACAATTATCATTACCCGGTCACTGGATTCATAGCATTCCAATTAAGCAGCCTGTTTTGCTAAACCAACCACAATGACGGTTGTTTCCTACCGGTACCCAATTAGCACCTGGGTGAGAGTGGCAAAGTGTGGATTGACGCCTTGCCAAAAGGCGCTAGGCCATGGTGGGATTCGAACACACGACCCTCTGATTACAAGGCGAGAGTCAGAACCGCTACACCACGGCGCTTCCACTTCAATTTTATATGCCAATGTGCATGGGCGGATCATTAATCCCCCAGTATTTACGCCCTTGTGCAACAAAAGTGAGTGAGGCTGATATTCCCGTAGAGTTTCAGTTTTTTACTCTCTTGCATTTATTAATATAGAATTTATCTTTTATGCCATGTTTGCCGCCCCCCCTCCGTGACCCATAATTATTTTGGACTAACGGTTAAGCTTGCAAAAAACAACAACTAGAGTCCCCCCCCCCAAAAAAAAAAAAAAAAAAAAAACAATCCTCATTCACTGAAGCGAACAAAATTTGTGTCTGTCACCTCCCCCATCCAAACACACACAATGTTAACTCCAATTGATGGGCCATATGTTCTGGGTGTTTTTTATCCTAGTTTTTGCATTGTGGGCATATATTAAAAAAAAAATACTGCGATCTGGGGCCCGTAACACAAAGCTTAGCAATGATCGCAGAAACACTTTTCTACAATTGATTCCATTGACTACAATACACAATCAATCGTGAAAATCAAGCGTACGATTAATCGCTAACCTTTGTGTTACAGGACCCAGGTCAACAACTTAAAGGGGAAGTTCACCCTGACAAAAAGTTTATTGTAAAAATAGCAGAAAAAATAATAAAAAATATTGCCGAATTAGGTTTGAGAAAAATTCATCAAATAATTAAAAAGTTATTAGAATTTCAATTATTTGATTTGTGACGTCATATGCGAGCAGCATTCCTACATAGCGAATGGTAAAAAGTCAATGAAGTGTAATTTTCTCAGAAAATTGAAAATGGTTTTCTCTGTATCTTTTGTATATCAATAGACAAATCATTTCACACCCAATCATGAATAGAAAACAAAATTAAGTCATCAGGAACCATACAAAATTTGAAATTCATGCATTTTATATTACATAACACATGGGGCAGCTGCTCGTTTATGACGTCACAAATCCAAAACTTTGAACTCTAATAACTTTCTTACCTTTTAACGGATTTTCCTCAAACCTTCACCAATATTTTTTATTATTTTTTCTGCGATTTTTACAACAAAGTTTTCTTCAGGGTGAAGTTCCCTTTAAGAAAGAGGCCAATGGAATTTGTTAACAAATCGTAAGATGGTTTTCATTTTCTTGGGATACTTTGGTTCTTTTTTAAGAGTTTAATTACTGGATTTAAACATTTTGTCAATGTTTCATAACTCTCATTGAAACAGAATCTGTATTTTGATTTTAGATTTTTCTTTCCACTTTATTATTTCACATTTTGAAGATACCATATAATATGCCGCAATTCTTCATTTCGAAAGAAGTCAAGGAATTTGCTCAGCTAAGTGAGACAGATATTGAGAAAATGCCCCAAACGTACGACCCGTTGAGTAATTGTGCCGCCATCAGAGTGAGTTCAAATCACAAGATATTCATTATTTAGATTCTGAAGGATGAATTTGTGTAGTTAGCTGAAATATTTTGAGTACAAAATGTGTCGTGTGTGGCAGGTTGATTTGGGTTTTGAATGGACCGCAATTTTTTTTCATAGGCTAGTGTGTGTGCAGCGTAGAGGGCAGTGTTTGTCAAAAGTTGGCTGTAGTGAAGTCAGCAATTTTGTTAACATCTAAGCTGAATTTTAAAATGCAGTGCGACTTGATATAGATTCTAGATCTATATTATCTAACAAGTTGTATACCATGGCACATGGTTCAAATTGTTTCGCATAGGGCCTATATTTTGTCTTTAGCTGAGTGAGAGTGAAACAGCTTCAAATCTCTTTTCTGTGTTTCATTTTTTATTTTGACCTTTTTTTGGGGGGGGGGGGGATCCAGTGGAACAACCAATGAAACAGGCAGAAGCATTTGCTGTAGATAAAATCATGTTCAAAGAACTGCTCAAGCCAAGGCTGAGCTGAGTCAGATAAAGGTAACAACGAAGAGTCATTTTTGTTCATAATCATGATAAGCTATAGCTTGCTTATATTTACTTAACTCAATAACTGGAACTTCATATCTACTGATGATTAGATCCAGGATCCTAACGTTTGTTCTACTGGTCCAACTGTTCATGTTCAGATTTTTTCAATTTTTCACTGGTCTGAACCTGAAATTTACTGGTCCCCCAAAATAAAGAAAAAAAGCATAAAAAAGACTTGAGTTTACTTTGCTGTCTTTTATTGCCCCCCCCAAAAAAAAAACAGTAGGGGAGACTGGGGAGAAATTGGACATTTACTCATTATCACATCAGGAAAGATTTCTTGTAACTTTTTTAAATTTTTTGTCAAGCTAGGCCATGGTCTATAGACTAGATACTGAAGTATGTATTGCCTTCCATTATTCTACATGTATATTGTGTAATTAATGACTTTTGAAAATTAATTTTGGGGTAACATGGGACACCCCGGGGTGCAATGGGACATCAAGAGGGGTGAAATTGGACATATGGGGTGAAATGGGATGACCACAAAAGAATTAGTCTTGAGGACTCCATGATGATTTCTTTTTAAAATCCTTTGACATATACTTCTTCATCATTGGAGTCTTGAACCCCCGCCCATATATGTATAAGAGACCCAGGTAAACAAAGATTGATTTCCCTTTTCATAAAAGAATCACGTAAAATGTGCTGATTTTATTAATTTCTACACCCTCCTACGCCTAATGGGTAGGAAGGTTTTAAAAAATGGTCCCTAAAAATGTAAAAAAATTAAGGTTTCTTACCAGACTGATGTCGTGTAGATCCCTCGATCCACAATGTACACAACGCAAATACAATAGCGTCGACCCTTGAACCGCTTATGTATGACGTACTTCCGATTAGCGATGCCGTTTTGAAGAACAACTTATAGATAAAAATTATTATTTCACAAATACTAAAATTTATAACGTGATTATAAATAATTAGCAGTATTATACTAATTATTTATAATCACGTATTAAATTTTAGTATTTGTGAAATGATAATTTTTATCTAATTTTTTATCAGTTATTCTCGCCTTTCTCTTGCCCAGTCTAGTTTACAGTACCGGTACACAATTGAATTGGCACTTAATAAAGTAAGGCTTGCTAAAAGATATGGATCTATAGCAATTTTCCCATTGTTTGTCATGATGATCTTTCATTATACATATTTTTTTTGCAGTAATAATTTGTAAAACAGAGTTCTATTCTGTATAACAAGCCTTCTTATATGTATACTGTTGCCCCAAACTGATATAGCATATTGGTAAAATATGAGATTAAAGATTCTGCAAGTATTTTGAGAATAACCTGAAGTTTGCCAAGCCCAAATGACTTTGGTTTTATTTAGAATTTTGTTCATTACCATTTGCTCATGAAGACCATTAAAGCCAAAACAACTATTGGAAAGCTGTGAAAAATCAGAATACAACAATTCAAGTTTCATGCATTTTCACTGCTTACAAGCAAGGTATTTTGCTTTATATTTTAGTTATAAACACTTGATTCTGTGAATCTCGATAATGGGCTTCATTGAGCTACTCAACGACATGAATTATATGACGTCATCCTATGCGGTCAGAGTTGGGATTACATATATGCGATTGTATGCAGACAAGATTAATTATTTTATTGTTTTCCAAAATACGAATAGGAAATTTTAAGAAAAATATGCACAGAAAAACAACATTTAGAGTATTGCTTAAGTTGATCATGAAACAAGTTCAATTTGCTACTTACAGCTTTTCACCCATATCTGCATTGGATACACATTTGTAACCTGGCAGTTGTGGCCAAACAAGAGGCCTTCCCCCCCCAAAAAAAAAGAAGATCTTTTAGATGTTTAGGATATTTGTCATCTTGTCGAAACCGGTATACTTCCGTGACAAGACGTCCATGCTCCCTCTTCAGCTCAGGAATAAACAAGGAAAGCGATGTCCAATTTCCTGGCTGAATGGGGGCAAACGAGGCGGCTGCTGTCAATCATGTGTGTCGACGCCGCTGGGATTGGAGTGCCCAAGGAAGGCGATCACAATAAAGCACGGACAATTAACGAATTGTGATGGTTTTCGATCCGAGCTCGTGATGTCCGACCAGCTGCTATTAAGCGTGCTGGGGTATGGGCATCACCAGCGGAATTCTCTGGGCCTCATCTGGAGTGATTTGTAGGAAGCAGCAAAGAATTTCCCATACAGTAGCGGCAATATCCTCATTCTGCTTGTCCAGTATCCCGTAGACCAGTAGATTGCTTTAAACCCCCATCACACTTATTCGGAATCAGCAGGAATAAAGCAGAAGCTGGAACGAAAAAAATATTCAAAAAATCTAGACATTTTTGGGAGGAACTTATGAATTCACCAAACTGGAGTTCAAATTCAGTAAATTGACCAGGTGAATCATCATACACTAGTCAAAATGAGCCGCAATGGAGTCAGATTGATAATTCGTGCTACATTCTTGGACATTCTAAATATTCTGACTGCATTCTGGGTGCATTCGAAATATTTTTGTCATTTCTTTTGGCCGTCCCGAAGGTTTTGGTCATGTTCAAAACATTCGAGGGGTATTTTCGAACGGTGTTCGAAGTAGATTTAAATGACCAACTGGTGGTCAAACAATAGTCCTTTCATTCAGGCCAATTCTGCTTGATTCGGAATAAGTGTGATGGGGGCTTTATGATTACATGTATGTATCTCCATAAATGTTGTCTTCTGTAAAACCAGAATTTCATCTTTCTCAAAAGTTTTTACTCTGTCTAAAGCGATGTTGACATGTTTTTACAGTTTGTTCCTAACTCAGCAACAGAATAGTTTGTTTGCTGTTCTTTCTGTCAGTCAATTTTACTGGAGAGCATGAACTCTGCATCAGAAGATTCTTGCTGGCGTCACTTTCGTTGAGCATGTCCTGGCTTGTGCTCATCTGGCATCCAGGCTGTTGTAATTCTTCATATCATCACATATACCCAGTTGTTGTGTGACCGGACAGGTTGTGTGTCCGGACGATCAATTTTAAAAAGTCATTTGGAAAAAATTACAAGCGAAGTTTCATCAATTTTTAGTACAAAATGTTAGGAAATATTATAAAGAACAAAATAGAAGATGATTACAAGTATTGAATTCATATTTATAGTGTAATCCAAAGACAAAAAAGAAGGCTTCAAAAAGATAAACTGTCCGGACACCCGATCCCCCATCCTACCTAAAGGGATTTTGGGACTGTGCCTTTTCACATGTTGCTCCATGCTTTTCAAACTACTTATTTCAGCAGATGTGTCTTAATTAACTTCTTGGATGAGCCTTAATTGCGCCTATGCATGTTTTTAACAGAAATATGGCGTAATAAAAATGCTGTGGATCATCATCATCTTAGACATGTTTATGTTATTTATTTACTTATTTGTATTCTTGGGGCTTTGAATGGTTAAACAATAACAACAGCAAACTGTCATTAAAGGACAAGTCCACCCCAACATAGAGTTGATTTGAATAAAAAGAGAAAAACCCAACAAGCATAACACTGAAAATTTCATCAAAATCGGATGTAAAATAAGAAAGTTATGACATTTTAAATTTTCGCTTAATTTCACAAAACAGTTATATGCACATCCTGGCTGGTATGCAAATGAGGAAACTATGACGTCATCCACTCACTATTTCTTTTGTATTTTATTATGTCAAATATGAAATATTCTGATTTTCTTCTCATTGGCAAGTGATACAACGATTAATTCCTCCCTGAACATGTGGCATTATCATTGTTTAATACTATTTTTCAGTCATGTTGCTCCTTATTGTCAAATCTACAAAAAATGAAATATTGTATAATTCAAACAATATAAAACAAAAGAAATAGTGAGTGATGGACATCATCAACTGACTCACCTAGTTGTGCATATCACTGTTTTGTGGAAAAAAAACGAAACTTTAAAATGTCATAACTTTCTTATTTTACATCCGATTTTGATAAAATTTTCAGCACTATGCTAGTTTTATTTTTTTCTATTTTTTCTATTCAAGTCAGCATTTTCCTGGGGTGGACTTGACCTTTAAATAGTTTGATTTATAAAATGTCTAAAATCAATTATGAGAAATCGTAGGCTCTATTTGTGTCACTTTAAATTGATTTTTACTGTTTCTGAATCTGTTCCTATTAAAGTTATACTCTTTATTTTATCTCCAGGCAGCTTACCAGCCCTTGCCAACAGTTGCTGACATTCCTCGAGATTCACACTTTACAAGGTGTCATCATGAATGATGAAAATATAAGAGGAGGGAAGTGCAACTACCCGACAACCTACTTGTCCCAAGGTAGAGGACATTGTTGTCAAGCTGGCTACCAAGATTTTCAATGGATGTGAACAGGTAAGCAGGACTCAAATTTAGCAGTGGCCCATTGCCAACGGCCACCTGAAACGATGTCGGGCCACCAAAAATCTCTTGAGTTGCTGCTTGGCTCGGCTGACCATCCAAATATTTGGAAAATATTTTGTAAAAAGAGTCTAATTCATCACCTGACAAAAAATTTAATTTTCCAAGCAGTGAAATCCACAGGGGCAGCTCGCAGCAGGCAATTTATTATTAGAAAAAAAACTTTATTTTCACATTCCAACCAGTTTAAGAACAAAATTTCCTGGAAGTTTTTTTCTTCTATATTATCAATCATTATACATGTACCAATTAGCACAATCCCTTATTTACTGTACAAGTATAATACCTCAGGCATTTAGTTTTAATGTATTTTCAAATAATACTTCCACATCTTAATATGTTGTGTTCTCATGTTATTTCTCTGTATGCTTTAATATTTTTATCGTATGAAAATATGTAGATCGGCCTTTTGGGCTGCAAGTGATTTTTGTAAGATTAATCATTTCTATTCTGTTCTATATGAAAAATAATCAAATATGATTTAGTGTATACTGAACAGGATTTTTCAATTTTCTTGCTTGAATTTATCGGCCTGTAATGGTGCCTGAAGGGTGCTTCATAAAGCTGTTTGTAAGTTAAAAGCGACTTAGAGATCTACTGCCTGGTGAACCTTTCTTAAGTGCTAAATAATCTCCAATGAACATTTAATGGTGAATATCATTTACCACAAGAAAGGATCACCAGTCGTTCTTAAAGTCATTCTTAACTTACGAACAGCTTTTATGAAGCTGCCCCCTTGAGTGTGGGGGCAGCCATTTTTTCCGGTCTGCAATTTGTGACTCTTGGTTTCCAGAGCTACCAAGTCTCACGCATTGTGCGTGAGACTCACGCATCCAGGGTCCGTCTCACAATCTCACGCATGGCACCCAAAAAAGAGAAAAAGTAGCATTATTTGCTGGATTATACGCACTGGCCGACCGCCTTCGCACGCCGTCGCGTCTACCCCGGTATTTGAGACGAATCTAGAGTGCAGTCAGCGCACAGCTAGTACGTGATACGATGAATCGCGTGCATGCATGCATCGCAAGGTTTTGTAGTATGGATCGATATCATGATGAAGCCCATATCTCGCGCGCGCGTTGTGCGCGTGCATTTTCGAAACGTACAAGTGTATAAAGTACTGGCACACGCGTGCAGAGACGCCGAGTCATGAAAATCTCACGCATAACATTTTTTAAAACTTGGCATCTCTGGGTTTCTCCTCTGTAACAGAAAAAACCCAAACAGGCAGAATGAAATTGCCGCGTCAAGGCAATGGATTATAACATTATACAGTAATGCAATGTGCGGCAAGAGCCATTGGATATACTGCACCGAGGTCCGCAGGACCGAGTGCGGTATATCCATTTGGCGAGTCAAGCACAGAGTTTATTATTAAGGTCCTCTATGTACAAGAATTTGTGCATTGTTTGTTATATACAACCCCCCCCCATGTTACTGAGTTGCCCCGAGTGCTATATTTGATCTAAATTCTAGATAATTCCAGACCTCACACTATCCTGCACTCTGACGTCAGAGTGCAGGATAGTGCATTTGGTATGACGTCAGAGTGCAGGGTAGTACATTTTGGATGCCACAGTGCAATTCGCTGAATATCATGTGATCCGATTTGGACCAATCAGATTACAGAACATTCTTGGGAGTTGTGTAAAACATGCCGATAGATTCCAGCAAGAAAATAGCTAATCCTTATTGGTTCTCTATTTCCATACTTTCCATAGTTTAAAAACTATCATCCATTGTATTAATTTTCATATTTCATGAAGCTTTAATAGGAGTATGTTTTGGCATCTTTGTAATGTATGTATATTAGAAATGTCAAAATTAATATTTTCACCAAAAAATAGCATTCTGCTAGCTATTTAAAGTGAGTTAAAAGCAAAAAACAACTTCATAAAATCAATTCGAAAATTATTTACAAAATATCAAAAGTTTTTTTCATGAATAATCCAAAATTAATGTTGAAATATTAACTTTTTTTTCATAACATTTCTAGATATCTGCCAAAATTGCCAATTTTGAAACCCAATTTGACAATGTGAGTATCGAGACTCATTAACTAGACACTTCAGGCAATACAAAAATGTTCTCCCATAATGCAAGGGGACCCCTACATTATGTTTACTTCATTTTTAATGGCAAAAAAATGCAACATGAATATTTTGCATTTACAGTATGTGTTGTCTAGAGATGATAGCCAGAAACACATGGTCTAATTGACTTAGCAATAATTTGTTGATGTATTCTTTTTAATGTGTTTTCTGAATAGGATCAGGACCAGGATCATGGTCAAGAATCAAGACCAAGGATCATGACCAAGGCTCAGGACCAAGGAACAGGACCGAGGATCAGGACCAAGGATCAAGACCGTGGATCAGGGCCAATGACCAGGACCAAGGACCAGGACCGAGGAGCAGGACCGAGGAGCTGGACCGAGGATCAGGACCAAGGACCAGGACTGAGAGTAGGACCAAGGATCAAGACTGAGGAGCAGGACCGAGTAGCAGGACCGAGGAGCAGGACCAAGGAGCAGGACCAAGGATCAGGAACAATGACCAGGACCAAGGACCAGGACCGAGGATCAGGACCAAGAACCAGGACTGAGAGCAGGACCAGGACCGAGGAGCAGCACTAAGAGCAGGACCAATGATCAAGACCGAGGCTCAGGACCAAGGAACAGGACCGAGGATCAGGACCAAGTACCAGAGAATGCAGAGGTAAGATCACATCACACATGCCCTGTTTGGTGTTGAATGTACGATAGCTATTATGTACATGTGGATTGTTCGCAATGCAGCCCCGTCTCGTCTTTTCTAGTCTATAATCCGTTAATATCAAAGAAATGTAGGCTGTGCACATCAAAGGGAAGTGTTCTTCAGGGTTTGAATAAAATATGGAACTCAGAGTGTCGCTCTTGAATTAGATTTAGAGGTGTTTTTAGTCTATAGATGTTCTGCAATTTTTCATTACTTATATTTTTTATTTCTTTGTTTCCCTGATTTTTGTCTCACCTGCATAGCAGAGTGAGACTATATGCGCTGCTTTTCCGACGGCGGCGGCGTCAACACCAAATCTTAACCGAAGGTTAAGTTTTTGAAATGACAGCATAACTTAGAAAGTATATGGACCTAGTTCATGAAACTTGGCCATAAGGTTATAAAGGGATGGTCCGGGCTGAAAATATTCATATCTAAATAAATAGAATAAAATTCACAGAGCAAAATGCTGAAAAATTTAATCAAAATCGGATAACAAATAATGAAGTTATTGAATTTTAAAGTTTATCACTATTTTGTGAAAACAGTTATATGCACATCGTCATGAATATTCATTAGGTGGGCTGATGATGTCACATCCCTACTTTCCTTTTTCTTATGTTATTACATGAAATCATAAATGTTTCATTATTTCATATTGTGTAAATGATGTGTCTCCATTATGATGAAATAAGTTGCGGCAGCAAATAACTAATGCACTTAATCAGTTGTCAATCCAAATTTTGTTTTAGTTCCTGGTAGAAAAATTGTGAATAAACCTAATTTCATATAATTAATAAAATACAAAAGAACAAGTGGGGATATGCCATCATCATGAATATTCATAAAGACATGCCTAGAACTGTTTCACCGGAATAATGCAAATCTTTAAAATTCAAAAACTTTGTTATTTGTTATCCGATTTTGATCAAATTTTCAGCATTTCGCTTTGTGAATTTTACTCTATTTATTGAGATATGAATATCTCCAGCCTGGACCATCCATTTAATCAAGTTTTACCAACGAACGTAGAGGGCAGCACCACACAAGCGTGTTGCTATTAGGAAGGTCCACTCGATACGCGCATACAATTGAAGTGCGCAAACAATTTGGTAGCCATGCCAACGAAACCATGACCCGATTCAATACACTCACGGAGTAATAGCAAAATAGAAGAAAACTAATAGATTATGACATACCAGATTCAAATAATAGAAAAAACAAAAATATATAAGGAATAGAATAATAATGTACCACATTATGAAAATAAAATTGTAACTAAATTATTGTCTTAATTTTTTGTAAATCTTCAGTAAAACAAGATTAAATTCGGTCATAAATAAACCAGTCTGCTAATTTCACCCGGATTTAGCCAAGCTCATTTGTGACCACCTCGGCCTCTTGAGTATACAAGCACCATGGCTGGCATAACTGCGCCGGCGCCCCGGCCCCGGTCGGTGCTGAGGTAGGGTACGGTTGGCTGCATTCATATGCTAACACAATTTTTTGTAAAATTGTGGAATAAAAATAGTAGATGTGACATAGACCATAGCCCCTTGATAGTTCTCAAATCAAGACCCGTCGGAATATACATAGCTTGATACTGAACCAGATAATTCCTGTCTAAAATAAATATTAGGTCTAACGTTAGACTAGGACTTGGCTTTGCTAGTTTAGTGGCCGTATTCGATCCTACCTGATGGATTGCAAAATCTGGATTGGATTTGTGGATATAACATAATTATTTTAAATTTTCAGACTACAATCTACACTGTAAATGAAAATTAAAATTCTAACCTTGAATATTTATCGTTGCTCATCCGCCATAGTGCCACATCAACGACAGACCAAGTCTATACCTTTCAAGTCCATATCTAGCTAGCTAAGTCGAGTCGGGTCGAGATTATCCTGCCAGTGCAGTGCGCCAGCATATCATTCGCGCAGTAGGACTATACGCGCACCGAGGTGACCGGGGAAGTTTCGGCGCGGCCAGACCAGAGCATCACAGTCTTGGCTCTGGCGTTAGCTTGTGTAGGTTTGGTAGGGGCAGCGAAATTAAGCAGAAGAACAGTAATACAAATGTCATCAGTCTATGTATTTTTATTGCTCTGCAAACTACAAGAATCATGATTGCCTTTTGTATCACATTTTATTTTTAATTATGCAAAAATATTAATGTGTAGCATATTTTCTTAGAGGTTTGATTGTCCATAAAAAATTGTAAAATTGAACAAATGAAAAAAAATCAACTCTACAATCTTCCAAAAAAGTGCTCTGGGAGAAAAATGGTCACAAAATCTGAGCAAAGTGGACCTTCCTAAGAGCAACACTGCCGTGTGCTGCTGCCCTCTACGTTCGTTGGTATTACTATTACTATTCTACCAGGAACTAAAACAAACTTTGGATTGACAACTGATTAAGTGCATTAGTTATTTATTGCCACAACTTATTTCATCATAATGGAGACACATCATTTACACAATATGAAATAATGAAACATTTATGATTTCATGTAATAACATAAGAAAAAGGAAAGTAGGGATGTGACATCATCAATCAACTCTACAATCTTCCAAAAAAGTGCTCTGGGAGAAAATGGTCACAAAATCTGAGCAAAGTGGACCTTCCTAAAAGCAACACTGCCGTGTGCTGCTGCCCTCTACGTTCGTTGGTATTACTATTACTATTCTACCAGGAACTAAAACAAACTTTGGATTGACAACTGATTAAGTGCATTAGTTATATATTTCCACAACTTATTTCATCATAATGGAGACACATCATTTACACAATATGAAATAATGAAACATTTATGATTTCATGTAATAACGTAAGAAAAAGGAAAGTAGGGATGTGACATCATCAGCCCACCTAATGAATATTCATGATGATGTGCATATAACTGTTTTCACAAAATAGTGATAAACTTTAAAATTCAATAACTTCATTATTTGTTATCCGATTTTGATCAAATTTTCAGCATTTCGCTTTGTGAATTTTACTCTATTTATTGAGATATGAATATCTCCAGCCTGGACCATCTATTTAATCAAGTATTACTGAACATCCTGCCTGAGTCTGAGGTCACATGAACAAGGTCAACAGTCATTTAAGGTCAATGAACTTAGACCATGTTGGGGGAATCAACATCAAAATCTTAACCTAAGGTTAAGTTTTTGAAATGTCATCATAACTTAGAAAATATATGGACCTAGTTCATGAAACTTGAACATAAGGTTAATCAAGTATTACTGAACATCCTGTCTGAGTTTCAAGTCACATGACCAAGGTCAAAGGTCATTTAGGATCAATGAACTTTGGCCAAGTTGGGGGCAGGGTGCGACATAAGCGCTTGCCCGATTGCCCAGGGCAAGTAAAAGTTAGAGTTGGGCAAGTGTTTTGAAGCAAAGACAAAAACTGCTTGCCCGAATCGGGCAAGCAAAATTCTCCTATGGAAATTATATTTTAGAAAGATTCCCCATATTTCACCATCAAAATATAGAAAAGAAAAAGAGACAAAAAAAGCAATATTAATTTCTTCTTTCGAATTGCAAAATTTGCGCCATTTTCTGCAATAAATACACAGCTCAGAGACGTACACACACACACACAGAATCAATGGCAGTCTAGCATACCTAGCTAGCTAGTGCATAGTGCACGCAGCTGATGTATGTAGTTAAGTTTCTACGGAGTACAGTGCTGCACGAACGAAGTTTGCTAGCTGGAAGAAATTTCCCACAGAACTGTCAAAATTCACATTTCTTACCAATGAAAATTCTTGTAGTGTCCATATTTCCTAAAAATTGGGGGTAGCTCTGTCATTTGTAAGCAGTAAAAGGAGAAATTTTCACTTCTGTTATGCTTAAAAAAGATCGGGTTTCGAATGATCGTCTGTATCGCACACACTGAAATACATTGTTTGACAGTCCCACATATGGGCATTTTCACCACAGATGGAAACAGAGGCAAAAAAATCAAGTTGATATTCATGTCAAATGCTTTATGTTTTTTAATAAAACAAGACCTGAAGTTTCTGAGACAAATTTTTTTTCCGACTCTGGCAGCCATTTTTTATTTCAAAATGGCTGCCAAAGTATGGATACAAATTAGTGTTGAAAATAGTATATTGATACATATTTTGTTTTGACAGGTTTGATCATGATGTTTTCGCCTGTGATTTAGCTTGCTATTATAACACTTTTTAAAATCCCACAGAAAGAAACACCAGTAATTCATTCATCTGATAAAAAAACATTGATGAAGTATGTGATATGGTATGTAATGTCAGTTACCGAAAACATGAACTTTTTTTTCTTATTTCCTGGAAAAGAGGATACATTATATGAAACTTGGTAGATTTCCTCTCTAGGTAACACCCCTCCCTTCTACACCAAAATTAAAGATTACCAATTAACAATGAAGCCATAGGGTACCATTAAATATATGTAATGTCAGTTACCAAGCGGAAAATGTAATGTCAGTTACCGAGATGTAATGTCAGTTACCGAGATGTAATGTCAGTTACCATGATAAACGTTGGTTACCAATATTGAAATGCAAATATGTGGTCAATTTTATGGTGAAGAAATATTGTATACTTGTTATTGAAGTCTTTCACTTTAAAAGTCACACCAGAAGGAGCTTGCTATTGACTTTTAAAAGGTATAGTTCACAAGGAATACTATATGAAATTATGAAGGAAGTTGCATTCCCATCGTGCAAAAAAAATTACTATGAAATTGTTTTGTACATGCACTTTAACAAGTACCTAATTGTTTGTATCAGACAGTTTTTTGTTTGGTTTTTTTTTTTTTTTTTTTGGGGGGGGGTAGGGGGTACTTTTCCCAACCTATTGCCTAAATCTGCAACATTTTTTAAGCTTAACATTGTGATGAAGGGGATTTCCAGGGTCACTTTTTTTAGTTTCTAGGATTCTTTTGAGCATTGCCTCGCTAAAAGTAAATTCCTGGTTTTTATACCTGTTAGTAGTGTTGATGGGTGATACAATTTTGTTTTTGGTTTACAAGTATAGATGAAAAGTGAAATTTGACAGTTCTGATCAATGTTGCATGGATCTACTAAAACTGTGTTTTTTTTCTTCTAATTTACAAATAGTTCAGTTTCAGTTTAGAAGCTGGAGTTTATTTTTTGTTGACAGCTTAAAAAAGAAATTAGCAAAGAAAATGATTAAACAAATTATGAAGAGAATTGAAATCGACAGATATGAACAAGCATTGCTTGCACTGACCAGAATAGAAATCAATAAAACTACAAGGCTGCATGAGATTTGGGGGAGGGGTACGTGTAGCCTAGGGGAGGAGACCCTTATTTATTTTGCCTTTTTTGAGGGGAGGGGGAGGTTGGAAAAGGAAAAGGTTTAAAAAGTCTATATAAATTGATGAATACATTATGGGTGTATAGTCGTAAAATCCATGTGTACAGTCAATGCAATATTAAATTACTATAGGAAAACATGTAGCTGCTATGACCCCACCCCCCCCCCCGAGTAAGTAAAACATACATTTCTTATCTTTTGATAATTAAAAATGTGAAGTATTATGAAACTTTTATGATTTTAAGAAGCCTTACATATAAGTATCAAGAAAATTATGCCTTTGAAAATCATATAGCACTGGTAAATGTTAATGTGTATTGTCAGTTACCGACAAGTAATGATAAAAATCAAAGAAAGGAATTAAGAAAAAGAAATTTTTTTTTCATTGAAATATTCCTAGAAACTCGGGTATACTTCCACATCAAGCTCACTTTCATGTGAAGCCCTGCACAGAAGATACAATGCAATGATTCCACACATTTGACTTCCATGTGTTATCTCTATGGCAAATTAAGTGTAATGTCAGTTACCGTAATGTCAGTTACCAGCATGGTTGTGGAAAAATTATCATAGCCTCCAAAAGACAAAAACAAACTGTTTAATATTTTGACACATCTTGAGCTAGTAACGGAGGTATATTTACATATTCAAATTATTACTCTATCTACTCAGGGACATGAGATATTTCAATTTTAATGAACACCCTGAAATTGCATGTCCTTTTGCGTAATGTCAGTTACCGACACATTTTTGCTTGCTGATGCGTAAAAAAATGTGGTTACATAGAAAAACTTAGTATCAGAGTATACAGCAAGGTTCACTTTATTAACTCTATCAAAAGCAAACTCCCATCATTTGTTGTTTTAGAGATACACACAATGAAAGGTGTGAAAACATTGTGCCGTGTAATGTCAGTTACCGTGAAAATGCCCATATGCATTTGTGTGTATGTTGATAAAGGTGGTTTCTTTCGTAACTATTTTTTTTTGCCAAGGAAATTGATAAATTTTCTTCTTTATTTATGACTGGATAGTTTGAGCTTTCTTCCTCTCTATTTTCTTTCTTTCTGCCTATCTTTCCTTCTTTTGAATCTCTCTTTATTTCTTTAAATTTCCTTCCTTCTTTTGTTCATTTTTGTCTCACCTGCATAGCAGAGTGAGACTATAGGCGCCGCTTTTCCGACGGCGACGGCGGCGGCGGCGTCAACACCAAATCTTAACCTGAGGTTAAGTTTTTGAAATGACAGCATAACTTAGAAAGCATATGGACCTAGTTCATGAAACTTAGCCATAAGGTTAATCAAGTATTACTGAACATCCTGCCTGAGTTTCATGTCACATGACCAAGGTCAAAGGTCATTTAGGGTCAATGAACTTAGACCATGTTGGGGGAATCAACATCAAAATCTTAACCTAAGGTTAAGTTTTTGAAATGTCATCATAACTTAGAAAATATATGGACCTAGTTCATGAAACTTATACATAAGGTTAATCAAGTATCACTGAACATCCTGCATGAGTTTCACGTCACATGACCAAGGTCAAAGGTCATTTAGGGTCAATGAACTTTGGCCAAATTGGGGGTATCTGTTGAATTACCATCATAACTTTAAAAGTTTATGGATCTGATTCATGAAACTTGGACATAATAGTAATCAAGTATTACTGAACATCCTGTGCAAGTTTCAGGTCACATGATCAAGGTCAAAGGTCATTTAGGGTCAATGAACTTTGGCCAAATTGGGGTATTTGTTGAATTACAGCCATAAATTTGAAAGTGTGTTGGTCTAGTTCATAAAACTTGGACATAAGAGTAATCAGGTATCACTGAACATCCTGTGCGAGTTTCAGGTCACATGATCAAGGTCAAAGGTCATGTAAGGTCAAAGAACTTTGGCCACGTTGCTGGTACATGTATTTGTTGAATTGCCATCATATCTCTTTAAGTGTATTGGTCTAGTTCATAAAACGTGGAAATAAGAGTAACCAAGTATCACTGAACATCTTGTGCGAGTCATAGTAGTTTTCAAAATCAGCACTGCTGCTATATTGAATCGCGTGATGCAGGTGAGACGGCCAGAGGCATTCCACTTGTTTCTGTTACTATAGCTGTCTTTCTTTTTGTCATTCTTTTCTTTCTATCTTTTTTTCTTCCTTCCATCCAACCTTTGTTTACCTATTTCTTTAATCCTTCCTTCATTTTCCCCTTCCTTTCATTCTTTCTTACTGTCTTCCTTCCGTCCATCCATTCTTTACCTTTTCTTCATGTCTTTTTTCTTCCGTACTTTAGTTCATCCCTTTCATTCTTTCTTTTCTTTCTTTATTTCTTTCCTTCATTCCTTTCTTTCTTTTTGTCTTTCATTCTTTCTTTCTCCTTTCTTTCTTTCCTTCTTTCCTTCTTTCTGTTTTTCTTTGTTTCTATCTTTCGTTCTTTTGATCTTTCTTTTTTCAAAAAAGTTATGTAGCACCCTGGTTGGGGGTATCTGTTGAATTACCATCATAACTTGTAAGTTTATTGGTCTAGTTCAGAAAATTTGGACATTAGATTAATCAAGTATCACTGATCATCCTGTGCGAATTTCAGGTCACATGACCAAGTTCAAAGGTCAATGAACTTTGGCCATGTTGGGGGTATCTGTTGAATTACCATCATAACTGAAAGTTTATGGATCTGATTCATGAAACTTGGACATAAAAGTATAATCAAGTATCACTGAACATCCTGTGCAAGTTTTAGGTCACATGACCAAGGTCAAGGGTCATTTAAGGTCATTGAACTTTGGCCTTTTTGCTATCATAACTTTCAAAGTTTATACATGTAGGTATAGTCTATAAAATGTGGATATAGGGGTAATCAAGTAACACTGACAAGTCTTAGGTCGCATTATCAAGGCCAAATGTCATTTATTGTCAATGAACGTAGTATTGTATCATTATATGAATGGTGTTTTTTGTGAATAATTATCTTATAGTAGTTTTCAAAGTCAGCACTGCTGCTAAATTGAATCGCGTGATGCAGGTGAGACTGCCAGATGCGCTCCACTTTTTTACTCTAATCATGCAATAATTACTTGTATATATATATATTGTGATTTTTCCTCATTCTTTTTCAATAAAAACAAAATTATATTCATCTTCTACATGGCTATGCTTTTTGAACTCGCCCCACAAAAAGGTACATGGAGTTTTGTTAAACTTTTTCAAATTTCATTCGGTTTCACATAGATAACGGAGAGTTACTGCGTACTGCAGTGATATTGGTGTCATAAAAGAGCTGAATCTATCTCTCATGTAAATGAGTGATAAGGGTTGGGAAGCAGTGACACACAAAGTCTGTTGAAATGACAAGTTTCATTTTTAATTAAGAATAACTTTGGTATTCTACAGGGGGCTAGAGATCTAATTTTGGTCTCATCTTAAGCTTGATGTGACTATTATAATAATCCAACAAAAACAAATAATCCAACACTTTTCACAATTCATTTTAGATATTTAATTGTAATTAAGAAAATATTGAAAATCCTTGTATTGCTGATTTTTGAGGGGCTGTACCTTTTGATTGTGGTCTTGTTTTACAGCGATATATAACAGGTACACATATGGGGTGTTACAAGAAAATATTTGCGATCAATTGCAAATATTCTGTTGCAATTTTATAACTGATAGATCAACGTTAGCTGTAGCAAATCAGATTAAACTTCTTGTTTCAAGGAGCAGATTAGCAATCAATCACTAATTTGCAATTAACTGCAAGATATATGATCATGATTTAGGGACCAAAAATAGACTTGCAATTGATCGCAAGTTTCGTGCAACACCCCGATAGAAGTAAAAATTTATTATAGAATGTCTATTATGACATTACAGTTGTATCTACTATGCTTGCTTAAGTAAGCATATTACAAAATCCTTGCTGTATTCTTTGGTTTTTAACCCTAAAATAGCCGGGTTATTTGGACCCATCTCACAGCCGGAGATCTTGGCCTTCGGTCGCGCAAGCGCCGCAAAATTTGCACAGTGGTAGTGTACGATAAAATCTACAAGGCTGTATGGTTATTTTTTTTAAATAATAAGATTTTTTATTTAATGAATTAATTATGCTATTTTATGCATGAAATAAAACATTTGCTCTAATCAACTATCATACAGCCCCAAAACTGCTAATTTTTTATTCACACTTTTTGTAGGCTCCCGATCAAATGTACTTCAAAAAAAATTTGGTATCACAATTTTTTTCTCATGTTTTTTATTGTTTTTTTAATTTCTTATGTATTTCTCTGTTTTTTGAATTTTGCTTTTTATTGTTTTTTCAATGGAAACTGTTGCAGACTGAATTCTGATCATAAACAAGACAAAATTAATTTAGTTTAATCAGTAAAAGTAGAAATAATAATACATTTATGAATTTTGGCTAAATACACAATTTGCATTGGATTTGTAAGTGAATTCACATTTTTGAGCAGTTTTTGGTCTGACATGCACTTAAATAATGTTGCCTAATTTCAAACTGCAAACCCGGGCACCGTAACTTTGGTCTCAAAAGTTGTGTAAGATTTGAAAGTAAAAATTCAGCGAGCGGTGCGGTTGAAAAATTTCGCGCTGCAGATTTTTTTGTGATAAATGTAGAGGGGGGGAATCCGCCCCCGGCCCTTTTAGGGTTAAGAAAGATTATTTCTGATAGCGTCTCAATTTCTATGAGCTACTTGGAAAATGATGCACCTATATAATGCAAAATGCTGTACCCCAAAATGCACAGCTGGGAGGTTGCGTAAAAATAAAGCATGAACATGTGACTTGTGTACACACCATTGGCTATATCCTCATTTGAAATTGAACTTTGAATGCATGTGTGAGAGAGAAAGTTTATATATATCTTTGACTGTATTCAATTGTTCGCTTTCATTTAAAAGACCCTGCTTGTACATGTATTGCCGATCACTGTTTCTTTAGGGTCAAAACCATTACTTTATTGTAGAGTGTAAAAGGTGATCATCTATCCATTGATTGTCGAAGTAAATTGAAGTGTTAATCTTATTCCATTTTCAATCTCAGGACTTGGGACCAATCTTCACGAGACCAAACTACTTCAAGTAGAGCAAGATGGGATTCAGCAGCCCTTCTGCCATATATAGAAGACACCCGGCCTGAAGAGAAATGCTGAGCGAACATGCCAAAGGAGAGCACCAGCCTGATTTTAGTTTCTATTTTTTTTAAGGGGATCTTCACCCTGATGATTAGTTCATTTCAATAAAAGCAGAAAAATTAGAGAAATGTAATGGTGAACGTTTGATGAAAATCATCCAAGAATAAGAGTTATGAATGTTAAACTTTTCATTTTGTGACATCATATTCAAGCAGCTCCATCATGTAATAATTGTAATGATATAAATTCCAATATTAATGGTTTGTGATGAATTGAAATATTCTTTATAGAAGAGGGTATGAAATGATGTTTTTAGCGATATTTTGATCACACAGACAAATTCACTTTCATTTTTTTGTGGAGAAAATAATGGAAAAACTGTTCATTTGTGATGTCTCAAACTTAAAATTTTAAAAATCCATAACCCTTTTTTCTTTGACAGAATTTCATAAAACCTTCTTTAATCATTTTCTCTGATTTTTCTTTTATTAAAGACCCAGACTGGACCCGAAAGTGAAATTGACAAATCATACCAATCGAAAGCTTATAAATGACTAAATACAGCAATGCAAGCTTTATGCGTTTTCATCGCTTACCAGTCGAGTGTTTTGCTTAAGAATAGCTCGGATTATCAGGTTTCGATAATGGGCTCTCTTATGCTTTTCACCGGCCTCGAGACCATAATGTCACGTTGTGTTAAAAGCGTTTTGATTCCATAGGTCTGGACACAAACAAACTGGGCGATTTTTCTGCTTTTCAGATTTAGCATTTTAGTTTCTTCACTTCTACCTATACATATATCATAAATATATTTTCCTGCAAGTTCAGGTTTTTCCATATTTTATTTCTCGCTCATTTGGCGAAGTTTTCCAATTTTATGTGCATTCAGATTGTGTTTAACAACTTTCCTGATATAGCAATTTAGGCAAAATATAAGCCAAACAAACAAATCCCCCAAAAAAACTTAGTGAAAGAGAGTAGGTTTCCATTCATTAGATCACTATATAATTGTCAGTGCCATTTATTATGCAAATAAAAAAAAATATCAAATTTATGTATGGATATCAGAAAAATAATCTTTTTTACATACTAACCTATGGAATCACAACCCTCTTGACAGATTCAGGCCATCATGATTTTGTTTGATTCTTGTGGCCCATGCAATCTTGAATGTACATTGAAAAACGTGGTCGACCCAAAATAATATATATATTTATATATATATGCCTACATCCTACGTAAGGGCGAAGTCTATGAATGGGTTTATTCCGTCATAATACACATATAGACGTAAAGACGAAGGTAGAGGGCATTAAGGCGCATTACGAACAACGAAAAAACACAAAAAATCGCCTTAAACACAGATGTAGATAATTTAAAAAAAAATATTCAATGGGTTTTCTTATTATACAGTGGTGCTAAAAAGTTAGTGAAAACACCAGAAAATGCACTCCTTCATTCTGAGTGTCAAATGTAGACAACGAAACTACAATCTTCAGCGAGCCCAGAAAAAACTAACTATTGAATGTAATACTTTAACAGCTGACTTCACAATTGAATATCTAAAAGATGGCAGAACTTGAACACTTTTAAATATGCTCATTTTCTGGTGGGGTTCAGTAATTTGGCACCACTGTATATATGAATGTAAAATCTTGCTGACCTCCACAAGGCAGGTTCAAGCTATTCTCTCATTGGCCCGTATTCTTAGTCCAGTGTAACCACCACCATGGTCTATTTAATACACTGCTAAAATTTTGTAAAGCTGCAAATATCAAAATATTTCATGTTTAATATATCCCCCCCCCAATGCTTTATGAAGCATACTATTCTAGTTGTTATTCCCAGACAGTTATGAATAATTTGAGAGTTAAATCAGTTTACAAAAATGAAATATGTACTGTGAGAGATTTGTGTTCGCAATTTGCTGTCTGTTATTGGTTAAACAGAAACTGGTGAAACCAAAACTTTAGACCAAGAGTTGGAATTAAAACACGGTTCAAAATATGGGCCTTTGAGTTCAAAATATTTTATCTAAATTAAGCCAATGCTTATACTAAGCTGTTTGCTTGTGCCCAAAGCAGTCAATAGTTCTTGTTTAGTAATAGGAAAGTTTAAAAACTAACTAGGTTGGAATATAAACATATAAATTATGTAGTGTAGGCAAAATAGGCTTCAATCTACAAGACCATTTGATGTGGAATCTTGTGTATTCCTGATGTTAAAAACGATTTACTACTTTTTTCATTCTTAATCCTTGGGCAATTCCATAAAATATGTACGTCTGACCCCTTATATGTGGGACCTTCATTAAGTTTTCTGTCTCTGATTTCTTGTTCTTTTGACAGCCTGTAATGTTCTCAAAGGACCATGACTTGGTCAGATTATGAAGTAAAGTAAGAATTGAGACAAATGGGGGTCGGACGTGCTAAAAAAAGGTTGATAATTTTATGGAATTGCCTCCTTTTATTCATGCCTTTTCGATACCTATAACTTGGTACTTTTTGCCTCAGCCTCCCATAGTTGGTCAGTTGGTGGAGGTTAAGGTATTACATAAAGACTGTGGCCCGTATTCTGATAGCAGGTTTAACTTAAACTCGGGTTTAAAGTTATGGTTTAAGTATGGATAGCCAATTGTTACATAAATCACTAACAGTCATTTCATTCATAAATGTCTAGGAATTATAAATAGATGATTGTCTTCACCATCGAAGAATCAGGAAAGAACACAGTAAACACAAGAAACGTACAACTTAATAAAAATGTTGATACTTTTGGCTTCCCATACTTAACTACAACTTTAAACCTGACTTAGAATACGGGCCTGTATGTTTCCATCCGTCCATCTAATGTTCATCCTTAATTCCATCCGTCTATCCATTCAGTTGACAGATCAACTGCAAGATATATCTACCAGGTGGATGTTTCATAAAGCTGTTTGTAAGTTAAGAGCGACTTTAGGAACGACTGGTGATCATTTCTTGTGGTAAATACTAGTAGTGTGTACCAAAATGTTCATTGGCGATGGTGTAGCGCATAAGAAAGAATCACCAGTCGTTCTTAAAATCGCTCTTAACTTACAAACAGCTTTATGAAACTGCCCCCAGAGCTGCCAAGTAGTATGGATTTTCCGTAGTAAGAATACCAACATTTTCTTGTTCAGGTTGGCAGCTCCGAGCTACATTGTATGAATGGCAATGATCTAAATCGGTTTGGGTTTATCAAGGTCAAATATTCATATGCTAATGGATTTGTTCTCTAGAACCATGTGACCAATTAACTTTGTCTGTGTATTTACATGTAGCAAAGACGATGATCTGATAAGTTTTCAAAACGACAAGGTCGAAGGTCAACAAGTTATTTTTTTATTGGAAATTGGCATTGATCAAACTTGAGGACAACAAGGTTGGAGGAATCAATCAATGTCTCCTTGTATAAATTAAATTTAAATGTCCGGTATTTAAATAATCAGATTTTAGACCTGATTCCTATGTGTACATAAGATCTGGTTAGGATTCGTCATAGTATTCTGAAATTTTGTAAGTTATTTTATTACAGATATGGTAATGAACGAGGTACATGTGCTATAGATGTGAATAGTTTGCAGTCGAAATCTATCAAGTTTTCAACTGAATTTGCTAAATGCAGGTGCAATATTCTTGGAAAAGTATGTAAAACAGTTTATTTTTATATGTCCATTAAGTATATGCATGTCAAAATAGCTTGAACCCGCCCTAAAGTTAATGAGTATGTATACATGAATTGTTCTAATGAATTTTGTACTTTTTCCCCTTTGAGAAACATTGTAAGACCGGCAGCCCAGGAGGTTTATTTGAGTAGAAGCTCTGGAGCGGTGACCTTGTAGATCGATGGGAGCGGGCCCTGGACCTCACAAATATGGACTGGTGCCTGGTCTGTGCTGTGGTCTTCCTGCTAACTCACACAATTTATGATGTCACTACTGAAAGACTCTGCTTTTATCAGTGTGTAGAGAGAGGCACATGACATCGTCAGACAGTACATGCATCCGTCCTAATGTAAGTGCTTTAATTGTGATTTCAATGACTTTTCATCTGTTTGATAGTATGCAATACAATACAATGAGATTGTCCAGGTTCTTTGCCACCAAGGGCAACAATTTTAAAGGTGTTTTTAAAAAGAGACTCTACCATTGTTCAATTATTTTTGTCCAATTTTATCCCTCAGTGCCAACTTCAGCTATTTCAAACTACTCCCACCCCCCAAAAAAATATATATTGCCTTGAAATATTTAAAATAAGCCTTTTCTCTATGCCCCTCATATTCATTGATCTGGATTTTTTTTTTCAATTCCAATCCACGCACTTTAAAACCAACCTGACTCCCTCCCTTATACATTTCTCATTCTCTTATTTGTTATATCTCGACCCATTGATCTCTTGCAGTATCTCTGTTCTTCCTTGTACCACACCCCTCCCTCTGATTACCCCCATTCCCCTCTCATCATTTTCTCCTTCCACCTCTCTCATTCTCTTTCTCTTCTATCTACATGTTTATCTCTTCATCAATCCATTGAATACAGACTTTCTTTCCCTCCTTGTACTCCCTATCCCTCTCTTACACTCAGTTTGTCTTCCTTTATGCCCTTTCAACATGAATTCATCATGACTGATGTTACAGTGTTCTAAATCAGCAAAAAAAGTAATAATAAATAAATTGACAGGATATATATTCCTTGATTTAAAAAAAGTAAAATTCACTTCAGTAGAAGAGTTAAATACTATACTAAGAAATCTGTACATTTTGCAATTATGTTTCTATGAATTCCAATTGCACCCCCCCCCACATCCTACCCATTCCTTTCTGGAAAAAAAAATGTACATGTGTGGTAAAAACTACATGTAAAAACTTATAAACTTGGTCCTTTGCTTGTAGTCGATATGGTAAAACCAATGTAGGTGTTTATCCATCCAGACGTAGCCTCGGATTTGTAAAGATAAGTGTAGACTGGCTTAGGAATTCAATGGCTCTGTGAAGAAGGTTGAAGCCTCGACATAGGCTGTTTCTTAGCACTTGAATGTGCTTGAATGTTCATTCCCTACTCTAAAAAAAAAATGAAAAGACAGAAGACTTATTATCTGTCATATTAGTAAGAAAATTTCAAGAAGTGCAATGTCATATTTCGTGAATAGTTCTAGGAAAACTAGGACAAATTTGCCATCTGATAACCTCCAAGAGCATGACCCCGTCGGTGAAAAGCTTCCAAGGTGGCATTTCCATCTCTCATGAGAAAGTCGTTCCCAAGAGGTCATTCCTCCTTGATATGATTCCCACCCAGTACCAGAGCATGACTCTTAGAAGACTGCTTCCTCATAGGCAACTTTCCTGGGAGAAAGTGTTTCGCAGGAGGATAACTCCCCTTGATATGATTTCCATCCGACACCAGAGCATGACTCTTACAAAAGATAATTCTTGTGGGAGAAAGTGTTCCCTGGAGGATAACTCCCCTTGATATGATTCCCATTTGAAAACTCTAGAACACAAATCTTCTGGAGGACAGCCCTCTGAGAGCAACTTTGAGGCCTTACCAAGATGATGGCTCCCATGAGGTGACAGTCTCCAGGGAGTTCTAATTTATAGACAGCAAATCACTTGTCTGTGTCTTCCACACGGTTACTTGATTTACGACCATAGTTCAAGGTGTTAATCCTTATTTTGGCCTTTACGTACTAAACTGCTGTAGGTGTTACTTGATTAATTGTCAGCCATAGTTTAAGTACTTGTTAAAGTTGTAACTTGATCTTTAGCAGTTGTTCACAGTACTGTTGCAGCCTTCTAGATGATTTTTCTGTACCACTCTGGCATAAACCACTAGTTTGATGAGGCTCCACAATTTTGAATCTCATGTTCTGGTACCCCTCTGGTTTCAAGTTTTTAACATCCCTCAGCAATTATGAAGGGTACTTAACCCATCTAGAAAGATCTCTCTGTTACTGCACAAGTATGAAGCACTGATTCCTTCAATGATTGTTTTGAGGAAGGTCTCCGTGCTTTATTAGCAAATTTTCCCTGAAAAAGTGAAATCTGAATATTTCAATTGATTTTCTGAATGTTGGCTTTCTGGTAAATGCCATTGCATTCATGTCTTTTCCCATAGAAGAAAAGGGCAGTTTTATATCACAGATTCAGTGCATCTTGTCAAAGTCTCGGTCTAGATTCATCTGTGGTATTCAAGAAGGGTTATTGTTGTAATTGCTAGTGAAGCTATTCTGTCTATGACTGTTAGTGATGACTGCTGATCAGAGCTCTTAGATGTAGTGAAGCTTAATATCCTTGGTGGACTCTACAACCATGCTGTTATCTGGATCACATTAGATTGCTATCAAACAGGATAATTCCAAGTGCAGTGTTGATCTTTGGGTAATGGCATTGGGCTGACTTCTACATTCAGTGACTGCTGTTTTTGGTCAGATATTTGGTTGCAACATCAGTATGCTGACAGTTGGATTTTGTGTACTTTTCTGTGTGGAATCTATCTGAAGAAGACAATCCAGTCTCTCTTTGCAGGAAGATTCTGGCCAAGCGCCACATTGATGATTGCTATGTCAGCAATCTAATTAAGCTTACCAGGTACCCTCTGAATACCTTGGTAGATATCGTCAAGTGTAGACTGATATCATCTGGGCAGGATCAGCACCATAGTGATTTGTCTAGATAAGACCACTGCTCATCTCAAACGTAGTTTCAGTTTTTGAACGGTCAGTCCCTTGCTGCATTATGTGAAGGTTGGTCCATTTGATGTGTCAAGGAACTTGGCAGACCTAGGTCATGACACTTAGATAAAATTAATATTATTGTGGATGGGGTGTCAGAACCCCTTGAGCTTGAAGGAGCTTGGGGATACACAGAAGACCCCTAAGCATCAAGCTAGAGTTCAAAGACCAGCAATGTATGCGATTTTAGGCCAGAGACTCTATCCAAGCAAAGAATGCTGAGGGTTGTGTATATAGGAATTCACTGTGATGTATCACTGAGAAAGCAAATGTTTAGGATGAGCAAAAGCTAATGCAGGACATTCTATGTACGAGACTTCTGAATGTCTGCAGTGACAGTCCCATGCTATCCATGAAATATGACATTGCACTTTGCTACTAATTATTGATTAGGTTTTATAAACTACCTTTCAGGGGATATGAAACACCCAGTGTTCAGGGGCTGGTCTGTGTTTAGAGCCCGCGGGGTTCAGAGGCTCCCGCTTCACATACATTGTTATTTCGATGCCAAGATCTCCTTTCTTTCCGAGTTGTGAGGTGCATTGGATATATAAACACAAGCATGTGTTTTCCATAGATGAATGGACCACCCCTCCCCCTACCCCTACCAAAATATGCCAGTTGCCTTTTTTTTCATTTAGACATGCAACTGAATGTTTTAATTCATTTGGAATTCATAGAATCGAGATGTATTTTGTACAGATATGAGTATCAACAATAATTTAAGCAGTTGATAATGAAAGAAAAAAAAATCATTTTTGGTATAATGAAGAAGCTGGTTGAATAGAACATTATTACATCAGTCACGATTGACAAATGTTGAGAGGATGCAAAAGGAAAGAAGAGTGACAGAGATGGTTGGATAGTACAGGGAGGTATAGAAAGAATGCAATCAATGGATTGACAGATAAACAAAGAAGATGGAGAAAGAATAGAGAAGGATGAGGTGGAGGGGTGATGAGAAAGAGAGAGGAATGGAAAAAACAGGGTCTTTTTGCTCAGTGTTGTACGGAGGATTCGAGAACACAGTAAAGGTATTGTCAAATGTCAAATGACAAACAGTGAAGTCTTTGTCGAAAATTGCTGTCCCGTGGAATCAAGGTTCACCAATTTTGACAAAGACCTCTTAGATGTTCTTTGTCACGAGGGGCTTTTGACAATACCTTTACTGTGTTCTCGAATCCTCTGTACATAGCTGAGTGAAAAAATCCCTAATAAGGGAGGGGTTAAAGTACAAGGATTGAAAGAGGGACTGCAAAGGGATCAGTAGATTCAGAGATAGGAAAGAGAAGGGGTGTCAAGAAAAGGGGTCTGGTATCGAGACAAAAATGGGAAAAAGAAGGTAGAGGAAAAGGGAAATTAATGTTGCCCTCAACGACATGAGCCAGGAAATCTCATTGTATTGTTTGTGTACTATTGACAAGTCTTAGAAATTACAATTCAAAGCACTTTAGCTTGGACAGGTGTATGCATTGTTTGATGTATGTCACGTGCATCTCTCTACACGTTGACAAAAGGAGTCTTTTGCTAGTGACGTCATAGATTTATGTGGGTCTAGTTGGAAGACTACAGCTCAGACTGGGTAGCAGCCATTTTGTGAGGGTCAGGGTTTGCCTCATCGATCTTGGTCCTTTGCTCTGGGGCTTTATTACTTGAATAAATCTAATGGGCTGCCAATTTGTTCATTAAATGGATGTATTAAAATCATGAAAATTAATATTTGGTCCTTTTTTGTTACTGTAGTTGTACAAAGAATCTCCCTCTTATTCTGGTCTCTCACTTTCTCTCCCCCTCTCTTACTTTCTCTTCATTTCCCCAAAACCGCCAGCACCCCCTTAAAAGTTCTGCCCTTTGGGTTCTTTGTACACGCTATTATGATAGGGGCGGCACCATTTATTTTTAGATGAGGGGGCGGCTAACAAAGACTTGGGTATTATTGGGCGATTTCCAGTTCGATTTTGGTGCTGGTGTTCAAAGCACAATATTGCCTTTCATGGCTCTAACATTTCATCTGGGTTTAAAACAATAATAAAACATCACATCGGTGCTCGACACCAAGTGACACTTTCTAAGATCAGTTTTATTTTTGTGATGGTACTTTGCTGATCTGATTTTAAAAATTAGCCCAACACCAAAACCGAACTTGAAATCACCGACTGCGTTTCAAAAATAAAGTAATCAAAATTTAGAGGGTTGATAGTAAAAATTTTGATTTACCAGAATACGAAAGAGCAATTCTTTGCATTTTTATCGATAACTTCTACAGATTCCAATTTTATCTTAGGTTGTATGCGAAGTGAATTGAAATTGAGCAGCAGGAAGTCAAGGCAACATTTTCAGCGCAATGACAAAGCAATTGCCTGACCAGTGATATCATCTTGGTCATTTTTGGCCCCAAAAATAGGTAACGAATTGCTCTTTCACATTCTGGTAAAAAAATAAATACTTAAAAAAAACATTACTTGAAGACATTGGTTAACATAAAAAGGTCTTATTAAACAAAAACCCTTCGTGTTGTATATTTTATTGTTCATATGGACAAAACAAAATAATATGACTAAAAGTCTATTGATTTCTCAAGTGGGTGTATGGAAGAAATGAATTGAGATTGTTTCAATTAATTTTTCACTTTTTTGAGCCACTGAACGATTTGAAGTGCGTTTTTAGGCTTCATTTTATAACATATCACACAGGTGACAAATGGGACCTTGTAGCAGATTAAAAAAATGTTTAACCAATGCCATCAATATAATGTTTAGCCTCAAAATTTGGATTACATTCTTTTTACTTAAAGGGATGGTCCGGGCTGAAAACATTTATATCTTAATACATAGAGTAGAATTCACTGAGCAAAATGCCGAAAATTTCATCAAAATCGGAAAACAAATAATAAAGTTATTGAAGTTCAAAGTTTAGCAATATTTTGTGAAAACAGTCGTCATGAACATTCATTAGGTGGGCTGATGATGTCACATCTCAACTTTCCGTTTTCTTATGTTATTACATAAAATCATATTTTTTTCATTATTTCATACTTGTGTGAATAATATGTCTCCCTTATAATTAAATAAGTTGCAGCAATAAATATCTAATGCACTAAATCAGTTGTCAATCAAAATTTGCTAGTTCTTGAAGGAAAAATTTGAATAAACCTAATTTCATATAATAAAATACAAAAGAACAAGTGGAGATTTTGATGAAAATTTCGGCATTTTGCTCAGTGAATTCTACTCTATTTATAAGCTATACTATTTATTAAGCTATACATAATTTCAGCCCGGACCATCCCTTTAAAACGAGATAATGGTGCCGCCTGTGCAGTCTCGCAATCGTCAACATATTCGTGGATTAGCCCATGATTTGCATACCCGAAAGATCTAAACTATCCATTATATTTCAAATTTACTTTATTTGTGTTCCCCCCGAATTTGGAAGGTCTCGATCGTGCCTAATCTTACCACTGCGCGCGTTGATTATACCAAAATTATTCAATTTTGTTTTAAATTATTCAATTAGGTTAAATCAATGCATAAAAGATTTTTTTTTCGACAGAAATTATCTGTGATGCTATTGTAATCATAAATAACATGAAATCAATTGACTTTAATCAGTAAAAGGTAAAAGTTAAAATTATGCATTATGAATTTTACAGAATTTGCATTGGATTTCTACATAAAATCACGGTTTTTATTGGGTGCAATTTGGGGTCTCAAATGCATTCACAAAATTTTGCATAACTTCAGAACTTAATACCCGGGCGTCGCAAATTTGGTCTCAATAGACTTGAAACGAAAAAGAACTCGTGAAATGTCGCGGCGCAGTCTTTTCGCGTTACAGATTTATCGCGAAAAAATGTCGGGCCCATAAGATTCTCCAAGAATACGTTGACGGATTGCTTAATACAAATAACATTCGTTTATTCCCTTTACCTGAAAAAAGATTTGCATAGATTAAAAAAAATGTTTTTGCGCTGATCATGTGGATTCTGACCAGAATGAAACTCGGCGTTAATGTGAACTGGGAATAAACAATCTTATTTCATTGAAATCATAGCATTTTTGATACACTTTAAACACAAAGAGCAGAACTTCTAAAGGGGCATCAGTCGGAAAAAAATTGATGTGAACTTCATAAAATGAATTAGACAAAAAAAGTCAAAAGTCTAACAATCGGCCAAGTTAAAAGCGATTTTCAAACTAGATAGTGCAAATGTTTATTCAAATCTTCTTATAATTGTATTTTATTGGAAAAAAAATATCATGAAAATCACAATATTTACACGAATTAATTTGTTTACTTTGACAGTGGTAGCAGTATTTCGGATGGCAATATATTTCTCGAGGTGGATTCTTAAGAGGCTTTAACGAATCATTCTTCGTTTAACTGTACACACATTTTGTGAAGTTCACATTAATTTATTTACACTACGAACCGATAATATCACACACACACACACACGAGAGAGGGAGGGGTGCAGAGAAAGGGAGATGTGGTAGACGGGGTATTTTTTTTTTTTGGGGGGGTGTTATAGTGTGGTGTACATTAAATAAGAAATGATGACAGATGAGGGGGGTGAGAAATGATGGATGATCGAGGGGATGAGAAATTATTATAGATGGGGGGGTGAGAAATGATGATGGGTGGGGGTAGAAATATGATGGACGAGGAGTGGGTGATGATGGCTGAGGGGGTGTTAATTGATGATGGATAAGGGGAGGATGAGAGATGATGATATGGGGGGAGAAATGATGGAGGGGGCGGGAAATGATGATGGATGGGGAGGGTTGAGAAATTATGATGGATGGGGAGGAGGGGGTGGGAAATGATGATGGATTAGGAGGGAGTGAGAAATGATGGATGAGGGGGTGAAAAACGATGATGGAATGGGGGGGGGGGGGTGAGAAATGATGATGGGTGGGGGTAGAAATGTGATGGACGAGGAGTGGGTCATGATGGCTGAAGGGGTGTTAATTGATGATGGATAAGGGGAGGATGAGAGATGATGATATGGGGGAGAAATAATGGAGGGGGCAGGAAATGATGATGGATGGGGAGGGGTTGAGAAATGATGACGGATGGGGAGGGTGGGAGGGAAATGCTGATGGATTAGGAGGGAGTGAGAAATGGATGAGGGGGTGAAAAACGATGATGGAATGGGGGGTGAGAAACGATGATGGGGTGGGGGGTAGAAATATGATGGACGAGGAGGGGGTGGGGATGGCTGAGGGGGTATTAATTGATGATGGAGGAAGGGGGTAAGAAATGATGGATGGATGGATGAGGAGGTGGGCGGGAAATGATGATGGATGAGGAGGGGTGAAAAATGATGATGGCTGAGAATTGATGATGGATAAGGAGGCCGGGGGTACGAAATGATGGCTAAGGAGGGGGTAAGATATGATGATGGTTGAGCTGGGGATGAGAAATGATGATGGTTGAGTAGGGGGTAAAAAAGATGATGGATTAGGGGGCTAGAATCCATGATGAATAAGGGTGAGGATGAGAAACGATGATGAATGCAAAGGTAAGACATGATGATGGATGAGGAGAAATGATGAAGGGGTGAGAAATATTGGATGAGGGGGTGGTGATTCTTTTGTTTTACCCGATTGCTAAGAAAGCATGAAAGCTTGTAAGCAAGCAGTCTGGCAGAGGACCAACGGCTTAAGGTCCTCTCCGATGGTGAGAAATGATGATGGATGAGGGGTGATGATGGATGAGGGGGGATGATGGATGAGGGAGTGAGAAATGGTGATGGATGAGGGGGGGGGGGAGAAATGATGAAGGATGAGGGAGTAAGAAATTATGATGGATGAGGGGGGGGGGAAGAAATGGTGGATGGGGGAGGTGAGAAATGGTGATGGATGAGGGGGGGAAGAGAGAAGAGAGGGTATACAAACTGTAGTGTACAATGTGATTAATAAATACAAAGTATACAAAACAGGGAAAACAATACCATTTAATCAAAATGTTACAATAAATGTAAAGAGCACGGTGTCAAGCAGTGTGTCCACATCATGGCCAATATGGAAACGTGATTCTCACTGTTCATATGCTCAAATAAAAACAGTGTAAAGATGATTTCATTTGTGTGCAGTTTGTGGTACTCACTGTGGACACTTTGTTCTTTCTATCAGAAATATTATCGTGACAAAAGAATGTCAGTGTGCGAGGCTAATGTCATTAAGCAGAAGTATATTTCGCAGATTTTTTACTCTAACGCTTTGTTATTTTTACAATTCATACTAGAAATTATAATTTGGAAATTTCAATTTTCGTCATTGTAATAAGGGCCCATTTAGCGTTGTCAAACATTAACGTAAAATAAACAATGATTTGATACAAATAATACGTTCTTGGCTTATGGATATTTATCCCCCTAAAAAGTTCTCCTACTAATAGTTAGAGGTTATAAATATCTTATTGCTCCATTATGTGGAAATGGCATCACTGGGAAGCGTATTATTCCTCTTTACAATGATGTGCCATAAGTTGTACCAATTTAATCATGGGATATGCAGTCCTGATATATGTGATCAATGTAATTATTAAAAAAAAGTTTAAAACATTAGTTTCCAGTAGAGAATTCCCGATTGTTTCGATGATGGAAAGAATTTGAATATTTTTATCACACGATAGTGCGCTAAAGTCCACATATTATTTACATTTGCAAGATTATATTGAATTTTTGGAATTACGTTGAACTCCTTCATTTCTAACGAGTTGGGAAAATAAACAAGTTTGAGATGTTGGTTTCATTACATGTATTTAATAAAAATTTAAGATTAACATTTCACTCCCGACTCTACCTGGTCTTTGCCCAATATTGAGCATAAATGCATATTCAATGGTTACTAATAAAGAACATTACGGTACATCGATGAAATGAGGAATAATGAATGCATCAAATGATAGCAGTTTCGGTTTCGCATATCAGTGACAAAAAATCATCCCTCAAACCCGAGTTACAGATTTTTTTGAGGTGTCCCATCACGAAAACCAGAATATCCTTTTATTATTATTTCTCGTTTTTTTTTTTTTTTTTTTTTTTTTTGAGGGGGGGGGGCATTTTTTAAAGTATAAAGAATATGAAATATACAATATGAGGTGATGTAACTATAACATAATGGTTCTATAATGGAACGAGACCCTTTTAGTTCTAATTTTAGCGTGTTTTTTTTCTTTTATATAATGGGCAGGGAATTCCAAAATGTTGAGGAAGTAAACATACAAAACTTTAAATGCGTGAACGCATTATGGGTTCTAGGTAAGTTTTACTTGCTTGGCAGGATACCCACTCATATTCACGATAAATTCTGATGGGGGAAAGTTCATGATTTTATCTTTTGAAACAAAATATAAGCACGGCAAGAATTAGTTCATATACCTTCAAAAATATCTAATTTTAAAAAATACGTCTGTATAATTATGTCGACGATAATTAACATTGCTAATAATTTGAACTGCCCTTTTTAGTGACATGGTTCTGTAGAGTAGTTATGAAGTATTATTTCACCAAGATGAAATAAAATGAAATTGATTTAAACTACCCCCCCCTAAAAAAACAATAGTAATAATAATAATACTAATGAAGCTTTCAGAGATAAAATAATGCATATATCCTACAGGCATACCTGCAGTTTTCAGGGCCCCTTCGGATGTAATTTACTATTATAGGCCTGACATGGCATTATAGTTTTGCTAAAATAAACACTCTAAAAATATTGGGTAAAGGTGCTCCATGAGGGTAATTATGCGTCCAACCAACATTGGGCATTTCTTTTGGCCATTTTGTTTATCCAGCGTGATGAAAATTTTTCCCATTCTTTAGTTGCTGCTTATTTTTTTTTAACTTTACTGGACAGCATGCTTCCCGCATTGGGTAAAATACTGCCCAAATTAATTTGAAGGTCTAGGTCACCCAAGAAAAATGTTGATTTGAATAAACAGAGATATGCACAACTCAGTAACATGCAAATGAGACAGCCGATGATGTCACTCACTCACTATTTCTTTTGTTTTATATTGTTGGAATTATATATACAATACTTCATTTTTTACAAATATGACGATAAGGACCAACTTATCGATGTTTCACTTGACAATGAGGAGAAAATTAAAACATTTCATAATTGCATATCGACCGGGATGTGCATATAACTGTTTTGTGAAATCAATTTTAGCGAAACTTTAGAACTTTTTTTTTTTACATCCGATTTTGATGAAATGTCAATGCTTTGCATGTTGGATTTTTCTCTTTTTATTCAAATCAACTGTTTGTTGGGGTGGACTTGTCCTTTAAAGAGACAAAAATAGGGATCGAACTTAAAAAGAAAAAGAAACAAAAAAGCTATCTAAAACTGATAAAGAGCATTATTTAAAGACTTGAGTTGCAGGGGCCGCGGAAGCGGGGGGGGGGGGGGGGTTCAGCCCCCACTTTTTTCCAAAACCATGTACAAAAACGTAAAAATGACCATATGATTGTGATTTTTTGCATGGTCATCCCCCACTTTGAAAACCGTTCCGCGGCCCCTGAGTTGTAGGAATAGTCAAATCGGACAAAATATTCAAGGGAATTCGACCAAAACTATTCTTGTGAAAATAAAGAAAAAATCCTTCAGAAAGAGTGGGGGGGGGGGGGTTCTCCAGTCCCAGTCCCAACTTGAAAATTATAATTAGTTATCATGTAATGACAATGTTACCATAATATTTGTTATGCATAAAGCCCTGATCGTGCCTCGACAATGACAGTGGTGAGAATTCCAGAGTCCATGAGCTCTCACGGCGCTCCACAACCTGATCGGCCCACTGCGCTGTGATGATCTGGGGTCATGGTCGTCGTCGAAGTTGTCGTCAATTATCGAATATCACTTGCTCCAACCAATGTGTCATAGGCCACAGGGAGTCACTGCTCGCTTTGAGGGCTTGGTCGCAGGACTTGAACACTGCAAAAAAAATAATAGAAAAAATGTAATATCATGAGTGTGGGGGGTAACTATACTTTCTCTTATTACCTCGCCCCACAGCCTCTCATTAATAGTTTCTTTTAAGATTCTTCATATTTTATATCTTGAGGGGAAGCGGTTGACATCTTAAAAAACAACTGTTGTGCTAATAGTTATAATCGTCATCAACATCATCATCGCCATCGTCATAATCGCGGATCGTCTGCGATGGTCCTCTATTCCATATTTCGTGCGCGTATAGTCAGGACCTTAAAACAATTGGAGTATAAACGAAAAGTTGTGTATAGAGGAGTGACTGGATCATACTTTACATGTTCACGTGGTTATTTCATTTCATTTTCTAAGGAATATATACTCAACAGACATAGGGGGAGGGGCAGAAAATGTGAGTGACAGAGGAAGAATTCACACATAGACCTAATGTGAATCAATCACGCTTTATTTAGTTTGCCTCCAACGTGCCAAATCGATGCATTTCAGCGTACGTCACACACACACGGATAACCGGCCGAGATTCACATTATTACCACATAGAAGAAAAGTTTAAGAAAAGAGTGGATAAATGGACACATCACGACAAGTTGGAAAACACTGAAGTATACAGCGTGATGAATTCATATAGTTATTCCTATATTACATAAGGATATATACACAGAGATACACAGTGTGGATAAAAGAGATTTTCATCATGGCCACATTGAACTACATTGGTACAGTGTGGCGAATCAGATCGAAACTTGCGTCATGACCACGTTGAACCAAAGTGGTGTCCCGGGTGGTGTACAGTGTGGATAAGTTCCACATCTGGCCACCAATACAAGGTGTGCAGCGTGGATAAGATATTACATTGTCACACCGAAACACACTAAGGTACAGTGTGGATATAACGGGAGATTCTCATCATGCATGGCTTTCATGGGTGAGATATTCACATTCTCGTCACACCGAACCACACTCGATGTACAGTGTTGGAGATTAAAATCATATTGAACTACATTGATACAGTGTGGATGACTCGAGGTACAGTGTGGATATAAGAGGAAATTAAAATCATGGCTCCAACCACATTAATACACAGTTAACACTGTGGATATATATGGATTATAGCCAGAGATTCAGGCCACACTGCGACACTGTGTAGGATATATCTCCTGCTATTGTTCAACCTATACGAGGGGCGTGTAACCGGGATTGGGTGGGGGCGTGGGCCTTCAATCAGCCCCCACTTTTTGCAATAAAGGTGTCCGAAAACATAAAAATTACCACCTGATGTGATCTTTGGTCACCCCTCTTCAAAACCGTTCCGCGCGGGCCCTGCAAGTTTCAAAATTTATTGATCAAAATCGACACTTATTGGATCATTCTCAATTTTACAAACAAACACTTATATGGACAATTACAGTGAGACACAAAGTTGCAAATCAAATATATAAATAAATACGAAATACAGAAAAATTATGGTTAACAATTTTCAAGTTGAGCCCTAAAACATTCGATACATATTCAAATCAATAATTGACCGTTTATAGCATAGGTAAAATATTTGTTTTTCTTTTGAAAGTTTCTTTGCACGATTTTTTAAAATATGTATTGTAAATTATACTAGGCTCAAATCACATTAAATATAGTTAAATAAAACAGCCTATCAAAAGGATGATGATTATCACGGGTGTGAGGAGTGAGAGTCTGCAGAGCAGGACCCCCACCCGGGCCCCCATCCCATCCCTCAATAAAACAAAGGTTGCAAAGGACATATATTTTCAATTTTAAGACCCGGAAATAAACAGAAATATCGTAGTTAAATCGTTTATAATACTGGTTGGCGCTCCAATGGTATAATAATTCAAAATAACTAAAATTTTATGATGAATATATAAAGAGGAACAACAATGACATACCGTAGGAAACTTGGAGAGAAAAGTAACAATAATAACAATAATGACAACAATAATACTAATCCTTTAGGGGAATAACAGCAAAATCTAAAGGTTTAGTTTTTATCTCTTATCCCTATTCAGGTGGAAAACAAGTATGGTTTAGGGTGATTATGAAGTCATTACTTATTATTTTCTAAAAGCTCCCTGCATGATTATGTCATTAAAGATGAATCCTACTTCAGAACTGCACGTTGGCGGTCAATAGGAGAGAGGAGGGGTGATCGAGCGCTATAGCTAGGGCGGCGGAGCAACCCAAAAAGCAAACTGCACTTTTTATGGGTTATGCAATATGGGACAGGTGCGTTGATATGTCGGGGCAAAAATTATTTTGTTAGGCATACTACAAGCAATCATAAATATCAGCATCCAAACCAAATCTGGCTATACTTAAATCTGGCATTTAATATAATGGTAAATCTTACAGGATCTTGTTTGTTTCTTTTGGAGGAAGAAGGGCACTTTTTTTTATTTAACTCTTTTATATCTAATTTGTGGGAAATAGTATTTTTGCTCGAAACATATCCTGGAAAAAAAATCCAGGGAGATTTAAAACAGTTAATGCAAATATGCACGGAGACATGCATATTGAGATGAATGTTGATTTCACAGACAGTTTTGAAATATTAGTTATTTTCACACATCCCAGTTGTGTTGCACACACCTAAAAATGTCATTGATAAATTAATAAAGAAATATATATTCAAGCCTCAGCTGAAAATAACTAACCTCGCACTAGTGTGAGTGTTTCACATGGGAAGTGTTAGCAAGAAATTCGAGAACACAAATTAATGTAGGCAGGGGCGGATCCAGAATTTTCCAAGGGGGGTTGGGCACATTTTCCTTGGAAAATTTGACATGCTAAAAACAAAAAGGTCCTCAATTGTGTTTGAACGACATATTCCAATTAAAAATATATGCTGTGACTTTCAAAGGAGGGGTACACATGTGTAAGAATTACGGCTTATATATTTACACTAATTCTTTTTTATTACGGCTCTCAAGGGGGGGGGGGCACATCCGCCGCTGAATGGAGGTACCTGAATAATGGACACTACAAGAAATTCCAGACAAAATTCGGAGTGTGCATATAAATTACATTAATTGATTTTTGTTTACATCGACCACACGCTACTACGTAATTTGATTGCCAATCAATAAAATCAAAGTATTTATTGATTATTGGATGCAAAAATTATGATGTAAGCCATTTTCCAAAACTTGTATTAATTCTTTAGCACTTCTGTGCCAATAAAATAAAAATTGAAATGACTTTCCAGTCCTTACCTATACATGTCCGCTTGTTGCTGTACGTGTCTTGCATGCTGAAAATATACAGTGTGAGAAATGAAAATGGAAGAGATTTGACAATTCCAAATGAATATCTGAAGTTCCTTAGTTCCTTGTCAAAATGTTGTAGATTTGTTCTAGACTCTGTAGCAATCAAAGCTTAAACTTGTCTCTTTGGCTTCTGTTCCTTCTTCTTCCGTTTCGTACAGACCAGATTTACCTTCAAAAGGGCTAAACTGACCGGTAGAGCTGATGACATTCTGGGACATCTTATTCCACAGCCCCACGGCGTTAGCTCAGGGAAGACGAAAAGCATGTGAGAGTATTAAAATACGTTGTCCATTCACGTCCTGTGCCTCTATTATTCTGAGAGAGTGATTCAGATTTTCCCGCCATTGTGCGCTCGTGTCGCCTCAGTGCGCAATACGTAATCGCCAAGTTCATGCAGTGCCAGTCAACAATAGGGGCATTGTGAAAGGCCTGATTTCGCCTTTTTTGTAGCTTTCTTGTAAATTTATATCAAATAATTCAAATAATTGTATAATTTCTATAAGTGTAATTCAAATAATTGTATAATTTCTAAGTGTTCCCCAGTGATCGAGTTTCCGCAAATGAGCGCGTACATGGACCTTTATGTAGGGTAAACTTTTTTTCTTTTCGAAGTTAAACCAGCACCTCCTGTGAAAAAAATAATTCCCAGGGCCCTGGATGGTGATGATGGAGATGATGAAGATGATGGTGATGATGGTGGTGATGGTGATGATGGTGGAGATGATGAAGATGATGGTGGTGGTGATCGATGGTGGTGATGGTGATGATGGTGATGATGATGGTGATGATGATGCATGGTGATGATGATGGTGATGGTAATGATGATGATGGTGATGATGATGCATGGTGATGTAATGGTGATGACGACGATGGTGATGGTAATGGTGACGATGAGGGTGATGGTGACGATGACGGTGATGATAATGATGGTGGTGATTATGATGATGACGGTAATGATGGTGATGGTAATGATGGTGGTGATTATGATGATGATGATCATTGTGGTGATGATGATGATGGTGGTGATGATGGTGATAATGAAGGTAATGATGACGGTGGTGATGATGATGGTGATGATAATAATGAAGATGAAGATGGTAAATATGGTGACGAGGATGATTGTGATGATAACGGCAACGACGTACAACGAACATTACAATGACGAAAATGATATATTGTGATGGTGATGATCATGGTGATGGTAATGGTGATGATGATGTTGAGGACAGTGATGATGGTGATGACGATGGTGACAGTGATGATGGTTGTAACGATGATGATGGTGGTGATGATGATGATGATGGTAATGATGGTTGTGATGGTAATGATGGTGGTGGTGATGATGATGATAGTGATGATGATAGTGATAATAATGATGGTGATGATGATGGTGGTGGTGATGATGAAGGTGATGATGATGGTAATGATGGTGATGTTGATAATGGTGATGATAATGGTAATGATGGTGGTGATGAAGATGATGACGATAGTGATGATGATGATTATTATGACGATGATGGTGGTGATGACGATGTTTATGATAATGATGATGGTAACGATGGTGATTATGACGGTAATGATGATGATGATGATAATGGTGATGATGGTGATGGTGATAATAGTTGTGATGATGATGGTGATGTTGGTAATGGTAATGATGGTGATGATAACGGCAATGACAACGAACATTACAATGATGAAAATGATATATTGTGATGGTGATGATGATGGTGATGGTAATGATGATGACGATAATGATCATGATGACAATGGTGATGATAATAATGATGGTGATGATGATGGTAATGATGGTGATGATGATGATGGTATTGATGGTGATGATACTAATGATGATGATGGTGATGACAACGATGGTGATGATGACGACAATGTAGATGATTAAAATGATAATGGTGCTGCCAATTTACAACAATCATTAACATTCATATGCACACACATTCTCAATTGAGAAAAAGATTTTAAGGCTTCAAGTTTGAACACTTTCTTTTGGATAAAAAAAAATGGGAATAAACAACAGAAATTAAAACTCTTTAATTTGAAACTGAAGAATACAAAAAAAACACTCATTCTACCTTGTAAGTTATGTTACATTTTTTTTTTATTGTAGCTCATACAACCATACCAAATGCACAAAAACCAGCTTTTACAATATCAAATTTGCATAGAGATACACATCAATATATTGCGGCAGTATAATACACAATTAATAAGCAATGAAAGTAGTTCTTTGAAAATTAGAAAATCATTTGATCAATTCACAGCATTTTTCCTTGTTTGTTCTAATAGCTCACTTAGAATTTTCAAGGTGATATATGTACCTCTCAGGACGGAATATTCAAGAAGATGCAAAAATAGGCAGCTCTAATCCACTATTGTAGTGTTAAATACTAAAATGAAGGCACACACACAGTTATCAATTTATTTAATATACATAACTCGCTCAAGGAGACGCACTCTCGACTATGAGCATCATTACTCCATAATAGTATATTTACTATGGTAATATATTTTCAATGTACAATATTTACAAGTCATGAAGTGAAATAAATACTCTGAAAAGTGTAAGTTAATACAGTACTACTTCATGGCGCTGTGACACAAAGTCTAGTCGCTGATCATATTGGTTGCAATTATGATCACTGCAATCAATTACGAAAACAAGTTCAATGATTAATCGCTAAGCTTTGTGTTACAGGCCAAGAAAGTCATATGTTACTGGAATGTCACTTTTCTATACATAAATTGTACAATGCCTACTTAGCTTGTTGCACGCAAACAAATGGGAGGCTGAACGGTGCAAGCGCTGCACATGTACCATCTAAGATAATCCACAAAGAAAATATATTGAAATGAAAAGAAATGGAATGACTGGCCTTGAAGACTCAAGTATACGTACAACAGAATAAAGATCAAACTGAATACACTTACACATCATTACACGGAACATATTCAAAGGCCACCGCACACCTTGCGACTGGTCTACGAACCCATTTAGGGACTAATTACATTTTCCTTATTTAAAAAAAATATGAATACATAGAACACTTTAATTTGATGTTCAAAACTTTTAGAATATTAATAAAGATATTTTGGATAATTGCAAGCATTTGGTTTGGAACAAAGGTCAGCTTTGTTTCATATCATATCCGGTAGTACCGTTGTTATGTTGTCATTAATAAATAAAAAAATAAATGATGATTACATTTTTTTATCCACTTTAATTCTGATAAGAACGGTTGTATTGTCACAGATAGATGATTTTGACCTTAGCAGAGTAAGGTGCTCCTTCGAGATTCAACACAAATGTAACGGTGCTTTATTCCAAAATCGGGTCGCACACCAATCGTAAGGTATCTCGTGGCTTTTAAAGATCATTAAATTGAACACGCTTAAACTAGAACATGACTCTCCTTAGAATCAGGCAAGATTTCCATATAAACTTGAATACAAAGCAAGAAAATTGTTGGTTTCGTGCCATATACTCGGATATTCTATAATACTTCTCTTCCATCCAATTAATACCAAATTTCCGTTGTTTGATTGGAAAACCTTGAAAATCACTGATTCTAAGAATTGTTCAATACATCACATTGACAAAAGTTCTCTCTTGTAAACATATGACTAAAATATCGTAGAACTTCTTTTTATAAGCCATTATCTGTATACAGATTTTGTTCAGAATTTATACACAATTACAGACATCATAACAGAAATGAATCATTTTATTAAGAAAACTCTATAAGTATAAAGAATCTTTGAATACTCTTATAGCAAATTTGTTTGTATACCAATATAGCTGCTTCGGCGCAAATAGGAATGAAAGAATTATAGATATAATTTTCAATTGAATAGGTAGAATTAATTGCATAGCTCCTAAAATCAATGCTAATTGGATTGGTTCATTGTTAAATTTATACAAATGTGCAAAAATACACCAATATATTAATGACGTTTCAGACTTGTAAATCTTTGACACACTTATTCACATTTATAAAATCAAGTATTTGATTTGAAATTACAGTCAAAAGAAAAATCTAACATTCGAGAAATAACTTGTCACTGCAATAGAGAAGATGTCAATTATCTATTTGCATCTGTTATATGAATATATACAAATATGACTATAATGTTGGAAACATATCAATAGGAAAATATAAGCATCTCATTGGCTTGAAAATTCTCAGATTTTCACCTAAATTTTGAACTAATTCACACAGTAGAATGTTGGTTAAAACATCCAAGACAATATATTTATTTCTTTGTACTGATATACAAATAATTGAATAAAACATTAGAAATATATGATTTAGTTTACAATATTATAGAATATTACAAACATTATAGAAATAAAACATGTTAATTATTTTCATCCTATCATTCATTTAATCTTTATAATACAGAACCAATGGTCATATTAAATTTTTTTATGAAACCATGCAGTGAATCAATTGAGATTGTACACCTAAGCTCAAAATTAATTTCACAACAAAATGAACAGAATATTCAATAATTTCTTTGCAAATTTAAAATTCATCAGTACCTATCACAAGCCAGATATGAAATCTTCATTCATTGATTTTAATTCACAATAAACATCTGTCCATATTTCTATTCCACAAATAAATATTGTTCAAAATGGCTGCCGGTAACAAATACATTTCTCCTCAATTTTATATGCAATAAAATCAAGAGAGCTTTCACAAATGAAGTATGTTTGTTGCTCATCATTATTATGAAACTTATTGCAGTATAAAAGCAACCTTCATTAGTTTGAATTTTTGTGTTTGTTTCCTAATTTCCATGTTGTAGAAGTGTATGTTTGGTCCATTTTAACAATAGAAGCTTCTATCTATTTGTTTACTTCGTGGAGATTGATCAACACCGCATAAAACAAATAATAAAATTAAAAAAACCCAGAAAGATATGTAGTATGATCTGAAGACTAATTCAAATCAATTAAGTGAACCATCTCATATAGGTTTACCTCTTCATATTTCAGCATTAAATTTAACATTGTTCCCTAACACCTAACACATTTTATTGCCTGATATAATAAATCTTTTGTTCAGTTCTTGTAAATGCATCCATGCCATGGTAACTAGTCATCCAAGTTTATGTTCGGCTCCTGGAAATGTATTGTTTCCATGGTAACTAATCATCCAGCTGGCAGAGAGCGGCCACGCCCCTATTGGTCCAATGCCTCTGGGTCTTGTCCGACGGCAGCTCCATCCACATGACGAAGTTGGTGGAATGGCCGGTGGTGGAGAGGGTACCCCGCCTGGCCGTGGTCTTGTAGACCGGGGTGTTGTAGACGGAGGCGGGTTTGAAGTCCGCCTTCCGGCCGGGCATCAGCCAGATGATGGGGATGGTGTCGAAGAGCGTCTTGGGCAGGGATTCGGCCAGGACCTTGGTCTCCCGATCCCAGCGACATCCCTCTAAGAACAAACCCTGGAGGATAGAGTGACAAATAAGAATACATCATATTTTTAATTGGGTATCTTAGAGACTCATCAAACTCAATATGTGTCAATTTATGTTTGCTTTCATTGTATTCATATGCTTTACAAAAAAATGTATTAATGCGATCTTATATTTGTGGGAATGTAATATGGATTTGTTAAAGCATGTTTGATTATTTAAGTACTAGTATTTAATGCACGATTTCATTGATTATTGGTAATATGCAGTAGCGCCCATCATCTGAGCATGGTCTGACTAATGCAGTGAAGTGTTTTACTGTACAGACATTTAGAAACTTTGTCGAAATTTCAGTCACATTTACATCTTTTTGAAATGCCCCCCCACTCCAGATTTCAACATCGAAACTGAAATCCCTCAATGTGTTTAGCTAGTGTTGGATACCTTGATGAACGCTCCGTCCTCAGGCTTGGCACTGACGGTATCTTCGTAGTCGGTGACAGCAAACTGGAATCCAAGATGATCAATAGGAATGGTGTACTTTCTGGCATAGTTCTGACTCACACCTGATGAAAAAAATATATAAACTTTTAGTCCTTTCTTGTTCAATAGTGTTCATGGAATTTGTGAGCTTCATAATACGAGCAAGTTGTATCTGTCATTGTGATGTCACTCATTGGGCAGCATTCTGATACTTACACCCGTTTAGCCCTCACCTGATCTAACCTAGAAATTTAAACCACAGTTCTGAGGAATGCTAGGCTTGCTTGCTTGATTGATTGATTGCCATAATTGAAACCATTCATTCAAATGGAGATTTTAAGAAATCTTGGCAATCTGCTTACCAGTTAGGAAGGAGTGTGTAAAGTAGAATCCAGACACCCAGAATACATCAGGGGCACCTTTAGCTATCCAGTCGTTGAAGAACTTCAATCTATAAAGGAACCAGAGAAAACATTGATTGAAAATGCTAATCTTATTCTTAGATTGACACGCAAAAATTTCACACTTACATGACGAAAACCTTTCATTTGAAAACACTATACCCCAGTTTCCCTCAATCAATTCTCTTCTCCAAGTACGACAAACCATAACTGCCCCAAGCAAGCAAAACACCTGTTTCTGGTCCGAAGATAACACAACAGCCCGAGCAAAGCATGCCGTCATTTTAATTCACTTACTTTCCTTATTTCGAGGTCGATTTTCTTCGTTCGAACTTGAAAATGGACTAACATTGGATTTCTGAATACAATATGCATTTGAAAACGTGATTAAATATCGAATACAATAATTTCATTCCGAAGGTCCTACTACAGGCAGAGAAGTCTTACGTAATAGCACAGCTGTTGTTTATCATTTCGTCCTTGGCTCAACGCTCATAATCTGGCCTGTGGAGGTAAAATTGAGACAGCGGGGATTACCTGGCCTAGCGGGATTGATAAGGCGGGTGTTTCATAAAGCTGTTCGTAAATAAAGAGCGACTGGTGATCCTAGCTGTCTTGCGGTAAATGGTACACACCATTGGCGAAGATCTAGCGCGCGAGAAAGGATCACCAGTCGTTCTTAAAGTCGCTCTTAACTTACGAGCAGCTTTATGAAACGGCCCCCTGGGCTTGGAAATGATTTTGGGATTTACAAACGCAAAATGGGGTATAGAACCGCAGTTTGCAATCTGAACTGCGGTCTTTCTCCAAACGGGGGTTTGACGTAATGATTAGATTGTGTTCTTCATAACATTGTTGGTTCACCATTCACTTGCGATGAATGAAAACAATGATTGATTCAAATGTTATAAACTTACAGTTGAGAAAAAAAAAATGTTAACAGACTCACAGACCAACAGAAAAAGTGATTACTAGGTCTCTGCCCATCTTCATTCAGGCAAGACAAAAATGCAACTAATAGCATGGCCAACCTGATCAGCTGTTTGGGTGTTCAAGGAATTACTTCCTACTGGGATTTTTTTTTGCTACACCCGAGTGGAGAGCAGCAAATGCAGATAAACACCTTGCCAAAGGACACAAGTGCTACAGTGGGATTTGAACCCCAGACCATGTGATGCAATGTGCGGACACTTATCCACTGAGCCACAGAGACCCCCAGTACCTACCTGGCAAGAAGATCATTGATGTAGCTCCCCATGGGCTTGAGGGACGGGTAACTCTTGGCAGCCCACATGGGAGGCACCTTGCCCACGAGCATGCAGTTGAAGACATCCTCGAGCTCCGAAGACATCACCACCAGACCCTTGATGGCCTTCTGGATGTTCTGCAGGCTGGCACGGACCACGGTGGTCAAGCGGTTGAAGCGGATCAGCTCCTGTCTCAAGACGGTGTTCATGGACTCCTCATAGGTCACAGGGTACTTCTTGATCACCTGCAGAGAGAGAGATTGGATGTCAAGTTAAAGACTAGAAGTTATCGCATTTAAGACTAACCACCACAAAACCACCAATAAGTGGCCAGGGAAGGTTCTCTGTTAATAGCCCAAATAGTAAATTGGTCCTCAAATTTGGTCAAAATTCAAAATTTAGCTTGTCTGAAGGAGCATTTCTTCATCTTTATACTGTAAAAATTTGGAGTTGTAAAAATGAATAGAAAATATGATACAAGAGTTTCTTTGACACAAGTTTTTTTTGCACACTGCTTGGAAGTTTCATTGAAATTTGCACAGTGTGCACATCTCATGCTTGAGTGAACACAAACTACAAATGTTGTTTTCTCCTTATTTTCCCGAAACTCTCACTTTGTTTTCTCTGCATTCAATCGAGTATTTGAGTGAGTTATTGTTGATCAAGTCTGACAAGTCATATATCATTTTAAAGCTTAGGATGTGCTTGTTCAAACTAAATAAACATCTCAAAATTCATTTTGGGCGACTTATTGTTGGTTTTGTAGTGGCTGGTCTCCTTTACAAGATTTGCGAAATTTAATTATGCAAATGATAGCTGATGTCTGACGTCCCATTTTCTTAAGTTGTGCAAAGAGCATCTCTCTTAAAACAAAGTAAATTTAAATGCATGATGTTATTAATTATTCTATTGTGAACCGAAATGTTTGTAAGTCAGCTTCTACATTAAAATATTAAGAGATTAGGAGAGCCTTATATCACAGGGGAACTCTGGAACTTGATCTACTTATCCCAAATTACTTTTTTTCCCAGCAAATTTAATGTGTTGAAGCAATTATAATCAATCCTTCTCCTTCTTTTTTTCATCCTATTCCTCCTCCTCTTCCTTCCCTCCACTTCTTATTATAATTCTTCTCCTAGTCTTCCTCATTATCCTTCTTCTTCTTATCCTCCTACTTACTCTCTCATTACTCCTCTTCTTATCCTCTCCTCTTCCTTCCGCCACTTCTTATTCTACTTCTTTTCATCCTCCTTTTCCTTCTCCTACTCTTCCTCATTATCCCTCTTCTTCTTATCCTCCTTCTTACTCTCTCATTACTCTTCTTCTTATCCTCTCCTCTTCCTTCCGCCACTTCTTATTCTACTTCTTTTCATCCTCCTTTTCCTTCTCCTTCTCTTCCTCATCATCCCTCTTCTTCCTATCCTCCTTCTTACTCTCTCATTGCTATTCTTCTTATCTCCTCCTCTTCCTTCCGCCACTTCTTCTAATTCTTTTCATCCTCATTTTCCTTCTCTTCCTCATTATCCCTGTTCTTCTTATCCTCCTTTTCACTCTCTGATAACTCTTCTTCTTCTTATCTCCTCTTCTTCCTTCTTCCACTTCTTCTTCTGTACTTCTTTTCATCCTCCTTTTCCTTCTCCCACTCTTCCTCATTATCCCTCTTCTTCTTATCCTCCTTCTTACTCTCTCATTGCTATTCTTCTTATCTCCCCCTCTTCCTTCTTCCACTTCTTCTTCTGTACTTCTTTTCATCCTCCTTTTCCTTCTCCTTCTCTTCCTCATTATCCCTCTTCTTCCTATCCTCCTTCTTACTCTCTCACTTCTATTCTTCTTATCTCCTCCTCTTCCTTCCGCCACTTCTTCTAATTCTTTTCATCCTCATTTCCTTCTCTTCCTCATTATCCCTGTTCTTCTTATCCTCCTTTTCACTCTCTGATAACTCTTCTTCTTCTTATCTCCTCTTCTTCCTTCTTCCACTTCTTCTTCTGTACTTCTTTTCATCCTCCTTTTCCTTCTCCCACTCTTCCTCATTATCCCTATTCTTCTTATTCTCCTTGTTACTCTTTCATTACTCTTCTTCTTTTCTCCTCCTGTTCCTTCCTCCACTTCTTCTTTTTATCCTTCTTTTCCTTCTCCTCGACTCTTCCTCATTATCCCTGTTCTTCTCATTCTTCTTCTACCTCTCTCACTATTCCTCATATCTCCTCTTCCTTCTTTTCCTCCTCCTCCTCCTTCTATCTTCTTCTATGTGAGTGCAAAAAGAACTTACCATCTCTAGATCAAAGTTTGGAGGTAGCTTAGAGAGGATATCACTCGCAAGGTCTTGAATCTGTTCGGCGGGTGACTTGCCTCCACCACCCGCTTGTCGAGGAAGGGTCAAAAGAATCCCGTAAAATAACTGCAAAGAAAAAGATGGGTCGGGAGTTAGGGAAGTTATGCTATTATAAATTATCATTTACATGTATAAAGGGCATTTTAGTGGTACATTAAAAATGTACATTTTTGTCCAAAATATTTGACTGTGCATTAGCAGAGCCTGCTGCATGAAGTGCCAATATCTAGGCAATATTCCACTCATCCTTGATTTGTGCAAACTTGGCCCTACACTTGTGGAATATTTCTGGTATCACACTCTGAGCTATCCAATAAAATACAAATAATAATTTCATCTAATTGCTCAAAAGGATTATTTACGGTTAACAACAAAATTATTCATATGACTTGAAAAATTGCATTTTTAAAGCATTCTTTTTTTTCAGAAAAATGAAACTAAAAGGTGGACAGAATTACTTGCACATCAGCTTGATATCAAATACATGTAGGTATTAGACCAACTGGCCCGGATTTTGAAGTTAGTTTTAATTTAATCTCTGATCTAAAGTTGAGGTTTATCTATGGATTGCCAATTGTGACATAAATTTGTAACAGTAGAGGTTCAATGTAAAAGCTCATTTGAATCACAAATCATTCTTAACTGTCTGCGAAGGATAAATAAGATAGTTGTCTTCACCATCAAAGAATTGGGAAGGATCACAGTAAAGATAGGAAACATATAATGTAAATGCAATTTAGACATATTTGGTTTCCCATATTTTTTTTAGCACAGACTTAGACCATGGCCCTTCAGAAGCCCGGTTTAGCCCATGTGATATCGGACCCTCTGAGTACAATAACGGCTTGTAGACCCTACCTGTTGTGTTTCTTGGTTGTCCTTGGTGATGTCGGCATTCTCATGAAGTCCGAACACCTCAGGGTGGGGTATGAGAGGCAGACCACGCAGGTATTCCACGTAGCTCTCATAGTCACCATGCGGGGGGCAGTAGTACATACCACTGTCTGAGAACCTGCAAATTAGAGCAAATGCAATAATAACATAGGATCTGTATAGCGCACGTATCCACCTTGCGAGGTGCTCGAGGTGCTCCTATATTACCCCGGCTAAGCTAGTCTACCGATTCTGGCGCGCACAGCTTTTTTGAGAAATTACTTCCTGCCGGAACCCATTTACCTCACCTGGGTCGAGTGCAGCACAGTGTGGATAAATTTCTTGCTGAAGGAAAACACGCCATGGCTGGATTCGAACCCACGACCCTCTATTTGAAAGGCGAGAGTCAGAACCACTAGACCACGACACGCCCACACTTCAAATATTATTCGAAGTGAATTGAATGTCATATTCAATTGAAGTTTCTGTTTATGAAATTTTGTAGTTCACATGAACCAAGCACGCAAGTAAATGTACATGTAACATAGATATACATTGATGAATCAAATAAAAGTATCAAGAGACATGTGAAGACATCAATTGAGCTATACAACCCAAGGTAATTAATAACTCGTGAAGTGCATATTTTCATTATAATTTCATTTTGTATACTGGATATTTCTTAATGTACCATTAGTTTTATCATTATTACATTATTGTTTTATGCTACATGTGCAATTATTATACCTTTGTAAATACACACATTTCAGCTTTTTAGCTGCAGTATGTGTATGATTGATTTACTGGAAATAAATAAACCATGAAATGAAATGAAAAAATAAGGGTGAGGATAAACAAAACTGAAGATCAAATGGAAGCAACAGTGCAGCCTTAAATAAATTAGATCAGGCAAAGAGAATATAAGGAAATCTGATGCCCAAGCAATGCTTGTAATTATTGAATTGAAAAATTCATCATTCCCACATACATTTGATGTTCATTGGTGCATCACATACACAAACATTAACAAAATAAATGAAGTTTACAATGAGATGACAAATAATTGTGGTATATGTGTACAGGCGCGTAGCCAGGGGGGGGCGGTGGGGGCGGTCGCCCCCCCCCAAAACGTCCCCAAAAAGAAAAAAAGAAGGGAAAAAAGAGAGGAGAAAAGGAAAAGGGAAGGGAGGAAAGGGAAGAAAGGTAGCTTTGTGTTTTTTTTTTCTTTTTATTCTTTTTTTTTCTCAAAAGAGAATTAAACTCCTTCACTCTTGCTCTAAATATGAATTTTGCTTCCGCGCTGCGCGCGGTTAAATGACAATATTGAAGTTCTCCTTTGTTTCCCCCACCCTTTCTCTAACCCTGTTTTTCCACCTCAGCTATATGTGTTTCTTGCCAGTTAAAATTCAAATGTATACATTAGGGCATGGAATTAGAGTAAAGTTATACCGAATTATATGAAGTTATCTTTTTTTGATTGATCGCGCAACTTCTGGCCGGGTCGGTTCCGGGCGGGTAAAATCTTTATATCAATTTCTGCCGTCACCTCCATAAAGTCAACTTCTCCCGCTTTTCAGCTCATTACTAAACAACCATAATTTTGGGGCAAACAGTTTCCTGATTTAAAAAGGGGAAGGTATAAAATTTGTGTCGTATATACTAAATAAAAAAGTACAATATTTTTTATCAAATTCTATTAAACTTCATGTCATTTCCTTGCACATTCATATCCTGTCATGTTTTGCGCCCTCAGTTTGAAATTTTGAATGACACCTAAGTTTCTTTATAATTCAAAATGAAGCCCTTCAGGATTAGTCAAAGAAATTAGGCATCCTTTTTTATATAATTTCAATAAATCACAGAAGTTTCAACTTTTTGAGCATTATTTTCTTTGTAATGAAGTTCAATAATCTTAGAAAATCAATTGAATTAGAGCCGATGGGGTAATAGAGATAGGCCTATCTGCATTTGATGAAACGTCCGCCCTTTGAAATTTCAGTTTCATTGCTCTGCGCGGGGAGGAATATCTTCCACCTGGTATATACACTTCTTCTCCTCTGTTTTGCGAGTTAAAGATATGCACTGTCGCTAAATTGTTTGTAATCAAATCTGATCTTTCCAAGGGAAGTATTCAATATATTTTTGAGAATACCCGTTTCTCGGGACCCTTTTCATGGCAAAAAAATTGATAAAACGCTTTAGCTTCCGCGCTTTGCGCGGGGTTATTATTATTTTTATTTCCTCCATTACCTTTTTTGTGCGTTCACAATCACTTTTGAAAGCAAGGTTCATGAAAACAAGGTTCAAAAATCACAATATAGTCAACTGAATTGGAGCTGATATAGGTACTAGAGACAAGAGAGACGGCTCCTTTTCATTTTAATTTATGAAACACCAAAAGCTCCGCGCTTCACGCGGGAGGGGGAAACTCCCCCTCCCTGCACCCACCCCCTAGGGAGCGCGCTCTGTAAGTGTTGGCACGCTTCGCGTGCATTTACCGCCCCCTCCAAAATGAAATCCTGGCTACGCGGTTGTATGTGTAATCTTGGTACAAACATTCCTTTTTACTTACGGGAAATTATCTTGCTCGGTGACCTCCGGTGTGTAGAACTTGGAGAGGAGAGACATAAGAAGACGTCTGTCCTTGTCATCTGTGACACGCCCACCGTAGTTACATTCTCCAGTCAAGTAGGTCAATGCATCGTACGGGGTGTCGTCATAGTTATTCAAGAACATCTGAAAGAAGAGAAGACAAATGATTCACTCAGTAATGCTACTACAGTCTTGCATCTACTGCTGCTAGTGCTGCTGCAGCGGCTGCTTCTTCCACTTCTGCTACTACAGCTGATACTGCAGGAGCATGACATATGCTCCAGCGGCGATTGCTCTTTTACTAATTTCTCAAATTGATTTGGACTGTGGTAGGGTTTTTGGTTCAGAGTGATGTGAGGATAAAGGGTTAAGGTTAGATTTGAGGTTAGGGTTAATGTTTGTTGTGTGTGTGGATTTCCTTCAGAGCATAGTTGCCATGGTACTGATACTGCTAGTGCTGTTGCTGCTACAACTACTACTAATACTACAACTCTACTACTACTACAACAACTTTACTACTACTACTACAACTCTACTACTACTACAACTCTACTACTACTACAATAACTTTACTACTACTACTACAACAACTTTACTACTACTACAACAACTCTACTACTACTACAACAACTCTACTACTACAACAACTCTACTACTACTACAACTTTACTACTACAACTCTACTACTACTACAGCAACTCTACTACTACAACAACAACTTTACTTCTACTACAACTCTACTACTACTACAACAACTTTACTACTACTTCAAAAACTTTACTACTACTACAACTCTACTACTACTACAACTCTACTACTACTACAACAACTCTACTACTACTACTACTACTACTACTACTACTACTACAACTCTACTACTACTACAACAACTCTACTACTACTACAACTCTACTACTACTACAACTCTACTACTACTACAACAAATTTACTTCTACTACAACTCTACTACTACTACTACAACTCTAGTACTACAACAACAACTCTACTGCTACTACAACAACTCTACTACTACTACAACTCTACTACTACTACTACAACTCTACTACTACTACAACTCTACTACTACTACAACAACTTTACTACTACTACAAAAACTTTACTACTACTACTACTACTACTACAACTCTACTACTACTACAACTCTACTACTACTACTACTACAACAACTCTACTACTACTACAACTCTACTACTACTACTACAACAAATTTACTTCTACTACAACTCTACTACTACTACAACAACTCTACTACTACTACAACAACTCTACTACTACTACAACTCTACTACTACTACAACTCTACTACTACTACAACAAATTTACTTCTACTACAACTCTACTACTACTACTACAACTCTACTACTACTACAACAACTCTACTACTACTACAACTCTACTACTACTACAACAACTCTACTACTACTACAACAACTTTACTACTACTACAAAAACTTTACTACTACTACTACTAAAACTCTACTACTACTACAACTCTACTACTACTACTACTACAACAACTCTACTACTACTACAACTCTACTACTACTACAACAAATTTACTTCTACTACAACTCTACTACTACTACTACAACTCTATTACTACTACAACAACTCTACTGCGACTAAAACAACTCTACTACTACTACAACTCTATTACTACTACAACAACTCTACTGCGACTAAAACAACTCTACTACTACTACAACTCTACTACTACTACAACTCTACTACTACTACAACAACTCTACTACTACTACAACAACTTTACTACTACAACTTTACTACTACTACAACAACTTTACTACTACTACAACAACTTTACTACTACTACTACAACTCTACTTCTACTACTACTACTACTACTACTACTATTGAGATATATATGGAGCAATTTATACGAGTGCTGTTAATACAAAAGATATCACATAAGAATTACCAAATATAGAACAAGATGTATTATCATCTATATAGAGTGTTCTAGCGATGCATTAAAAAACGCATATTTTGGTCTGCATCAATTGCCCGTGCAGTATCAGAGCGTATCCCTAAAAAGGACCGAAATCCGACGAATATCCCATAGGCTCCTGTACAAAATTTGCTATTGAATATGAGAGCTTATTCAACAGTTTAGGGCACGTGTGCGAATGCGTGAAATATACAATGCGTACAACAATGAAAGCAATGCGATGCGCAGCATAGAGCACAACTACGCTCCATGACGTCATAATGAACTACATGCAAGTTGCATGCATGTCAACGACCAAAAATAAATCCTATGAAGTGATATAACGTGTTAAATCAAATTTCTCCCTCTTTTGGGGGGAGGGTGGGATAAATGATAATAATGATATTGGATGGCATTATTTCATGAAATATCAGAAATATTCCACTCGTTAAGGCCAATATTCCACTCGTTAAGGCCAATATTCCACTCGTTAGGGCCAATATTCCACTCATCTGTGATTTGTGGAATATTTTCCCGAACTCTTGGAATATTTCTTGTATTCCATTCTGAGCCATCCAATATAATATAATTGTTTCCTACAAATCATCCAATTGAATGAAAATATAAATAATAAATACCTATCTCTACTTCTACTACTACTAATAGTAGTAGAGGTATAAGTAGTAATAATAGTGTGTGAAATGGGATAAAGAATCATCCTAAAATACATCAGGGGCACCAGTATTTTCTTTTTTTTTATCCATTAAAAAACATTATTATGTGAGGAGAAAGGAATGATTTCACACGGCACTAAATATCACTACATAATTATTTCTCAGATACAAGAAGGAACTCACCTTTAGTTGTGTCATACTGATCCTAAGATCAGATTCATTGAACTCGTACGGAATGTTCCAACCCAGAGGACCAAACTTTCTTCTCTCTTGGACCAGGGCGTGGAAGAAACAAAGACTGAAGAGAAGCTTCTGCCAGACTTCAGGCTGCAAAAAGAACACACATAAAACAAAAATTTATCAACCATTATTTTTAGGGGCCATTTTTATTTTTTCACATTGAGGAAATTGCTGAATTTTGGGCTCTATTTCTTTCCGTTCACAGGCTACTTTCTTGCACAATAGGCAATTATACACAAGATATACTTTCCCATTATTCTGCCATATATTGGATATTTGATTTTGCCAATCATTCTTGAATATTGTTTGTGGCAGATCTTGGGGTGACTCTTAAAAAGAAGATCGCCCCAAAGCATGGATCCTCCATTTCAAGGAATTTTAGGGGCGTTTTGGGCTGTGATGAGGGCGTAGTAACCCATTGCCCTCGTGTATTTCTTATGATATGGACGTCAGCAAATGGCTTAACAATTTAAGATAAATCTCTTTTTGGTAGGTACTAAAATGCTCCCGACAAGCAACTTTAACGGAAGTAAATGGGTAATGCCAGTTGTGGAAATGATCCAAAAATGAGTTCAAACAGACTCAAATAATATGGTCATCCATCTGTGCGATTCTCTTAGAGAATGAGTAATTACTGAGATATGGGCAAATTGAGCATGGCATCGTGTCAGTTGTAGGGTCTTTTCCCACGCAATACACTTTCCCGCATGTGCCTATCTGTGTTGGCTATCTTCAGTGTGATCATTTTTAAGATAGCTTGAATATCATGTTTTTACAAAGTTAGATTGGTTAATGTAACAGAGCTAGATTCATATGGTGACAATTCACCCTGATTGAAAAGATTTGGCCCCCGTTGCATAAAAGTTACTATTATAGTAAATGTGCCTTCCAATGGTATCTTTCACGGAATCATCCATTTTGATTGGCTGTTGAGCCATGTTACCATGCAAAGTTACTGTTTGCTGCTGCTCGATTAGTTTAGTTCTAATTCATAGAATAGTGGAGAAACCTTGTACTGACCTTGTTACAACCCTCAAAGAAGCTAGGATCTGAGATGGGATCATTCAGGTATGATCTGGTGAGATTAGCTCTCAATCCTTTAGGAGGTTCGTTGGTCATCTTTACACCTGTGAAAAATAATCAGAGAATAAATTGTTCCAGAGCTAATTAAAATACTACATCTATAATTTGTCATAATCATCACCACTTCAATCAAAATCATCATCTTCACCGTTGTCATTATTACCAACAGAAATCATTATCGAGGGCATGTCACAATTCGATTAATTTGACGAAAGTTCGAGAAGGGGCAATGATTCCAATTCATACACTCAAACACATAGTCATATACGTGAGGGAGAACTATACGCACACTGTATGAGAATACAAACTTCTCAGGAATGGGGATCCGGTCAAGCATTACTGCAATTGTCACTGCAATTCTGGCAAGAGTTATACAGAAAACTAAAATCAATTATAAATACTGTTGGTACCTCTTAGAATGCCTAGAATGCTTCTCTATTCAAAAGCCAGAACTGAGTCTTTCTAGCAGGAAACCTTCAAGTATTATTTCATCAATAATACTTTGTCTCATCAATGATGAAACAATGCCAAACAGGAAAGCAGCTATCAAATAGGCATGGCACATTTATAGCTGAATTTCTGCTAAAATACATGGCCTGGACTTTTGACAAGGGGCCTTTGTTAGCACCGACGAGCAAAATCAACTAGGTTTTCATTTTAAAAGATCCTTTGCTCATGCGTGTCCCATACTATGGAACAGACTTCCTGAAGACATCAAAAAATTATATCTCTGTTGAGTCCTTCAATAAAGTTCTTAAAACCTTTCTTTTCAACAGTGGATTTGGTGCTTTATAAGCCACAAATATTATCATTATTATTATCATTGAATTTGCTTGTGTGTTAGAGCAGATTTTGTTGCTATGTTAGGGATTGGGGAAGCTCACCATTCTGAAGGATGGATACAGGGAAGGCATCGGACGGGTAGCTGGTCAACCACAGCCTGAAGTCATTGTGGACGTTCTCCGGTATCAGCACCTCCTCGCAGATGTACTCTAACCTCGGCATCCAGCTCGTCGCCAAGTGACAGTTCTGAAGGACCACCCACGTACCGGCCTCCCTCGCCGACTCGATCATCTTCTCCGCGATGGGACCCTGGCCCTGCCCCAGCGAGATGGTACTGATGCGTGGCCCGCCGTACCCGTTATCATCGGCATACTTCAGCAGCCCGGCCATGGGGTCGGCTCCGGGGGAGAGCACAAAGACAAGAGGGGCGCAGTTGTGAGAGTCGGCGAAGCTCCCGGCAAGGTCGAAGGTCGGAGGCTCGATGTAGTTGCGGCCGAGTTGGTCTACGATGTAGTTCTGGACTGCCGGGACCATCTTGTCCGGTCTGAAGGCCCGAAGGATGATCATCTTGGGCATACCCGTCACCATGTCGAATGGAGCAGGGTAGCTGAGTTCATGGGGCGTGGCTGAATCATATACTTCCTTCCAAGCATCAGTATTAGCTTTCACATCTGATTAAACAATAAAAATAGTAATATTCAAATGTAACAAAATTATATCAGATATCCTATGTTGCAAAGGAACTAAATTGGTACTTAATAACAAAAGAATTAGAGAAATGTTGTGCTATCATGAAAAAGCAAACACCAATGTAAAATGCAATCTGGTGAAAATTGGCGGACAAACAAGAACTAACAAAAGACATTTTCCAAAAAAGAAGAAAACAAAATATGAATTTGGAGAAAACGATGTATATAAACCCGTCTGATATTTAAAAAGATAATGATTATGTGATACTGATTTGAAAACCTTATTTTCCCTTTCCCTGCCTGATCAGTGTTCACATAATTACACCCTATTATCCTTATCATAGGTTTACATAGGGTAGGAGAATAGAAAACTACCCCCAAAAAATGAACTTACGCTCTTTGAAGCCATCAAGGTTTTCCAGATCGGAAGCCCTGACAATCTCCGCCCACGCCTTATCAGTCAGCCAATCAGGACAAGGGTTCGGATGAGGATTCTCCAAAGCCACCCCTCCGGTCAACAAGAAGCGCCATTCAGTGTCGTCAACTTTCCCCCTGAAAATATTCAAATCATTACATCAAGCTAGCAGCAAAGGTTTCAGTAAGGTAAGATATCATAGGAACCACACACAGGGGCGGATCCAGGATTTTAAAAAAGGAGGGCACATTTTCCCACCGAGGAAAAAGAAAAAAGAAAAAAAAAAGGTTTTAACAAAAAATTAAGGGTATTTTGTCCACGAAAAAAATTGACAAGCCAAAAAAAAACGGTCTTCACTTTCAAAGGGGGGGGGGGGGGAGAGCACACTTCTGTTTCAATGCCATAAAAGTTTAATTGTGCCTCTCAAAGGGGGGCGGGGCATGGGCCAGCTTTGCCCCCCCCCCCTGGATCCGCCAGTGGAACCACACATGAGATAAATCAGATTGTCATTTTGAGTAAGCTTTAAGTTTGTAATGAGCTATCACCCTCATATCATCACCTCAAGAAGAGAGTTAAGACTCATCTTCATTAGACTCAGCACCTATTAATGTTAATAGACAATTTCTCTTGTAATTATGTAGATCATTAAATTATGTATTTTATATTTTTATTTAATTGTTTGATTTGTAGGTAACAAAATATCTTATTGTATATTTGTTAATTCTTATGTGATATCTTTTGTATTAACAGCAATTTCAAACACTGGTCTAAGTGCTACATAAATGTCTCAATAGTAATAGTAGTAGCAGTAGTAGTGATATCATCATCATTATCATCCTCATCTTCACCACCACCATCATCATCATCATCTTCACCACCACCATCATCATCATCATCATCATCACCGTCTTCATCGTCTTCGTCGTCATCATCATCTTCATCATCATCATCATCATCATCAAATGTTATAACTAACCTGCTTTTCATAATGCCAACACAGAGAATGGTCGAGAAGAGAAGTTTGTCCTTCTCAAAGAGAGATCGGCAAACGTTCTTATAGATGCTATCGGTGAAGTGATCGTTCAGATTATCGATGCGTTCTTCCAGGACGTTAGACTTGCGGCTGTTTTGGATGGACTGTGCAGAAAGTAATAACACAGTGGTCATATTGCACATTCCTCAATTTGTGTTGAGATAAAACCAAATATTGAAATCTAAAATTTGGTTTGGGACTACAATGAAGCAGCTGATATGATAACACAACTTAGTTTCTGTTCTAAAAATAATTATATATAGCAAGAACATACATCCAACTGTTATTATGCAAGATGACTTGCAGCTGAATACTTGCTCAAACCATACACTTACCTGAATGTATAAGTTTATGAACCATGTAAGTGCATATTGGTAGATAGGTCAGATACTTGCTCAATCATAATGCTTACCTGAATGTATAGGTTTATGAACCACCTGAGTGAATTCTGGTACATAGGTCTGATACTTGCTCAATCACAATGCTCACCTGAATGTATAGGTTTATGAACCACGTGAGTGAATACTGGTACATAGGTTCAATGTTGGCCAGCTCAGAGATACAGAAGAAGAGCGTTGCAGAATGGACGGCCACGGGATGGTAGCCATTCCTCGTCTCGTCAATCTCCTTCTCAGTCGCTGAAGCGATTTCCTGGAAAGAACATATGGGAAGATGAGAAGAAAGGAGAGCGTTTCATAAACTTCTGTCATCTGAAAACTTTCTGTGATTTTTAATGGCTGAGAGGTGACACGACTTTTGCTCTGGGCTTTATTTTGTCAAAGATATAGGGTTAATGTCAGGGTTGCAAAAGGGTTTTATGTGAGGGTAAGGTTTAGGATAGGGCATAGTGTTAAATCTAGGGTTAAAGTCGGTCATTCCATAGATGAGTGGAATTCGCTGCGCCAGAGCAAATGTCATGGAACTGGCTGAGAAGCACTGTTACTATGATCATGGTAACTGTTGGATTAAACATCCAACAAGGTGCAATTTTAGTAGCATGAAGATAGAGGAAGTGAATCTCAATCTTTATTGTCCAAGGGTATATAGGGTACATTTGTAACAATCTTTATTGGCATCTGACAAGTACAGGGTTCCCACAGAAATTTGAAAACAGAATTCCATGACTTTTCCATGACTAAATTGCTGCTTTCCATGACTTCACATGACGTCCCAGGAGTTATGTAGAATTTGGGAAGTCGTTAAAAATGGGAAAAATGGAAATCATGAACACCAATTATAATAGCAGAGTATGATCACAGAGTATGAGAGTTGCGAGACATGACAAACTGGAAAGCTGCCATAGCCAAGAGGTAAATGCAATTCCATGACTTTTCACAAATTTTCAAAATTCCGACTTTACATGACCACAAATTTTTGCAGGATATTCCATGACTGTGGGAACCCTAAAGTAGTTATATCTGACAATTTTCTCTGATTCTGAGAACTTTCCTTGATTGTGATTGGCTTAGAAGCACTTTACTATCATAATGGTAACTGATGGATAATTCAGGACTTTTTCAGATAAAACATCCAACAAGGTGCACTTTTGATAGTAGCATAATGAAGCAAATTCTAATCTGAAATTCATGTGATTGCCTTGAGGATGAAGAGGGGAAAATTAGTAAGCTACATGTATCCGATTGACATTTGAGGGGATTAAGTTATGGATATCTTTGAAGAAGAACATGAGGCGATCTTAAGTCCTCCTGTCTTGTGGAGATTCCATCTCAGATCACTTATCAATTGGATCTTCATACCTGTTTGGCTGAGATCTCCTCCGACAGCGTCTTGGACGAAGACAGGACCTTGATGGCCGTCTCGTCTTCCAGAATGTTTCCTTCTGACGATGACAGGATCTCCAGGATCTTGTCCTCAATCTCCTTCAGCTGTTTCTTGTTACTGGCGCTCTCCACGATGAGTTGGTTCTTCTTCTCTTCCAGTTCTGGTTTCTCCTTGGCGGCTACCAGACCGAGCAGCTGGTCTTGGAGACCCAGCGGTGTGATCATGAAGTTCACCAACGCAACCTAGGTGTGACAAAAGCAACAGGCACTTTGAAATTGATGGACTCTGCCAAAGCTCATTTAGATTAAAGGCCATTTCAGAGATTACTGCCACTCGCGATGGATAGCGCTATCAAAAACCAGTGGTAAACAGTAACATCCCATTCAGTCAGATGTCATCATCGCTTGTGATTGATAGCATATTATAACATGATAACATGGCTCAGCTGCTAATCAAAGTCAAAGATTACATGGTAGCTCCCATGATGGAAAAGTTACCATAATAGTGTGTCTTCATGAAATAAGGCCCAGAAAGGCCATCTATCATCAATGGTAACTAGCAGTGCTATTGTGCTAAAATTCGCAAGTGGCTAAAATTTTGAAAAGGGGGTGTCTCGCACTGGACGTATTAGAAGAATTAACAATGTTAACAAATCTAAACAAATTCATACGGTGAGCATTCCTTGGTGCCGAGTATTCATCAGCCACATTTTAGTCATCCCCGACTCAATGAGTTATGCAAAAGGAGTAGATATGACTTATATTCCATGCCTTACCTTGACAGAGATCTCTGGTAGATAGTGAGGGTTCCTCAACGACGTCGTGATGTAAAACCTGAAGTCAGGTGACCATTCAATCACATTCTCACCAAGCCGGATAGACTGTACAAGGGACAAAATGTGATTAGATAGAGTGTCAATGAACCTATTTCATTTTATTTTCTGTAGCTCCATAGGTGTGTTCCCTTCGTTTTCATTCATTTCACTTTAACATGAGGCAAACCTCCAACGAAATGATTAATACATGACCCAACAAATTGCATATCTACTATACATTGTCAAAATGGGTGTTTATCAATTGAAAGGTATGTAGCATTTGTATCTTTATTAGAATCTTGAGTGAGAGGAAGGACCAATGAATATCTTTATTTTCGTAAAGGCGTGTCCTCAGTAGTGAACACAAAGTTAAAACTCAAGAAAGGTATACCGGTAACTTATAACACATGTCTTTAACACTATTCTTTCCAACATTACAAAATCCTTTGTTGTATTTTTTATTGCCACCTAAAATGATAACTTATCATCCGAATGACATTTGACTTTCGCCTAGTATCCTAAAATTTCTTTCATCTCCTTGCCGATATTTGATAATCATTGCAAAAGAATGTACGTTATATGCAGTAGGGATGTACACTTTCATTATTATTGTGAAATTCTAACCTTGGTTAAGTTTTTTTATGTTGAAACCACAACATGGTTATAGGACATCATCACTGTCACCATCTCCATTTTCACCATCACTACGATTATGATCGCGGTCATCCTTCATTATCACCATCACCACCACCAACACCATCCATTGACTTACCAAGACACCAGACACTTTGAAGGTCTGTTTGAGCAGAATGGACTCCAGCAGAGGATCCAACTCCTCACCGACATTCTCCAGGAGGACCGGCTTGCCAAACTGGATGCTGTTCTCTAGGGTTCTTACATAGTTCGCATCCGAGAGCTTGATGATGGACAGCTGGTTGGCCTTCTCCATATTCTTCACCCATTTATTGGCTTGACCTGAAAAGAGTGTCAACACGGAACCCTCTAGAAAGTCTCAAAACACCATGGCAGTTTGGATAGAATTGCCCTACTTCACAAAGGTGGTTTCAGTTGTACTACGGTACAAAACTGCAAAGTTTGGGCATATATTTATGCTTTTTTCATGGAGTACACTAAAAAAGTCTAAATAATAATTGCACGCTGTTGGCAAAAAGAGCATTATTCATGATTGAATGAAGCACGATAACACAAGATATTTGCATAGTCCATGGTTTTGTACCATGCTAAAATTGAAGCCACCTTTGTGAATTAACTTGGACCAATGAAACCAAATATGGGGTCAATGCTTGGTAATAAACATATGTTATTGCGCGGAAACCAAGTGGGGGGACGGACGGACGGACAAAGGCAACACTTAATGCCCCCTCCGGACTTCGTCTGCGGGGGCATAAAAATAACAATATAAATGGAGTGCAATTATTATAAAGACATATTCCATGGCGCTGCAAGAGCTCCTAGTTGCTGTGATATCCTAAAGATTTGAATTTTTATTTAAAATTCTGAAGTGAAAATGTTTTCCCTATTTCAAGTGGTAATCTATCCCACAATCAGGGGGGCTGCTAACATTGATGATCAGGCTTCATAATGAAATATGAAGGAAACTGCATAAAAAGCAAGGGCAATAGGACAGAAAAAAAATTGTGGATACGTACCCTGAGGGTCAATCATAAGAGGCCACCGTCTGGAATTGGACACGATGATACCGTTATCAATGGAGAAGGAGTCCACGGGTAGACCAGCGATGTTCCAGGCCCTGATCTTGACGGGTTCGCCTAGCGTGGCGCTCAGGGAGAAGGTGTCAGAACACGGGATCTTCTTCTCCTGACAAAGCTTCAGCCATTCATCGGTAGCTCTCTGGAAATTAGAAAAAAACATGGTTTAATGATAATGACGATGATAATAATGATAACAATTATAAAATAATAACTTCTTCTTCTCGGGTCACTACACAAGACTTGTCCAGTGGAGGGTACAGGATCTGGCTTTGGGGTAAAAGGACTCCATCTTCAGCAGTGCATGGCTCTGGTAGGAGGGGGCAGACCAGAAGGTGTTGCATCGTCTGATCCTCCCCACACTCGCAAGCAGTGTCCCCGAGTGTGGGGAGGATCAGACGACGCAACACCAACAGCAACAATAACAACAACAACGATACTAATCCATTCTTGTATGGTGCATACATGTAATCCATGATCACTTCATGTGTCGATGCACTATAAAAGGACTTTTGGTATTTCACACAGACTTTGATTAGAACAGTCACCACTTCATTTCATGGTCTCATAATGAATACTGCAAAATCAGTTTTCCCAAAAGACATAAAGGACAGGATTTTCATTGAATAGTGAACGCATCTGCCACTCGATTGTCCCCTTGGATAAGGTGTGGGTGGCAAATGGTGTGCACACATATACGGTTGATTGTGCGTTGAATATTATGTGCACATCAGCACCCAAGCGTTACTTCAAGTCACACTTAACTCTCTGTGAAACAACCCTATGCTTTCATTTGACTCTTACCGTTCTATAATCCACAGTGAAGGTACCCAAGTACGCTACCACGCCGGACGATATCAACACGTCCCCCGTGATAGAGATGAACTTCTCACCCAGGAGATTGGCCGCTTTCTCCCATCGATCCTTCTCTCCGCCAAGACCGCCAATCAGCTTCTCGGCGCGGTCAAGCTTCTGGGAGCACAGCTCGATGTTGGCCTCCAGGTCCTGCTTCTTCTCCACCATCCGCTCCAGCTCGTCGTTGAGAGCCTGGAGTTTGTCGGACACCTCCTTGAGCTGGGCTCGTTTGGTGTTGAGTTTCTCCATCTGTACAGCCAGCTCAGCCTCTGCTTCGGCAAGCTTCTGCTTCTTGGGGCCTACCACCTGGGTGTTGATACAAAGAAAATCAAATAATGGTGAAGATGGGAGCTCTGAGATTGTTAAATGCCACTTGGTGGACACATACTTTATTGACTTTCCATTCGGAAGGACTGCTTACGACATGCAAACCTTAATCATGGTTCAACACTCTGATTCGACCAAACGTCATGCACGGCAGGATTCTGCATATGAGGTATATAATCAGAACTATTTTTTGAGAGAAATGAATTTGTTGACTACCGAATGCTGTAATTGCAGGAATTGTAATCCTTAAGTAAACAGATGTAATCCACCCCTTCATTGCCTTACAGTGCTGGCAGGAAGAGAGGAAGAGAGAGAGAGAGGTGTTATAAACTTGCAAGAGTCTTGAACTTTTTGTTTCACTTATTCTAATTTCGCCAATTGTAGGTCATTTTGCATTGTTCAAACTTCCATTTTAATCTTCATCTACATTTCGAATCGCTTTTGGATATGCCAATGTCCTGAAACAAATAGAATACAAATTGATTATTCCTATAATTGATTATTCCAATTTCTGTAAGCCAGCAAGCCCTTAAAAGTTTGTTTATACTGTTATGTAAGATGGACAGCTGCAATCCAACTCCACCGCTGTGGTCATCGCCTGTTGCCGGTGGTTGCTGTGTGTTATCAGTTCTTATCAGCTGTGAGCCCACCCCTCCCCAGTTTAAAAGAGAGAAATTAAAACTCTCCTAAAAACTGAAAGTGGGGTGGTAAATACCCCACTTGAGCTCCCATTGACATAACACGCAGGGCAATGGGGTTCCTGTGTTATAAGCTGGTGGGGTATTTTTTTAAACAGAGGAAACACGTAATGAAGCAACAAGTTCATATGTTCTTTAACCACTACATTACACCGTTGTTGAAAGATACTTCAGCTTAAAAGACATTTTATCAAAAGATAGGAAATGACACAAAACATGAAGAAAAGTAGGAAACACAGTTGGTTACCTTTGCCACACGGTCGTAAACATCCATAGCTCGGACCCACTTACAAAGACCTTCACAGGCAGTAGAGATGTTCTTGATGATTTCTGGCTTGAAGTCAGGGTTTGGAATGTACCTGGTGTACAAACAAAAAATAAATAAATCTTACTTCACAACCGTTCTCACATTATGAACCTAAGGGTTTTTTTCAAGAAAACATTTGAAATCGACTTCAAAAATTATGTTGCAATCTTCCATTTGAAAGATTACCTGCAGCAAATCGGCTTGCACTTCATGTTGCAAGGAGCACGTCACCAATCAATTGGAAGACACATGATCGACTTGGGAAACCCTAACAGAATTTACATTGATCACGAGTTTCTTGCAATGCCCATGAGTCGTGGTTATTTTTACCTGACTGCAAAGAAAGATTGAAAGCCTATTAGCAAGCAACCAGAGGACCAATGGCTTAACATCCTCTCCAAGGGACATGGTAATGAGGATAACTGCCTTACCAAAGGGCACTAGTTTTAAACGCGGGTTGTCTGGATTATGAGGTCATTGCTCTACCAAATGAGCCATCGTGCCTCCTAAATGTACCCATCCATTCATTCATTCAAAAAGTTGTAAATTATCAGGGATTTTGAAATGAGGTAAACTTACTTGTCCCTGATCTTTTTCATGATAGCAGGGGCGATGTTATCTTTATCATATGTCTTGAGGATTTCCAGGAACTTCATGTCTCCGAGCAGCTTCTGCGACGGTCCCCAGAAGTCCTCCACCATCTTGCCGCTGCCATTGGGATCGGGCTTACGCTCGGGTTTGACTGAACGCATCACGCAGATGGATTCAAGCACCAGCCTCACACCGGCAGGAGGGTTCTACGGTGTAGAAGAAAAAAATAGTAAATAATAATTAGATAGACAGACAGACAGATAGATAGATACTAGATGGTTAGATAGATAGATAGATAGATAGATAGATAGAATTAGACAGACAGACATACATACAGACAGACAGACAGACAGACAGACAGACAGACAAACAGATAGATACTAGATGGTTAGATAGATAGATAGATACTAGATGGTTAGATAGATAGACAGATAGATAGATAGAATTAGACAGACAGACATACATACAGACAAACAGACAGACAGACAAACAGATAGATACTAGATTGTTAGATAGATAGATAGATACTAGATGGTTAGATAGATAGACAGATAGATAGATAGAATTAGACGGACAGACATACATACAGACAGACAGACAAACAGATACATAGATAAATAAATAAGTAAACAAATAAGTAAATAAATAAGTAATAATAATACAAATATATAAATAAATCTGATGACTACTGGCATGGTTTTAAGATGATGGTTAATCAAATAACAAGGAGTGAGAACACTATCCTATGAAATGTATACTACACATCATTTTGCTTGGGCAATAGGATAATTACACACCCTTGTTAGCTGTGAAAACGGTCCAAACTCCCTTGGCTTTGTATCAAGCAGGTAAGAACTGTTCCAAAGGTACCTCTCACATGTTCAGGTTGCACAGAATAACCAGGGGGGTGTTTCACAAAGATTTAAGTATGACTTAGAATCGCACTTAAATGCTGACGCGTCCACGATATGCAACGCACAATCTTATTGATCAATATGCAGTAGTGCGCGTCCTCTTCGCATCACCTGACCAATGTGGTCATGCCTTTAAAACCGCACGCAACTAGAAATTTACATGCACGGAACTAGAAATTTACGTGCCACTCTAAGTCATACTTAAATCTTTGTGAAACACCCCCGAGGTCTTGTAATATCATTTGGGCTTTTGACGCCTCGCCTTATGTTGATTGTTTTTACAATGTAGATTGTTGTACAATTTCATTTTTCTCCCAAACCAAAGATGTAAGGTTCAAAGAAACATACCTTCATGGACTTGACCATAGAGATGTCACTTGGTTTGAGAGTATTCAGAGCAGACAGGGCTGCTTCCAAGGCAGGGATAGCTTCAGCAAGGTCCGCCTCACAATCTGACTTGATGCCCTGTGCAACATCGGCTGCTGCATTGGCTACGGCTTCATCTGCTGCAACAACCTGGGGTAAGGGGGAGAGAACAAAGGTTCAATAAATGGTCCACAACTCGTACAATGATGAAGGATATACAACTCTCACTATGAGATTTGGTCTGTAGATAACAAAAAATCTTTCCTGAAGAAGCATTTTGTACATGTATGTTGTAATGGAACAATATGTCACATGACACCAATTTTTTTACTATTTCAATTTGCTTCAAGTTTAGTTTTCTTTTCAATACATTCAAATCAAATGCTATAAGCAAATTTCTAGAACATGTTCTTGTGAAATGATTTCTCATTCACCCCCAATATAATCTAGACCTTTGGGTAGCTTAACAAGGAGTCATTGAACACCTTCCTGAAGAAATGTCCCAGTTGAACCCTTCAAAAATTGCCTTAGAACATTTATGTTTGATTTATCACTTCAACCATGCATTTCAAGCACTCTATCAAATGATTTTGTTGTTTTATGAGTCACATCTATGTAATCATTTATCATAGAGACTAGCTGAGGATTGCCCACTCACCTCCTTCTGGGCCTCGACCTCCACCGTATCCTGCTCGATCTTCTCCATGAGGATCACCGTCTCCTCCGAGGTCTTGATCAGCTCCGGCTGGAGATCCGTCAGCTCCTGCTGCATGACGGAGACCTGCGATGCCGCGAAGGCAAGCTTCTCCAGACCCACCACGTACCTGTTTCTCATGGTGTGGATCTCATCGCGCTTCAGCTGGAGGAGCTTCTTGAAGGTGAGGATCAGTTCCAGGTAGCTGGTCGGGGTCACGTAGTTGTGACGACGCAGCGTGTCCAAGAACCTGCAAAAATCAACACAAACACGTGCGTAATTTTTCTCCTCGATTTGTAGAACAAACTGCAAGTGGCTATTTTTTTTTCTAATTTGCCTTTCAGAAGAGTTCTCTGAGGCATCAGTGGAGCATTTCAGTCAGTGATTGTCCCAGATTATTGTCATAAGCTACTAAATTCTTGAACCTGATTGGCTCAGAGAAAATTAGTCAGTGAAAGTCACTGCTTGTTACATGAAACACTCCCCATGCAAATCATTCTAAACGGTGAGAGACCCTAGCTCTGAAACCTACAATAAACATGGACCACACACACACAACGAAAGGGAGATACCTGAATCTTAATAAAGCAAGAGAATTGAAAAATAGGTACATGCCATGGATGACAGAGATAACACTGGAGAGCGTTTCTCATCCTTCTTGTCCGACAGGTTGTCGGATCTGATGACTTTCCTTGATATCGATTAGCTGAGAAGCACAGTTGCTATGGCAACTGTTGGATAAAACAGGACTTGTAGGATAAAACTCTTATCAAGTACTTTCATGAAACGCTCTCCTGGACTTCCTATTTGTAACTTACTCTTCAGACATCTTACGGACGCTCTCGTGGAAGTGCTTGCACATGGTGACAGATTCCTTCCGGACATGATCATCAAGGTCCATATCTTCAAAGAAGTTCTCCGCAACCATCTCCAAGGCGTCCTCTGGCCAAGCCTAGAAAAAAAATCAAATCATATACAATGTAAGTATACTCCTTTCATGATGATGAAATTCACCCAGAAGTAGAATTTTATTATAAAACGACCCCCCCCAAAAAAAAAAAAAAAAAAAAAAAACCTATAACAAATTGAACCATGGATGCATCACATTTAGATCCTGGGTAAAATCCTTAGTTGTACATACAGCACTTCTTGTTTTGATTCTCATGTGACATCCAATTAAGGATGCACAAATTAGCTGCAGAAGACCCACGAAAAGGAATTCATCAAAAGCAATTTGTTGTTCTTGTAATCAGTGAGGAAGGCCTTTTACTTGTCTACATCACTTCTAAATCTGGTTCACTTTATTTTCATTTACATTCAAAATAATCAATTAAGCAATGGAATAATTCCAACATGTTTTAAATCTAAATGCTAAGATACTTTGTTGTCTATCATATGTATTATTGACAATTGTGCAACCCAGATGAATAAATAAGAAACCAATCACAAAATATAGTGACGACTGGTATGTTGACAAAGCTTTAATTTTCTTCATAAACTTTATTGGTACCTGGGACCAAAAAGTCATCAGATCACACTAATGAATAAGTACAAGTATAAGTATTTATTTATTGTCCAAAAATGGAAATTCTTCTTGTTTACATGCTGTGCAAAAACATAATAAAGATAACAAATTATATAAATTCATACACAATACATGAACAATGAAATCTACATTTGGAACATGACAATAAACATAATATTACTTAGATAAATAAGTAATTGCAGTGTTTTTAGATAAGAAAGGCATTAGGTAAGTTGATTGCAACTATGAAATTTGGGAGATATCAAAGAAAGACATTATTGGATTGATTTAATTATAAAGTAAATAAAATATGAGTACCAACCAGCTTCTTATGAATTCAAAATCTCCATTTTCTATAAAATAGACTGGGACCGTTTCTCCCAATCACCCCTGCTTACCTGGAACCAATCGATAGTACAGCAGTTGATGAGAGAAGGGAACATCCTCAGTCTATTCCTGAATGCATCTCCAATGGGACTCATAGCCAACACCACGTGGAGATGCTTGCGCACTCTCTCGATGAAGTAGTTGTACATGGCAAGAGGGGTGGCTTCAATCTTTTTACCCTGTAATAGCACAGATATGTAAGAATGACAATTTGAATGAAATAACATCAAACATATGTACTTGTTACTTACATCGAATTTGTACATTAAGTTTTATACTACTGCCCTGCATCGACAGTAATGCGTCATGACCTGGGCCTATCTTAATCTTTATTATGTTTTGTATTGACTTTGTACATTTCTTTCCTTTATTGTGATTTCAAATTACAATTAAAAATATAGATTGTTTTTCATAAAAACACACTTTTTTTAGTTTAAGGTAAAGAACCTAGTTTTCAGCGATATGAAAAACGGAAAGATACAGAATATCACAGAATTCAGGAAGAACACAGAGTTAAAAGATTTCTAAGGAATTCTAATCCTAGTTTGTCTATTCTACTAACCATTTGGTATGATTGCCATTCAGCCTAGATTTACCCTATTTTGACTAATTTCCAGTTAGGCTTCACCCATTTTGGCATATACCCACTTGGTTGGATGCCAAATGGTCAACATGGTTAGACAAATTATTTATGAACCAAGTCTTTAATTGACAAATTTAAAAAAATAATACGCAGATAATAATAATAGCTGGATTTATATAGCGCTTTTTGCCCGAGGATACAAAGCGCTTGCTATTATTACCCCGGCTTTAGCTCGAGCTACCATCACCGGCGCTCAGTGCATGCAAGGAATTAATCCTGCCAGGTACCCATTCACCTCACCTGGGTCGAGTGCAGCACATTGTGGATACATTTCTTGCGGAAGGAAAACAGGCCATGGCTAGGATTTGAAACAACGACCCCAGATGAAGTTGAAATAAGACAAACAAGACATTAGACTATACAAGAATTAGCCTCAGTGGGTATTAGACAAAAGGTAGTATAGACCAAGCAGCAATTGGATCAAACTGATAGTAGACAAAATGGATTAGCCCATGTGACCGTCTAGACCAAACGCTTTCTCCACCAAGTGAATACAAACCTGTGGAGAAAAGTGCAGATTGAAGCGTTGTCAAGGGACGCTACTAAAGGAAGTCTTACCTCGGCTCTAGCTACCGCCTGCATCTTCTCAATGATCTCAGCCTTCTCGTCGGCGGGATAGAGGTTAGGGACATCCCCTGTGTTCAGAATCATGTTGATGTCTTCAACGAAGGATTCGTCTTTGATTTGATTATCGCTGAACAGGAATGTGGTCTGTTTGCCTTCTGCACCGGTCTTCAGCAAAAGCTGTATCCGGAATGGGGAAAATCAAAATATTATTAATAACAACATTTTGCTTTCATATAGCGCTTAATACATCAGAATAGGAAAATGAAATATCAATAATAATAATCTGCTTTCATATAGCACTTAATACATTGAAGTAACAGCTCTAAGCACTTTACAGCTACATGCAGCTTGCATGCCCACGCACAATGCATGCACTTTCTTTACTCCCTGGGGAACATTCCAACAAGATAGAAAAATGAATACCTTTTTGATGTCTTCTCTCCATTCATTATGGGTGTAATTCTTTGTAATTTCAATTTGGAACAGCTCGTAATCAGCCATGGATGTGGCGAGCTTGGTTGCACTCTGACGTCCACTGCCACCGATACCTGTATGAAAGACAGAATGATAAATGGTTTATGTCCCAAATACTGCTTAATTAACAGATTCAGAGGCATACTCTTAAAGCGCCCAGTTAGAAATTACCATTACAAAAAAGTATCTAAACCATACAGAGGTCCGTTGCAGAAAGAGTTGCCTTTAAACGCAAGTCAAAAAATCACTTGCAAGTCCCAAATGCGCGCTGTTGATTGGTTAAAATCAAGTTGCGCATGATTTTGAGTTGCGATTGATTGCAACTCTTTCTGCAATGAGCCCCAGGTCTATTATTGATCATAGATTTTACGATACAGGGACCAAGAGTGGATGAATCATCGAAGAGTACGGCATGTCCGTTGTCCTGATTCAGGTCGTGACTGACCCTAGAGATATGCTCGATGGAAGCTTTCTCAAAATGAATATCTCTTTACAAACAGCTCTCAGCCAATTAAAAGCTACAATATCGGTAGCCTGACACAGTGACAACAACTTATTACTGATCACAACTTTTATGAAAAAAGGGTCCCAAATAACTCACCAATGAGGAAGGCATGTCCGTTGTCATGCTTCAGGTTGTGACTGACCCTAGGTATATACTCGATAACAACTTTCTCATTACAAATGAAAATGTCCTTTACAAATTGCTCTCATGCCACAAGATCAGTAGTCTGATTCCATGACAGCAACTTATTAGTGATCACAAATTTTAAGAAAGAGGGTCCTGGATAACTCACCGATGAGCAGGGCATGTCCGTTGTCTTGCTTCAGGACACGACTGACCCTCGAGATATGCTCAATGGCAAACTTGAACATGACCAGGGACATAGGGGCCTTACTCATCTGGTTGAATTCGCTCAGGTAATACTCCATGGTGCCCGTCAGCTCTTTGATGTTGGTGATCTCATCGTAGGTCTTATCGTCAGAGTCGGGGTTGCCGAAGTCTCCAAAGAATAAAGATCTGAAGTGAAAGAATGAATAATTCGATGAAGAATAATTTCATTTGTCCGGTCTGCCTTCAACAGATGTAAAGTTACGATTAAAGAGCTGGAACTTGCTATTACTAATAAAATCCCATGATGCTTGAAGAATAAAATCTGTCTACCGTAAGGCAGTAGAATTTCTTTCACACTTGGGACAAGATGTTGGGCTGTGTCGGGTTGTCTCACCCAGAACCCAACGAGAGGGTATCACAAGAAAATTGGAAGGCTCCTGAATCTTCCTGACCTGTGGCCACACATTCATCTCCCTAACCCAGCGCAGACATATTTCACTGGCTGATGAAGATGGATGTTTCCATCGAAGGCTCTTAGGGTGTTATTATTGATAGTAAGTTTTTTCAATTCATAATTTTCTCGATAAAGATCAATAATCATATTCAGAAATGAAATTTAAAAATATGTAAGAGAATACAATCCCATTATCATTACAGGGTTCCATGATACTTGCATTAGATACAACTGTCCTGCCCTCATCTAAATACCTCCACATTGTGTGATTGCAACTTCAGGGCTCCGTCTAAAAAGAGTTACGATTGATCCAATCAATTTAACTCTATGGAAATCTATCAGTGTCATAATATTTTCTACAGAAAATGTGCACAATGTCCTTTGTAAACAAAGAGAAGCACGGTGAATTTTCAAGACAACGATGAATGCATGAATATACATCATAGCTAGAAAATATTTTGAACAAACATGCATAATAGATGTTGACATTGCTGGCCGTCCATATTTGCGATTGATCAATTGCAACGCTTTGTAAAACAGGGCCCAGTTTTGTTGTTGTTGGTGTTGTGACGGAAGCACAATTCATATTGATTTTATAAAAATCAAAATCACATTTTTGCTTTGGTGGACTTGCCCTTTTAATAGGTTTATTCATCAATATGCGTTCTTTAAAAGATCTCATCAGGGCCAGCGATTAGATTATGAATATTCAGTTAATTTGTACACTTACCTAATATTATCATCAATGAGTTTTCCAGATGGAGTGAGGTGACTTAATACTTTATCCATGCTCTGCTTAAACATGGACTGGGTGGTTTCTTTTACTATTTCAAAGAATGTAATTCTGTTGATCGGAAAGAACACACAGATAGGATTTAGTGAGTATAAAACAAAATATAGAATAGGAAAAACTCATACATACATGTATATATATATCATTGAATACACATGATCAATGTGACAACTGCTATTATTTATTGTATTATATTTCAATGTACAAATATAACCATTTACAATGTAAATAACATTTTCTTTTCATTAGCAACAGTATAATAACTGAAATCGATATTTGAAATCATTATGTGGTTTGATTTCATTATTAGTCATAAACTTGATAATCATATTCCTAGATAAAATCATTAAAATATATGACAATGTAATACTGCAAATACGAAAGTATTATCATATGATAACAACATATCTTTGTCAACAACTAATCCGACAAAAAGATCTAATAAAATTCAATAGAATACACTAACGTAGAATGTAAATCGCAATCACAGAATGCTCAAATGAATATAAAAACAGAATATAATCAGAAGATAACAAATCATAAGGCACTTTGCCAAATGTCGAGGCTACATTTTTTAAAACTGAAATCCTGTTATAAAGGCACAATAATGGCGGCTTCCCTGCACTCCCCAATGTTTTTATGATGAAATGGGAGAAATGTTATTGAAAAGACGCTTGCAGGATCCCTGTAGGCGACATGTGGCCAGGGAAACAAATTACCTGTTCAAAAGGGCCCTGGGAAATAAAGAGCCCTGGAAAATCCTCATTCACTGCAATGTTAAAGCTTATCTAGTATTGCAAATTTAACCAGAAGGGTGTGAATAATAATAATAAAGGATTTGTATAGCGCACGTATCCACCTTGCTAGGTGCTCAAGGCGCTCCTATATTACCCCGGCTAAGCTAGTCTACCGATTCTGGTGCGCACAGCTTTTTGAGGAATTACTTCCTGCCGATACCCATTAACCTCACCTGGGTCGAGTGCAGCACAGTGTGGATAAATTTCTTGCTGAAGGAAAACACGCTATGGCTAGGATTTGAACCCACGACCCTCTGTTTGAAAGGTGAGAGTCAGAACCACTAGACCATGATGCGCCCACGATGCGTGAAAAGTAGCCCCCCTCCCCCGAAAAGAAAGCTATTTGACAAGGTGCCGAATTAGATGAAAATGGAATACCAACCTGTCTTTGTCATCAACCAATCTGTCATAAAATACCCGGTAGATCTCGTGGATCCAGAGGCGGATCAGTTTATCCTTGTCGTCTTCCTTCATGACCGTGGCCGGTACGAGAAGCACCCCCCGGATCACGCGGGCAAAGTCACGGAGGTTGAAGACGTAGTGAGACTTGGAAGGCGTCGGCAGGAAGTTTGTGATGGCTTCTTTGTAGACTCCCAAGGTGGCTTGAATCATGATCTATCGGAAAGTTGATAATGAGAATAACACTTATTATATTAATGCTGATGAAAATATTAATAGCAATATTAATGATAATAATCATGATAATCATAATAATGATGCTGATAATAATATTCTACATTTATATAGCACATAACAATTATTCTAAGCACTGCATACTAATACGGCAGCTTTAGCACGGCTACCCTGATCAGATACTCGAACATTCAAAGAATTCCTTCCTAATCATTTACCTCATCTGGGTGCAGAGTGGCAAATGTAGATAAATGCCTTGCAAAAGGATGCAAGTGGCACCACAGGGTTTGAATCCCAGACCTTGTGAATTTCATTATTAAGACAAACTTTATAATATCTAAAATCATGTTTCTATTATCTATTTCATTGGTTAAAAAAATTGGATAATGGAAATTATGCTGCACTCAACCCAGGTGAGGTAAAAGGGAACCTGGCAGGACTTTATTCCTCAAAGCGTAGAGCCCATTAACAACTGCTTTGCAAAATCCAGGATAATTACGCTGCATATCTATAGAGTACTTAGAGACTTCTGATAAAGTCAGTAATGTGCATTATACGAGCACGTATAATTAGGAACATCAAATCTAAAATAAAGATGAAGTATTCACCTTTCCAAGTCTGGAGAAAGCGCCGTCGAAGCCTTGAGCAAAATGCCAGTCACTGATAGAAGTGAAGATCTTGACCATGGTGTCATCATCAAAGGAGTCGATGGAGATAATGTTGTAGTGTCTCGTAAACCGACCTGTAATATGGTTCCTACCTCCACCAGGGGGTCCCATTGCAGAAAGTAGTAGCTGAAATGTAAATGATGATAATAATGATATTACAAATAATAATGATATTAATAACAGAAATAATACAAATCATACCAACGATACTAATAATTAAAAAATTATTAATAATAATAAGGAAATAACAACAATATTTCCTATTTACCAAGGGCAGCCACTGAGCTCTAATGAACCTATTCTCCCAGCAGGCCTTGCTTAACATAATGCTGGAAGGCCCAGGTGCAATATTTTTTTAATTTTATCTTTATTTGCATGTTCTTATATAGAATAAAGTGTTCATTGATGTACATGTACACAGTATACAATGAACTTTGACTACACATATAAGGCAAAAAAAGAGAAAAAGAGAAAACATGAATGAAATGATAAATTCAATTTATATAATGTTCAATACAACTCTTCAATATCTTTCCACTATCCCCCCCAACACCCTTTCCAATATTTGATCTCCATTTCACTTCTTCTACGAAGAATCAAAATATTTCTTTAAAGTTTGACTTTTTTTTATTATTGTAAGAGCAGTACATTATAAAATTGATGTCACATGTGAGATTGATCTATGGAAAGGAGGAGCAAGAATTGGAGAGTATACTCACTGCATCAACGATCTCGAGTTTAGATGTATCCTTTTTGTCATACCAATGCCTGTGATCTATCCACTGTCTGAGTAGTTCAATGGGCGGCTGAGCTCCATAGATCTCTTTAGCGGGCATGTTCAGATCGTCCACAAATACCACACACTTTTTACCCATTGGGGGACCATACACTCCTTTACGACGCCTGTCAAAAAAAAAAAAATTATTCACATATTTTTTTGACATTGAATAAAACTTGGTGATAGTAAACACGAAGGATATACATGTATATCATTAATATCCAGACAGGCCTAATGTGAATAGATATAAAGAGAAAGGACAGACGAAACACAGAGAATTGTATGAGACTAATGAAATCACTAAATTTAAGTAAAAAGAAGTAGAAGAAACTTCTTTCTTGTGTATAATTGCTTAGTACTTTTCATGTATATTTTCTTGATTTTTTTACATGTATTTTCTTCCTTGGGAATTGTAGTGGCAGAAGTATCATTTATTTAATCATAATGTTGAGTTAATATGTAAAAGCCTGTGGAGGAAATGTTTCTATGTATAGATCACAGACTAATAAATTGAAATTGAATTGAATTGATCCTACAACCCAATCAAAATTCCATATTTTTTCAGAAGCTTTGTGAAGCAGTCACCAAATGTAACAGCATATTATTAACCAAAAAAACCTTTCAATTCTATGCAGTCAAGGACATACATTCTCTGTATTATGTAACGCTATTTAGAAAAGCCAGGTTTCTTTGGTTGATCAGCTGAAAAAATATATCATCATAGATAATAATTTTTTTTTGACATGTAGAAAAAATCAACAATAACTTAGTAGTATCTAATGCTTTATATTGTATCAGAGTTTTGTTTTATTTTTATCTTTCTAATGCATGAAAAGCCAATAATGAAATCTTGTTTATTATTTTGCTTCGTGAATAAACTTTTACTCCATCTCTCATTACCTGTCTAGTTTGGACATGATGATGTCTTGTGTCTGGTTGGCCGAGGTCCTGGCGGAGAAGTTGATGTTGTTAGCAACATACCTGATTAAAGTATAATAAATAAATAAAAGTATATCATAGATCACTTTTTTTTCTATTTCTGTGATAATAACTTCAATCCAAATCCTCTGCATACTGCATAATAATATTACAACATGATTTTTGAAGAAATTGCATTTTGCATTAAATATGAAAGTGCAAGAAGTGCAATTACTTTATCTGAAGTTCGGCAGAAATACGCTAGACACACTAAAATCAGAAGTTTGCTTTGTTGTCAACCTTCTGAGTTGAAGTAAAATCACAATTGGCTTCAAATCACAGCCGGCGATGACGTCATTACGATTTGGAATAGAATTTGCTGTTATTCCTACAGGGAGGCTCAATTTTCATTTTTGTATTCATACCACTATTCTAAACTTTGATCATTAAGATTTTAATGTTGGAAGGCTCCTTTCGAATGCCATTACAATTTGTTTGAAAATCAAATCCCAACGCATTGTGTAGCCTGCCCCAGGCTTTACAGAACCCATATCCTTACCTATCCTTGGGCATGCCGATCAGATGATCATTGGCGATGGCTGATTTGCCAGTACCGGTTGGCCCCACGAAAAGAAGCGGTACCTCGTGAGAGATGTAGGCATCCATGAAGAAAATTTGACGAGCCGTCTCGTTGGTCTGGATGATCAGATCACTCACCTACACAAGGGAGGAAAAGAAGATGTAATGATGATGATGATAAGATTATTACTACTACTGATGATAATAATAAATAAATATGATTATATTGTGCCAAATCCATAGTCCATGCATAATGAGCAAGAAAGAAGGGAGAAAATACACATATACAGCAAGAAATTTAAAAAAATAGGACTCAAGGATAACATTAGGAAGAATAGTGTTGAAAGTAGGACCCTTCAGGTTTTCAAATTTTATTGGATAAAAAAAGCAAGAATTATTAGAATGATAAAATCAAACAGTGTGAACAGAGAGTTGTGTGAAATGTTGCATTCAAGTGCTGCAGTTCACTAGATTCTCACTTTGACAGTTTAGGCCGGTATTCTTAACTCTCATTTCGTCTAAGCGCTGGCCTCAGGTTGTGTTTTAACTATGGATAACAAGTTGTGGCACAAATATCTAACATTAGAGGTTCAAGTTGTCGGCTCATTTGGTGTTCAATCCATAACATAACTGCCTCAGAGTAATGGTTATGATATTCTTCTAAACCATTAAAGCATGGGAACGAACAAAGTAAACATGACATTTTTTTACATTTCTGGCCTCCCGTAATTTTATCACAGATTAAATTATGGCCCAAGTATGACTGGCATTCAGAGTTTGAGCCTTAGAAATTAAATTCTAGTTGAGAAATGAATATCTCAGAGAAGGACATAAACCTACATTTGCCACTCTCCACCCAGGTGTATATTGCAACCTAATATGCTACAGCAATACACAGCTTGGCAAAAACAATTCAATCAGATAAGAAAGCAAATCAGCTCCAATCATACATTTACTTTCAAATTTTTATATTCTCATATCACACAATCAATTCTCAATAATTCAAGAAGCACAAGGCTGCATGATGGTTGTAAAATGCTATTGATTACAGTGGCGATAAATCAGGCAAAGCTTGTAAAACACTCACCTTCGCTCCTGAAGGGATCTCGCACTTGGCCTTGTCTAGGTAGGCCATCCAATCGTTCCATTGTCCGCTAGCAGCTTTGTGGAAGTAGTAGTCGTAGATCAGCCCTCTCTCTGGGAAAGAATTGCTCTGAAAGATACAAAAGAAGTAGATGGATATTATAGATTAACTCTTTAAATGCCGTTGGCAGCTATACGTGCCCTTAGCCCTCTAATGCCATTGGCACGTATGCGTGCCCAGAGAACTTTTTTTTTTAAACCAATTTTACAGCCAGAAAATCAACACCATATTTTCTGTTTTTTATGTTGTTATACTGGCCAGGAATTCACCATTCATTTTATCATATAAAAAATAGTGGTTTACATAGACATTTTTTGAGTAAAATTGTATTTTTGCATCATTATTTTCAAGAGTTGATTTCGGATATTGCCGCGATCTGAATCAAGATTTCCCCTATTGACACGTGTGATATAACGGTTGTGTGTAGCAATACACGTACTTCTATGGGCAGAGCAACGGCGAATGTGTGAAGACATTCAGCTCGGAATTGACCAATGACCGAGCGGTACGATGTTCCTCACCCAACACTACTCGCCCATTCGCTATTGTGACATGAATATTCATGAGCTATCGATCGGGTCTTTTGCAGGCCAGTATGGTAGTATTCTTGTGTCAAGGCTTTTTTCTGCCTGCAAATGTGCACTGTTTGGGGATTTTTTTTTTTTTGGGGGGGGGCGGGGGAAAGGTCTTATACATTGTTTTTAGCATTGTCACAAAATTGTTCTCGTTATAAATATATGAGTAAAGAAGCCTGTCATTTCCAACTCTCGTCTGCGCACTGCAATCATCACACTCATTATTTATTTATTCGTTTCTTATTGTTATTAATATTATCATTATTAGTATTACTATTATTATAATTATTATTATCATTATTGTTATTGTTATTGTTATTATAATTATTATTATCATTATTCTTCTCTTTCACCTTCTTTTTTAGTATAAAAGGGATGGTCCCGGCTGAAAGTATTTATAGTTTTATATACAAAGCAGAATTCACTGAGCAAAATACCGAAAATTTCATCAAAATCGGATAACAAATAACAAAGTTATTGAATTTCAAAGTTTAGTAATATTTTGTGAAAACAGTCATAAATATTATAATTACATATTATGTCATAAAAATGATTGTAATCATATTAATTGCATTTCTCCTGCAGCAAAACTCTCTCTTTATAAACTTAAGATCAGGTAAATAATGGTTCATATTCGTTTGTGTTTTTATAGCCCTACCATTATAAAAAAAGAATTATTGATATTGTTACGCTTATTAATATCATATTCAAACTTCTCACAAAAATATGAATTGTTCAATTTTCTCCTCGAATAAAATAGGACGAAGCAAAAAAAAGTGATAATTAACCTCTCCCTGCGGCGGAGCCGTTTTGGTACATTGCTGGTATTTGGATCTGTGGCGGTGTTTTCCGAATCAATTGCTAATTGCGCCAAACTGAAGTGTTTTCAGGATTTTTAGTAAATGTAAATATGAAAGAGCAGACATTTTTTCTTTCTAGAAACAAAGGTATCGCTTCTCAAATCAACAGAATAGTTAAGAAATTTACGAGGAAAAAGTCGTGTTATTTTGTAAAATCTTCGCTTTTCCCCAAGTCAATAGGCAATGTGTACAAAAATGTGTAAGGGCAATCAATGCCAGCAAAAAGATGATGGGTAAATTCCCCTACACGCTGAGCTCTTATGTCAAATGTGATATCATATACTACTAAACGAAAAAAATGAATCAAGCAAAATTGATAACAACACCAAATAATGTACCAAGTTTGGTGGAAAAAATAAGCATCAAATTTGCATCGGTTACGGAAAGAAACCTAAATATTATTTTGATCATCAACAAAATATATGATGTCAATGTGGCAAGGGCGAAATAAAAAGTATGATGTGTGTAAGGAAGAAAAAAAAGAGAAAATGGGAGTGAGCAAATCAAGCGAGTAAACGCACTTTTCATGATATTTTATTTACAAAATTCTGTGAATGTCATGCATTTTCCGCAATGCGTTTTTTCCCCCATTCTTCATCATTTGTTTTATTAGCGGGATATAATTTATATTAATCAATGTATCATTTCTTCCGATGATCCGCTTTCTTTTGTTTCTCCCTTTTTGCCAGCAAAACGATGATGGGTAAATTCCCCTACACGCTGAGCTCATATGTCAAATCTGATATCATATACTACTAAATGAAAAAAAAAATGGATCAGGAAAATTTGATAACAACACCAAATTACGTACCAATTTTGGTGGAAAAAATAAACATCAAATTTGCATCGGTTACGGTAAGAAACCTAAATATTATTTTGATCATCAACAAAATATATGTTGTCAATGTGACAAGGGTGAAATAAAAATATGATGGGTGTAAGGAAGATTTAAAAAAAAAAAAAAGTGTGAGTGAGCGAATCAAGCGAGTAAACGCACTTTTCATAATCTTTTATTTACAAAATTCTGTGAATGTCATGCATTTTCCGTAATGCGTTTTTTTTAATTCTTCCTCATTTGTTTTATTAGCGAGAAATAATTTATATCAATCAATGCATAATTTCTTCCGATGTTCCACTTTCTTTTGTTTCTCCCTTTTTGCCAGCAAAAATATAATGGGTATATTCCCCTACACGCTGAGCTCATATGGCAAATCGGGAAGCATAAACTGGATTACTACTAAATGGAAAAAAAATAATATATCAAGCAAATTTAATAATTGGAAATGTAAATTGTACTAACATATCGAGTATGTTGATTGTGCATAAGTCCTACTGCATGAATATTGACAATGCACGGTATAAAGAAACTTAGTGGTGTCACTTATATATCATTTGAACAGCAAATAATGTCCATTTAATTTTTATTTCAGGGAAGGGGAAGTAAAATTAATCCTTACTAGATTGATATTTTTAATGACGGGGTAATTATAAATATCACAAATAAAGAGGTGTAGAAAATATAATTTCTGATATTGTCGAAAGCAATATCTTACTTTTCTGATAGATGATCCATTACAAACATATTATTTGAATAAACAATCGTAAGGTTCAACAAATTATAAAGATCTAAATTTCTCCAAATTGTTAGTAATTTCTACCTTCAAACCCCATTGCTTCGTTATTTATGTTCCATCTTTTATCTTTCAATTTCCTGTATTTTTGATTTGTCAAGGATTATATAGCCTATACATTTCTTCAATCATAAATCTTATCTTTATCCTTTATTTCTAAATATGCAAAATAGGCTTCAGCTACAAGGTGTGCTGTTTCCCCGTGATTTCTTGTTCTCATTCTCGACATTATCCATGCCATCTTTACCATCATCCCTATCATTATCATCATCATCATTTAGATTACAGGAAATTTGACGTATATTGTCGATGCTAAATGTCTTAAAGTCGAAACAAATATTTGAATAAAAATTATGTACTTTAATGGCAATAAGTCAATGGAAGGTGTTGGGGAAAGAGACGGAGGAATCTTAATCTTGATCTCAACGGAGAGAAAAGCTATTGTGCGTATCGGAACCTTTGAAAGTATTCAAATCAAAAGACGCGCGCGTGGCCCGATTTCTATGAACATCCTGTGCTAAATTGCTCTCCTCGATAATAGGTCAGGAGGGAGTGCGGATTAGACATTCCTCGTGAAAGGGAGTCTGGGCATCTATTGTTCATGACTTGGTGGCATGAACAATAAAAATGCAGTCGCTATCAGACAGGTGGCTACTTTGCTCGCTTGCGGAATGAATGAAGCCTAAAGTTTGAAAATAATCAATTATTCAAAGACATAATATGCAATGGGGCCCTTTTCTTGTCTAAAATTGCCATTATATTTTCATATTCATATTGCATGATATTATCCACACGAAAAAGAATATCCGGCATGTATTGTCCATTCCTTGGCATGTACGAGATGCATAGTTGGCCCAGATTACAGTCTGTAAATTGTCAGAATACCAGTCTTATAATGACTGTAATCACAAAATTCTAATTGCGTAATTATTCATTATATTTATCTTAAATTTGGTTACCCTGGAAGCCGGGGGGGGGGGGGGGTCTCTTACTTCAAAACGGATCAACCTTAACATTTTTTGACAGTTTAAGAATGAGTGTTCACAAATATCAACGTTCATAATATTTTAAGCGATTCATTTGTCCGACCAGGACACCCAGTTTTTGTACTGCTGTAAAAAGTAGTTGTAGTGTAGTAGTAGTAGTAGTAGTAGTAGTTTTGTTACTCTCATTATAATTCATTAGCTCACTGTAAATTATCGTTTATCATTTAAGCACAGAATCTATGCAAAGATATAAAAGTAAAATAAAAGTGAAAAAAAAACACGGCATGAAAAAGAAAGGAGAGAGAGATCAGAGATTACGAGAGATGGATAGATAGATAGATGGAAAGAGAGAGAGAGAGAAAGAGAGATGTGACATCAGTTATTTACGTAATAATGATAACGTATGAATATTATGCTAGAATTATGTTTTGTAATAAATACATTTAATTTTGTATTCAACCTTGGTCATCCAAAAAGGGCTAAAAATCAACATAAACATTTCCATCTGACCTCACTTTTTTGTAAGGCGAGGGGGGGGGGGGGTCAGACCACAAATACAGAACAAATAGAACTAAAATTTCTTTTTGAAAATTTGTATTGAATTTATTTTTAGTTTGTAACTGATCTGTATTTCCTCTTCTTGATTCACGAAAAATAAACATTTTTTCTTAGTTCTGTGTACTTTGCCAAAAACGCCCATATTATTTTGTGGGATTTTACACCCCAAACCCGTTAGTATTGAATCTGTCCGATCCCTCTTTATCTATATTTCAATATATCATCTTTAGTTTTCTATATTTTGTCTCCTTCTGACTGGCAATAACTTTGTTACAGTACGAAAGCCCGTATAGTATGTACGACGAATCGACCCTGACAAAATATGGCCAAACTTTACACTGATTCATGCTTTTGATCGATAGTTGAGAGGGTCGCAAATGTCTGTTGCCGACACTGGATAGAAATCGCCTACATTATCCAAAACAGTATATAGTTGAGTGCATCGCACACCACAAATCGTATCCAGGTTACGATTTTTCTAAAAACATGTTTTGCATTACGACAATATTGACAAGAATTGAAATGACATAAAATTTACACTGCGCTAATAATTTTGTTTCCCCCATAGCGGTTGTTTCGGAATACCGCGCATTCTGAAAAATTACAGGGTCTTGTTTTGAAGACTACACGAATGTAAGGGTACGGTTGGCTGCACTGTGAAGATACATGGCTCTAATATATTATTGTGTGTGTTTGCGTGGGGATCGCAGCTGTGTTGTGATTGGTCACTTGATCGACGACAATGCCCTTTTTTGGAAAGGTCGGTTTCTATTTCGTGTGTATAAACCCTCTCACATTTCAGAGGAAATAACTTGAATAGCAAAATAGTATTTCATTAAAAAGAGCATTATTTTTCATATTTCTGTTTGCTCAATTTCATCAATAGATACGTCATTTGAAAGGGTAAACATTGAACTTTAATTTTATTCTCTTAATTTTTTGGTATCTCTACAATTACTCAGGTTATTTACTCTTTGAAATGTTCATGAAACCGTAATTTTCTAGGTTTTACTTATTGAAAAAAAACTATGTAAAATATTTCATCTTTTCTCAATTTTTCCGATTGCAAATATGAAAGGTCATAACATGATCATAAAGTTCATGAACCATGCATCATTTCATATGTAGAAGGTTTCATTATACAACGTACGGGTAAAGAGATATGACCGTTTTAAAATCGGTCTCTGCTTACGTTTCGGTCAATTTAGGATTCCCTCGAATATCCCTGGCACTATAGGGGTATTGGGCATGGCATAGTAAGAGTTAAGAATTGGGAGGAGAGAATAATATTTATTCAGTGTGAACTGTTGGTAAGTTGGCCAATACAGCTTGATTACAAACTTCTGTTCTGAAAATTATTTTCCGTATTCTCTCTTTCCTCCAAATCCCTCCTCTTTTTTATCTCACCCAACACCCTTCTCTCTCTCTCTTCATTTGTTTCTGTTTCCTTATTTTTATACTTTCTTTCTTTCCTTATTTTTATTTCTTTGTTCTCTCTTACTTTGCTTCTTTTGGTTTCCTTTTTCTCATTTTAATCCTTTCTTCTCTCTTACACTCTTTCTTTGTTAGAATCTTTTCTTCTCCTTCTCCTTTTAATCAATCAATGTTTCTTCCTTCCTCCATTCCTTCATGTTGCATGTTTTCTTTCTTTCTTCCTTCCTTTCTTTCTTTCTTTCTTCCTTCCTTTCATTCTCTCTGTCTCTTTATCTATCTATCTGTACACCTATCTCTCTCCCTCTCTGCTTACCTTGGTGATCTTGATGCTCTTTGGTTTAGGATGATCTGGATGCGTTCCGCTGATGAGAAGACGGAAGAACTGATCAAACTTCTTCCTGCTGTCTCCGTTCATGGTACTACCGACACTCCAAACCACGCTGAACAGGAACAGACCTTGGAGCCACAGGGTGATCTGATAGAGTTCAAAACATTGGCAACAGTTAGATGTTATAAGCTACTGAATATCTGATTGGCACAGACCTTAAAGCCACAGGTTGATCAGATAGAGGTCAAAACATTGGCAAAATTCTATGTTATAAGCTTCTAAAACCCTGATTTCTGATTGGCTCAGACCTTGGAGCCACAGAATGATCTGATAGAAGTCAAAATATTGACAAAAGTTTGATATATTATAAGCTACTGAACACCCTTGTATCTGATTGGCTCAGACTTCGGAAACCACAGAGTGATCTGATAGAAGTCAAATCACTGGCAACAGTTCTACATGTTATAAGCTACTGAAAACCCTTGCATCTGATTCAGACAGTCTTATTGATGATTACATTCATTAACTATAAATGCTGAAAACAAACTTTGAAAACATCCTCCATTCGGTACATGCAGAGTTACAAACACAAAAGTATGCACGATCAATGGATGCATTCAATCAGTTTACCAAAAATCGGCAACCGAATGCTACATTTTACACTAATCAAATGTTCGCGAGGTGCTGATTAACGATTTGAGATATTAGATTATCATGGCTATAATATTTGATACATGACTGCAAGATAACAAATGAAGTATGTGCCAAAATTTTATGAATTTCAAATATTTTTGCTCTTATAAGACACAACAATGACAGCTGCTCCGGTGACCCTGTATCATTCAGCTGTGTTGATGTTCATGTCATAGGCGCTGTACTGGGATAAGGAGTCAGCTCGCTCATTGTGTGTTACCATTGGTTGGTTTTAGGTAACATTTTTGTTACTTGTAATAATCTAGGAATCTCGTATGTTTGAAATATTCAATTGTTTACCCTGGGCAATAATCTAATGGCAAAAAAGGGTATTCATCCTAGGCCTACAAGTAACCACTAAAACAAGAAAACAGACCTACCTGTTGATTACTCATTTCACTTCCTTCTGAACCTGAAGCAGCTATCTCGTCTAAAAGACATGTGTAGAGCCTCATCAGAGAGAATACAAGATGGATTGGCGACGTCTCAACAAATAACTTGCACTCGTGACGGAGGAAATCTGAGAACGTAAAGACAAAATCAACATTGGATCATTTCAAAGGATATGCTGTATGGAGACTATAGTCAGAGTACTATTATCAGAGGTGGAAAAACTAAAATGGTTGTGGTACATGTAGGACTTAGCTTATAATTTGAACGTTCAAAGACATTATGCTTATGCTAACAGATATAAAAAACATCAACTGATGCCTAAAAGTTAACCTGTTGAGATCTGAATTTGGTAACTAAAATCTCATTTATTTTTTATGAATAATATTACAAGTATACTTTATATACAAGTGGAACGCCTCTGGCAGTCTTGCCTGCATTACGCGATTTGATATACCAGCAGTGCTGACTTTGAAAAAAGCTATTAAATAATTATTCATAAACGAAAAAACTCATATGATAATAAAATACTATGTCCATTTACCCAAAATGACCTTTGACCATGATCATGTGACCTCAGACATGTGCAAAACAACTCCATTACCCTTATATCTATGTTTCATGAACTACATGTGTAGATCCATAATCTTTCTAGTTATGATAATTCCACAAATACCCCCAACATTATCGTTGATCCTAAATGACCTTTGATTTTGGTCATGTGACCTGAAACACACACAAAATATTTAGGGATACATGGTTACTCTTATGTCCCAAGTTTCTATGAACTAGATCTATAAACTTAAAGTTATGATGACGATTCCACAAATACCCCCAACATGGTCAAAGTTTGTTGACCTTAAGTGACCTCTGACCTTGGTCATGTGACCTGAAACTTAGGCAGGATCTTCAGTGATACACTATCACCTTATGTCCAAGTTTCATGAACTAGGTCCATATACTTCCGAAGTTATGACAACATTTCAAAAACTTAACCTTGGTTAAGATTTCGATATTGATTCCCCTAACATGGTCTAAGTTCATTGACCCTAAATGACCTTTGACCTTAGTCATGTGACCTGAAACTCAGGCAGGATGTTCAGTAATACTTGATTACCCTTATGTCCAAGTTTCATGAACTAGGTCCATATACTTTCTAAGTTATGATGACATTTCAAAAACTTAACCTTGATTTTACAGACAAGAAGCTTACCCAGGCATGGATCAATGAGCCACTCAAAGAGATCATTGACGAGCTCCCTGTGTTCCTCGGACAGGCACGACGGCAGCTCGTTCATGTAGGATGTCTTGAGGGGCCTCCAGCCCAGCTGGTGGGGCTCCATGAAGATCATACCGCAGCGGGAGACTGTGGCCGGAGAAGCCTGCTCCAGGTCTTCGGGCTCGAAGATCAGGTTCTGCTTGTTGCTCATCTGGACGATCTCACCGCTCATTAAGCACAGCTGGAATTTAGAAGGAAAACATTTTTAATTTATTTGATTTCTAATAGTGAACATTGACCCATAACTAGAATAGATTCTGACTCTTGCCTCTCAATCAGGGGGTCATGGGTTTGAATTCCTGCAATGCGATTTCACCTGGGTTGAGTGCAGCACAATGTGGATCAATTTTTTGCTGAAGGAAACAATACCATGGCTGGAATCTGAACCCATGACCCTCTGTATCAAACTGTCTGGAGATAAATCCACTGGGCCAAAGCACTATTATTATTATCATTATTAGAATTATTATTATTACTGTTGTTGTTTTTGTTGTGGTACAAATATTACTATTATTATCATCATTTATTACCTTTTTGTTGTCATCCAGTACAGTGTTCATATTTTCGATCCACACAGCATCTACGGGGCCATCAAAGATGAGCCATTTCCTGTCTTCTGTGGTGGAAGCAGCCTGCTCCCTGAAGGAGTTAGCAAGAACACCTAGAAAACAGATAATGACCCTTTGTTAGATATGTCTGGAAATGTGTACCTGTAACAATATGTATTGGCATCAGTAACATCAACGTAGTCACTTTTAAATTAATTTTTTTTATCACTCTCAAATTGAACAATTGTATTCATTAAAATCAACATCAAAAATCAGCAGCAGCAGCAAGAGCAGCAGAAACAGCATCATCATCATCAGCCTCACAATCATTATCACCATCAAATCATCCTCACAATCTTTACACCATCAAATCATCATCATCATCACCATCATCGTCAACATCGTCATCATCGTAATCATCATCACCATCATCATCATCATCATCATCACCATAACAACCATCATCATCATCATCATCACCATCACAACCATCATCATCATCATCACCATCACAACCATCATCATCATTATCTTCATCAACACCACTACTATGACTACCACTTTCATTACAATAAATATATTAATCACCATTTATCACCATTCTTAATAACAGTTACATTTCTATAGGTCTTATTACATTCTCTTTCTATTTCATCATTATCATGAACATCACCATCATCATCAATATCATCATCACCACCACCATCATCACCATCATTGTCACCACCACCACCATCATCACCATCAAAGCTCTCACCATCTGTCCATTCATGAGAGACTGGATCAAAGGAGCCGTAGAGCTGACCCATGGTGATACTCTTTGGGTTGATGATGGTGAGGAGAACCTTGAATTCTTCCATCAGGTTGGCGGCGTGAAGGTCGCCCAAGGCACCGGCCAACACCCGGTAGGCGCTGGACTTCCCACCCATAGGATCACCTACGATCATGAAGCCGTGACGAACCAACATCATCTCATAAACCTGCAAGAAGGCAATGATAATGATAATGTTATTACCCCAGCCTGAGCAGGGCTACTCTGATCAGGCACTTAAGATTTCAAGTAATTTCTTCCTAGGTGGAGAGTGGCAAATGTAGATAAATGCCTTGCCAGAGGACGCTGTGATGGGAATCAACCCCCAGAGACTTATTCACTGAGCCACAAAACCTCAATACAATTCAACCATATTAATCTTGTATAATGTACTTATATTTTTAATCATCTGCTTAGTAATCACATTGTATTTCACTAACATGTATTTTCAAATTGACCCTTTCAGATGGTGGTACTGGTAAATAATTATGTCTAAAAAAAAAACATCATAACATATATGAAAATAAAAAATTTAATCCCCAAATTTTATAAGTACCTATATGTTTAAAAAAAATAATAACAGTTATGATGTAATAATACTCTCAAGAATAAAAGATCACTGAAGATAAAGTCAGCACTTTTTACACTTCAATTCATTTTTTTAAATTGGAAATATTTGTATTCATTGTTTTGCATAGCAGCTTGCACGCACCAGTTTGCAAGGTCCGATGCACTATAAGTAGCATGTGAATTGCTAATTGAGAAACCCCCTGCTGCAAAGTAAGTGTGTTGTAACTGTACCTCAATGATCTTGGTGATGAACCATGGCACTGGCTGTAGCTTGAGCTTGGAGATGTTCTCCTTGAGTGCTTCTAAGAAGACCACGTAGTCTGGCTCAGGAAGGACCGTCCCTGGGAACAGATCACCTATGATGCCTTCAAACAGAGGAACGTCCTGTATATTAAACAAAGACATATGATAATTACTATTTTGTGATAAACCATGGCACTGGTTGAAGCTTGAGCTTGGAGATGTTCTCCTTGAGTGCTTCTCAGAAGACCACGTAGTCTGGCTCAGGAAGGACCGTCCCTGGGAACAGATCACCTATGATGCCTTCAAACAGAGGCACATCCTGCATATCAAATTATGAATAGTTTTGTATTGTATGCTCTTGCTAAAACACTCCCAAGAGAGCGGCAAAAAAAAATGAATCAAATCACATGAATCTTATGCAAGGAAGCCCAAAAAAGCAAAAGGTAATGGATGCACTAAAGACACTTGGGAAATTATAGCAATGGTATTTAAACATGACACATATTGGTTTGACTGGCTGTAAGGAATGTTTCCTTTATGTTCATGTTCACTGAACATAATGTGTTATTCAGACTTTCTCCCTGGGCATTTCTAATCTGAAACACTCATCTTATCCTTTATTTCATTTTTTCTTCTCATTTCTTCATTTCTTTTTTTTTCTTTGTACTCTCGCATTTCCACTTTTTTTCTCTACTTTTTGTTCTTTCTCTCACTTCTCTTCCTGACTTCACTCTTCTCCTTACTTGATCTTTCTTCTACTCTGATGCTACATTGCTATAACCTTGTATTCTTCTATGATTACTGGCTTTTTCTTTTCAGGCTACACTTGCCCGCCAGTCTTTGAACCTTTTTAGATGAGCCTCACAAGCTATTTCTTTGTTGAATACAATTTGTAATAATTTTTACTCCTTTTACATATTTCATATCATTATCATTATTTTTTCTATCATTCTGCAATTTCATACTCTTCATGAATACACGATTGCAACTTGGACATCATATATATATCATTAATCAGCATTAACCATCACGTGTTGGCTTGTGAACTAAAATTGAAATTGAATTTAATGACCATACCTGGGCCAAGAACTTGGGAAGGTTGACATCCTTGATGGCCCTCAGGACCAGCACACTCTCATGTTCATCGGGGTATTTGAGCTTCAGGTTTCCTGCAGCCGTTAGAACGGACTTCACGGCACGCATTCCGTAATCGTAGTGGTGCTGTGATGACAGAAGCTCGGAACAGAGACGATAGGTGGCGACAATCTTTCCCGACAAGCTCCGGGCATCCACAAAACCCATGGAGTAGAGAGAGATCTCGCCGATAAGGCCGTAGTCGGGCACCATCATAGCCACAGTTCTGAAAAGAACCTGCATTGGATTAAGAAATTAATATGATGCATATCAAAGTTCAGAATGAGAGAATAGACACAATATGGTAATAGAGTCTTGTAGAATAATGATTGTAAAAGTAGAGATTCACATACACCATCTTCCTTTGCATGGGTGTAAGACAAGGTGTAGAGGAAAAAGAAAAAATAGCCAGTTTCACCAAAAGATACAGAGCAGTCCTTATCAGGACTATCATATCTGCACTGTGTATCCGCTGACCTCTTCACCTAAAGTATTTTTTGTTTGGTTGTCTCCCACTTTTAATAGTCAATGTGAATAGATAAAGTGAATTTTCATTTGACAAAATGCAACAAAAAAAAGTAGATAGAGTAGAAATTAGACCAACTGAGCTTTAGACCAAGCAAGTGTTAGATGAAGTCACGGTTGGACCAAACAGTAATTAGGCCAAATTGATAGAAGACGTGGTGGGTCAACATGGTATTTGAGGATCTGAGAATTAGACCTTCTGCTTTTAGACCAAGTGAACACATACCAAGGATCTATTTGATGAGTTAGTAATATTTATAGATAGTCAGCCAGGAGTGAAAGGTAGATGCGAAGAGAAGACCTACCTTCAGGTTATCGGGAAGATCTGATCGACCAGCATAGCCAGGGTTCATGGTGATGAACATGGTACAGGTCGGATTGAGGGTCAACTCCGTCCCTTCGAACAGGAACTTCTTCTGGTAGGTCTGGATGGCGCGCTGGATGCTCTGGATCTGCTGGGCCACCACCGACAGCACCTCCAGCTCGATGCGGTTGAACTCGTCGAAGCAGGCCCAGGCTCCGGCTTGGGCAAGGCCCTTGAAGAACTTGCCCATGGCCTTGTAGTCCAGACCGTCGGAGCAGTTGAATACTACACACTGGTTTCCATGGATACAAAGATAAACAAAAACACAATATGGTACTTTTTATGAAATAAGTTATATGTAAACTGTGCCACAATCATCTTTCTTGGTTCAGGACTGGGAGACGGTAGGAATGCCAAACTTGTAAAAACAAATTGCAGTATTTCATTGGATGAAAGTATCATGGTTAGAAAAACAGTATTTTTCATTTTTCTGCAATAGGCATTGTGTAAATTAAAATTTTTGGTGAAAAAGTATTTTCTTTAAAAAAACAGTATAAAATTTTGCACAAAAAAAGAGAAACAGTTAACACCACTGACAGAACAGGGGAGCATTTCATGAAACTAACAGTCAGTGATTTTCACTGATTATTTTTCAAAAGCTACGGATATTCTTGCATCTGATTGGCTCTGAGCAAAATCACTATATTTTTCAGAAAATGCTCCCCAGTTGGAAGTGTTGGTCAATGTAAATTCATGCCTGTGCATAACTCCAATGGTGCAGCCTTGGACGGTGTAATAGAGCTGAGAAATTGTTTGAAATAATTCACTAGAGAACCATTTTTCGTTAAGTAATTTGACATTAGTTAGACAAGACCATCAGCAGCAGGGATACATGATTAAGCAATAAGCATAGATGATGTCCTTACAAAATCAAACTGGTTTGTTTTTACTGCTGTATGCCCATATAGTTTCAGTCATGGATCTATCTTGTGTTAAGTCATTCTTTGGTATCATGTTAGCATTAACAAAATTGATGTATTTTTAACAAAATAAGTTCAACCAAAATATTGAACCTGAATAAATGTGCATGTGAATTAAATTTGAATTGATAGATTCAATAGCATATTACTTCATTACAGACCAATCATTTTGTTTTAGTCTGACTTCACAGCGTGGCAGTGCTGAAATCAGTGTCGTGTTGTGTAATCTTAAGAAATATCTGTATTAACCATTATATAAGTATTGCATATTGCTGTCATTATCATCATAGAACTTCATACAACATTGATCACTGACCTGTTTAGCGACAGCTTTTGCCAAATCCTTGCTAGTCTCAGTCTTTCCTGTACCAGCTGGGCCCTCAGGGGCTCCCCCAAGATTCAGCTTCAAGGCTCCCATCAAAGTCCTGGTGAACAGGAAACAAAAACACACACAAAAACATATATCATCATTACCGTGACGCAATGGGAGATAATATGGAATAATATCAAGTTTTTTTTTTACTTTGCTCAGGAATCATGTTTTCCTACAAATATTTAAAATTCAAATTGAAACTTATTTGGAGGAACCTGCCCATTTGACTATTTCAAATAAAAGAAAGATGGCATCATCAAATTCTGTGAATTTTCATCATCCATAATATATATTTTGTCAGATTATTTGCTTTTATCAAACGTTTCATCATCAGTTGTTGTCTGACAAGATGTGCGATCAGACAATCAACCTTGCTTTTGATTGGTTGAGAAACAGAGGTGTCTGATTGTTACCATGGTAACTGTCGGATACTGACAACTTCCCAGTTTTGACAACTTTTATTTTATGGCCCAAATGTATCTTACTATTTTCATAATATTGTCAATTTGTTAATTAATCATATTTCATGTCATGATTTACATAAGACAAAGAAACAATTTTTTCTTATTTTTCAAAAAACACATATTTAGTCTTCTTGAACTGTCTAAATTGAGTTAAATCAAATCTCTTCTCCATGATAATGTGTAAAATATTGATTAAATTGGATTGATCAACCCACGATGAGATTTCAGAGATATGATCCATCAAATTGAGGAGAAAGTTTCAAAATCATTTAGAAATTAGCTATATTTCACACAAACAAGCATATACTAGGACACAAATAAATAACAAAGGTTTGAATTCAGGCTATTTCCTAGAAACTAGCATCAATATTTATTTAAACACCCATAATAGAAGGAAGGTCATTAAGGACAAAAGGGGGAGCTTGAAAAGGCAACTGAGAGTCATTAACACAGCTCTTAACTCCAAAACTCAAACTTTCTTTCTGTTTCACATACACAAAAAAGGCTGATTAGAGCCATTGAATGGGGTAATCAATACACTTAGATAATTAGGACAATAATTTTTCAGCCATCGAGTTTCCAAACTCAAGTTTCTTTATTTTTCCACATACTGTTTTCAATATCCAGGGACCTAATTTTTTTTTATATAACTGCTAATAATTGCTAAATGCATTCAGTTGATAATTCATTGAGTCATTATGGCCCACGCAATTGGAAAAATCTCTCCTATGAAATCAAGTATTCAACAACAACAACACACTTAGTTTAAAAAGTATATACATATAGATGAATATGCAAAATATTTTTTTGTTTGTTCTCCTAGCTGAAATCTCATACATTTTAATACTGCCCCTCACTCCTTGTATGTTTGCTTGTATTTCTTGATGCAGTGTGTATATTTTTCATTAAATGTAATTAGATATTGAATTAAATTTAATTTAATTAACTGGGAATTACTATTCACAATTTTGTATAAACTTCTCTGCAGTTTATCATTTGTCATTCCTGTACATGTATTGTATATATCATTTTTATGCTGAGAAAATAACTAAATTGAAATGAACTGGACTAAACATAATGCTCAATTATCATGGAATAGGGATTTATTCAAAGTGATAATTGAATGTTGTATTGATACAATAACTTTCAAAGTACACTGACCTAAAATGACATTTGACTTTGATTTTGTGATTTGGAATTTGTAAAAAGGATCAGTGACACTTGATAATTTTCACATTTAATGTTTCAAGAAAATAACTTAAAATCTATGGTAGTGATACAATTAAAAAACTTCAAAAAAGTTCGGACTTTTCATTTCAATGATGCTCTTCTCTGAGGAAAAGCAGCAAAAAAATAAAATAAGGCATGGAAATAATGACAACGACTTGAACTCAGGCTTTTGCCTAGCAACAAGCATTTATGTTCATTTACACAAATACATGTAGGAATAAAGTGTCATTAACAAAAAAAAAAGCTTGATAATGCAATTTAGAGTCATAATGGACATGTTTATGTTGCCAGTGAAACTTTCTGTTTCGTATAAACAAAATATCAATAGAACCATGACATGTGATTGATTTTAGATGGTGATAACCAAGGATTGTTTTTAACCTTCCCAGTTTCTATATTCAAGGCTACTTTATTCTTCCCACAGGAGGTTTACAAAGTTTATCTTTGGTAATTCAGATAATTGTTTTTTAACCTTCCCAGTTTCTATATTCAAAGCCACTTTATTCTTCCCACAGGAGGTTTACAAAGTTTATCTTTGGTAATTCAGATAATTGTTTTTTAACCTTCCCAGTTTCTATATTCAAAGCCACTTTATTCTTCCACAAGAGGTTTACAAAGTTTATCTTTGGTAATCAAGAGAACTGTTTTTTCACCTTCCCAGTTTCTATATTCAAAGCCACTTTATTCTTCCACAAGAGGTTCACAAAGTTTATCTTTGGTAATCAAGAGAACTGTTTTTTAACCTTCCCAGTTTCTATATTCAAAGCCACTTTATTCTTCCACAAGAGGTTCACAAAGTTTATCTTGGGTAATTAAGAGAATTGTTCTAGAACCTTGTTTATTAACAAAATAAAGAAAAAGATAGTAAGAAGTGAGTGAGTACATGTCATAATCCATATACAGTTCAGTACACTTTCGAAAAATGAAAGAAGTCTATCGAAACTAAAAGCTGGTTTATGTAATAAACCCTTTGCGAGATGGAAAACAAAAACAATTTACTTACAAATTCCCTTTGATACGGAATGGTGATTTAATTGCTCCAGGCTTTATTTCGTCCAAGATATAGGGTTGCAATAGGGTTTTCTATTTAGGTTTAGGATAGGGTAGAGTGTTAAATCCAGGGTTGAAGTTGGGTCTTTCGAGTGCAGAATTCACAGCGGAGCAACTGTCGCTGGAGCAAATGTCATGGAACCTGTGGGTTTATTTTGAACAAGTCTGTCCTTGCAAAGAAAAACCTGCTTCAAGTTCCATCTTACTTATATCATGACGGATGCAATGAACAGGGTAATAATTATATGCAAAGGCCTTAGAAACACAAGCACGAAGGGCTATGTAAACATTACTGTTATCATTATTGAGTAAGTTGCATAATCATTATTCTCATCATCAACACATGGCCAAAATTTCACTGACCTGTAACAACGATCGGTGAGGGGTGTGATAACCAGACGTCCTGAGTTGCCCAGGTACTCGTAACCGTAGGGTAGCTCTGTGGTGATCATCTGAACGTTGATGATCTCGCCGTTGAAGTAGTACCTCAGCTGACTCAGCCAATTGAAGTCATTGACACTCTGAACGCCAATCTCATCAAAGCTCTGCACCAAATCACGGGCTATCAAGAGAGGGCGATAGTGCGGGTTTGGTCAATGATGCTCGGAATTCGCACTTTAAAAATACCAAGTTTTATTTTCATAGGGCCTTTTGCGGAGATATAAATATGCACATTTTGATGTGCATGATTGACCTGTGCAACATCGGAGCATATTGCACAATATGCCAAAGTCTGATGTATTCCCTATAAGCTTATGTAAAAAAAAAAACTTAATTAGCAACATTTTGCCGCATTGCACAGTTTAATGAACAATGATCACCAAAGATAAACATCATATTGGATATTGGACCAACCAAACCAACCAACCAACCAACCAACCAACCAACCAACCAACCAACCAACCAACCAACCAACCAACCAACCAACCAACCAACCAACCAACCAACCAACCAACCAACCAACCAACCAACCAACCAACCAACCAACCAACCAACCAACCAACCAACCAACCAACCAACCAACCAACCAACCAACCAACCAACCAACCAACCAACCAACCAACCAACCAACCAACCAACCAACCAACCAACCAACCAACCAACCAACCAACCAACCAACCAACCAACCAACCAACCAACCAACCAACCAACCAACCAACCAACCAACCAACCAACCAACCAACCAACCAACCAACCAACCAACCAACCAACCAACCAACCAACCAACCAACCAACCAACCAACCAACCAACCAACCAACCAACCAACCAACCAACCAACCAACCAACCAACCAACCAACCAACCAACCAACCAACCAACCAACCAACCAACCAACCAACCAACCAACCAACCAACCAACCAACCAACCAACCAACCAACCAACCAACCAACCAACCAACCAACCAACCAACCAACCAACCAACCAACCAACCAACCAACCAACCAACCAACCAACCAACCAACCAACCAACCAACCAACCAACCAACCAACCAACCAACCAACCAACCAACCAACCAACCAACCAACCAACCAACCAACCAACCAACCAACCAACCAACCAACCAACCAACCAACCAACCAACCAACCAACCAACCAACCAACCAACCAACCAACCAACCAACCAACCAACCAACCAACCAACCAACCAACCAACCAACCAACCAACCAACCAACCAACCAACCAACCAACCAACCAACCAACCAACCAACCAACCAACCAACCAACCAACCAACCAACCAACCAACCAACCAACCAACCAACCAACCAACCAACCAACCAACCAACCAACCAACCAACCAACCAACCAACCAACCAACCAACCAACCAACCAACCAACCAACCAACCAACCAACCAACCAACCAACCAACCAACCAACCAACCAACCAACCAACCAACCAACCAACCAACCAACCAACCAACCAACCAACCAACCAACCAACCAACCAACCAACCAACCAACCAACCAACCAACCAACCAACCAACCAACCAACCAACCAACCAACCAACCAACCAACCAACCAACCAACCAACCAACCAACCAACCAACCAACCAACCAACCAACCAACCAACCAACCAACCAACCAACCAACCAACCAACCAACCAACCAACCAACCAACCAACCAACCAACCAACCAACCAACCAACCAACCAACCAACCAACCAACCAACCAACCAACCAACCAACCAACCAACCAACCAACCAACCAACCAACCAACCAACCAACCAACCAACCAACCAACCAACCAACCAACCAACCAACCAACCAACCAACCAACCAACCAACCAACCAACCAACCAACCAACCAACCAACCACTCACTCACTCACTCACTCACTCACTCACTCACTCACTCACTCACTCACTCAATCAATCAACCAACCAATCAATCAATCAATCAAATCAATCAGCAAGACTTACCATGAACATCAATGACAGTAAGAGCTCCTAATGTGACTCTGTGTCCCTTCTCTAACTTCCCTCTGACAAGATCAACAATCTGCTTCAACTGGGCATTGCTCTGGTCTGTGTATCTCTGTTGAAAAATAAAATCATTCATTTTTGCATAATTTTTCTGGTCAATTGATTGACTAAAATTTCAGACAGAAAATACATTTTAACCAATCTGGTGCAATTCTTGAATGCAAATAGGTTGTATAAAAGTAAATATACTTTGAGATAGTTGTACTAAAAATACCCATAAGGCTTCAGCCAGTGTTCCTTATTTCCTCCCGATCTACCCCATCTGATTTAACATCAACCTAACATAGTAAATGGTGACTTACAGCAATGAAATACAATGACACAATTAAAATCAAAGAAGTTGGTGGTCTGAAAACCAAAGTCATCGCTCATCATTCAATTAAATAAAACTTTAAATAACAACAGCAGTAACAACAACAAAAGAAAAGAAATAACTTTCTTTCTACCCATTAAAAATTGAGAACATATAGATCCAGATTGTAAACTATATCGATTACAAATTAAAAAAGACAATTAATTCTTGATTTTATAGTCTATCTCTCATACAGAACATAAGTTTTTTTTTCCATCTCACCCCATCCCCCCCCCCTGGCTGCTGTGAAACCTGTCTCTTGAGTTAATTGGACAGAATGGGCAACCTACAATTGATACAGAAGGCCCCAAATTGAACCAGAAAGTTTTACCAGTGTATGTGCTAGTCTTGTGTGAAGACCCACTTGTTGATCAAAGTTTTAATCAGGGTCTGTGCCTGCAGACTACCCCCCCCTTCTTCCCTCTTCTACTCTATTAACACACTAACCTTGAGACCACCCGGTTCCTTGATAGCCTTGGCCACCTCGTCGGTCCAGAAGGTCTGAGAGACACAGATGACCACCTGGCCGGGCCATTCCAGGACCCACTTGTTCCTAGGGTTCGCTGCATACGCTGCCACGCCTTCCTTGCACACCTTGGTGACGCTGGCCATCATGGTCTCCTCAACCTGTAGGAGCCACTTCTCCACCATACCCTGTGAAAGAGGCAAAGATGATGAATAGTATTATTAACCGTACCAGACATCTGAGCAGGGTAACTTTAATACATCAATTGGTCGGTCAATAAGTTTCCACTTGTTTAACCATGGACAAATTTATTGCCCTCTAAGGAAAGTCTATGAGAAAATGCGTGGAAATGTAGCGGGCAATAATTAAGGCAGAGAGCTACATCCGCGTATTCTACACATTTTTGTATGCGTCCTTGAATCGCGCAGTGCTATACGTCACAATGTTAATCAAGTTGAGACAACGCTGGATACTGCGTCCCCAATCCAGGGAAGCGTCATTTCAATTACGTCACAATGGTAAAGTTCAGAGGCCCAGTCTGCTCAACCTGACAAAAATAGATTCCCATTCTTTAACTCTAAAATATCTTAATTTTAATGATTTTTTTCTCTAGATGTCTGACTTGGTTAATAATAGCAATATTGACTGGCCTGGGGGCGAAAGGACATATATCGCCCTCACTAGATTGATATCACCCTCGTCTACGACTTGGGCGATATAAATCTAGTTTGGGCGATATATGTCGTATCGCCCCGAGGCCAGTCAATATTGCTTACTTATAATCGTTATCTACCCAGGGTAGCCACTTCAGCTCTTATGATCTGGGCCCCGTCTTACAAAGAGTTACGATTGATCCGATCAATCTCAGCTGTATGGAAATCCATCCATACCATTTTTTTTTTCTACTGGAAATTTGTACAATCGCCTTAGTAAACAAAGGGAATCACACTGAATCTTCAAGAGGACAGTGAATGCATGAATATACATCATACTAAGATATCATTTTGAACAAATTTGCATTTTAGATGCTGACGTTGTTGTTACTTTACGGATTAATTGCATTGATCTATGAGAAATCAATCATACCAATTTCTAAGCTCCGTGTTAATGGCCCATTATCACTTTACCATCGCTTTAACAATTGAAGGAATAAATTCATACCAGGTACCACTTTACCTCGCATGTGGGTTGAGTATGGCGATCGTAGATCAATACACTGCCAAAGGACAATGGTGCCAAGAAAGGAATTGAACCCTGAACCTTGTGATCTACAGAACAGAGACATAACCACTTGACCACATCAACTCTATGGTATAATATTACATAATATGCAGTTGTCAACTCACCCTGGCTTTTGCTGGATACACTTTATTGGAGAAAGGAACCATTTCCTTTTCAGCACTGATCATTCCCACAATCTCCTGTTGTTCTGTGAACTCCAGCGTGGAGATACCTTCAAAGCACTTCTTGAGATGCGGTTGGACACGCAGCGGGTCTTTGGTCTCCGACAGGATCTCCAGAAGCTCGTCATTGGACAAGAAGAACAACCTGTATGGAAATATGGCACAATTTTCTTAAATTGCCACTTGGTCTATTTCCACTTTGTCTACTTTCCATTAAGTCTAATTTCATATAGTCTAATCTAGTTCATCTTTATCCAATTTGTCTACTATTTGGTCTAATTGATATTCAGCCAATTTATCGTTTTGTCTAATTTTCAGATAGGCTACATCCATTTTATCTAATATCCACTTGATCTAACACCACTTACTTTTATATGATCAGTTGAACTGCTAATGAAAGAGATTTCCATTTGACGAAGTGTAAATAATAAGTAGTAGATGTGGAAATTAGATTGAAAACCACTATCTTATGAGATATGCAATGCACATCATTTTGCTCAAGCATTAGAATAATCGTAGTACAGACACTTGTTACCTCTGAAGCAGTCCATACTCCCTCTCCTACCCCACAGACACATTAGAACTGCCTCAAGGGTATCATGTGCGTATAATTCATACCGATGCCCTCAATGTACTATATGCCTAATGCATATGACATCATAATCTCACAGTGCCCTCCCTCAGAGGATAGAGGAATGCATGTAAAATGAGTTGTCAGAGATGCGCCGACTGCAGATCACCAATGCATGCAAGGCAATGGCTCCAGCCTCTAAGATGGCGGTTCAATGACCTAAATGCGTAAGGTGTATTTGTACAATTGACCGCAGACTACTATCTTACCTTGGGAAGTAGAGTCGTTTCTTCTCCAGGTAATCATTGAGACCCTTCTGAATCTCCTCCAAGAGGACGTTAGACTCCTGTAGCCTTCCCAACATGTTAGGCTGACCTGTACATACCAAGGCTTTATTGTCTTTCACCTACGCATCAAATTTACAAAATGAAAATGAACAGATGATAAAGAACATCAATATATCAAATGAACAGATAAAAACGACAAGAATATCAATGAATAAAAGCATAGCTGATATGATTTTGACTTAGCAAGGACCAAAAACAAATTACTGTTCACTACATGTAGAAGACAAGAACTTGTTTTGAATGTTGAAATTCTGACCTCTTGTTTGTTTCATTGCTTCTTATCAAATTTGAAGTTACCATCGGATGACAAAATTGCTATTATAACAGACACTTTATTCAACTGAGACATGATTTTGAAAGGTGATACAAGTAAATTAGGAAGACAAACTTAAAAAGATGTAATTTTTAAGTACATTTAAAATACTCATAAAATGTCAGGAGAGAAAATCCATTTACAGTCGTAGCATCAAGGACAGACTTACAGCTTCGGTCATGATGTCCCTCCAGTAGCTGTCCACGATGCCAAACTTCCGGCCCTCCTCGGGCATCTGGGCGATGATGTCTTCCGAGCTGAAGATTGGCTCCAGGTAGAGCCAGGTGGCTTGGCACTTCAGCCAGGAATCCAGGATGTCCTGCATGGTCACCAGCTTCTCTTCCCATTCCTTGTAAAGAATTATGATAATAGTAATGATGATAATAATCATAATAATAATGAATTCATGAAACTAATAATAACAAAGATAATATTAATGATAATGATAATAATTATAATGATAATAATTATAACAATGATGATAATAATCATAATAATAATGAATTAATGAAAATAATAATAATGATGATATCAATAATAATAATAATTATAATAATCAAAATCATCATAACAATAATAATATAACAATAATAATAATGATAATCATTATAATAATCATAATAATAATGGATTAATGAAAATAATAATAATGATATTAATAATACTTATAATAATAATAATAATAATTGTTATTATAATGATAATCAAAATCATAATAACTATAATAATAATACTGATAATAATAGTAATAGTAATAGTAAGAACAGTAAAAATAAGCATTTATATGAAATATGTAAAGTCCAGGGTTTTGTACCCATGTCTGGTTTAAATTCCTTTTGTGACTTTGAACCAATATACAAAAAAAGAACAGTGCAAAGACATCTGGCTGTATAACAAGAGAAGCCTAAACATCAGAATAGTCAAATATCAAATAATGAAAAAAAATATATAATGCATTTATCTGAAAATTAAAACAATCTCTGACCATATAATGCATATAAAATCTTTAACCTCTTTGATAATTTCTCACAGATTTGAGTCAAATAAGGTTAACAGTATATGGAAAATCAAACATAGACAAAGTAAATATATTTGTGAAATAAGCTCCAACGTAATCTTATACAGGCTAATAGGATGGAAAATTTGATGGGTCTCTTGAAGACCTATCACTTTCATTCTGTGGTATTATCCTATCATTAATTTTTCTCTTCTTATTTTCTTTTTTCCAAGTGTTTAGAGACCTAATTCAATTGTTGTGATATACATTCTTCCTTTTTTTTCTTTGAGCATAGGGACTTAAAACTAAGTTTGTAATATGTACTATAAATAATGGTTCATTATCATAATTATAATGAAAGAAACAGAATCTTGGAAGCTAGGAAGTTCCTTCTTTACCTTGACTTCATTCTCAAATGGTTTGACGAACGGTGATCCTCTCATAGTCTGTACCTTGACGATGTGGTCATCGAGGAGGAGTTGGATGTCATCGATACTCGACAAGATGGACACACCCTGAGTCGTCAAGTAGAGATCAAAGAAATCAGTTAGGATACAATAATATCAGGGGCAGGGTTGTGGTCAAGGCTAGTAATTCCAAGTGGTTTATTTTCAATTGGTCTACTGCCAATTCATCCAATTGCCAACTCGTCTACTATCATTTGGTCTACCATCAGTTCGTCCACTATCCACATGGTCTAATTGCCATTTCGTCCACTCATCATTTTGTCTAATAACCAGTTGGTCCAATAGCCATTTAGTCTATATACCATTTGGTCTAATTGGACTAAGTGTTAATTGGGCAAAAAAATGAAAATAAAATAGATATTAGACCAACTGGTTATCGGTGATTGGACAAAGTGATGATTGGACCAAATGGTTGTTAGACATAGTGTTGATGGATGGAATGGCATTAGACTAAATGAAGGTAGACCATGAGTGGAGTGGACGAGTTGGCAGTAGACCAATTGGCACTTTACTATTCCAAGACATGGGGCCCCTGGAGAACACCTTCTCCCAAAGATGTGGCCTCGAAGCCGGCATAAACAAACAACCCTGATCTGGGGGTATGTCATAAACTGTTCATAAAATTAAGCACTTAAACTTACACTTTTTTTCACTTTCAAGTCAGTTTTTACATGTACATCAACAGATCAATCAAAATAAGAAAATGAATAGCAAATTTGCTATAGATTGCTTTTGTGCCCATTGTAACAGAAAGAGATGAATTGATTTTCCAAATTCAGAATTGATCTACTAGATGCTACATGTAATACGCAGTTGAATTTTCAGTGAATTGCAAAGAAGTTTCCTTTAACATTATTCTAGTATTAAATATAAGAAAGCCATACAAACAACTCATTACCCTTGATTCTTTTTAAAACTATCACCCTGATCATGGGTTAGCATATTCAGATAAATAATAATTAGCAATGCTGGTAATAGATTGAATTTGAAGTTTGTTTTCTTCTTTTTGTTTCCTACATGAATGCTTGTACTTATGATTGTTTTATAAAAAAGCCTCCTGGAATAAAAAAAAAAAGGATGGATGAATGAATGATTGATTGCTTGATTGAATGCATGAATGAATGATTGATTGATTGATTTCCTTCAGCAAGGAATTCATCCACAGTGTGCTGCACTCGACCCAGGTGAGGTAAATGGGTAACGGCAGGAAGTAATTCCTCAAAAAGCTGTGTGCACCTGAACATGTAGCCTAGCTTAGCCGGGTAATGATAATAGCAGGGCCCGCTGGGAGAACAGTTTTCGGAACTGAAGTGGCTACCCTGGGTAAATATACCATTATCATTATCATTATGATTTGATTGATTGATTGATTGATTGATTGATTGATTGATTGATTGATTGATTGATTGATTGATTGATTGATTGATTTATTGATTGACTGATTGATTGATTGATTGATTGATTGATTGATTGATTGATTGAGTGACTTAATGAATGAATGAATGAATTTAATGTACTTACAGTGTCTCTGTACGGCAAGAATTCAAAAGTAATATCTTTCCACTCAAACTTCATCTTCTCCATGGCTTTCTCAAGGGAGTACTCTTTACTAGCAGCTGCTCCGACTTCTTCAAGTCTAAGTGGACACAAGAATAGAACCAAATAAGAATGAAATGGTTGTGTAAATCAGTCTATTCTTATAATAGAAAACAAGGGAAACATATAAACATAAAATGAAAGAAATGAACAAGATATTCCAATATACAAAGTGGCCCATATCAATGAACAGACATGAGCTAAGTTTGAATTTGATCCTATATAAAGTTCTTTTGTCACAAAAACACGATATCCCAATCTATTCAATGACCTCTGTGACCTTTGACATTGATACGGTATCATACCCCAAAACTGATCAGCATCACTCCTATCTACATGTAGATCTAATTCGAAATTGATCCGTACTTATCTGAATGAACATTGGGGGTGATATTCTGATAATTAAACCTAGGTTTAACCCTAAACTAGAATTTTACACCACACTCATATGGAATGCAGGGCTTCATAATATTTCTTCCATATTCATATAAATTAATAATTCATTATAAAACTTCACAATATTTTTTAATTTTCCGAATCTTTCCATTTCACAACTCAATTAATATTTGACAACTTTTTGCAGCAGAATAAGAATAGTTGTTAATTGGTGATTGAGTTGACAACTGGCACTGCTTGAAAGTGTGGTCTAGGTTAACCAAGGTTTAACTAAACCAGGGCCCCATTGCATGAAAGTTACCATTATGGTAACTTTGCCATCCACTCGTAACTTGCATGGAATCCTTGATTCTGATTGGCTGTTGAGCATTGTTACCACGGTAGTTACCATTGGATGGCAACATTACCATAATGGTAACTTTTATCCAACGGGGCCTAGGGCTATCAGAATACCACCCAGGATGAATGGGCAGACGGACAACCCAAAATAATATGCCTCGGGCAACCACTGAACTTACTGGTCACTCCATTTTGTGAGTCCAAGCTCCAGCATTTGAAGCAGTGATGTATCATTCTTGGGCTGTAGCTCAAAGCCTACAATGTCACTCATCTACAAGGAAAGAGAGGAAAACAATCAAATATCACGTTACCATAAACCCAATCTCCTGTCTATACAGATTATCTTCTTTGTTTCCCTTAAATACAGTTCCTTATTGGAGTATGTTCAGGGTTCCCAGCTTTTCAAGAAAAAACAAAACAAAATTCCCTGATTTTTCCCTGATGAAGTCTAAAAATTCCCTGATAATTATTTCAACCCATTCCCAGTTTCACATGTTTTCTAAGTTGTTGCAGTGAATTACAGGTATTTTCGGTATAAAAACAAGAATGTAAAACTAATTAGTACCACCATAACCAGTCATTCAATGGATGTTGTTTTGATATGCAACAAAATACAAAGTCTGACTGACTACCATGCTTTCGACTTTTGGGCTGATCAAAAATTCTGATTTTTCCCTCATTTTGAGGCATTTTTTCCTGATATGAGGCATTCTTTTTATCAAATTCCCTGATTTTTTCCCCGACTGGAAAAAAAGTAAAAAAATTTCCCTGATAGGCTGGGAACCCTGATGTTGAAATAAACCTGTCTAAACAGACCACCTGCTTCAAAAGACCAATTTTCTTGTCTCCCTGGAGTGGTTTCATAGACAGATTTCATTGTATTACCAGAACCTGTCCGTACATACCACCTCCTCATAAAGACCACTTTTCATGTTTCCCATGGATAGTCTTTACAGCACATGTTTTAATGCAGTAGTGGAACCTGTACATAATTGTCTCCCTTGAGTGGTCTTTATATAGTCTACATGTTTTTGCTCAAGATGAAACTCGTGAATGACTACTTTCTTTCTTTTTTTTACATATATTGTGAATTTGTACTTATATATTACCCCCCCCCCCAAAAAAAAAAATGGAAGGTTTCTATTTGGTTAAGTGGGTAAATACTTTCAAAGGTAAGCATTAATAAATTTCTCCAAACCCCAGAAGGACACATTTTTAATTCTCATAAAACAGAAACCTTGCACAAATTGAAAAGGGTATGAATATTACTATTCTATTGATAATGTTACAAGCACTGTGTAGTAGACTAAACAATCAAGCTTATATCAGATTTATATAGCATCAAGTTATTAGTCACTGTTAACAGTAAAAACATGTATGCTTCTACAACAACAAATAAATAATAAAGCCTAGTCACTTTTCAAGAAACTGCTATCATGTCTACAGTTTATGAAATCCATCTGACTATAAAAAAATATGTCTGCCTTTGTTTATTTACATACATCATATGAAATTATTTGTTTCATAAGTTTAATCCAATATCATCACATATCCCTCTTCAAATCCCCCGAACATTAAAATTAGTAGGTGATAGGTCATTTTCTGTGTTTGCCCCCAAATATTGGAATAGATTACCCCATAAACTTAGACAATGTTCTTCTATTGATGTGTTTAAGAAGATGCTTAAATCTCATTTGTTCTAACATGTTTAATATATTGCAAGTAGTGTTTCATTTTGTGTAGTTTTGTTTTAAGTTTTCACCGATTGTATTTGTTTTGTTATTTGTACAGCGCTTTGTAACTTTTGAAAAAGCGCTTAATAAGAAGTAATTATTATTATTATTATTATTACAGAGAGCTTCCCTAGCCATCAATCAATACAAAGATGTACAATTACAAGCGTGGAGATATTGAAAGTTTTTTGGTTGTTTGGTTGTGAGTGGGGAAAGAAAGCGAAACCAGCGGACCCACTCACCCTCGTCCAGTGGCGCTCGCGAATACCAGGGTTGCAGATGATGCCTAGGAGCGGAAGATGCTGCTTAAACTTGTCGATCTTTCCCTTGACGTTGTTGGATATCCTCTGCGGACCGGGCTGGTCCGAGAAACTCCGCGACAGCTTGTACATGGTACGGAACATGGAGTCCACTTCCTCGGTCACCACCTCGGCGTTCAGTCCCAAGAAAGGACCTGCGGCAAAAGTTACAGCATGTAATCATAAATATTTGGGGAAATCTGGTGGAAGGCTGGATCGAAATGAAAATACGGTTTCGGATAAAAATGAGGTTCCAAGGTCCCGTTTCATTAAGACGTGTTGTAATAACAAATGCACAATTTCTGTAACAAGTTTACTATCAGACAATCAAATTGAAAGATTTAAACTATCATTGCAAACTTGTTATTACAACAAGTTTCATGAAACGATCCCCAGATAATGATGAAACATTGTTATTATCATCTTCATCATCATCATTATTACTGTTATCATTACATTCATATATTCTCACTCTAAACGCCATTCATGATAAACTAAGGACATTTTAAAATCCATAACCACAATAAAATGGAGAATTAAAAGATTTTCAATTATCAAGCTATCAATGCTTCAGCAAAACTATAATTTACAATAATTTCAAATTTGCATTTTTTACCATCCTTCATTTATACCAAATTTGTAAGGATATAGACTATCTATGTAACTGACCAAATGCTATACAATCTACCACTAAAACTGAACCACACCTAAACAGTACTTTCAGTTCATTTGAATCCCTTGGATAAGCTCAACAAAGTAATTAAACTTTCTTGTTTATTACCAAAGAAATTAATATCATAATACGGTAACAACCACATTCCTTGACCACAAACTTTCAACTTCATTCAAGCCTCCTTAACGCTTGCGCCCCCAACTTTCTTGTTAAATACCAAAGAAATTAATATCATAATGCGGTAACAACCACATTCCTTGACCACAAACTTTCAACTTCATTCGAGCCTCCTTAACGCTTGCTCCTTACTTTTACTTTCAGAAATCTACCAACATGTTATTGCAATTTGATCTTCTACATTCCTGATCAATAGCCTCATAGAATATTATTTCAAATTGCCAGCATCATTATAGGATTACTTAAAATGACCGATTCTGAAATATATGTTGAACAATTGATCATTTGTTGAACAGTTGATCATTTTATTTTACCCCCAAGTATAAACCATAAACAGAATAAAGTGCGCTTAGAAATGCCTGTAGTAAGTGCCGTAGGTTATGTATTATTATTATTATTATGTACAGATGCAAATTGTAGTATTAAGCCTTGCTATACATGTAAATATGGGCAATGAAAACTGAGCTAATGAGTACGGAAACCACTATTCACATATCAAATATCTGGATACTTCAGAATCTGATTGTTTAGATTTTCTTTGAAAAAAAATCTTCTCTCATTCCCAGGCGCTGATCCAGCAAGATAAGACACAATAGTTTTGAGAGGCCTGTTATTGCACAAAAACAATAGGCCCCTGTAATGGTATTGCGTCTGTAACCCGGCTGGATCCGCGTCTGCTCATACCTATGATTATCTCTTTAAAAGGAACATGATTTAATGATATTTTCTAATTACGTCATACTCAAATGAATTGCTTCAATAACTTTTCAGACTTGCTTCCATTCCCTGCATTTCAATGATTTACAAATGTACATGTATGATGTAACCTTGAATTCTGGGCAGCGTTTTATTAACATTTTTGTCTGACACATTGACAGATATGACAACTTTACTCGATTTTGATTGGCTGAGCACTGTTACTATGGTAACTGTCAAATAATAATGCAGCAAGTCCTTTCATAAAATGCTCCACAGCTGGGACACCATACCCTGGTATTGTGGATAAAATCTCTCTCTTACTCCTTTTCTCTCTCAAACTCACCATTCAGCCACTCCTCATACTTGGTGTGAAAGTTGAGGGCGGTGTTCCAGAGACTGTCATAGGGCTGTTTGTTGACAAACATCTGCTGGAGCTGTGGGAACTGACTGGGCTGCCACTCCAGGAGTTCCTCTTCCGTGTTCAGCCCCTCCAGCTCATCCCGAGCTGCTTCCAGCTGCTGCTGAATCTCAGACAGCTTGTCCACGTTGGTCTTCATCTCATCCAGGCTTAGCATCTATGTATAGGTCACACGGGTCAAAGGTCATTCATATGATAATAGTAGGAGGATTTACTGGATAGTAAATTAAATCAAATACAATTCAATTCCATTTTCAATGTCCAGTGTGGAAATTCTCTTTGCTCAAAATTTACAATAAACTTTTTACATCAGTGTTCCATAAATTACATAGATTATATGTATAAGCATGTATGTGATCATACAGGATGAAAAAAAAAAAAACAGTGACAAAGAAATTATCCTGGATAACATTATTAATAGAAACATAGACTTGTAAATGTCTAATTGAAGATGTAATAGTCCTAAAATGACTATGTTACAATTTTAAAATGTAAAAATCAAAATATAAAATGTTATATTTTGGGAGTAAAAGGTAGCTCTTAAAAGAAATGTTGTCTTTATGATTCTGTCATCAAAGGCAAGCAGCTCACACAAGTCAAAGGTCATTAATTAAAAAAAAATGATCTTGTTATGAAGAGCAGTCTTGTCACACAGATCAGGTCATTAATGTACATTAGAAAAAATAAAATGATCAGAACGATTATCTGCCAAGAGCAGTCTGGTCATACAGGTCAAAGTTCATCTATATACAGTAATGTGTGAAATTGGCAAAGTACAGCAGTCTTGTCACACAGGTCATAGGTTATTATGATCAAGGCCATACAAGAAAAAAAATTAAAAGATGATCAAAATAATCCTGCCATCAAGATCAGTTTAGACACACAGGTCAATGGTCTATAATAAACATGAACAGTGATAACAATGATCACTTCAATGGCAGTCTCATCACACAGGTCAAAGGTCATTAATAAAGAAGAACAATGATCAAAATGATCTTGTCATCGAGGCCAGTCTGTATTTATAGATGAGACTACGAAACCACACTTTCGATCTTGAATTATAATACGAAGTGCTTCCTTGTTTCACTGATACCAAAATTTGTTATTCAATATTTTATTCCACTTTTCACAATAGCTATCACAGCAATGTAGTGAAATCAATATATGGGAGAGGCTAAAACTCTCTTACAGTTCAAAATAATTCTGTATATTTTTTTTCTTGCATGATATCAAGGTAAACTTATCTTCCTCAAGTATATGAGAGACCTATAGATGTTGTTGATGTCAAGTTCTGTTTTTTTTTTTGGTCATTGACATTAATGTCTTATTATTCATGTTTGGTTTTGTGATAATTTTGTTACGTAAAAATTTTTACTTTGTTATATTATGTTTTGTTTTGTTGTGTTATATTATACGCTATGTTAAATATCTTTTTATTTCAATACTTTACAACTTATTGTAATTTGGCTTTATGCTGCGATTGAAGTTTTTATCTCAATAAACCATTTTGCAATTCATTGAATTAAACAGATATCACGACCTAGCACCTAATGGGAAAACTTTTTTAACCTATATTCTGCAATCCCATCTTGATTCATGCACAGCTAGGCTGATTTAGCCCAATCAGAAGATTTTGCATCACAGATAAGAAATTCTTAGCTCCATATTCATTAAAAGAAGCAAATACAGTGATGCATGATTAAATATGCACTTGCGCCTTGGACAATTAATCAAATATATCGTACACAACCGGAACACTTATATATCCTTATCATTGAAAGAATCTGTGATGTGTTCAGAAGCAGGCAGAGCAAAAATGACTGATAAGTCTCTTCAAATAACATCTAGCATGATACCAAGGACCGCAAGGTTTTACCAATGACATGAAAACGCCTACTCTTTTACTGAATCATCATCATTTTCTTTTTCAAAGCCGTTTGCTTTGCTTTCAGTGCTCTCCAGTCTTCTCAACATTATCTAAAAGTAGAGGGAAAAAATACTTAATACAAGTCATCCCTTCTATTCATTTGCTTTGAAATAAAAATCCGGACATGATTTTGAGATGTGAAATCAGCAACTGTCAACCAACATCCCCTCCAATCCCTACTAATATTCTAAAAGACCCCAATCCCCTATTATCTCTTCTCTCAAAAGGTAAACAGACATAACATGGAACCAGTCTGTCCATGTCCAAGGCTTCTGTGATACATCTTGCCTGTGAGCAATATTTAAAGGAGAATGAAACTCTTGGAGCAAGTTAGCTTTTGTGAAAGCAGAAAAATCAAAGAATAAGATCAACAAAAGTTTGAGTAAAATAGGACTAGCAATTAGAAGAGTTATGAGCATTTGAATGTCGAGATCACTAATGCTATGGAGATCCTCCCATTGGCAATGCGACCAAGATCTATGATGTCACAGATGAACAACTTTCCCCTTTTGGACACTGAAAATATACTTTTTGCTCATTCTAATCATATGACAAACGATTCATCAATGATATAATGTTGTGAAACCTCTGTACATGTCCTCTCATAAAGAGAACACCTCACCTTGTGATAGACTCTATAAAAGTGAGAATATAAGTGAAATAAGTACTAAAGTAATGAGGGAGTTGTACGTGTGTGACATCACAGATCTTGGTCGCATTGCCAATGGGAGGATCTAGATGGCATTAGTGATCTCAATATTCAAATGCTCATAACTTTCTTATTATTCATTCAATCTTCCTCAAACTTTCAACAATATGTTTCTTTGATTTTTCTCTTTGATATGGATTCAGCTGGTTTCAAGTGTTTCATTCTCCTTTAAGGCATATATATTTGAGAGAACTCTTTACTTTCACTTGCAATATTTCAACTTTACAGTAGGTGAAATATGAATAACATACGCCTCTTTAACGATAATCATGACTACGATGGAATTGTATGAGGAATGGTAACAATTCAAACTGCTTAAATGCCCCTCTTCAACTTAATTTGATACTAGCTTTCACTTTCAGTTTCAAATCTCAAGTTTCAATGTTTGGTCTGTATTTTTTCATAACATTAAAGAAAATAAGTCATATTATACAGCAACATAACAGAACACTTCAGGTATTAATGGAATAAGATCATATAATTTCCTTTGATTTTGAGATAATCTAAGTGTGATTCCAGGAAATGAAATTAGGTTAATGATCTTATGTACTTCATGTAGATTTAATTTTATACCTCAATATAATACAAGTAACAACATACATATGTATTGGTTGTTATAATTCATCCAAATTATTTCCTAAAAATGGATTACAATTGCATAAATCAATCATTTTGCATCACAATGCACACTCTATCAGCATCATCAATTCTGCATGTAATTTTACAATAGTTTTCTTTAAGTTGAAAACTGTAATTTGTGCTGAGTCTTTCTACATCTTTAATACAAAATTATACAACTGCAAGGATATATATCACATACCATAGAAACCAGAACTTCCATTTTCCATGCAACCAACAGGTCATGGGTTGTTAAAACCCTGTATCTCAAAATTCAAAACAAAATTTAAGCTAGCTAAAAAAAAAATTATTTTAGAGTTATGAAATAAGTAACAACCTTCTTTTTTAATATCTCCGAAAAATTTTCATCAGAAATTAGAAAGACTGTTTTCAGAAAGTGACACAACACTGCGACATTTACTCCAGTCTTAATATCTCAGAGGTCATAGGGTTAGAATAATAAAGTAATGAAGTTTCCAGATCAGAATACTGCAAAGATTATGATTGGGATTTATTTACTTCAGGAGGTTGGTTTTTATGTTTTTGGCTTATCGTGTAGATTATCTATCGGAGCAATTGTCACTGTAGCAAATGTCATTGAACCTTTCAGACAAAACAAGATTACCACCATTACCATATTTCTAAATACAGCTCTTTCTGGGCTGCCGTAATTTTTAAAAAATTTGAGGGTCTCAACATTAACATCCTAGTGACAATGTAAATGATTGAATTCACATTGTTGCAAATGTGAAATATACAGGTATGGTAATCATAACGAGCATTAAGAAGCATATATTGCATCAAATGTTACAGCACCTGGGCCCATAACACAAAGCTTAGCAGTGATCATAGAACATTTTTTAACAATTGATTGCAATGACTACATTGTACAATCAATTGTAAACATCAAGCATACAATTAATTGCTAATCTTTGTGTTATGGGACCCAGGAGAGTTAGTTGTGTGGGTAGCAAGACAACTGCATTAACAGAAAAGCCAGCATTCTAAAGAACTCTGTGGAGTTAGAAAGGTAATCTTCTCATTACACAGTGCAATGTTTTTTCTTTACTCTGAACAGAGCACGAGATATTGCTCGAGATTATATACATATAGCAAGCAAGAAGCGGCACACAAAAGCACAAATAATGTCAGTTTACAGACTTTTTCCACTCACATCATTTTACATAAAGTCAATATCCTTCTGATAATCACTAGAATCCAAATTTTATTTTTTTACACCCTTTTTTACACATTTCACATTTATATGTACATGTACACATACCTGTAGGTATACTTGGGGGGGGGGGGGTTCATAATAAAAAGTGTTTTGATTCTGTGAGTAACACTGACCACAACTGCCTACAAATATGAAATATTGACATGAACTTTGCAAAAATGACAAAACTAAAAACGATCCAGTTCATAGAACATGGTTGTGTTTTTGTTTTTTTAATGTGATATCTATGTGCTGCAACACATAACTTAAAATAGGAAAATCTTCTCAGTCTAATCATGTTTTCCTTAACATAGCGTGCAGTCCAACATGCTAAGAACTTTCACTATCACTTTGATTATTTGCTTACGGCTGTCTGAATCATTTTTTAAAGATTAATGTAAATAATATTTGACTATCATTTCAACATGCCAATCTCACCAAGGTTAAAGACTTCTTTCCCTTTTCATCTTCTCTATGAAAATTGGAATTTTACAATTAAAACAGATTTATCGCTCTCTATCTCGTCAATGTCATTATTCTTCTTAAGACCGTCTATGCACTAAATCTACCCCCCCCCCCTCTCTCTCTCTCATTCATCTTTTACATTAAGCTAGCATATTTTGAATATAACTCCATTTATTTGACAAAATGATGTTTAATATCAATATTTCCACAATTCATAAAAAGATTAGAGGTAACCTAACACAGCACATGGGTGGGTGTAGAAATAGGTGGGAGGGAGTGAAGGGAGTTGGGACACACAATGAATTATTAAAATCAAAGACAAATTTCATTCATATACAAAGCCACAATGATTTCCCATTATTTTAGTACTATTACATTCCCATTACTATCTACATGGGCCTTATAGCAGTGATTTTACGTCTGTATCAGCGCATATTGCATAAAGTGCCAAAATATGACAACTTTCCTAGAGGCTTATATCTGTTCAATATTGTTCTGTATTGCAAGATCTCTGGAGTGAATAATGATTATAAAAGAACACCATGATTGTATTCGATGATTTCTTTTAACTTCTAGAGTGGTAGAGAATGAATCGGTGTAGATAATATCCTGTTCAGAGCCATCCAATGTAACATATTAATGATTTTTACCCAGCTGATATTTTCCATTTGTCAAGTCTTTGTTTAAATACCATTGAGCTTGACATTCATACTATAGAACAGCCACAGTGTGTTAGCTAAATGCACCTTAAACTGCTCTCCAACTACATGTTACAACATTGAGGCCTACATGTAGGCCAAGGAGCATATTTAAAAAAAATGTACATTTTCATATATCATTTTGGGTGATTATTCTATTTTATTGATCTGCATTATTTCATCAATTTTACATCCACTGCATATTCTTAAGCTTACAACACTCCTTGTGAATAGCATTTGCGCCACAGCAAACACAAGCACACACACACAACCACAAACCCAAAGTGAGAGAAAAAACCCCATATTGATGGTGTTACCTTTCCACGAAGCTAAAAATGCATAGGTGGCACAAGTAAAAGAAAAGCAAAAAAAATCAAATGAAACCAAAAGAAAAACAATAAAGACAACACGATGCATGCCGTGCATAGTGAACGCAGAGAGTGGGCAATAATACAGTCGACAATCATGCAATATAAGACTTACTGTTCACTAAAGAGCTTTTCTCTATATCTTATATGAACTATTCACCAGAAGAATAGAGAGATAGTTTAAGAAACAAACACATTATGCTGATTCAAAAACAAAAAAAAAGAAGAGGAAACAAAATATGCATGTTTTTTTAGTAAACCTCAAATACCCACAATCAAATCAATCTAACTGCATGAAAGACAAATCCACTGCTCAGATAAAGCGGAAATTGGCTCTGAAATAATGGGCTTAGAAATTTGAAGTAATGCAAAGAAATTTAAAAAGTAATGCAACAAAGCCACTATAGTGTTCAATTTCATGTAGAAGTATAAATTTTCTGAATTCTCTGACGTTGAACACACCCATAAAGTTTTAGCATGGAACATCATTAGTCCTCACTAACTTTTTATCTGCAAATCAAGAAATTTATTGCTTATGAAACATATCCATACTGGAAAATATGAGAGTATTTTGGTTCCTTCTTCAAATTAAGATGGCTTATCAATGCTTTTAAAGATTATCTGGTCACAATGTTTGAGAATTTATTAGATATTCATTTGTATCTTTTTGGAATTGAAGATATTATAAAATATTATTCTCTGAACTGCAATGAGAGAAGATAAAAAGGCATGTACAATGGATATCGCCACTTCAACGGGTACTTACTTCCTTCTTGCGGAAGGAGTCGACCTCTCGGCCGTACTCGTTGAGCTTCTCTTCGTAACGATGAACACGTTTCTTGAGCTCGTCTTCGGCCTGCTCCCTGCGCGACATGAGGCGGTTACGGCACACTTCAAAGATGGTCTGGATATGATCCGGCCAGTAGAACACCGTGCTGTTGGTTTTGATGTCTTCGTCTGTGGCGTTGAATAAAGAAACGCATAAACTGTATCAGCATTAAAGTATTTATATATGAAGGATTGCAAAGTAACAGTCACTTTCTGTAACTACTTCATCTATGTGGTTTACCTGCAAACCTCTTCATCAAAGTAAGTTTGATAAACTTTAATCATCAAATTTAAGAACTACTCCTGGCATCCCTGCTGGGGGTTTCAATCAATCTCAAAATAAATTTTTTGTATCAATCATAAAAATCAATTTTAAGTACCAATCTTCAAAACAATTTTCATATCGATCTCAAATCAACTGAAAGTATAAATCTTGAAATCAATTTTAAGTATTATTATTTACGAAAAATCAGCCTATGCTTAGATTCATTCATTTCAACTGGCTTATAAAACTGATATTATGCCCATCAAATGCTAAAATGGTTAAGGCCTCGCAATAATTTCTAAAAACTATTTCAAGATTACTCGTGATAATTCATATCGGATATCCCAGTCAAGACACTTACATGGCAGAAAAGCATAGTCCAAGAGGAACATGAGCCTGTTAGCAGCTTCGTCCACCTCATCTTTGAGCTTGAAGACTGTGACCTCAGAGGATATCCTCAAGAATTCAGCCAGAGCAACGATCTCAGCCGTAGTGGTGGGTGTCTCTCCGAGTCTCTCTGCGATCTCGTCATACCGCCGGCAGATCCTGCGATTTGTTTGAGAGGTGAACACCATTAGAGGCAAACCTTGCTTTTATTTGTTTCACAGGTTGAATAATTTGGCATTATAAAGCCCATTAAGAAACACGATAACAATTCTACATACCAAAACATCAATCTGGGCCCCGTCTTACAAAGAGTTACGATTGATCCGATCAATCTCAAGTATATGGAAATCCATCAATGTCATAATTTTTTCTTCAGGAAATTTGCTCAATGTCCATTGAAAACAAAGACAAGCATACTCAATTGTCAAGAAAACATTGAATGTGTAAAATATACATAATTTCTAGAAAATATTTTAAACAAACATGTATTTTTTATGTTGCAGGCCCCAGGTCATCAGATTATGGCCTCTGCTAGCATTCTATAAAGGAGTAATCTGAATATCTAATGCACAATTTTAGGGACAGTGACCGATGATACGTCCTTGAAAATAACATTAGAGATGTGGTCATTCAGGGTCCAGTAACATAAAGACTAGCAATTGATTGTTTGCATTGAATATTGTGCAAGATCAATCGTTAAAATCAGCTCCATGATCAATCGCTCAGCTTTACGTTACAGGGGCCCTACGGTGAGTCTCAGCAGTGTGACTAGAGCATTAGAGACATCTCAAGAGCTTTCAAAGTCTGGTGGCAGCGATTGGTAATGGATCCAGGCAGACTGACTTACCCTTTGTTCAGAGTCCTGTTCTCGTCCACCTCGAAGGTGATGAGACGCTCCTTGAGTTTCTGCGCCCGGTCACACAGGTCCTTGTTCAGCATCTTGCAGTCCAGGCAGAACATGCTGAGGGGGACCGTTATCCTCAGGGACGAGATTTCCTCCTTGAGCTGCTGGTAGCTACCGATCTTCTTGATGAAGCCCTGCAAGGAGTGGGTCTCCTTGAGGAAGGCCGTCACGTCGGCATCGGCTTTCTGGTTCAAGAGGTCGTGGTACTTCTTGTACTGGTTGAGGTACCTTTCAAATAATAATTCCAAATAATATGCAAATATTACATATCAAGGGAATTGGTAGTAATTACAAGCATGAAGTCTGTTGGGGACAGTTCTGCAAATGTTTGGACTGATCGTACTGGTTCACGGCATCAAGGGCATCATTAAGAATTACATGCACAAGATACCTTTGGAACAGTTCTACCACTGTTTATTCTAATGCCCAAGAAAAATGATTTGTATTATTTGTTTTATAAGATAGTGATGTAGATCCTTGTTATCTGATAAACCATCCGACTTATTAGTTAGTACTGGTCATTAGCAAGGAGATGATTGAATATTGTTTTAAATGATGATCATTGCAATCAATATTAAAAATCAGTCAAATGATCGATAACTAGGTTATGTGTCTACTTTCAGGAAAAGAATTACCAGATAGTCTGTTATATCCGACAGTTACCAAAGTAATAGTCAGAGACTTGTTCTATTTTGCCAATCAAAATCAAGGAAATTCGTCAGATCTCCCTTGTCAGACAACAGATGTTGATAAAACCCTCTCCATGTAATGTATCTAGATCTTCCTCTTCTACTACCAAATATAGCTTTTAAATTTGAGAAGTTAAAATACCTTGTGGGGCCGACTGTATTGTGCTTGAAAATCTCCATGGCTTTGTCGATGAAGTCTGTGACCAGTTGTTCTTCAAGCTTGACAGATCGAAGCAGGAGTTTCTGGTTGGCCATCTGAGGGAATATGGCACACTCCACCTTAATAAAAGATGAGACAAAATAAAAATCAAAGAGAAATATGACAAAAAGTAAAAAAAAAATGTGACAAACTACCAAGTATTACATGATGGGGAGCCAACTTTCCTGAGAACTTACCATTGATATCTATTGTAAGCTCATGAAAACTGAAGTGTTACAAATAATCGTAAGATTGATTTTATCTCCATAGGTTATAATGGACATTGATGCATGATTGTCCATGCATCCTTTAGTTGTGTGTTTATTCATGTGGATGTTCCTGTTGGCACTGGCATAAATTCAAGCTGCGAATCCATTGTTCAGGGGGTGATGAGCTATTGTGCCATCCCTCCACTTGAATGGCATGGCATCATGAATTCACGCCCATGCCTGTTGGAAACGGTATCATATGACTAAAATAGTAACCTTGAGAAGTCTAAACCTCAACAAATGTGATCAATTGAGAATCAAAGATCTTTTATAGGCTTAATCTTTTGATTTAAATAAAGACATTTTTAAGGCTCTAACTAGGTTATTCATTTTGACTCCCATTTCCTATAGGGATTTCATTAATATTGTCTATCGGTTAGTGAAGAACACTTACACCTAGTTCCCATTGTAATAATTCACGCCATGATTGAAACCGTGGTCTAAATAGTAGAATAATTGTAGTGATCAAGCCAGATCTTATCAGATCTTGTGGTCACATGTAGCAACCATTGTGATTATAAAAAAAAAACATTGGATGGCTCAAAAATCGTTGCAATTAGCTACGATAGGTCAATCGTAACGGATCGCACAACAGTGGGAACGAGAACACCGAAGAATACTTCTGTCACACAAATGCCTGTACACATTACTCTTTGTACATCTGTAATAGAGTGTGCATATTATAACTCTACTGCAGCATCTTGATCTCCATGAAAATGGGTCATGATATGTACATATTTACCCTTTGTAGACCCTCTGCAGATGTGATGATCTCTGAGAAGCACCGGAGGATGATGTTTCTGCATTCTACAAAGGGAGGGTCAAAGACAATCCTGGGCTCCTCTACTCTCAGCTTGATGATCATGACCTGGGGCATCACATACTGAAGTTCCTTGTATTCATCCTCAAAGTCATTACCAGCCTGTAGAAAAAGCCATATTTAATAACAAATGTTGTATGCTTGATGGATTGTTGGATTATCATCATCAAATTATCGTGTTCACCCTCATCATTATTGTTTTCATCACTGCTGTCATCATTATCATCAGTGCCATCATCATCCCACCCCTCATAATCATCCTTATTATCATCACCACCACTATTCTCAACATAACCATCATCATCAACATCGCCATTTTCATCATAATCGCCAACAATACTACTATTTTCATTAATATCATCACCGTAATAACTATGAACTTCAACGCAATACTCATTATCATCATCATCACCACCACCATCATCACCACCATCATCATCATTTTCTTCAGCTACATGTACCTTGTGAACATTGAAGAACTCAAGGAAGTCATTCAGAGAGTTGATGACCATGGACCTGAGCTGGATCGACATGACAGCCGCTACACAGGCAAAGAACTCCTGCACTCTCTGGGTAGAGTCGGTATCGGTGGACGGGACCAGGTGGGCCCACAGGTCCTTCTTGTTCATGAACATCTCGGCGCAGGTAGGTATCCACCTGGACAAAGATATGGCAAAGAATTTTTCATCAACAACTTGCCGTCTAGGGGTTCTGACCCTCGTCTTCCGATCCTAGGGCCAAGGGTGCGAATCCCAGTCATAGCCCGTTTTCCTTCAGCAGGAAATTTACCCACATTGTGCTGCACTCAACCCAGGTGATGTTAATGGGTGCCAAACAGGAGGCAATGAGGGCTGAAATCCGCAGCTCAAACTAAAGCCGGGGTAACAGAACAGTTCATCTTGGAATAGATTATTTCTAAAATGATAGCGCTATGCAAATACTTTTTATATCAATCATCATTATAAATTATCAAAAGCATCATTCTATTTAATTATTTAGTAAAGTGATGGATTGACTTTGTGGAAAGTATAAAAAAATTTGCTTCTGATGGAATTGACGAATGTACAATACTGTTTTGTTTTAGAGTGTATCATTAATAATATTTCAAAAATGAAAGCCATTGATTATCTTAAAGAGTGACTAATAATTGAGGTTTGTTGTGGACACACCAGGGCTCCAGTCTTTATGAACATGTCTTCATGCATTGTTAAATTTTTATTATTTATTTTAATACTCATATTCATACCCGACAAATCGTTAAGGTACATTGCATAATAAATCATTTCAATTTGAAAAAAGTATATTATCTGAAATATTCACTATCATGAGGTTCGTGAAATTTGTTGGTAGAGAAAATCAAAAACTACTATGGCAGAATCTTGTTCTTTTCACTCGCAGCATACATGATAAGAAATAATAATAATAACGCGCCTCGGAATAGAATATTTCTAGATAGATGGCGCTATATAAATGCCTATTATTATTATTATATTACACCATTTCCTAGCATCAAAATGATAGTAAAAAATATCAATCTTCAAGCTTCATTTGAATTTATAATGGGAATATTGCAAAATTACAAAAATTTACATGCAAAAAACAACATGTCATTCAGGAAATGTACTTTAAAGAGAACAAAATTCCTGGAAGGAAAATATCAACAACTACTTTAAAATTTCCTTTCAGTTGCAGTCTTGGTAATCCTAAGGGATATATGACACCACATTTTCAAAAGGATAGTAAAAATATCAAGCTTCAAGCTTCATTTGAATTAATAATGGGGATCTTGCAAAATTACATGCCAAAAACAACATGTCATTCAGGAAATGTACTTTTAAGAGAACAAAATTCCTGGAAGGAAAATAACAACTACATGTACTTTAAATTTCCATTCAGTTGCAGTCTTGGTAATCCTAAGGGATATATTACACCACATTTTCAAAAGGATAGTAAAAATATCAATCTTCAAGCTTCATTTGAATTAATAATGGGAATATTGCCAAATTACATGCAAAAAACAACATGTCATCCAGGAAATGTACTTTAAAGAGAACAAAATTCCTCGAAGGAAAATATCAACTACTTTAAATTTCCATTCAGTTGCAGTCTTGGTAATCCTAAGGGATATATGACACCACATTTTCAAAAGGATAGTAAAATATCAATCTTCAAGCTTCATTTGAATTAATAATGGGAATCTGGCAAAATTACATGCCAAAAAAAACAACATGTCATTCAGGAAATGTACTTTAAAGAGATCAAAATTCCTGGAAGGAAAATATCAACAACTACTTTAAATTTCCTTTCAGTTCCAGTATTGGTAATCCTAAGGAATAATGTAATGGTAATGGAATGGTTTATTGAAAATTAATTCGCAGCCAAAGGCTGAATTGCAGAATATTTTACAAAAAAAGTACAAGAATATATGATAATCAATTGATAATGACACAATGCTTAAGAAATTAAAATATTTAAAAAGAAACTTGCCTAAATAGATGGATACAGGATTTTTTTATCCATGCATGATCAAAATTAATTTAAACAGTTGGCGTTATTATATATAAAATGAGAATATTCATAACAAATACATACGTCAAATTTATCAAGCAAAACTAATAATCGTGAGAGTAGGTTTAGCAGAGGTGAAAGGGGAGGAGAGCAGAGATAGAACAGAAATGCGAGAAAAGAAAGAGAGGGGGAGCAAAGGGAAGGAGTGGAGCAGAAAGTCGGAAGAAAAGAAGGTACAAACATTATGAAAGAGGTAAAAACATGAAGTTGTAAGGCTGCAAAATTTTTATGATAGAATAAACAAAGTTGAAGAATTTGAAAGTAAAATATTATCCTTAACACATATTGGTATAGTGGTCCAGATTGTCATTTACCGGTATATACATGTACTTCTTGTACATTAAGAACACGTGTCATAAGGGAAAAAAGCAGTAGTATTTACAACAATTCAAAGAAAGAGAGGAAGAGAGATGGAGAAAGAAAGAGAGTGAGAAAGATAGATAGAGAAAGACAAACAACAGGAAAAAAGGAGTTGCCAAGAAGGGAAAGGAATACAACACAAGAGATCATACGAGTTCATCAATTAATAAGTACAATGAAATAAAAGTGACAAATTTAAGAGTTATGGATTTATATCCGCACATGACACCGCATATTCTAGAATCAGAGATTATTACTTAGAGAACTACAAAATATCCAGGTCAGTACATTTCTTTACAATGAACAAAATACTTTTAATAGTACACAATGGATACAATTTCTTTATCATTTCATTGTCTCCACGGATGAGGTGGTAAACAAATATTTTCAATGACGGAAAGTGAAACTTACGAGTTTTGCAGGACCTTTCGAGCGTCTATACAGTGCTGCTTGATCAGGGATTCAAACTCACCGGGCAAGAGAGGGAGCTCTGTATTCATGAGGTCCGTCAGCCGAACAAAACGAGCTCCACAAAAGCTAAATAAAAATCAATATTTGAAGAAGACGAAGTTACTAATAATAATAATGGCATATTTACACAGGGTAGCAACTTTAGTTGCGAAAACTGTTCTCCCAGCAGGCCCTGATCTTATTATTACATGCCATGCATCCTTTAAACATATCTCACTTCTAGTCTAAGAAAATGCAATATGCAAGTCCATCTGCTATTTTGTCTAATTTCCAATCAAAATATACCCATTTTGTCTAATATCAAATTGGTCAAACATTATTCAGATTTTCCTAATTGTAAAGCTATACATTTTGGACTATTCTCTGACCAGTAGACCAACTGCTTGTCGACCAAATGAAACCAAACCAATTTCACACCCAGGTAATGCTTACTTTGAGTGTGAAAGGGACATGAGTTATGGTGACAAGACATATGCTCCTGGCCTGGGACATTTGCTCTGGTCTTAATAACTCAGAGGGCATAGGTTAAGAGTTAGGATTGCAATAGGGCAATTCCATAAAATATGTACGTCCGACCCCCTATACGTGGGACCTTCATGAAATTTTCCATCTTTGATTTCTTGTTCTTTTGACAGTCTGTAATGTTCTCAAAGGACCATGACTTCGTCAATTTATGAAATGAAGTAACACTTGAGAAAAATGGGGGTCGGACGTAGAAAAAAGTTGATCATTTAATGGAATTGCCCAATAGAGTTTTTGCTTCAGAATAATGTAGGGATCAGGATTAAGATTTATTCAGTTTTGGAGGTTGGGTTTTACGTTCAGCTTAACGTGCAGATGTCAAGATTTCACTAAATGTGAAACTACACATATTGGACTACCTGAGAACAGACCAACTACTCGTAGACCAAAAGAACATAAGCCTTGAAACACCCCTTGAAAGACGTCCTTACCTATCATACCACAAATTCTGTAACTCCAACATGATAGGGTTCGTCATGAAGAGATGCTGATTGTTGATCTCCTTGTGCGTGAGGTAGGCATGGTGCCAAGGCACAGGGGCTCGGATGACACGATGGGGAAAGGGGCGGGGTATCCAGGAGATGTGGAGGCGTGTCTTCTCCACCGGGTCATCAAGGATGTAGTCAACTAAAGAGGAAGAGAGACATGTATTATAATTGTAAAGCATTTTTATATCTATTCTATCAAGGGGCCTGTTTCATAAAGAGTTACAACTATAATAACTTTTCCAATCAGGGCCCCGTCTTAAAAAGAGTTAGGATTGATCCAATCAATCGACGCTCTATGGAAATCCATCAGTGTCACAATTTTTCTACAGGAAAGTTGCACAATGTCCTTTGTAACCAAGGAGAAGCACAGTGAATTTTCAAGAAAACGATGAATGCATGAATATACATCATAGCTAGAAAATATTTTGAACAAACATGCATGATAGATGCTGACGTTGCTGGCCGTCCATAGTTGCGATTGATCGGATCAATCGCAACTCTTTGTAAGACGGGGGCCCTGGCATCTACCATGGTCAGCAGTCAATCAAAATCAAGGATTTCCTGAAAGTTACCATTGGATGGCAGAGCTACTTAGACATTAGTTTCTATGCAACCGGACCCCAAAAATATCAATCGTCATGGTATTCATAATGAAAAGTGCATACATGTATACATTTCATTCATTAATCCTAAATAATTTGTTCAATTACCCCATTAGAGAAGTTTGAAAGAATTTTCGAAATATGCATCTAGAGATATTTTTATCTACCTTCTCAAACGTTTCAAATGTAAGTGGAAGACACATGGGGAGCGTTTCATGAAAGGACATGTCAGACGTTTTATCCGACAAATACTGTTTTATCCAACAGTTACTATGGTAACAGTGCCTCTCAGCCAATCATATTGAAGGAAAGTTGTCAGACCTGACAACTTGTCGGATGAAAATGTTGATGAAACGCCACCCTGAACTGAAAATTCCTAACTTACATATATCTATAAGACTTAGTCATGCATCGAAACCCACTAGTTGTAGTACCATATTAATAACAAAGTCCTATTGCACTGAACATGTATTTGATGGTTAAGCCTTAAATATTAAACACAAGTTTAAGTTTGTTCCCTTCCAATTGACTGATAATCAAGTTGCAATCAATTTTCCAGAATTACGATGGATCAACTTCAAACACAATTAAGAAGCAACATGCCCCTTCACTTATTCATTCATATATCCGTTTCAATGTAAAGAGTTTCTTACTGATAGCTTTCCTGGAACTGAAGTCATAGTCCTTGAGGATCTCTTCTTGAATGCTTTCCCTGAGCTTGGTCAGATGCTGCTTCTCCAGCAGATGTTCAGGAATGTACATACTGACATTGTCCATCATCGCAGCCGGGGGAGCAGCCACCATGCTCTCCGTGATACCCTTTGTGATGTAGTAATAGTACCTCTGCAAATACCAAGAAAATGCAACCAAAAAATACACAAAAGTAATCAAAAAGAGAGAAATATTTCATAGTTGAAGATATCAAATAAAGTCAAGCTAATTATACATGCAGACCTAGAGGTGTTTTATATCAAAAGCTGTTAATAAATGCAATTTGTGAAAACACTCCCTGCTTTTGTGGTCACATCTATAGAAAAGCAATTTATCATGTAGTGGTTACTGAAATTGTGTGTCTCTCTCTCAACAGGGCGGTATTTCATGAAATAAATGTTGATTTTCACCGACCATTTGTGATAAGCTACTCAAATTTTTGCATCTGATTGGCTTAGAGCAAATTTGTCAGTGAAAATCACTGGCATGATGCTTCATAAAACACTTGCCAGGGCCCCGTCTTACTAAGAGTTACGATTGTTCCAATCAATCGTAACTCTATGGAAATCCATCAGTGTCATTATTTTTTATACAGGAAATTTGTAAAATGTCCTTTGTATACAAAGGAGAACACACCAAATTGTCAAGAAATCAATGAATTCATGGATATACATTCATATCTAGAATTTTTTTGAACAAACGTTGACTTTGCTGGCTTGCCATAGTTGCAATTGATCCGATCAATTTGTAAGATCCTCAGTCTTTCAGAAGTTTTAAGACTATTCTAAGAAGGCCTGTGATGGTTTTATTTCTATACACTGGATGACCTTCTTGAAATGAGGACATAACCACATACTCAGAAAATTTATGAATTGCCTTTATTCAGATCATACACGTAAATATGTATCTTTATCATGCTCTGCGATCCAAGGGAGCTCACAAATGGGAAGTGATTATTGATTTATTTCTTTTTTTAATAAAGGGGATTATCTCAAGTTTGTGTTTACCACCTAAATATTTGTTTTTGCTATTTCGCTATCCTTTAAATATGAACCCCTTCTATGCAAGCAGCAATGCTGTGTTCACCGCAAAAAGCAAGTACCTGCCCTGGGAAACAGCATTGTTATCATATTAACATTATTAAGTGTAGCAACAGGAATTATGTTGTGTTATGTATACAAATATTGTAGGCACATAAACATGTGACATACAGATACTAAAAGAAAATATTTTTACCCAAGTGACTCAAAAGCAAACGATCTTGCTCTAACCAATCAAGTTGTTTGGTACACCAAATGTTTTGAGGGTTGCAACTCAAGAAGGAAACTATGAGCTATAATATATAACACGTGTTTTTATCATAGTTTCACTCTGATCAGAATTGAGCATAAATATCAGTTGTGATTATTATCTGAAAATAAGTTTGAAGAGAATCCAACAAAATGACCACCCAAGGGTTAGTATGAATAAATTAAAAATATAAGCAAAATGATTGTGGAAGATAATTGCTAAAAAAATGACAAAATAAACATGGCATTCAAGCCTATTTGTCAGGCTTTCTCCAAGCAAATGATACACTGTCCCATATGTTTTGATGATACTAGTATTTAGATAATTTTCAGCCTAGATTTCATGATTTCCCAAAGTTACAAGTAAATTCATGTAAATGTCCCAGATCTACATCGATGGTGATATGTCAAAATCAACCTGGATTCTAAAGACTTTCCCATGAAATTACTGTTTACTGCAACAGCAGAAACTTATAAATATGTCATCAAAACACTAGTTTACTTTCATTCTTTTTTTCGTTTGATCATAATGAGTTTGAAACTGTAAATACATCAATCTTCCTTTGACCATAAGGACCATTAACACAAACCCTATCAAAACCAGACAACAGCAAAAAAAAAAGTTTCTAGTGCTTTCAAGTTCTGGTATCACATATCCTTGTTTTGAGGCTTTCCTCTCCTGGAGTACATTTGTATCAATGACAGGAACTTGGATCATCATCAAAAAGAGCAGTTTTCGATCCTACCCTCGATCATTGTATCAAATTCTACTTAAGAATAAAATAAATAATTTCTATTCAGAGGAATCTAAAAAATTAAAACACGCCAACCCATGAATTGAGTATGATATTGCTAATGACATATTTACACAGTCATGTTATTTCAAAACATGCTATCACTTTCTGTTTTATCATCATTACTTGTTGTGTGTTAATGTATGTGTGACTTATTTTTTTCTCTTCAAGTTCTTACAACTTACTTCTTAGTAGAGAAGATGACAGGGAAATACCAAATTCTAGTCCAGAAGAAAACCAAAATAATTTTCTGTCAAGATGTCATTATTCAAACATATACTGCTTTTACAACAATTCATATTTTCTTTGTGTGTTTACAGCCTGCCCCCCAAAAAAAAAATCAAAAGAAAGAGGAGAACGAACAAGCAAACTGATTTCTTATTACCATTGAACACAGATAAAATACAATAACCCTGACAGTCGAAGATATCATGACTGACCTCTAAATCCCTTTCAGAGGGCTCCCCCAATGTTTTCTCAGCGTCGTGCTCCACCCCACGGATGACATTCATCTGTTCTTCAGGGGTCATAGGTCGGCTCAGAGGTAGCTGATGACCGTTGGCTTGACCATTTTGATGCCTGCGGGTCAGGTTTAATAAAAATAATAAGAAATCCGATGAGTGATAAGAATTTATAAAGATGGTGGACCTGTGGAAAGAGCAAGGGGATCTTGGAGTGGATGGCGAGGAGAATGCTCGAGACAGGAAGAAGTGGAAGGAGGGTGTTTCATCCTGGTACAAGATGCAGACTGAAATAAACGATCATGACAAAAGGATGTAAACGGGTCAAAAAATAAAAATAGAAACAAAATAAACGAATGAGTAATAGTCATGAAGAGTGTAATTTGAGAGTAAATCAATGTGCTTTTAGGGTCTTTTAAGTGTTGCTTTCCTGGTTCCATCTATGGGTTTCCTCTCACAGCTCGCCAGGATATGCTTATCCACAGCTGGAGGCGGACCTCTTCAGGATTTCGCCAGTTCTTCCCATCCACGAAACCTGCTCTTTGGAAGAGTGCCAAATCACATCTAAAGAAATACCACAAACCCATCAAAACATTGAAATGATACCCATCAAATTGCAAATGAAAGCCACTGGGTACCTCCCAATGAAAATACTTGGTTTCTAAAACACGATGATACGTGACAATATCTGCGCACAAACTGCACAAAGATTCCCAGTGGAAACGGATCTGGGCTCTATATGGCATGTGATATGCATGTATGGTCTTAACCACATAATTTTGAAGGCAGATAATGTTTCACAATCCCAATTTCTAAAAGAAATCTTTGATGTAACATGATTATTCCAAGATTCAGATTTTCAGAGATGCAGACAGAATAAAGTCTCATAATCTGTCCCCAACCACATCTATTCTAGTCCTAGGACTAGAATTTACCACGTGGAAGGGGTTGGGGCTTTTATTTCAAAGAATGTGACTTTCTCAAATTTTATGACCTTTGAGAAAGAGTGGACACCTGGGCAGTGGGGAGCATTTCATGGAGAGTTTTGTTGATAATTTTCACAGACTAATTTGCTCTCAGCCAATCAGATGCAAGGATTTTTAGTAGCTTATAACATCTGATGGGAAGAGAATGTCCATAATATGCTCTGGTTCTGATTATTGTCATGCTGAATGATACAAGTAGGCACTGAAACATTGCATTTTTTCCCCCTCATTAATTCACACTGCCTAGCGCCAGAAGGGCATTAACTTTCACTTTACAAGGAACTTGTAACTTGTAATTACTCACCCATTTTGTTTTGGCTTTCTTCCAGCAAAGGTCTTAGACCTGGGTGATATGTCGGGTATGGCACCATTACGGGGTGATTTCATTGGCGCTGATCATAAGTAGTCAAGGATAACAGATCATTACATTCATTCACAATATGATCATTTCTAAATACATGCAAATAAATCAAGGGTTGGGGTGAAAATACACCACCTCGATGGCTTTGTTTGGGAGGCCAAATTATTAAAATCTCATTTTCTAAAACGAATGTTTATACCTATGAGCTTTCATCAAAGTCTAAATACATGACACATCTTTGAAAAATGTATTGTTCCTCTTAGCTTTATATTTCATTTGTGAAGCATGGTGACTCAGTGCACCCGCCTATGATCTGGAGGTGATGGGTTCAAACCCTGGCAAAATCATGCCAAAGACTTGAAAACAGGACCTTCTGGCTTCTTGTAAAGCGCTCAACACATTAGAATTGAGAAGGATAGTACTTAATAAAGATATGTTATGAAGGACCTGCTGGAAGATCAGCTATTGAAGTGGTTACTCTGAGTAAAGAAGTTTTATTATTAGTAGTATTATTATCATCATCATCATCACCATCACCATCATCATCATCATCATCATCATTATCATTATCATCATCATCATCATCACCATCACCATCATCATCATCATTCATCATCATCATAATTAATATCATTATTATTTTCATTATCATCATTATTATAATAATAATAATAATATGCAACATTTATATAGCGCTTAATACAAATGTTTCTAAGCGCTGCATACTATTACATGAAATTATAATTACCAGTATCATTATTGTTATATTATCGATATTATTATTTAATAGAAATTCTCAAATGAAAGGGATACGAGGAGAATGGCTCCTCTTCCTGCTCATAGAGGCTTGGGTGGTTGCTCTGGTGAGGTTGGGTCTGGGAAGGCTTTTGATCTTCAGATGGCTGGCACTTGGTGTGTAGTTGTTGGCAATGGATTCACTAGGGGTGCGGTGAAACTTCTGTTCTTTAAAGGGTGCTGCCAATGTCCAGGAGTTTCCCTGCATTATTGGCGGGTGCTCACTGTGCTTGAGGACAATCTGTATCAGGCAAAACATCATTGTCATTAAATGAACATGTATTATTATTACTTATTTATAATATGCTTTTCCCATAAGGCAAAACCCGCTTAAAAGGGAGCTGCCAAAGTGAGTTTCCTCGCATTATTGGCTGATGTTCACTGTGCTTTAGTACAATCTTTCCAAGGCAAAACATGCAACCATGACATTATTAATATTTATGTTATACTATTACAAAACTAGAAAAGCTGATAAGGCCAGGAAAGGAGTCTTAATTTGATAATTTATCATATAACATCGGAGAGAGCAAGTGGTACCAATCATTTAAAAAGTAATTATTGCTGCACACCATCATATTTGAATTTTATTGAAAATGCTTTATCGAATTTTTTTTTTAAAATTAGCTGAAAACAATCATCTTCATATTATGTATTATGAACTCCATCATACTATCATTAATACTAGTATTATTTTAATATTGTTAAAGTCTTTTTATGGCACTCTCAGTATTGTTTTTCGTCTCCATCTCTTTCAAATCCTAGTATATGAACAGTGCTACCAGAACCATTCAAATTATGTACCCATACATGGAAAAGGACAATTAAAAAAAATGAAATATACACATGTATACATATAAACATGAATATTTAAACTTGCTTCTCAAACACCAGAGGCATTGGCCCGTATTCTGAAGTCAGGTTTAACTTAAACTCAGGTTTAAAGTTGTGGTTTAAGTATGGGAAGCGAAAAGTATCAAATTTTTTATTAAGTTGTATGTTTCTTATGTTTACTGTGCTCTTTCCTGATTCATCGATGGTGAAGACAAGCATCTATTTATACTTCCTACACAATTATGAATGATTTGAGAGCCGAATGAGCTGAAGTATGATATCTCTACTGTTAGTGATTATGTAACAATTGGCTGTCCATACTTAAACCACAACTTTAAACCTGAGTTTAAGTTAAACCCGACTTCAGAATACGGGCCAGTGTGTTCATACCTGATAAAGATCCGATGGTTTATCTGCACCTTCAGGGGGGAGAGGGGGCAACCCTGGGAGACCCCTTGTTTGACTGCAACTCAACATCGGGGTCTGGGTCATCTACATGTAGTAATAGAAATTATGTTAACATAAACAAAGATGGAAAAATATGCATCAAACTGTAAAGCATGTCAAAAAGAAAAGCTTTGGTAAATGATGAAATTATATGGTATCATCAAGTGGCTCTTGAATCTTTTACCATACATTACTTCTTTGGAAAATTTGAATATCTCATTAAAATATGTGTAATACCAGTAAAAGATTGGAAGAACTATTGAAAACAGGGAATAATTTTCCTGGTATCGCATCGCAATTTGCCCCACATTTTTTAAACACTGCTATGCATAGTCTTTTGTATAGCATGTTTTACATAGGACTGTACAGTACTTTAGTTGAGAGCTTTTCTCTTATGACCAAAAATGCTATTCAAATTTGTAAAGCAAAATTAGTCCCTGAAAAAGCTGGAGCCTCTCATTTTGGTGCCCCACGGCGATGTCTGTCGGTCTGCCCACTCATTTCATTTAACACACATCAGAGGTTTGTCCCAAACTTTTGCGTCCACTCCAAGAAAATTCAAACTCTCTAAAAGCATCAAGAAATCAACATTTTTGCATTTTCCAAGCACGTCTTCAAACAAATACTATCCAATATTATGGCATTTTAACCTGAATCTGTATACATGTATAAATACAAGTATCTCTCTTTTGTTTGCTTGACTTTATTTCTAAAACTTTACAAAACTACAGTATCATGCGTGAAATAAGGTCACACTTTTTAATTGTAATGACTTTTTTAGCTTAGCGTGCACTTGGCTTGTCGATCAGCATTGAATTTTGAGATTGCGATATCAGCAAAATCTGTCAAGTGATCTTGACTCTAGGCATAGGGTATTGTTTGCTGCCCATTTTGGCATTTATGACTTTAGTTGATTTTGGTTGAACGGTGAGGAATAATTGTCTTGACTGGAACTTATCTTCATGAAAGTAGGGAGACCTCAAGATTATTATTATCATTATTCAAGATTATTACATCAGAGGATATGCGTCTCATAGCTTGGCGAAAAAAAAAAGAACAAGATGGGGACGTAAACATTGCGGCAAATTTTTCCGTCTTTTCATAATATTTTTCTCTTTTTTTATAAATAAAATGTTTAAAAATGAAATCAATATCGTATAAATGTCGGAAATGAGGTTGTATCAGTACACGATTTAGGGCTAGCCTAGATCTAGGCCTTGATCTTTTTTTTTAGAAGTAGAAATCTCGGGGGCGAAAATGTTAGTTTTTTTTGCGGTACATGCACATGAATGGGACGCAATCCCTGGCTCTGTGGAGAGTAAGCATACATTAGTGAACAATATTTACTGTCTATGCTAGTCTTGAGGACTCCATGATGATGTTTTTTTAATATTTTGACATAACTTCTTCATCATGGAGTCTTGAACCGCCGGCCATATATGTATAAGAGACACATGTAAACAAAGATGGATTTCCCTAGGAAATCCAGTTAGAGGGTGAAATCGGTTTGTAGGGTCAATTTTATTTATCTATGAACCTTGATGCGCCTAATGGGTATAAAGGGATAAAAATTATTTCACTATAAATGGAAAAAATGAGATGTTTCTTACCAGACCGATCTCTTGTAGATCCCTCGATACGTTTGTCAACAAAGCAAGTACAATACAGCCTGACCCTTGAACCGCTTAGTTATGACGTACATCCGATTAGCGATGCCGTTTTGAAGAACAATTTATTATAATTATAATTAGTAGTATTATACTAATCATTTATAATCACGTATTAAATTTTAGTATTTGTGAAATAATAAGTATAAATTGTTCTTCAAAACCGCATTACTAATCTGATGTACATCATAACGCAGCGGTTCAAGGGTCAGGCTGTATTGTCTTTGCTTTGTTGACAAACGGATTGAGGGATCTACAACTACAAGAGATTGGTCTGGTAAGAAACGTCTCATTTTTACCATTTATAGTGAAATAATTTTTATCCCTTTATACACATTAGGCACATCAAGGTTCATATATAAATAAAATTTGACCCTACAAACCGATTTCACCCTCTAACTATGGATTTCCTAGGGAATTCCATCTTTGTTTACATGTGTCTCTTATACATATATGGCCGCAACGTTCTCGCCAGTGTAGAACACACGCGTCGCTTGCGACACACGTAAATTCCACAAGCTCTATATGCGTCACGTGCAAAACGCGAGCGACACAGGCAAAAAAAAAATCATAAAAAGTGGGGAAGTCATCAGAAATAATTGTTGCATCATTCATCATCAATCCTCAAAAGTAAAGGATGTTTCAGAATCATTTCGGCAACAGACAAACTACGATCTTATTATTGATGACCGGAAAATATCCATGCATAGAAACTGGCGCATTTCCACTTCCAGCCGGCTAGCCAGCCTGGGGCAGCCAGCCGAGCCTGAGCAGCCACACTAGCGTTGCCAGCGCGCCTAGCTGAGCCAGACATGCATGCTACAATGTATGTTAGAACTGAATTGTCTGCGGTGCGACCCGGGTCCGACGTAGCCTTTCATTTTTACATGATACCGTTTTCCGATAGTTTTCAAGAATTTTAATTTTTTATCATAAAATGAATTGTTCCTCATAATTTTCCCGCTAATTACTTTCTAAGTAATATTCTTAACGTTCATTCTCAATTTCTCATGTCATTCTGATCTGCTGTCATGTCACAAGTTACTCACAATAAGCATGGAGCTATGCAATAAGTGTTGGCTAGCTTGCTGGAAATGGGGCTTAGGGTGACACATGTGTGCATGATTTTGTCAAAGGAGAAAAACGAGATTCCGGGCGCAGGAGCGAGATGTAAAGTTAATGTTATTTGTTTGACGGCTAATTACTTGATTTCAACGTTTATTTTTCATCCTTTCATCTAAAACAGACTATAATTTCTTGTATTGTTTTTCACACGTGTGTACTGATTGTGTATTGATTAATAATCTAGGGGCGGGGGGAGGGGGTTGGCATGAGACCGCATGATCGACACATCGATTAGAAATATCTAAAAATATATTTTTAGGTATTTCTAATCGATATGTCATGCCAATGTGTATTTGGAAAATCTATTGTTTATGTTGATATTTGACACTGGAAAAAAAAAAATATGTTGAATTTATTGTAGAAGTTTTTATTCTTAAAGCATATTATTATCATCAATGTTATTTATAATTATGTATTGGAAGATGTCTGACATTGTGTTTTATTGTAACACTTAAAGGGAAAAAATGGTGTTAAATTTATGAGTTGTCAAGGTATTTATCAATTTGTAAAGACATCAAACTTCTATTTTTTATATGTATTTTATTTTGTATATGAACTGAAGTTGTCAAATAAAAACTACCATACAAAAAAAACTCCCCCGCCCCTAGATCCTGCATCGTATACATATCAGAAATATCCCTAAGACTTTGCAACATCTATAAAGGGAATTTGAAATGCAAAATGATGAAAATGGTCAAAAACACTTTTACGAAGTCTCAATTTTCTTTAAAAAATAAACATGGTAGAAATAAACGATAAGTGATTTTGTATATTTCCAAATTTTCCCAACTGAAAACACGTTCATGATACGTAGGTGTCATTTTCAAGTGACCAAACATTAAAGGGGGAGTTTACCCTGACAAAAAGTTTATTGTAAAGATAGGAGAAAAAATAATGATAAATATTTGTGAAAGTTTGAGGAAAATCCATCAAAGATTTAAAAAGTTATTAGAATATGTATTATTATTTTTTATTTGTAAAGTCGCTGATCAAAAAAGAAATCAATGAAATGTCCATCACCACCCAAGGCAATTGCTCGCGTGGCTCATGTTTTAAAATCACCTCAGTGGCTGCCCAAATGAGTCCCAAGAGAAACGATTTTTATCTCATGTTTACCTGATTTAATGGTTCAGCAAATCTCGACAGATTATCTCGATTTGTTGTCGAGTGTCTTGATGACAGACTTGGCCCAGCTGGGTCACCCAAGGTATTACGTAATAAACCTTATGTCGAAGGAGGTATCACTTGCTTTGGCCATAGAGCTATTAATAGCTCCATGCTTTGGCTGTGAGCTTCATTTGGTTTTCGAAGAATGATTTTATATCATAAATCATGTCGATATCACATCAAAACTTTTTACAAATATATTATGAATCTTCAACAATTTTATTAAAGACTATCATTTATATCCCGGTTTATACCTCCCTATCAAGCCGAGACGCCTCACAATCCAAGTGATCTGTTTAATTAGTGATACGTTTGTGAATTCTGTTCTATTTTATTTACATTTCCGCTGTTGTCAGAATAAATGTGTCATTTATATTTCTTAGAGAGTTCATATAGCGAAAGGTATATAAATATATTTTAACTTGTTAGGACCTCAAAATCAATTTTAAAACATTCCCAGATCGATCGTTCATTAATCTGAGATGTTTGTGACTTCTATTCTGTTTTATAATCCTTTCCACCGTTGTCAGAAGAGTGCATTTCTTAGAGAGTTCATAGCGAAAGGTATATAAATATATTTCAACTCGTTAGGACCTCAAAAACAATTTTAAAACATTCCCAAATCGATCGTTCATTAATCTGAGATGTTTGTGACTTCTATTTTGTTTTATTTTCTTTTCCGCCGTTGTAAGAAATTTAAGAATAATGCGTGATTTATATTTCTTCTCGGAGAACGGGAGTCCGTAACGAAAGGTATATCAAATATATTTTCAACTCATTAACACCTCAAAACAATTAACAAATGTCCTGATAGATCGTTAATTAATCTGAGATGTTTGTGACTTCTATTCTGTTTTATAATCCTTCCCGCCGTTGTCAGAATAGTGCATCATTAATATATCTTAGAGAGTTCATAGCGAAAGGTATATAAATATATTTCAACTCGTTAGGACCTCAAAAACAATTTTAAAACATTCCTAAATCAATCGTTCATTAATCTGAGATGTTTGTGACTTCTATTTTGTTTTAATTTCTTTTACGCCGTTGTAAGAAATTTAATAATAATGGGTGATTTATATTTCTTCTCGGAGAACGGGAGTCCGTAACGAAAGGTATATCAAATATATTTTTAACTCATTAACACCTCAAAACAATTAACAAATGTCCTGATAGATCGTTATTTAATCTGAGATGTTTGTGACTTCTATTCTGTTTTATAATCCTTCCCGCCGTTGTCAGAATAGTGCATCATTAATATATCTTAGAGAGTTCATAGCGAAAGGTATATAAATATATTTCAACTCGTTAGGACCTCAAAAACAATTTTAAAACATTCCTAAATCAATCGTTCATTAATCTGAGATGTTTGTGACTTCTATTTTGTTTTAATTTCTTTTACGCCGTTGTAAGAAATTTAATAATAATGGGTGATTTATATTTCTTCTCGGAGAACGGGAGTCCGTAACGAAAGGTATATCAAATATATTTTTAACTCATTAACACCTCAAAACAATTAACAAATGTCCTGATAGATCGTTATTTAATCTGAGATGTTTGTGACTTCTATTCTGTTTTATAATCCTTCCCGCCGTTGTCAGAATAGTGCATCATTAATATATCTTAGAGAGTTCATAGCGAAAGGTATATAAATATATTTCAACTCGTTAGGACCTCAAAAACAATTTTAAAACATTCCTAAATCAATCGTTCATTAATCTGAGATGTTTGTGACTTCTATTTTGTTTTAATTTCTTTTACGCCGTTGTAAGAAATTTAATAATGGGTGATTTAAATTTCTTCTCGGAGAACGGGAGTCCGTAACGAAAGGTATATCAAATATATTTTAACTCACAGTCAAAACAATGTTAAAAATGTCCTGATCGTTAATTAAGATCGTTTATTAATCCGAGATGTTTGTGACTTCTATTCTGTTTTATAATCCTTTCCACCGTCATGACCGTTGTCACAATAGTGCATTTCTTATAGAGAGTTCACAGCGAAAGGTATATAAATATATTTCAACTCATTAGGACCTCAAAAACAATTTTAAAACATTCCCAAATTGATCGCTCATTAAAGGTAAATGCTAGTTTTGGTAACGATATCAAAATGAGTTCGTACAGAATCCAATGAAATGACCACCAAAGTGTCTGTTTGTATAAATGAAACGCATGTGCCAAAGGATTCTGGAAGAAATTGTGTAATTGCTGAGAAATCAGCAAATAAGTACAGGTTTCGGGTAGAGCGTCGGGCCCGACGCTCAAAGCAATAATTATACACTGTCCCACGTGCGCTTATCTGTGTTGGGGAAGTTCAGTCTGAACATTATTCAGCGTAGATTTCAAGATTTCACAAAGTTCAGTTTATGTAACTGTACCAGATCTAGATCCTGGATGATATACTGACAATTAAGCCTGGTTTTACAGACTTTCTCATGAAATCAGTGTTTACTGCAACTACTGGAATTTCTCTTTAATCTGAGATGTTTGTAACTTCTATTTTGTTTTATTTTCTTTTCCGCCGTTGTAAGAAATTTAGGAATAATGCGTGATTTATAGTCTTCTCGGAGAACGGGAGTCCGCAACGAAAGGTATATCAAATATATTTAAACTCATTAACACCTCAAAACAATGTTAAAAATGTCCTGATAGATCGTCAATTAATCTGAGATGTTTGTGACTTCTATTCTGTTTTATAATCCTTTCCACCATCACGACTGTTGTCACAATAGTGCATTTCTTAGAGAGTTCATATAGCGAAAGGTATATAAATATATTTCAACTCGTTAGGACCTCAAAAAAAATTATAAAACATTCCCAAATCGATCGTTCATTAATCTGAGATGTTTGTGATTTCTATTTTGTTTTATTTTCTTTTCCGCCGTTGTAAGAAATTTAGGAATAATGCGGGATTTATATTTCTTCTCGGAGAACGGGAGTCCGCAACGAAAGGTATATCAAATATATTTTAACTCATTAACACCTCAAAACAATGTTAAAAATGTCCTGATAGATCGTCAATTAATCTGAGATGTTTGTGACTTCTATTCAGTTTTATAATCCTTTCCACCGTCATGACCGTTGTCGCAATAGTGCATTTCTTAGATAGTTCATAGCGAAAGGTATATAAATATATTTCAACTCGTTAGGACCTCAAAAACAATTTTAAAACATTCCCAAATCGATCGCTCATTAATCTGAGATGTTTGTGACTTCCATTTTGTTTTATTTTCTTTTCCGCCGTTGTAAGAAATTTAGGAATAATGCATGATTTATATTTCTTCTCGGAGACCGGGAGCCCATAACGAAAGGTATATGAAATATATTTTAACTCATTAACACCTAAAAACAGTTTAAAACATATCCAGACAAAAAAGACCCCTAAATTTTTAGATAAACAACAACTTAACATTCCAATATTTTCGCCGATATCAGTTTTAGGTTGGTGTCCGCCGCCGATTAAAACAGCATTACATCATCTATTAAACTTCGCGGATTGGCAATGAAACTTGACTTTGGATCGGATCAAAGCGCAGCGCATGTGAAAATCAAAACATCACGTGCAAATTTGGCCACCGCCGAATCGACGGATTTCCGACACGCATAAGAAAAATCCTGGCGAGAACGCTGTATGGCCGACGGTTCAAGACTCCATGATGAAGAAGTATACATCAAAATATTAAAAAAACATCATCATGATGGACTCATTGAGTCCTCAAGACTAGTCTATCCTGGCTAAGTTCACCCACGCCACGGCCAACCCAATCAAAAGGCAAATTCTAACTTTTTTTACCTGTTTTTTTCTGCTTCACAGTACCATTCAACTAGTTGGAGACAATGGAGCTAAAAAGTTTTGAGCTCCATTAGTGTGAGTGGAATTGAACTGAGTTTGAAGAAGAAAAAAAACTTGTGTAAAAGACACGACTTGTTTTCAGTAGAGGCGCACGGCCAATATGGGAGACTCTCTCCAATAGGGGAGACAATCTCCCACATTGGAGACTTGCTTTGCAAAAGGACAAAAGAAACAACACCAACAAAAGAATGATTTTTTCCCCAAAAATTTTTGTCTCACTGAGGTCAGAAGCCCATTTGTTTTGTGTGTGATTGACAACAAAAATCCTTATCAAAACAAAAGTAGACAGGTGAATTTTTAAAGTAGACGGTGAAAAGGGGTAATTTTTCATGAGGAATCTCCTTATCACATTTTTATTTGCCGCCAAGGTAATCCTTTTGCAGCAAATGTAAACAAAGGAAATTGGTCTCCAAAACTGGAGACTGTCTCTGAAATTGGATACCCAAATTCTTTACAAAAGTCTCTGATATTGGAGATAATCTCCCACATTGGAGACAGTCTCCAATATTGGCCGTGCGCCTCTACTGTATACCCAGTTGTTGTGTGTCCAGACAGGTTGTGTGTCCGGACGATCAATTTTAGAAAGTAATTTGGAAGAATTTACAAGTTAAGTTTCATCAATTTTTAGTACAAAATGTTAGGAAATATTATAGAGAACAAAATAGAAGATGATTACAACTATGGAATTCATATTTTTTTGTGTAATCCAAAGACAAAAAAGAAGGCTTCAAAAATATAAAGTGTCCGGACACCCGACCCCCCATCCTACTGGTTTTTCCTCACATTAAAATATCAATATCATGTTTTTCGACTGAGACTCAGACTAGGGTGTATGAAGCCACACTGAAAAGTGTCAGCATAAAACAGGCTAATTTAGGGGAAAATATGGCACATTTTTTCGGGGAAGTTCAGGCTATAGAAAAATGTGATCTGAATTGATTATTAACTTGTGTTTGGCATGTATGGAAAGAGAAAATTCAGGGGCTTCTTTTGACAGTAAGGACAAGTTTATATGATCATTTTAAATAAGGATTTAGAGATAAATTGCAAACCTTTATTTTTGTGTGTGTTGAGATTGCCATTTCTCCATGCGTTTTCTATGGGAAAATGAAATTTCTGTTTTGCACAATTTTTTTCACTTTGTCGCAATTTTTCATTGTGATCTGGTTTCCAAATCTTTATAAAAATCATACCATCAGATAGAGCATAAAAAATCCTATTGGACTCTTTATGGACAAGTTTTTGGCATTAATAATAAATTTATAACAGCTCTCGGAAGCTAAAAATTTGGATTTGTGTGTGTCCATTTCTTAACTACACAGTCTATGGCAGAGAAATGCTGAAAATTTACCTAATTTCATTCTTCTTTTTTGCAGCCAATAATTGGATTTTTTTCAAAAATGTTACATTTCTGTCAGTCTGAAGGTCATTTCTCTTCAAATTTACAAAGAAAATGTGATATTTTCTTGAAAAGTTGAAATAAGAAAAATATTTTTTTTCTCCAGACACCCTACTCAGACAGAGACAGTGGAAAAGTTAGACTAAATGGCCATTCCGTGCTTTTGGGAACTGGTAGCCAAATTGAACTTGTACCTCCTTTCACCACGATATGTAAAGAATCTTCGCTTCGGCGATTTTGAAAAGAATTGATGCGAGAGGCTTTGTTTACGATGCGAAGCTCTTCACACAACTGGTTACCTCTTTCCTCATGTGATGTTTAACGGGCTCAGTTTGCCACGGGTGGACAAGTTTTCAGATGACCTCGAAGATTCCGCGGAATTATAATTTTTGTAATTATCCATCTACCCCGCATTTCCCTGCTCTTCAAGACCACTCTGCCACTTTCACAATGTTGACAAAAACTTATATTACAAAATTGATTCACTAAATAAATCACAAACAAGATATATCTGGGATGAATCACTTTAGTAAACTGTATTATCTACTCGTGAAAATGGGAACCAGCATAGCTGGTTCCCATTTTCACGAGTAGATAAAGACAGTTTACTAGTGAAATTTATTTCGTCAGAGTCATCACTGACGAAATAAATCTCATTGGCAATCTCTCTCTATATCTACTCTTCAAAATGGGAACCATCTAAAAAAATTCTCCTGAATTATAAATGCTGGTTCCCATTTTCACGAGTAGATAAAGACAGTTTATTAATCAGATTTATTTCGTCAGAGAATCATCACTAACGAAATAAATATTACTAGTAATCTGTCTTTATCTACTCGCTGAAATGGGAACCGGCGTGTACAACTCTATTGAGAATTTTCCACGCTGGTTCCCATTTTGGAGAGTAGATTAAACTAGTTTACTCTACTCGCTGAAATGGGAACCTGCGTGTACAACTCTATGTGGAGTTTTCCATAGAGTTGTACGCACTGGTTCCCATTTTGGCGAGTAGAGTAAACTAGTTTATTAAATCTCATGAATTATACATGTTGGTTCCCATTTTCACGAGTAGATAAAGACAATTTGTTAGATTTAGATTTATTTCGTCAGAATCATCACTGACGAAATAAATCTCATTGGCATTCTCTCTCTCTATATCTACTCTTCAAAATGGGAAGACGGTTTATTAATAAGCTTTATTTCGTCAGAGAATCATCACTAACGAAATAAATATCACTAGTAATCTGTCTTTATCTACTCGCTGAAATGGGAACCAGCGCGTACAACTCTATGGAAAATTCTCAATAAAGTTGTACACGCTGGTTCCCATTTCAGCGAGTAGAGTAAACTAGTTTACTCTACTCGCTAAAATGGGAACCAGTGTGTACAACTCTAAAATGGGGAGTTTTCCACGCTGGTTCCCATTTTAGCGAGTAGAGAAAAGACGGCGACGAAATCAATCTTTCTGATCTAAGCTCTTTGAAGGATTACTTTATCTAGAATCAGCGCGCCAGCTGCGGTGAAGCAGTGAACACCCTCGAAAAGGTAGGTATAGTGAGTGATCGTATTACCGACCGGCCTTGTATTACCGAACGTGCACATCATATGCGTCTGAAAATAATCAAATACGATCAAACCTTTGCAACATCCTTCCAAAGGGAACTTGAATACAAAAATGATGAAAAATGATAAAAAACACAATTTCGAAGTCTTTAAATCCTCAAAACAATAAAATATGGTTAAAATAGCTCATCAGTGACTTTGTTGTTTTCCCAACTTTTCCCATAGAAAACACACGTTCGGTAATACGATACCTTTTTCAAGTGACCAAAATATTTCACTTGCGAAGAGAGGTCCGATTGGAAGCTGATGTCGTAAAAATGAAATACAATTTCGGCAAAATTTCTGCATATTTATATTTTGTAGGTAATTGTGTATTTATGGTGAAAGTTTGGTGAATTTTATTGGAATCATGTGTTTGATTAGACCAAAAGCTTCGGTCTCTGTTATGTTGGTTGTTCAGCTGAACTCCGTTGGCTTCACTCACCAAATACAGAGACCGAAGTTCTAGCGCGATCTGTACAGGGGACTCAATGGCAATATGTTTATGTACTTAAGATCGGATAAAACGGGGAAGTGAATTTGCGCGACAGCCGAGGTAAGTCACTGTTTTTGTTCCTTTTAACTTGATTTTTCTCTGTTTTTTGGCAATTAATGACAAGAGGGAATATCAATTTGCATTTTGGTCACTTTAATTTTCAAAATTTTTATTCATTAAAAACAAAAATTGAAGAGCCCCGACGGGGGGATTTTGCATTGCAAGTCCCCTAATGGTGGCTGCACGCTAGCGAGCCGTCTGTGTACGAGGAGAAATTAAAAAAAAAAAAAGTTAAAAAACTCCTCGAAACAGACGGCTGCCAGCTGTCTAGTGTTTGATATGATCAAATTCATGAAAAGTGTTCGGTAATACGATCCACTACCATAGGTCACTCTAGACCAAAAGCTTCAGTCTCTGTTATGTTGGTTGTTCAGCTGAACTCCGTTGGCTTCACTCACCAAATACAGAGACCGAAGTTCTAGCGCGATCTGTACAGGGGACTCAATGCCAATGGCCATATGTTTATGTACTTAAGAGCGGATAAAACGGGGAAGTGAATTTGCGCGACAGCCGAGGTAAGTCACTGTTTTTGTTTCTTTTAACTTGATTTTTCTCTGTTTTTTGGCAATTAATGCCAAGAGGGAATATTAATTTGCATTTTGGTCGCGTTAATTTTCAAAAATTTTATTTATTAAAGACAAAAATTGAAGAGCCCCGACGGGGGGATTTTGCATTGCAAGTCCCCTAATGGTGGCTGCACGATAGCGAGCCGTCTGTGTATATGAGGAGAAATTAAAAAAATAAAAAAATGTTAAAAAACTCCTCGAAACAGACGGCTGCCAGCTGTCTAAGGTCACTCATGTCTTGTCGTGAAAAAGTGTCCTTTGGAAATTAGGCCTAATAATACTAGGAACTGGTTCCCAATTTCACGATAATGCCGACTAAATCTAATGCTTACCCTAAACCTCTCAGCAACTGTAGCATTACCAGATCTATTGATATCCATTTTGTTGGATGGGAAACAGTGGTCTAATTTTCAAATGACAATGCGATGATCGGCTCAGTTCGATAGAGGTCACTTTACATCCTCAAATTAGCCGTGTCCGCCGGCCTGGGTTTGTGCAGACTCGGTCGAATGTGTCTGCATGCAGTGCGAGTCGACTCAATCATCAGCTAAATCATGCATAAATAAGTCTATACTAGATTTAAAAATATCGTCAAAGTTAAAGCTGTGACTCTAGGTGAATTTTGGGAAATTCCGTGTTTTTCCTTTCGACGGGAACAAAATCTGATTCACATTTGTTTCAATCCCCTTCTCGTTTCGCAGTTCCCAACTGAGTCTCGCAGGCGTCCATTTTGTCAGCTTATTTAACATCCGGGTGCTTTGGTTGCCATGCTACGAAGTCCGGTGCGGAGCTCCGATCCGAGATCGAGAACTTTTCGGTTTCAGACATGTTTTCAAAATTGGATAGGGGGGCAGGGGCAAGCTAGGGGCAGTGGCGTAACAGGCGGGGGGGGGGGGGGGCAACGTGCCCCCCTGGCGGATTTCACCGGGAAAATAAAAAAAAACGGGAAAAAGAAAAAAGGGAGGGAGAAAGACAGAAAGAAAGAAAGAAAGGGGAAGAAAAGGGAGAAAGGAAAGGAGGAAAAGGAAAGGGGAAAGTGAAAAGAAAACTAAGAAAAATATTTTTTTTAATGGAAAAGGAAGGAAAGCGGGAAAATGTACTGTAGAACATTTCAAAAAGAACAAATCATTCCGAAATAGGACTATGTAATGCAATAGCATGATGGGAAATAAATTTGATTAATTATACGCAACTGTGCATGGGTTGAATAAAATATGTGTTGTGCAAAAGCTATATTCTGTATATACCCGCGATTTGATTAAAATAGCGGCAATCTGCGAGGTTTAAATGGCTTTGCTTTCAAGAAGTTCCGGGGGCTTCGCCCCGGACCCAACCGCACAGCACTGCCGTATATGAGTATGGAAGGGTTGGGCCATGGCCCCCAAAAGTTCTACAAACAAGAACAACAAAAAGGAGGAAAGAAAAGCAAAGGAAAGGTGTAGGATATGATTTTATTTACTGAATATAATGTCAAAAAATATCTCAAAGTTAGATCGCTCGGGGGCGTCGGGGCTTCTATTAAGCAGCATTTTTGCACATGTGCCATAATGCACCCCTCGTTTTGTTTGCTCTTCACGCTACTGCCGCAAAGAATCCTGTTCACAGTGGCGTACAGACCACAAAAAAAGGAATGGAAAGAGAGAAGAGTTAAATATATCATTCTCTGGATATCATGTCAAAATCTATCACAAAATTGGATTTTTGTATTAAAAAGGTCAAAATTTTTGCTCGCTCGCTTCGCTCGCTCGCAATTTTTTTTAAAGATAAATTCTGCCCGAAAGGCAATATCTGGCCCTCTCAAAATAGTCGCAAAATTACACCATTACGCCTGTTCATACCATGATATGACCGGGAAATTTCTGGTTCTTGCCCCCCTGGCCACCGACCCCTGTTACGCCGCTGGCTAGGGGTATTCCAGGGAGGGGGTTTCATCCACATTTTCCCGCTTGGCCGCTCAAAGAACATTTTTTAAACAAGAATTTTAATATAATTAACCTAGCAATAGATAGGCTAAGACTCATGAAGGCAAGGAATAATTTCACTTAAAAATTAATATTTATATCATGTTTATTATTATCATCTTCATCATCATTATCATTATTATTATACTGCGCTCTTCCCCAAATTAACGTGAGTACAAAGTACGAGCTGAATGTTTTTGACATTCATACCTGAAAACGGGGGGTTTATTTGAGCACGTATGATAACAAAAACGGGATCGATCCGCATATAGAAGATCAAGGGGGAGAAGAAGAAGAAGGAGAAGAAGAAAATAAGATGAAGAAAGAAGAAAATAAAATAATTCAAGGTTTGGGTCGAATCCTAGGTCAGCATTTTGAGAAGAAAATTGCCCCACTCTGTGTTTTTAATGTCTGTTCAATATGACATTATTATCATCAAGTTTCCTTTCCTGTACTTTCGAGTAGCGACTTATTCACAAAGAATACATTAAAACAAGAGAATTTCTCTCTCGGTTAAAGTTGAAAGCTTTTTAGAATTTCCCCTCTTTTCCCCATCATCGACATTTGGTTTAGTTTTATGAAAAGATTTTTGAAAGTGTGCTTCCTTCTTATCCAAAGCAATTTCCTGTTATTAATAATAATTGCACAGTCCCCAGGCATGCTATAGACTTTCTCATCTTCATTTTCAGGTGTTGTATGTCAATTAATTTGATCAAGATATACTGTTTCAAAAAGTAGGAAGTCTATTCTGAAATAATCGCATGATGGTTAAAGGCCAAGTACCGTATACCCCAACAACAAATTTTATAGGCATAAAGTATATAGCACTTGCGAATTTGCTTATTAACAACAAAAAAAGATATTAAAAAAATTCCGACTGGCACGTATTCTTTTTTTTCTGATCCAACACAGGAGAGTAATTCTCTAAATAAGAATTACGAAATATTTTTTGACAAATATTAAATACCGAAAATGCAAATATTCTTAAATATATTTTTGTCTCATAGAGACATTGAATTTTTTGTTTATTTTCTAAACCGAAATTATGAATATGTATACATAAATAGCAAGTTGGATTCTCCGTTCGATAAATAGAAAAGGATGAATTATGCAAGAAAGGCCTATCAAATTCGAATCATCAAAAGAATAAAATTCATACAAGTTATAAGAATTTACTCACATTCATATTTCCATGAAAGGATTCATTATGTAGGTCCATGGGTGCATGGAAACGATATCACCCATTAAAGCTAAATTACAGTAGTTGCAGTAAAACACTGATTTCGAAAGAAAGAAGCAACTGCATTTTTTATATGGAAAAGGCGGTCAGTCCTCGACCCTTATCCACCCATTTCGCCCTATATATGTTCTTAGAGTGCACGGGGTAACCCGTAATGTTAACAGTCAATTTTTTCCTGTGAAAAGGAGCTCTGATGACAATTGAAAATGCCAATTCCCGCTTCACGTGATTAAGCAAGTGAGGACTTTTTTTCTTTTTTTGCTTGTTAAAATTTTCCTGGAACAAAATTACCTCCATTTTGGAGTGAAAACAATTTTTTGTTGATGTTTTTTTTTCATTTTATTTTTTTTGCTTGTCAAATTTTCTTGAACAAAAATGCCCCCACCCCTTTTGGAAACTCCTAGATCCATCCCTGGTGCCAGCCATTTTGTAGGAAACAACGACCATTACTTGTGTCTAAATTCATTAACATGGCAACTAGCGTATTCAAGCACCCACTTCGAAGACGCTTTTTGAAACATTGAGAATCTATTGAAAATGCCCGTCAAGTCACAATGGACAGATTAGAGGTCACTGTCGAAAGTTAATGGACCGGGACAGCACATCGTCTTAAGATTCGGACCAGACGATTTTTTTTAAAAAGTAGTTTATCCAGATCCATGACGACACCACTGTTTTAATTTATCAGTTTTCGACAAAGGTTGTTTTCTTATAAAGGTGTTTTTACAAAAGATTATCAGTGTTATAGAAAGCGTCTGCGAAGTTATTGCTAAAATGCCCAAATATAGAATTACACTGTAACTTTTGAGTAATCTTTTATGATTCAAGTATTTTCTTCCTTTTCTCCCCCCCCCCCACTGATTGATAACAAAATAGGGAGTGATTTTCCTCTCCTTTATTATATATATATATTTATATATATGATATGAGATAAAAGCAGAGACCAAAAGCTTTATAATGCTGAATAATCTAAAAATAATATGTTTATGATAGAGTATCAATAACATTATTTAATTGAGGGCGCTATCACAGCGATCAGAATCCATGCATGATTATTTCCGGTTTCACTTTCTCTATTTCCCGGATTCATCATTCATCCCTTGTATTTCCAATATACTTTTAAACGTACATTTTATCCTCTCAATTTAAACTTAAAAGTCAATCTACTCTTGTTTATTTTTCTCTTTGTTTCTCTTCCTCCTTTTCTTCCTTCGTTTTTCTTTTTCTTCTTTTCTCTCTCTCTCCTTTTCCCTTTTTATGCGCCTGTCTCCCTTTCTCTCTCTTTCATCCACCCACCCCACACACTCAGTGGCGTAACAGGCGGGGGGGCAGGGGGGGCAAGCTGCCCCCCCTGGCGGAGCTCACCGGGAAAATAAAAAAAAAACGGGAAAAAGAAAAAAAAGGGGGGAGGGAAGGGAAAGGGAAAGGGAAGAAAAAATGGGAAAGGGAAAGGAAAAGGGAAAAGAAAACTAAGAAAAAACATAAAAAAGGGAAAACGGAAAGATAACGGAAAAGGAAGGAAAAAAGAACAAGTGAGAAAGAACAATTCGCCCCGATATTCAAATACATTAGCATGATTAATAAGACAGGGAAATAAATTAAAGATGAAAAAAAGGCAAACAAAAGCGGGAAATAAAGGCAGAATGGAATTATCCAAAATCTAAATTGGAAAATAAAGAATAGGGACAAGATAACGTACACTAGCTACCGGGCTGCCGAGGATTGAGATAACGAGCGGGAAGAAAAATGGATGGTATATATCATAATGTCGTATTAAAGTCTATCATAAACTTGCTAAATCTCCAAAGGCTCTGTCCAAGAGTCAAGACCGCGGCTCTTCATCTGTAACCTTTAATGGGTTCTATAACGGGCCCCTATATGGACCCTTCCTGCATTAAGCTTTACGTTGAAGCACTGGCGTACCGCGGGGTGGTTCCACAGCCAAGGGGAAATAAAAGAAAATAAAGGAGGCAGCGAAATGAGATGAATGACAAAAAATATATGACATGATATTTGCTATAATGATGTAAAAATCTATCACATAATTAGAATTTCATTTTAACAGGCCATTTTTTTTTCTGGCTCGCTTCGCTCGCTGGCGACTTTTTACAAATTTTCCCACATTTGCTATGGTGTGCCCCTCACAATATTTGGATGATTACGATACACAACTGTATTGAATTTATGTGTTGTGTTAAAGCTATATAAATATACACGCAATTTGATTAAAATAAGTGGCCATCTGTAAGGTTTAAAATGGCTTTGATATCAAGAGGTTCCGGGGCTCTGCCCTGGACCCCACCCATAAAGCACTGTTATATGGATGAGTTTGGACCATGGCCCCCAAAAGTTCTACAACCAAACAAAAAAATGAGGAAAGAAAGGAAAGTGTATTATATTTTTCTGCATATCATGTTTAAATCTATCGTCATGTTAGATTCTCATGAAAAGGTGATTTTTTATCTCGCTCGCTTCGCTCGCTCGGGACCTATATTATGCTACTTCTTGCCAGAAGCGCCATACTCGGCCCCCTCGAGCATATAGAGCTTCGCCCTGATGCTCACAATCATAACAAAAATCCTGTTCACGGTGGCGTACTAAAAAGAGAGAAAAAAGGAGAGGAGGGTGAAATATGATATCATCTTTTTAACATTATGTCAAAATCTATCACACTGAATTTGATTTTTGCAATAAAAATGTCAAAAATTTTTGCTCGCTCGCTTCGCTCGCTCGCTTATATTTATATATATATATATTTGCCCGATACGCCATATCGCCCCCTCAAAATTTTTGCCTTATGACGCCATTGCCTGTTCCATGATATGACCGGGAAATGTTTGGCTCTTGCCCCCCCTGGCCACCGACCCCTGTTACGCCGCTGCACACACTCCTCTCAGCTCAGCGGGCGCGCAGACACACTTACAAGCCCTTCTCTCGCTCTCCCCCTCTTCGTCCGCGTGAACACACACACTCTCATAACCCACACACACCAATAAAAAAAGTATATTCAATGTAAAACAAGCGCTCGCATTAAACGTTTCTATTTATTTATACGTTGGAAAAAGAAACATTATGCCTTGCTCAAAATTGGCGGGTGCCATGGTTGGGGGTCCAACCTCGGACTTTCATGTGTTGTCAGCCCCCCCCCCCCCGACCAGCTCTGCCCTAAATACACAGACCTAGATAAGCACCCTCTCCGATCTCCCTCAATAATAGATAAATCCCACTATCCAAAGCGAAATGACCACCCCCCCCCTCAAAAAAAAATTAGGGGTCAGACATGACGTAAGGGGCAAGAATTTTGAACTTTTTATTACATTCAAATTAATTTAAATCTGTGTCATGATATATTTTGGTATAAAGAGTGTCAGAATTCGAGTAACAATGATCAATCGATTTGATGTTCCTATTTAATTAATAGTCATTTAACTTTGTCAACGCTCAAATCTTTTCTTATTTATCCGATCTATCAGCACCAACCTGTATTTTTTCAGATTTTCGTTTTTACTTCCAGCATGTTCAGACCTTGATTTCCTTGTCAGTGAAAAAAACACAGCAATATCACAGACACACACAGTAATTAATAGTTTACACATTGTTTAATGGTAAAATGCATATAAAATACAATATTTTGTGCAACAAAAGACGATGTTATATCAGACATTGAGCAGACATATTGTTGATTTGATTGTAGCATAACATTCCCTCTTAATATCTCCTGTTTGGCACGTTTTAAGGCCATTTCAATATCCCTTCCCCTTCCTCAGTCTCACTTGCATTCAAAAGTCTAATTATGACTTTACTGTGTGGCTCTCACTTGCGATATACTTCATCGTTTTGTAATACGACAATGATTATGAAATATTCTTCAATTCATCAATCAAACCTCAATTAGGATAAGAGTTTAACATGATTGCGTCCATTTTCAAACGTTCAAAACACATCTCAAATCGGTCATATTTGTCATTTATAATCGATGCATATCTATCGTTGAAATAGAATATGTACGTATAGCCAGTGACGTAATGAGCCAAAAAAATTTAGGGGCAGCATACTGCGTATCTAGTAAAAAATTATTTTAAAAAGTTGCGAGGGGGCAAAGCGAGCGAGCGAAATTACGACATTTTTATTACAACTAAAATCCTGTTTTGTAATAGTTTTTACCTAATATTAAAAAAATAATGTAATATTTCACCCTTCTCTCTTTCTTTTTATTCCATTTTCTCTTTTTTTTTCTTGTCGTGAAAATTTGTGGGGGGCAAGAGCCCCCAAGCCACCCCCATCTGTACGCCACTGTGTATAGGCCTATATACAGAATATATGTAAATTAAAAGATGTACGGATGACGCAAAAATATTGTAGTGGCGAGAGTATCAGTTCTCCTATTTGTGTGTTTACTTAATGTTTTGGACCTGGGGTCCGTTTCATAAAACTTGTTATAATAACAAAATAATATACAGTAACAGTTAAAAGCCACTGAAATCCTTTAATCTAATTGGCTGATAGCCAATTTGTTATTGAAATTATGCATTTGTTATTGTTTTCAAAACGGAACCCTGATGTTACCAACACAACGTGATGAAAAGTGACTCATATTACGAAATTTATAAACCTTAATTATTTGTGCAATCTATACCCTGTTGCAACAAAGCCGTAGGACTGATTTTTTTTCTCTCTCCATTGATTGAATTGAGAATTTTTATCAGTCGATCGTAAGACGTTATCATAGGCCTTTTATAATTAAATTATGTACAATAATAGCTAAGCTTTTCTCCCAGGGGCCCCACATTGTTTCTACAGCTATGTTTGGAGGTTTGACAATCTCTCAGTTGAGATTTGAATCTCCGCTAAATTTATACAAAATGGAATCACATCAATTCATATTCCAGTCCAAATAAAGCTTTCTTTAAAATGTTTTTGTATATTACTTTGTATATCAGGAAACGTTTCACCTTGCAGTGCTTTCATTATTATCAATCGGACAGACGTAAGCGTATACTAAAAACATAAAACTTGTATCTGTTACACTACTGTGGTTAATAACAAGTCTTGAAAATTCCCGTTCAACAAAATGCAGTGTAACTATATATTTGATATAAACTATCAATCAAACATTCTATATGCAGGGATCTCATACCATATTTTTTATATTTAAGTGCATATTCTCTTCTTTTTAAACATCATTTTGGTTACAAAGGATTTAAACATACACCTTTACATTTTACTGTTGAATAAGGGTGAAAATAACTCCATAAAGCTGGTGGTCATACTGAATAATAAAGTGCTCGATTCATGATATGAGGATATCAGAATAATAAAAAAAAATAAACACATCATTCTAAATATTTTCTAATACTCCAATCAGCATGCATCTTATCCATCAAACTTTGAACATTGTGTATAGATACACAAAATTATGTTAATATTGCGTCCGTTGCATATTCATATCTGAATATTCTTTTTAGCTACATGTTCACATTTAATAACCATGACTGTGAGAAGTCGTAACACCAGAACATTAACATCTGAATAATTGAACATTATACCACGAACCTTAATAATCACATTTTAAAATATATCAACAAACTTAAGTCAACATGTCAACATAAAATATGTACATCCGGATGATAGAATGTTCCCTTCAAAATAATATTCGTTTAGTAATCGATAACCCACTACATTTTGCATTTTCAATTCAATAAATAAAAGAAAAAAATCGACACTCTACAGAAATATATCAGAGAATCATTTAAAAATATGACGTAAATCGTACGATAGATTAAAATAGGCCGATTATATTATATTTAAGTGCGGAAATAAGTGATTAAAATGGACGTGAGAGCTCCCACTATTTGCTCTGCGATCTTTGTTATTTACAATGGAATAACATAAAATAATTCATTTTGATTCATTGTTTTTAACTGTTCATTCGTTACTACTTAAATTAACAAGTTAAATATCAATTAAGTATACAGTTTGACAGAAGAATTTAATTGTGATCGAAGAAAATAACAATTAATAATAATGATAATAGTAATGGTGACTACTTATATAGCGCACAGGTCCACCTTTCGGTGCTAATGGCCCTTAAAAAAGGCCCTGCTATTACATGATTATTATTACCCCGACTAAGCTATATAGGCAACCGATTAAGGCACATACGGTTTTTTGAGGAATTACTTCCTGCCGGTACCCATTCACATCACCTGGGTCGAGTGCAGCACACAGTTGACGAATTCCTTGCTGGAGGAAATTACGCCATTGCTGGGATTTGAACCCACGACCCTGTGTTTCAAAGTCCGGAGACTAATCCACTAGGCCACAACGTTCCACTTGTCAGTATATTAAGTTTACAACTCGCCTTGATAAAATGTTCATCATTTTCAAACAGGGCCTAAATATTCATAAGCACAGAAATTCGAGAACAATCTTAATTCTCATACATGTTGAGGCACATTGAGGTGACTCGCGCAGGCTTTTCTATTCTATCCCCGACAATTTCTTTGCATTTTTGTTTAACTTGTTTAATCCTCCCTTCTTGTCGTTATCAGGCAATCCCCACATGCAACATCGTCGTCGTCATCATCATCGCCATCAACAGTCTCCTAATCCTATGGTAAATCTCGTCGTCATAGTCATCATAATGATAAACCACCAGCCTGATCAACTTCTTCTTCGTCGCTCAGGCTATCGTCATCCTTACCAAAACCACAATCATCTTCGTCTTCACCACCATCTTCGTCATCTTCATTAATGCTTTGGTATGATTACTATCAAGCTTCGATAATGATAATTTGGTGCTATTACACATATTTTGCCATAATCTATCGACAACGATGTCAGCATAATAATCTTTTCAGACAACAAAACTTCTTACAATGTACATGGATATGCTTCGTTGGTATTGATAATTAACATACCCATTGGAATGTAAGAAATCCACAATAGTGGTGTTTTGAAAAGATGCAAGAAGATGAATGCTGAGGTCGTCACCATTTCAGACAAGGAAAACAGAATCATCCGTAAGCGATGAGTTGGCATACTGGGATGCTAGCTGCTTATTCTGCATTGTCATTGACATTATAGATGAGCCATTGTCTGTCGACTGGTAATCGTTGCTAGGAGCTCGGTTCGCCCGACGACGCTCTCGAATAGCATCAGGATCTTCGTAGCAGTCTTCACCAGCACCTTCGCTCACCGTACGTTGGAAACCAGGATGGTCATTTGCAGTTGAAGGCAAGAAGCCTCCATTCGGAACAGGTATCATTGTTGCCGATACAGAGTGGCTTCGGATAAGAGGGACGTGGCGTTTGAAATTGACGTTGCTCGAGACACTTCCGTGGCGGCTTTTGTTGATACCAGTATCGCCCACCATCTCCTGGTATGGAAGATCCGTAGTGGTTGTATTACACGTGGTGCAACTGGAGATGGATTCCAGCCTGTGTCTGCCAGAATCATTGATTATCAAAGTGGCTGGAGAAGGTGAGGTCACAACGGATCGGAGTGTCGTGGTTGGTGCGGGTTGATTTGGTTCGGCCGGTAATGCTCGCTGGATGGATGATTGACGGACGATTCTGTTGTCAGGTCTTTCTCCTGAAGAGACAGAATCAGCACGGTAGGTAACTTGAGATCTGGAAGATTGTTCCCAGTCAGAGCGAGATTTCTTCTGATGTTTCTGTTTTCTCACCATTACAAACATTAGAGCGATAATCAATATGAGAACCAATCCGGCCAAAACGAATATGCCGGCGATATAATAGGGTTTCATATTGGTGTGGGACTGTCCTTGCGTCGAACTTGAGGATAATAGTTTTGGGTCGCAAGGACTCGCTTTGCCGATTCGAACTGTTGCAGAACTGCGTTCAGGAACCGTATTGATCATTGGGTCATCGGTAATTACAGAAGCAATGCAGGTTACCGATGTCTCTGTGAAATCTTCATAATCTGCATTAGTAATGAAAAGGATATTATCTTCTGTCTCGGTGGTAACAGTATCATCATGTTCCCATTTGATCTCTACTTTTGCCGGAACGTGCGAGTGGATGGTAAGGCTGTAGCTACACACAAACGTCGCATTCTCTCCAGGAATTATCTCTTGTTCTGTGGGCCAAATTGTGGCCTGGAGAACTTGACCGCCTGGCATATAACTGGTCACAACGGATGAGATAGTAGTTTCTCCATCCTGGTTATCGCTTGGACTGTATACTGTCATCCTGGCATCCTCAGTTCCGAAGACATTTTTGGCCTGACACACCAGTGTGCTACCATTATCAGTTGGAGCTACAGGTCCTACGGCTGCCACCCCATATCCAGGAAACTCTTTATCGAAACGTTGGGAAGTGTCTGAAGATTCTTCCAGCGTGCAGTTGATGTCGGATGTGAGAGGGGGATTAGATACAGCAAATGCATGATATGTACTTTCTTCATTTGGAGATTCTCCTCCAATTCTTAAAATAGCCACTCGCGGTTTACTAAATGTACAGGATCGACGAACCTCAACATCAATTCCGTCCACGTAATGTAGTCGGCATTCGAATTCGCTTCGAAATTCATCTTCAAGGGCCTCATAGGTCGATTTCATTTTGTAACCAGTCGGATGTGCATCTGACACCTTCTGTCCGTCCTTATACCATTGTACAGTTACATCTGGAGTAGTTTTCTCTGATGTACACACAAGTGTTACTTCTCTGGTGATGTCATTTGGTGTCGCTGTGCAAAGAGGATAATGTTCTGCAGGGGGATATTTGACAGTCAATGGAGCATATCCAGATTTAACCAACATACTCGCTGAAGAATTGAATAAAGCACAGTAATACCCAGTATTATCAGTCTGGTCAATCCGTTGAACTTTTTGAATAGTCAGATATTGTCTGAAACGTCCGTTGGATAAGATTCCACCTTCAATATTGTATCGGTCATCGGGGTTATCGACTAAGATCTCAATTCCATTCTCATTTGTCCACCGTGCTATGACTTGAGCAGACACCGAGTATCTCGTGTTTCTGCCCCATTCAATCCGACCGGATCGCAATTTGTCTTGAGAGATTTGCGATGACGAGGAACATTCAAACACTGCACGGGTGCCAAGGCTAACCTCAGCAGTGTTCCCGCTATAGGCCATATAAAGGCTGGATTTGGCATATCCGATATATGATGTGATGAAAATAAACAAACATAACTTTCTTTTAGCATCCATCATTTGAGATTGTGAGAACACCTGTATGTCTGAAATCTGCGCCTGCTTTGAATAAGTTGCATCCTTTATAATAGTGTAAGACTTGTGTTGATTATGTCGGTAAAACAATATCCCATTGAAACAAGGAAGTACATATTGGTCGTAGTCTGCATCAGGAGACATGTCACAGATGTATCATTAAAACATGCGTGTATGGGGGAATCGTTTACGATATTACTTAAAATTAAACGTATCATTCTTCTATAATATAATATGATTACTTAAAGAAGAATAATAAGTTCATGTTAAAAAAATGCATTTCAACTGACCTGCATAAATTTGATTGTCTTTGTTTGGCACAAATTCCCCTACCTATTTAAAGTGTTTTCAGAAAATCTTCAATAAAGTAACTCTAGATCAATCCCGCTTAGACTATTCTTTCCACATCAATTACCAACAACCAAGGCTGGATTGTTATTGGTTAAAGTTTGCGCATGCGCCTTTCCAAAAGAAAGATTTGCATTATACATATGATATTGTCTATCATCGTCGTGAGGTGGAAAAAATATTCATGTCCCTTTAACGCCATTCAAAGTAATGCTTACATATAGAAAAAATAACAACTATAATTTGTGCATCAATATCTAGTGGTTGGGAACCAGTGCAATCAGCACTGCAGTCCAGTTAGGAAATAACTAACTTTATAATTCTTAATCTCATCAAAACCAAAATGAGAGTTTAAAAGGAGAATTAGTTTCATTTACAAGCTTTTCAATTCCCTCGCTTTGAAGTAAATGACTCACGTTACGTCAACGCTTTGATACGTGTTTAAAAGCACGTTTTTAATGGTTTCTTTCCTCTTCTTGTTTTGTTTTCCGATGTTATTGTTTTGTTTTCGTCTTATTCTAACTTATTCTATTCTTAATAATCATGATTCAATAAACTTTGTTGCAAGCCTAAGTGTTTTACTTTTTCTATAATTTACATTCAATATGTTATATACTTTATCAGTTTTCGTCCCTGTCATTTTCAATCGAATCGGATATATTTTTTGTCATGACAATCCATTAGTGTATATTGTGCTGCAATTATACTTATCACCTTAAAGGTTCTCTGATCGTATTTGACAGGTTTACTGTCCACCTTTTCAATTTCAAATGTTTTTTTTACTTTTTGATAATAATAATAATGATGATAGATAATAATAATGTTATTGATAATAATAATAATAAAATAATAATAATAATAATAGTACTAATAATAATAATAATGATAATAATGATAATAATAATATTAATAATAGTAATAATGATAATAATCGAACCCACGATCTTCCGTTCATGAGGCCTACGCTCTACCACTGGGCCACCATGTCCGGTCTTTCCACGATTGTCTTGCTGATATTGTGCTGTGTTTATAGTATTTACCTTTTTACTTGGTGTAGTATATTATTTTATTTATGCTACTGAGCTGTTGTTTATGCTATCCTATGCAACATTCGTTTTTAATTGCCTTAAGGTCATCGCACACCTTACGACTGTTCGCGATCCGATTTCGGAACATATCGCATTTTGCTCATTTTCTGAAAATTTGAATAGAACATATCATTTTATTTGAGGTTAAAATTAATTGAAAGAATACTAATATAACCATTTTGAAAGATTGCAAGCCTTTATTTTGGAGTAAAGGCCAAATTATTTTCAAATCGTAGCCAATCGTACGACTGCTATGACGTCATTACGACTAGATATTAAATTCGCTTTTATTCTAATAAGGATGAGAGCATAGTCACAGATTTGAACATTCATACGATGATTTAGAACATTACACAGTAAGATAATCCAAGTCTCAATATTAGCATCAAATTATATCACATATTATTCTGAAATCGGGTCGCAGACCAATCGTAAGGTGTGCGGTCGCCTTTACTCAGAATGGCAAGATAAGGGGGAAGGGCATGGGTGGGGGTCGAACCTCGGACACTCTGGCCCGGCACCATCACCTCATCGCCCATGCCACCCCCATAAATTTAAGGAGAATCATACCGCTAGATCACGATAATGTTACTATAATAACTGATTAAGTTCACGATCAACAAAATTACATGGACAGCTGATCTGACTTTGATTGTTCCATTTCTTTAATCACCTCTCGATCTCTCTGCTGATTATCGATCAACACACTCTGTATCGATAGTTCGATACTACATTCCTCTTCACCTTGGATAGAATGTAAAACCTGTCAAATGAACTGAGTAACCTTCAAAACTTCTAAACTTGTAAAAAAAAATCAAATTAATGCAATTATCAAAGTACTTTTGATTTAACATCATTCTCTTTGTTTATAACCAAATAGCTATAAAGAATAAAGCTTATTATTCAACACATTAATTTTGTTCTTGTGTGGATTATTCATTTATTTATAATTATTTTGTTCTGCTCTGCATGCAGGGAGCTGTGTTTTCTTCGAAATAAATTTTACAAGCAAAATATAAAACAGATTAAACTAGATGCAAGTGGCTGCATAGAAAGTACTATTGTATCTTTCAAAATTTCAAACACATAATATACTGTAACATAATTTGCTTTTTTGTAATTTTAGTTTGCATACCAAAAGATGTGATTAATATAACAATTAAAACTAAGCTAAAAAATAAACTTCTTGCATTTCCTGTTCTTTTCCTTTTCCTCCTTTTTTTTGGATAGTGTGAAAACAAAGTAATACCTCAAAAACTTTCCTTTGTTACATCTAAAACAACAATAAGTATCAAACCTGTGTACCTTTGTTTGCTCAAAGGTCTGCTCAAAACGTGTGGAAAACAAATACAAATATTAGACCATGTAAAACATAGTGTATGTCCATATAAATCCAACTGTGTGACACATAATAATAACACAAATAATTCCAACCATTCCTGCTCATGCACAATTAGGCATGACATTGAGTTTGCAACATGAGAATCTGAAAAGTACAATTATTATGATTTTTCTTAAAATCAAACAAATACTTGCTTTAGCAGTGTTCCAAAATAACAGATACTTTGGGGTATTTCATTTTTTTTGTGTGTGTATTTATTTTCATGGTTGTTTAATACAAAGAGTTTTCTAATTGATTTACTGATATCCAAAATAATGCATAAAACTGTAAATATACACGAAAATGTTGCATGAAAAATCAAAGTAAGCTTTAAGTGCCTTTAAACATTGACCAATTTAAAAATTATAACAGTTGTAAATTTAAGGAAACCTTAAGTAAGTAAAATATGCATCAAACTACACTTCTGTGTAATAACCACCTTTCATATTATCTAGTAAAATAATGGCATTCATAATCAAGTGACCAATTAGTTACGAGTTAGTTAGGCACAAAATCACGAAAACGTAATGGGGGACGTCGCTCACGAGGCGGATTGCGACGTGGTACAGCAGGTTGCGGATTTCCCGCTGGCATTGGATCATTTTGTGCATCTTGAATGTTACAAGGTTCAATGTCATCATCATCATCATGACTAAATGGTGGAGCTGGACCACCATACAACTTGAATCGCGAACAATTGCGTGTGATGTAATGATTGGCACAACGGACGGTAATGCGAGATCCACGCTTTCTCACAACTTTGTATGGTTGCGCGAGGTATGGCGACTGGTGCTTTGGAACCATTCCATCTCTGCGAACAAGCACCATATCACCAACTGCGATTCTCGATGTCTGAGTTTTTCCGCGACCATCATCGTATGCTTTCATGTGTTGTTTCTTGGCTTCATCGCGATTGCGAACTGAAGAATGTAGATCATGTTGGATCTGCGGAGATACTACGTCTGGAAGATGTGCACGCAATGGCCTTCCAAAGAGAAGAGTCGCAGGAGGACCACCAGTAGTAGAGTGTGGTGTTGCGCGATAGTTACGCAAGAACCTGTATACTTCCTGCTTCCAACACTTGTGCTCTGCGATTGCACAGCGGTAGACTTTCTTAAGAGTTCGCATGAATATTTCGACCTCACCATTAGCTTGAGGCCAACGCGGAGTAACTCTCCTGTGGTTGAATCCTAAGTAGTTAGCAAACTGATTGAATTCTGCGCCGTTGAATGCATGGTGGGCCATTGTCAGTACGGACTACAGAAAGAACGCCAAAGCTTGAGAAGATTCGGTCAAGCTTGGGGATGACCTGACTCGCTGCTGTAGATGAAACTATTTCTACTTCTACGAAACGTGAGTAATCGTCGATGACTACCAACATGTGATCACCATTCGGATGATCGGCAAAGTCTACGCTAACTTCGGTCCATGGCTGTTGTGGAAGCTCAGTCATTCGAAGTGGTTCTTTTGCATGGTCAACAGTGTTCATCTGACAAGATAAACAATCGCGAATCGTGTGGTCAGTCATACGATCAATAGAAGGAAACCACACCTTATTATTATTATTACTTATTGTTTGTACTGCACTTTCCCATTAGGCCCAAAGCGCTTACAATGAATTAATTAAATGTAATATTTTAAAAACTACAAAGTACGAAAGAGATGAGTTTTTAATTACTTTTTGAAAATTGCGAATGTTGGAGACTGTCTAATTATTAGTGGCAGGTCGTTCCAGGATTTTGAAGCCGACACCGTTAAAGTTCTGTCACCAGCTAATGTACGAGTTAATGAATATGTGAGGCGAAGGTGATCACTGGCCGACCTAAGTGCTCTAGTTGGTGTTTACAGATTCAAGCAGTTACTTAAATACTGTGGAGCCTGTTTATTCAGTGTTTTGTAGGCAATCAAGAGTAATATGAACGTAATTCTCTGTTCAAAAGGAAGCCAGTGAAGAGAATTAAAGAGTGGTTGGGAAGGATGATATCGGGAAACCTGTAAAATTAATCGTGCTGCCCAAGTTTGTAGTCGTTGAATACGGATTAATTGATTAGAGGGAATTGTAGAAAGGAGCCCATTGCAATAAATGAACGAACAGCATTGTGACAGGCAGACTGGTCAATGAACCTTCTGATTCTAGAAATGTTCCTTAAATAAAAAGTGACTGTGCTACATATATGAGAGATATGGTACGACATTGACATGCGGGAATCAAATATGACACCGAGGTTTCGTATTTTTTCTGATGGTCTAATGAGTGTACCATCAACATCAAGTTGAACATTTGGAAGATTGCGCAAGTTATAAGTAGAGGCCGCTACAAAAAATTCATTTTTTTTGTCATTTAGTTTTAGCTTATTCACTATCATCCACTGTCTTATATCTGATATACAATTCTGGAGTTTAACCAGTGCATTATTGAGAGCTCCAGGAGTCTTCGGATCAAAAGAAACATATAATTGTATGTCGTCAGCATAAAAATGATAATTGATACAGTGATTTCGGATGATATCACCAACTGGAAGAGTATATATTGAGTAGCCTATGGGTCCGACTATTGACCCCTGAGGGAGTCCAAATTCTAGAGTTATGGGATTTGACAATGTGCCATCAATATCAACTTGCGAAGGCCATCCAGACAGGTATGATTGGAACCAGGATAAGACTGTGGACCTAATGCCTATTCTATTGAATAACCGAGATATGAAAATGTTATGATCTATTGTTTCAAACGCGGCAGATAAATCTAACAGCACCATAAAAACTACATTATTTGAGTCGAGAGAAAACATGATGTCATTTTTTACTTTGATCAGAGCTGACTCGGTGCTGTGACCTGGCCTATAGGCAGATTGGACAGGATCAAAAATATTATTAGATTCAATATGATCAGCTAGTTGAGTACATGCCGCCTTGTCGATGAGTTTACCTAGAAATGTTAAGTTTGAGACCGGTCTATAATTACTGATGTCATTTACATCCAACCCTGATTTCTTCAAAAAAGGTTTGATGATTGCTGAATGTGCTTCTCACGCAAGAGAGCCTTTGTCTAAGTGAGCGTGGAATGACGATGCGATGATCACGTAAGAGAATGCTACCATTTTCTGCTATGGTAAGTTGATCACGTATTTCATGTAGGCTTCATGTACTCACTCTGCAATGCTGCATCTGCAGACGCTAGAAGATCACCCCAGCTGTCATCCTGGATAGCGCGCATACAGTTCTGAAGAGCTTCATCAGTGCTTGTTGCGGATATGATATCCTTATGCGTGACTGTCTTTGGAATTGCGTGTGCTGCGATAAACGAAACATGGTGTTCTGTGATTTCTTCTTCGGCTGATGATCCCTCACTGTGGGCAGGACGCGGGTGCCGTGACATATAGTCGGCTGGATTCAATTTTCCAGGGTGGTACTGGACCCTGACATTGTACGCTTGCAGCCGAAGTAACCAACGTTCAATGCGGATTGGCGGCTTTGAGTTGGCATCGTTGAACATGGAAAACAGAGGCTTGTGATCTGTTGTCACAACGAATGATACTCCATACAGATAAATGTGAAAATGTCTAACAGCCCAAGTGATGGCAAGTGCCTCTCTCTCCGTTTGCGAGTAGCGTTGTTCTACGGGTGTCAATGAGCGACTAGTTAACGCGATTGGGATAACTGACTGCGTACAAGAGTCATGCTGAACCAGAATCGCTCCGAGGCCAAGTGGGCCTGCATGAACAATAACCTCTGACTGACGTTTACCCAATTGTATATGGTGGCAGCGGTAAAAAGGTGAATCATGGATAAATCACTGCCATTGCCGGAGTCTTTTGAGAAGGTTGCTGGCCTAAATCAAGCCGAAGCTTGGCCGAAATGGTACCGAGATTCAAGCGATACCGGACGGCATCGGGGCTCGCAGCGAAGCCGGAGGGTGAACAGGTCAGTACGTTTTTGTATGCAATGGGTGATTGCGCGGATGATATTATACTGACACGGGGAATAGATGAAAACACGGCAACGTACGCTAGTGTTGTCGCAGCATTTGAAACTCACTTCAACATCAGAAAGAACACAATTGTTGCTCGGGCAAAGTTTAATAGACGTAGCCAACAGCCGGGAGAAAGCATTGATGCTTTCATCAATGATTTATATGGCTTGGCCCAAGAGTTCAATGACCTAAAGATGAATTGATCAGTGACCGTATTGTTGTGGGGGTACTAGATGATAGCTTGTCGGATCAGTTACAGGCAAAGGACGACCTGATATTGGAGAAAGCTGTCCAAGTAAGCAGACAGGCAGAGGCTCGCAAGGCGAACAGACCAGTTGTTCGAGGTGATCGTGAGCCATCAAGCATGCAGGATGTTGCCCAAGTAGAACAAGTAAGACAAAGAACTGTAGCTGACAGACCAATACGCAGCCAGGAGAAGTTCGCAAATCAAACACAGGGGAGCTGCATGTTTTGTGGCCGATCTAGGCATGATCGTGCCAAGTGCCCTGCTCGAGATGCAACATGTCACAAGTGCGGAAAATCTGGTCACTTTCGCTCAGTTTGCCGAAGTGGAGTAAGGACCACGGTACATGAATTAGAGGATTCTCTTGATGTGGAAACTGTTTTCTTGGGAGAGGTTCAAGACAACAGAAAGAATTATTGGAGTGCAGACGTTGATGTCGATGAAAACACAACCCACTTCAAACTGGACAGTGGTGCTGCGATGACTGTACTGTCAGATGAGCGCCAATGGCTTCATGGAAGAAGGTTGAAACCAGCAAGGCGAAAGCTATGTGGACCAGGGAAAACTACACTAAATGTTTTGGGAGAGATGGAAGTAATTCTCCAAAACAAAAGCAGAGAAGTGTCAGAAACTGTTTACATAGTCAGGAATCAAGATTGTTCATTGCTTAGCAAGAGAGCATGTGAATAGCTGAATCTGTTGACAAAGGTGGAGACACTTGAACAGGAAAAGGAAGGAAAGGTGGATTTCAGAGCTGAATTTCCACAACTGTTCAGTGGACTGGGGAAACTAGAACAGGAGTATCACATTACACTGTCTCCAGGAGCAAAACCAGTATGTCTCTACACACCACGGAGGGTACCCCATCCCCTTTTGCCCAAAGTGAAGAAAGAAATTGACTTAATGTTAGAACATGGGGTAATTTCTCCGGTCACTGAGCCTACCAAGTGGTGTTCTGGTATGGTAACTAGCGGGGCAATCAGGATTTGTGTAGATCTTACACAACTCAACAAATCGGTCGAGCGTGAAGTCCATCCAATGGCATCAGTTGACGAAAGCCTAGCCAAACTAGGTAGAGGAACTATCTTTACCAAATTGGATGCAAACAGCGGGTTTTGGCAGCTGCCTTTGGACGATTACTCAAAGCTCTTGACAACCTTCATCACGCCGTTTGGTAGGTTTTGCTTCAATAGACTACCATTCGGAATCACGTCTGCCCCTGAGATATTCCAACGCACGATGTCTGGTATCATAGAGGGGTTGGATGGAGTCATCTGCCACGTGGATGATGTTTTGATTCATGGAGCTACGAAGGCAGAACATGACTCTCGAGTGAGGGCAGTATTGCAGCAATTTGTGAAGGCTGGACTGACGCTCAACAACAAGTGTGAATTTTCACAAGAGAAATTGAAGTTCCTTGGGCACATTGTGGATTCGACAGGAGTGCAGATTGATCCATAGAAAACCAGAGCCATCCGAGAATTTCCACCACAGAGGACCATCACAGAACTTCAGAGGTTCATGGGTATGGTCAACCAAGTTGGAAAATTCCTACCCAACTTTTCCACAATGAATGAGCCACTACGTGCACTCTTGAGGAAGGATAATGGATGGTGCTAGGATAGACCACAACAGCAAGCTTTTGAGGGAATAAAGGCAATACTGACAGATTCCACTGAGTTCTGGCCCACTATGATCCATCATTGCCTACAACAATCGCCACTGATGCATCGTCAACCGGAATGGGAGCAATTCTACTCCAAACTCAGAAGGATGGTCGCCGAAGACCGGTGTGTTATGCGTCTCGGTAGTGACAGAGACAGAGCAGCGGTACGCAGTCATAGAGAAGGAGGCTCTATCAGCTACTTGGGCATGTGAAAATTTCAATGACTTCGTTCTTGGCATGACCTTCAAGATCGAAACAGACCACAAGCCATTGATGGCATTACTCAACACGAAGAAACTATCAAAACTGCCCCCGAGGGTACTGAGGTTTCGACTAAGGCTAATGAGGTATAATGCAACCACAGAATATGTGCCTGGAAAACAACAAGTCACATCAGACACTTTATCAAGAGCCCCAGTAGCATTCCCACAGGCTGAGGACATTGAGCTTAATGAACTGACTGAAGTATTTGTATCCTCTTCTACCCACAACTTACCTGCAACGGACCAGAGACTGGAAGAGATTAGAAAGGCACAAAGGCTTGATGAGGAATGTGCATTGATCAGTGAATATTGTGAGAAAGGTTGGCCTGACTATATGCCCCAGAACCCTCTCATCAAACAGTACTTTGAACAGAGAGGACACCTCAGTGTGGTCGATGGCTTGCTCCTGTTTGATGAACGACTAGTCATTCCCAAGGGCTCTGAGATTGGACATCCTAGAGCGTTTACATCAAGGTAATCAAGGCATCACAAAGTGCAGAGCCAGGGCTCGACAATCGGTCTGGTGGCCAGGCCTCTGAAAGTCAGTGGAGAAGATGATCTCTAGATGTACTAGGTGTGCCATCCATAGTCAGGAGACTAAAGAACCACTGATGACATCCTCATTCCCAGTTCGCCCTTGGGAGAAGCTAGGGATGGACCTCTTTGAATATCAGGGAAAGGTGTTCCTGATTGTGGTGGACTACTATTCACGTTGGATCGAGGTAAAAACGGCTACATGGACACACTTCAGAGGCGGTGATCAAGTCTCTGAAAGAGATATTTGCATGGTATTTACATGGTATACCTGATCTTGTGATTTCAGACAATGGTCCACAATTCGCAAATGAGACATTCCGTCGATTCACAGAGGAGTAGAGATTTGTCCACACCACTAGTTCACCAAGATATCCTCAGGCCAATGGGGAAGCAGAGCGGGGTGTCAGAACAGTGAAGTCCATGCTGAAGAAGAACGATGACATTGACCTTGCCTTGCTGCGTTACCGTTCTACGCCCCTCCAGAACGGCTTAGCACCATGTGAATTGCTTATGGGATGGAGACTACGGACCCTCCTTCCCACTATACCCCAAACTCTGATGCCACAAGTCAGTGCACAAGACTTGGAGAATGTGAGAGAGAAAGAAGAAAGGTGCTGCTTGAACCAGACCAAGCACTACAACCAACGACATAGAGCCCGTATCCTACCAACACTCCAGCAAGGTGACGGAGTGTGGATCCGAGACCAAGCCCGACATGGTCGGGTGATCACCCGCCAACTGCGCTCCTCTATCCCTCTTGATGATGACAACACCAATTATCCTGAGGCGCGTCCCAATTCTCCACCTCCCGAGGAACATTGCGACGTAGGTCACTACCCTAACAATACGCAGGGATATCGCACCCGTTCAGGAAGACTTGTGAAACAGCCCATCCAATTGACCATGTAATATGAAGATAGACTAGTAAATACAAACAAGCTGACTTAAAGCTGATTGCATGAACTGGTAACACATCAAAACCTATTGCGTTTAAAATTGGATATTGAACTGAACCAAACAGATATACTTGGGGGGATATGTTGTATAATGCAATTTAATGTTATTACATCTGGACATAAGAGTATGCTGGGTTGAAGTATCCCATGGTACAGTGCTTAGAACAAGGTCCTTGATACGCTGAAATGCTGCTGCTTGGGGCGGTCCCCATGACCACGGCACATCAGCTCGTGTGAGTTCTCTGAGAGGAGCAGATATTGACGCGAGATCTGGAATGAAACGAGCACAGTAAGTTACCATGCCCAGAAAACTGCGTATCTCTGAGACGTTCTGTGGCTCCGCAACTGCATGGATCGCTTCCACCTTTCGAGGATCAGGGCTAATACCATTGGCGGTGAAGACATGGCCAAAGTATACAACGCGATCAGTGTTAAAGACACACTTAGACTTCATGAAGTCGTGTGTCATGTTCTGCTTTGTTCCGGTCCAAAACAAGTAGATCATCGCTGATGTTCACAACGCCTGGTAGGTCTTGAAATGTCATCTGGATCACATGCTGAAACACTTCAGCTGCTGAAGATAATCCCAAATTTAGGCGTTTGTACCTAAATAGTCCTACGTGTGTAGAGAATACGGTATACTGGCGGGAGGACTCATCGAGTTCTATCTGATGATAATCCGAGTTCAAATCTAACGTACTGAACGTTGTAGCGCCATTGAGTGTAGCAATAAGATCATCAACTGTAGGTATGATGTGACGTTCTCGCTTGACTGCAGTGTTGACGTTGCGCATATCAACACAGATGCAAATGGCTTCGCTATTACGCTTCGGTACAACAGTGATGGGCGAAACCCATGGCGTAGGCGTGTTCTTCTCGATGATATCACTCTCTAGCTAAGCGATCAAGTTCCTTGACCACTTATCGCGCATTTGGAACGGTATACGTCGATGTGGGACAGCTACTGGAGTTACCGATGGATCAGCTTGGATGTGATAGCAATAAGTGTTTAACTTTCCTATCCCGGTAAAGCGATCTGGATAGACCGATTCAGGGGACGCTGACGATGTTGCGTATGTAAACTCAATAAGACCAAGCGCAGTGGCTGTCGCTAAGTTCAGAAGCGTGTCATCATCATGGGAGGTAACATAAACTGTAGTGTTGACAGAAGTAGACTTGTAGCAAACCGTTGCTGAAAAAATACCTTTAATATCAAGTGGTGTTTTACTACCGTAGCCATAGACAGGAACATAATGCAACCAGATGTGGTTGTGGCTTGAGCTGAATGTAGGTTTTCTGGGCCATCACCATGACTGATGCCCTGGTGTCAATAACTCCCTTAATGGGAGTTCCATTAACATGTACTGTAACAGTTGGTTTAGGCATAGCAGGTACTGATTTATCCTGAATATGAAACAGGTAATGTTCACTTTGCTGTTGAAGGTCAGGGACAGGGTCTGACTTCTGAGGTTGGTGATCACTGTGCGTCGTGGTAGCTTGAACATGTTGCTTATCACCTGTGGTTTTACCCTTCCTTCTGCGACAGTATTTCGCAAAATGATTCAGTTTACCACATGAATGGCATGTTTGTCCTTTTGCTGGACAAGGCTACTTTCTATGCGGAAAGATACCTCCACAGTTGCGACGTGTAGTGTTAGAAGACTGATGTTGGGAGGGCGACTGTTGTTGTCGCTGATAGACCTTAGAAGAGCGAATGTTAATCGCTTGGACGGACGTTGTGCCTTCAATAATGGAGGCATGGCGATCGGCTTGCTCGAAAGCGCGAGCCGCACCTAGGAGCTTCTCCAAGGCAGATGTGGTTCTCTCAGCGCATGACGACGAAGTTCCTGAGAGTGACAACCAAGAATGATCTGGGATTTGATTTCAGCATCCCTGTTTACAAAATCACAAGATGAAGATAACTGCTGTAAGCGACGACAATATTGGTCAACTGTCTCACTCTCGTTTTGTTTGCACTGTCTAAAGGCGAATCGTTCATACTCAACATTCACTTGAGGACAGAAATGTTTCTCCAGAGCACTCTTTGCTGTCTCGTACGACTCACCTGTGTCCGGCAGAGACTCGAAGATATCGCACACCTCCGGCCCGGCGTAGTGAAGGAGGAGTGCCCGCTGCTGCTTCGCGTCGGTAATAGCGAAAGCTGTGAATAAATTGTCCAGTCTTTTCACGTATATGGTCCATCTTGAAGGGATCTTGAACCAACTGTAGTTGGTTCATCGTGTACAGAAAATCTCTCAAATTGTGGTAGGTTTATTTTCTCCTCGTCGCCAATATAATAACTGATTAAGTTCACCATCAACAAAATTACATGAACAGCTGATCTGACTTTGATTGTTCCGTTTCTTTAATCACCTCTCGATCTCTCTGCTGATTATCGATCAACACACTCTGTATCGATAGTTCGATACTACAGTCACGAATTTGTATTTGCAGTAACATTCTCAGTATTCAGTGAGAGCAAAGCCTTTCCGAGCTTGTTAATAAATCGCATAGTCCTTAATTGGCATAGTTTGCGGGATGTTTACATCTCGTTCTGCCTGAGCGTCCTTCCAACATTTCCAGCTGAGGTCAGACTTTCGCTCCTCAAGAGCGACCATCCTTAGCTTCGCTTACGTAACGACAAGGAAAGTCTTTCGTGGCAGTCGCGTGCGGCCTCGCTCAGGCCCAGCGATGACAGATCTCAGTCGAGTGCGACCTCGCCTGACCTCACGCTGAGGACAGATCAGGGCCCCGTCTTAAGGCCCGTTTACACCGCATCCGGCACGGCGACCGTGCACGGCACCACGGCAATCCGGCACGGCAAAAAAAATCGATCCCCACTAAATCCTATGAAACTGTTTCCACTTCAACGGTGCCGTGCCGTATTGTACAACACGGCGTAATTTGCCGGATTTGCAGATCGATCAGCAAGCCATTTTCAGAGCACGGCACACGGTTTTTTCACTTCTGGCCAATCACAGTCCAGATAAATTACGTCATTGCCTACATATTTTCTGATCAAGCGACAAATCGCCTGCGGTGATAGTCTATGGGAGTTTACGTGTTAAATGCAAAATCGCACATACACGTAGGTCTACGTGTATTACCTGCTGAACTCCTGAAGAGAGGTGACTGAAGGAGGACTTGATCTTGCAATTCTTGGTCTGGTAAGCAACTAATTAAGAACAAGTGTCATTTCGCATACTGTAGAACCGAGCCCCAGAAAGTAGAGCACAAGAAAATAAGGCCAAATAATATAAGGCCGGAAATAATAATCTGGGATAGGGCCTAGCCCTAGGCTAGGGCCTAACGACTTTAACGTTATGATCTAACGAAGATCTAACGTAACTTAAGTTAGCTTAGTCTTATATAGACTTGGTCTAACAAGACGTATCTAATTTAGATAGGCTAACTTAGATGTTAATATCCTAGTCTAAGTTACATCTAAAGTTAGATCTAACGTTACTTAGACCTAATGTTAGACTCGATAATCAATTAGACTGGCCTAACGTAATTACTAAATAAAGAAAGTTAGACTTGAAGATAAATGAAAGTAGGCCTAGTTGCAGGAAACACTGATTTCACGAGAAAGTGTGTAAAACCGAGCTTAATTGTCACTATATTATCGAGGATCTAGATCTGGTATAATGGTACAGTTACATGAACTGAACTTTGTGAAATCTTGAAATCTACGCTGAAAAATGTTCATACTGAAGATCACCAACACAGATAAGCGCACGTGGGACAGTGTACTATTAAAAATTATTGCTTTGAATGTCGGCCCGACACTTGCCTTGACCCAAATCCCGTGCTTATTTGCTAATTTCTCAGCAATTACACAATTTCTTCCGGAATCCTTTGGCACATATTTTTTATATATACAAACAGACACTTTGGTGGTAATTTCGTTGGATTCTGTAGACTGTACGAACTCATTTTGAAATCGTTACCACAACTGTCATTTATCTTTAACTTAGAGTCTAACTAACAGTAACATTAGGCCTAACGTTACTTATAGTTATAGTTAGATCTAACGTTAGGTAGACCTATATAAGTAACGTTAACAAAAGTTAGACCTGTTGTTGGTCTAACGTTAGGCCTCGGTAGTCTAGAGTCTACACATAGGTCCAACGTTAGTAACACTAGTACATGTAAGTTAGACCTCTGAACGAATATGATGAATTCCGGGATGAATTATTAAGATATAGACTAGCCTAGCCTAGTACTTTAGTTTTAGTAGTAGGGTCTATAATAGATGAGAGCTAGGCACTGAGTCGTTTTGTCAGCAGCAAGAGTGGCAGATAGGAGGGTGGCAAGGAATTAATAAGAGGGGATCTGGAGTGGTGAAACTTGGGTAGCCTGAACTGAAAGAAGTTAGACCGATTGCTCAGTTTGGCCATATTTTTGTGGGACCCTCTGGTCGATCTGTTCTAGATCGAAACAAATGGTGGAAAGTAGATCTAGACCCTAGTAGGAATTTTGGAGTCCTAGGCTAAGGAGTAAGGCTAACTTAGTTATTTCCCACAAACTCTCTGGAAAAGACTAGGCCTACGAATAAATAATGTAAAAACCTAGACTCTAAATCCTCCCCATATGACGTCATAGGCTTAGCTAATTAACTTGTTTTCATTGAAATATAGAGTCTAGGCCTAGTCACTAAATTTAGGCTACTATAATTTTGGAGAGAACTTGCATTAAAAACAGTTATTGTTTCTAGTTTGTCAAAAATTGTCAGTCTGTTATTATGTAAAGGATTTTAAAATGAGCGCACTTTCCTTTATCCAGGGGCAGCTCAATCGTGGGGCGATGGGAAGGGGTTTGGGTTGGCACTGGCTTGCCCGAAATAGAAATCCCCCAGAACAAAAGTGACCCTTTTTCAATATGAAATATGTCCTTTGTGTGCTGGCATAAATCTGCACATTTCTGTTCCAAAATTTGATTGCTTTATTTGTGTAATTTCATTCTTTTTTCATTGGTTTATTTTTTATTTAGTATTATTATTAATATTTTTTTTTTTTTGGGGGGGGGGCTGAAGTGATTGGGTACGTATATCATACAGAGAAGACATAATTTGCTGACATTTTATTCAACAAACATTTCATCCCTAAAAAAAGATTATATGGCTTAGCTTATAGGCTCTCATGGAAGCAAAAAATTGTGCCTCTATCTTTTTTTTTCTTAACATGACCCTATGTTTACATGTACTTTTCAAATGATAAAAAATTATTATTTCAAGCTCTTGAAGGAATTTCTAGACGATCACTTTTCTCTACAACTAAGCAAAATCATTTCAATTAGGAGAATTTCTATTTGTGCATTATAAAAATTGGACCCTGATCAGCAAGCCTGCCAGTTACAATGTAAATGTAAGAAATTGCTGATTGGGCACTGGCCTTTCACTAATCGCTTTTGCAATTCTTTAAACCTTTATTATTATTATTTGCTAACAAAATTTATATGGAATGTGTTGCATGACAGATAACCAACATGGAGGAAGCCCTTATCCTAGAAGTGTAGGAAAATCCAATCCTGTATGACAAGAGATTGGAGATGTTCAAGGATACAGAAGTAAAACAATGATGTATGACATGACATTGGGCGTCAGCTTGTAATCTCAGGTTGGTATCATTTTACGTCATATTAATTTTTTTCAAACTTCACGATTTTTTCACTATCAATTTGAAGAAAAATATTGAACAATGTAAAAGAGTTATATTTGTATGTGGATGTTTGAAAGCAAATCAAGTTCACAATCTAACAACTGTAGCTAACTTCTGGTTGTTGTAATTCAATGAATACCAATGGTAAGTTTTGGTCATTATGGCCATTTTTTAAATTGTTTGCACATGTGTAAAATAGTCTAGTGTTTAAAAAAAAAATAACAAATTAAATGAGACACAAGAGCAAGGGTATGTAAATGCAGAAAGAGACCTTGCTTTGTGATGTGGACTAAAAACTGTATACCAACCCCACCTCTCAAATACGTAATATAAATATCACGTCACTTTTACAAGCAAAAAAAAATGGAGGCAAAATTCTTTACTATCAAAAGCATGTTGTCCAATTTCACATTGAAATATTTCGGGGGGGGGGGGAGTGGGTAGGGCTTGAAATGAGTCATAAACAGAAATGAAAATTTTCAGAGGTTATAGGAATTAGATTTCGTGTTGTTTTTTCATTATTTTAAGGTGATGTAGCGAGTTGAGGGACAACTTCCTAAAAAACGACAGAAATGGAGAGGAAGAGTGGTGACGGAGCTCCCTCAAATGCAGCACGTAAATACAAGTACACTGAGGCACTGGAATTCCTACTTCCCCACATACATAATCGAGAGTAAGATATTCAATATTTTGTTTTCTTATCCCAGGGAAGAGAGAATATGTGTATATCAATTTGAATTCATGCAAAGAAATGTATTTTATAAATATGAATTCTGATATTGTGCTGCACTTAACCCAGGTTTAGTTTCTGGGTTCTGACAGGAATTCCTTGCAACAGGAAACGGTCGGGCAACAGCTATGGTATTAATTTGCACTTTGTGCACTCTGCAGGGTGGATGTGAGCGATCTCATACAAACTATACAAATCATTTTGAATTATACATTGATGATTGGCTCATTCTCTCATGTTTACATTAACCCGTTTCCTGTAATTATACATCCACATTTTCATTCAATATGATTTATCATATTTGTACTTGACTACCTGTGTAAAATAGTACAGGTTAATGGGTGTTGCATTTCCTTGAAGTGAGAGCCATTTGCCTTCAGAAAATTACCCTTAAAAAATATAATATAATAAAATAAAACTAAAGATGTTTCGAATATTAATGAATTAAAGAACAGACAAACTGTATCGACTTGGTACATGAGAGTCTTTTTTTAGTATTCATTATTACGAGTAAAACATATGAAATAAATTTGAACATATGATTTTTCTGTCAGCAGAACAAGTTCAATCTTGGATCCTGTGTTTGATGTGGACACACCAGGAGAAGCCTGTACCAAGCAGGAAGAAACTGAGCGGGAGAATGGTGGGTGACATCTGTCCACAACGTGGGTCAGTCTTCCTCGTCATCATCTTCAGGCACGTCCGCAACATCAGTCCAGTCTTCAAGTCCCAACTTCACTTCAAATCGAGGACACAATGTTGCAGTATTTTCAAAGCACTGATAGTCATGGTGACAACATAACTGTAGATAAATTTTTCTCCAGCTTGTCCCCCATTGTCCCACACTGTAAAAGTTACCTCAATGCCAGCTCCATTGCTATGAGGTTAAATTTCGGTCGTCTGAACATTGAACATACTACTATAGGAATTAAAGGTTTTGTGTCATCTAACTCCAAGTCGATTCTTATTGATGTTATAAACATCTCACAATTTAAGAATCCAAATATGTTTCGTAGATTAAAAAAAAAGTTAACCGGAAAATGCTCTAACTTGCTATGCTCCACCGCTAAAAAGAGAGCTGATATCTTATTCCCTCTGACCATGAAGCTAATAGCTCTATGCTCTGACATCACTCAATACTCATCCGATTGTTAGCTAACAAAGGGACAGTGGTTTGTAGTTTGCCAGAGCTAACAACCTGTTAACAGTCTCAACATAAAAGATGCAATGTCAGACATGCAGCATCACCAACAAATTAAAAGCGGTGTATATATGATTACATCTGAATTACTTATGATAAATCCATATGAAATAAATCATTTGCAGGAAATCTACAACTTTAATGACTGATATCGTATTATAAACAACGACACCATTAAATGTGTTATTCTAATTTCCACTTGAATTTTTCACTTTGACATCTCCATAGGCGGCGGAAGCGGGGACAGGTCCCCCCTAAATTTGAGGTGGGGGACGGCCCCCCCCCTAAATTTTTAGTTGATAACCTTTTTTTTATTTTCTGGCTTCCACCGCCAATGTACATCTCCCATTGTTACAGTTGCAAGTCAGTCTCAATTTGCAGAAATTACGATTGTGAAGGATTATGATCTTCCTCTTTTGTAGATCTGGAAAATATCGTCTGAGCATGTTCACCATTTATTAAAAATATATTTATTTCTTAAATTATACTTGAATTTAAATTCAGGATTTGTTCACAGATAAGAGAAGTTGAGCATTTTGCACATCACAGAAATTTGGTTCATGCAAATACATGTATTAACATTATCACTAGTAATGCACTATCAAATATCAATACATGAAACCAGTTACTGTGAAAATAAAAATGATGGGTACTGGACGGAACGTTTCTGGACTAATGTTTTATTTTGGAAACAGAGATCTAGGATTGTTTGAAATCTGACAAAATGTTAGAAACAAAATTTCATCTCTAAACAGAATGGCAATGACACTCCTGTGGCCTGTTTCATAAAGAGGTACAACTATCATAACTTAATTTGTCTTTAATATGGCGCAACATCCAATTATAATTGTGGTTTCCATGGTAGTTGCCATAATGTTAAAGTACTTTTGAAATGGGCCCCTGGACATGAAAAATACTGACAAAAGAAAGTTGATTGTGAAATAAAAAGAATACATTCATCTTCAAGAAATTTTTTGACGCCCCATGCATTTTTTGTTGTTTATATATCTCGTATTATTTTTTTCTGTAATAAATTAATGAGCATCACTTTTTTTTCAACAACAAATATAATGTAGATTGCTGCTGAAGAACCTAAAATATATTTGGAGCTGAACTAAACTCAAAATAAAGATGTCGACAAAATGAAGTCCAGTGTTGCTCTTATTTCTTGGGCCAGACCTCACTTGGCATTGCTTTTAAAGAACAAGTCCACCCCAACAAAAAAGTTGATTTTAATAAAAGAGAAATATCCAACAAGCATAACACTGAAAATATCATCAAATTCGGATGTAAAATAAGAAAGTTATGACATTTTAAAGTTTCGCTTAATTTTCACAAAACAGTTATATACACATCCTGATCGGTATGCAAATGAGGAGACTGATAACGTCATTCGCTCACTATTTATTTTGTATTTTATTATATGAAATATGAAATGTAATTTTCTTCTCATTGTCAAGAGAAACAATTAATTCCTCCCTGAACATGTAGAATTAGCATTGGTTTAGTCAAGTTGGTCATTATTGTCAAATAAATGAAATATTGTATTTTTCAAACAATAAAAAAAGGAAATAGTAAGGGACATCAACTGTCTCATTTACATATCACTGAGGTGTGCATATCACTCTTTTGTGAAAATAAGCGAAACTTTAAAATGTCATAACTTTCTTATTTTACATCCGATTCTGCATGAATTATGCTAGTTTGTCTTTTTTCTATTTATTCAAATCAACAGTTTTCTTGGGTGGATTTGACCTTTAAACAAATAATATACCGTATTCAAATATGTTCAGAAATAATTTCGTATAACCAATTTAACTAATAGAAACAGAGAGAATAGAAGAATCAAGAAAAGTGGAAGAACTAAGGGTGAAAGGTAAACCAATGAGCACGAGGTCATGAATGAAGAAGAATGTTCTGAATATAAATGAGAAGACAATAGAAACATGTGGAGTTGTAATGGCAATAGAATCTGATATATAAACTAAGGAATGAGATGAACAGGTGACAATGGCATAGAAATGGGAAGTGAAGTATGGAAAGCAAAGTGTAAAATAAAAAGATTAATCATGACAAAATTCAATTACATTTAAATAGAACGATCCATTCCCGTATAGATATGAGTGAATAACAAAGAATATTTGTGTCTGTCCAATGAGCAGTCCGTCAGATTGATGCTTCTTGGTGGAATTCAAGACAAGATTAATTAAGGCGGTGCTGCACCATCCCGAGTTTGCTCAATCTCGAGATTTTAGCCCGATCAGCCCTCTTCGCGATTAATCTCGAGATTGGCGAAACCCCGTCTGCACCATCCAACGAGAGCGATTCCGGCAACAAACCCGCTATTTCCGGGCATGCGCACTATCGGATCTTCGAGTTTCAACGGCCCGCGCTTTTGAATAACTTCCCGCGATATGCAAGCGATGAACTCCTTTCACTAGTACTTTCGCCGAATTCAACCGGTGTTATGCAACAATCCTTTCAGCTCAGCGAGTGAAGAAGTGTTGTATTCTTCGTGAAATATGATGGCGGAGTAGGAGGCAACGACAGAGAGAGAGAGAGAGAGAGGGAGAAGGAGGAAAGAAATGCTATTTGCTCACATTTTGCGAAGGAATAAGACAACACTGCTGTCAGTGTTGTTATTGAATATGACCATCGTCGATGCGATGAGCGCCTCCAGCTCCCCCTTCGGTCTGGTCTCTCCCGGGGTCTCTCCCAAAATCCATTCACTGGTGGGGACACCATCGTTGCTTATGAACGCTATTCGCATGTATAAAGTTGACTTACGCACGTGTTTGTTTTGACCAAGGCGGAAGTGGAACGCGAATTGCATTATGGACTGACGTCATGAATAAATTACCCCGAGTCCAATCTCGAGTGTGTCTGCACCGACGAATTAGCGGGATAATTCGCAAAATAGCGCGCTATTTTGCAAATAAACCCGAGTTGACTTGGGATTGCAATCTCGAGATTAATCCTACGAACTAGCGCGATAATAGCGTCTGCACCGCCAACTATCTCGAGATTTTTCAGATCGGGTTAGTTTGCCGGATCAGAAATAGCGCGCTAATTTGAAACTTCGGGATGGTGCAGACGGCCCTTTAGATACACGAAAACCCTTAAAAATTACTTCTTGCCACGCCTGAAGCAGGCTTCTTTGCCTTGGGTTTTCATGGGTACATTGGACGGTTTTTGCCTGCTAGACGGGATCCGTGCACGGCTTTATTGCCGTGCCGTGGGGCAGTGGAAACTGGAAAACAGCACGGCGTGCCGTATGCCGTGCCGGAATGCCGTGCACGGTCGCCGTGCCGGATGCGGTGTAAACGGGCCTTTACAAAGAGTTGCGATCGATCCGACCAATTGTAACTATGGACGGTCAGCAACATCAACATTAATTAATCATGTTTGTTCAAAATATTTTCTGACTAAGATGTATATTCATGCATTCATTGTTTTCTTCAAAATTCACTGTGCTTCTCTTTGTTTACAAACGACATTGTGGAAATTTCCTGTATAGAAAATTATGCCACTGATGGATTTCCATAGAGTTACGATTGATTGGATCAATCGTAACTCGTTGTAAGACAGGGCCCCGTTTTGCATAAGTCCGGGCCTCACTCGTAAACAGAGTCTGCCCTTATTATGCAACGCCAAGGACCGACTGGCAGTCGCGTGCAGTCCGGCGTGCAGTCCATCTATGCCGAGGACGAATGTTGTTCTTGGGAGGATAGAAAGTAGCTCAAGGATGCTTTGCTCGATTTAGCTCTCTATAAAAGGGGTGGTTATTCGCATTTGAGGGGAGTTTCTCGGGGCATGTCTTGGAGTTCATTTCAATCGAGTGTAGTTGGATTGGATCTATTCTTCGAATGTCTACTCTTATTAATAAATGGACAAGTCTAACCTTAAAGTCTGCTCTGCTTATTTTAATTTGCTGTTCTATATCTGTGAGAGAATATAGACGCATGTACAGATATCATTGATTCACATTCTTGGCGTGAAGAGAATTTGGTCGGAGAGAGGTAAATTAAGAACTGAAGTGAGAACTTTTGAGAGGAGAAAAACGAAGTTTGTGAAATCAGTGAGATCCGAGCGAATTTACATGATAGTGGTCTAGTTATTTCCAACCCCCTTATAAATTTCGTAACAAGAATTTGAAAAAAAAATATTTCAAAGGAGTTTGTACAAAGGCTGGTAAACAGATAAAGTGTGTTGAAAAGGTTGTGAGTTTTTAACATATTATCCAAACTCCCCTTTTGATGAAATTCTTCCCTAATATGTTCCCAATGAGAATGAACTTTTTTAGAGTCATGATGCTCATGACCAATTTACCGATTTGATGTTTCTATAACAATAGAAATAATAGTCGTCGATCTTTGTAAACACAACTTTCCTAATTTTTCCCGATTTTGTATGAACTGTCACCAACTTGTTTTTATATTTCCTTTTTTAGCACAGGCTGGGACCTGGGAATGATTTTTAAACAGGGGTGCTGAGGTTTGTTCAGGAAAAAAATTTCAAGCAAAAAAAGTTTCAATCCAAGATGAAGGGGGATTTTGGTATGGTAACAAAATCGCCAGGCTAAAAATAGGTATTGCTCCCCATATAATTTTTCGTCTACCTTTTTTTTTGTTAGCATGGTTAGTTTGTATGTCAACCTGAATTCCAGGGAATGCTGCCTATCGTCAATAATATACGCAGCACCCCCTGAAAAATCTCGGGCACCCCCGAATCCCAGGGCCATGAGCACAGGCCCTATTTAGGCTTAGATATCTTTGTTACTTTATATAATAACTAAAAAAAAACACACACACGAAACATTCTCAACATACGAATGACAAAAACAACACAGACAACTATCAGTATTTCATAGTTTGCACATGTTTAATGCTTCATTGAATGTAAAATACAACATTTTGTGCAGAAACGGACGACTTTAATGGGTATTGGGTAATCCTCTTGACTATAATCGGAGATTCTTAAATTAAAGTCACAACAACGTCATTTCGAATGGCATATCATTGATAGGTCAGGCCCGGTGCAGGAATAGTTGCAATCAATCGCAACTCTACAAATCATGCGCAACTTGATTTTCAACCAATCAACAGCGCGCATTTGGGACTTGTGATTGATTTTTTGGCTTGCGTTTAAACGCAACTCTTTCTGCAACGGGCCCTGCAGGAGTCTATTTTGTTGGGGGTGACAGTAGTATACCTTTGCCGCTTTATATCTCCTGCTTGGAGGGTGACACGGCATATGCTCCTGCGTCATTTGATCCCGTCTCAATATCTCAGAGGGCATGGGGTTAGAGTTAGGATTGTAAAGTGTTTTTGGTTCAAAAGTATGTTAAAGTGAGGATTAGAGTTCATTTAGTTTTGGAGGTTAGATTTTATATTTGACTTTACGTGCAGAGTTTCTATCTGTGCAATTGTCGCCAGTGCAAATGTCGTGGAACCGCTTGGATACCATTTTGCAATCCCTTCCCCTCTCTGTTACTTGCGTTACAATTATCACTTTTGCCCCCCCCCCCCCCGGTGTACATGTATGTTCCTCCTACTAGTAATATATAGGGCCCCTAACTTAGAAGTATATAACCTCGTCAATCAAACGTCATTTAGGTTTTATAAATTCTTACTTAGAATGACATGATTATACGTCCCAATTTGTTTTTAACTTTCAATACAATTTTGAAATAGTTTATATTTGTTATGTATAATTATGTCATGTATCGTTGGAAATGGGTATGTATACGGACCTATTATAGGACGTATATTTAAATGACAAGATGTATGGATGAGGTAAAGATATTACACAGGCAAGAGCATCATTATTATTTTGTGCAATATAGATCCCTGTATACACCATAGCCTAATGATCAACACTGGGACTGTTTTCTTTCTTTCTCGATAAATTGCTTTGATAAGAAATTGCTTTGATAAGAACAATCAATCGATCGTAAGACTCTATCATATCATACAATTTGTAGCTAAGCTTTCTCTCCGTTGGCATGACTTTACGCAATAAACAAAAGTATAATTATGCAATACAAATGCAGGACCTCCCGTTTTAAACACAGTGCAATACCGTATTGTATCAATCTCCTTAATAACTCGTGAAGTGCATATTTTCATTATAATTTCATTTTGTATACTGGAATTTTCTTAATGTACCATTAGTTTTATCATTATTACAGTATTGTTTTATGCTACATGTGCAATTGTTATACCTTTGCAAATACCTACATTTCAGCTTTTTAGCTGCAGTATGTGTATGATTGTTTTACTGGAAATGAATAAACCATGAAATGAATGAATGAAAGTGCCCAAATCGTTTGCTCTGTGTTTGGAGGTAAGAAAATGTCTCAGTTGAGGTTTGGGTATCTGCTATCAGGGATTTTTTGCTCGGCGAAAGATTCGAGAGCACAGTTAAAGTATTGAAAAAAAAAAACCGTCAAATTACAAAGGATCGACAGCTGGGAGGTCTTTGTAAATAATTGTTGGGAAGCTGGAATGGCAATCTGGTCCTAAATTTCCGTGCTAACGAAAAGGCAAATATGTCGTTCGTCCAGAGTCCACAGGACGGAAATGATAATTTTATTCACCAATTTTCGACAAAGACTTCTTGGTTGCTCTCTGTCATGAAGGGTATTTGACAATATATTTACTACGTTGTCGATTCCGTCGTGCGTCGCACTCTTAAAAGGGTTTACCAAATAATTGGTAAAATGGGAACGTAAAATTTTACGCAATATTGCGTTGAAATAGCCCGATATGGGGTAAAAAAAATGGTTACACTTCGTAATTCCGAAGGTTCTTTATTCCGAAGGTTCTTTATTCCGAAGGTTCGTAATTCCGAAACACGTAAATTGCCTATACCTCGATGTTCGTTAATCCGAAAACGTAAAAGGGTTCGTTAATCCGAACATTTGTGGTGTTATTCCGAAGGTTCGATAATCCGAAAACGAAATAAGGTTCGATGTTCCGAAGGTTCGTTAATCCGAAAACGAAATAAGGTTCGTTGTTCCGAAGGTTCGTTAATCCGAAAACGAAATAAGGTTCGTTGTTCCGAAGGTTAGTTAGTCCGAAAACGAAATAAGGTTCGTTAATCATTTCGTTTTCGGACTAACGAACCTTCGGAATTACGAATCTCATTTCGTTTTCGGATTAACGAACCTTTGGAATTACGAACCCCACTTCGTTTTCGGACTAACGAACCTTCGGAATTAAGAACCCCATTTCGTTTTCGGACTAACGAACCGTCGGAATTACGAACATTCGGAAATACGAACCTTCGGAATAACGAACCTTCGGAATATCCGAACCTTCGGAATTACGAATGTATGCGGGAAAAAAAAACCCAGCAAAGGGCAGCAAACATGCATGTTCCCTTTCTACTCAACATTTGGTATAATTTCACTCAGTATTTTTAGAGTGCGTGGAACGCAAACCTCTATACAAAATAGAATCAAATTGCTTTGATTATTATTACTCAGACAGATAAGTGCACTAAATACATGCAGTGTGTATCTGTAACACTGCCAGAGTCATTAATGTATCTTGACAATTCTTGTTCTACAAATAAAGTGTAACTATTTTTTTAATACAAACAATTGATTAGACATTCTATGTGCACGGATGTCATATCTTTCTTCCTTCCATCTCAACATAGGCACAATCATACGGTGAACGTTCCTTTTCACACACCTCCGCTACTGTGGAATGTACTTCCTGATTCCATGAAATGCCAAAATAACTTAGATAAATTCGAAGTTTCTCTTAAGAGATACCTTTTTAACACTTATTATCATTTTCCAGTGAATTGAATTGTATGTACATGTTCCTTATTTTTTCACTTTTTGCTTGTCCTATACTTTTAGTGCATACAGACATGCAATCTGCTATGTGTGATGCGCTATAAAAGAACCGAGTATTATTATAATTATTATTATCATACTTTTCATTTTAACAAACATTAATTGCTTGATAGAAGACCTACGATTTCGCAACACGATCTTTAAGTGCATATTTCAATCTTCATTTTTTTTAAAATGAAATTAAAAAAACCTTTATATTAATCGTTGAATTAATAGAGTGAAAATAATTAAAGCACGTTGTAACAGCAAAGTGCTCTATTAATGATATGAGAATAATATAAAGAGTAAACACATCATTCTAAATTTATTATAATATTCACATTGGTCTGTGTCTTGTCCAACAAACATTCAACATTGTGTATGTACATTTATTGTTGCCGTTCAATATTCATATAATATGTAAACATTCCTCTTTTGTCGATTGTGAGTGCTGAAATATGTCAACAGTCACACTATCTAAATGCAAGACAGAGGAAGTGTGACCACTAGTTCTTAAAATATCTAGATTAATTCAAATTGAACTATTCTGTAACCTTCTAAATTAAATAATTTCTGACATTTTATTAATATCTAAAATATATACTTTTTTCATTATTTTATTTCTGTATTGCCCCCTCTACAAACATAAAAAAGGTAAATTCATATTATAGAACGAACCTTTTAAAATATTCTATACCCCCTACATTTTACCTTTTTAATTCAATAAATGAAAGAAAATCGACACACAATTACTGAACAAATGTATCAGGCTATTAATTCGTAATCCCCCTTCGGCACCATGATAGTCATCACCTGAAAAAAAATATTCCGTAATTAGTACGGTAATGTAAGCCTATATATAACATTCTAGGTGTGAGAACAAGTGATTGAAACCGATATGAGAGATCCCATTTGTTTTGCCCTGCCATCACTGAAATTCACAATGAAATATTATAAAATAATATATTTTTGATTTATTATTTAAGTTCTTCATTCGTTACTGCAGAAATTAACTGATTATTGTTTAAACATCAATTATTTTACTGTTGAAATAAAGTACCAGTATAGTTTGGTTATCAAAACTGCACGAAGAGCTTTGCGGTGATTATTCTTCCATTACTAATAGTATAATTCACACCTTATTATAGTCCTTCACCGAATGAAACTTCTATCTACAATGGATCTTAACAGCGCCCCTAATAGCAGTCGCGGAAATGCATTAATGATAATGATTATTGGTTTCTGTCTTTAAAGGCATGGTACGTCCGGGCTGAAAATATTTATATTTAAATAAATACGGTAAATTTCACAGAGCAAAATGCTGAAAATTTCATCAAAATCAGATAACAAATAACAAAGTTATTGAACTTTAAAGTTTATCAATATTTTGTTTCATTTTTTCATAAATGTGTAAATGGTGTGTCTCCGTTATGATGAAATAGGTTGCGGCAATAAATAACTAATGTACCTAATCAAATTGTTTAAGTTCTTGGTAGAAAAGTGTTGAATAAACCTTATTTCATATAATAAAATACAAAAGAACAAGTTGGGATATGACATCATCAGCCCACCTAATGAATATTCAAAAAGACATGACTAGAACTGTTACACCGGAATAATGCAAATTTTTAAAATTCAATAACTTTGTTATCCGATTTTGATGAAATTTTCAGCATTTTGCTGTGTGAATTTTACTCTATTTATTGAGATAGAAATATCTCCAGCCTGGACCATCCCTTTAACTATTTCTCTCATCGATGCATCCACCTACTCTGAAGATCAGAGACCAGGCTGATGATTTAAGAGCTGCTCTGAATTCGAATCGAACTGTTTCAGGGACCCGTCTAAGAGTTGCAATAAAGTCAAATCTGACCCAATCCTAGCATTGACCTCAAGGACTCGTCTAAGATTTGAGATAAATTTGAATCAAACTGAAATTGAAATCGCGATCGATCATATTTTGATATATCGGATAAATACACAACATAAGATCAATCTGAGTTTGAATTGTAAGGTCTCCTGCATATGTGGTTGATTAAACATATCTCTTTAGAAGAAGAAATAATAGACATAAAAAAAAATGTATATGTATTCTCCAAACAGCTCTAAAACTTGTCATTACATATAAAAATATGTAAACTAAATTATATTACGAAGAGGTAAGCACTGTCTCTTACTCACTCTTTTACATCAAGAAGAACATACATAGCATTATTTCACAACTATGCATATAAGTATACATTTTTGAAAGAAGAAATTAGTCATGTTCGAAGAAACAAGCACCTAACTGGTAGGCCTATATAAGTTACAACTGGTCTTAAGTTCTAAAAATGTTCGCCTTTATAGTATAATGTTTAATAAGAAATCACAAAGATTAGAGAACGATCTTAATTCCCAAACATGTTTAGGGAAATTAATATGACTTACAACAAAGTCTTTTTTCGATGTCTATTCTGTCCTCAAAAAATTATTTTAACTTCTTCTTACTTATTCTTCTGATATAGTTCTCACAATCATTATAGTCGTCGCCATCACCATTATCGTTATCACTTTCGTCATCGTAAGACTGTCGTCGTCACTGTCATTATAATGAATGCATCACTCCGATTCTTCTTCGTTGCTATGATCACCATCCTTATCAAAACCACCGCCATCTTTGTCGTCACCACCTCTGTCATCATCTTTGTTATTGCTCTGGCAAAATCAACTTTCGATAATGATAATTTTGGTGCTATTACACATTTAATGCCATAACAATAATATCAGCATAATAATATTTCGAGAAAACAGAATTTCTCACAATGTATATGCTTCGTTGCTATTGATATCCTCCTGGAATGTAAGAAATCTCCGATAATCATGGTATTTTAACGAGGTGAAAAAAAGATGAATGTTGAAGTCGTCACTCTCTCAAACAAGGAAAACAGAATCATCCGTAAGCGATGAGTTGACATACTGGGACGCTAGTTTCTTATTCTGAATTGCCATGGACATTATCGTTAAGCCACTGGTTGTCGACTGGTAATCGTTGTTCGGAGCTCGGTTCGTCCGACGACGCTCTCGAATAGCATCGGGATCTTCGTAAGGGTCGTCATCAGCACCTTCGCTCACCGTACGTTGGATACCAGGATGGTCACCAGCAATTGAAGGCAAGAAGCCTCCATTTGGAACAGGGATCATCGATGCAGGAATGGAGAGACTGCGGACAAGAGGGACGTGGCGTTGGAAATTGACGTTGCTCGAGACACTTCCGTGGCGGCTCTTGCTGATGCCAGTATCGCCCACCATCTCCTGGTATGGAAGATCCGTAGTGGTTGTATTAAAGGTGTTGCAACTGGAGATGGATTCCAGCATGTGTCTGTCAGGATCATTGATTAATGTCAAAGTGGCTGGAGAAGGTGATGTCACAACGGATCGGAGTGTCGTGGTTGGTGCGGGTTCATTTGGTTCGGCCGGTAATGCTCGCTGGATGGATGCTTGACGGACGATTCTATTGTCAGGTCTTTCTTCTGCAGAGGCAGAATCAGCACGGTAGGTGACTTGAGAGCTGGAAGATTGTTCAGAGTCAGAGCGAGGTTTCTTCTGATGTTTCTGTTTTCTAACCACCACAAACATTAAAGCGATTATCAATATGAAAACTAATCCGGCCAAAACGATTATGCCGGCGATATAATATGATTTCATATTGGTCTGGGACTGTCCTTGCCTCGAACTTGAAGATAATAGTTTGGGGTCGCAAGGACTCGCTTTGCCGACTCGAACTGTTGCAGAACTACGTTCAGGAACCGTATTGATCATTGGGTCATCGGTAATTACAGAAGCAACGCAAGTTATCAATGTCTCTTTGAAATCTTCATACTCTGCATTGGTTATGAAAAGGACATTCTCTTCTGTCTCAGTAGTAATGGTGCCGTCATGTTCCCATTTGATCTCTACTTGTGCCGTAACATGCGAGTGGATGGTAAGGCTGTAGCTACACACAAACGTCGCGTTCTCTCCAGGAATTATTTCTAGTACTTTGGGCCAAATTGTGGCTTGGAGAACTTGACCGCCTGGCATATAACTGGTTACAACGGACGGGATAGTAGTTTCTCCATCCTGGTTATCGCTTGGACTGTATACTCTCATCCTGGCATCTTCAGTTCCGAAAACATTTTTGGCCTGACACACCAGTGTGCTACCATTATCGGTTGGAGCTACAGGTCCAACGGCTGCCACCCCATAACCAGGAAACTCTTTATCGAAACGTTGAGAAGTGTCTGAAGATGCTTCCAGTGTGCAATTGATGTCGGATGTGAGAGGTGGATTAGATACAGAAAATGCATGATATATACTTTCTGCATTTAGAGTTTCCCCTCCCATCCTTAAAATAGCCACTCGAGGTTTACTGAATGTACAGGATCGACGAACCTCAACATCAGCTCCGTCTTCGTAATATAGTCGGCATTCGAATTCGCCGTGTAATTCATCTTCACGGGCCTCATAGGTCGATTTCATTTTGTAACCACTTGGATGGGCATCTGACACCTTCTCACCGTCCTTATACCATTGTACAGTTACATCTGGAGTAGTTTTCTCAGATGCACACTCAAGCATTACTTCTCTGGTGATGTCATTTGGTGTCGCGGTACAAAGAGGGTAATGTTCTGCAGGAGGATATTTGACAGTCAATGGAGCGTATCCAGATTTAACCAACATACTCTCTGAAGAATTGAATAAAGCACAGTAATACCCAGTACTATCGGTCTGGTCAATCCGTTGAACTTTTCGAATAGTCAGATATTGTCTGAAACGTCCATTTGATAAGATTCCACCTTCAATATTGTATCGTTCATCGGAGTTATCGACTAAGATCTCAATTCCATTCTCATTTGTCCACCGTGCAATGACTTGAGTAGATACCGAGTATCTTGTGTTTCTGCCCCATTCAATCCGACCGGTTCGCAATTTGCCTTCAGAGATTCGTGATGACGAGGAACATTCAAACGCTGCAACGGTACCAATGCTAACCTCGGCTCTGGTGCTACCACTGTATTCCAAAAAGAGATCACATCTGGCATTCTGGATATATGATGTGATTAGAATAATTAAAAAAAATTTTGTCTTAGCATCCATCATTCAAGATTGTGAGAACACTGGAACGTCGAAAATCTACGTCTACCGTGATCGCCTGGCTTCATCTATATTAAAACGCAAGATACTTTCAAGTACGTTAAAACTGATAATTATGGATAAAACAATATTCCACGGAAACGAGAGTAATAAAACTTAGTTTCTTAGAATAGATTTTTCGTAGTCTCCAGCAGGAGACGTTTTAGAGGTAATTCATGTAACATACATTATTGGAAATGGTTTAATAACAATATAAAACGGAAGAATAAGAATAACTTCATGTGAAAAAATAATGGTGAAGTTTTCATTGTTCGTTACAAACTTATTTTTATATATGTTTCCCAGTTGTCTACAGAAGGTTCTCACTAAAACAAGTCTAGATGAATACCACTTATAGACTACGCTTTCCACACCCTTTTCCACATCACGACCAAGGCTGGATTCTTAATGGTGGAGAGGTTTGCGCATGCGTCTTTCCAAAAAGATGTGCATAATTTGAGACTGAGCACATGATGGGTACTCTCGCTCTGTCTATCTTGTACTCTCGACGAGTTAATTATTAATCAAAAGTGACTTGTGTAAATATTTAGTTACGGTTCAATAAAGCATTTTAAACACGAGTGACGCCATTCAAAGCACTGGCGGAATATAAGCCAAAAATATTCAAGGGGCTAAATCTGGCACGTGTGGGGCATATCTAACAATTTGCAAGCGAGCAAAGTGGGTGAACAAAAAATTATTTTTGTCCTTTTGAAAATGGAAAAAAATGTGATTTATGGCGACAATATTTAACAATTGATATAACGTTTCCCACATTTTTTGCAGCAAATTTTGGTTCGGAATCCTAGCAACCTGTATTTTTGGGGCAGTAGTCATGATTACAAGAAAACAAATATCATGCATTGAATATCCCAGGGTCATCAACCCTATAAATTTCAAGAAATTACAAATCCGCATCTTTCGACGTCAAATTTCGCAGCAGTGTCATACTGTGTATTCCATGGGAGCATCGAAGGCAAGACTTTGAATCAACAAAGCGCTTAACTAGATAATAATAGCAGGCATGCACGTTTCCAGTATTTTGCACCCCGGGGCCCGACCTGATTTTTGCTCCCCAGTGTACTTTTCGAAAAATGGCGCCCCTCCCCGCCTCAAATTCATGTTGAATAATCTTATTTCATAGTCACATGACAAAAAAGCAATTGAAGACCACATTTTTCTAAATGATCATGTGTTCATGAAAAAAAATCCATGAATATATGTAGTACCACTTCATTAAAGAATTAATGCGAGCGCGAAGCGCGAGCAGTTTTTTCTTATTTTATGTATTATGATATAAAATTTGATATTCTAAGCAGTTGTTTATGATTATGAACAAGATACGTATGTAACTAAATAATTAATGCGAGCGCGAGCTAAAAATTCTAATACACTGACCTGAAAAGCGAACTGTTAGTGGCGGTTTCCAGTGACTCATGAAAAGGATACATATCTCACCAATCGTATAATGCGAGCGCGAAGGGCGAGCAGTATAGACTGTAAGCACTTTTTGTAAACATGAACAGAATAGGTATCTAAGCAAACAATATTGCTGCGAACGCGAAGCGAAAGCTAACAATTTTCATTTTCCGACCAGAAAACTGGAAATTTACTTTCCGTAATCATTAAGAGGATAGACATTGTCTAACTAAACAGTTTATGCGAGCGCAATTATTTTTATTTTCCGACTTTTAAACTGCACTTTTTTGTGTGCACTTTTGGTAACAACGAAGAGAATAGGTATCTCAATATTGCGCGAGCTGAAAATTTTAGATTTTCTGACTTTACGAAATTGTAGCACTTTTTTATAAATAGATTTTTACCTCATAATGGGACATTCTATGCACATTTTGTAACAATGGAAAGGAGAGGGTATCTTCACTAAATAAATGACGCGAGCGCGATATTCCGATCTGAAATATTGACAATTTTATCGTCTTTTTAATAAAGAAAACAATGTGTAACCCCCCAAAAAAAACACAACTGATAAATGCGAGCGCGAGCAGAATTGTTTTATATACTGACTTAAGAAGGACTCTTTTAAGCTCTGATACCTCTTCTAATCGTTTTACTCTTTTTCGTTCCCCTTTTTCTTTGCACCTCCATCGGATGAAGGGGGCGCTTTGCCCCAGGATCCGCCTATGTATACTGACCTGAAAAACTAACATTTTAAGGACTTATATACGTGGGATCTTTGGAGAGGAAACGTAAGTGACTAATCAAATATTGCGAGCGCGTATAGCACGAGCTGAATTTTATATTCAGCACCTTTTTTCTTAATTGTAATCCTGAACAGGATACCTATCTCACTAAACAGACTTGAATCGTGAGCACACTGTTTATCGTAAAACGGGATATTTTATTTCACCCGCATTTAATCTTTTTGGGCAGGACACGTATCTCACTTTAACCAGGCAATACGAGTAATTTGGCGCCCCCGGTCGAATATGAAATTGCATGGCGATACCCTAAGTTTATGGTCAATTTGGCGCCCTCGGTCGAACATAAATTTGGCGCAACCCCTCCCCTAAAAACATGATCATGATAAATTTGTCGCCCTCGCTCAAACATCAAATTGGCGCTCAAAAGGTCGAACATCAATTTTGCACCCCCACCCGCTTCAATTTGGTGCCCACTCATTTCAGGTCGATTCGGCGCCCCCTAGGTCGAACATCAGTTCGGCGCTCCTAGCTAGCTAGTAGGTCGAACATCAATTCGGCGCGCCCTATGTCGAACATCAAATCCTAGTTCGAACATCAATTTGCGGCGCTCCCTAGATCGAAAATCGATTCGGCGCCCTTACGTCGAACATCAATTCGGCGCCCCTAGGTCGGATATCAATGTCGAACATCAATACGGCACCCCTAGTTCGAACATCAACTCGGCGCCCCCTATGTCGAACATCAATTCGGCGCCCCTTTAGGTCGAACATCAATTCGGTCCTCTCCTTCCCTAATCCTTTTTCCTTCTCTCTTTCTTTCCCGGCCCTTTGTTTTTTCTCTTTCTCTTCTTCTTTTCCTCCTTTTTTTTTCTCCGACCCCTTTTTCTTTTCCTCTCTTTCCTTCTTCCTTTTGACGCCCACCTTTTACCTATCCAGGGGGCCCACATACGCGCATGAATACGGTAGGCCTAGAAGAACGGGGGAGGGGGTTCTCCTTTTCAAGGCAGTAAAGCTTTGGTTTTTGTCAATAAACTTGTTACGTGTCATCTTGCCAGTGTTTCAATTTTGACAGAAATTTTCCCGAATTCCGGGAAATCCTTTATTTTGGTCACTTGGGCCAAGTGTGGGCTCGCTTTGTTATTGTCACATTTTCGTTAATAAATACAATTTGAAAATTCCAGGCCCGTGTTGTGTATGTATTTCAGGAAATTCGAGATTCAGTTTTGGGAAATTAAATTTGCTTTGGATCTGTGGAAAAACCCGTTCTAGCTTAGTTGATACTTAATTATTCAATGCTGCTTTCTGTGCTATGGACATGATGGAGAAATTCGATAAAGATCGAGAAGATTATAGACCTTTCTGCGTCTATAATTTGGAAGCATTATTGATTCCGTTTTCAAAAATTACAAGCAGACGCCCGATCGACGAATGATGAAATAATTTTGCGGAAGAAGCGTTACATCACTATTGTCCAACATTTAGAATACATCGTACTTTGTAAATTTGAAAATAGCGCGCGTGTGTATGTATGTATGTGGGTGGGTGTGTGTGTATTTAAAGGACAAGTCCACCCAAACAAAAAGTTGATTTGAATAAAAGAAAAAAAAACATCAAGCATCAAGGATGTAAAATAAGAAAGTTATGGCATTTTAAAGTTTTGCTTAAATTCACAAAACAATTATATGCACATCCTGGTCGGTATGCAAATGAGGAGACTGATGACGTCATCCACTCACTATTTCTTTTGTATTTTATTGTGAGAAATATTAAATATTCTTATTTTCTCTTCATTGTCAAGTGAAACAGCGATTAATTCCTCCATGAACATGTGGAATTAGTATTGTTTAATACTATATGGTTCAGTCAAGTTGGTCCTTATTGTCAAATCTGTAACAAATGAAATATTGTATAATTCAAACAATAAAAAACAAAAGAAAAAGTGAATGAGGGACATCATTGACTGTCTCATTTGCATGTCACAGATTTGTGCATATCACTGTTTTTTTGTGAAAAATAAGCGAAACTTTAAAATATCATAACTTTCTTATTTTACATCCAATTTTGATGAAATTTTCAGCGTTATATGCTAGTTTGATTTTTCAAGTCAACATTTTCCTGGGGTGGACTTGACCTTTAAGCCGTATCAATCAGATACGATCATATTTACGTCTGGACCGACCCGAAGTACGTATTACCGCGGGGCTCAAAGCTCCAACCTCTGCATCAGTTCGTAATTTCCCAGTGTAGCTTGGAGTAGGCCTACAGGCGCACACTACCACAACGAGGGTGTGTGTGTTTGTTGGTGTATTGGAGTTTTTACATACGTGTATCAATCAGATATGATTATTTACGCGTCTGGGACCGACATTTTACGTCATAATCCGATTTTTAATGTACTTCCTTAACTGACTAGGGAATGAAGTATTAGAGGCATATCAGGGGGGCGTTTCATGAAAGGACTTGTCGGACATTTTATCCGACAAGTGACAAGTCCCATTTTATCCGACAGTTACCATAGAAACAGTACCTCTCAGCAGGGGCGTCGATCCATTTTTCAGATTGGGGGGCGAAATCATTAACGTTCCAAAGGCGCTCGATCGTACAAAACACCCACCCACACACACACACACACACACACACACACACACACACATACATATATATATATATATTATATATACACACACACACACACACACATATATATGTATATATCTATATATATGTATGACTCATGAGACACAGACACGTATCTCACTACACAGATAGTACGAGTGCCGAGAGTGAGCTCAAATTTCTTTATATTCTGAGCTGAAAACTTGATATTCTAAGCATTTTTGGTACCAATGATTAAGATTTGTATCTAAAAGAGAATAGATGCGAGCGCGAAGCGCGAGCTGAAAATTTTGATATTTCGATCTGAAAAAATGACAGTTTACTGGACGTTTTTGATAAAGAACAAGCTATATATCCAAGAAAAGATGATTGCAAATTGAAGCAGTTCTTTTGAGGCTTAGAACTGAAAATGGGACATTTACATTCACCAATTTAATCATGAAAAGTATGGGTTTTTGCTACAGAAATGATGCGAGCGCGAAGCGCGAGCTGAAAATTTTTATATTCCAATCTGAAAAGCGGACATTTTGAGCACGATTTTAAATAAAGAACGAGTTGTGTATCTCAATCTCGCTTGCTGAACATTACAATTTTTTTTTTAATGCATATCCGGAATTATTGGGGGGGCAAAAGGATATGTTTGCCCCCCCCCAATATTTTCATTGGTGGGGCAATCGCCCCCCCTGCCCCCCCCTCTCAGCCAATCAACATCAGAGAAAGATGTCAGATCTGACAACTTGTCGGATGAAAATGTTGATGAAACACTCCCCTGACGTATTTCCCATGGTGTTTTAAGCACATTGAGATGCCGCATTTCTTGCGTATGTATTGCGTGGTGTGTGTGTTTATGTGTATATGTGCGTGTAATTAATTATTATTATTATTATTAATGCTATTATTAAAAAAATGTATAAATTTGTTTTGTTGTTTTGTATATTTTGTAACATTTGTTTTTACGGACTTGCTGAAAAACGCGGCCTAGTTGTCGGCTGATAGCAAGTTTTTTAACCGTATTAAAATAAATAAAACAAACAAACAAAATACATAACCGGGGCTCGAACCGCGAACCTCTGTATCAGTTCGTAACTTAATTCCCCGGCGTGTACAGCATGCAGATTGCATGCGCACACCACAGCGCCTAGTAATATCTCTTGTGTTTCGTCCGTCCAAACGATTCATGTGAATAGTCATATGAATTTAAAAAAAATGGCAATAACTTCCATGATATTCAGGGTTGATCCATGCAGTTTGTGCCAATATGGTTGGGATGAGGTCGAAAAAAATATTTTTATCCACATTTTCCCCGATCGGCCGCTATAGCTGACTTTTGTTGGTATTTTGGTGGGTTCGTATTAACTTAACACTGAAGTTTTAAGTACATCTTAACTTCATTTTTAAAACAAGATAAGATATCTAATTAAACCTATATGATGCGAGCGCGAAGTGTGAGGTCAACTATTTGGATATTTCATATATTCAGACCTGAAAAGTGAACATTCTGAGCAACATTGTAATTATGATCAAGATGCGTATCCAACGGAACAATTATTGTGAGCGCGCGCGAAGCGCAAGCTGAAATTCTTAATACACTGACCTGAAAAGGTGGCTGTTGGGACTTGAACCTTGAAGAGTAATCCCTTTCAACAGCTTGAAAGCTATCCCGGGACGAGAACATTCTGTGTATCGACTGCGGGGTGCCATGGTGAGGTAATTTGACATTTCACTTATATACATTAAAAGTGAATGTGCACCGTGCAAGTAAAAACTGCCTCTTGGGTTACAGCATAAGAGACCCAACAGGAGGCTGCATCGCGCGGATGAATGGCAGTGCATTCTCTCTAAATACAGCTGGGTTTGTTCCTATTACAACAGGTCCTGGTATATAGGTGATTCCAAATTTTGACAGTACGTGGGAAGAAAGAGAACTTGTATGCATCAGTGGTTGCTTTCGGTATAGCATATTTAAGGCTGTGATCATGTCGTCCGATGTATGTGGCAGGACCGATGGTAGGAGGAAAAGGTACAACAACTAGATAAGATGATGAATTTTATGGAAAAGGGTACACTGAGCAAGAAGCTTAGACGGCGTGTATAGAGACTATCCCATCCGAGTGCAGACACAAGGACTGAGGAAGATGTTGAGGACCTGTAGCTAGTCACCGTGTACAAAGCGAGAGGCTGATCTTTACACTCTTTTTCAATTGAGCTAACAATATTATTGTAGCTGTATGCGGGTTCCATGCCTCTGATGCATATTCCAATTGTGGACGGACCAATGTAGGCTCCGGTGTAGGCTGTGGCTTTCACCTCTTTCATACATGGTGACATGCAGTGTCCTTCTAGTCCTAAAGTACGATTTGCTTTGAGTCTGATGTTCTGCCAAGGCTTATTCCAACGTAAATCAGCAGTGATCGTCACACCTAGGTATTTGTATCCACTTACTCTTGGTATAAGATCGATTGCAGAGAGAGTAATTATAGAAGCCAGGCACATGCACGTTTTCGAGTTATTGATAGAACTGCATACTTCTTCACATTGAATTCATCAACCAAGTTGAATACCAATTGGATATAGTTGCTGGAGATCCTGTTGATCGAAGATTGTGATGATCCGTACTTTTGGAAATCTCTCTATAAATAACACAGTCATCAGCAAATAGCATCATACTTGACCTTATCTGATCTTGGATGTCATTTATGAATAATAGAAAGAGAGTCGGGCCGATCACAGAGCCTTGCGGCACTCCAGAAGTGACACTGTTCCATTGTGACATGGTTCCATTAACTACCACAGCTTGTCATCTGTTGGTAAGGAATGACATGATCCAGTTGAGCGTATCACCTGTGATGCCATACAGGGGCTTTGAGTGTAACCGTTGGTGAGGACTGTTTGTAGGCATATCTCATGAATCAAATAATGCAGGCCCGAAGGGCGATCGAGTTTATTTTTTTTAATATTCCGACCTGGAAAACTTGACTTTCTCAGCATTATTTTGTAACAATGATCAGGGTGGGTATTTGTATAGTTAATTCAACTGCATGATGCGTGCGTGAATTAGCGCAAGTTTTATATATATATATATATATATATATATATACATGTATTGACATTCCTACCAGAATTCCGGACATGTCAAAATAAACACTATACGAGCGCGAAGCCTGCGGTTAAGTTTTATGCGATTTAGACCTGAACGGGGCAGTGGCGTACCTGGCATATTTCGTCAGGGGGGGGGGGGGGGCAAGCGACAAAAATGCTGAGCAAGTTGGGGCGGGGGGGGGGGTAGTAGGCATGGACGAATAGGCACAATTTTTCAAGGGGGGGCTGATAATCATTGCCCAAATATCAACTTCACAGTTTTTAATTTTCGAGCGAGCGAAGCGAGCGAACATTTTTTTTAATTATTATTTAGCCTTTTTACATGATATGAAACTTGCAGAAATTATACATACGGTCATCTTACCAATACACGAGGATATTTGGGCACCTCGTAGTCCTCGTTGCCCTGCATTTTGCAACCCCCCCCCCTACACGTTTGGATGTGTAGGTCTGGAAGTGGCACTGAAGGTGGGAAAGGTTACCCAGCGGATGCCCAATAAAACAGTTGGGATCTTGCTACTATACTGATATTTGCTATCGGGCGATTGCACTTTATTGTCGAAATTATTATTTTTTTGTATATTATTCCAGAAACGAAATGTATTGGATCGTGATCGATATATTTCTAATCAAGTGGTAATTGCAATGTTTATATTAAAATACTTCTTTTATTCCTCTTTGAATGTGTTTACATTATGTTCCCAATCCTGCTCATTCGGAGACGTTATAAAAGAGGTATTTGACATTGAAATCAGTTGTATTCATGTATTGATTTGCATTTGTTTTATTTCCATATACACAGTTAAAACAAAAATAAATGCATCCATTCACTCATAAAAAAAATAAATATGAACGTGAAAATATATGCGACAGTAACATGATATATCACTAGATATGGGGAAAATCACTCACTCACTGGCAGGAATGTCAGAAGGTTGAGGGAATTGAAATTTGTAAAGATAGATAGGCGGACGAAGGGATCAGGTACATAGGATAGAAAGGGGGGACGGTAATAGCCAGAGGAATGTGTAAGCAGGGGTATAGCTAGGCCTTTACCCGACAGATATCAGTACCGATTACTGACGTCCGACGAACAGTTCTCATCTATATCCAACCCAGGGGCAGATTCAGGATTTTCAAGGGGGACATTTTGTTTACAAAAATTTGACAAGCCCCATGCACCCCCAAAAAGTCTTCACTTTCAATTGCACGTGCCTAACAATTTACACTAAAATTATATTAAAAATAATAATTGCGAGCGCAAAGCGCGAGCTGAAATTTTTTAAAAATCTAGACCTAAAACGATACATTTTTATGCACTTAACTATGAATAGGATGGGTATCTTCCTTAATAAATTATGCGAGCGCGAAGCGCGAGCTAAAAATTTTGATATTCCTAACTGGACACTAGACATTCTAAGCAGTTTTATAAGATGGGTATCTAAAGAGTCGTGCGGGCGCAAAGCGCGAGCTAAAACTTTTGATATTCCAACTTAAGATCTGGATATTCTAAGCACTTTTAGTAACCATGAACAAATTGGTTTCTAACTGAATAATTAATTGATGCGAGCGCGAAGCGCGAGCTGAAATTTTCTAAAAATTTAGACCTAAAACGATACATTTTGTGCACTTAACTAAGAATAGGATGGGTATCTTCCTTAATAAATTATGCGAGCGCGAAGCGCGAGCTAAAAATGTTGATATTCCTAACTGGACACGAGACATTCTAAGCAGTTTTATAAGATGGGTATCTAAACAGTCGTGCGGGCGCTAAGCGCGAGCTAAAACTTTTGATATTCTGACTTAAGAACTGGATATTCTAAGCACTTTAGTAACAATGAACAAATTGGTTTCTAAATTATTAATTGACGCGAGCGCGAAGTGCGAGCTGAAAATTTTTGATATTTCAACCTGAAAACTAAACATTTATCTTAGGTACCCAGTACTACCCAACTAAAAAAATTGATGCGAGCGCGTAGCGCGAGCGAATTTTTTTTTGTTATAGGCCTAATTGTATTACCTAAAAGTTGTTCTCTATCTTTTTCCTGTCCCTGGTCAGCCCAGTCCATGTTCAGAGAGCTCTAAAAGTCGCATTGCGTAAAAGTCACAATTTACCGATAAAAGTGTACAGTTAAATTGACATTTACCGACAAAGTTCAACAGCCCCGTGTGCTCGACAGTTTATCATTTTTTCTGAGCGGTATATACCAGGTGGCATTATTGCCCCAAAAGAATTTTTTTAAACTGAAAAAAAATGTATAGTAAATGCAAGCACCCTACTCAAGCTGCAAAAGGGCTCAAAAACAGCATTTTCACTATTCAAATTTTGGAACTTTCGCTTCAAGCTCGCTTCAATTGTTTAGACAATCGATCCCGTTCATGGTTACAAAAAGTGCTGAGAACGTCCAGATATTACCTCAGGATATAAACAAAACTTTCAGCTCGCGCTTCGCCCTCGCATTATAGGTGAGATATCATTTTCACAAGTCACTGCAAATAGTATCAGGTCTCTTTTTCAAGTCAGTAGGGCCTGTATTAAATTTTTTAGCTCGCGTTTCGCGCTCGATTTTGTGAAACGGGCAAAAAATTTGTGTCCGCCTTAATTTGCCCCCCCCCCAAAAAAAAAAAAAAAATTGTCCATTTGCCCCAATTGCCTTTCTAGTTTAAAAATCTTGATGCTGCCACTGTACTGTGCGAGATCCGACCATTTGAGAAAAAGACCCCCTAAATTTCCGAAGACCTCGGGTTCGATCAGTTTACCCGACCATTCGAGAAAAGGGCATCCTCGATTCCCGAAACCGTCAGGTCCGGTTTACCCGATGTTTTGTGAAAATTGTAACAGAATAGTCGGGTATTATGCGATTGTCCGAACCGACAACCCGATGTGCATGGCACGAACCATTTTAAGCACGTTTTTTTTTTAGAACAAGATGTGCATCTCAATAAATAATCAATGCATGCATAAAGCACAAGCTGAATTATTGTTAATATATACTGACCAGAAAGGAGGCATAAATGTTAAACATGTAGGTACATTATGAAGAGGATATTTTTTCCCCGGCGATTAAGATCATATCTAACGAAACAATCTTATAATGCGCATAAAATTAAAGCATAGAAAATATTGATATATAGATCTATTGTCCTGAAAAGGGGGATATTTCAAGGAATGAATGTGGGAATTCACGGAAGAGAATACTTATTTCGCAAAAAAAAAGTCCGACGGTGTGTGTGTGTGTATTTGAGTTTTGTCAGTCGTGTATCAATCAGATATGATTATTTACGTCTGGGACCGACCTTTAACGTCACCGTCCGAAAGACGTGACCAGGGCTCGAACCTCTTCATCAATTTGTAACTTCCCCACAGCTTAACAGGCGTACGCCACAACGCCCAGTTTTAAAAAAGTCGCACGCATAACGCGAGCTTAAATTCCTCATATGAGTACTTTTTTTGTAATCGTGAACAGGATGTGTATCTTACTATAAATTTTTTTTTTTTTAATTCGGATATCGAATTGCAAACGTAAAACCGCATAATAATAATAATAATAGCCAATTTTTATATAGCGCTTTTCCCAGAATGGCTCAAAGCGCGTTACAGCTTATTATTACCCCGGTCATTGGATTCATTTCAATCCCGCACGAAAAGTGCACAATTTCCACTCCCTGGGGAGCATTCCTTGCATTAATCGCAGCTTCATTATGGCGCTGGCAAATTCAAACATACAATATCTTTCGCATCCTACCGGTTACCCATTTAGCACCTGGGTCGAGAGTGGCAAAGTGTGGATTAACGCCTTGCCAAAGGACGCTAGGCCGCGGTGGGATTCGAACACACGACCCTCTGTTTACAAGGCGAGAGTCAGAACCACTACACCACGGCTCTTCCATAATTGATTTGATTTATTTATTTCCACATTCCAATAACAAAATTAAGTAATACAAGTGTAATTTTTTTCTCAGCATAACATAACAATAAGCAGCGCTAGGGGCCGCGGAAAGGTTTTCAAAGTGGGGGGGGGGGCTGACCATGCAACAAATCACAATCCTATGGTCATTTTTACGTTTTTGTACACGGTTTTAGAAAAAAAGTGGGAGTTGAAGCCCCCCCCCCCCGCTTCCGCGGCACCTAATAAGCAAATGGCATGCATTATGCATAATTATATGCATACATTTTAATTGAAATATAATTATACCTGATATATCGACATCATACATTTTGAAATGTGGGACACTTCCATCTTATATATAGCTCGAAATTGATGGAGGCCTCGAAAGGAAATGGGAAAGAAAACCAGACAAACAGTGCAATAAAAGAAACTTATCTTTTAGGGTTTATTGCACAAAATAACAGGAATATTACCATAAAAGTAGATAAGGAAAGAAAAAATCAAATGATAAAGTTAAAGATGCAAGTGCAGGTGCGGGGGTATAGTAGTGTAGAGCATAACTTAATGCCAGGTGAGAAGTTATTCCATAAATCTGCAGCGTAATGTCTAATTGATTTGTGTGCTATTATTAGTTTCGATTTGTTAAATGAAATTTCAGGTCTCATGTTATTCTCTTCATATTCATCTTTGATTTTTTTTTAAGTTTTAGGCCTACTCTCCATTTTTGACGGTTTTTTTTTCAATGCATCGTTGTTATATTGTGCCGCATGTGTTTACATCGTTTACTTTTTCTATACTTGTTTTTTCTTCTTTTTATATTACACTTATTTCATATTGCTTTTAAATGCATCTGTTTATTTATGTAAATGGAGCATTTTGAAATTCAGCTTTGCTGAAAGGGCTATGAATAAATGAAGAAAAAAATGAAATCTATCTTTCTGCTGACAGGCTTAGGCCAACATTTGCCATCACATTAATTTATAAACATTTTTTTGTCAACGTTTTTAGGTTTATGCTGTGTTATGTACGAGCTAACGGAATATAGAGTTATGAATCTAATTCCGGGTCTAATTCCCAAATTCAACTCGGTTGACAATATTGCAAAGATATTAAATTTGTTCAACAATTATTTTTCAGGCGGTCTTGCTTCTCATCAACCAATCAAAACAAAGGAAAGTATATCCGGATCATCGAGAGATATTGTAATACGAGTTATTATTTGTATTATTCTCCTTCCGAATCTCCAGATGCAGAGCCTATGTAGATGTGCGCCCTCTATCGACAGTTGTTTTACGCATGGTTCGTGCTGTCTGTCTTTCCGAATTGTGTAAGCGAATTTCCTCGAAATCCCGTAAACATGAACAATCCTGCTTCAAATCTGAGACCAATTTTTCGTCTTCTTACCTTCGGAATTAGGTAATGTTTATTTTAAGTATTGATTTGATCTAGTGGAATCTTGCTATTATAAAAAAATGATTGTTAAATTTACTTTGGTTTGCTCGTTAACTTTTCTTCGGTCCCTGGTGTGTGTTTAGGTGTCGGCTTACTCCGTCGTCAAGTCATACCGGTATGGGGGGAAACGCGGCATGACTGGAGCTGCACGGACGACGGTCGGAGCCATTATCCTGGTGGGGGTAGCCAGGAGGCTTCTAGAGAGTAAAAATCATTTACTTAAATATGCTTACTCTCCACGGAGCCAGGGATTGCGTCCCATTCATGTGCGGGTACCACAAAAAAAAACTGAAACTTTCGCCCCCGAGATTTCTACTTTCCTTCTAAAAGATCTAAAGTTAGCTGTAAATCATGTAAATGGGATACAATTTCACTTCCAACATTTCTAAGATATTGATTTCATTTTTAAACAATTCATTTTAAAAACTAGAAAAATATGAAAAGATGGGGGAAACTAGCGCGATGTTTACGCCTTCATCTTGTTTCTCATTGTTCTTCACCAACGTTACAGATGCATATCCTTGTCCATGTCAACCCCTTAAAATTGCTCCCAATTGTAAAAATGCAATTTTTTACACCTCAAATCTCATAATTGAATTCATTATTCCCCAGCTCTCAATATGTTCTGTTTATATTTTTAGATTGTCTAGACATGCAAATGAAGTGCAAATTCCTGTGACTACAAGGATAAGACTTCACCATTCATCAAGACCAGTTATCAATCCACCAAAAGTTACAGCATGCACAAGACAGTACAGCAGTGGAGCTATCCCAGCCCCTAGCAGGGACAATGAACCCAAACAATATCCTGAAAAGATTTCGTCACTTGTTGATCAGATAGCAGCATTGACATTATCAGAAGTCAGTGATCTTAACGAGTTACTGAAGGTATGTCTCTTCCTACTTAAAGGAAACCAAAACCTAATAAGAGAAGCAATCTTATTGGAAAGAGTAAAATGAGAGGAACAATTAAAAAAAAGTTTCATCAAAATCGGTTATGATATGAGCAAGTTATGGACGTTTAAAAAGTATTGTACTTTCTGTGGGGATCCTCAAATTTGCAAACGTGCTTCAAAATGGCTGATTGTGTGGACAACTCTTCATTTGTTTTTTACACAATTTTTCAGATTTTCCCCTTTATTTTACATATTTCACATTATCTCCTCCTGATCTTGACATATGTGGTGTGAATTACATTTTCCCATGACATATGTTGTGCTCGATCAGAACGATGCAAGTTGAAAGATAATGAGGAAAATCTGAAAATTTGTGTACAAAACAAATGACGAGTTGAGTCCACAAAATCAGCCATTTTGAAGCATGTTTCCCAATTTGAGGACACCCATAGAATGTACAACAAGACTTTTTAAACGTCCATAACTTGCTTATTTCATAACCGATTTCGATGAAACTTTTTTGAAATTTTTCCTCTCATTTTACTTTTTCCAATAAGATTGCTACTCTTCTTAGGTTTTGGTTTCCTTTAAAGCCTGTAAAGAGTTTTTGTAAATTATGTTATTCATATTATTCAATCTGAACAAAATCTCCATATGTAGCTTTCTGATATGCAATCACTCAGTTTAGTATTCCGAGTATTTTTATTTGCAAAAATAAAACAGAAGTGAATGAATTGAGCTTTCTTCCAGGCCGTTTATTAGAGCCAGCCTATGGCATAATAAAGTCTTAGAGAAAGGCAGTCTTTTATTTTTCTTGAGGACTTGCATAACTTTCATGGTAGTCCAGATTGGACCTTGTTGTTTGGAAGTGCCCTTTCCCAAAGCTAACATAGAGGGCACATGTCTCCCAATCTCTAATCAGCGCCAATCCACTCATCCTCCCGGGCACATGTCTCCCAATCTCTAATCAGCACCAATCCACTCATCCTCCCAGGCACATGTCTCCCAATCTCTAATCAGCGCCAATCCACTCATCCTCCCGGGCACATGTCTCCCAATCTCTAATCAGCACCAATCCACTCATCCTCCCAAGCACATGTCTCCCAATCTCTAATCAGCGCCAATCCATTCATCCTCCCAGGCACATGTCTCCCAATATCTAATCAGCGCCAATCCACTCATCCTCCCGGGCACATGTCTCCCAATCTCTAATCAGCGCCAATCCACTCATCCTCCCGGGCACATGTCTCCCAATCTCTAATCAGCACCAATCCACTCATCCTCCCAGGCACATGTCTCCCAATCTCTAATCAGCACCAATCCACTCATCCTCCCGGGCACATGTCTCCCAATCTCTAATCAGCACCAATCCACTCATCCTCCCAAGCACATGTCTCCCAATCTCTAATCAGCGCCAATCCATTCATCCTCCCAGGCACATGTCTCCCAATATCTAATCAGCGCCAATCCACTCATCCTCCCGGGCACATGTCTCCCAATCTCTAATCAGCACCAATCCACTCATCCTCCTGGGCACATGTCTCCCAATCTCTAATCAGCGCCAATCCACTCATTTTCCGAGGGAGGATGAGTGGATTGGCGCCGATTACAGATTGGGAGACATGTGCCCTATATGTTAGCTTTGAGAAAGGGCATTCCAAACAACAAGGTCCAATCTGGACTACTTTCATGGTATAATGTCAGCCTTTTAGCAGGGGGGGGGGGGTCAAAGTGAGGTTCGGAGTCTTCAATATGTTCTTGATATTTTGAAGTTACAGTAAGGTCAGGTCTGTACATTGATACCTGTATCCAATGAGAAAAACTTTGGATTGTAGTTTTTAATTAGCAATATTTTTTCTTCCAGAAAACCTTGAACATCCAGGATGCTCCCATGATGGCTGTTGGAGCAGCCCCAGCAGTAGCAGCTGCACCTGCAGAACAGGTAAAAAAAAAACCATTTAAATAAATATAACACCTCAGTTATTGATTATTCATAATGGTTTATGCAAAAAAAATGAATAATTGCACTATAAGAGAATATAGGAATTCTTCAGTAATCTAAATATACAGCATTGTATGTAAAAAAAAAATTGAGGGAGGAAATTATTAGTTTATTTTGAAGACTTTAAAAAATTGATGGTTCTATCGTTTTGCATCAGTCAGCCTCGGACGTGTAAATCTTTGTCAAAGTTCAAGTCAAAGGTATTTAATTCAAACCATTTTACATATTCAAAATCTCAAAATTATATCAAATTTACAATTTGTTACTCTCCATTTTGAACAATACTATGTAAATTGAATTTTAATCTTGATCCCATTTTTTAATTGTGTTTCTTTACGTATGTATTGTGATTCTGTACATTCAATCTTATTCTATGTTTAATAGCTTTACATTATTATTTTTTGAAATGTATTTATTTACTTATGTTGAGCTTACCATAACTTCTTCCATGTACTTGTATGATTTATAGTTTGTTTCTTTGTTTTAACATTGCCCATTGATGAATTACATATATTTCTATTGTGAACATGAATAATTTCAGTCTTTTGGCTGAACATCATGTATTGAATTTTATTCCTGAATAAACATTCATTGAATTGAATATTCTTAATTCTATGAGATATGATCCCAGCCATGGCGCAATTTCCTTCAGCAAGAAATTTATCCACATTGTGCTGCACTCAACCCAGGTGAGGTGAATGGTTACCCGGCAGGATTAATTCCTTGAATGCATGAGCGCTGAAAGGCAGCTCGAGCTAAAGCCGGAGTAATAATAATAGTAACAATGCGCCTCGGAATAGAATATTTCTAGATAGATGGCGCGATATAAATGCCTATTATTAATATTATATGATGAAGACACCATTTGTGTTAGCCAAAGATAGTGTTAACTATATTTATATCTTTGTCATTTTTCAGGACGATGATGAGGGGGATGTGGTTAAGGCTCCAGAGAAGACGCAGTTCACAGTGAAACTAAACAAGTTTGATGAAGCCAGTAAGGTGAAGATAATCAAAGCAATCAAAGCTCTCACATCAGGGATGAATCTGGTACAGGTATGTAGATATTTATTGACCGTTTATGAAATTGCATGGAGGGGGTTCTATAGGTTCCATGGCATTTGGAGGTGCCATGGCTGAGTGGTCGAATATGCCTTTCACATTGAATTTCCTTAACCCCATACTATCTTTTTTTGGATTCACACTGTCTGCTTAGCCGGGGTTAACGCCTTAACCCTTTACTATCCCACAGCTCATGAATATTGATGATTTTACCATACAGAGCGTGATTAACGTGCAATTTCGACTTCTGTGATTGGCTATTGCTTAGCCCCACTCTTCCTTAGCCCAGTTTCGTTTCACACTGCATATCTTAGCACCGCAGTTGTGGTGCTAGCCCACTATGCTAAAACGTAGTGTGAAAACGAAGTGGGCTAAGCTTAACCCTGGGAAATTGGTGGGGCTAAGGCCCCCCCTTAGCCCACCAATTTCCCGGGGTAAAGGAAAAAAGTAGTGTGAAAAGCATATACGGTGCTTGTTTTTAGATCCGAGGATTGGGGGTTCGATTCCTGAAACCGCGCTTATGCCCTTGAGCAAGGCATTTTATTGTACATCGAATAAATGAAAAATGCTATATGCATTATGAATACCAATGTGTGGACTTGTTTGAAAAAAAAAATTGCTCCGTTTGAAAATATGCATGTTAAGCCAAACATAAAACCTTACCTCCAAAACTAAATATACCCTAATCCTTATCTTGACGTTATTCTGAGCCCAAAACTCTACGACAATCCTAACTCTCGACCTATGCCCTCAGAGGTTTTGAGACGGGAGCATATCTCGTGTCACCTTATTTAGACCCCCCCCCCCCCACCAGATAGGATTTCGCCTTTGCCATATATGATGGACAAAGCTAATCAACATTTGACATGTTCATACATGGTGTGACAAGTTTCTCCCCTAATGCTTCTCTATATTGGCAATAATTTTAAAACATTAACTAAATACAGCAATAACAGCTGTTAGTATGAAAGAATCTTATCAAAGTTCAGATTGCCAGAGAATATAAATAATAATAAATAATATACAAATTTGATGAAGCGCTTTAAACAGAAGTTTGAAAGCGTTGAGAATGAAAATAGAAAGAAAGAAGCATATACAAGATATCTTGGTAAGAGAATAACAAAGAATATCTTTGTCTGAACTGGAATTGTGAAGAATAACTACATGTATAGCCTTTTCAGACTTGAATTCTGCAGCCATGAAATAGAATAAGAGGGAAATTTGATCATAGTTATTGTTGAAAGGGTTATGCATCACTTGAAAGGCCTCAGAATAATCATCCAATGTTCTTCACATCTGTTTCTTGCAGGCCAAAAAGTTTGTGGAGTCGGCCCCACAGGTTGTCAAAGCCGATGTCGGGAAGACGGAAGCAGAAGAGATCAAGAAACAGTTGGAAGAAGCAGGGGGCACCTGTGAGATTGAATGATAGAATTGGACAAAGATGGAATACCAAAGACTAACTGATGCATCAGCCAGCGTGAATCCTCAGTAAAGGAGCGTCTTATCGTGCAACGTTACTTTATAGCGCGAGAGTTTTGATGCACATATTCAGCTTGTGGAAAGGCCTTGAATTAAAACAGCAAGGCCACTATTGGGCACATATCAATATTACAGAACAAATGAGAAAAGAAAATCAGCACACAAGAAATCCATCAACAGTGAGACAGGCACTTATTCCAGGCATTGAGGAATCCTCCTTGGCCGTGGTCTTGGATCAATCCAAGCCTTGCAAGGATGTGGACCTTGGATTCCCACCTTCATTTACTTTATTTGGCAACTGTTCGGGTCAACCTACAAGGTACCAGAGACAATTGTGACTGGATTCTCACATCGACTTATGCATATTAACCGATTGACAACCGAATTCTGTAATTCCGGTAGGCTTTGTACAGGGACTATCTGGTTCCGGTAGTCAATGGGTTTATGTGAAAGAAACCAACAAATGAAGTGATACCTTGAGAAATTAACCCAGGATCCCGGATGGTAAGATTAGTTTTCAAGATAGGGAGCAAATGATGCAGGGAATACCAAATAGGAATCCACTGCTATCACCGAGTCAACTACATCTGTAAGATTTAAGACAGAAATATAAAATATAATTTATTGGACTGGCGGCACAGAAACGTTGTTAGCGCCAGCAATGTGCTCACAGAGAGGCTCTGTTACAACAGGCCATGTCACAGCGATGCTTCAATGCGTTTCTTACATCGTTTGACTTCTCATCTGAAAGATGTGACTGGGCCGACTGTTTGTACTCTGTTAGTGCTACCAACCTTCCTGTGTGCCCGGCCCATGTCTCTAGTGCTGTCTATGAAAAAAAAAAGAAAACCAGTGATTATTCTTGTTCAGGAAAGATGTTGTGTGTGTGCCCCCCCCCCCTTGAATTTCCATCAACTACTTGTTTATATACAGTTTGGCCCAAAAGTTTATGTTCACTTGCTTCAAGCACAGACTTACTCCTCCCTCAAGATATTGCTTTGCCAGTGGGAGGATGTGTAGTCTTCTGAATAGTATTAATTTACACTCAAAGACATTTATAATTGTGACCTCTGATGAATATTTTTTCCTCTCTCTCCAAGTTTATATGAACTTTCAGGCCAAACTTGATATGAATGAATAGCATGAATCATGCTCCTTTTGTAAATCAAAAAAAAATAAATGATAACATATTCACAAAGTACATGCTTTCTATTTCTATATTTTATTGTGAAAAGTATTATTGCATACATGAAAGTCATTGTAGTAACAAAAACATATCTAATATTATTAGAGTTCTTCTTGGAAGTAACTGCATCTTGCTAGTTGCTAAGCAGGAATGAAAGGCAGAACAGAGTATGTACAATTAACCCTGTCTAAATCACTAAGTTTAAACTTGTACATGCAAACTTGACCTGTACATATTATATAAGTATATGGTGTATTGGCTACCCCCCCCCCCCCCCCGATATTCAAATCTGACTTGTGCAATTTATTTATGCAGAGTTAACTGTATATACATGTAGACATGAATAGCTTTAGCTTTAAGTTGTACTACAGACAACACATGAAAATATTTTTTGTACAATACACATGGAATGGAATCAAACAACAAAAATTGGTATTAAAAATAAAGAGAGCAAGAAGATTAAAGGTCCTATGAAATACAGCAAAGATGCTGATTTATTCGTTAGCTTAGTGGTTACTAATAACGATTCCATCAAAATTTTACCCGAAAAACATCCCACATCAGGTTCAAAGGCAGTTTTATATTGAAAATTGAGCCAAATCCGCCACGCCCACAAAAAATTCAGCCCGATTTGGTTTCGTATATCACGTGACAATTATGACGTCAGGGGAAGAATCTGCCGAGTGTTGCTGACGTTTGGTGCGTGAAGTGCTTATTGTGGTTGCACATGTGGTTTCACATGTGCAATAACTAGGGGTCCGGCTGCACAGCTGAGAAAGCTTTCTTTCGATGATTGACGGGTCGATTGGCCGACTTTTTCGAAAATTTTAGAAGGCGTTCCCGTTGAAGTTCATTTCCATGGAATAACTCAACACTGGTTCGTCGTACACAGAAACAGATGTCAAATTCGTATTTTTCAAGTAAAACTACCCAAGAATAGATATACCGTATATCCAAAATAAGATGGTTTTGGGGTCATAGGACCTTTAAGTAAAAAACTAAGCTTTCTTGCATTTTAAATTTGGCACATATCTGAAACGATAATCTGGATGCAGGTGCAATTTAATTACAGAATCGTGTGATTCAGAGGTACAAAGGGTGTTTCACTTGAGAAGTTTCAAAAGCTTGATTTTAGAAACTAGCATGAAGCGAGAAAAGTTTGCTTTGCCTCATTCATGGATGTTCATGATCATAAGTATAACGTGAAGAAGTCACTTCCAAGGAAAGTTGCCCAATCTCATCTCAATCTTCTTTAGCAAATCTCCGTAAAATTACTCACACCTCAGAAGTAAAAAAAAAAAATGAAGCTCTAATCTGTGCATTATTTTTCTTCAAAGAATCATTACTGTTGAAAACAATACAAGACAAACAAAGAAATACATAACTCCTAGATCTCTTTATAGAGTTTGACTCTAATTTTCTACATTGCAAGTACCACTACTAATTTAGGAATGAACAAACATGTTTATCACTATATTTACACCAGTTGCAAAAAAGTTACAAAAGGTTTAAAGAGGCTCAAATGTGAAAACTATCTGATAAAATATAGGCACAACATGAAAGAGCAAAGCAATTTCACAAAATGCAAAAATATGTATTGAAGTTGATATATTTGGTGGTCATATTAATTCATATCTTTATCCTCATTCATAAAGATACTGAAAAGTATGAACATATGGGGAGCATTTCATGAAACAGATGTATAAAGCTACTGAAATCATTACATCTGGGCCCCGTCTCACAAAGAGTTACGATTGATCCAATCAACCTCAAGTATATGGAAATCCATCAATGTCATAATTTTTTCTACAGGAAATTTGCACAACCTCATTGGTAAACAAACAGAATCACACTGAATCTTCACAAGAATGATGTATGTATGAATATACATCATATTTGGAAAATATTTTGAACAAATATGCATCTTAGATGTTGACGTTGCTGGCCGTTCATAATTGTGATTGATCCGATCAATTGCAACTCTTTGTAAGATAGGGCCATGATTGGCTCAGAACAATTACTATCACTGACAGATTGTTTCATTAAATGCTACCCTATATGTGGGATTTTCCTGAAGTGATCAACTCTGGTTAGAACATTGCACCAAAGGGCACAAAACTCTGAAATCATCATGGCTCATGAATCAAACTAAGAATGCAGAAGTAATTGAAGCTGGACACACATAGATTTGATTTCAGACAAAACAATGGGGATGCAGAAAAGCCGCTCTGAAAAGATGCACTGCACTTTAAAAGTGGCATTCTTGCTGGAAGACAAGGCCTAAATGTGCCTTGCTATTTATTATCACAATCTTAAAATGAAACTTGAAAGACTGTACACATGTCAGCTACTTGCAAAATTATAATTAATAGATCAAATACAGCAAGTCGGTCAATACTCTGCTATTGCAAGAGGCTGATCACCAATCAATTGCCAATTTGTGTTAATCACCGGACTTATAATAATTTGTGGACCAAGAATTGACTTGTAATCTATTGCAAGCTGGATCCATGGTTTCCATCCCTGCCAGGTTTTGCCAAGGATATGAAGGTTAGCTAACTGGTGAATCAGACAAGCGACTTGATCCTCAACCCCTAGACATTTGGTAGCTCTCTAGTTCCACTACTTATAATATCTTCATATATGAACAAGCAAGAGACCTAGGTCCATGGTTCCCAACCCTGCCAGGTTTTGCCTAGGATATGAGGGTCAGTTGCCTGGTCAATCAGACAAGCAACTTGATCCTCAACCCTTGGTTCTTATCTTTTAAGTCCATCATGACTAACCAACAGACCTCGACCCATGGTTCCCATCCCTGCCAGGTTTTGCCCAGGATATGAGGGTCAGTTGCCTGGTCAATCAGACAAGCAACTTGATCCTCAACCCTTATCTTTAGAGTCCATCATGACTGACCAACAGACCTAGACCCATGGTTCCCATCCCTGCCAGGTTATGCCTAGGATATGAGGGTCAGTTGCCTGGTCAATCAGACAAGCGACTTGATCTTCAACCCGAAGTCCTTTGGTATCACACAGGGCTCTCTTGTGATCTCTTGTTCCTCTGCATATAGCTGTCAAAGCCATCAACACTTTAGGGGTCTTTGAGTGGCCCATCTTGAGCTCTTCCCTGTAATTGCAAACAAAGCAGAAGAATGAGAATCAAGATACACATGATATTGTGTCGAATATTTGCCTAAGTTGAAGCAGTTTTAGACCATGTTATGCAAAAAAAAAAACCTGTTATATAACCTCTTTCCAAGTTGAACAGACATCTGTGGTCCCAATAAATTAGTCTTGGGCATAGTTACCTGCACTGCATCTGTTGCCATCCACTTTAAAGGCAAAATCACCCAATATGTGTTGTGTGAACTACTACATGCATGTAAACTTAAGAACAATTAAACTATCTTACGAAAATATGATGGGTCACAAACCAATCTTTCAAATGATTGTTTTCTTTCTGATATAAAATCACAAGCTTTGAAAGAAATAAATTGAAATATAGTCATACTTTGTTTCATGTCAGGAAAAAACCAAGGGAAAAAACTTTGGCAGAAGAGCAGGCACTTTACATCCCAGTTGTTAGTAATTCATCCAAAATACCTTCCTGGACACTCCTATCCCCCAAACACACACACATACTCCTAAATCCCCCAAATGGGGACAGGAAACAAAATCTGTATAACTTCATGCAAGTGGGGATACACATTCCTCTATGCATTGTGCAAGCTGGGTATGTTTAAGTGTGTGTACAGCATTTCAGCGGTAACTGGGGACATCAAGGGTGCATACAAATATTGGGCCACTTTCTAAATCATCCTAGCGCCGTCTACCTTTGATTTGCAGTTTATTGAGAGACTAAAGGCGACCGCACACCTTACGATAGGTCTGCGACCCGATTTCAGAATAAAATGTAGTAGAATTTGATGCTAATATTGAGACTTGGAATATCTTACTGTGTAATGTTCTAAATGATAAATCATCGTATGAATACCAATGTTCAACTCTGTGACTATGCTATCATCCTTCTTAGAATAAAAGCGAATTTAATATCTAGTCGTAATGACGTCATAGCAGTCGTACGATTGGCTACGATTTGAAACTAATTTGGCCTTTACTCCAAAATAAAGACTTGCAATCTTTCAAAATGGTTATATTAGTCTTCTTTCAATTAATTTTAACCTCAAATAAAATGATATGTTCCATTCACATTTTCAGAAAATGAGCAAAATGCGGTCTGTTCCAAAATCGGATCGCGAACAGTCGTAAGGTGTGCGGTGGTCTTAAACAACTAGGGACCATCCCTGTGTGTTATTCACGTGCCAGACTTTCATTCACAGTGGTAAAACTTTACAAGCACACGCAATACATACTTTGTAATGAATGTTGGGTTCGCTCCTTGCAGTTTCATCTTTGCCAAATTGATCTTCTCTTTAGGGTACCAGGATTCATCATTACGATCTTCTTCCGACATCTTTAGTGTATTCGCCTGCTTATCAGCAAAACCCTATAAGTAACCAAACAAAAATGTCTTGGAAAATTAATCTTAAGAAAACTGCAAAATGACTTTATCTTAGATCTTCAAATTTAGTCCTCATAATTATTCAAAAAAATTATTCAGAAAATAGCATCAAAAGCAGACATACTGAAGCTCTCAGACATGCACTCATCATAGTAAAATTGCATGAATGAACAGAACGCTAGAACAGACACTATAAAAGAACCAGAGGACAAAGGACCCTAAACATTGTTCAACGATACTAGACAATCCAAGACCAAGAACAAAAAAAAATACTTAATTCACTTTGGTGCTCATAGTTGGAAAGAATAGTGTAACCAAGTTGCTTGAAATCAAAGTTGCAAAAATGGTGTTTTGTACTATAGCAGAATTGGATATCTCAAGTTTGGCATCAATTAATCTGTTTATTTTTCTTGATCTGTCCATAATTCTTTTGTTTTTCTTGATCTTTCATTAATCCTTCATATTGTCCTTGATCATAATCCTCTGGTTTGGGACCAAACACGGATTAATGTGTGCAGAAACACATGATAGTTTTCAGAAATGGGGTCCTTCATTTATCAATGAGAAATACATGTATATCAAAAGAGAAATGAGAATAACTCGTCACCAGAAAGTACTTGTTCCGTTTACAATCAAGTTTACAAACCAACCTTCCAGTCCAGAGAGGGCTCTTTTATGAACACATCCATGGTGTTCAGTAAGAGCTCGTGGTCTTGTCGAAGTGCCCTCAACGTATGAACCATTGAACTCTGTAGGACGCCCTCTATCTTCATAGGAAGCATGAGGTTCACGATCTGTCTGGTCAGGCGGAATGGGACTAGCTCGGGGATTGGCAAGAACTGTCATGTGGTAAAGGAAAAAATATAAAAACATGTTTTTTCTTGTCAAATAATTCATAACTCGCCAGCTCTCATTAAGCTGTTCTTAAAGTTACGCACATATGCATGACTGGAACATGTTCTTAGGTGCTCAGTCAGCTACAGGGATGTATCATTTAGCACAAGAAAGGATCACCAGTCATGACTGGAACATGTTCTTAGGTGCTCAGTCAGCTACAGGGATATATCATGCTGCCCAAGAAAGGATCACCAGTCGTGCATAAATTCATTCGTACTTATTAATTAAGTACTCCTATCGATGTGACACTAACATTTTTAACCCTTTTAGGCTTTTGAGTCTTTCATATTTTTTCCCCCTTTCGTTGATTTTAATTGTGCAATTAGGTCAGCAACACTCATAGATTGTTTTTTTGTAATGACTTGACTTCCACTGATGTGGAATTGTGCAGTTGTGCCGCCGCCGTCGAAAGCGACGCCTATAGTCTCGCTCTGCTATGCTGGTGTGACAAAAATTTAATACTTTGACCCTTTTGACACCGTGCACCATTAATTTGGAATAGTCTTTCGGTTGAATTACGTTCACGTAAAACACTTCATTCATTCAAACAGAAACTTTTAAAGTAGTATTTGCTGACATCTTGAATGTTTTAGATGCATTCTGTTTTCCTATCTAATGCTGATTTGTATAGGATTTATGTGGTATCTGTACTGTCCTCTCAAATCAATTCTGATATAGTTTTGTATCTGGTTTTATTCTAATATTGATAACAATCTTTTATTTCCCCCACTAGGGTTGCCGACTCGGCATTATTTGGCTTTTCCCTAAATTCCTTTAATATGTAATGTTAAAAAATATAATTTGTATATACCATGTACATGTAGAAATGTGAGCATTACCTTACTTGACACTTAGATTTGTGTTAGTTTTATATGGAATTTTTAAATGAACAAACTGAACTACAAGAGAATTGTATCAGTGGCAGCAACTCCTGCAATATCTGAAGTCACCTACCTGAGTGGCTGAGCCAAAGGAATGTCCAAAGTCAATGCCTACCATCCCCCCAGTTTCTAAGCTGATCAGAAAGTTGGAAAGATGACGATCGCCAATACCAAGGATGTACTGACAGATACACAGGACAGTGTGCGAACGAGCGAAGTGCGCCCTCAAGGTTAGGAATGCTTCAGGGGAGGCACTCAGCTCCATAAAGCCTCGTCTGGAGTTGGGCAGAATAGCAAGGCAGAGAAAATGACAAAAAGAGAGACTTTTGACTTTATAAACATGAGAGGACATAAAAGATAAGAAAATAAATAAGTATTCTCAGAAATGAATGCATTAGAAGAAAATAGAATATCCTTAGAATATCTGTGTAAAATGTAAAATAATGTAAATAGACATACCTAAGGAGGTCCCATGGTACTTTTGCTTCTCTTTCTCTGAAAGCCTTTACAGTTTCTGTCTCGTTAGCACTCCTAAAAAAAAATTAACACATTTCTTGGTTTATCATTCAAACTACGTCACTTACATCAATATTCTAATGCATACCTTTTTCATAGTTGCATAAAAAAGAAGAAATAGCACATTTCTCAGTTTATCATTCAAACTACATGTATGTCACTTTAATACAACAATATTCTATAAAAGCATACCCTTTTTATAGTTAAATAAAAAACATCAAACTAAACGTACAGAAATGTATATCATAAGAAATTACAAATGATATACAAATAATGAATATTCATGAGTGCAATGGACAGAATACTTCATGAGGTGAAAGATGAAATGATCCATTCAATGAGGCGTAGCAAAAAGTGTTCACTAGCTTTCATCTTTCATCTTTCACCAAATGAAGTATTCTGTCCATTGCACAAATGAAAAAACAATCATTATTTGGTTTATATGACACCTAAAAATTGATTTTTTTTTCATATGAAATTTATGAATTTTGATGCAAAACATGCTCATGCAATGCGAGTTCGGTCTGTTGATTGTTACGTCATTACAACATGCGCACTGCTGGTGCCTCCAGCAGCAGTCTCTGTGCGCGCGTGCAATGGACAAAATCGTATGTATCCAAAATTGGACTATGAATGGATCCAAAATTGCACGGTTGATGACGTCATTGCAAAATGGGCCGAATGAACGATATCAAACAACCAAACAGATCACAAGGATCTATCTAGGTGTCATATAAAAAATATTATGGCTTTGCAATGGATAACATATGTTTACAGCTATTTGATTCCTGACAGCACACAGATGAAAGTTTTAGCTCTGTCCTTTCCAGATCAAGAACATACGTACATGTAACATTCATCCAATTCCTAAATTTTCAAATGACCTCCAAACCTTTACCTTTTGACCCCACAGTCTTATCTGATTAGTGCCATTCTTCTTAATACACAATTCCTAATGCCTGTGATATTACAACACTTATATGCATACATAAGCCAAGTTTATGGCAATTTTCAATCTTTTGTAATTAACAAAAATTAATCAAAATGGATTGCATGGTGTGATAGAGACTGGCTTCTTTCTTTAATTTTCTCCCACCAACTATCTTCTATGAGTTATTTTATTTTCAATTTTTTTTTTCAAAGAAAGATCTTATTTTATATTTCTCCACAAAGCATATAATCAAACACAAAATGCATGTATTACATTACATACATGTACAGTATACATGTCTAGAGTTCAATATTTTAAGTAAGCTCAATGTGCATCGACTAATCAAGATATACATTAAAATCATTTTGTTGCAGGTTCATAGTGCATTTTATCTCATGCTGATATTTTTATTTCTTTTGAAACGATGAGAATGATGAATAAACTTTTGCACATCTAGTTGAAAAGATATAACATTTAGCATATATAATATCAAAATTAAAAGAATAATTTCCAACTCGTATGAAAAATACAAAATCATTAAAATTTCACTTTTGAGTGTATTTTTTAAAATATTAAACATCGATGAGTGAAAATAAAATGAGCAATAGTCTCTGTGTGTTCTGAACAAAGAGAACACAAGTCATCATTTAATATAACAATTTTCATATACTTTCTAACACCAAGGATATCATGAAGGATCTTGTATTGAAAACATCTTACCGGAATGCAGCAGCATACTGTTGCATTGCATTTGGATTCCGATCATTGCTGAATTTCCTTACCCACTGAGCAAACATAGTTAATGGACCAGCTGCACTCCTGAATAAAAAAACATAATAAAAAAAGAAGCATATATTATTTGTATAGCATTGTTTTGGCGGAGCAATACAAACATCTCGGAGCATATTGCACGATGCACATATATCATCTGAGCTATTCCCCATGGGCTGGTGTGCAAATCTTACTGTGTGATATCATAATGTATTGCATGGTCTAATTGATAATATTCATGAAATACAATATACAGTACAATAAAAAAAAAAAAAAACAGGCTGGCACAGGGTGACCGATGAAAGCTCGAAAGTTTATTTCCAGTGGGGGCCTCAAATGCAGGGATGCATTACATAAAGCAAATAACTGTATTTTAAGTGCAACTCTAAGTCACACGTATCTCTTGTGAAACACCCCCCCCCCCAGGATCAAATCTGTAATACAATTGAAGCTTACCTGTAGGCATTGCGCTCGGTTTCAGTCATGGACCGGGTGATGAAATCTTTGAGTGTCGTTGTATTCTTCACCCATTCTAAAATACCAAGTCTTCAATTGAGGAGATAAAATGATTTGAGAACAAATAATGATAAAAGAGAATATGAAGAAGTATTTCTTGTAGCATTGCTATTTTGTTATTTGTGTTACCAAATATTCAGTTTTATTTTTTTGTGATTGTTATTTTCATAAATAGTAGTAAGCAGAAGTACATGTAGTATATTTAATATGATCTTTTTCATCATCATCATAACCATCATCACCACCATCATCACAATAATAACTGTTTTCATAACAACCATTATCATTACAGTTACTAATCGGACACCCATTTCATCATCATCACCATCATCAGCATCATCAGCATCATCATCATCATCATCAGTATCATCATTGTTATTATAACCATTTTTCCAATTACCTTTATTTCCATGATTGTCTTCATAATCCTAATCATATCAACATCATCACCATCTTCATTGTCATCATCATCATCATCATCATCACCCTCCTCCTCCTCCTCATCATCATAGGTGCCATCACTATTTAAATTCTTCTCCTAACAATTGCAAATTCCATGTAATATATACATGTATGTCCGGTACATGACACTACATGTGACATCATAAAAAAAAGTTGTATGAATGAAGAAATTTGTGGGCCAGACATAAAAAACAGTCACTATTTTAAAAAGAAGTGACCCATTCCTCAAATTGAGCCTATATATAATTTCTTGCCATACCTTGAAGTCATGGGAATGACCTGATAGGTTTTCAGAGTGAGCCCTCGTTGGCTGCACGCTGCATCCTGCGCCAAGATACCATTCATGATGCAGTAGAGTTGTTCAATCCTTTGATCCATCCTCAGGTCCTCACCAACCTTCACCAGGAAAGGGTAGTCCGTCTCGTCGTCGCCGCGGATTTTGATGCATTTCGGCTTGCGTATGGAGGGCAGTGTTATCACCGTCTCCTCGAAGCCTGCGATCTTGACGTGGTAGGCTGGGAGGGGCTTCTTGCTCCCATCATACTGACCTGTGAATCGATCAGGAAAGAATCTCATTTAAATCTCCAACCAATCTTGCCTATTAAGTCAATCATCATCATCATTGTCTCTACGGAACTGCACGCTTCAAGCTTTCAAGCAATTTTAGTCCAAAAAAGTTGTGCAAGACTTGGAAGAAAGCGTCAAACTTCCCGGTGCAAACTTTTCAAGATTTATTGCACAAAGCTCCTTTTTTTTGGGGGGGGGGGAGCATCATTGCCATCATGATCTACTAGTAACATAATACATTATTCAGTCATCATTAACTCACCTCGTATCTCCAACTAATCTCAGAAGCATATAACCACACGACCATCAACTAACTTGTCACTTGAGCATTAATTTACTTGTCATATGACCATCAATTCACCTGTCACATGACCATAACTCACTGGTCACATGACCATCAACTCACTTGGTATCTCCAGCTCAACTCAGAAGCATGTCACATGACCATTAATTCACATGACCATTAAAGGACACAATGGACACTTGTCCCATGAACTTACACAGTAATGTATCTCTAGCTCAACCCAGAAGCATATGTCACATGACCATTAACTCACTTGTCACATGATCATAACTCACTGGTCATATGACCATCAACTCACTTGGTATCTACAGCTCAACTCAGAAGCATGTCACATGACCATTTACGGACACAATGGACACTTGTCCCATGACCCTCAACTTACACTGTATCTCTAGCTCAACCCAGAAGCATATGTCACATGACCATTAATTCACCTGTCACATGACCATCAATGGACACAATGGACACTTGTCCCATGACCATCAACTTACACAGCATCTCTAGCTCAACTCAGAAGCATATGTCACATGACCATCAACATCAATTCACCTGTCACATGACCATAAACTCATTTGTCACATGACCGTCAACTAACTTGTCACAATACCATCAACTCACCCATCACATGACCATCAATTCACATGTCACATGCCCATCAATTAACTTGTCACATGACCATCATTTCATCTGTCACATGACCATTTACTCACCCGGTATTTCCAGCTCATCTCCCTGTAGAGATTGGAAGGCAGTGAACCACGGTGAGTACTCTTTGAGGTTACCAGGATCATCTTTCCCAGGGTTCATCTTCTCGTAAATCTTCTGCTTCACAGCCACAAAAGTCTGCAAGAATCAAATTCATAGTCATGTGGAGGCTTCAAGGTACACACATGTATTTTTGTGTGGGCACATGTATACTTGGTCCTTTGTCCATTAAAATTTGACATTTTTCCAATTATGTTCTTGCTATTTCGTTGTTTTGACTAGTATGTCACTCAACAATAGCATACTTAATCGCTAGAGGGTATTCATTTGTCTCGCAATCTACTATGGTCAACAAGGAAATTCGTGATCACTCTCGCAAAAAGTGTTCACTGGCTTTCTAGGAAATTCGTGATCACTCTCGCAAAAAGTGTTCACTAGCTTACAAGTTCACGAGCTTTCGAGTGCCGCTGCAACTCTTTATCAAGTGACGAAAATTATCTGATGACGTACTCTATTTATACTAATCTCCAGGACCGTACGCACGAACGCGAGAACAATAGGTGGGTATTGATCCGTTGCGTCGGTATGCGGCGCGGCCGGTAATCCGTATATGCAAATAAGCCGGGGGTATATGCAAATACGCCGTGGGTCGGCGATATGCAAATTAGACAAAATTGGCGGGCTCGCTAGTTTCCCGTGGGCGGGGGCTGACTAGCTGAGCGGTCCCTCGTTCGGGGCCGGGAACGATCGGGTCGGCGTGCACTGCCAGGCAAGGGGGTATTGTGCTGTCTGATGGTTCGCATCCAGAAGTCGGGGATGTCGATCCCGCTGTCTCTGTTGAAGTTGTTAGGACAAAGACGTATACTAATAGCCTCCTTAATCCTGCGTGTATACCAATGTCTCTCTTTGGCAATGCAATGTACACCCTCCCAATCTGGGTGGTGTTGTTTCTCCCAAGCATGTTCTGCCACCGCGGATGTGTCGGTTCGCTGTAACCGAACATCGCGCTTGTGTTCAGAAATGCGTTCAACTATCGGTCGGGCTGTTTCTCCGATGTAAGACCCGTCACATCCCTGGCAAGGAATGTTGTATACTACGCCATCACGTCTGTGATCAGGGATAGGGTCTTTGGGGTGTACAAGCTGTTTGTGTAAGGTGGTGTCCGAGCGGAAAACCGTTCGGATACCGTGACCTTCTAATCGGCATTTAAGTTGTTGTGAGAGGCCATCTATGTATGGCAAGACTGTGCAAGTCTTGAAAACCTTCTGATCCCTTGGTGGTAGTTTTTTCTTGAAAGTGTTCTTGATAAAACGGCGTGGGTAGCCGTTGCTGTACAAGGCGCCACGTATGTGTGCTCTTTCTTTCGGGAGCTCAGGTGGGTGAGTTATGATACGTGCTGCTCTGTCGAACAGGCATTTAACAAGACCTTTCTTGACCGATTTGTCGTGATGAGAATCAAATGGTATGTATTGGTCTGTATGAGTGGGTTTGCGGTAGACAGAGGTGGAGAGTTCCCCGCCCTCGTGTCTTTTGACTAGCGTGTCAAGGAATGCTAATTTCCCTCCTTGCTCAGTCTCCAGAGTGAACTGGATGGACGGTTGCTGGCTATTCATGTATGAGAGTAGGCTGTCTGTTTCGGATCTATTTACGATTATGAAAGTGTCATCGACGTATCTCTTCCACACCCGAGGGTGGCATGTGGAAGGACACTTGGGCAAAGCGTTCTGTTCAAAACCTTCCATATATAGGTTAGCCACAACCGCTGAGACTGGGCTACCCATTGCTGCTCCTTCTGTTTGCTCATAGAAAGAGCCTCTGTACAGAAAATATGTGGATCTGAGGACGAACTCCAGGAGTTCGGCTATTTGTTCGGGCATAAGTGTGGTACGTTCTGATAATGTGGGATCGGATTGCATGCGTTGCAGGGCCGTACTGCATGCGCCCTCTATCGGTACGTTAGTGAAGAGGGAGACTACATCAAAAGAGATCATGGATTCCTGTTCGTTAACTGTCTGCTCCGATGTGAATTCAGCGAATTCACTGGAGTTGGAAACCGTGTGTTCTGAGCAGTTAGTGAGAGGGGACAGGATGTCCGCCAGGTACTTTGATAGGTTATAGGCAAATGAACCTATGCATGATACTATTGGTCTGAGAGGTATCCCGGGTTTGTGTATTTTGGGCAACCCGTATATTCTAGGTGGCTGTTTCTGTGTGGGCTTTATCTTTTTGTATGTAGCCTCATCTAGAACTTTGTCTTTCTTTAGTGCCAGTAACGTACTGGTCAGTTTGCGACACATTCGATCTGTGGGGTCTTTCTTTAGCATTTTATATGGACCAGAGCTCAGAAGCTCGGTCATTTTGTCTTCGTAGGCGGTACTGTCTAGAATGATTGTGGCACTACCCTTATCCGCAGGGAGGATTGTGATGCTATCATCATTCTTGAGTGTCTTAAGAGCATCACGCATCTCTCTTGTGGTATTCGGTTTCGGAGGACGTGCTCTCTGTAGAATGGAATCTACATCTTTTCGTGCGGCATCGGCCGATACTGGATCAATAAACTTGACCGCGGTTTCAACCTTAGCTACAATCTCGGTAATGGGCAATTTTGGGGGCGACACGGCAAAGGCGAGGCCTTTCTTAAGCAATTGCTCCTCGGTGGAGGTGATCTGTCTCGAGGATAGGTTAACAACCCATTTATCCTCATTCGCTAATGAGGCGGTGACCTTCTTCGATTTGGGTTGTATCAACTTTTCAAATTTAGCCTGTTGTCTTTTCTTGCATTTAGCGAAAACATCTGCGTAGATATTTTCATTAACCTTCAGAATGTCTGTACTATGTTGGGCTTGCATAGTCTCTTTGATATCGGCTTTTAAAGTTTCGTATTCCGTCTTAGCCGAATCAATCGTGCATCTAGTGAGGAAGATGCGTTCTTTCAGAAAACGGAGGGCGGCCGTTTCTGCTACCTTTCTTGCTCCTTTGGTGTTCATAGGAGGCTTGACCCGCAGGTCTTTGGGAACCACTGACGCTTTAATGCAACGCACAAGAAAGGTCAAGTGGTTGGAAAATCGAGCTATCTTTTTACTACATCGTTCGTATCTTCGAGTCAACTTTAGGGCGGGGCGCCCATATGTTCGTTCAATAATACTAAATAGGTTCATTATTGCGGATTGAAATAATCGCTAGAGGGTATTCATTTGTCTCGCAATCTACTATGGTCAACAAGGAAATTCGTGATCACTCTCGCAAAAAGTGTTCACTGGCTTTCTAGGAAATTCGTGATCACTCTCGCAAAAAGTGTTCACTAGCTTACAAGTTCACGAGCTTTCGAGTGCCGCTGCAACTCTTTATCAAGTGACGAAAATTATCTGATGACGTACTCTATTTATACTAATCTCCAGGACCGTACGCACGAACGCGAGAACAATAGGTGGGTATTGATCCGTTGCGTCGGTATGCGGCGCGGCCGGTAATCCGTATATGCAAATAAGCCGGGGGTATATGCAAATACGCCGTGGGTCGGCGATATGCAAATTAGACAAAATTGGCGGGCTCGCTAGTTTCCCGTGGGCGGGGGCTGACTAGCTGAGCGGTCCCTCGTTCGGGGCCGGGAACGATCGGGTCGGCGTGCACTGCCAGGCAAGGGGGTATTGTGCTGTCTGATGGTTCGCATCCAGAAGTCGGGGATGTCGATCCCGCTGTCTCTGTTGAAGTTGTTAGGACAAAGACGTATACTAATAGCCTCCTTAATCCTGCGTGTATACCAATGTCTCTCTTTGGCAATGCAATGTACACCCTCCCAATCTGGGTGGTGTTGTTTCTCCCAAGCATGTTCTGCCACCGCGGATGTGTCGGTTCGCTGTAACCGAACATCGCGCTTGTGTTCAGAAATGCGTTCAACTATCGGTCGGGCTGTTTCTCCGATGTAAGACCCGTCACATCCCTGGCAAGGAATGTTGTATACTACGCCATCACGTCTGTGATCAGGGATAGGGTCTTTGGGGTGTACAAGCTGTTTGTGTAAGGTGGTGTCCGAGCGGAAAACCGTTCGGATACCGTGACCTTCTAATCGGCATTTAAAGAGAAATTCCAGTATTTGCAGTAAACACTGATTTCATGAGAAAGTCTGTAAAACAAGGCTTAATTGTCAGTATATCATCGAGGATCTAGATCTGGTACAGTTACATAAACTGAACTTTGTGAAATCTTGAAATCTATGCTGAAAAATGTTCACACTGAAGATCACCAACACAGATAGGCACACGTGGGACAGTGTATTATTATTGCTAAAATAAAGACCCGACGGAAGTGACCGAATCCGCGCTTATTTTGCTTATTTCTCAGCAATTACACAATTTCTTCCAGAATTCTTTGGCACATATTTTTTATTCATACAAACAGACACTTAGGTGGTCATTATATTAGATTCTGTAAAAAGTCACTTTTAGATCGTTACCAAAACTGGAATTTATCTTTAAGTTGTTGTGAGAGGCCATCTATGTATGGCAAGACTGTGCAAGTCTTGAAAACCTTCTGATCCCTTGGTGGTAGTTTTTTCTTGAAAGTGTTCTTGATAAAACGGCGTGGGTAGCCGTTGCTGTACAAGGCGCCACGTATGTGTGCTCTTTCTTTCGGGAGCTCAGGTGGGTGAGTTATGATACGTGCTGCTCTGTCGAACAGGCATTTAACAAGACCTTTCTTGACCGATTTGTCGTGATGAGAATCAAATGGTATGTATTGGTCTGTATGAGTGGGTTTGCGGTAGACAGAGGTGGAGAGTTCCCCGCCCTCGTGTCTTTTGACTAGCGTGTCAAGGAATGCTAATTTCCCTCCTTGCTCAGTCTCCAGAGTGAACTGGATGGACGGTTGCTGGCTATTCATGTATGAGAGTAGGCTGTCTGTTTCGGATCTATTTACGATTATGAAAGTGTCATCGACGTATCTCTTCCACACCCGAGGGTGGCATGTGGAAGGACACTTGGGCAAAGCGTTCTGTTCAAAACCTTCCATATATAGGTTAGCCACAACCGCTGAGACTGGGCTACCCATTGCTGCTCCTTCTGTTTGCTCATAGAAAGAGCCTCTGTACAGAAAATATGTGGATCTGAGGACGAACTCCAGGAGTTCGGCTATTTGTTCGGGCATAAGTGTGGTACGTTCTGATAATGTGGGATCGGATTGCATGCGTTGCAGGGCCGTACTGCATGCGCCCTCTATCGGTACGTTAGTGAAGAGGGAGACTACATCAAAAGAGATCATGGATTCCTGTTCGTTAACTGTCTGCTCCGATGTGAATTCAGCGAATTCACTGGAGTTGGAAACCGTGTGTTCTGAGCAGTTAGTGAGAGGGGACAGGATGTCCGCCAGGTACTTTGATAGGTTATAGGCAAATGAACCTATGCATGATACTATTGGTCTGAGAGGTATCCCGGGTTTGTGTATTTTGGGCAACCCGTATATTCTAGGTGGCTGTTTCTGTGTGGGCTTTATCTTTTTGTATGTAGCCTCATCTAGAACTTTGTCTTTCTTTAGTGCCAGTAACGTACTGGTCAGTTTGCGACACATTCGATCTGTGGGGTCTTTCTTTAGCATTTTATATGGACCAGAGCTCAGAAGCTCGGTCATTTTGTCTTCGTAGGCGGTACTGTCTAGAATGATTGTGGCACTACCCTTATCCGCAGGGAGGATTGTGATGCTATCATCATTCTTGAGTGTCTTAAGAGCATCACGCATCTCTCTTGTGGTATTCGGTTTCGGAGGACGTGCTCTCTGTAGAATGGAATCTACATCTTTTCGTGCGGCATCGGCCGATACTGGATCAATAAACTTGACCGCGGTTTCAACCTTAGCTACAATCTCGGTAATGGGCAATTTTGGGGGCGACACGGCAAAGGCGAGGCCTTTCTTAAGCAATTGCTCCTCGGTGGAGGTGATCTGTCTCGAGGATAGGTTAACAACCCATTTATCCTCATTCGCTAATGAGGCGGTGACCTTCTTCGATTTGGGTTGTATCAACTTTTCAAATTTAGCCTGTTGTCTTTTCTTGCATTTAGCGAAAACATCTGCGTAGATATTTTCATTAACCTTCAGAATGTCTGTACTATGTTGGGCTTGCATAGTCTCTTTGATATCGGCTTTTAAAGTTTCGTATTCCGTCTTAGCCGAATCAATCGTGCATCTAGTGAGGAAGATGCGTTCTTTCAGAAAACGGAGGGCGGCCGTTTCTGCTACCTTTCTTGCTCCTTTGGTGTTCATAGGAGGCTTGACCCGCAGGTCTTTGGGAACCACTGACGCTTTAATGCAACGCACAAGAAAGGTCAAGTGGTTGGAAAATCGAGCTATCTTTTTACTACATCGTTCGTATCTTCGAGTCAACTTTAGGGCGGGGCGCCCATATGTTCGTTCAATAATACTAAATAGGTTCATTATTGCGGATTGAAATAATCGCTAGAGGGTATTCATTTGTCTCGCAATCTACTATGGTCAACAAGGAAATTCGTGATCACTCTCGCAAAAAGTGTTCACTGGCTTTCTAGGAAATTCGTGATCACTCTCGCAAAAAGTGTTCACTAGCTTACAAGTTCACGAGCTTTCGAGTGCCGCTGCAACTCTTTATCAAGTGACGAAAATTATCTGATGACGTACTCTATTTATACTAATCTCCAGGACCGTACGCACGAACGCGAGAACAATAGGTGGGTATTGATCCGTTGCGTCGGTATGCGGCGCGGCCGGTAATCCGTATATGCAAATAAGCCGGGGGTATATGCAAATACGCCGTGGGTCGGCGATATGCAAATTAGACAAAATTGGCGGGCTCGCTAGTTTCCCGTGGGCGGGGGCTGACTAGCTGAGCGGTCCCTCGTTCGGGGCCGGGAACGATCGGGTCGGCGTGCACTGCCAGGCAAGGGGGTATTGTGCTGTCTGATGGTTCGCATCCAGAAGTCGGGGATGTCGATCCCGCTGTCTCTGTTGAAGTTGTTAGGACAAAGACGTATACTAATAGCCTCCTTAATCCTGCGTGTATACCAATGTCTCTCTTTGGCAATGCAATGTACACCCTCCCAATCTGGGTGGTGTTGTTTCTCCCAAGCATGTTCTGCCACCGCGGATGTGTCGGTTCGCTGTAACCGAACATCGCGCTTGTGTTCAGAAATGCGTTCAACTATCGGTCGGGCTGTTTCTCCGATGTAAGACCCGGCTTATTTGCATATACGGATTACCGGCCGCGCCGCATACCGACGCAACGGATCAATACCCACCTATTGTTCTCGCGTTCGTGCGTACGGTCCTGGAGATTAGTATAAATAGAGTACGTCATCAGATAATTTTCGTCACTTGATAAAGAGTTGCAGCGGCACTCGAAAGCTCGTGAACTTGTAAGCTAGTGAACACTTTTTGCGAGAGTGATCACGAATTTCCTAGAAAGCCAGTGAACACTTTTTGCGAGAGTGATCACGAATTTCCTTGTTGACCATAGTAGATTGCGAGACAAATGAATACCCTCTAGCGATTATTTCAATCCGCAATAATGAACCTATTTAGTATAATAGCATACTTGTTTGAACATTGTGCTTTGGTGGTTCTTTTCAGATTCAATTTCTTGATGTGGCTGTGTGATATCTCGTTCGGTAGAGCAGGGGTTACGGCAACCCAGGTTCGATTCCCACTTCGTGCGCTAGTGCCCTTTGGTAAGCCTTTGGTCCTCTGGTTCTTAGCAATCCGGTAAGAAAACACAATCAACATCACCATCAATACGGAGGCTTTGCTGTACACCATGTTCTCTTTTGTGGACATATGATGTGGTCCTGAAAAGGACCATCCAAACTGGACTTATCAATACGTTATTCTCGTCGCAACAAGAACTTACTTGTCTAGACATCGAGTTTGGGTGATCCTTTTTAGGACTCGGGACCTAACATATGTCCACAAAAGAATGCATCGTGTAGCATGAAGAGATGGAAACTTTCAAAGGTTAACTCAACCTTACTCAAAATAGGAAAATCTGGAGAAATATAACTAAGAAAATACATTTTGCCTCCGACGAAGATTCTGCTAGGATCGAAAGCTTAGGCCCCTTTTTGACTTTCTAAGAAAATACAACTCAGAAGATATAGTTCAGAAGATACAAATATATAATAATAAAGCTAAAAAATAATGACATTCCAGTTTTTTTTACAAATGCATACATACATGTAGACTTTAAATATGTTACTACACATATGATACAACATCATCAGTGGTGCAAAATCTTTACAGAATGTCCAAACTGAACGTTAATGCAAGAAAATAGTAGGTAGTACAGTAGTAGTAGTGGGGTCAATGAGGAGGATCGATCTTACCTTGTAGTCCATTGATGCAAGTTTACTCCCATCTTTACCAAAATCTGAATCAAACCTCTTCTGATATTCCTAAAAGAGTAAGAGAGATTCAATATTTTCCATAAGCAGTGTCGATGGTCAGATTTGAACGAACATGAATTATGAAGGCCAGAAAATAATTCAGAATTATTGTTAGTAACTACAACTTCAATTTAACTAGGATATACCAACAGCTTCTCAGCATGTTACAGGGAGCGTGAAATTCATGATCAAAGAGCAACAAAAGCAGGAGACACCAGGGTCCCGTCTGACAAAGAGTTGGGATTGATCCGATCAAACAAAGCTATGGCAAGCATGCAATGTCAACATATGATATGAATGTTTGTTCTAAATATTTTCTGGATATGATGTATATTGATTTTATAGATTAATTGTTTTCCTGACAATTCAGTATGCTCCACTTTGTTTACAAAGGGACATTGTGTGAATTTCCTTTAGGAAAAATTATGACACTGATGGATTTCCATATAGTTGCAGTTGATCGGATCAATCACAACTCTTTGTAAGGCAGGCCCTAGGACTGCTGATAGAAGCACTTACCCTTCCCACTTTCTTCCAGTACGGTCCAGCTTCCACCGTTTGATTAGAGCTTGACGGTTCGCCTCGCCTTCCTCCAGACTCAAACAGCTGCTGGTAGAGCTTCTGGTATTCTCTCTTGATGGCCGATGGATTGCGCGTCCTTTTGTCCATCAAAGGCTTGATGCCTTCCACCCAATCCTGGAATTGAAAGCGGTGACAGCGACAAAGAAATCAACATTCTCTAGTTTGTTAAGACCATACCACATGATTATGTCTCTTTAATACAGAATGTACATGTATGTGCAACCAAGTTGGAAAGTCCTTCACATAATGAAATGCATACATGTACATGAAGGGGCTTTCACAATTGCACTTGCGATCATTTGGTCACAATATATGTTGCACACAATCGCAACAGTTGCAAGCAGTCGCACTGCTAATTGTGAAAGGGGCTTTAGCCAACTTGGCCAAGTTCGAAGTTGAACCCTCTCCCTATTCTTACAGTAAGTTATTGCCCGAATGTTAGATTTTCAGGTATATGCCCTTTGTGACCTTAATACCCTACAAAATAATCAGATCACTGTTGCTCCTGAACTAAATTTGAAGTTGATTACCTTGAAGAGGAATCCAGGATGTGTAAGTCTTTGAAGAGCCAATGTGAGATTGTCTACCAGAGAAACCTTGGATAGGATGTTGTCAATCTCCTTGACAGCATCCTTCCTCTGTCTCTCCTCTGGTGATCCATCACCAAGCTTGAAATCTTCACTGCTGATCTTGAATGGGTAGACTAGAGCCTGAAGGGGATTAACAAGATTTAACTTTGTTCGTTTACAGAGATTAATCAGGAAATTATTAGCAAATTACTGACCCTAAAGGAGGCCTACGTTGAAATCTGCACTGCTGATCTTAAATGGGTCGACTAGAGCCAAAGGTTAATTAACAAGATTCAACTTTTTTCGTTTACAGAGATTATGCAGGAAATTATTTATCAAATTGCTGACTCTAAAAGAGGCCTACATTAAAACAATACCATTGCTGCTCCAAAAAGAGCTGAACTGGTGAAAAAATTGGTGTCGTAGTGAGGAGCTCCATTTTACAATAAAGAAGAGGGTTGTGACAGAGCACTGTTACTATGGTAACTGTCAGATAAAATGGGACTTGTCAGATAAAAATGTCTGACCAGTCCTTATATATAACTTTGCCGGCAGGTGGTTCCTTGTTCGGATTGTCCGTGGGTAGGAGTATTTGTAGGAATCGATTGACTATTTTGGCACAGCAAATTTCAATTAATGGTCTTTCCTTGCAAGATATGTTGCCAGATGGCATATAGCTGGCATTGTCACCTATCATAATAAAGGAACAATAATAATAATGATAATAATAATAACATACATATATCTTATATAGCGCTTAATACATCGGAATGACATGTCTAAGCACTTTACAATTACCCGGTCATCGGATTCAATCAGTCATTCTCTCACAAAATGTGTGCACATCCTCCACTCCCTGGGGAGTATTCCAGTCAGTCGCCGGTGAGGCGCACACAGTACTGGACAAGCTACAATGACTTTCACATCCTACCGGGTACCCATTTAGCACCTGGGTCGAGAGTGGCAAAGTGTGAATTAACGCCTTGCCAAAGGACGCCAGACCGAGGTGGGATTCGAACACACGACCCTCCGTTTGCAACGCGAGAGTCAGAACCACTACACAACAGCTCCTCCACAGTGTACGAACAGTGTAAGAATAAAGACAGATAAATTTTATACATTGGATAGTAAATAGCAAAAGAGAGCCTAGAATAAGAACATTTTAATGGCTCAAGCAGGGCAGAGGTACATAGTTACCTGAGGGTAATCCTCAGCGATAGTTTTCAGGATTTCTTGGACGGCTAAAGATTCTGGCTTGTCAAGAAGAGCCACCATCTGGCTAATCCATCCAATGAACATCCAGCTTGGTATGCTGCTAGCCTAACGCAGGAAAAAAATATTGAACAAAAAATAACATCGATTCAAATCATCATAACGTGAATTCAGGTTGACAGGCTAAATGGAAAATTATTGATACCGATTGATACTATCAATATAGTTTCTGTGTCAATTGTCAAATCCGAATTATTTCCATGTTCGGACTGTATGAGCACGCATCAAGCGTCCCTGTAGTCATAGTACACTGCATTGGCCGTGTTGATCGCGGAAGGGCGGGGGATCAATTAGCTGCTTCGTATTTGTCGTTCCAGCATTTACTTTCACAAAAGAGTACAGGGAGTTAATTCTTAATGCTGCTCTTTGTTGCCCTGCGCAAAAAGGGCAAATTATCTGCACAAATTTGCAAAGGTTGACAGTACCTTTGAAGAAATAAAGGAAACAATGAATATGGCAAGTTGTTTTACACAACAGCATTGCCTTACAAAAAATAAAGCAAAATATTGACTAAATCAGGTCAATATTCAATTTGAAAGTTTTAATCAATATATGTAAAAAAAAATTGTCTGTGCCCATATCTTGGCTCACAAACCTGAATATCCCACTAAAGATATAATTGATGTCTACAAATTATCTACAAGCAAAACACTTTGTCCATATTGCAACAGTTAAAAAAATTTCATGCAGAACAAAGTGCATGAGTGGAAATGCAGTGCATGTGATTTCTTCAGATAGGTCTCCCATTGTACAAAAGACTTCATGCAAGTGCCCAGTGTGTATCATTTAAAAAAAAAGAAGAGCTTTCACTTATATTAATGACAGAGCAAGTGCATTATTTGTTTTATACCATAGTACCACAGAAAAACGAGTCTTAAAAACATTTTCCGTACATTTTTGTTGCTCTTTTAGTTTGTCATGATAACACTAGTTTGCTGAAGTGTGCAATGTTGATGGTGATCGTGCTTTCTCGGTGTGTGCCCCTGCTCTCTGGAATGAACTCCCTGCCCACATACAGAATTCTCCTACCGTCGATGTATTTAAAAATCGACTCAAAACCCATCTTTTTAATCAACACAAGTAAGCAGTTGCAATGACCAGTTATCTGCTATCTTTCTATTGATTTGTTCTTATATGATTGATATTTCATTACCTCTTCATGTTTTACGCTTAATGATTACCAGTTTATCTGTTATTTTCTTTCTATTTCATTTATTGATTTGTTGTTTATATCATTGACATTAATTACCTCTTAAAATTGTACACTTATATTCATACTTTGTTTCTATTTAAATTGATTATATTGTACTTGTTTTATTTACGTTCTGTTTAAATTGTAAAGCGCTTAGAAACTGTATTGTATTAAGCGTTATATAAAAGCTCCATATTATTATTTTATTATTAATGTCAATTTGTTGCACATTCTCTTTTTTGCACTGCAGTGCAATACGCAAAAAAAGTCGAATGTCATATGACATGCTTTGGCTAATCACGACGCTTGAAAACATATAATACTAGCTATTCACCTCTTTGATGAGAGTTTCAATGGTATCAGGATGTTGCTCTACTATCTGGAGCAGCCTCGGGAAGTGCTGTCTTGCCTTGGTGGAGCTGAGTTTCATAGCCTGAAGAGTCGATATCACCAAGGTTGTAGGGTAGGTTTCCAACGAGGGCAAGCAATCAGGATTGCAGTTTTCTGGGATAGAAATAGAAAGTTTGAAGCAAGAATGGGCAGTTATCTAGTATGTAATGGCCTGGGTGACTTTTGACCTTGATACCCGAAAATACTCAGATCATCATCATCACTCCTATTTTATACATGAGCAAACTTTGACATAACCAATGACTTTTAAGTAATCACAAGAATGCAAACAGTATAGACAACTGATGGAGAAACATGCTACCGGCAAAGTGATGAGCCAAAAGTTGATAAAAGTCAATACAGGTATTAGTGACATATGCCTCTTGTATTTTCTGGCTTTAATTCCCACCAATTTGAAGAAAAAACAAAGCATGGTTTCAAATTCATGACAAAGCAGATCTGCCAACCTTCTACAAAAAAAAGTGTTTTTAGAAAAGAAAAAAAAATTGACAAGAAAAGAGTATTTTTAAAAATTTGTCTCAACGTAACAATCGCCAGCCTGTTGTAGTGAGATCGGTGAAAAAACATGTGAAATGACTTTACTTAAAAACTTGATAATTCACCCTTTTAAACATGTGCTCATAGGCAAGAATTTACTTGTTCTTTTCATGCAACAAGTTACTGGCCCGACAGTGATTTTTACCGGTCTGGGACTGTTGGACCCGCGCTAGTGTCACACGCTGTGTATAATACATACTCCATGATCGGAAATTTAAAAAAAGTAACAAATCATACAAAAAAGTATCTGTGTATTCATAGCAAAAAATAGAAACAAATACTCTAAAAAGGGAACGGTTGGCATGTCTGACAAAGTGATCTTAACATCCGCTTACCGCTTTCTTTTTGCCGTAGCAACTGATCCGAGAAGCTGACGAGAGTCATGTGAGCCTTGGCCATGCTCTCCCTCTCCATTGATGACGGGAGGTGGGACGATGAGTTGGAATCGGGATCTTTTTTGATGGTACCTACAGCTTCGTCAAGGAATTTCTTGCTCTTCTTGAATAGGCTCTGACACACCTGGGGGTAATGAGAGTATATAGGGGCAGGTTGCTCAAACAGTTGCAATCCAACTTAACTCCAAATTCAACTTGAATTCAACAGTACAAAGATTAAGCTGTTTCTGAGGCATTGAGGACTGGGGGAGGGGGAGGTAATTTTATCTCAAAATTTTGTGGTGTTATATCCGTGTATTTTGGAGAAAAAATGGTGCACATGTCAAGGGGGCCATCATGCCTCCCTGCAACCTGTAGCCGCTTTAAGATTTAACTAATCAACCCATGTTCCATGTTCTTGGGACATTGGGATTGATTTATTTTGTTCACTTGCATAAAAACTCATCTCTCATGCATGTGTGCTGAGAAAACAATTCCATACAGTTCGAATGAAAGTTAATATGTGTACATAACACCAAGGTTCCTCTATTCAGATCTACATATCTACATATCTTTCTCACATAAAATATTTGATGCAGATATTTTATTTTTTGCATGTCTGCTAAGAAGAAGTTTATTGTACAAGTCTTGAAATACTGACGGTTGTTTGTATATCAAGACTTTTGTACAAATTGTGAAAAATTGGAGGTGATTTGTTTGTTGATGGTTGAAATTACTTAAGTATGAAACTTGATGAACCTCATGCATATCACGTTTGATTTGGTGATAGTGGTGGTGTCATTGATGATGGTGGTGATGATTATGATGTTGATCATGATGATGATGGTGATGATGACGGTGATGGTTATGGTGAATATAATGATGATGGTTTGATGATGGTGATTGCAATAATAAAACAATGATAATGTTGAGGGTAAGGATAATGATGATTGTGTTGTTGATGATGATGGTGGTGATGATGATTGTGTTGTTGATGATGATGATGATGGTGGTGATGATGGTGGTGATGATGATTGTGTTGATGATGATGGTGGTGGTGAAGGTGATGATTGTGTTGATGGTGACGATTGTGTTGATGATGATGACAGTGGTGATGATGATGATGATTATGTTGATGATGACGGTGGTGAAGGTGATGATGATGATGACGGTGGTGATGATGGTGATGATGATGGTGATGATGATGATTATGTTGTTGATGATGATGATGACGGTGGTGAAGGTGGTGATGATGGTGGTGATGATGATGATTATGTTGTTGATGATGATGATGGTGGTGAAGGTGATGATGGTGGTGATGATAATGGCAATGACAATGTCACAGGAAAGGTAAAGAATGACTGTCAAGGGAATAAAGATTTTGTCAAGTATCTCACCTTCTCATGCCTTTTCTCTTGACATTCAGCTGCAGCAAGAAGCTTATCCAACTTCCCCTCATCGCTTAATCTTTTTAGGATTTCTCCTTCTAAAAGTATCAAAACATGATCATGAGACAAAAGTTTATAAAGTTAAGCAAAAGCTTAAAAAAACAATTTTAATCCAATTCATTGGCATCATTAGCATCCACAATAATGCTTAGGCAAATCCGTGATAAAAGTATGTACAACCCTTGTATGTGAGACCTTCATAACATTATTTTGCCTGCGATTTTTGTTTCATATCAAAACGTATAATGCTCTCGTATTATCATGGCTTAAGTAGTTCATGAAGTTGAGTATAAGTAGAGAAAAAAGTGTTCAGACGAACAAAACGGTTGATTTCTTTTTATGGTTACTTTCCAATGGGTCAAGAGGGCACCTTTCCAGGAACTACATGTACATATGAATAATTGCAGCGAGGGGTATTGAAGAACATAGTATAAATGGTCAGGAATGCATCTACGAATAGCATGCTATAATGATTTGAAATCATAAAAATTATGAGACTTCCTTATACTTTCAACAGCATATGTTACAAGCTACTGAAATAAACACAACTGATTGGTAGAGGGAAAATCTGTAGGTGAAAATCAATCTATGAAACCCTTGACAAGTTGCTCAATGAGTTCCCTGACCTACTTACAGTGGCACTGGAACCTTCTGAGCAGACAAAGTGGGTATTGCAAGAACATATTAGCAATCAATTGCAAATTTCTGTTGCAATTTTACAATTAATACATCAGTTTTAGCTGTAACAATTCAATTTACACTCCTTGCTGCAAACTGCATTTAAGGGTTGTGTGGTCTAGTGGTTAGAGCATTGGACTCTTAATGGCAAGGTTGTGAGTTTGAATCCCCGCTCCGCCATTGCCTCCACTTTATCCATAAGGCCTGAGAGTAATTCCTGTCTATAAGGTCAGCCACAGTGCCTCATCATCTAAGACGTAAAATGTTGCCTATGTAATTGATACATGTACCAGATTGGCATTTACCACCAACAGGCTGTCCTACCAAGTTCTGACGGGAGTGACTACAAACAGAAACAGGAGCAGATTAGCAATCAATTGCAAATAATTGCAAGAAATATGATTGATCTGGGGTGCAAAATAGAATTGCAATTGATAGGAAGTTTCTTGCAATACTCCAAAAGCTTTGGGGGGGGGATCAAACCATTGTTATGCACAATAGCTCGCCCTTCAAAGATTCTTCTGACCAGAACACTCCGGCGCCATTTATTGTCTAATACTCACTTCCATCTTGCAGCGCTGTAGCCATAGACTGGTAGGTGTTACTGGTGAGGATACGATGGTCGCACAGCAGGACCAGATCGCCACTCAACCCCTGAGATTCTGGTAGCTTGCCTGTCGAGGAAACATGATATTGAATGATTGCAAGACGGAACTCGAAACTACCCCAAAAGTGACATAACTGACCTAAAATGTCGGTGTAAATGTTTGTTTCTCTTCCCTTTTTTTATAAGCGCAAGTCAGGAGTCGCAAGCTGCACCATTGCATTACGTATTTGGAACAATCTATCTTTTCTTCATCTTCACCTTCTGATTATTAAACACACTGTTCACTACTTTTCACTTGTGCGATGCGATGTCAGCTAAGTCAGATACATAGCATAGCACAAGGGTGAGTCACGAGTCGTGCATAATTAGTTATTTGTAAGTTATGAACAGCTTAATGAAAAACCCACCAGGTGGGTGTTTCATAAAGCTGTTCGTAAGTTAAGAGCGACTTTAAGAACGACTGGTGATCCTTTCTTGTGGTAAATGGTATATTCATTGGCGATGGTTTAGCGCGTAAGAAAGGTTCACCAGTCGTTCTTAAAGTTGCTCTTATCTTACGAACAGCTTTATGAAACGGCCCCCTGGACTTATTTGACAGGCAAATGCAGGACATTCAACATCTGTACTTATTACAGAACATATTGTAACTTTTAAAACAGCTTTATGAAACACCTTTCTGGCCTACTGCATCTTTTTTCTTTGTTGTGCAAGCCTGAACAATAAAGTGATGATTAAAAATATCAAATAAAAGTCATGAGCTGTTTACCGAGCTGCTCCAGCGTCTTGAGAAGAGAGGTGATCCTTTCATAAGGCTCAAGAAGAAGAGCCTTTCTCTGTATCATAGATACATAGCTGTGAGTCCAGGCGGGTTTCAGATCTTCGAAATCAGCAAGGTCTCGATGACTTGATTTGAGATGTTTAGTTGCAACAAAGAAGTTGGACTGCATTTAAAAAGAGGAAATGATGACAGATATTTTACTTTGCTAATGTGTTTTTGCAAGATGACATCATTACATGGATATCAATGAATATCTATATCATACCCTCTTCTCTTGAAACTTGCGGCGTTCAAGGAAATTTTCATCCGCCCATGTAAATTTAACTTTAGAAAAGAAGGTACCGTAATTAATATTCATGAGGGATTTTTTGAGACCACAATAAATATTTGAAATCATGATAAAAATTGAGGATTTTGAACCATAATCAGAAAAGTTGACTGATCTCTTATCTATTCATAGAAAGCAGGAAGCACTACTTGCAAGAGCTAAGTAAAGCCACGTGAAGGTAATATTTCATGTCCGTTGGCAATGCATACATGTACATACATTAGCTCACAATGTGGTATACACTATACGAGAACACATTATTTTTATCAATGCACAGTGAGCAACTTGCCATTTTCAAGCAATTTTTCTCGCTCATTTGTAGCCCTTAAAAAAAAGAAATGGCTAGAAAGTGGCTGATTGTGTCCCTATAGATTTCTCTGGTGTTTAGTACATGAAACGGCTACAAAATGGCGAATCTTGTACAATTTGCACAGCTGTGATGACAACAATAACTCCAGGGCCCCGTCTTACAAAGAGTTGCGATCGATCCGATCAATCACAACTACGGATGGCCAGCAACATCATCATCTAAAATTCAAATTTGTTTAGAATATTTTCTAGATATGTTTATTCATATAAATTCATCATTCTCTTGGATATTCGGTGTGATTCTCTATGTTTGCAAAGGATATTGTGCAAATTTCTTGTAGAAAAAAAATGTGGTATGGATGGATTTCCATACAGTTGAGATCGATTGGATCAATCGTAACTCTTTGTAAGACAGGGCCCTGAATTGTTTTAATTATAAAGGTTGGATTCTGCTGTCATGACCACTTGTAAGTGTTATACCTCCCATGTAACGACACTACTCTAGAGATTTGGATTTTCAACAAGTCATACCTGTTGGCAAGCACTGTCGGCCATCTTCATTGACAGGAGAACCTTTTCCCTTCTCACGAGGTCATCAAACTTTCCATCCCCCGTCGTCTCCATGGTGTCGCCTCCACCGTCTGGAGAATCGCCCAGGATGTTGCACAGCTTGTCCATGTAGAGACATCTGAGAGAGGACAAACATGAGGGGATGCATTTCATGAGAGTTTTATCAGTGATTTCCACCGAAAGATGTTATAAGCTACTGAAATCCTTGCATCTGATTGGCCAAGAGTGAATTATTCAGTGGTAATCACTGACAAAGCACTTTGTGAAATGCTCCCCAGGTGAACCAAACAGCACACAGGGAGAGGAGAGAGGGAAAGAAGGAAAAAGGGAAAGTGGGAGGAACTGGAACGAGGATTGATGAAACACAGAGCATTATAATAATAACTAGATTTTAATTCGTCATGAGGTTATTAGATTGAAAGATAAATAGACAGACAGAGGGACATACATATTTAAACAGATACATATAAGATAGACAATTGGATAGATGGATGGATGGAGAGATGAATGATAGGTGGATATATTAATAGAAGATACATGTAGATCGGGCGATCAAGCATTCAAGGAGTTTCTTCCTACCAGGTACCCATTCCCTCACCTGGGTCGAGTGCAGCACAGTCTGGATAAATTTCTTGCAAAAGGAAAACGTGCCATGGGAATTGGACCCACATTCCTCAGATTTAATGATGAGTCTTAACCACTAAACCACGATGCCCCCACTGAAGACAATGATGACTGTAATTTTCATTATCTTTATCAGTAATATACTCTTCAACATCATATACATTGCTTGTGTTTTGGCCCTGAAGTAGTAATCAAATCAAATTCACAATCTTTCATGTTCTGAAAAAGTCCAGCCCCACATTAATTTTCTCAATGCAGTAAAAGGACACTCAACTCATTCACTGTCAAACAAATTATAGTTTCAAACATGAATGGAAGCATATAGAAAACTATGAAAATCAATGTCATATTCTGCCTCAGAACAATGAAAAGTTATAATAATAATATGCAACATATATATAGTGTTTTTAAGCACTGCATATCCATATTACTTCACTTCGGTGGAGAGTGGCAAAAGATGATTTGAGGATATCATCATCATCATTTGAAGTTTTGAAAAACAAAACATTTGTTTCATATGGGTAACCTGTACATATTTCTTTTCTGAGCAATAAGGATGTTACTAATGTTTCAAAACAAATGATCCTCCTAGCCCAACCACACATTATTTGATATTAATAATAATAATACTTCTCTTATATAGTGCATAATAAAATGAAAGTTTCTCTATGCGCTTTACAATAAAGGAAACAAAAATACATGTTCATATAATACAAACAAAGAAATAGACTTGTGAATTACAGAATTGCTTAATATTCAAACTTACAATTGTTACCAATAAAATAATTACCAATACTACACCTACATGTAGTTATGATTTTCGGAAAAGATGGGTTTAAAGTAAGGACTTGAAAGTTGAATAAGTGGATGCCCGTCTGATATGTAGGGGTAATTTGTTCCAAAGGGTTGGTTACATACCTGTATTGAGTGACATCATCCCACACACTGATAGGATCTCTCTTTGGATCTGGGAGGTTCCTAGACCAGTCCGATAAAAGTCTGATGGCGGAAGATTTCAATCCCTCTGAAACTGCAATCATAAGAAATTAAACAGAATTGGATTAAGTGAAATTGCATCCGCAATTAGTTATCCATTGGATAATTATTACAAACAACAAATATAGCTTTACATAGAATAGAATTTTAGCATACATCATTTCCCTTTCACCTACTTATTTTTTTCCAAAATCATGGATAAAGGTATTCAAACATCATAATTGATTAGGGCTTTGAGTGCACTGGAAGTCATTTTTGTGGTGGCTTCATCATTTGCAGAAATTTCCCATGATTATTTCCTGTCAGGCTTATCATTCATAATATTGGCAACAAAAATCAATAATTTATATTGAATGAAAAAAAAATTGAAAACAGAAAAATGTGAGCATTTAACTCTGTTAAACATACATTTCAGTTCATTTCTCAACCCATAGAGACCTAGGAAATTTACAGTGTTTTTCTTTTTAAGAAGGAGGGAGAGGGGCATGTTTTTCAAATTTTCAAAAATACTCAATTCCAAAACTTTGGTTTTTTTTCTCATCTGTCTTTGACAAAATTCTCAGTTTTGGTTGTTTATTTCTACTCTATTTAATAAATTCTTAATTTTTTTAAAAATACAAATAATGGGTTCTTAGCATGCAAACGGGTCCTAATTTAACAGCCTATCCAAGGGACAGATTTTCCACTGTAAGATACATGTAGACTACCTCTACGAAACTGTGTCATAGTCCAGGATAGGCCCCATAGACAATTGACCAAACCTTGCTTTTTTATATATACAATATTTTTTGATGGTTTCTTGTCAATTCGAGGGTGCTGATTACGAATCTGGATGATGCCACTCGTGTAACCTTGAGCATTTTCCACAAATTGGCAAAATCCAATAAGGCCGCCAAAATATGAAAATTACCCATGAAAATTATAAAATTGTCCGCACATTGGCTATGAAATGCATGAAATTGTGAGGCAGGAGTAAAATACTCTCTGAAATTTTTTTTTGGACAAAATATTTATTTTCCTGATATTCAAAATGGCCGCCATAGGCCATTGTATACTCTATTATGTACAATATGAATAGGGAAAACTAATTTTCACAAAAATTAGCATTAAACTGCAAAAAACCGTGATGTATGAACGAAGTAATATATGCAAATCATCGTTACTAACGAGATATATCATTTATTATGTCATATATGGGAACATTGCTGTATTTTGATATCTAAAATAGCCGCCACTGGCCCAATGAGTATTATGTACAATGGCAATGGCCGGGGCCAAAAAAATGACAAGAGTGAGCATTAAACTGCATATTATTAAGATAAACGAGTGGAATACTGACCATAAACATAATTGTCAATATGCCATTTATGTGATAAATGCTGTATTTTGACATTCAAAATGGCCGCCATAGGCCCTATATTTATCATGTACAATGCAAATGGAGAAACTAATTTTCACACGAGTAAGAAACATAAAATGCATGTAATTGGGATCTACGAGTTAAATATTGTCTGACAACATGTTTTATAGCAAGACATATCATTTCTTTTGTCATACATGAGATAAATGTATAAATAAATAAATGTATTATGAAATTCAAAATGGCCCCTATAGGCCCTAACAGTATTATCTACAATGTGAATGAGGACATATAATTTTTTAAGAATTTGGATTTGCTTGACTATGACATTCATATAATCATGTCGTATGAGTAAAATGTTATTTGAAAACATTTTTTATAAATTACAGCATTTCTTCTGCCATATAGGTGATAAATACTGTATTTTTACATTCAAAATAACCTCTACAAGCCCTAACTAAATTATGTAACATGCAAACAGGGAAACTAATGTTCACAAGAGGGAGAATCATTAAATGCATATAACTGTGATGTATGTGTAAAAATATTGTCTTAAACATGATTTCTAACTAAATACATCACATATTGGGCGTGGAGGCAATAAATGCTGTACTTTGAAATCCAAAATGGCTGCCAAAAGTCCTAAAAGTATTGTGTACATTGTAACATGGAACATATAATTTTGACAAAATTTGGCTTTGCTTGACTCAGAGTATTGCATATAATTGTGAATTGTGATGTAAGGGTGAAATATTGTCTAAAACCATGGTTTCTAACGAGATATATCATAATGTTGTGTAATTAAGGTGATAAATGCTGCATTTCTAAATTAGAAATGGCCACCACAGCGGCCCTTATCGTATAATATACAATTTGAGTGGAGACAAATAATGTTCACAAAAAGGCCATATGGCAGCCATTTTGAATGTTGAAATACAGTATTTGTCACCTAAATTACACAAGATATATATTTTGTTATAAATCATGTTTCCAGACAATAGTTCACTCATACATCACCATTTGGCCAAGCAAAGCCGAATGCTGTTAAAATGATTTGTACCCATTCACATTGTGCATAATACCGTGAGGGCCTGTAGCGACCATTTTGACTTTCAAATAACAGTATTTATCACCAAATTGGCAGAATAAATGATATATCTTAATATAAATTATGCTTTCAGACAATATTTTACTCATAGATCACTATTACGTGCAGTTATGATGCTCACTCCTGTGAATATTGGTTTCCCATTTTGCATTGTACATAATACAGTTGATGTCTATAGCGGCCATTTTGAAAGTCAAAATACAGTATTTAACACAAACTTGAAACCTGAATGGTATATTTCGTTAGAAAATACGTTTTTAGACAGTATCCCATTAATTTATCACATATATATGCATTTTAGTGCTCACTCTTGTGATTTCTTTGCTCCTCTTTCTCATTGTGCATAATACTTTTAGGGCCTTTGGCAGCCATTTTGAATATCAAAATACAACATTCATCGCATACATGGCATATTAACAACATATTTCGTTTTAACAATTATGCTTTTAGTCAGTATTCCACTCGTTTAATCTTAATAATATGCATTTTAGTGATCACTCTTGTGAATTTCTTGGCCCCCATTGCCATTGTACGCAATACTGTTTGGGCCAGTGGCGGCTGTTTTAGATACCAAAATACAGCAATGTTCCCATATATGACATAATAAATGATATATCCCGTTAGTAACGATGATTTGCATATATTACTTCGTTCATACATCACGATTTTTTGCAGTTTAGTGCTCATTTTTGTGAAAATTAGTTCTTCCTATTCATATTGTACATAATAGAGTATACAAGGGCATATGGCGGCCATTTTGAATATCAGGAAAATAAATATTTTGTCAAAAATTATTTTTTCAGAGAGTATTTCACTCCTGCCACACAATTTCATGCATTTCATAGCCAATATGCGGACAATTTTATGATTTTCATGGGTAATTTGCATATTTTGGCGTCCATATTGGATTTTGCCGATTTGCGGAAAATGCTCAAGGTTACACGAGTGGCATCATCCAGATTCGTAATCAGCACCCTCGAATTGACAAGAAACCATCAAAAAATATTGTATATATAAAAAAACAAGGTTATGCCTCTTCTATCCTGGACTATCAGGGCATGTTAACACACGATGTAAGCTTCGGTCTTCCGCAATGGTTGACTCAACCCTACAATCCTTGTTTCGACAGATGCATAAGCGTTTACGCCAATTCAACCCCCCCATCCTGAATCAAACACTTGACACGACTCACATGGTTTGTTGGCAAGTTGCAGGAACTGTTCTGCTTCGGTCAGCTTCTGGATGTCTTGGAGCTTGGACAGTCGGCTTGAAAGCATCAGAGGTCCCAGGCCAGACCATTCCTACACATATGAAGTGAATTCATAGGTTTCTATCCAATTGGTCAGTTCCATGACATTTGCTCCGTTCTAAATTCCACACACTAATCGAATGACCAACTTCAACCCGAAGTTTAACACTATACCCTACCCTAAACCTAACATAAAACCCTACATCTTGGACGAAATTAAGCCCGGAGCAATTGTTGCAGGAGCAAATGTCGTGTCACCAATAAGAATAATAAAATAATAGGCATTTGTATAGCGCCATCTATCTAGAAATATCTATTCTGAGGCGCATTGTTATTATTATTATTACCCCGGCTGTAGCCCGAGCTGCCTTTCAGCGTTCGTGAATTCTAGGAATTAATCCTGCTGGGTACCCATTCACCTCACCTGGGTCGAGTGCAGCACAGTGTGGATAAAATTCTTGATGAAGGAAAACATGCTATTGCTAGGGTTCGAACCCTCGACCCTCTGGAAGGCGAGAGTCAGAACCACTAGACCACAACGTGCCCACACGTATTGGTCTACTAGCAGTTGGTCTACAGGTACTTCTCTGATTGTCTGACACCAGCATGGCTAGACCCACTTGGTCTAATATCATTTTGGTCTGATTACCATTTGACCTATCCATTGTTTGGTCTAACTGTCTGTAGTGTAATTGATGCCCAGGTGATCTAATTTCCACCTTTTCATGTGGAAACTTGGTCTAATTAGAAACTGTCAGGAAATTACAAATACAATTTTTTTTTCATCACAAAAGCATGGGAAAAATGCCTGGCCAGGTATACACAGGCAGCATACAGGATCAACAATTTTTACACACTTAAAGCTATAAACTAATAAGTCATTTCAATTGGCAAAAACAAATCCATGCCATTGCTGCACTGTATAAAAAAGTAGTATTTCAAACATTATTAACTGTAATAACTACTGAATTAAATGAAAAAGATGTTCATTTCAATAATTTGGGAAATATCAATTTGGTCTCAGCTGAAATTAAATCCCAAGCAACATCAATGTTCAGATGCTTTCAAGTGTCGCAGAACACAGATTTGGAAAATGTCACAGTACAGATTTAGAAAATGTTAGTGAAATCAACCCTACTCATGTAGTTCATCAGCCTTTTACCTCATTTTTGTGATCAATATGATAAATTTCATTGCTGATAAGGAAAAACAATGTCAAAGATTCAGCCTGTACTCTTACCTGAAGGAATGAACTTGTGCAGTTTGCCAAGTAGTACTTCGCTCGGTTGTAGTCTTCTTTCAACATCGACAAGGCAGCTAATTCCTCAGTGTATCGGGACTGATTAAACAATGAGAGAACACAATAATCATTTGAGCAGTTACAAGTATGACTTCATTTAGAAACGTATAATTGTGGCAGATTCAGACAATAAACAAATTGATTTCTGCACATTATGTAATATTATACAAATAATGCACGTAAGCGCGTGCATGTAGGACCAAATAATGAACGATGTGCGAGAAGAGCCAATGGATATACCGCACCGAGGTCCGCAGAGTGCGGTATATCCATTTGGCGAGTCGAGCACAAAGTTCATTATTTTGGTCCTCTATGCACGAGAATGCATGCATTGTTTGTTCTATACAACCCCCCCCCCCCCTCCCCCATGTACATGTAACTGAGTTGCCCCGAATGCTATATTTGATCTAAATTCTAGATAATTCCAGACCTCGCACTATCCTGCACTCTGACGTCAGAGTGCAGGATAGTGCATTTTGGATGCAATAGTGCAATTCGCTGAATATCATGTGATCCGAATTGGACCAATCAGATTACGGAACATTCTTGGGAGTTGTATAAGATCAAATATTTCACAGTGAAATCATGCAGACTAAAGCATGCACTTTTAATACATCATTAAAACACCCTATGTAGATAACAACTTTATTTACCTCTAGAATAGCTCTTCTCTCTTGGTTCTTGGCTGATGAATCAATGAACGTCGTAAGACTGTCATCATCCGAACCTTCCAGTAACATCTTGAGTTTGGATCTTATCATGCAGGGCAAGTAGATCTCCTGCAAAAGTGCAAGAAGTTCAGAAAGTAAAAATAAAAAAAATCGAAGTTCAAATTTATTCACACATCAACATTCAATGTACTTCAGGAAAAGTCAAGTACTCTATTTCAATGCATTTAAGACATTTTACATTGGCATCCTCAATTCTCTGCTGTTCTGTCTATCAAGAAATTAGAGCATTGACAGAATGAAGACACAATGCACGATTTGCAGTTGCTCCTGCAATTACCCATTGTTTTTGTCTATGGAGAAATTACAGAGTTGGAAATGAAAAGGCAATGAGAGGAAGCCTCGTTCATTATACATGTAGCATGTAGAATTTCAAAGCAGCTCCCCCCATCCCATTTGTTTTGTCTGTGCAGAAATTAGAGCATTGAAAAGAAAAAGATGCTGAGCTTGATTCCCACTACAAGAGTGATTTCATAGAGGCTCCTGCACTTACCCATTGTCTTTGTCTATTGGCCATTCTTAGTCGTGTGTGTGACTGAAATTATGACAAATCTTTACTTTCATTAGTTATAAATCTTATGATGATTTTGAAAGTTTTATTTCATTTTGAAGTTCACACGAATTTCCAAATGAAATTAAACTTTCAAAATCATGCTTCTGTGTGAAGTCACACACGTGACCCACTTCTTTTAACCTCTGACCTTGAACCTGAATGTTGGAGACAGCAAAAAATATTTCCAAATGATAGCTGACTAAACATGTTAATGTTATATAACCTTTGAATTACTAAATCTCTACAATCTTTAGATTTATAACTAATTATCGTCAAGATTTGTCATAATTTCGGTCACACACATGACAAAGAATAGACCCCTATGGAGAAATGATACCATTGGAAAGGAAAAGGCGCTGAGAGGAAGCCTCATTCATCATAGCATGTAGAATTTCAAAGCAGCTCCCCCCCCCCATGTGTTTTGTCTTTGCAGAAATTAGAGCATTGTAAGGTAAAAGATGCTAAACTTGATTCCAACTCCAAGCATGACTTTTCATTGGATTCCTCAAGTTTCCATTGTTTTTGTCTATGGAGAAATGATAGGGTTGGAAAGGAAAAGGCGCTGAGTGGGAATCTTGTCCAAAGTTTCACTGCATGCAGGACACTTCTCCATTTTGTTTTGATTTGTGTACGCAGAAATTGGTAGGTTGGAAAGTACGCCGAGTCAGATTCATGGAAAAAGCTGTGGCTTATATTTCCTTTGTCTACCAGCAATTGGTCTACTTTTTATCAGGTTTCGAGAGCATTTGACAATCTTAAAACTCGAAAACTGAGATAAATAATTTCAGAAAGGGGTTCAGACATCAATATTTTTGGAATTGACCTCCTTTAGAAGAAATGACAGGAAAAACATCGCTTGGTATACATGGTAAAACTTTTGAATACTAATTAAAACATAACCTTTTTTTTTCAATTAGAAATATAATTCATAGGGTAGAAAAAAAACCTGTCACAGCAGGTTCATGGCAAACTTTGATATACCTGTTTGTAAGAGTCGTTCCATAAGTCAGAGAAATCATTTGTTTCTTTTCCTTCACTCTGATCAGTTGAGAAGGCTTCCATGTTGTCCCACTTTGTCAACTGGTTGCAACACTATAAACAGAAAATAAATCAAAGTACAATCATGTACATTGTCTTTCAAAGAATCATTATTTCAAATTAATTTTGTCAGGGCTATCAGACACATAATCCTAGTCATTATATTCAGAATACTCATGCAAATATGAAACTACACTTCAATTTTCATTTCGTAAAAATGAAATCTGTACATGAATTATGAGTACATGAGTATCATATCAAAGATCAAATATCAAAAATGAAGAAATACGAGTTGGTAATAATCACAAATGTGTCATTTTAAGCAGAACTCCTAAACCTACATCACTTTCTACACATACATTGTATAAACAAAAAACGATTGACCAAAAGTAACTAAAAAAATATGCATTATAATGGTAATATCGTATAAACAAAGCATCGTATGAAAGATGATTAAAGAATAGCCTAGCTACAGTGTATGAAAGTGTTAAAGCCTAGTCTTGTGCTTTAGCACTTTTTGTCATTGCTTGATTAGTATTGATTATCTTGATCATAAAACTATCATATCATAAAATTTAATTTTCTGATAGTAGATGTAGAGATAGCTAACCTGAAGCCGAGCCTCGTCCCAGAAGTCCTCCTCCTCCTGAGTAACATCTTGGCTTGACTCAGACGATATTGCCTGTATACAATACAATCAATCAATCAATCAATCAATCAATGTATCTACAGGTGTTTTAAACAAGATGGAAGGAAGAGGAAGGATATATAGTGCGCCACCGAATAGGCAACTAGATAGTCAGTGCCTCATAAATGCTACATGTATATACTATTATAACTATTCCATATGAAAAAAATATATCAAAATCTGGAGTAAACTGGAGAGTAAAGGAACAGTTATATCAAGGTTTGAGTCAGACGATATCGCTTGTATACCGTGACAATGCACTCAGTACATATAACTTTTATATAAAAGATGTTTAATAAAAAATGGAAATCAAGGGAAGGAGATTCCATAAAAAATTGGAATGTTCAAATTAAAGAAAATGATTCAGAAAGATTTATAACAAGACAAAAAAATGTACTCTACTAGCATTTTAGTATATGGGTGGGATGTAATAACTATATACATGTACTATCCACTATATGTTGACAGATTTGATTAGCATCAACTGAAACTTGACAACAACTTTTCACAAATTATCCATAATTTGTAGGATTTTGCATTTCCCAAAGAGTAGATGAACCACATCCTACAAAAAAAAATATTTGAGCTACATTATGACACAAAGAGGGTGTTGCAAAAAACTTGCAATTGATTTCAAGTCCATATCTGGCCCCCAAATCAATCACTTGTCTTGCACTTAATTGCAAATTCGCACTTGATTGCCAATTGTAACAGGCAGAAAAATTCTCTACAGTTTGCTATAGTTACAATTGAAAATATCAATCGCAAATTTGCATCAGATCTATGCAATTGATTGCAAATATTTTCTTGCAACACCCCCTAGGTGACCTATGAGCTATAACACTGTCAAAGGAACTATGGCCTTGAGTGACCTTTGACCTCGAGTGACCTTTTTACCTCTGAGTAGAGTTTGAGTGCTTTCTCATAGTCTCCCCTTGACTCGGCTTGGATCGCTTTGTGAGTCACATCCTTTGTCTCAATGAGGGAGCCGAATATTCCTCGTAGGACATCGAATTCGCCCATCGCCTTGTACAGCCTGTAATTGAAATACATCAAATTCATTGTCAGGATATTTCAATTTCAATCTTTATTTCCAATTTCAAAAATAGATTTACATTAAAATTTACATTTATAAACAGCAACATTAGCATGAATACAGAACATGAGCATCACTTTGTCAAATAAACACTCATATCACTCCCATCTTGAATTTGCTGCGTAGGCTCCCGATCAAAAATCAGATTATCTTTAAGATTTTGTTGCTTGCTTTTTATATCATTCACGAATCAGCACCAAAATACAGTCTTTCCTTTATATATTACTACAGACCAAGCAGGTCTTTGCGCTCATCCACTTCTGGCTACCTTGTTATTCCAAAAGTTTCAAAAACTGGGGGGAAAGATCATTTGCTTATGCGTGCCCCACTTTGTGGAATAGCCTTACTGAAGACATAAAAAAATGCACCTCTATCGAGACTTTTAAAAATCTTTAGGAAACTCTTTTATTGAACTCTTTAGCTCTTTATGCGCTTTGAGCACTCTACAGAGTGGATTTGGTGCTTTACAAGTCACATTATTATTATTATTATCAAAATAAATCTAGAGCATAAGAGGAAAGAAAATACGATAAACAAAACAGCATAAAAATTGGAAAAAAAGCGGGCAAGATTAAAGCCAGGTTTGAGGCTTGTAGGTTTTATGCCCACTTCAATGGTGATTCTGTATAGTAATTATTTTGCTGTGATCATAAATTCATATATATCAAGCATAAATACTGTGTACACATACACACACTGACATGCAAGGGTAAATTCCTTACTGATTGTAACCATAAGAAAGTATACAAAATGTAGTGGCAAGCACTGATTTGGTATTTCACTGATGTATTCAAAGTATAAAGGTTCTTAAACATATTGAAGGTTAATTACAGGGGTATGAAGGTGTATATTTCTCACCGATTACAATCAAGAAGAAAATTCAGAAAAATATTGTGACAAGCACTGAATTCCTATTACCATTAGATGACTGAGAATATCTGGAGCAAGTTACACAAATAACTTGCATAACAGGTAGATACATCAAACAAGTGGAAGTGTGGAACGCCTCAGGCAGTCTCGCCTGCATTACGCAATTCGATATAGCAGCTGTGCAGACTTTGAAAGCAAATATTGAAAATTATTCACAAAAGAAGACATTCATATGACAATAAATAGTATGTCCATTGACCCTACCTTGCTAGTTCAATCCAGTTTTTCATCTCCTGGCTCTGCTCCGGTCTGGACGTCCTTGCTCTCTTCCTGCTCCTCTCGTCGTCCCAGCTCTTCTTTATCAACACCTCCTCCAAGACTCGGATACCTTCGGTCGAGACACACGAACGCGAACAAAATAAGAATTTCATACCCATTTCGTTCATTTTCAAAGACTGAATTTCGGTGATTTATACTTGAGTTATCATCAAGCATTCCCATCTTGGAAAAGCGTAGCGGCTGTCGAATTAGTCCGTTATGAAAATATTAATTTGAAATCTGTTGTGATGCCTAATAAGCTCCCTCGGTAATATTTTTGTTTATTTCTCTTTGAAAAGAGGTCCTTTTTCAGCACTTATCATACAAATTTTGATAGTGATTCGATATCACCAAGCTACAGACAAAATTATAAATATATCCTGAAATTTCGGCCCATTCTGTGGCTGGGGAGTGCTTTAACCCTATCTAGGCCGGGGTATTTTGGGAGTTCATATGGCCGGGGGGGGGGGGGGGCCTCCCAGGCCCCCCCCCCCCTTGTGATCTCGGCCGTTGAACGCGCGATCGCGACGAAAATTGGCATGCGGGTTGCCTGGGACATAATCTACAAAATTGTATAGTAATTTATTTCATGCGAATCATTATTAAGTAATTATGCTAATTTATGCGTAATTAGTATGCAAAATCATACTTTTTCCTCTAACTCCCTAAATAAAGCTCCAAATGTAATAATTTTTGGTATAGAAACTCTTTGTGGTGTTCTTAGCAAGTGTACATGAAAAAAATTGCGATATCAAATCATTTTCTTATGTATTATATTGTTTTTTTGCAATTTCTTATGTATTTCTGTGTTTTTTTGACCTTTTGTTTTTCATTGTTTTTTCAATGAAATTTGTTGGGGACTCCTCTGAGATCATAAAAAGCATAAAAGAAATACATTTAGACCAGCAAAACTAAAAATAATCATACATTTATGAATTTTGGTTGAAAACACAATTTGCATTGACTTTGTACACAAAACCACGTTTTTGAGCAATTTTTGGTCTGACATGCACTTACATAATGTTGCGTAATTTCGGAACCACATACCCGGGTGACCCAAAATTGGTCTCAAAAGTTGCGCAAGGCTTGAAAGTAAAAAGTCAGCGAGCGGCGTGGTCAAAAAATTTCGCGCGGCGAAAATATCGCGCGATTCGTTGAGGGGGGGGGGCCTCCGAGGCCCCCCCCTGGCCTAGATAGGGTTAAAGGTCAAGTCCACCCCGCTAAAATGTTGATTTGAATAAATAGAGAAAAATCAAACTAGCAAAACGCTGAAAATCGAATGCAAGATTAAGAAAGATTAAGAAAGTTAAGACACTTTAAAGTTTTGCTTATTTTTCACAAAACAGTAAGATGCACAACTCGAATGAGAAAGTCAATGATGTCCCTCACTCACTATTTCTTTTGTTTTTTTATTGTTTGAATTATACAATATTTCATTTTTTATAGATTTGACAATAAGGACCAACTTGACTGAATCATATAGAATTAAACAATGCTCATTCCACATGTTCAGGGAGGAATCAATCGTTGTTTCACTTGACAATGAGGAGAAAAATAGAATATTCCCTTTTTCATATAATAAATACAAAAGAAATAGTGAGTGGATGACGTCATCAGTCTCTTCATTTGCATACCCAACAGGATGTGCATATAACTGTTATGTGAAATTAAGCAAACTTTAAAATGTCATACCTTTCTTATTTTACATCCGATTTTGATGAAGTTTTCAGTGTAAGGCTTGTTGGATTTTTCTCTTTTTATTCATATCAAACTTTTTGTTGGTCTGGACTTGTCCTTTACTAGATAAAATCAATATGCAGACATTTCTACTTTGATTGGGCATCCAACCAAAATAAAAATTTTCAAGTAAAATGGTAAGAATTATTGAGTAAAAATGATTTCAATTTTATATCCCCCACATCATAACCTAGCGATAAATTGGAATAGTGAAAAAATCTTTTATGTGGTTTATCAAACTTAGAATAGGCTTTAATTTTTCAGTGTGCTTTTATCATCCATGAATGTCTATTTTGATGGTTACAGAAAGTTTGTTATCAGATTTCATTTGACATAAACATTTCAAGGGAAAACTTTCAGATTCCATCATGACGTAAGAGGTTCTTACCAATTAGCAGCTGACGGCTGGTCAGACTTGATTGGCTGATAGCCGCTGGGTCAAGGGTCAACTGCTTACTGTGGTAGAAACCAATCTCCTGTTTTGAAAAGAGAGGAATCAAAATCAGCCCTTTGACAGTAAAAATTGAAAATCTTTGAATCTGTTGTGTACCTTATGCAGTTGTAGTTATATTCTTTGAGAATCATCTCAAATAAAGGGGTTTCAAGAACTGACCATAGTATATCATATATTGATAAACTAATTACAAACATACAAATTTAAGATGGAAAATGTGTCAATAAAATGACTTTAACTACGTCAGTTTTTAATCTTTCTGCTCCACTCAATATCATCAACACTATGAATATATATTTTTTTTAAAAGATTTGTTCATTATCCTCAAACTGTTTTGGGAAGAGTAAAGAAAAACATTAAGACCCAAGAAGTAGGAGTGTACAAAGAGTGCATTACGTCAAACCCCCGTTTGGAGAAAGACCGCAGTTCAGATTGCAAACTGCGGTATTATACCCCATTTTCCATTTGGATCTCCCAAAAATCATTTCCAAACCCTTATCAACCGTGCTTGGCCAGGTAATCCCGGGGAAATCCCAGCTGTCTTAATTTCACCTCCACAGGCCAGTATATGAGCGTTGAGCAAAGGACAAAAAGATAAACAACAGCTGTGCTATTACGTAAGACTTCTCTGCCTGTAGTAGGACCTTCGGAATGAAATTATTGTATTCGATATTTAATCACTTTTTCAAAGGCATATTGTATTCAGTTATCCAATGTTAGTCCATTTTCAATTTCGAACGAAGAAAATCGACCTCGAAATAAGGAAAGTAAGCGAATAAAAATGACGGCATGCTTTGCAGGGACCGCGCTCAGCGCTGCGCATGCATCCCATCGTGTGTGGCCCCCTGCTGTGACTGTATATGCCGGGCTGTTGTGAGATCTTCGGACCGACGTCAAGAAACAGGTGTTTTGATACTTAAATTGCTTGCTTGGGGCACTTAGGGTTTGTCGTACTTGGAGAAGAGAATTGATGAGAAGGGAAACTGGGGTATAGTGTTCTCAAATGGAGGTTTTCGTCATGTGTGCAATGCTTGCAAAAATGGTGTGTTTAATGAATGTTTGTGTGTATTACATGTGATAAGTGCATGTGTGATTTGTGTGTCAAGTGTGTACAATGTGTGTTTAATGTGTGTGTTGTGTTTGCTCCAAGACTGGGTAGACTTGATCACCTTTTAATACCAGAACATGAAAGTCGGATCAAACTGGTTGGACTCATTCAGTATCTGGTTTACGTGTGCCCAATACCTAAGGGTTCTCGGGTCACCGACTTCGACCAACTTAGACCGATTTCAATAACACCTATCATTGCCCGACTGTTTGAGGGATTCCTAACAGGATGGATCATGGATGACATTTATCATACCGTCGATCACAAACAGTTTGGCAATATGAAGGGAAGTTCTCTTAATCACTACCTAATCAGCATGCTTGATACCATAGTCAAGGGCCTTGATCAGCAAGGACGTATCGCCAATTTGTGACCATATCAACCATACAATTTTGATCGAAAAACTGATTAGGATTGGTGTTGATCGATCTATCATTCCAACGATATGTGACTTTTGTCCTGCCGTTCACAGGCTGTTCAATACAGAGGGACAACTTCTGCTCCACTTAACATCACCTGTGGGGTTCCACAGGGCACGAAACTGGGCCCGATCCTATTTCTCGTCATGGTGAATGATGTTGCCTGCTCCACGGAGAATCGATGGAAATACGTTGATGATCTTAGCCTTGATGAGGTTGTCAGAAAAGATCAATGTTCTAGCCTACAGCATGATGTTGACTCACTGGTTGATTGGTGTAACGATAATGACATGAAGCTGAATGCTGCAAAGTGTAAAGCGATGCAAATCAGCTTTCTCCGTACGAATCCACCCCCTCTACAGCTTAGGATTGAAGATACAGACTTAGAAATCATGACATCTGTTAGATTACTTGGTGTCATCATACAAAACGACCTGAGATGGGACCTGCATGTTCGTCAAATCATCAGCAATGCTTCTCGTAGGCTGTTCATTCATAATAAGCTGAAGAGAAATGGCGTGATGTGTCCGGAACTTGTCACTATCTACAAGATGTACATCAGGCCATTGATTGAGTTTGACGTGCCTGTTTGGGCATCTAGCATTACCTGCCAACAATCCGCTAGCATTGAGCGGGTTCAGAAGAGGGCTCTGCGTATCATTGCCTGGCCAAATGTCTTGCCATACATTGAACTTCTACAAAGTATGAATGTGTCATCTCTTAAAGACAGACTAAGTGAACTTGTTGAAGGATTTGCGCGCTCGTTGCTAAAATCGAAACGACATCGCCACTTCTTGCCTGAAACCTGTAGGGTTAGAACTGGTCTTTCCCTAAGAAATGCACATCATCTTGAGATACCTCGGACTAGAACAAAAAGATACCAACAGTCTGCCAATCCCCCACTTTGTGCAATTGTTGAACTCTGTAATGTAATGTAATTTAAATGCATCTTTATTGTTTTTTAGCAACTGTAGCACTTTTTGTACTCCCCTTTATTGTTTATCTAATCTTATTGATTTTATGTTAGGTTTTTCACCTTTTTATTCCAATGCTCTTTTTTTTCTTACTTGAGTTCCACCTACATGTAATACGACTATTCGATCTGTAATTTTGCCCAACTTCAATAATTTTTTTGTTCGTTTATTTTTTTTTTTTTACTATAAAGCATACAGTACCAGTCACATTTCTTTGGCTACCTGTTTGCCTGTTTCGGCCGGAGAACAATGGATTCAGTGCACTGAAGTTGTTGTTCTCTGGTTAAGGCAGGTGAACGGGTGGTCAAGGGATTGTGACTGGTGGTGTACTATCTACAGTATATCACATGGTTAATTCCAGACTTCATACCAATCTATTGTAACATCACTATCTATTGTAATATCATATTTATTTCTCTTTAGTTTTATGACTGTCATACATGTATTCTCAAACAAATTTGAAATTGCAATTATTCACAACATTGATCTGGTTTATATTTTTAAAGGACTTACATATTGTTTGATTTGTCTGGCTATTTACAATTTTTTTTAATACATATTTTTCTAGTTTTAAATATGCATGACTTTTAATCATGATATTTTAAAAGTGTAAATGTTAATTTATATATGTTTTTAATACTCGCAACTTTGCTGATTTAATTTTGACAATGATAGTTTTACAATGTTATAATTTCAATAAATTTTAACCTTTTTTTAGAGATTATTCAAAATTATTTTTTCTGGCTTTATTTGTTGATGATTTGTCTAGCACTAGAATTGTGATATATTGTAATATTTTAATAATATACATGTACATTTTTACTTTGTAAATATGATAATATGAGTCTTCGAACTTTTGTCATGTACCATTTTCACAATAAAACCAGAATTGAATTGAATTGAATTGATGTGTGATAAGTGTGTGTGATTTGTATGTCACACACACAATGTGTTTTTAATGTGTGTGTCTGCTGCAAGACAGTGTAGACTTGAACAACCCTTACCAGAATAAAGCTGATGAAAGCCGGATCAAACTGGTTAGACTCATTCAGCATTCAGGTTTACGTGTGGTGTGTGTGATTTGTGTGTCAAGTGTGTACAATGAGTGTTTAATGTGTGTGTGTGTTTTTGCTCCAAGACTGTTTAAGACTTGAACAACCCTTACCAGAATACAGCTGATGAAAGCTGGATCAAACTGGTTTGACTCATTCAGCATCTGGTTTAGGTGAGTTTCAATCTCTTTCACATGAAGCCCCGCCTCTCTCTCTGTGCAGTCATCTCCAATCCTGGCAAAGATTCCCCTAAAGAGGGCGCAAAACAGCAACCGTGATAGTGTGGAATCTCTCTGCAGGTCAAAAGAAAAATATTCGAACATCAAAACATTTGTAAAAAGAAACAAAATGTTGACATTTTTCCACAAAAGCAAAAGTATGTGATATTATTTCCTGCAGAGGAAATTAAAAGCTAAGCAATCATTAAATGTTCATCAGAAAATCCAATGTGAATCATGTGTAATTCACAAAACCCCCCTTTAATTAAATGTCCACATCTAATGATATCTAATAATAAACTATGTGGCATTTTGGGGTATAAATGTGAAATATTTAACTGTCCTGATGTACTGATATGAAACTACTTCTACACCAAACAATCAAAATTAGCAAGTACTATTCTAATGTACCAGTATTTAACTGAGTTTTAAGTGTAGAAAGATGCACATCAATGACCTGATAAATCCCTTTTCTCTACAATAAGTAATAAATACTTTACACCAAACACAAATTCCTCACCAGTGCTATACTAGCCTGAAGGGGTCCTTTGATGTCAGAGTGTTTAATCTGGGAGGTGTTTCATAAACCTGTTAGTGAAGTTATACACGAGTTTACCCACAACTGGGACATATTCTAAGGTGCTAAATCAGCGACATAGGGATATATCATGTAACACAAGAAAAGGATCACCAGACACTTGTAAAGTTATTTCTAACATAAGAACAGGTCCTCTGGATGTCTCATATATCTCCAGTCCTCTATTTTGTACAAATAAATTCCCTTCTCACACAAACACTTTACACCAAACACATATCACATATCAGTGCTATAGCATGCAGGGGTGCTATGATGCAAAAAGGCTTAATCTGGATATCAAGAATGTCACCAGTCCCATACTCATACAGATAGTTTCACTTCTTATAACAACCAACAAACACTTTACACCAAACACTGAACAGCAAACACTTTACACCAATTGAAAATTCCTTACGAATGCCAAAGCTTGCAGGGGTGCTATGATATCATCAGTGTTTAATCTGGATGTCCGGTAGGTCTCCAGTCCTACATGTATACTGATACAAAGAAATCCACTTTTTTACACTAACTATCAAACACTTTACGCCAAACATAATTCCTTACCAGAGCTAACGCCTGCAGGGGTGCTATGATGTCAGAGTGTTTGATCTGGATGTCCGGTAGGTCTCCACTTCTATACTGACGATACATCGTTACTTGGGCAAACCTACGCTCCCTCTGGCTCCTCTGTACTTCCTGAAAAAAAAACGTCAAAGGTGACAGACAAATTTAAACAAAACTGATGTCTGGTGTCCGATTTCATAAAGAGTCACAACTATGGTAACTTTGCCATTATAATAACTACCACATGCATAGAAACCTTGATTGTGATTGGCTGCTGAGCCCTGTTACCATGGTTTTGTCATAATGGCAGACCCCTAACCGCCTAACCTCCAAATCATCAATGAATAAATGTTGCCTAACTTTTAAAATAAAAAATGAATTAAAACCTTTTTTTTTTATTCGATCCTCTTTCATAATTTCAAGCATGATTGATTTTAATACGATATATGAAGTGGGAGCTGTACATACACACACACACAAATAACATTTTAAATACAAGGAAAAGATGGATTTTTACAAAAATTGACAATAAATAAAGTTAGGACAGGTAAGAAATAAAATCTACCTCTCTGAGTTGTTTTTGTCTGGTCGCTCGTTTAGCAAAGAATGCACTCTGAGATGACTGATCTTTTAAGAATCGTCTCTTGAGGCGCTGGACCTCCTTCTCGCCTTCAGAGGGGGCTGGTAGCAAAAATACATAAATTGACTTGAAGAAATCCAGAGAATACTGAGGAGCAGAATCGTTAACCAGTGAAAGCCAAGCAATATTTTGAATTCTGATGTCAAACTAATATTTTTAAAAATGAAGGGCCATTTCAAGTTCTCTAGAATGGCAGTAGAGAATTAAGGCAATTCCTACAAGTGTTAGGAAAATCTGGCCTGTCTTCCACGGAGACAAATCTAGATTTATAATTTTGTATAACCAATAAAAGCAAAAAGAAAAAAAAATCATCAAAAGGTCACAAGTCGATTGTAAGATCATGTGTAACATTTGAACATCTTTATAAAACACCCTATTGGAATGTCTCTATCAGATTGTCTACAGACCTTTCCTGGTGTCGTTGCCTCTGCTTCCACCAGCTCCGGTGTCCTGCTTGCTACTCTTGAAGGCATCAGTTCTCTTCGGTAGAGACCCCATCGTGAAGAGCAAGGAAGACTCGCTCGCCGATGAAGATGATGAAGAATAATCAGCAAACGTGTCCTGGCTTCCCGTCAACCAGTTGTAGGCGTTCTTGCGGCTGGCAGCAGCTATGAAAAGACACAAGGTCTGTCTTACAAAGAGTTGCGAGGGATTTCATCAAAACACAACTATCGGAACCCTACAACACCAACATCTAGAATGCATACCTCCATTTAAATTGTTTTCTAAATATAATCCAATCAATCACAATGATGGAAAACTTGCAACCCCAACCTCTAAAATGCATACCTCCATTAATTTTTTTTATATGATACTACTGTTATCATCTCAATCATCGGGGTAAGCCCTGAAATCGCTTTAAGACCACTGTCTGTAAAAGGGGAATAATGAGGGCAGTAATGAAGTTGAGATGAGCACTCACCTTGATCGCCATGGGTGGTATTCTGGTAATTAAACATAGGTTTAACCTTAGTATAAACTAAAATTTAAAACCACACTTCTATGGAATACTGGATTCCATAATATTTCTTCCATATTCGTGCCAATTATAATTTATTAATTACATGTAATTCACAAAAATTCATATTTCTGTATTTTCCTATTCTTCCCATTTTCCGACTAAATTAATATTTTGACAATATTTTTGAAGCAGGAGAAAAACAATGTTTGATTTGTTGAATGAGTTGACAACTGGCACTCCATAAGTGTGGTCTTAGTAATTAATCCAAGTTAAATCAAATCATGGCTATCACAATACCATCCCTTGGATCAACACAAGCCCTGCCTCAAGAACAACCACCACTCACCATTCTCTTGAGTTGGGGCAAATTGTTGAGTAGCCTGAGTGGCCCTGAGCTGCCCTCCTCCCATGCCCATACTCTGCGACGAGGGGGATCCCCTCATACTCCCCTGGGACTGACCCACCTGCGTCTCCACGAACTTAGGGGTGGATATCGCAGCATGGCGCTGTCGCCAGGAGTGGTCGATCTGCACTTCCTGTAAAGTGAACATTAAATGCATGAACTGTCACTATAAAATTGTGATAGAGGTCAACATGGACTTCCTGTAAAGTGACATACAACACATGAAGTACATGTATCATTGCTGTTTTGCTATCTTCTTGGTAAATGACTGATTTGTGTGAAAGCAGCGTCACTCATAAGAAAAATAAAATAGTGATAGTTCGGAAAGGGCCCTTCTGACAAAAAAGAAGAGATTTTCTACATGGAAATGGTTACATGTAGATATTAGAATAAGAAAGCCTAATTTTGAATAATTAAAAAAAAAAGGAGGGAAATGGCATTAATATGACGATCAACTTGGATGCATATTAGTATGGCTTTTAATGCTCTAATACAACAATAAAGAAACATTTATAATCCACACACAAATAAGTGATAATTCAAGATACACTTGTAAATGTGTGAAACCTAGATCACTATAATCCACATGAAGAATAACAATTCATCAAGCAAACTGTTTCATACCTCAAACTTGCAGGCAGATAAAGGATGCTCAAAGATTTCTCTCTTGAAGTCGGGGCTTTTAGAAGTCATCTCTAGCAGTAGGTTGGTGGCGTAACCAAGGTAACGATTCTCAGTGGAAGGGGAGTACATGCATCTCAACATGGCGATGAGCCGACCTAGAGTCTCCTTAGGGAGACGGGTTTCGTGGCTCCAGAAATTACTCACTCTCAATCTGCAAGAGAACAATTCCATAAATTTCGTATGTCCGACCCCCTAAATGTGGGACCCTCATGAAATGTTCTGTCTCTGATTTCTGGTTCTTTTGAAAGTCTGTAAGTTGCCAAAAGACTATGACTTGGTAAATTCATAAAGTGATGTAAAACATGAGAAAGGTGGGGGTCAGACGTACAAAACGGTTGATCATTTCATGGAATTGCCCAAGACAGAAACAATGATGGGTGATTTCAAGTTTGGTGTCAGCATTGGTAGTGCAATTCAGATTTGTGATATAAATTCCCCAAAATGCCATTTTCTCAAAAATTTGAAGGTGATTTAATTTGTGCTGAGGATATATCACAGGACACATCATTCTGTGCCCTTTCAGTAAGAAAAATATTTACATTCATCATATTCCATTAAAAATTCGAATTTATGGTATATTACATGATATATGGGGAAGCTGCTCACATATGATGCAACAAATGTATTATTTAAAAAATAAAAAAACATAACTCTTATTCTCTCATGGATTTTCATTTAATCTTCACAAATATTTCTCTCGATTTTTTTCTGCATTTTTGAAAAACCAACTCATCGTCAGGGTGATCTTCCCAAATGAAGAATTTTGCAAAATGTCTGACTGAATTTTAGGCTACAGAAGAAGACAATAATTCTAACACAAAAAAAAACAAAAAAACTGTCAAGTGGTGTTTTCAACTTCAGTATCATTTGGAGCAGAAAACCAAGTGATGGGGAAGAAATGATAGTTACCGCAGGTAGTTTTCCTGATCAGAAAGGCCTTGCAGGAGGGTATCCTTAGCAATAGATAGCGCCTTATCAGCATCCTCACCGTCTCTCCTATCCTCTTCCCTAAATAAACATGATCAAACAAGAAATTGTACATCATATAAATTTCAGTATATTTCGACATTTTTTCCGTTGGCAATATTGATTAAAAAACCCCAGATATTTTACTCTCCTTTCATATTCCAATACTAAACTGTACATCTCATATTTCAAACTTGATTCCTCAAATATCATGTTCAGGTTCATGGATTTTATTTAAAATATTATCCAGTCTTACAAAGAGTTATGATTGATCCAATCAATTGCAACTCTATGGAAATCCATCAGGGTCATAATTTTTTCTACAGGAAATTCGCAAAATGTCTTTTGTAAACAAAGGAGAACACATTTGCGGTGCGGTGAGAGCGGTGTTGGCTCAGTCGGTAACGCGTCTGCCCGTCGAACCAAAGATCGTGGGTTCGAGTCCACCCCGGGCGGATGACTGAAGTCAGTGCGTTGTGTGTAAACTTCTCTCCCATGTTTCATAGATGCAGGCTATGTTACAATGGAAAACACTCTGTCCCTCGGATAGGACGTTAAATGGAGGCCCCGTGTAGAGGAGAGTCACCACCTTTGCACGTTAAGAACCCACTGCACTATTCGTATAAGAGTAGGGGGAAACCCCGGTGTAGTGGTCCACCTGCATTCCCCCCAGTCAGTTATATCGGGAGGAGAGACCTGCGGGTCATAGTGATTCAGTTCGCTTTTCGCCTCCCAGGCACAAGTGACGCCAAACAAATAATAATAATAATAACATCAAATTGTCATTAAATCAATGAATTAATGGATAAACATTCATATCTAGAATTTTTTTTTAACAAACATGCATTTCATATGTTGACTTTGCTGGCTTTCCATAGTTGCGATTGATCGGATCAATCGCTATCAATCGCTACTCTTTGTAAAACGGGCCCCTGGAATACCTTGCCACAACATATAACATCATTCAGCTAGCTATTACTTTAATTACCATGTCTCACTAGCAGTGCGTTCTTTCTCAGAAATATTGTGAAATGTTGTTGACCCTGGTATTATGAAATGCACAACTTGAATAGGTACTACTTTTCTTCCCGAGTATCGACTCTAGTTAATAGATTTATGAAAGCGACGGAAGGCGGATGTCATGGAAACATGTCTCAGATCAAATACAAAATCATATTGCATGCTTATAATATAGCTCTGCAGAGGGTTCTGTTGACAGAATTTAAAAAATAAATTAATAGATATAATACCTGTAGTTATCGTAGATCCACATGAGAATGGAATACATCGCATCTCGGCAGGTAGGGCTGGGATGAGAGACAAAGCCCTTGACGGCGGGAAGGAGGTGGAGAAGCTCCGACGGCTGAAGCTTGGGAAGCATCCCATCGACCAACTTGAGACTTGTCAACTGATCAGCTTCATCTCTGAAAGAAAGAAGGAAGGAAGGAAGGAAGGAAGGAAGAGAGGGGAGAGAGAGTGGGAAGGGGGGAGAGAGAGGAAGAGAGTGGGAGAGAAGAAGATAAAGAGGGAGTCAAAGAGAGAGGGGATAGAAGAGAGGGAAAGAAGAATAAGAGAATGGAAGAAAGATAGACCAAGAGTAAGAAAGAAGGATAGAAAATACAAAAAGGGCAGAAAAGGAGTGAGAGAGGAAGGAGATAAAAAAATAAGAGAGAGGGAGAGAAAGATAGGCAAACACACACACAAAAAGCCAATCAGATATAGGTTCTGATATCAGGAACAGATAAATCTACATTCTGAAAAAATGAATTTGATGGACTATTTTTGGCATACAACTTGAAAGGCTTTCAGATTCTTAAAGAAATTGCAACCAGCTTGATAATTTATTATATATAACTGGTACTGATCTTATTTTGACAGGGTAAACTGGATGGATTATTTAAGGCACATCACTCAAAATCCTTTCAAGTATTATTTTTTTTAAATCAATTAATGATCAATGAAAGCATGAGGAATGATAAAAGATGATTATGGGCCTTACTTGTGTGTCAGAAGAGCGAGGATGTTCTTATTCTTCATCTCGATGAAAGCGTTGTCGATGTGCTCTATCCTGGCTGTGATGATCTGAAGACATTCCGTCTTCGGTTGACCATGGATTGAAGGTAACATGAACAGAAGCTTGTTCATGAATCTACGACAAAAAGACCATACTACACGTTTAAAGATCTGCTCGACAAGTTAGCGAACCCCACCACAACATGCACTCCTTCATGCCGAGTGTTGAATGTAGACAACAACACTACAATGCTGCTTGAAAAGCCCAGAGAAACAGACTTCATTGAATGTAATATAATCATTTGACTTCACAATTAAATATCTAAAAAAAGGCAGAACACTAAAGATATGTTCAGGTTCACTAACTTTTGAGTACCACTCTACATTCTGACGGCATTCATACTGCCATCATTCTTAAACTGAAACTGTTATCAGTAACCCCTTTATAGCTTGGAACCATCTTCCATTGGAAATAGCAAAACATCACTAGTCTTCAAGTCAAATATTTAATAGTAGTAGTAGTAGTACATATAGCAGTAATAATAATGATAATTATAATAATGATAATGTGGACATTTTTAGAGAAACAACAACCATCACAAGAAGATGCTATTGGTGCAGTTAAGAAAATAAAATAAATGGAAACACATTAAAGGAGAATGAAACCCTTCAAACCAGCTGAATCCTTATCAAAGAGAAAAATCAAAGAAACATATTGTTGAAAGTTTGAGAAAGATTGAATGAATAATAAGAAAGTTATGATCATTTGAATATTGAGATCACTAATGCCATGTAGATCCTCCCATTGGCAATGCGACCAAGATCTGTGATGTCACACACGTACAACTCCCTCATTACTTTAGCACTTATTTCACTTATATTCTCACTTTTATAGAGTCTATCACATGGTGAGGTGTTCTCTTTATGAGAGGACAAGTACAGAGGTTTCACAACATTATATCATTGATGAATCGTTTGTCATATGATTAGAATGAGCAAAAAGATATGTTTTGGGGTATATTTTCAGTGTCCAAAAGGGGAGAGTTGTTCATCTGTGACATCATAGATCTTGGTCGCATTGCCAATGGGAGTATCTCCATAGCATTAGTGATCTCGACATTCAAATGCTCATAACTCTTCTATTGCTAGTCCTATTTTACTCAAACTTTTGTTGATCTTATTCTTTGATTTTTCTGCTTTCACAAAAGCTAACTTGCTCCAAGAGTTTCATTCTCCTTTAAAGAAGGGTAAGAGTTATATTTACTTTAAAACTTGTCTGAATACCCGGGGGGGGGGGGGGTTCAAAAAGACCCAAGTCTGACTTAGAGTCGCACTTCAATTCCCAGTTACGTGCGGTATAAAAGGCATCACCGGATTGGGCAAATCAGGTTAAGAGGATAGGAGCTACTGCGTAGTGATCAATAAGATTTTGCATTACATATCATGTGCACTTCCGAATTTACTCATGATTCTAATCACTCTTAAATTGTGAAACACCCCCCAGAATTATAGTGAACTTTTGAAACTCCTCTGCATTGATAAAGAGAAAATTCACAAACCTATCGGTGAAGACTGGGTAATTGAGATGTATCTTATGCAGACATGTGATGAAGATGACCTCTTTCCCAGAGCCTACCTGGAGCTGATGGAGCTGTTTGTAGGTTACTTCATGAAGATGACCATCAGCGATCTAAAACAAATATAATTAATCATAATAATAATATTCATAATTATAAAATTAATGATAATAACAATAATATCAACAATAATACTAAAGAGAATAATAACAGAGCTGCCAACCTGAACACGAACAATTTCAGTATTTTAAATGCTTAAAATCAGTATTTTGGTGAGGAAATCAGTATTTTCAAAGAAATACCATACATGTAGCACAACACATAAGCTGAAACTTCAGAAATCAGTATTTTGCACGAAACCATCAGTATTCTTCTCATTTTTCAGTACTAAATACTGAAAATCAGTACTGGTTGGCAGCTCTGTAATAATAATATCAACAATAATAAGAATAATAATAAAAATACTACTACTAATAATAATGTCCGTAATGATTAACACATTGATCTTTCGCATTCAAGTTGCATTATTCACATTATTTCTGTATTGTATTTCTAATTAGCTGCAGTAAAGACAATTCGACATTCATATGTATAAAGTGTGCTATAATTTTTTTGTGTTATTACTGTTATAACAATCATTATTAAATCAATAATAATAGAAACAATAATAATAATGATAATAATAATAAATAAGATACTAGTAAGTTCTGAAAGTCCAAATAAAAAAATACATGCTCTCAAATTTATATCTTCATATGTTTTTTTTCATGAAATCTACAGAATTGTATTTTAATCCATCTATTTCCCTTTGCAGGTGTATTGTAGGTGTTTTCACACTCGTTGTAAAAAGTTATATATTCAAAATGGGTATCCGGTAGGAAGAAAAAAACTCTGTACCTTGACTGATTAATAAGTGAATGGTTATACTGACCATTCGTGCTCAGATTCATGTTTTTACTGCATCGTTTGATTTTTATTGGACTATCCATCTGTGGATCTTAAAATGGACTAATATATGTGTGGATAACTGTTCCTAACTACCGGGAGAACTTGCATTATTGTGAATTTATATTGGTGAGTCAGTTTGTACCTTCACTGTAGTTTGCAATACAGAGAGTCTACTTGCCTTTCTAGTCCTACATTGACTAGACGTTTTTGTGTGACTCAATTTGTACTAGTCTGTGTGAGAGCTGTTTAACGTTTTATTGTGTCGTTACGTAACTCATTCATTATGTCTACTGATGCTGTGAAAAGACACAATACCCAATTTAGAGTTAAATCGGACTCAGCCCAGCCAGTTTCCCCAGTAACAACGGGGTTTCCCAATAAGAAACGCTCGTTCACACCACCCGGAAAGTCGTCAAACACTGACCGAGCTCTTAGCCCACATCATCTTGAGATGATAGTTCAAAAGGCTGTGGCTTCAGCCATGGCGACTGAGCGGCAAAAGATCAGCGATGATATTCTGAAAATGGAGTCTCGTTTGCGTGTTGCTCTGGATGAAAAGATTGCTGCCCTCCACGATCTTGAAGTGGCGATCGACGTCAAGCTTCACGAGCTCCATGACGTCAAATCCAAGGTTGAAGCCAGTGCAGATAAGGTGAAAGAACTCTCAAACAGGCTGGATCACATCGAGCAATACTCGCGTCGAAACAACATACGCATTCTAGGAGTCAAGGTGACACCTGAGGAGGACACCGATGCTGTTGTGGTTGATGTCGCGAAGAGGATTGGAGTCCAGATGAATGCCGTTGACATCGACCGTTCCCACCGACTCCCGAGTCGTCAGACTTCTAGGGACGAATCGCACAGTAGTTCGAAGTCTCCTGCCATCATCGTCAAATTCACATCTTTTAAATCAAAGCAACAGATGATGAAACATCGGAGAAGGTTGAAAGGGTCCGGCGTGGTGGTAGTCGAAGATTTGACGAAGAAGAATGCCGATCTCCTAACTCAGACCTCTCGCCACCCAAAAGTCACATCTTCTTGGACATCTGATGGTCGTGTCTTCGCCATCGTCAAAAATGAGGGCGGAAAACTTGACAGACAACTAATCAGAAGACAAAGTGATCTGAACAAACTGTAATCTGCTTGCTTCTTGCCAAATGAGACTGAGTTTTTTGTTTGTTTATTTGTTTGTTTTAAACTCGTATTGACTCTTCAATTGTATTTATTCGAATATACTTGAACATTTTGATATAAATTGTTCTACAAAATAATATTTTGAACAGATCCCCGGTGGTTTGGTTTGGTTTTGGTTGCTTTTTTACCTCCCAACTATATTGGTAATTGTATATGTGTTAACTCATTTCTATTTGTTGTTTGTTTTGTTATTTTTATGTTGTTTTAACTTACATGCCTGACTGCATTTTATATCAACAATGTTTACAAGATATTGATTTATCGAGGGTCAATGAATTGTTGTCTCCAATTGATGGTAGTGATTCTTTTAATGGCCCCGATCAAAATTATTATTTGCCAAATGAATTCAACACATGTCTAAAAGATTGTGAGTCTTTTATTAATTTCAAAACTAGATTTTCATGTTTGCATATAAATAGCAGAAGTTTAAAGAAAAACATTGATGGTTTAACATCATTTTTAAATTGCATTGATTTAGACTTTTGTGCTATTGGTATCACCGAAACTTGGCTTAAACAAAATGATTCTGATTATTAAATTGACGGTTATTCATTTATAGGTCTTTCCCGCACAGGACGTAGAGGGGGTGGTGTGGGAGCTTTTATTCGGAATGATTTTAACTTTGTACATAGAAATGAATATAATATTTTTTCTGAATCTATTGAATGTATTTGTATAGAAATAAAGTCTTGCCCAAAAAATATTTTATTCAATGTTATTTATAGACCTCCAAATTCATCATTTCCTAATTTTATCGAATCCTTGAATATTCTTTTAGAAAATGTAAATAGTGAAAATAAATTATTATATTTTATTGGAGATTTTAATCTTAATTTGTATAATGCCGATTCTTGCTCAAATGTTAGTGATTTTTTGGATGCTTTTATGACTAAGTCTGTTTATCCCACTATTCATTATCCAACCAGAGTTACGGATCAATCTGTAACGTTGATTGATAATATCTTCACTTATGATTTAAATGATGTGTCATGTGGAATTTTCCTTGTTGATGTTAGCGACCATTTCCCCATATTTTGTATACACTCAAAGGTTATTATACCTAATAAAAAAATCAAATTAACTAAACGTGTCGTTAATGATCATAATATTCTTGATTTCACAAATAAATTGGAGAATGTCGTCTGGCACACAGTTGATGAGGATCCAAATATTAGTTATAATAATTTTTTGCATCAATTTATGCAAGTCTATAATGAATGTTTTCCAAAGGTTGAAATGAAAAACAAATCTAGGAAAGATAAGCCATGGTTTAATCTAGACTTGCGCAAAATGTGTCATAAAAAGTTTCTATTTTATAAAAAATATATTAGAAATCCAACGGAGTATAGAGAACGGACGTATAAATCATTCCGTAATAAAGTTAATAGTGAAATAAAACATGTTAAAAGGGAATATTTTGAAAATCAATTTTTTGAAGTAAAGGCGAATTTAAAAAGAACTTGGAAACTTATTAACAAAGCTCTGGGTAATAAAAGAAAAGTAAACATTATTGAAAATATCAATGTTCATGATGAAATTATTACTGACGATTTCATAAAAGCAGAAACATTTAATAATTATTTTATTGAGATTGGCTCCTCATTAACTAATAATATACAGTGCAATACCTCTGGCAATAATTTTACACAGTACTTAAAACGTAATATTCATACTGCATTTTTTAATCCCATCACCCCCGGCGAAATAATAAAAATTACTTCTAGCTTTTATAATCAGTCTAGTGCAGGTTTTGATGAAATAAATATTTCAATTGTTAAAAAAGTTATACATATCATCTGCTATCCTCTGTGCAATATATTTAACTCTGTTTTATCTATTGGTGTTTTTCCGGATCAATTAAAGATTGGCAAAGTTGTTCCGGTTTTTAAAAATGGATCTCCAGCTAATGTTTCAAACTATAGACCTATATCTGTGTTACCTGTTTTCTCAAAAATGCTTGAAAAATGTATATACAATCGCCTCTTATATTTTCTGGATAAATATGACATTATTGTTAAATCCCAGTATGGATTCCGTCCCGGGCACTCCACATCCTCTGCATTAGCTGATTTAGTTTGTAAAGTCTCAACTGCTTTTAATTATAAAGAAATATTATTTGGATTATTTTTGGATTTGAGTAAGGCATTTGACACTTTAGATCATAATATTCTTTTATATAAGTTACAAAATTATGGTATTCGTGGTGTCCTCTTAGATTTATTTGAAAGTTATTTATTTAATCGTAAACAATATGTTTTATTAATAATGTTAAATCCGAATTAGATACAGTAGGATGCGGAGTGCCTCAGGGGTCCATCCTGGGATCTTTATTATTTCTTATTTATATAAATGATGTATGCAATATTTCTGAGAAATTACATTTTATCTTGTATGCTGATGATACAAGTGTTTTTATGTCTGACACAAATATTAACAGTTTAATGGTTAACTTCAATAATGAGTTGTGCAAACTATCTCAGTGGCTTGTTGTAAATAGATTGATTTGAAATGTAAATAAAACTCAATGTATGATATTCACCAATAAGAAAATTGATTACAATAACATTATTATTGAAATGAATGGTACTAAAATAAATGTTGCTACGTCTATCAATTTTCTTGGGGTGATTGTGAATAATAAACTGTTATGGCATGAGCACATCAATCAAGTTTGTAACAAAGTTTCAAAATGCATTGGCGTACTTTATAGGTTGAAGCATTTTCCACGTAAAATTTTATTGATGATTTACAATGCTATAATTTCACCTCATTTAAACTATTGCAATATTGTATGGGCCAATTCTAGAAATTATTCAATGATGAGATTATTCTTATTACAAAAGAAAGCCATAAGAATAGTTTTTCATGCCAATTATCTTGCCCATTCTAAACCAATTTTCAAAGAATTGAAGTTATTGAATATTTTTTATATGAATGATTTTAATATTGCAGTTTTCATGTTTTTCGTTTTTTATAAAATTATACCATCTAGTCTTTCAACATTTTTCAAATTGAATTCTGATTTTTACTTGTATAATATGCGAAAGCCTTTAGATTTTCACTTGCCATTTGAGAGAACCAATATTGGTATCAATTCTATATTCTTTAAGGGTCCTAAAATTTGGAATGCATTACCTGATGACATTAAATTAAGTGTATCACTCAATTCTTTCAAACGATTATTTAAAAAAAAATATTACTTATAAAATTATCAGGCTTTGTAGGGTTTGTCTTGGAATATTAATAATTTGTATTTTTATTCATCATCCTTATTTTCTAGTTATTATGTTAAAATGTCAATTTTAAAATGTTTGTGCTTACATTTTGGTGGCAGCACTGTATAAGACTTGGTTCTTCTAAGCTGTCTCCACATTCTTATATTGATATTTTGTTTATTACTACATGTATGTATATTTATGTGTTTTTATGAATGAAATAAATTGAAATTGAAATTGAATTCCTTGAATGCTTGAGCACCTGATCTGAGTAGCCATGCTAAAGTCAGGGTAATAGTATGCAAGGGTCAGAAACATTGTATTAATAATAATAATAATAGTTAGACTTATATCGCGCCAAATCCACTCTGTAGAGTGCTCAAGGCGCTTTTTAGGAAATTATACAAGAAATTAAGAAGAATTGAAGAGAAATGTTTTGAGGTAATGTTTGAAAGTTTCAGAGGTCAAGCACTGTTTGATGTTTTCAGGGAGGCTATTCTATAACTTAGAGGATGAGTAAACAAATGATCTTTCACCCCAGGTTTCGGAAACTTTGGGGGTAACAAGAGAATTTGAAAAGGAGGAACGTAAGGATCTTGAAGGGGGGTCTTGAAGGGGGGGGGGATAAGCGCTACATAAATGCTGCATAGTATCATTATTAGTATTATCATTGTTATCTATACAGTGAACATATTTGGGGCAAACCTGATCAGTCTCGGCCATCTGTTTCATCGCCATGCCGATGACCTCTGCTGCTGCCCCGTGAACTGCCTTGTACTTGTTGTCAATGTTGGATGCCAGTGCAGAGTAAAACCTAGGTAAAGCAAAATAACAAGTTTAAGCATCGTGGTGTAGCAGTTCTGACTCTTACTGCCTTGTATTCAAAGGGTCCTGTGTTCACATTCATCAGTGGCCTATTGTCCTTTGGCAAGGCATCAATGCACACCATGCCACTCTCCACCCAGGTGTTAAATATGTACCCGGTAGGATTCAAAAGAATATGTAGTACTGTATACATAGTAATTGAGTTGGAACTCTACTTGGAATGCTCCCCAGGGAGTGGAGAAATTAAATACATTGTGTGCTGGCATGCCAGGATCCCATGACCGGAGTAATGATAATCACAATGTCTAGCGCATTTAGTGTTAAGCACTTTATAAATGTAACTATTATTATCATTAATATAAGAAATGCTCAGAAATACATGTCTGCTATATTCTTTAAATAATCAGGAAAATCATATTACCCCTAAGCTTGTCATACATGTACTTGATAGCAATTCTGTATGGTAAACTTTAAGCAAAGAAATTTAAGGCGGAGTGAACTGTTTGTGGTCTCTCATTGACTGTGTGTTATGAATACATCGTCTTAAAACATCACCTTTTCAGATATCTACTAATACTACAGAGAATAAATTGACCTATAATTGTATTTGTATAGAGAAACTAAAATGTTTTGAGAGGAAAAGTAATTGTTTTGCTACTTGGTAACATAATTATTGCAGAATAAATGTATTGCATAGTTAATTAGCATGTTATCATTCAAGTGGGTCTATATTGCTAGACTACACTAGCATTATGGGTCAGGAAATGTGCCCAGGATGAGAAGTTGAGGACTTGAGATGGCGCTATTAGTTCATTCTGCTTTAAAAGGCTGTTCAATCTGCATCTTGAGCATCTAGTTTAGATGGAAAATGCACAATAATAATCTTATGTTTTATCATGATTATAATTATCATTAAGTTTAGGGGCCTGGAATGCCCTCATGTAATGTATGCAGTTTCTCCACTTCCAAATGGTACAAAACAATGATTTAATTGTTACACTAATCAAAAAGAAGGAATCTTGAAAAAAAAATTCTCAAGTACAGAGAATATCACAAAACAGATGACAAATGTTGTTTTTTTTCTTCAAAGAACCACAAGGTATTTTTAGAGTGATCAATAAATTGTGAAATGTGCTATGAAATTAAAGCTTCATTAATTCAACTTCACTACATGTAAAACCACAAAGAGGCAAGAGTCATTTTTAATACTGCTCATTAGCATTGAAAGCATGAATGGAAAACACTTAGAATTTAAGTGAAATCGCTTTGGAAAGTGCATACCTGTCGGGATCCACATCACACGTGGTACTAAGAGGTTGAAGTTTATCGGCAAGGATAATCCCAAGAAGACTACCTACCTGTCGGGAATCACATCACACGTGGGACTAAGAGGTTGAAGTTTATTGGCTAGAATAACCCCAAGAAGACTACCTACCTGTCGGGATCCACATCACACGTGGGACTAAGAGGCTGAAGTTTATTGGCTAGGATAACCCCAAGAAGACTACCTACCTGTCGGAATCCACATCACACGTGGGACTAAGAGGTTGAAATTTATTGGCGATGATAACCCCAAGAAGACTACCTACCTGTCGGGATCCACATCACACGTGGGACTAAGAGGCTGAAGTTTATTGGCCAGGATTACCGCAAGAAGATGAATACCGACAGCGCTGTCCTTCTTGTCTGGGGATCGGTCCTGAAGCTTTTCATAGATTACTCTGAAAAATCATGAAATTCGAGAGAACTACACAATTAAGTCTGAAGAATTTGACTTTCCTGATAGAGTCAAATAATGACAGAATTTTTTTTTCCCAGACCAAAATAAGTATATGTCTTATTAAATACATCTTGCAATATTTGAATTTTTCCCAGGTCAAATGGATTTCTTTGGTCCAAAGGGATTACACTCAGGCAGATTCACTCATATTTTGAGTGTTTTAATCTATGCCCTGGTCTAAAGTTGTAATAACTATGGATAGCAAAGTTACGAATCTTTAACAGTGCAGATTTATGTCATCACTTTATTTGACACTCAAGTTAGACCAAAGTTAACCTGAATATGAGCCCATAGGTTTTATTGGATATCATACAGATGAATAGTAGCCTGAAAATCAAATTACTTTAGCAGGTCCATTCAACAAGTGGAACGCCTCTGGCAGTCTCGCCTGCATTACGCAATTCGATATAGCAGCAGTGCTTCCTTTGTAAACAGCTGATGAATAATTATTCACAGAAGAAAACTCTAATATGATACTAATCTATTATGTCCATTGACCCAAAATGACCTTTGACCATGATCATGTGACCTAAGACATGTGCAAAACAATCATTCATACTTGATTACCCTTATGTCGATGTTACACGAGCTAGATCCATAAATTTCCCAAGTTATGATGCCAATTCAACACATACTCTCAACACGGCCAGAGTTCATTGACCTTTAAATGACCTTTGATCTTGGCCATGTTCCTGAAACACACACAGGGTATTCAGGGATACATTGCTGCTCTTATGTCCAAGTTTCATGAACTAGATCCATAGACTTTCAAAGTTATGATGACAATTCCACAAATACCTGCAACATTACCAAAGTTTATTGACCCTAAATGACCTTTGACCTTGGGCATGTGACCTGAAACTAGCACAGGATGTTCAAGGATACATTGCTGCTCTTATGTCCAAGTTTCATGAACTAGATAAATAGACTTTCAAAGTTATGATGACAAATCCACAAATACCCGCAACATTACCAAAGTTTATTGACCCTAAATGACCTTTGACCTTGGCCATGTTCCTGAAACACACACAGGGTATTCAGGGATACATTGCTGCTCTTATGTCCAAGTTTCATGAACTAGATCCATAAAATTTCAAAGTTATGATGACAATTCCTCAAATAACCCCAACATGGCCAAAGTTTGTTGACCCTAAGTGACCTTTGGCCTTAATCATGTGACCTGAAACTCAGGCAGGATCTTCAGTGATACACTATCAGACTTACGTCTAAGTTTCATGAACTAGGTCCATATACTTTCAAAGTTATGACAACACTTTAAAAACTTAACCTTGGTTAAGATTTCGATATTGATTCCCCCAACATGGTCTGAGTTCAATGACCCTAAATGACCTTTGACCTTGGTCATGTGACCTGAAACTAAGGCAAGATATTTAGTAATACTTGATTACCCTTATATCCAAGTTTCATGAACTAGGTCTACATACTTTTAAGTTATGATGACATTTCAAAAACTTAACCTTGGTTAAGATTTCAATGTTGATGACGCCGTCGCCGTCGGAAAAGCGATATAGTCTTGCTCTGCTATGCAGGCGAGACAAAAATGAACATGAGAGAAGTATAAATACAAAGATAATATATTGCATTTTAACAGAGACAGCGAAACATAGCTGTGGTATGGGTTGTAAAAGGGCTGGTCAATGTGCAAATCTACATAGAACAAACCTGGTAGGTACAGTGATGACACCTTTCCAGCATTCTACCAATGTCTTGATGACCTCTAGGTTGTTCTTCATGACAGACTTCCTTTCGTGGTAGCTATTCTCCATAAGGAATCTTAGCACTCCACTCGCCAAACGGCCGTCCTAGATTTGAAGAAAAAAAAACCACATAAAATCAGGGTTACAATCATTATTACAAGAGTGTTTTTTAGATGTATATAGAGGATAGGTTTGAGTCATGAGTTTTTTTCTATTGCACTCGCTGGTGAATTTTCAGCGGAGATTGATAGACCAGTGAAAAAGAGAAATGTGAGAGAATTAAATAACATCAAAGAATATAACTATTCTCCATAAGGAATCTTAGCACTCCACTAGCCAACCAGTTGCCCTAGAGTGGCCAACACACAAGGATTACAATCCTTATCAGACTGTTTTTACAATCTAGATTAAGATAGGCTTGATTCACACAGGGTTCCCGGCTTTTCAAGAAAACAAAATTCCCTGATTTTTCTCTGATGAAAATTAAAAATTCCGTGATGATTATTTAAACCCATTCCCAGTTTCGCATGTTTTTTAAGTTGTTGCAGTGAATTACATGTAAAAAAAACCGCGAAAAACCACCATAACCTGTCATTCAATGGATGTTGTTTTGACATGCAACAAAATACATGTATAACAGAGTCTGACTGACTACCGTGCTTTTGACTTTCAGGCTGATCTAAAAATTCCCTGATTTTTCCCTGATTTGAGGTTTACTTGATCAAATTCCCTGATTTTTCGCTGACTGGAAAAAGTAAAATAATTTCCCCTGATTTCCCTGATGGGCTGGGAACCCTGTTCATAACACAATTTTTTTCAACTGCGACCACTGGCGATTTTTCAGCAGAGAGTGGTAGACTGGCAAATCAGAGAAATACAAAAGAAATTCAGTATCACACCAAACAGTGAATGTTAACAAATTTCAGGAATAATTTTCCTCATCTGTAGGCCCTATATTAAACTTTCCATATGAAATTCAAATTTCACACCTTTATTCACTCGAGTAGAACAACTGAAATAAGATTACTCTACCCCTCAAAGTTTTTGACTGAGAATTTCTCATGTATTTCTTTTATTTCATCAATCCATCTGTCTGCAGAAATTACAATGGTGACCAGCTGCATTGGTTGGCCACTAGTGGACAAAAAGATATTAATGCTTGTATTTCCAAAGACAAACTATTGGTCTGATTGGAGTCAGCTTCATAAGTGTAACCGCAGCACTATGTACCTTGTTAAGAGTCAGAGCTGTGACTTTCGTGCAGGAATCCCGCAACCAGTCTTTCACTACCAATCCTCACATTTTATTAAAGCTATGATAGCATATGCAGGAAAGCCGTTTGAAAAGACACATGGTGTGCTTGTGGCGCCATTCGTCCTTAAACACACCGCACTGACATTTGACAAGGTACCTAAAGGCCACCGCACACCTTACGACCCGACTGGCTTGCGACTGAGTGAGGGGAGATGTGACGTCATGGCTCTTGTCAGCTTGTGCGTCGCAGACCGGTCAGAGACAAGTCGCAAGGAAAATCGGAAGGATTTGACATGTCGAATCCTTATGACTGGATCGCAAGCTCAATCCAACTTCCAGCCAATCAGACAGTAGAGTTGCACGACGCGTATATGATAAACAACGCGCATACGCCAAAAAGCAAAAAGCGCATGCGTGAGTCGCAGATCGGATCGCAAGGTGTGCGGTGTCGAGGCTTATGACTACCTTGCGATTCATTTCCCCTCACTCAGTCGCAAGCCAGTCGCCGACCAGTCGGGTCGTAAGGTGTGCGGTGGCCTTTAGAAAGAGAAAGATTTAAGACAACTTTACCTCTGGGACAGCTATGGTGGACCAGTCTAGCATGACCAACATGATGTCCATGACCATGTAATTCATTCCATCTCGCTGAACTCTGGCGGTGGCTAGGAACTGCATCAATGGCGTCAGCCAAAACTTGGCATAAGGCTGGAACACCTTTCGTATATAAGCAAATCAAATTGATGGTTGATAAAACTAGACAGAGTTATAATCATTAGTCATCTTAATGAAAGCGGTTAATGTCATAAATGTGAACATGAAGAATGCCATCAAAGTGAGAGTGAAGAATGCCATCAAATTGAAAGTGAAGAATGTTGGTATATTCATATTTCCTTTTTACATGTAAATCATGAACATAAATTTTTGATAGTTTTCAGTTTCATCAAGACCTTTGGTTAGGCAACAAATTTATTGGCACTTTAAATCTTTGATTTGAATGGATTAGATGTTATCAAATAAAAAGTTATTAATGTCAATAAAATGAAAATGACAACTGTGATCACAATGCATTGGTGATTGTCTTCAAAGTGATGAAAGACATTAGAATAAAAGAGAATAATGCAATCAAAGTGAGATCGATGAATGTCAAAAATGCAAAAGTGAAGGAAAGCATCAAAGAGGAAAAGATTAATGTAATCAAATTTAAAACAAAGAACACAATCAAAGTGAAAGTGATGATTGTAATTGAATTGAAGCTAATGAATGTCCTGAAAATCAAAGTGATGAATGTCATCAAATCTATAGTGACTAATGTCATCAAAATAAAGTGACAAAAATAATCAACGTAGAAGTGAAGAATGCCATAAAAGTAATATTGGTGAATGTTTTCAAGGCAGAAGTGATGAATGCCATCAAAGCAAAAGTGATGAATGCCATCATAGTTACATAAATAATAAAAGTGTCTTCTTTATGGGCGACTTTAACATCGATTTGTTTAAAAAATCTGGAAGCCCTCTTATTCTTCATTTTTTGAACCAAGTGATTTCATCGGGGTTTTATCCCATTATAGACAGACCTACACGAGCTAATAGTAGATCATCTACTATTATTGACAATATATTCACAAATGTTTTTAGTAGTTCCCCTCTGTCGGGTGCCTTTTTAACAGATATTTCCGACCATTTTCCGATCTTCCATTTGTCACATTTGTCAGATATTGTAACATATGAACAACGAAAAGTACACACCTACAGGAAGATATCCCCTGACAGCATTAATCATTTTTGTGCTGATCTTTCAACCGTGGACTGGTCAGATGTATACCTACAAAGCCATCCAGAGAGGGCGTATGACTCATTTTATAATAACTTTATTACATTGTATAACAAACATCTGCCAATCAGCACAAAGTATATTGGTAAACATCATCGGAATAGAAAGCCATGGATTACCCTCGATGTGATGAAGCTTATAAGAAAGAACAAGTGGAATGCCTCTGGCCGTCTCACCTGCATCACGCGATTCAATATAGCAGCAGTGCTGATTTTGAAAACTACTATAACTCGCACAAGATGTTCAGTGATACTTGGTTACTCGTATTTCCACGTTTTATGAACTAGACCAATACACTTATAGAGATATGATGGCAATTCAACAAATACCCCCAACGTGGCCAAAGTTCTTTGACCTTACATGACCTTTGACCTTGATCATGTGACCTGAAACTCGCACAGGATGTTCAGTGATACTTGATTACTCTTATGTCCAAGTTTTATGAACTAGACCAACACACTTTCAAATTTATGGCTGTAATTCAACAAATACCCCAATTTGGCCAAAGTTCATTGACCCTAAATGACCTTTGACCTTGATCATGTGACCTGAAACTTGCACAGGATGTTCAGTAATACTTGATTACTATTATGTCCAAGTTTCATGAATCAGATCCATAAACATTCAAAGTTATGATGGTAATTCAACAGATACCCCCAATTCGGCCAAAGTTCATTGACCCTAAATGACCTTTGACCTTGGTCATGTGACGTGAAACTCATGCAGGATGTTCAGTGATACTTGATTAACCTTATGGCCTAGTTTCATGAACTAGGTCCATATACTTTCTAAGTTATGCTGTCATTTCAAAAACTTAACCTCAGGTTAAGATTTGGTGTTGACGCCGCCGCCGTCGGAAAAGCGGCGCCTATAGTCTCACTCTGCTATGCAGGTGAGACAAAAACAAATGTTATAAATTGTATCTTAACTCTCCTACCAAAGTCAATCACGATAAATATAAAAAGATTTGTAATATTTTTACCCTGAATCTCCGTCGGTTGAAAAGAAAATACTATTTTGACAAGTTTGAATCCATGAAAACAAATTCTAATAAAACATGGAAACTTATCAATAACATTTTGGGAAAACAGAAAAATAATTTTGATAAACAAATGTCTTTTTTACATAATGATTGTAACATTAGTGATAGTAGTGAAATTGCTGAAAATTTTAACGAATATTTTGTCAATATCGGATCGAGTATAAACAATGATCCTAAGGAAGATAATTCAAATTCGTTTGATATTTATATGAATGACCCACTCTCTCATATGTTTTTTAAACCGATTACAAAAAAAGAAATATTAGATATCGGTAAATCGCTTAAACCTAATAAGAGTAGCAGATTTGATGACATTGATCCATCTGTTGTGAAGAATGTTTTACCTTTTATTATAGACCCACTTTTACATATCTTTAATTCCTCTCTTGCAACTGGAATTGTGCCTTCAAAAATGAAAATATCAAAAGTTGTTCCCGTTTTTAAGAAGGAGAGTCCTAATTTATTTGTCCACTACCGTCCAATATCAATTTTGCCGTGTTTCTCAAAAATCTTGGAGAAATTAGTTTTTAACAGACTGTACAATTTTTTATCACGTCATAATGTATTATATGATAGTCAATACGGCTTCCGTCAAAATTACTCCACTGAAATGGCAGTTATTGAAATTCATGATAGAATAATTAGTGAGCTCAATGCCGGTAAAGAAGTTATAGGAATTATTATGGATCTTTCCAAGGCTTTTGATTCTCTTTCTCATGATATTTTGCTAAATAAGTTGCAATATTACGGTATAAGAGGGGTGTCTTTTAATTGGTTCGAGTCATATTTATTACATAGGAAACAATTTACTGTCTATGATAATACCCATTCATCTTTCATGGAAATAAAAACAGGTGTGCCCCAAGGTTCTATTCTTGGGCCTTTATTATTTTTAATATAAATTAATGACATTGTTAACTCTTGCCATGAACCACATTTTATATTGTATGCCGATGATACGTCACTTCTTGCCTCCCATGATAATATCACTACTTTAGTTGAAATATTAAATAGAAATCTTGCCCAAATTTCTGCCTGGTTTAAGTGCAATAGACTTGCCTCAAATACAAACAAAACTCATTGTGTTTTATTTAATAAAAAGAGGGGTGTGCAATATAATCAAACTGACATATTTCTCCATATGGATACAACTCAATTGCAATTTTATAATTCTGTGAAGTTTTTAGGAGTGATTTTAAGCAATAATTTATGTTGGAATGATCATATAAGTTCTATCTCTGTCAAAATAGCATGTTTTATTGGAATCTTAAATCGTCTAAAATGTAATGTACCTAGTTATATATTATTTACTCTTTACAATGCTTATATTCTGTCCCGTCTTTCATATTGCAATTCAATTTGGGGTAACACTTATTCTAGCCATATACAAAAATTAATTATTCTACAAAAAAAAGCAATACGTATATGTAAGAAGACAGATTATAATGCCCCGACTTCTTTGCTATTTAAATCATTACGTACAGCTAAACTTCCAGATATTACCAAAATTCAAATTGCTTCAATTATGCAACGATACCACACAAAAAGTCTTTCACCTTATTTAATGAATATGTTCTCAATTAATGCAAACATTCACAATTACTTTACTAGAGCATTTAACAAATTCCACAGATGGACCTTTTCAAATGATAAATCTAAATATTCAATACGACATACTGGCCCCACACTATGGAATAGTTTAGACCTGAACACATATAATATACAATTTAATAATACTTTTAAAAGACAATATAAAAAGAAATTGCTGAGCAATTATTGATTTCTCTTAACGTGGTTTTGTACTATTTGCTTATTTGATTGTTTATCCGTTTGTTTATATTTTTTGTTTTGTTTTTATCTTTGTTCTGTTTTGTTTTACATTGAAGTTTGTTTGAAGTTTGTTTAATTTATTTTTTTAAGAAATGACTATTCTTATCTCTATTTATTCTTTGGTACTTGCCGCATCCATACCATATACTGAATTTTATTTTTAACGATTGATATTTCGTGGGTATGTGCGTTTTAACAAGCCTTTTTATGGCTTTTTTGTGCATGCCCAATTTCCATTCATTATTTTGTTCATCTATATTTTTTATGATTATGTGCCAACCATAATTTTATCATTACCACTATTTGTTTCAGTAATGTTTTGTTGATACCTTTGCTTTGTTTCATGTTAGTTATTTATTTTTTCTTTGTGTATATATACTTTTGTTCTCATTTTGTTCTTTTTAATGAATTTGGAAATAAATACTGAATTGAATTGAATTGAATCAAAGAAAATGTGATGACTGCAATCAAAGTGAAATAGATAAATGACATTGAAGTTAAAGTGACAAACGATATCAAATTAATTTCATAACAGTTACTCAAATTAAGTTTTATGAATTAGAAATACTTAATCTTACATCTTGGGTATTGATGATTAGTCTGATGATGAAGAGTTTGATGTTATATTCTGTGGATGGGGAAGATAGCTTCTTCTGCAGATCCGACATCCAAGTTGGCATTTCTTCAGCTCTGGTTGCCTACATCGTAAAAGATCAAAGTAAAATCCTTAAACTTCTTGGAGTTGTGGCATAACAGTCAATTTCAAATATTGTTATGTTATCAGGCAAAGAACACAAATGAGTATTTTTTAAAGCACAACTATGATATGTATGTACTACACCTTGTGTATGGATAGAATATTCTGAAACATACCAAAACATGATCAAGTCAAATATTATTTTCTACTTTTTTAAAATAAACCATGACTGGTCATTAAATTTCACTCATGACTGCTCATCACCAGTCATTAGTAAATCTATGCATTAGACAAACAAGTGGAGCGCCTCTGGCAGTCTCACCTGCATACGCAATTCAATGTAGCAGCAGTGTTGACTTTGAAAATGACTATAGAATAATCATAAAAACACCATTATAACAAAATACTATGTTCACTGACCCTAAATGACATTTTACCTTGATCATGAGGCAATCAGTGATACTTGATTACCCTTATGAGTAATGTCCACATTTTATGAACTAGATCCATAAACTTTCAAAGTTATGATGGCAACAAATACCCCCAACATGGCCAAAGTTCATTGACCTTTAGACCTTTGACCTTGGTCATGTGACCTAAATTCATGCAGGATGTTCGCAGATACTTGATTACATTTACATGTAGGTCCAAGTTTCATAAACTAGATCCAAAATCTCCCAAAGCTATGATGGTAATTCAACAGATACCCCCAACATGGCCAAAGTTCACTGACTCTAAATGACCTTTGACTTTGGTCATGTGACCAGAAACTCAGGCAGGATGTTCAGTAATACTTCATTACCCTCATGTCCAAGTTGCATAAACTAGGTCCATATCATTTCTATGTTATGATGACATTTCAAAAACTTAACCTCAGGTTAAGATTTCGAAGTTGATCCCCCCAACATGGTCTATTAAAGTTCATTGACCCTACGTGACCTTTGACCTTGTTCTTGTAACAGGAAACTCAGGACGGATGTTCTGTAATACTTGATTAACCTTATGTCAAAGTTTTATGAGCTAGGACCATATCCTTTCTAAGTTATGATGACATTTCAAAAACTTAACCTTCGCTTTTAGGTTTCAATGTTGACATCGCCGCCGCCACCGCCGGAATAGCGGTGCCTACAGGCGAGACAAATAATGGCTGTCCATGTGTGCGCAAGAAATCACATCACATGGGTCCACTTCACCATATTATAAATTTAATATATTCAATTCAAGTGAAGTCCATTCCATGACAATTGTTCTGGCAACAATTGCTCCGCTATAGATTCCATACACTAATTCAATCCTGGTGGGCATTTCATAAAGCTGTACGTGAGTTAAGATCGACTTTAAGAACGACTGGTGATCCTTTCTTGTGGTGAATGGTATATTCATTGGCGATGGTTTAGTGCATAAGGTTCACCATTCGTTCTTAAAGTTGTTCTTAACTTACAAACAGCTTTATGAAACAGCCCCCTGGATCCGCACTATACCCTACCCTAAGCATTATCAAAAATCTGTCATAAAACCCAACCCCCTGACCCTACATCTTAAACAAAATAGAGCCCGGAGCCACCGACGGATCCAGGAGGGGGCACAGCCGGCCCGTACCCCCCTTTTGAGAAGCAAAATGCTGTCAAAACAGAAGTGTGTCCCCCCCCCCTTTGAAAGTGAAGACCTTTGTCAAATTTTTCCTCAGAAAAATGTGCCCCCCCCTTTTGGAAAATCCTGGATCCGCCCCTGCCCGGAGCAACTGTCGCAGGAACAAATGTCATGTCAAGGATTACACCACACTATAATGCTAACTGAAGACAAATGTAACATGAGAATCTCACCTTCGTTATGTCTGGGTTGATCTTGTTTGTTGTCATGTGTTTGAGTACGCCTGTCATAGCAGCCATGCATTCATGTTGGTTGAGCGCATCCTCCTCCATCTCTAGATACTCTCCTCCGGGTGAGAAGACTGCCTTAGAGTCCTAGGGAATGTTAGATGACAACCATTATCATCATCTGCTTCATCATTTTAATCTTGATTTTCATCCTCCTCAAATGGCTAATATCCCTACCGTCGTTAATGCAAACATATGTCTTCTCCTCTACCTACTCCTCCTCATCATCATCATCATAATCAACATCATCATCATCAGGATTGTAAACTTCTTTATCATCATCATCACCAGGGAATAATTTTGCTTTACAAATTTGAGTAGCATTTTTGGTCATAAAGAGAAAAGCTCTCAACTATGTACAGTCCTATGTAAAAATATGCTATACAAAAGACTTTATGAATAGCAGTCTTTCAAAAATGTGGAGCAAATTGCTTGATTTTCATCATCCTCAAATGGCTAATACCACTACCATCATTAATGCAAACATATGTCTTCTCTTCATCATCATCATCACCATCATCATAATCACAACCATTACCATCACATTTATCATCATAATTAACATCATTATTATCAGGATTGTAAACTTCTTTATCATAATTATCATCATCATCATCATCACCATCATCATCATCATCATCATCATCATCAATATCTTCAAGGTACTATCCCTCATTTCCACTGACATCAGCATCACTATCATTATCATCATCATCATGATCACCACCTTTTACATCATCACCACCATCACCATCATGATCACCACCACCATCATCATAATCACAACCATCACCATCATTACCATCACATTTATCATCATCACCATCATCAGGAACATAACATCCATCATTTCTAGTATTGACATCAGCATCAGTATCACCATCATCATAATCATCACTATTATCATCACTATCATCACCATCATTCTCACGAATGCAGAGAGGTTGTAAAACGGAAAAGAATCTTGCCATCCGTTGGAAAACGTTACTTACCCCTTGTGTACTCTTTGCATACATGTTTCATACGCTCTATATCCAACGAGCATCCGTCCACTGTGATTTCATTCTTTGCCATTGTTGCTGATTTTTTTGGAGCGGATGAAAGTGGATGGAGCCAACCCAAAATTTTGCTTGTCCGCTGTATCCGTTATGAATATGTTTTGTGTCCGTCGGCCAGTGGGACCAGACCTTTACGTCATTATCACCATCATCACAACAATCACCATTATCATCATCATCAGGATTATAACATCAATTACTTCCATTATCAACATCAGCATCACCATCATTTGTCTTCATCACCATCATCAGTATCATCATCATCATCATCATAGTAATCATCATCATCATCATCATCATTTTCATTATCAGTATCATCATCATCATCGTAATCATCAATATTCCCACCATCATCATCATTTTCGTCAGTATCATCATCATCGTAGTCATCATTATTCCCACCATCATTATCATCAGTATCATTATCGTAATCATCAGTATCACCACCATCATCATTATCATTAGTATCATCAGTATCATCATCATCATCGTAATCATCAGTATCACCACCACCACCATTATCATCATCATCATCATAGTAATCATCATTATCATCATCATCATTTTCATTATCAGTATCATCATCATCATCGTAATCATCAATATTCCCACCATCATCATCATTTTCGTCAGTATCATCATCATCGTAGTCATCATTATTCCCACCATCATTATCATCAGTATCATTATCATCATCATCATCACCACCATTTATCATCATCCTTATCATCACCACCATTATCATCATCATCATCATTACCATCACCAGTATCACTCACCTGCCTCCCGACCATGGGTCCCAACCGCTGGCTACCCTGGCTTCCCTGACTACCCCCTGCCACATCCCTCTGACTCTCCACAGAGCCGCTGAAATGCCTGATGCTGCTCGAGAAGTCAAACTGATTCACGTCTTCGCTCAGGCTGCTGTCGGATAGATACTGGGATGACAGGTAGTGGGCGGGGCCTAACAAATTGAAACACACACAATCATATCATCTGAGGGACAATACCATGTACTAACGTTTCTCTAAATCAATCTCATAGAACAGAATCGATAGTATAAATACTGACTGCTTCAAAGAAATTCCACGTAGAATGGTCTAGGATCCATTTTAAATTAAAGGAGAATGAAACCCTTGAAACTAGCTGAATCCATATCAAAGAGAAAAATCCAAGAAACATATTGTTGAAAGTTCGAGGAAGATTGAATGAATAATAAGAAAGTTATGAGCATTTGAATATTGAGATCACTAATGCCATGTAGATCCTCCCATTGGCAATGCGACCAAGATCTGTGATGTCACACACGTACAACTCCCTCATTACTTTAGTACTTATTTCACTTATATTCTCACTTTTATAGAGTCTATCACAAGGTGAGGTGTTCTCTTTATGAGAGGACAAGTACAGAGGTTTCACAACATTATATCATTGATGAATCGTTTGTCATATGATTAGAATGAGCAAAAAGAGATGTTTTGGGGTATATTTTCAGTGTCCAAAAGGGTAGAGTTGTTCATCTGTGACATCATAGATCTTGGTCGCATTGCCAATGGAAGGATCTCCATAACATTAGTGATCTCGACATTCAAATGCTCATAACTCTTCTATTTCTAGTCCTATTTTACTCAAACTTTTGTTGATCTTATTCTTTGATTTTTCTGCTTTCACAAAAGCTAACTTGCTCCAAGAGTTTCATTCTCCTTTAAGATGTTGCTAAACAGAAAATTACATGATAATGGGCAATTCTATCAAGTATGTATGTCCGACCATTACGTGTATATGCAGGACTATCAGCCATGTCTCTGCTTTGTGTTTCATATGAAAAAGGTGTGAAAACCTCAAATTACCGTGGGTTAGATAATAAACAAGACACCCATACATCGCCATAATGTGTACCAGTAACAGACCCACAGTTCCACATATCATGTCACTATTCTAACTTTGACTTTAAACCAAGCACTTCATTCCATCATCATTCCGCAGAATCAATCAAATCGCCGACCTGAAACATATCCGGATTCCTCGGGTGCGTTTGCCTCCCTCGCTTGGCTGCGGATGGCCACAAACCTCTTCTTGCGTTCCACAGGGGCATCAGCCTCAATGGCAAAGTTGTACTCCTTCTTGGGGTCCACTAGGTTGTCCAACAGGAACTGGCCCTAATGGGACAATGTACATTTGATATGCAAGTTATAGATTGATTCATATCTGTGATAGAGCAAAACCAATCTTCACATAGGGTGTGTTAAGGATCAAATCAATCTTGGGAGCGTTTCATCAATATTTTCATCCGACAAGTTGTCAGATCTGACATCTTTCCATGATTTTGATTGGCTGAGAGGCACTGTTCCTATGGTGAATGTCGGATAAAATGGGACTTGTCGGATAAGACGTCCGACAAGTCCTTTCATGAAACGCCCCCCTTAACTATGGAATGCAAGGTGGCTGCATCATTGATCATAAATTCAATCTTACAACTGATATCACTTGTTAGTGTATGGCAAACCATGATATTAAGATTTACAATTGATTTTAGGTTATATTGTCTCTTTATGATACAAGACAACATAATAGAAAATAGAAATATCCCAAAAATTCTTTTGCCCAATTGATCTTGGGCCCAGCAGCTACTGTGCAGAGCCAGATCGACATAGCTCTATCCCTTGAATTGTTCAACACCAAACAGGGCAGAAGCAACTCCCATTTTTTACCGTCTTTTGGTCTGACGCGACCGGGGCTTGAACTCCTGACCTCCCGGTCGTGAGACGGACGCTCTTATCAAATGAGCCAACACATCGGTTATTATCATTATTGAAAGGATTCATTATCCAACGTACAGAGAGAGTTCTGCCTACCTTAGACAAATTCTCACTGAAGATGAATGCATTGAAGAATTTGACGTTATCCTGAACGCAACTGATGATGGCAGCACAGCAGTTGAATGCAGCGCAGTGAAACTGGCGTCTCAGCTCCACGGCAATCGTTTCCCCACGGCAATCCTCATTGCGAGCTCCAAGTGATGCCCTCGAGGAACAAAAGACAAGTGGAATAAACGATACAAATTTATAATGGAATAATTCTGTAATACATGTAGCTGCTGGAGTGAGCTGACCTTGTATCTAAAATAAATAATATCTACTCATATTCTTGACTACCTGCAGTCAAAATTTATGCTTCCATCAGATCCAAGGAACATACCGATTTAGTAACACCTCACTTTTTCATTTTTCAAATATTGACCTGTGTGTCTGTAGACCTTTGACCTCATGACCATCAAAATCTATCTTTAGTTATCACAAGAGCAAGATATTTTCATGGTGGAGCGTTGTGGCCCAGTGGATTAGTCTTCTGACTCAGAAACAGAGGGTCGTGGGTTTGAATCCCAGCCATGGCGTAATTTCCTTCAGCAAGATATTTATCCACATTGTGCTGCACTCAACCCAGGTGAGGTGAATGGGTACCCGGCAGGATTGATTCCTTGAATGCATGAGCGCTGAAAGGCAGCTCGAGCTAAAGCCGGGGTAATAATAATAATAACAAAGCGCCTCGGAATAGAATATTTCTAGATAGATGGCGCTATATAAATGCCTATTATTATTATTATGGTAAATAATGACTAATGTGACCTTTGTCCTTTGACATTATTACCCCCAATCTAATCAGATCAACATCCCTCCAATATCCATACAACCAATCAGGTTTAAAGTTGATCCCTCAAAACAGTTTGTTGGTTCTTGCTAAAACAAAATAAATAATTTGGTATCATCATACTAACACAGCTCTATGACTTACTTCGTCAATGCAGTCGACATTTCATTGCCCTTCTCGACCTTGCCGTGGCAATATTCTCGGTTGAGAGCCGAGTCCTTTGTGTGGAGATCATCCCTGTTCAGCCTGGAGTAAAGCACTTCAATCAGCTCAAAGTAACAGATCTTGGACACGAGTTGGTTCTCAAACGCTTGCACAGGGTTCTGAAAAATGGAAACCAGATAAATGGGTTTTCTGATTTGAGAAAAAGTTCTTTACTCCACAATCACAAAAATGAGTAAGCTTTCGCTTGCTAGGCTGCAAGCTTCGTCAGACCGTCGTAGCTGTCGTGCTGCAACAGCGCCAGCTACGACGGCTTGACGAAGCTTGAAGCCATGCAATCAAAAGCTCACCCAAAAGACAGGTGAATTTTCGTAATCGTGGAATAAGAAAAGTTTCCCATGTCTACAAACCAATCAGATGAACCTTTTCAGTGATGTGTTTTATGATTATTAGGAATACAAAGGGTATGTATAGGGCACACCTATCCAACTTGTTGAGGAATTACTTCCTGCCTTTGGAAAGTCAGGAGACTAGTTCACTGGGCAACAAAGCTAAATGAATGAATGAATGAATAAATAAATAAATACATGAATAAATAAATAAACAGGCAAATAATACAAAAATAAATACATAATTAGAGAAAAACATTCATGAAATACAGAAAACATAAACAAATAAATACATAATATTACCTTGGTGAGCCTAGCTTCTATATGCGCTGGCAAATTTAACCCATAAAAGACTAAATAAATGAGTATATGAATACCTTTATACACAAACACCTCAACAAATGAATACTAGTAAATAAATAAATAACTCAACAAACACATGATATGTATTACCTTGGTGAGCCTAGCTTCTAGCAGAGACACCAGATCATGGATGTGACCTTTGTAAAAGGCCACCATGGCATCTCGAGAGGCCTGCCTGAGGAGCGGGATGCAGACCCGTTGGATGGCGGCTTTACGAATCTCCTTGGAGTAGCGCCTGTCTTGCTTGAAGATCTCAAACGGGATGTTGGCAGCGGCAGACTGCTTCTCAGGGGGAAGGCTGTAGATATCAATCAATGTCAAAACATGCACGCAAGTTTTAACCATAAATTCAATTCAATTTTTAATTCAATTCAAGTCGTATTTATTTTTCACTCATAAAAAACGATCATCAAACATATGCTATATACAAGAATACACGATAAAATTATAATGAACATGTGTGAGGGCAGTGGCAAGAAACCTCATAAACTTCAATCCAAGATACTTAAAATGGTAAAAATTGAAATAACATAGAAATTAGTCTACACATCAGCCAACAATTACGAGGTTGAACATCCATAAGGCAAATTATCAAAACTCAGTGCCGTGTTTTTTTCGCAGGAATCCCACAACAAGGAGCGATGCATCATTTCATTGCAGCTTTCCCGCGCTCCCCGTTACTCTGTCTATGACGAAATGAGATGATTGGAAATGAAAAACCACGCTGATCATACAAGTATGAAGTCAGTGTTTACAGTATTACAAATGGGCTGTTGTATTATCGATGACAAGGTTTCATGAAACTGGGACAGGAACACAGACGCGCGACTCACCGCTTGGCAAATGACGAGAGGGCGCCCTGTATCTTGTCTTCGTAACTGTGCTTCTCGTCTCGGCAGAGGATGCTGATGATTAGCTCAAGAAGCATCAGGCTTTGGCTCATCACAAGGGATGTAAGAATCTGGGATGGAGCAATAACAGTTGATAAGAATGTTAAATAGATGAAGTTAAATGTCCAGTATCATCAAAGATCATGTCATTACAAAGGAGGATAGGTATCTATTAACTGTCGCAAACAAAATGTGCATATAACTGTTTTCACAAAATATTGATAAACTTCAAAATTCAATAATTTTGTTATTTGTTATCCGATTTTGATGAAATTTTCAGCATTTTGCTCAGTGAATTTTACTCTTTTATCTATTTAGATATAATTATTTTCAGCCTGGACCATCCCTTTAAGCCTCAGATATATTTTGTGCTTTATCATCCAAAATACAAAATCAACAGTAAATACACCGAGTGAAAAAGAATACACTTAATGGACCCATGACCAAGGATTTTGAACTTTGGAATCCAGACAAATGAGGGAGAAAAGCAAGGAATGATATTTAAAAAATGGTCATCTGCCACTGTTACATCCCAATACACCCAATAGATATCAGCACCCCTCCCACCCCCACCAAGAGTGGTACATTCCAATACACCCAATAGGTGTGGGCACCCCCCCTCATTGCTAATTGATTATGCTAATTTATGCATAAAATCAAAAGTTTGCTCTAATTAACTAGATAATGCCTCTAAAATGCTAATGTTTAATTCACAGACTTTTCATAGAAATCTGATCAAATGTACTTTAAAAACCTTTCAACATCACATTTATTTCTTATGTATTTTGTTTTATAAATTTCTTGTGTATTTTCTATGTTTTCCGACTTTGTTTTTTATTGTTTTTTCAATAGAAATTTTCGGGGACATTATTTTGACCAAAAACAAGATGAGATCAATTGATTTTAATCAGTAAAAGGAAAAATAATGATACATTTATGAATTTTGGCTAAAAACACTATTTGTATTGGATTTGTACACACACAATTTTGCAAATTTGGGTCTGCATGAACTTACGAAATGTTGCATAATTTCGGAACCACAAACCCAGGGGTTGCAATTTTGGTCTCAAAAGTTGCGCGAGACTTGAAAGTAAAAGACACCGAGCGACGCGCCAAAAAATTTGCGCGGCGGATTTATCACGAAAAATGATGAGGGGGGGGCCTAAATCAGCCCCCCCCCGTCTTATTTGGATTACGTATGTTACCTTGTTGAGAGCCATGATGTAGTCATTGTAGCTAGGGCTTCCAACATCAAGGTCTGTAGACTTGAGAGGAAAGTGGTTTGCCACAAGAAGGTCAAGAGCAGATCTAAATCGCAGACAGGAAGAACAAAATGAAAAGATTACATGACTTGTATGACATTCCAAAATATTCATGTCCTGTATAACATAATAATACAAATAATATTTGATTAAATGTATGACATTCCAAAATTTTCATGTCCCATATGAAGTTTACCCACACTGTGCTTGACCCAGGAAAGGTGAATAGGTACCTGGTAGGATTTATTCCTTGAATGTTTTAGCACCTAGTATATGGCGGGCGGCTCAGCTAGAGTCGGGGTAATAATATGATACCAAGTATCAAGTGCAGTAGAGTATATGCAATTATATACAATGGAATATATCATTATTATTATGTATCTCTTATAACAATAATCTTACTTGAGTTCCTTTTCTTCCTTCTCTGGTACACTGGCAAAGAAGTAGAGGACATCGAGGACTTGGGTTTTCCAGGCAAGAGATTTCTTGGTGTCCCGTAGCATGCCCAGGTACTGGTTGAACACAGGACGGTATGCAGGGTGGGTGGAATCCTTGGCAAACTGGACGGAGGTTAACAAGATCAAAGATATCTTCTTCAGAGGATAAAGTAGTGTATTGGAGGTCATGTTCGCCGAGGTTTTGTTTCGTATTTTTCAAAGGGAAGAGATTTCTTGGTATCCCTTAGCATGCTCAGGTACCGACTGAACACAGGTAAGAATGCAGAGTAATAATAATAATAGCGGGATTTATAAAAAGCTTTTTGCCTGAGGATACAAAGTGCTGCTATTATTACCCCGGCTTTAGCTCGAGCTACCATCACCGGCGCTCAGTGCATTCAAGGAAATAATCCTGCCGGGTACCCATTTACCTCACCTGGGTCGAGTGCAGCAGTGTGGATAAATTTCTTGCTGAAGGAAATCACGCCATGGCTAGGATTTGAACCCACGACCCTGTTTCAAAGGCGAGAATCAGAACCACTAGACCACGACGCACCCACAGAGTAGGTTGAATCCTTGGTAAACTGGATGCAGGTTACGAACCATGACACTCGCCTGATTTTGCAATCAATTAAAAATGCAATATGGTCTTTGGAACCCCAGATGAACTCTGACCCAATCATCCTCGTAAACACACATGTGGTATTACCCAAGGATCATTTGAACCAAGTGTGATCAAATCAATGAGGAAATAAAGAAACAAGAGCAAGTTGAACAAAAAATTCAAATAAGGGTGGACAAGAACATATGACTAGACCTTTTGACCCCTTGATAACCTTTGACCCATCACTCTCATGGACACACGTGTGGTATAACCCAAGGATCATTATGTACCAGTGTGAACATAATTGATGAAGAAATAAAGAAACAAGAGCAAATTGAACAAAACAGAAATAAGGAAGTAAGACCAAATTGAACAAAACTTTTAAAATTTTTGTAACAGACCAACAGGAAAAGTGATTACTGGGTGTCTGCCAGACTTCTTTCATCAGAGACAAAAATGAGTACAAAATAAATTTTTAGGTCTATCATATTTGTCATAAATACAAAATCGCTAACGGAAAAACTAGCATCCCATAAAAGTGCGGACTCAATTTTTTATTTACCTGGACTAAATACCAGCTATTTTTCTTTGTAAGTACACTGACTATCCAAAATGTTTTGTCTCTAATCAACGAAGTAACTTACCTTGAAATCAATCTGAAGAACTTTCTTGATAAGGTTCAGAACAAAATCATCGTCTTCACCAAGGTTTGAGAGAGTATCCCACTGGGTCAGAACAGCACTGTAGATGGCCATCCCATATCTACATGAAAAGAAGCGAGAGATAAAAGAAATAAAAATCATGAATTCATGAATTGTTGCTGAAATTGCATATTGTCTTTGTACAAGTGTATGGTTGGACCTACCCCTTATCGACCACCTAATTTTCTAAGCATCTGTAAAAAAAATAAAATTATTAGTTTTACTTAGTTTTCGTGTCATTTGTGCAGAAAATTGACAAAGAGTTACGATTGATCCAATCAATTGTAACTCTATGGAAATCCATCAGTGTCATATTTTTTTCTACAGGAAATTTGCTCAATGTCTTTTGTAAACAAAGAGAAGCACAGCAAATTTTTAAGAAAACATTGAATGCATGAATATACATCATAGCTAGAAAATATTTTGAACAAACATGCATAATACATGTTGACATTGCTGGCCATCCATAGTTGCGATCGATCGGATCAATCGTAACTCTTTGTAAGACGGGACCCAGGTGGGTGTTTCATAAAGCTTATTGTAAGTTAAAAGCAACTTTAAGAACGACTGGTGATCGATTCTTACGTGCTAAATAATCACCAATGAACATCATTTACCACAAGAAGGACCACCAGTCGTTCTTAAAGTTGCTCTTAACTTTATACAAACAGTTTATGAAATGGCCCCCTGATCAGAATCCCACATTTAGAACGACTCAGATTCTATGCACATAGACATTGGTGACTAACGAATGCAACAAATTCAAATTTGCTCATTTGCACCCCTTATGTAAGACTGACCATCCGCCATACACCAATTCTTGTCATGCTGGCGAAATATTTTTGACTCTTCCAAATCAGTTCTATGATGTCATAAGGCTGGTTGATTGTGTCGCCACTTCCATCGCGAGCTCCGGCACATGATTTGATGACTGACGACGGATATTTGTTCTAAAGCCGTTTCCTATCTGATTTCTTGGTATGAACAGCTATTTTGCAGTGGGGATCGGTTCTGGTCAATACAATTTTGATGAATTCTACAAATTTCCTATCTTTTTATCCCTTTCTTTTCTCTCATAAAATAGATTTTTATCGTTTTTATCGAACCTACGTAATACGCAATAATCTTAATGCGCAAGGTGGTTGGTGGTCGGTGGAGTCGCTCTACGTGAAATCATGTTTTTGAGCGATTTGGGGTCCTATATGCACGAACATAATGTTGTGTAATTTTGTAACTGTGTACCCGGGCATAGCAAATTTGGTCTCGAAACTTGCATGAGACTTGAAAGTAAAAAGTCAGCGAGCGCAGCGATAAAAAAAAATTGCGCAGCAGATTGTTTATGCCCCCCCCTCCATGACAGCATTTCCACCACAAATCAAACAAAATTATGGTATTACATAAATTCTTTGCACATTAAAATCTTACTGAAATCTATACTCCATTTTGAGGTAACTTAAAGAATCTTTACAACATTTCTTATTCTACAAATCAAACCAAATTATTTTCATTCAGTTGATTTCTTGATGGGTCATTGTATCTAACCTTTTTCTGATATCCCTGCTGCCCACAGCATGTTCCAGCAAGCCGTAGACGATCATGCCGATGCTCTGCTTATCTTCTCGCACCCGATCACTCAGCTGGTACACCGTGTCCTGTCCGTGCTTGACCAGCTGGTCCATGATAGGCTGCTTGTAGGTGGTCAGGAACAGGATGCCCAGACTGGTCTGCGAGGCAGACAACCTCGAAGTCACAGACCGCGATGAACTGCCGACGATGGGGGTACTATCCAACATGCAGTCAATCAAACTGTTTGTCTGATAATGAAGAAGACGAATAGATTGTTGAATCATTGATAAAACATACAAAATGGAATTCCAAACTAGAATTAAAAAGGCAGGAGAAATTAAGTAAACATTTGAATTATCGCCTCAGAAATATGCTAAATAATTCAGCAATTGAATAACTTCTTACGTTTAATGAATAATTTTTAAATGGATATGTTTCTTCCAGCTGTTCATAAACTTGGTAAGCATGTCATTATGATAGGCCAGAATATAAAATGTACAAAAATAATTGTGGTCTTTACAGACAGAAGGTCCTTCTATATGTGTGGACACTTACACAGGTTTGACCTAACACTAACCTGTACCCCAAGTTGGAATGCTAGCTCCAGTAGGCTTTGACCTAGGTCAATCTCCGAGGGGGTAATTTTCCTAGCTTCCTGTCCGTTCTCGCCTCTCCTCACCAGTCCACGCATCACGCAGTCCAAGATGGACGAAGCCTGGTTCATTGTCTATCAAAATAAACACAATTTACAGGAAACTACTGTGTTTTCTTTTTTTTACATATAACTTAACACTCAACTCAAAAGAGTAGCTGGCAAAGTCTAATATGTACATCCATCTATTGCTCACACATGTACTCCTTTCTGGTTTGATTATGCATACAGTTTTTTCCTCAAAAGTTAGTGAACCTCACCACAAAATGCACTTCTTGTTCGAGCCCAGAGAATCAAACTTTATTAAATGTGATATTTCATCACCATACTCCATAATTCAATATCTATAACACGGCAAAACTTGTAATATGTTCATTTTCTGATGGGGTTCACTAACTGTTGAACACCTCTCTATATGGTCTCAAGAATATACTGTTAAATGACAAGGATCAATACTTCTGGAATCCACCCCAGGGAGTGGAGAAAGTGCACATATTGTGTGAACAAGCAAGAATCTGATAATTGTGGAAACAAAATATCTGTAATATGTGCTTTAGAGAGGTCCCTCCAATGTATCAAGCAGTAGATGCATGTAAAAGCAGAACATTTTCATAGAATTCTTATTTTTAAATCGCATCATGGAGGTCCATTTTGATGCCATCAAAATTGGGAAAACTAAACATAATTCAGAAATTGCAAGATACAAGTACATTTCTACCTTACAACAGGTATGAAACACATTGAAAACGTGTTTTTTCCCCCAAATACATGTACAATGTATGTACAAATTCTGTTGCATTTCTATTCATGACTATGCTATCTGAGCTTGGGTTGAATTTCTTACAATATTTTGTTCTGTTTTAACACTGAATAAGTGTTACGTGGCCAGGACCAACTCTACATCTCAGCACACAAGAACCTAAACTTCTCCAACTCTCAAGTCACCCCAAATCCTCACAATCGATGACACATCTTTTAAAGACAGGGAAGCCGTGTTTGTGTATTTGATCTCTCGCCGCGAACTCTTTATTACTCCTAGTCTACATCCAGACTTGGGGTCGTCACACCTCCACCCCTAAGAACGAAAGTTATAACAGAACTTTCGTGACAAAATAGTACATAATCAATAATAAATGTGGTTATTGAGGAATAAAAGTTCCAGATTTATGGAAATTTTGATTCTAAAACCTTTTGTGCGTGCATTTGTTAAACTCTTTCCGATATCAATACCTTGGTTTAAAATACACTCAATAATTTGTTTAATTAGAGAACATTCCTTTTGAGAACGTTAGTATCCAAATAATCAAATACATGAAAAATGTACTCATTGAGTGATTGAGTAAAATATACTTTCACATCCAAATAAGGGTTTTTGTTTTGAATTTGAGTATCCTCAAAAACCACCGACAACAACAAGTGAAAACATCATTGTATGAAAAATGCAATACAGTTGGACATCATGCTCATTCATTTTTGTCACACAATTTTTTTTTTTTTAAATCACTAATTAAAAACACAACCAATATAAGATTGGTTAAGCTGAAAACTATATAGTTTGTGAAGAAAATATCAGCAAAAATCAATGCCATGAAAAACGCAACCCCAATTACCTATTTTGGGTACAATTTCTTTGTGTTTTGTTTAATTTTTGCATCCATAAAGCTTACAAGCCCCCAGTGACAAAGACTGAGCATAAATGTACATGTATATCTTGATACAAAATAACAAACAGTTTGCAAAAATAAGATCAATGATGGAAGTTAAAGTTCACTTTGGGTTCATTCTGATGAAGTATCAGTTCGCACTTCAGTTAGTGTTCAGTTTGTGATTGTTCAACTTCTAGTTTCCAAGATCAGTTCAAATTGAAGTATATCTGTCAAAGTTCCGATTCATCATTATCAATATCAAGATCCAGTACATCCGTTGGATTCAAATTCACCATTACTCAGTTTAGGTTACAATACAATATTACTCGGCAAATCCACGAGACAGGGTATCTGCGATCACATTGTCCTTTCCGGGTATGTGTTCTATGGTAAGATTGTATTCCTGAAGCATCAAGGACCACCTCATCAGCCTAGCGTTCTTGTTCTTCATTCTGTTGAGGAAGGTCAAGGGATTGTGGTCTGTTCTGACCACCAATGGATTGTTCGATGTGTAGACATCAAAGTGTTGAAGGCCAAGAATCAGTGCGAGAGTCTCCTTCTCAATAGTGCTATACTTAACTTGATGGCTATTTAGTTTTTTTGACATGTAGCACACTGGTCGCTCTATCCCATCACAATCTTTTTGAAGAAGAACCCCTCCGACTCCAAGACCACTAGCATCAACTTCCAGCACGAACGTCTTGCTGAAGTCCGGTGCTGCCAAGACAGGCTCACTAGCAAGAGTTGCCTTCAAGCGTTCAAAAGCGATCTGACATGACGGTGTCCAAGTATATGGCACATCTTTCTTCAGTAGGTTCGTCAGAGGTGCAGAAACAGAAGCAAAGTTCTTGCAGAATTTCCGATAGAATCCGGACATCCCCAGAAAGCGACGTAGGGCTCGCTTATCCTCTGGAACCGGGAAGTCCACTATGGCTCCTACCTTTGCACTGATTGGACGTACTGTCCCAAGCCCAACCACATGGCCAAGGAACGATACCTGTGCATGAGCAAAGTCCGACTTCTTCAGATTCACAGTCAAGTTTGCCTTGGAGAGACGATCGAAGAGAGACTTCAGGCGATGCAGATGCTCTTCCCAGGTGTTGCTATATACCACAATGTCATCCAGGTATGCCTGACATCCTTCGAGACCAGCGATCACTGCATTCATCAACCGTTGGAAAGTGGCAGGGCTGTTCTTCATTCCGAACGGCATGACTTTGTATTGGTAGAGACCATCTGGTGTAACAAATGCAGACAGCTCTTGTGCCCTTGGTGACAGGGGCACCTGCCAGTATCCTTTTAAGAGATCTAGCTTTGACACAAACTTGGCACTCCCTATCTTGTCAATCAGGTCGTCAATGCGAGGTATGGGGTACGAGTCTGATTTGGACTTGGAATTCAACAACCTATAGTCTGTACAGAACCTATAACTACCATCCTTCTTTGGTACTAAGACACAAGGAGAACTCCATTGACTACTACTTGGTTCAATAATGTCATTGACAATCATGTAGTTAACTTCCTTCCTGAGAATTTCCAACTTTGACGGATTCAACCTATACGGATGTTGCTTAATTGGGGTACACTCCCCGATATCAACATCATGGTCTACGAGAGTGGTTCTACTGGGAATATCACCAAACAAGTGACTGTATTCGGAAATCAACTCCTGCAACGACTCTCTCTCACTCACTGGAAGATAATTCAACCTTTCACCAAGATTCTCCAGAACTTCCGAGTTCTCAAGCTTAACTTCAGGCAAGGAAAGACCAACTTCCTTTTGTCCCTCAACGTCAACATCATCACTCCTACCACAAGCAATACCAACACTCGCAACCGACTTCGCTGCGCAATCCTCATTGCTCTCTACATACTCTTTCAACATGTTAATGTGACAAAGACGTTTCTGTTTTCTCTTATCAGGAGTGCGAATTACATAGTTCACCGCACTCACTTTCTTCTCCACAACGTATGGACCAGAGTACCGAGCCTGCAAGCAATTACCTGGAATTGGCAACAGCACTAACACCTTAGAACCAGGATCAAAGCTTCTCTCCCTAGCTTTGCGATCAAACACTTTCTTCATGTCAGCCTGAGCAGTCTTCATGTGCTGCATAGCAAGTTCTCTTGAATAAGACAACCTTTCTCGGAACCTAGATACATAATCCAGTAATCCACACTTCTCATCCGATTCAAGCATCTTCTCTTTCAACACCAATAAAGGCCCACGAACAGTGTGGCCAAATACCAAGTCAAATGGACTAAATCCTAACGAGTCTTGAACAGACTCCCGAACTGCAAACAAGAGTAAGGGTAGTCCCTCGTCCCACTCTTTCTCACACTGGAAACAATAAGTTCTCATCATGTTCTTCAAGGTTTGATGAAACCTTTCCAATGCCCCTTGGCTCTCAGGATGATAGGCACTCAAATTCACGCATCGAATTCCCAACTGCGACATCACCTGTCTGAACAACTTGGAAGTGAAATTAGAGCCTTGATCACTCTGAATAATCCTTGGTAATCCTACCAACGAAAAGAACTTCACCAGTGCTTTGCAAACATTCTGAGCCGTTATTCTACGAAGTGGCACTGCCTCGGGAAATCTGGTTGCTGCACACATCATAGTCAAGAGATACTCATGTCCAGCCTTAGTCTTAGGCAGTGGGCCAACACAATCAACAATTATTGTTGAAAATGGCTCATCAAATGCAGGGATGGGCCGTAAGGGTGCCGGCGGGATCTTTTGGTTGGGTTTGCCAACAACTTGGCAAGCATGACATGCCCTACAAAACTCACTAACATCACTCCGCAGCCCTGGCCAAAAGAAATGTTTCAGAATTCTGTTAACAGTTTTATTGACACCAAGGTGTCCACCAAGACCAGTTTCATGTGAAACTTTCAAAATCTGCCTACGAAAGACCTTAGGCACCACAACCTGATGAATAACCCTCCAATCTTCATCAAGACTTACATCTGGAGGTCTCCATCTCCTCATGAGAATATCATCCTTCATGTAAAAGCATGTGCTTTCATTTACAGCTTCCTCCTCAGACAGAGCGCCATTGATACTTCCAACCAACTCAGGATCTTTGCCTTGAGCATCGATCAAAGACAACCTATTAAGTCCTATATCAGTTTCACCATCCTGATAAACTCCACTACCATCTTCAGCAGATTTGCTATCATCTACCTGACAGAACACACTGTTATCATCCAAATGACCAAGAAAACTATCTCCCAAATCAACAGTATCCGGACTAGTCCCTTTCAAACCCTGCTCTGAATTTTCCTTTTCCTGTTTTGCCTTAGCAGCCATAGACCTAGTCAATACACAGGAGGAAAACACGTCTGGCATCTCTTTTACCAAACTTTCAGTTTCCTCATCAGTCACAGGAATGTTTGATTTAACTGGGTGTGGCAAAACCTTATCACCTGCAAGATCATTACCTAACAGCAACGAGACTCCTTCTACCGGTAAGGCAGGAGAAACTGCAACAACCACCTGACCTGACACAATGTCAGACTTCAAATTCACGCTATGTAAAGGCACCTGAATTACACCACCTATACCTTTTACAAACACATCTGAATGAACAGCCGAGTCTTCAGAAAAAGGCAAAACATTAGCTAAGAGAAGAGTCTGGGTAGCCCCAGTATCCCGAAGAATACGCACAGGAACCTCCTCACTACTACCTGACAAACCTACAAAACCTTCAGTCATAAACGGTTTGTACCCTACAGACACTGCTCTATTCTCCCTCTTGACACTAACTAATGCATTAGGAACTACTTTCCTCTCACCAAAACCCTCTTTCTCTCTCTTTTTCTTCAGCTTACTACACTCAGACATTCTATGTCCTTCTTGCTTACAGTAATAACAAGGACCAGGAACAAGTTTTTGCCTATTACCACTCTTGACAGTATTGTTACTACCTTGACTATCATCCTTCCATGAAGAATCTTTCTTACCAACAAACTGATTAACCTTCCCTTGAGATTTAGTCCTCTCAACTACCTTATGTGTTAAGACGTATTCATCTAAGAGTACTGCTGCCCTCTGAACGTTCACCACCTCACGCTCCTCTAAGTACTGCCTTAACTCATGTGAAACCGAACGTTTCAACTCCTCACTCAACATAAGCTCCTTCAAGCTATCAAAGCTATTAACACCAGTTGAGGACAACCATCGTTCAAAATGAACAACCTTCTTACGAACCAGGGATTTTCTTGGATTTCTTACCTGTCTGGTGAGCAGTTTGGCCTTCTGTAGCTGTTTGTATCCCAGAACGATATGCTGAAGCTGAACGTGATCCAAGCCAAGTTCATTCTCATCACTGAACAATGTCGGAAGAAGGGAGAATAGATCCTCATCCCTGGTGAAATAATTGTAATATATGCATATGAAAAAAAAAATTATCACATAAGGTATGTGCAGATATCATTTTTTTTTCATTCTGTAAAGAATCAATTGAATTTCATAATCTCTAAACAGATTACTCTTAATGCAAGTTGAGAAAAACATTATCTAGAAAATATTTGATGGCCAGCGATTATACCCATTACCACAAATTGCTTCGAGACTAATTATTACTATCAACATGATAGTTATACTTCATAATTACCTGGTCTTATACATGTAGAATACTACAAATTTTGTTAATTCATCAAGATATTGTGTAGTTATCTTCTCTTTTATGTTCTATAACTGTTATCGTTACAGACCGGTCCTAGGTACATGTAGCTTGGTTGGGGAGGGAGACTTACGGGCAAAGTTATCAAGTTAGCTCTTCCCATATCCAGGCAGCTAAGCTACATGTACCCACCCAAGGTTCCGTTTTTATTCATATACATGTATTGTTAAATCCTTATCGTATAAACTGAAATTGCCAATTTCGTAATGAATAAATATCTTGACTATAAATCTGAAGTAAGACGATAAATCTGCTTCTTTATATATATCACTTATGACACCGGAACGACATTTCAAAGCGCTTCAAAGATTATTATCCCAGTAATTGGATTCAGCCTCGCCCGCTTATGATGCATGCACAATCTCCACTCCCTGGGGAGTATTCCAGCATATACAAAAGTCTCACCTGCTAGCAGTAATCCTTTTATGAATGACAGTCTGAAGCTCCTTCAGTAGGTTTGTAGGTAGCCTGTTGTACAATACACCAAGGGTCTGATTCATCTGTAACAGGAGGAAGAGGGGGAAAAAAGAGTTGTCCAAAGGCTTGCAAAATTTAACAATTTAACAAGATGACCATATTTTCACTGTTCTCGCATACATATGATGTGATTGTATTTAACCCTAACCCTAATCAAAAAATAAAATTGAATTCAGGCATGATATTCCCCTCTGAAAAATAGCCAAGGGTTGCTAAGTCACCGACGAAGTCCGAGGCGCCCCAGGCAGGGTTACAAGCTCTTGCATGGTAAAGAAATCAAAAGTGATTTTTTTTCAAGGTGAGTCTGCATGATAATTTTATCATTTGACTATAAAAAGCAGTAAAAAATAGCATGAGAATGTTCTTGTGCAAAGGATTTCATGTTTAAAAAAAAAGAACATTGAGAAGAAAAAAATCTGAAAGAAAATAATTAAACAAGTGGAGCGCCTCTGGGTCATTCCATGCCAATTCACCCAATGAATGTGCAATTTTGCACCCGACCCTCTCGGAATTCGTTGTAAATTGGTACACATAAAATTCACCATGGCCCACGCACAAAACAAAAAAAATAAGTCCAATTGGTCCGTCGGTTCTCGCGCTACGGCCCGCCCTTTTCTCCTTGTTTTGACAAAAATGGGCGTGACCTTCAACTTTCAATGGCCACTGCGTCGTAACGTGTTGATCAATTTTCATGAAACAGGTACCATTTATTAGGAAATTCAGAGAGGAATCCAAAACATGCATCAAATAATGTATTCGAGCGATTTATAAGGTCGTGACCTTTGACCTTTACTTTGACCTTGAGTTTGACCCCCGGACCAATAATTTTTTAACTTGATTTTCATGTATGTTAATTATTAGTATGATATTGACAAAATATGTTAAAACCAATGATGATATTTTATTTCTTCACCTTTTAAAACTCTTCCAAAGATACCTTGAAATTTCACTCTAGTCCCACATACTGATATTCATGTTAGTAAAATGGTTACCAGTTACATGATTTTTTCCAATCTTAAGTTACAGTATGCATGCACATGAAAAGAAATTAAGCTCATCAGTTCACAAATGAAACATTAAACATTTATGCTCATGAATAGGTATCTGTTTAGGCATTTTGATGTTCAGCAATATATATCATATATATATATATATATATATTCTTGTTAGTAAATAGGCATATACTCAACAATTTGATGATAAAAGTAAACACTTTACCATTAAACAAGAATATATATATATGATATATATTGCTGAACATCAAAGTGCCTAAACAGATACCTATTCATGAGCATAAATGTTTAATGTTTCATTTGTGAACTGATGAGCTTAATTTCTTTTCATGTGCATGCATACTGTAACTTAAGATTGGAAGAAATCATGTAACTGTTAAACACTTTTACTAACATGAATATTAGTATGTGGGACTAGATTGGAATTTCATGGTATCTTTGGAAGAGTTTTAAAAGGTGAAGAAATAAAATATCATCATTGGTTTTAACATATTTTGTCAATATCATACAAATAATTAACATACACGAAAATCAAGTAAAAAAATTATTTGTCCGGGGGTCAAACTCAAGGTCAAAGTAAAGGTCAAAGGTCACGACCTTATAAATCGCTCCAATACATTATTTGATGCATGTTTTGAATTCCTCTCTGAATTTCCTAATAAATGGTACCAGTTTCATGAAAATTGGTCAACACGTTACGACGCAGTGGCCATTGAAAGTTGAAGGTCACGCCCATTTTTGTCAAAACAAGGAGAAAAGGGCGGGCCGTAGCGCGAGAACCGACGGACCAATTGGACTTATTTTTTTGTTTTGTACGTGGGCCATGGTGAATTTTATGTGTACCAAATTACAACGAATTCTGAGACGGTCGGGTGCAACCACTGGGTGAATCCAGATGGAATGACCCCTCTGGCAGTCTCACCTGCATCGCGCAATTCAATATAGCAGCAGTGCTGACTTTGAACACTACTATTAAATAATTATTCCAAAAAACACCATTCATATAATGATACAATACTACGTTCAGTGACAATAAATGACATTTGACCTTGATCATGCGACCTAAGAATTGTCAGTGATACCTGATTACCCCTATATCTATATTTTATAAACTATATCTATAAACTTTGAAAGTTATGACAGCAATCTAATAATTACCTCCAAAATGGCCAAAGTTCAATGACCTTAAATGACCTTTGACTTTGGTCATGTGACCTGAAACTCGAATGAGATGTTCAGTGATACTTGATTACTCTTATGTCTAAGTTTCATGAATAAGATCCATAAACTTTCAAAGTTATGAAGGTAATTCAACAGATACCCCCCAACATGGCCAAAGGTCATTGACCTTTTACCTTGGTCATGTGACCTGAAACTCACACAGGATGTTCAGTGGAACTTGATTACTCTTATGTTTAAGTTAAATGAATCAGATCAATAAACTTTTAAAGATATGATGGTAATTCAACAAATACCCACAACTTGGCCAAAGTTTGTTGACCTTAAATGACCTTTGTCCTTGATCATGTGACCTGAAACTCGCACAGGATGTTCAGTGATACTTGATCACTCTTATATCAAAGTTTCAAGAATCAAATCCATAAACTTTCAAAGTTATGATGTAAATTCAACAGATACCCCCAACTTGGCCATAGTTCACTGACCCTAAATGACCTTTGACCTTGGTTATGTGACTTGAAACTCAGGCAGGATGTTCAGTAATACTTGATTAACCTTATGTCCAGGTTTCATGAACTAGGTCCATTTTTTTTTTAAGTTATGATGACATTTCAAAAACTTAACCTTAGGTTAAGATTTTGATGTTGATTCCCCCAACATGGTCCAAGTTCATTGACCCTAAATGACATTAGACCTTGGTCATGTAACCTAAAACTTAGGCAGAATGTTCAGTAATATTTGATTAACCTTATGGCCAAGTTTCATGAACTAGGTCCATATACTTTATAAGTTATGCTGTCATTTAAAAAACTTAACCTTCGGTTAAGATTTGGTGTTGACGCCGCCGCCGTCGGAAAAGCGGCGCCTATAAAGTCACTCTGTTTCGCAGGAGAGACAAAAACATAATCGGAATTCCGATTTTAGTCGGGATAATATCATGCCTGTGAATTTTCCATTCCAATCCTTGTTGAAAGTAAGAATCTTAATATACAAAGGTAACATTTAAACTGAAGCTGATGAGAGTCAAAATGATTGAGAATCTGATTTAGCACTCAAGAAAGGGTCACCAGTCACGCGTGAGGTGATAAGAAATCACAGAAGTGGTTTACAGTACACCATGTGTAAAGTCCTGGGTCCCGTAACACAAAGGTTAGCGATTAATCGTACACTCCAATTTCACGATTGATTGTACATTGTAGTCAATGGAATCAATCGTAGAAAAATGTGCTACGATCATTGCTAAGCTTTGTGTTATGGGCTCCAGGAAGGACTGAGATAAAAGTAGATAGAGATAGAAGTGAAGTGGAGAGGCGAGAGAGTGGAGGTTGGGAAGTAGAGTATTCTTTTTGGAATTAATGTAGTCCTTAAAGGACTGTAAACCAGAAAGAGTGGAAAGCTGACTAGTAGGCAGGGTAAGGGCTTGAGTTGAAGGCTTGTGCAGAGGCAAATAGAGCTGTCGCTTCCAGGAATTAACACGTGGTGTACCTTAAACCACTCCCATGATCGTTCACACCACCATGCAAACCTTCAACATCATCAGGTCATATTAAAGTAACTTACAAAAAAAGTCTTATAAAACACAACCCAGTGTTCCTAAAGCAGTTTGAAAGTTATGCATGTTTGGTGACCATTTCTTGTGCTAACTTAATAAACCTACGTAGCCCACTTAACATCCAATACATGTTCAAGTTGTGCGTATAGTAGTATGTAATGAAAGGCCCTGTTTCCATGCAAGTCTTGCTGGCGAGTTGCGGGTAATCACCTGCAACTCGTCCGCACAAAGTTTTGAGCATGTTCAAATCTATTCTGCGTGCAAGATACTGTCAATGCAAGTCTTGCTGGCGAGTTGCGGGTAATCACCTGCAACTCGTCCGCACAAAGTTTTGAGCATGTTCAAATCTATTCTGCGTGCAAGATACTGTCAATGCAAGTCTTGCTGGCGAGTTGCGGGCAATCACCTGCAACTCGTCTGCGACAAAGTTTTGAGCATGTTCAAATCTATTCTGCGTGCAAGATACTGTCAATGCAAATCTTGCTGGCAAGTTGCGGGCAATCACCCGCAACAAAGTTTTGAGCATGTTCAATGCAAGTGACCTGCGGACTACATGTACCTGTGGGTTGAAAAAAACTCACTCACAAGTCGGAAGCAAGGCTTGCACGGAACATTGTGACAGGGCCTATACAAATAGTCATAGGACACAAGTGGATACTTACAGTGTGAGGGAGGTTGTTCATGATGACAGTGTCGGCCATGTTGAAACCCAGGGAAGTTGGCTTCAGCACACAACTACACAGGACCTCGGCAAATCGACCAGTCCACAGCTTGGAGGGGATAATCTAGAAAATAATGAAAATAAATGAAAATAATGCCCATTTACTGAGAATAATCCACCAATTCTCAATAACAATAACACTAATAAATGTACAAATGCTATTTGGGGCTTAGCTCTTCAAATCCACTCCTACATAGGAGAAGGCCCATATTCTAAAGTCTGGTTTGACTTAGATCAATGTCTAACTCTGTGCTAAAGTTATGGGAAGCCGAAAATGTTTGTTTGTTTACATTGTTTTTTTTTCACTTCACTCCCCTCATGCTTGAAAGGTAATTTTAGTTATTTTTCTCAACTTTTATGAATGATTTTAAGACGAGTTGATAAATTGAACTTGCTGTTGGAGATTTGTCTCACAATTGGCTATCCACAGTTAAGCCACAACTTCAGACCAGGGGGCCGTTTCATAAAGCTGTTCGTAATTTAAGAGCGACTTTAAGTACGACTGGTGATCCTTTCTTACGCGCTAAACCATCCCCAATGAATCTAACATTTACCACAAGGATCACCAGTCGTTCTTAAAGTCGCTCTTAACTTACGAACAGCTTGATGAAACACCCACCAGAGTTTGAATTAAACCAGAGTTTGAATTACTGGCGAGTTTTTCACAAAGCTGTCGTAAGATGCAAGTGACTTCAAAGAACAACTGATTCTTGCTGAGGAGCTTAATCAACATTCATGAAATTTTGGTGCACACAATATACTACCAGATCATGAAGAGAACAACATCAGTTGGTCGTAAAGTCGCTCATTACTTAGAAGCAACTGTGTGAAACACCCCACCGGGTCCAAGAATCTCACCTCTAGTGCTTCCTTGGAATAGCCCCCAAGCATGGCACTCATGAAATCAAAGAGACGGATGAGGACCGTACATTTGGATCGATCGTAGTCTTCTTCTTCCCTGGGGGAAAAGCCCGCTTCCGTGGAACCCGAGTGCTTGGCCGTTTTATGCAGATGGCACTGGGCCATCACCAGGAAGACGTCAATGGACTTGAAGAGGTTGCTCCTCTTTCCTTCTTTTGGGGCTGCAAGAAAAGAATTCCGCTGTTAGTGGTACTGTAATTAGTAGAAGGCACCTTTGGGGAATAAAAGCCTCTCTCTTTCTTCCATTGCTTAATATTAAAGGTAAAAGAAAGTTGTTGCAGCAAACAATTATTTCATGAGAAAGTCTTTAAAATTAAGGTTAAATGTCACCATATTATCATAGATCTAGTTCTGGTACATTAATGTAAACTTATCTATGTGAAATCCTGAAATCTTAGCTGAAAATAATTCTGATGATCACTATGATGAGCACTTGTGGGACATTATAACTATTGTTTGGAAAAAACCCAGACATTTCATGGAATTCCATGCTTATTTTGCTCATTTCTCAGCAATTACACATTTTTTTCCAGAGCTATTTGACACTTTTTTTCATACTCATACATACAAACACTTGGATTGTCATTTTTATTCTGTTCGAACTCATTTTGAGATCGTTACCACAACTGGTGTTTATCTTTAAGGGGAGAGGAAAAAATGACAAGCACTGACTATATGTGTGGTCTCTCATTGACTGTGTGATATAAACATAGCTAGTCTCAAAATATAAATATAACATAAATACATTACAAAATACTGACCCTGTTTTTTCACATTTCAGGATCGGCCAGATGAGGGCAACATAACAATGGGGGGGGTTGAATAAAAAAAGTAAAACACCAGTTAAACGATAATAAAATTAATAAAAATTGTCACATCCGATGATTTTCCATGAAATTCTACAAAGCATCCACTTACATCTGAAGATATCTGTTGGCGTGAGTAGTCTTTCATTCAAGACCCAGACGTAGCTGTCCAGCGCAGCTAACAGGTACTCAAGCCAGAGGATGGTCGCCTTCACAGTAAACTGATCGTCTTTATAGGCTGATAGGGGATGTTTCTGAATGCCGCTCTTATGACCACCTCCCTCAAACCTACATCAGAATTGATACAAAACAATGTGAACCTCCCATCCCAAAGCCAACAATAAGTTGTTTTTTTTCATAGAAAGATTTTATTCAAAATCAAACACAAAAACAATTTACAGAAAAATCAAGAAGCAAGCATGTTTACAACTGTACATGTGTACTATTATCTAATGATAAAACAAAATTATGTTTTCGACTGAGAACCCTTTCAATTTCACAATAGCGTTTCAAAGTTCTCAGTAAATAGCCAAATAGTAACCTAGCCTTCAAAATGTCAAAATCAGAAAATAACCTTATATACATATAAGGTATTAGTCTTTTCATAATGTCTAAATTTGAAGATGTTGAATTTAATTAGACAAGATACGTGAGTTTTATAGACAACACTTATTTTCGGACTGCTTGGAATGTTCACCGAGACCGCATTGTGTGCTTCAGACCTTGTAGTCTCCTTTTTTAAGCTTTCACTGAATTTCTTTTATATTCAATCAAGTACTTGTTTAGTATATTGATGATCATTTTTTTTTAAATAGAGCTTAGTGTTGTTTTCAAGCTTGATAAAAATATCAAAATTCATATTTGGGCAACTAATTGTTGGATATGGGGTACCAGGTCACAAATCACATGTCTTTTTGTTATATATTCATATTTGCAGAAGATAAAAACAAAAGGGGGTGCAAGTATGCTGCTATAATATGAATGAATTCCCTATCACTATTATTCACAAAAGAAGAAATAAATTAAGTAAAAGGCAAGTTGTTGTTGAGAGAGTAGCTTTTGTTACTGTCATTACCAAATGCTTGCAGATTGCTAAAATGGAAAGTACTTTTTCTTTACCTTGCAACGAAATACTCAGCACCCCTCTCTTTGACCGTGTTTGCCATCCATGTGGCTGGGGTGTTTCGCCCTGTATTTATAGAAAAAAAATAAGAATAGAAATAGTTATTTCACTCTATTTCTCTTTCATATCGCTATTATATCACTTAAATAAATAACTGACGGCTGTACCTGGGAAGGCTAAGTAATGTGCCGAGTACTGGCCACATATCTTATCATAAATTGTAAATATAGATGATGGACACAAATGAAGAATTAATTAAATTCCCTCTTAAGACAACCATGTAATTTCATACTTTATTAGGCTTCTTTATTAAGCATCTGCGCCCCGTCTTACAAAGAGTTACGATTGATCCAATCAATCGTAACTATATGGAAATCCATCAGTGTCATAATTTTTTCTATAGGAGATTGTCACAATGTCAAAGAGAAGCACAGTGAATTTTCAAGAAAACAATGAATGCATGAATATACATCATAGTTAGAAAATATTTGGAACAAACATGCATAATACATGTTGACTTTGCTGGGGTTCCATAGCTGCGATTGATTGGATCAATCGCAACTCTTTGTAAGACGGAGTCCAGGCTTCAATCAACCTGTGCTGTAACATGGAGTTCACAGTTACGGCCAGGGGTGGTCCCAAGGAAAAGTTCTAAATTTAAATTTTGAGGTTTATATAAATTTCCTTCAATCAAAATTGACATTTTAGTGCAAACATAAAAGATGCCTGAAGTAATATTAAAACACACACTTCTTGGAAGCATTGTGGTCTAATGTTTTTATTCTTAGTACAAAGCACAACAAAATGTACAATTCAAACAAAATATAACCATTTTTCTCTGCCATAATTTTAGCACGAAGTTTGATTACGCCATATTGAAGTGTATAAGACTTCAGAACACTGGCGTTAGAGCTCAAGATAACAAGAATGTTTGACTGACTGACCTGGTAAGAGGGATGTCAACTGGTATACGAGGACCATACACTGATGTCTACACTCTGTCTGAGGACGTCCACACTGTGTCATCAGCCACATCACCACATGACTCAGGGTAGGGTTACAATCCTCCGGTAGTCCCCTTCAGTTCAAAGAAAACCAATTATAATAATAAGCATACAACAATGTCTACATTCAGTCTGAAGACGTCCGCACTGTCATCAGCAACATCACAACACGACCATAGCCATTTGTGACAAACAAATTTCTAACCTTAGAGATTTGATTTGTCAGTACCATTTTTACTAAGATCATTCATTGCTATCTGGAATAATAACTGAATGAGTTTTCTTCGCCACTATAACGGAAGAGTATAGTGAACATAAATAAACATACAACGTTAAATAAACACAATTGTTAATTTTTGACTTCCCATAATTTTACCACAGAGTAAGACTTTGCCCCAAGTTGAACCGAAGGGGGGGAGGGACGGAAGGTTCACTAAGAGGTAAGTATGACCTAGAATCATTTCTAAATAATGACGCCCACATTTTTAAAATTATTTTATTTATTCGGTATATTATTCATTTATTTATTCAGTATAAAACACACGATATCTAACACGCAATCTTATAAATATGCAGTAGCGTGCGTCCTTTTAGTCCTCTTCGCAAGATTTACCAATGTGGTGATGCGTATTATACAGCACGCAACTGGAAGTTCAAACGCAACTGGAAGTTCAAGCGCAACTCAAGGCTGCACTTAGCTCTTTGTGAAACACCCCCCGAATTTCAGAATATAAGCCATTGGGTGATTTCAAGTACGGTGTTGAAATCTGGTGTTGGTGTACCAACACCAGCCACAACGACGTACTTGAAATCAGGCTGGTGTTGGGATTGACCTTGGAAAATATGACTATTTCCCGGCAGTTCGTGTTGAAGGCTGGTGTTGAATGTCGTCTGCTGAACCCAGTACTGCGGCTGGTCTTAACAATCTACGTGCAATTTCCCCATTCACCAACATCAACCCCCTGGGATTGGGAAAATTGTGATTTCAAGTTCAGTGTTGGTGTTGATGAACTGTAGCTCGCGAACAGGCGGCGAACATGATGAAACATCCCCGTAAAATCATCTTTTACAGTTAAGATGAGCGCAAATCATTGGAGTTTTATATATTTTAATGAAAACCTTTGCATTCTGTACGATAAGATTTTATTGCAATTTCTCCCCGATTACACTTTCGTCTTTGAGAATTTCTCGCGTAAAGTTGAGATGATCAGCTGCGCAGAGGCGTGACGTCATAGGCTATCGATAGCGCGATCTGTATCGCTCCTCTGAACCCAGCTCGGTGTTGGAGCTCAGTTCAGCAGCCTTTTCACGCTCTCAACACCAACACCGAACACCATACTTGAAATCACCCAATGCCTCTGTCAACCACCTTAGGTGGGCAGAAGCATGTAAAGGATGCACAAATACCTTGGAACCCTTCTGTTCTTGCTCTCTTTGTTGAGTAACGCTGCTTTCACTCGCATGATCCTCTCCAGGTGCTTCAGAACCTCTATCCCTTGCTCCTGAGTGCCTGAGAAAAGAATACAATGTTTGTATTATGATAGCTATGGTTTAGATGATGTTGGAAGGTTTGCATGGTGGTGAACAATCGCGGAAGAGGTTTACAGTACACCATGAGTAAAAGTCTTGGAGGGACTGAGATATAAGTGGATAGAGAGAGAAGTGAAGTGGAGAGGCGAGAAAGCGGAGGTTGGGAAGTAGAGTTTTCTTTTCGGAATGAGAGTAGTCCTTAAAATGACTGTAAACCAGAAAGAGTGGAAAGTTGAGTGGGAGGCAGGGTGAGAGGCTTGAGTAGAAGGCCTGAGTAGATTTCACTTCTATCCACTTTTATCTCAGTCCTTCCAGGACTACTACACATTGTGTACCGTAAAGCACTTCCGCAACTGGACATGGTTTAGTTAAAACTGGGTGAACTTAGACCACTCATTTATGGAGTGCCAGTTGTCAACTCATTCACCAAGTAAAAATTATTCTAATTTTGCATGAAAAAAAGTTGTCAAAAGTTATATTGTCATAAAACTCGGGCTAAACCTAGGTTTGATAACCAGAATACGGGTCATGATGTTTATTGCTTACACAGAGACATTACTCACAAGAGAAATGCTATATGAAAATCAGAAAATAAACAAATAATAATTTACTTGCGCTGGAAAGAACTATAGCAGATGATTGGCTAAAAAGAATAAATCTAACATGAAACAGACAATCTGGAGGTGCTTCAAACCCTATATCCATTGCCCCTGAGTGCCTGGAAAAATATATTTATCTACTTTTGTGCTTAACAATAAAAATAAGCATATGAAAAAGTGAAGTATGAGGAAATTTGAAAATAACAAATATTTACGACTACTGAAAGGAATACTACACGGGACACATTTCATAATGCACTATAATAACTATGAAAACTTTGCCATCGTGGCAACTACCAATGTTAACAGACCTCAGCAGCCAATCAAAATTGAGGTTTCCATGGTAATTACAGTATTTATAATAATATAGGATTTGTATAGCACACATATCCACCTTGCCAAATGCTCAAGGTGCTCCTATATTACCCCGGCTAAGCTAGTCTACAGATTCCGGAGCACACAGCTTCCTGCCGGTACCCATTTACCTCACCTGGGTTGAGTGCAGCACAATGTGGGTAAATTTCTTGCTGGAGGAAAACACGCCATGGCTTGGAATAGAACCCATGTCCTTCAGATTGAAAGAAGGGAGTCTTAATCCCATGACCACGACGCCCTCACGGCCAAGTTACCATAGTTGTAAGTCTTCAGAAGACAGAGCCTTAGAAATTATCCCTACAGAATATCACTTCTCTCTCTCTCTATTGACAGTAACATTTCCATCACATTGGAGGTTTTTTTGTGGCTACTTACCAAGTGATTTGTCGTCGTGATGGGCCAAGGCCAAGCTTTGAACAAAGACTACCACGAGTTCAAAGGTGAACTGATCGACAAGGGCTTCCTCCTCTCTGCAATGAAACAAAACACAGACATCAATTCCAGGTTTGAATAATCAATTAGAAATACGATTATATGAATCAATAAGATGGCCGATCACACATGAGAAACACTGGATTTCATTAAGAGCAAAATTAATCTAATCCATGGATATCAAAAGAGACTAAATTATTGATAAAGCGTAAAAATAGGATATTTAAGAAGTTTGTAAAAAACCCTTCCCCAGACCTGCATGAAAAAAAAAAATGTTGTAGAAATTGTGTGAACAGCAAAATAAGAAGTGAAAAGCGCACTTATTATTGTAATAAGTTCGCCACCGCTAAGCGTGATATGAAAGCAACTTGGAAAATAGTCAACGATGTCTTGAACAACAGAGAAACAAAACAGAACAGTATAGGAGAAGTTGAAGTTAATGGGGATAATATTTCAGACAGACTCGATATAGCTACATGTAATGCCTTTAACAATTTTTTTGTACATGTTGGACAAACTGTCCGAGATAAACTCAATACTACGTGCACAGAAACTGAAAATAATACGCATATTGATATTTCACAGTGGTTAAAAGGAAATTATAGATCCTCTGTATTTATCAAACCTGTTGCTACTAATGATGTTATATCAATTATAGATAAGTTAGATCCAAATAAGAGTCCAGGCTACGACAATATTCATCCAAAAGTTCTTAAAAAATCAGGCTATGCAATTGTTAAACCTTTGTGCAATATTATCAATCTTGCCATTGAGAAGGGCGTCTTTCCTGACTCGTTAAAGATTGAAAAGGTGATACCTATTTTTAAGAAAGGAAACAGATTACTTTTAACTAATTATCGTCCAATATCTTTTTTTTCTTTTCCTCGTGTCAGAGGTATTTATTCATTCAATTGCCAAATCAACATGTATTTACATCCAGGGTCTTAGAGACAACATCCGAGATGTTGTCTAAAAGAATTTCATATTTAAACACATGCCATATAGAATAACTGTTATATGGTTTACCTTGGAAATAGTTAATCATACACATCAAATAGATTGCATATTGAGCATACACAAGGACTGTATTTATATCTGTTGCTTTTTCATGTGTGAAATCAAAACCAACTATTAATAATTTTTCGTTTAATATAATTTTTTCTTTAAACATTAAATTAATCAAATTCACAATACGTTTCCAGAAAAGCTTTACGCTTGGGCATTCTAAAACGACATGATAAAAAGATTCTGTTGTTTTACAGAAAATACATAAGTTGTCTGTTACAATTTTCCACCTCCACAAGTTGTATCTAAACGGTAAAATCCTGTGAAGAGTTTTGAAGTTGAGTTGCTTTATTTTATTATTTTTCAACGTCTTAAACTTAAATTTCAATGTGTCTTTCCAGTCAAAATCAACTGCAAGGTTCAATTTACCTTCCCAGAATGTTAAAGCAGCCGGTTCTCTTTTCTTAAATTCACACAATAAACTATAGAAATTGCGAGACTTCATTGATCGTAGTCTAATAAAATCAAGCGTTCTAATTTCGAATACGTCGCTTCCGTATTGTGAATTTGATTCATCGTTATCTGCATAACTTATGTCTAGAATTCTTTCGATCCAAATTTTTGGTATCGCATTTTTCAGTTTCGAATACATAAAGTCAATTAACAAAGAATTTAAGCCAAGCACTCGACAAATATGTTCTCTTGGCCGAAATCGTCCATTTTCTACAATGTCATTAATCGTTATAATGCCTTTTTCAAACCATCTTTTAAAAAATAAAGGTTTTCTATCATGTGTGATATTACTATTGTACCACAAAACTTGATTTTTAACATTTACAATATCTGGAAACTGAATATATTTAAGTTCACTCCAAGTTATGAGACAGTCTATATAAAAGTCGGGTACCTTTTGTTTTACGCACAACTTCAACATATCTTTACTGAAACAATTTGTTTTCAAAATTAATAAAATAGGACATATTTTTTCAATCCAATATCTAAACATAAACTTCCACGGTGCATCATTATCATTTTCAAAGAATCTACTCAACCATGATAAATGTAAGGATTGGAATTTAGATTTCAGATCTATCATTCGCAGTCCTCCCCTTATAATATCATTAATTAAGACTGCTCTCTTGACTTTTTCTCGTTTTGAATTCCATAAAAAATTATACATCAGTTTATTGAGATCAACAATTAGTTTCTGGGGGATGGGTAATACAGAGGCAACGTAAACAAATTGAGAAATTACTAATGATTTAAGAATCAAAACTTTACCATAGTAAGTTAAATTTCTCATTTTCCAAAAATTTAAAATTGATTTAACTTTTTGAAGTTTCATAAACCAGTTTAGTCGTTCAGACTCTTTTTTATCACTTGTTAGATATATTCCTAAGTACTTGACAGGTTCATCATTCCATTGAATACCTTCAATGAATGCATGTTGTTGTTGCATAGTGACAGCATTTGTTTTCATTACATTTAGGCTTGGCCCAGCAAAGAAACCAAAACGTTTTACTTCTCCAAGACATAAGTTGGCAGACTGAATGTTGTTTAAAAAGAGAACAGTGTCATCTGCAAGTTGAGATATCTTAAATTCTTTTGAAATACCAGTTACAGTAGATTCTACAGTGATACCACTGATATCAATATTCTGCTTTATTTTTAATGCCATAATTTCTACAACAAGAATAAACAATAGAGCCGACAGAGGGCAACCCTGTCTAATTCCTCTTTTTATTTCAAATTTTTTCGAAATCCAACCATTATTCATGACACTCCCTCCAACATTTGCATAGAGGACCTTAATCCATGTAATAAAAGATTCTTTGAATTTAAGTTTGTATAATATTTGAAATAAAAACTGATGGGTAACCGTATCGAAAGCTTTTCGAAAATCAAGAAAAAGAAAAATGCCTGGGTGATTATTATATTCACAATATTTAATAATATCTTTAACCAAACGTAGATTTTGCATAGCAGAGCGCTGTTTTAAATAACCTGATTGATCAAAAGAAATCAATTTATCTATAACACCTCTTAATCTTGTACACAATACTTTTGCTGCAATCTTATAGTCTGTGTTGAGCAATGATATAGGTCTCCAATTATCTAGACATTGTTTATCACCTTTCTTGTACAGCAAAGTTAATATAGCTAATTTCTGAGTTTCTGATAACTGTTTTTTAATAAAACCTTCATTAACACTATCTATTATAAGGGATTTAACATCGTCCCAAAAATATTTTAAAAATTCAACAGATAAACCGTCACTACCTGGTGACTTATTGTTTTTCATAGAAAATAAAGCATTACGACATTCTTCCTCAGTAAGTATACCTTCGCATGACAATGCTTCTTGTTCTGTTAACGTAGGTAATACAGTTGAATCTAAATAGTCATCAATATCAGACGATTCAACTTCATTGTTTGTTTTAGAGTACAAATGTTTATAATATTGAAATATTTCTCCAAGAACAGATTCCTGGTTTGTAATAACCCTTCCATTCTTTTTAATAGAATTAATTTCTTTTCTCTTTCCGTTTCTCTTTTCACTTTCAAAAAAATATTTGGTTGACTTTTCACCCTGCTCTATCCATTTTTGTCTGGATCTGATGAAAGCTCCTTTGCATTTATATGTTAACCATTGGTCTAGTTTAATTTTTGTTCGTTCTAATTCAGCTTTATTTTCATTAGATGAGTTTTCATCAGTCTTATAACTCATTGAATCGAATTCAGATTGCAATTGGTTGAAAGTTTCATTATTTTCTTTCTGTTTTTGTTTCGAATACTTGATAGTGTATTCTTTAATTTTTATTTTACACATATCCCATTTCATTTGAGGATTCATAATAACATTTTCCAATATAAATTTTTTAATCAAACTTTTCACATTTTTTGTATAATAATCGTCTTTTAATAACGAATTATTCATTTTCCATAAGCCACATCCTTTTCGAGGACTATTAGTTGTCAATTTTAAAGTAATTGCACAATGATCACAATTTGGAGCAGGTTTAATTTCAACCGTTTGCACACAGCAGCATAAAGAATCTATTAACAGCCAATAGTCAAGACGGGAAAATATGTTTAATGACAATTGACGCCAGGTGAATTGCTTTTTGTAAGGAAACATTTTCCTCCAAACATCAATCAGATGGAAATTTTTAATTAGTTTCTTAAACACCTTATTTTCTTTATAAGCATAAGACACACCTCGCGTATCTAGTTGGGCATTTTGAACGCAATTCCAATCTCCGCCTAGCACCAATGAATCATTGACTTGTAACACTTTTCGTAACCATTCTGTTAAATGACTATAAAAAAATTCTTTTTCATTATTTTTTGTTGGTGCGTAGACATTTACAACAAGATAAGAGTTTTTATCATCTTTCAATCTTATCGCAAGAACTCGACCATCAAGGTGCAAAAACTTTTCGATCTGTTCAAAGTAACCTTTACGCACAAAAATAGCCACACCTCTAGAGTGGTTTGTGCCATGATTGAAGAAACATTGGTAATGTAATTCTCGACTCACTATCGATTCCATTTCAAAGGTCAAAAAAGTTTCTTGTAACATTATTACATCTGTTTTCTGTTTAATTATCCACAACATAATTTTGCTTCGTTTCAGTTTATTTCTGATCCCTCTTACATTGAGGGATAAAAAAGACATATTCTGTTTTCGTTCACTCGTACCGAGGATTTTTTTTTTCCATGTCCGTGTTTGGTGATCTGAGTTTCAGTTTACTCACTTTGCTTTGGTCAATTTCTTTCTTTCCGATTTCCTCTTTTGAACTTTCTGCTGGGGTGTGCTTTTTTGTGGAGAAGCTATCCGTTCTTCCTGGGTATTCTGACCTGATGAGAGTGTGCTGGAGTCATCAGTGGCGTAGTCGGAGCTTGATGGCGATGTTGATTTTGGACGTAGAAATTGTGAAAGAATTGGTTGGCGAGTAATCTTCGGTCGAACAGTAGTTGCGTCATCGCTACGATGAGTCATCACCGCTGGTGTCCCGGGGATTTCCCGCTCATCCGTTTTGTTTTGTGTTGCGTGCTGTGTTGATGTGCTTACGTGTTGATGATTGCTTGAAGTGGTTGGTTGTGTTGAAAGGTGGTCGATGAGTGGTTGATCTCTTGTGTTGGTCTGAGCATCGTTTGATGTAGCTTCGTTGTTAGCATCGACGGTATGACAGCTAGTGCTCTTATGCCCAGGTTGTTTGCAAATTCTACACTTGATATCATTTGTGCAATGCGATGAGTGGTGGCCATTTTCTAGGCATTTTGAACATTTCTTTGTTTGCTCGGGCTGACCGGCGTGGAAAGCTCTGCCCCGAAATATATTTGCGACGTTCATCATTCTCGGCAGAGGTTGTGATGGTGGCTCTATATAACATACACGGTCTCCATTCAAACAGTTAATGAGTTGCCCATTTACTCGTAACTTCTGTCTGATCACTTGACTCTTAACGTTACATTTCAATTTTTCAAGGGATAATTTCACGAGGTCATCCCCGACAGATAAGGGAATATCCTTGATCGTTACCCTGGTTAACTCCTCATTATTTGTTTTTGTGAATGGGTTCGTATCGTACACTGGTAGACTTGTTTGCCTCATTTGCAGACCACTAGTGATGAGCTTAACCCTGTCTTCTTGCGTACCAAGGTAGATTCTCCATAACGATCCTATTCGTTGTATTCCTAAAATTGCTTCACTAGCAACAGACTTAGACAAGGCATGATAGAATTCCTCACCTGTAGGCATGTTGTTGTTAGCCGGGATGTCACGGGCTTGGATGAAGACGGGTTTCGGCCCATTGGGTACGTAAGCGTCCCGGCTGGGCGTAGCAGATTGGGCATACATTGCGTGTACTCTTCTGGCAAAAAAAATCGTCAAATATCTGTTGAATCGTTGAATGTTCCAAAAAAAGATCTCAACACAGTAGAGCAATAATTCCTTCAATGGTAATATAATCGTATTCTCATGAACTTCGGTAGTTTACTTTCTTCGTAAAAAGATAAGAAAACACGAGCTATCTTGGAAGTCTTCGGTTCGTCTTGACGTGACCTTTGACTAACAATCATATCGTCCAATATCAGTTTTATCAGTTTTTAGCAAAATATTTGAAATAAATAATTTACAATAATTTGATATCTTTTATTGATCAAAATGACATTTTATATCATCGGCAATATGGTTTTAGGCAAGGTTATAGTACTTTCCATGCACTTATTGATTTTACTGAAAAAATTGCTCAATCTTTTGAAAGGAAGAAATTTTTAACTGGTATATTTTTAGACCTTTCTAAGGCATTTGATTGTATTGACCACAGTATTTTAATTTAAAAATTGTATTTTTATGGTATAAGGGGTATTGCTTTAGAATTAATTACAGATTACCTAAATAATCGAAAACAGTTTGTAAATATTGATAATTAGGTGGTCTGTCATGAATATGACAGATCACCTTTTATATTCGTCAGAATTTTCTTTATTTTTATTGCCAAATCTTTGTCCCACTTTATCTCAAAATCGGGCATGTCAATTTTCTTGATTTTCATGTCATGTATGGACATCATTATGGACATGGGAAACAAAACTTTTCAAGGTTATCAAATTATGATGACGTCATCTAGGCGCCATTTTGTAAAATTAAATGATTGATCATATCATCGCAACTAATCATCAAAAATCATTCATATTTGCATCATATCAAGTTCAGGTGACAGGTCATCAGGACATGTCATCAGAGGTCATGCAAAGGTCACGACGCGCACGTACGCGCGCGTCAAAATTTTAAAATTCCCCAAATCGACCGTGGTCAAGTTTGGGTACGTTTCAGGTCATTTTGAGCATGTCAAGAATTTGCGCGCGCACAGGTATACATGCGCGTTCTTGCACCTACCATCGGCATGCATCTTCGAGTCACCATCTATTTTATGTCTGTCCATTGTCCATTATCTTCTGATTAATTTGATACCTCACTCAGCCTCTTCCAACCAATAATACGGGAATGCGCGTCCATTCAAATTTGCATTACTCGCGCGTGCAAACTCGCAAAATAAGTCATAAATGGGCAAAAATAAGCCTATATAAAATTCACTGTAGCTCTTCAGGGAGTCCGTTGACCCCCAATATTTCCTCACTCTTGGATATAGTAAATATCTCATTTGGAGATTTTGTAATTACGTCAAAATTAAGTTATTAGTGAAAATTACATATTTTGCAACATACGTCAACGTATTTGATTGTATCTTCGTTATTACTGGACAGTCTTCTCCCAAATTTTGATATGATGTAGTGAAGACATTTCACTACAAATAACGTGGAATAATTTTCACTTTTGACCACAGCATTAATGTGTAATGACTTGTTTAAGTTTTTTCAAATTTTTTCTGGACCTAATTTTTGAGAAATTTTTAAAGGACATTTTTTATTGATCAATTGTACGGTCTTGCTGAAAATTTCAAACCCCCTTGCTTTGCGGTTTTTTATGTAGGACATTTTTTGAAATTTTGCCTGAACTTTTCAAGGGGTAATTTTAACATTGTAAAACATCATTTATGCATTTTTTTAGGAAACACTGCTATATTGAGACGCTATTTTTTGTTTGTTTGTTTGTTTGTTTTATTTTTATTTCTGCGTTCACAATACATTATCATAAATATTTACATTGTTTGTAATATACAAAATAATTCATAATGCATACAATATAAACATAATACATAATTTGAAGGAAAAAAAATGGTGTGGGTATATACTTCACATTTTGATAATAAAAAAGGAACATTAACAAAATTTAATGAACGCAGGAGACCGCCATCGTGAGCGGTTAAGCTTGTAATTGATGGCGGCCTCATAAAAAGGGTTCGTGACTATGATTGGTATAATTACTGAACAAGTGGGTGCAATGCAGGTGCAGGTGCGGGTGCAGAAGATAGCTGTAGAATTTATATTTTTTATTTAATTCATAGTGGTAAATGAGGATTAATTTGAAGGTTGGGATGAATAAGATCGAATGATATTTCTTTTAACAGTTGATTTTAAAGAGTATAAAGTGGAACAAGATTTAATATTTTCTGCAAGATTATTCCAAATGTCTGGACCATGATGTCGAATTGATTTAGAGGTAATTAACAGTCTGGGGTTTGTGAGATGAAAGTTTCCAGATGTACGAGTTGGGTAGGTATGGACAGAACTATTGAACTTAAACATATCATCAAAAGACGAAGGGAGTAGGTTATTAATATACTTAAACATAATGATAGCTACTTGAAGAGTATACAAGTCGGCAACTTTTAGTGTTTTCTGTTTGAAAAATAATGGATCAGTGTGAGCCAAGTAATGAGATCCTGTACAAATGCTGTACTATTGGGTTGAAAAATTTCATTCCGGACTTTTTGCGGAAATTCCTGGATTTTTTAAAAGTAATTTTTACTAACTTTTACATGTACGTATAACAAATTTTCAGGTACCTTCTGTGAAATGAAAAATTTTGCAATTTCGTTAATTACACATTTTCCCGAAATTTTACGGGAAAATCGCTAGTATTTGAATCTTTTACCTTACGTTTTTCAGCAAAAATCATCAAGAAATAATTTTCAAGTAAATGCCGAAGTCTTACACAATTAATGTATGGATATTGAAAATTCTTGAAGGACAATATTATGTGAAATGTTTAGAAATTTGCAGAAATTTTGCAAACATTTACCAAAAAAATTCTACTTAATTCTTTTATCAAATACATCACTGATTTGTATTGAAGTGAATGCTGTGAAATTGTAGCATTGTAAAACTTCTCATTAAAGATTATTGAAATTTAGCAGAAATTTTGAATGAAAATATTAAAGATATTTTAGTTTTCAAAAAGTATCACCTATGAATTTTCAAATATTCTGTGAAATTCATACCCACTGATATTGTAAAAATTCTTGCTTGAAATCTTTTTTAAAAAATTGCTGACAGTACAAAGAATTTTTCAAAAGATTTTGCATAAAAAACATTTAAGTACTGTCGACTAAAAATTAGCTGCTGTGAAAATGAAGGCGCCTTTCATTGCGCAATTTTGGAAAACCAATTTTGGTAAAATCGTCTAAAAATTTTGAGGAGTTTTTAAGGCGTTTTACGTGCTCCAAACTTCATTTCGTATTTACCGTTTTGCATTATCACCACCATCATTATAATCATCCGCGATTGTCATCACCATATTAATAATCACATTAAGCAATGGTCAAAATTTATTCCTATGATGTCTATGATCAAGATTATCAATCATATCTAAGTGATTCATTCCATACAACATTAGCCGACACTGAATGAAAAATCATGACAGACCACCTAATTCGTCCGCATGACGAATTAAAATCTAGTTTTAATTCTTCTTCTTTAGACATATTACTTGGTGTTCCTCAAGGATCAGTACTAGGACCCTTATTGTTTCTTTTATATGTAAATGACTTGCCAAACGTTAGCAATATTTTATCTTTTATCTTATTTGCTGACGATACAAGCCTTTTTCTTGCCAGTAATGACCCTTCAAACGTAGGATTTTTAATCAACTCTGAACTAAGTAAAGTGCATTCCTGGTTTCTTGCCAATAAATTATTGATAAATCTTGAAAAAACTAATTATATAATTTTGAAAACAAAAAACAGGAAAATTAACGAAGACTTGATTAAATAGCATATCAATAACAAAGAAATAAATAAGGTAACTTCATTAAAATTTCTTGGTGTTAAGATTGATAATAACCTTATGTGGAAAGATCATATTAATGAAATATCATATAAAATGTCATGTGCTGTTGGTGTTATGAGTAGACTAAAGTTCACATTGCCACCTTTTATTCTCACTAATTTATATAATACAATGATCTTGCCTTATACATGTATAACCTATTGCAATATAATATGGGGAAGCACCGCATCTTATTTATTACAAAAAATGCAATAAGAATAATCACCAATTCAACATTTCTTGCCCATACAGACCCATTGTTTCGGAAGCTTACAATTTTGAATATATATGATTTACATCGCTATTTTGTTGTTTGTTTTATGTATTCTTATTCTAAAAGGACTTTACCTGATATTTTTAATGATTTTTTCACCCTTAAAGTGATTGTTTAACATTGATTTGACTTTTTAAAAATCTGAGCTAGAAGGTCACACTTGTCACCTGTGTCTGTGATATGTTACAAAAATGAAGCCTAGAAAAAATTGCGTTCAAAATTAGTTATTAAGTGCTTCAAAAATTTAAATACAAAGTGACCGGAAACACCACCTTAATTTCATCCCATACACTTATGTGTACTAAATAGGAGTCTATTAGACGCCTATTTACAAAATCGGGGTTTGCATTGTAGTTTTAGCTTTTCATTCTCAATAATGGTTGTTTTCAGGGTTTATTAATTCTAATACATGCACTTGTACACATGTTTCATCTTGGTTTAAGAATTTTTTAAATCAGCTGCTCACAAAGTTAAACAATACCTTTAATAGTAGTATAAATATGTATTCAACAAGAAATATCAATAACTTTTATCTGCCAAATTATACATATAATTTTTCTAGAACTGTTATTGGATACAAAGGACCTGTCATCTGGAATGATTTGCCATCTGAAATTAAAACTTGCCCCTCACTAATTACTTTTAAAAGTAAATATAAATCATATCTTGCCAATTCACCATCAGTTTTTAAGTAAAATGGAGTCTTGTGGGGTTTTTTTCTTTGTTTTTTTTTTAATGTTTTTCTGTTGTTTGTTTATGTTGATGTTATAACTGTTTAATCACCATTAATTTGTTTTATTTTAACCAATGCGCGGAACCAAGGGGGATAGGCCTCGATAGGTCTTTGGCCTTTGCCAATCCCCTACATCCACTGCATGTTGGTGCTACTCTTTCTATTTGTAATTATATTGAGTTGTTTATGTATTGATTGTTTCTTATTGTTCATATAATATTGTATGTTGTATATTGTATATTTTTTAATGGATGTCAATAAAGTGAATTAAATTGAAAAAAATAATTGATTCAATTACAATAGGTCAGGCTTTGGTTTGTCAATCTTTACCAAGATCCGTTTTAAAGAATGAAAACTCTGATTAAATCTGCTTAACTGTCCGTTTGTTAAGATCATTCTCAATAAATTATGGAAAGTAAGAATTTGTAATATTCTAAGACATAGTTCTCCTTTTCTATTTCTCCTATTGAGCTTTTAAGACACAATCTTTCTCTCTTGGTCCAATGCAATATTCTAGATGTTCGGTAACAAGATATAACCTTAAACAACCATTTCTAGTCAAAGATAATTATAAAGAAGTCCTCATATTTTAGTATTTGTTTCTATTCTCTACTTTACTAGATTTTTTAATCCAGTTACTGGTGATGATATATCACCTTGGCATAAGATAAGATAAGAAACGATTTCTTTCTAATGATTTATATATATATATATATTGAAATATAATTCTGTTTTTCTACTTCTCTTTTTTAGTGTTAAGAAAGAGTCTTGCTCTCTTTGAGCAAAGCAATGACCTGGCTCTCTCTAATGTGACATCACCTTACCTAAAGATGGTGTAGATACTATTGAAGGCAAGAGCAGCTCCGAGTCTCTTGAATGCACTGGGGTGCGAGGCCATGGAGTAGAGACGCTTCAGGAGTGACTTGGTGTTGAATGCATTCTTTTCTTGTTGCTGTAAAAATGAACAATAATGTGCAAGAATCGATACACTCCATCCATTGTGGGAGTGCCGCGGCCAAGTGGTCTAAGGCGCCTGGCTATACATGGAGAGTCTGGGGTTCGATCCCCGGCCACGGCACCTTTGCCCGTGAGCAAGGCTTTTAATAGACAATGCTCTTTCATCCCGCATTCAAATAAATAAAAATGCTATGCGCATTATAGGTAAATCGGTGTGCACTTGTAAAAAAAAAATGAATCAATGGATGGACAGTATATTTCCTTCCTCCTACTAAAGGAAGGAAATCTGTTGTGAGAATTCCTATTATGATTTTGCCACTACTGTAACTTCTGAAGAAACCTTCTTACTGGCTGCTAAGCCCTGTTACCATGGTAGTAGTTACAATGGCAAAATTACCATAGATATACATGTCACTCTATATGAAATGGGCCCCAGCCAGACCAAATACATCTGTTTGGTGTGACTGTCTGTTTGATGGACCATTCTAAGAACTCACGAATGCAGCAGGTGAGGTGAAGAAGTCTGTCACATCAAAGACTTGCATCCAAAATGACAAAATAACTTTGTCTATGGAACTGAACTTTACCTTTCTACTCGTCTGTTTGATGGACCATTCTAAGAACTCACGAATGCAGCAGGTGAGGTGAAGGAGACTGTCACATCTAAGACTTGCATCCAAAATGACAAAATAACTTTGTCTGCGGAACTGAACTTTACCTTTCTACTCGTCTGTTTGATGGACCATTCTAAGAACTCACGAATGCAGCAGGTGAGGTGAAGGAGACTGTCACATCTAAGACTTGCATCCAAAATGACAAAATAACTTTGTCTGCGGAACTGAACTTCACCTTTTTACTTGTCTGCTTGATGGACCACCGCAAGAATTCACTGATACAGCGAGCGCAGAAGTCTCTCAGTGCTGTGTCTGTAGGATGTACTATACCGGCAAGGATGGCATTCAGCAACGTGGTGGTCTCTTCGCTCTCATACTTCTTGTTCCCTGAAAGATTGAATGGACAAAAAACTTGTACGAGTTGCATAAGATTCAAATCACACTCAATTTGATATGGATCTAAAATTCCTATTTCTTAATTATATGAATTAACATCAATCCCAACTTGACACTGATATGAAAAATACAAGTCCCTGGAAATCAAGTCCCAGTTTTTTGTGATACAGAAAATGGTAAAAAAATCACAGAATTAAGGAAAAAAACATAATTTCACAGAAAATATAATTTTTAAGCCCAAAATTTTTTAATGATGATGAAATATACAGTAAAAATCATTGAAATAAAAAGTAAATCCAATAAAACAAAACTATGCATACTTGGGTTAAACATCTGCACATAAAGTCTGTTTAGAGTCTGAAGCGAGTGTGCACCACACTTTATCAGTATGGAAACATGTTTTTCTAAGATTTTCTTAGAATTGCCTTATCATATATTTTGTATATGTCACCAAAGTATAAAGGAGAACAAACTTTTATGTTTAAAACACTGAAGTCAGGGTTCCCAGCTTTCCAAGAAAACAAAATTCCCTGATGAAGTTTAAAAATTCCCTGATAATTACTTAAACCCATTCCCAGTTTTACATGTTTTTTTAAGTTGTTGCAGTGAATTACACGTATTTTTAGTATAAAAACAATGTAAAACTAATTAGTACCACTATAACCAGTCATTCAATGGATGTTGTTTTGATATGCAACAAAATATAACAGAGTCTGACTGACTACCGTGCTTTCGACTATTGGGCTGATCAAAATTCCCTGATTTTTCCCTCATTTGATGCATTTTTCCCTGATATGAGGTATTTTTTTATAAAATTCCCTGATTTTTTCCCGACTGGAAAAAAGTAAAATAATTTCCCTGATGGGCTGGGAACCCTGGAAGTACATGGACTTGGCAATTTAGAAAACGGAAAACTGTCCACCTTGTCAAGAACAAGAATAAGTCAGCAATATAACTTGATTTGACAACTGTTGGAACAAATAAGGAAACTGCATGTAATAATCAACGAATGACGAATAAATGAAGGTTGGGCTGTAAGTAAGTCCTACCTGAGAACCAGTGGATGAGTTGCATGGCAAGGGGTTCAAAGAGCTGCCTGGCGACCAGTTCCACATCACAAGCGAGCTGAAGTACTGCAGGAAGGACCTTCTTGTACAGTTGATCCATTGGGCTCTGGAATCGAAGAAAGAACCGATGCAATATTGGCATCAACATCCTCTCAAATTATACCCCTAATCAATGCAATTAGCATCATGATTGTCAAGATGGACTCTTAAGCTTTATACTTCAAGTCTCAACAACTAAACCAAGTAAAAGTGTCTTTGAATGTAACTATGTTAGAAACATGTCTGTAAGACCAGGGCCCTGTCTTACAAAGAGTTGCGATTGATCCGATCAACCACAACTATGGACGACCAGCAACGTCATCATCTAAAAAGCATGTTTGTTCAACATATTTTCTAGAAATGATGTCCATTTAAAATTCATAATTTTCTTGAAAATTCAGTGTGCTTATCTTTGTTTACAAAGGACATTGTGCAAATTTCCTAGGGAAAAAATTATGGCATTGATGGATTTCCATATACTTGAGGTTGATTGGATCAATCGTAGCTCTTTGTAAGACTAGGCCCAGGGGTAGTACACTGTGATAACACCAAACGGAACATTGAGACAAGACTTCATTTATAATTTTAAAGACAGAAAAAATTTATGAAAATAAGCATTGGAGAGCACATTTTTTTCCTTCTAATTGAAAAAAGTAGGTGGGTTTTACTAAATGGCATTTTCCCTTTCTTTTTTTTTGGCCTCATTATGATGTCTTACCTTAGCTTCCCTTTGGTCAGGCTGTTGAGATCCTTTACCCAGCATGAAAAGAACCAAGGTATGTAGGGTCTCGCATGCTGCCACCTTGGTCTGACGGTCACTGGAGGTCAAAGCCAGGTCAACGATCCTTGGCAAAAAGGCGTCTGAACGTAAGACACAAAAAAGTTGGTTACCCTTAAATCAATATGGCGGAATGTACTGTATCAGCTAAAATGTTTTGAGCAAAAATAACCTTGTAACTGCTGAAGGTTTCCATGGCGAGGAGGAATGGTGTCGTAGGGTTCACGGTACACGATGGATCTTTCGTGGGCACTTGATGGTCCTGAAAAGGACCACCCCAAACTCGACGTTTCGACAAGTGTGTTCTTGTTGTCTTCAGGAGAATCTACAGAAGATACATGGTGGACCACCCCAAACTCGACGTTTCGGCAAGTGTGTTCTTGTCGACCTCAGGAGAATCTTCAGAAGATACATGGTGGACCACCAAAACTCGACGTTTCGGCAAATGTGTTCTTGTCATCTTCAGGAGAATCTTCAGAAGATACATGGTGGACCACCCCAAACTCGACGTTTCGGCAAGTGTGTTCTTGTCGACCTCAGGAGAATCTTCAGAAGATACATGGTGGACCACCCCAAACTCGACGTTTCGGCAAGTGTGTTCTTGTCGACCTCAGGAGAATCTTCAGAAGATACATGGTGGACCACCAAAACTCGACGTTTCGGCAAATGTGTTCTTGTCATCTTCAGGAGAATCTTCAGAAGATACATGGTGTACAGTAAAACCTACAACACCAAGATTACCTTGTCAGAGTCTTCAATCAGTCGCTATGAAGCTTTGTGTCACAGAATCCAGGGCCCTGGAACATATATGTAAGGCTCAGCATTGTGGCACAGTGGATTAGTCTCCAAGATTGAAACAGAGGGTTGTGGGTTCAAATCCAGCTATGGCTACATTTCCTTCAGCAAGAAATTTATCCACTTTGTGCTGCACTCAACCCAGGTGAGGTGAATGGGTATCTGGCAGGGATTTATTTCTTGAAATGCCGAGCGCTGGAAAGGCTGCTTGAACTACAGCCGGAGTAATAATATCCAAGTCCTTTGGAAGCGCATAGAGACGTTATTTATAATGTGTTATGCGCTATACAAGAACTGTCTATTATTATTATCATTATTAGCGAGGGATCATGCGACTGATTTGTACATTTGATTGCATTGAGTACAGTTCATTATCAATCATAAAAAACATCTCTGTGATCAGTCACTAAGGTATATGTAATGGGGCCCAGATATTTGAATGTAGAATGCTTACCTAGCTGAATCTCGGGTTTCATATCCACGAATGGAACGGGAAAGTTGAGTCTCGGCTGCGAGTCCCACGCCAGGGCTACCTTGGCAAGCTCCTGGGCCGATGTCTCCAGGAGACCCACGTTCACACTACCTCCCAAGGAGCCAAGGAGACGGAGGATCTGGAGCTGGACACTCCTCAAAGGGGAGTCTTGACTCTGTGAAGATATAGGAATTATGATGGACATGCTCATCCTGTATTATAGTAAAAGGTCAAGTCCACCCCAGAAAAATGTTTTGATTTGAATAAATAGAGAAATATCAAACTAGCATAACACTGAAAATTTAATCAAAATCAGAATGTAAAATGAGAAAGTTTTGACGTTTTAAAGTTTCACTTATTTTTCACAAAATAGTGATATACACAACTCAGTGACATGCAAATGAGACAGTCAGTGATCTCCCTCATTCATTATTTCTTTTGTATTTTAATGTTTGAATTATACAATATTTCATTTTTACAGATTTGACAATAAGGACCAAGTGAACTTGACTGAACCAAATAGTATTAAACAATGCTAATTCCACATGCTGCAGGAGGAATTAATCGTTGTTTCACTTGATAATGAAGAGAAAATTAGAATATTTCATATTCCATATAATAAAATACAAAAGAAATAGCGAGTGGATGATGTCATCAGTCTCTCCATTTGCATACCGATCAGGATGTGCAACTGTTTTGTGAAATTATGCGAAAATTAAAAAAAACTTTCTTATTTTACATTCCGATTTTGATGATATCTTCAGTGTTATGCTTGTTGGATTTTTCTCTTCTTTTTCAAATTATTTTTTTAATAAGGTGGACTTGTCCTTGAAGAGCCTAGGACCTTGTATCATAATGTATTAGGTGCTACATAATTAGTGTAATTATTATTTATTGATAATTCAAATCTTCTGACCATGATCTTATGTTGCAATAAGTACTTTCAAAGTTATGACATTTCAAAACCTTAACCTTGGTTAAAATTTTGATGTTGATTCCTTCAACATGGTCTAATTAATTGACCCTAAATGACCTTTGATCTTGGTCATGTGAATCGAAACTCCGGCAGGATGTTCAGTGATACTTGCTTACTCATATGTCCAAGTTTCTTGAACTAGATCCATATACTTTCTAAGTTATGATGGCATTTCAAAAACTTAACCTTTTTGAAGATTTCAATGTTGACGATGCCGTCACCGTCGGAAAAGCAGTGACTACAGTCTCCCTCTGCTAAGCAAGTGAGGCAATAAAAAATAGACATACATGTACATGTATTTTACATTATTGAGTAAGAGAAGCTAACCTGATCATTTTCCTTGGCTTTCTTTAGAAGTTTATAAGGGATGCGTCTCCGTCCCTGGCGACTGGATGCTGTTTGAACGACAAGAACCTCAGGTCTGCTACTGTCATCTTCAGATCCTGAAAAAACAAATTCGAGTCCATTTCAATATTTGAAATAGATCCTCAGAATAGTTTATTACTTAATAGATGGCACTATTTAAATGCCTAGTATCAGTATTATTATTATCATTATTAATACCATTATTATATCTTAAGGGTATAGTACTTTGATTGAATTGCTGATCCAAATATCCCCTTTCTTGCAATCCCAAATTTCATTTAATATCGAATCTAACAGCAATCTAAACTGCTCTTATACCTCAAAAGGAATATTAAAAAACAGTTTGATCACAATTTTCCCTTTGAGCTGGGAAGCATTTTATAAAAGGACTTTCTAGATGTTTTACACAATGAAGTTGGTTTTATCTGATAGTTACCATAGTAAATCTCGGATACCTGTGTTTCTCTGCCAATCAAAATCAAGAAAAGTCATCAGATATGACAACTCATCAAACAACATATGATGATGAAATGCTCTGCATTTAATTTTTTCATTGATTTTTTTTTTCAATAATCAATTAATTAATTCATATATTTGTTTATTATTTTATCCTATTTAAGGACGTTCCACAGTTAAAGTGAAATCCATGTCATTTTCACCAAACTTAGCACATAGATACTTTAGAACCTTAATATTCGAAATATGCAAAAATTAACATAGGTCCATGTGCTTGATTTTTTGCTATAGAGCTTCAAAGTTCACCCAAATTGATGTTCTTAAGAATTGCGCATTCAAAAGAATTTGGCATTTTTAGACCGCCCAAGATTACTACAATGAGTTTAAACCTCCATTACTCAGTCAAAATACATGAAAAAGTCATCAAATTTCGCAAAAGAGTTAATAATTGTATCGTTAGAATGGAGAATTTATTAATAGTGGTATTTGTTTGCAATTTTAAGTTTAACAGCACTGTCAGTTCTTAAAAATGGCGTAAAAGATAACAAAATCCCAATCTAAAAAATGTAAAATTTTAGTAACAAACTACAAACGTACAATAAATGCTGCACTTTATTCAAAATCCATGTCATTTTCACCAAAATTTGCATAGTTGTAGAGGAAGGTATACCTAAGAGGTACAAACATTAAAAAATAGGGGTTCATGTGCTTGTTTTTAAACTATCAGCATTTTTATTAGAGCAAATGTGCTTTTTAAAACACCAAAAATGGGCCGAATGCTTAGTATCTATGTGAAGAAAAAATCAAAACCACTCTACCATTTATTCAAACTCGGGGTAATATTTGTGATTCTTGGCAGCACTGCAGAGTAAAGTATTTTGAAATTGTAGAGAATATTTTTTTGAATGGTCCATGGAATAATTCAATAATTTAGCTTCATGAAATAACGCATCGGATCTGCAGTTAAAGTGCAGAAGATGAGAAAAATCAGCTCATACCCGCAGCTAATTAATCACCTGTTCATCCATTGTGACGTCAGCGCGCAGAGTGTAAACTATGCGCAGATCATAATGCGCACAAATATAACTGTGGAACGTCCTTAATTCTATTTTTTTAATGATTTATTTTCATTTCATTTAATATTATTACTTTGCAGGAAAGGGGGGGGGGGACTCCAAGTACTTACCACTTCCGGCCCTGAGGTAGCCATCTAGCTGGGGAAGAACCTGGGCATAGTAAGGCTTGAGAACATCTGATGGAATGTAACGGATCCAGGTCTGAAGGGCCGAGAGTCCAGACTCGGCCAGGGGTAAGTAACTCAAACCAAGCTTGAACGCAGTCTGTAAAAGTGCAAATGGTACATGTATATATAGCCTCTTAGTGTAAACCCACTGGCCCGTATTCTGAAGTTAGGTTTAACTTAGACCATGGTCTAACTCTGTGCTTAAATTATGGTAAGCCATTAGTGTCAACATTTTTATTAAGTTGTATGTTTCTTATGTTTACTGTGCTCTTTCCTGATTCATCATGGTGAAGACAATCATCTTTTTATACTTCCTAGACAATTATGAATGATTTGAGAGCCAAATGAGCTGAAATATGATATCTCTACTGTCAGTGATTTATGTAACAATTGGCTATCCATACTTAAACCACTACTTTAAACCCGAGCTTAAGTTAAACCTGACTTCAGAATACGGGCCACTGTGTCTGATTTCCATTCGGTCTCACCCACATGGTCTAATCCTATTCCGTCTACAACCAGTTAGTCTCACTGACCAGTTGGTCTTACTGATATGTAGCCCATTTACCATTTTGTTTGATTTCTAGTATATCTACTGTATACCCCATCACATCTAAAAGTCTAATGCCAGTTAGTCTATGTGATTAGATGAAACCATTAATGAACCAAATTTTTGCTTGACAAAATGGAAAACAAAGTGACAAAATGGAAATTTGACCACCTGGGCATTACACTCAATAACAGCAGAGCTAGAACAAATGAGTATGATACTAAGTACAATGAGCCAGACTGATGACAGTCTGAATATTGGACCACCTGGTAGAAATGGAATTCAAGCCAAGCAAAACGGATGCACATCCTCCAGGTCAGAGCATCAAAACATCAAATGCACCCTTACAAAGAATTATTCAATCCAACCGCCGAGTATTTCCTTTTGGTCAAATTTTGGTATTCCCACCCAGAAGTTGATCACCATTCCAGTTTATCACTAAATGATATGATTTTTTTGTCCTAGAGGGGTGAGAGAGAGAGAACGAGAAAGAAACCACAAGGGGAGAGGAGAATGGAAAGTGAGTGAAGAGTTATAAAGTTGAATGCTGTAAAGACATCATGAATCTGATGTTTCATCACTTGATGAGGGGAAAGAGAGAACGAGAAAGAAACCACATGGGGAGGGGAGAAGGGAAAGTGAATGAAGTGATATAAACTTGAATGCTTTAATGACATTATGAATCTGACGTATCATCACTTGATGAAGGGAAAGAGAGAACGAGAAAGAAACCACAAGGGGAGAGGAGAAGGGAAAGTTAATGAAGTGATATAAACTTGAATGCTTTAATGACATTATGAATCTGACGTATCATCACTTGATGAAGGGAAAGAGAGAACGAGAAAGAAACCACAAGGGGAGAGGAGAAGGGAAAGTTAATGAAGTGATATAAACTTGAATGCTTTAATGACATTATGAATCTGACGTATCATCACTTGATGAAGGGAAAGAGAGAACGAGAAAGAAACCACAAAGGGAGAGGAGAAGGGAAAGTGAATGAAGTGGTATAACCTTGAATGCTTTAATGACATCATGAATCTGACGTATCATCACTTGATGAAGGGAAAGAGAGAACGAGAAAGAAACCACAAAGGGAGAGGAGAAGGGAAAGTGAATGAAGTGGTATAACCTTGAATGCTTTAATGACATCATGAATCTGATGTTTCATTACTTGACAAGGAGAGAAAGAGAATGAAAAAGAAACCAGAAGCAAAGAAGGGGTGAGGGAATGGGAAAGTGAGTGAAGTGATATAAACTTGAATGCTGTATTAAAAGACATTGTGAATCTGATGTTTCATCACACGACAAGGGGGGGAGAAAGAGACGAAGAGCAGGAAAGAAAAGAGAGAAAGAGAGAGAAGGAAAGGGATTAAAACATGTGGCATTACCTGGAGTGCTGGAATGACATCACGAACTTCATACTCCACCACCTGATGGGGGAGAGAGAGGATGAGAAAGAGACAAGAAGCGAGGAGGTCATCCTTGTACTGCTTCAGCCGGACCAGAACCTCCTTCGAGAACTTGGAAAACAGGAAGAAACAGGCTTCTCTGTCGGAGAGAGACACGCTGCTAGGCGTGGCCTTGGTTGCCATGGGCTCGCTGTCGTCATCCACATCCATGGATTCATCTTTCAATTTCGGTTTGAAACACGATTCCATTGAGACATATGGATCCACTTCCTATTATCCAAGGAAAAAAAATGCATACAGGGTGATTAAGTTTGAATGCTTAATATAATGTACAAATTCCTCTGAAACATATTTTGAAAAAGTCACTAAATCATCAAGTTAAAATAAATGTGAAAAATATAAGATCAAACCTTGTTGTATTTTTGTTACAAAATGAATATGTACATGTATGGATGCGCACTTCTTGAGTGATGATCAGTTCATGTTTTTTTCAAGTCAGGATATTGACTGGCCTTGTGAGGTACATCAAATACATTGCTAACAACAGAATGACACTGTTTTAAATCTTTAAATGAGGGCAATATAACCGGTCTTTTTATGTTCATTGAAGTGGAGCCTGTCAAATTTTTTGATATAATTGAAATTAGACATCTAGAGCAAAGTCACAACGTCAGATGGATATATTCTATCCTTTACACATACTGTAGGATTATTTTGAGTGTATTCATATCAGATATTATGAGCTTTAATGTCCTTGCGGCATAATCAGAAGGTTATAAGATTACAATTCATTGCTGCTGCATGGATTCGACATAAACTGACACGTATCTCTTTCTATGAAACCTCAGGATGCCAAAGCATGGAAAACACAAAGGCATATTTTGCATCATTAGAAAATAATAGTACCATCTTCATGAGGAACTCTGGATACCCATTGTCAACAACCTTGGTCTATTGATTGCGAGACAACAGTGAGCAAAAGGAAAATGTGTGACTAATCACTTGGCCTGAGCAAGTCCCCAGGTGGATGTTTCATAAAGCTGTTCGTAAAGTTACGATCAACTTTATGCACGACTGGAACATGTTCTTTATAGGTCATGACTCAATTACATAGGGATATAACATAGCACAAGAAAGGATCACCAGTCGTTTGAAAGTCATTCATATCTTACGAACAGCTTTATGAAACACCCACCAGGACTGGACAAAATCTTTCTCATAAAATACTAGGTTGTGAGAAGCTCAAATGTTCTATGAAGAAATATCAAATACCGATTCATATGGTTTGAGCAAAAATAGTTGGTACTATTGCCCTGCCTGCTAAAAAAATAATTGGTATGTAAAACAAATATTGGCTGCTCATATAGTAAATAATGGTCAATAGTAAAAACTGTTACTCCTCAATCATCCTCAAGAATGTAGGTCTACTACCCCCCCCCCCCCTCATACACTGCCAAAGTTCTGGACTCTTTCGACGCCAAAGCCAGATCTTTTCCCCTTCACTGGACAGGACTTGTGTTCTGACCCAAGAAGAAGGTTCCTCCCCCCCCCCAAAAAAAAGGGCATATAGTCCCAAGATCACTGGAAGGCAATATTTTTTTCTATTGCCGTCATGAGCCGTAAATATTTGTATATTGTTTCATAACCTCTCAAATGGAACCCGTCAACTGACCTTGAAGAATGCAGTCTTGCTGGACATGGTCATGCAGACGGTCAACAGCTTGTAGAAGCCACTGATCAGTGGATGTTGGCTCGAGAGCTGAATCAGTTCATGACCAAAGCGATACACCCAAGCATCAAACAGCTGGATCTGTCTTGTGGGTAATAGTTCCCTTCATAAAATGAAAAATAAATTATTTTCTATTTTAATGATCAGACACTTGTATGCTAACTTCGGTAGAGGAGCCTCTGTTGTCATATGTTGGCGGACAGATATATTGCACCATTTAAAGGGAGTGAATCATCATTGTCATCATAGTCATCATCATCATCATCCCTGTCATCACTATCAGCATCATAATTACCTTCATCTCAATCATTATCATCACCATGATCATTAAAATCATCGACATCATCATCATCACCATGGTCATCATTTCCACCACCATCATCATTACCATCATCGTCATAGTCATCATCATCATCATCATCACCAACATCATCATCACCATCATCATCACCATTATCATCATCATCATCATCATCACCACCATCATCATCATCATCCTTATCATTGTAACTATCATAGGAGCCTCTGTTGTCGAATGTTGGCAAACAGATATATTGCACTATTCAAATGGAATGAATCATCATCATCATCATCACAGTCATCTTCATCATCATCATCATCACAATCACCATAGTCTTCCTCCCTATCATCATATTCATCACCATCAATACCATTCTTACCATCCTTCTTATTACCATCATTATCATCACAATCATCATCATCACCATCATCATCATTATCATTATTACCATTATCATCATCATCACCATTGCCATCAAGTGGCTGAGGGCTATTCAACCCCTAAACTATTCCCAAAAGCTCCTGTCAATTGTTAAGTTGTCCCAGTATATTACCACTAGGTTCACAACTTCACAAAATGTGGTTTGAAATGAACAGAAGCAGGAAATACTAGTATATCCCCTGTGTAAAAACATTATTTTGTACCGTCATCATGTATTAAGCAATTTGTTAGTATTCGCAGGACGATACAAACAGAACGTGACAAATAAAACAACAAAAACATTTTCTAGGAGTTAATATCTCACTTGGTGAAATCCACAAGGTTGATAAAGACTTGTTGGTCCTTTGGTTTGGCAGCTCTCAACCCTTCCAGAGGATCAGACGAAGTACTTCCTGCAAGGTCAGAGGTCACACCATCTGATGCCTAAATAGAAAATGCAGATTATAACTTTATGTATGAAACATATGAATGATGTAGAAGACATAATTAATTTTGTAAAGTGCCATAAATTTCAAGCCAAGACTGTCGGGACAATCATAAATGTGCCAAGATAGTCATACATGAATCCAAAATGATGTTCAATGACAAAAAAAAACATCAAAAATAGGGGTATGTTAGCACAAATTTTACCCCAGAATAGCCATTCAGAGTTGCCCTATCAAATATCATGAAAACACATATGTAGGCCTATTTATAGAATTAAAACGATCTCATTAATATGATTCTAAAGGACTTTTGCCATCGTAAAAAGAGAAGTCTTTTCCTGCCATGAATTCATCTTAACAAGAGAGTCACAAGTTTTGTGGTTAGAAAGAATTGTAACTTTTATTATATTACTGGAGATGGCTTGGCCCAGTGGTCTAAGGCACCTGACTACACTTATGAAAGACAAGAGTTAAATCCCCAACATGGCACTTTTGCCCTCTAGAAAGGCACTTTACGTACATTGCTCTTTTATCATACACTGAATAAATGAAAATGCTATATAGACATCATTGAAACCAACATGTGCAATATTTATTTTCAATATCTTTTCAAGAATAAATAAGACTGACAAACCTGTTCCTCATTGTCTTTGTTGGAGCTGAGATCCAGTTTCTTGATAACCTTCAGGATTCCTCCGATCAACTCATTGTAGATCATGGTGTGGATGTTCAACCGTTCAGCATAGCTTGAACCGTGAGCTTCAGATGTCTTTAAGAGACAATCAAGAATTTAAATTAGAACTTGGAATTATTGTATGCCATTAACAATCTCTAACAGAATCCTCATTATTACTAATGTGCTGTAATAATAGTTATAATATTCTGGTTTTATATAGGGCTAAATACATCTGAAGATCTCTACTTGCTTTACACAATGTATCATCAGATTCTGGCCTGCCAGCATGGATGCACCATCTCCACTCCCTAGGGAACATTCAAACAAGTTCCCAAACTCAATTGCTTAATGTTCCAGTCCCAACCGCTACAATGACTCCAGACCGACCAAGGCTTTTACAATATGACAAGCCATTGGTCGTTTGGATGGGTTTAGCACTACCTTGATCATGTATGCACCCTCCACTCCCTGGAGAGCATTCAAACAAGTTTCCAAACTTATTTGCTTAATTTTCGAGTAACGCCACAGACACCGACTCCAGACTGACAAAGGCTTTTACAGTATTACAAGCCGTTGATCGTTTTGGATCAAATATGAAACTTCAACCACTCCCTGGGGAGCAATCAACAAGAGTTGCCAGACTAAATTGCTTTACCTTGATAAACTTGCTATCCAGCAGCCTGGTCCACAGATCCATGAAGCTTTTGTAGGAGACTCGTCTGGCATCCTGCTCTATCTCCATCTCGTCACTCCTCTGTTCTTCTCCTTCCTCACCTCCCTGCATAACACAAGAATAAACACCATAGGTGGTTTCAAGTCCGGTGTTGACTCACATTACATGTGGGTGTCTCATCTAGGGAAGGCAATCTTAATTGTGCTTCCAACACCAGTAACAATACTGACACCAAACTCAAAATCACCCAATGTATAGCACAAGAATAAATAAAATGGGTGGTTTCAAGTCCAGTGTTCACCCACATCACCTGTTTAAGCAAGGGAAAGTAATCATAGTTGTTTTTAACACCAACACCACAACCAATGCAGACAACGCATACAACGAACTTGAAACCAACCCATGTATTACACAGTGATAAATATAATCAGGTGGTTTCAATTCCGGTGTTCCATTTAACATTACGTGTTTCAGATATGGAAGGCCATCTTAATTGTGCTTCCAACACCAGTAACTATACCAACACCAAACTTGAAATCACCCAATGTATAGCACAAGAATAAATGAAATGGATGGTTTCATGTTTCTATTGTTCAATGTTGACCTTTTGACAATGAACTTAACATCTAATGAGAGCTGAACTTAAAATTTTTATTAAATGGATTAGATCAACCACCTAATAAAATGGTGGCCTCTATTAAAGCAGCATTTACAAAAAAAAACTCGATAGAAGAATAAATTTTACAAGAAAAGAGAATGAATGAAACTTACTGATTCTAAGAGTACAGGAAAGGAACATGTACGAAGGATCCACTGATAAACTGAAATGGGAAAAAATAATACATAAAAAATCAAAATCATGTTTGACGGTAACTGAAGTTCAAACACTGATCAATTATTACAAGATCAAGGTCCTGTTTCATAAAGACATACATGTACTCAGGGCACGACAAAACCGCTTGCCCGCTTGCCTGGGGCAAGTGAAAATGACGTGCGGGCAAGCATTTCTCAAAGTCAATTGCCCGATCGGGCAAGTGGTTGTTTTGAAAATGAAAACAATATTACAGTAAATTTTAAAAATTTATCGATAAATTGCAATTATCGGCCAATTATTTCTCATACAAAATGTCATACCAGTCAAAAAACAGTGGAAACATGTAAAATCAGCGCCAATTTACGGGCAACTTACCGACAATTTATCGCCAACGGTCCCATTCGATGGGGGCTGCCATCTTACTTTCTTAACTATACTGTGCGCATGCGCTACTAATGGACGAAGGAGCTAGCTGGGGAAACCCCTCTCTTGCCCTCTTAGCGCATGATGTAATACATCGGCGCTACAGTACATGTACGTACGTACACGAGCGATCGCGAGCCAGCCGACTCTCGAGCTAGATCGCGCTGAATGCATGCAAGCTTCGGACTGACTCGGCCAGGACTCGGCTTCAACTTCAAACCAAATAAACAATAAGTCGTCAGACTAAAATAGGTGACTTTTGTCGTCGCGATCGGCGACCAGAACAACTTGAACAAGAGTCAAGAAAAAGAAATGCCGAGGCCAGCGCCAGTAAATCAAGTTCAACCAGGACAGAAAAGAATAATTAAGAGCAAAATAATTTTTTTTTTTAATCGGGCAAGCAGTTTTTTCTATCGGGCAAGCAAATTTTTTTATCACTTGCCCAACAGGGCAAGTGATGAAAATATTTTCTGTAGAGGCCTGCATGTACTATCAGCCAATCAAATTGAACGATTTCAGTAGCTCAAAACTGTTATTGCAATTTGTAAGTTTTATGAAATGGACCCCATGAACCAGTAACACAAGCCCAGCAATTGAGATTGAGCATATAGTTAATATGTACATGTATGCTTGATTGCACATCATATTATTCCACTTTTATATAGCACTTGGTATATCAGGGGTTTGTTGCAGGAAGGGTTATGTTTACGCAAGTCCCTAATGCGCGCTGTTTGATTGGTTAAACAAATTACGCATGATTTTATAGTTGCCTTTGACTGAGATTCCAATTCTTTCTGCAACAGGTCCCAGGACAGCTTCTATAAGCGTTTTACAAGTATATTATTACACCGGTCATATGCTTTTTGCTTGCCTGCACACAATGTATGAGTTTTATCCAATCCCGGAGAGCATTCGAACAAGGTTTTTTTTTATATTCATTTTCAAGGCTTATTTGGTTTTCGCATCCTACCTGGTACCCATTTAACAGCTTGGTGGTAAGTGGCAAAATAATGCTAAAAAGTAACGTCTAAGTGCCAACATGCACATGGTATTTATTCTCATTCATCAATACACAGTAGAGCACATCCTCTGAGCATGGTATGGCCAAAAGAGTGATGCATATACTCTAGTGTTCCACTCGCAACATGGATTTGAGTGAGATTCCTAGTCATAATTACATCTTTGTGAAGCATGCCCCAGAACTGAAGTTCAAACTCATTAAAAAAGGCCATTGACAGAACCTTCTAATCATCCCTGCGCGATCTCTCCTTTGATATGTTTACGTCCAGTACAGCCCTGCAATGTTAACATCCAGATCCAGACACTAAGGCCCATATTTTGAACCTGGGTTTAATTTAACCTCCGGGCCCCGTCTTACAAAGAGCTGCAATTGATCCAATCAACCACGACTAAAGAAAGCCAGCAACGTCAACATCTAAAATACATGCTTGTTCAAAATACTTTCTAGATATGATGTACATTCATAAATTTATCTTTTTCTTGACAATTCAGTATGCTTCTCTTTGTTTTCAAAGGACATTGTGCAAATTTCCTAAAGAAAAAATTATGACAATGATGGATTTCCATACAGTTGAGGTAGATCGGACCAATCGTAACTCTTTGTAAGATGGGACCCTGGTCTGCAGTTCTGGTTTTGCTATGAATAGCCAATTGTGGCACAAGTCTCTAATGCTACAATTTTAAATTTATAATCTCATCCGTCACTCAAATTATTCATAACTGTCAAGGGATAATAACTACACTAGTTTTATCAACATTAAAACCATGGGAAGGATAAGAGATGTACAAAAATGTTAACAAATTTTTTACATTTTTGGCTTTCCATAATTTTAGCACAGAGTGAGAGCATGGCCTGAATTAAACTGGACATCAGAATATGAGCCTTTGACTCTTACCCACTCTGGAGAGGAACCCTTGGAGGGATGCTCCTTTAGCCGATAGCGCGATGAGGATCTGTAGGATAGCACTGTGGCTGGTCCACTGACTACTCCGAGCCTGATGGGGGTAGCTTCCAAACACCAGGACTACCAACTTCTCAAGCGATGACAAGAAAGTATCACTCACCTGTAAAATTAATGCAGTGTGTTACTATCATCCAATTAACAAGGTAACTAATGGGGTATTGCAAGAAACTGAAGTTAAATTCCAAACCATGCATAAGTCCCCCAAATCAAGGGCAAGCCCTTTGATTAAATGCAAATTTTGCATTCAATAGCAACTTAACTTTCCTATTTAACAGGGTGCCTTAACATTTGATTAGAACACTTAGGCTTCATTTTTATTTGCAATACCCCATAAGAGTTCAGGGGAACATTTCACAAAACAGATAGCCAGTGACCACTGGTAAAGACTACAGAAATCCTTGCATCTGATTGGCTCAGAAAATAATCAATCAGTGAAAATATCTGACAAGATGCTCCAAGACACAGTCCCCATGGCAGTTGTAATCAATTATAAAACTAGCATCAATGGTAAACTTTGTGCAACATGGTCCTGCTCTTTGTGGTAAATGGAAAGAACCAATTCAAAATCACATTTTTAATTTTCAAATAATTATCTGTAACATTGAAATGTGCATGAAAAGTGTAATTCACCAAAAACAAACATTCACAGACATCCACAGATACCTGGCTAATGTAATATTCCTCTTTCTTTTTTTTTTTCTTTTTGTAGGGGTTCTTATATTTTGATTTTCTTTTTTTCAGAACCACATGATATCATGGAAATTTGGAATATGTTTTCAATTTGAACAATGTTAGATATTATAAGTATACTCACTGTATCTAATTGCCCAACAATGCTAGCCAGTGCCTCCAGGTACGTAGGTAGTTGGGACAATCTCTCTTCTCCTTGACTGACAAAACAAAACAAAAAATTATCAAAAAAATAATGTTCCATCCAACAACACAAAATTACTTTTCAAATACTAAAACACATACAGTTCTGCTAAAAAGTTAGCGAACCCCAAAACAAAATGCACTCCTTCATGCTGATGGTTGAATGTAGACAACAACGCTACAATGTTTGGTGAGCCAGCCCAGAGAAACACACTTTATTTAATGTAATATTTTTATCACCTGACTTCACAATTAAATATCTAAAACGTGGCAGAACTTGAACACATTAAAAATGTTCATTTTCTAGTAAGGTTCACTAACTTTCGAGCACCACTTTATCTCGTTTTTACAAAAATTTGGCAAAATTTTATAATCATAAGGTACGATTTGCATTATTGAGCACAATTTTGCAACATAAGAGAAAAGAACTTCATCTTCATCAAGCACCTATTCTATTCAAAATAGTTTGAGAATTAGCTCAGCATACTCTTAGTTCTTTATCCAATTATTTTGGAACTTAACAACTTTGATATTATTACAAGAAAAATAATACAATGGACAGGCAGAAAGTGCACATAGTGCCCCCGAAAACCACTTATGGAAGGCAGAGTCATATCAAAGATAGTTTGAAGGGAAAGTTTACCCTGACAGAAAGTATGTTGTAAAAATACTAGCAAAACTAATAAAAATAATGGTGAAGGCTTGACGATAATCCATCAAAGATTATAAAGAAAAGTTATTAGAATTTTAAGTTTTTGATTTGTGTTGTCTTTTACGAGCATCTGCCCATATGTTATGTATAAATGCATAAATATAAAGTTTTCAATGGTTTATGACTAAAAATGTATTTATTTCAGGAACAGGTGCAAAATGATTTGTTTGTTTATATACTGAAGGTACAACAAAAACCATTTTCAAAATTTCTATTTTCTTTAGAAAATAAGATTTCTTTTTTATTGCACGATGATGTCATGAAAAAAATTTTTTTTTTTATTTGATAACTTTTTTAAACCTTAATGGATTTTCCTCAAATCTTCAACAATATTTTTATCATTATGTTTCTAATAATAACAATAAACTTTTAGTCAGGATGAACTTCCCCCTTTAAATACTTACACAAGAAACTGTTGTTCACTTCTTTGGATGATCTCATTGAACATGAATCTCACGTCTTCTTCCGACATGAATGCCTTGCAGGGCTGAGCAACAAATATCATACCAATGAAAATATTCAAACACACGGACTGAAATACATATACCCGACCCAAAATGAAATGTGTTTTTAGTCAATTCACCATTTAATAATGACTTACAGTATTACCCAAAGTACAAAAGGAAAGGAAATCAAACGATGATGTCCTGAAAGTAATGGATCTCACACGGAAAGAACTATTGATATCAATAAAAGAACGCAAACTCTCATGTTATGGCCATACTAGAAGACACGAATCTGTGTCAAAGAAAATCATGGAGGGAAAAATTGAAGGCAAAAGAGGAAGAGGGCGTAAAAGGAAAAGCTGGCTTGGAAATATTGAAGAGATGACAGGCAGAAAGATAAACGGATGCTGCAGGATAGCACTGGACAGAGACAGATGGAAAACCATGAATTCCAACCTCTTTAAAGAGAAGGAACAGCGGTAAGGTAAAGAGCAGGTTATCTAAAAAAAGATAAAAAATTTTAAATGAAGTACTTGATGTTGCAATCAATGATTACAAATCAGTGAAAACACCTCATGCTACACATTAGAACTAGCCCCTATCAAATCTATTTCCCTCTACAAAATGTTAATGACTCAAATTCTTTTTTTGTGAAAACATGGAGATACATTTTTCATATCATCCTTAATTTGTTTTTATCAAAATGTTCCAGTTTTTATTGAAAGTAGAGAAATCTTTAGAGGTCACCCGGCAGCCACAACTTCCATGGATCCGCCTATTGTAAATTTGTTGAAAGTATACCCCCCTCCCCCCCAAAAAAAGTGAGAAGTAAGAAAGGATATAGAAAGAATGAAAGAAAGAAAGGAAAGGAAGAAAGGAAGGAAAGAAAGAAAATCAATCAATCAATTATTATTATTATTTGTTTTGCATCACATGTGCCTGGTAGGCAAAATGCGAACTGGAATCACTAATGACCAGCAGGTCTCTCCTGATTGGGGGAGTGCAGGTGGACCACTACACCAGGGTTCCCCCCCCCCACTCTTCTACGAATAGTGCAGTGGGTGGTAATTCAACGTCCTATCCGAGGGACAGAGTGTTTTCCACTGTAACAGAGCCTGCATCTATGGAATAGGGGAGAGACATTTACACACAACGCAGTCTTCAGTCATCCGCCTGGGGTGGACTCAAACCCACAACTAAAGGTCGTGGGTTCAGGCAGGTGCATTACCGACTGAGTCAACTTTGCTCTCTTATCAATCAATCAATTAACCGATCAATCAATACATAGATCAATAAATAAATACACAAATGAATAAATAATTTTGTTTTAAAAATGTAAATCTGTTTACATTTGGAAACCTACCGCTGCGAAGACACCATAGCCCCTGATGGCCGTAGAAAGAGCCTTGGAAGAGCTGCTTGTATCATCGATGGTATTCCGAAATGATTGGATGAAGAACTATTGGAAGAAAAAAATGAAGAAACATGTGTTTACAAGACTGATCTAATCATCAAATTATCCCAAAGGATGAAGTACGATTTCTACGAAACATTCCACATTCTTCACTTTAACGTGACATCTACATGTAACAAGAAATAACGATTGAATCTGTTACATACTCAAAACTTTGTGCGATATTTTGGTGTTCAAGAAATGATTGGATGAATAATCATTGAGGGATGAAGACTTATTAAGAAATAAGATGATGAAAATGACAAATATAACTTAATTACCAAGAAAGATGCAGTAGCATATTTCTGAAATGAAATGACACTCCACATTCTTTACATTAACAAGACATTTAAAAAAATAAATTAACTTTTGAAATTTGGAATGTTTGAAATTTTTGAAAAAAACAGGCAATGGCAACAGAAAATTGCAGAAACTTATCACTGGAATATATTGGAAAAGAATTTGAAATGTCACTCCATAGTCCAAACAAAATTAAGTTATGATTCCTGAACAGAAACATTTAATACCCCCCCCCCCCAATAAAAGAAGGTGTTGGGGTTGTGGGGGGTGTGAGGGGTAAAACTGCATTATTTTGTGTTTCATCTTTTCCTGTATACACTACAAAAGGAAAATCTTGCGAATCGAATTATCAAATTTTGAATATTTAAATAGATTATTTTTCTCACCTTCAAGACTGCTATATCCGAGGATCTCTTTTTCTCTGCATTTTCCACCAGCATGTACGACACCACTTTGAGGAACGACTGAAGAGCTTCGTATCCGGCCCATTTCATCTCAGAGTTACGCGAATGACTCCAGTATAGGAGTCGGCTGTACACCATCTTTGTATGTGGAGAAAGATAGGGGATGCATCATAGTCAGCTACTGTAACTAGCAAACTCCTTTAGATGCTGCCCTTGTGCTATTTTCAATGTTAGGCAAAACTGTTGGACTTCAAGCATCCACTGGCACCACATCTAGTACTAATCAATTTGTATATTTCATAATGCGATCAACGTTCACTGTCATGTGTGGGTCCAAAAAAAATTCCTAGGTTCCTTACAATAATCTTTGTTATCCAGTTCAAATTTCAATTATCTGATCTAGTGAAAAATGCAATCGCAATCGGCCAAGGAATAAGAAAGTTAAGATACATTAAAGTTTAATTTTATTTTGGTGAAACAATTCTGCGCATGTCTTTGTGAATATGCAATGAGCAAGCTAGTCTGCTGTGCAAGCCCTTCACTTGAGTTACGGGTCTGAATGTGCAGCCTATAAATGGCTTGTGTAATGAAGGCCTGAAACAGCAAGATTTGTATCTGCTAGTCTTTGCGTGGAGACCCATTTGTTGATCAAAGTTTCAATCAGGGTCTGTGCCTGCAGACTATGAGCAAGCTGATGTCATATCCCAAATTATTATTTTGCATTTTATTATATAAAATTGTATTAATTCAAAATTTGTGCACCAAGGATAAAACAAAACTGGACTGACAACTGATTTAATGTGTCCTACAATCATTGCTGCATCTTTTATTACAAGGAAGACATATCATACACACATTTATGATAATATGAAATAATAAGGATTTCTTGAAATAACATAGGAAAAAGGGAAAAAGCGACATGACATCATCAGCCAACCTAATGACTATGATTTTTTTTTGCATTTTGCTATCTTCTTATTATTTTCAAACTAACTTCACTCCAACCTTACCTCATGGTCCCTATAGAGATACTCGTTGAACTGTGCTGCATGTCTGCCTATAAGGTTAAGGCCAGCCTTCGGGATGTCGTATCGAGGGGTTGATCCAGACTCCTTGGATTTGTAAGGTCCGGGATCCACACTCATGGTCGCATATTGGTAGATTGCTTTACAATGTTTGCTGTCTGTAAGACCAAAGTTTGGGGATACTGTATATAAGAATCGGTGCTTGTCTCAGTTCAGGTACACTAGTAGCATCATTACCATAATCATCATCATCATCATCAGCAGCAGCAACATAAACATAATCAGTATCTTTGTCAACAGTATCATCAACAGCATCATCACCATCACCATCCTCATTCATCTGCATCGCTACCAATATCATCATCACCATCTCCACCATCTTTCACCTGCATCGCTACCAGCACCATCACCGTCGCTATGGAATCAAATTCACCACCACCACCACTATCATAGTCATTGTCCTCATCATCATCACCATCACCACCGCAAGGACTCACTACCATCATTATCATCATCGTCCTCATCGTCGTCATCATCATTCCTCATGTACATCATCATCATTATGATCACCATCATTATCATCAACACAGCCACCAACATCACCATAGTTATCATCATCATCATCAGCATCACAATCACCTTCATCATAAAAGTCATCTCCATAACCACCATCACAGTCTTCATCAAGACAACCACCACCACCACACGACAAACACTATCATTATTTTTTCAAACCATCACCACCACAATTCTATGTAACATTTTCATCATCACTATCATTACCAACAGAGCTGCCAACCTTTAAAAGTAAAAAGTAATAATCTAGAAGCTCAAAAGTCATAATTTTTACTTAAAAGTCAAAATTTCATATGCACCACACGGTATTGTGAATTTCTTTGAATAGGTCACATAAAGAACATATTCCTAAAAAACAAATGAATCTTCTTCCTTTTAAGACTCATTCAGAATCATCTCTGGTTCTCTCTCTTTGGCATAAATCGATGATAAATCCAAGAGGATAAAAAACACAAGATCGAGTCAGTATTTAAGCGTGTGATAACATTCTGAGTGATGTAGACAAAATCAACAAAGATACACAATTATGCGAATAATGAGCATTAATTGCCAACTTCAGATGAGTTCGCCACTGCCCGATGTATTACTATACAGTATTAAATGTTTGAATGTACTTATTTGCCCTAAAAAGTGTAATAATCAAGGTCAAAAGCATAATGGCATAATTTGACATGAAAATCGTAATGATTACAATTTTTTTTCTTAATAGTTGGCAGCTCTGTACTAATCATTACTAATTTCACTCACTCTCCTCTACGGATTGTGTAAAGTTGACAAGAAGATGTGATAGACCCATCAGACAGCCAGCAACGGTGGTCATCTCTGGCTTCTTGGTCTTTGATGTCATCTGTGAAACCAAACGGACATCAAGTGAAATAAGAGTGCCAGGTTGATAGAGACATGAAACATGGTCCCATCTTTATCAATTTGGCCATTTTTTTCGTTCCTTTTGTTGAACTCTGTATCTTTCCCACGATTCTTTTTCTAAGAATACATGGACACAGGGAAATAATTACATGCCGCCCCCCCCCTTACCCCTAGCCTTTTTGCTCTGAAGTGCACCTAGAGATATGCTGACATTATGTGATATGTATTAGATAAAAAAAATGTTTATGATATCAGGGATATAAATGTCCGAGACAAAACTCTTAGTTAGAAGTATAAAAGGTGCAAACTAATATTTCAGAATCAACTCCAATAACTTGCAAGTATGATGCATTTATCATTCCACACTGAATGGGACAGTATCTATAGCATCTGCAAGGAACTAAAAAAAACTGATGTAATATGATTTTCATATTAATATGTACATGTACCACTGATACATGAAGACAAAAAAGGGACATCTTTCATTTGAATACTACATAAATATGGCAATTTCTTCTTGCCCTGAAATCGGTTAACACAAGGATAACCCCTACCTGTTCTTTAAGTGTAGATACGAGAACACCAAAGAGTCTCTCCGAATAGGCCATTACAAGCTGTGGATAGTACTCTCCAAAGGCACCAAGGGTTTGGTAGATGCCAAATTTGACTGGAAAAGACAAAGAAACAGATTAGTTTGCTCAGCAGAGAGACTGTGATTTGGTAGAAAACGGAAAGTGTTAAGACAATGTTTTCCTATTCTTACACGATAAAGGATTGTAGTAACATTGCCTGATGAAATTTTGCAAACAAGTTCACAAATTAAGATTAGCAACAAAGTGCAGTAACACAGCTCAGCAATAAGACCCAGCAACACTGATCAACAATAAAAGCCTACAACAAAGCTCAACAGAAAAGCTCAGCAACAATGCTCAACAACAAAGCTCAACTACAAAGCTCAGCAATAAGACCCAGCAACACTGATCAACAATAAAAGCCTACAACAAAGCTCAACAGAAAAGCTCAGCAACAATGCTCAACAACAAAGCTCAACTACAAAGCTCAGCAACAAAGCTCAGCAACAAAGCTCAACAACAAAGCTCAGCAACAAAGCTCAACAACAAAGCTCAGCAACAAAGCTCAACAACAAAGCTCAGCAACAAAGCTCAGCAGCAAAGCTCAACAACAAAGCTCAACAACAAAGCTCAACAACAAAGCTCAGCAACAAAGCTCAGCAACAAAGCTCAACAACAAAGCTCAGCAACAAAGCTCAACAACAATGCTCAGCAACAAAGCTCAACAACAAAGCTCAGCAACAAAGCTCAGCAACAAAGCTCAACAACAAAGCTCAACAACAAAGCTCAGCAACAAAGCTCAGCAACAAAGCTCAACAACAAAGCTCAGCAGCAAAGCTCAACAACAAAGCTCAACAACAAAGCTCAACAACAAAGCTCAGCAACAAAGCTCAACAACAAAGCTCAGCAACAAAGCTCAGCAACAAAGCTCAGCAACAAAGCTCAGCAACAAAGCTCAGCAACAAAGCTCAGCAACAAAGCTCAACAACAAAGCTCAGCAACAAAGCTCAGCAACAAAGCTCAGCAACAAAGCTCAGCAACAAAGCTCAGCAGCAAAGCTCAACAACAAAGCTCAACAACAAAGCTCAACAACAAAGCTCAACAACAAAGCTCAACAACAAAGCTCAGCAGCAAGGATCAACAACGTTTTCTTAATAAAATCAAAGAGAATCTAATACAAAGAGCGAGGGACAAATCACTGTAGGCTATTAGCAGTAAATAGTTAGCATAGTGGAGCGTCGTGGCCCAGTGGATTAGTCTCCGGACTTTGAAACAGAGGGTCGTGGGTTCAAATCCCAGCCATGGCGTAATTTCCTTCAGCAAGGAATTCATCCACAGTGTGCTGCACTCGACCCAGGTGAGGTGAATGGGCACCGGCAGGAAGTAATTCCTCAAAAAGCTGTGTGCACCTGAATAGGTAGCCTAGCTTAGCCCGGTAATGATAGCAGGGCCCGCTGGGAGAACAGTTTTTGGAACTGAAGTGGCTACCCTGGGTTTTGTCCAAATTTATCAATTACGGTAATTAAATTCATAGGTACCACTATTATACACACCTGATTGAGAAAGTTTGCTTGGCTGAGCGAGCTCTCCAAAGAATTTCTTGAGCATTCCCTCCGCACCCATGACTGCATCCATTCTCGTACCGCTTGTCAGCTTCAGCAGCTATGTATAGATCATGAAAATACGCAAAATTAATTTCAAAATAAAATTGACAAAGATAGAGCTCAAATAATTCAACTTACAATGGATAAGCATAAGCCTGTGACAGTACCAGAGAAATGATAGTATGTACACATGGTAAGGAAAGAAGTCAAGGGAGGGAAGTCATAAACTTTCTTTCAATGATAGAATCCTTCACTAAAATTGATTTGTAAAACATTCAGTGAGAGAATAGGACTTTTCTTGGGGGGTAAGGTGAAATACAGGATGGGGCTGGCCCAGAATTCCACACCCCATCAATACAGACTCAACTATAATATTAATTTCTATAAATATAAACTTTCATTAGAAAACTTTGCAACTGTACAATGATACCACCTACATGTACTACCCCCCCCCCCTCAATAGTTGAGCTGGGAACATTTCATCAAGAATTATGTCAAGGACTTTCACCCACAGATGTTACAAGCTATTGAAAATCTCTACATATGATTGACTGAGAGCAAATTAGTGGGTGAAAACCACAGACAAAAACTCTTCATGAAATGCTTCCATGATGATCTGGGGAGCGTGTCATAATCCAACAATTACCATCGTGAAAGTGCTTCTCAGCCAATCACAACCAAGGAAAGCTGTCAGCTCCGACACCTTGTCGGATGAAAATTGTTGAGGAACGCTTCCCCGATTGACACCTTGATTACATACCTCTACAACGAGTGGAAATGTCTTGGCCTTGACCTTGGCTAGTTTGTCCCTGGTATATAGCGACATACAGACATCCTTGATGTCCTTGGCATTGTCCACAACCAGTTCCTTGGCCTTCTGCACAAAGCCCAGGAGAAACTCCAAGGCCTGGACCTTGCTTCCAGCATACTGAAGAAAACAACAATGATTGTTTATGTTGAAACTTTCAACTGACTTTAGTTTCTCTGCAATCCTCTGTATTTGCTTTGGTCAATTTTCATGAATATATACATGTATATACAGGCGCGGATCCATGGGGGGGGCCGAGGGGGCCTTGGCCCCCCCCCCCCCTTCGGCAAAAAAAAAAAGAAGAGAGGGAAAGAAAGAGAAAAAAGAGGGGAAAGAAAAGAAGAAAACAAGAGGGGGAAGAAGGGAAGAAAAAAGAGAGAGGAAAAGGGGGGGAAAGAAAAGAAGAAAAGGGAAGAGGGGGAAGGAAGGGAAGGAAAAGGGAGAGGAAAAGGGGAAAGAAAGAGAAGGAAAAAGAGAGGGAAAGGAAAAGGAGAAAAAAAAAGAGAGAGGGGAAGAGGGGAAAGGAAGAGAAGAAAAAGAGAGAGAGGAAAAAGAGGAGAAAAGGAGAAAAAAGAAGAAGAGAAGAAAAGGGAGGGGGAAGGAGAGGGGGAAGAAAAAAGAGGAAGAGGGGAAAAGAAAAGGAGAGAGAGGAAGAGGGAGGAAAGAAGAGAAGAAAAAAGAGAGGGGAAAGAAAAGAAGAAAAAAGAAGAGGGGAAAGAAAAGAAGAAAAAATAGGAGAAGAAGAGGGGAAAGAAAGAGAAAAAAGAGGAAGAGGGGGAAGGAAGAGAAGAAAAAGGGAGGGGGAGGGGGAAGAAAAAAGAGGAAGCAGGGAAAGAAGAGGGGGGAAGAGAGAGGAAGAAGGGAAAGGAAAAGACGAAAAAGGAGAGAGAGGAAAAGGGAAGAAAGAAGAGAAAAAAAGAGAGAGAAGGGGGAAGAAAAGGGGAAAGGAAGAGAAGAAAAGGGAGGGGGAGAGGGGGAAGAAAAAAGAGGAAGAGGGGAAAGAAAAGGAGAAAAAGGAGAGAGGAAGAGGGAGGAAAGAAGAGAAAAAAAAAGAGAGAAAGAAAAGAAGAAAAGGAGAGAGGAAGAGGGGAAGGACGAGAAGAAAAAAAGAGGAAGAGGAGGAAAGAAAATGATGTCCGAACCAAAAGGGCGCCGAAATGATGTTTGAATGAATGTCAAAATGATGTTCGAACTGGGGGCGCCAGATTGATACTCGAACTAGGGGGGGGGGGGAGGGGGCCGAATCGATGTTCGAACTAGGGGGACGCCAAATTGATACTCGAACTAGGGGGGCTCAGAATTGATGTTGGAACTAGGGGGCGCCAAATTGATACTCGAGCTAGGGGGGCCGAAATTATATTCGAACTAGAGGCGCCAAATTGATGTTGGACCTACATGTAGGGGCGCCGAATTGATATTCGGAATTAGGAGGACGCCGAAATGATGTTCGAAGGGATGTTAAAATGATGTTCGAACTGGGGGCGCCAAATTGATACTCGAACTAGGGGGGGGGGAGGGGCCGAATCGATGTTCGAACTAGGGGGACGCCAAATTGATACTCGAACTAGGGGGGCTCAGAATTGATGTTGGAACTAGGGTGCGCCAAATTGATACTCGAACTATGGGGCGCCAAATTGATGTTGGACCTACATGTAGGGGCGCCGAATTGATATTCGATCTAGGAGGGCGCCAAAATGATGTTCGAAGGGATTTTAAAATGATGTTCGAACTGGGGGCGCCAAATTGATACTCGAACTAGGGGGGAGGGGCGAATCGATGTTCGAGCTAGGGGGGCGCCAAACTGATACTCAAACTAGGGGGGCGCCGAATTGATGTTCGAACTAGGGGGGCGCCAAATTGATACTCGAGCTAGGGGGCGAAATGATTTTCGAACTAGGGAAACCAAATTCAGTTCGAAGGGATGCCAAAATGATGTTCGAACTGGGGGTCGAATTGATGTTCGAACGGGAAGGGGGGGGGGCGAATTGATGATCGACCTACATGTAGGGGCGCCGAATTGATACTCGAACTAGGGGGGGGGCGCCGAATCGATGTTCGAACTAGGGTCACCACATTGATGTTTGAACTAGGGGGCGCCGAATTGATATTCGAACTAGGGGCGCCAATTTGATGTTCCAACTGGGGGCGCCAAATTGATGTTCGACCTAGGGAGGCCAAATAGATGTTCGACGTAGGGGGGCGCCGATTGAATATTCGAACTAGGGTCGCCAAATTGATGTTCGAACTAGGGGGCGCCGAATTGCTATTCGAACTTGGGGCGCCAAATTGATGTTCGAACGAGGGGGGCGCCAAATTGATGTTCGAACTAGGCGGCGCCAAAATGACGTTCGAACTATGGGGCGCCGAATTGATGTTTGAACAAGGGGGAGGGGGCGAACTAATTTTCGAACTAGATGGGGGCGCCAAATTGATGTTTGAACTGGGCGGGGCGCCAAATTGATGTTCGAACTAGGGGAGCGCCGAATTGATGTTCAAACTAGCGGGGCGCCAAATTGATGTTCGAACTAGGGGAGCGCTAATTTGATGTTTGACCATAAGGCGACATGTTTCAGAAGGGGGAGGGCAAAGTGATATTTCACATGGCGCCAAAATCATGTTCAACCGAGGGCGCTAAATTGACCTTGAACTTAGGGGGCTCCATGCAAATTCATGTTCGACCAGGGGCGCAACATTGCTCGTATTGCCTGTTTATAGTGAAATTTATTTCCTGCCCAAAAAGGTTAAATTAATGCGGCTGATTTAAAATATCCTGTCTTTACGATAATAGACAAAAATCAATGTGCTCGAGTTTGAAGTTTGTTTTGCAAGATAGGTAACCTGTTCAGGGTCAGAAAAGGGGTAAATATCAAATTCAGCTGGCGCTACGCGCTCGCAATATTTGATTAGTGAGGTGTGTATCCTCTCCATCGATCACACGTACATAAGTCCTTAAAATGTTAGTGTTTTTCAAGTCAATATACATAGGCCGATCCAGGGGGAAAAGTTTTTGCCCCCCCCCCCCATGGTGGCGCAACAAAAAAAAGGGAAAAAAAGAAAAAAAAAGACGAAGAGAAAAAGGAAAAACTTTTAGAATAGGAATTATACCTTAAAAGAGTCCTTCTTAAGTCAGTATATAAAAAATTGAGCTCGCGCTACGCGCTCGCATCACTGTTTAGTTATATACGCATCTCAACCTCACAGGTTTTTTTTTATGCGAACGAGAAGCACAAGCTGAAAATATTTTATATTCTAATCTGACAACTGAAAAAGCTTCGCGCTCACATTCAAGTCCACCCCCCCAAAAAAAATGTTGATTTGAATAAATAGAGAAAAATCAAACAAGCATTATGCTGAAAATTTCATCAAAATCGGATGTAAAATAAGAAAATTATGACATTTTAAAATTTTGCTTATTTTTCACAAAACAGTGATATGCACAACTCAGTGACATGCAAATGAGACAGTCGATAATGTCCCTCACTCACGAATTCCTTTGCTTTTATTGTTAGAGTTTTACAATATTTCATTTTTTACAGATTTTACAATATGAACCAACTTGATTGAACCATTTAGTATTAAACAATGCTAATTGCTCATGTTCAGGGAGGAATTAATCGTTGTTTCACACGACAACAGAGAAAAATGGAATATTTCATATTTCATATACTAAAATACAAAAAGAAGTAGTGAGTGAGTGATGTCATCAGTCTCCTCATTTGCATACCGACAAGGATTTGAATATAACTTGTGAAATTAAGCGAAACTTTAAAATGTTGTTGGCCTACCTATTATCTTTGTGTATTTCCTATAAGATTCTCAAAATATTCATTTTCAGGTGTCTCGATTGTCAAAATGAAGGCCTATGAGCTAGCGCTGTGCGCTCGCATTTTGATTGGTGATTTCTGTATACCTATACAGTGGCGTAACTACCAGGGGGCATGGGGGACACGTCCCCCCCCAAAAAAAAAAAATTATTGTTTATTATAATGTTATATTTTATCATAATTATTTTACATAAGAAGCATTTTTTTCATGACTTTATGAAACAGTTTGCTCAGGGCCTATGTCTTCATTGTTCCTGGTACTCGCGTGGACTGTTTAACGAGATGTATAATCATGTTGTACTAAAACCTCCCGTTTTCAAATCAATATACACCAAATATATTTCCTCACATTTCGAGTCATTATTGTTTTATGTAGTGACATTTGCTTCTTTTTCATGACTACTTAAAGTGATTGCCCAATTTTAGGGTCTTAATATAAAACATTTCCTGTCCATGCTTACGTTCGCATTAGTTGATTGGTGGGTGCCAGGTAAAAATGGCAGAGGTAATAATGGCAGAGGTAAAAATGGCAGAGGTGAAAATGGCAGAGGTAAAAATGGCAGAAATAAAAATGGCAGAGGTAATAATGGCAGAGGTAAAAATGGCAGAGGTAAAAATGGCAGAGGTAAAAATGGCAGAGGTAAAAATGGCAGAGGTAAAAATGGCAGAGGTGAAAATGGCAGAGGTAAAAATGTCAGAAGTAAAAATAGCAGAGGTAATAATGGCAGAGGTAAAAATGGCAGAGGTAAAAATGGCAGAGGCAAAAATGGCAGAGGTAAAAATGGCAAAGGTAAAAATGGCAGAGGTAATAATGGCAGAGGTAAAATGGCAGGGGTTATAATGGGAGAGGTAAAAATGACAGCTCTAGGTAAAATATGGTCAGTCTTAAACCCCCATGCAATGAATTGTCAAAATGCCCCCGCATGTAAAATCCTGAAGATTTTTCCACATTTTAATATTGGTACAGATCCATTTAAACAAATGACGATATAACTGTCGAAAAATATTTCCGCTTGAGTGAGCACCACTTACTTTTGAAAAGTTATTGAAAATGGGGTACCGGTTTGTTAAAAAGCCGAGAAAAAAAAGTTTTCAATCCAAAATGAAAGGGGATTTGGTTAAGGGGGAAAATTACACAAAAATTATTTCAACTAAATGAAGTTCTTTTAGGTCAGAAAACGAATTACAACAAAAATAATAACAATTAGATAATAAACAATGTTTTTTTTTATGTTTGAAAAATAACAGATTTGTATCAATTCTCTACATTTTAGCATACCAAGCTAATTACCAAGAGGGTGCTGCTTATGGTGTACAAAATACCCAACAGTACTTCCGCTTCCAAGGGTTATGACCATCAAGGCGTTTATATCATATTGGATGCAGTGGTTAAGGTTCAGGGTCTTCTTTTATGCAAATAATCTGAACCAGACGGTCCCCCTCGATCGACCCCAGATTGGTTTACCATTCAAAACAGGATTATTTTTGATTTTCATAATCAGTTACATATTCAGTGCCAAGCCTGGGAACGCATGCTTATTGTCATTCAAATATTTAAAAAGAATAGTACAGACGACATTACAAATAAGGACATAATATTTAACCACAATCATTCGTGACAATTTTAAGGTCTAAGCTTTCCCCGCTATGTTCTCTATGTTGTTCCCCGCCCCCGTAACCCACTCTGTCTCTCCACCTCTCTTATGTCTACTCTTCCTCCTTTTTGCATCGGTAAACCTGGCAATGACAATGACAATGACAATGATTTTATTTCTTTGACGGCCCCTCCTGGGGGCATAGAAGAAATATAACAACTTACAACAATGGCAATAATAGGCATAAGAAAAAAAATACCAAGGTAACAAAAAAAAATAGATATAAAGAAACCAGCCAGACAAAAAGGAATGTTATGAAATGATGAATGAGAATAGTGCAGTTTCATTTTGCTCCTGATAAATTGAATGAAAAAAAATCTGTCGTTTGATTTCTTTTTAAAAAGCGTTCACGGTACACCTCCAACGAATTCGTAAATAGCATTGTTAGGCCGATGAAGACATAATGATGATGAAATGCCTAACCGTGACATGCACTTCTTATTTAATGTATGTACATGCGGGGGCTTTTTGACAATTCATTGCATGGGGGTTTAAGACTGGCCATATTTTACCTAGAGCTGTCATTTTTACCTATCCCATTATAACCCCTGCCATTTAACCTCTGCCATTATTACCTCTGCCATTTTTACATCTGCCATTTTTACCTCTACCATTTTTACCTCTGCCATTTTTTTTACCTCTGCCATTTTTACCTCTGCCATTATTACCTCTGCCATTTTCACTTCTGCCATTTTTGCCTCTGCCATTTTTACCTCTGCCATTTTTACCTCTGCCATTTTTACCTCTGTCATTTTTACCTCTGCCATTATTACCTCTGCCATTTTTACCTCTGCTATTTTTACATCTGCCATTTTTACCTCTGCCATTTTTACCTCTGCCATTTTTACCTCTGCCATTATTGCCTCTGCCATTTTTACACCGAGCCGATTGGTGAGATGTCTGCTCTTCATGAATTCCTAAAATCAGTTCTTAAAATGTCAATTTTTCTGATCTGAATATCAAAAGTTTTTAGCTCGCGCTCGCATCATTTGGTTAGTGAAATACGTAAGGACTTAGTGAATTCCTACAAACAAGCCTTAGAATGCCCCTCTTCAGGTCTGAATTTCATAAATTTTCAGCTCGCGCTTCGCGCTCGCAGTATTTGATTAGTGAGATGCATATGATAATCATGATTACTATGACAACAAAAAGTGCTTCATATGTTTAGATGTAATTCTAACAAAATCAGCAAAGGATGCCACTATCATTAGATGACTATGCTGAGATATTTATACTCTTAATGGATACCTAAAATAAAGTCCTTAAAATGTCCCTGTTTGGGGTCAATATATACAAAAATTTCAGCTCGCGCTTCGCGCTCGCATTGTTTGTTTAGCGAGACAGGTACGTATCACGATTACAAACAATTTGCTTATAATGTCTCTTTTTGGTCTGAATATCAAAAATTTTCAGCTCGCGCTTCGCGATCGCATTATTTAATCAGTGACATACTTATCCGTTTAATGGCATTGCATGTCCTTAAAATTTCTCTATTAGGTCAGCATACCTGGCAACTGAGCGCGGTCCCTAAGTGACACCAAATTTGTGGTGGTGCCCCCCCCCCCCAATGCCGTGACCCACGGTACGTCACTGTACCTATATATTCTGTAACAAACTACTTGAATTCTCCCCATTTAAAAATTTCGGATCGCGATTTGCGCTCGCATTATTTGCTATAAATGTATCAACCCATGAATGCTGTTCATGATTACAAAAAATATAAAATATCCAGTTTTTCAGGCCTCATGCACTGTCAACAGATTTCACGCACTCATTAGGCTTATTAGATTAATAAATGAAGAGCTCACTTGCAAAAGGGGTTAGGTCCATTTTTCATCAAATTTGATTTTTATGTCTCAATGTATAGATTTTTAGTAGCTCTATGAGATGATACCAAAGAAAAGTTGAAATTCCTATTAAAAAGTGAACTAAAATGGCAAACAAAAGCCACTTTTTTTTTTAAAAAAGGGTTTAGGTCCATTTCAGTTTAGTTGCAAAAGGGGTTAGGTCCAAACAGATTTTTTTTGGAAAAGTATATCATAAAATATATGAAGACAGGTAGATTTCTTTTATACCCAATTTAATGTTCTCATGGAAGGGTATCATGAAAATTCAGTTTCGCATAAAAATATTGCAATCTGGGAGAATTAAAAAAATTATTTTCTTGGAGTGGACCTAACCCCTTTTGCAACAAAACTCTTCTGAAGAACTCATTTGTCAAAATGGGTTAGGTCCATTTTTCATAAATTTTATTGTTTTCTGTCTCTAAACCTCTAAATTTTTAGTCACTCTGATGATACGAAAGAAAATTTGAAATTCAAATGAAAACGTGAGTGAAAGTGGCAAAGAAAAATCACAATTTTAATCAATGAAGAGGAAATTGAAATAGTTCATAAGTTCAAATACTTAGGTACCATTATTGACGATGGATTAAAATGGGGAGATCAATGCAATTCAATTTACAAGAAGGCAATACAACGGATGTATTTCATAAGAAAATTGAAGTCATTCCATGTTGACCGCACCATAATGGTTTTATTCTATAGATCACTTATTGAAAGCATCCTCATATTTGATTGTGTGGTTTGGTTCACAAGCTGTCGCAAAAAAGATCTGAATATACTAAGTAGAATGGTCAGACAAGCAGAAAAAATAACAGGACCCGACCTTAACCTCACTGATGTATGCCGAAACAGAATACTTGAAAAGGCGAAAGAGATACTATACAATAATGATCACCCATTGAATGTAAACTACGAAAGGATGAGATCTGATAATAGACTACGGTCGGCACGTTGTCGAACAAATAGGTTCTTAAACTCATTCGATCGTGCCAAGCTCAATCCGAATGCTGAATGAGGAAGGGATTGTATAAGAATAATGATATGCCCAATAATGTAAATTTACCTTGTCGGGTAGTTGATGTTAATTCTTTAAAACAACAATATTGAAAATAAAAATAATATGTAAATACTGATAACAATAACAATTACAAGTGGACAATGCTGTGAAGATTTATAGTACTGATTTATTACAATTCTAATGCAATTTCAATTCAATATCCGATATCTAACTTTCAGTTCAGATTTCCATTTCAATCTTAATTTTAATATCAATAACAGTATTTTTTTCAAATGCTACCCAGTGGGTAGTATTTGCACGTGTATATCATAATTGACTATATGTGATTGTTCGATTTTCTGTAAATATGTTCATTTTCTATGCTATGTTATGTATGTTCAATACCATGTAAAAATGCAAATTTCCACTTATTTATTTATCTGGACAATAAATACTACCTTATGAACCTTATGAAAAGAGATTGGATTAATTTCAGTTTAGTTGCAAAAGGGGTTAGGTCCACAATGATAATTTTTTTAAAGATATATAGAAAAAAATTGAAGACAGGTAGATTTCTTTTATACCCAATTTTATGTTCACATGATAGGGTAGTACATCATGACAATTTAGTTTCTCATAAGACTATTGCAATAAGTGAGAATAAAAAACATGGTTTTTCTCGGAATGGTCCAAAGTGGACCTAACTCCTTTTGCAACTAAACTCTTCAAATATGAAATACAATTTTTATGAATTCATAACTAAATTGTCCTTTTTCAAAAAAAAATATTGACACGTTCTAGGAAGAGGAATAAAAGATAGGCATCATTTTTATATGACAAAATGTCCTTAGGCCTAAAATGTCTCGATCCTAGTTTAAAAAAATAATAAAATATCAGCTCGCGCTTCGCGCTCGAATCATTTATTAAGTACTTTCCACATCCACTTCACAATTCCCCTATATACACAGTGCTTTAAATATTGCTTAAATTGACCCATTTCATATCGGAATTTCAAATATTATTTCCAGCTCGCGATCCGCGCTCGCATTATTGATTTTCATGATGAAAAATGAAATGTATTCAGAATGCCCAGATTTTGTCTAACTCTAAAACACGTGCATGCATGTTTATCGAGATACGCATCTTGATCTTATTAAAAACGTGCTAGAATTATCCAGTTTTAGATCAGAATATCAAAATTTTCTGCTCGCACTTTGCGCTCGTATTATTAATGTAGGAAGATACCAAAAACTACCCATCATTTTTCATGAGTGACAAAACATGAATCGAGTGTCCCGTTGGGGGTTTGAAATCTAATTTTTTAGGTTGGAATATCAAAAATGTTCAGCTCGCGCTTCGCGTCGCATTATTTAATCGTTGAAATATGTATTGTCTTAATGGCTAACTGCAAAACTTCCTTAACAGGTCCCTTTTCGACCAGGTCAGAACGCACATTAAAAATTTCTGCTCGCGCTTCGCGCTCGTAGTAATTATCTAGTTACATACGCATCTTGTTCAGTTTCACAAACATTGCCCAGAATGTTCAATTTTCAGGTCAAAATACATGAAATTTAATTTTTTTTTCCTCGCATAGGGCTTATGAGATTATTGCACATTAATGTTGTTTATAAAGTAAAGCTAGGAAATGACTGTTAGGACATGGGCGTTTTGTCCCCCCCCCCAAAAAAAAAAAAAAAAAAAATCACGACCAAGAAAAAAAAGAGAGAAAAGGAAAGGGATTATGGTGAAATATAATATTATTTTCCAAATTTTATGTCAAATATATCGCGCTTCGCGTTATCATTATTTATTTAGGCCTTGTGAGATACCTCAATGTGTTTTTAAGAATAAAATTTCGGAATTTCTTTAACTTCTACCCCCCATTTTATTTTTATTGTTTTATCTTGGTGCCCTCTACAAAAGTTCAACAAGCACCCCCCCCCCCCCCCCCCCCCCGTGTAACCCTGCTGAATAAATCACAGCTTCGCTACTGATGAGGAGATTGAGTCGATTGCTTCGAGATTGCATTATTCCCAAGAGGTTATCATTGATATTAATAAGGGCTATTCTAAACAACTAGTAAAGAAACTACAGCTCCCGTTCACACAATATTCTAGTAGGGCCTACTCTGGTGAGAAGTTAAACCAAATTGAGACCCCCCCCCCAAAATCGCTCGCGCTTCGCGCTCCAATTGATATTACATTATATATTCATGGATTTTTTTGTTCAAGAACACATAAAAAAAAGTGGTCTTTAATTGCCTTTTTTTTATGTGATTATGTAATAAGATAATTCAAAATACATTCAAGGCATTTAAGTTAGCCTGGCCGGGAGGGAGGGGGCGCCATTTTTCGAAAAGTACACATGGGCGCCAAAAATCAGGTCAAATTTGGGCCCCCCTCCCCACAAAATTTTGGATCCGCGCCTGTGTATATATATTTTTTTTTTTTAATATATATATATATTTTTATATATATATATATATATATATAATAAACACAAGTTCACAAGGTTGCATATATATATATATATATATATATATATATATGCAATTCAATGAAATGGACATGACATTTCACCAAATTTCGAAGCCTCTCACTTAAAAACTTAAGAGTATTCAAAAATTTCTTTCAGACTTTGTCCTCAAGACATTGTCTTAACATTCAGTTACACAAAAGGTATTTTTTTTAATACATTAAATACTTGAGAAGATAAGCATAATCCTTATGACATTTCCATAAAATATGTCTGTTATAATCACAACAAATGCATTCTCCACAACTATTCAATAAAATCTGTAAAATTCCTTGTAAACTGGATGTCAATTGTGTGTGATACACTCAGCAGGAAGTTTTTGTTTTGTAATACTGTAAATTTGAGAGAGCAAGCTTCAAATGAGAATGGATGAAAATCCATTAAGTAGAATAGCTCATAAACTAAGGTGTACATATCAATCATATCTTATTTTGTATACTAGCAAAACTCTGCCATAACTTGTGTGTGTGATATTATTTCTCTGTGATTTCATCAAATTTACTCACCTTTGAGTTTAACAAAGTCAAATATTTTTGTGCTTGCTTGTTTCATTTGTTCACTATTTCAAACAAATCATTTACAACCATAGCAATAAAACAACTTATATCCAAATAACCCCCCCCCCCCCCCCCGGGTGGAAAACTCAACATGCAAAGTTCTGAAATGTCTGCACAGTGATTGAAGCAGTCACCACTCATTGTCTGTCTTACCTCATCTTTTGAAACTGCTTTTTGAAGAAATGCAACAATTCCTGTCTCCTTCTGGAACAGTTCTGACCGACAAAATGCTAGGAAGGTTAGCGAGAAAAAAAAATATTCATTTGTTTTAAGTCTCAAGATTTAGAAAAAAAAATAAATGCCATGAAATACAATTCATGATATTTATCGGCCGATGCAAGTATTTTTTTTTTATAAGTTGGCACTGCTCATGATATTGTCGCCCTCTATACGTGTCTTTGCAGCTAGGCTACGAAACAAAGACGGCAAGAACGTGACAATAACAGACTGTACTTATATTACCTCTACTTATATTTTTGATTATTTCTGTTTAATTTGATTAACAAAATATGTCTCTTTAGTGCCAAAAGCTTACATAATGTATTTTAGCCCATTAACATAAGTTTGGGCTCAAAACCTTAAAGAAAACGAGAATATTGGAGCAACATTATTGTTGCCCAATACATCGGTATGTGTAGAGGCTAGAGCAATGGCATGTTGTCCCAGGCTCCGTGGAGAGTAAGCCTACGTCAGTAAATGACTTTTACTCTCCAGGAGCCTCCAGGCTAGCCGGAGCGAAGCTACATTTGTCATAACCCAGGACTCGTCCATGTAATATTAGGCAGACATGGGTACTCTCCAAAATGGGGTAGAATGTGGTTGCAATAGCACTCCAAATAAAAGGGGGGAAAATAAATTATGCACTTATCTCAATCATATGGATGAAGATCTATCGTGACACAGAATCACGACATCGAGGCACAAACTGGACCCTCAAAAAAAGGAAATGTCAGAACTCTATGCCGCGTTCGTTCTCGGTATTGATCGGCCATTATGTTTTCAATTTTGAAAGGAGAATGAACGAGACAGTACTTTTCCTTTTTTTGAGGGTCCAGTTTTTGCCTCGATGTCAGGATTCTGTGTCACGATAGACCTATGTAATCGAGGTAAGTGCATAATTTATTTTTTCCCCTTTTATTTGGGGTGCTATTAATTGTGACCCCATTCTACCCCATTTTGGAGAGTACCCTCTGCCTAATAAATAATACACGGACAAGTCCTTGGCTAGTCTGACCCGCTTTGCGGGCCGGAGCTCCCTGGGTACATTTGTCTTTAAGTTTAGACTTTAGTACTTTTTAATTTTAGGGCCAACATTTTCACTTTTATTTAGGTAGCCCATAATTTAAAGTCATCATTTTTTTTTAAATTCTGTGAAGAGGGAGATCGCCGAATTCCATACATCCCCCCCCCCCCCCCCCCTCCCACTCCTCGCCATCAAACGCAGCGCGCAGCGGAGCCCCGTGGCCATGGTCCATAGATGGACGAGGCGCGGCGGACCTAGGCCTCGGGCTCGGCCTACGTCGTTCCAGCTAGCTCGGCCTCGTTTACTCACCCAGCTCATTTTCGCGGGTCTGATTGAGACACAAGTGAGCGATATCAACCACTAAATCCTGGGCAGTTTCAGGACCATGTGCCGTGTTTCCTGAATCAATAACTTCGTGAAGTTCAGCTAAATGGCGCTGCAATTCCGCAGCCGCCATCCTCACATTTAAAGTTCACCGCGTGAACGCACCCGAATCGCGGATTGAGTCCGAGCTAGCTAGCGAGAAGCGAGTCAGTGGCCCCCGTAACTCTCGGGGCGCTGCTGGAGCGCACCGGCCTTCGCGGCGGCTTGTAAGTTGACAAGTCCAAGCAAGTCAGCTATGGGGCGCCATGTGACAATGTATTGATGTGGGAAAAAGGTCAAAATGTCTAAGTGTCAAAATAAATGAGTGAATGAATGAATAAATAAATAGATAAATAAATACATACATAAATAAATAAATGAATAAGTAAACAATAGATAGATAGATAGATAGATAGATAGATAGATAGATAGATAGATAGATATAATATAGATAGATAGAGATAGATAGATATATAGAGATAGATAGATAGAGATAGCCTATAGATAGATAGATACCCTATGACTTCTCAGGCCAATCAGATGGTTGTGATGCAATCAAATTCAATTCAATTTTAGTTATTAGTCTACAATATAAACACGGGTGATTCAATGGGCGGTCGTCGTGACAACTGCCCATGAGCTTGCGACCCCCCCCCCCCCCCCCACCACCCAAAAAAAAAAACAAGAGGGAAAGGGAGATCGGCCGGGGAAATTAAAGATAATGACAATTAAGCCATGTGTGGGGTGGGGAAAAGAAACTGCATGGGAAAGATGTATATGTTGCTCTTCGGGTTATCATTAATTGTCTAATTAAAGGGATGGTCCAGGCTGGAAATATTTATATTTCAATAAATAGAGTAAAATTCACAGAGCAAAATGCTGAAAATTTGATCAAAATCGGATAAAATAACAAAGTTATTGAATTTTAAAGATTTGCATTATTCCGGTTAAACATTTCTAGGCATGTCTTCATGAATATTCATTAAGTGGGATGATGATGTCATATCCCCACTTGTTCTCATATGTATTTCATTATATGAAATTAGGTTTATTCAAAAAATTTCTACCAAGAACTTAAACAATTGTATTGACAGCTGATTAAGTGCATTAGTTATTTATTGTCGCAACATATGATCATAATGGAGACACATCATTTACACATGTATGAAAATAATAATGAAACAATTATGATTTCATGTAAAAACATAAGAAAAGGGAAAGTGGATATATGACATCATCAGCCCACCTAATGAATATTCATGACAATGTGCATATAACTGTTTTCACAACTTGAAATATTGATAAACTTTAAAATTCAACGGTTATTTGTTATCCGATTTTGATGAAATTTTCAGCATTTTGCTGTGTGAATTTTACTCTATTTATTTAGATATAAATATTTTCAGCCCGGACCATCCCTTTAATGATAGGCCAACCAAAAATTTCGAGGATCAAGGGGAAAGAAGAAAGAAAGAGATGGAAAGGATTTTTTTTTATTATGTCAAAATCTATCACATATTTTGATAATTTTGTTTTAGCAATTTTGCCCAATATGCCATGGTAAAGCCTACACCCTTCAAAATATTGCATGAGTGCATATTTCACAAAACAGAATAATGAAAGTATATTAAGCGTGAACAGAAAACATGATATTTCAAACATATATCTTGAACGCACATATTTGATCAAACACGCAATGCGAGCATGAACAAGTGCCAGCTGATATATATTTTTTATATAGGGCCTATCCAAGGACCTAAGATATTTTCCAATAAAAAAAAATGACCCCCTCTCCTTCACCTCTTCCTCATCTTAATTATCTTGTTCGTTAGGCTAACTTTTCTCCTCTTTTTATTTCCCTTGCAATTTTTGGCACCGCTGCAAAATCATCTGCCTGTCAATTTATCTCTATCTGTCTGCCTCCCTCTCTATCGGTCAGCCTATTTCTTCACTCTCTCCTCCATCCTCTAATATGTCACTGTATTTTGTTAATTTTTTGTTTGTTTCGTGTGTGTGTGTGTGTGTGTGTCTTTGATAATGCATGTCGTCCCGTACTTCTGTCACCTTATTTCAACTTTTTGCTATCATTTTTTTTTCTTTAAAATATTTTTCCTCTTAATCACATTTTGCTTTCCCCATTTTATAATTTGTATATTTGTACATTTGTACAATCGAATGAATTTCCACATTTAGTTAACTGTTATTACTTTGTATTTTCTCAATTGCTTAATATAAATTATTTTCTCAACTCGCTATAGGGGATCCACGCTCTACAAGCAATGCTTTTTAGTGGATCCCCTCATTTCCATACACGCTTAATACTATTTTATACAAGTTTTTGTTATATAATTATGCTAAGGTAAAATTGATCTTGTACTCGTACTTTGATTTGTATCTGTATTTGATTTATATTTGTCATGGAAATGAAATAAACTTTTTGAATCTTGAATCTTGAAAAATAGAGAAACGTGGCTTCTCCAGCCACCCCATCCAACTATATGCTCATATTGTAACAAAAAAAAATGAATGAAAGAAAGAATGATATTGCCATCGCTCGATCCGTAAAAGTGACTACCCCCAAAATGATTGAATCAGACAAGAAAAAATATGATGTCATAAATCTTACCCATATCTCCTGCCGCCTTTCCCCTAGGCGTCACGTCGGCACCATAAAAGTAAATAGAGACTTTTGTGAACTATATATTCTCCGCGGGGATGCCCCTGCATGATTTTTTTTTTTTTTTTTTTTGGGGGGGTGGAAATATAGGACTACCGGCCGCCAAGACCCAAGTAAATTTTGGATAAAGAGATCCCGGCCGCTCTCCGTTAAAAATATACAATTTGCACATGCCACAACTTATTGCTAAATAAAAACAAAGGGAATGGAATGCTAAATGAGGGGGTGTGGTTTCTCACGAATTTGAAGTCAGGTGACTTCATGTCATGTGACTCGTACTCGCAATCGAGCTACAGCTGCGCTGACGGACGTGCCCTTGATTTGTATCAAGGCCTTGATCCCCTCAGGCTCAGCTCAGTTGCATCTCACTTCTCAGATCAACCTGGTCAGACTCAAGCCAAGATGGCTTCTAACATTCGACAACATGTATTTCTGTTTTTCTGCATAATAGCCACCTCCTTTGGGCAAAAATGTGGAAGAGTAGACGATAATCATCGCTTCGATTGTTATCCAGAGCTCGGTGCTTCGCAGCAGAAATGCGAAGCGCGCGGTTGTTGCTGGGCTCCCGGGGAGTCCTGGCGGAACAACGCTGGAGTCAAACTCGATGTGCCGTACTGCTATTACCCCCTTGATTATCCAGGTTACATCAACGGGCCACAAACGCAGACCAACTATGGGTTGACAGCTAATCTGAAAAGAACCACTCAGAGTTATTATCCAAATGATATCATGAATTTAAAGATGGATGTGTATTTTGAAACAGACACCAGACTCCGTGTGAAGGTAAAATTTAGTTTATTAAGTACCGGTATTACTTCAAAAAGTTCAGTCTCAAAACTTTCAGTGATCACCAGGCGTGATTTGAATAAAGCCTCAGTTTTCTCTTTTTTTGTGTGATTATTATCTTCATTTCCCTTTTTCTTTTCTCCCTTTTTAGTTTACATTTTTAAAAATCAATTTTGAACCAGCATTACCACTCTGTTCATCTTTTCTCATATTTATCTTTCCTCTCTGACTATTCATTTTATATTTCCCTTTCCCATCTTTTCTTTCTTTTTTCATTTCTGTTATATTTTTCCTTTTAATTCTTTTTTATTTTCCTTTAAAAAAGTGTGTTGTAAAAGATTCCTTTATCTATTTTTGTTTTGTTTGTATATTTTAAAAGCAAATCATTTAAGATGAGTTTTTATAATATGTAATATTGCTCTTTCCTGAACCAGAGTGTTCAAAATCTGTCAATTGATGTTAGCATATTTTTGTGAGCTTTGTTGCAAAGTGTACCCTTTTGAAAAAAAAACTGTCAACACCATTTATCAAAATTTGGAAGATATTTCAAGGATGAGAACTAAACTCTCTTAGTCTTATCAGCTAGATGCCGCAAAAATACAAATATTCATTCATGTGTAAGTGATCACTGGCTGCTTTAGTCAGTGTCCAAAATTGAAAGAAGAAGGCAAAGTGAAAGTGAAATGAATCGTCATTATAATATCTTAAATTACTAGACAAGTCAAGTCAGTTTAATGCGATTTATAATTAATTTACATAAAAAACTCCTTTATTCAGTTTAATCTTTAACAATAATTAGGCCTATATTGATTATCTTTGTTTTGTGTGAAATGTATTCAATTGTATTGCATGATTTTGATTTATTTTCTCTTTGAGTAATGTTATTGAATATTTGTAATCTTTAATCTATGTTTACATATGTATATATTGCAAATTATTGCTACCAGCAATCTCTATACCCAAGAACAATCCCCCAATGGAATAAACCCCCGCATACTGTAAGGGAGGCTACACCAATCCCCAAATTAAAAAACTCCTTGAAAGAATCCAAATAAATTAAGTTACACATCTGCCTTCTTGCATTGTTGCTAAAAATGTACTGGATAGCCACCCCAGGCGTTTGTATATATCAAACCATCCAGATCCAGATTATCAATTCCCAATTTCTATACTATAAAAATTCAAGTCAAGCATTTTGCATTCCTGAATTGGTCTTGAAAGTAAAAAGTCATTGATGTTTAGGCAGCAGGGGAGGATCCAGGATTTTCTAAAAGGGGAGGGGCACATATTTTGGAGGAAAAAATTTACAATAAAAAAAAAAAAAAAAAAAAAGGACTGGATATTTTGTGCCCAAAATATTTGACAAGCAAAAAAAATAAAATAAAAAAAAAGGTCTTTACTTTCAAAAGAGGGGGCACACCTCTGTTTTAATGGCATTTTTACATTACAAATTTTAATTTTGCTTCTCAAAAGGGGGGGGGGCACGAGCTGGCTGTGCCCCCCTGGTTCTGCCAGTGAGCTTAACTCTTGAGAGTCGGACTTAATTGATCAGGTTTTAACTAGATAGTAGTAACTACAGCAATGATGTTACAAAATGCTTTATATTAGTATTATTTTGGCTTGCACTAAGTGGTTATTTTGAAGAAAAAAAAGTTTTGGGGACATATATGATCACTTCATTTATAGTCATTATTTTATTGGCAGAATGTGTTCAAAGTATCAATACCATTCACCTTCTCACAGCTTTATGGTTAGGAATTTAATGTTTGTCCCTGGGTTCAGTAACCAAGTTTATACTAGAGTATATTATTTCCCTTTATATTGATTTTGAATTAGTATTTACTTGACATACTTGTAATATTGTCTTTGACTTAATTCTACTTAATGGAGTAATTTCTTGACCCTTATGGTTATGGGTATTAAATCAGTAATTGCTCATATACTTTTTTGCTTGTATATTTTCTTTGACTTCCTTTTACTTTATAGCGTAATTTTTCAACCCCTACTGTATATTGGTGTTACATAAGTATTATTTTCTTTGACTTCCCTTTTCCTAGATCTATGACCCCAACCAATCAAGATATGAAGTCCCGATTGAAACCCCACCATTCACCTTCCTGCCATCTAATCCCATGTACAAAGTCCAGCTATCTAGTGGACAAACAGGATTTAATGTCATCAGGAAGGCAAATCAAGAAGTCATGTAAGTTTTTTTTTTACTGGCTATTATTATCATTCCTGTTTTTTGTTGAATCTGTTTGATTTTAAGGCATCTAATAAACTTTTGCAAGGTGTGGGGCTTTCACGTGCAATTCAGAGATCTTTGATTGAACTAATAATCTGAAAAGACTCAAAAGGTGATTGTGTGTGGAACTTTTGTATGGCTTTAATGGATATTTTATAATGTTGCAAATTAAATCTAAAGCCACATTATTATTATTATTATCATTATTATTATTTCATTATTATTATCATTAATATTATATCATTATTATCATTTTTATTATTATCATTATTGTTATTATTATTATTATTATTATCATTATTATTATCATTATTATTATTATTATTATTATTATTATTATCATTATTACTATTATTATTCCTCTAAACAGGATCAAATCCGTATTTTTTTCTTGAATAACTTTGCTCTAACAAAAAGCACCAAGTAATTTCAAGTGCAACTAGGAACTTTACACTACTAATGTCCGAGAGTCTTTCTTATCAATCTGGTTGTACCCAAGATAGCTGCCTTCTGAATGTCGTACATCCGAAGGTGAGGAGAGATCTTGGTTATGCAGGCTTCCATTCCCTTCTTCACCATTCCTGAGTGACCAATGATGACTGGTGTGACCTCTGCTTTCAACGTTCCACATCCTCTCGATCTCAATCCTTAGGTCTTGATACTTGAGCCGTTTGTCTCTTTCCTTTACAGCAATGTTGATATCGTGGGGAACAGAGACCTCAATGATATTTACTACGTTGTTGTCTCTGACGATGATGTCCGGCTTGTTGCAGTTGATGGTTCATTATTACTATTATTGTTATCATTATTATTATCATTACTATTATTGTTATTATTATTATCATCATTATTATTAATATTATTAATTATTATCATTATTACTATTATTGTAATTATCATTATTATTATCATTATCATTGTAATTATTATTTATTATTATCATTATCATTATTATTTTTATTATTATTATTTCATTATTATTATTATTGTTGTTGTTATTATCATTACTATTATTATTACTGTTCTTGCTGTAGTTTGCTGTGGTCACTACTGTTTCATCGTAGCAATAAAATAAATCATGTTTTTCAGAGAAATCTTGAAATGTATGCTCAAAATTCCCTTCAGATATCTTTGTGGTGATAACTGATAAAGGTCTGCCAACGTAGATTATACTATGTTATTACACGTGACCACTGATACCAAGAAGCTCTGGCTTCTACCAAGATGTTCCAGAGCAGTGGTGATGTTGTTGCAGCTAACCTAATAAATGTCTGTAAATACCGGTAGTGTTATAGAGAACTGACTACTGGTCTGTTATTTTCCTCCAACCAACCTTCTAACCAATCTTGGCTTGATATTCACAAAAGTTATAATGTCTTTGCCTGTTTTTTTATATAGATTTAACACCACCATCGGCCCAGGCTTCATCTACTGTGACCAATTCATCCAAATATCATCATCTCTCTCCTCTTCCTTTGTCTACGGATTGGGTGAGCATCGGAGCAGTCTAGCTCTCCCAACTGACTGGCAAAGCTTTGCATTCTGGGCCAGAGACCAACCTCCCTCCGTAAGTCATGTATTAAAAACAAATCACTTCCAGTACCAAAAAAAGAAGGTATCATTTGTTACTTTCTGTTTTAATTCTTCCAGTACAGGGGCCTGTTCAAAAGCAAAGTAACCGCAAGTCCGTGATATGGAGTTTTTATCGAGTGTAATCAAGTTGCAATCTATTTTTGGAGTTGTATTTAATTGTAACTCTTTTTGCAATGAGCTTTTGATGTTATATATCAGACGATGACTTTGTAAACTTCCATTACCCTTCGCAAAATAGATTTATCCTTTCAACTTTGATATATATATATATATATATATATATATATACATGTATTTATATTTATATATATATAAATATAAATACATGTGTATATATATATATCAAAGTTGAAAGGATAGATCTTTTTTTTTTTTAATATGGTATTGTTTATTTGAAACTTTTTGGAAGAAAAGTGCAGATTCAGTTTTTTAATTTAGGATTGGAGGGTAGCACTCTAACAACAAATGACATTAACAAAGTCAAAAGGGAATTAAAGGAATAATGTTTTGAAAATTTAACTATGATATTTTGTTGATAATGCCACCAGTGATCTAGGCATGTTGATTTCTTAAACGATCACATTGTCCACAGCCAAGATCTTTGAAGAAAGGGGTGATCTGAGCCCCCCCCCCCCCCTCCTCTGGGCCAAAAAGAGCCAAAAGCCTAGTCAACAGCGCAAATGTGTTTCATGGTGTTCAATCTGATTATTCAAAATATGAAGAACATGATGAAAAAAATTAAATATTCTGTAGATGATTGTGATTTAAAATAGAAATTACATGTTTTTTCTATGAAAATAATATTGGAATGCTAATTGTCAACTTGTTTGTTGATGGATGAACTTTGAGTTCAATACAAACAAATTAAAATCAGGTCACAGATGAATGCAGCTTTGTTCTCTTATCACATCCCATGTTGATTTCTTAATCTTGGTATTTGCTCCATTGTCCAAAATGATGTGATTCAATAATTTGCATTGGTCATTACCAGGAGATAAAATATTTAATGATTCTCAAGGTCAGTGAATTCGGGGGATTTATTTCAAGACCATGCCCTTCTTCATCCATAAATCTATTGCGAGGAATAAATTAGGTCACAGATGAATGCAGCTTTGTTCTCTTATCACATCCCATCTTAATTTCTAATCTTTGTATTTGCTCCGTCGTCCAAATTGATGTGATTCAATAATTTGCTTTGGTCATTACCAAGAGATGAAATATGAAATTATTCTCAAGTTCATTGTACATTTGTATTAATTCGGAGGATTTATTTCAAGACCTTGCCCTTTTTCATACTTAATTGCAAGGAATAATTGGATCAGAAGGAATCAACATAAATACTAAAAATAGCGAGAATAAAGATATTTTTAGATTTGGGCAACCTTTAAAATTTCAAGAATGCCATTAATGCTGATCAAGTGACCGCTTGATAACTGATATTCAAGTGATCAACATTATAAAGATGTTTGTGGTTTCAAAATAATCACAATTTTCCACTGCAAAGTATTTTTGAATATTGTCGAGATGATGTATGAATATTTAATATCTTATTGTACATCTGACCGATTTCGAAGAAATTTTGTGTTAAAAAATGATTAAAAGATAATCACCAGTTTTCATTATTTTTTTTAATTATGTGTTTTATTAGTATTCAATCACATACAATATTTACAATTAATTGAAAGTTATTTGAAACTTTTCAAAAATAATAAACATCGCAAAAACAAAGGAATAGAGTTAAATACCAGTTGTGGTAATGAACTAAAAATGAGTTTGAACAGAATCCAATGAAACTACCACCCAAGTGTTAAATGAGCAAAATAAGCACAGAATTCCATCAAATGTCAGGTATTTTTCCAAGCAATATATATATGAAAATATTGAGATAATTAACCTTGATTTAAAAGAATTTCTCATGAAATGATGGTTTGCTGCAACCACTGTCTTTTACCTTTAATTCTTTTGTTTAGGTGGGCTTGAACTTCAACAATATAGCATTATGATTTTGTCCCCATACCCCTTAAATAACCAAGAAACAAAAAATCTCAAAACATGTAAATCCTACCATTTAAAAAAAATCCCAACCTGTAAAGCAAGTCTAACTGATGGCATTACAGATATATGCTGGAAAAAATTAATTATGGAAAACTGTATCACTATAAAACCTGATGGTAATGAAATACCAAGATTTGTACCATTGTGCAGAGCTAAAGAAATTAGAAATATAAAGTATTATATGTTATTTGAATAGTTTTGTTTTTAATTTTTCTTAATTAGCCTGATGTCAACCTGTATGGAGTGCATCCGTTTTATATCAACTTGGAATCGAATGGAGATGCCCATGGGGTTTTTCTTCTTAATAGCAATGCTATGGGTAAGTCGTTCTTAAAGGGGTGTTCCAAGAAATCGTTTGCAATCGATTGCAAATTTCAGTTGCAATTTTGCATGCGATAGATCAGGGCCCCGTCTTACAAAGAGTTACGATTGATCCAATCAATCATAACTCTATGGAAATCCATCAGTGTCATAATTTGTTCTACAGGAAATTTGCAAAATGTCCTTTGTAAACAAAGGCAAACACACCAAAATATCAAGAAAACAATTAATTCATAAATAACATCATGTCTAGATACATTTTGAACTATCATGCATTTTAGATGTTGACCTTGCTGGCTTTCCATAGTTGAGATTGATCAGATCAATCGCAACTCCTTGTAAGACGGGGCCCAGTGTTAACTAAAGCAAATCAATCTTGTACTTGTTGATATGAGAAGCAGACCAGCAGTCAATTGAAAATTTATAATTAATTTCAAAACTTATGATTAATTATGTGACCTCAAATTTGTTGCAACCGATTGCTTGTTTCTTGCAACTTCCCATCAGATATGGTGGGGGGGATATGAGGGCTATAATTATAGTAATAATAATAATAATGATAATAATAATAATAATAATAATAATAATAATAATAATAAAAATAATTAAAAAAATAATGATAATAATAATAATAATGATAATAATAATAATACTAATACTAATGATAATAATAATGATAATAATGATAATAATAATAATGATAATGATAATGATAATGATAATAGTTATGATTATAATGATGATAATAATCATAGTAATAATATAGGATTTGTGTAGTGCACATATCCACCTTGCTAGGTGCTCAAGGCGCTCCTATATTACCACTGCTAAGCTAGTCTACCTAGTCCGGTGCGCACAGGTTTTTGAGGAACTACTTCCTGCCGGTACCCATTTACCTCACCTGGGTTGAGTGCAGCACAATGTGGGCAATCTTCTTGCTGAAGGAAAACACAAAAGCTTGGAATCCAACCCATGTCCTTCAGATTGAGAGACAAGAGTCTTAACCACTAGACCACAATGCCCCCACACATGGATATGAATATTTGTATACCCCTTTTTTAAATTTCCTGAATTCATGAAGGATCCTTTTAAATGAAATGTACGAAGGTGAAGAAAGATGAGTGAAATACACAATTAACTTGTTTAGTAAAATTTTCAGGAAACGTTGTACTGATGAACAAGAAGCATTATTTCCCTCAGCTAGATGTTGACTCACAATGTGCTACACTCAACCCAGGTGAGGTAAATGGGTACAGGCAGGAAGTAATGAATTCCTCAAAAAGCGTTGAGCATTGTGGTAGCCTCCATGTAGCTCATAACACATTAATATACAAGCGTCTCAAGCACGATACTTGTACAATATAAAGGTCTTATATTTTTGTTATTTTTCACAGGTATCCCTTCATTTTGACATGAATACATGTAGCTAAATGTTCAGTTAATTTTTCTCTTCTGAGAAATTTTCAGGTAAATTTGGACCAACAAATGAGAAAAGGGTGCTGTAAGTAGGGAAACATGTGTGATGTACACATGTATAATGATGCTTCATGACGCAAATACCCCTTCCATTTTCACATTTTCTTCCGACCATCTTCAAAACCAGATGCCATCCTTCAGCCGGCTCCGGCCATCACATACAGGACCATCGGCGGAATCCTGGACTTCTACTTCTTCCTCGGACCTGACCCCATCGACGTGGTCCGGCAATACCAGGAGGTCATCGGGATGCCCTTCATGCCCCCTATGTGGGCCCTGGGGTTCCATCTCTGTCGCTGGGGCTACGGATCCGCCAATGGCACCATGGCCGTTGTGGAGCGAATGCGGCAGGCAAAGATACCCCAGGTATGACCAACACTATGCAAGGGACTTTATTATTCTCTTCTTTAATGAATTATTCTGTATGTCTTGAGTTCATAAGAATAATAATTGTGAAAAAATTTTGCGCAACTTGTGTATGATGGCGGCATTGTCAAAAGTGAAATCTTAACAAATGTTCAGTATTTGAAATGCCATCATAACTTTGAAAGTACGCGGAAAACTTGGGAATAAGGATAATCAAGTATCCCGATCACCTTGCAAGTGTTTCAGGTCACAATGTCGAAGGTCGAAAGTTCAATGAACTCTGACCATCTGTGTAATTTTTGAAGTGTAATTTTTGAAGTGTGATCGTAACCTAGAAATTGATCTATTTCATGAAACTTTGACATTATAACAACAATCAAATACTGCTGATCATCATGCATGAGTTTCAGGTCACATGGTCAAGATCAAAGCGAAAGGTCATTTAGTGTCAATGAACTTTGACCATGTTATACCAACATAAAAAAAAACTTAAGGAAGCTTCTAATTTTCAATTTCTAAGATAGTATTGAAAGTGTAAGGCTCTATCGCATTATTTTGGACAGCAAATGTATCAAGTTGTTTTCAAAGCCAACACTGCTGCTATATCGAATTTTGTAATGCAGGCAAGACTGCTAGAGACATTCCACTTACTGTATAGATATACTGTACTCAACTACAAATTATAATACAATCAGTAAACATGCTGATTCCTACAGTAAATCTCACTCACACATAACTATACATGTAAACCTTTGTAATAAAATTGGGATATTTTCTGTCACAAAGTTATAAATCATAATCTTCTTGAATTCAAAGTAGATAGCATTTCCTGCAATTCTGTGGTATAATGCTTCCTGCTATTGTTTGACTTTGTACTTTCAGTTGATATATTCTCAACTTTTAGAAGTAGAAAGAATGCTTTCTTGTAATGAAATAATGGAGATAGATCCAGGGGGCTATGTTGGACATCTCTAGAGAAATGAAAGTTAGGAAAGACGTTCAGCAACACCCCTTGGGTCTGTTACTTGAATTTAAGTGTAAAATAAAAAATAGCCTTTAATAATTTCTTATTTTTTGAGGGCAAGGCGTCTTTTTTTGTAGATATTGCAATGTTACAGCAATAGTGGTGAAAATTTAGAAGGAGGTACCAAGAATATTCACAGCCAATGAGAGTGGCATGGGGGTCAATCAGTGAGAGATCCACAGCCCTGATTCCCGTAACACAAAGGTTAGCGATTAATCATACGCTTGATTTTCACGATTGATTGTACATTGTAGTCAATGCAATCAATCATGAAAAAATGTTCTACGATGATTGTGAAGTTTTGTGTTACGGGCCTCTGGTCTTGGTGGCCCTGGCATAATTTAAACCCTATGGCCCATATTCTGAATTCGGGTTTAAATTAAACCCTGGTTTAAAGTTGTGGTCTAACTATGGAGAGCCAATTGGGGCACAAACCCTAACAGTACACATCCAATTTATTAACTGATTTGACACTCAAATTGTCCATGATTGTCTGGGAATGATAACTGAAGCATTTTGAAGTATTTTTCTTCATTATCATGAAACCAGCAGGAAACAAATAACAAATAAGAGATGTACAATATAGACAGAATTTTTAAATATTTGGCTCCCCATAATTTTAGCACAGAGTTAGACTGTGGTCAATATATATATATATATTTCTTGATGAATATATAATTTTGAAAATCTTCCACTGTCAGGATAGCCAGTGGAACGACATTGACTACATGAACAACCATCGAGACTGGACGCTTGACCCAGCCGAATTCCAGACCATGGGATCGGTCGTTGACAATCTACACAGCAACGGCCAACATTATATTCCAATCTTAGTATGTACTGCTATAGAGTTTGATTCACATTATGCTGCATCATTTTGTTTTAAATCCAAATCAATATTCATTCTGATATGATTTATCTACCTTCTGCCATTTTGTTTCATATTTTTGATGTGGTGTGTGTGCAATCTAGGACGTGCAGTGGAACGATATTGAGTATTCGGTGGGGCGCAAGGATTTTACCTTAAATCCGGACACCTTTGGCAATCTGCCAACATTGATAGCTGACCTGCACGCTAACGGCCTTCACTACATGCCCATTGTTGTACGTTAATCACATTTTCACCTCATTTTTTCCTCTTTTTTTTTGCATTTAAAATGATAGCTCTCTGCAACGATATTGAACCCAAGAACAATTTTGTCATATGATTACATCTTCTTCAGTTTTCAACCAATTTTGATTGAAAAATCATATTTTGTTTTGTTTCATAGTTTAGAGCTCTATGAGGTACATGTACACCAAACTCCTACACAAATTTGGCACGCACACTTTATTCAACAATAATGCATGAAACACATCTTCTCCTCCATGTGTCTGCCAATTTTTGCAGAAGTCATTGGGGGTGTTGCAAAAATTATTTGCAATCAATTGCAAATAATCTGTTGCAATTTTACAATTGATAGATCATTTTTAACTGTAACAAATCAGATTACCCTCCTTGTTCCAAGCTTGTTCCAAGGAGCAGATTAGCAATCAGTTGCAAATTTATGATTAATTGCAAGACATATCCTTGATTTGGGGACTGAAATTATACTTGCAATTGATCGCAAGTTTTTCTTGTAATGCCCCAATTGCCTCAATGCATTATGTATCTGCACCCATACAATACATGTAACAAATCCCAGCACACATTATTTATCCATTACAATGTCTGTTTGGTTTTAACGAAAATTTCCATGTGTTAGTTTCCAAAAATGTTGTCTGAAATGACAGTAGATACGTAAGGAGTAGAAATTCACCTAGCCAAATAAAAAGCTACATTTTTAAAAATGAGTTGAAGTTTGAAAGTCATCATACCATTCAGAAAATCCATTCCATATTTTTCATTTGCATTTTGTTACCCTCAAAAGTTCAAGAAAAATGATTCTGCTCTAACATTTATTTCATTTGTGAGATTGATGCATCAAATGAAAATTCATATATATAGCATTTTTCATGCATGAAAATACTATATCACTCACCCCCCCCCCCCTCCTCCCAAAATGATTGAATAAAGGGAAAAAAATTAATAAATGATTGTAATAAAATAAAGAACGTTATTATCATTATTATCATTATTATCATGCAATTGAACATAATTTCATCAAAACATTCATTTCACCAAAATGCTTGATAAAGGTATCTGTATTATTTCCTCTGGAAATGGAATGCCCAAGTTTTGGGGAGAGAGAACAGGTTGTCTGGTAATGTCATTCTTGTAAGTCATTTGCCCCTATCTTGGTTGAAACTTCATTTGACTCTGCAGATTATCAACAATGACCCTTGTATGTACATGTAATCTATCATCATACAATAGTGATATGGATCTAGTAAGTGGTTTATCCAGAATTGAGAATGGGGGGCATACAAATGTTTTCATTTTAACAGCTGCCCCAAAACATAAATAAAGAGGGAGTCATCATAACTTTAAAACTTTTCTCTCCAATGTTAAATAATAAAAATATACTTAGAAAGAAACCATTTTTTTTTCATTCCCACCTTGTAAAGGGGGGTACAAGGGACACAGCATACCACAGGGTATTCTTTGTATAAAAATTTGAGTTTATAAATGGGGGGACATATCCGTAGTTCCGTCCCCCTTCCCCATTAGTGATTTTGTAATGAAATTGGAGATAACATCTTGAAATTCTTCCATCGTTGTTTTACTGTGTTTAGGATCCAGCTATCAGCAGCTCTCAGACCCCAGGATCCTACCCTCCTTATGATGCCGGTGTTACTGATAACATCTTCACCAAGGCAGATGATGGGAGCATATTCATCGGAAAGGTAATGTTTCAAGGGCTCTTCTTTATACAGTGCGTCCCATAAAAAACGAAACCGAGATTTGTAGATTTATCATGCCTAAATCGCAAATACAATAGACAAATGACTTATCATTGTAAAGCTTAGGGTCTCCTCTTTCATTTGAAATAACTTAAATTATCCTCATTCATGCATGAGCGAGCAAAAACGATTTGAAGAAAGGAAACCAAAAAGTCACTTGGTGGGCGGTATCTTAATTTCAAAAAGAAATCTCATTTTTAAAAAGTTCAATATCTGCTCTTTAATTTGATACCTCAATTACAGAAAATGGTCAAGAAATAAAGTTCTGTTTATTTGAAATAAGGCTTAAATTCCAATAATTTCATAAATTGAAGAGGTTTTACAGGATAGCTTCGGTGGGAAACCGGTGAAAACACGTATGTTTCATGGAATTATGGAAATACAAGCATTGTTTCAAAGAAACATAACTTGGTTATTTCTTGACCATTTTCTGTGATTTAGCTATCAAATTAAAGAGCAGGAATTTAACTTTTTAGGCATGTGATTTTCTGTTTGACATTTTAATACCCCCTGCCAAATGACTTTGTACATGTATGTTATACCAGCTAAAAGAGAACATTCTAAGGTTTACAATGATAGGTCATTTGTCTATTGTATGTGTGATAAAGTTATGATAAATCATCGCTAAACCTCGGTTTCGTTTTTTGTGGGACGCACTGTATAAAGGCCCATATTCTGAAGTCGGGTTTAATTTAAACTTCTAAAGTTGTGGTTTAACCATGTGACATAAATCTATAGAAGTAGAGATTCAATGTATCGGCTCATTTGACTCTGAAATATTTTCTTTGGAAGGATTGATGAGACAGTTGTCTTGAACATTAAAGAATAAAGAAAGAGTACACTAAACATAAGAGACGTACAATGTAAACTAGACTATGGTCTAAGTTAAACCTGACTTCAGGATATCGGCCAACGAGTCTGTTAGTCAGTAGTTCACAGGTTTAAAGTCCAGTTTTGTCCTTGTTGAGCAGGTGGTGGTCAGAATTCACGACACACTCAGGGCCTATGTCACTCTATCCCTCCATCCTCTTTGCACTATTCAGTAATTCCTTTATCCTCAATCCAACTTTCCCATTCTCCTTCTCTGCAAGAAAATCGGTCTTTATGAAGAGGTGGTCTGTATGGAAGCTTCCTTTAATATTTAAAATGAAGAGGCTGATGAAGAGGCTGATTTATCCAATTGATTGCATTAATTATTGTGTAGGATCACTCACAAAAAACAGCCCCACAATTATTCACGAAGCTTTAAGTTACAGGGCTTGGTTTGACTGTAAGTGTGATTGTTTTTCCAGGTTTCTCGATTTATTTCAAAATTTTATTACAGGAACCTTCTAATAGAGACCATATTTCATTAAGACATTTTTCTTGTCTCTCTCTTTTTTTGGTCTACATATTGGGACCCCATTTCATAAAAAAAATTTCAATAAAAAAAATTGCAGTAACAGTTTAAAGCTACTGAAATTCTTCTATTTGATTGGCTGATGGTTAAATTTCTCATAGAAATTGTGCATGCATACATGTACAGTATATTAACATAACAAGTCCTTATGAAATGGGACCCAGGTTGCACTATGATCAGGGGGGGTTTCACAAAGATTTAAGTTTGACTTAGAATCGCTCTTAAATGTCTAGTTGTGTGCGTTATTTCAATTCAATTTCAATTTATTTCATTTTCAACAGAACAGAGTAAAGTGGTCGAAATAATTACAATGAACTTATACAGACAAAATAAATATAAGTATAATATATAAGTAAAACAAAAAGTATTATATATATCATAAAAATATCATAAACATTATGAAATAGAATTCTGAGAAAATGGAGGGATCCACTAAAAAGCAGTGCTTGTATTGTGTGGATCCTTCCAAATAATTATTGTAGAATTGCCTATGAAGACGGACACAGAGGTGACAAAACAGAGAACAGCAGAACAAAAAAACAAAGAACAAGAAAAAGGAAACACACACAAGGGATATGAAAATAAAAGGGAAAAGATATAAAGAAAGATGATAGAGCAGGGCTTCAACGCGCGAATAAAAAAAGAAAATAAGTTAAGGAGGCATGAAATGGTGAATTATAAAAGGCACGACTGCATTGGTCAGATCTTGGGAAGAGGATGCGAACTACTGAGTATTTATCAATAAGATTGTGTTTTGCATATCATATATGCATGGGCATTTAAGTGCTATTCTACGTCATACTTAAATCTTTGTGAAAACTTTTTTTCCTTTTAAATCATGATTTTATTTATTTTCAGGTTTGGCCTGGTGACACAGCCTTCCCCGACTGGTTTCATCCTAATGTCACTCGCTGGTGGCAATCTCAAGCTCAGACGTTCCACAATGACGTCAGCTTTGATGGCATGTGGCTGGTAAATAAAAATCTTGCTTTATTTTTTTCTTTGTGTCTGCAAATCATAGATCCTGGGTGGTATTCTGAAAGCTGAGGTTTAGTTAAACCTGGTTTTATGAAGTGCCATTTGTCAACTTATTCTCAAATAAAAAAAAAAATGTTCTTATCCTTCTACAAGAAGTTGTTAAAAAGTTATTTGAGAAGTGAAATGGGAAGGATAAGAAAATATGAAAATATAATGAATTTCATTGAATTTATTGGTACATTGTAATTGCCACAAATATGAAAAAGAAAAAATGAAGCCAGCATTCCATAGATGTTTGGTTTAAAATTCAAGTTTAGACGAGGGTTAAACCTAGGTTTAATTATCAGAATCCCACACAATGTATTTGATATACATAAAGATCATGCACTTTCTCTTCTGAATCTTGCATTTGAATGATAAAGTTAGTCTATGGAAACTCAAATTGTCATGGTAATTTGAATACAATTTTTTTTTTCTAATATTGTGATCTATTTCTTGGCTAGCCAGGTTTAGGACATAAATTTTGACTTTATGGGGCAAAAATCACTGGCATAAATCCAATCTGTGAACCTGATGTTCAAGGGGGGTGATCTATTGTTCCACTTGAATAGTATGACGTCATGGATTTATGCCAATGCCAAGAATCTGTTTAGTTATTTGATGTCTAAGGGCTGGAGAGGACAGTATACAAACATAACATACTAAGATTTGTGAATGTATCATGGGAATTATTTAGCCAAGGTTGAACAGGCAATTACTAATAGTAATGTTGAAGATGAATGATTGTCGATATTATTGAAAACTTACCCGTTATGTGTATTTGATACCTGGTAATCAGCTACAAATCTTTATTTTCTTCCTTTAGGACATGAACGAGCCTTCTAACTTTGTGGATGGCAGAGTGACAGGGGGTCAGCCTGGGTGCACCGGTAACAACTACGACAACCCTCCATTTGTTCCTGGTAAGTCATTGGAAAGTTTTAAAGATTGGCCTGACAAATTTTGGTGGAATGAGAGATTTAAATACCGCTGAATAAATTCCAGATGAACATACAAGTTTAAATTAGCCATAGAAGGATATCAGCTATCAACTATTCTTCTGTGCAAACCCATCACTCGAGTTAAGGGTCTGAATGTGCAGCCTACCCATGCCTCGTGTACTGAAGGCCCTCTAACAGCAAGTTTTGTATGTGCTAGTCTTTGCCTGGAGACACACTTGCTGATCAAAGTTTCATTCAGGGTCTGTGCCTGCAGACTAGCAATCAACCACAATGTTAAGACCGGGGGCCCATCTTACAAAGATTTATGATTGATCCGATCAATCGCAACTATGGAAAGCCAGCAAAGTCAACATATATAAAATGCATGTTTGTTCAAAAAAATTATGGATATGAATGTATATCCATAAATTCATTGATTTCTTGACAATGTGGTGTGATCTCCTTTTTTTACAAAGGACATTTTGCAAATTGTCTGTAGAAAAAAATTATGACACTGATGGATTTCCATAGAGTTATAATTGATTGGATCAACCGTAACTTTTTTTAAGACGGGGCCCAGATATCTACAGGAGAAATCCTATTCAGCCGTATCCTGACGTGATGCGAAGTTCATCCTCCATTGTTCTGGGGCCCGTTAATTGTGAAAAGAGTTGGGTTTGAGCGCAAATCAGAAAAACGTCGAAAATCCCAAATGCGTGCTGTTGATTGGTTAAAAATCAAGTCGTGTTTGATTTTTAGAGTTGCCTTTTGATTGCAACTCCTTCTGCAACAGGCCCTTTGGGAGAGTTCATGAGAGGATGTGTAGTGTCTAGGAATTAGACTAGCGAGAATAGTGCCACGGAGATTGTACTAAGTTATATTGCACATGAAAACAGATTATACAAGTGAACTGTGTTATCATGTGAAGAAACCGTCTGCAATGTTGATATTAGTTAGTTGTGTTAATAGTGATCCTAATGAGATGTCAGGTGTTACAGGATGTGTCCGATGGTTTATCCGACAATTCCAGTTGTATCCGACAGTTACCATAGTAACACTGCTTCTCAGCCAATCAAAATCAGGGAAAGTTGTCAGATCTGACATCTTGTTGGACGAAAATTTTTTGATGGAATGCTCCCCGGGGACTCCTTGGAAGAAACCAGTAAAGCTGATAATATACATACATGCAATGTAAAAAATTGCAGTACACATTCATTGTATGCCGTATATAAACCTTATCAAGTGTGAACATTTCTTTTCAGAGATGTCACATGAGCTAATCTTTATAATTTGGGATTCATCCCTTCCAATAATTAAGTTTGGTGACTTTTTGTTGACATTTTGCGAGAAAAGTGTTATAAAATTTTCTTTTTCATCCCTTCTTCTTTTTGTCTTTTTAAAGGAATTAGCAAAAAAAATTGATGCATAGGATAATTTTGAAAAACCATTGCACTTTTCTATTATTTATTCTATTTTATTCATTTGTTTATTTTTCAGGTGTTGGTGGTGGTACTTTGTATTCCAAGACGCTGTGCCCCTCAGCAAAGCAGAACGGTAACATTCATTACAATGTTCACAGCTTGTACGGATTGTCAGAAGTGAAGGTCTCTTACACGTGAGTAAAATATTGGAAGTATTTTAAGGAGCACGCTTCTAAAAATGTTCACAAGTGAACAACTCTCAATTTGTTTGATGTTACAAGTTTCACATTTTCGCCATTATCTCTCAAGTGGCTACTTGTCAAAGTTGTAATACAAAACGATTGAGAGTGAGCCAGAAAAGCCTGCCATTTTGAAGCAATTTTGCAAACTTGAGGATTGTTATGGGAATGTTGATAGAGGATTCGAAACTTTCACATCTCTTTCATTTTGTAACAAACTTTTGATGGAACATTGTGTGAACATAAAATGTTTCTCTCTGGTCTATTGTTAGTTAATGTTCCCAACCCAAGAGCATTTTGATTTTCTTTAAAAACTTGTTCTGATATTGCAAATAAGCTCCATTTAATTGTTTGATAGTATACTAAATGGTGAGATACAAGGATTAAAATATTGTTTTCAAAAAGTTGAACTATGTATTTCCATTTCCACATTTAATGAGTTAGTGCACCTGTGACATACCTGGATTTCCATTTTACAAGTTAATGCCATGAAATAAATTCTCTGAGCTCTATCGTACAAACATTTATTCAACTGAATAAATTCATGATATTGAGGTGTATGACCCCATTAGCAGAATTACCAGAAACTCTGATACATGTATGTTTGTAATGGAACTGAAATGCTCATGCGGTATTGCCCTTATAGACCATTTTTCACCCTTTTCGCCCTATGCTACGGTCTACTGACTTTGATGCAAAGTCACTTGCAAGGACGTGCCTGGTGTTTATTTGCCTGATGAAGCCAACAGCAGTTGGTGAAATGAAAATTGTAAGCTTTTACCTTGCAATTTTCACAATTTTGAGTAAAAGTACAGAGAATTGTATGCTTTAAAAAAAAAAACTTTCACAAGATTCAAAGCTGACGAATACTTTTTTCCTGTCTTTAGGGTGCTTGCAAACATCCGTAAGAAGCGTCCCTTCATCATCTCTCGTTCAACCTTCCCATCGTCTGGGAAGTACGGCGGTCACTGGTTGGGGGATAACGCTAGTCAATGGCCTGAGATGCATTCATCCATCACAGGTAAAACCACGTCCCTCCTATCTTGAAATGTCTTCACTGGCTGCCCCTGAGGGAACGCATTGTCTTAAAAAATTGACTCTCAATTATTGAAATTGCAGAGGGTGCAAAACACCTGTGCAAGTCTGATATTTGGTTGTATGAAATATACATGCATCACACTATTACTAAGAAATCTACATCGGTTACCAATATGGCAGAGAATAGCATTCAAAGTCTTACTAATTGTATACAAAGCACTTCTTGATCAGGCAGAGAATAGCGTTCGAAGTCTTACTAATTGTATACAAAGCACTTCTTGGTCAAGCCCCTGGCTACATGACAGAATTATTGAGGTATAAAACCAGTAATCATGGTCGCAATTTGCGCAGTTCAACGGATCCTCTGCTTTTACAGATTCCATCCTTCAAAACAAAAGTAACGCTAGGTGATCGAGCATTTGCTTGTGTAGCCCCCAAGCTCTGGAATAGCTCACCCCTGGAAGTTAGGAAAGCACCGTCCGTAAACAACTTAAAATCAATGCTCAAAACACATCTATTCAATTAATAACATGCATTTTAGGAGTCCTATAGAGCGCAGTAGAATATATGCTTTATGGAGTAGTTTCTGCGCTCTATATATTTATATATTATTATAAAATACTTCTTTTCGTCTTTTTTGTTGATACAAGAATTATACCAGCGATCATATGCAAATTTGAAATTAATTGCAAAACTTATGATTGAAGTTTTGACCTGAAATTGACTAACAATTGATTGCAAGTTCCTTGCAACACTCCATTAGTCTTTGTGATTAGATAACCAAATTTTCATTTGATAAAGTGCAAAATAATAAGTAGTCAGTTGGAATTAGACCATCTCGATACCAGCCTATATGTCGATTATACCAAGTAAGTATAGGACCATGAAAAAGTAGGGCCAAATGGTAATTTCACCAAGTTGATAGTATTCCTAGTTGGTGAAGCCATGACAGTGTTACATGTAGCTGATCTGAGAATTGGACCAATTGCTAATAGACCAAGTGGAAGTAAATGTATGTGTTAACCATTGAATTAAATGTATGACAGCTCACATGTACGTGTATTCCTTCGTGTGCATATGTTGGTCCTAGGACCACCCACACGCGGCATTTCGACAATTGTGCTCTTGTCGTCTTCAAGAGAATCCCCATGGAAGAATGCATGGTGTACCGTGGAACCACTACACCTGTTCTTCTTTGCCATGGAAACCTTCAGAAGTCAAAAGTGTATAACTCTGGATTATTCCCCTTTTCTTCCCAGGTATTCTCAACTTCAACATGTTTGGTGTCCCGATGGTAGGAGCCGATATCTGCGGTTTCAACGGGGACACCAACGAGGAGCTGTGCACACGTTGGATGCAGCTGGGTGCATTCTACCCGTTCTCCCGCAATCATAACACTCTCAATGCCAAGGTGGGTCTTCATTAATATGCAACATTTATAAAGCACTCTATAATATAGTTGTTCAAAGCACTGCATGCCATTATCCCGGGAAAAAAAGGTTGATGAAACACTCCCCAGCCTTTTCTCAAGGCCCTAACTACTCATATACAGTAGTTCCTGAAACCTTAACCAGGATGCAACATTTTGATCAAATAGTCTTTTATTATGTCTCTCATATCCTTTAATAATATATGAATATCGTAAAATGATTGGTCACTAGGTGCTCAGGTGACAAAATATATTTTTCCACTGTATTTTAATTATAGTAATAATAATCCGCTCTTATATAGCGCTTAATACATCGGAACGACGTGTCTAAGCGCTTTACAGATATATTATTACCAAGGTCATTGGATTCAACCAGTCATTCCCAACACAATGTGTGCTCATCCTCCACTCCCTGGGGAGTATTCCAGTCAGTCGCACACAGTACTGGACAAGCTACAATGACTGTCACATCCTACCGGGTACCCATTTAACACCATTTATTTTCTAGGGTAAAACTATTCAGAACGATTCAGAATTATCGAGCATGCGCAGTTCTTCCCTGGGGGAAAATATCAAACTGTACAGAGCTAATGCTGAATCTTGGGCACAGCGTGCAGCGTGTTGTCTCTGTTGGGGAAACCACTGCGCTGTAGCAGTGCAGACACAGATCAGATTCCACCGAGCGCAGTGGCTGGACAAATTTCGCACAAAATGGGGGTATGGACTAACCAGGACAAGATTACGGAGATTTATTGTTCAATCTTAAAGAGGGATGTAAAACAAATATACCAGGCATTTCTTTAGAAAGTATGAGTGGGAATTATTCACCCTTGGTTGGTCTGGCAATACAACTATATTTTCATCCAGGTTTTGCACCTCGGAAAAAATAGTACTTGCCGGTCCATGCTCCTATTAACAACTCTCCAATATGCTTTCTCAAAGCCTGATATATTTGTATAATATACAATCAATTCAATTCAATTATTTTTATCGTCATGTTCAATTAAAAACACAAAAATTGTCCTCAGACTCTTATTAACAAAAAGTGCATTGAAACAAAGAATAATCAATCACAAACTATAAATACATCAAAATAATACATACATGTAAAATAAATATATCAATGGAATGATGAATGATTTTCTTCTTTTCATGCCATTATATTTACAGCACAGGGATACAATTTAAACAAGAAATTTTCATAATTTTTTTTGCAATGTCATGTAATAGCTCTTGATAAAATCCCTTCAAAATGTCAATATTTTTTCTCAATATTCTAGGACCAAGACCCAGCGATTTTCAGCAAGGCCAGCCAAGACTCTAGCAGGAATGCTCTTCACATGCGATACTCCCTTCTTCCATATCTCTACACGCTGTTCCAAAGGGCCCATGTCAATGGGAGTATGGTAGCCAGACCATTATTCTTCAAGTAAGTTCCTTTCTTCTTCTTCTTCTTCCTCATACTCCTCTTTCTCCCCCTCTTCCTCCTCCTCATCTTCTATTAATAACTCCTCCTCTTCTTCCTCCTCCTCCTCTTCTTCTCCTCCTTGTTGTTGTTCTTCTTCTTCCTCTTCATCCACTTCCTCTCCCTCTTCTTCTTCTGTTTCTCTTCCTTCTCATCTTTTTCTCTTACATGTACTCCTTATTTTCCTGCTTCCTATTCTTCTTCATCTTTCAATAGTGCGTATAAACATCCAAGGAATTACATGTAGCAAAACAAATCATGAATATGCTTTTTTTTTTCTTTTTCCTCTTTGTAAGAGATTTTTTTTTTTTTAAAGATTTCTTATATCATTTTTTCTTGTTCTTGATGTACCAATATATATGAATTGAATTGAATTGAAAAAAAAACTGTTTTCAGTCACCTTGTCATAACGTCACAACTGCCTCTTTCCTGAAGGTATCCAAGGAATCATGCCTTCATTAAATGTATAGCGCCTTTATAGTTGGATTACTGCTAAAAGACACGGCACAGACTTTTAAAATGTTGCCTCTCTATTGTCTCATGATAGCATGTTTGGTTTTCTCAAATCAAGATAGAATTCCATGAATTCATCCAAAGTAGTCATTGCATTGACTCCTGTGTGTTATGGAACCCATCTGGCAGTTGGTTTATTTTCAAAAATGGTATGACCATTCATAAAATCATGTTTATTTGCTCTGTTCTTGGTGAGCAGTAGTTGGCCAGAGCAGGGAAAAGGTCAAATTGATTTCTACCACTCCAGCAGCAGTCATTTATCACTCCTTTTTCTTTTTGTTTCCAGTTTCCCTCGTGATCCGTCCCTTTACAAAGTTGACACCCAATTCATGCTTGGTGGCGCTGTGCTTGTTAGTCCCGTCCTTACCCAGGGGGCCACATCTGTCTCTGCCACCTTTCCACCAGGTCGATGGTACAGCAATTCACCAGTAAGTCATTCGGGATTTTTTTTTGTTTTATAGATGAATTCAAAGCGAGAACTCCTTCCGCAAGAACATACAAGGAAAGACCCATGTTATAATCTAAACAAAGGCTGAATTCTAACCTGGGATCCATAAGAGATCTGAGTTGATAAGTAGCAGCAAGTATGGAATCTTAAAAAAATAATTTATTCTTTTATAATTATATCTTTATTTCCATATTTCTCTCCCTTCTTCTTCTGTTGAATTGCAAGTGTGCATTTACAACTCCACTTTTATCAAATGCAACTTTATTTTCAGTCGGTTAAAACTACACACTTATGACTTGCATATGGTCTTTGTAGTTATAATAATTTTAATAGTTATGATAGTTACATTTATATAGCGCTTTATACGTTGGTTTCTAAAAGTGCTTTACATTGTACCCTGGTCATAGGATCCATCACTGTTCCACACATAAAGTGCACCATCTCCACTCCCTGAGGAGTATCCTGGCCAGGCAACCATATACCAGTGCACACGTGTCAATGTAATCACATTGACGTTCACATCCTTCCAGGTACCCATTTAACACCCGAGTGGAGAGTGACAAACGTGGATAAGTGCCTTGCCAAAGGACAATAGCGCTGGGTGGGATTGGAACCCTCGACCCTTGGTTTAAGAGTCAAATGACGGAACCACTACACCATGACACCTCCATCATATGTATATATCAATTATACCAAATTTTTCCTATTTTCATTTTTTTTAGGAACCCCCTCTGACGTTCAACAAGTCCACCTCCATGTCATTAGACGCCCCTCTCGGCAAGATCAATATACATTATAGAGGGGGCTACATCGTTCCCACCATGGCGCCCGAGACGACGACGAATGCGACAGCCAAAAATCCTGTCATGCTCGTTGTGTCATTGGATGAAAGTGGGAATGCCAAAGGTCACATGTATTGGGATGATGGAGACGAGATTGGTAAGAAGAGGTCCAGTTGGATCATGACCTTCATCAGGGGCGGGGCTAGGCAGCAGTGATAATTGAATTTTATTGGTCAAGAATGGTAACTTCCTGATAAAACAGATTTTTTTCAGATGAAACATCCAACAAGTCCTTTTGATAATGAAATGATTCCTAGATCTACATGTAGATCTGTGATTATATGATAAAATTTCACTTTAATTTTTAAGAGTTTGTTCAAAAGTTATTGCTCATTGGTTTTAATTTTGTTTCATTTATATGTATTATCATCAGTAGTAGTAGTAGTCTTATATGGATATCTGTGTTTGTAGACTTGTATTCCATGAATTTGTAAAATATATAAAACTTTGGATCAGTCTGTACTTGTCATAAAAAAACAATTTTCTTTTAAACAATTATTAATAGAACAGAGTGTATTAAAGTAATGTTATAAAATGGAGATATGAATCCTAATCAGTGATTGGCTGAATTCTATAACATGACCAGTCAATTATTTTAGCCATCAGAAGGCTGTTTCATAAAGCTGTTCGTGAGTCAAGAGCGACTTAAGAACGACTGGTGAACCTTTTTTACGCGCTAAATAATCACCAACGAACATTTCATGGTGAATATCATTTACCACAAGAAAGGATCACCAGTCGTTCTTGAATTCACTCTTAACTTACGAACAGCTTTATTTCGTTTCATTTATTGGTTTCTGCAACACTTTTTCATAAACACATTAACAAAGAAAATACAATAATAATATACGTATAACTGACAAGCAAAACATTGAACATAATTGCATTTTCTATTAATATATATCGATTGTTAGAAGGTTGCAGGGGTTGCCACTGTAATCACATTTATGAAACGCCCCTCAGGAAATTTTTTTAATGACTCGTAGTAATGCCTAGTTCTATTGACCATTCATGTTTTTTTAATGCTGATTTATCAAATAACATCGATCCGCTTCTTGTAAAACAAATAATACAAAACATTTTTCTTAGAATAATTACCCACACTTGTTCCCCTTGAAACACCCCAAACGCCCTCGGCAATGCCTGGGCATGCAAGAACCGTTCAAAAGGTACCTCGTGGGTGTTATTTGTACTAATGCCCTAAAATGATGTTTATTGAATATGAATAGGCAATTTGTACGAAACTGAATTTTTGCTTGAAATTGAAATTTGATTGTTTTGCTTTTTATTACTTCCTGTAGTTCTGCACCCTTGTAAACTTGTTTATCATAACCTAACTGAAAAAAAAGCTTTATGCTAATTGCGGGCAACTATGTTCTTGTATATTGCATGTTTATAATAATGAATAAAATAAACCAAACAAATAAACAATAATGGAGATCATCACATTCTTTTCAGGCTCTTACGAGAACGGAAAGTACAGCTCGTGGAGTTTCAGAGCTAAAAGCAACGGGCAGCAGAATTCTGTGACAAGTTCGGTCGATTACGACGGATTCGCTGGATCATCAAAGATGATGTTCAAGGGAGGGATCATCCAAGGCGTCACGGCCAATCCTACCACGGTCACTCTGAATGGTCAGAGATGTAACAATACATACGTGGAACATGCACAGGTACAGTCAAGAAGATTATTCATTTCATTCAGCCGGAGGTCAAATTCTAGAAATTCATAAACAAAGCGTAATGATAACAACAACAATAATTTAATTTGTGAAGTTTCCATGGCGAAGAATGTAGTGGTTTCATGGTAGGTCCTACACCATGTATTCTCTCGTGGGCGTATGTTGTTCCTGAAAAGGACCGTCCAAACTCGACGTTTCGACAAGTGTTCCTATCATCTTTCAGGAGTTGATTGCACATTAATATCAATGTAATCGATGATAAAAGCCAGCCCAATGATCTCATCACCCGTGGGCTCCTCCCCTTTCTCTGTCCCACATAATTATATCCTACATAAATTAAATCATGGATGCTTATTGGTTTAAAAAGCATCATGTGACCAAACATATTCTCACTATTTTGCAATGATGTTGAAAATGAAACGCTCACTGAAAAAATATTACTATTCTGTAATGTCAATGATGGAATAGTGCAATGACGTCACAGATCATCGACACAGATCGCGCAATCTCTCAGGTGCATGCACAAATCCATGTTCCGCTGAGCGCGTAGCTTCAGGCCTTTAATTCGAAAGTATAGAGGGAATTATTCATCCTCAGTTGTACTGGCTAAGTTACTATTTTTCTCTCGGGGAAAAATGGTAATGCCAGTCCAACCTTGGACAAATAATTCATGCTATACTTACTCAAAGCCTGGTACATATATATTTGTATTCTAAACCAATAGGTCTGTTTTGGGTTCCCACGTCGCATCACTGGATGTTGCAATTACTCGATGAAATACCCGAAATTGCCTAGTTTCCCAACCAGTCATTTCTGTCTTTTTTCTTGACAGTTACTTGACGTTGAATGTCCGCCAGTTCCTTTCAACAAGCCTCTGACGTTGCAATGGGATTAGAAATCATGCCAGCACCTCTTATCTCCAAAAAGGATGGACGATCAATTAATGTTTTGATTTAATTCAAAGTTGGGTGATCAATAGAGTACATGTATGTGTATGGATTCAGTGATTGTTTACATGTGCCTGTAGATTTGTGTAGGCCTGTTGATATTTCCAACGGAATAATAATGGGTGAAAGCGTGTGTATTACCTGAACATCTGAAATATGAGTAGAGAGATAGATGGCTTGTTTTTATTTCCAAATCAATTTAGAAATTAAAAGTGAAATTAAAAAAAACCTTGAATTTAAAGTTTACGTGGTAAGCCAAGGTACATGTATTGCTTATGTACATGAATGCATAAATGAAACTGTATTGTCTTTCTGTAGCCATATGTATAATATGTTGATAAGGGCCCCATTTAACAAAGATCAGTGTCAGAAGTTTTTTCTACAAAAAATTTGAACAATGTCCTTTGTATGCAAAGAGAAGCGCAGTGAATTTTCAAGAAAACAATGATTGCATGAATATACATCATAGCTAGACATACTTTGAACAAACATGCATAATAGATGTAAACGTTGCTGGTTGTCCATAATTTGCTATTGATCGGATCAATCGTAACTCTTTGTAAGACGGGGCCCTGGTCATTGAAAAGGCTCTTTTATGAAGAGGTACATTAATCATGATTGGGGATGTTGAGTTATAAATATGAATTTTTCTCATCAAGCTAAAGAATATTTTTAAATTGAAAATAATAAACTTGCATGTATAAAGTGCAAACATAATTAATTTATCATTCCATTGATCGTACACATCATATAGGATCCGAGTCACTCAAAGTGATGCATTTTCCTTTCAAAGTTTGTATAATGTTGTAGAAAATATTTGAAATGTGTTAGAAATTGCAAAAAGAAAAATTTGTGCAATCTCAAATTCTTCAGGTAATGGGTGCTTTATACATGTATTTTTAGTTTTGTTCCCTTCGGTGAATGTAGAATTATAAATGGCTTCATATTGTGTCTATTTTTGTAACTTTTGTAAATTTCCATTGGATCATGCCTGCTATCGCTAATGATATTGTAATCGTGTGATTTCAATGTGTTAAAATTGTAGTGTTTTTTTCAAACTCTGCATGGTCAATATGAGTCGGCCATCCTCTGGGCCAGTGATTAAATTGAACAGCAGTCAAAAGCATAACTTCCTCCTAAATCAAAATTCATGGAGCATTAGTTTTCAACAACAAATTTTCGAGCCAGCTTTTTTCATTGTGAAACTGTTTCTACACTTCTGGGATAACTCTTGTGTAAAAAATGAAATTGGTTTTTCAATTCAATTCATGCATGAGTGAGCACGTAAACCTAAACACTTGCTCATATATTTTTAAAGTTTACAGGTTACATATCTCTTTTTTTTTAACCTTTATTATTGAGATTGCATTTTTGTATTTCCCGTCGTTTAATTCAGTGTGTGCTCACTGATCTTTATTATCTTGTGTTTATATAACTTAAAATAGACAACACATAAGATAGTCAATTACATACTGTATAGTGTAGGAACTACTGATCAAGATATATTGCTCAAAATCTTTTCAGTGAAAAAGATCTATACAACATTTTGATTTGGGGGAAATTAATTTTTGTGTTGTAGGTACTTAATTTGAAACTGAATCATCGTTTAAGGGAGCATTTCACGAAACTTTCAATTTCAAAATTGAAAGTCAATCTTTCATGTAGATCCTATAAAGCCAAGCACAACATTTTAAGCATTGCTACTAATAGTGGACTTGCCGTTGATAGCTGATGTGTTCATTGCTTGACATAGATATCATTTCCTTTTATGGACAGACTTCAACTCCATGATTACAAGAGAAGCTTGACAAATTATCAGTACTGATTATAAAGATGGCAACTAAGATGTATCGAGATGATTTGTTACATGAATTATATTTTGACTGTTGCTGTACAACTTGCGACTTTGAAGCTTTAACAGGACATCAACTATGCAATGTTTCATTTTTTTTTTTTTGCCCCTCTACAAAGATTTTGATCGAAGTAGTCTTTTTTTCTCTCTCATTTTGATTTATCTTGAATCCATACTTATTTTCTTCAAATGGATCTTACTACTGCAGATAAGGCCAGTTTACTGTATGAATTGTGCCACTGCCAAAGGACGGGTTGATAGCTTGTTGGTTCAGTAGTCCATTACATACATATCGTGGCTGGGTTGATAAAACCTCATATCTCAAAATTTAAAAATTTTGAGGGCAGCTTCGAAAGGCTGTTTTAAAAAAAATATAGCAATGGTGGCAGTCTCATATTGTCTGAAAACAGTCTCCCGATACCTGTGAAGAACTCTTGGGGCAAAAGAAGGTTACTACCCATGTTTTTAGTTAAGTTTTATTTAGATTATTCTGAGTTGCTGTAAAAATATTTAAATTCTGAGATACAAGGTTTTATCAGCACAGCCACGATATATCGTGAACAGAAAATGCACATCAATTATTTAGTGATTCATATCACATGAATTAAGCTTTTGAAAAAATACATTTCTTTCCTCAGAACAGTTGGCTAATGAAAGTATTACAAGAGAGTGACAATTCAAACTCACAGTAACCATGTTGACAAGAAAGCTTGGAAGACGCGAGCAGTCCATGTCTAGTGCAGACAAATGTGGTGTAACTGAGCTAGAAAATACAAGAAACTGCCACACCCGAATAACAAGTAGAGCCTATAAAACATGCCGTCGTTGCCAAATCCAGATGCTACCAACCAGGCAACAGGCCAGCTACTGCAGCTGCTGTAAGAGAGTACTTGCTTCTCTCATTCCTAAGCTTTATAAAGTGACCTTTATGATTTCAACCTATTAAAAAGGTTCCTTCCACATATACCCAAGCTATTGTAATACTTCTATCAAGAATTTAGGACTTGCCTGAGTCATGCAAATGAACATAAGAAAATGCTAATAAGCCAACTGCACTGCATAACTCTGTTTAGTGAAAGAGACATGTAAATGACCAAGACAAACTATTTGGATCACTGCACAGAAATATTGTTAGTCCCCAGAAATACATGTAGCATTTAGCTGGTCTTTATGACAACATATTATTATCTTCTGAAATGATAAGACATAAAAGAATGTAAAGCAAGTGGCACTTTGAATTTCAAATAAACTTTATTTCAAATAAAAGTATATACAAGCTAACAATGTATCAATGGTATAAGTATATTAAGTTTATGAACTTCTGATATTTTTTAAATATACAATAGTACTTAATCATACCAGAAAGACAAGCTTATCATAGGAAAGTAAATAAGATTTACTTGACTTAACTACCTGTTCTAGCTGGATTGATTTTTTTCAAGTATTATAATTGTGAGAAAGGTAATCACAATCATCATGATTATGTAATTGAGAAAGAGATACTGTGTTTTTATGAAATAAATTCACATTAATTTTGCAATTTGATGCTTGCAACTGTCGTTTTGCTTTTTGTTTCATGAGTTAAATGAGATGGAGTGATTGAGATGTCAGTGAAACTAAAAATAAAAAGTACCTTGAATACACTTTCATTAATTTTAAAATGAATACTCGAAATTATTTTCCTATTTTCCTAAAACGGCTCACTCTTGGCAGTATTGGTAAATGCAAGCATATGTACTTTAAAAAGAAACTCAATGTTTAATATGATGCATATTAATAATATTCTGATTTTATATAGCGCTTACATCTCTAAGCACTTTACAGTCATACTATTTCCCCAGTCACTGAATTCTGGCTTGCTGGCATTAAGTGTATGCACAATCTCCACTCGCTGGGGAGCATTCTAGCAATAAGCAGTCAAGACACTCTCATTGCTATGAAGCTGATGACATTGATGTTCGACTTGTACCATATTTCATACAGCTCATAATTTGCAATCAAACCATAAGCTATTTTGTTATAGAGCAGTCTTTGACAAAATTAAGGCACCAGAAACACCCTCAGATGGTGCAAATCCGTATCATAAATAGAAATGAACCTTTTTAAAATGACTATTTGGTGCTTTCAGGGTCCCTGGAAAAAATTTATCATCATGTATTATGAAAATTAAAAATCCAAAATATTTTCAATTTATACTGTTCAAAAAGCAAGGGTGGTACAAGGGGGGGGGGGGTATGACTGCCCCTAACCCATTTTTACTATTGATCTTCCAATATCAGCATCTCCAAAATAATGGGGGATTGGGAAGCCAATGAAACTTTTGTGCAGGTACCATAGCTCAGTCAATACATCGGTGGTCTTGCATTCTGGTAACCCGGGAGCCACTTGGTGCACTGCTGCCCTTTGGGAAGGCATTCATCTTCATGATCAGGTCCCTCAGAGAGGACTGTGAGCCTTTGGTCCTCTGGGCAACTTGTTTGCAAGCACTCTTGCTTCATTAGCAAACGGGTAAACAAATCACTACCAACATCACCATCATAGGCAGTGTAGACTGCCTTTGATCAAGGTGCAGTTCAATTAAAAACAATAATGAATACATTAAAGATTGGTATTGCAGCAGTTCAAAAGTTCCTTTCATAAATACCGACGCACCCATCCGCACCGAGCAGCAAGGTCTTGGCATCTAGCAAACACAGCGGAGTAGAGCTCTGCGGTGGGTCAAGGCAGGCCTCCAGTAATAAACGGCTGGAGTACAGATCCCAAAGACAGGTGTGGCCATTCGTCAAAGAAGCAGCTATGGTCTTACCAGGACACATCGACACGTCAAAGATTCTAAGGTGAATACGGTTTGTGTGATGAGGAAAAAGGTGTGTGAATAAAAAGAAATACAAATGAATATAATGTTAAAATGTTGATTGTGTATTAATGATATCAAATATACTAAGATAAATGATATCATATATACTAAGATAAATCCAAAAGTAAATATCTATATACTCTGTTTATGATTTTAGGCTGATGACGAGGTGCGAACCTTGAAACGTGTTCCGTTTATACAAATGTTATGTTCTTTTCATTATTTTTGCCTAAAAAGAAGTACAAATACAGAGAGTTTCTACATAATAAAGATAAGAGGAGAGAAAAGAACATGTGTCCAAATGGGCGCTTTCTTTGTGATATTGTTGATAATGTAAAGATTTAACATTTCATGAAATAGTCCATGATGCTAATGGTGTTTTTTTTTTAATCACTTAATTTTTTTGAAAAAAAACAAGCAATTTACGATGTGTTAAGAAGGGTTAGGGGCATGGGTACTTACTGGACTCCAGGCTGCATGCATAGAGCTGAGTAGTTCAACAGTGTGGATGAACGACCGTTCAGGGGATTGAGAACCAGGAGACTGCAAGAGGGTTCCTCAGAGTGGTCTTTGCAGTTACCGTGTTGCTTGCTACATGCTACCACGAACAGTAAACCCTTGAGTAAGGAAGTGGACATATAAGATGATATTAATCAATGTTTAAACTGCAAGGTTGTACAGATCATTTTCTTTGTGCAGTTGCTGTATTTGTAAATATTTCAATCACAGCAGTATGTATGGTCGTAATTCTCTTATAACAATAATAATAACGGCATATTTACCCAGGGTAGCCACTTCAGTTCCTAAAACTGTTCTCCCAGCGGGCCCTGCTATTATTATTACACTGGCTTTAGCACGGCTACCTAGATCGGACGCTCGAGCATTCAAGGAATTTCTTCCTACTGTGTACCCATTCACCTCACCTGGGTCGAGTGCAGCACAATGTGGATAAATTTCTTGCCGGAGGAAATTACGCCATGGCTGGGATTCGAACCCACGACCCTCTGTTTCAAAGTCCGGAGACTACTCCACTAGGCCACAACGCTCCACATTGAATTATTTGCAATTACTTTTGCTGCTTATGTTGTATTATTTTCAATGAATACTTAAATACATCATAAAAAAATGCAAAAAAAATCTGAGGCTTCATCTTACCGATTCTGCAGTTGCTTCAATAGAGTAATTCAGCTTCTGATCTTTCAAGCAAAACGCTTGAACCAATTGATGGGATGGTACATGCCTATAAAGACGGAAGAAAATCGCATTAGAGAACTGGGGCTGGTTTCACAACATGTGTTAAAAGCTACTGAAATCATTTGATTTGATATCTTTGGATGATAGTAAACTTGTTACAGAAATTTTGCATTTGGTATTCAATTTCAATTCAATTTCAATTTATTTGCTCATAAAAATCCATACAAAAACATACAAATACAAAGTATCAAATTCACAAAATAGAAAAAACAAAAACAACAAATAGAAATAAACATTGGATTGAATATGAGAGGGACAGCAAGAAAGGAACAAGCCTTGTGATTAGCTGACCCTATAACATAATAATTATACAAAGACTTCAATAACAAAAATAGAAAAAAATCACTAAACTACAAGTCTTATAAAACAGGACCCAGATTCATCTCTTCTTGTTTTTAAATTCTCTTCTTTGGTACAAGGAATATTAATATTTCATCATGAAACGAATAGGTAAAGTAATATCCCCAGAATTTCACGGAAACACATTTTTTCAGGCAAACAAAAATTATTATACATCGAAAAAATTATTATATATTGCAAATCATAAAATGAATCCAATACAACAAAATTGTGCATAAGTGAAAATAAAAATCTGCCATCCACCCTGTTTGCAGTGCTTGCCAAGCTTTAGTTCCAAAATATTTTCTCATATGATGGTCATATCAAGTCAAATTCAATCCAAATTTACACCAAAAGAATGTTAATAAAGCTGGTAAATGGCATGGGATAGCAGAGTCCATATATTGTAATCAAAGGACACCTGTGCCCGGCTGAACCTCTATCTCGATCTCCATTATATGAACATATGTTTTCTGATACACGCAAGGGGTCCCTACCGAACAAATAAAATTTAAAAAGTTTTCATAAAAAATAGTCTCACATTCTTCATTTTGATTTCAAACAATTTCATTTTATTTTCATATTTATCTATTCATTCAATCATTAATTGATTTATTAATTCATTTATTTATTCATTCATTCATTCATTATTATTAATATATATTTATTATTGTTATTATTATCATTATCTTATTATTACTATTATTATCATTATTATCATTATCACCATGATCATCATCATCATCATCATCATCATCATCATCATCATTATTATTATTATTATTATTATTATTATTACTTCTTTTTGGGGAGGAGGGGGCTTACCAGAGCAATGCCTCTGAGTTGGTCATTCCAAGCAGCATGTGATCAGCACCTTCAACTACTGTCAGTGAGTTTATTCTTTCCTTCAAGGCTGGCAAGGTCATGACTGGAAAGTCCTGCTTTTCACTGAATAGATTGAAGAAACATTAAAACAATTCTGTAGAATGTTGCACAATAAATATTTGTGACAATGAATGTAACATACATGCACATGTATTTACTGCTTTATAAATATATTTTTTAATTTGGTTATCATCATCATATGATGAAAAGTGGCCCACTCTACCAACCAAGAAATGATGAGATTCATTCCGTATCACATCAAAATCATTTGTATCATCTTTCACATACTCGTACTGCTTTTTCACATAATACAATTATTCCGTTACTTAAAACATTGGGGTATTTTTTTTTTCTAAGGTGCATATATTTCACATCGGCATATCTATTGGATTTTTGATAGGCAATTAAAATCAAATTGATATCAAATATTTTTAGAGACTGAAATGGAAGGAGTAGATTCCTACCTGTTTTTCGCATCAAGCCCTATGACTTGCACTTCCGAGCCAACTGCCTCTTTGTGGATAGCTACAGCAGCCTCCTTTCCTTGAAGAACACAGAGGGATGTACAGGATGTACCATCGACAGGAGACAGGACTGGGTACTCATTCCATCTAGCTTTCTTACAGTCCCACCTGATCAAACTGGTGATGTGAAAACCGGGTATTGGATTTGGATATCTTATACCTAGGTCACATTTGCTACCCGGAGGCCGTACGGCGAGTCGAAAACAGCCGCTTTATTCATGTTTTTTTCAAACCACCTATAAGTAGCTGAAACAAAAAAATGATAAAACGGCTGTTTTCGACTCGGCGTATGGCCGCCGCAGAGCAAATGTGACCGAGATATTAGATCCATATAAATCATATCTAACAATTACCTTGGACACTTAGTAAAGAAAAGTTGGATACAAACCAAAATATGGATTTATTCTGTCAAAATGTCTAGTGCGTGTAAATTCTCAATGGCATTGGTTTATTTATTGAGAACAAACATAAATCCACTTTTGTTTTGAGTATACGCATATTATGTAGACTAGTCACCATCGGCTTATTGGACATTGTGGTGTGCGCTTGAAATAAAAGCTACATGGACCCAATACCATTTTTCTATAGGGCATATTTATATGTTACAGCACACAGGGGGAAATTAAAAAAGGGCACAAAAATATTGAAAGGTTATGGTGTTTCGGACACAATTTTACTCATTGATGCAAAGCTCTCCGACTTTGGAAAGTCTGGAAGTGAAGACTCACAAACAGGGAGCAATCAGAAGCACTTCATGCACTAATGTTTAAGAATGTTGCTACACAATTTAATACAGGATTGTCGTGTCTTGAATTGTCTTTGGGTGAGTCAGTGCATGCAGACTTGTTGTACTCCACCGTCTCTGTTAGATGTGGAGGTTACTCAAAGATCATTCAGATTCAGATTTAAATTTACCCATTCATAAAAAGTTTTTCCTTACTTTAAATATTGGAATAAAGTCTCTCCAACTGAAAATAATCAGAAACATTCCATACATAGATGCTTAAGAATATTAATATAAAATTACGGGATCGCCAATCATGTATTGTCTTGAGATGATTCGGTGTATGTAGACTTGCCATACTCAACAAACTTTGTTAAATGTAGGGTTCACCAAGCAAGCAGATCACTAAATTCAATTGCTTTTTATGTAATTTTGTTTCGAAAGAGTCTAGCGACTTTGTCAGCATTGTGTTGACATTCACTTAATTCGTGAGTGGAGAGGCTATATTCACGCCAAAGTTTGTCGGTCATGAAACTTATTGATGCACATGCAAAATAATCAACATCATATTTGATTTCAGCCAATCGAATATCACGATTTCAGTTACGATCAACGTCATCTCACTTGTTATTGATCAGAGTTTTATGAAACGAGAAGAGTACCTGACACTGTGAGACCTTGCCTGACCTCCAACCACAAGAGCTTCAATGACATCAGTCATGCCTGGCAGTACTGCACACATGGTTACCTTCAGGGCACTCTGGAATGGAGAAAATACAGTGTAGGCATGAAGAATATCAACCAGGAGGGTGTTTCATAAAGCTGTTCGTAAGTTAAGAGCGACTTTAAGAACGACTGGTGATCCTTTCTTGTGGTAAATGGTACAAACCATTGGCGATGGTTTAGCGCGTAAGAAAGGATCACCAGTCGTTCTTAAAGTCGCTCTTAACTTACGAACAGCTTTATGAAACACCCACCAGCTCAACATAGCGTAAAATACACAGACCTGGGTCCCGTAACACAAAGATTAGCAATGATCGTAGAACATATTTCTATGATTGATTCCATTGACTACAATGTACAATCAATCGTAAAAATCAAGTGTACGATCAATCGCTAACCTTTGTGTTACCGGACCAAGGATTTGCACAAACATAACTGTGGAACATCCTTGAAGAAGTACTCCAGGCTAAATAAGAGTAAATGTCACTGAGCAATTTGCTGAAAATTTCATCAAAACCTGATGACGAGTAGCGAAGTTAATGAATTTAAAAGTTTAGCAATATTTTGTGTAAGCAGTTGTATACACCTCATGAATATTCATTAGATGGACCGATGTCATATCCCCACTTTTCCTCTTCTTATGTTTTACATGAAATCATAATTGTGTCTTATTTTCATGCATGTGTGTATCATATGTCTCCCTTACAATACAATCAGTTGCAGCAATGAATATCTAATGCATTAAATTAGTTGTCAATCCAATAATTTTAATTCTTGGAGGGCAAACTTTGACTAAACATAATTTCATATGATAAAATAAAAAAGAAAAAGTTGGAATGTGACATCATCGGTTTGCAAACTGAATAATCAAGACATGCATAGAACTGTTTCACTAAAATAATGCAAATCTTTAAAATGTCAACTTTGTTATTCCTTGTTCAATTTTGATTAAATTTTCAGTCATGTGTTAATATGATTTTTCTCTATCTGTCCAAACAATATAAGTTTTAGCCTGAAGTACCACCTTAATTAACACAAATTTAAGCTCAAAATCCATTAGCATTCGCATGAAAAAAAATTTTCATCTAAACCTTTAAAAGTCTTAGCAAACCTAAGCTGTTGAGCATGAATTAGTAAAACAATTTCCAATGTAATATGTGATACATCCACATTAAAAATGTAATAAAAAAGAACCGAAATGACAATTGATGTAAAAAATAACCAAATAAAAGTAATTTCAGGATAAAGAATAAATAACAAAATCCATAGAATAGATTAGTTTACCTCATTTGTACTCCATGAACACAGAGCTTGAAAACTCTTTCCATCTTGGTCATTGCAAAGTACCCAGAATGTGATTTCTTCATGGGAAACGGCAGCTATCAGAGGTTCTGCTACATCTTCAGTGACAAGTATTGATGAAACAATACTCTGGACTTCTAGTGAGTGCTCCGATTTGGGCTGAAAGTGATAAATTTAATTGATTGATAATAACAATAATCATAACAATAACAACAACAATACATACAGTGCACTTTCCATCTTAATTAGTTGCTCAAGGTACTTCAGAGCAAATAAGAGATGAAAAAAAAAAAACATTACAGGTTTAAACTTCAAAAATGAATACATAAAAGGTTGTCCGTCAAAAAGCACCGTTATACAGGTACGTCTTCAGGATGCCCCTGAAGGTGGTCACTGGAGTCTGGGTTTTCAAACTCGGTGGAAGAGAATTCCGCAGGGTTGGCCCAGCATGAGCAAAGGCCAATTCCCCATGATTTCTTTGAAATCGAAAGCTGTAATAGGTTAGAAGTTGAGCATTGTAAAGTTCCTGTGGGTTGGAACCTTATGATTACGATGAATCAAAGATTTATTGTAACTTGGGGAGATTCCATTGATAATATGAAAGACCGAAAGTATTTTGAAGACTTAAAGTTCCCTCAGGGGGGGGGGGACGGATCCATAAAGACTTTTGAAGATAAGGATGATGTAACATTTACCATCAGAAAGTCAAGTTCTACATGAACTTTCCAGCCTCTGGGGGCACTGCAAGAATCTAGTGATCAATTGCAAATCTATCTGGGGTCCTTAAATCTTACATCTTGTAATTAATTGCAAATTTGAGTTTGATTAAAAAGTTAACTTTCTGCAACAAAAAAAGATGTAAGCTCCTTGGCTACAGCTCAATAGCATGTGACACATGGGGACCATGCCTTCCGGGGGAAATCTTCATGGTATAATGGTACCCTTATTGCAAAAATCACAGATATCTTGATAAATAACTGACCACTTGGTTTTACAAAGCTTTGACCAGACCTGTCTGACCAATAGCATTGTAATTACATTAGTACAATTGAATTTACAAATAACTCAGTGATTATTTCTATTTTACAACCTCGTCCCTGAAACAAAGAGCTCAGTGATCGATTGTTATGTGATTTCTAGGATTGATTGCATTGACTTTTATGTATGATGGATCGTGAAATCAGCCCCATGATCAATCGTTTTATGTTACAGGGCCCTGGACAAACTGCCTATAAAAATAGCTTTCATCGAAAGTCAACTTTTGGGAAGATTAAGTAGTGTGTATGCATGATACTAACCTTGAGGCAACCTTTGAACTGGAAGCATTCTTTGACAGCAAACCCATCTTCAGATTTCTCTTTCACAGAATGCCTATCAATCTCGGATCCATTTTCCAAGGAGTCTGTGCACTGTGATTGTGCTTGAGGCATTTCGGCAACCTCCGGCGGAGTCCCAGTAGCTGCATCGGCCATGGGGGATCCCTGGTTAATGTTGCTGCAAAGGCTAGAAGGACCTCGGGGAAGACTGGACGGGAGGTGCTCTGTGAGGGGTTCTTTGTCCTTGAAGTCATTGGCAGAAGGAGTCCTTTCAGATGCACACTTATTATCCTCCCGGACATTGTTGAAAGGGACATGCAGTTGGGAAAACACATTCTCTGAATCCTGATCATGCCCTTCTGGAAGATTGTGTTCATATTTGATGACACTGTCAACAAATCGTGTCCCATTCTTCACAAGAATGTCACTAACTTTTGAGTCTATAATGGGATCATCTTGCAGAGTTGGCAGGATATGCTCATTCCTATCAGGATCTGTTGGGGGTGAAATATCACATCCATCGAAAGATAAACGGCCTGCATGGACGTCGTGTTGACTGTCCAAGTCTCGATGTTCAGAATCAATATTGACTGGAACCTCTGGTACAACATCTGCAAGGTACACTTCCGACATCCACTGCTGTTCATTACACTCCTGGATATCTTCAGGGTGTTGCCTATGTTCCCCACTTTGAACAGGATCCATTTCATCCCCATGTTGAGATGCAGTTGGCCTCAAGGTCGGGCTGCAAAGTGCATTCATAGGTGTGGAAGATGGAGAACCTGGTGACAGACCAACAGGGCACTGGGTGGAGTGTCCAGGACTACCAAATACCTTTGGCAAGGCAAAGTTACTTGGGACCTGAGTCTGTGTGAACTGGCTCTCCAGTGGATTATTCGTCATCTGAGTGATAGAGAAGTGTTTACTACCTTCACACACCAAGCCTGAGGAAATTGATATTGTGTCTTTGGTGTAATTCCTCTGTGAGGCCAAACCCCCTGTAAGTTGACAAAGAGATGATGTAGATCTGTTTCCTTCTCCATTAGGCAATGCGTTATCAATATAAATAGTAGTTGGCTCAGAATGATCACAATTATCCTGCCTTTCATTTTGGTATTCATCTTGTCCATTGTTTGAATTAAAATGGGCTCCTGTTGGAGAAGTTATGGTTGCTTGTGTAATGGTACACTCCGAGTCACTTCCCAGTTTCTTGCGAGAGGTTTTTCTTCCCCGCTTCCTTTTAGTAGTTGATGCTTTGCGCAAAACTTTCATCTTCCTTGGAGGATGTGATTCCCTGTCATGTACAGATTCACTGATTTCTGTTTGTCTACCTCTAACAAAGTCCTGAGATTGTTCTATTGATAAGCAGGCAACATTATTACCCAATTCCAAGTTTTCTGAAGACACAGTTTCAGACCCTTCCTTTCCTGCCTGGATCTTGCCAGCATCAGGCAATTCGGTATGAACTGGCTCACTCATCACACCATTGGGAGTTGTCCTCGTCACAGACCCTTTTCTCCCCCGAGAAGTTTTAGACAAACGCTTCTGTCCAAGAACCGGCGCAGAATGTAGATTTGGTGAGGGTCTCGACATGCTCCTGGTCTTCCTGACATAGTATTCTGCAGGGTACATGAGTCCATCGATCCAGGTGTGATTGCCCTCCTGGCTGTTCTGTTGCGACACCACAAAATCCTTCAAACTGATGTCATCCACCGAGAGATTGTCAATGCTTCTTTGGTTCTTTCTCCTCCTCGTCCTCTTCTGGGTATCAGTCCTTCCCTTTCCTTCAGGAGAAGTATCAATCATTTGAGAAGTCAATTCTTGGGAGTTAACCAGAATGTTTTGAGAATAAAGGTGGACCGAAGATGGATCAATGTGATTGGTGTCCTGTTTAGCGTCATTGTTTCTCAATATGCACTGTGCATCTTCATTGTGTACTATTCCCCCATTTCCAGACGATCTGGATTTTGTTTCAGCTATGTCTACTTCTTTAACATCAGTTGCCTGACAGCTGCCCTTCATTTCATATTCACTGTTGTCTTCTTTTTCACCTGCAATATGTTTGGATGAACTTTGGAAATCATTTTTCTGTTCATCAATTTGAGGTGAAGGCAGTCTATCTTGACTGCAATTAGTTCTCATGACATCTGAATAGCCTGTGCTAGAATTCTGATTGGATACGTTGTTCTTTGTTACTGTCAACGGCTCAGGATCCTCAGGAAAGGTGCTTGGAATGACATCTGGATCTTCTGCACCTTCGTCATCTGGCACACTTTGGACTGTATCTTGATGACCACCAGACACCATCTTGTCTTCATTCAACTTCACATGCAGAGGGTTATTTTGGGAATAACCTGGTTCTGATACCATCATAGATGGGCTTTTCTTGACAGTCACTGCTCCAGAATAAGTATTTGATGTGCTTCTAGGATGTGCCTCTTGTACTCCTGTCGATTCCAAGATTTCAATCTCATTGTTTTGACTACACCTACTGGTGGTCTGGGTCTGAAATAGATCTATTTGAGTCTCGTCAAGTATAATAACAGACTCCTGTGATATATCCTCATGCCTATTCATCCTGAAACCCGAGACAATATTTGGTTGTGGCTCCTTTTCCGTTTGATTTGTTGTCGTGGTGTTTAGTCCATAAGAGCAAGCAGCCTGCATTGGTGCACATGCTGCACTCATTTTGTCATATGAGGCACTGTCATTATTGACTGGAGAATGGAACAAGACCTCAGTGGCATGCTGAGATTCATTTTGTTCGTCTGTATCAGCAAAGAGATCAAACTGGGTATCCTTCTCAGGTTCGGTGAAATCCCCAGGATCTGATTTTGTTTTAGATTTGTCAGTAGTGATGTCCTTGTCTTTTTCCCCTGACTCACACTGTTCTGAATTCAGGTGATCTGTTGACGCAAAGCCTTCATTTAGATCTGTTGACTGGTAAACACCAATTTCTCCAGAAGAAACTACCACTGGTTTCCATTTCTGAGATTTGCCACTCCTAAACAAAATCTTGTTGGGTGCATCTCCAGACTCCTTCAGTGGCCTGCTTGCATTCTGGATGTGTGGCTCAGGGGACATACGAAAGTCATGTTGTGGGTTCACTCCAAGACAAGCATCTCTTGATATTGCACTGGCCACCTCAGTCCCTTGTACAGCATTGTGCCTGCTGCTTGTTGGTGTTGACTGAGGTGACAGAACGAAGGACACGCTCCGACGCTTACCTCTCTTCTTCCTGGAGGTGGATCCTTTGGGTTCTGAAGACAGACATAGTTTGTTGTCTTTGGACAGAGATGGGCTGCTTGTATTCCCAGTGGTGACTGTGGATAAGTCATCTGCTCTCGAGATGGTGCACTCCGGAGATCCTCCAGTTGACTGCTTCCGCTTGTAATCGGCAATCTTTCTGCTCACATGCCTTTTCACTCTTGCAGCCTTGTCAGATTTCTGTTTGAATTAAATATTAAGGTACTCTGATTAAGCAAATTCTACAAGCAGTATTCAACAATTGTGTTGAAAATGTGATTTTAAACATTTGCTCCAAAAGCATCTTAGAGGATGTATGAACACTGTCACCGTTGTTGCCTTCCTTAATATTTGTTTGAAATGGATCAGCAGCCTAACTCTACAAAATATTTAGGGAAAGTATTTGCGGACCTTATATGTTAAATACAACCACTGTATATGACAAGTGTATGCAGAAACTACACATGTACAAAATCTCAGCCATAAAGGTTTACTTTTAAAGGAGTATTGTGATTCCTTGGGTTTTAATGGTTTTCACAATACCATCAAAAGATTCCCCTTAACAGATAAGCCTAATTCACCACATTCTCTCCATAATAAATTCATTGAAAGAAGCAAAACTCCACATATCATAAATACTGTGAAATGGGCCTCACCTCAAGCTTTTTCTGCATCTGTGCATACTGTTTCTTCATCTGAGCTAGACGTTCTTTGATCTGTACAGTGAAAAGTCAAATGAAAGATCAAGAATTAATAAATGCACATATACGCTCCCAGTCATTTTTCTTTAACTCACTTATACCTGTAAAAACTAGAGAACAATAGATTCAGTTCACTGAATGTATTGTTTTCTGGTTTTGCTCCAAAATGGGGAATATGCAAATGTACTTTTGCAAATTTAACATATTTGTTGATCCACTTTGTACAGAAATATTTGAAAAAGACAATTTTTTGCATTCAGTACGTTACAAAAAAGAATAAAGCCATCATGAGATATTTAGAGTATACAATATTTCATTCAATCCTCTTCATTCAAAACTGAAGAAATTTAGCCCAATTTGGGATTAGAGCCTTGATGCTCTGTAGCATACCTGTATAATATCAATGTTATGATCAATTTTATCAACCACAGGTTTATGGTAACGTAAACCATGTACTGAAGAGTTAGAACTGGAGCCCATTTTACAAAGAGTTATGATTGATCCAATCAATCGTATCTCTATGGAAATCCACCAGGGTCATAATTTTTTCAAAAGGAAATTTGCAAAATGTCCTTTGAAAACAAAGGAGAACACACCAAATTGTCAAGAAATCAATGAATTTATGAATATATACATCATATCTAGAATTTTTTTTTTGGAGCAAACATGCATTTTAGATGTTGACGTTGCTGGCTTTCCCTAGTTGTGGTTAATCAGGTCAATCGCAACTTTTTGTAAGACGGGCCCCTGATCTTTAAAAAAAATCATCTTTACCGTATGACCATTTGAAAGTTTATGTGGGATAATTTTACAAAATTTGGCACCATAGAAGGTTTAGGTACTACTGGATATATCAGAAAAGGGTGTCAAAACTAAACTAAGCACAATATCTTTTATGGGAAAATATACAATCAATGACCACAAAAAAATCCTGTCCTCCAAGTAGATCATATCAGAAATTGATTGGAAACTTGATGTTTTAGGACCATGCATCTCTGGGCATTATTCACTTGATGATAATGGGCAAAACTGTCATTGGTTAGCTTACATATTTAAAGACATTGGGCATCATGAACAATAGCAAATAAAAGAAATTCTTGAAATATAACTTCTCTCTATCTCACAATCTATCTTCACTTTAATCTTCGAACCTCCTGCTTCAAAAATATACATGTAGAAAATAATTTTAATACAAACACATACAAATGCATCTAGAGTTAACGCTTCCTGATACAATGTTGACAAATGCATATGGAAAATTGCGTTGTGAAGGCACATGTATACAAATTAGCCTGTTCAATAATGAAGCAGAAGTGAACCACCTACTAATTCACTACTTTTTTAAGAACAATTACATGGTCCGAGGAACTAAATTCAGCTACATGTATCTTTGGATTTACTTCCAAGTGATACAAGTTTTGTGATGATTAATTCCACTATTTTCTGAGAAACAATCACAAAAGTTGAGTTTACCCTAGATTATAATATAAAAATTAGTGTTTTCATCAACATAAGTAACACAATCCTTCATTTGAAACCCAAATTTACCTCTTCTTTGGTTAATCCAGCTGAAGGGCTTGCCATGGTAAAAAAGTCAGCGGTCCATTCAGATGTGGAATACTTCTCTTCAATGTTGCCTGTCAATTTCTCTTCAATGTCCCCTGTCAATTTCTCTTCAAGCAGTTATTCAGCTCAATGCAATGAAACAATCTATCCTGAAAGTAAAATAAGATATACAAAATACAATAATACTGCACTGCAAAACATTAAAAGGTAATGCATAAATGATTTTGGGCTTTGCACTTATTGGCTCTAGAAAACTTCCTCCTAATCTTTTGTTTTGAAAAAACAATTTTGCAACAAATTCTCTTTTTTTTTTCTTCAAACCTCAACTTTCCTAAGGTAGAGTATTGCATGTAATCCTATGATATTATAACAAATAAACCAAAGCTCTCTACTCCCTATACTACTTAAGTAAAGCTTTTCCATAAAAATCGTGTTTACCGGTACTTTGGCAATATCTCCAAACTACCGGGGGCTCTGCCCCAGACCTCACGCATTAGGGGTTCTTCGTATGTAACCTTCAAAGGACCCTTCCTGCATTAAGCTTTACGTTGAAGCACTGGTGTACAGGAGGGGGGGGGGGGGCCTTGGTCCAACAGCCAAGGGGAAATAAAAGAAAACAAAGGAGGCAATGAAATGAAACGAATGAAAAAATAATGAAATATGATATGTTATTTGCTGAATATAATGTAAAAATATATCACATAATTAGAATTTCATTTCAAATGGCCATTTTTTCTGGCTCGCTTCACTCGCTGGTGACAAATTTTCCCACATTTGCTATGTTGTGCCCCCTCAAAATATTTGGTTTACTACACAACTGCGTTGAATAAATGTGTTGTGTATTAAAATCTATATAAAACTACCTGCTCTTTGATAAAAGTAACAGACAGCTGTGTAAGATTCAAATGGCTCTAATATCAAGAGGTTCCAGGGCGGAATACTAGCAAACAGATAGAAGGGTTTGGGCCATGGCCCCAGAAAGTTCTACAACCAAGAACACAAAAAAGGAAAGCTGCAGAGTTATGTCCTGGGTTGAACATCACAACAGCACTTTTAGAGGGATTGATGGTGTAGTGCCACTGTATGGTGTACTCCGGGGGCCGATTGCACGAAAGGGTCTTTCCAAGGACCGTCTTTCGTGTCACCCATCTTTTATGATGCGCTATATGCGAGGTGTTTGTGAAATTTATGATAAAAAAACAAGATTCATTAGCTTGCTTTTAAATCAAATTTTACACAATTTCATGATAAATCCAATCATTTTATAAACAAATATTTTCTTTATTTTAACGGACGAATAAAATATGTTTGCAGATAACTTATTTAAAATGCGTTTCACATGGCGCATCATAAAAAATGGGCAACACGAAAGACGGTCCTTGCAAAGACCCTTTCGTGCAATCGGCCCCAAGACAATATCAAGCATACCCTGTAGATCTTTAGGGCAGTTGGCAAGGGGTTGTACATCTGGAGACTCATACTTTACAAGTCACCTGTGCCACTCTTCCTCGGCTTCTGCACAAGTTCATCGATGTAGACCAAATAAAGAAGAGGAGAGAGAATTCCTCCTTGACATACATCTTGTCGGATAGGAAACCAGTTGCTCTGTCTGTCCTTCCATGCAACAGCTCCAAGAAGGCCTTGATACAACTGTTGAAAAAAGGATGTTCCAGAGATAACACGTCACACCCTCATGATAGAGATTGTAAAGAAGACCATCGTGCCACACTGTGTCAAATGCCTTAGCAGCGTCGAGGAATGATGCATATGTTGTTCTAAATTGTTTAGTATTAGCTTTGATGATAAGGTAAAGAGGCTGCTGTTAAGGAACAGGAGTGTTCTTCTTGGAAACCACTATGCAGCTCATCAGAGGTCCCTCTCTGATGAAGCTGCTCTAGAAGTTTAGGTTTTATAAGCAACTCCAATACTTTGCAGAAGGTAGATGAAAGGGTTATTCCCCTGTAGCAGGAAGGATCTGTAAGAGGTTTACCATTCCCAGTGTTCCACTCTTCCCAAAATTTGGGAAATTTCAGGAAATTTTGACTTTTTCCAGGAAATGTTCGGGAAATTAAAAAATTCCAGGAAATTTCGGGAAATCCGAAAATTACAATTAAACAACAAATTAAACATAGCAACTATCAATATTCAGGTACTCCTCCTGAAGAAACTTACGCAAAACTCCAAAAGGGTAATCTTAGGTCACTTTTCACGTTGATGATGTCAGATTTTAAGGATATTGGCTAGTTTTTTAGATAATGACAGTCTGCGAAGTATGGACACACGCAAAGTTTGGTGTAGGGTCTACGTTAGATCTAACAGTTGCGGCAAGTTCCCCCAAGTCTGCGCAGTCCCCCTAGTCTGCGCACATGCGAATCTGCGCAATTCTAGTAAAATAAGATATTGTACGCAACGAACAGACTTTACACGTGCAATACATAGATATTCATTAAAAAATCTGACTCAAAATGGTGGAAAAATAATGAATTTGGGGCATTTCATGTGACAGCCTCAAAATGCAGCCTTTCTCATCAAAATCCCCTAATCGTGTGCAAAGTGAATGGTTGCGCAGACATGGGGTATGGTCAGTTCCCCCATGTCTGCGCGGTCTCCCAAGTCTGCGCACCCGCGTATCTGCGCGATTCTAGTAAAAGAAGATACGCAACGAGCACGAACTTTACACATGCAATACATAGACAGGTATTCATAAAAAATCTGACTCAAAATGGTGGAAAAATAATGAATTCAGGGCATTTCATGTGACGGCCTCAAATGCAGCCTTTGACTTTGTCATCAAAATCCCTGAATCGTGTGCAAAGTGAATGAGTGCGCAGACATTTTTTTTCAATCTGAAAATGACTGCCCAAAGGTTTTTTCAAGAAAATCTTATATTTTCTTTCATTTTTTAATGAGAAATTTAGTACACTTACTCTTAATAGTATAAGGAACACTGCACTATTAACCAAAAGATTTTGTGAAATAAGAAGAAATTCATATTAAATCTTAACTCAAATTGTTAGGCGCACAGACTTGGGGCCCACCATCAGATCATACCATTTTTTTTTCAATCTGAAAATGACAGCCAGAGGTTTTTTCCAAGAAAATCCAATATTTCTTTCAAAATTTTATGAGATATTTGGTACACTTACTCATAATAATACAAGGAACATTATTAACTGAACGATTTTGTGAAAGAAAAAGTACCGTATGGGTACTAGTATTCAACCCGGCATAATTCAAAGATTTTGACATATTCCCCAAAATATTTAGAAATAGGGAATTTATCTTAATTTCACACCTTTGTTATTTCCAGGGTAATCTGTTGTCGATATTTTCTTTGTCAATCTGTCGACTGTATGCGCGGAGGATCGAATTATGCGGCGATGGCCTTTTGCACTGAATGGTACTAGTATTCAACCTAGTGAGGATTGATAGCAAATCTCAAAAGGGTTTAGATTGCTAAATTAGATCTAGATCTATGTAAGTCTCTGGCTTTGATTAATTCCCTGTTTGGTCTCATCTCAAATGGTCTAGTCCATAGTCGGATGGGACAAGGGCAGATTGAGAGACAGGGCCATCATTCATCGCTAGGTTGAATACTAGTACCAAAATCCGTCGCCGTATAATTCGATCGCCTGCGCACACAGTCAACTGGTTGAAGAAAAAAATAACGGAAAAAGAATAACCAGCATTTGCTCTTGGAAATAAGACGGGTCTGAAATTCAGGTAAATTCTATATTTCTATATATTTGAGGAAACTCTCCAAACGGGTTGAATACTAGTGCCCTTACGGTAATTCATGTTAAATCTTAACTCAAATTGTTAGGTGCGCAGACTTGGGGACCACCATCATACACTTTAAAAAAAATTAAAGCCTGGCTGTTGAGTTTTAATTTTATCTGGCGCTTCGTAGGTTGTTCTCATCATCTTCTAAAAAAGGTAGATTAGACCTACTCCTGATATAATACAAAGTATGCGGCTTTATTAGGCTAGGCCTACGCCAAATTATAAAAGTTAGTGTGTGCAATTATTTCTACCCCTTATTGGCTAAAGTTAATTCGCGCCGCCGGCAATGCCGTCGCTTCGGACGGGGTCTGATCGGCCTACGGTAGCTCATGGAGCGGGCAGCCGGTGCGACGGCTGCATGAATGCTGCGGGGACTTATTCATTGCATTCTCACAATATTCTGCGATGCACATACCGTAAAAAAATATCCAAATTATTTTTCATGCTTACCTTGGCCAAAATATATTGCCAATCAATGCAATCCAGATTAAATAATTTGCCAATTATTTTATAAAGCAGTAACACCATCGCATCCGCTTGCATTTGGCCATTTTGGGTCCATGGCTCAGCTCATCGATATCCTCGCAATACCGGTACTAGTAGGCGGCAAGTAGTAAGAATTCCAAAAATTTTCTGTAGAATCTGATTTTTTGTGCTTATCCCCCTATTTTTAGGGTGCTGAATACGAATCTGCTTGTTGCCAAATTTATAAATGTCGTCTTCGACCGTTGCCATGGCAACGGATTAATTTCTCAAAAATAGCATGTATTCCCCTGTAAATGGTAGATAAACATGATATAAATTAGCCAATAGATTGATTTCAAGGTTCCAATTAAATACAAATGAAATTAAAGAATATTTAAGATCATCAAATTGGTTCCAATTGGCCCGTTGCCATGGTAACGGCTCATTTTTCCTCCAGAAAAGTAAAATTTTTTATTTAAAGTTGTAGAATCTGTTTTTTGTTTCATTTTCCCTGCGTTTAGGGTGTTAAACATAAGAGTGGTTTTTGCTTAATGTATAAATACACTCTCATTCCATTGCCATGGCAACCAAATAATACCTAATTTGGTAAAAAAAGAAATAACATGGTAAAAAAAGACAATGGCGAGAAATACAATAAAAGCGACCTAATCTACATGCATTTGGGTTTTCCCACTCATTTAGAACAAAAACTACAGTAAGTGTTATGCTTGAGTTAATTGGAATGATAGGAATTGATGTTGCCTTGAGAATGCTTGAATTTAAAGATAAATATCAATATTGCAAATGTCCCGTTGCCATGGTAACATCTTATTTTTCTCAGAAAAGAACAAATTTGGATAAAAACATATAGAGTCACATTTTTGTTCATTTCCGCTAAGTTTAGGTTGCTAAAAATAAATATGCTTGTTGGTAAATATGTAAGTACCATCTCAGACCATTGCCATGGCAACCAAATACCAACTTATTTGGTAAAAAATAACATGTTGAAAAAGGTAATGGTGGGATGTACAGTAAAAACGAACTAATCTACATGACCAAAACCAAAATTACGTAATTTTTCTGCATGAATTCATTAGAATGATAAAAATTGAAATTTCCTTGGCAACGCTTGATTTTATTAATAAATATCAATGTTGCAAATGACCTGTTGTCATGGTAACGGCTCATTTTACACCAGAAAAGTTTTAATAAAAATATGTAGAGTCCGACTTTTCTTTAATTTCTTGTTGCTGCTGCTTTGGTAGTGGTTAATTAATTTAATTTTATATGATAAATATCAATGTTTAAAATGGCCTGGTGCCGTGGTAAACATCACTCCTCGCAAAGTTCCCTTCTGCAGACTTTTCAACCTGAAGAAAGTAAACTGTGAGCAGTTTGCAATAGATCTGGATACATAATTATCTTCAGAACCTCCCTGCACTCCCTACTCATTACGACACATTTTTAGAGCTGCTGAAGAAATCATCAAGGAAGAATATTCCACAAGAATGCCGTACAAGCTATACTCAGGGCCGGCAGAAACACCAGATTCGGATCCTTTGGAATGACTCTACAAAGTCCCAAGTTACCGCCGGCCAAGTGGCCAACCAGCTTCTAGTGAACAGCCCAGGTAACCCTCATAATTACCCGCGAAGATCCAACCTAAAAGTGTGCGGACAGCCTGCCAAGAGTCATCTGAGTTCACAAGACCTTTCAGCATGAACGATTTGTGCAATGCTATCAAAGCAATGCAGATCAGCAAGGCAGCTTGATTGGATGATGTCCTCGATCTGTGAGCAGATGAAACATCATGGACCTGTAGCACTCCAATGGCTGTTTGACATGCTTAACTACTGTCTGAGTGAAAGCACAATGCCAAACCTATGGAGGAAATCAAGGGTAGTTGCCTTACTCAAGCCAGACAAAAAAAAAACAACCAATGCAAAGAGCTACCGGCCCATGTCTCTGCTTTGTCACACATACAAGATCTTTGAAAGGCTCCTACTCAACCGCATTGCTCCCTTGGTGGATGAGCTCCTCATTCCAGAACAGGCAGGATTTAGGCCAGGAAAGTCCTGTACTAGTCAACTGCTGAATCTGGCACAGTACATTGAAAATGGTGGCTTCGAGAAAGGGTTGATAACTGGAGCAGCCTTTTTTGACCTCATTGCAGCTTATGACACAATCATTGAATACTTACAAGGAAAGTCTTTGAGATGACAAAGGAAGGCTTAAGCTGACACAGATGATTCAGAGCATGCTCTCAAATCAGCAGTTTTTGTGAATCTCAGTGGTTCCAGTAGCAGATGGCTGACACACAAAAGGTCTCCCACAAGGAAGCATCATCGTCCCACTCTTTAGCATCTACACAAATGACCAACCAATCCACCAAATAATGAGAGCTACTTGTAAGTGATGACATTTGCATTGCTTCACAGAAACAGTCCTTTGAATAGAAGAAAAAGCACTCAGCAATGCTCTGGTAGGCCTGACTCCTTAAGTACTACGCTGCAAATCATCTCTGGGCAAATCCAGAAAAACCCCAACTCAGTGCTTTTCACCTAAAAAACAGAGATGCAGACCAGTAACTAAGGTTCAGATGGTATAGAGAATGGTTGGAACACACCAGTAAGCCAATCTACCTTGACGTCACCCTAGACAGTTCCCTTACATGTACCTACAAAGACCATGTTTCTAAGACAAAGGCTAAAGTTGGAGCAAGGAACAGCATCCTGAAGAAGCTTGCCAACATAAAATGGGAACAGATGCCAAAACCATCCGTGCGACAGCTCTTGCTCTATGCTACTAGACTGCTGAGTATGCAGTCCCCATCCGTTTTAGGTCATCACATGCTGCAAAGATTGATGCAGACCTGAATGCTGCTTGCATAGCAATTACTGGCTGCAACAAAACAAGAGCAGATGATCTCTACCTACTGTGTGGAATTGCCCATCCACACATCAGAAGATAGGTGTCAGCAAAGGTGGAAAAAAAAACAAGCAAAAAGATCACCCTCTTCATCCACTCTTTAACTATGAACCTGCCAAAAAGAGATTCAAAACAAGACGTAGCTTCCTTCACTCGACTGAATCCCTTGATGGCTCTGCTCACAATCAAAGGGTCCAATCATCTACAGTCTGTGACGCACAAGCTCTCCTATGGACCTAGCGAATCACTTCCTAGGTTCAAGTGAGGAATGTGGAGTGTAAAGATATGTTTTTGACCATTTGGCTCTACTAAATTTTATACAAAAAATAGCCAGTATGCCAATTTCTCTAAGGGTTTGTGAAATTAGGGAGAATTCAGCTAGAGACCATTTTGAGAATATTTTGGGCCATTTGGCCCAGTAATCTGACAGAAATATTGATTTAGGGGTAAAGTTTTCAAGAGATTGACATGTGACATCTATTTGCTGAATTGAATTACCCCCAACTTCAAACTCCAAGGTGGCTGCCAATTTAAGGTTCACAAATGTCTATATTTTGAAGGTAAAGGTTAATGGGATAAAATGAATTGGCCAATCACATTCATGTATAATGTGTTTCTGGACAATTAATTGTATGAAGAAAATTTGACCATGAAATTCGTATAAAAACTTTGAAATGGCTGCCGGAAACCATTTAAAAAAGAAATTTTGGGTGGATTTTGCTATAAAGCTGATAATTTTTTTTTATAAAGAATGAGTTTTATAGGGGAAAAGGAAATCAAAATCTTAAGTCTATTTGATGAGTTGAAGTGATCTTGACCTCCTGAACAGAGCGAGATTGACTATAGTACAATTAAAATATCCAGAGTGGCTGCTGTTGGCCAGTTTGAAAAAAAAGGAACTTGGGTTGATTTGTGCTATAAATGAGCTTTTTAAAATAGCAACATGGGGATTTTTTAGGTTAGGAAATCAAAATCTTAAGTCCACACAGTTAACTGACCAAAACTTGACCGCCTAATCAGAGATTACCGCCATGAAAAATTCAAACTGACAGCTGCCTGTCATTTTGAAAAATGACAACTTTAGGGGGTGATTCCATTTAATAGAGAGTTGTTCAAAATATTTATTTGGGGGTTTGGAGTCAAGAAATCAAAATCCGAACTACCTTTGACATACTGACCTTGACTTTAAAACGAATCGCGGTTGGTAGCCGTTAAAAAAAGGGTCATGGGTTGTAATATGGCGTTCCTCAGGGTTTTGTACTGGGACCTTTACTTTTTACTTCGTATTTATAACCACTTGGGGTCATAACCTGACATCACAATACATTTCATGCTGGGTTTTTGTTTACAGACCCTTCCCCAACTTAGGTCAACAGTGCATAAGTTTCACTGGTCCCAATATTCAAAAGCCTGTACAATTACTTTTTTAAAGCTTACAAACCTATGAATTTTATTTGTAACACCCACTTTATGTATTGAAAGCACTTGAAAAGTAGAATTATTCATTTTTATAATAATAAATAAAATAATATAGGATTTGTATAGTGTTCCTATATTACCCCGGCTAAGCTAGACTACCGCATCCGGTGCTCACAGCTTTTTAAGGACTTAGATCCTGCAGGTACCCATTTACCTCACCTAGCTTGAGCGCAGCACAATATGGATACATTTCTTACTGAAGGAAAACACACCCTGGCTGGGAATCGAACCCGTATCCCTCAGATTGAAAGAAAGAGTCGTAACCACTAGACCACTACGCCCCCCACAATTATATTGGAAAGTGCTTTGAGCATGTTTACATGAAGAAGTGCTATAAATGTTAAAATATATGTATTTATTTTGATAGAAAGCTGTTCAAGATAATTTAACTCCAAAGTTTATTTGGCAAATTGACATAATCCTGGCCTCCTCCTATTAGATATAACTGACCTTTTGAGGAAACAAAGGTAAAATTCTTCTATTTTTTAATGTAGACTCAATGTGGGACTTTCATGAAAAACCCAATAATTTAATAATAGAATCCTAAGGGGTTTTTTAACCTCAAAGACCCTTGACCTTCAACTAGTGACATGATATCTAATTATCTTGAAAATTAATAAACCTAAGTAAAGTTTTTGATGTTGATACCACAGTACAGTCAAAGTTCATTGACTATAACTTTAACCTGAAACTCATGCACAATGATGTGATAGTTGAATACCTTTATGTCCAACTTTCTTGAAATAGATTTATGTATGCACTCTCAAAGGTTTGCCTTTTCAGAAACTTGATGAGATTCAATGATGATAATACAACATGGTCAAATTTTGGTGATCGTAAAATACCTCAGACCTTGATCATATGACCTGAAACTTGTGCAATATGATTAAATATATTTAATGATTACCCAAAGTTTCAACTTTGTAATTTTCTGAGAAAAATAAGATGTTACCATGGCAATGGGAGGTTTGCAACATTCATATTTATGTTTATATTAAATGCAAGTGTTACCAAGGCAACAGCAATTCTTTTCTTTCTAATGAACTCATGCAGACTACTTACTGTATTTTTCGTTCAATATTTAATGGTTCAAACCTTACGCATGTAGATTGTGATTTTCATGGTATTTTGCACCATTATCTCCTCCATGTTATTTGGTTGCCATGGCAATGGCCTAAGATTGTATTTATACATTTAGCAACAACCACATATAGATCTAGCATCCTATAATTAGGGGAAATGAAAGAAAATTCAGATTCTACATTTTTAAAAATCAAATGTATAATTTTCTGAGAAAAAATAAGCTGTTACCATGGCAACGGCCAATTTGCAATATTGATATTAATCTTTAAATTCAAGCATTGCCAAGGCAACATCAATTCCTATCATTCCAATAAACTCATGCACAACACTTATGTAGTTTTTCTAGTAAATGAGTGGGAAAAACCCAACGCATGTAGATAACATGTACATGTAGGTCGCTTTTATTGTATTTCTCGCCATTGTCTTTTTTTACCATGTTATTTCCTTCTTTTTTTTTACCAAATAAGGTATTATTTGGTTGCCATGGCAATGGAATGAGTGTATTTATACATTTAGCAAAAATCACTCCTATGTTTAACACCCTAACGCAGGGAAAATGAAACAAAAAACAGATTCTACAACTTTAATTCAAATTTTTTACTTTTCTGGAGGAAAATTGAGCCGTTACCATGGCAACGGGCCAATTGGAACCATTTTGATGATCTTAAATATTTTGAATTTCATTTGTATTTAATTGGAACCTTGAATTCAATCTATTGGCTAATTTATATCATGTTTATCTACCATTTACAGGGGAATACATGCTATTTTTGATAAATTAATTCGTTGCCATGGCAACGGTCGAAGACGGCATTTATAAATTTGGCAACAAGCAGATTCATGTTCAGCACCCTCAAAATAGGGGAAATAGCACAAAAAATCAGATTCTACAGAAAATTTTTGGTAACCTTAAATATTATGACGAGGAGCTGTGTACTATACGTGTGAGTGCCGAAGACCGAATTTCCCGCAAAATTAGCCTTGGTAGAATACTAGTATTGGACAGTAGTGCATGCATGTACCGTAGGGGAAGGCGGGGTATATTATGACACTTTTTGCTTTTTGCATGTTATAGATTTGATATCAGGAATTGATATGATTAATAATCTTGTAGAAATAAGTACCTTGCCTTAAATCTAATTCTTCTGAAATATTTTTCACTTATCTATATAACTTTCTACCCCCACACTGAAAGTCATGTCACCTTTGAAAAAAGAGATGTCAAAGGGCTCAACTTATATTGCCCCATCTGTGGGGTAAGTTCTCAAGTTGAGCCATCTTCTGGGGTAAGTTGAGCCACAAAAACTATGTACAAAATGTATGGGGGAAGAACCAGCATGTCATTTTTTTATTTGAAATCTTTTCACTTGCTAATTCTTTATAAATGCTAACATCCTCTACAGAGAAAAATAAACAGTCATGTAGATTTCTCATTTCTGCCTGCATATAACGATGGATTTTTGAGGTTTGTTTGTTTTTTAAATACCATGGCTCAACTTGCTCCATGTTGGCTGGCTCAACTCGGGGCTCAACTTGCCCCAGTCCGAACCTAATGCGATAATTTCGCATCCACACATTTGTTATGCATCCATCATTTAAAAGACTCAGTGACAAGAATGAAGAACCATACCTGCACGAACCATGTTGTAGTGGTCCATGTTTTTCTTATGTCTTTATTATATTTTTGTGTGTAAAAAGCACTTATCTATTTCACACCCTTTTTTACTTTTTCGCTGAAATTTGTATTTTTCCCTCTAAAAAGTACTTTTTGTTTCAAAGTTGAAAACAATGTGGTGGGGTTAGCTAGGGGTTATGGGTCATCAATACAAAGTGACACCACCACAATGTCTGACTCATTCATTAGGGCCTATTGGCCTGGGGCTAGTGGACTTGCCCCTATGCTCAACTTACCCCGCCTTCCTCTATAGCAGATAAGCTCTACAATCACAATTGTGCAAATAAACCGGGGCAAATAAAGCATGAAACTTTCAAAAGTATTAGTATATGCCATATAAGATTAAGATGTGAGGTAAATTCATGCCATTTTCGGCCAAACACAGATTCCCATCTTAGATCACTGTAGTTAATTCTAATTAATTAGTCTGTTGCCATGGTAACCGCTTATTTTCTCCCAGATAAGTAAACATTTAGATTTTAAAAAACGTACGTCTGATTTTTCTTTAATTTCCCTTACTGTGCTAAACATACAATATTGGTTGCTAAATGAAATAACATCTCATGCCATTGCCATGGCAACCAAAATAACATCCAATTTGATACGAAAATGTCGTGGTTAACAAGAAAATACAATAAGAAATTGACTTAATTAATGATGCTTAAGTTTTGACCCACTCATTTAATTTTGAACAAAAATGTACAGTGTTTTGCATGAGTTCTTTTAAAAGATGAAAAATTATGTTGCCTTAATTGGTAATGCTTGAATTAAGTTTAAAATATCAATGTTTCAAATTGCCCGTTGTTATGACAACAGCTTATTCCCTCCAGAAAAGTAAAAATATTTCCAATTTAGAACATGATCATCTTTCCATTTAACCTAATTTTACGGTGCTACACAAAGTATGTTTATAGCTAGGCATCTTATGCCATTGCCATGGCAACCAAATAACATCTAATTTGCAAAATATAATGAGCGACAAGATAATGGTGGAAAATAAAATAAAAATAACTCAATCTGTACATGCGTTACCTTTGACTCACTCAATTTTGAACAAAACTGACAGTAAAAGTTCTGCATGAGTTAATTAGGATGATTATTGATATTACCTTAATTGGTGATTGCAATTGCCCGTTGCAATGGCAACAACTCATTTTTTTATTTTTTTTTAGAAATATGTTAAGGCCTATTTAATTTCCTTTCCCCTTATTTCAGGATATGGTTGTTGCTAAATAGGCCTATATGAATAACATCTTATGCCATTGTTATGGTAACCAAAATGTCATTCAATTTACAAAACTGAATAACCCCTTGGTTGACATGGTTGACAAGATAACGGACAGGTGGAAATACCCCCCCCCCCACAAAAAAAATGAAATAAATAAATAATAATGATAATAATCTACATGCACATAAGGTTTGACCCACTCGTTTAATTTTGAACAAAAATTACAAGTGTTCTGTATAAATTCATTAGGATGATAAAAACTGATATTGCCTTGGTAATTGCTTGAATTTAATGATAAATATTAATGTTGCCAACGTTTCTTTGCCATGGTAACAGCTCATTTTTCCGCTAGAAAAAACGTACTAACTTTGATAAAAACAAAAAGAAAAATGTTTATTTTCAGTGACGTAACAGCTTGGTCCCCTGCCCCCCCCCCCCCCCCCCTGGCGGATTCACCGGGAAAATAGAAAAAAAAACGGGAAAAAGATAAAAGGGAGAAGAGAGAAAGGGAAAGAAAGAAAGAAACAAAATATAATTATGACTCAATTGCACGGGTAAGAATGACAGGAAAATGGGAGAAAGAGGCAAAAAGAAACGGGAAATGAAGGTAGCGCCAATAGCTAAATTTGGAAATCAGAATATAAAGAAAAGGGACAAGAAGAAAAAAAAAGGACTTCATAACACGACCGGCTGCCGAGGATTAAAAAATATAAAGAACGGGAAGAAAGTCGGATGATGTCCATTATAAGCTTTCTAAATTTTATGCAATAATTTTTTTTTTCTTTTCCTCGTTCAGAGGTACTATATTCTTCATATTCCTTTCTCATTTTAACAATTTCTTTCTAGGCACAGTGCGTGTAGAGTTACAAAACAAGTTACATATAAACATGTAATAGACATCAACTATTTAATCGAAAATGTAATAAAGATGAAATTTCTCTATAGAGTTAAAGCTCTTTGAACATTTGAATTAAATGAACATTGGATATAAATCGCCATTTTACATAAAAAAGTATCTCTTTCTTAAACTCATACCAAATTGAATATAATAAAGCTCTTCCTTTCATCTTATACATGACAGAGGATTTGTATATTGCATACTGTGCAAACAGTGCAAATATCATAAACAAATTAACCAACGTAAACTTGCGATCGTGAATTTTGTATCCAATGAACAACGTCGTTTCGTTAATAGGAATTGTCATTTTAAACACATATTGCAGAGAATTCTTTATCTTTAAAAAAAAATTGGCAACAGGATTACATTCTAACATAATTATGAACAAAAGTTTCTTCTGCTTCACAGAACATACAAGATATGTCATTAGCTAATTTCCAACGCCATAAATTGAATTTAAAGGGTAATAAATTGTGAAGCATTTTCAAGTTGTATTGTCGAATCTTGTTATACTTTAAATACTTTAGTTTGAAATTAAAAACATTTTGCCATTCAAAGTTTACTGGTAATCCTAATTTAGATTGCCAGTATTGTATAATGTGTGGATCGGATTTTTTTTTGGTTAAAAGTAAAACATAAAAATCTTTTGATTTCATGTTCTTTAAAGTTACAATATCTCCTCCACTAATTTCAAAAAGATCTTCTGGAAGCTTTGAAGATAAGGTGTCACATTATTTGTCAGTCCATTTAGCTGGGACAGCTCTTTTTAGCTTTGAATATTCAAACTCGACTAAAAGTGATTTACATGCTACTATTTCAAAAATTTCTTCGGAAGGTTTCCAGGCATGATTACGTAATAATTGGTGAACATAAAATATATTGTGGTCGGACCATCTGTTGAAATATAAAAGGTTTCTTTCAAATTTTATATGACTGTTATACCATAAAATTTCGTGTTTTATACTATTAATTTTGTGATATTCAGTAAATCGTATGTCATACCAAGAGCATAATAGATCTGTATAAAAGGATGGAATTTGCTTTTTCATACCATGGACCTAATAGGTCCATGTTCATACATACAATTAACATATCTTTTTTCGAACAATTGAAACGGAGACACAAGGGCATCGGTCCTATCTTTGCTGTCCAAAATTTAAACAAGTACATCCATGGTTGATCATCGTATTTTAAATATTTTGAAATCCATGAAAGTTTTAATGAAGATAATTTTGAATTTAAGTCTATCATATCTAATCCTCCTTTATGAAATGAATTAGTAATACAAACATTTCGTTTTATCTTTTCTTTTTTCGAGCCCCAAATAAACGTATACATCATTTTCTCTAATTCACGTGCCAGGTTGTTTGGCACGTGTATTACAGTTGCAGGGTAAACAATTTGTGATATTATCAAAGATTTAAGTATTACTATTTTGCCATATATATTTAAATTTCTCATTTTCCAGATGTTCATTATAGATTGAATTTTAACTAATTTTGTATCCCAATTCATTCTTTCTTTTTTACGTTTATCTGTACCTACAAAAATACCAAGGTATTTCACTGGATCATTTGTCCTTTGTATATCCCTTGGCTTAAGGTTTCATCTTGAGGGAAGATGGACATTGCATGAGTTTTTGTTATATTAAGCTTAGGGCCTGCAATTTCTCCAAATTGCCTTATATCTTCGATCGCAATATTACCAGAATTAAGAGAACTCACAAAAATTACTGCATCATCAGCAAGCTGTGATATTTTGATTTTTTTTTCTTTTTCTTTTTTTCTCCTGGAATAATGATTCCGTCAATATTATCGTTTTGTTTTATTTTCCTTGCCATAACATCAGCAATTAATAAAAACAGTAAGGCTGGGAGTGGGCAGCCTTGTCTTACACCTTGTTCTATTTTGAAATTTTGTGACATCCAACCGTTATTAATCATTCTTCCGGAAGCATCATTATACAATACTGTAATCCGATTATAAGTAATTGAATTTCTTTTTTTTTTGTAATAACTTAAATAAAAATTGATGGTTAACATTATCAAAAGCTTTTTTGAAATCTAAACAAATTAAATAACCTGGAAGATTTAGGTGCGAACAAAGATCAATTACATCTTCAACTAAACGAACATTTTCTGAAGCTGAACGCAATTTTAGATAACCAGTTTGATCCTTATAGAAATGATTTTATCGATAACACGTTGAAGACATGAACAAATGACTTTTGGCTGCAATTTTGTAATCGATGTTTAGAAGTGATGGGACGCCAATTGTCAAGTAAACCTCTGTCACCTTTTTTATGTAACAATATTAAAATACCTTGTTTTTAAGATTCTGACAACTTATTCTTTCTGTAGCCTTCATTCAAGCTATTGATAACCATATATTTTATATCTTGCCAAAAACATTGATAAAACTCTGCTGATAGTCCATCACTACCTGGAGTCTTGTTATCTTTCATTAACTTCAATGCTTTGTAACACTCGGATTCTGTAAGTAAACCTTCGCAAAGGTCAGCTTCTTCTTCCGACAAGGTAGTAAACTCAACAACATTCAAATAATCATATATTTCTGTTACAAGAACATTATTTTTATTTGAATATAGATATTTAATAGTATTCATAGATTTCTTTTAAAATGGCTTCTTTATAAAAAATGACATCTTTATCCCGTTTCAAAAAGTCTAGATGTTTCTTTATCCCGTTCCTTTTTTCCAAGTTGAGAAAATATTTTGATGATTTTTCGCCTTCTTCCATCCATTTTTCACCGGATCTCACAAAGGCACCTTTACATTTAGCTTCAATTAATTCATCAATCTGCTTAGTAACATCGTTAAGTTCAGTGAGATTATTGTCACTCGGGTGAGCATCATTTGCTTTCGAAAGGATTTCAAGTTTACTTTGCAAGGTATGATATATTTGGTTTCTGTCCTTCTGTATTGTCTTTGAGTATTTTATTTGATATTCTTTGATCTTAATCTTGCATAAATCCCATAACATTTGATCATTATAGTTTATATATTCTAGTTTTACTTTCTTTATGATATTTCTGATTGTTTCTTTAAATATGTCGTCTCTAAGAAGTGAGTTATTAAATTTCCATATACCTTTACCCTTGACTGAAGATGAAATTGGAAGTTTTAAAGACACAGCGTTTTGATCACATTTCAGAATGGGTCTTATATCTGCGGAATGTTAATGAACATAAATTATATGATATCGACCAATAGTCTATAATCGGGAGTAATAACCAAGTAAGTATTGCCGCCAAGTAAATTGTTTGAGTGAAGGGTGACATTTTCTCCAGATGTCTACTAAGTTCAACTTTTTACATATATTTTGTAACAGGTCATTAGGTTTATATGCATAACTTATTCCTTGGGTGTCCATACATGAAGTTTGAACTGAATTCCAGTCTCCACCCACTAATAGCAAATCGTCTTTATGTACGTGTGCTTTTAGCCATGAAAGTAAACCTCTGAAAAAATTAGACTTTTCCGATGATTTTGTCGGAGCATAAACATTTACAATAAAATAAAACTTATTGCTGTAAGATAATCGAATACCAATCACACGACCACCGGGTTGTCTATTACATTATATGATATCTATAGGTAAATCATCCTTTATTCCAATTAAAACACCCTTTGAATGGTTGGTACCGTTGTTAAATAATAATGAACATTTTCTTTCTATATTTAATATTGGTTCAAGGTCCTTGGTTATAAAAGTTTCTTGCATCAAAACGATATCATATTTTTGAAAACCTAACCATTTGAATATTTTTATCGTTTCTTTTTATTTCGTATTCCTCTCACTTTGACCGAAATCAAATGTAGAACTTTTGAGTTAATAGCCATGCTAGTAGGGTTGAGTTTTCCGACGTTCTTTCATTCGTTTCCATCAATTTATCTTCCTGTGTTTGATCTTTTTTTTTCTTTTCCGCTTCGGAGGTTTTTTGTTGGATTTAATTTGTTCGGTGTCGGGGTTTCAGGTGAGAAAGGCGATTGAAACTGGTCTGCCTCGCTCGATGTCTCGTCTCCTGAGTCGCATTCATTTGCTACGTCTGTTGTGTTGTATTGCTCATCGGACTGTGACGGTGTGTGTGTACGAAGAAAGCCCGTGATGTGTGGTTGACGTTGTTTGCGAGAAGTGACGGTGCGTCAGCTTGTTGTGTATGCCTCTGTGGCGTATGCATTCTCTCCTTCGGGCGAGCCCCATTGGCTGTTGCGGCTTGATCACGTGATGTGGGTCCGGCTTTCATGGCGTTCTCAAGGGGTTCACGATCAGCTGTGGTGTTACGTAACTCGCTGGGTGTGTCTGTGTTTACGTTTGCTGTGCAAGTGCTGCTTATACGTGGCCGGTCTGTTTACAGTTTCTACATTTCACGCTGTTGGTGCATTGTGACGAATGGTGCCCGTTTTCGAGGCATCTTGAGCAAATTGACACTCTCAGGTTGTCCAATATGGAAAACTCTGGCTCGAAATAAGTTAGCAACCACGATAGATCTGGGGAGGGGTTGGGAAGGTGGGTCTATGAAACACACTCGGTCCCCATTCAGACAGTCGATCAGTTTACCATTCACTCTCAGTTTCTGACGACTTATTTCACCTCTTATTTGACATTTCATGTTTTGTAGTGTTGATTTGATAAGTTCATCTCCTACTGATAGAGGAATGTCCTTCATCAGTACACGAGTCAAGTTCGCATTCTTGGCCTGGGTATAGGGGTTCGTATCATACACTGGGATTGTGGTGTTTCTTATCACTAATCCACTTGATATGAGGCTCACTCTCGTTTCATGACTGTTTACATAAATTCTCCACAGGTTACCAATGCGTTGTACCCCCGTTATAAAATGATGGTCAATTGAACGAGATAATGCTAGATACAACTCCTCACCTGTAATGTGTGTATCTGTCCTTGGTACGTCCCGTGCCTGTATAGATACGGGTTTAGGTCCCTGTGGTGATGTAAACGTGGCAGAATTGGGAGTTGCCATGTCAGAATACATTGTTTCTCGCTAGAAAATCAAAATATCCTTCAGCTCCAAGTTGTTATGCTATTTCCAAAAGTATCTCAAAACCACAAAACTCAGTTAAATATCCAAATTGCGATTAAATCCACAAAATTAGCTCAAAATTCCGGGAGATATTCAATTCAACATCGTTACGCTTTCACGGACATGAGCAGTTCCCAGTTTTTTAATGCAATAATGGTCGCAATCAGGACAAAAAAAATCCTTAGCCAAGGGTTAAGTTATATCCCCCTATATTAATAATAATACAGAGTATTTCTAAAGCGCCAAATCCACATTGATTATGTGCTCAAGGCGCTGAAATATACTTGGTATATTACTATTACCCCGGCTGTAGCTGAGCGGCCATATAGGCGCTAAAGCATTCAAGGAATAAATCCTACCGGGTACCCATTCACATCACCTGGGTCGAGTGCAGCACAATGTGGATAAATTTCTTGCCGAAGGAAATTACGCCATGGCTGGGATTCGAACCCACGACCCTCTGTTTCAAAGTCCGAAGACTAATTCACTGGGCCACAACGCTCCACATTATTATGTCCTAAGTAAAACATTACGCTGGCTAGATTTACCGTAAAGGCCTCTTGATTTTACTTTGGCTAAATTTCCAAAGCTACTATCACATAACTAGAATTTAATTTCAAAATAATTTTAAAAGGCCAAATTTTTCGAACTGGGCGTTGTGGCGTGCGTCTGTAATCTAAGCAATGTGGGAAGTTACAAATTGATGCAGAGGTTCGAGATTCGAGCCCTGGTCACGTCTTTCGGATGGTGACGTTAAAGGTCGGTTTTCAGACGTAAATAATCATATCTGATTGATACACGTCTGACAAAACTCAAATACACACACACACACACGCTTCGCTCGCTGACGATTTTACTAATGTTTCCACATTTGCTATGTTAAGCTGCCTCAAAATATTTCGTTTCTTATCCGCAACTGCGTTTAAGTTGATGTGTTGTGTATGTAGCCGCGATTTGATAAAACAGTGGCCATCTGCCATGTTTAAAAATATTACGAGTTTCCGGGGGCTCTGCCCCAGACCAGTAACGACACAAAGGGGAATGCAAGGGGGGGGCATTTGCCCCCAGTGAGTTGGCCCCACCTCCGAACTTTTGAAAAAAAAAAGTAAAGTAAATGGTGTCATAAGCATCCTACTAAAGCTGCAAAGTGCTCCAAAACAGCTTTTTCGTTCTTGAAATTTTGAAAATTTTCTCATCAATTCACTGTTAGCTGCCAACAATTTGTGTTACTAACATAAATCTTTCAGGTCATTATATAAATTAAAAACGTCGCTCGCGCTACGCGATCGCAGTAATGGTTGACTGAGATAAGTAAATTATCTGTTCACCTGGGGCTTAAAAATCCAATGTTCAAATCAATATATGCTTCTCGCGATTAGAGTTTTCATTATTCGTTATAGTGAGATACACATCCTGCGTATTCATAAGTTTTCATGAATAATTTTTTTTCACCCCGCGCTAAGCGCTCGCATCAATTGTTTAATTAGATAGCCATTCAGTTCATGATTACAAAAAGTGCTTAGAACGTCCAGTAATCATCTCAGGTTATCAGAAAATTTCTGCTCGCGCTTCGTGCTCGCATTATTTATTTGGTGAGATATCATCTTCATGATCCAATGCAAACAGCTAGTCCTTAACAGGCCCCTTTCAAGTATAGGGTCTATATACATTTTAAAATTTTTTTAGCTCGCGCTTCTTGCTCGATTTTGAGAAATAGGCAAAATATCTGTGTTGCCCCCCCCCCCAATATTCTTTTGCCTCCCCCGAGGTTAAAAATCCTGGTGCCGCCATTGTTCCGGACCCGATTCGCATGGCACTGGCCCCCAAAAGTTCCACAATCCTTTCCTTTTCTTTCATATTTTCTTTTTTGTTCTCGATTGTGGAACTTTTTGGTGTTCTGATGTTATTTTTTGAATACCATGTCAAAATCAATCTCAAAGTTATAGATTCTCATGAAAAAGTGATTTTTTTTTTCACTTTTCACTTGTCACGCATTGAACTTCGTTCTAATGCTCGGGGCACAATCATGAAAAAATCCTGTACATACCTTGATATGACCGGGAAATGTTTGGCTTTTGTCCCCCCCCCCTGGCCACCTACACCTATGTTACGCCCCTGTTTCCAAGTCCAAATTTTCGAAGTAAACCTCACGTCTTTGTCAGGGATACAAAGCTCACAGTAACAAGATATATCAATATCTTGTCACTGTGAGCTTTGTATCCCTGACGAAGACGTGAGGTTTACGTCGAAAATTTGGACTTGGAAATAAACTTTGTTAGAATTACAATGCATTACATCTTTGTCTCTTTTATCTCATCTGTGTCCAATTAACACGCGGAATGTAATGTCGTTCATATATATACATATATGTAATTACGTTGTGAAAGAAATGAATGGAGAGAAGAAGAGTAGGCTTTGGGGAACCTTGATTTAAGCCACGCCTACCATTGTTCTCTGCATTTATTTCTTTCTCGCTCACACACACACACACACAAACAGAAACCCTCATACACACACATAAATATACATATATATATATATATATATATATATATATATATATATATATATATATATTATATACATATATATGTGTATGTATGTATATATTTTCGGCATCACCGATTTTTCCCAAAGGTAGATAGCTCTGGGGAACCTTGATTTAAGCTACGCCTACCATTGTTCTCTTCATCCATTTCTTTACAATATATATATATATATATATATATATATATATATATATACATATATGTCCCTCAATGCTCAGTATTAGGGCCTACATTGTTTTTGTTATACATAAATGATCTTCCACCCGTTTCAATTTGTTTTATTTTAGATTATTTGCTGACGACTCTAATCTTTTTCACACCTTTCCAATTGGAGAGGATGAGATCGATACCAACGAGCTCAATACTAATATAAATAAAGTGCAAAAGTGTTGTGTTGCAAATAAGCTTACAAAAGAGTTGCCAATTCTGTTGTAAATGTATAACTTTACACATTTGTATACTTTCTCCCATACGTGTACTGTATCAAAGCAATAGCTTTGATCCAGCTGAGGCATGGCGGCTTGTCATTGTTCAAAACCCACCTTCACCCGACAAAGGAAATTATAATTGGTATAGTGTCGAAAATCTGTCTATCTGACGGTCAATCGGATCGGGGTCGCCCTAGCCACTAACCCGTCTCTGTGGTCTAGTGGTTAAGGCACCGGCGTTCAAAGCTGGGGGCCCGGGTTCGATTCCCGGCAGAGACATTTTTTCGGCATCACCAATTTTTCCAAAGGGTAGATAGCTCTGGGGAACCTTGATTTAAGCTACGCCTACCATTGTTCTCTTCATCCATTTCTTTACAATATTTAAATAAAAAGAGTTGCCAATGCTGTTGTACATGTATAACTTTACACATATATATATATATATATATATATATAATATATATATATATATATATATATATATATATATATATATATATATATATATATATATATATATGTGTGTGTGTGGGGGGGGGATGTGAGGGTGTGTGTGTTTGTGGCTTAGGAGGTGAAGGTGGAGGTGCCGTGGCCGAGTGGTCTAATATAAGGCGCCTCACTGTACGTAGCAAGTCCGGTGGGGCGTTTATGAAAGGAACTGTCAAACGTTTTATCCGACAAGTCCCATTTTATCCGACAGTTACCATAGTAACAGTGCTTCTCAGCCAATCAAAATCAAGTAAAGTTGTCAGATCTGACAACTCGTCGGACAAAACCGTTGATGAAACGCTCCCCGGGGTTCTATCCCTGGCCGCGTCACCTATGCCCGTGAGCAAGGCATTTAATTGACAATGCTCTTTTATCCTGCATTCAAATACATGAAATATTTACACTTTCTTGGTAACTAGGTGTGGACTTGTTAAAAAAAATGAATGTTTGATGGTTGTGTGTGTGTCACTGTGTGTGTATGTATACATAATGCATGTAATTTGCGTATCATTAGATCATTAATTTCGTTTGGCACCCACATTATATCTGATTTACTAAATGAATTAAACTTGAACTAATAACTTATCGTGAATTAAATAAAGTGCTTCCTTATTGCCAAATCTATAGTAAACAGTGGAAAATCACAAACCATTAAACAAATAACAAGCAACAATATCCCACACGCTAGCGGTGATCCCAGACCCTTAATATAATAAATAATGTATAATCATTATCTATAGTCTTGAACATTAATTGATTGCTAATCAACATTTCAACTTGAACATTGATTGCTAAGACATGAATCAATAATACTAACCATTGTTCAGCGTTTATATCTTTCTAGTATGTGCGTTACGTGCAAAATAGAACAATATCATTATCACATGATTTCAATGACGACTTTTTGTAAGGTATTATTATCTATGTTACCATGGTCCCTCTATTGGCGTAACAGGCGGGGGGGGGGGGAGGGCAGGGGCATACTATATATATATATATATATCACTCCTCCCTCTGCCTCCTCGTCTCTATATATCCCCTCTCTCTTATAGTATTTTGTTTTTAATACTTTTCTCAGTTGATTATTGTTTTGCAAAGTGCACATGGATGATTCTTTTCTACGAACCTTAAATTTTTTTTTGGTAATAAGGTAATCAAACTAATATTTTATAAGTTTTGGGGCTTGGTATACAAGCTTTTTTTCGGCAAGCCCTTCCGGTTTACTCTAAACTAAAAATGTCATTTGAGTTAGCTTAATTTTTAGCATTGTAATTATCAAATCTATAATTATGTAATATATGATATTATGTCTAACCATATTTTTGATATTTTTATTGTGTTTTTTTAAATTATATTATGTACAACATTGTGAAAAGGAAATCAATAGCCTAGATATATGTATATATGTGGTGCTAAAAGTAAGTGAGCCCCACCAGAGAATAAACATAATTATTTAAAGTGTTCAAGTTCTGCCATCGTGATATTCTACATATTTAGTGAGGTCAGTTGATAGAATATTACATTCAGTAAAGTTTATATCTCTGGGCTCGCCGAACATTATAGTGTTGTTGTCTCTATTCAACACTCAGCATGAAGGGGTGCATTTTTGGTAGGGTTCACGAACTTTTTAGCACCACTGTATGTGGGGGAAACTTTGAACTCACCTTAAGAGTTGATTGGTTGATTGCACCATTACTAGCTCCATGATTGCACATAGCATTCCCCTGTCAACGCCCCTGGGTGAACGATCTGGGGCCCGTTGCAGAAAGAGTTGCAATCAATCGCAACTCTAAAAAATCATGCGCAACTTGATTTTCAACCAATCAACAGCTCGCATTTGGGACTTGCGATTGATTTTTTGACTTGCGTTTAAACGCAACTCTTTCTGCAACGGACCCCTGAAAGCTCTCACGATATAGGCCCACATGCGGGCCTACATCTGTCGTCATCCGTATTAGTTTATAAAGCGGGCTATTCTGTTTTTAGTAGTTGATGCTCGAATTGCAGTGAAGAAACTCCCGAACTTGATAACTGGGACTTGATAGGACTTGAAATTCTTGAGGCTATTGCTATTGGTCCATGAATCTTACTTCCCTTATTCTGGTTTAGATTTCTGATCCACACGCGTTGAGCAAGGCATGATAAGCCCTTCGTGCAAACGTTTGAATCACATCATTGTGATATTCCGTGACTTAATTTTATTTACAGCAAGTCATCTCACCACATTCATCTAAGCCGATGATTGGTGTTATCAGACTACACACCTCTCAATATCTACATGATGTAAGTATTAAATAAAAAAAATCGTATTCTTTAAACTTTGGTAATGTTTGATTGATAATCACTGCATACTTGGCAGGCCCGTCGGAGTCACTATGGGTGGTACGGCATTTACCTTACCACTTTTTTGAATAATGAAAAAAAAATGTAATGAGCAAGATTTAAAAATAGAAACAAAATAAGATGAAGGAGAAAGATGGAGAGAGGACAAAACAAAATATATTTTAGCAATTCCTGTATTTTTTTGACATATGAAAGGTTGAATAGAACACTTTTTTTTCAGAATATATGGATGAATTTGTCAGAATTAAAGAAGTTCATATACTATCAACTATTATCGAGATATGCATGCCTCCTGACTTTTGAGAAGCATTATACAAAACGTTAGGCGACCGCACACTGGTCTGCGACCCGATTTCAGAATAAAATGTAATAGAATTTGATGCTAATATTGAGACTTGGAATAAGTTACTGTGTAATGTTCAAAATCATCGTACGAATACCTATGATCAAATTTGTGACTATGCTATCATCCTCCTTAGAATAAAAGCGAATTTAATATCTAGTAATGATGTCATAGCAGTCGGGCTACGATTTGAAACTAATTTGGACTTTACTAAAAAAAATAAGGGCTTGCAATCTTTCAAAATGGTTATAATATTATTATTTCAATTAATTTTAATCTCAAATAAAATGATATGTTCCATTCACGTCTTCAGAAAATTAGCAAAATGCGATTTGTTCCAAAATCGGATCGCGAACAGTCGTAAGGTGTACGGTGGCCTTAAAGTGCGCCAAGGGCCCTGGGACAATTTTTTTAAACTGAGGGTGCTGCTGTAAAAAACATAAATAAAAAATATCACTACAATACAAAGGTAATTTTGGGCTAGAGAAGTTTGACAAGAAAAAAAAAGAGGGGGGGGGGAGGTTCACTACATAAAGTACGTACTTTTGGTTACATTTTTCCACACCCACCAGAATTCTAGGGGGTGCTGCCTAAATACACACAGCACCCCCGCTTCCCAGGGCCATGGTGCGCCATAAAGCTGAGAGTTTCCTTACTCATAATAATACCAAAAACGGGAATGTCCTGGGCATGACGTACATGGTGCATAATCTATTCACGGAAATACCTAAATGGCAGGTAGACAAAGTTTCAGATTTGAGGTGGAAAATACCTTGCTCGGTCGTTCCATGCTCCCTCGAATGAAAATAATAAGCTTCACTGTTATAGGGAAGCAGTGGCGTAACTAGCAGTGGTGTCTCCCCCCCCCCCCTCCCCACCCCATCGGCTGGCCAAAAAAAGGGGGAGGAGATAAAGAGGGAGAAAGAAAGAGAAACATAGTGGGGGATAAAAAAATATTCGATATAATATTATATTATGTTATATTTATTATATTATTTTGTGTTATATTCATTATATTTTATTATGTTATATCTATCATGTTACATTACATGTGAAATATTTTTTAATAACGTATTGTAACATGATTTTGCGTAGGTACAAGTCATTCCTGATGCTCGCATTGTCTGTTTAGTGAGATATATAATCCTGTTGTATTAAAACATCCCGTTTCCAAGTCACTATACACCAAATATATATATTTCCTCGCACTTCGAATTATTATTGTTTTATGTAGAGACAAAAGCTTCTTTTTCATGACTACTTATAGTGATTGACCCCCTTTAAGGCCTCAATATAAAACATTTCCAGTCCATGCCATGAATTCCTAAAACCAGTCCTTAAAATATTCCCTTTTCTGGTCTAAATATCACAAGTTTTCAGCTCGCGCTTCGCATCATTGGTCGGTGTCATTAATTGGGGGCCGGGAGGTCTTAGTGAATTCTTACAACAAGCCTTAGAATACCCCTCTTCAGGTCTTAATTTAAAAAATGTTCAGCTCTCGCTTCGCATTCGCATCATTTGGTTAGTGAAATACGTATTGTCTTAGTAAATTCCTACAAACAAGCCAGCCATAGAATGCCCAATGACCCCCAAAACATTCGTGTATCTGACCATGGTAGGGTCCATGATCTGACTGATAATTTTCACAAATCGGGAAACTTGACCCGAACTCTAGGGAGTTCAGGGGGCCCTTTTCTCGAATGGTCAGGTTAGGCGATAGCCGACCGGACGCCATGACCCGATGTGATGTCACAAATCAATCATTCCATTTATTTTAAATTGTAAATAATGATTTGTATATTGAATCACAATTACCAAAGTTAATCTACATTTCGTTATTCGTTTGAAAAAAAATATTCATTTAGAATACCTATCATGGCTGAAGCATTGAAGGATACCATCACCCAGAGTCTGGAGTGTCCTGTATGTCTGACCACCTTCACCGATCCGAAGATCCTGTCTTGTTCCCACACCTTCTGTAAGACATGCCTGGACATCCTTTACGAATGCCTTGGGGATGACCGTAAGATCCGATGTCCCGTATGTAGAAACGAATCTCTGGTCCCAAATCAAGATGTTAACGCACTCCCGGGGAATCTTGTTTTGAAAAATCTTATGGAGGACATTAAGAATCAACATCATCGTTGCACAAATTGTAAAACCGTCGACACTACAGATGTCTACTGCCAAGATTGTGGCAAGTATCTCTGCATCACTTGTCACAGCATGCATACTAAATGGGAAGACTTCATCGGTCATGAAATTGTTGCGATTAGTGATATCACATCAGGAAAAGTAACAGTTCGAACATATCAGAAATGCAAGAAACATCCCAGAGAAGATGAGGAAATCTTTTGTCGTATCTGTAGGGAATTTGCATGCTACAAATGTGTACCTCTAGAGCATACAGGCGAAGGACATCGAAACATTACTGCAGGTGAATATGAACAAAATTACATGACAAAGATCAATGACCTCAAATCAAAGGTATACAAGAAATGCTCTTCCTTCAAGAAGTATGTCAAATTCATAAATGATCAGCAGGAACTTGTGAGCAATGCTCAGGATCAGTGTTTAAATGATATTCAAGAAGCATATGATACATTAGTCCAGCAGTTGACCGAGAAAAAAGAGCTACCCGAAGGTGAAGTCAAGGATAGAGTTGAGGGAGTAAAGAAAGAACTTGATGAAATGAAGAGATCCGCTCAGAGTTACATCACATTATTGACTACATTGGCTAACTTGATCACGAATAAGGCAAAAGCACCGTTAGATATGGACACGTTGGCTGTACATGACACGTTATGTGAAGACTTACTGGAAGCCTTGAATGAAAAAGAACCCGACTACGACAAGCCATTGAAGTTAAGCAAGAAAGGGAAGCTTGTAATGTTTCATCCATTCGAAGGAAACCTAGAACTGCCTCTTGGTGAGATTGTTGAAGAAGTTGTAAAGAACATCGTAAATCTGCCTTCCAATAATAATCACATGAATATCATTGCTAGGACACCGGACGGTAGGATGTTAGTGGGATGTAAGAGAGGTGGGGAGATTTTTGCTTCTGATGGTCATCTGCAGGAGTCAATTCTCAAGGATGTTGATATTCGTGGAGTGGGTTTCCTGTCTGACAATCGATGTGCTGTGATTGATGGTTCAAACAATATCACAATATACACACTAGAGTACAGAAAATTGAATGTTGAGTTTGGGACACTGAGTAGAGAAGAAGGTGGATTTTCCAACCTCACCGTCGACGGTAATGATCAGATCTATGTTAGCTACAGGAAAGCCAAGAAGATCCAGGTTTTCTCACCAGCCGGTGGAAAGGCAGATATGGAGATTGTGAACACGGGATATGAAGTTACGCAAATCAATACTTACAATGATTTCTTACTAACTGAAAATGTTGCAGTACGTTTGATTTACAAAGATGGTGCCATAAAGCATAGATTAAGGAAAGGGGGCTTCTACCCTTCCAACCTGTACCCTGCCGTGTCTCTTGGGAATAAGATCTTGATAGCCGAGGTGCAGCACGATAGAGGTTTGGTGAGCATTGATGAGTACACAGATCATGCTGATAAACTAGAACATGTTCAGAACATCATTAATGATTACAAATTTGAGAAGCCTGGGAGGGTTTGGTATTATCTCGAGCAGTACCTGTCAGGAGAGATCGCTTTTTGTACCACTGATAGACTATATATATTCCGTTGACCATGTTGAGGGTGATCGTAGGTGATTATTTTCGTGTATTGCACTATATCTCCTTCATCACCACCGAATCAACACTCATAAGGCCCGTTTCATTTTCTTTTATTACAGGAAATATATAGATCACTAAACAAAACATAAATAAACAATGATCTTACATGTCTTGAAGAGTTAGATGTGCAATCCCAAGGTTATGATATAAATCCAAATAAAATCCAAGTCAGTTGGCGAAGATTCTTTTAATTAAAGTTCACAATGGTGGCGATGATTAAATTGATGTTGAAGCACGATGAATAACAAGAGTCACTGTAACAAGTTGAAATGTCTGTAAAGATGATGTTGTGATGATGATTACCAGTCAATTTCAGCAATCCATGGGTTGAGAAGCGTTCATTAATGCAGGTTGATGATCTCGATGAGAACTGAGAATTTCTCTCTCAAAGTAACTGCAAACAGTTCATTAGTGGCGTGCAAATAATTCCACCGAAGATAGATATTGTATTCCAGTTGGAAATAAACTTTGCTCTGACATAAAGTCTGGTGTGAAACTCTGAGCTCTGATCTGATGTGATGATGTCCTTGAAGAAACTGCCAGCTTACTATTCACTATTCTGGAAGCTTCTAGTATTGCCTATAAAAAGAGCATTATCCTTCTTTCTAGAATAGTCCACTTCTAGAAGACTCTTGAATGACCTCAGTGAAATTCAAATTCAAATTCATTTATTTCACATCTGTAAAAAACATACAAGATACAATATATCGAGAGATATCAAAATGATTCCATAGTAAAGGAGTAATGAATATTGTAAAATGACAAATTAACAAAAATAACAATATACATAGGGTAATGAAAGCGATGTGGGGGAATAGCAAAAGCCAAGTAGACCTATCTAGGCTACTCCCTGATTAACATTCATTACCGAAAAAAGAACATCCTGCAATCAATTGATTAGATTGCAAGAAACACACATTTCAAAATGAACGAAATCAACAAACTAATGAAAAATTTGAAGAAAAAGTAACAACTATATTACAAAAAAATATGTTAAAAAAACATACACATAAAAGCAAGCAAGCTTATTCACTGAGAACATGGTGAAGTATACATATTTAGAAGGTAAGACTTACATCTTACTTTAAATGAATTTAGCGAAGGACTTTCTTTTATTTCAGGGGGCAAACTGTTCCATATGAGTGGTCCACTATAACTTATGACTGTTCTTGAGAAAGAAAAGCGGTAAAAAGGAATGTATAAATTATCAGAATTTCTCGTATTATATTTGTTTACACTGCGATTTGTTTTAAAATAGCTGTTGAATGTGTCAGGCAACTGATTCTTGTAGTATGAAAACATAAAACTTGCGGTGTGAAGGGTATGTTTATCATAAATTTTTAGGATCTTTAATTTACGGAATAATTGACGAGAGTGAGCTAAATATGGGAAATTTGTTATTATTCTGATTGCCCGTTTTTGTAAGCGAAATAATTGTAGCATTAAATAATTTGCACATTCCCCCCATACGATATTGCAATAGCTGAGATGCGTGAGTATCATTGTATTGTATAATTGAACACGAATATGCAATGGTAAGTCACCTTTGATTCTATTAAGTACACCAATGGTTTGAGAAATCTTCATAGAAATATTATTTACATGTTTCCAACTCATGCTATCGTCAATTGTGACACCTAGGAATTTCGTATATTGCACTTTCTGTATTTCAAAATCATTTATATATAATTTTATGGAGTTTTCTTCAATTTTCTTATTTTTTGGCTTAAAAATCATAAAAGATGTCGTCTTAGTGTTAACTTGTAGTCTGTTGGCTTGGAACCACATGTGAACTTTTTCCATTTCAGAATTTAAAATGTTATTTAATTGAATGGGATCCTTACCAGATAAAAATAAACTTGTATCGTCTGCAAATAAGGTAGTAGTTAAAATATTACTTACATGTTGCAGGTTATTGATGTACAATATAAAAAGAAGAGGGCCTAGGTTAGACCCCTGGGGTACCCCTACTCTAATGTCCTGAAAGTCTGAATAAATTCTGTTGATGCATACACATTGTTTTCGATTTCTTAAGTAACTGATTAACCACTTCAATACTGTCCCTCTAAACCCGTATGATGATAGCTTATCAATTAAAATATTATGGTCTATACAATCGAATGCTTTAGATAAGTCTAAAAATACACCAATCGTTATTGCTTTGTTTTCATATTCCTTAGCTATTTTTTCAGTTAAATCAATTAATGCATGAGCAGTGTTGTATCCCTGTCTGAAACCGAATTGCTTGTTATATAATATGTTGTGTTTTGAAATAAATGTAAGTGTTTTATTACCATTCTTAAAGATAGGAGTTACTTTAGCAAGTTTTAAAGAGTTCGGAAACACACCATTTTCAAGAGACATATTAATGATTTTACGTAAAGGGGAAACTATTGCATGAATTGAATATTTAACTACCTTAGGACTTATATCATCGTAACCCGCGCTTTTATTCGCATCCAATTTCAAAATGACATCATATATATTTCTTTCTGTTACTGGCGTAAAGTACATAGAATGACAAATACTGTGTTTCATAAACCTTTTAAAGTTATTTTCTTGAGATAGATTTCTAGTACTCTCATGTATTTTAAAACCAATACTACTAAAAAAATCATTAAATACATTTACAATTTCTTGCTGATTATCGGTCACTTCTCCATTATTTTCAATACTATAATCAACATCTCTATTCTTATTTTTTGTTAAAATTTTATTTATTATTTTCCATGTCGCTCTAGAATTGTGTTTTACATTTTCGAATTTATGATGATAGAATTCACGTTTCTTTTTACGAATGAAGCTGTGGACCATGTTTCTGTAACTTTTATATACATTCTCTCTATAGGAAGTTGGTTTATTTAAAAATTTCTTATATAAAAAGTATTTTCGTTTGCACACTTTCTTGATATCCGTATTAAACCATGACCTTTCTGTAGATGTCTTTTTTATTTTAACATTTGTTATTGGAAAACTTTCATTATATAGTTTTTTGTAAATGTCTAAAAATATATCATAAACTTCATCAACGTTTTCTGTATTGTTTAAACATGTCCAATCAACACACTGTAATTTTCTACAAAATGTAATCATATTTTTTTCACAGAAGTCTCTTATAGGGTAATGGGTCTTTGAATTATTAGAGATTAAAGGACCTTCAATTATGACGAAAGGGGTTAGGGGATCACTGACATCTGTTGTAATGATAACAGCTTCTACGACACTTTCAGGTTGGTTATAAAATATATTATCTAATATTGTTGCAGAATTACTTGTTATCCTTGTGGGTTTATTAATTAATGGAAAATATGAAAAGGTAGAAAAAATATTGACAAAATCATGATTACATGACATTAAATCTAGGTCCATCAAATTAACATTAAAATCCCCCATGATAATACATTGTTTTTTCTCACTTGAGATTTTGCTTAAAGGTATTTGAACTGTTTCTAAAAAATATTTTAATGATTGGCTAGGAGGTCTATAGATGACTGAAACTATGAAACATATGGATCTTAAGTGGATTTCAATAAATAAACTCTTTAAACAATTTTGGAAAATGTCAAAATCCGGTCTCCTTTTAAATTTAAGATTTTTATTTACATATATTCCAACTCCACCTCCACGCTTGTTATCACGGTTACTAGTAATAAAAGAAAAGTCGGGTATATTATAATATTGTTCCTCATTATCTCTAAGCCATGTTTCAGATATACCAAATACTGTAATATAATTCTTAAAGCAATTAATACATTCTGAGAACCTGCTAAAATTACGTCTCAAGCTTCGACGGTTAAAATGAAGGATTGTTAAAGTATCTTTAGTATTGTAATTATTCATTAAGTTCGAAAAATCGTTTGGGGTGTAATGCTTATTATCGGCACGGATCATTCTATTATCCAAACCATCAATATTATCCATAGCACAAGTCATAATAATTTTCTTGATGCCTTCTGATATTATACATATAACAAATTAAATCATATAATAAGCTTGCGTTGACAAGACGAACAATTAAACTTGGAAAAAATAAACAAAATGCAACAATAAGGGGGAAATAAAAAAGTAAAAATACATAATTCATGTTAACAAATACTTTTGAAACAAGGCGGTATACACTTGAATCTCAGTGATATTCATAAATAACATCAACTGACAAAATAGGAAAAAAATATATACATGTTCATGGACACAGAATACTATCCATTCCTAGCCATACACCAGTCGCTGTCTTTGTAAGTGATCAGATAAGCACTTTCAGAACAAATATGTGCAATATATAATTATTTTCAATACAACGTATTATCGTAAAACATTTCATATATATTAAAAAAAATATATATATGAGTATTGGTGTTGTGATTGTTCAAGCAATACACTATTTTAATGAACAGTATAAGTATGTATGTTGCAAAAAATGATATGTGTTTGTGTTATGTGTTTCATTCAATTATTATCATTAAAAAATGAACAAGTATTCATTATGTAATGTGTGAATTCATATTCTTATATCAGAACTTGGTCTTTAGACAGACTGTAAAATCTATCAATATTTGTGTTGTAGTTGTTAAATGAGTGTATATTGTTTTAGTAAACTGTCAGTTACGAATGGTGTGTAAAGTAATATTTCATTCATAAAATTGTTAAAGGTGTTAAAGTTTTGTGTTGGATGTGTAAATGTATGAATTAATACAGAAAAAAACCCCAAAGAAATGGCCTTTAGAAATATATATCAGGAAAAAAAAATGTGTGTATATCGGTGTTGTGATGGTACAATCAATGTACTATTATAATAAACAGTAAGATATTACGATTGTAAATGTGTGTTTGTGTAATATGTGTTTCATCCATTTATTCATAAGTCATTAATAAATGTATACGTATTTAATGTATAATATATAAATTCATTATCATATACCAATTTACAAATTAACAATGTAAACAACATAGCTAATCCTATTGTCCTTTTCACTGCCACATGCAGTCTATTGTCTCTCTTAGTACATTCCAGAAGTAACATAGATTATTCTATCTCATTAGATAGCATGCCTGATAAAGCTTTACTGAAAACATTCTGGAATATTCTTAATAATTCTATGCTATGAATATCCTTAAAGTGGAAATAACTAAATAAATGAATGTAATTGCTCTTACAATTCTACTCATATACAACACCTCCCCCACTGGGGAAAAGAAAGCTTTACCGTAGTAAAGGTTTCTTAAAGATTACCTTTTTTGTCTTTAACTTTTCAAAGTCATCTTGATAAATCATTTACAGTTATCGTGAACAAAGGTTTAGTACTAACAAACATGTTTAAATAAATGAACATCAAAGACATTTTCTTCTAATGACACACTTGGTCAAAAGCATGACTATTTTCAGTTTTTATACTCTTGAAAGAGCATCAGCAATTACATTATTCTTTCCTTTTATGTGTACAATTTTCAGTGGGAATGGTTGGAGCATAAGGCTCCATCTATACAGTCTTTGGTTCTTTGTTTTGAATTTCTCCAAAAACACAAGAGGATTGTGGTCTGTATAGACTGTAACCTCTCCATTTGCTGAAGGACTAGTACGAGACTCAAGGCCTCTTTTTTAATAGTTGAGTACTTCTTCTGAAACCGATTAAGTTTCTTAGAGTAATAGCACACTGGTTTTTCGATGCCTTCTTCATCTTCTTGGAGCAATACTGCTCCCACTCCAATATCACATGCATCAATAGCTACTTTGAATGGCTTTGTAAAGTTTGGAGCTGCCAAAACAGGCTCATTCACCAAAATGGCCTTTAATTTCTCAAATGATCTCTGACATTCGTCAGACCAAACATACTTCACTTTTGCCTTCAGCAGGTTTGTCAGTGGACTAACCACTGTACTGTAATTTGGAACAAATTTCATGTAGAAGCCACTCATGCCTAGGAATCTGAGCAATTCTTTCTTAGTTGTGGGAATTGGGAAGTCTAAGATGGCTTGTATCTTGGCTTCTCTTGGTATCAATTGCCCTTGACCAACCACATGACCAAGATATGTGACCTTTGCCTTGGCAAATTCACTCTTCATCAGATTCACTGCTAGGTTGGCTTTATCCAGCCTGTCAAATAGTGCTCTCAAATGATCCAGATGATCATTCCAAGTATCAATGTACACTAGGATGTCGTCTATGTATACGACACAATTGTCAAGCCCAGCAATCACTTGATTTGTTAACCTTTGGAAGGTTGCTGGTCTATTTTTCATTCCAAAAGGCATGACTTTGCATTGAAATAAGCCTTCAGGTGTAACAAAGGCTGATATCTCTTTGGCTCTGTCAGTCAGTGGCACTTGCCAATATTCTTTAAGCAAGTCTATCTTTGTGATATAGGCAGAATTTCCAACTCTATCAATACTATCTTCTTACCTAGGAATTGGATACGAGTCAGTCTTAGTTACTGCATTTACCTTTCGGTAATCAATGCAAAATCTCTGAGAGCCGTCTGGCTTTGGAACCATTACAATAGGGGAACTCTAACTACTCTGACTCGGTTCAATTATATCATTATCTATAACATAAACTGTATTTCCTTATTCACCATTTCCAACTTGCTTGGATTAAGCCTATAAGGATTCTGTTTGATAGTTCTTACATCATCTACATCTACATCATTTACAGTTAAAGGCGTAGGCCTACGCCCTGGTTTGTCTTTACACACATTCTCATATTTTCTTGACGGGCCAGATATATCATTTCTCTGATCTTCAGGCAGGTGTTTTAATGCCTCATCCATATTTTCTAACATCTCTGAGTTAGACAACTGTACACCACATGGTTCGTTCTTAGATAAATCTGTATAAGACATTTCATTATCCGTCTTTCCATAGCATTCATCTTCATGTACATCTACATGTTTCTTGTCTTCTTTGACCTGTATTGTACCTATTGGCTGACTAGCCTCTCGCTCAAAGTATTTCAACATGCTTACATGACAAACTCTTTGAGACTTTTTTCGATCAGGGGTACTGATCACATAGTTGACATCATTCAATTTCTTTTTGACTATGTAGGGACCACTAAACCTAGCTTTCTCCATTTTAGAGTACCATTGAGGCAAAAGGTGTTTCTGCTTTGCAGTAAAGCCACTTTTATAGTTTTGTAACCACATGGAGATGACAAAGTTGGAATTTCTTAATCAGCGACACATAAAGATGTGCTGGCACACCGAAGCCTTCCCCCTTCAGGGGCTGCCGAACTCTCCCCACCTTTTTTTTGCCTATGTTCCCTATGCAGTGTTTGAGCCCCCATTCAGGCAAAAGGGCATTTCTGCTATATAGTAATGCTACTTTTGATTTTGGAAACCACTTGCAAATGAAAGAATAGGCTTTTTTTCCTATCAACTATATACATGTAAAAAAGTGCTGGCACATCGACCTCTACCTTCTTCAGAGGCTCGAAATTGGCAGATTTACCCATATATTGGAAAAATACGGAAAAATTGGTGACTTTTGGAACCCCTGAGGGGATAGGCTTCAATATGCCAGCATTTCTTTATATGTATAGCAGATAGAGTGAACTCTACTCCTTTGTCTCCACGTAGTTTCAAAACAATAAAACTGGCTTTACTACGTAGCAGAAACACTTTTTGCCTCAATGGGGGCTCCAAAATTGCATATTTTCCCATAAATAGGTAAAATATGGAAAAGGGGTGGGTGATTTCGGCGACCCCCTAAGGGGAGTATGCTTCAATATGCCAGCACTTCTTTATATGCAGCAGATAGAGTGAACTCTACTCTATCGTCTCCATATAGTTTAAAAACAATAAAAGTGGCCTTACTATATAGCAGAAACGCTTTTTGCCTCAATGGGGGCTCCAAAATGGCATATTTTCGCATAAATATTAGGTAAAATACGTAAAAGGAGTGGGTAGATTCGGCAGTCCCCAGAGGGAGTAGGCTTTGATGTAACAGCACTTCTTTATATGTAGCAGATAGAGGGAACTCTACTCCATTGTCTCCACGTAGTTTAAAAACAATAAAAGTTGCTTTTCTACATAGCAGAAACACATTTTGCCTCAATGGGGGCTCCAAAATTGCATATTTTCCCATAAATAGGTAAAATATGGAAAAGGGGTGGGTGATTTCGACGACCCCCTAAGGGGGGTATGCTTTAATATGCCAGCACTTCTTTATATGCAGTAGATAGAAGAAATTCTACTCTTTTGTATCCATATAGTTTCAAAACAATATAAGTGGCTTTTCTACATAGCAGAAACGCATTTTGCTTTAATGGGGGCTACAAAATGGCATATTTTCCCATAAATAGGTAAAATACGTAAAAGGGGTGGGTAACTTCGGCAGTCCCCAGATGGAATATGCTTTGCTATATCAGCACTTCTTTATATGTAGCAGATGGAGGAAACTCTACTCTTTTGTCTCCATATAGTTTCAAAACAATAAAAGTGGTTTTACCACATAGCAGAAACGTTTTTTGACTCAATGGGGGCTCCAAAATGGCATACTTTCCCATAAATAGGAAAAATCCAAAAAGGGTGAGTGACTTCGGCAGCACTTTCCTACTCTTTTATCTCCAAGTGGTTAAAAACAATGAAAAGTGACTTGACTGCAAGGCAGAAACATCTTTTCCCTTCAACGGGGCTCCAAAAATGGTGAATTTTCCAAGAAATTGGCAAAATACGAAAAAGGGATGGGGGACTACGGCGGTCCCGAAAAGAGGGTGGATGTAGGTTTTGCTGTGTCCTCACTTCTTTATAATGTAGCTGATAGAGAAAATCCTACTTGTCTCCAAGTGATTTCAATAAAATAAGAGTTGTTTTTTACATAGAGGAAACACCATACATTGGGGGCTGCAAAAAAGCACGATATTTTATAGTCAAGCTACTGATAAGGAAAGGGCACCTTCCTCAGGCTCTTGCGAGTGTGACTAGGACACAGAGGTTGCTTTTTCGTGTCATTTTATCGCAATATCGAGTAATACATGGTATTTGCCCTTTAACTAAGCAAATTAAGACATTCATATTATACTGTCATGAAGCGTTTCAGTATTCTCGGTATAATATATCCTCTTTCGTGTCGAATGCTGATATTTTGCAATAGTTGTTGATGTTAATGATTGATCAGATAGATATCAATGCACATGCAAATTTTTAGTGGACCAAAAGCATGACAATTTCGGGATAGATTTTCATTTATTTCAAAATATATTAGCCGGACTGTCCAGAAAATGATTTCAATCGATTTCTACTATCCGGATCATGGCGAAATGCGTATTCATTTAAGATTGTTCCATTGTCACACTCTTTGCAAAAAAAATGAAAATAATGAATTCTCATTTTAAAAAAATCCAAGAAGGTCGCCAAAGATATCAATTTTGAATCCCTTCGGACATGATTTTGCAAAGGGAACATCAAGATTAATTAACTAGAATTAACTAGGTGAAAGTAGGCCCAAAACGTACGATTTCTATGTACGCACCATATTGAAAAAGGGGCTGAATTCACAGTCTATAATGTCATTTCCAATTACTGACATGTATTTTCTAAAAGTAGAGATATAGATAAAAAGAACGATATTATGCTTGACAGGAAATATATCAAAGAAAGTACACTAAAAAAGAAAACAAAAATTCTGAATCGATTTTCGACAATTTTTGATGCAAGAAATCTCCCAAACTAATGATATGCAAATTTCATGACGTAATTTGCATATGTAAACAATAATTTTGCATGTCTCTTTAGCACTAACTGAACAATATATTTTGAAAGTTTCATACAAAACACGCATGGTTTGGCTGAGATATTCTCCCTTGACTTCATGCTATGTGTAGAATGTCTAAAATATGGTGAAATAGGGCCATTTTGTAGTGACGTCATTAATTACAGTGCCGGCCGCAGGAAACGTCACGCCCGAGCACGCAAACACCCTAGGGGGCTTTTGCGTCTAACCGAGGGTATTCAAGGGGAGCAGACGAGGGCGTTTTCCCGGGCCCGCAGTTTCCTGCGTGCTATATAATATTGGCCGTGCCCGCACTTATCCTCGGGTGCCCTAGGGTACGTACATTGCATTATGTTTACATGTGCATGTACTTTGGTTATCTTGTGATAGACCATTATGTTTTTAAACTAGCGTGATCGGAATCTATTGTAGATTATTATTTTTTTGTAGATGTTATTTTTTTTTCTTTTTTTTTAATTCTGTTTTCCCTTATTCCCTCTTTCCCTTTCTTCCTTCATGTTTTATTCTGTCTTTGTTTCTTTCAAATAATGAAGGAATTCTTTTTATTTCTTTTTCTTTTCCTCCATTTTTCTTACTTTTCTCTTTTCTCTCCTTATGTTTTTTCTTTCACACATTTATTCATCTTCCCTTCCTTTATTTTAATTCTTTTTTTCTTTATTCATTACAAGTAATGACGGAAACCGTTCTCTCTTTTATTCAAACTTTTTTCCTTTTAATTTTTCCTTATTTTTTTCTTTCGTCTCAATTCATTTCTTGTTTCCTCATTATTTTCTCTTTTCTTTCTTCCGCTCACCCTCCCTTCCCCTTTCTTAATATATTTTGTTAACAAGTCTAACATTGTGCAGCCTTTTTGTTGATTTTTTGGCCTGGCTCGGTCGATCCGATGGTACATAGTGCTTTGTCGATTGTCCCGTATTTAATTTTGTGAAATCTGGTCACCCTGGCTGGAACATCGAATTTATTGTATTTCATTTACCGCAATGAATCTAATCAATTAATCTAATTTGATGCATTAGGTAAACTTTTTTTCCTTACGCCTTACGTGGGAGGCATACATGTATCATACAAACTTGTTTTTAAAAAATAGGACACAATTGTGATTAATGTCATGGAGATCAATTCTCTATCTTTTGGGATATTTTTTTTCCATACGCACCCATTCCTCTCCCTTCAGCGTAAACAATACACCTAATCCCATCTCCTTATTGTGAACAGTGTACGAACTAGAAAACATTTGAAACATTCTTCCCTGAGTTTAACGGGGTGCACAGGGTGGAATCCGGAAAGAAGAAAGAAAGGGATATCAACAAAAAATAATTAAAATAGATAAAAGGCATTAATAAGCAGACTTGATTTTTTTGTAAATCAAAATTGACAAGTTATTAACAGAGTGAATGTTAACAAACATTAATGACAAACTTAAAATAAAACAGAATTATGAATATCAAGGGCATTTGCGAATTATCATTATGTTAAAACAAACGTGCGGTCAATATTGGGATCGTCAATTCGTTGACATGGTTGATACAACCCTAATAAAGAGAATGAAAGGTGAAAACGAATACTAGTATGACCAAGATCATACAAAGTAGACGTGCAAAAAGCAAACACCAGCAAAACTGGTTGTGCTCATCGATTTTTTATTTGGTTCTTTTGTTATTGTCAACAGTCTGGTAGAGTCTTGCTCCCCGCCCACACATTTGATCTCCTTTGATCACATCCGCTTCCCAATTTATGACAGGATGTTCATAGAAATGAGGAGGGGGATTAATTTGTTGATACGCTAACAACAATAAATGAGGATGTTCTTTTCATTTCGGTTCAAATCGGGTCTCTAAAACCCTCACCCTATAAAAAATATAAATTTACCTAAATGCAATAGATGTAACAGATTTATCTTTTTGCTAAAACATCTGATTACATTACCTGCTCTCTATTGCGGTTTTTAAGTTACATTGGTAGATATTCGAATTGGGAAGAGATGAAAGTGGTGGAAATAATAAAGGAGAAGAAGGAAGAGGAGGATGAGAAAAATTAAGAGGGGTTGCAGCTTCATAGTGAGAACAACCACATATATTTCGCGCAATTTTATATAAAATTATAGATGGGATTAAAACGAATATTAATACCCCTGATACACCTACATAATGATAATAACACGAATAATTGACGTCGAAGTAAAGATTAAACTATCATATTTACGAACTGCGGTTTTATATTGTTAGATTTGTCGGACATCAATTAAAGTTATAAACATTGTTTATTTATTAATTTTATTTCAGTAAAGCAAGATTTTCCTTCGAAATATATTTTGTTATATGAATTGGAAATGATAAAACCAAGTCACAACTTGGTATAATACAGAATTCAGTGTTATATGGCAGCTAAAAATAATAATACATGACATTTGTAAAGCGCACTTTCCATCTTGATTGGATGCTCAATGCGCTCCAGAGCAAAGCAGCAAAAGCTATTTACATAATGTAACTATTTAAAAAAAAATTCTAGCACATTTAGCTTCAATGTTTAAACACATACCCAAGTAAAAGTATGTTTTCGAAAGCTACTATGTCGTAGTGTGTGGAATGGGTACTTAACGAGTTAATTATCACTTGCCGACAAAGCAAGAATGGAGCTATACAAACCATTCTTTTGTTAAGAGTTTTGGTGGGTGCTCACGCAAACGCTAACTATCAAATCTAACAATTCTTTTCGGGGAACAACGGAATTAGTCAAGCCAAGTTAAAGAATGAAAGCCCCTTCCCGGTTCACCTCTATATAATCGAAAATGCTTTTAATCATCAGGTGTGAGCATTACTGAGTAAAACAAGTTTCATAACTAAGTACCGCAGAACTATATGGTATCCATATTACCATGAAACAATAAGCCCCCTCTATTTTCTCTTTCTCCCCTTTCCCCTTCTTTTCTTCGCTCCCTTCTGCTTCTCTCACTTTTTCTATTTTCCTTCTCATTTTTCCTCCATCCCTTCCTATTTGCCTTTTTCTTTCTTGAATGAGCGGATGTTAATTCGGGACAAGTTTTTAATTGATGCAACGAGAGCAGGAAATTGTGAGCAAGGTGAGAGAAAATAATTACAAGATTGAGCGCAAGAATGTTTAATACTTGTCATCAGCGTAAAAATGGGCAGATGCGAGTTACTAACGTATTTTCTGATATGAAAAACTGGACAATTTTATTATGTCTCCCTTCTTCATTTCATTTAATATCCCCCTCCTTATTCTCTCTTTCTCATTCTGTCCTTGCTTTTCTTCCTTTGACTCTTCTCCCCTTCGATTTTCAATCTATTTTCCTTTTCCCTATTTTCTTTCTGTCTCACCTTCCCTTTTTTCTCCCCTCTGTTTTCTTCCCCGATTTTCACCTTTTCCTTATATCTTTTCTTTACCCCCTCTCCCTCTTTCTCCTCTTCGCCCCCCCCCCCTATTTTCTCTTTCTCCCCTTTCCCCTTCTCTCACTTTTTTTATATTTCTCTTATCTCTTTCCTTCTCGTCTTCAATCAATCCCTTCATATTTGCCTTTTCTTTCATTTTTGGTTTCTTCTTCTCCCTTTTATCTGCATCTCGTAGATCCGCGCCTGAAAGGCATGTCAGGGTATATAAAAAAGGATGACCATGCAGGGAAACAATAGAGTAAATAGTTATAGGACGACCTCCGGAATGTAGGGTCAACATCGACAAATACCTGCTCCTTTGTCAGAAACTCATTTACAATCACGACTAACCATGTGAGTGAATGAAATAACGGACACCACGGAAAGAATATTAATATATAGGAAAGGACCCTTTATGCCGGTCCCAGTGTGTAATCGAACACAATAAGTAATTCGGTGAAAAAGCCTAAAATCCTAGTTATCAACCCAAAACTTTGTAATTTTCATAACAGATTTTATCCACGATAAATATTCGAAAACTTATGCTTGATATGAGATAAAAATCACATGCAGTCTTGAATGTGTCAAATCAGTCCTCTTCTTTCGACCAAAAATGCACGGCCGAACATCCTACAGAAACACCCTAGGATAGACGCGGGACTACCCTCGGGCGCTCCCCTAGGGCACTCATGTCCTAGGGGAGCGGACGCGGGCGTCTTCCCTCGTCCGCTCCCCTCAAATGTCCGCTACGGGCTACCGCGTTCGCCCTAGGGGGCACTGTGACGTTTCCCGCGGCCGGCACTGTACGTCATTTCGGCGGGAAGACCACGGATAAAACCCGGCAGCAATGCATTTTTGTAAACTTCAGGGTCCATGCCATCCAGCTATGGGGTCATTTGCTTGTCCAGCTTTCGGTTGAATAAATCTCCTGGGCTGCCGGACTAGAATGGCGAGGGTTGATAACCTGCGCCATTCCCAGGCTATTGTGTTGCTTATATCAGCACCAGACCAGCGCCATCGTAAAAGTAGCGTGGATCTGCTACTGAACGCTTATGGTGTGGATTTTATTAGTGCCGGCCTATATTGTGGACCAAAAAATCACGAGTTACTACGCGTCAGTTTTTATTTTCTTTTTTATTTATTTGTTTAAAAACAGGGAAGCCCATTCAACAATGTGTTGGTCTCCCATGGCGTCCTGTGACAATGTACATAGCATAACATATTATTATAACAATTCATTTACATAGCAACATCATTATCATCATTCTTTACTCATTATATATGTATAATATATAATATATATATATATGTTGTGAAATAAATGAATGGAGAGAACAAGGGTATGCTTTGGGGAACCTTGATTTAAAGCCACGCCTACCATTGTTCTCTGCATTTATTTATTTCACAACAAAGTGTTGCCAAAGCTGTTGTACATATATAATTTCTCTCTCACACACATAAATGTATATATAATATACATATATATATACATGTATAGAAATAAATACATATATGTTTTGCTTTAAACTACGATAACCGACGCAGGATCTTAATTTATATCTATATATATATATATATAAGAGGTGAAGGTGGAGCTCTGCCGTGGCCGAGTGGTCTAATATAAGGCGCCTGACTGTATATAGCAAGTCCGGTGGGGCGTTTCATGAAAGGACTTGTCAGACATTTTATCCGACAAGTTCCATTTTATCCGACAGTTACCATAGTAACAGTGCTTCTCAGCCAATCAAAAGCAAGTCGGACAAAACCGTTGATGAAACGCTCCCCGGGGTTCTATTCCTGGCCGCGGCACCTATGCCCGTGAGCAAGGCATTTAATTGACTATGCTCTTTTATCCTGCATTCAAATACATGAAATATTATACGCTTTCTTTGTAACTAGGTGTGGACTTGTAAAAAACTAATGAGTGTATGACGGTTGTGTGTGTGTCACTGTGTGTGTATGTATACATAATGCATGTAATTTGCATATCATTAGATCATTGATTTCGTTTGGCACCCACATTATATCTGATTTTCTAAATGAGTTAAACTTGAACTAATAACTTATCGTGAATAAAATAAAGTGCTTCCTTATTGCCAAATCTATAGTAAACAGTGGAAAATCACAAACCATTAAACAAATAACAAGCAACAATATCCCACACGCTAGCAGTGATCCCAGACCCTTAATATAATAAATAATGTATAATCATTATCTATAGTCTTGAACATTAATTGATTGCTAATCAACATTTCAACTTGAACATTGATTCATGAATCAATAATACTAACCATTGTTTCAGCGTTTATATCTTTCTAGTATGTGCGTTACGTGCAAAATAAAACAATTTCATTATCACATGATTTCAATGACGACTTTTTGTAAAGTATTATTATCTATGTTACCATGGTCCCTCTAGTGGCGTAACAGGCGGGGGAGGGGGAGGGCAGGGGCAGACTATATATATATATCACTCCTCCCTCTGCCTCCTCGTCTCTATATATCCCCTCTCTCTTATAGTATTTTGTTTTTAATACTTTTCTCAGTTGCTTATTGTTTTGCAAAGTGCACATAGATGATTCTTTTCTACGAACTTAATCCTGTTTTTGGTGTAAATAAGGTAATCAAACTAATATTTTATAAGTTTTGGGGCTTGGTATACAAGCTTTTTTTCGACAAGCCCCTCCGGTTTACTCTAAACTAAAAATGTCATTTGAGTTAGCTTAATTTTTAGCATTGTAATTATCAAATCTATAATTATGTAATATATGATATTATGTCTAACCATATTTTTGATATTGTTGTGTTTTTTTATATATTATATTATGTACAACATCGTGAAACGGAAATCAATAGCCTAGATATATGTATATATGTGGTGCTAAAAGTAAGTGAGCCCCACCAGAGAATAAACATAATTATTTAAAGTGTTCAAGTACTGCCATCGTGATATTCTACATATTTAGTGAAGTCAGTTGATAGAATATTACATTCAGTAAAGTTTATATCTCTGGGCTCGCCGAACATTATAGTGTTGTTGTCTTCATTCAACACTCAACATGAAGGAGTGCATATTTGGTAGGGTTGGTTCACGAACTTTTTAGCATCACTGTATGCGGGGGAAAACTTTGAACTCTCCTCAAGAGTTGATTGGTTGATTGCACCATTACTAGCTCCATGATTGCACATAGCATTGCCCGCTGTCAACGCCCCTGGGTGAACGATCTGAAAGCTCTCACGATATAGGCCTACATGCGGGCCTACATCTCTCGTCATCCGTATTCGTTTTCAAAGAGGGCTATTCTGTTTTTAGCAGTTGATGCTCGAATGCAGTGAAGAAACTCCCGAACTTGATAACTGGGACTTGATAGGACTTGAAATTCTTAAGGCTATTGCTATTGGTCCATGAATCTTACTTCCCTTATTCTGGTTTAGATTTCTGATCCACACGCGTTCAGCAAGGCATGATAAGCCCTTCGTGCAAACGTTTGAATCACATAATTGTGATATTCCGTGACTTAATTTTATTTACAGCAAGTCATCTCACCACATTCATCTAAGCCGATGATTGGTGTTATCAGACTACACACCTCTCAATATCTACATGATGTAAGTATTAAATTAAAAAAATCGTATTCTTTAAACTTTGGTAATGTTTGATTGATAATAACTGCATACTTGGCAGGCCCGTCGGAGTCACTATGGGTGGTACGGCATTTACCTCACCACTTTTTTTGAATAATGAAAAAAAAAATGTAATGAGCAAGAATTAAAAATAGAAACAAAATAAGATGAAGGAGAAAGATGGAGAGAGGACAAAACAAAATATATTTTAGCGATTCCTGTATTTTGTTTACATATAAAAGGTTGAATACAACACCTTTTTTTCAGAATATATGGATGAATTTGTCAAAATTATACCCCTTTCATATTGCGCCTTTCACCGGCGAACTTCACCGGCGAAGTTCGCCAGCGAAGGGGAAAGTGTCCAGTATGAAAGGTACACAGGAGAACTTCACCGGTGAAGTTCGCCGGTGAACTTCTCCACCTCTAGAGGTGGAGAACTTCGCCGGCGAAACTGTTTCACCGGTGAAGTTCGCCGGTGAAAAGGCCAGTATGAAAGCAAACCGGAGAACTTCTCCTCTTTAATGACGTCAGAGGTCAATTTTTTTCTCTCCCAAAGTCCCCTGCACCGAGATTCCGCGCGCGATAGTTGCAAGCTCAGCTGAATGCTATGGCCAAGTAGATACCCTCGAACCTTTTTTTTTTTTAATAACAATAGTTATTAAAAAGCACTTTTTACATGTATAAAATGCGCTAAGATATAAAAACAAGGTGATATTGTTTGTTTTTATCGTAATACTTCCAAAATATGTTGTAATTATTTTTTTTTTATACCTTTTTGTAATAGGTAAGAAGTAATGTTTACAATTTTCTTTCGTTTGTTCTGCAATCGCCCGTTGACTTTCGCCGGAGAAGAAATGTCAGTGCGAAAGGGTACATTTTTTTCTTCGCCGGGGAAGTGAGGAATGCGAGGCGGAGAAGTTCGCCGGCGAAGTTCGCCGGTGAAAAATGAAGAGGGCACTATGAAAGGGGTATTAAAGAAGTTCATATACTGTCAACTATTATCGAGATATGCATGCCTCCTGACTTTTGAGAAGCATTATACAAAGAACCAGGCGATCGCACACCTTACGACTGGTCTGCGACCCGATTTCAGAATAAAATGTAATAGAATTTGATGCTAATATTGAGACTTGGAATATCTTACTGTGTAATGTTCTAAATCATCGTACGAATACCTATGATCAAATTTGTGACTATATGCTATCATCCTTCTTAGAATAAAAGCGAATTTAATATCTAGTCGTAATGACGTCATAGCAGTCGTACGATTGGCTACGATTTGAAACTAATTTGGACTTTACTCCAAAATAAGGGCTTGCAATCTTTCAAAATGGTTATATTATTTCTTCAATTAATTTCAACCTCAAATAAAATGATATGTTCCATTCACATCTTTAGAAAATGAGCAAAATGCGATTTGTTCCAAAATCGGATCGCGAACAGTCGTAAGGTGTACGGTGGCCTTTAAGTGCGCCAATGGCCCTGTGAACGAGTGTTTTTAAACTGAGGGTGCTGCTGTAAAAAAACATAAATAAACAAAATCACTACAATACGAAGGTAATTTTGGGCCAGAGAAGTTTGACAAGCAAAAAAAGAGGGGGGGGGGGTTAACTACATAAAGTGGGTACTTTTGGTTACATTTTTCCACACCCACCAGAATTCTAGGGGGTGCTGCCTAAATGGAGAATAATACACACAGCACCCCCGCTTCCCAGGGCCATGGTGCGCCATACAGCTGAGAGTTTCCTTACTCATAATAATACCAGAAACGGGAATGAGTCTGGGAGAGGGCATGACGTACATGGTGCATAATCTATTCACGGAAATACCTAAATGGCAGGTAGAAAAAGTTTCAGATTTGAGGTGGAAAATACCTTGCTCGGTCGTTCCATGCTCCCTCGAATGAAAATAATAAGCTTCACTTTATAGGGAAGCAGTGGCGTAACTAGCAGTGGTGCCCCCCCCCCCTCCTCCCCCCCATCAGCTGGCAAAAAAAGGGGGGAGGAGATAAAGAGGGAGAAAGAAAGAGAAACATAGTAGGGGAGAATAAAATATTATATATAATATTATATTATGTTATATTTATCATATTATTTTATGTTATATTTATTTTATATTATTATGTTATATTTATCATATTACATTACATGTGAAATATTTTTTTCATAACGTTTTGTAACATGATTTAGCGTAGGTACAAATCATTCCTGATGCTCATATTGTCTGTTTAGTGAGATATATAATCCTGTTGTATTAAAACATCCCGTTTCCAAGTCACTATACACCAAATATATATATTTCCTCGCACTCCGAATTATTATTGTTTGATGTAGAGACGAAAGCTTCTTTTCATGACTACTTAAATTGATCGACCCCTTTAAGGCCTTAATATAAAACATTTCAAATCCGTGCCATGAATTCCTCAAAACAGTCCTTAAAATATTCCCTTTCCTGGTCTGAATATCACAAGTTTTCAGCTCGCGCTTCGCATCATTGGTCGGTGTCATTAATTGGGGGATGGGAGGTCTTAGTGAATTCTTACAACAAGCCTTAGAATACCCCTCTTCAGGTCTTAATTTAAAAAATGTTCAGCTCTCGCTTCGCGTTCGCATCATTTTGGTCAGTGAAGTACGTATTGTCTTAGTGAATTCCTACAAACAAACCAGCCATAGAATGCCCAATGACCCCCAAAACATTCGTGTATCTGACCATGGTAGGGTCCATGATCTGACTGATAATTTTCACAAATCGGTAAACTTGACCCGAACTCTCGGGAGTTCAGGGGGCCCTTTTCTCGAATGGTCGGGTTAGGCGATAGCCGACCGGACGCCATGACCCGATGTGATGTTACAAATCAATCATTCCATTTATTTTAAATTGTAAATAATGATTTGTATATTGAATTGAATTGAATTAATATTCACAATTACCAAAGTTAATCTACATTTCGTTATTCGTTTGAAAATAATATTCATTTAGAATACCTATCATGGCTGAAGCATTGAAGGATACCATCACCCAGAGTCTGGAGTGTCCTGTATGTCTGACCACCTTCACCGATCCGAAAATCCTGTCTTGTTCCCACACCTTCTGTAAGGCATGCCTGGACATCCTTTACGAATGCCTTGGGGATGACCGTCAGTTCCGATGTCCCGTATGTAGAAACGAAACTCTGGTCCCAAATCAAGATGTTAACGCACTCCCGGGGAATCTTCTTGTGAAAATTCTTATGGAGGACATTAAGAATAAACACAATCGTTGCACAAATTGTAAAACCGTCGACACTACAGATGTCTACTGCCAAGATTGTGGCAAGTATCTCTGCATCACTTGTCACAGCATGCATACTAAATGGGAAGACTTCATCGGTCATGAAATTGTTGCGATTAGTGATATCACATCAGGAAAGGTAAAAGTACGAACATATCAAAAATGCAAGAAACATCACAGAGAAGATGAGGAAATCTTTTGTCGTATATGTAGGAAATTTGCATGCTACAAATGTGTACCTCTAGAGCATACAGGCGAAGAACATCGAAACATCACTGCAGATGAATATGAACAAAATTACATGACAAAGATCAATGACCTCAAATCAAAGGTATACAAGAAATGCTCTTCCTTCAAGAAGTATGTCAAATTCATAAATGATCAGAAGGAACTTGTGAGCAATGCTCAGGATCAGTGTTTAAATGATATTCAAGAAGCATATGATACATTAGTCCAGCAGTTGACCGAGAAAAAAGAGCTACCCGAAGGTGAAGTCAAGGATAGAGTTGAGGGAGTAAAGAAAGAACTTGATGAAATGAAGAGATCCGCTCAGAGTTACATCACATTATTGACTACATTGGCTAACTTGATCACGAATAAGGCAAAAGCACCGTTAGATATGGACACGTTGGCTGTACATGACACGTTATGTGAAGACTTACTGGAAGCCTTGAATGAAAAAGAACCCGACTACGACAAGCCATTGAAGTTAAGCAAGAAAGAGAAGCTTGTAATGTTTCATCCATTCGAAGGAAACCTAGAACTGCCTCTTGGTGAGATTGTTGAAGAAGTTGTAAAGAACATCGTAAATCTGCCTTCCAATAATAATCACATGAATATCATTGCTAGCACACCGGACGGTAGGATGTTAGTGGGATGTAAGAGAGGTGGGGAGATTTTTGCTTCTGATGGTCATCTGCAGGAGTCAATTCTCAAGGATGTTGATATTCGTGGAGTTGGTTTCCTGTCTGACAATCGATGTGCTGTGATTGATGGTTCAAACAATATCACAATATACACACCAGAGTACAGAAAATTGAATGTTGAGTTTGGGACACTGAGTAAAGAAGAAGGTGGATTTTCCAACCTCACCGTCGACGGTAATGATCAGATCTATGTTAGCTACAGGAAAGCCATGAAGATCCAGGTTTTCTCACCAGCCGGTGGAAAGGCAGATATGGAGATTGTGAACACGGGATATGAAGTTACGCAAATCAATACTTACAATGATTTCTTACTAACTGCAAATGTTGCAGTACGTTTGATTTACAAAGATGGTGCCATAAAGCATAGATTAAGAAAAGCGGGCTTCTACCCTTCCAACCTGTACCCTGCCGTGTCTCTTGGGAATAAGATCTTGATAGCCGAGGTGAAGCACGATAGAGGTTTGGTGAGCATTGATGAGTACACAGATCATGCTGATAAACTAGAACATGTTCAGAACATCATTAATGATTACAAGTTTGAGAAGCCTGGGAGGCTTTGGTATTATATCGAGCAATACCTGTCAGGAGAGATCGCTTTTTGTACCACTGATAGACTATATATATTCCATTGACCATTTTGAGGGTGATCTTAATTAGGTGATTCTTTTCGTGTATTGCACTATATCTCCTTCATCACCACCGAATCAACACTCATAAGGCCCGTTTCATTTTCTTTTATTACAGGAAATATATAGATCACTAAACAAAACATAAATAAACAATGATCTTACATGTCTTGAAGAGTTAGATGTGCAATCCCAAGGTTATGATATAAATCCAAATAAAATCCAAGTCAGTTGGCGAAGATCCCTTTAATTAAAGTTCACAATGGTGGCGATGATTAAATTGATGTTGAAGCACGATGAATAACAAGAGTCACTGTAACAAGTTGAAATGTCTGTAAAGATGATGTTGTGATGATGATTACCAGTCAATTTCAGCAATCCACGGGTTGAGAAGCGTTCATTAATACAGGTTGATGATTTCGATGAGAACTGAGAATTTCTCTCTCAAAGTAACTGCAAACAGTTCATTAGTGGCGTGCAAATAATTCCACTGAAGATAGATGTTGTATTACAGTTGGAAATAAACTATGCTCTGACATAATGTCTGGTGTGAAACTCTGAGCTCTGATCTGATGTGATGATGTCCTTGAAGAAACTGCCAGCTTATATACAAATTATTCACTATTCTGGAAGCTTCTAGTATTGTCTATAAAAAGAGCATTATCCTTCTTTCTAGAATAGTCCACTTCTAGAAGACTCTTGAATGACCTCAGTGAAATTCAAATTCAAATTCATTTATTTCACATCTGTAAAAAACATACAAGATACAATATATCGAGAGATATCAACATGATTCCATAGTAAAGGAGTAATGAATATTGTAAAATGACAAATTAACAAAAATAACAAAATACATAGGATAATGAAAGCGATGTGGGGGAATAGCAAAAGCCAAATAGACCTATCTAGGCTACTCCCTGATTAACATTCATTACCGAAAAAAGACCATCCTGCAATCAATTGATTAGATTGCAAGAAACACACATTTCAAAATAAACGAAATCAACAAACTAATAAAAATTTGAAGAAAAAAATAACAACTATATTACAAAAAAATATGTTTAAAAAACATACACATAAAAGCAAGCAAGCTTATTCACTGAGAACTTGGTGAAGTATACATATTTAGAAGGTAAGACTTACATCTTACTTTAAACGAATTTAGCGAAGGACTTTCTTTTATTTCAGGGGGCAAACTGTTCCATATGAGTGGTCCACTATAACTTATGACTGTTCTTGAGAAAGAAAAGCGGTAAAAAGGAATGTATAAATTATCAGAATTTCTCGTATTATATTTGTTTACACTGCGATTTGTTTTAAAATAACTGTTGAATGTGTCAGGCAACTGATTCTTGTAGTATGAAAACATAAAACTTGCAGTGTGAAGGGTATGTATATCATAAATTTTTAGGATCTTTAATTTACGGAATAATTGATGAGAGTGAGCTTAATATGGGGAATTTGTTATTATTCTGATTGCCCGTTTTTGTAAGCGAAATAATTGTAGCATTAAATAATTTGCACAGTCCCCCCCATACGATATTGCAATAGCTGAGATGCGTGAGTATCATTGTATTGTATAATTGAACACGAATATGCAATGGTAAGTCACCTTTGATTCTATTAAGTACACCAATGGTTTGAGAAATCTTCATAGAAATATTATTTACATGTTGTTTCCAACTCATGCTATCGTCAATTGTGACACCTAGGAATTTCGTATATTGCACTTTCTGAATTTCAAAATCATTTATATATAATTTTATGGAGTTTTCTTCAATTTTCTTATTTTTAGGCTTAAAAATCATAAAAGATGTCACCATAGTGTTAATTTGTAGTCTGTTGCCTTGGAACCACATGTGAACTTTTTCCATTTCAGAATTTAAAATATTATTTAATTGAATGGGATCCTTACCAGAAAAAAAAAAACTTGTATCGTCTGCAAATAAGGTAGTAGTTAAAATATTACTTACATGTTGCAGGTTATTGATGTACAATATAAAAAGAAGAGGGCCTAGGTTAGACCCCTGGGGTACCCCTACTCTAATGTCCTGAAAGTCTGAATAAATTATGTTGATGCATACACATTGTTTTCGATTTCTTAATTAACTGATTAACCACTTCAATACTGTCCCTCTAAACCCGTATGATGATAGCTTATCAATTAAAATATTATGGTCTATACAATCGAATTATTTAGATAAGTCTAAAAATACACCAATCGTTATTGCTTTGTTTTCATATTCCTTAGCTATTTTTTCAGTTAAATCATTTAATGCATGAGCAGTGTTGTATCCCTGTCTGAAACCGAATTGCTTGTTATATAATATGTTGTGTTTTGAAATAAATGCTATCAATTTGTCATATACTATTTTTTCAAAAACCTTGCTGAAAACTGATAAAATTGATATGGGTCGGTAGTTAGTTACTAGTGTTTTATTACCATTCTTAAAGATAGGAGTTACTTTAGCAAGTTTTAAAGAGTTCGGAAACACACCATTTTCAAGAGACATATTAATGATTTTACATAAAGGGGAAACTATTGCATGAATTGAATATTTAACTACCTTAGGACTAATATCATCGTAACCCGCGCTTTTATTCGCATCCAATTTCAAAATGACATCATATATATTTCTTTCTGTTACTGGCGTAAAGTACATAGAATGACAAATGCTGTGTTTCATAAACCTTTTAAAGTTATTTTCTTGAGATAGATTTCTAGTACTCTCATGTATTTTAGAACCAATACTACTAATAATAATAATAATAATCCGTTCTTATATAGCGCTTAATACAAAAAAATCATTAAATACATTTACAATTTCTTGCTGATTATCGGTCACTTCTCCATTATTTTCAATACTATAATCAACATCTCTATTCTTATTTTTTGTTAAAATTTTATTTATTATTTTCCATGTCGCTCTAGAATTGTGTTTTACATTTTCGAATTTATGATGATAGAATTCACGTTTCTTTTTACGAATGAAGCTATGGACCATGTTTCTGTAACTTTTATATACATTCTCTCTATAGGAAGTTGGGTTCTTTAAAAATTTCTTATATAAAAAGTATTTTCGTTTGCACATTTTCTTGATATCCGTATTAAACCATGACCTTTCTGTTTTTTTTTTGTTTTTTTAACATTTGTTATTAGAAAACTTTCATTATATAGTTTATTGTAAATGTCAAAAAATATATCATAAACTTCATCAACGTTTTCTGTATTGTTTAAACATGTCCAATCAACACACTGTAATTTACTACAAAATGGAATCATATTTTTTTCACAGAAGTCTCTTATAGGGTAATGGGTCTTTGAATTATTAGAGATTAAAGGACCTTCAATTATGACGAAAGGGGTTAGGTGATCACTGACATCTGTTGTAATGATACCAGCTTCTACGACACTTTCAGGTTGGTTATAAAATATATTATCTAATATTGTTGCCGAATTACTTGTTATCATTGTGGGTTTATTAATCAATTGAAAATATGAAAAGGTAGAAAAAATATTAACAAAATCATGATTACATGACATTAAATCTAGGTCCATCAAATTAACATTAAAATCCCCCATGATAATACATTGTTTTTTCTCACTTGAGATTTTGCTTAAAGGTATTTGAACTGTTTCTAAAAAATCTTTTAATGATTGGCTAGGAGGTCTATAGATGACTGAAACTATGAAACATATGGATCTTATGTGGATTTCAATAAATAAACTCTCTATACAATTTAGGAAAATGTCTAAATCTCTCCTTTTAAATTTAAGATTTTTATTTACATATATTCCAACTCCACCTCCAAGCTTGTTATCACGGTTACTAGTAATAAAAGAAAAGTCGGGTATATTGTAATATTGTTCCTCATTATCTCTAAGCCATGTTTCAGATATACCAAATACTGTAATATAATTCTTAAAGCAATTAATACATTCTGAGAACCTGCTAAAATTACGTCTCAAGCTTCGACAGTTAAAATGAAGCATTGTTAAAGTATCTTTAGTATTGTAATTATTCATTAAGTTCGAAAAATCGTTTGGGGTGTAATACTTATTATCGGCACGGATCATTCTATTATCCAAACCATCAATATTATCCATAGCACAAGTCATAATAATTTTCTTGATGCCTTCTGATAGTATACATATAACAAATTAAATCATATAATAAGCTTGCGTTGACAAGACGAACAATTAAACTTGGAAAAATTAAACAAAATGCAACAATAAGGGGGAAATAAAAAAGTAAAAATACATAATTCATGTTAACAAATACTTCTGAAACAAGGCGGTATACACTTGAATCTCAGTGATATTCATAAATAACATCAACTGACAAAATAGGAAAAAAATATATACATGTTAATGGACACAGAATACTATTCATTCCTAGCCATACACCAGTCGTTGTCTTTGTAAGTGATCAGATAAGCACTTTCAGAACAAATATGTGCAATATATAATTATTTTCAATACAACGTATTATCGTAAAACATTTCATATTTATTTAAAATATATATATATATATATATGAGTATTGGTGTTGTGATTGTTCAAGCAATACACTATTTTAATGAACAGTATAAGTATGTATGTTGCAAAAAATGATATGTGTTTGTGTTATGTGTTTCATTCAATTATTATCATTAAAAAATGAACAAGTATTCATTATGTAATGTGTGAATTCATATTCTTATATCAGAACTTGGTCTTTAGACAGATGTCTGTAAAATCTATCAATATTTGTGTTGTAGTTGTTAAATGAGTGTATATTGTTTTAGTAAACTGTCAGTTACGAATGGTGTGTAAAGTAATATTTCATTCATAAAATTGTTAAAAGTGTAAAAGTTTTGTGTTGGATGTGTAAATGTATGAATTAATACAGAAAAAACCCAAAGAAATGGCCTTTAGAAATATATATCAGGGAAAAAAATTGTGTATATCGGTGTTGTGATGGTACAATCAATGTACTATTATAATAAACAGTAAGATATTACGATTGTAAATGTGTGTTTGTGTAATATGTGTTTCATCCATTTATTCATAAGTCATTAATAAATGTATACGTATTTAATGTATAATATATTAATTCATTATCATATACCAATTTACAAATTAACAATGTAAACAACATAGCTAATCCTATTGTCCTTTTCACTGCCACTTGCAGTCTATTGTCTCTCTTAGTACATTCCAGAAATAACATAGATTATTCTATCTCATTAAATAGCATGCCTAATAAAGCTACATTCTGGAATATTCTTAATAATTCTATGCTATGAATATCCTTAAAGTGAAAATAACTAAATAAATGAATGTAATTGCTCTTACAATTCTACTCATATATAACACCTCCCCCACTGGGGAAAAGAAGGCTTTACCGTAGTAAAGGTTTCTTAAAGATTACCTTTTTTGTCTTTAACTTTTCAAAGTCATCTTGATAAATCATTTACAGTTATCGTGTACAAAGGTTTAGTACTAACAAACATGTTTAAATAAATGAACATCAAAGACATTTTCTTCTAATGACACACTTGGTCAAAAGCATGACTATTTTCAGTTTTTATACTCTTGAAAGAGCATCAGCAATTACATTATTCTTTACTTTTATGTGTACAGTTTTCAGTGGGAATGGTTGGAGCATAAGGCCCCATCTATACAGTCTTTGGTTCTTTGTTTTGAATTTCTCAAAAAACACAAGAGGATTGTGGTCTGTATAGACTGTAACCTCTCCATTGGTTAGATACACCTCAAACTGCTGAAGGACTAGTACGAGACTCAAGGCCTCTTTTTCAATAGTTGAGTACTTCTTCTGAAACCGATTAAGTTTCTTATAGTAATAGCACACTGGTTTTTCGATGCCTTCTTCATCTTCTTGGAGCAATACTGCTCCTACTCCAACATCACATGCATCAATAGCTACTTTGAATGGCTTTGTGAAGTTTGGAGCTGCCAAAACAGGCTCATTCACCAAAATGGCCTTTAATTTCTCAAATGATCTCTGACATTCGTCAGACCAAACGTACTTCACTTTTGCCTTCAGCAGGTTTGTCAGTGGACTAACCACTGTACTGGAACAAATTTGGAACAAATTTCATGTAGAAGCCACTCATGCCTAGGAATCTGAGCAATTATTTCTTAGTTGTGGGAATTGGGAAGTCTAAGATGGCTTGTATCTTGGCTTCTCTTGGTAGCAATTGCCCTTGACCAACCACATGACCAAGATATGTGACCTTTGCCTTGGCAAATTCACTCTTCATCAGATTCACTACTAGGTTGGCTTTATCCAGCCTGCCAAACAGCGCTCTCAAATGATCCAGATGATCATTCCAAGTATCAATGTACACTAGGATGTCGTCTATGTATACGACACAATTGTCAAGCCCAGCAATCACTTGATTTGTTAACCTTTGGAAGGTTGCTGGTCCAAAAGGGTGGGTGACTTTTGGAACCCCTGAGGGGGATAAGCTTCAATATGCCAGCACTTCTTTATATGTAGCAGATCGAGGGAACTCTACTCCTTTGTCTCCACGTAGTTTCAAAACAATAAAACTGGCTTTACTACATAGCAGAAACACTTTTTGCCTCAATGGGGGCTCCAAAATTGCATATTTCCCCATAAATAGGAAAATATGGAAAAGGGGTGGATGATTTCGGCGACCCCCTAAGGGGGGTATGCTTCAATATGCCAGCACTTCTTTATATGTAGCAGATAGAGGAAACTGTACTCTTTTGTCTCCATATAGTTTCAAAACAATATAAGTGGCTTTTCTACATAGCAGAAACGCATTTTGCTTCAATGGGGGCTCAAAAATGGCATATTTTCCCATAAATAAGTAAAATACGTAAAAGGGGTGGGTAACTTCGGCAGTCCCCAGATGGAATATGCTTGGCTATATCAGCACGTCTTTATATGAAGCAGATAGAGGAAAATGTACTCTTTTGTCTCCATATAGTTTTAAAACAATAAAAGTGGCCTTACTATATAGCATAAACGCTTTTTGCCTCAATGGGGGCTCCAAAATGGCCTATTTTCTCATAAATAGGTAAAAAGAGTGGGTAGATTCGGCAGTCCCCAGGAGGAGTAGGCTTTGCTCTACCAGCACTTCTTTATATGTAGCAGATAGAGGGAACTCTACTCCTTTGTCTCCACGTAGTTTAAAACAATAAAAGTGGCTTTTCTACATAGCAGAAACACATTTTGCCTCAATGGGGGCTCCAAAATTGCATATTTTCCCATAAATAGGTAAAGTGTGGAAAAGGGGTGGGTGATTTCGGCGACCCCCTAAGGGGGGTATGATTCAATATGCCAGCACCTCTTTATATGCAGCAGATAGAAAAAAAACTCTACTCTTTTGTATCCATATAGTTTTAATACAATATAAGTGGCTTTTCTACATAGCAGAAACGCATTTTGCTTCAATGGGGGCTCCAAAATGGCAGATTTTCCCATAAATAGGTAAAATACGTAAAAGGGGTGGGTAGGTTCGGCAATCCCCAGATGGAATATGCTTTGCTATATCAGCACTTCTTTATATGTAGCAGATAGAGGGAACTCTACTCCTTTGTCTCCACGTAGTTTCAAAACAATTAAAGTGGTTTTACCACATAGCAGAAACGTTTTTTTACTTAATGGAGGCACCAAAATGGCATACTTTCCCATAAATAGGAAAAATACAAAAAAGGGTGAGTGACTTCGGCAGCACCCTGAGGGTTTAGGCTTCGCTGTGCCATCACTTCCTTATATGTAGCAGATAGAGGAAAGTCTACTCTTTTAACTCCATGTGGTTAAAATCTTGACTTGACTGCAAGGCAGGAACATATTTTCCCTTCAACTGGGCTCAAAAAATTGCGAATTTTCCAAGAAATGGGCAAAATACGAAAAAGGATGGGGGACTACGGCGGTCCCGAAAAGAGGGTGGGGGTAGGTTTTGCTGAGCCCTCACTTCTTTATAATGTAGCTGATAGAGAAAAGCCTACTGTTTTGTCTCCAAGTGATTTCAATAAAATAAGAGTTGTTTTTCTACATAGAGGAAACACCATACATTGGGGGCTCCAAAAAACACGATATTTTATGGGCAAGCTACTGATAAGGAAAGGGTACATTCCTCAGGCTCTTGCGGGTGTGACTAAGACACAGAGGTTGCTCTTTGGTGTCATTTTATCGCAATATCGAGTAATACATGGTATTTGCCCTTTAACTAAGCAAATTAAGACATTCATATATACTGTCATGAAGCGTTTCAGTATTCTCGGTATAATATATCCTCTTTCGTGTCGAATGCTGATATTTTGCAATAGTTTTTTATGTTAATGATTGAACAGATAGATATCAATGCACATGCAAATTTTTTGTGGACCAAATGCATGACATTTTCGGGATAAATTTTCATTTATTTCAAAATATATTAGCCGGACTGTCCAAAAAACGATTTCAACCGATTTCTACTATCCGGATCATGGTGAAATGCGTATTCATTTAAGATTGTCCCATTGTCACACTCTGTGCAAACAAATGAAAATAATGAATTTTTATTTTAAAAAGGGTCGCCAAAGATATCAATTTTGAATCCCTTGGGACACGATTTTGCAAAGGGACATCAAGATTAATTAACTAGACACTTCAGGAAATACACAAACGTTGATTAAAAATATATTATGATGGTGCACAGGAACCCCTATTACCAACTCTACTACAATAATGCAGTCATACATGGTATAGGTTCGTTGTTGAAAACTAGGCTGAAAACGTAGCCTATAGACTGCCCAGTGGGCAATCAATCTTTGCTGAAATCGTTTATTTATCAGCAGAGACATAATGAAGATGAAAATATGTTGTTTGGAATATTTACTATCATGCAAAATGCAGGAAACTTCCATAAAGTAGGCATATCGTTCGCATACCTCAGCTATATGGTGAAAAAAGGCCCAAAACGCACGATTTCTATGTACGCACCATATTGAAAAAGGGGGCTGAATTCACAGTCTATAATGTCATTTCCAATTACTGACATATATTTTCTAAAAGTAGAGATATAGATAAAAAGAACGATATTATGCTTGACAGGAAATATATCAAAGAAAGTACACTAAAAAAAAAAAAAATATCTGAATAGATTTTCGACAATTTTTTATGCAAGAAATCTCCCAAACTAATGATATGCAAATTTCATTACGTTATTTGCATATGTAAACAATATTTTCTGTTCGTGAAATTGTGCATGTCTCTTTAGCACTACTTGAACAATATATTTTGAAAGATTTATACAAAACAAGCATGGTTTGGCTGAGATATTCTCCTTTGACTTCATGCTATGTGTAGAATGTCTAAAATATGGAGAAATAGGGTCATTTTGTAGTGACGTCATTAATTACGTCATTTCGGCGGGAAGACCACGGATAAAACCCGGCAGCAATGCATTTTTGTAAACTTCAGGGTCCATGCCACCCAGCTATGGGGTCATTTGCTTGTCCGGCTTTCGGTTGAATAAATCTCCTGGGCTGCCGGACTAGAATGGCGAGGGCTAAATAACCTGCGCCATTCCCAGGCTATTTCGCTGCTTATATCAGCACCAGACCAGCGCCATCGTAAAAGTAGCGTGGATCTGCTACTGAACGCTTGTGGTGTGGACTATATTAGTGCGGGCCTATATAGTGACCCAAAATCACGAGTTACTACGCGTCAGTTTTTATTTTCTTTTTTATTTATTTGTTTAAAAACAGGGAAGCCCATTCAACAATGTGTTGGTCTCCCATGGGGCCCTGTGACAATTATACATATGTAACGGACAATAAATTAAAAATAGCCTCTCGCACTCTCTCATTTGCCAGTGGAACAATAAAGAAAATGGTTTCACTTACCGATCACAGATGAAGAAGATGTCTTCAAAGAATGATTAAAATTTGGTATAATGAATAGCACAATTAAAGTAATGTCCAGTGTTCTGATATATTCAGGGGAAGAGCCAAAGTCATTCATTCAATAGTTCAGGATTTATGTTGTAGTTGTGGTGGTCGATGCAGGACTGGGTCGATGTCGTTAATGATGGTGCCTTGTCATGCTTCCAGTTAATGTCATTGTCATCAGGGACCTGGGAACGATTTTTTCAGTGGGGGTGCTGAAATCTCTCCTCAGAGGTCTGGGGGGGGGGGGGACAGACACAATTGAGTTTTCCATAATTACACACACATACCACAGCACACACCCCCACACACACACATATATATATATATATATATATATATATATATATATATATATATATATATATATATATATATTGTAAAGCAATGGATGAAGAGAACAATGGTAGGCGTAGCTTAAATCAAGGTTCCCCAGAGCTATCTACCCTTTGGAAAAATTGGTGATGCCGAAAAAATGTCTCTGCCGGGAATCGAACCCGGGCCCCCAGCTTTGAACGCCGGTGCCTTAACCACTAGGTCATCGGATCGGGGTCGCCCTAGCCACTAACCCGTCTCTGTGGTCTAGTGGTTAAGGCACCGGCGTTCAAAGCTGGGGGCCCGGGTTCGATTCCCGGCAGAGACATTTTTTCGGCATCACCAATTTTTCCAAAGGGTAGATAGCTCTGGGGAACCTTGATTTAAGCTACGCCTACCATTGTTCTCTTCATCCATTGCTTTACAATATTTAAATAAAAGAGTTGCCAAAGCTGTTGTACATGTAAAACTTTACACACACACATATATATATATATATATATATATATATATATTAATGAGGCAAAGTGGTAATGCATTGTATTTAGTTCCAACAGTTTATTTTGAATTCCAAATTTTCGACGTTAAACATACGTCTTCCTCAGGGATACAATAAAGCTCACAGAGACAAGAACACAGTTCACAGAGACAAGACACAGAGACAAGAACACAGAGACAAGAACACAGAGACAAGAACACAGAGACAAGAACAGAGACAAGAACACAGAGACAAGAACACAGAGACAAGACAAGAACAAGAGACAGAGACAGAGACAAGAACACAGAGACAAGACACAGTTCTTGTCTCTGTGAGCTTTATTGTATCCCTGAGGAAGACGTATGTTTAACGTCGAAAATTTGGAATTCAAAATAAACTGTTGGAACTAAGTACAATGCATTACCACTTTGCCTCATTAATATCTTCTATGTCCAACACGCGGAACGTAATATCGTCATGTCTCAACTCTATATATATATATATATATATATATATATATACATATATATGACAGTCACTTCTTAGCTTTCTTCCTATAAAAGAACATAAATATATAATTAGATAATTTGAGCGCGAAGCGCGAGCTATTTTTTGTAGAAATTTCATGTATTTTGTCCTGAAAATTGAACATTTTGAGCAATGTTTGTGGTCCAAGATGCGTATGTAACAATTTATGTAATAATAATTGTGAGCGCGATCAGATATTTTTTATATACGCTCTGGCCTGATCGAAAGTGACGTGTTATAAGGACTGTTTGCAGTTACCCATGAAGACGATACATATATCAACAATCAAATAATGCGAGCGCGAAGCGCGAGCTGAAAAATTTGACATTTCGACCTAAATACTGGACATTATTCTAAGCACGTTTTTTTAATTATGAACAGGATAGGTATATATACAATTGATGCGAGCGGAAACAAAATTGAGATTTCAGACCAAAAAACGAGAGATTCTAAGTACTTTTCTAATCATGATGAGGATAGGTATAAAACTATACAATTGATGCGAGCGCGAAGCGCGAGCGGAAATAAAAATGAGATTTCAAACCTAAAAACGAGACATCTTATGCACTTTTCTAATCATGAACAGGATAGGTATATAACTATACAATTGATGCGAGCGCAAAGCGCGAGCGGAAACAAAGTTGAGATTTTAGACCTGAAAACGGGACATTCTATTCATGTTTTGTAAATCAAGAAAATTATGGGTAAATTGATATATTCTTAAATTAATAATGTGAGCGCGAAGCGCGTGCAGTAAATATTTGATATTCTGATCTGAAACTCCACACTGAATGTAAAATGGTTTGAACGGATAAAGAAAACTCAGACGAACATAAGAATAAAGATTTGATCAAAATCAGACAAGGAATATCACAGTTATTGCATTTTAAAGATTAGCATTATTCCCCAATTGTTCTTTTGTATTTTATTATATAAAATTAGGTTTATTCAATATTTTCTTTTCAAGAACCAAAACAGCTGAATTGACAACTGATTTAGTCCATTAGATATTCTTTGTTGCAACTTATTTCATTATAAGGGAGACATATCATTCATTCTGGTATGAAAAAAATGAAACAATTTTGATTCCACAAGGAACAGCTAGGATAGTGGGGATGTGACAGCATCAGCCCACCTATTAAATATTCATGACGACATGCATATCACCATTGCGAGAATAAATACAGATCGAACATGAAATTGCCGTTTCTCAACTTTATTGCCTCTGGGGGATTTTACCAGAATCATTAAAACGACATTTACAATATTTTAACAAGTACACAGTTTCTAAACAATATTCATCAAGCCACAATCAACCAGATTTTAAGGGGGAAACCGGGTCACGTGACCTCCCAGAAGGAAGAGATCCAACGGGATCCCAGGACAGGTATTTCCTGGGGTGCGGATTCCCCTCTTTACATTATCATCTATTCAATACAAGATTATCTCATGTGTGAAATAAAATTGGGGGAGAGGCTTCAAGACCAGAACGTGAATTCTTGGAAGGGGAACCTGCCGGAAGACATCCAGCCGGACTTCCAAACCAGGAGACTTTGGAAAGTTGGGTTCCCCTGTCCCGATTTTCTTGACATAATTAGTATACAGTGCCTCCCCCTGGTGTTGAAATTTGACCGATATAAGAAAAAATACTCAGTAATCAGGCCAAACACCAAAACAAGCCCATCCTACCAGCCAAAACAAGCCTATCCAACCAACCATATCAAGCCCGACCAACCAACCATAACAAGCCCGACCAACCAACCATAACAAGCCCATCCAACCATCCAACCATGTAAAGCCAATCTAACTAGCCAAACGAGTTTAAGTTCACCTTGTACATCATTACCACATACAAACATAAATCAATTATAAATGATATGATGCATAAACAATGACAATACTTATCAATTGTAATTACAAGTCAACTACGGACACAATTTCAATATGTGTACAATAGTATTATCAGCTTGGTTGAAACTGAGGGGATCTTTCTAAAGGATCTGCTGATAGAGCGTGGATCGCTATGATCATAACCAATCAACTAATCATAACAAGCCCAAACATCCAACCAATGTTAGCCCATCCAACCAAACAAAACAAGTTCCTTTTGAACTTCCGTCATGTACATCACCAAAAAATTATGGTACCAATCAATGTGCACCAAATGCATTAACACAAATACACATCAATTATAATTCCAAATCAACTGCAAATTATGAAAATTTGTGCAATTGTAGTCAACCAGAACAAGCCCAGCCAACCAACCATATAAAGCCACCAAACAAATTTCAGTTAATCTTGTACATCATTACCAAATACAAACACATATTAAATATGCATCATAGTGCGCATAAACAATTTGCAAATACATATAAATTGTAATTGCCGGTCCACTACAGACAAAATTTTAAAATTTGTACAAAAGTATTAATAGCTTGGTTGGAAATGAGGGGATCCACTAAAAAAACTACTTGGGAGAGCGTGAATCCCTATGATCATAATAACCAACCAACCAATCATAGCAAGCCCATCCACCCAACCAGCGCAAGCACATCCAACCGAATAAAAACGAGTTCATTTTGAACTTCCGTCATGTACATCATAAAAAATCACGGTACAAATCAGATATGCACTAAATGCATAAACACAAATACACAACAATTGTAATTACAAATCAACTATAGACAAATTATGAAAATTTGGGCAATTGTATTAACAAGAACTTGTTTGGAAATGAGGGGATCCACTAAAAGCCTTGCTTGTAGAGCGTGGATCCTTATGATAATAAACAACCAAACATATCGCCCAACCAACCAATGCAAGTCTATCCGACCAACAAGCCAATCAAGCCCATCCAGTCAACTAATACAAGCCTATGCAACCAATGCAATTATATCCAAACACATGCCCAGCCAACCAACCAAAATAAATCCATGTTATCTATCAACAGTATAACCAACCAAAATATAAGGTTATTTCAATCAACTGTAACCGGCAGAACTTGCACTTAAACAGGCTCATTGAGCAATCTCGAGCCCCGTCTTTAAAATTCGCTATTACCACATTTAGATTAATTAGCACAATCGCCTTTGACAGATTTGAGTATAAACAAAAATCACGACAGAATTATTAACAACCATGTATTATATCATCCAATCTTTTTTCATAACATGTGTACCACATTTTTGGAGGCAGAAACAATACCCTCCGACCCTGACAATATTATAACCAACCACTCACAACCATTATTAAATGGGCGGGAGGGAGGGCAAATTAACGTCTTGCATCCCCCAGAGCTTAGTTGAGAATGAACATGTGCTTCCAAATCTGTCGCGTATTGCGCACGTCCCTGAATTCTTTCAATGCATTTCATTGGTTCTTTTTAGCGTAGAGGCTGTGCCCCCGTTGCCGTTGCCTGGCTGTCACCAAGGGCGCTGTGTAACGGCGCCATCCATGACATGCCCAGCCAATCACATACATGTTGCTGGGGGCGTGTCCTTGGAGAATTCCCGCGGAATCGCAGGGGCGCGCTTTGTTTTCGCGGGCCGTGTATGGCTTGCCAATAATTGGTTTTTTGAGAAGACCTGTCTTCTCTCGCAAACTATCTTCTTCGCTTATTCGAATAATCTTATTGCGAGAATAAATACAGATCGAACATGAAATTGCCGTTTCTCAACTTTATTGCCTCTGGGGGATTTTACCAGAATCATTAAAACGACATTTACAATATTTTAACAAGTACACAGTTTCTAAACAATATTCATCAAGCCACAATCAACCAGATTTTAAGGGGGAAACCGGGTCACGTGACCTCCCAGAAGGAAGAGATCCAACGGGATCCCAGGACAGGTATTTCCTGGGGTGCGGATTCCCCTCTTTACATTATCATCTATTCAATACAAGATTATCTCATGTGTGAAATAAAATTGGGGGAGAGGCTTCAAGACCAGAACGTGAATTCTTGGAAGGGGAACCTGCCGGAAGACATCCAGCCGGACTTCCAAACCAGGAGACTTTGGAAAGTTGGGTTCCCCTGTCCCGATTTTCTTGACATAATTAGTATACAGTGCCTCCCCCTGGTGTTGAAATTTGACCGATATAAGAAAAAATACCCACAAAAAAGCGAAAGCCCCAAATAATTTTTTTTTTTTTTTTTTTTTTTTTTTTTTTTTTTGCCGTGACACTGGGCAAACACTATTGGATTTTGGGAGTCCCTTCATGTCAAGGCCATCCCTCCCAAACCATCGCGTCTGGTTTCCTGGTTGCAACTCATGGTTTCGGAAACCCATAAATTATGCTCTCTCTCCCTTGTCCTCTGCACTAGGACCAAAATATATACTTTGAGCGTCATCTTCTTTTGTCATGTAATTATACTCGTACTTCAATAATGTCGCCATTATACTAGTATGAGAATTCTATTTTGTGCATTTTATCGTATAATAATACTCGATAAAATAAGGGCCACCCTTCCAAAGCACCCCCGATATCATGACTAAGGTAGGATTTGGTCCCATATTCTGCCTCCTCGGCGGCGACCCTAAATGGTAGAATAGAGGGCCGTGCATCGGTGCCGTCGACTTTAAATTATCAAACCATTGCCTCCCCTGGAAAGCTGATGTCAAAGCTACCGATAATAATCAGTCGGTAATTCTGTAACCAAGCCCAACCAAGCCATAAGTTCAAAAGTGAGTTTTCACGCTCGACAACCCAGCCAATTCAATAATCAAGGACAACAACAACTAAGTTAATGATCAATAAACCATGCCAGCCATTGGAATGGATAGTCAACAATCAAAAAATTATTCCATACAAAGCAATCTCATGCGATCAACGAATGGACGCATCATATACCATACTCTTCGTCTACACCTCCAAGTTGTTATAAATATCTCTACATCAATTGGACATTGGCCAACCATTCTCACTCTAAACCATTAACAAGCTTGACAACATCGCATCCTTGCTTATTTCATTCCCCCTGCGAGTGAATGTTGTTCGCAAGTTTAAGCCCTCGTTGCACTAAACATAACTCATGCAACGAGAGCTGAAACCAATTCCACGTCAAGTAGGTCCAGGGTAAAAAACCAGAGATAAAACTCGGTGAGAAGAAACTCTGGAAAACCTTCGGATCCACTTTTGCGGAAATGTGAAACAACAAATGTCTTGGCACACCTTAAAAAGGAGTACCCTTCTTTCAACTAATTTCAACTTAATGTCAATTAGGGGGTCATCGAAGTGACTCTAACATAAAATAATTTGAGGCCAAAGAATATGTCAAATTAATGTATAGCCAAACCATGCTAGTAATTCTATCATTATTGTACAACTCAACTGTTTGATGAAATGCCATACAAAATCAATCTCCACAACTATTTGATAAATGTGTATTTCTTTTCAAGTGAACAAACTGTGGCCTCCATAACCGTTAAATAAGACCATTGAATTTCATCATCCCTGGTAACAGTTCATGCATTAGGAAATTTTGCATGATTTTCTCATGTGTAATGTTTATGTAAGAATGCCTTCCTTCAAGCTAAGAACCGGGATTTTTTTTTTTTTTTTTTTTTTTTTCGTTTTTGGTCACCAGTGTGAATCGAAACAAATAATATCCATTCCACATCGATTAATGAAGTTAAATGGGGGCATAAAAATCAAGGCGTGCATTCCCACATTCAAGTTGGCTTCATATATGAGATCGCCTCTTACAACAGGTGAGGTTATGTCTTAAAGGAAGAGACATATATGTAAGCACATAAATGCACCAGAGGGACATGCCTCACAGTTTTTGTTTATATTCTTGGTTATCGATGCTTCAACCGACTTTGCTGGCTGCCCAGAATTGCAAATAGATACGAACTGAAGGTGTTCCTATAATGCCCCTTTTTTCCAAGGTTTTTTAGTTTTCTCCGAAAGGGTTATACTTCTCAACAACTTCGAGATTATTCATGTTTCCTCTTCAAGTCTGGACTTGAGGATCTTGATCACTGCATTTCTCAACCTCTCGTCTATTTAGAGCATTACGTTAAACCATAAATCCGGCATCTTCAAATAAATCCGGATTTCTCATCTTGCAGTGTAAAAACCTTTGCAACCACTGTCATCCAATGTGAACCATAGTAAGCCAAGTCTAAGCCCTGTCCCTTCGTACACCAGTCCAGGTCAAGCTTAGCTAAGTCTCCTCGTACATCAGTCTGGGTCTAGGCTTGATCATTTGTGCCCTGGCCAATTAACTTCAGACTCCACGTCCCTGGAGAGGTAAAAAACAAACAAATCTTCCGGCAGAGTATTGTTCAACACAACGTGACAAGAATGTATGCAAGGAATTCCATACCTGTTCCCTTATACTTTCCACAACTAATCGCCTTAACTTGCAACGCTCCAGAATTGCAATAAAAGGGGATTTTCCAAGGCGCCCTTTTAAAAAGTATGCCAATGAATTTGTGAATCCCGCACTCGTTCCCTTCACTTTTCACAACTAGGAGCCGAACCTACAGCGTTGGATAAGCTTTAACATGGCAATAAATGGGGTTTTCCAGGGCTCTTTTGAGCATTTCGGGGGGGGGGGGGCACAAACGCCCTCAACTTCCCCTCCTCACCTGGAATGATACAATCGACGTATATTTTATTGTGGTTATGTTTTATCTTTACGCCATCTTATAAACTCGAGGCCGGCGAGAAGGGATAAGTGGTACGGACGCTGGGCATACATTGACTACATTTCCAAACTGAAATTTGGTAATAGAGGTCTATAAAAAATGACGTATCTTAGCATTCCCCAACCTCATCAAGCAACTAAGCTGCCAGTTAATTCATGTAGGTCCAGAACAGGATGAAGTTGACCAAGCAAATAACTATTATTACACACGCCCAATGGACAGCAAAATACGGATTACGGTACATCGACCTATACCTCTACCATCTATCTCAATGAATAATATCGTTTTAGTACCGGTAGGCGAATGCAGTTTATTTCATCATATTTATCGTATCCCTGTTCACACCGAAGGCAGCCACCCCAAGTTTCATTTATAGCCCCTATCCTGTTCATTTTGGGGAATTTGGTTACAAAGTGCCAGCTGATCAATGGGCTCAAATTATCGTGGGATCCAGCTTGGTGTATGGAGCATCGTTTATTTCTTTTTTGTTTATTTTGTAGCATGAGCCGGGACTCAGCTGGCGAAACAGAATGTTGATCCTTTAATTAGATCCAATACAAAAAACTCATATTGTGATAGGTTTTGACCTAATATTTGATAATTCAACTCAGTCCACTGTTCAACGCTGCCTTTCCGAGTGGGGCGCGACGCCAAGCCCTCTGATTCGACCCTTACCAACGCTCTCATAAAGTCATATTGAATCAACTTAACTCATGGAGCAACTCAACTCCAGTCGCAAACCAAGCCGAGTCGAGCCTAGGTCCTTCAGTTTCCATTTATCCTGCATTCCCGCAACCACATTAGAAATATATTGAAAAGTGTTCGGTCCTATTAGATCGATATCGTATATCATAGTTGGCCCTAGAACCAAAGCCAAAGGGGTTATAGGGATAGATCCAGGCCCAGAGAACATTTAGTCTGAGTTGGAACTTTGAATTTGGTCAATAGATATAGGCCTAGATCTAGTATCACAAGTTATAACGTTAGAGTTCCGGGCCCCAAGTTAAGTAATATCTATACTATAGCGGCCGGTTCAGGCCAAATTCATTTAAGGTCTAGGTCAAGATGTGCAACTACAAGTACAAACATGGATCCAAACACTCACCGGGTCAAGATATATACACTGTGGTCCGGGCCCTAACTCCACTCCATTCGCATCAACAATCAATTAGATCCAGCTCCATCGAACTCGAAGCATCGCCGGCAGTTTTATCACAGGCACAGCCTCAAAAGACAATAGTTGTACTCATAGGAGAACAACTCCGGCAAATATCCTCATTCACGGCATTGGTCAGAGCTTCCGTTTGACTGAAAGTACTTATTATTCCTGTGGAAGCTGATGTATATTCCAACTCTGCAGTCTCACCGATAGACCGTGGCAAAATAGCGGTCGATCTAACGTTAGACCTCTAACGAGAACAGTGATCCCGGCCTAACTGAGATAGTCCCTGTAGGGGTTCGGTAATTCAGCGTTGTATCCGTCCATCCCTTCACTGCACTCTGCAGCTCCACCAGCGTGTCGTCAGCGAGATCTGGACGGCTAGCCATTCATAATGTTGATAAAAACGCTGAGAATTAATTTTCCCGGGATCCATTTTATCCTGACATCCCTGTGACCTGGGATGAGCAATACTAGTACTTGAATTGTTTGTATTAGCCTGCTAAAGTGAGGCCTAAAATATGATGATCCAAGAACGGTTTCATAGCGAACTACGAATTAACGTCTTGCATCCCCCAGAGCTTAGTTGAGAATGAACATGTGCTTCCAAATCTGTCGCGTATTGCGCACGTCCCTGAATTCTTTCAATGCATTTCATTGGTTCTTTTTAGCGTAGAGGCTGTGCCCCCGTTGCCGTTGCCTGGCTGTCACCAAGGGCGCTGTGTAACGGCGCCATCCATGACATGCCCAGCCAATCACATACATGTTGCTGGGGGCGTGTCCTTGGAGAATTCCCGCGGAATCGCAGGGGCGCGCTTTGTTTTCGCGGGCCGTGTATGGCTTGCCAATAATTGGTTTTTTGAGAAGACCTGTCTTCTCTCGCAAACTATCTTCTTCGCTTATTCGAATAATCTTATTTTCATAAAATATTACTAAACTTTAGAATTAAATAACTTAACTAAACGTTATAAGATTTTGATAAAATTTATTTATTTTGATAAAATGTATTTGATATAAATATTTTCAGCCCGGAGTATCCCCCCCAAAAAAAAAATCAAGCTGCGTATCTGATAAACATGAGTGTGCGTATTAAGAGTTAGACCTAGTATCTGGGCATTCTAAATACATTTTTTTAATTATAAAATCAATAATGCGAGCTCGAAGCGCGAGCAGAAAATATTTGATATTCCGATCTGAAAGAGGGTGAATTTAAACACTATTACAAGTAATGTGTCAGAAAATTCTGAAGGGGGGGGGTTCTACAAAACGTCGTTCATTTTCATTACATTTCTGTTATTTATCATACCTACGACTAGATTTCCAGGAGGTGCGCTGCCTATGGGAAATAACACACGCAGCACCCCCAAATTTTGGGGGTGCTGCACCCCCAGCACCCCCGCTTCCCAGCCCGTAGGGACATGGGGCAGGGCGAAAAAGACTGTGAATTTGTATTTCTATTGTCTGACTTATAATTATAAGTATACAATACACGGGCGGTCGGGCGCCCGCTCACTTGATTCGACATAAAACCTGGAAGTTTCAAGTCCAACCACCCCATGTCCCTCCCTGCTATCGAAGAGTGTGTATGGTTATCACGTATTGCGCGCGACCACGTCTGTATCGGAGTGCTGCCCCGCTGGAGCTTGATTGAGTCGCGTTATTGGAATATGTGAAAGACTATGTAAATGATTTGCGATTGTCGGATGTGATAATTATCTACATTATAACATATTAAAAAAAATACAGGGGGAAACTGATTTCGTGGGGGTGCTGTCTATGGAAAATAATACACGCAGCACCCCCAGCACCCCCGCTTCCCAGGTCCCTGATTGTCATCGAGGTCCTTGTCCATCCGTCTGTATCGTCCGTCTGTTTATGTTCTTCCGTCTGATCATCCGTCTTTGTTTTCCGTCTGTGTCTTTCTGTACTTCTATTGTAGTCGTCAGTTTTGTCATCCGATGTAGCTCAGGTTCTAACAGGGGTTCATGCCGGTGCTAACACATGTAGGATAGATGATATCTTAACTGTCTTTTCATAAGAGCTATTCTCAGTCTTTTCTCGAAGCACATAGCCATGTTGATAAAGTATTTTTCAATTAGAAAACCGGGTTCTCCGCCATGTCGTGTTGGGATCGGTAATTATAATTTAGAAGGGAAGCGTAATGAAGAAACTTTGGAGAAAGCTATACAGTTCAAAATCACAAAGTATTTAATCATCAATATTCAGCTACAGTTCGAAGTACATGAAGATTCAGATATCATAGGAGACGATGACTATAAAATAATTTAGAAGTATCAGATTGAGATTCGGAGTGAAGTTAAATAATTCGAACGACGTCTAAGTCTTGAAGTTAGTCAGTCTCTATGGATGAGTGTTGGACTAGTATTCTCCAGTATATTCTATTCTATATCTCTAATATTCAAGAAGTCTTATTTATATCATTAGTTTTGGGGGTGTAACAATTTAAGGTGGGAGTAATCTAAACTTGATCTGATTGGTCTATAGGTAACTGTCTATCAAACTTTCTCTGGTATAAGGGGTGTGGTGATGCTCTGTGCAAGTGACTGGGGCTGGAAGTGTGAGTCATACTTCTTCCTTAAAATTAGCTGACGTCACTGAGGGTTGGTCTTTTTATGGTCAAGGTTTAGGAGTTAAATGATATTGGGGGGTTGAGGATTCTTGGATGACATTGGGTGAGTTTGTAAACAAGTGAAGGTGAATGACTGAAAGGATAACAGAAAGTTAAATACATACTACATAACAATAGCATAACATAACAATTATAACAAATCATTTACATAGCAACATCATTATCATCATTCTTTACTCATTATATATATAATATATATATATACATATATATATAGTAGTATAGTAATAGGGTGGAGCGAGTTGCTTAGATTTTAGTTGTACAGACTGTTTCCCCCTGAGGGTTCATCAGCAACTAAATCAAATTTAATGTTGAACTAAAGTACAGTTAAAGAGAACAATAACTCTAGTGCAGTCAAGCAAACAAACAAAAGACACAATGTAAGGGGGATAAATGACTACAGTGAACAGATAATAGCTATTCTTTAAACTGAGTAAGGAAAATTGGGGTAATGTTGGGGTGGAGTGGGTTTGACACATAAGGGGGGGGTGTTCTATGGTTAACCATAACCTGAAAGTAAAAATTTCTTCTTGTGTTTACAAGTGAACCCTCAGGGGGAAACAGTCTGTACAACTAAAATCTAAGCAACTCGCTCCACCCTATTACTATACTACATGAAGCTCATATATGTACATGTCGTTGAGCACTTTTCAGTAACTGAAGTTTCGTATAGTCATTATATATATATATATATATATATATATATATATATATATATATATATATATATATATATATATGTTGTGAAAGAAATGAATGGAGAGAATAAGGGTACGCTTTGGGGAACCTTGATTTAAAGCCACGCCTACCATTGTTCTCTGCATTTATTTCTTTCACAACAAAGAGTTGCCAAAGCTGTTGTACATATATAATTTCTCTCTCACACACTATAATGTATATATTATATACATATATATACATGTATATAAATATATATATAAATATATATATATATATATATAAATATATATATATATATATATATATATATATATAATAATCACAAAAGGTTTAGTAAATGCCGTAAAAATATAAATATATATATATATATTTATTTATATATATACATATATATATATATATATATATATATATATATATATATATATATATATATATATATATATATATAGGAGGTGAAGGTGGAGCTCTGCCGTGGCCGAGTGGTCTAATATAATGAAGGCTCCTGACTGTACATAGCAAGTCCGGTGGGGCGTTTCATGAAAGGACTTGTCCATTCATTCATTCATTCATTTATTCAAGTCCATTAAAATACATTGAGCATATAAAAAATATCAAAAATACATAAAGAACAAGGAAACAAAGATACATAGTAAGATGCAAGTAAGATTAAAAAAGGCTAAGATTGTATAAGGATAATTACAGTACATGCATAAAAAATGAACATGAAATGGGAAGCTGCAAAAGAACAAAGCAAATGTTCTGTCGAGGCAGTCCCTATGGACAGTAAAATATAAAATTCAAGACTTGTACTGATAAAATAAACATATGATAATTAGGAAGTATGATGGGATTAATTTAATCAAGATGTTGGATGGTTGAAAAGAAAGTTTTTCAACTTGGATTTAAAGACGTCAGACGTTTTATCCGACAGTTACCATCGTAACAGTGCTTCTCAGCCAATCAAAATCAAGTAAAGTTGACAGATCGTCGGACAGAACTGTTGATGAAACGCTCCCCGGGGTTCTATCACTGGCCGCGGTACCTATCATGCCAATGCCCGTGGGCAATGCATTTTATTGACAATGCTCTTTTATCCTGCATTCAAATACATGAAATATTATACACTTTCTTGGTAACTAGGTGTGGACTTGTTAAAAAAAATGAGTGTATGATGGTTGTGTGTGTGTCACTGACTGTGTGTGTATGTATACATAATGCATGTAATTTGCATATCATTAGATCATTGATTTCGTTTTGTACCCATACTATATCTGATTTTCTAAATGAGTTAAACTTGAACTAATAACTTATCGTGAATTAGATAAAGTACTTCCTTATCGCCAAATCTATAAAAAGGATAATTATTGTATAATTCCATCAATAAAATACAGAAGAAATAGTGAGTTAACCCATTTTAAAGAAATGTTCAGTCTTATGCTAGTTCAATTTTCTATATTGATTCAAATCAACTGTTTGTTGGGTGGATTATCTTTAACTATGTAATAAGAAAGGACGTTAAACTCGGCCAATATATTTTTTGTTTATTGGAACACATGTATGACGTACATTGTGCATTCACTTGCTATGTCTTTCCATAATAGCTCCATGGGCTTCATTTCTGCCCTTTTTTCAATGCTCTGCAGATCACCCAAGGAAAGGTCGAGGGCCCTATACGGCCGCTGGGCATCATATTGGCAACCCCTGCTGGTGACATGAGACTGCTTCTCATTAACTATCCATCCGCTTTGAAAGGTCTACTATTTTCAACCGATTTGTAATCTGGTATATCTGATAATGTAATATTATAAGGAAAACAAGTAGTGACTTGATAAAAAAAAATAATAACGAGCAAGTGATATCATTTAGTAAACAGTGGAAAATCACAAACCATTAAACAAATAGCAAGCAACAATAACCAACATGCTAACAGTGATCCCAATGATAATGTATAATCATTTTTATAGTCTTGAACATTGATTGCTAATAAAGAACGTGAATCAATAATTGTTCAGTGTTTATACCTTTCTAGTATGTGCGTTACGTGCAAAATAGAACAATTTCATGGTCACATGATTTCAATGACGACTTTTTGTAAGGTATTATTATCTATGTTACCATGGTCCCTCCAGTGGCGTAACAGGCGGGGGAGGGGAGGGCAGGGGCAGACTGCCCATCCCTGGCGGATTTCACCGGGAAAATTAAAAAAAAACTTGGAAAAGGAGAAAGAAAGAAAGAAAGAAAGAAAGAAAGAAAGAAAGAAAGAAAGAAAGAAAGAAAAAAAGGGAAAATTGAAAATAAATCTTAGAAAAAAGAACAAAAAGGGGAAAAGGAAGCAGAGCTGGAAAAGGAAAGAAAGAAGAACATGTAAGAAAGAGAACAAATCATCCCGAAATACTAATACATTATCATGATTAGTAAGAAAGTAAAATCAATTAAATGATGACAATTAAGTGGCAAACGAAAGCGGGAAATTAAGGTATAGTATTTTGTTTTTAATGCTCCCCTCAGTTGATGATTGTTTTGCAAAGTACAAAGAGGATTCTTTTCTACGAACTTAATCTTTTTTGGGTGTAAATTGGGTAATCAAACTAAATATTTTATAGGTTTTGGGGCTTGGTATACAAGTTTTTTTTCGGCAAGCCCCTCCGGTTTACTCTAAACTAAAAATGTCATTTGAGTTAGTTTAATTTTTAGCATTAAATCTATAATTATGTAATATATGATATTATGGCTAACCATATTATGCACAACATTGTGAAACGGAAATCAATGGCCTAGATAATTATATATATGTGGTGCTAAAAAGTTAGTGAGCCCCACCAGGAAATGAAATAATTATTTCAAGTGTTCAAGTTCTGCCATCGTGATATTTTACATATTTTAGTGAAGTAAGTTGATAAAATAATAATTAAATTCAGTAAAGTTTATTTCTCTGGGCTCGCCAACATTATAGTTTTGTTGTCTCCATTCAACACTCAGCATGAAGGGGTGCATTTTTGGTAGGGTTCACGAACTTTTTAGCACTACTGTATGAGGGGGAAACTTTGAACTCTCTTTAAGAGTTGATTGGTTGGTTGATTGCACCATTTAATAGATCCATGATTGCACATAATCATTCCCCGCTGTCAACGCCCCCCAGATGAACGATCTGAGGAAGGCATGATAAGCCCTTCGTGCAAACGTTTGAATTACATACAATTGTAATATTCCGTGACTTAATTTTATTTACAGCAAGTCATCTCACCACATTCATCTAAGCCGATGATTGGTGTTATTAGACTACACACCTCTCAGTATCTACATAATGTAAGTATTTTAAAAAATCATATTTTTTTAAACTTTGGTAATGTTTGACTGATAATCACTGCATACTTAGCAGGCCCGTCGGAGTCACTATGGGTGGTACGGCATTTACCTTACCACTTTTTTTGAATAATGAAAAAAAAATGAAATGAGCAAGAATTAAAAATAGAAACAAAATAAGATGAAGGAGAAAGATGGAGAGAGGACAAAACAAAATATATTCTAGCAATTCCTGTATTTTTTTGACATTTGAAAGGTAAAATGGAACACCTTTTTTTTCAGAATATATGGATGAATTTGTCAGAATTAAAGAAGTTCATATACTATCAACTATTATCGGGATATGCATTCCTCCTGAATTTTGAGAAGCATTATACAAAGAGTGTTAAGTGCGCTAAGGCCCCTGGGAACGATTTTTTTTAACTGAGGGTGCTGCTGTTAAAAAAAAATCACTACAATACGAAGGTAATTTTGGGCCAGAGAAGTTTGACAAGCAAAAAACAAAGAGGGGGGGGGTCACTACACAAAGTACCTACTTTGGGCTACATTTAGGGGGTACGTGCTGCCTATATGGAGAATAATACACACAGCACCCCCACTTCCCGGGGCCATGGTGCGCCATAAAGCTGAGAGTTTTCCTTACTCGCATATACCAGAAACGGGAATGTCCTGGGAGAGGGCATGACGTACATGGTGCATATCTATTTACGGAAATACCCAAATGGCAGGTAGAAAAAGTTTCAGATTTGAGGTGGAAAATATCGTGCTCGGTCGCTCCATGCTCCCTTGAATGAAAATAATAAGCTTCACTTTATAAGGAAGCAGTGGCGGGGGGGGGGGGGGGGGGCACGTGCCCCCCCCCCCCATCGGCTGGCTAAAAAAGGGGGGAGGAGATAAAGAGGGAGAAAGAAAGAGAAACATAGTGGGGGCGGAGAAAAAAGTATTATATATAATATTATATTATGTTATATTTATCATATTATTTTATGTTATATTTATTATATTTTATAATGTTATATCTATTATATTACATTACATGTGAAATATTTTTTCATCACTTTTTGTAACATGATTTTGCGTAGGTACAAATCATTCCTGATGCTCGCATTAGTAAGATATATTATAATCCTGTCGTATTAAAACATCCCGTTTCCAAGCCACTATACACCAAATATATATCGCACTTCGAATTATTATTGTTTTATGTAGAGACATGTAAGCTTCTTTTTCATGACTACTTAAAGTGATTGACCCCTTTTAAGGCCTCAATATAAAAAAAAATTCCAGTCCGTGCCATGAACCCGGGGGGGGGTGCACTTAGTTCCATTTACGAGTGGATACCATGCGCGATCATGGGGTCTCGAAAAGCACCCTAAACACGTATTTTCCATGTACTGAAAATGCACCCCTTAACAAGTATTGGCGTGTAAAACCCTACCCTTAACAAGTATTTGAAGCAAAACGATACTCTGGGCAAGTATTCCCTGAATTGAACCCCTAAAAAAGGACAGCGATATTTCAATTGTTATGTCACAGACGTCGGTAGTCGGTTTTACTTTTACCTATTGGGTTTAGTACAGCCCCACCTCCCACACCTCGCGAAAATCGTACTCTAAACACGTATTGTTGATTCTTCGGGCAAAAAGTACATCCTTTATAAAACATTTTAGTCTTATTTCTTATACCCTCGCAAATTTGACCCTAAACACGTAGCTTTCCTAGCGGAAATCGATACCCTTTTTTCATTATTAGTGTTTTTGACATATTACGTTACGTACGTAACGTGCCCTATCTTTAAAAAGACATCCTTTTTACGTGTGTTTTTGGGGGGGTCGCGCATGGTATACACTCGTCAATGCCCCCCCCCCCCCCGGAGCCATGAATTCCTAAAAACAGTCCTTGAAATATCCCCGTTTTCTGGTCTAAATATCACAAATTTTCAGCTCGCGCTTCGCATCATTGGTCAGTGTCATTAATTGGGGGATGGGAGGTCTTAGTGAATTCTTACAACAAGCCTTAGAATACCCCTCTTCGGGCCTTAATTTAAAATATGTTCAGCTCTCGCTTCGCGTTCGCATCATTTTGGTCAGTGAAGTACGTATTGTCTTAGTGAATTCCTACAAACAAGCCAGCCATAGAATGCCCAATGACCCCCAAAACATTCATGTATCTGACCATGGTAGGGTCCGTGATCTGACTGATAATTTTCACAAATCGGTAAACTTGACCCGACCTTTGGGGAGTTCAGGGGGCCCTTTTCTCGAATGGTCAGATTCAGGGGCGGAAATCTCTCCCAAAAGGTAGGGGGGCACAGGGGCGGATCCAGCCTTCGCCAATAGGGGGGGGGGGGCGGAAATTTGTTTCAGCCATATTTTCCCCGATCGGCAGCTCGAAGATGATTTGTGTTTGTTTCTTTGAAAGTGTAGTCCTCATTAGTCACTTCTTAGCTTTATTCTTATAAATTCATATAATATCATAATCCTTATTTATATGATGCGAGCGCGAGCTAATTTTTTGGAAATTTTATGTATTTTTTCCTAAAATTTAAACATTCTGGGCAATGTTTGTTATCCTGAAAAAAATGTGTATGCAACTTAATAATTACTACGAACGCAAAGCGCGAGCAGAAATGAACTGATGGAAAAGATACCTGTTTAATAAAGATTGCGTGCAGTTAGCATTTAACAATCAAATAATCCGAGCGCGAAGCGCGAGCTGATTTTTTTAATACATTTTCACCTAAATAATGGAAATTCTAAGCACTTTTTGTAACTCAAGCAGAATAGGTATATAAGTAGACAATTGATGCGAGCGGAAAATTTCGAGATTTAGTCCTATAATATTTAATGAACGAGACACTCTATTCATGTTTTGTAAATCATGAAAAGGATGAGTATTAATAATGCGAGCACAAAGCGCGAGCAGAAAAAATTGATATTGTGATCTGAAACTGGATGATTTAAATAGAGAACACGTTGAGTATTTGAATAAACATGCGCGCGCGTGTTTCATATTTAGACCCTAGAATCTAGGCATTCTAAATACATTTTTAATCATGAAACTTTGATATTCCGATCTGAAAAAAGAGTCAATTACAGCTTTATATTTCAAGCACTTTGTAGGAAAATTGTAAGGTGGATATGGATCGCACTTTAAAAAAAGAGCTACAATTTTCATTATTATTACTTTGAGTTTTGACATAGGACCGGGACATCCTTACGACATGTCATGAAAATGATGACTATCTTCCCATTCCTCTTGCTAAGCGCGAGATGGAAACAAAAGGGAAATTTAATTATTAAATTAATATCATATTTATACATGCCTAATGAGGGCGCGAAATCTGATGATATTATGGCATAACAACTGGACATTTCACTTTTGTAATTATGAATAGGATGCATCAGTTAATATATTTTTAACCATTAATGCGAGCGCAAATCGCGAGCTAAAATTTTTGATAAACTGTCATGAGAAGGGGATTTTAAGTAGTTTGTTGTATAATCAATATTGAAACATACATAACTCGCCAATCAAAATGCCAGCGTGCAGCGCTAGCTGATATGTCTTGACAATCACACCTGAAAAGGGATATTTTGAAAACTTTATGGAATACACAAAAATGATAGGTACCCGATAAATCAAAATTTGCGAGCGCGCAGCGCAGCAGCAAATGTTGATAAAATTATTCAGATCATAAAACTGACATTTTTACAGAGCACTTTTTTAAAATCAATTTGAAAATCACACAAAATAATGAAAGTTCGATTTCCGAGGTGAAATATGTTTTGTATATTGACTTCAAAACTTGATATTTGAGCTCCATATTGAACAAGATGTGTAAATCACCTAACAGGCAATGCGAGCGCGAAGCGCTAGCGAAAATTTTATATAGTGGCACGAAAGATTCTTTTTATTTTCCAAGTTTCCCCCTCATCTTATTTTATGCACTCGTCGTCCTTCTCTTCTATTTCTCCTCTCTTTTCCCTCCTTTATTCCTTTTTCCTTCTTTCTTTCCCTTTTTTTCTTGTGTTGCTCCGCCAATATGGGGGAGGGGGGCCCTCGGCCCCCCTGGATCCGCCTATGGGCACAAGGGGCGGGAAAATTTGACAAGCAAAAAAAGTTATCATCCCAAAAGTACGGTCATCTCGTCCCAAAATACATGCATTATTTCGATTTAGAATGATGTATTTCTTACCATCATAAAAGACAAAAAATAGTAGGGGGACATTTGATATTGTGTCCCCCCCTACTATTTTGAGTAGGGGGGACACGTCCCCCCTGGGATTTCCGCCCATGGTCAGATTAGGCGATAGCCGACCGGACGCCATGACCCGATGTGATGTCACAAATCAATCATTCCATGTATTTTAAATTGTAAATAATGATTTGTATATTGAATTGAATTGAATTAATATTCACAATTAACAAAGTTAATCTACATTTCTTTATTTATTTGAAAAAAAATATTCATTTAGAATACCTATCATGGCTGAAGCATGGAAGGATACCATCACCCAGAGTCTGGAGTGTCCTGTATGTCTGACCACCTTCACCGATCCGAAAATCCTGTCTTGTTCCCACACCTTCTGTAAGGCATGCATGGACATCCTTTACGAATGCCTTGGGGATGACCGTAAGTTCCGATGTCCCGTATGTAGAAACGAAACTCTGGTCCCAAATCAAGATGTTAACGCACTCCCGGGGAATCTTGTTTTGAAAAATCTTATGGAGGACATTAAGAATCAACATCATCGTTGCACAAATTGTAAAACCGTCGACACTACAGATTCCTACTGCCAAGATTGTGGCAAGTATCTCTGCATCACTTGTCACAGCATGCATACTAAATGGGAAGACTTCATCGGTCATGAAATTGTTGCGATTAGTGATATCACATCAGGAAAGGTAAAAGTACGAACATATCAAAAATGCAAGAAACATCACAGAGAAGATGAGGAAATCTTTTGTCGTATCTGTAGGAAATTTGCATGCTACAAATGTGTACCTCTAGAGCATACAGGCGAAGGACATCGAAACATCACTGCAGATGAATATGAACAAAATTACATGACAAAGATCAATGACCTCAAATCAAAGGTATACAAGAAATGCTCTTCCTTCAAGAAGTATGTCAAATTCATAAATGATCAGCAGGAACTTGTGAGCAATGCTCAGGATCAGTGTTTAAATGATATTCAAGAAGCATATGATACATTAGTCCAGCAGTTGACCGAGAAAAAAGAGCTACCCGAAGGTGAAGTCAAGGATAGAGTTGAGGGAGTAAAAAAAGAACTTGATAAAATGAACAGATCCGCTCAGAGTTACATCACATTATTGACTACATTGGCTAACTTGATCACGAAGAAGGCAAAAGCACCGTTAGATATGGACACGTTGGCTGTACATGACACGTTATGTGAAGACTTACTGGAGGCCTTGGATGAAAAAGAACCCGACTACGACAAGCCATTGCAGTTAAGCAAGAAAGGGAAGCTTGTAATGTTTCTTCCATTCGAAGGAAACCTAGAACTGCCTCTTGGTAAGATTGTTGAAGTAGTTGCAAAGAACATCATAAATTTGCCTTCCAATAATAATCACATGAATACCATTGCTAGGACACCGGACGGTAGGATGTTAGTGGGATGTAAGAGAGGTGGGGAGATTTTTGCTTCTGATGGTCATCTCCAGGAGTCGATTCTCAAGGATGTTGATATTCGTGGAGTGGGTTTCCTGTCTGACAATCGATGTGCTGTGATTGATGGTTCAAACAATATCACAATATACACACTAGAGTACAGAAAATTGAATGTTGAGTTTGGGACACTGAGTAAAGAAGAAGGTGGATTTTCCAACCTCACCGTCGACGGTAATGATCAGATCTATGTTAGCTACAGGAAAGCCAAGAAGATCCATGTTTTCTCACCAGCCGGTGGAAAGGCAGATATGGAGATTACGAACACGGGATATGAAGTTACGCAAATCTCTACCTACAATGATTTCTTACTAACTGCAAATGTTATTTCAGTACGTTTGATTAACAAAGAGGGTGCTGTAAAGCATAGATTAAGGAAAGCGGGCTTCTACACTTCCAACCTGTACCCTGCCGTGTCTCTTGGGAATAAGATCTTGATAGCTGAGGTGAAGCACGATAGAGGTTTGGTGAGCATTGATGAGTATACTGATCATGCTGATGAACTAGAACATGTTCAGAACATCATTAATGATTACAAGTTTGAGAAGCCTGGGAGGGTTTGGTATTATCTCGAGCAGTACCTGTCAGGAGAGATCGCTTTTTGTACCACTGATAGACTATATATATTCCATTGACCATGTTGAGGATGAGCTTAGGTGATTCTGTTCGTGTATTGGACTATATCTCCTTCATCACCACCGAATCAACACTCATAAGGCACAGGACTGCCAAGAAGGCTATTATATATTTGAATTTGACCCTTTTGGGTGGTATTGCATCTTCACCTTATTATTTCATAGTCAATCTGATATTTCAATTCCTCTTTTAATTTGACGTCGCTATTTCTGTTTTGCGATGGTTGGGCTGTGGTCGGGATTTGTTACATAAAAGAAGAACTAGAAGAGAATTATGTATATTCATTAAGGTAGTTCATAACTCCAGAGAGAGATTGCAGATGATAAGTTATCATTTTTTCATGTAAGAAATTACGGCAAGAGATTTGAATAGTCTAGGGGCCTTTTCACACGTGAATCTTGAATCATCATTATATTACGAATATATATATTCGTCTTTAGAATCATCTGACATTTCACATGAAAAAATACCGTAATGTGACTGAAGCTTAACTGGAATTCACCTCCGGAGTAGAATTTGAATTCGTGATTTTGATTAGCTTTCGTGGTTGTAGTTTGGTTTCACACGTGCTAAAAATTCGTCATTAGCCTTATTTTTCACTGGAATCATCATTAAACTTACGATTTTTTCCGTGTGAAAGAGCGGTTAAAATATTCTAGTCTTTATCAATAAAGATTTATTACAACACCCCATTAAATTGTGTAATGGTAGGCACATTAAGGGCCTTTTTACACGTGAATCTTGATTCATCATTGTAATGATGATTGCTATTGTAATCGTGACTATGATTAGCGTATGTTATTCTAATCATGTTCTAGTTTGGTTTCACACGTGCTAAAGATTCGTCATTAGCCGTATTTTTTACTGGAATCATTCGAATTACGATTTTTTACCGTGTGAAAGGGCGGTTAGTGAGGCAATCCCAGTAGGCGATAGTGATCGTTAGTTCCACTTATAAAGTCATGTACAGTAACAATAGAAAAGGAATGTGTTTACATTGTGTTAATTTTACTGTTATTCAAGACTCTTCTAGAACATGCACAATTAGAGGTCCGTGAAGTTAGCTACTTATTACTTTTGCTTATTTCTTATTCAAATTGTAAAGCTAGCTACTTATTACTTTTTTCCTCATTCCTAATTCGAAGTTTTTCCTTTTCCTTAAACCATTCTCTCCTTATTCAAATGCTCTTTCCTTATTAAAAGTGGCTCTCTCCTCTTTCAAATTGCTTCTCTCTTTATTCAAAATGCAATTTTCCTTATACAAAATGGATCTCACCTTATTCAAAATCACTCTTTCCTTATTCAAATGCCCCTCTCCTTATTTACAACGACTCTCTCCTTGTTTAAAATGCACTTCTCTTTATTTAATTGCAATTTTCCTTATTCAAAATCACTCTCTCCTTATTCAAATGCCCCTATCCTTATTCAAAATAACTTTGTCCTTATTCAAAACGACTCACACCTTAATAAAATACAATTTTCTTTATTCATAGTCGCTCTCTCCTCATTCAAAATACCTCTCTCTTTATTCAAAAGCACCTTTCCTTATTTAGAATGGCCATTTCCTTAATAAAACGCCCTTTTCCTTATTCGAAATGGCTCTCCCCTTGTTCAAATTAACTCACTCCTTAATAGAATGTCATTTTCCTTATTTAAAGTGACACTCTCCTTATTCAATTACCCCTTTCCTAATTCAAAATAACAGTCTCCTTTGTTCAAAATGCCATTCTACTTATTGGAATACCCCTTTCTTTATTCAAAATATCTCTCTCCTTATTCAATTGCCCTTTCCTTATTCAAAATAACTTTCTCCCTATTCAAAACAACTCACTCCTTAATAAAATGCCCTTTTGTTTATTCAAAGTGGCTCTCTCCTTATTCAAATTGACTCACTCCTCAATAAAATGCCATCTTCCTTATTGAAAATGACTCTCTCCTTATTCAAATACCCCTTTCCTTAGTCAAAATAACTCTCTACTTGTTCAAAATGCCCTCCTCCTTATTCGAATACCCCTAAATTTATTCAAAATAGCTCCCTCCTTATTCAAATGTCCTTTTCTTATTCAAAACATCTCTCTATTTAATCAAAATGACTCTCTCCTTCAAATGACTTTCCTTATTGAAATGCCTCTCCTTTTTCAAATGCCATTTTTCTTATTCAAAATGGTTCTCTCCTTATTCAAACTACTCTCTCCTTATCAAAAATGCTTCTTTCCTTATTCAAATACACTTTTCCTTATTCAAAATTGTTTTCTCCCTATTCAAAATTCCCTTTTCCTGATTGAAAATGACTCATTATTCAAACCACTCTCTTCAAATAACTCTCTCCTCATTCAAAATAACACTCCTATTTCAAAATGATTTTGTCCCGATTAAAATGACTCTTCCCTTATTGAAAATGGCTTTCACCTTATTCAAAACGGCTCTAAATGTCTAAACTTGAATACATCTCTCTTTTCACTGGAGAAAAATGCTATGGTCCATTGGGCTTCATGGGCCACCGAAGCTGCATTTTCAAAGAATTAATAGAGAAACTGAAGAAAAAAAGAGACTTGTTGCAGTCTTATTTGCAAATGTGTTTTTCTTACTTTTCTCCTGATACCACAAAACAACTTCTCACCGGACAAAAAAAGTGTTTAAAAAAGTGCATATGAATAAAGGGGAGAGTCATTTTGAATAAAGAGAGAGTTATTTTGAATATTATGGAGAGAGTAGTTTGATTAAAGAGAGAGTCATTTTGAATAAGAAAAATGGCATTTGAATAAGGAGAGCGCCATTTTGAAAAAGTTACTTCTACTTTTAATTTTAGTCCGGGAATTGTTCTCCCTTTCCACAGCATTCAACAGGCGCACCATAGTAATGAATATACACATACATTAGCCTTTAAACAAGTGAATAATCTAATATTTATTTTTATGAAATTAAAAAAAAATCAGTTTTGAATATATTCGAAGCTGTTTGGTTTTGAGGTTGCATCACCTATACCAACATACTTCGATAAATCGTACATACAGTCTGTAAAACCTGAAAATTCTATAACCCTTGCTATCCTACGTAAATTATGCCAGACTATTTACTTCAAAATATGGTATTATTTTACAACTTGCATTTATAAAATCCACCGTTCTTGGCAACGTTTATAAGTATATACATCCAGTGGCGTAACTACGGGGGGGGCATGGGGGGCACGTGCCCCCCCCCCCAATCGGCTGGCCCCCCCCCCCCCCCAAAAAAAAAAGGGGGAAAGGAGAAAAAGAGGGAAAAAGGAGGAGAAACGTAGTGGAGAAAGAAGAAATTGTTGTTCATTATAGTATTATATTATATTATGTTATACAGTATAACATAAGCATTTTTTCATAACTTTATTAAACATTATTTGCTTAATTGTGTATTCATTGTTCCTGGTGCTCGCATAGACTGTTTAACGAGATATATAAACCTGCTGTACTAAAGCCTCCCGTTTTCAAATCAATATACAACAAAATAATATATTTCCTCGCAATTAGAGTTATTATTGTTTTAAGTAATGATATATTCTTCTTTTTCATGACTACTGAAAGTGATTGCCCCATTTTAAGGTTATAATATAAAGCATTTCCTGTCTGTGCTAACGTTGGATTGGTGAGATATCTGCTCTTCATGAACTCCTAAAATCAGTCCTTAAAATGTCAATTTTTCTGATCTGAATATCAAAAAATTTTAGCTCGCGCTTCGCCCTCGCATCATTTGGTTAGTGAAATACGTGGGGTCTTAGTGAATTCCTACAAACAAGCCTTAGAATGCCCCTCTTCATGTCTGAATTTCCTAGAGTTCGCAGTATTTCATTAGTGAGATGCGTATAATAATCATGATTACAATGACTTCAAAAAGTGCTTCGTGTGTTTAGAGGTAATTCTAACAAAATCAGCAAGCGCTTGGCACTCGCATTAGATGACTATGGTGAGATATGTATACTCTGACTTGGATTCCTAACTATAGTCCTTAAAATATCCATGTTTGGGGTCAATATATACAAAAATTTCAGCTCGCGCTTCGCGCTCGCAATATTTAGTTAGTCAAATACGTAGGGTCTTAGAGAATTCCTACAAACAACCCTTAGAATGCCCCTCTTCAGGTCTATATTTCCTAAATTTTTCAGCTCGCGCTTTTGCGCTTGCAGTATTTGATAGGTAAGATGCGTATGATAATCATGATTACAACGACTACAAAAGGTGCTTCATGACTGTGTTTAGATTTAATTCTAAAAAAATCAGCAAGGGATGGCACTAGCATTAGATGGCTATGGTGAGATATTCATACTCTTAATGGATTCTAAAATATAATCCTTAAAATTTCCTTGTTTAGGGTCAATATATACAAAAATTTTAGCTCGCGCTTCGCGCTCGCATTGTTTGTTTAGCGAGACAGTTAAGTATCATGATTACAAAACAATTTGCTCATAATGTCCATTTTTAGCTCTGAATATCAAAAATGTTCAGCTCGCGCTTCGCGCTCGCATTATTTAATCAGTGAGATACATATCCATTTAATGGCACTGCATGTCCTTAAAATATCTCTATTAGGTCAGTATACCTGACAACTGAGCGCGCTTCGCGCTCGGGTCACTTCGGGTCACTTAGGGAGCGCGCTTCGCGCGCTCCCTAAGTGACCCGAAATTTTTGCTGGTGCCCCCCAATGCCGTGACCCACGGTACGCCACTGTATACATCTATGTTTATTACAAATTACGAAAGAGGATAGTTAGACTGTATATGTATATGTGTCTGGAAAGAAATTAATACAATTAATTATAGGCATGTTTCGGTTGAACTATTAACATGTGTTAAAAATACTAGATCCCACCGACATGATTCTTCACAATTCATGTCACCATTGGGGGCTCGATCTCGTCCACAAATTCGTCGAAGCCACATCTCTGATCGGGGGCTACTCTGAGGGTGACGCCGTCTGTGGAGGTCTAGGGAGCTACTACCGTGTCAGAGTGCAGAGACATCGCCAGCTGCGGAGTCCAGGACTGAACTGGACCGACCACTAGAGGCCGAGTAGGGCATGTCAAGCAAAGACAGATGATGGGGGTTCCTTTCGACTTTATATGAAGTTAAATTATATTTATTTGTTATGTTTTATGTACAACTATTGTAAAACAAATCAAAAGAGAACAACATAAAGAATAAACAGATTTGATTAGATCTTAATTCAACTAAATACATATTTATTTATTATTTGGTGTCGAGCACCAGTAAGGTAAAGTCACTTGACGTGATAATATGCTTATGCAATGGCGGATCCGGGGGGGTGGGGTATACTTCCGGCCATGCCCCCTCCCTTTGAGAGTCATAGTCGAATTCTTTTATATAAATATGTCGTTCATACACAAGTGTGCCCCCTTTTCATTTCATTTATTTTCATATTTCTCATTGACATTTGAATGACATAAAAATAACGACATTAAGGAATAAAGGAGATGGGAAACCAGTTACAGTAATAACACTTTTACTAACCCAAAGACCTCATTTACAGTGCGCGGCCATCGTAAGGGCCGATAAGACGTCATCCCTCGCAGAGGGCGACATAACACAAAACACATCAAACACAATAACATACTGGCGCAACCACTTTTCCTCCTATCTTTTCATTTAAATTACGTCGATCAAAAACCACTTGGCTAAGATAACGATTACTTTCTAAACAAACATAGAATTACTCAGTAACAAAAGTAAAACGAAACTACATCTGTGGCTATCTCGCTAAACCGTGGATTCTGGAGGAAAATTACCAAAGCACCTACTAGTAGGCCTGCGAGGATGGTATCACATATAAATCAAATGGAGTTAAGAGCTAAATCAGCATCGATACAAAGTGTAGGCCATTACCATGGTTACAACAAATCTAAGTAAAATGTACAATGTATCTTTGAAATTTAGGCAATAAACATACATGAATAAGAACACCAACATCTCATCTACCCTTTGATCTGTAGTAAAAAACACACCAAATGATTTATCAACAGGACCTTTAATAAGGCAATGTAAAGATGGGGGGAAAATATAGACAACCCTCGATACATCCATATATGCTGAAAAGGCTAAACTCTGTAAAACAGTAACACACATGTAGCATGATTTAGTATGACATGACAAAGGATGAATACAAAACAGGCATTGCTATACCAAAGACATCCATACACACAATCATTGTAAACACCATATATAATATGAAAGCGATAAAGGCATTGCTATACAAAATGCATATATAAGCACAATTATTGCAAACACATCAAATGCTATAAGCCTACGCAACAATAAATACATTAAATACCAATACTAAAAAATGTCACATGCATTATACAATTGTTAGATGTAAAATATAATGCAAAAGAGTAAAAGCATTGTCTGGCATACAAAAGACAAATAATCCTAGCATAGTTAGCACATAAACAATCTAATACTGTGATTTCCTAAATTTGAGGACGTGTAAGGATATGGACTTATGGAGGCCCACAAAACCTGCCAAACAAAAGGTAGCTTTTACACATAATAACAAACACTATACATAATTCAAACAAATAGATAAACAGAGGGCCAGTGAGATCAAATAAAACTAAAATAAAAATGGTCAAGTATAAACACGAACATGTACAAATTTTTCCATTAGTAAAAAGGATAGGTAAAAATACAATGGGGAACCAGCCAGCCTCCATAATACAGTTATGGAACATACAATGTCTAGAGGTAAACCCAAGTGCCACGAAAACAAAAAAAAATTATATAGCAGATTACTGGACTACAATAACTATGGAGAGTAAAAGATGTACTAATGAAAAAGCGATAAATTACCAACATAAAATAGCTGATAGAAAAAGGGGCATTAAGGCTCCCACTATATTACATCCTCATACTAATATCCCAACATTAAATAAAAACAGTATGACATTAAAACATGTGAATGAAAGATGAAAAGTAATTATAAATATCGGGCTACCAACTCATCACAGAGATGGAAATTAGCAAAATAAATAACAAATAACTTTAGCCATAGCTATGTGAAATAGAACAACAATATAACACCTTAATAAATGTATGGTGCACAAGGATACAATTTATTGAACAATAATCAAAACAATGATATACATGGACCATTAGTACATAACATGTATATAGGTATAAGCAAAGACTGAAAACATACTATTAAAAAAAACAGTGTAAAAATCAAATACATATAAAAATCACATCACATAAAGATGGGAAAAAAGTGTAACAGGAAAAGAAGAAAACAGAGAAGACTGGAGTATATACTGTCCATATCAGTGTGATGAACATAAGGATACCAGTTCATATACTGTCATGAATGAGTCCTCTGTATTTAAGTCCATAGATAGGTGTCACTCACAGAATGCGAAGGAACATTAAACACAGTCTTTGCCCATCGACGTTCCCAAAAGGGTCTCTTGAAGAAGGGTCATATCAGTCGGCAATCTAGTAAGGGGTCCTGCGTGATTTAAAGTCAATATCCGGAGGACGACCTGGGGGGAGTCCAATGTGTTCTCCAACAGGGTGACATGGTCGACTCTGTGAAGTCATCGTGAGGGCAAAAGTGAAGGGCACAACGGTGTCTGGCCACCTGAACTGAGGATCCAACATCTTGCAGCACCAGGGATCACTGGTAGGACCTGAAGCATCACCGGGGATATCACCAGGAGAATCCGGGGGTCGACCAGGAGGGTCATTGATACGTAGGATACAAGGATGAGGAGCCATATGATGATGCTCGGCGACGGTGATATTGTGCATGAGAGCACAAGAACCCTTGACCACAGGAGTTGAAAGAGGAAGGGTATTAATTCAGGTGGCACCAACTGTCATCATACAATGTAGGATCCAATGACCGACTACGATCTGGTTGAGATACAGAAACATCAGATGAGTCATGGACTGCACAGTTTATACGGTATAAAGAGTCATGATCAAGAGCCGATGGCTGTTGAGGTATTACAAGTTCACTGGTGGGCTCCACGGCTATGGGATGTCGGTCTGAGACAACAACAGGTTCGATGTCTCTAACGACTTCACTTGTAGATGACTGGTCTGCAACAGCAGGATGGGCTCGTTCACAATCACAGGAGTCCGGAGTTGAAACAAGGTAAGATTGGTCAATGCCATCGGACGTAGAGTCAGGTAAGCCAGCAGCAAGCGCATCGGATAGAGGGATGGCCGAAGGACGTACCATACAGATACGATGGTCCATCACCGAATGATACTGCGCGCTTAGCCGGGCGGATAAACACGTCATGCAATTCCATGAATGGAATTCCAGCCTGTACAGCAACATCCAAAGACTCTACCACTAATCCTTTGAAGATAAACTGTCTGTTGTCCCTTGTGAATGTGAGACAGGTCTCACCTACAATCGCAAGAGGGGAGGAATTGTCAGTAGGTTGAACTGATAGGGAAGTGGCGGTAATTATCTCGGCCCCAAGGTCTTGGACCACAGAACGTTGAATCAAATTCTCCGCAGAACCACAGACAATGCTCACACGGACACACCGATCACCATGGAACAGTTCCACGGAGGGAGTCACGGGGGCCTGATTAGGCACAACGAATGAACTAACCACAGACCTATGTGGCGTACTGTGAAGACCTTGGACCTCATCTGACTCTGATGATTGTCCATTGCACCAGTGAGGGTCTCCCTGAATCGCTGACTCTGACTTCGAGTCATCAAAGCAACCAAGATGTAAACTAGGATCTATGGAGGAACGATCCACGGCATACGATGAACAGTCAACATATTCAGTAGGAATACAGCCTGGAACATGATCACAACCAGGTATCACTACAAGTCTGGAAATTGGTGTAGCCGAGAATGCTAGCGGCCTTGCGAGCTCGAGTAATCATGCGCCTTTCATGGTCAGGCAAGAATGGACAGTCACCAATATGGTGGCGCGGTAACCATGCCGACTAGCATTAAGACAAAGTGGGCACACAACTTGGTTTACGTTAGGCCTATGATGAACTAAGGCGGGCCTAGGACTAGTCTGAATCGATGAAGGTGTAATGCTATAACTATTGGTATCCTGGATATGTTCAGGACTTGACATACTGATAGTAAGGTACATCACACTTGTGGTTATCATTTACGTCATAATAGGCAGATTTATCATACATCTCTTTACTAGACCTACTACCGATATCATCTCTCGATTCATGATCATCGTACACGGCTTGATGATCGTTAAGCTTATGGCTTAAGTGTACGTGTAAAACTCTAATCTGATTCTGAGGATATGATTGGCTATGTAGATCTAGGCATGACTTTTGTCTGGAATCATCCAACTTATAAGTAACTTGATCACAATGAAAACTGTCATAATCTTCTGGTTCACTCTCATCAACATAATCATCTTCCGGGTCATTCTCATGATCATCTTCTGATTCATTCTCAACCTCATAGACATAATCATCTTCCGATTCTGGTTCATTCTCATCACCATAATCATCTTCTAGTTCTTTCTCCACTTCATAATCATCGTCTGGTTTATTCTCATTCACACAATTACGACCATTAGGACTGACCCTGTCACCGACAGGTTCAACATCATCCACACAATGAAATCTACTAATTTTACTATGTCTAACACTAATTTCTTGATTTACTGATTGTGTAATTACTTGATTTACCAATTGCATGACTAGAAATGTTTTGAATCTCTGACAGAAAAGTACAAGAACCAACTTGACTGGGGCGGCCTCGCTCTCGGGCCTGGGGGCGAGGTCTTGACCTCGGTGAGGGAACAGCCATTCAAAGGACTGTATGTGGGACTACGGCACTGAGGTAGTAAAAAATTGTTACACCTATCACGACACATTTTTGCCGACCAACTGGTTGCTCGGATAGCGTGAATCCCATCGGTGAGCGGAGCAGGCAAGGTTCAAATCCCAGCTGTCACCACGACATTAAGTAATAAAGGAGATGGGAAACCAGTTACAGTAATAACACTTTATAACCCAACTTAGGGGCAATCCTCATTTACAGTGCGCGGCCATCGTAAGGGCCGATAAGACATCATCCCTCGCAGAGGGCGACATTTCACAATACACATCAAACATACCCAGGTAACAATACAGCGTTGGACCAACGTTGGATCAACGTTGGGAAATTTTTTCCCAACGTTGCCTCAACGTTGGCAGGCCAACGTTGCATCATCGATAGAAGTGCACGCGCATACATCGTCAGACCAACAACATTTCCAACGTTAGTTCAACGTTGTCCAGCAACAATGTTTCAACGTTGTCTGGCAACGTTGATCCAATGTTGGCTAAATAGTCAAATACAACATTGCTACAACGTTGGTAAGCAACGTTGTATCATCGATAGAAGTGCACGTCCATACATCGTCAGACCAACAACATTTCCAACGTCAGTTCAACGTTGTCCACCATCAATGCTCCAACGTTGGTATAATGTCGGCTGAGTCATCAATAACAGCGTTGCTGCAACGTTGATGGGCAACGTTGAAGCAGCGATGGACGTGCACTTGCATACATCGTCAGTCCAACTATGTTTACAACGTTGGTTCAACGCTGTCCAGCAACAATGCTCCAACGTTGTCTGGCAACATTGCTCCAACATTGTTACAACGTTGTCACAACGTTGCTCCAACATTGCTCCAACGTTATTCCAACGTATGGCAGTAATTAACAAAACATTAATTGGTTTCAAGGTGAAGTCCACCATTACAACTCTACACTCAAATCTTTATCATCATATGTCTTATCCTATCCTAAAATCCTACATCCTAATCCTATATCCTATTCCTATCATCCTACACCTATCCACTGTATCCTGTCATTGACTCCTATATATAGAGCAACTTTGCTAACTTGGCAGAATACAGTTAATATCATTTTCCACACTTAACCTTGAATATTTCACTTAGAATAATATGTTTTGATTATATATGATATGGTAATGGAGCCACATACTTTTCTGAAACTTTTCATGGTGGAAATATTGAATAAACATAAATACTCTAATTATTATAGCAATATTCCTAAAATTTTGGTCATTTACTGATGTAATGAATATTCATGAGTGCATAATCATTGTCCAGATGAGGCAGGTATGGCAGCGTTGGTCCAATGTTGGTCCAACGTTGGGTGACGTTGATCCAACGTTGGTATAATGTTGGTCCAATGTTGATGGAAAGTTGATTCAACTTTAGTCCAATGTTAGTCCAACGTTGGCGTAAACGTTGATTCAATGTTTGTCTAATATCGGTTAAATGTTGTTGTAACGTTGATTCTTTGTTGGTCTAATTCTAAACAAATCCAACGATGCGCCATCTCCATCAAACAGTTTTCAACACTGTGCCATCATCATCTGTAATCTGTTCATGATTCTATCAAAAAACATTACAACTATTATTACAGCTATTCATTTCTTTTCATTCTTTCTGTTACAAGTCTCTTCACATAATTAAGAGAAATCAAGATAATTACGTGTGATATTTATTGAGGCCTTTGTAGCATTCAAACTTTTTTGACATCCTCTTTTTCTCAAACAAGACTAATACCAAAAAAACATATGCATATGTAATAAAAATTAAGATGTATTACATTTTCTTGCGAGTTGCAATCTCTGTTTCTGTCTACAATTGTTTAATGACTCGGTATGCAATGCCAATTGCAACGTCAGTAATCATCACAAAAACTCACATGTGTAATTGCAGTCTCTCAGTATTTACAAAATCAAAAAAGGAGGTCGCGTAACTTGGCCTCACTCAGAGTAACGTAGCTACTGCCTACTGTAACTAAAGAGTGCCTCTTTTTGATTAAGATAGAAGTCAACTGATATCTCAATATGCATGGCCATGGCCTAGTCTCGCTCGTGCCATAACTATTAAATGATATTTCAGCGTCAAGTGTAGCATGCCTCACATAGCAACTACAGGTTTGACTGCAGTTGGAAAACACTCGGTCCAGGCTAGGCCAGGCAGGACCGACCAAGTCAATTCAAGGCAGCGTATAATAAATAAGGCAGGAATGCCAGGTAGCAAGTCATTTGGGTGATTTCAAGTACGGTGTACGGTGTTGAGAGCGTGAAAGGGCTGCTGAACTGAGCTCCAACACCAAGCGTAATATTATTTTTCATTGAAATGTATTAAAACTCTAATGATTTGCTCTCATCTTAAATGTAAAAGATAATTTTACGGAGATGGTTCGTCGTGTTCGCCCCCTGTTCGTAATTAAGCTACAGTTCATCAACACCAACACTGAACTTTAAATCACGATTCTCCCAATCCCTGGGGTACGTCGGTGTTGCTGAATGGGGAAATTGCTTGGAGATCATCAACACCATGCAGCCACAGTGCAGTGTTGGGTTCAGCAGATGACAATCAACACCAGCCTTCAACACAAACTGCCGGAAATACACCATATTTTCCGAGGTCAATCTTAACACCAGCCTGATTCAAGTACGGTGTTGTCACAACACCAACACTAACCCAGGGAGCTCCGGCCCGCTCAGCAAAATGGCCGTTCGAGACCGGTACCGAGGGTGTAGGGCGCATGCGCGAATTTGACAAAGTCTATATCATAGAGATGTATACTAATGCACTAGTGCTATTAGTCTCGGTCTCAATCGGCCATTTTGTTTTGAATTCTGAAAGAGGAGAGCTACCGCGACAGAACTTTTCGTTTTTTTAGGTTCCAGTCTGTGCCTCGATGTCAGGAAGCTGCCACTCGTTAGACCTTCATCCATATAATCGTGGTAAGTGCTTAATTTCTGTTTTAACTATTTATTCGGATAATTATTTAGACCATACTTCACGCTACTACCGTGGGTATGGTGAATTACACGGTAAGCCCCTGGGCTCCGGCCCGCGCAGCGGGCCGGAGCTCCCTGGGTTACACTCACACGTATTGCCAGGTTAGTATTAGTATACTAACCTCGCACCACGAACCGCGTTTGGCAGTGGATTTCTTACTAGTGGGTCGCACGTGCTGGGATCTCACTTCTTGGGTCCACAACACACGACTTCTATGGCTTGATTTTTCTGTGCGCGGCGGCATGTAATGAACCCTTGGGTGCCTGGGTTACACCAACACTAACCCAGAGAGCTCCGGCCCGCGTAGCGGGCCGGAGCCCAGACGCTCAGTGTACAATCGGGCATTCAGACGAGAGTTCCGTGAAGTTTGGTCTAAATCATTTTCATAATAAATAATTAAAACAGAAATTAAGCACTTACCACGATTGTATGGATGATAGTCTAACGAGTGGCAGTTTCCTGACATCGAGGCACAGACTGGAACCTCAAAAAACGATAAGTTCTGTCGCGGTAGCTCTCCTCTTTCAGAATTCAACACAAAATGGCCGATCGAGACCGAGGCTAGTATATAGCACTAGCGCATATACTTTGTCAAATTCGCGCATGCGCCCTACACCCTCTCGAACGGCCATTTTGCTATGAATTCTGAAAGAAGGAGAGCCACCGCGACAGAACTTATCGTTTTTTGAGGTTCCAGTCTGTGCCTCGATGTCAGGAAACTGCCACTCGTTAGACTATCATCCATACAATCGTGGTAAGTGCTTAATTTCTGTTTTAATTATTTATTATGAAAATGATTTAGACCAAACTTCACGGAACTCTCGTCTGAATGCCCGATTGCACACTGAGCGTCTGGGCTCCGGCCCGCTACGCGGGCCGGAGCTCTCTGGGTTACACCAACACCAGATTTCAACACTGTACTTGAATTTTGAAAATCATCCAATGACTGTTGCCTTGCCATTGGTATCGCATACTCGTTCCCACTCACACGTATTGCGAGGTTAGTATTAGTCACTCACACAAGCTAATTACGAGGTTAGTTAGTATGTTATACTGTGCAGTGACTGGTGTTAAGTACTACTTTACTACTACTTACGGTACACGAATATACTAGCGTCGGACTGTACGCACACAGAAGCTGACTCCGTGATCTTTCGGAGGGGATCAATGGTTGCAGTTACCGATTATCTGCAAGTGCAAAGAAAATTCAACTGTAGATTGTAGGTCCTAAATATACAGCTTATAAGTACTGTTCCAGATCACTAGATATTCTGGAATTTACTTATCTATATCCACTATCCAGTCCAAATTCTGCCAGATTCTTCAAGTTCAAAATTGAAGGAAGCAGACTACACAGACATGACAGAAGGAGTCCGACGTCGCGACTAATTCTGCGCATCAGAATAGTATGGTATTTTTAAATAGGCACATTTGATGCTTGTATTTCCTTCTTCAATTTCTTCTAGTTATGTGACGGTAGGCCTATGACATATCTCGTACTTACTGTGAAAGGCCTTGCCAGCTGCAAAGGATCGACGAGGGCGTTTCTGGAAATTCTGGTCTTGAACTACATTTTTTTTCTTGTTTTTCTTCTTTATTTTCTATATTAATCGACACATTTGCATCCCCAGGTGCATGCAGCCTCTCTATTCTACCCCATCTTTATTTTTGTTTTCCCCTTAGACTTAGTTTTAGTTCCTCTTTCCCTTCCCATTATTTTCCTTCTCTCTCGATTTCTTTTCCCCTTATTGCTGGGGGATACCAAGGGTGACATGGATAGACAAGCAAACTTACTTGATCGACCCCCCCCCCTTGGCCCCATTGGAAATTATGCCAGTAGTCTTGTCTTGTCTTGGGTTAAGTCGGCATATGCAGACTTGCTGTACTCCGCCAACTTTATCAATTATCAATTCTCCAATGAACCAGTTTCTAACGTTCTCAACACTGTGTATATTATGCCGGGATATTATGTTGACTGTCAAACAAATATCCAACAAACTATAGTTTCCAACATTGTGTCAATGTTAACTGTCCAATAAACTATTCCAATTACGCTGTCCACGTTGTGCCATTGTCCGTTGTTCAACAACTCTCCATCAAACTAGTTTCCAACTTTGTCAACGTTGTGCCATTGTCGACTGTCCAACAAATCTCCAAGAAAATAGTTTCCAACGTTGTTCCTTTGTCGGTTGTTCAGCAACTCTCCATCGAACTAGTTTCCGACGTAGTCAACGCTGTGCCTTTGTTGGCTGTTCAACACCTATCCAATCAAACACGCGTTTCCAACGTTGTGACGTTGTTGGCTGTCCAACAAATCTCCAACACACTAGTTTCCAATGTTGTGCCATTGTCTGTTGTTCAACAACTTTCCAACGTTGCCAACGTTGTGTCATCGTCGACTATCCTACTGATCTCCAATCTACCAGTTTCCAACGTTGTGCCAGTGTCAGTTGTTCAACAACTTTCCATCTAACTAGTTTCCAGCTTTATCAACGTTGTGTCATTGTATACTATCTAACTAATCTCCAATCTACCAGTTTCCAACGTTGTGCCATCGTCGACTATCCAACAAATCTCCATCGAACTAGTTTCTAGCTTTGACAACGTTGTGCCATAGTTGGTTGTTCAACAACTTTCCATCGAACTAGTTTCCAACGTTGCCAACCTTGTGTCATCGTTGACTATCCAACTAATCTCCAACCTACTAATTTCCATCGTTGTGCCATTGTCGACTGTCCAACAACTCTCCAACTAACAAGTTTCCAACGTTGCCAACGTCGTGTCATTGTTGATTGTTCAACAACTTTCCAGCGAACTAGTTTCCAACGTTGCCAACGTTGTGTCTTTGCTGGCTGTCAACAACTATCCAATCAAACGTGTCTCCAACGTTGTGACATTGTCGACTGTCCAACAACTCTCCAACTTACTAGTCTCCAACGTTGTGCCATTGTCGACCGTCCAACAAATCTCCAACAAACTAGTTTCCAACTTTGTCAACGTTGTGCCATTGTCGGTTGTTCAACAACTTTCCAGCGAACTAGTTTCCAACGTTGCCAACGTTGTGCCTTTGCTGGCTGTTCAACAACTATCCAATCAAACGTGTTTCCAACGTTGTGACATTGTCGACTGTCCAACAACTCTCCGACTAACAAGTTTCCAACGTTGCCAACGTCGTGTCATTGTTGATTGTCCATCATCTTTCCATCAAACTAGTTTCCAACGTCGATTCAACGTTAATCCATCAAGTTTTCCCAACGTCCAACGACTTTCAAGTTTCCAACGTGGAGCCAACGTTGGCTTGTTACCTGGGTAATAACATATTGGCGCACATACGGACAATAAATTAAAAATAGCCTCTCGCACTCTCTCATTTGCCAGTGGAACAATAAAGAAAATGGTTTCTCTTACCGATCACAGATGAAGAAGATGTCTTCAAAGAATGATTAAAATTTGGTATAATGAATAGCACAATTAAAGTAATGTCCAGTGTTCTTATATATTCAGGGGAAGAGCCAAAGTCATTCATTCTATATTTCAGGATTTATGTTGTAGTTTGGTGGTCGATGCAGGACTGGGTCGATGTCGTTAATGATGGTGCCTTGTCATGCTTCCAGTTAATGTCATTGTCATCGAGGTCCTTGTTATAATTGTCCATCCGTCTGTATCGTCCGTCTGTTCTTCCGTCTGATTATCCGTCTTTGTTTTCCGTCTGTGTCTTTCTGTACTTCTATTGTAGTCGTCAGTTTTGTCATCCGATGTAGCTCAGGTTTTAACAGGGGTTCATGCCGGTGCTAACACATGTAGGATAGATGATATCTTAACTGTCTTTTCATAAGAGCTATTCTCAGTCTTTTCTCGAAGCACATAGCCATGTTGATAAAGTATTTTTCAATTAGAAAACCGGGTTCTCCGCCATGTCGTGTTGGGATCGGTAATTGTAATTTAGAAGGGAAGCGTAATGAAGAAACTTTGGAGAAAGCTATACAGTTCAAAATCACAAAGTATTTAATCATCAATATTCAGCTACAGTTCGAAGTACATGAAGATTCACTGTATCATAGGAGACGATGACTATAAAATAATTTAGAAGTATCAGATTGAGATTCGGAGTGAAGTTAAATTATTCAAACGACGTCTAAGCCTTGAAGTTAGTCAGTCTCTATGGATGAGTGTTGGACTAGTATTCTCCAGTATATTCTATTCTATATCTCTAATATTCAAGAAGTCTTATTTATATCATTAGTTTTGGGGGTGTAACAATTTAAGGTGGGAGTAATCAAAACTTGATCTGACATGGTCTATAGGTAACTGTCTATCAAACTTTCTCTGGTATAAGGGGTGTGGTGATGCTCTGTGCAAGTTCAACATTAAATTTGATTTAGTTGCTGATGAACCCATCAGCAACTAATTAAATCAAATTTAATGTTGAACTAAAGTACAGTTAAAGAGAACAATAACTCTAGTGCAGTCAAGCAAACAAACAAAAGACACAATGTAAGGGGGATAAATGACTACAGTGAACAGATAATAGCTATTCTTTAAACTGAGTAAGGAGAATTGGGGTAATGTTGGGGTCGAGTGGGTTTGACACATAAGGGGGGGAAGTTCTATGGTTAACCATAACCTGAAAGTAAAAATTTCTTCTTGTGTACAAGTGAACCCTCAGGGGGAAACAGTCTGTACAACTCAAATCTAAGCAACTCGCTCCACCCTATTACTATACTACATGAAGCTCCTATATGTACATGTCGTTGAGCACTTTTCAGTAACTGAAGTTTCGTATAGTCATTATATATATATGTTGTGAAAGAAATGAATGGAGAGAATAAGGGTAGGCTTTGGGGAACCTTGATTTAAAGCCACGCCTACCATTGTTCTCTGCATTTATTTCTTTCACAACAAAGAGTTGCCAAAGCTGTTGTACATATATAATTTCTCTCTCACACACTGGATCGTCGAAGACTACGAAATAACAGAGGCTAGGAAAGCCGCTTTAAATTGGATAGTTAGGCATGCAGGCTCACTACCGTGTATTATTCAATCTGTATAAACATAAGAAAACGAAGTGGATCATAAATATATGTCCAATGCTTTGACAAAAATAAATGTTTTCATAATATTCCCAAAATTGTCATCTCTTTTAAACAATAAGGAATATAAATCTAATTATCATTCATATCAGGTGTATAGAACGAATATATATAAACAAATATCCGAGTTTTCCTCGATAGAAAAACCAGTTTAAAATTTGTCCATTTTCTTTAACGTCTTGAAAAAGACTAACTTAAATACATGCATACATATTTGCAATAAATCAAAGTGAACTGCTTAAATATATACCTTTAAATCAACTTTGCGTTCCCACTTAGTAATTGCTATATTCTGAACAAAATTACCTTAAAAGGTAAACAGACAGCTAGCAAACTTGTCTGCTAACTTTAGCTTATATCCAAATAAGTCCGGTAAGAAATAAATTACCAAGGTGTTTCATTATTATTTATCCCAATTTTGACATTATCAGAAAAATCTAAAATATAGACCGAAAGCTTTCTTTAGCTAGCGGTTGCACACTAAAATTGAATGTGCGAAAAACGGAACGAGTGACCCTGACATGACCTTGCACATAATTAAGCCTCGTTCGTATGAAAAACTTCTGACCAAAAATTGTCTTAACAAGTCAAAATTATTTTGGTTACAAACGCACAAATTCTTAAAGTGCTTTATAAATGTTTACTCAAATATATCTGACTGAATATAATTAAATGTAAACAAATCACGCAATTTAAAGACCACGCCCATACACGCACGATTCGTGCCCATCAAACTCCTAAAATTCACCTTTGTTCATTTCATAAGCTTAATTTTCCTTTAACTCATACTACTTTACTTTTCTTGAAATAATCTAACAAATCCATTAAAAGCTTTTATTTAGTTTCACAACTTCACTCTTCTCATAAAGTACAACTAACCTCCTAATTAAGTGTGCATAGCTAATCGCGTTCATTTCAGATCCACTGATTGTACATTACAAATACCTATGGCGTTCATTACACATACTGCGTGTTCATTACAGTTCAAGTATCTGCATACGATTTTTAATGCACTTTTTCTGCTCATTCACTGAAAAATATCTCTAGCTTTTAGCACCTCCAAAAAATATAACATTTCTGTCATCAAACTTACTTCTTGGGCGGCATTTCCCAGTCAACATCAAGTAAAACAAGATAATTTCATTTTCAAGCGTCCCTTCTCCCTGTTCTCTGCAAACTAACAACGTGGCATCTGCGAAATGCATATTCATGAGCAGAATTACATTACTTACGAAAGCTTCAGGGTAGCACCAAAGTGACAAATTAAACCTTGAAAATACATATAATAAAAATGTGAAAGAAAAAGACAAATTCATAATTTTAAGGTTTGTTCAGCAAACCACACACTATAATGTATATATTATATACATATATATACATGTATATAAATATATATATATATATATATATATAGGAGGTGAAGGTGGAGCTCTGCCGTGGCCGAGTGGTCTAATATAATTAAGGCTCCTGACTGTACATAGCAAGCCCGGTGGGACGTTTCATGAAAGGACTTGTCATTCATTCATTCATTCATTTATTCAAGTCCATTAAAATACATTGAGCATATAAAAAAAGTAAAAATACATAAAGAAACAAGGAAACAAAGATACATAGTAAGATGCAAGTAAGATTAAAAAAGGCTAGGATTGTATAAGGATAATTATAGTACATGCATAAAAAATGAACATGAAATGGGAAGCTGCAAAAGAACAAAGCAAATGTTCTGTCGAGGCAGTCCCTATGGACAGTAAAATATAAAATTTAAGACTTGTACTGATAAAATAAACATATAATAACTAGGAAGTATGATGGGATAAATTTAATTAGGATGTTGGATGGTTGAAAAGAAAGTTTTTCAACTTGGATTTAAAGACGTCAGACGTTTTATCCGACAGTTACCATCGTAACAGTGCTTCTAAGCCAATCAAAATCAAGTAAAGTTGACAGATCGTCGGACAGAACCGTTGATGAAACGCTCCCCGGGGTTCTATCCCTGGCCGCGGTACCTATCATGCCAATGCCCGTGAGCAAGGCATTTTATTGACAATGCTCTTTTATCCTGCATTCAAATACATGAAATATTATACACTTTCTTGGTAACTAGGTGTGGACTTGTAAAAAAAAAATGAGTGTATGATGGTTGTGTGTGTGTCACTGACTGTGTGTGTATGTATACATAATGCATGTAATTTGCATATCATTAGATCATTGATTTCGTTTTGTACCCATACTATATCTGATTTTCTAAATGAGTTAAACTTGAACTAATAACTTATCGTGAATTAGATAAAGTGCTTCCTTATCGCCAAATCTATAAAAAGGATAATTATTGTATAATTCCATCAATAAAATACAGAAGAAATAGTGAGTTAACCCATTTTAAAGAAATGGTCAGTCTTATGCTAGTTCAATTTTCTATATTGATTCAAATCAACTGTTTGTTGGGTGGATTATCTTTAACTATGTAATAAGAAAGGACGTTAAACTCGGCCAATATATTTTTTGTTTATTGGGACACATGTATGACGTACATTGTGCATTCACTTGCTATGTCTTTCCATAATAGCTCCATGGGCTTCATTTCTGCCCTTTTTTCAATGCTCTGCAGATCACCCAAGGAAAGGTCGAGGGCCCTATACGGCTGTTGGGCATCATATTGGCAACCCCTGCAGGTGACATGAGACTGCTTCTCATTAACTATCCATCCGCTTTAAAAAGGTCTACTATTTTCAACCGATTTGTAATCTGGTATATCTGATAATGTAATATTATAAGGAAACCAAGTAGTGACTTGATAAAAGAAATAATAATAACGAGCAAGTGATATCATTTAGTAAACAGTGGAAAATCACAAACCAATAAACAAATAACAAGCAACAATAACCAACATGCTAACAGTGATCCGAGACCCTTATTATAACAAATAATGTATAATCATTTTTATAGTCTTGAACATTGATTGCTAATAAAGAACGTGAATCAATAATTGTTCAGCGTTTATACCTTTCTAGTATGTGCGTTACGTGCAAAATAGAACAATTTCATTGTCACATGATTTCAATGACGACTTTTTGTAAAGTATTATTATCTATGTTACCATGTTCCCTCCAGTGGCGTAACAGGCGGGTGAGGGGAGGGCAGGGGCAGACTGCCCACCCCGGCGGATTTCACCGGGAAAATAAAAAAAAAACTTGGAAAAGGAGAAAGAAAGAAAGAAAGAAAGAAAGAAAGAAAGAAAGAAAGAAAGAAAGAAAGAAAGAAAGAAAGAAAGAAAGAAAGAAAGAAAGAAAAAAAGAAAGAAAGAAAGAAAGAAAAAAAGAAAAAAAGGGAAAATTGAAAATAAATCTTAGAAAAAAGAACAAAAAGGGGAAAAGGAAGCAGAGCTGGAAAAGGAAAGAAAGAAGAACATGTAAGAAAGAGAGCAAATCATCCCGAAATACTAATACATTAGCATGATTAGTAAGAAAGTAAAATCAATTAAATGATGACAATTAAATGGCAAACAAAAGCGGGAAATTAAGGTATAGTATTTTGTTTTGAATGCTCTCCTCAGTTGATGATTGTTTTGCAAAGTACAAAGAGGATTCTTTTCCACGAACTTAATCTTTTTTGGGTGTAAATTGGGTAATCAAACAAAATATTTTATAAGTTTTGGGGCTTGGTATACAAGCTTTTTTTCGGCAAGCCCCTCCGGTTTACTCTAAACTAAAAATGTCATTTGAGTTAGCTTATTTTTTAGCATTAAATCTATAATTATGTAATATATGATATTATGGCTAACCATATTATGCACAACATTGTGAAACGGAAATCAATGGCCTAGATAATTATATATATTATATATATATATATATATATATATATATATATATATATATATATATATATATATATATATATATATATATATATTGTGTGAAAGAAATGGATGAAGAGAACAATGGTAGGCGTAGCTTAAATCAAGGTTCCCCAGAGCTATCTACCCTTTTTGGAAAAATTGGTGATGCCGAAAAAAATGTCTCTGCCGGGAATCGAACCCGGGCCCCCAGCTTTGAACGCGGGTGCCTTAACCACTAGACCACAGAGACGGGTTAGTTGCTAGGGCGACCCCGATCCAATTGACCGTCAGATAGACAGATTTTCGACACCATACCCATTATAATTTCCTTTGTCGGGTGAAGGTGGGTTTTGAACAATGACAAGCCGCCATGCCTCAGCTAGATCAAAGCTATTGCTTTGATACAGTACACGTATGGGAGAAAGTATACAAATGTGTGAAGTTATACATGTACTACAGCTTTGTCAACTCTTTTGAGCTGTAGTACATGTATAACTTCACACATTTATATATATATATATATATATAAAATATATGTGGTGCTAAAAAGTTAGTGAGCCCCACCAGGAAATGAAATGATTATTTCAAGTGTTCAAGTTCTGCCATCGTGATATTTTACATATTTTAGTGAAGTCAGTTGATAAAATAATAATTAAATTCAGTAAAGTTTATTTCTCTGGGCTTGCCAACATTATAGTGTTGTTGTCTCCATTCAACACTCAGCATGAAGGGGTGCATTTTTGGTAGGGTTCACGAACTTTTTAGCACCACTGTATGTGGGGGAAACTTTGAACTCTCTTTAAGAGTTGATTGGTTGGTTGATTGCACCATTTAATAGCTCCATGATTGCAAATAATCATTCCCCGCTGTCAACGCCCCCAGATGAACGATCTGAAAGCTCTCACGATATAGGCCTACATGCGGGCCTACATCTGTCGTCATCCGTATTCGTTTATAAAGTTGGCTATTGTGTTTTTAGTAGTTGATGCTCGAATGCAGTGAAGAAACTCCCGAACTTGATGGGACTTGAAATTCTTGAGGCTATTGCTATATTGGTCCATGAATGATCTTACTTCCCTAATTCTGGTTTAGATTTCTGATCCACACGCGTTGAGGAAGGCATGATAAGCCCTTCGTGCAAACGTTTGAATTACATACTATTGTAATATTCCGTGACTTAATTTTATTTACAGCAAGTCATCTCACCACATTCATCTAAGCCGATGATTGGTGTTATCAGACTACACACCTCTCAGTATCTACATAATGTAAGTATTTTAAAAAATCTTATTTTTTTAAAACTTTGGTAATGTTTGACTGATAATCACTGCATACTTAGCAGGCCCGTCGGAGTCACTATGGGTGGTACGGCATTTACCTTACCACTTTTTTTGAATAATGAAAAAAAAATGTAATGAGCAAGATTTAAAAATAGAAACAAAATAAGATGATGGAGAAAGATGGAGAGAGGACAAAACAAAATATATTCTAGCAATTCCTGTATTTTTTTTACATTTGAAAGGTAAAATGGAACACCTTTTTTTCAGAATATATTGATGAATTTGTCAGAATTAAAGAAGTTCATATACTATCAACTATTATCGGGATATGCATTCCTCCTGAATTTTGAGAAGCATTATACAAAGACTGTTAAGTGCGCCAAGGCCCCTGGGAACGATTTTTTTTTAACTGAGGGTGCTGCTGTTAAAAACAAATCACTACAATACGAAGGTAATTTTGGGCCAGAGAAGTTTGACAAGCAAAAAACAAAGAGGGGGGGGGGGGGGGGGTCACTACACAAAATACGTATACTTTGGGCTACATTTAGGGGGTACGTGCTGCCTATATGGAAAATAATACACACAGCACCCCCACTTCCCGGGGCCATGGTGCGCCATAAAGCTGAGAGTTTTCATTACTCGCATATACCAGAAACAGGAATGTCCTGGGAGAGGACATGATCGACGTACATGGTGCATATCTATTTACGGAAATACCCAAATGGCAGGTAGAAAAAGTTTTAGATTTGAGGTGGAAAATACCGTGCTCGGTCGCTCCATGCTCCCTTGAATGAAAATAATAAGCTTCACTTTATAAGGAAGCAGTGGCGGGGGGGGGGCACGTGCCCTCCCCCCCCCCATCGGCTGGCTAAAAAAGGGGGGGGGGAGGAGATAAAGAGGGAGAAAGAAAGAGAAACATAGTGGGGGCGGAGAAAAAAAGTATTATATATAATATCATATTATGTTATATTTATTATATTATTTTATGTTATATTTATTATATTTTATCATGTTATATCTATTATATTACATTACATGTGAAATATTTTTTCATCACTTTTTGTAACATGATTTTGCGTAGGTACAAATCATTCCTGATGCTCGCATTAGTAAGATATATTATAATCCTGTCGTATTAAAACATCCCGTTTCCAAGCCACTATACACCAAATATATTTATTTCCTCGCACTTCGAATTATTATTGTTTTATGTAGAGACATATAAGCTTCTTTTTCATGACTACTTAAAGTGATTGACCCCTTTTAAGGCCTCAATATAAAAAAAAATTCCAGTCCGTGCCATGAACCCGGGGGGGGGTGCACTTAGTTCCATTTACGAGTGGATACCATGCGCGATCATGGGGTCTCGAAAAGCACCCTAAACACGTATTTTACATGTACTGAAAATGCACCCCTTAACAAGTATTGGCGTGTAAAACCCTACCCTTAACAAGTATTTGAAGCAAAACGATACTCTGTGCAAGTATTCCCTGAATTGAACCCCTAAAAAAGGACAGCGATATTTCAATTGTTATGTCACAGACGTCGGTAGTCGGTTTTACTTTTACCTATTGGGTTTAGTACAGCCCCACCTCCCAAACCTCGCGAAAATCGCACTCTAAACACGTATTGTTGATTCTTCGGGCAAAAAGTACATCCTTTATAAAACATTTTAGTCTTATTTCTTATACCCTCGCAAATTTGACCCTAAACACGTAGCTTTCCTAGCGGAAATCGATACCCTTTTTTCATTATTAGTGTTTTTGACATATTACGTTACGTACGTAACGTGCCCTATCTTTAAAAAGACATCCTTTTTACGTGTGTTTTTTTTGGGGGGGTCGCGCATGGTATACACTCGTCAATGCAAACCCCCCCCCCCCCCCCGGAGCCATGAATTCCTAAAAACAGTCCTTGAAATATCCCCGTTTTCTGGTCTAAATATCACAAATTTTCAGCTCGCGCTTCGCATCATTGGTCAGTGTCATTAATTGGGGGATGGGAGGTCTTAGTGAATTCTTACAACAAGCCTTAGAATACCCCTCTTCGGGTCTTAATTAAAAAAATGTTCAGCTCTCGCTTCGCGTTCGCATCATTTTGGTCAGTGAAGTACGTATTGTCTTAGTGAATTCCTACAAACAAGCCAGCCATAGAATGCCCAATGACCCCAAAACATTCATGTATCTGACCATGGTAGGGTCCATGATCTGACTGATAATTTTCACAAATCGGTTAACTTGACCCGACCTTTGGGGAGTTCAGGGGGCCCTTTTCTCGAATGGTCAGATTCAGGGGCGGAAATCTCTCCCAAAAGGTAGGGGGGACACAGGGGCGGATCCAGCCTTCGCCAATAGGGGGGGCGGAAATTTGTTTCAGCCATATTTTCCCCGATCGGCAGCTCGGAGATGATTTGTCTTTGAAGGTGTAGTCCTCATTAGTCACTTCTTAGCTTTATTCTTATAAATTCATATAATATCATAATCCTTATTTATATGATGCGAGCGCGAGCTAATTTTTTGGAAATTTTATGTATTTTTTCCTAAAATTTAAACATTCTGGGCAATGTTTGTTATCCTGAAAAAAATGTGTATGCAACTTAATAATTACTACGAACGCAAAGCGCGAGCAGAAATGAACTGATGGAAAAGATACCTGTTAAAGAACTGCGTGCAGTTAGCATTTAACAATCAAATAATCCGAGCGCGAAGCGCGAGCTGATTTTTTTTATACATTTTCACCTAAATAATGGAAATTCTAAGCACTTTTTGTAACTCAAGCAGAATAGGTATATAGGTAGACAATTGATGCGAGCGGAAAATTTCGAGATTTAGTCCTATAATATTTAATGAACGAGACACTCTATTCATGTTTTGTAAATCATGAAAAGGATGAGCATTAATAATGCGAGCGCAAAGCGCGAGCAGAAAATTTTTATATACGTGTTGAACTGGTACCTGTTGAAAAGGTACCTTATAAGGACTGCTTGCACTTAGCAATGAAGGCGTTACATATTTCAACAATCAAAAAATGCGAGCGCGAAGCGCGAGCTGAAAAAAATTGAAAATTTCTAAAGAAAGAATGGAAAAATTTAATCAATTTTTGTAATCGTGAACAGGATATATTGATATAATTCAACAATTGATGCGAGCGCGAATCGCGAGCAGAAAAAAATTCGAGATTTAGACCTAAAAATGGGCCACTCTGTTCATGTTTTGTTAACAGCCATAGGCTGATCGAGGCCTTTTTTCCGTGGTTAAATACTTATAATAAATCAATCAATATCAATGTTTTGTAAATCATGAAAATGATGAGTAATAGGGGGTCTTCCTACATTAATAATGCGAGCACAAAGCGCGAGCAGAAAAAAATTGATATTGTGATCTGAAACTGGATGATTTAAATAGAGAACAAGTTGAGTATTTGAATAAACATGCGCGCGCGTGTTTCATATTTTAGACCTAGAATCTAGGCATTCTAAATACATCTTTAATCATGAAACTTTGATATTCCGATCTGAAAAAAGAGTCAATTACAGCTTTATATTTCAAGCACTTTGTAGGAAAATTGTAAGGTGGATATGGATCGCACTTTAAAAAAAGAGCTACAATTTTCATTATTATTACTTTGAGTTTTGACATAAGACCGGGACATCCTTACGACATGTCATGAAAATGATGACTATCTTCCCATTCCTCTTGCTAAGCGCGAGATGGAAACAAAAGGGAAATTTAATTATTAAATTAATATCATATTTATACATGCCTAATGAGGGCGCGAAATCTGATGATATTATGGCATAAAAACTGGACATTTCACTTTTGTAATTATGAATAGGATGCATCAGTTAATATATTTTTAACCATTAATGCGAGCGCAAATCGCGAGCTAAAATTTTTGATAAACTGTCATGAGAAGGGGATTTTAAGTAGTTTGTTGTATAATCAATATTGAAACTTACATAACTCGCCAATCAAAATGCCAGCGTGCAGCGCTAGCTGATATGTATTGACAATCACACCTGAAAAGGGATATTTTGAAAACTTTATGGAATACACAAAAATGATAGGTACCTGATAAATCAAAATTTGCGAGCGCGCAGCGCAGCAGCAAATATTGATAAAATTATTCAGATCATAAAACTGACATTTTTACAGAGCACTTTTTTAAAATCAATTTGAAAATCACACAAAATAATGAAAGTTTGATTTCCGAGGTGAAATATGTTTTGTATATTGACTTCAAAACTTGATATTTGAGCAATGCGAGCGCGAAGCGCGAGCGAAAATTTTATATAGTGGCACGAAAGATTCTTTTTATTTTCCAAGTCTTCCCCTCATCTTATTTTATGCACTCGTCGTCCTTCTCTTCTATTTCTCCTCTCTTTTCCCTCCTTTTTTCCTTTTTCCTTCTTTCTTTCCCTTTTTTTCTTGTGTTGCTCCGCCAATATGGGGGGGGGGGGGCCTCGGCCCCCCTGGATCCGCCTATGGGCACAAGGGGCGGAAAATTTTGACAAGCAAAAAAAGTTATCATCCCAAAAGTACGGTCATCTCGTCCCAAAATACATGCATTATTTCGATTTAGAATGATGTATTTCTTACCATCATAAAAGACAAAAAATAGTAGGGGGGACATTTGATATTGTGTCCCCCCTACTATTTTGAGTAGGGGGGACACGTCCCCCTGTCCCCCCTGGGATTTCCGCCCATGGTCAGGTTAGGCGATAGCCGACCGGACGCCATGACCCGATGTGATGTCACAAATCAATCATTCCATTTATTTTAAATTGTAAATAATGATTTGTATATTGAATTGAATTGAATTAATATTCACAATTAACAAAGTTAATCTACAATTCTTTATTCATTTGAAAAAAAATATTCATTTAGAATACCTATCATGGCTGAAGCATGGAAGGATACCATCACCCAGAGTCTGGAGTGTCCTGTATGTCTGACCACCTTCACCGATCCGAAAATCCTGTCTTGTTCCCACACCTTCTGTAAGGCATGCCTGGACATCCTTTACGAATGCCTTGGGGATGACCGTAAGTTCCGATGTCCCGTATGTAGAAACGAAACTCTGGTCCCAAATCAAGATGTTAACGCACTCCCGGGGAATCTTGTTTTGAAAAATCTTATGGAGGACATTAAGAATCAACATCATCGTTGCACAAATTATAAAACCGTCGACACTACAGATTCCTACTGCCAAGATTGTGGCATGTATCTCTGCATCACTTGTCACAGCATGCATACTAAATGGGAAGACTTCATCGGTCATGAAATTGTTGCGATTGGTGATATTACATCAGGAAAGGTAACAGTACGAACATATCAGAAATGCAAGAAACATCCCAGAGAAGATGAGGAAATCTTTTGTCGTATCTGTAGGAAATTTGCATGCTACAAATGTGTACCTCTAGAGCATACAGGCGAAGGACATCGAAACATCACTGCAGATGAATATGAACAAAATTACATGACAAAGATCAATAACCTCAAATCAAAGGTATACAAGAAATGCTCTTCCTTCAAGAAGTATGTCAAATTCATAAATGATCAGCAGGAACTTGTGAGCAATGCTCAGGATCAGTGTTTAAATGATATTCAAGAAGCATATGATACATTAGTCCAGCAGTTGACCGAGAAAAAGAGCTACCCGAAGGTGAAGTCAAGGACAGAGTTGAGGGAGTAAAGAAAGAACTTGATGAAATGAACAGATCCGCTCAGAGTTACATCACATTATTGACTACATTGGCTAACTTGATCACGAAGAAGGCAAAAGCACCGTTAGATATGGACACGTTGGCCGTACATGACACGTTATGTGAAGACTTACTGGAGGCCTTGGATGAAAAAGAACCCGACTACGACAAGCCATTGAAGTTAAGCAAGAAAGGGAAGCTTGTAATGTTTCATCCATTCGAAGGAAACCTAGAACTGCCTCTTGGTAAGATTGTTGAAGTAGTTGCAAAGAACATCATAAATTTGCCTTCCAATAATAATCACATGAATACCATTGCTAGGACACCGGACGGTAGGATGTTAGTGGGATGTAAGAGAGGTGGGGAGATTTTTGCTTCTGATGGTCATCTCCAGGAGTCGATTCTCAAGGATGTTGATATTCGTGGAGTGGGTTTCCTGTCTGACAATCGATGTGCTGTGATTGATGGTTCAAACAATATCACAATATACACACTAGAGTACAGAAAATTGAATGTTGAGTTTGGGACACTGAGTAAAGAAGAAGGTGGATTTTCCAACCTCACCGTCGACGGTGATGATCAGATCTATGTTAGCTACAGGAAAGCCAAGAAGATCCAGGTTTTCTCACCAGCCGGTGGAAAGGCAGATATGGAGATTGTGAACACGGGATATGAAGTTACGCATATCAATACTTACAATGATTTATTACTAACCGCAAATGTTGCAGTACGTTTGATTTACAAAGATGGTGCCATAAAGCATAGATTAAGGAAAGCGGGCTTCTACCCTTCCAACCTGTACCCTGCCGTGTCTCTTGGGAATAAGATCTTGATAGCCGAGGTGAAGCACGATAGAGGTTTGGTGAGCATTGATGAGTACACAGATCATGCTGATAAACTAGAACATGTTCAGAACATCATTAATGATTACAAGTTTGAGAAGCCTGGGAGGCTTTGGTATTATATCGAGCAATACCTGTCAGGAGAGATCGCTTTTTGTACCACTGATAGACTATATATATTCCATTGACCATGTTGAGGGTGATCTTAGGTGATTCTTTTCGTGTATTGCACTATATCTCCTTCATCACCACCGAATCAACACTCATAAGGCCCGGGACTGCCAAGAAGGCTATTATATATTTGAATTTGACCCTTTTTTGGTGGTATTGCATCTTCCCTTTATTATTCCATAGTCAATCTGATATTTCAATTCCTCTTTTAATTTGAGGTCGCTATTTCTGTTTTGCGATGGTTGTGCTGTGGTCGGGATTTGTTACATAAAAGAAGAACTAGAAGAGAATTATTTCTATTCATTAAGGTAGTTCATAACTCCAGAGAGAGATTGCAGATGATAAGTTATCATTTTTTCATGTAAGAAATTACGGCAAGAATTAATTTGAATAGTCTAGGGGCCTTTTTACACGTGAATCTTGAATCATCATTATATTACGAATATATATATTCGTCTTTAGAATCATCTGACATTTCACATGAAAAAATACCGTAATGTGACTGAAGCTTAACTGGAATTCACCTCCGGAGTAGAATTTGAATTCGTGATTTTGATTAGCTTTCGTGGTTGTAGTTTGGTTTCACACGTGCTAAAAATAAAATTCGTCATTAGCCTTATTTTTCACTGGAATCATCATTAAACTTACGATTTTTTTCCGTGTGAAAGGGCGGTTAAATATTCTAGTCTTTATCAATAAAGTTTTATTACAACACCCCATTAAATTGTGTAATGGTAGGCACATTAAGGGCCTTTTTACACGTGAATCTTGATTCATCATTGTAATGATGATTGCTATTGTAATCGTGACTATGATTAGCGTTCGTTATTCTAATCATGTTCTAGTTTGGTTTCACACGTGCTAAAGATTCGTCATTAGCCGTATTTTTCACTGGAATCATTCGAATTACGATTTTTTACCGTGTGAAAGGGCGGTTAGTGAGGCAATCCCAGTAGGCGATAGTGATCGTTAGTTCCACTTATAAAGTCATGTACAGTAACAATAGAAAAGGAATGTGTTTACATTGTGTTAATTTTACTGTTATTCAAGACTCTTCTAAAACATGCAAAATTAGAGGTCCGTGAAGTTAGCTACTTATTACTTTTTGCTTATTTCTTATTCAAATTGTAAAGCTAGCTACTTATTACTTTTTTCCTTATTCCTAATTCGAAGTTTTTCCTTTTCCTTAAACCATTCTCTCCTTATTCAAATGCCCTTTCCTTATTAAAAGTGGCTCTCTCCTCTTTCAAATTGCTTCTCTCTTTATTCAAAATGCAATTTTCCTTATACAAAATGGCTCTCACCTTATTCAAAATCACTCTCTCCTTATTCAAATGCCCCTCTCCTTATTTAAAAAGACTCTCTCCTTGTTTAAAATGCACTTCTCTTTATTTAATTGCAATTTTCCTTATTCAAAATGGCTCTCTCCTTATTCAAAATCACTCTCTCCTTATTCAAATGCCCCTATCCTTATTCAAAATAACTAAATTTATTCAAAATAGCTCTCTCCTTATTCAAATGTCCTTTTCTTATTCAAAACATCTCTCTATTTAATCAAAATGACTCTCTCCTTCAAATGACTTTCCTTATTTGAAATGCCTCTCTCCTTTTTCAAATGCCATTTTTCTTATTCAAAATGGTTCTCTCCTTATTCAAACTACTCTCTCCTTATCAAAAATGCTTTTTCCTTATTCAAATACACTTTTCCTTATTCAAAATTGTTTTCTCCCTATTCAAATGCCCTTTCCTTATTAAAAGTGGCTCTCTCCTCTTTCAAATTGCTTCTCTCTTTATTCAAAATGCAATTTTCCTTATACAAAATGGCTCTCACCTTATTCAAAATCACTCTCTCCTTATTCAAATGCCCCTCTCCTTATTTAAAAAGACTCTCTCCTTGTTTAAAATGCACTTCTCTTTATTTAATTGCAATTTTCCTTATTCAAAATGGCTCTCTCCTTATTCAAAATCACTCTCTCCTTATTCAAATGCCCCTATCCTTATTCAAAATAACTTTGTCCTTATTCAAAACGACTCACACCTTAATAAAATACCACTTTCTTTATTCATAGTCGCTCTCTCCTCATTCAAAATACCTCTCTCTTTATTCAAAAGCACCTTTCCTTATTTAGAATGGCCATTTCCTTAATAAAATGCCCTTTTCCTTATTCGAAATGGCTCTCCCCTTGTTCAAATTAACTCACTCCTTAATAGAATGTCATATTCCTTATTCAAAGTGACACTCTCCTTATTCAATTACCCCTTTCCTAATTCAAAATAACAGTCTCCTTTGTTCAAAATGCCATTCTACTTATTGGAATACCCCTTTCTTTATTCAAAATATCTCTCTCCTTATTCAATTGCCCTTTCCTTATTCAAAATAACTTTCTCCCTATTCAAAACAACTCACTCCTTAATAAAATGCCCTTTACTTTATTCAAAGTGGCTCTCTCCTTATTCAAAATGCCTTTCTTTTTATTCAAAAGCACCTTTTCTTATCTAAAATGGCTCTCTCCTTATTCAAATGCCCCTTTCCTTATTCAAAATGACTCTCATTCAAATTGACTCACTCCTCAATAAAATGCCATCTTCCTTATTGAAAATGACTCTCTCCTTATTCAAATACCCCTTTCCTTAGTCAAAATAACTCTCTACTTGTTCAAAATGCCCTTCTCCTTATTCGAATACCCCTAAATTTATTCAAAATAGCTCTCTCCTTATTCAAATGTCCTTTTCTTATTCAAAACATCTCTCTATTTAATCAAAATGACTCTCTCCTTCAAATGACTTTCCTTATTTGAAATGCCTCTCTCCTTTTTCAAATGCCATTTTTCTTATTCAAAATGGTTCTCTCCTTATTCAAACTACTCTCTCCTTATCAAAAATGCTTTTTCCTTATTCAAATACACTTTTCCTTATTCAAAATTGTTTTCTCCCTATTCAAAATGTCCTTTTCCTGATTGAAAATGACTCATTATTCAAACCACTCTCTTCAAATAACTCTCTCCTCATTCAAAATAACACTCTCCTATTTCAAAATGATTTTGTCCCGATTAAAATGGCTCTTCCCTTATTGAAAATGGCTTTCACCTTATTCAAAACGGCTCTAAATGTATAAACTTGAATACATCTCTCTTTTCACTGGAGAAAAATGCTATGGTCCATTGGGCTTCATGGGCCACCGAAGCTGCATTTTCAAAGAATTAATAGAGAAACTGGAGAAAAAAGAGACTTGTTGCAGTCTTATTTGCAAATGTGTTTTTCTTACTTTTCTCCTGATACCACAAAACAACTTCTCACCGGACAAAAAAAAGTGTTTAAAAAAGTGCATATGAATAAAGGGGAGAGTCATTTTGAATAAAGAGAAAGTTATTTTGAATATTATGGAGAGAGTAGTTTGATTAAAGAGAGAGTCATTTTGAATAAGAAAAATGGCAATTGAATAAGGAGAGCGCCATTTTGAAAAAGTTACTGCCATTCTTCTACTTTTCATTTTAGTCCGGGAATTGTTCTCCCTTTCCACAGCATTCAACAGGCGCACCATAGTAATGAATATACACATACATTAACCTTTAAACAAATGAATAATCTAATATTTAATTTTATTAAATTAAAAAAAAAAATCATTTTTTAATATATTCGAAGCTGTTTAGTTTTGAGGTTGCATCACCTATACCAACATACTTCGATAAATCGTACATACAGTCTGTAAAACCTGAAAATTCTATAACCCTTGCTATCCTACGTAAATTATGCCAGACTATTTACTTCAAAATATGGTATTATTTTACAACTTGCATTTATAAAATCCACCGTTCTTGGCAACGTTTATAAGTATATACATCTATGTTTATTACAAATTACGAAAGAGGATAGTTAGACTGCAGGGGCTGCGGAACCGGGGGGGGGGCTGGGGGGGCTTCAGCCCACCGACTTTTTTCCAAATCCGTGTACAAAAACTGACCATATGATTGTGATTTTTAGCATGGTCAGCCCCCCCCCCCCCCCCCCCCCCACTTTTGGCTCAGCCCCACCCCCACTTTGAAAACCGTTCCGCGGCCCCTGGACTGTACATGTATATGTGTCTGGAAAGAAATTAATACAATTAATTATAGGCAGGTTTCGGTTAAATTATTAGCATGTGTTAAAAATACTAGATCCCACCGACATGATTCTTCACAATTCATGTCACCATTGGGGGCTCGATCTCGTCCACAAATTCGTCGAAGCCACATCTCTGATCGGGGGCTACTCTGAGGGTGACGCCGTCTGTGGAGGTCTAGGGAGCTACTACCGTGTCAGAGTGCAGAGACATCGCCAGCTGCGGAGTCCAAGACTGAACTGGACCGACCACTAGAGGCCGAGTAGGGCATGTCAAGCAAAGACAGATGATGGGGGTTCCTTTCGACTTTTTATGAAGTTAAATTATATTTATTTGTTATGTTTTATGTACAACTATTGTAAAACAAATCAAAAGAGAACAACATAAAGAATAAAGAGATTTGATTAGATCTTAATTCAACTAAATACATATTTATTCATTATTTGGTGTCGAGCAGCAGTAAGGTAAAGTCACTTGACGTGATAATATACTTATGCAGTGGCGGATCCGGGGGTGGGGGTATACTTCCGGCCATGCCCCCTCCCTTTGAGAGTCATAGTCGAATTCTTTTATATAAACATGTCGTTCATACACAAGTGTGCCCCCTTTTCATTTCATTTATTTTCATATTTCTCATTGAAATTTGAATGACATGAAAATAAGGCAGCGGCAACAATAACTATTAAATCATAAACAACTGAGAAGTGTACAATAACAAGATATAAAGATACAATGAGTCAAGTTATAAGGTAAATGCTTAATTTAAGTCAAAGGAATATGATGGGACCTACATAAAATCAAACTTGTAAAACTGTGCAGGCCCCGGTAAAAAAGTTGTGAGTAATTGATTGTAGAAGACAGATAAATTAATGACCTAAAAAATACAGATTTGAAGTTTAATTTAAATACAGAAAAAATGAAATAAAACAATTCAAAAATAGAATATTGAAGGGGTCAAGGCAATACAAATGTGTTAAAAAGATATATGCAGATCCTTCCAAAATACCCATTTACATGTGTAAACATAATTTAGTAAATAATATCTTGTATATTTCTGTCGAAATATATATGCATGTATTAACATGGTTAAAGAAAGCAGTAGCATGTTGCCCAGCTGGTATGCTATAATAAATATAAAGTTAAAGTTAAAGCCACATGAAAGCACACACAAAAATGCGGTGACTCAGTCATGGAGATCAAGAAAACGAGAAAAAAGCAGTTCCTTAAGTTTGCGTTTAAAAGAAAAAATGGAAGTGCATCCCGTTATAACTGGCGGGAGAGTGTTCCTGTCCTGTGAATATTTGTGTGTGTGTGGAAATTGTTCGAGTTTGGGGGAGGTGGTATTGATTACTTTTTGAGTCACAGCAGATATTTTTAATGGGAATATGTCGTTCATACACAAGTGAGGACCTTTGTTGATTTCTTGTCAAATTTTTCTTCGGAAAATGTACCCCCCCCCCCCCGCGCCTCCCCTGGAAAATCCTGGATCCGTCCCTGTGCTTATGCAACATTTCTCAATCCATTTCAAAGTCTGTTTCCTAAAGTTCTTTTTATTTCATACTTCCTTGTACATATGCGTGTATAATAACAATATTAATTTCTACTGTATTCATTTGATTGCTTTTGACACAGTATTCGTCATGCCATAACTGTAAATGTTATTTCTTTGGTTACGTATGCAAAACTAAATTATTTGAATTGAATTTGTCATATATCCTCAAAAAAATATTACAAATTTAAATAAATCACAGAGGCCTCTAACTTAATCATGAAAGTCAATAGTCACAGTCATATTTAATACATAAATATTGATAAAGAATAAATGAGAACCACCAAATCATATTACTACAATTTCATAAATTTTAATGGCTTTTACTTAAAGATCGATTTAAATTTTCAATTAAACAAGACGGAATTTATTGATCCTAGGTTGCATCCCTCATTCGTCTTAGCCACTCGACAGGCATAGGAATTCGTTTATATCTACATGAGATTATACAGACCATTACTTCCCGAAATGCCCGAATCTTTCCCGCATAAATTATGGGATTGACACAACTGTTAAAGAATATCATTGCTATACCCCATCGATGTACGCCTAATATGTCGTGAGGATCGCGCCATACGGTAAATGGATAGGGAATGAAGCAAATTATGAAAACAACGAGAACCACTAACAGGCTTTTGATAACGGCCAACGTCGCTGTCCTCCCGTGGAAAGCACTGTCCTTTCTTCGTTGTCCATCACTGGGACCATTTCCACAGGCTGGCTGGCCACCCTCTGTTCTTGGGGAGAGCTCTATTGCTTCTTCACCGTCTAGGTTGGTGTCACAAGTTGACTGGCTCGAAGGTTGATCCTTATCGGCATCAGAAGGATCATTCACTGATCCACTGTCATCTAGTTCATCATCCGTTGTAGCAATATCAGCTTCATTTCGTCCAGCTGCGTGAGATCTTGGCTTTGCTTTCACTGTCATCTCATGCTTTGCCACGAACCGCCAGAGCTTAAGGTAGCTAACTACGATGATTACAAGATGACAAAATATATGAATGCCATCTATTACAAGCTCAAAGTCATCTGGAACTTTCAATGCGTATAATACGCTTGCAGAAATGATATTCACCATCCAAGAGAAGCTGATCATGAGGATGATATTCCGAGTGCCAAAGAGATTCCTGGATCGAGAAGGGTTCTTGGTTATAAGATACCAGCTAGTGAAAGCAATTAATGCATGTGCCGACAGACTAACAGCAACTCCAACTAAAATTACATAAAAGAAAGTGACATCATACCGTTGCAGATGGAAAGTAAAAACAATTTGTATAGGCAATAAAATTGATGTCAAGAGATCTGCACATGCGAGGTTTAGAATGAACCAGTTGAGGGTCGACCTGAGCTTCCGAGAGAGAACGATGGCAAGAATGACGATCGAGTTACCGACGATTCCAGTGATGGCGATCAAAAAAATTACTACAAGATAAATCATTAGATGCGCGTCCATCTTGATATTTGGAGGAGATATGACCTGAAAGGAATCAGAAAAGTTGAACAAAACAAAACATGACGCAGTATTTATATATACAGTGTGTACCAAAAAAGAAAAAAGAACGGGACAGTTTCGTAAAGTCTATCAATATTATGTTTAAAATTATGATGTCTGTATTTTGATGTTAATAGATGCTGAAGTCCTATCTTTCATTTTTCAAATAGCATTAAAAAATAGGTTTCGTTCATGCTTGAGCGAACACGGAACCTTTCTGTCAGGGGTTTAAATAAAAGGTTAAAAATGGCAGAAAAAAAATGAAAAAATATTGTCAGACTTTTCGCTAATCAGCTGACTTTTAAACCTTTTTTTTTTAATTATCATCTTTGCCATAATTTTCGAATTATGCTTTTAAAATCCATTTACAAAGCCATTAATTTACTTGAATTGTTTTGGGTTTTGTTCATTTAAATATGTTATCTTTTAGTTAATATCATGTTAAAATATATACAAGTCATAACAAAAATTTATGGCCTTAGTGGTGTATGATTCAAAGACGTACACGCCACACTGTCTAAATTTTCGTCTCTAGAAAGTAAATCATTATTGTCATACCTGAACCATATATACATTTCCAATCAGTTGTGACGTGTGAAAGTAATTATACTTTACTACTCTATCTCTCTCGCTCACCTTAATAGAGGACAACTTAATGTTTGAAATTAACTTTCAAACTGTCACTTGGAATGTGCCTTATCTTATAAATGCACATTGCTCCCGTGGATATACCCCCAACGGAAGACTGGTATTTGATGTTATTTTAAGCACAAATAATGTTGTAAATTTTCTGTTCCTTTTCGTGCGTTTTGACCTTGCACCAACTTTACTTCAATTCAAAAGTTATTTACAATGTCATCTTTGTTGATGACTATCTGGCTAAAGATGTGCACTTCCGTGGTTCTGATTTTGCTGTCATCCCCGAATTTACACTCTTAAAAAAATATTGGGTAAAAGTGCTCCATGAGGTAATTTTGTGTCCAACCAACATTGGGCATTTTTTTTTTTTTTTTTTTTTTTTTTTTTTTTGGGGGGGGGGGGCATTTTTATCTATCCAGTGTGATGAAAATGTTGCAAATTCTCAAGTAATTGCGACTTATATACTGGTATACTGGACAATATGCTTCCCGCATTGGGTAAAATACTGCCCCAAATTGGTTGGACACATAATTACCCTCGTGGTGGTAAAAATTTTACCCAATATTTTTACAGTGTATACACTCAAGCACCTATTATAGCCGAGCTTTGAAATATCTGTACCTGACGTACACACACCACACGCACACAAACACCCAGGCCTAATAAAAAAGGTTGTTGGCCTCCCTATTATTGTACCTTTCTCAAATTGCTTCTCATCCACGACTCCTAAACTTACCAAAATCCAGATGAAAATAATCACATACACACGTTAACACACACACACACATACGCACCCCACCCCACATAATGCGATGACAACTGCATAAATTATGATCAAACAGCTAAACGCGACTTACCGTTGGTTAATCGTTTATCAAAAACCCTCTCCGAGTTTGTAGTAACTAGCAAGAAAATGTTTAATGAAGATGAAGAACTCGCTCTTCCACTTCGCTTTACATACCCTGCATTATGTTATATACCCTATAAATTACTCTGACCATGCTATCTAGGAAATTGTGACAGTATTACGAAACTGCATGAAGGTCTACATAGTCTCGGTTGCATTACATATTAGGTTATGCCTTACTAAAATTCTAGAAAATTACCTGCTTTATTTCTTTTAGTCTTTATTCGTTCCTTCCTTTTGGTTTCTCTTCTTTGAAATTATATTTGAAACTGAACTCGTTTTGACTCCCAAATAGTCGAGTCAGGGTTTCCTTTGAAAATGAAAATGCTACTTCCCCATTTGCCCAATGTAAAAAAAAAAATGGAGAAGGAAATGTCACCGAACTAGAAGAATAGTTCAAAATATCACAAATAAACAGATACAAAAAGAGGGAAGAGGAATGAAAGAAATATTGTAGACATTTGTGTAGTATTATGTCAGAAATATCACTCTCCATATTTACCATAAAACCCTAGAAGTAGGTGACCCACTTGAAATTGTCATTCATTGTTTAGTTCAGCCTTAAAGGATAAATATTTACTTTTGAGATGAAACTTATTGGAAATACTCAGCAAAGACAATATGTTTGAATGACAGTTTAAAGGAGTTCTGGAAATTACCAACATAAATCAAAATTTATCATTATCTTAGTAAAAAGAATACAGAAGATTCGGCTTGGTGAAAAAATGGCAGAGGTAAAAATGGCAGAGGTAAAAATGGCAAAGGTAAAAATGGCAGAGGTAAAAATGGCAGATGTAAAAATGGCAAAGGTGAAAATGGCTGAGGTAAAACTGGCAGAGGTAAAAATGGCAAAGGTAAAAATGGCAAATGTAAAAATGGCAGGGGTAATAATGGCAGAGGCAAAAATGACAGAGGTATAAATTGCCGGTCATAAACCCCCATGCAATAAATTGTCAAAAAGCCCCCGCATATACATAGATTACATTGGAAAGGTTGTGAGAAGACAACAAAAATTTAAATGTTGGACTAATGGAAAGGGTAATATTAAGTTTTTAAATCATGGATAGATCGTCTGCACCAAATTCCCAACCCTTGTCCTGGACTTACATGTACTTTGGCCATCTTGTGCTTGTCAATCGCTCTACTAATATTCAAATTTGAAGCACACGGATCCCAAGTATTGTACTTAACTCATTAAAGGGGAAGTTCGCCCTTGCGTAAAGTTATTGTAAAAATAGCAGGAAAAAATAATAACAAGTGGAATGCCTCTGGCCGTCTCACCTGCATCACGCGATTCAATATAGCAGCAGTGCTGATTTTGAAAACTACTATAACTCGCACAAGATGTTCAGTGATACTTGGTTACTCTTATTTCCACGTTTTATGAACTAGACCAATACACTTATAGAGATATGATGGCAATTCAACAAATACCCCCAACGTGGCCAAAGTTCTTTGACCTTACATGACCTTTGACCTTGATCATGTGACCTGAAACTCGCACAGGATGTTCAGTGATACTTGATTACTATTATGTCCAAGTTTTATGAACTAGACCAACACACTTTCAAATTTATGGCTGTAATTCAACAAATACCCCAATTTGGCCAAAGTTCATTGACCCTAAATGACCTTTGACCTTGATCATGTGACCTGAAACTTGCACAGGATGTTCAGTAATACTTGATTACTATTATGTCCAAGTTTCATGAATCAGATCCATAAACTTTCAAAGTTATGATGGTAATTCAACAGATACCCCCAATTCGGCCAAAGTTCATTGACCCTAAATGACCTTTGACCTTGGTCATGTGATGTGAAACTCATGCAGGATGTTCAGTGATACTTGATTAACCTTATGTATAAGTTTCATGAACTAGGTCCATATATTTTCTAAGTTATGATGACATTTCAAAAACTTAACCTTAGGTTAAGATTTTGATGTTGATTCCCCCAACATGGTCTAAGTTCATTGACCCTAAATGACCTTTGACCTTGGTCATGTGACATGAAACTCAGGCAGGATGTTCAGTAATACTTGATTAACCTTATGGCCAAGTTTCATGAACTAGGTCCATATACTTTCTAAGTTATGCTGTCATTTCAAAAACTTAACCTCAGGTTAAGATTTGGTGTTGACGCCGCCGCCGCCGCCGCCGTCGCCGTCGCCACCGCCGCCGCCGTCGCCGTCGCCGCCGCCGTCGGAAAAGCGGCGCCTATAGTCTCACTCTGCTATGCAGGTGAGACAAAAATGATATTGGTGACGGTTTTAAGAAATCCATCCAAGATTTTAAAGAAACTATTAGATTTTTATATGTAAATTGTGACGTCATTTACTACTGTGTAGTTTGCACCCAAAGCACACATTATTGGTTTAAAACTGCCTAGAATTGGATAAAGTTTTTACCAATTGTTGTGTGGACAGTATGTTTCCCAACATTTTTAAGAGTGTAAGAAACACCCATACATTTTATTCACTACACATTTCCAAATTCATGCGGTATCCGTATCATAGAAACTTGTTTGGGAACCTGACATTCACCTGGACTAGCTGCATTGAGTATTACTTAAAACACTGAACAATAATTGCTATAATTGCATCATTTACAGTGTCATATTTATTCGGATCCATTATGATGTGGAAGTAAAAAAAAAATTACTTTTATTACAGAATGTTTGTTATTTTTCTGTTATGCAAGTGGTTCTAAGTAATCTCAAACTTGTATATTTCAGTGGGTTAATGGCAGCGCATATCGTTGGGTTTGCATATGAAGCGCTGTTCTACTTATGAACAGGCCAAGATAAATCCTTTCATTACTTACTAATTGAAATAATTTTAGCAACAAATAAATTAGAAACATAATACCATCACTCATATACCCTCTCTCGCAACATTGTACATATATTTGACGCCATTATTAAGAAAGTACTACAAAGATGGACAACCAGTCACAATGGAATAATGTGAAGGCTTTCATTTTCTCATGTACTTACACACCCCTTGAAAGACGTTATTGGAAACTACTCTTGTCTCCCAACTAGTGATAATTAGTTTGCTAATTTCACTTTCTCGCGTATTAAAATACATGGTCGAACTTATTCAGCAGATTGTGTCGGAACAAAACCGTGAAAACAGCTATGAACAATAATCGTGATAGGTCTTGACTGTCATCACCAAAGGCAATGGCATACAGACTCGGGGGGGGGGGGGGTGGCTGGCCCCATCGAATGTTTCTCGACCAAGAGAAAAACGAGAAAAATATCTAGAAAGAAAAGGAAAGGAAAAAGGGCAAAATCCTTTTTTGTCGGTTTTTTGTTTTTGTTTACAACAAATAAAAGAAATTGACTAAAATCAAAGTTTTCCCCCGAGTTTCCTTGTTGCCAGGGTTGAAAGAAAAAACTCTCCATTGATTTTACACTAATAGACACAGACACACAGTACTTACACATCAAAGATCATTAACCCTCATACACACACACACGCACCCACACAGCTTAATACACCCAGAATTTAACAGAGTACAACAGAAAAAGGAGAAACAAAATATATGCGAATTCATTTTACTACCAATACTCTCTTTAGAAAAATAGAAAATACGTACATGTACAACCCTTACATTCCAAAATAAAACATATTATATCAACCAAAGCTTATGCAAATAAAAACATGAAATATTGAAATCTTGATTTGAATAAAAAGAAAAAAAAATCATAAAGCATAACACTGAAAATTTCATTAAAAATTCGGATGTAAAATAAGAAAATTGTGACATTTTTAAGTTGCACTTAATTTCACAAAACAGATATATGCACACATCCTAGGGGCACGTCTTACAAAGAGTTATGATTGATCAGATCAACCTCAAATGTATGGAAATCCATCAGTGTCATTTTTTTCGACAGGATATTTGCGCAATGTCCTTTTTAGGCAAAGAGAAGCACCCTCACTTTTTCTAAAACCAATGAATGTATGAATAAACAGCCACATCTAGAATATATTTTGAATAAACATGCATTTTAGATATTGATGTTGCTGGATTTCCATAGTTGTGTTTGATCAGCGGCCCGTTTCATAAAGGACTTACAACTGTTGTAACTTTGCCATTATGGCAACTACCATGGTAACCATGATTCTGATTGGCTGATGAGAACTGTTACCATGGTAGTTGCCATAATGGCAAAGTTACAACAGTTGTAAGTCCTTTATGAAACAGGCCCCTGATCAATCTCAACTGTATACAAATGAGGGGACTGATGAGGTCACTCACTTTTTGTGTATTAGAATTCAAGATGGTACTATACTGAATAACAAGTTTTCTAGTATATTTCCCTGTTGGATCTTCGTCATATTTCAGTGCTTTGTGCAATATGCTCTAATAATAATAATAATAATAAGCATTTATATAGCGCCATCTATCCAGAAATAATCTATTCCGAGGCACATTGTTATCAATTTAATTATAATCCTGGCTTTAGCTCGAGCTGCCTTTCGGCGCTCAGTGCATTCATGGTATTAATCCTGCTGTGTACCTATTCACCTAACCTGGGTTGAGTGCAGCACAACGTGGATAAATTTCTTGCTGAAGGAAAACATGCCATGGCTGGGATTCGAACCCACGTCCCTCTGATTGGAAGACGAGAGTCGTAACCACTAGACAACGGAGCCCTTGGTTTTATTACTGCACAGGGAAATCATGCACACCAAAATATGCTGTTTTAATGCATCGTTGGAACCATATATAAAACAATAATATATACTCATTTATTAATGTTTAATAAATTTTGAATGTAACAACAGGATAATTAGTCACTTAATTTGTTTAAATAGCTTAAATAGGGAATTTTGATCTTTTGGCTAGATAGTTCTTGTCAATTGCCGCTGTCAGCTTATAAAGGAAAAGGAAATCATGTAAAAAGTATTATTTCCATTAAAGTAACTCACTGAAATAGAAATCGCAGCAAAGGATATGACCACAGAATGTAGAGTAGATTACCATCTGGCCATTTCATGGCATATAACAGGAATTCAGTGCATGAGAAAATATCGACCCATTTTCAAATTCATTGGGAAAAGGGAAACATGTAATGTATAGTTTCCAGTTAATATAAAGATAATTTACTGAAAAAGAAATCCCAGCAAAGGATATGACCAGAGAATGCAGATTATTATTGCCATTTTATGGCATAACAAAATTCAGTGCATGAGTAGATTTATATTTCAGATTTATTCATTGCGCAAGCATTTATCATATTGTAGTGATATGAATTACAGACCTGTGCAAGTTTAACTCTTGCCTTGCATAGAGCCTGAAGTGAATAATACAAAGTTATGTACAATACAGATCAGCCTGTATTGAATGCCTGCACAAGGCAAGGTGTTTAATGAATAGAAAAAATTTGTGGGTTGGTTTTTAGGGTGTGTCCTGAACAGGACCATTGATACATGTATGTATTGAGAGAGTAGACAACATGTACCATGCTATGCAACCTGGCAGTTGACTCTTCATGCTCTTCAACCTTGTACATGTAGTTGGATGTGAACTCGGTTTTTTGTGAAGTCTGAAGACTATTGGAGTTAAAAGCTGAATAAAGTGATTATAAAGTGATTTTCTGATCTCTATACCTGCGTCATTACTTTGTACCCCGTATGTTTCAATATAGCATAAAAGCAGACTTTTAAACATGTTGTTTAGTTGTGTAAGACAACAGGTAATATGTAACTGTAAGTAAAAGCCATAAACATGTATATCTCCCATTGTTATTATTGTCAAACAGTATTGTCTATGGCTATATTATACAAATACACCAGGAAAAAAAGTTATATTGGAAGGACAACGGAGGATGAATAACCCCCTCTGTACTTTTGAAATAAAGGTCTGGAGCTGTTTCATGAAGCTAGCTTTAACTCACTGAGAGTGACTTAAAGAACGACTGGTAATCCTTTCTTGTGGTAAATGATATTCACCATTAAATATTCGATGGTGATTATTTAGCCATAAGAAAGGATCACCAGTTATTCTTAAAGGGGAAGTTCACACTCTATATACCGGTAGATGATAATGTAAAATATTTGTGGAGGTTTGAGGAAAATCTGTTAAAGATTGAGAAAGTTATTTAGAATTTTAACTTTTGGATTGGTAACGTCATAAATGAGTAGCTACCCCATATGTTATGAAATATAAAATGCATGAATTTCATTTTTTAATGGTTCCTGATGACTTATTTTTGTTTTCTCTTCATGATCGGGTGTGAAATGTATATTGATATACAAAAGATACAGTAAAAACCTTTTTCAGTTTTTAGGTTTTCTGCGAAAATGACATTTAATTGATATTTTACCGATTTCTATGTAGGAATGCTGCTCACATATGACGTCACAAATCAAATAATTAAAGTTCTAATAATTTTTTTATTCTTTGATGGATTTTCTTCAAACCTTCGGCAATATTTTTTCTGCTAATTTTATAATAAATTTTTTGTCGAGGTGAACTTCCCCTTTAAACTTACAAACAGTTTTATGAAACACCTATCAGGTATATTTGTTTCATGTCCTATTTTTAATGAGTTAGAATATATCTTAATAATCTAGTCCTTGTTGTTTTATTAAGAGAGATGATATTGTGTCATTAAAATACCCAATACATGAATATTCATTGAAGTTCTAGTGTCACTGAAGTTTGCTTATATCACAGTTTCATGCATTTCTACATGACCAAGCCCGTAGCCAGGGTTCAATCCAGCCCCCTAAATTGTCAAAAAGCAATATAAAATAGGGGAGGATAACAGTTTCTTCGGGTCTTTCAGGGACAAATTGCCAAACTATGTGGACTGATGACCTTTTTTAATTTTTTCTTAATGAAAAAAAAAAAATTTTCAGAGATGAAATACTCCATAATTGAATTAAATTTGAGTTTGCCAAATTTTTCAGACATGGATGAGAAGGAATTGAACTCCCTGATTAAAAATCCTGGTTACTGGACTGATGACTATCGTTGAACTACTTAAGGCACGGGAATACCTAAAAGAGATGAGCTATGCATAAAATCATATGAAGATGCATGACCGAAAAAAATCTTTATTATTATTATTATCATAAATAAGCGCTTTATGTTAATCATTCTTTAACTCTTTGAGCGCTGGACCACGAACCCCTCTGTGCTGAATTCTTTTCAGGGAGGGAAACAATGCATTGTTTGCTTGAGCGTGAAATGCGAAGTTCGCACGGCACCAAGTGTGCATACGTGCGAAGTACGCATGGAAAGGGTTAACAGCCACTTTATGTGTACAGCACAAGCCGGGAACTCCAACTTCCCTGGTACAAGCATGATGGTATTGAAGACATATGAATCATAAAAAAGGGTACACATATTCAAATAAATGGATAAATGAGTGAATGCTATATTTCAGTAAAACTTTGTAAGTACATAAGAATTCAATTCAGCAAGATCCTAATCAATATATAACAATACCCTGCTATCCCAATATACAAAATAAGAGTTATACTCGCGGATGACAAGTTTTTCTAGGAAGTTGGTTCTGTCTTATCTACAATGGCATGTATTCCAAAGTACAGTTTAACTAAGGCCATGTTTAACTCTGCTAAAATGATGGAAAGCCAATAATGTTAACATTCTATGTTTTGTTTGTTCACGGTGCTTTTTCATCATGCTACAACGGTGAAGGAAACCGATTCAATTAATTAAAGGTCCAACTCAGAAAACTGTTGATTTGAATAAATAGAGATAAATCAAACTAGCATAACGCTGAAAATTTCATCAAAATAGGATGTAAAATAAGAAAGTTAAGATATTTTAAAGTTTCACTTATTTTCACAACACAGTTAAATGCACAATTCAGTGACATGCAAATGAGACAGTCGATGATATCCTTTACTCGGTATTTCTTTTGTTTTTTATTGTTTGAATTATACTATATTTCATTTTTTATATATTTGACAGTAAGGACCAACTTGACTGAACCACATAGTATTAAACAGTGCTAAATCCACAGGTTCAGGGGGGAATTAATCGTTGTTTCACTTGTATTGACAATGAGGAGAAAATTAGAATATTTCATATTTGATATATTAAAATACAAAAGAAATAGTGAGTGGATGACATCATCCATCTCCTCATTTTCATACTGAGCAGGATGTGCATGTAACAGTTTTGTGAAATTAAGCAAAATTTTAAAATATCATTAACTTTCATATTTCACAGGCGATTTTGATGAAATTTTCAGTGTTTTGCTTGTTGGATTTTTCTCTTTTTATTCAAATCAACTTTTTGTTGGGGTGGACTTGTCCTTTAACTTGTTCCCAGACAGTTATGAATGACTCGAGTAAAGAGATGAGAGGATAAATCGAACCTGTACTATCAAATGTTTGTGTCGCAATTGGCTATCCATAGTTAAACCACAACTTGAGAACTTCAGAATATGGGCCAATATATGTAAAAATTACTATAAAAGGTCAATTGGCTCTAAACATTCAGGGGAAAGATTAAAATCATACTTTGAGTTACCTTACAACAACAAAATATTGATTACATTTTCTTAACAAACAGAATATACCATAAAGCAAACCATCTCCTGTACTACTGGGTCATTCTCAAAAAAATGTTACAATTCACAAAAAACGTGTCTCGACTATCTTATGGCCACTAGCTTCACAACCCTGAACATTTTCTACAAAAATATTATCAAGAAAATGACAATAATAGACTAGCTCCACAAAGCATATGCGACCAGTGACTAGTAAAGCTCTAATTTTATTACAAAAGCCTTTTATTTTTGCTTTTTGTTAGAATCGACGCTGTCTCGGGTCAGTTTTAGATTTTACTATCATTCTCTTTCCTAAGTAGTCTGTATTTCTTACCTACATTAATGTCTGGTGAGGGCAGCTTGGTGTAAACGTCCGACATACTGCGCTTATCCTAGTATTTGATGATCCCTTTGTGATTAATTTCACTTTTAACTTTGTCCCAAATTCATTTTAACCTCCGTAACGAATACTGCCACAAGTTTTTTCTCCCATTCATACTGAATGATATTATGTGATAATGTGTCTACAAGTAGAGTGATATTCATTAATAAATAATTGATAGGGAATTATCCTATGTGTTTCCTGTATTACACGGAAATAAAGGACTATTCTTAAAAAATAAAAAGTATGACTAAACAGCTTTAACATCCGTAACGCACCATAAGAAAATATGCACTTTGGCAGTTCTGTTAAGGATTCAGTATTATATAGAATAAGAGACACATTTCATAATAAATACAATTTTCAAAGGTATGGCTACTAAATAAGGACCACGTTGGACCATCAAGCATAAAGACATTAACTTCCGTAACGCATTAACTTCCGTAACATTTTTTCTTGAATATGCTACAAATTTGTGCTTTACTGAATCACTCTGGATCATACAGATATAAATCATATAAGGTACCGTCCACCTATTTACCCATAAAAATGATAGCTATTCATCCTTGTCAAATTATTATTACACACCTTATTTTCAACATCACCGAAAAGAGGGAAAATTGCCAGCAAAAAACAATTTCCCGAGAATTATATATGATATTTAATGCTTTTAGAATTTTAAATAATTCATACTACAAATTTTGAATATTGGCATCTTCTTTAGAACTTAAGATTTCTAATTTCCTTTGCTATATAAAGTGCATTAACCTCCGTAACAATTACTGTTACGGAAGTTAAAACACTTCTTTGCTGTACTTTGCTAAGATTGATAGCACGATTCTAGTTCCAGAACAGGTGGCATGGCTTTGTCTAATGCTGTAGTCGGCAGAAATGGTGTAGAGAAAGGGAAAAATGAGAAACAAATAAGCTTTCATGGACAAGGAAAGAGACAGAAAAACTGTTTGCAATGACTCATGAGGAGGGTTAATGTATCACCGATCAAAAATGTGAGCGCAAAGCGCGAGCTAAAACTTGTGTAGTCTAACCTGAAAACTTGAAATTCTAGCATTTTTTTGTAAAAATGATCAGGATGTTATCTGAATAAACTATTAATGCGAGTACAAAGTGTTAGCTGATTTTTTTTTCGTATTCTGACTGAAAGCTTGACATTCTAAACACTCTTTGTACCAATCACAAGGATGGGTATCTTAATTGATGCGACTGTAAATTTTTCATATTTTGATATGAAAACAATCATTTTTGGACGTTGTAATTTGAGAACAAGATATATATCCAATAAACAATTATTGCAAAGGTAAAACGCGCGCTTTTTGAGGTTTAGTCCCCAAAATGGGACATTCTACTAATTACTTTTTGTAATCATAAAAAGGATGGGTGTCTTGCTAAGGAAATGATGCGCAGTGAGTGCGAAGCGCGAGCTGAAAATATGTGTCATTCCAATATGAAAACCAGACATCTTAAGCACGCTTTCAAATAAAGAGGATATAAATTGAATAAAAAATAATTTCATGCAATACAATACAAAAAAAACAAGTGGGGATTACATGTATGTACACCATCAATCAACTCTTTTAATATTCATGAAGATATGCATAGACTATATTGTTTCACTAAAATAATGCAAATCTTTAAAATGGCATAACTTCGTTATTTCTTGTTCAATTTTGATCATATTTGCAGTATTTTGTTTATCTGCTTATTATCTGTTCGAGATCATATTTTTCAGCCTGGATGACCCCTTTAATGTGCATGAAAAGCGCTTGAATAATCGATATAGGCCTACTGACATGAAAACATGGAAAGGGGTATTTCAAACACTCACGCTTTGTTGGAATTTATAAATGAAATACGTATTTCGATAATCAAACATTTTAGCTATTCATCATTTTTTTTTAAATCACAAATAGGATGCGTAATTGCGTATCTCGATAAAACAAACTAATGAAAAAAAATCGCGATTAGATCATATAGATTCCATTAATAATTTATGTATTTGTGAATTTGTAGCCTCTTGTTTCATTCACCTTACTTTTTTATTATTCATTTCCCCATGTCCTTTTTAAAAAAAAATTTCCCCTATTTTTCTATCTTTTTTTACTATTGGCAAGCGGCGGGAGTCCTCGTAACCAAGAGAACTCGTCCTGGTTACGGGACTGCGATTGTTACATTTTGTTTATTGCCAGAAACTTTAAAGATGAACTGTAATTCTGTGGCCCGGTTATTCGGTTTTCTCATTCCAACTTTGAACAAGAACGACAATAAAATTACAGTTTCCGTTTCCTGTTTATGTTTTTCACATTTTTTTTTTGGGGGGGTGGCAAATTAAACTATGCGTTCCACATTTATCTTTATTTATTAAAAAAAGGTTATACGAATACCTAAATATGGAATTTCCTAAGCTAACAAATAAATACTGCAATTTGTAACTTAATTTAACTTCCGTAACGAAGATTGACAAGGGTAAATGCCACTCGAGGATTTGATGGTAAAGTATCTTGGGATTCCCAGAATTGGTCATGCATTGCTTAGGATCTTGCTTAGGATTACTTAGGACCAGAAACTTGTAAGATGAACTACAATTCTGTGGCCCGGTTATTCGGTTTTCTCATTCCAACTGTGAACAAGAACGACAACAAAAATGACAGTTGTCCGTTTCCTGTTGTGTTTTTATTTTTTATTTTTATTTTTTTTTTGGGGGGGGAGGGAAATTAAGCAATGCGTTCCACATTCATCTTCAATAAACTAAAAGAAAAATGTTATACCAATACCTTAATATGGATTTTCCTAAGCTAACAGAATAAGTAGTGCAATTTGTAACTTGATTTTAACTTCCGTAACGAAGGTTGACAAGGTTAAATGCCATCGAGAGGATTTAATGGTAAACTATATTTTGATTCCCAGCATTGGTCATGCGTTGCTTAGGATCTCAGGTTATGGATGAAAGTTATTTTAAGGTTGCCTCATTCAAATTATGAACATTAAACTAAACGAAAGATGAGCAATGATTTTTATGGTACTTTTTGTTAAATGTTATTTGGTAAAATCCTGCTTCTGAAAAAGAATATTGAATATTTTTGCTATCTTGCAAACATTTTTGCTTCAGTAAATAAAACTGTTGATACCACACTGAAACTAAATGGTGTGCATTTCTATTTCAATCATTTCAAAAGTGATTTAATTGAGTAACATAAGTGAACAATGCTAACGATTTAACCTCCGTAACGTTGACATACAGTGCTTGAGTTAATCCGGTCAGTACTTCAAATTGACGCAACAGCGACATGCCCCTTTTCTGTTGCCACTTTCTCATACATGGTACTTTCACAATATGTATTTTTCAACCCATTTTCTAGACTTCATTTTTACGATTTTTCCTCCCATCAATTGTAGCATTTTTCTGAGAATGACCCTACTACCTAAATACAAAATTAATTGAGTTATTGTACATAAAAAATAGGAAACAAAAATATTTCAGAACAGGAATAACCATCGTTTCTGGGGATTTCCTCAACAATTTCTGACATTTCACCATAATCCCCATTCACTGACGGTAGTTCGTTAGTGTGAGCTCACATGTGTTATCATGTCGCCCAATTCAGGCGATTAGTACTGTCTAGACTTCAATATTTAAAAAAAAATCTAATTTACAGTCTAAGGATTTAGAAAGTACCTAAATAATGTCTTGAATATCTAAAGAATCGAGACATATGAAAAAAAAGAGATTAAAAGGTTTGGAAATAGTACGTTACCGATGTTTACTTGTCTTGGTCTCGAGAATCATCCCCCAAAATGACAGAAAAAATATGAAGTATTTACCAACGGAGAGGGCGTCAACAATTTACAAATATGATATCGATATTGCTTTCGATATCATATGATCTGCTCCATATGCGAGCAAAACCTGATTACTGATTTTCTTTAGTTTTGATTTGTTTTTTATTACATTGGAATTACATTCAGCTAATTTTAAGATTATCTGGGAGCATCTAACGCAAATGAATTTTTGTTTATCCTTAATCCGGGCTCATTTCAATTCCTAATGATTTGATTGCATCTGCAGTCGTAAAATCTCTGTGTTTCTTTTTTGCATTTAAAGATTTTCTTTTAGAATAATCATTCAAATCACAGTCACAATTGCAACACCAGTAGTCAGCCATAATTACTAAAAGAAATTAATGAATCAAATAACAAAATTACCCCCAGCAATCAGATTAACAATTGAATTATCACCAGCACCAGCAAGGCAATATACGAATACGATAATACAATACGATACACTACACGAAGACAAACGATACTAATTATAATCGCGATGTATCGAGACCTTAAAAAGTTTAATAAGGATAATGACGTCATTCAAGATGGAAACTTGCAAGAAAAACCATCAGCTTAGGTGAAAATGTCTTAGATGAAAGATTTCTCAATCATCCAGATTTTTTTTCAATAACTCAATTACTTAAGTTATTTATACATGTATTTCCCTGACAATGGAAACCATGAAACTGTAAATTTCGCTTAAAAACAGTTTTAAATCGCGACGTTAGTTCAGTATACCACTGTCTATACGTACGGGCCAACAACTCTACAGTCTATGTATTGGTGAGCGGAGCCAACGTTTTTCAGCGGAACAACCAAAATACAGAGACCGAAGCTTTTGGTCTATGATTAATAAAAAAATATAACCCCCAAGATTTTAATGAAAAAACATCATAATGAATAAAATTTATTACTTTTGTTACAAAAGTGATATTTTATTTTATTTTTTTTGCAGACTGCAAGCATAGACATTCCATTTTTACTTCCAAATTTCAATAAAAGCATAATATAGGCTGAATACAATGTGGACAGTGGGCAAGTTACAGCAAATAAACCAATTAGGTATAATACGTACCTATATAATCAATATTATATTCATGCCAAGCTACTAAACAAATAGTCTTGTCTGCAGGCTTTATGATATAGATTATTAAAGAACTGAAAGGGGTATTTCAGTTGAGCGTTTCATGAAAGGACCTGTTGGATTTTATCTAATAGTTACCATAATAACAGTGGTTTTTGCCGATCAAAATCAGGAAAAGTGTCACATCCGACAGCTTGGACAAAAATATTGATGAAACAGTCCCAGGTCAACGATTATACGATTGAATGTATAGAGTAGAACAACAAGCAAAACACTAAAAAAAATAGGGTTTCATCAATTGCCCAACTGGAACTGAGCGATCTCTGCACAAAGCCTATGGGAATTACAGAATTAAGCGGTCAACAGGTTACGGCCAATGGCCTTCATCTGCCCATTCACAAATTGTAAATACGAAAAATTACTTATAAGGTACAGAAACATAAACATTACTACAGTGGGGGATGTTACCTTGCCATATGCCAAGCATGACTTAGATGATGTTCTTCAGCTTCAACACCCAGGCCCACTTACATGGAGTTGTAGAGGGATTCAGGAATGGAAGCATTATGTCCATCCCATGCAGCTTGGGTCCTATTTGCCATTTGAGCGCTTGAGGATACCCTAACAAGGTGACTTCGGTGTTGGTCTTGGCATAAGGGCCGTCGAGGTACACCGTGTTGTTTGCCGGCCATTTCAGTAGGAAAGCATAGACATTATCTGCTCTCTTGGTAGTGGTGTACCTGTAAAGAAAAGATATCATTTTTTTTTAAATATAAAGCAAATAATCACCATTGGCTAGTAATGTCATTGGCATACCTGCCAAGTTTTGCCATTAAATAAGATTATTCCTATTTGGGAAGAAAGGAAAATTGCCATTTTAACCTGTATGTTCCTATATTTCAGTAGTATTTGAAATATATGCCTCCATGTATGTAGGCAGAACCTGGACTAGATTGGCTCAGAAAAGAAAGTCATGGTTCAGGATCATGAAGATGGCTTCATGGGTGAGGGAAATTTAAGAATGTTCCAATTTCTTGCAAGAGAGACATACTTTAAGGTACATGTATATGATGACCCACTGTGACATTCGACCTTGTGACCCCATAATCTAATCACATTATCTTCACTCCCAAATTTATATATAGGATTAGTACTACCCACCAGTGTAAATTGGGAATATCAGAGTTTCAATGGCACAAGAACGTGTTCTCGTTGGTGACACGACATTTGCTCCGCCATTCGTAGGTCATAAATAACATAACAAACAGATTTTCAGGTCGAGGACCATTCCTGAGAACCAACAAGCTTTCTCACCAGACATCAGGATTCACTGTGTCGTTCTGCAACCTCCATGGAACAGAGGAATAGATGCCCTCGCCGTTGACCTTTAACCACGACCCCATCTGACGAAGACGCTCCTCAAAGATAGGCACGATGCGCCCATCGTGGGTCGGCCCGATGTTGAGGAGAAGGTTGCCCCCACAGCTATAATTGAAAAGGCAGAAGATACAGAGGCTTTTATATTCATATAGCCCACTGCACAATACACAAACAGTCTGGCACGTATCCTGGGACTCGCATTTAATTTGAACTCTAAAGTTGTGGCGAGCCAATCGTGACACAAAAATCTGAACAGTACAGGTTCCAACGATCAGCTCTACTGTTAATGGAACAATCAAATTTTGCTAATTTCCAGACATTACTGCTCGAATTCACAAAAGCGGTTTTGAAAACCCACAGTTGAACCCATGATTTATGCAGATTTCCTGTATGAATTAAGCTTAATTTACTGTGTATTGGGCGCATGTATAAAAAAGTCCAATGCTGATGCGCGCTTTTGTCAGTGCGCCAAATTGACGACTGTTACCATGGTTAGATATTTTATTCATGAGTCCATTGTTTGAAGAGTGGACTCATGAATAAAATAGCGTATTTAACCATGGTAACGGGCCTCAATTTAGCGCACTGTGACAAAAGCGCGCATCAGCATTGGACATTTTTTAATATATAAACGGAAAATGGGTTCAACCGATGGTATAAAAAACCACCTTTGTGAATTCGGGCCTATATGAATGAATGGAATCTTTATATCCAAGTTTCAAACTAACTGTAATAATTCTTACACCAAAATTTTGGATAATTGCAAGGCTTTATTTAAGACTAACGGCCAAATTGCTACGATGTCATTACGACAAGATATTGAATTCACTTTTATTCTAATACTTATTCTAATAAGGAAGGTAGCATAGTAACAGATTTAAACATACGCATTTGTACAATGATTTAAAACTTTGCATAGTGAGATGTTCCATGTCTCAATATTCACATTAAATATAATGAAGGGTAATTCCAAAATCAGGTTGCAGACTGATCACAAGGTCTATGGTGGCCTTCAAAAAGAGCACCCTAAAATAATAAATCTTCTAACATACCTGACTGTTCTGACAAGCTTTGTGATCAGCCCATGAATGTCGAAGATGTCTTTCAGCGGAGTTGTTCGTACGTATCCCCATGATTTTGTGTCCACTGTCATGCAATTCTCCCACTTGTGGTTTTGCAGTTTCCCTAAAATGAAAGAAAATCAATTTGTTTATATTTAAAATGTGAAATGCTTGAAGCAACTGGTACACATATAGCAGGATGACTGAAAAAAAAAACTTTTGAGGAAATTGATTTATTGAAGAAAGTTGTGCTGAATTGAAGAACAATTTTTTTTTAAATGTAGCTATAAAGGATAACTTGCATTGAAATGTAACAGTAAAAAAAAGAGAAATGAATTAGAAAAATTTTGAGAAAAAGATTAAGGAAAAAAGAAGATTTGCGTTTAATATATTTTTCTATTCTTTCATTTTTTGGTAACTTGATGCCTTTTGATATATTTTGTGTATAACAATCTATGTAATAAATATTTATTTCGTTTCCACATTTTTTGCTCAAAGTAACAACTTATATTTTCTCCCAATGGGAGCCTAATTTTCTACAAGCTCTGCTTTTTATTTAGGCTCCTCACTTTTTTTTACATTTTGCAGTGTACCTTGTGTTAAATACTTATGTTAGATGGTTAATTTGATAATTGATACACTATGTTTACGAATATGTTTGTTATGTATATTGTGTAATTTATTTCAAAAGTGGAATAAATAAATACAATCCAATACAAGATAATGAAAAAAATTGATATTTGTTCAACACACCGAAATGATATATGGTCTTTACTTTACATAACCATAAAATTCAGCCTTTTTTCTTCATTTTGATACCAAAAACATGTATGATATGATCAGTTCTTGCATAGATGATCTTGAAGAATTTTGAAGTCAAAGTCAAAATCAAGTTGTGCATAAAAAATGAAAAATGGGCAGAGATTTATCAAGGATGCAATGACTTTGTGTTAGAAAGGGATGGTTCATTAGCATATCCTTTGTATTCTTTGTTAAGTTTCTTTCACTAGATTCTAAATGAGGATGGGTGCAGATTCGCAGGTCACTTTCTGTGCAAATCGGTTCTGACATGCCTCACTATTTATTGTTTTTACTCTGCAATGTGTGAACAATTCGTTGAATATTTCATCCCAAATCGAAGATGGGATTTCATTCTTACTGTTTTTGTTAAATCTATGACCTAGAAATACTCAATGATTGTGATATCTGGCTCAAAAGACAGGATTCCTTTTTTGTAGGATGCACTGTATATAAAATAATATAAATATATAATATGTTTGAACAATTCATTTAGTATTCTGTCCCAAATAGAGGTTGAGATTTCATTCTTACCGATTTTTTTAAATTTAATATCTAGACATACTTAATGATTGTGATATCTAGCTCTAAAGATAAGTTTCCTTTTTTGTGAGATGCACTGTACATTATACAAATATACCAGGCTTTGAGTAAGAGCAGGAATTATTTTCGGAGGTTGGACTGGCATTACTGTTAGTAATTTGGCCAGTAATAATTCCCTCTATACTTTCGAAATAAAGGCCTGGTATATTTGTTTAATAAGATAAAACAATAGTCTGTCTACTTTTGTACACGTTGTTCATCTTTTCTTAATCTGAACTTAAATAGATAATGCGCTGCGCAGACTGATCTACTTTTCCCGAAACCACGAGCTCAGCCAAACAAGGATTTGTGCCTGCGTCGTCCCTTCGCGGGACTTGCCAGGTGGAGTCAACTCGCTGACCGGTGCGTCCGACAGATTGCATGATCTGTGACGTCAGTGATGGAATAGTCGACTATTCCATCATTGACGTCACGGAATAGCACATTTTCTTCGGAGAGCGTTTCATTTTCAACATCATCGCAAACTAGTGAGAATATGTTTGGTCACATGATGCTATTTAAACCAATCCGCATACAGGATTTGATTTATGTAGGATATAAAAAGAAATATAAATGAAACTGCTTATAAGACTCACCAGGATCGTATCTGTCACTACAGGTATAGTATCCGCCATGTTTGCATGAACAACCAAGATACCAACGGTCATTCACAACGACGGTATCCTTAACAGGACTTAACAAAGAGAAAATGAAAAAAAAAATGAATATATACATGTGTGGTTAAATTTTTTATTGATTTCTATTGCCCATCATTGACTTTTTTATTATTACCTCATTAAAAGTAGACAGTATAGTATAGTAAATAAAAAAATATAATTGCATTGAAGAATAATAAGTTTTCTAGCACGAATGGTAAAAATCCTAATTCACTTCACTCTCACCCATTACCTTTTTTATTACCTCACAAGAAATATTAACTGCATTTTATTGTGTTTAGATCATGTATAGCATCATTCAAGGAAATTACTTTAATTGAAAAAGAAGCCCAATTCAAATAGACTGTAAGTAAATAAGTATATAAATATGTGATGCATAAAAGCCAAATTAAAAATTCTAAATCTCTATGCAAATAAGGAAAGAGTGAATGATATCTCCAAGAATAATAATAAAAATCAAAACTTATTCATCATTTGCAATCCCTGCCTTTTCTACCCCTTCCCCTTTACTTAAGGAACTGATACATTATTGCTATTTGACTTATCACAAAAAAATATTTAAAAAATAAAGGATTCTTCACTTATTTTTGAACTGTCAAAAAACAAAGGATGCCAACATTAAAGTAATGCATAAATAAGCCTGAAAACAATGTTATGAGACAAAATGGTCATAGACGAACTGGTGATTAGACGAAGTGATTGTTGGACCAAATGGTTATTTAATAGACGAAAAGTTGATGGATAGAATGGCATTGGACCACATAAAGGTAGACGATGTGACGAGTTGGCAGTAGACGAATTGGCAATTTACCAGTCTGACTACCATTTGGTCAATACTTATTTGGTCTAATTGTCATTTAGTCTATTGCCCACAGGGTGTAATGTCCACTCCACCTACTTAATATTTTGCACTTTAACAAATAAAACTTTGGTTCATAAACAGTTCAACTTATTATATAGACATAGTGGTGTTAGACCAAGTTGATTGGGCTGTATGGGATGAGAAAAAAAAATTAAAGTAGAAAGGGAAGGTAGAAAGCTATAGTTTCATTTCCTCTTTCCCTGCTCTCACGGAATTCCAGCTCATTATGAACGTGCATACCAAACTTTCAGACTCGGCGATATATCGTGTTATTGGCGATATTTGGCTGGCGATAATCCACTAACATTTAAATCAAATATCGATCAGAACTTGTCAGCCATCTCTAATTATACAAACCTTTCATTGTAGAGCCATGCCAAGAATTCTGTGCTGTTCCAGTAGGAATCTGGACCAATACCTCCGTCTGACCAGACCACCTCAGGGTGATAGCTATTCACAATATCCATCAGTTGCGGCATTGCAACTTGCTGAACAAAAAAAAAATGACGGGATAAATTTAGGGGCTCGTATTCTGAAGTGGGGTTTAATTTAAACTTTGGTTTAAAATTGCGGTGTAACTATGGATAGTAAATTGTGACACAAATCTCTAAAGATACAGATGTAATTTATTAGCTCAATTGACATTCAAATTATTTAGAACTATCTGTAAGTCGTAAGTAAATAAAACAGTTTTCTTCATCATTAAAGTATGATGAATGAGCACAATAAACATTGTACACGTCACACATACAACATAAACAAATTTTTGACAATTTTGGCTTCCCATATTTTCAGCAAAGTTAGACCATAGCCCAAGTTAAACCAGACTTCAGGATACAGGCCACTGAGTGTCTTGCATATACAGGTGATTCCAGGTGATTCCGCCTAATGTCAAATCTAATGGGACCGTAGAAATCTGTCCAGGCCAAAAACGACTTAGAAAATGAAGATAAATATATAGGCCCTATTCTGGTCTGAAATAGTGCTTCCAGTTTAACCCTATCCAGGCCGGGATATTTTGGGAGTTCATATGGCCGGGGGGGGGGGGCCTCCCAGGCCCCCCCTTGAGATCTCGGCCGTCGACCGCGCGATCGCGCTGAAAATTGGCACGCAGGTTGTCTGGGATATTATCTACAAAATTGTATAGTAATTTATTTCATGCAAAATTTTATTAAGTAATTATGATAATTTATGCATAATTAGTATGCGAAATCATACTTTTTCTCTAACTCCATAAATAAAACTCCAAATTTTCTAATTTTTGGCATAGAAACTCTTTGTGGTGTTCTCAGCAAGATAACATGAAAAAAATTGTGATATCAGATCAATTTCTTATGTATTATATTGTTTTTTGCAATTTCTTATGTATTTCTTTGTTTTTTGGACCTTTTGTTTTTCATTGCTTTTTCAATGAAATTCATTAGGGACTCTTCTAAGATCATAAACAGCATAAAATACATACATTTAGACCAGCAAAACTAAAAATAATCATACATTAATGATTTTTGGTTGAAACACAATTTACATTGACTTTGTACACGAAATCACGTTTTTGAGCAATTTTTGGTCTGACATGCACTTACGTAACGTTGCGTAATTTCGAACCGCGTACCCGGATGACGCAAAATTGGTCTCAAAAGTTGCGCAAGACTTGAAAGTAAAAAGTCAGTGAGCAGCGCGGTCAAACAATTTTGCGCGGCGGAAATATCGCGCGACTCGTTGAGGGGGGCCTCGGAGGCCCCCCCGGCCTAGATAGGGTTAATAGACAGTGAATTGATATTCAATTATGAAGGATTTACCATAACAGAATAATCAAATTAAATTAATAATAATAACAATATTTATAATAATAATATCATCATCATTATTATCATCATCATTATTATTAGTATTAGTAGTATTGTTATTATCATCATCAGTGGCGTAACTACGGGGGGGGGGGGCATGGGGGGGCACGTGCCCCCCCAATCGGCTGGCCAAAAAAAAAAAAAACGGGGAAAAGGAGAAAGAGGGAGAAAGGGAGAGAAACGTAGTGGGGAAAGAAGACATTATTGTTAATTACAATGTTATATTATGTTATAATTATGTTATATTACATTAAATTTTTTTTATAACTTTATGAAACATAATTTGCGCAGGGCCTATGTCTTCATTGTTCCTGGTGCTCGCATTGTATGTTTAACAAGATATATAATCCTGTTGTACTAAAACCTCCCAATTTCAAGTCAATATACACCAAATATATTTCCTCGCACTTTGAATTATTATTGTTTATGTAGTGACATATGCTTCTATTTTATGACTACTTAAATTAAAGTGATTGCCCCATTTTAAGGTCTTAATTATAAACCATTTCCTGTCCGTGCTTACGTTCGCATTCGTGGATAGGTAAGATATGTCTGTTCTTCATGAATTCCCAAAATCAGTCGTTAAAATGTCCCTTTTTCTGATCTGAATATCAAAAATGTTCAGCTTGCGCTTCGCGCTCGCATCATTTGGTTAGTGAGATGCGTGATAATCATGATTACAATGACTACAAAAAGTGCTTCATGTGTCATTTACATGTAATTCTAACAAGATTAGCATGCGCTTGGCACTCGCATTAGATGACTATGGTGAGATATGTACTCTTAATGGATTCCTTAAAAAAATAGTCCTTATATCCCTGTTTTGGGTCAATGATATGCAAAAATTTAAGCTTGCGCTTCGCGCTCGCATATTTTTGTTAGTGAAATACGTATGATCTTCGTGAATTCCTACAAACAAGCCTTAAAATGTCCCTCTTCAGGTCTGAATTTCCTAAATTTTCAGCTCGCGCTTTGCGCTCGCAATATTTGATTAGTGAGATGCGTATGTTAACCATGATTACAATGATTACAAAAAGTGCTTCATGTGTTTAGATGTTATTCTAACAAAATCAGCAAGAGATTGACACTCACAATAGATGACTATGGTGAGATATGTATACTCTTAATGGATTCCTAAAATATAGTCCTTAAAATGTCCCTGTTTGGGGTCAATATATACAAAAATTTCAGCTCGCGCTTCGCGCTCGCATGGTTTGTTTAGCGAGACAGGTATGTATTATGATTACAAAAATAATTGCTTATGTCCTTTTTAGGTCTGAATTTCAAAAAATTTCAGCTCGCGCTTCGCGCTCGCATTTTGTGACCAGTGAGATACATATCCGTTTAATGACACTGTCCTAAAAAGGTCTCTATTATGTCAGTATACCTGGAAACTGAGCGCACTTCGCGTGCTCTTTAAGTGACTCAAAATTTTTGCTGGTGCCCCCCCCCAATGCCGTGACCCACGGTACGCCACTGATCATCATTATGATTAGCATAATAATTGTTGTTAGACAAACCTGTTAACAAATCGAGACAACCCATGAGCTGCCTGTTTGATGTTGTTCTTAACAAACCAATTCAATTCAATTCAAATACAAAGCAGTAGAACCACAAAGCCACTCAGAAAAACAACCTTTATCCACATAAAAATTACATATTGACAATGTAACCATTATAGACTGGTGTAAACTCACATCTCGGTACAATCTTGTCTTGAAGCCATTTGCTTTGTCCTGCAAATAAAGCGGGTGGAACCATTCAAAGAGCGAGAAGTACAAGCCGAAATGAATCTTGGTTTTATTCCGCACAGCTGCTGCCAATTCACCTGCAAACATCAAAATTATTTAATGTTAGTTCTCCGGGTCAATCGGTACAAACGTTTAAGGTGAAACATTAGGAAATAAAAAAAAACTGAAGCTTTTAAACCCTAAAAAACAAATTAGAGAACTCAATTTCTCTGACAGATTACAACAAAAGAGTAGCGCAGTTCCAAAACTATTACAAATTACAACAAATTATAACTGACTGAAATGAGATGTAATGCCAAACAGGCTCTCACGCATAATTTATACATTTTTCAGTAACAAATGAACTTAATCTTACAAAAATATTTGATCTTTTTATCAGCTCATTATGTTCTGAACGTTTCAAGATTTTGTAATAATGACTATTCAAAAAACTCCTGTGACGTCATCATTGCTTTACAACCAATTTTTTTCCAAAATCAGGAAAATAGTTTTTGAGGGTCCTTTCTACAGCTTTTATTCACAGATCGTAGGGTGAATTGTAGTTTAGAAGGTTAAAAATACAATCCTGAAAATACATAGAATAATACATACAGTGAAACAATGTTGCAGATTTAGGCAGTGGGTTGTAAAAAGTAGTCTATGAAAATGAAATTATTTTTTTGTCTGCATCTTACCAACCAGGTCCCTTTTAGGACCAAGATCCATTGCATTCCAGTTCCAAGAAACATTCGAAGGCCAGTTTGTGAAACCCTCATGATGCTTGCTTGTCAAGACAACATAACTGTGGAAATAAATTGGATGGCAGAAAATGAGTTTAAGAACAAGAGTTAGATATGTATCTTATATACTCATGAGGAAGGGGGAGGGGTGGCTCATACTGTCATTATAAGGTGGAAACCATGATCCCCCTCCTCCTCTCTTTCACTCCCTTCTTCTTCTTCTTTTTTGTATTGCTGTTCGTATTTTTTTTTTCCTCTTCTCCTTCCTGCTTTCATTAAATCTTCCTTGTTTTCATCTTCTCCCTTGTGGTATTCTACTTTTACTATTATTTTCATCCTTATCATCACCATCATCACCACCACCATCATTATCATAATGATAATCATCACAGCAAAAACCATCATCATCATCATCATAATGATAATCATCATGACAAAAACCATTATCATCATCATCATCATCATCACCATCACCACCATTATTCATCATCATCATAATCATCATCATCATCAAATTCATAATTATCACCATCATAATCATCATCATCATCGGATTCATAATTATCACCATCATCATCACCACTACCACCATCATCATCATCATCACCATCACCATCATTTATACCATCATCATCATCACTACCATCACCAACACCATTATCATCACCATCTTCTTAAATAAGTTTCCCTACTTGGCTCCAGATGCTTCCAGGATGTCGGCCCAAGTGTTGGGGTTGAAGAACTCTGCTGTGAACATAGATCCAAAGTCGGGATATGTGAAACCTGGCCGAAAGTTCTGTTTCATGAAGTTCACAACTTCTGGGAAGGGAGGAGATCCTTGCCATCGGTCCCAAAACCACTCACTGAAGAAACTTGGAACAGAGTAAACACCCCAGTGCATAAAGATTCCAAACTTGGCATCATCATACCTGTAAAAGGAATTAGTTATAACATTTTTAAGAAAAAAAATAGTACATGCATATCAATGTCTTGACCATCAAGAAATTGCAATATTTGCAGCATTTTTAAGAAAGAAAAAATTGCAGAAAAAATGAATTGTTTTGTATGTTTTGTTTTGTTTGGGGGTTAGTTTGTTTGCTTGTTTTTTGTTTTTTTGCTGCTGCTTTCTATGTATGTTGACTTGGCATTAAAATTTCCATCAGCTCCACGTACTGATCACATCATGTTTCCTATAAATTCACACAATGATAGGATGGGGGAAAGTCTGTCATTTCAGTATACATCAGTCTAAATGTTACAATACCAAAATTTACAATACTTCAGTATAGGAATAAATGCATGTATACTTTTAAATAATCAATTATATATTTAGCTTCGTATGAGTTAGGCAGGAATGATATGAGAAAGGAAACTTAATTATTTAGGGTACTCTGAGATGGAACTCATAAGATGATACTCACTGAAGGTCATTTTGAAAGTCCATGGACATGATGGATGAGCATACATGTCCACCTGGAAATGACAGTACCCACACCCCCCCCCCCCACACCACCCCCAAACGGAAACAAACTCACCAAGAAGGGAGAGGTCTCGAGTCAATAGAATCCCAGTTTGGCTGATACTGACAGGAACATAGAAGGGGAAGTGTCAGACATGTTAGGATAAGAAGAAACCCCATCTTCTCTGGGCTGTTCCTGCTATATACTGATCTATTCTAATCCTGACCTTGATTAGCTTCTGTAACAATAGTGTTCTTCCTTGTTCCTGTATTACATCAAGAAAAATCACAAAGATCATTACCAAGACTGTATTCTTATCAGGGTGGGATATATCTAACTATTAAGAGAGAATCATTAATGGACCAATAATATTATACATAGAATGCCACCCTTCTAGTTATCTTGCCTCTAATTCTGTTTCTTATTCCTCACTTCTAATTCATAAAAAACAATTAAACAAGAAACTTTCCTCAAATCATAATTGGAAAAAATAAAGTAGTGGTATGTAGCCCCCCCCCCCCCATTTACTTTGTAATCAGCATGTCCACAACATGTTCAATCATATCTCTCTTTCTTCTCAATATTCTGCTTTTAATTAGGAATCAGCTCCCCTGATGTGTATTATTCTTGGGCTTAGCTTGGCCTCTGTTCACCTGTCAATTACCTCGCCTTGATCATCGTCTCAAGATAATTTAGTATTCAGTCACATTCATGTTCTTCTCCACTCTTCATGTGCTTTGGCTAGCTTCTGCTTATTATTATTTATTAATCATTATAATTCATGGCATGCATCATTGTGATTTCAATTTCATAAGACCCCCACCCTTCTTTCATCCTCCAGTCATGCCAGTCTAAGCCGGCTTTAACTTGAGCCTTGGCTTTAAACTAGTCTAAGTTTGGCTCTGCCTTCTAGGTTGAGTGAGCAGAGCACAGAACTGTCAATGACTTAAGTTAAATAATGTCACGTCTCACGACTTGTGACGTGTGTGTAGAATAGACAGTGTCTGTCACTGTAAGTGTCACACAGAACTTTGATTGAATAAATGGTTACTATTATTATTATTAATATTATGTGGGTTATTCCCTTGATTTCTAACTTAGACTAGAAAAGGGATAATAAGCTTGAGTTGAGGACGAACTTGACAGTTGACTTGAATTGAGAAGTTGAGTGTATTGTCATGATTGTCATCCGACTATTGTCTTGATATAAAATTAAAAAAATTTAAAATGATACAAAATGGAAAATGCAACTCAATCTGACATCGTCTGTCAAATTAAATGTTTCAACAGTACAGTAGGATATCGCAGACATGGTCGAGTCAACTTTCTTCAACTTTGCCATAATAATTAACACTGTGATTGTCGGCGTCAACGGAAAGACAAGACAAAACAAACTTACCACGGCCACGACAGTTGAGTTTGATAGAGTCAACACAAGATGAATCTCTGCATGGCCATGGTCATGTGATTTTAAAAATTAGTATTATTCGCAGACATAGTGCTTCTTATGCAATAAATTAACCTAAAGTAAAACATAATTTCATTAAGCTCTTTAATTAAAACTCTTAATACATAATAATTGTTCAATGATTGTCATATAAAATACTAATCCAAGCAATTATTATCAAGTTGAGATATTTATTTCTATCTATAGTGTATGAAATGTAAGACTATCTTAAACTATAGATCTCTGTCACGTGCCATAACAGTTATCATGTGACCTGCCAAACTCCCATCCGCTGAGCCTGCGCCTGAGACTGTCGACTGAGAATTAAAAATCAAGAGCTGCTCTTTGCCTTTGGTGAGATAGAGGACGCATGTTGTGTGAGTGATCACCATTGATAAAGGAAATTACGGTTAAAGTGTATTTATGAGTAGATCTATGTGGATTTGTACTGTGCTTTTGCCATAAATGGGCATGCAAAAGACAAACCGGTCGGGAAACCGGACGGCGCCGCGCCGCCCCCGCATCGCCTAGGCAGGAGCCTCCTGCGAGTCCTGGCTAGCGTCGCCCTGCGCCATCCACTTTTCGCACCGGGCCGAGCCTGAGGTCCTACCATACCATGCGATGCGCTGCCTGGCCGGATGGGATGAGGCGTAACTCGCGATCCGCTTATTATTGATTATTAGTATAGTCACGTATTGTATTACCGCAATACTAGACCAAAAGCTTCAGTCTCTGTATTTTGGTTGTTCCGCTGAACTGCGTTGGCTCACTCACCATACATAGACTGAAGCGGAGGGGGCCCCTACCTACAGCCAACGTATAGTGAACTAGCGTTTTATAGATCGCGATTTAAAACTTTTTTTAGGCAAAATTGACATTTTCATGGTTTCCATTATCAGTGTAATATAGATAACTTAAGCTAATTGCATACCTTGGGCCGGAGTTATTGAAAAAAATCCTCTGGATGATTGAGAAATCTGTCATCTAAGACATTTTCACCTGACCTGACGGTTTTTCTTGCAAGTTGCCATCTTGAATGACGTCATTATCGTTATTAACTTTTTCATGTCTCGATTTATCGCGATTATAACTAGTATCGTTTATCTTCGTGTAGTGTAGTGTATCGTATCGTATTATTTTATTCGTATATTGCCATGTATAACGTTAGGTGTGCTGATTGCTGGTGGTAATTTTATTTGATTCATTAATTCATTTTAGTAATTATGGCTGACTACTGGTGTTGTAATTGTGACCGTAATTTGAATAATCATCCTAATAAAAGAAGATCTTTGAATGCAAAATTGGATCACCGTGATTACACCACTGCTGACGCTGTCGAATCATTGGGAATTAAAGTGACACCAGATCAAAAATCAAAAAAATTCATTTGCGACAGATGTTGCAGAATAATTTCAAAATTATCTGAAAGCAATTCAAATGTAATTGAAAATAAATCCAAATTAAAGAAAATTAGTAGAATCAATGTTTACCTGGGGAGGAAAGTGAAAGTGACCAGCTATGCTTCGCCATTTCTTCGGAAGAAACGAAGAAGACTGAGCCTATATTTTGGTGAAAAATTCCTGCGCTTCCACAGAGATTCCAAGTTATGACAGCCCCTCCCCCATATTCACGAAAGTGTATATTTAAAGGATGTTTGATTCGTTTAAGGTCCATAGTTATCATCATATTTAAAAGTCATTGGAATCTTATATTAAAAAATTGAATTATTATAAACATATTCCCATTACGCAGTGGATATAAATTAACCTCTGCAATAAGCTAAACGTAGTGATTGTCAAGGCCAAATTAGATTAAGCGCGGGGCAGAGCGGCCGAGTGAGAAATTTTTCATCTTTAAAATGGAAAAACTTGGCCAATTTAAGCACCTTGACTGCATTTAAAGATAAATCCACATACTAAAAGTTATTGACCATTTGATAATTAAAGAATATTTTTTTTCTGTGTTGAAAAGTGTGGGGGGAGGGGATGCATACCCCCACCCCCCTCTGGATTTACGCTCGTGTCATGAAGAGTAGACATATCTCACCAATCAGTGGAGTGACTACGGGGGACATGGGGGCACCCCCCCCCCCCCCTCGGCTGGCAAAAATATTTAAAAAACGGGAAAAGGAGAAAAAGAGGGAGAAGGGAAGAGAAACGTAGCTTTTGAGATATGTACATGGATATGGATTCCTAAAATAGGCCTATTGTCCTTAAAATGTCCCTGTTTGGGGTCAATAAATACAAACATTTCAGCAGTTTTGCATTGTTTAGCGAGACGGGCACGTATCATAATTACAAAAAAATGCTTGTGTCCCTTTTTAGGTCTGAATATCAAAGATTTTCAGCTCGCGCTTGGCGCTCGCATTATTTTTTATCAGTAATATACATATCCGTTTAATGGCACTGCCCTTAAAATGCCTCTATTAGTATACTCATTTTTTTTTGCTGGTCCCCCCATGCCGTGACACACGGTACGCCACTGTATGGCCAATGCACTAATGTCAACGTAAGCACGGACTGGAAATGTTTTATATTTAGACCTTAAATGCGGCAAATGTAGTAGTCATTAAAAAAAATCAATGTCACTACATACAATAATTTTGAAAAATCCGAATACAAGGAAATATATTTGGTGTATATTTATGGACTTGGAAACGGGATGATTTAGAACCATTTAATCTCCTTAAACAGGATTATTTATCTCATCAAACAGACAACGCAAGCACCAGTAGGGACTAACATTTAAGCAAATTATGTTTCATAAATAGTTCTGAAATAAAAATACACGTAATATAATTTCATATATTATAACATACTTTGTATTTTTCTCTCTGTGTTTTTCTTTCTTTCACTGCGCCTCGGGCACCCTGCCGAGTGGATTTGGCGCATTACACATCCATTATTATTATCATTATAACATAGGTCGACAATAATTCTTCTTTAACCCCACTTTCTTTCTTCCTTTCTCTTTCTCTCCTTTTTTTTCTTGCCAGCCGATTGGGTGGATCTGAATTGGCGTTCACTCTGTGTAGCATTAATTGGTCTGATTGTCTTTAAAGTTTTGCGTTTTTAGAATAGTTAGACCTAAAGGTCCTACATGAGAGTATAAAGGTCAATATGGATCTAATATTACGAGTCGTCTTAAACAAGCAGTATAGCCTCTATTGTGGTGATAATAGCGACGCAAAGGAGACACTCCCCTTTCCTTCAAATTTGAATGGTTCGATGATAAAGCCTATAATTGGAGCCCTCAAATAACACTTTGAATAGATAGCTATTGCAGAATTTTAACATCATTTCTTAGAGTTTGTTCCCCCTTTTTTTTTTGGGGGGGGGGGGTGTTTGAAGGTTTCTTAATCAGACATTTAAATATGATAGGTATAAAGATGTTGGAAATGTCTTTTCAAAATTGACTCATATCCCCCTGAGACGACAATCATAGCAACTCTGTACAGCGATTTGAACGTATAGGCCTATACGAGAAGATCCAGGACTTGACTGTGTGGATTGCAATAATCGACGTTATACTTAATTTCAGTCAGTGTTCACATAGAAAAGATTTAAAAACATTGAAATAAACAAATGCATTCAATGTGGCCAGTCATCAGAATAGCCCAACACAAAATAAATAGTGTAAAATGAAAGAAGAATAGAAAGAATAAGGTGTAAATAAACGTAATAAATTGTGTATTTGATTTAACTGGGACTGTATGTCTGGTCAGTTGGAGTAGTGGTCTATGGGAACTTCTAACCTATAAAAATATTTTCTGTTAAAATCATTTTTTCACTCATTTTATGTTCAGTGTTAGACTAGTATGCAGATATAGCATCATATAAGTGTTTTAGTGCCATTTGATATTCAATTGAAACGATTATGTAGTATAAATAGGCCATATGTTTATACTGCTTGAATTTAAGTGATCCACAAACCTAGATCTGGGTCTAAACGATGAAAGCTGCATTTTGAATGTCAAAGTTAATACTACGGTAGTTATCATTTTCCCAATATTTTATAATAAAGTAGGCCTATTAAAAAATTAATAACCTTTGATTTCCATATCGGAAAGACGGTGAAAATCGCCGACTTTCCATGTCCAGTGGGGAGCTGGACCCACAGGTCTCTCCCGTCCTCCAAACACTGTAGCGCTTCCCGCTGGTCAGGCTTGAGAGTGAAGTGTTCCCCGAATATCCCCTTGGCTACAGCATCCATCATGCAGGCCTTTCGTTTATGCTGCTTGAACTAAAGTGATCGTTTGATTGTCGTCTGCTACTTGTGATCGTAGCGGTTTCGCTCGCATAAGGAGCAGATCGTATAATATCGAAAGCAATATCGATATCACATTCGTGATTGTTGACGCCCTCTCCGTTCGTTTGTAAATATTTCACAGTTTGGCTGCCATATTGACTATTTTGATCGTGTTCAACCCAATTAAACATCGGTAAAGTATAATTTTTCATGCCTTTTAATCTATATCGTTTAAAATATTGTCTTCACTAAATATCATGGTTTAAAAGTTTGATGGCTATACATCCTTAGATTGTAAATTCGATGTGTAAAATTACATCAAACTTTGGACTGTGAATTGACAAAAGGGTGGGAATGAGAAAACATGCGAGCCCACACGTATACCCTACCGTCGGTTAATGGGGATTACAGTAAAATGTCAGAAATTGTTGAATAAATCCCCAGAAACGACGGTTATTCCTGTCTACGCAATACCGGACACTATTATGATTCCGGACGAGCATATTACTGCGTTCTAAAACAAATTCGTACCGTAAGACTTCCGCAATTCAATTTCACAGAGCAATACATAGAACAAGATTGCAAAAACAAGGCGAAAAATCCAACTTTTACCTAATTATCTCTAAAAATGACAGAATATGCTTAAAATATCAGATAACATAGTTTTGTATTAACAATTGATGTATTTTCTAACGGAAATATGGGCCTGATTTGCCGAATTTCAATCTCGTCAACTCCTTCGATCGAATGATGAGGTGTGGTGAATTGTGGGTGATCGTCGACGGCTAGTTCTCAAGGTACCCGTGCGCGAGGTTTACCGTGAGTAGAGCCGTCGATCGGCAGCGCATCGATAGAACTTGATGAGCGTCACGATACGAACGCGAGCATTGTAGGCAGTGTAGCTCAGTCGGTTAGAGCGCCTGTTCCGGATAAGATCGTAGATCTCAACGTGCGTGGGTTCGAGTCCCGCAGCATGCCGGAAGACGTCTAACAAAAAAACTGATGCTAGCATTGTGTGTTAACGTGCCTCACCGCTGTGTTCAGTGCGGGTGTGAATGCAGTTGGAAAACACTCCGTCCATCGGAAAGGACGCAAATGTTGGTCCCGTGTATAGGAGAGTCACAACCTATGCACGTTAAAACCAATACACTATTCGTCAAACGAAATATTAGAGAGGGAGGATAGAAAAATGAATGCTATCATTTTTAATATCCAGGAAAGTGACAGTGCTGATGTGGATATCAGAAAGAATGAGGATGTGGAACTTGTTAATGCAATGCTTGCTCAAATTGAGACCCCTGCGGTCACCATCACTGATTGTAGACGACTTGGAAAATATAGACGTGAGGTTGCAGCTGCTAAGCCTAGGCCTGTTCGGATTAGCACGGCCACTGTTGGGCAAAGAGATGCCATCCTACAATGTGCGCCTAAACTAAAACACTTTGACAATACAAAGCGAGTCGTTATCCGTAAAGACCTCACCCCAATGCAAAGGGAAGAAGAAAATACCTTGCGCAAAGAATGGCAGAGGAAGAAAGAGGAATCTATCCAACAAGGTGATGTGAATGCCCAGTGGGTAAGGAGAAGAGGCAAAGTGGTTAACATAGGTATGTACATTTCAGAAGCGCAAAGGCGACAAAACCAATCTCAAAGTCCTAGTCGTGGTAATGTGCAAAATCAAAGTCAGTTTCAAAAAAAGGAGGAAGTTGTCAGAGAAAGAGTCAGGGTAAACACGCCGACTCCTCCAAATCTAGCGAGCAACGAGGATTTTCCTCTAATAGGTGCTCGTCCTTAGGTGTAGGTCAAGTAAAATGTGTATATACTAATGTAGATTCATTGTTAAATAAGAGACACGAGTTAGAAACTTTCATTTCATTGCATCATCCTCATGTTATTGGTTTAAGTGAAGTCAAACCTAAAAATTCGCGTTATAGTGTTGACCCAGCTGAAGTTAAGCTGGATGGTTTTGATGTTTTTCATAATCTTCATGACGCTGGTCGTGGTGTTTGTTTGTATATTTCTAAAGACCTCAAAGCAGAGGTATATGTAGGTTTTTCTCATCTTGCTTTTAAGGAAGCAGTGTTTGCTTGTGTGGGACTGAAAGATGGCGGTTCTCTTTTAGTTGGTCTGGTGTATAGAAGCCCTAATGCAAGTGATGAAATCAATGATAAATTATGTTTGTTACTTCAGGAAATAGGACAAAGCAAATTTCAGGAAGTTTTGTTATTTGGGGACTTTAATTACCCAGAAATTAACTGGGAGCTGGAGTCATGTTCATCTGGTGAAGAGCACCCAGCTCATAAGTTTTTGGACTGTAGTAAAGATGCATTTCTGATTCAGCACCAGGTTAAGCCTACACGCCACCGTGAAGGTCAGCGTTCAAATGTTTTAGATCTTGTCTTTACTCTAAATGAGAGTGCTATCTCGAGTATTGTTACTTCAGCAGGTCTTGGTAAAAGTGACCATTGTACTCTGATTTTTAACTTGAAAGTTGGTGGCCGTTCGAGGCTCGATGATCGAGAACGACTGGTATATGGTAAAGGAGACTATGATGCCATGCATGATAAGTTAGTTGATATTGAATGGGCTGATGAATTCTCTGTAAAGTCAATGGAGGACTCATGGATCTTTTTCAAGAAAACGTTGCTTGATGTATTTGATCGCTACATACCTAAGAAAAAATATAGAGAACATACACGAAATAAGTCATGGGTCAAAGGAAAAACACTTGATCTTGTTCGAGAGAAACACAGGCAGTTCAGAAAGTGGCGCTACATGCATAGTCAGAAAAGTTATGGAAAATATACTCCCTCAGAGCTCAAAAAACAGGAAGAATGCTATAAGAGGGCAAGTAATCAGGCGAGGTGGTATTGTCGGAAAGCTGCTAGTGATTTTGAGCGCTCAATTGCTTCAGGTGTCAAACGAAATGCAAAAGGTTTTTGGTCGTATGTCAAATCAAAGACAACAACTCGCGAAAATGTAGCAAATCTTACAAAGGAAGACGGAAGTGTTACCTCTTCTGACCAGGACAAGGCAGAGATTTTGCAGGCCTTTTTTTCGTCTGTTTTCACAAAGGAGAATGTTCATGATATTCCTCCCCTCTCACAGGAAATGCATTATGATTCCCCTCTTAGTGATGTTGAAATAACTTCAGGCGATGTTTTTAAGTTGTTGTCAAATTTGAAGACTAATAAATCTCCTGGACCTGATGGTCTTCATCCTTTTCCATTGAGAGAATTGGCTGATGTATTGGCGCTGCCGTTGTCCTTACTGTTTAACAAGAGTATGAATTGTGGCTTGTTACCATTGGATTGGAAGTCTGCTAATATTTCACCTATATTCAAGAAAGGCAGTAAGGCTGATTGTAAAAACTATAGACCAGTGAGTCTAACAAGCATTGTTTGTAAAATTATGGAGAAGTTAATCTGTGATAAATTGTGTGTATATTTGGTAGAGAATGATTTAATTTCTATGTGTCAACATGGCTTTGTTGATGGAAGATCAACTGTCACTAATCTTTTAGAGGTGCTTGATGAGTGGACACAGGTACTGGATGAGGGTGGTACAATTGATGCCATATACATGGACCTCATGAAAGCGTTTGATACGGTGCCTCATCGGCGTCTCCTTCTAAAGTTGGAATCCTTCGGTATCTGTGGTAAACTCCACGTATGGCTTATGTCTTTTTTAACGGGAAGACGGCAGCGTGTAGTTGTTGGTGGAAAATCGTCATCTTGGGGAGAAGTACTGAGCGGCGTACCGCAAGGTAGTGTGTTGGGTCCGACCCTCTTTTTGGTTTTTGTCAATGATCTGCCAAGTGTTGTTAAGTCTAATATTGTAATGTTTGCAGATGATACAAAGATGTATGTACGTTCTGATAGTGTTGTTGGTGTCAAACAACTCCAAAAAGATATCTCCCTTTTAGAAGAGTGGGCTAAAAAATGGCAGCTACGATTCCATCCGGATAAATGCACCGTCTTAAAGCTAGGAAAAAACAGTACGGAAGAGCAGACCCAGTATTACATGAAAGGAGAGTCTAATCTAATTACTCTTAAGGAGGTACAAGCAGAAAAAGACCTAGGGATATTAATTGATTCAAAGCTGTCTTTTAAAGACCAAGTGTCACAAGCAGCATTAAAGGGAAACAGAGTCTTAGGAATCATTAGAAGATCTTTTGTTTGTCTGGATGCAGTTACAATGTCATATTTGTTTAAAGGTCTTATCAGACCCCTATTAGAGTATGGACAAGCCGCATGGTCACCACATAAATTGAGTGAACAAAGAAAGTTAGAAAGTGTACAGAGGCGAGCCACAAAAATGATTCCAGGTTTTAGAAATCTGTCTTATATGGAACGTCTCATGAAACTAAAATTACCGAGTCTTGCTCATAGGCGAAGGAGAGGTGACATGATTGATGTCTACAAGTACATGACTGGAATATATTACACACAACACAACCTTTTCACTAAGTCGCAAAGGAGGTCTAGAGGTCATAGGTTGAAGTTGGAAAAGAAATTTTCTAGGCTTGATATTAGAAAGTACTTTTTCAGTAACAGAGTTGTAGATATGTGGAATAGTCTTCCTGACAGTGTTGTTTCAGCCTCTTCAGTCAACTCCTTCAAAATTTGTCTAGATAGGCACTGGTCAAAGAATTATGATTTGCTCTATAAGCCAGTGTAGGCAGTATTGTCTGTTTTCCCAAGGTTTTTAGCACACATGTACAAACTTCTGATAGTCCTTTCTCGTGTTAAGTACCGGTATATATATTTTGTTTTAATAACATGGATACTGTACTACCACCAGAGGAGATACTACGATCGATGAACAGGCACTCAACTCAAGCCTACAGCATCGTGGACTTAAAGTAAAGTAAGTAAAGTAAGTTATCAAACACGAATTTATTACCAACATCTGCTCAGATTCGATATAAAAAAGCAAATAATACTTAGAATTTACTCATGATATGATATAAGAAGAAAAAAAATCACAAAAATTTGTTCTTACATCATTATAATCAAGGATATCTTTACCCGTCCGGCGCGCGTCCGGAATCATGATGTAATTTGTCGCGCACAAAAATAATTGTTTTTTTGTGGAGGGGTATGCGGCAAGTGCGATTCAAAGAAAATGGTTGGTAAATATAAAATAATTTTATCATATTCATAATTTTCATAATATTTGGAATAGCAAGTGTGAATTTTTCTTGATTGTATTTCCTCTAGTTGTCATTTTTAAAGCACTGAAATAAAGGTGTCCGGCAATAGGATACACTGCCATACTAGTAGACAATATAAAATGATAAACATGTTCAGCACTACTAGTATAGTCACGTATTGTATTACCGGACACTATTGACTATTGTGATTCCGGACGCGCATATAAATGCGTTCGAAAACAATTTCATACCGTAAGACTTCCGCAATTCATTTTCACAGATCAACATAGAACAAGATTGCAAAAACAAGGCGAAAAAATCAAATTTCTACCTTATTTATCTCTAAAATGACACAAAATGCTTAAAATATCATATAACATAGTTTTGCATTAACAATTGAATGAATTGATATATTTTCTAACGAAAATATGGGCCTGATTTGCCGAATTTCAATCTCGTCGGCTCCTTCGATCGAATGATGAGGTGAGGTGTATTGTGGGTGATCGTCGACGGCTAATTCTCAAGGTACCGTGCGCGAGGTTTACCGTGAGTAGAGCCGTCGACGATCGGCTGCGCATCGATAGAACTTGATGAGCGTCACGATACGAACGCGCACTGGAAAGTGCTATGAAACATGCAGCTAACCAAAAAATAAAAAATAAATTAAGTTATCAAACAAGAATTTATTACCAACATCTGATCAGATTCGATATAAAAAAAGCAACAAAAAGTTAGAATTTATTCATGATATGATATAAGAAGAAAAAAATCACAGAAATTTATTCTTACATCATTATAATCAAAGGATATCTTTACCCGTCCGGCGCGCGTCCGGAATCATGATGTAATTTGTCGCGCACGAAAATAATTGTTTTTCGTGGAGGGGTATGCGGCAAGTGCGATGCAAAGAAAATGGTTGGTAAATATAAAATAATTTTATCATATTAATAATTTTCATAATATTTGGAATAGCAAGTGCGAATTTTTCTTGATTGTATTTCCTCTAGTTGTCATTTTTAAAGCACTGAAATAAAGGTGTCCGGCAATAGGATACACTGCCATACTACTACTAGTCACCAGCAAATTTCTCTGGCACAAAGGCCAAACTAAAGCAAGGTTAAATTACATTCAAAGTAACCCAGGGAGCCCAGGGGCTTACCGTGTATTTGACCATACTCACGGGACTAGGGTGATTTATGGTCTAAATATTTCTCCAAATGAATTGTGAAAACAGAAATTATGCACTTACCACGATTATATGGATGAAGGTCTAACGAGTGGCAGTTTCCTGACATCTGGGCACAGACTGGAACCTCAAAAAACAAAAAGTTCTCTCCTTCTACCCCCGTCTCGATCGGCCATTTTTGTTATGAATTGTAACAAAATGGCCGATCGAGACTGGGAGAGAACTTTTCGTTTTTTTGAGGTTCCAGTTTGTGCCCAGATGTCAGGAAACTGCCACTCGTTAGACCTTCATCCATATAATCGTGGTAAGTGCATAATTTCTATTTTCACAATTCATTTGGAGAAATATTTAGACCATAAATCACGCTAGTCCTGTGAGTATGGTCAAATACACGGTAAGCCCCTGGGCTCCTGCCCGCTGCGCGGGCGGGAGCTCCCTGGGTTACATTCAAAGTAGACAGCTGGCAGCCGTCTGTTTCGAGGAGTTTTTTAACATTAAAAAAAAAATTCTCCTCCTACACAGACGGCTCGCTATCGTGCAGCCACCATTAGGGGGTTAACAATGCAAAATCCCCCCGATCTCGACGGGGCTCATCGATTTTTGTCTTTATTTCATAAAAATATATAAAAAGAACTGTACCAAAATAAAAATCATTATTCCGTTTTGGCCTAAAATGCACCAAAACGGGGAAAAAATCAACTGAAAAGGGGAAAAAAACAATGACTTACTTCGGCTGTCGCGCGCAACTTCACTTCCCTGTTTAATCCGAACTTAATACATAAACATATGGCCATTGACTCCATGTACAGATCGCTCTAGAACTTCGGTCTCTGTATATTTGGTGACTGGACTGGAGCCAACGGAGTTCAGCGGAACAACCAACATAACAGAGACCGAAGCTTTTGGTCTACATGTTGATCATTTAATTTGACAGGCTCTATGATAGACTGAGTATTCATCATCGGAAATCCCAGGGGGGGTATGTCCTTCCACTCAAAATAGTAGGGGGGACACAATATCATATGTCCCCCCTACTTTTTTTTGTATTTTATGACGGAAAGAAATACATTATTCAAATTCAAAATAAAATAAAACATGTATTTTGGACGAGATGACCTTACTTTTTGGGTGGTAACCTTTTTTTTTTGTCAAATTTCTTTTGGTCGAAATGACAATTTGGGGTGTTAACCTTCTTTTTTCTTTTCTTTTATTTTTGCTTGTTAAAGGGCAAGTCCACCCCAGAATAATGTTGATTTGAATAAAAGAGAAAAATCAAACTAGCATAACGCTGAAAATTTCATCAAAACCAGATGTAAAATAAGCAAGTTAAGATATTTTAAAGTTTCGCTTATTTTTATGTCTTGACAGTTATATAGGCACAACTCTGTGATATGCAAGTGAGACAGTCAATGATTTGACAATAAGTCGATGATTTGACAATAAGGGCCAACTTGACTGAAGCATATAGTATTAAAGTATGCTAATTCCACATGTTCAGGATCTCTGTTTCACTTGACAATGAGGAGAAAATTAGAATATTTCATATTTTATATAATAAAATACAAGAGAAATAGTGAGTGGATGACGTCATCAGTGTGGTCATTTGTATACCAACCAGGATGTGCAAATAACTGTTTTGTAAAATTAAGCGAAACTTTAAAATGTCATAATTTTCTTATTTTACATCCGATTTTGATGAAAGTTTCAGTGTTATATTCGTAGGATTTTTCTCTTTTTATTCATTAGAACATTTTGTTGGGGTGGACTTGTCCTTTAAATTTTCCAGCCCCTTGTACCCCTCCCCCAACTTTGTGGAGAGATTTCCGCCCTTGTATTTATTATAGGCCTATTCAATATTTTGTTGTTGCTCAGTAGACCAAAATAGTCTAAATAACGTCGTTAGAATTTGAAATACACCAGATGTGTGTATAGTTTGTATACTGTATTTCATCAATAAATTATACTTTCTTACAATTATATCTGTTTCATTTTATTTGTGCTACAGACCACCATGAAGTTGTCAATACTCTGTGCCAGTTTGTTGTACCTCATATCGACCATCCCTTTGAGTCTTTGTGCGACAAGATATCAACCTAACTGGGATTCCATCGACTCGAGACCAATACCAGCATGGTAAAAACTCTTCTGGGTTGAAAATACATTGGGAGTGGGGCTATGAATCTGGCCCTCCCCTCCCCCATAGCACCCCCCAAAAAAAATATATATACATATATATATATATATATATATACAATGCATAAATAATAATTATTATAATGATGACGATAATATAAAAGTAGAAAATGAAATTAAATAATGATAATGATATAATGAAATGAAGTAAAATATAAGAGGATTAAGAAAAATGGTAATAAAGAAATCAATAATAAATTGAAAAAAATTGAATAAAATAATGTTTAAAATAATACACAGATCTAGGTCTAAACAATAGAAAAATGGAAAATGATTATTTGTAAATGATAGATAAGAAATAGCCATCATCTGAAGATTTTTTTCTAAAACTCTTAGAATATTAAATTTTAATCCTATGTCATATTGGATGTTATGTCAAGTCAATTACAAACAAAATTGTTGCAAAGATGTTTTATTATGGATAATATTGTAATATCAATCTCAATTGAATGTTGGATGAGATGAAACAGAAAGAATATTCACTACATTCTAGAGCAGAACTACTTTTCGTTTACAAATTCCTAAAATGAACTCCAAGAAAGGTCAGCAATGTATTATTTTGACTGGTCCCAGTATGTAAAACAGTCTCCCTGTCAATATCCATTCAATGTCCTTCACTACGAGTATTCAAATGTAAGCTAAAAACATATCTGTTTTCTCATTAATACCCCTTTTTTTTTTGTAAGCACTTGGAGAGCAGAATTTTATTTTTGTCTTATTTTTGTAAAGTGCCTTGAGCATGATAATGGAAAGGCGTTATATAAATATTTAATGTATGTATTAGCAACGTACCTTCTCTTCACCACCTCTCCCTTTCCCCTATATAGGCCTAGCCGCCCGACATATTTCATTATTTCTACCTTTATCCTTAAAGGTACGATGAGGCAAAGTTTGGGATCTTCATGCATTGGGGGGTGTACTCTGTTCCAAGCTTCTTCAGCGAATGGTTTTGGTACCGATGGAAGGGGGACAAACCATATTCCCTGGTGATAGACTTCATGAAGAAGAATTACCGACCCGGTTTCACCTACGCAGATTTTGCCAGAGACTTCACGACCGAGTTCTTTGATCCTGCTCAGTGGGCAGATATCATCAAGGCTTCTGGGGCAAAGTAAGGTCATCATTTTTTTATTTTTAGGAAAGGGTGTAGGGTTTCTCGGAAAGTGAGAACAGAAAATAATGGTGGGATGTAAGTGAATAGTGTCCGTTTATATTCTGTTTTATTTATGTATATTTTGTTCAGTTAGCTCTATTTGTGTTTATTCTGTATTCTGATATCAAACACAGGGATCTTTTTAGTAAACATTTATCATTTTTTTATTATTCACAGTTGGCATGTTATTAATAAATTTTCATTCAGGTAAGTCAATAAATGATCTGTCTCTTTACATTTGTTTAATTATAATTTCTTCTGATTTTTGTTTGTAAATTGAACATTCTCAGCCTGCGAGCTGCCTCTTTGATGTTTATTTTAATAAACCAATCCAAGTCAGTAGAGTCACCATGATACCAATGAATGATTAATCCAAGCTGAGGGCATTCCTGTTTAAGTTTAACCCATTGCCTTCTCTGGAATTGGACAAGCCCCTTTCAAAGCCTCTGGGTACCACAGAGTACAGCAGTCAACAGGTTAATGGTCTTAGTAATGAGTTGGACTAGCAGAACCTTCAATTGACTGTTGTTTGTTTCCATTGTAAAGCAATATAAGTTTTGTATGCATGGCCCCCATGTATATAAAACAACATCACAATTACTGATTGAACTGTGCTGAAGTTACACATAATAAATAAATAATAAACTAACTAAATACACAAATAAATAAATAGATGATTAATAAATGAGTGAATAAATAACTCTATGAATAAATAAATACATGCATGAATGAATGAATGAATAGTAATGAATAAATGAATGATTGATTGATTGAATGAAAGAAAGAAAGAATGAATGAATAAATAAAATAAAAAGGGGAAATAATGATAGGCCATTAAGTGTACATTAGTATTATTAAATGAACATGTTTCGGTTCTTTTCTAGGAGTTTCAAATTGCAATTATGAGAAGTAAGCAAAGTTTTTCCGGAAATCTGAATAAAATGGATTTAGAAATTTGGAGAGGAAGGTGACAATTAATTATTCCGAATTTGTTTAATCTGAAGACATTGAAAATCATGGTCTGGTCACGAGGGAATTTATCAAATTTCTGTAATAAAACATGAGACCGCTTTCCTTCTGTATTGCAATATGAGGGGAGTGTCCAAGCTTTAATAAAAATTTCTGAATATTGAATACACATACTACTATATCAGAAAAAAAAGGAAACCCAATTTTCATGAACTTCCTGAAAAAGAATAACATCAATGACACTGGATAATGTTTTTATTAACATCCTGTGTGGATAAACATCTTGTATGGGTGTACATCGCCCCATGGGAGACCATCATATTGTTGTCATATTGTTGAATGGGCTTCCTTGTTTTTAAACAAACAAATATTAAAATGAATAAAAAAACTGAATATTTAACAGGTATTGTGTTCTGACGAGCAAGCATCACGAGGGATTTACTAACTGGCCTTCAAATTCTTCCTGGAACTGGAACTCTATGGATGTAGGACCAAAACGAGATCTTGTTGGTAAGTAAAACAAGACTTATTGATAATAAAGTCAGTAAATATACCAAGTAAGTGGTACTACTCCTCTGCAAAGAATCCTTTCTATAAGCCTGTTAGTGTGTGTTTCATAAAGGTATAAGTCTGACTAAGTAAAAGTCATGCTTAAAATGCTTGATATCATAACTTCTTGAATCCAGAAATCATTTTCAAAACATCTATAGTCCAATTTGTCTATTAAGGCCACCCCAGGGAAACAGAAAAAGTATAATAATGATAATAACGGTATATTTACCCAGGGTAGGCACTTCAGTTCTGAAAACTGTTCTCCCAGCGGGCCCTGCTATTATTACCCCGGCTTTAGCTCGACTACTTAGGAGCACAAGCATTCGAGGAATTTCTTCCTACCGGGTACCCATTCACATCACCTGGGTGGAGTGCAGCACAATGTAGGTAAATTTCTTGGTGAAGGAAAACACACCATGGCTAGGAATCAGTTTCTACCGAAGACAGGTGACATTTGTAGAACTAGTAGAAGGTTCTATATAACACATTGTTTTTCATGGGAGACTATTTGGTGACCGCTTAACAGGTTTGCATCAAAGACAGATAACAGTCAAAACAGGTTTGACTGCACATGTATTGGCAATTTTATTGCAGTTGCAGACTTCAATCTTGTTTTATTATTGCTGGGAAAAAAGAGATCCCAGCCATGGCTTAATTTCCTTCAGCAAGAAATTTATCCACAATGTGCTGCACTCAACCCAGGTGAGGTGAATGGGTACCCGGCAGGATTAATTCCTCGACTGCATGAGAGCTGAAAGGCAGCACGAGCTAAAGCCGGGGTAATAATAATAATAACATCACGCCTCAGAATAGAATATTTCTAGATAGATGACGCTATATAAGTGCCTAGTATTATTATTATTATTAGTGTCTGAGTGACCCTTGTTAAATGAATATTTTAATTTCTATTCTCTCATTGAATCAGGGGAACTTGCAGCCGGTATTCGCAACAATACGAACGTCCACTTTGGCCTGTATTACTCCCTCTTTGAGTGGTTCAATCCCCTGTTTCTCAAAGACAAAGCCAATGGCTTCACTACTACAGAATACAGAGATGTGAGTACCAATCTTTTGCATTTTTATTTGCAATTATGAGGATTTTTAAATAAAAATCTTTTAAATCAAAATCAGTTACATATGTTATGTTATGTTATCTTTGTTTTTGTTTTGTTCATTTATAAGTTTTGTTAATGAAGTTGGATCACAAACAGGTATATATCTACCCACTTTAGTATTTTTATTACTTTTTAAGAAAACAAAACAAGAAAAGTACCACCATACTATCAAAATCAGTTATCTTACGTTATGTTATCTAGTGTGTTTTTGTTTTGTTAATTTATAAGTTTCTTTAATGAAGTTGGATCACAAACAAGTATATATCTACCCACTTTAGTATTTTTATCACTTTTTAAGAAAGCAAAACAAGAAAAGCACCACCATACAATTTTATTGATCTGAATCTTAAGAGTTGTTTTTTTTTGTTTTTTTTACTGCCACAAAAACAAAATGAGTACCTGCTTTTTAATGACAACCTTCTATGTATTGAACGCTATCGTTGTATAGTTCAAACTTGCTTTGTACTTTTTTTTTTCCCTTTCTGTTATTTGCTCTGTAGGGCCTTAAGCATGTAGCTAAGATGGAAAGTGCGCTATACAAATTTTATGTATGTAGAGTCATCAATTTTAACTTTTTGCATTTTCAGCGTTTTTGATACCATATTTTGGTAACGCTTGATGAAAAAACCCCACAACCCAAATTTGGTGAGAATCAGTCCATGGGGCCCCAGGATATGATCTCATGAATACATACTTAGCCCCATTAAAGTCAATGTATTATTGGCCTGCATGGTTCTAAAAGTTAGGAACCAGGCTAATAATACATTGACTCTGATGGAGCTAATTATGTATTCATGAGGTCAAATCTCAGGCCTCCATGGACCGATTCTCACCAAATTTTGGTAGTAGAGATTTTTTCGTCATGCGCCACCAAAATACAAAAAAAAAGTTGTGACGTCATCACTTCAGTACTCTATTATCATAAATCAAAATTGACCCAAATGAATTTAAATTCCATCCCTTAGAGAGTTCAAAGCCCAGACCTCTATGACCTAGTGAATCGGTACAAGCCAGAGGTCATATGGACAGACGGGTCCGGAACAGCTAACAGTGATTACTGGAAGAGCACGGAATTCCTTGCTTGGCTATACAATGACAGGTGAGATGTTAGGTTGCCATGGGGGAAAAAAAGGACACTTGCCCTTATTCTGATGTTCACTTTAACTGTCTACATGTAAATCTGTGCTGAAAAAGTCCAAATTCTGTATACATTCCAGTGAATATGGGAAGAGCACAGAATTCCTTGCTATTACAATGACAGGTAAGATGCTTGGTTGCCATGGGGGGAAAAGACACTTGCCCTTATTCTGATGTTCACTTTAACTGTCTACATGTAAATCTGTGCTGAAAAAGTCCAAATTCTGTATACATTCCAGTGAATATTGGGAGAGCAAAGAATTCCTTGCTATTACAATGACAGGTAAGATGTTTGGTTGTCATGGGGGAAGACACTTGCCCTTATTCTGATGTTCACTTTAACTGTCTACATGTAAATCTGTGCTGAAAAAGTCCAAATTCTGTATACATTCCAGTGAATATTGGGAGAGCAAAGAATTCCTTGCTATTACAATGACAGGTAAGATGTTTGGTTGCCATGGGGGGAAAAGACACTTGCCCTTATTCTGATGTTCACTTTAACTGTCTACATGTAAATCTGTGCTGAAAAAGTCCAAATTCTGTATACATTCCAGTGAATATTGGGAGAGCAAAGAATTCCTTGCTATTACAATGACAGGTAAGATGTTTGGTTGCCATGGGGGGAAAAGACACTTGCCCTTATTCTGATGTTCACTTTAACTGTCTACATGTAAATCTGTGCTGAAAAAGTCCATATTCTGTATGCATTCCAATGAATATTGGGAGAGCAAAGAATTCCTTGCTATTACAATGACAGGTAAGATGTTTGGTTGCCATGGGGGGAAAAGACACTTGCCCTTATTCTGATGTTCACTTTAACTGTCTACATGTAAATCTGTGCTGAAAAAGTCCAAATTCTGTATACATTCCAGTGAATATTGGGAGAGCAAAGAATTCCTTGCTATTACAATGACAGGTAAGATGCTTGGTTGCCATGGGGGGAAAAGACACTTGCCCTTATTCTGATGTTCACTTTAACTGTCTACATGTAAATCTGTGCTGAAAAAGTCCAAATTCTGTATGCATTCCAGTGAATATTGGGAGAGCAAAGAATTTCTTGCTATTACAATGACAGGTAAGATGTTTGGTTGCCATGGGGGGAAAAGACACTTGCCCTTATTCTGATGTTCACTTTAACTGTCTACATGTAAATCTGTGCTGAAAAAGTCCAAATTCTGTATGCATTCCAGTGAATATTGGAAGAGCACAGAATTCCTTGCTATTACAATGACAGGTAAGATGTTTGGTTGCCATGGGGGGAAAAGACACTTGCCCTTATTCTGATGTTCACTTTAACTGTCTACATGTAAATCTGTGCTGAAAAAGTCCAAATTCTGTATGCATTCCAGTGAATATTGGGAGAGCAAAGAATTTCTTGCTATTACAATGACAGGTAAGATGTTTGGTTGCCATGGGGGGAAAAGACACTTGCCCTTATTCTGATGTTCACTTTAACTGTCTACATGTAAATCTGTGCTGAAAAAGTCCAAATTCTGTATGCATTCCAGTGAATATTGGAAGAGCACAGAATTCCTTGCTATTACAATGACAGGTAAGATGTTTGGTTGCCATGGGGGGAAAAGACACTTGCCCTTATTCTGATGTTCACTTTAACTGTCTACATGTAAATCTGTGCTGAAAAAGTCCACATTCTGTATACATTCCAGTCACTGGAAGAGCACAGAATTCCTTGCTATTACAATGACAGGTAAGATGTTTGGTTGCCATGGGGGGAAAGACACTTGCCCTTATTCTGATGTTCACTTTAACTGTCTACATGTAAATCTGTGCTGAAAAAGTCCACATTCTGTATACATTCCAATGATTAATGGAAGCGCACAGAATTCCTTGCTTGGCTGTACAATAACAGGTAAGATGTTAGGTTTCCATGGGGAAAAGACACTGGCCCTTATTCTGTCGTCCATTTAAAGTCTGTGCTGAAAAAGTCCAAATTCTGTATACATTCCAATGATCAATGGAAGAGCACAGAATTTCTTGCTTGGCTGTACAATGACAGATGAGATGATAGGTTGCCATGGAAAAAAAATCTGGTGTCCATTTCAACTTAGGCCATGGTCTCTTAAAGTTTGTGCTATGAATATGGAATGCTGAAAATATCAATATTCCAAATACATTGTACATGTATGTTTCTTATGTTTACTCTGCTCTGTCTTCATACTTTCATGTTGAAAAAAATTAGTTATTATTCTTAGACAGTTATCAGGCCTGCCAATTACTCTTTTTTTCCAGGAGTTACCCCGTTTTTAAGACTTTTTATCAACCAAAAAGAAGAGCACTCTGTTTTTCCATTTATTCAGGATAAAAAATCAATCGGCCTATATATGTATTTGTGTGGAGGGGTGTGGGTGTAAGAGTAATATAGTCTTTCAGCACTTGTAATTTCTCAGTGTTTGAAAATAAGAATGCTAAACATGTCTTAATTAGATTAATTAGAGAATAGTGAGGGAGACACACCTGACATCAAGCAGAAAAATTCGCGCGGCACAATTAGGACTCCTTTTTTTTTCATTTTCAGATGTTGGCAGGCCTGAGTTTTTAATGGTTTGATTATCAAGTCGACTTATGAATAAACTTGTACTGTTAAAGGTATCTGTCACCATTGGCTATGCATAGTGGAACCATAACTTTAACCAAAGTTTGAATTAAAACTGAGATGGGAGTTAGAGGCCATTAGTTCTGTTTAGTCAATTTACTAAATTGGTTACGGGTATCTTGATAATTATCATTTGTATCAGATTAACTTACATATCTAACCTGATTTTCTTCAATCATTCCTCTGATCAGGAGGGTGTTTCACAAAGATTTAAGTATGACTTAGAGTCGTACTTAAATTATGATGGAACGTGTAGTCTTATTGATTAAAATGCAGAAGTGCGCGTTCTCTTGGCATGATTCGACCAATGCGGTCATGCCTTTTTGTAACGCCCGCAACTATAGGCGTTAAAATGCAAGTCTAAGTCATACTTAAATCTTTGTGAAACACCCCCTTGGGCCCCGTCTTACAAAGAGTTATGATTGATCCGATCAATCGCAACTCTATGGAAGTCCATCAATGTCATAATTTTTTTCTACAAAAAATTGGCACGATGTCATTTGTATGCAAAGAGAAACACAGGGCATTTTCAAGAAAACAATGAATGTTTGAATATACATCATAGTTGGAAAATATTTTGAACAATCATGCCTATTAGATGTTGACGTTGCTGGCTTTCCATAGTTGTGATTGATCGGATCAATTGTAACTCTTTGTAAGATGGGGCCCAGGTCTTATTCTATTTACTGATTGCCTTTTGTATTTCAGGGGGAGTGGTTCACGGGGCCCTTGTTATCTAGAAACTTGCTCTTTTTTATCAATTTACTAATCTACTCTTGCACTGAATCCCCTCTCAGCAAATAAAATTACTTCTTCTCTTCTCTTTTCTCAGTCCAGTGAAGGACACCGTAGTGGTTAATGATCGTTGGGGTGATGATTGTCCGTGCAAGCATGGAGGCTACTACACTTGCCATGATCGTTATGATCCAGGTCAGTCTGTATAATGTGCAATTCAGTGTTAAATTTTTATTGTTAACGTTGAAGGGGAAGATCACCCAACCAATAAGTAGGTTTTATTTAATAAAAGCATTTAGAGAAAAATATTGGAGAGGGTGTAAAATAATAAAATTCTTCAAATAATAAGAGTTATGAAATCTTTTTATTTTATTTGTAACATTATAAGTGAGAGATTATTCTATATGATGGTAATATCAAGTCCGAAATTGATGAATTCCAACTTTTTATTGGTTCGTAATGGGTGAAAATATATAGAAGGGGGTATGAAAATGATGTGTCTGATGATATACTGAATACACAAATATAAAAATTACTTTCTTTTTTTTTTAAATAGAAAATTACACTGTATGGAATTTATCTCACATGATATTTGGCTGCTCATTTGTGACATAACAAAATTAAAACTTGAATTTGTAACTGTTATTTTGTGATGATGATAATGAAGGTAGTAATTGGTGAAGGGGGTGGTAAATAATTATGATGATGAAGTTAATGTTGGTGGCAATGAGGATGATGATTTGTTTGTTTTGTATTTCTGCATTCACAATACATTGTCAAAAATATTTACATTGTTTGCAATATACAAAATAATCCATAATGTATACAATATAATCATAATACTTGATTAGAACCAAAAAAATGGTGTGAGCATATACTACACATATTAATGATAACAAAAAACCATTGACAAATGAACGCAGGAGACCGCCATCGTGAGCAGTTAAGCTTGAAATTGATGAGGAGGAGGAAGATTATAATGAAGGCTGTAATAATGATGGTGATGATGATTATAGTATCCATTAAAAACATCTTAAAACACACCTGTATATAACTGTAAACCTTAACTTGTCTTATGCCATTAACAGTGCTTTGTATCCTCTGGAAAAAAAAGCTATACAGTGCGTCCCAGAAAAAAGGAAACCGAGATTCCCATGTCTTTTTCTAATTCAAAATAATTATGATATTTAATTTACATAATCATAGTTCAATTATTATTCTTTATTTTGATGCCTAATATGAGACAAACACTTCACGCATTAATGAGCAAGACGAGTTTAAAATTTTAATGTCAAAACCAGGTTGCGCAGAAAATTCGACAAAATTGGTTTGTGATACGACCATGCATATTCGACGATTGGCTCATTAGCATTTCTTTTGTATTCCTTGTTTAGCTTCTCTCACTGATCCCTGAAATGAGAGTGGATTCAGATTCACATGCAAATCATTTCTGATATGCCTCAATATTGATTGTTTATAATCTGCTATGCGTGAACGATTTGCTAAGCTATTGGTTTCAAATGAGAGATAAGTTTCCACTCTTGCCATGAGTATCAAATCTATAGTAAAAAATATTTGATAATTGTGAAATCTATCTCTAAAAACGGGTTTCCTTTTTTGTGAGACGCACTGTATAAATCAAATTATTATTACTAATATTACTTTTACCTACCATTATTCCCAGGTGTACTTCAGAAACACAAATTTGAAGATGCCATGAGTGTGACCAAAGGAGGGTGGGGTTACGCACGAGAGAAGCCCCTCCGGAGCTACCTGACTGCACCAGAGCTTCTAGTACACTTGATACGAGTCGTCAGGTACGGCTTTCTCCCTTTTCGACGTTTCTGAGATACTTGTTCAAGGAGACACAATTTAACCCTGATACTGTGTATTTTAGATTATAATAGTGGTATTTCTGAATAATGCATTCAATATAAGAGCCCTGTCATCAAATATTTCAGAAAAAGTATCTTTTTTAAATTCAGAATTTGCCTACATAGATTTACATTTGTTTTAAGGATTTCACTTGTATTTTTTTGTCAAATTATAGATTAAAATGTGTTTAACATATTTTTGATTTTCCACTGTCCAGTTTGAACAGGAACATTTTTCTGCCTTCAGAACTTTATCAATGTTCATTTGAAATTTGAAAGGTTCTTATTCTATTCATTTATGTAAAAAATCTGAATGTATCTTCATTTTGATGTCTTTGCTTTCATCATGTGGAAGAGCTGTGGTGTAGAGGTTCTAACTCTTGCCATGTATTGAGAGGGTCATGTGTTCAATCTTGATGTGGCCTAGCGTCCTTTGCCAAGGCGTCAATCCACACTTTGCCACTCTCCACCCAGGTGCTAAATGGGTTCCCAGAAGGATGCGAAAGCCTATGTAGTATGCCTAGCAATTGAGTCATGGAACTCTTGTTGGAATGCTCCCCAGGGAGTGGAGAAAGTGCATACATTGTGTATGGGCATGCAATGATCCGATGAATGGGGTAATAATGACATTGTGAAGCACTTCATAGAAACATAAATTATTAAAGGGGAATCCAACCCAAATAAAAACTTGTTTTTATAAGGAAAAGAAAAATCAGATAAGTTGAAAGGTGAAAGTTTGAACAATATTGGACAAACAACAAGAAAGTTATAGATTTTTAAAAGTTGTAAATATTGGTAATCACTATACCGATGGAGACTTCGAATTGGCCGCATATGGGATAACATAGTGATGTAAGGCAAGGACTACTCTTCCATGTACTCCAATACATATTATGGCTAAAATGTAATTTTTCCCAAAAGTTTTATTTCAAATTATATTTTTCTTTCATGAGGACATAAAACAATATACTACCTGGGTTATATTTAGATTACTGCCCCAGGGGAATAGGTACTTAGGAGAAAACCACAAATCCCTGATAATAAAGTACATGGCCTATGGGAAAGTTGTCCTTGCCCCTTGTCATAATTTACTTACCCAGTTGCCAATTTGAAATCTACATAGTATTAGTGATCTCAATTTTAAAGCAGCTATAACTTTCTTATTGCTTGACCGATTTCTTTCAAACTTTCACCATTCTATTTAATTTATTTTTCTCCTTCCCTACACAACATTTTATGGCCAAGGCTGGATTCCCCTTTAAGCGCTATTTGAATGTAGCTATCAATCATCATTATTTATCAATAAAAAAATGCATATGATATTTCAGTTGCGGAGGAAACCTACTGCTCAACATTGGTCCGACCCATGATGGTCGGATCATGCCAATCTTTGAGGAGCGGCTTCGTCAGATTGGATCGTGGCTGAAGGTCAATGGTGAGGGCATCTACTCATCAAGGCCATGGAGAAAACAAAATGATACTGTTACTCCTAATGTTTGGTATGGTTTTATTTTATTTCATTTTATTGTTGACTTGATAATATTATTGGCAATCAGGATCGGCAAAGCTTGAAAGAATAAAAAATATGGCATGTTGCAACATTCTGTGGTAATAAGCAATCACACATTGTTATGGGATTCAATTCTTTCCAGATTATTATTATTTATTTGACCAAATCATGATACAAACATAGATGACATTATACATGGTAAAAACAAACAATACAGAATGGAGCAGTGCTACATGCTGGTCAGTGGTGTTAAAAGCATAATAAATAGCTGTTGCTCCGAAGCATATCACCCCCAACATGTAGAGATGCATACAGATATCAAACTTACAAAATATACAAATTACAAAAAATAATCTAGCTCAGTGTTTAGTGAAATTTCAAAATTAACACTATGTAGTTCTTTCAGCGGAAAAAGTGAGCAAGCTGTGCCAAGAACCTCGAGAAATACATGGTGTAACCCCTATCATTTCATCAATCTGTCATTATTTATCAATTTGTCTGTCAGAGAAAATCCAATACAGTTACTTTTTTATCTATTTATTCTTGAATATTTAAACAGGGTGGCCTGATCAGCATAAAAAACATACAATATATGAAAAACATAGTAACAGGACATTATGAGATACAGAAAAAAAGAACAAATAAAAAGTAAAAATACGAGATACAAATGGCAAGATACATGATATAAATATGCACTATACAAACATTAAGAGCTCGTCTTCCTCAGGGCTCTGTCATTATTATAAAAAAAAACATTAAAAAAGATGAATGATTGTTAAAACATATGGAAATGTGTTACACAGTACTAATAAATTTTACTAATTTTACTAATAAAATGTTAATTTTTACTCCACCATGAAAAGTGTTACTGATGCTCCTGTCAATACACACTACATACTTTTATGTGTATTGGGTGACCCATTCATCAAGCTACTACTTTTCGGGACACCCTAATCATTTAAATTTTTATTTACAATGATTGGTATTCATGTAATGCTATCTATGGTCACAGATACATTTACGAACACCATACAAATGATTTCATACCATTCATTGCTCTGTATAAAAATCCTTTGCATGGTGCTCGTAAAGGTATTTGTGACCTTAGCATGAGATTTGCATGTGTGTATATTGATTTTTAAATGATTGAATAAAAAGAAATTGAAAAAATGTATATATATATATATATATATATATATATATATATTTATATATATATATATATATATACATATATTTTTTTATATATGCTATTCACTTAATATATTCTGCATTCAATGAGATTTAAGTCAGAAAGTGCATTTGTGTGTATGTTTTTCTTACGTATGATACATACTAATATGATGCATATTCATATTTCCATTGTAGGTACACCACAAGTCCCAAGAATAAAGCAGTGTATGCTTTCCTTCTGGAGTGGCCGGTGAATAATCTTGTCTACCTGAGGGATCCAGTCGTGACCTCTACCACCACTGTTTCCATGTTGGGTCACGATGCGCCCCTGAAATGGACGGTAGGAAACCATGGGAGGGGGATGAATGTTACCCTTCCGCTCCTCAATCCAGCCACGATGCCCTGTGACTGGGCGTGGACATTGAAATTAGTGGGAGTGGAGTGAGTTTGTACCCCTTACATTGGACAGAGGGTACTGGTAGGAGAGAGAGATGAATGTTAGTCCTCACTCCTTTCATGATGCATCGAGACTAGGATTGGACATTGAAAGAAGGAGGAGAGTGGTCTTGTACCCCTTAAAGCTAAATGAACGTAGTTGCAGTAAAACACTGATTTCGTGAGAAAGTCTGTAAAACAAAGGTAAAGTATTGATATATCATCGTGGATCTAGATCTGGTACAGTTACATAAACTGAACTTTGTGAAATCATAATATCTAGCTAAAAACGATCACAGTGAAGATCGCCAACACAGATAGCCACACGTGGGACAGTGTATTATTGCTGGAATAAAGACCAGACGGAAGTGACCGAATCCGCACTTATTTTGCTTATTTCTCAGCAATTACACAATTTTTTCCAGAATCCTTTGGCACATATTTTTTATTCATACAAACAGACACTTTGGTGATCATTATATTAAATTCTGTAAAAAGTCATTTTGAGATCGTTCCCACAACTGGAATTTATCTTTAAATTGGACAGTAGGAACTGGTAGGAGGGGGATGAATGTTCCCCTCCTGCTCCTCACTCCTGCCATGATGCCCAATGGCTGGGGGTGGTCATTGAAATCAGGAGTCGAGTGATGTTTGGACTCTTATGTCTCCATTCTTCATACTCTGCCTCGTAGAGAACTGCCTTCATTTCGTCAACTAATGCTCTAACCCTTTCACTCTTTTTCACAGTTCCTTGCACTAATCATGATGCTAACAAATAATGATTATACTAGCTATTATTTGACATTAATATCTGTTTTAATAGGTGACACAACATTTGCTCCGGTCTTAATATCTCAGGGGGCATAGGGTTAGTTAGGATTGTAATAGTTTTTCGTTCGGAATAATGTAAAGATAATGATTAGGGTTTATTTAGTTATGGAGGTTGGGTTTTATGTTTGGCCCAACATGCAGATCTTCCATCGGAGCAAATGTCATGGAACCGTTTTAATAAGGTTGTACATGTGGGAAACTATTCCAGTGTATTTTGTTCCGTTATCAGTGTTATAAAATTGTAATTGTCAGTATAATAAAAAAATGAATTGATCAGTATTATAAAAAGATTGTCAGTATGATAAAAAAGTACTTCTAATTTAAATCAGCCGAGTCATTTATTTTTGACAAAAAGTTAATTATTCCTACTACATAAAGAAAACTATTCTAAGGTATTTTTATTTTATTTTCAGTATTTAAAAAAATATGATGGAAATCAGCTGAAAGGATAAGTTAATTTTCGCATCTGCATACCGTGTAATACTTTCTTTCTCAAGTAATGTAAAATAAGATGAATAAACTGCCATTTTTATAAAGGAGCATTGTGGCCCAGTGGAATAGTCTCCAGACTTTGAAATGACAGGTCATGGGTATAAAACCCAGCCATGATGTTATTTCCTTCAGCAAGAAATTGATCCATGTTGTGCTGCACTCAACCCAGGTGAGGTAGATGGGTATCTGCCAGGAATTAATGCCTTGAAAATCTATAAAAGGCTTGCCGGGTTAAAGCCAGTGTAATAATATCCAAGAAAGCACATAGAGAAGTTAGGAGTAATGTGATATGTATACGCTATGCAAGAAAATGAATATTACTACATGCATTGTCATTATTATGAAACAGTCCAGTTCTTTTGCAACAACTTTTTTTTATGGATTGAGAAGTATGTTACCTACATTGGGAGCTGCTCTCATATGTAGTTCTCTAAATTTTGTTGTCATTTTCATACATTACTTGCCTAGTACATGTACTTACTTTACTTTAATGCCTTGATGCTATGTATATGTGTGCCTGTTCTTAGATAGCAGTACATCATCCAAGACAGAAATTCAAATAGATTGAAAGTATGACTTTGGGGAGAACAAAAAATATGCAATATATTTTTAAAGATATAAGTAAGCTAGCAATTTCATTGCAAAGAGGCTGAAAAATTAAGAGAAATCATGAATTGTCAAAATCTTCTGCCAGTGTTCAAGTAAGAAGTGATACATACAAGATATACATGAAGTCGTATATTACAATTATTATAACTTTGAATTTGGTTTTGGTGTATATTTATATGTAGTTCAATACCCCTCCCCCTCTCATCTTGTCATTTTGCTCACATATGTTCCTTAGTAAAAAATACATTTTTTGAAGGGGGAGGGGGTCGATAATTTAATAATGACCAATAGTTCAACAAACCTGTATCAGGTCTTGGATTAATCTTGGATTTGCTTTGCAAAAGCATCTCTAAAAAAAGAGAAGTTTTAAAAGGTTTGTTTTCTCTAAAAAGTAATATTATCTTCTTGCCAGTCAACTTGCTGCACCACAAGATTACAGAATGATTATTTTGTTCTTCATAACGATTTGTACAATGCCTATTTAGCTTGTTGTACGCGAGCAAATGGGAGGTTGAATGTCAAACATTCGTACCGTTGCACACATACCGTTCAATATGTACCGTTTCACGGTCGGGAACAAGGTGACGTCACAATAAAAATTAGGATTCAATGCACTGCGCTTTGTAAGCTATGCAGGTGCAATACACGCGTGGGCTTCCTAGCTAAATGGGCATTGCTGCTGCATATCCGATGCATGTTTGTGGGATTTTGCTTTTTGTGCTTTCAATAATTTTCTCTCATTTTCATAAGGAATGATCTATTCTTATTTTTGCTAACTTCAAAGGCGTCGTACAACACAAATAGCGAATATTCTTAATCCTGCAATGGTGCGACATTTTGCATTCAGTGGAAGAAAGAAACACTGTATTCAACTTGGCTATGCCTTGTTGAATAAAGCATCTTTATTTCACCTTATCCTAAATCTCGCACCATCACACTCATGCCTATTCGCTATTCGTTTATTGTTTGAATATGAATCTCCATTTCAGAATGGACCAGAGTCAGAACAAGTCATGATCATTAATCTTTCTCACTAATGCAAAAGAAAATATGTATATTTAAGATTACGTATGAAGTAGTTGTATAGGTCAAATAATGAGCCAAGTTGAATCAAATTTTTAGACCATAAAGCTGTTATTAAGTTTCAAGCAATTTGATGAACGACTTGCGATCCTTTCTTGGGAACTAAATCAGCATCTATGCAAGTATGTTGTAAATCTTTTACCACAAGAAAGGATCACCAGTTGTCGTTTGTAAAGTTGCTCGTAACTTACAAACGGGCAACAGCTTCATGAAACACACACCTGGGCCCCATCTTACAAAGAATTACAGTTGATCCGATCAATCTCAACTATATGGAAATCCATCAACGTCATAATTTTTTCTACAGGAAATTCGCACAATGTCCTTTGTTTACAAAGGAGAACACACCAAATTGTCAAAAAATCAAAGAATTTATGGATATACATTCATATCTAGAAAAAAATTTGAACTAAACATATCTAGACATTTTTTTGAACAAACATGCATTTTATATGTTGACTTTGCTGGCTTTCCATAGTTGCGATTGATCGGATCAATAGCATCTCTTTGTAAGATGGGCCCCATCAAAGAGTTACAGTTGATCCGATCAATCTCAACTATATGGAAATCCATCAAAGTCATAATTTTTTCTACAGGAAATTTGCACAATGTCCTTGTACACAAAGAGAAGCACACTGAATTTTTCAAGAAAGCAATGAATGTATGAATATGCAGCATATTAAGAAAATATTTTGAACAAACATACAGTTTAGATGTTGACATGTCTGGCTTTCCATATTTGTGCTTGATCAGATCAACCGCAACTCTTTGAAAGACGAGGCCATTGCAGAAAGAGTTGTCCTAAATACACACACATGATTAGCTCAGATTCCTCAGAACCAAGTTGTGTTTGATTTCTTGACTTTGGTTCGATTGCAACCCTTTCTGCAACAGGCCTTATAACATGCAAAGCTTTCATTATTCCAAAGAAATATTTCACTTAAATTGATTCAACTGTATGTCCATGTACAGTTGTGCTCAAAGTTAGTGAACCCCTTCATGACATGCACTCCTTCACGCCCAGTGTTGAATGTTGACAACACAACAATGCTTGGCGAGCCAAGAGAAACAAACTTTCCTGAATGTAATATTTCATCACCTGATCTTTACAATTACTAATCTAAAACATGGCAAAAATTTAAATGTTCATTTTCTTGTGGGGTTCACTAATTTTTTTTTAGCACCAATATATATGCATACATGTAATTATGTGAACTATGAACAATAATTTTGGAGGTAACTACATGTATATGGTTGAAAACAGAATTATATTTGTATATTTCTTTAAATAAAACATTAATAACAAAAGTTATATATTGTGTTCACCTTGCTGTATAATGTATTCTTGTTTGGTCATCAAAACAAAAATAATCATGAGGCAATGTTACAACTCGTCACATCAAAAAACTTAGTTTCTTGAATCCATGGTATTTATTACTGTGCATAAACATTATAAATGCAGCCATAAACATACCTGTAGATATAAGACATCAAGTGCACACTGAACATATATCTCCTTTTCAGGATTTGATCTTGAAATGCATATACTGTTAAATACTGTCAACATAACCTCGCTGTTTTACCAGTTTGCCCCATTGAATGTTATTGCTTAGAAATGCCTTTTGCAGACATGCCAACAGTTCCCTTTATAGAGTATTTGTTCCTCTTTTTTTGCTATGAATACACCAATACTTTTTTTGTATGATTTGTTACTTTTTTTTTAATTTCCAATCATGGAGTATGTATTATACGCAGCGCGTGACGAGCACCAGTCCGACAGTCCCAGACTGATAAAAACTCACTGTCGGGCCAGGAACTTGTTGCACGAAAAGAACAAGTGAATGCTTGCCTACAAGCACATGTTTGAAAGGGTGAATTATGAAGTTATCAAGTAGAGCCATTTCACATGTTTTTCCACCAATCTCACTACAACAGGCTGGCGATTGTAACTTTGAGACAAATTTTTTAAAATACTCTGTATTCTCAAAAAATACTTTTTTTTCCCTCTAAGAATACTTTTTTTCACTGTAGAAGGTTGGCAGGTCTGCTTTTAACTCAAATTTAATGAAATTAATAGATCAAAAGAAATCAAATGAAATCTGTAGATTAAAATATTTTTTTTTGGAAATCTGTATTGTGGTCATTTGCAAAGCTCAACAGAAATCCCATACACAATGAATATATTTCCTTGAGCCAGTCCTTTGAGTATAGGTGGTTCTCAACTCAACATTAAGGCTTGGTCCCACTGCACTTACGGATGCAGAGGAATGAAAAACGGAAAAGAATCTTGCCATCCGTTGGAAAACGCTATGTATCCGTTGTGTACTCTGTGTTTCATACACTCTATATCCATCAAGCATCTTTCCACTGATTTGTTTGCTCATTCTGTCCATTGTCTGGAGCAGATGAAAACGGATGAAGCCACCCCGAAATTTTGCTTAACCGCTGTATCCGTTGTGAATACGTTTTGTGTCCGTCGGCCAGTGGGGCCAGGCCTTTAGGGAGTATTCGCACTGCTATGCAGAATGCTTTCAAGAATGTAGAAAGTGTACTGCCAACTGCCCTTTATGACCAAGGCCTCCGAGCTGTTCATTAGGCCTACTGATCATTGTGATTTGTCTCTCATTTCAATAGATTTACTGCGATCTTGAATTCGTTCGGCGTGGCAGTGTGAATTTTTCCAGGTAAAGTTTTCATGGGGATGGCTGCGATGTTACATAGTCTATAGTGAATTTGATTACCATTTTGACTATGCGAGAATTAGGAAAAATCAAAATCAGATTCAAGGAAAATATTGCATTTTAATTTCCCCTCATTTCGACGCAACAGATACATGTATGCGCACATCCTGATCGATGTGCAAATGATGATGCCACACATTATTCTTTTGTTCATTGATTGCAATATACATTTTCACAATTTCTACTGATTTGATGATCAAGAGGAAAACAGAGTATATTACCATGATGATTTTCCATGTTCCATGAAAATTCAATCTAACCAATATTTATATCATTACAAGAAACATCATAAAATATTTGATATTTCATACATAAAATATGAAAGAAATGGTATGTGACATAATTTGTTCCTTCAATTGCATAGTCTGTGGCCATCAATTCTGTCTATTTTGCTGATTGGGCAAAGTTCAAATGGAATAACTTTCTTATTCTTACCCCATTTTCAATGAAATTTTCAGTGTTGCATGATTTGTCTGATTTTTTTCCCAATCTAGCCAAATAAACTTTTTGTTGGGGTGGACTTTGCTTTTAAGACACTCTGATTCAAAACACTTGCTAACACAATCTCTCGAAATGTTCAATTAGACTGCCAATATTTGTTCTACTATGTCACCTAAAATATTGCATATTTCTTGATTTAAAAAAAAGAAGATAATTCAACATAAAAAAAAAATTGAAATGAGATAGGTCTATATATGTGCGAGAATATAAAATCACATCAATATAACACATTTACCATTTCTGTTTATACATTGAATAAAATGCATTGAAATCTAAAGGTGAACCAAGTTCATATAGGGAATTAATATTTTCTTCAATCAAAGTATGAAATTAATAACATGTAATTCTCCATTTTGCTGCAAGAAATGAAGATAAGGGTACTGTTGCTCAACTCTGCCATCAATGTTTATTACCATGGTAACAATCCTCACTAGACAATTTAAAGGTGTTCATGGTAGTTCAACCCTGTAGAAAGGGTTTTCAAGTAGAGGTTCAATCCCCTCTTCTTTTACCCTGCGATTTTTTTCAAGCTATTGAAAATTTTAGGAGGTTCGATCAAACACCTACCCCCCCCCCCCCCCACCCCTTGCTACGGGCCTGTAGTTAACACTAATGGCAAAATTATCATTGTCAACAACTTTTACATACACATTAATGAATGCAATCAGTCAAAGAAATCAGCTCCATTATCAATCGCAAAGCTTTATGTTACACTATCCAGCAGATTCTTAATCTAGACACAAAGGGGAGATGCCCAGCCATGGCGTAATTTCTATCAGCAAGAAATTTATCCACATTGTGCTGCACTCAACCCAGGTGAGGTGAATGGGTACCCGGTAGGAAGAAATTCTTCGAATGCTTGAGCGCCTAGACAGCCCAGCTAAAGCCGGGGTAATAATAATAGCAGTTTTCAGAACTGAAGTGGCTTCCCTGGGTAAATATTATTATTATTATTAGATGATTCCACATCAGAGTGGTATCATTCTGAACAGCTTCCATCATGCCTCTGAAGACAAAAGACTGTTGAAGAATACTTCGGATGCAGCTGTCTGTCCTACAGATCTTCCTCTAGGTCACAGACAACTGCAATGTCCTATCCCATAGACAACACACAGGAATTATCTTATAGCTGGTTGCAATGGGTTAATGCACTGACGTCATGTGGTCTAGTGTTTAGAGCAATGGACTCTCAATCTTGAGGTTGTGAGTTTGAACCCCAGCTCAGCCATTACCTCCACTTTAACCCCAAAAGGGCTGACAATAATTTATGTTGTCTATTAAATCAGCCCACGTGACTGACAACCTTAGACAAGTAATGTTTCCTTTTAAATTTGGACAGATCAGCTTTGCGTTCTGCTGCAAAAAAAAAAGCTGTGTTGCAGAGTTCATTTGGGTGTTAGTATTACAGAAACAGAAAACTGATTGGTCCCATTGAAATCAATCAGGCTACACACTTATAGTCCTAAAGACGTTGAAGCCACTCTGAGCTGTGCTGATGACCACTCCAGGGATCTGGGGGTGCCAGTGGACCTCCTTGATGTCCGACTGGCCTTGGTGGATAAACAACAGCTGTGGAGGAACGTCTGGGTCATCGCCTTTTGACCCTTGACCTTCGTCGTCTGGCTCGACAGCCAGATCCCACTGTGTCAGCTGATCGTCTGCACCGGACGCGGCAAAGACGGTACTGTCCGTCGGGTGCCACTCCACTGAAGTAATGGGAGCAGTGTGATGCTTGAACTTGGCTACAGGAGGGCCTTTTTTCTGAATAAAATACAATAAATTGAAGCAGCATTTAGTAAATGCATAATATACTGGATGGGATACCAGTAATATTCCATGATTTGGACAATATTACACTAATTGCAGATGAGTGCAAATTGGCCCATATGAGTCGAATACTTCTGGTATCCATGAAGAATCGCCATCTCATACAATTATTATATAGTTGAGGTTGACCAAATCAATCGCAACTCTTTCATAGATGGGGCCCTGACCAAGAGTTACGATTGATCCAATCTGTTGTAACTCTATGGAAATCCATCGATGTCATAATTTTTCTACAGGAAATTTGCAAAATTACCTTTGTAAACAAAGGCGAACACACGAAATTGTCAAGAAAACAATGAATGTATGAATATACATATCTCAAAAAAAAAATTCAACAAACATGCATTTTAGATGTGGGCATTGCTGGTTTTCCATAGTTGAAGTTGATCAGATCAATCACAACTCTTTGTAAGACGAGGCCCAGATCTCATTTTGGAAACTTCAATACAGGCGACTGTGCTAAAGTCGAATCTTTGAATCTTTTGGGACTGCACAATTTTGTTCTACTTTAAAGGGGAATCCAACCCAAATAAAAACTTGTTTTTAGAGGAAAAAGAAAAATGAGACAAATTGATAGGTGAAAGTTTGAAGAATATCAGACAAACAATGAGAAAGTTATGAATTTTTAAAAGGTGTAAAAATTGGTAATCACTATACCCATGGAGACTTCAAATTGGCCGCATATGTGATGTCATAGTGATATATGGCAAGGGCTACTCTTCCATGTACTCCAATGACTCCAATACATAAAATGGCTAAAATGTCATTTTTTTTTCAAGTTATACATCAAATTATATTTTTCTTTCATGAGGACATAAAACAATATACTACCTGGGTTATATTTAGATTACTGCCCCAGGAGAAAACCACAAATCCCTGATAATGAAGTACATGGCCTATGGGAAAGTTGTCCTTGCCCCTTGTCATAATTTACTTACCCAGTTGCCAATCTGAAATCTACATAGTCTTAGGGATCTCAATTTTAAAGCAGACATAACTTTCCTATCGCTTGTCAGATTTCTTTCAACACAACATTTATGACCAAGGCTGGGTTCCCCTTTTAATAGCCAAAATTGGACTTGGACAGTACAAAGAAGACGTTGTGCATATTCTGGTCGGACATGATGCTTTTAGTAAATAGTAGACGAATATTCAACATACAGCAGTTCCACTTATGCAGTCTACTGTAGTTTGTATAAAATCTTTAATCAAAGAAATTTATTTAGGACTATCACTAATTAATTGTTTTAACTCCAAATTTGGAGTTAGTTGATTATTGTGTGAAGTTACCCATGAGTAAACTATTGAAAAACATCCATGTGCTCCAAGCAGGACAAAAAACAATACTAATGACATTCCTTAATGTGGAGCGTCATCGCCCAGTGGATTAGTATCTGGACTTTGAAACAGAGGGTCATGGGTTCAAATCCCAGCCATGGCGTAGTTTCCTTCAGCGTAGTTTCCTTCAGCAAGGAATTCATCCACACTGTGCTGCACTCGACCCAGGTAAGGTAAATGGGTACCGGCAGGAAGTAATTCCTCAAAAAGCTGTGTGCACCTGAATAGGTAGCCTAGCTTGGCCGGGGTAATAATAATAGCAGGGCCCGCTGGGAGAACAGTTTTCGGAACTGAAGTGGCTACCCTGGGTAAATATACTGTTATCAATTTATTCATTGAAGCATCAGCATGAACTCACCTGAAACTGCCTGAGGTCCCACACGTTGATGACACCGTCATCACCCCCCGATAAGATGAATGGATCGTTCCGGTTCCAGTGTATTACATTGACATCACTATCATGGGCCTCTTCCATTGTCAGCATGCAGGCCTTGGAGGGGAGGGCCCTCACGTCCCAAATACGGATGGATTTGTCCACCGAGCACGATGCAAACACCTAGTATCACAGTAAAGGGATGTTTAAACACAGTAGTTGCAGCAAACAATTATTTCATGAAAAAGTCTTTCAAAACAAGGTTTATTGTCAAAATATTATCATACATCTAGATCTGTAAACTTATCTTTGTAAAATCATAAAATCTTAGCTCATAATCAATAATTCTGATGATCACTGACACAGAAACGCATATGTGGGACAATGTATGAATATCGCTTCAAAAAATACCCAACATTTGATGGAATTCTGTGCTTATTTTGCTCATTCCTCAGCAATTACACATTTTTTTCCAGGGCTTTTTGGCACATATTTTTTATTTATACATACAAACACTTTGATGGTTGGTAATTTCATTGGATTCTGTTCCAACTCATTTTGAGATCGTTAACACAACTGGTATTTATCTTTAATGTGTGAATTATAATAATAATAAATGCAATTTATTAGGTACCATATCCATCTCGTAGGAGATGCTCAAGGCGCACAAGTGAAGGGGGAGCAAACAAAATTACAAGTAACAAAAAATCATTGATAAACGGGGTTAAAGAATAGTACAAATCATGAGGAAGTAACATGAAGATATAAGTCTAAGTTGTTTCCTTCAGCAAGAAATTTATCCACATTGTGCTGCACTCAACCCAGGTGAGGTGAATGGGTACCCGGCAGGATTAATTCCTTGAATGCACGAGCGCTGAAAGGCAGCTCGAGCTAAAGCCGGGGTAATAATAATAACATCGAGCCTCGGAATAGAATATTTCTAGATAGATGGCGCTATATAAATACCTATTTTTATCATTGATAAGTTTTGGAAATGGATTAAACTTACAGATAAAGCTCTCAAGCCTGAAGTTTACATTGGCTTATAAACAATTGATTGGACTGTATTTCTATTATACAAATAATGCATGCAGCCGAGTGCGATAGTCGAAATGCAGAGCACGCGAGGTTTCTTTAGATAGGTGCCGCACTGTGCACAAGCCGCTGGCGGCGAGTGCCCAATGTGCTTCATCTGAAGAAACCAAGCTTTCTCTGCATTTACTTTTACGCACGACAAAGCAAGTGCATTATTTGTTTTATAAAAATAGCAACACAGAAACAAATTCTTAAAAAGTTACAATACAGTTTTGATCGGCTTCTCCCGGGACTTCTACCGCACTGGTCTACTTGAGCGTGCAATGTCAATTTTCGTTGCGCACCTTTTGCACTGCCGTGCAGCGCACAAAAAAAGTTGGATGTCATGTGACGCATATTGGCCAATCGCGATGCTTGAAATAATACACCTATTTTATAGTGTATCTTAGTCAACACCCACTTTGTCAACTTTCCCTTTGGTCTCATCCCTTATGACCAAATCCCATTTTGTCTACCTGTGTCTTCAAACCATTTTGCCTAATTGCCATTTGGCCCATTTAACCGTTTCATCTAATAATTTTGGATAACGCCACTTCATAGTCTCTAGGATTAAGATAATTGTTTGTGAGCCAAATTTTCATTGACAAAGTGCAAGATAATTTGGAGACGAGGTGGAGAGTAGACCAACTGCGCATTAGACTAAATGACATTTAGACTAAGTATGTATTAGACCAAGAGTTGTGTAGACCAAACAGGAGTTAGACCAAATGGCCCGTATTCTGAAGTCAGGTTTAACTTAGACCACGGTCTAACTCTGTGCTAAAATTATGGGGAGCCAAAAATTCTGTTTATATTGTATATTTCTTATGTTTACTATTTTGTTTCATTTTGCTTTCATACCGAAGAAAAGTTCTTCAGTTATCATTCCCAGACAATTATGAACAGTATGGGTGCCACATGAGTTAATAAATTGAATGTGTACTGTAAGGGATTTGTGCTTCAGTTGGCTCTCCATAGTTAAACCACAACTTTAAATCAGGGTTTAATTTAAATCCAAGTTCAGAATACGGGCCAATGGGTTTATCCCACGTGGTATTATACTGAGAAATAGACCAACTACTTGTAAACAAAGTGAATATATACCCGTTGTTGTGTCAAAATTTGAACAAAATATTGACCTACATTTTTCTCATTGGGAGACCACTGAATGTCTTCAACCGAGTCCGTGTGAGCCAGATACGGCCTCTGATCCACGTTCCAAACACCGCCCTCTCTCAGCTTCCACATGTGAATGTGCTTCTTGCAGTCTCCAGACAACATAGTCCCTGGATAAGAGAATTACATATAAATCAATTTTCATTTCACTTTCAATAAACGAACAATCATTGAAATTAAAATTCACATGACACAATATTATCTGTAAAATAAAACAAAAACAAAAGTGTCTTCTGGAAAAAACAAACATAAAGGACCTCTAACATACAGCTTAGCAATTGTTCACAGGGGTGATCCTTTTTTCCTTTTTTTTTGCTTTCTGCTTGTTTATGATTATGTCCATGGCTCTGCCCAACATTACATCATTACTTTAATTAACAGATATACCCCATCTAGATCTTTACACTCCCAAAACTCAGAATTTCTTCTGAATCCAAAATCTAAATGGAGGGAAAGAGCATTTGTTCATCTGGAATTCCGTCCCTAGACAGATACCAACTCTGTTGAAGCATTTAAAGTAATAATGAAGACTTACATGTATAACTCTGCATATATGTATAATTTGAGATTGTTTAGGTTCTCTCTTTTCACTTGTGCACATTGAGCATTTAGATTAAAATGGATTTGGCGCCTAAGAAATCAAATTTATTATCATTTTACAAATGATCATATGTAATTAGTGCAATCAATTGTAGAAATCACACCCACAATCAATCGCATTATGTTACGGGGACCAGGTGCATCTATATCAAGATTTATGAATAATTCCCAAAGTGCTAATCCTATAAATGTCTTCACTTAAAACACTACAAAAAGAGTGTTCATAAATAGCACTCACTATCAAGTCAAATCTAATAGCAACACAGAAATCTGTTTGGTTTTGACAAGATTTGACTAACAAGTAAATCAAGCATGATTGCATAATCTGGGTCCCGTAACAAAAAGGTTAGCGATTGATCGTATGCTTGATTTTCATGATTGATTGTACATTGTAGTCAATGCAATTAATTGTTATACAAATAATGAATGTTTAAGAGTGCAATGGACAGAATACTTCATGAGGTGAAAGATGAAATGATCCATTCAACGAGGCGTAGCCGAGTTGAATGGATCATTATTTCATCTTTCATCGAATGAAGTATTCTGTCCATTGCACGAATGAAAAAACATTCATTATTTGGTTTATATGACACCTAAAAATTGTTTTTTTTTCATATGAAATTAATGAATTTCGATGCAAAACACGCTCATGCAGTGCGAGTTCGGTCTGTTGATTGTTCCGTCATTGCAACATGCGCACTGTTGGTGCCTGCAGCTGCAGTTGATGACGTCATTGTAAAATGGACTGAATGATCGATATCAAACAACCAATCAAATCACAAGGATCTTTCTAGGTGTCATATAAAGAAAAATGTTATACGATCATTGCTGAGCTTTGTGTCATGGGCCCCTGGTCTGAAAATCTTAAGACAATTTTTCAATTCAATGGTTCAATTCATATCCCCAATGTCAAAAAAATTATATTACACTGATTACACTCTCAGCAAATCAAATAGCAGGAATTCAGTAGCTTGTAACATGCCATGTGCCATGCCATGGTCTTACCTGGAACAGTCGGGGACCAATCCAAGGCATACCCCTCCGTCACATGCCCGCTGAAGGTATAAAGGGGCTTGCTGTTGTTCTGTTTCATGTATTTAGCCATGGCAGCAGGGCTCTCGATGGCTTGTAGAGGTTCACTGAGGTCCCATATGTGGACGTTGCCAGTGTCGGCCCAGGAGGCAGCTATCTGCTTGTCACCCAAGGTGGTACTCTGGCAAAAGAGAATATAACGGAATAGAAATGTGTCTGCAATGCAGGTTTTTACTTGATAACGAAAAATATTTTATTTAAATTTATTTAATGCAGAATGTCTGAAATCATCAAGCTTAAAAACTAGAGTCTAAAAATATGATATGTAATAGTGATTTTTTTTTTTTTTTTTTGGGGGGGGGGTTCAGTAAAACTTCCAAATTCAAACATCCAGTATATAAATTACATACCTATGTCATGGCATGGGCATCCAATAAAGGTATACTGGTGGAGTGTCTGCATTTACTTCTTACTTTAGATCTCTGGGCCCTGTTCTGTAAGATTATTGCACAACTTACCCACAGTCCTTATCTTTGTTTGGCTGTTGAGCACTATTACTGTTGCAGAGTAGGAAAGACATGATGGCGAGGGGCGGAATAGGGCATCGTCCTAATAACTGCCAAAATTGCCTTTAAATTTGCACACTGGATTGCGGAATGCTTTTGGGGCAACCATCTTTTATAAAGATGCCCACAGATCTGCCGCATACATTATTCAAGAGCATTCAGAAAATCAATATTCTACATACGTTTAACACTGATGAGAGGGGCTAATACAGCAAAATTTTTAATTGAGCAACAGAACGAACCCTAGAAATTAAAAAAAAATAGCCCGCCCCCAATTCAGCATCTGCAAAATGTAACAATATTTTTTTTTAATAGCCCCTAGAATAGTAGAAAATAAAAATCACTTCTTACCCTGTATTGTTGCTACCATTGGATTACAAAGTTACCATGGTAATAGTAATATTCATGCAACTGGGGTTATACTGGGCCCTGGCATTCCTTACCCTTATTCTATTGACTGAACCGAGATGGTCTATCATGGCCGTCTCCAACTCGGGCTGATTATCATCCTCATCATCACTGTCATCATCGTCGTCGTCATCATCATCGTCTTCCGATTGCTTGCTTGTTCTGTTCATTTTGCTCATCTTCGTAACAATTACGTGATTGAGGTGTGCCTTCTCTGCTTGCGTTCCTATATCATGAAGATAGATTGATTGTCCAAGGAAAATGTGGTAAGGATTGTAAGGACATGAACATTTATTTCTAATTCCTCCTAAATTCTTATTCTCAATTAATAAGATTTATGATTTTAATACATGTACTAGTATCAAATGTAGAGCTACATAGAAACTGCACACTGACTGACTGACTGTAACTATGTAAATAAACTTTGTTAATGGTTATGCTGCAACTGGAATGCCACAAATATAAACCAAGAAAATGATGCATTGAAGTTTGAGAACAGAAAGCTTGCAGTGGCCTCTTTTCCTGTGCACCCCAAAATTTGCATCAATTGTTGCTACATGTGAGTCCCCATGCATGTAAACAGTAATGTGCAGTGTAGTTGAGTTGCCCCCACCCCCACGGCTCCACCCCACCCTCTTCTATTGTTTCCTCTTAATTTCTTAAGGACAGATTTGCAGTTGATTTACAGTCAGCAAATTGCTTATTTGCTTCCCATAAGAAGACCCTTATACATGTACCTTGGTCACATTTGCTCTACGGCTGCGGTACGGCGAGTCGAAAACAGCCGTTTTATTCATTTTTATTCAGACCACCTATGTATAGCTGGTACAAAAAATGTCAAAACGGCCGTTTTCTACTCGCCGTACGGCCGCCGTAGAGCAAATGTGACCGAGGTATTACTCCTAGTATTGAATAAAGAACTTTGATGAAGGGAAGACAATCAAACCATCAAACTGATACCAGGGTCCCATGCATAATGGTAAGTTTGCCATCCCATGGCAACCAATCAAATCAAGGATCCCATGAAATACATGTATACCATCGGATGGGGAAGTTACCGTAATAACAGCTTTTATAGAACACAATCCTGGTCAAAAATCGGTGCCACATTCTTTAGCAGGAATCAAGCCATAAACTAAATAAGACTTTCCACAGCGGCTTTCCTTCATGTACATTCTCCATTGCTCAGTCGGTTACACTTCGTAATTCTGAAGGTTCTTTCTTCCGAAGGTTCGTAATTCCGAAACACGCAAATTGCCTATACCTCGATGTTCGTTAATCCGAAAAAGTAAAAGGGTTCGTTAATCCGAACATTTGTGGCGTTATTCCGAAGGTTCGTTATTCCGAAAGTTCGGTAATCCGAAAACGAAATAAGGTTCGACGTTCCGAAGGTTCGTTAATCCGAAAACGAAATAACGTTCGTTGTTCCGAAGGTTCGTTAATCCGAAAACGAAATAAGGTTTGTTGTTCCGAAGGTTTGTTAGTCCGAAAACGAAATAAGGTTAGTTAATCATTTAGTTTTCGGACTAACGAACCTTCGGAGTTACGAACCTCATTTCTTTTTCGGCTTAACGAACCTTCGGAATTATGAACCTCATTTCGTTTTCAGACTAACGAACCTTCGGAATTATGAACCTCATTTCGTTTTCAGACTAACGAACCTTCGGAATAACGAACCTTCCGAATAACCGAACCTTCGGAATTACGAATGTATATGTAATTTTGTATATGTATATTGACGGTGGGAAAGATGCATGACTTTTGACAAAGAAACTTATATATACAGCAAGGCTCCACACTAACTTTTTTTCATGGTGGCTCGATCAGTCCACCAAAATCATCAGTTTCATTTTTTGGGTGGCCCGTAAAGCAAATTTAGTGGCCCTAAAACAATAGAAAACAGAATTTATCAAAACTTTGGTAGCCAAACAGGGCCACCAAGTGTTGGCTTTTACAGTATTTTTGTGGCCCAACTCTCATTTTTGGTTGCCAAGGGCCACTGCTAATGTCGAGCCCTGTATACAGTACATACCTGCTACAATGTACACTGAATGAGGATAAGCAACCCTCGAGTCTCCAAGGCTGTCTCTCAAGACATCAAAGCTAAGGCACGGTGAACCTTGAATCAGAGAAAGAGTAAAATTGGTAGAGTATTTAGATTTAATTTGATTTCCTTGACTCCTTCAGAGTACAACTACACTTACCACAGATATGCAAATATAAGGATCAATGTACACAAAATATTAGTTTTTAAAGCCTGCTTTTCAAATATACTATTGGTATTTAACAATATCCGGTACTTGCATTAGTATTCTATTTTTAGTAAAGTTGTATTGACTTTAAATTCTTATTTTTAACACGCTCCGCTACAAATAATAATTTAAAAATAGAAATATTTTCTGCCTGCTGGGCATGTTTAAAGAACAAAAACAAATTAAGATATTTCATGGAAACTTTGGGCGTTAAAGACAAAAAGTACTAAAATAACATAAGGGGACTTCTCTTATCCTGGGGTACAATTAAAACAGAAACAAAACACCAAAAGCATGTGTATATATAGAGCACAATGCACTGGGTGTAAATTGACCATTAAGTTTTAGGGGTGGTTTGGACTTACGAAAACTTTCATGCTTGAAAATGTGTGAACTATACACAAATCAAAGTCAGGTGGAATTGATAGACCTAACAATACAATCTGACATGGACTTGGGGAAAATATTTTGGTCCTGCTGCTAATTAGACACGGCAGAGTGAGCCGAAAATACCGTTTGTAAGCTTTACTCCACTTTCAGCTCGAGCAACTGTAAATAGGGCAAAGAAGCATATAACCTCAAATTTTGAATTTAAGAAAGTATGAACTGTTCTAAAGATAAAATTCAAATCTCAAAAATAATTTCAGAGGCACAAGGACAGGTGTTGGTGTGTGTATGATATTCACAACTTTCTCATCTCTAGTTAATAGGCAAAAGAGCATAACATAATTAAATTTCTAAGAAAATATTAAGGACATGTCAGGAATTGTTTTGTCGTTGTCAATCATTGTCAATGTCAGAAAATGTCAATGAGAAGGCCTGATGAGAACATCAGTAATTTAGATGCAAAATCAGACAAAATAGGCCAATTATTGGTCTTTTATAACCCCCTCCCTCCCCCTCCCCCAGTTAACAATGAGCCCTGGCTTGGTTTGTACGGAAGCCAATAAGTGCCAACCTGATGAAAAGATAAAAAGATGAGAAGACAGTTCCAATGACGAGACGAAGTAAGTAGACTTGTTTTGGACAAAAAGAAGATGACGAGTTGTTGAATGTTGACAAGTCGGCTTGTTTGGGATAAGGAGACAAGATGACAAGTTGTTGAAACAAAGCAAATCGGCTTGGTCAGCTCAGGTACACAAGATGAGATGAATTGTTGAAATATGGTTGTCAGCTTGATCAGTACTAGACCAAAAGCTTCAGTCTCTGTTATTGGTTGTTCCGCTGAACTCCGTTGGCTCCACTCACCAATTACAGAGATCGAAGTTCTAACTCGGTCTGTACAGATTAAGTTCGCATAAACAAGGGAAGTGGGAGTTGATTTTATTCCTTTTAAGTTTATTTTTTCCGTTTTGGTGCAGTTCAGGCCAAAACGGAACAATAATCTTTATTTTGGTCCAGTTCTTTTCATATGTTTTTATGAAATAAAGACAAGAATCCATGAGCCCCGTCAGGGAGATTTTGCATCGTTAACCCCCTAATGGCGGCTGCACGATTGCGAGCAGTCTGTGTACAAAGAGAATTTTGTATTTTAAATGTTAAAAAACTCCTCGAAACAGACAGTTGCCAGCTGTCTACATCGGGACAAGACAAGAGTCAAGACATGTTGTGGGAACTCAGCATATGGTCAATTCCAGCGTAACGGACATGACGTTCAGACAAATTTTTGTGATTCAAAGGTTTATACAGTAGAATTAGCAGTCTTTTGATAATTGTTACTGAGCTTATCAGACACATTTAAGTATCAGTTACATACACATGAAATTACAAATCGTTTCGTTGAACAGTTGCGGAGAAATTGTACTCTTTGTGAGCGTAACGGACATGACACGAAATGGACGAAGCATTTTTACCTCCTATTGCTTATCAAAATTCCTGTGAATTCTTAGATTGCATGCACCCGATGTTGGTGTTAATTTAACCTTAAGATCATGCTCTATCCATAAAATGGTGTTTAACAACAGTTTTGCAGTGCATTCTGTATTCATAGCTCAAAATGTAGTGTAACGGACATGACACACGAAGCGTAACGGACATGACAGTTTCGTCCACTTTTTGTAAGCGAATATAATTATTTTATTACAAGATATGGTACAAGTCTAATTGTTTGCATGTAAAGGCTAGAGGTTTGAGACACACATCATAACTGGTAATCTGTAATATCTCCTATTATTTTGCAATTTGAGAGAGGGGCTTTTCGTATAATTTATAAAACAAAAAAATATTTAGAATTTTTTTTTTTACACCAGTTAACAACAGTTAATGAGTATTTTCCAGTTACTACCATCCGCCACACCTAATTAAAAGAGAAAAAGTTGATAGTAAAGATTATTTTTTATTCATGGCTTACTATTTGACAATATACACTAGCGTAACGGACATGACACCCTTACGAAGTGAACTTCATCAGCACTTCTTAGTTTCAAAATGAAAGAAATATGAATAATGAATGTAATTATGTAACAGCAAAGTACCTTTACTAACATTCTTAAGAAAAACATGTAGATATTATTGTCAGGTATTATTAATTTAATAGCCTACATGATAATTTTATATAGAATACAATGCTCAGGACCATTACGACACACTGAGAAGACCAAATCTCATTTTTTGTGAGAAGAAAACAAAATGTACCAGACCTGTATAAATCCAAGATGAACATATCATGAAATGTATTTTATGATAAAGAATATGTACTAGTAGTAATGTCAGTTTTAAGATTAAAAAAAATGATAATAAAAAGTATTTTAAAATTTGATAGCAGTACCTGGAAACCAGTCTTTCATTATCGATTATGTATGAGTTGAAAGGTAATTATTTTGGATGTTCTAAATCTTACGATCTTGCTTGCTGACAAATGTGGCTGTATCACATTTCGTTGCATTGTCTGCGCTGCTTGTGTACAAATGAAGATACATGTACATCATTCAAATCGTGATTATGGCTGACCAAAATACTATGACATAATTTATTGATCGCGCCACATTCCTTCCACAGCCCCTTTGCATTGTGATATTGCAAATAAGTGCCACTGTAGATTCATGGATTCATAGAGCTACATCATGTAACACAGATATCTGAATACAAACTTGTTTTTAAATGTGAGCCCGTGCCATCACTGAAGAAGTTGAGGGTGGTGAAAGTCAGATACTTTGAAGCAATATCATCAATGATCTCATGAATTCACAAGTTGGAATTTCATCATGCTCCAAACTGTCAGTGCAAACACCTAAGATAATCAATTGTTTTTTTCAAACACAAATGATACAGATTGTGATCCAAGTATGTTGCCAGATCTAGCTTCATCTTATCCTAATATTATGTGGCATACCGTTAATTCTCAGAAAATACACCAGAACAAGAGCTGAACTTTCATCATTAACCAACTTCTAAAAATAGCTTGAATGACATGCAGATTCTAGGAGTTATTACATCCAGCTATCCTCAAGCAATTGTGACTGACCTCAGTCTGTGACACTGAGCCTAATAATTTGTTTTTGTGAATGCTGCCATTTGTCATATATAAGGCGTCATGTCCGTTACGCGAAGTGTCATGTCCGTTACGCCATTTTTATGAAAATGAAAAGTGGTAAGGGAAAATGATTGCTACACATGGTAGGGGGTTTAATTCTAATATAGAATCTGAATCTGCAGTACCTTCAGACAAATTTCCTGTAAGCTGTGAAAACTTTAAGTGAAAAACGTAACGGACATGACACTGATAATGATAAAGAAATTACACAAATCTGAAGATCGGTTTCTCTAAAACTGATGAATGGCAAAAAATTTAACAATGATTTTCTGTTGATGTAAACATTAATCAACTATTCAAAAGTTAAAAGAGACCTCTGGGACCTTATTTGCTTTTAATAGAGACAGGAAAGATGAATTGTTTAAAAATAGCCATATTTTTTAGATTTTGCAATTTACTATTCTATTTTTTTGATGGTGGAAAAAACTTAAAAAAATTATCAATATTGCGATTTTTTTATTGGAAATTGAAACTTTATAGATTACTTTTTAAGAAAATTTGACTGCTTAAGTGAAATCTTAAAGTTCATTTTTTCTCTAAAGTGAACATTTTCCATGGAATTGCCCATATGCATATTGCTGAGTTCAATAACTATAAATTCATTGACATTATCTTTTCTTGCCACAAACAAATCATTAATGCCTTCAACAACTCGTTATCTTGTTCCCATCCAAAAGAAGTCGCTTTCAGTTTTTATTTTGTGAGGTACATGCTTTCTTGTCTCAAGCCAAGCAAGTAAATTTGCATTTGCCCAGTTCAAACATGCCCAGGACCAAAATCCAATTGAAACCAGTTGGATTTCCAACTGGTTTCAATTTGTTTCAATTGGTTTTAACTGGTTTCAATTGGTTTTAACTGGAATTTAACAATTTCCAGTTGAAACCAATTGAATCCAGTTGGGCAACTGGAAATCCTAACTGGAACCAGTTGGGTAACTGGAAATCCCAACTGGAACCAGTTGGGTAACTGGAAATCCCAACTGGAACCAGTTGGGCAACTGGAAATCCTAACTGGAACCAGTTGGGTAACTGGAAATGACTTCCAACTGGAAATGATTTCTAACGTACTGGAAACAGTTGGGTAACTGGAAATCCTAACTTGAACCATGCAGTTGTGTAACTGGAAATCCTTACTGGTACCAATTGGGTAACTGGAGATGACTTCTAACTGGAAAGATGGGTAACTGGAAATGAATTCTAATTGGAACCAGTTGGGTAACTGGAAATAAAACTGGAACCAGTTGGGTAACTGGAAATAAAACTGGAACCTGTTTGGTAACTGGAAATGATTTCCAATTGGTTTCCAATTGGAAATTTTCCAGTTACCCAACTGGATCCAATTGAAACCAGTTAATTTGCATATTATCTGCCAGTGTGCACAGATTAATGTTTTATGAGATTCATCATCATTAACAATCTGACAATGTTGTATCTATCTAATTCTTTTCAATTTCAAGTACCACACTTTTTAAAGATAAGTATTTAGAATACTTAGCAGTGAAAACCATGTTCATAAATTTTATAGATTATAATTAAAACAGATTAAAGGATAATTAGTACACCACTAACTGTTACCAAATTACATCAAATAAAAATACATAACCTATATTTGAAGATCGTCCATATAAATATATACATACGAAAGTCTGTATTTTATCAATGCCCTTTACATTGGTATTAATAGACATATAACACTGCTTCTGTGTTGGCATGAGCAATAATTAGTGCAAATGCTAATTAATTGGCAACTGGTTTTCAATTTCAATTGGAACCAGTTGTTCCAATTTCCCTATTGAAACCAGTTGGCCAACTGGTTTCAATTGGTTTGCCCTAATTGGTTTTAACTGGATTTTGGTCCTGGGTTAACAATATTGACTATGGTGACAACTCGCATTGGCAATGACAACTCGTCATCTTGTCCAAAAGATAAGTCTCCTGGCCAAGAACTAATTTGGACGGGTTTCAACAAACCCTCATCTTGTCTTCATGAATAATGTCCCAAACAAATCTGGCTTGCCAAGTATTGACAACTCTTGTCTTGATTCTTGTCCCAAACAAGTCTTCTCTCGTCATTTAAGATTTTAACCATGTCTTCTCATCTTATCATCTGGTTGGCACTTATATTAAGCCATAGTAGGTTTGATGTCATTCATACTCAACCTGTTTGAGCTTGGTGGTACATGTGATAGGCAGATTCATCTTTGACAAGTTCCTCATCATCACCCATCTCCTCATCATGTCGGCCAGGGAGATAAACTTTTGTTTCTTGCCTCTGACTTCCACTCGATCCTTCTCCATCTTCATATTCCACTTCATCACCATCATCTTTATCCGGATCCACCACCTCCATGATCTCCTCTCCTTCCGTTTCTTGGTCAGACATTTTCACTTTAAAACTGACAAAAAAAGGAACAAAACACCTCCGAACGGAAGGATTTTTCAGTCCGTCTGCACTCGACTGCACTGCAGGTCCGAATATTTTCAGTAACAATGCTACTGTCTGTGAGCAGTCAACTTGAGTGAGTACATGTAACGTCCAAAGACTGTTTAGTAAAATAATGCTCAAGCTTGTAAAATGAGTTAAGAAGCATCCCTTAGCTTTTCGTCCGCAGTAGATGTAGATTTACTGGGACCGTGGCACATTTGCACTTCACTGGCACAGCATCTCTATGATGACTGCATGTAAAACTGTTAACACGTGTTGTCGGTAATATCTGTAATTTATTCGCTGCAACTTTTGTCCGTGCCGATAGTTTGCAAATGCAGCACCGCAAACTTGTGGCCCAGCGAAACAAGACGAGACAGCTGTTTGAAGGTCATCGATGGGTCACCTCGATTGTAAACAAATATGCATACGACCAGCTGCAGTACAGTACGTACGCCCGCGTCGCCGGCCGCGCCCGGTAGCGATCGTATACGTGTACGTAGCGGTAAAGTTAGCAACATCAACTAACTAAGATCAGCAAATGAATTTCAGAAGGGAGATGACTCTCACGAAAGCCAGGTAATTGCTTATATTAGATAGCATCATGAGCTACTTAAACTCTTTCCAATGGTAATGAAAAAGAGCATTCATCCGGTGAATAAAATTATATCTGCATCTGGCTAGGTGAAATTTAAAGGTGGTTATCGGAAGTTAGCTCTGCACTGCACTGCGGAGTGGCACTGGGATAGCCTGGGATCGCGTCTCGATTCTCTGCAGTCACAGTCAGTCACTAGTGTGTTTTCGCCCAGCGTCGTACGACGCTATCAACGACGTAGAACGATCTCTTGGTTCGTGCGTCCGTCGCGCTCAACTCTCGCTTGTAAGCAGTTTCGCAAATCGCTGATCGCGGCCGGATCGTTTTGAAGCTTTCAGCTATCAGTGCAGTGTAGTCAGAGTAGAGTACAACATGTGCATATGCACGCGATGGGCGAATGTTTACATCGGCTCAGCTTGCTCACTCTACAAGCGATCTGATTGGCTGTTGACGGCTGTTGACAAATCCTACGTTCTAATGCGGACGCCCGCTAATTTGCGGAAGAACCGTCCGTGATTTGAGCTCAAGATCGCTTGGGCCTCTGTTTCCATGGAAGTTGGCAATTTTTGCACACGACCCTTACGTTCTACGTCGTACGACGCTGGGCGAAAACCAGTTGACTGCCTCGCCCATATTTTCTCTTATTGCATTGCCATTGGCATGACTGCACGATTGGCATGCGGATACGGCTAGCCCACGTCCACAGGCTTCTTCCTGAAGCTGTGCCAAGCCCCAAGCCCAAGCAGGGCAGCAAGTCTATTAGACCAAAAGCTTCGGTCTCTGTTATGTTGGTTGTTCAGCTGAACTCCGTTGTCTTCACTCACCAACGGAGAATTAAAAAAAAAAAAAAATTTTAAAAACTCCTCAAAACAGACGGCTGCCAGCTGTCTACAAGTCTATCTCTGGTGACATGTATCATGGGCAAACAAATACGGTACTTCAATGTCTTCATATCATAAGATCTCCCCCAAAAAATTTATTGTTGTCTTTCATTTAGACTTCCCATTTAGAACCTGTTTGGCTTTGCCTTTGTTGCACCTTTTTTGTGGTTTTGTTGATTCAGACACAAACTTCTTTTTTTCATTATTTATAATAATAATAATACTAGGTCCATGGTCTAATCAATGACAGTATATTTACCCAAGGCCAAGGTAGTCTCTTTACTTTAGTTCTGAAACTGTTCTCCCACTCCCTGTGGGCCCTGGCCCCTGCTGTGTAGGACTGTAGGCTGTAGCACGGCATCTAACTATCTCGAGCGAAGTTCGTGCAGGCTCCACTCCACTTCACTACCGCTACACTTCGGGTAGGTGGAGCGGTAGTGAAGTTGAGTGGAGCCTGCACGAACTTCGCTTGAGGTAGGCATCTAACATACAAATAAAACAGCAAAAATATGTTTTTTGCCAGATATTGATAAAAGAACACGATGAATACAAAGAAACTAACATTTTAATCTTGTTTTTGGAAGCAGTGATAGTACAAAATCAATATTTTACATGTTTTACATTTTGTTTTATTTATTTCAGTCAAAAACGCTCTCGGAGCAGAGACGAAGATGGGGAAGATATTTTACCCAGAACAAAGAGGAGAGAATATAACTTTGAAAGGTTAGTTTTAGTATCTAGATAAATGTACTATAATTTTATATTCTTCTTCCTTTCTATTCCTTCTCCTTCCACTTCTTCTCCTCCTCCTCCACCTTCTCTTCCTCCTCTTTCTCCTCCTCCTCCATTGCCTTCACATTTGCCTTTATCTTTGTCTTCTTCTCCTCTTCCCCCTCCTTTTCCTTCTCCACCTCCTCCTTATTCTTCCTAATTTTCTTGTAATTATTTTATTTGTGATTTTCTTTCTGTTTAGGTCTCATCCGCATCAAGAATTATATGAAAGCCCAGCAGATGGGACAGGGGAGCCACACCACTCACAGGTTAGTATTAGGGTAGTGGGGGCATCGTGGTCTAGTGGTTAAGACACTTGTCTTTCAATCTGAGGGACGTGGGTTTGATTCCCAGCAATGGCGTGTTTTCCTCTTCAGCAAGAAATTTACTCACATTGTGCTGCACTCAACCCAGGTGAGGTAAATGGGTACCAGCAGGAAGTAATTGGTAGCGTGGAGAGTTGTCCCGTGGGGGGGCCACTTCCATTGACGAGTGGATACCATGCGCGACCATGGGGTCTCGAAAAGCACCCTAAACAGGTTTTTTCCATATTCTGAAAATGCACCCTTAACAAGTTTTGGCGTGTGAAACCCTACCCTTAACAAGTATTGGAAACAAAACAATACTCTTGGCAAGTATTCCCTTAATTGAGCCCCTAAACAAGTACATGTATAGCGATATTTCAATTGTTATGTCACGGACAACGTCGGTCGTCGGTTTTACCTTTACCTACTAACATGGGGTTTAGTACAGCCCCACTTCCCCACACCTCGCGCAAATCGTACTCTAAACACGTAGTGTTGACTCTTGGGGCAAAAAGTGCATCCTTTATAAAACATTTTCGTCTTAATTTTTTATACCCTCTCAAATTTTACCCTAAACACGTAGCTTTCTAGTAAAAATAGAGACCCTTTTTTCATTATTTTAGTGTATTTGACACCCTTATTACGTTACGTATGTAAAGTGGCCTATCTTGAAAAAGACATCCTTTTTACGTGGTTTTTTTGTCGCGCATGGTATCCACTCGTCAATGTAAGTGCCCCCCAGGACCGTTGTGGCCCAGTGGATTAGTCTCCGGACTTTGAAACAGAGGGTCGTGGGTTCGAATCCCAGCCATGGCGTAATTTCCTTCGGCAAGAAATTTATACTTATTTTTATATTTATTTGTGCTGCACTCGACCCAGGTGAGGTGAATGGGTACCCGGTAGGAAGAAATTCCTTGAATGCTCGAGCGCCCGATCAAGGTAGCTGTGCTAAAACCGGGGTAATGATAATAGCAGGGCCCACTGGGAGAACAGTTTTCGGAACTGAAGTGGCTACCCTGGGTAAATATGCCGTTATTATTGTTATTATGTAATTCCCAAAATGCTGTGAGCACTTATCAGGGGGAATACAGGAGCGCCTTGAGCACCTAACTAGGTGGATACGTGCGACGGTGCGCTAAACAAATCCTACAGGCCTATTATTTTATTATTTATACAATCTTGATCTACAAGCAGTTGGTCTACCTGTCAGATAGTTCAAATACATTTGTTACACTCTCAATTTAATCTAATACAACTACGTATGTGGGCTAAACCCTTTTGGTCTTCTACATGTATCAGTTTGTTCTCATTTTTGTTTGGTCTACACAAGTGTTAATTTAATACCCATTTAATGCCCAGGATTTCCACTTTGTCTTCAAATTGTTTTGCACTTCGTCAAATCAAAACTTTGTTCAAAAGCAGTTCATCTTATCAAGTAGACTAAGTGGTGTGAGCATATGGATATTTGACTAAATGGGTAGAGCCTAACTGAAAATTAGACAAAGTGATACTGATAAATGTGATGGCTGCTATGGAAAACAAATTTGTTGAGTAGTATTTGTTTGTTCTTGCCTCCCCCCTTTATTTTTAACATACACTAAGAAAGTACAGAACTTTTAACATAACTCTTTGGACCAAAACAATGAATTCAAACTGAGAATCAGTTTCAGTGTACAGTATTTGCTCTACATTGAGGAAATAGTCTAAGATATTCTTTATTTGTTCAAACGAATGCACAATGAGTTAGATATACATAGTTAACTTTGTGATGAATTTTGCTGAATTGTGAAATATTGTGATTATTTTTTTCATTTTAGGCAGCATCATCCTCAACGTCTCCCCTAGCAACAAGTCCTCAGGCTGGCAGCACTGCTTGCTATTGTCTTCCACCCTCACACAACAGTGCCGACATCACAGCAGCCTTACATAACACCCATCTAGATAGGCATGGGTACCAACACCACAACCCATCCCCTTCTCCTCCATCTACTACCACACCATCCTTCCATCATCATCATCATCATCCTGTTCTCCTGAAGGATGCGGGCATTCTCCCGTCCTCCCAACACCCATCCCTGGGCCCCCTCCCGGACGTCGTCCACGAGACTTCGGAGACGTGCTACTGTCACGTCAACAGGTTACTCCGCGCGGCCCACTTTGAGAGGTTAAAACGCATCAAGGATCCTCGCATGGCAGAGACCGGTAGTACGAGTGCCTTCAACTAAATACTGTTCCCTCAGTTTGTACCGCAAGGTGCTCTATTCTATCTGTGACTGGCTAAATGCAGCAAGATCTAGATTTGAAAAAGATCATTAGCCGGCAAGGTAGTTAGGTATATAGAAGGAATGGTAGATAGCAGTAGTCAAATAATAGATGTTTGCAAGTAAGACTTTGCAAATGATAGGATAGATTTATAGCTGAATTTAGACGGATGGAAAGGATTCATGTTTACAATTTAATGCAAAATTCCATAAGCCCGTATTCTGAACTCAAGTTTGATTTAAACTCTGGACTAAAATTTTGGTCAAGCTACGGAAAGCTAATTCTGACACTGGTTAATCTCACATACTAGTAAATTAATTTCTCATCGCATTTGATGCTCATATACTATCGGAAGTAATGAGTGAAATAGTTTTCTTCACCTAAGAACATGGGAAAAGCAACATAAGTAACATAATACAATTTTAACATTTTTGGCTTCCTACAATTTTAGCACAGAGTTAGACCATGGTCTATTAAAGTTGAGTTGGCCCTCAGAATGTGGGCCATAGAGTTGCAGCCAACATATATGAAAAATAGCAATTCTCTCAGGATAAACAAGTGATGTGCATATTGTTTTATCACCAGTTAATATATGTTCTGGCTCTTCCCTGTATTATGAAAGGAAAGGGTCATTAAAATAGTGATAATTCAAAATTGCTGTATTTTGTTGCATTTACTCGCACCATTTATGGGTGAAAAGGGTAAAATTATAATCTTCTGAATTATATATCAATAGCTACATGTATCACAATTTTCATTTTAAGAAGGTAAATGAGTTTTCCCATATAATTTGCTATGTTATGACCCCCTCCTAAATTGTCCATGACCAAGAAAAAAAATGAAAAAGGGTGAAAAGGGTAAAATTATAATCTTCTGAATTATATATCAATAGCTACATGTATCACAATTTTCATTTTAAAAAGGTAAATTATTTTCCCCATATAACATGCTATTTTTGGTCCCTTTAAATGTATGTGTTCAATGCACCATTAGTTGCGTTATGTATATCAGTAATCTCCTACGTGTATGTGAGTTGATTTGTTTGTATGTTTCTGAAGATTTTTCATTGGGTCCTACTTTGTTTTTGCTCTGGTATTAAGATAGGTATACTTCCCCTTACTGAATTTCTGCAATTCAAGTTTGAGGGGTAATTATTTTTTCCTGCTCTGTCATATATGAATATCTCTGTGATTAATGTGACTTCTAACTAGCTAGCGCCTCAAAACATTCTTGAAGCATTCGGCAATGATCATTCATTAATTACAATGTATGCCAATTTTCAAAATTCAAGTTTTTCTTTAAGGCCAGGGGCATGATCGAAGATTGGCGGGTGATCACTGCTTGTGGTAAAACCAAATTGGGGGCCAATTTTGAAACCAATATGGCTTAAATGTGGTATAATTAGAAGGTGTAACTATTCCCCATTACAATGATATGTTATTTGTTATACCAATATAATCATGGAATGGATAGTCCGGATATAATAGGCAGCAATGAAAAAATGAAATATTTGCAAAATCATGGTTTTCAATAGTGAATTTGAAGGTGGATTTACATTGAATTATGTTGATGTAATATGCAAAAGTCCACAAAAGATGTTTTCTCATTTGCATAGTGAATTTAATATGTTTGGATTAATGTTGAACCCTGTCAATTTTCATAAGGTTTAGCTTATTCAACTAGTTTGATATATTGGTTTCTTTGTTTGTTGAACATTTAACATTTATGAAAGCTCCACTTCAAACAAGATATCGGTTATGCAAATTCAAGAGAAATTGAGACTTATTTAGAAAATAATGCATTTTGCATCTAAACGCTTTTTACTTTGTCTAATATTCTGGGCGATTGAACATTCCATGATTTTGAAATCACAACGACTGGCTCATCATTTGAAAGAGGAATAATAAAGCTTTCCAATGATACCAGTTTCACTTGTAATAGTTCAGTAATGAAAATTATATTATCATCCCTCAAACTTTAGTTGCGGAACTTTATTTTTAGGGAGTTATTTTCAAAATCTTTTTAATGATGATTGTATTCATTGAAAAGATAAGGTGTATGGCTGAAACTAGGTGCCTTTTGAATTCCAAAAGATGTTGTGAATTATATACCACTCTATTTGTGTATTATAATTATTTATTATAAATTTTATATAAATGTAGATTTAGTTTCTTCACCCTTGTATCTTTGTATAAATGATTAATTGTGGTAATGTGTACAATACTTCTATGAAAGAAAAAGATTTTAATTGAAAAATGTATTTCTAATTTGCATTTATGTTTGTTGGATTTTAGTTAAAAGAGAAGATGGAATGTGGGCCTAATTGTTTTTGTGATAAAGATTTTTGCAGCAGGGAGTTTTGAGACACGAGGCTTCCATACAAAGCCTTCTCCCATCGAATTTTAACATGTGACTCCGGCCGAGGTCAAGGCTGCCTCAGGACCGGTCTTGTTTTCTTCCTCGCCAAAATTATTTGAACCCGGGAATGGAAACATCACTTCCAAATGACACTATCTTCAAGAACAACTCTTTATTCGATCAATAAAATACTGTAGTACATGTGTCATTCTTTCTGAGTACAGATGACCACAAATAAAATTCCTGTGATCATGTTTATGTTATTTCTATTTTTCAAGTAACATTTTGTCATATGCTAGGCAAGTATGAGAAAGCAACATGTTCTATTACAAAGGTTTTTGTCATTAAATATTCAGTATTTCATATATCCTTTTATTTGAGATAACAGACCGCCCTTTCACACAGTAAAAATATTATAATTTGAATGAAGATTCCAGTGAAAAATAAGGCTTATTACAAATTTTTAGCACGTGTGAAACCAAACGAGAACGTGATTAGAATCACGAATGTTAATCACAATCACAAATTCAAATTCTACTCTGGAGGTGAATTCCAGTTAAGTTTGTCAAGCACTCATCGTAGTTTGTATTTGCGATGCAGTGCTTTGATTGACAAGTCACCAAGGACACATACCGCCTTCACTCTGGAATTCGAATTCAAATCACAGTTTTCGAGTGAGCATGTGAAAGGTGTCCGATGATTCTAAAGACAAATTGCAATCATTATTACAATGATGATTCAAGATTTATGTGTGAAAAGGCCCAGAGTTATTGATGTGAGAAATAATGGTTCTTATATAAACCCCTCAAAAAAGTTCTGCAACTCAAGTTCTGAGTGCTAATAAATTTCTTAGTGTGCCATCATCATATGTAAAATGGAGAGCATAATTATTCCTCTTTCAATCATATGTCATTTGTAATGCTAAAGTTATCATGAAATGCACAGACGTGATAAATATGCAGCAATGTAAAAAATGAAATGTTGCAAAATTTGTTGTTTCCAATGGCGAATTTCCAATTGTTTCGAGGATGGGCTGAATGCATTCACTGTCACCTGCATGATAACAAATGGAGACTCCTGTTTAAAAAAACAATGCATTTTGCAACATTTCACTTCTGACTTTTCTCTACGTTCAGGATAACTGCATGTTTCACGATGACATTATCACAGCAGATGGCACATCATTGTAAAGAGGAATAATTAAGCTTTCCAATGATACCAGTTTCATTTTTTATACTTCAGTAACAAAAAATATATCATCCCTCAAAAGTGAGTTGCAGAACTTTTTTTGAGGGGTTTAAAAACAATTGCAGTTGGTTTCATTTCTCTAATACACTCTCACCACTAGATTAAAGAATATATCATCTATTGCAATTTATTAGATTTTCAGGGATTTCTCCAAAATGTTGGTTGATGACAATGCAAATTGCACTGTTCTTTGTCTCGTATATTTTCACATCTTGTTTTGATATGAAGTAATGATCTTTTGGGTATTTCACTTATCAGTCAATCAAGTTTTTGCTCCTTTTACCAATAACATCAACTAGAAAGTACTCAATATGATGTCCTAATTTATGTGACTGTATTTCCCCCAATTCTCAACATTGAAATTGCAATATATCAATAGTTATGATCTATAAATCTTATTTTTCATGATTACGATATAGGTGAGGAAATACCCAGTTATATCCCAATTTAATTATAGGGGTAATACAGAGTCACGCAACCTATACACCTCTTTGTATTCTCTTGGAAATTCAAAGAGTGGCTGCCTACCTTGCCCCCCCCCCTCGCCATGGTGACACGCAATGGAAAACAATTCAGAACCCAGTTTAGATCTTCATGTTGAAGTTGTATATTTACAATCATCCATGGCTTCGGGAGATTTACCTGGTTATATTATACTTGCCATGTTTATGTATTCATTTTTTTTTCTTTCACCCACTTATTTGATATGAATTGGATATGAATTAAAATATATTACTAACAACTATTTACATGTGTATGGTGCAGCTGCTTTCAGTCTGGACAGTATAATGTATAATAGAAATGCATTGCTCCCACCCCCCCCCCTCTCCCTTCCTCCTTTGCATTGTAGGTGATTAAACAGAGAAGGGGAAGGAGAAGAGGTGGGAGTAGTCCAGGATAGGCCCCATAGACAAGGGGTCGAACCTTGTTTTTTTAGATATACAATGTTTTTTTATGGTTTCTTGTCAATTCGAGGGTGCTGATTCCGAATCTGAATGATGCCACTCTTGTAACCTTGAGCATTTTCCGCAAATTGGCAAAATCCAATATGGCCGCCAAAATATGCAAATTACCCATGAAAATCATAAAATTGCCAACACATTAGCTATAAAATGCATGTAGTTGTTGTGCAGAAGTGAAATACCAATTGGAAAAGCGACATTTGACAAAATATTTATTTTATTGATATTCAAAATGGCCGCCATAACCCCTGTATACTTTATTATGTAGAATATGAATGGGGAAAATATTTTTTCAAACAAGAGCACTATTATTGCATGTGATTGTGACCTGCGAGTGGACTACTGTCTGAAAACATGACTATTAACAAAACTATATCATTTGTATACTATCTAATGTGATAAATGCTGTATTATGATATTCAAAATGGCTGTCATAGACCCCTTATACTGTGTACAATATATAAAAGGGGACAAATAATTTTCACAACCTTTGAATTTGTTTGACTTTAAAATGCCAATAACTGCGAAATATTGGTGTAACACTGTCTGACAACAAGGATTTCTAACGAAACATATCATTTCCCTTGCAATTTCGGTAATTATGCTGCATGTTGACATTCAAAATGGCTGCCATAGGCCCTATCTGTATTATGAACAAAGCGAATGAAGAAACTAATTTTCACAAGAGTAAAAACAATAAAATGAATGTAATTGTAATCTATACGAGTGAAATATTGTCTAAACACATGATTTCTGGCGAAACATATCATTTCATTTTTCATGCATGAGATAAATGCTGTATTGTAAAATTCAAAATGGCCCCTATGGGCCCTTACAGTATTATCTACAATGTAAATGGGGACAAATACTTTTGAAAGAATTAGGATTTGCCTGACTATGAAATCCATATAATTCTGTTGTATAAGGAAAATATTGTTTGAAAACGTGATTTTTTAATGAAATATAACATTTCCTCTCCTATAGGTGATAAATACTGTATTTTGACTTTCAAAACGGCCGCACAAGCCCCTACAAATTCTGTAACATGCGTATAGGGAAACTAATCATCACCAGAATGAGAACCAAAAACGCACGTAACTATGTGATGTATAGGTAAAATTTGGTCTTGAACATGATTTCTGACTAAATACATCACATAATGGTTGAGAAGGAAATAAAGGCCTTACTTTGAAATTCAAAATTGCTGCCATAGCCCAAAGTAGTATGTACATTGTAACTGGGGACAGATAATTTTGACAAAATTTTTACTATGAAAATGGCTTAATTTTGATGTAAGTGTTAAGTATTGTCCAAACCCAATGATTTCTAACGAAATATATCATAGCTTGTGTCATAAAGATGATGAATGCAGCCTTTTAAAAATGAAAAATGGCCGCCATAGTCCCTTATCTTAATATGCAAAATTTTAATGGGGAAAGATAATTTCCACAAAGAAACATATTGCAGCCATTTTGAAATTTAAATATAGCATTTATCACCTAAATAACATAAGAAATGATCTATTTGGTTACAAAATCATATTTTCAGACGATATTTCACTCATACATGCAACACCATTTAGTCAAGCAAAGCCAAATTCTGTTAAAATTATTTGTTCCCATTCACAAAGTACATAATAGGCCTACTGTTAGGGCCTGTAGCGGCCATTTTGACTTTCAAAATACATTATTTATCACCTACCTGGCAGAATGAATGATATATCTTGTTAGGAATTATGTTTTCAGACAATATTTTACTCTTAAATAACAATTATATGCATGTTATGGTGCTGACTCATGTGAAAATTAGTTTCCCAGATCGATTGTACATAATACAGTCAATGTCTTTTGGCGGCCATTTTGAAAGTCAAAATACAATATTTAAAGGAGAATGAAACTCTTGGAGCAAGTTAGCTTTTGTGAAAGCAGAAAAATCAAAGAATAATATCAACAAAACTTTGAGTAAAATAGGACTAGCAATAAAAGAGTTATGAGCATTTGAATGTCGAGATCACTAATGCTATGGAGATCCTCCTATTGGCAATGCGACCAAGATCTGTGATGTCACACACGTACAACTCTCCCATTCGGACACTGAAAATATACCCCAAAACATCTCTTTTTGCTCATTCTAATCATATGACAAACGATTCATCAATGATATAATGTTGTGAAACCTCTGTACTTGTCATCTCATAAAGAAAACACCTAACCTTGTGATAGACTCTATAAAAGTGAGAATATAAGTGAAATAAGTACTAAAGTAATGATCGAGGGAGTTGTACGTGTGTGATATCACAAATCTTGGTGCATTGCCGATGGGAGGATCTACATGGCACTAGTGATCTCAATATTCAAATGCTCATAACTTTCTTATTATTCATTCAATCTTCCTCAAACTTTCAACAATATGTTTCTTTGATTTTTCTCTTTGATATGGATTCAGCTAGTTTCAAGGGTTTCATTCTCCTTTAACACAAATATGAAACCCGAATAATATATTTCGTTGCAAATTATATTTGAAGACAGTATTCCACTAATTTACCACAAAAAATACGTTTTAGTGCTCACCTTGTGATTGTTTTTGTCCTCTCTCACATCGTAGATCATAATTTTAGGGCCTTTGGCAGTAATATTAAATATCAAAATACAGGGTTTATCACATACATGGCATGTTAAATAATAAATTTCGTTAACAAAAATGTTTTTAGTCAGTATTCCACTCGTTTATCTCAACAAAATGCATTTTAGTGCTCACTCTTGTGATTTTTTTGTGTCACCATTCACATTGTACATAATAGTGTTAGGGCTTTCGAAGGCCATTTTGAATATCAAAATACAGGATTTATCACATAACTGACATAACAAATGATATATATCGTTAGCAATCATGTTTACAGACATTGCTTCACTCATATATCATAATTACTTGCATTTCAGTGCTCAATTTTGTAAAAATTAATTTTCCCCATTCATATTGTACAGGGGTCTATGATGGCGGCCATTTTGATATCAAGAAAATAAATATTTTGACAAAAATCATTTTTTCAGATATTATTTCACTCCGGCATCACAATTGCATGTACTTTAAAGCCAATGTGTGGACAATTTTATGATTTTCATGGGTAATTTTCATATTTTGGCGGCCATATTGGATTTTGCCAATTTGCAGAAAATGCTCAAGGTTACACGAGTGGCATCATTCAGATTCGGAATCAGCACCCTCGAATTGACAAGAAACCATAAAAAAACATTGTATATATAAAAAAACAAGGTTCGACCCCTTCTATCCTGGACTAGAGGGGAGATTGGAAGGTGAAAGGGGAGGGGAGATTTTTAGAAGTAGCTTTAAAGAGAAGGCGACCATTGCTCCAGGATTTATTTCCTCGAAGATATCATGTTGGGTTGCAATGTTAGGTTTAGGTATAGTGTGAAGTCCAGGGTTGAAGTTGGTCATTCCATTAGTGTGTGGAATTAACCTCCGAGCAATTGTCGGCAGAGAAATTATCGGCGGAGCAAATGTCATGGAACCAAAGAGAAAGGGAGAGGGGAAGAGAATTTGGAAAGATAGGGGCATTGATTTGGGGCATGGCCCTCGGAAGCGGGGGTGTTGAAGCACCCCCACAAATTTTCCTGGAGGTGCTGCATGTATTATTCTCCATAGGGAGCACACCAAGTATTTTGGGAGATGTGTAGAAATGAATGGAAAAGTGATACCCCTTTTCCTTTTTTATTTTTTTGCATTTAAAATTTCTCGGAACTCGAGACCAATTTGACCTCCATTTTGTAGTGAAAACCTTTTTTTCCTTTGTCCCTTTTTTCTTTTTTTTTGCTTTTCAAATTTACGTCAGCACCCCCAGAAAACAAAAATCGTTCCCATATCAGTGGCCCTGATTTGGGGATCGAACCTTGCAGCTTGATGGAGATTTTATGTAATCAAGTATATTCACACAGAAATTTGTACAAAACAAATACGTTTCATGTTTTTACAATCATGGTGTTTCATAACATAAAACAAGAAGTCTATTTATTTGCATTCTCAACAACATCTTCAGTTGACAGAAAAAACCCCACTTCCTAAGTCTATTCAATATAACCTAATCTATACATATTCTATTCTATATATTTTATTCTATTTATATTTATTCATATTTTGTGATACTGTATATTCTCTATACATACTATATTCTATGTTATTCTATTCTATTCCACACATTTTATATTCTATATATATAGCTTTTCTATAACAATTTGACGTAACACTGTACATTGCGCTGGAAATTCTTGCAGCAATACTTGCAAGGAATTTGCCGCCTATAGTTCAATGGCATTTTTTTGGCAACTTGCTGCACAACTTTCTTTCCCTTATTATAAATTTTATGATTTACCGCCAAATTCTGGGGCTCTTACAGTATGTTCACCGAAAAATTGGGTCGGAAAATTAACGGTTTTACGGAAAACTATATGTTTTTTTAACATGTGTTACAATGGTAATAATGAAAACTGATGATGATGATGATGATGATGATGATGATATAATAACAATAATAATAATAATGAAAATATTCATTATTGCAACAATAATTATAACAATGATATCAAAAATCATACTTATTATTAAAACAATAATAATGCTACTGATGATGATGACGATGATACTGATAATAATTACTAACATAAACAACCAACAAATAGATTGATAATAATACTATTTATTGTCATCTCAACAATAATCATCAACATTGAAATATTGACAGCATCACCAATACATACAGAATACAATTCTATTTAAATGTCTTATGACTAAACACGATAGAATAGCTGACAAAATAACTGGCAAATTTAAACAAAGGTTCTCTTATTACATTTATACGAACGGCATTTACCATCTTATCTATCTAGGAATTTAAAATGACAATAACTTTTGGCGCTGCATATGCTCAAGACTCTGGCCCGCCTGGATATAGATGCCACCCTCCTTTATTTATCAAAAATATTCCGAATTTCGAGGAAACAAAATCATACACAAAGTTACGATTTAAGCAAAACCACAAAAGTTATGTTTTAAAGGTCCTTGGTAATATATATTTACTCATGGCAAAGAACGCTTATGGATGACAATTTCCACTCTACAGTTAGTACCCCTTCGAAAAACAGCACTTGCTGATAGGGTGTTTCCACAGGTGGTAAAAGTAAATAAAACAAAATAAAAATAAACAATTTAACTTCCATCATACCAATAACTACTCGATATATATCCGTACATATATAGAGGCTTTGGGAAGATATTTTAGCTTCAATTTCACGCAGTTATATATGAAGCCAGCACTGGGGGGGGGGGGGTAACCCCCTCCCCCTTAAAAAAGGTGGTGACAGCAATAATGATATTTCTCTTACCCCCGCGGGGATCAAGGAGCTCTCCAATTGGTATATCACTTATTCACTTCAATACCAATTTCTCTGCTCATGTGGCGGCACCAGTATTTTAAATTTAAAGTGAAGGGCAAGAGGAAATGTTCAAGTGCATGCAGGCGCGTAGCCAGGGGGGGGGCGGTGGGGGCGGTCGCCCCCCAAAAAAACGTCCCCAAAAAGAAAAAAAAATAAGGGAAAAAAGATAGGAGAAAAGGAAAAGGGAAGGGAGGAAAGGGAAGAAAGGTAGCTTTGTGTTTTTTTTTTCTTTTTATTCTTTTATTTTCTCAAAAGAGAAACTCCTTCACTCTTGCTCTAAATTTATGATTATGAATTTTGCTTCCGCGCTGCGCGCGGTTAAATGAAAATATTGAAGATCTCCATTGTTTCCCCCACCCTTTCTCTAACCCTGTTTTTCTACCTCAGCTAGTGTGTTTATTGCCAGTTAAAGTTCAAATGTATATATTAGGGCATGGAATTAAAGTAAGGTTAGGCCGAAGTATATGAAGTTATCTTTTTTTTTAATTGATCGCGTAACTTCTGGTCGGGTCGGCTCCGGGCGGGTAAAATCTTTATATCAATTTCTGCCGTCACCTCCATAAAGTCAACTTCTCCCGCTTTTCAGCTCATTACTAAACAACCATAATTTTTGGGGCAAACAGGTTCCTAATCCAAAAAGAGGAAGGTATAAAATTCGTATCGTATAAGGGTATTAAATAAAAAAGTACAATATTATTTATCAAATTCTATTCAACTTCATGTCATTTCCCTGTACATTCATCTCCTGTCCTGTTTTTCGCCCTCAGTTTGAAATTTTGAATGACTCTTAAGTTTCTTTATAATTCAAAATGAAGCGCTTCAGGATAAGTCAAAGAAATTAGGCATCCTTTTTATATAATTTCAATAAATCACAGAAGTTTCAACTTTTTGCGCACTATTTTCCTTTTAATGAAGTTCAATAATCTTAGAAAATTAATTGAATTAGAGCCGATGGGGTATTGGAGATATCTGCATTATTTTGATGAAACATCCGCCCTTTGAAATTTCAGAGTTTCGTTGCTCTGCGCGGGGAGGAATATCTTCCTCCTGGCATATACACTTCTTCTCCTCTGTTTTGCGAGTTAAAGATATGCACTGTCGCTAAATTGTTTGTAATCAAATCTGATCTTTCCAAGGGAAGTATTCAATATATGTTTGAGAATATCCTTTTCTCGGGACCCTTTTCATGGCAAAAAATTGATAAAACGCTTTAGCTTCCGCACTTCGCGCGGGGTTATTATCATTTTAATTTCCTCCATTGTATTCCTTTTTTGTGCGTTCATAATCTTTTTTTAAAACAAGGTTCATGAAAACCAGGTTCAAAATCACAATATAGTCAACTGAATTGGAGCTGATATAGATACTAGAGACAAGAGAGACGACTCCTTTTCATTTTAATTCATGAAACACCAAAAGCTTCGCGCTTCGCAAGGGAGGGGGAAACTCCCCCTCCCTGCACCCACCCCCTAGGGAGCGCGCTTCGCGCGCTCTGTAAGCGTTGGCATGCTTTGCGTGCATTTACCGCCCCCTCCAAAATGAAATCCTGGCTACGCGGTTGAGTGCATGAACAGACAATGTTGGACTTTTTTTCAAGATTTGAAGAGTGGAAGATGGTATTTTAGAGTATACAGCTAAAATACCTAGACCATACTCGGGAGCGTCGCTAGGTCTTTTTCAGTGTGTGTGTGTCGGGGGTGGAGACCGTGATTACCGACGACAAATCGGCAACGATTACCGAAGACCATGAGTCATGGTAGAGTTCCCCATTCTCCTCAGTCACATTTATATATTTCGTCATACCCAGGGGCACATCCAGCTTTCATTAATAGAAGGGGCGGAAAATATTTTCATTCACATTTTCCCCGTCGCGGCCGCCCAAATTTGTTTTTTTTTAGGGGTTAGTCCTAACTAAATTTTCATTCTTCAAAACAAGATAAGGTACATTCAAAGCAATGTAACCATGAATTGGATGGGTGTATAATTATCTAAAGTAAACAATTGATAAGTACATTTTATAATCATGAACAATACGAGTATCTAACTAAACAATTCATGCGGGCGCTGAACGCGAGCTGAAATTTTAAATATATTACAGTGACTCATAGGATAGAATGAATATCATATGAATAGAATACATATCTCACCAATCAAATAATGCAAGAGTGAAGCGTGAGCTGAAAAACGGGATATTCTAAACACTTTTTTTTTGCAATTATGAACAAAATGGGTATGTCATCAAACAATTTATGTGAGCGCAAAATGTTGATACTCCTATACGGGAAAATGAACATTCTCTTCCCCTTCCCTTTTCCTTTCTTTTCTCTTTCCTTCTTCTCTTTTTCTGTCCTTTTATTTTCCCCCCTTTCCCCTTTTCCTTTTTCCCCGATGGCCGAGGAGATTTACCGACTATATCTAGAGTGGGGGGGGGGTGTCGCACCCCACACCCCCTTTAGCGACGGCTCTGGTCATACTACACGTTACTCTACAATTTTATTCTTATTTTCCTAAATATCTTGGGGCCACATAAAATTCCAACAAGAGAGTCCCATGCTGCCCCCTTCCCCCTTGGATCCGCCGCGCTTTCTCTGCCCTAGGCTATAAGACACCCCTTCGAAAATGTTCAATTTTTTTACGATACAGTAAGCAATTGGAGAGTGTTTACTGAAAAGTTGATGTAACGTCAAATCTGCACTTATTCCATCTGAACCGCTACTCTGCAAATATACATCAAGAGACACTTCCCTCATGTAGTTTTTCCCTACCCGTCTTTTTTCTCCCCAAATTTGGAAAAAATACACTCCTTTGAAAAATCCAAGTGACGGTCCCGAGACTTGATTCTTTAGAAATTAGATTAGATTAAGTAAATTTATTTAATATTTCCGTTCAACAAAATTTTCATAATATAATCAAAGTATCAATACATATTCAATATAATACAGACAGATCTCAATTACATTTTGTGACAAATATTGAAACAAATATTGAATATTCAAAATTATTTGAAATTCGCGTTTGTTATAGATCATTTTGAATAACTGACATGATATTTGAGCGATGATTAAAGTCTTGCTACCATAAAGACTATATTGGTAATTTATGTGATGTTTCTGAAAACATCTTTTTTTATAATTCTATCGAAGTTGGTTGACTAACCGGTTCGTTATCACTGTAACTAACATAATGTCTCTGCTGACTATCGATATGTAAATCGCTATCGATCCCCTCAGGGCGTGGTCGTAGGGGATTCCCCTCATTCGTCCTGTCATCAACAACACGACCGCCACCACCACCACCACCACATCGGCCACTCGCATCCACGACATCGTTCTCCCCATCGTCGTGTGCGGTGATTTCGATGTCGGGCGAGCTGGTGACGCAGGAGCTCATGGTAAACTGATGGCGGTATCGATCCTGCTCGCTCCGGACCGCCATCTTTTCGAGACGGATGTAGAGATAGAGACTTGCCACGCCCGTCGAGTTGATGAGGAAGAAGGCGAGGACAGCGAACACGAAGGAGATGCCGTACGTGTGCATAAACAGCTTGTCGGGTGATACGGGATGCTTCTCGATCACCGCGTCGTTGACGGCGATGATGTAACGGATGAGACCCGTCAAGGAACACAATCCTATACCAAAACACATAATATAGAACAAATAAAACTAGTAAACTAAACAAACGAAAATTGCAATGTATAAATGTGAGATCATATAAGGTTCTCGAACAAACATTCATTATCAAAAAAGGCTTTTTGTATCGTATGACAATATTTCAAATCTACCTTTAATTATCACAGATAACAAAATGATTCCGAAAATTAATGCGTTCCTCTGCCAAACAAGTCAAGTGTTTATGAATTACTAAAATTTTCGACGTGATATATCTTCGTCAGGAAAATACTTCAATTTTCCTACAATAAATATTTGACTGGCAGAAGAACGCATTAACTTTAGATATCATGTTGTTATCATTGAATCCCTATACTTAGAACTGTAAGAGTTTAATTATCATTCGACTTAAGTATATTGAATATTAAGTTATTGAATATGTATATCATTTATTCAATGTTTAAGTTTGTTCATGCTTTATTTGAATTGAATTAATTTATCTTGTACTTATTTGTATCATGTTGAAGAATGAAAAAATAAATTGAATTGAATTGAAGTAAATCATAAGCTAGCTGTGCGTGTATTGATGATAGAGGATAAGCAAAGTGGAAAACTTTGAAGCGCGGTTGAATGAATTACATCTAGCAAAAAAAAAAGAATACGAGAAAAAAAATACCCATCTCCTGAGAAACGAAATGCCCCCCCCCCCCCCCCTCCTGCCCTTCTCCCACAGTCCACACGTTTCTGTACATTACCATAATTCGCTATCAAAGCCTTATTTGGACGTACATTATTAGCCACACCCGGAAGAGTGTGCGCGTGCGCCAATCAGGGGAATCCCCGTTTATTTTGTTTAGGGGAGTCCCCTGTTTTTACCTGCGAGGATGTGACCCGCTCCAGTGAGAAACATGAAGCACCGACGCTGTGGGAAGAATAGACCCATTGTACTAAGCGATGACGTAATCACAAGAAGCAGAAAACTACATATAGGTAACGGCAGCACCTTCACCACGTGTTCTGCAAATTGGGAAAAAACAAAACATGAAAGTGTTATTTATTTTCTACAAGTACGATTCAAAATCACTATAACGTTAATGGGGAGGAGTCAAAGAAACATAACGTTTGTACTAATTGGTACCTCAAAATTAGAATCCATTAGTAACTAGCATGCATCGGCTTTTATGTTTTGTGTTAACAGGCCCATAACAGTAATAATATCAATGAAATGTACATTTGATTTGATTGGAATTATTTGTTGTTTTAATCTGCTCGTTCTCTTCGATTCATATTAATTTGATTACCATGTACATATTTATAATGAAACTATTTTGCAAAAGCAGTATGCAACAAACGGTATAAGTTTAATTGAATTACTATTTAAAAAATACTATAACATGTACATTACTGAATTACAAGCAAATCACTTGAAAATATGCCCCCTCCGAAAAAACAAGCTCACATGAAATATATCTCATGATATTTCACAAGTTCACCGATCATCATGATAATGATTGACAGGTGATGTAGTGACTTCTTCGCTATTAATTTCTTGAATTTTTAGAATTTCTAGAGATATCATTGAAGGTGACTTACATCCCATGGATCCCGTCACAAAAGACTATTGTGAGAAATTCGATCATAACAAGCACTATAGTTCGATCTGCATGGTTTTCTTCTCATTAATAATATGCTCAAGATAACGCAGAAACCGACATATACGAAAATATGTGTCCCTATGTGTCTTGTGCATCTTCACCCCAAGACCTCAAGACCAATGTGAATACCATATACTCATGAGCATTGGGCGAAAACTGAGGAAGTATTTCGATCCCAGTTCTGCAACTGACCAGCCAACCACCTAATCGTTCCCTTAATTTGATTTAAGTTATACCCTCTTTTTAATTTCATGTAACGGAGTATGTATGATCATAGATTATGTCAGCATGTTTACTCCATTTTGATCTAGTATGCATTGGCTTGACGTCATTGTTGCAACAAAATCAACTAGATGATTTATAATGACCTATGTGGCAAGCAACGCCAACATTTATTCATCATGTCTCGCGTGGAGAAATTATGGTTAGGTCGGGGAGTTGAATCAGAATGCATAATAGGCGAGGGAAGAAGTCAAATACAAAGCAATCCATCTTCGGGACAAGATGGGGAAAATAATTTCGTAAGTAGGATAATGAATCCTCTCCAAATTTTGTTTGTGGTGTGTGTCTTTACGGCGTCCCAATCCCATTCCCCTTCTTCACAAACTCATATTCTCCGATTGTGATCAGATGATCAAAAGAGAATTAAAAAAAAAAACATGATTCGATTTGTTTGTCTATTCGTTTTTACAATAATATTGTTTATGTAATCTATAATGTTTTTTTTTATAGAGTTTGATTTCATTTTATTTCATTAATTTCCACATTTCAGTATCAAAGTGTATAAAAGTAGAATCATTTTCTGCATTTAATAACAAACATAATAAACATAATGCCAACATAGTGATTAACGTAGTAACGTTCTATAAGGGAAGAGAAAACCAGACTTAATGCAATGCAATAAATAAGTAGATAAGTTGATACTAACATATAACGAGTACCATGACTCGCGTAGAAGATGAATAAGATGAAGGACATAAAGAATATGAAGGAAATTACTAATTGTCGACTAAAGGCCGTTTTTAACAATAATATCAATTACATATATAACCTAATTTAATAAAAGATCAAAACAAGTTTAAAGGGGGGGGGGCTGTACCAGAAGGGATTGAATTTCATTACAAAAAATGAAAGAATATATATTTACGTAACACGGCTGAGCTGATGTCTTTTGGTGGCTCACTGGGCTCTGGAAGAGATGCTCGAATATTGAAGCATCCCGGATCATCTATAGAAAGAAAGAGGGAGAGAGGCCAAAGAATGAGAGAAAGAGAAGGAGGGGGAAGAGAGAGAAATAAATAAATAAATAAAGAAAGATAGATAGATAGATAGATAGATAGATAGATAGATAGATAGATAGATAGATAGATAGATAGATAGATAGATAGATAGATAGATAGATAGATAGATAGATAGATATATAGATAGATAGATAGATAGATAGATAGATAAATGGATAGATAGGAAGAAAGAAAGAAAGAAAGAAAGAAAGAAAGAAAGAAAGAAAGAAAGAAAGAAAGAAAGAAAGAAAGAAAGAAAGAAAGAAAGAAAGAAAGAAAGAAAGAAAGAAAGAAAAAAAAAAGGGGGGGAAAGAAAAAAAAAGAGGATCAGAGGGTGGGGTGGGGATGAGATTGAAAGGGGGAGGGGAAAGATCGAGAAAGAGTGATGAATCGCATAAGGGCGGCCATCAAATTGAAAATATAAGAAATGCAGAGAGCGAATGAAGAAGATAAAAGACAAAAGAAAATACGGCAGATTAATATCAGTATCAGTACATTGTTTTATGTTTGCAAATGAAATGACGGAACAACTATGTGACCATCATTTTAGTATTTTATTTTTAGGAGTCTTTTTTATTTATTTATCATTCTTATATAGACGCAATTATTTGAGAAACACATCTTGTAAAATGAATACCATTTCATAGACAAAATGTGAAGTATCACGAACAGTTAAGACATTTCCCCCATTCCCTATCAGTAGGCCTAAATTGCAGTATGTTTACCCAGATCCGCCTGCAATCATAATCATAATCTCCCTTGGGGAGAATAAAAATATTCCCTGATATGGTCATTAACATGGCAGCCATGTCTGAGCGCCAAATCACCTTTATCTACCCCCCCCCCATAGCTCAACCACTCTCATCATCCACCCACTCCCAAGCCTATCATTTCGTGCGTTGCATGTTATGTTCACTTTCTCCCGTATTTGCAAAATACATCCATTATATCGCTGCTCCATGCGGTTTTGAATATTGACAACATTGGTACATTCGGGGGACTATAAACGAGCGAGCGATGCGATGCATACGCACGAATCTCATCAAGATCCCGTGAATGCGCATCGCCGCGACGAGGCCGCGGTCGACCAGGGAATTGGAGCTCCGATGACTGCCATGAATAATAGACGACTGCGGTCGTGACGGCGATGAATTATGCCTTATGATGGCAGGGGTAATGGAGAGACGCAGTTCTAAGCCTGCGTGGGTGAGATTATAAGAGTAAATTAAATGACCCACGATTATTACACCAAGTTCCCTTCTAAAGAAGATTAACATTTTCCCCGCTTATAGGCATAGAAAACCCGCCTTAATTATTGTGTGGATTACATTCTTGTCATGAACAGAATGATATTAAAAACATATTTCCCCTTTGTTTTCAAACCATTTCAATTTATTTGAAAGTATGTTTTTAAAAGCTAACTTGTTAGTTTGATAAGATCGAGAAGTGTATGCGCCTTTTTATTATACAGATCACGATAATTGAATATTGTCATCATCATCACCACCATCATCGTCGTCGTCATCACCACCACCACCACCATCAACATCATCATCATCGTCACCACCACCACCACCAACATCATCATCATTATAGTCGTCGTTAACACCACCACCACCACCACCACCACACCATCATCATTATCATCAACATCATCATCATCGTCACCACACCACCAACATCATCATCATTATAGTCGTCGTTAACACCACCACCACCACCACACCATCATCATCACCATCATCATCGTCATCATCGTCGTCATCATCATTGTCATCATCATCACGGCATCATCATCATCACCTGGTGCGGCGTACAGTGTTTTCATTGTGGCCTCTGATACATTCTTGACTGCAGTGAACGACGGATGTCCTATCCAAATATAAGATACTGCATGAAAAAAAATAATAAAAAGAAAATTTATCTGAGGGTTGGATCACAATGTGAATTCATTCTCTAAACTTGTTTACTTATTTGTCGCAATTATTAGGCCTACCATTTTGTGTAGTGAAACGCTCTTTCTTACGCATTCGTCTCTTTACTTTGCCAAGTTTACTTCGTTTCACTATTGTGTAATGGGCACGAGTTTCTTGTGCACTTCTTAATTTATACCAATCTTATTTATTTGAATAAAGATGACACATCGAACCGCCATATGCTGTTGAATTATTGTACAACATTTGACGAATTCTGATAAATTGAGTGATTCGCACGATAATGATATCATCATTTTTATCATATTATGTTGTATTGCGAGCACAAAGACCTAGGCGTTGACAATCTTATAACTATATTGAAAACATGTTAGATACAGTGGCGTAATGATCCAAAAGGTTTAAGGATGAGTTTAAGAAGAATCCAAAAGGTTAAGAATGATCCAAAATGTTTTATAGGGGCCAGACATGGCATATGGGGCAAGAGTTTTTTTTAATCTAATTTTGTGATAGATTTTGACACAATATTCAGGTGATACTATCATATTTCACAATTTTTATATCCTTTTCTTTCTTTTCCCTACTTTTTTATTTGCAGTGAAACTACACTGTAAAAAAAAATTATGAATCAGTAGTTAATACTTGATTTATTTGGGTTCAATATACATTTAAGAAATTCACGTATTGCTGGCTTGCTTTGATTGAGTAAATCTAACTCAATTAGGCTAAGATGATTATTACTTATAAATTCTTGTTGAATGTACTTATATTTTTCAATTAACGCCTTATTTAAATAATGCATGAATATTCATTAGACATGTTAGAGCAAGTAAATGTTTTTTTTTTTTAATAACTGTCATATCTATTTGTGTTTGAATTTTTTTCGGATAAGGGTGTGCTAACTATTTATTCTTTTCTTGAATCAAAGAAAGAGCAACATTAAATAGTCATTTAGCAGAAAATTTCAGATGTCTTTTTAGGTTTTTGGAAAATGATTATATTGTTCTCACTTTTTTATCTGTAAGAATGAAACGATCGCGTATAAATATCAATGTAAGTATCTATAAATATGTAACAGGTAAGTGAAAATGCACAAAGTCTAATATTTGGATAAAAGATGTCTAAGATGAAAATGATGCCACTAAGGTAAAAGTGGGACGATGGGGGGAGCGGACTTTCGAATAACGAAAGTCCACTCCCCCATTTGATTTTTTCAAACATTTTAGTGATTGTTTTACTAAATTGAATTAATTTATTGTAACTTAATTTTCTTGAGTGAAATGGATGCAAAAAAAATAAGTAAAGTTTACTTAAAACTGCCAAACTCATAATACTTAAAAAAAATTAAGGCAATCTGTTGAAACAATTTTATTGAGTAATTTCAACTAATTTTTTTTTACAGTGTACTACCCCATCTGTACGCCATGTGGTTATATACTTATATTCCAAAGATATACAAGCTTAATTGTGATCCAGCGGCGGTGCGACACGGGGAGTAGATGGGCGACGCTCCCAATGATTTTTCAAGAAGTTGAGAAAAATACAAAACGAAGAATGAAGAGGAAGAAAGAGTTAGGGTAAAGAGTATAAAAAAAAAGCAAATATTAATCTTTAAATTAATTATATATCATCCATGTTATAAAGGAAACTGCGTATAACCTTAATATGCCCCTCCCCCCCAAAAAAAATAAACTGGCGCTGCCCGCATCTTTAGTACTGGAGAATGGGAATCTTCTTATTATAGTTCCCCCGGAATAATCATTCACCTGAGCTCTGTTGCTGTGCTCACTCACATTTTACTTCATATTTGCGGCACACTACTGTTTAAGGGGCCACTTCCACACTCGTATCCAGATGACTCAGGCATAAGAAAAATGACAATAAATGAGTAATGTTGCAATTGGCTCCCTGGAGACAGAGGTGGTGCCTGAGTTGATGGCCTGCATGAATTATAGAAATATACCACTTTCACCCATGTGTTCTCTCCTCAGACCACTCTCCCTCTCTCTCCCCCTCCCCCTCCCTCTCTACATAATTATATATCTCTCTCTCTCTCTTTGCTTGTCTGTCTGTCACGGTGAAATATTATTATTTTTCTGAATATCATGTCAAAATCTTTTAAAAAAAGATTGTTTGTATCAAATGTGAAAATTTTGCTCGCTCGCTTTGTTAGCTCGCATCTTTTTAGAACCCTTCCCCATCTGGCCACCACATTTTTGGGGCTCATTGCGCCATGCACTGTCCTCAATATTTTCTTTAAGAATCATGATCTGATAAAGTATAAGAAACTTAGAGTGACAGTCCGTGCACTGAGTCGTAAAGAGATAGAATGAAATAGATTAATAATTCACGCGTGAGTAGATCGTTTACCCCTTTGGGTACGTGACACATGCTGTATACCAAAGAAATTGACTCCCGACCGATCATCCCGCCGATCATTTAGAATCATGGCAGAGTTAGAACTCGATCACGGATAAAAACAATCGACGATACCTCACATTGTATTTATCTTAAAGGACAAGTACACCCCAACAAAAAAGTTGATTTGAACTAAAAGAGAAAAATCCAACAAGCATAACACTGAAAAATTCATCAAAATCAGATGTAAAATAAAAAGGTTATGACATTTTAAAGTTTCGCTTAATTTCACAAAACACTTATATGCAAATCCTGCCTGGTATGCAAATGAGGAGACTATGACGTTATCCACTCACTATTTCTTTTGTATTTTTTTATTATATGAAATGAAATGTTCTAATTTTCTCCTCATTGCCAAGTGATACAACGATTAATTCCTCCCTGAACATGTAGAATAAACATGGTTTAATACTATATGATTCAGTCAAGTTGGTCCTTATTGCCAAATCTATAAAAAATGAAATATTGTATGATTCAAAGTTTTTTTTTCAAACAATAAAATACAAAAGAAATAGTGAGTGATGGACGTAATCAACTGACTCACCTAGTTGTGCATATCACTGTTTTGTGAAAAATAAGCGAAACTTTAAAATTTCATAACTTTCTTATTTTACGTCCGATTTTGATGAAATTTTCAGCACTATGCTAGTTTGATTTTTCTCTATTGATTCAAGTCAGCATTTTCCTGGGGCGGACTTGACCTTTAAATTCAAAACGATGTTAATGTATATACCATGATTGTGTTTGTGAATCTTCGTTATTTTTTTTTCATTTTCCCCTCCTCCTTGTCTTTCTCTTTACGAACCTTTGAATCTTTCCCTTCATTCGGTTCCCCTTTCTTACTCTCTCTCCATATTACTAACTTTTATAAATCTTGGATTAAGCCATGATCGACAAAACAATGATTCACTGTCAATTAATTTGTTCTGCAGGAGGATTTTAAACCAGTTACTGCCATATTATATTGGCACTTTTGACAAGTTTGAAACGGTTTTCTATAATTTTCTAAGGTTTTACGACTGGCAGGTTATAGCACGGAATTTTCATATGCCTCTGAACATTATTCCATGTAGGCCTATTATAATCAAGCATATAATGATTACAATAATAATAATAACAACAACAATAGTGATAATAATGATGATGATGATAATATACAGTTCTTGTATAGCGCATATCACATTATGAATAACGTCACTATGCGCTTCCAAAGGACTTGGATATTATTACCCCGGCTGTAACTCAAGCAGCTAGCTTCCAGCGCTTATGATAATAATAATCATTATCATAATAATAATAATAATATTGATAATAATAATAAAAATAATAATGATAATAATAATAATAATGATACTTGCTTATATAGCGCTTCAACTTTACATATAACACAATCCAGTCACATAGGCCAAACTAAATACTAAAATCAATAGAGTTTTTTTTTTGCTTTGTGTTCCTATATGCCTGTTCCTCGCACATATTTGACTTATTTATGTTTATAATAATTTATGAGGAATAGAAATCAATAAATCGGATAAAAACAACCAGACAGACGAAAGCTATAGGCCAATATATCATGTTTATAGTCCTATCGCGTTATTTAATGATACACCATATCAGTCGGTTTTCGTTGGTGTCACTGTATGCCTATCAGTACCACATCGCACTGTGCCAGTAATTATTATCATTATGCATATATACCATATTTCTAATAATGATTTGACAAATCGCTTGAATAAGCACGGCGTCTTTCTGATTGCACGAGGGAGGTTTATCAGACGATCCATAGTCAAAAGATAATCTTGGGGGTTAGGGACTATAATATCATAATCATCAACCACGCACTGGCGTAGAGATGGGGGAGCCTGTGGGCCAACGTGGACCCCTAAAAGTTTCACGACCAATAAAGAAGAAAAAGAAAGGGAAAAAAGTGAAATAATAAATGATTTTATGAATATCATGTCAAAATCTATTCAGAAATTTGATTTTTATATTAAAAATGTCAAAAACTTGATCGACATATCTGCATCCCGGCCCCTCCCTCAATTTTTGTTGAGATCATTACGCCATACAACCACGGTCGCCTGGAAATTAGAGGCGTCGAAATGCAACAAAAGCAAATTGAAAACGTGAGTCGATTGCAAATCCAATGTCATTACCTAAATGCATGATTATTATGTCAAAATGTATCCATCAGTGTAAAAACAAGATGGAGGTCTCCCACATTTCAAAATGTATTATGTCGATATATGTATATATATATATATATGTATATATATATATTTTGTGAAAGAAATGGATGATTCATCCATTTCTTTCACAAAATATTTAAATAAAAGAGTAGCCAAAGCTGTTGTACATGTATAATTTCACATATTTATATGTATATATATATATATATATATATATATATATATATATATATATATATATATATATATATATATATATATTTGCTATATGTTTCAATAATTTTATCAGGTATAATTATATTTCAGTTAGAATGTTAGAATGCATATGTATATATATATATATATATATACAGTATATATATATATATATATATATATGCATATGTTATTCATTTACTTATTGTTAGGTTATGCTGATAAAAAATGATTACACTTGTATTTACTTTTGTTATTGGAATGTGGAAAACAATAAATGAAATGAAATCAAATGTTTCCAGACTTCTCTCTCTCTGAAATGGGGGGTAAATTGCCAATTCGTCTACCACCAACTCGTCTACTCATCACATGGTCTGTATACCTTCATTATAGTCTAATGCCATTCCGTCCAACAATATTTCGTCTAAAAACCATTTGGTCCAATAACCATTTAGTCCAATCATCACTTCGTCTAATCACCTGTTCGTCTATGACCATTCCGTATCATAACCAGTTGGTCTAATACCCATTTTATTTTCATTCATTTCGCCCAATTATAACACAGAGTCCAATTGGACCAAATGGTATATGGACTGAATGGCTATTGGACCAACTGGTTATTAGACGAAATGGCAATTAGACCATGTGGATAGTGGACGAACTGATGGTAGACCAAATAATAGTAGACGAGTTGGTGATTGGACTAATTGGCATTAGACCAATTGACAATAAACCAATAGGGTACGGCAGGGAAAATTGCCATATATTATCCTCAAATATTTTTAGGGTTCAGGAGGGGGTATTAAGAGGCGGGGGCTCCAGAATTTTTTTTGGGGGGGCAAGATTACTAATTTCTAGAAGAGGGAAAACGGGGGGTATAATTAGTTAACGAAACCCTCTTTCTCGTACATTGCTAAAAAAATATTCAATTGGAAATAAAGTATGATTAAATTCCTTCAATCTAGGGGAATGGTGTGACTCATTTTTTTTTCCATACCGTTAATCGCATTTCCCCCAGATTTCCCATTATTATAATTTCTTATCGTTACTATTCGTAACTTAATGACCCAACATGAGAAGGACAGACTTTTGGTGATAGATTTAGACACAATCTTCAGATAATTATTCATCACAATTTTTCCTCCCTTTATTATATTTTGGCGTATAATAGATGGGGACTTTGGGCTATGCCCAAAAACTTTCCACTACCAAAAAGAGAAAGAAAAAAATGAAGAGAGTAAAAATGGTGAACCTTGACTTTAATATTCAGAATATGATGTCAAAAGCTATCACAAAAATAGACTTTCTTAATCTTTGCTTGTTCGCGTCTATTGTTTAAATAGAAATCCTGCGTCGTATTACGTCATGTTTTTTTTGGCTCACAAATTGCTTACTAATTTGAGTAAAATGTGTTTTGCAATTACATTCGAGTTACCTTATGAGACATTTTCTTTCTCTTTTTTTGTGGGGATGATGGGTAAATTCTGATGTCACTCCACAGCGAGTGAAAAATACATAATTATTTACCCTCTAAATTCAATCTTTTTCAGGATTATTTCCACTAATGTGATTTACAAAATCTCTCACAATATTTGTTCATACTGGAGCGTTGTGGTCCAGTGGATTAGTCTCTGGACTATGAAACAGAGGGTCGTGGATCCGAATCCCAGCCATGGCGTAATTTCCTTCGGCAAGAAATTTATCCACATTATGCTGCACTCGACCCAGGTGAGGTGAATGGGTACCCGGTAGGAAGAAATTCCTCGAATGCTCGATCAAGGTAGCCGTGCTAATTAAAGCCGGGGTAATAGCAGGGAGGACACTGAAGTGGTTACCCCGGGTAAATATGCCGTTATTATTATTATTATTACTATGAATAGATAAAAAAAAACGGAGAGGGAATACCTTTATCTCGGCAAAACTCAAGCAATCCAGAGTGCAATCTGACGGTGACTCTAAGAGTACCATTGCTGAAATCACGATCAATTATCTCTTTCGTGAAGATCCATTGGTTTGTGAAATTAGCTATCCCAACGAGGAATAGGGTAACATAGGAACCAGCCACCGCCCAGATCGTCAGCCCCAACAAAGTTAGGTTTTTGTATTTCATCTTGCTTTTCCTCTCCTCGATGTTTTAAATTGTATGGTTTTTTTTAAAGAATTCGTTATTTTCCTTTCAAGATACCTTTAGCTGCTTAAAATTACCAAATGCTCCTCTAAAAATTTTAGCTCCCTCCTTCACAAATCCGTGTCTCTATTTCTCAGCTCTCCGTCACTGTTTTTTTTTCTCTCGAAGACTTATAATTCAGTTGACAATAGCTTCATTGATATAATATTAATCATGTGAATCAAATTCACTTCGTTGATATATCCCGGGGATATATCAATCGTCACAACAATTTAATTCTAGCTACACTTCTGTCACAAGCGGTGTGTAGAGAAAGATAAACCATTAAAAAATATCATGAGATGATTTGTTTTCACAAGAAATAGTCGTTGAAATATTGATCTCCTGTGATGATGTCCAATATCGTTTGTGAATATATAGCTGATGATGAAAACAGGATGCGGTATGTGTCTGAGATGGAGAGAACACGAACACCCCAACGCTCACAATAACGAGGCATCCAGGTCTTAAAGGAAAGCATCCAAAAGACACTCACGGAGACAACTTCAATCAATAATTTCAGGAAGACGGCGCAAAAGAATATAATTATATATATAGCAAAACTACGCCTCATTTAAATGACTGAAACTGGAGCATATATGAATTTTGATTCTGCTCCTACTCGAGGCATAATCATCCGTAGCGGATGGGGGACTGATGATCAACTCCAAATAACTCCCCAGCATTCGAGATATATGCATCTTTCTCCCTTTCTCTGCGCGTTTTATCTGCTCAAGCAACTGGATCAGGATGGGAAAATGCCGCATGGGAAGAACGTTCGTGCGCGGCGCACGTTTAAGAGCAAATTTTCTCACTTCCCTTCAAGATTACAAGCTAAACAATTTTTGTTTCGAAATGAAATATAAATAAGCTGGTATAATGATGTGTGTCTTCCTCGTATTGCGTGTATGCCCCCTCCCTCCTTTTACGCGTGTCACAACACCCAGGCTGTTTGTAGGAATTCAGTTGTTTTTTGTTACTTTTTGTCTCAAATATTTCCCTCTCCTTGTTTCATTAGCTTTTCTTACCCCTCTTTTACTCAACAAAAAGTAAGCCCCCCCCCCCCTAATAAAAATGTTGTAACTCTTGAGCGAAATAATTTTTAGATTTTTAATTTCGTATGTAGTGTTTTGCACTTGTTCCTGTGCAAAAAAATGATTGATTGATCTTTTGAGGCATACAGGAGTAATCAAAGGTAAAACTAAAAATAACAAATTTTTTTTTAAGTCACAAGAGTAATTTTTCGTATTGTACAGAAATGGGCGAAATTTGTTTCTGGTTGACTGTTAAGGTGCTTAATAGTTTACTAGCTATACATTATTTTACCACTCCACACAAAATATTGATAACGTATTGACAAGTGGTGACGTATCTTCATAGTGGTTTATGGTAGCGCCCTCAATAACTTAAAACATGTTAATCGGGAAATGTTAGTGGTGCACCGTTCCCATTTCTCGAGCCCATCCCATTTTATACAGTAAAACAAATTATACAACGCTGTATACTAGCTATACGAACCTTACAGTAATTGTTTAAACAGTTTAAACAAGTGTTTAAATCTTAAGCAACAAAGTTTAATTTTCAATATCTAATCTTCAGTAAATTAAACATGATTGTTTAAACGGTTAAACAAAATAGGTTCATATAGCCTAAACATCAGCGTTGTATAAAATCTTAAACAACGTTTTACTTTGTAAACTTCTGGATCCACCACTCATTAAGTTGTACATAAATTCGACTGATCCTGAGAAATTGTTTGTAAAGACTGCACCGTTTATTATGCAATATTGATTCTCACGTTCTCGAGTGTGTTCGCTCAACCATGAAAGAAAGTGTAAAAATTATGGAGATATGATAAAAATGATGGATGATCAAAACAACAGCAATTAAGTTTCAGTTGAAACGAAATTTGCCCCCAATTTTCAGGGACCTGGGAACGATTTTTCAGTGGGGGTGCTGAAATCTCTCCTCAAAGGTGGGGGGAAGGGGACACAATTGAGTTTTCCATAATTACACACACGCACACACACTCACACCCGCGCACACACACACACACACCCGCCCATCCACACACACATATACATATATACACTTATAAATTATGACAGTCACTTCTTAGCTTTCTTCTTATAAAAGAACGTTGATATATAATTAGATAACTCGAGCGCGAAGCGCGAGCAATTTTTTTTTTTTTTGGGGGGGGGATTTCATGTATTTTGTCCTGAAAATTTTGAGCAATGTTTGTGGTCCTGAACAAGATGCGTATGTAACAAATAACTGCGAACGCGATCAGATATTTGTTATATACGCTCTGGTCTGATCGAAAGGGAAGTGTTATAAGGACTGTTTGCTGTTAACCATTAAGACGATACATATATCAACCATCAAATAATGCGAGCGCGAAGCGCGAGCTGAAAAATTTGACATTCCGACCTAAATACTGGACATTCCAAGCACTTTTTGTATTCATGAACAGGATAGGTATATAACTATACAATTGATGCGAGCGCGAAGCGCGAGCAGAAATAAAAACGAGATTTCAGACCTAAAAACGGGACATCTTAAGCACTTTTCTAATCATGAACAGGATAGGTAAATAACTATCCAATTGATGGAAGCGCAAAGCGCGAGCGGAAACAAAATTGAAATTTCAGACCTATAATCGGGACATTCTATTCATGTTTTGTAAATCAAGAAAATGATGGGTAATTGGATATATTCTTACATTAATAATGTGAGTGCGAAGCGCGAGCATAAAATTTTTTATATTCTGATCTGAAACTCAACACTGAATGTAATATGGTTTAAACAGATAAAGAAAAATCAGACGAACATAAGAATAAAGATTTGATCAAAATCCGACAACGAATATCAAAGTTATTGCATTTTAAAAATTAGCCTTATTCCGGTGAAACAGTTTTAAGCATGTCTTCATTAATATTCAATGAGCAAACTGATGATGTCATATCCCCACTTGTTCTTTTGTATTTTATTACATAAAATTAGGTTTATTCAGCATTTTCCCTTCAAGAACCAAAAACAGTTGAATTGACAACTGATTTAGTCTATTCATGGACCTATGAAAGCTGGACATTCATCGGTTAGTTAATGATTTCACTAACATCTGACTGTCATTGTCATGTGAATAACATTCTCTTCATATTGATCTCCTGTGATACCATCATGGTCGCCGTCAATTAAACCATGAGTTACAGAAGCTTTCGGTGATTAGACATTTAACATTAGACAAATTGTATGCGCAGAAGGTAATAAATTACCTGAATTCTCGGAAATTAATGTGCAGTTCTGGTTTACAAATGGTTATCTTAGTTCCATGGTTTTTATTTGGAAAAATGTATGAATATTTCAAGATAGAGGCTGAAAAGAAATTGATTGATTGTAATTTATAATCCAGAGAAACATGGTGGGTTTCTTGTAGGGGTCGTCCCCCTCTCGTTGTTATAGTAAAGTCATTATGAGTGTGCAGAAGCGTGCAAATCGATAATAATAAATTTGATATCACAAAAATCGTCTGCTTCTCAATTTGTTGTTCCAAATCTGAAACATCTTAATTGAAAGGTATAATCTGCTACAAGACATCAGCCAACAAACGGCAAAAAGAGCAAAACATTCCTTTGTGAAGATCAGATTCGCCTTGGTAGTCGCTATTGTCAAAGCACCTGTATGTTATCATTAATATGCACATAATCAGGAGACGGCGACTATGATTGCATCAAAAGAATGCTCGCGTTAATCGTCCATTTCTTATAGGTCCATGGTCTATTGGATATTCTTAACTGCAACTTATTTCATTATAAGGGAGGCATATCATTCACACTGGTATGAAAAATGAATCAATTTTGATTCCATGTAATAACACAAGAAACATGATAGTGGGGATGTGACATCTTCAACCCACATAGGCGGAAATCCCAGAGGGGACAGGGGGACGTGTCCCCCTACCAAAAATAGGGGGACACAATATCAAATGTCCCCCTACTATTTTTGGTCTTTCATGGAGAAAAATACATCACTTCACAATCGAAATAATACATGTATTTTGGACTAAATGACCTTACATTTTGGGTGAAAACCTTTTTTTTTTTTTTTTGGGGGGGGGGGGGGCTTGTCAAATTTTGTTAGGGTTAAAATGACCTTACATTTGGGGTGATAACCTTTTTTTTTGCTTGTAAAAATATTCCAGTCCCTGGTCCCCCTACCTTTGGGGACAGATTTCTGCCCATGTCAACCCACCTATTAAATATTAATGACGACATGCATATCACCATTTTCATAAAATATTGCTAAACTTTATAATCAAATAACTTAACTATTTGTTATCAGATTTTCATAAAATTGTATTTGATATTAATATTTTCAGCCCGGAGTAGCCCCAAAAGCAAGCTGCGTAATATCTGAATAAACATGCGTGCGCGTGTTTAAAGTTAGACCTAGTATCTGGGCATTGTAAATACATTTTTTATTATAAAAATCAATAATGCGAGCGCGAAGCGCGAGCAGAAAATATTTGATATTCCGATCTGAAAAGGGTGAATTTAAACACTATTTTAAGTACTGTGTCGGAAAAATCTGAAGTGGGGGGGGGGGGGGGGGGTCTACAAAACGTCGTTCATTTTCATTATATTTCTGTCATTTATCAACTTACCACTAGATTTCCAGGAGGTGCTGCCTATGGAAAATAACACATGCAGCACCCCCGCTTCCCAGGACCATGGGGAAGAGCGAAAAAGACTGTGAAATTTGATTTCTATTGTCTGACTTGTAATTGTTTATACAAAACACGGGCGGTCGGGCGCGCGCACACTTGATTCGACATAAGACCTGGAATTTTCAAGTCCAACCACACCCATATCCCAGATGTCCCTCCCTGCTATCGAGTAGTGTGGTGTACACTTTGGTTTGCACCGTCGCACAGTGGGCCAGAATGAGTTGAAAGTGCGCCAAAATTATATTCCGTGTTATATTTTTACTTTAACATGTTGAGTAGGGGTAATTTTTGGCGTAGAATCGACTGAACATAATTTAAAGCCGATATGACGTCACATTTATACCAAATTTTGATTTGCTACTTAAAACCTATCTGTGAAAAGACAAATTATGCTAAACAATGTGTAGTATATAAACTTTGTGTTATGTATTGCTTTACGATTGACCTGAGTGAATGTTGGTTAAGCTTCTCACATGCCTAAAAAGTGTGTATGAGATCCAAAACAAATTTTTATGGCATCAAAATGATCATTAAATAAAAAAAATACTTTAAAATCTGAAAATATTAACCGTGATTGGAATATGTGAAAGACTATGTATATGATTTGCGATTGTCGGATGTGATAATGTACATTATAACATATATGAAAAAAAAAAAACTGAAAGGGAACCTGATTTCGTGGTGGTGCTGCCTATGGAAAATAATACATGCAGCACCCCCAGGAAAATTTCTGAGGGTGCTTCAGCACCCCCAGCACCCCCACTTCCCAGGTCCCTGCCAATTTTCGTTTTATTGCCCTTCAAAAGTAGTCTCACTGGTGACTTTTAAAATGACATTTTTCGACTTGGATGCTCGTTGAAAGGACAAGTCCACCCCAACAAAAAGTTGATTTGAATAAAAAGAGAAAAATCCATCAAGCATAACACTGAAAATTTCATCAAAATCTGATGTAAAATAAGAAAGTTATAAACTTTTTAAAGTTTCACTTATTTTTCCAAAAATATATGTATGCACAATATTATGAAGTCACATGTAAATGAGAGAATCGATGATGTCCCTCATTCACTATTTTTTTTGTTTTTTGTTTGTTTGGATTATACCTTATTTCAATTTTTACAGATTTGACAATAATTAGGAACAATTAACTTGACTTCACCATAAAATGGTAATTCTACATGTTCAGGGAAATTGTTTCACAGGACAATGAGAAGAAATTTGAATATTTCATATATCATGTAATAATGAAATACAAAAGAAAAAGTTAGTGGGTGATGTCAGTTCCCTCATTTGCATACCGACCAGGATGTGCATATAACCATTTTCAGTGAAATTAAGCGAACATTAAAAATGTCATAACTTTCTTATTTTACATCCGATTTTGATGAAATGTTTACTGTCATGCTCACTGAAGCATGACATAAAACATTTCTGTAATATTCACTCAAGAGCACTAGCGTACCTACGGGGGGGGGGGCAGAGGGGGCAGTCTGCCCCCCTGCATGACGAGCCACAACCCATGCAAAGGAACGGTATCCCTGCCCCCCTGACGAGCTTAAAATACCTTTTTTGCCCCCCCCCCCCCCCTGACGAGCTTGAAGACCTTTATTGCATGCCCCCCTGACGAGCTTGAAGACCTTTTTTTTTTTTTTTTTTTTTTTTTGCTTGTCAATTTTTTTTCTGGTACAAAATCCTTCATTTGTGATTGAAGACCTTTTTTTTTTTTTTGCTATTCAAATTTTTTGGCGGACGGTTTTGCCCCCCCCCCCCTGTGAAAAATCCTAGGTATGCCACTGCTCAAGAGGGTAGCTTATAGAATTACCTACACGCCCATTAAAAAAAAACAAATGAAAATAAACTCCACCTGGTTCAAATATTAAGAAAGTTATAAGAATTTCCAGTTGATTTATAAATTGTGATGTCATAATTAAACGAGCAGCTACGTACCCCATATGTTATACGTCTCTCTCTGGCGCGATAGCTCAGTCGGTAGAGCGGGGGTTTCGGATTCGGATGACCCGGGTTCGATTCCCAAGTGGTGCGCTAGTGCCCTTTGGTAAGGCATTTATCCTCATTACCAGGTCCCTCGGAGAGGACCTTAAGCCGTTGGTCCCCTGGTTGCTTGCTCACAGGCATTCGTGCTTTCTTAGCAGTCAGGTAAAACAACCTCGGTATAACATGACTTTATTTTTTTATTTTCTTTTTAGGATCGCGTGTGAAATGATTTGTGTATTTATAGACCTATAGGCCTACAATAAACACCATTTTCAATTTTCTGAGATTAGGCCTATATTGATTTTTTACCTACGATATGAAGGAAAGTTGCTAGCATATGACCAGATAAATCAAATAATCAAAATTCTAATAACTTCATTATTCTTTGATGGATAGATCTATTCCTCAAACCTTCGATATCGCCAATATTTTTTTCTGCTATAATATTTACAATAAACTTTTTGTCAGGATGAACTGATCGAAACTTTTACAAAAACTTAAAAATGACAATCTGGCTGTGATTTTGTACATGATCAGCATCCATGCAATCTCACTCCCAGCCCGCTCCCCTTTCAAAAGTGCTCCACCGCCCCTGTGATGGGTGGAGTTCTATACATAACCGGTACAAGATAAAAAAAATTAAATTTCTGGAATTCCAAAAATTATATTTTGGCGTGACGTCACGGTATCGCTTTGACAGCTAGCTACGACGATTCGTGTAGACTGACCAGAGTCCACGAATTGGTACGATTTTCTTGTTTCGGAATTTTGTGAGTATGATAATTATGTTAAATAATGTTGATATTGTTCTGTAAACAAATGTTGCGGTTAATTGTATAGGAGGTGGTCTTTTTTATGGTCGTTGACTGCTGAAAAGAAATTGCTTTGTGTGAGATCTAATTCATCCTTCATCAGCTCAGTCCCGTGTATTGATATCTGTGCCACGTAGCTCATCACGAAGGACAAATTTCGTCTCCTTTGACTTTGAGTTTTTATTTCAATTCAATGTTAATTAGAAATAGTTTGTCTGAAACAGTAATATCCCCCACTCATCCTACGTGCGATCCTAGTTAGGCCAGATCTAATTAATGTTAATATGAGGCTATGAGCAAGCTTATTATTGGGAACGAACTTATGAAATATGGCCAAATTCGCTATTGTGCCCAGGCGCCATTAAATCCGCCAAGCCGACCAAAAATTAATCGCCAAATGCGTGCGAGCGCAAGAGCTCACCGAGACGGGTCACGCTTGACCGCACATTCTCATAATAGGTTGCAATTTGTATGGAGCCTTCGGGACGCGCGGTACGTTTTAATTCTCCGATCCGAGCTCCGAGCGAGCTGAGCGAGGAGCGGAGCATGCAAGCTAGAGTAGCCTCGAAAGGACGTTGATGGAGCTCTTTCTCAAAAGTGCAGCGGAGGTATAGACTCGAATAGGTCTATAGAGGGCTTTCTTTTGGAAAATGGCGCTTCCATACCAATGTTTAATTTGGACTTGCTAGCTCGCCGCGATTATCGAAATACATAAAGTCATAACAACGCACTTTTTTTATTGGCAAATAAAAAAAGTTACTTTTGGTTTCCAATGTACACCTTTTCTACATTATTCGCCTTATTCTGCACAACACAAGTAAGCTTTTTGATATTTTTACTTAGATAAGAATGCTTATGTTTTCCTCATCTCCGTATTCACCAAAGATAGAGAGTGCATAAAAATCAGTTTGTTCTCTTTTGGGGGAAATATTTCTTTTAAAATATCCTTATGGATAGCAAGGGATCTCTAGATACCTTGATGCATGTGAAGGCGAGCGATGAGGCTGAGCTGATGATGATTGTCGGGCCTATTGATGTATATGTCACAATCACGGCCGGATGCTGGGAGCTGAGGTGATCGAGGTAGGTTGAATTGTGAGACGACAGGGTATAATGCGTGGTTAATATCTGTTTGGATTTTAAGGAAAATAAAATATGAAATGGATTATGAAATATATGATACAAGCTTTATTATAATATTTTTGTTGACGACATAAAAATATTATTGTTATGCAAGTAGTCCAATATCTACGTCTTCATCAAACATAGAGAGTGCATGTAAAATCAGTGTTTTCTTTGGATGGAAAGGTTATTATTTTTTGTAATATCTAGCTTTGCAATTACTTACTTTCTTTTGTGATAAATTTTAAATGGATAGCAAGGGATATCTACCTTGATGCAGTTGAAGGCGAGCAATGAGACTGAGCCGGTGATGATTAATGTCACAATCACGGCCGGATGCTGGGAGGCGAGGTAGGTTGAATTGTGAGACGATCGACAGGGTATAAGGCGTGGTTAATATCTGTTTAGATTATGAAATAGATGATACAAACTTTATTATGATATTTTTGTTGACGACATAAAAATATGATTGTTATGCAAGTAGTCCAATATTTACGTCTTCATCAAACATAGAGAGTGCGTGTAAAATCAGCGTTTTCTTATCATTTTTTTTATATCTAGCTTCGCAATTACTTACTTTGTTTTGTGATGAATTTTAAATGGATAGCAAGGGATATCTACCTTGATGCAGTTGAAGGCGAGCAATGAGACTGAGCCGGTGATGATTAATGTCACAATCACGGCCGGATGCTGGGAGGCAAGGTAGTGTTGTGAAAGTATCCGAGTGGTACTGCTTGATACTTACTAGATAAGACTTGCTGTAAACCCCGCAGAGAACTTGGAACCGGGGGATTGGTAAGTAGCTAGGTCCTTTCCGCTTGCAATCCAAATCCAGTTCTGCCTGTGTGAACTCGCCCGCGCCAGGGCGATGGTCGTACGTGGTCGTACGGCACGGGCGTACGTACGTGCGCCCTAAGACTATGGCAAGCCATGTGGTCCAAATACATGTATATAATGTATTACCATATAGTATATTTCACAACACACCTCCCGGCCAACAAGATTTATCCCCATAAATCTCCTTTTATTATCCTAACTTATAACGTGAAATATATATGGGATACGGCCGGAGAAGTGTGAGGGGCAAATCTGTTATATATAACTTCATGCCCATGGTTAGGAATCTGAGCTGAACAGACTCACACATGGCATTACTCATAGTAGGGCAGCTTGTTTATTTAATTAAATCTCTTTATATCTGAGGTGCTTAAATGAGCGTTATTACAAACCTCCAGTTTAAAATTTTCAGGGGGGCACTCGACTGATTGACCACTAAATGACCTTCCAATGGGAGTGTATAATCTGGACAGTCCGGCCCAGTACGTCGAGCAGACTTCTCAGTTTAAAATAAACCTAGTCCGTTCATATACTTGAAAGAGCCCAGGTCAAACCCGACGAAGCCCTCCCGTTTTTAGCCAAAAATATAAAGGAAGGTAATAACTTTCTTTCAGATCACCTATATTTATGTTAGAATTCCACGGTCCGTACAAATTGTGAATGATCTACCCAATATATAATATGCCTGTAACCCTCGTATTGATGTTCTCAGGCCCGGGGACAAAGAAGAAATCCATGCAGCCTGGGCCTGGCTTGATTCTGCATAAGCTGAGCTCGAATGACGGGTATACAGATAGGGTAGCGAAAGGACAGGGGCAATGGTCAAAGGCGGCCTGATGTTCTGCCGTCCAAATCATATTAAATTTATATTTGCTGGTGAGGCCATATAGTGTGGCCCTGGAACCTGAGCGTAATTATTTGAGGAATTCACGATGATAGTTGACAAGACCGAGTAACTGCCCCATCTCTTGTAAGAGAGGGCAAGTCCGCCACAGCCTTGATATGATTTTCCTTCAAATCAGGGCCATTACCATCCACCACTGTCTGGGAATTCTATACGGCGATGGGAGAATGATTAATTTTTGGGCTTTGGTTAAACTTACATAAGCCCAAAACAAATAAAAATCCTTTAAAAAGAATGAAGCATGACATTTCAATTAAAACGTAATGTAAAATATGTCACGTCTTCAATATTGGCTATATCATGTCCCTCAACTCTGATGTTAATATATAAGCCCTAGCTAGATCTTAATTCAACTGAGGGCATTATATTCCTTAAGAGGGAAGAGTTAGGACATCATACAGGTACATATTGGGTTACCCAGTGAGATTCAAAGGTCATAACGAAAAATTATTTATTCTGAAAGTAATTGTTTACTTGTAAACGGTCAAAATAATTTCAGAATCTCTTTAATGCGACTACAAAATATCGCCCGAGGTCTTGATAATATCCATACGGGTAATTTCATGACCAGATGAACCTCGTAGTAACCCAACCTTTAAAAGTATAGGGTTAAAATAGAGGTGGGACTTAGTTTATCAATCAGCTCTTTTGTTTCTTGTTGGCTGAGTAATTAATGAGCATGTACCATAAGAAAATTGAGCACATGTGACGTTAAAATCAATTATTTGCAGTATATGCACAATTAAAATTGCTCACTGAAATGCAACGCTTGACCCATTTCAAGGTACAACGTAATCTCCAATGACCTGTGAGCATTAATACATCAAAAGCTAAGTCCTGTCCTCACAATTTAAATTAAAATCAAAGCCAAGTTTCTTTACAAAGTATATTGCACTTCATATTGCTTTATAAAGTTAGTTAGGGAACTTTATTCTAACCCTTCTCCCTCTCCATTTCTTTTTTAGGTGGTGGCCAAGGCGGGATCAACCACAGGATGCACAAAGATGGTATCGTATCTCCTTTGGAGAATAAGCTATGGGCATGCAAGAGAGTCCCTTCCTCATCGTGAGATGTGGAGGGTCCGTCTCGCATTCCCAGTGCATCCCCGGAAGTCTGGCCAAACAACTGCTTCAATTCACCATGACCACCTGCAGGAACTTGGGAGGAAATATCAATGCTTCTCCCTGAACATGATGTGTCCTAAATCCTGATAGATGTGATATCATGTACTTGACCGACTATCTTATCCCGCTTCCAACGTAGGCGATTGTCCGTTGGGTTCAATGAGTCAATCTTTATGTCATCTCCTGGGTTGTGAAGAGACCTGGGTACTAACCCCATCAAATCTTTATCCGGCTCCAGCAGGAAATGTTTTGAGGGTACGACAGTCTTTAGTTTGCATACGACCCTCTTAACAGATTGCGGGGGAATAGTAACCGATTCCGCAACCACCACTTGTGCTACTGCGTTTCCTTCGCCAAAGGTCATGGGTATAACTTCACCTGGAAAAGAAAGGATAGAGCCTGGTATATCAATACATGCCTGATGTTTTCGGAGAAGATCAGCACCGAGCAGCATGTCGTCCTCAATTGGGGCGACGTATACCTGTTCTACTAATTCCTGAGACCCCAAGGTTATTTTCACAGGTCCCACTACCATGCCTTTCATTTTCATATTCCTCCCAGCTGCATTCAAAGTCACTTCCTTGATGAGGGGCGGAACCGGGTGAAGCATCTGGTATGCTTTGTCAGACAGGATCGTGACCTCAGCGGCTGTGTCAACCACTGCGCGAATTGGGTTGGTTTCAACCATCATGTCAATCCTGAATAATGATGACGATCTGACTCGGCATACCACAACATCATCTGTGTCTTCTATCCTTTGAGAGCATATTTCTTGATCAGGTGGGGGCCAAGGCGGCTTGAGCCAAGGGCACTCTGAAGGTTGAGGAGGCCCAGCCGAGGTGTTCTGAGTAGGGCTCACCTCATTCAACTCTTCTGAAGCATCCTGATTTGATGTTATTGGTTGCCCCTGTTGCCCTTTCAATTGACCGAAGTTGATGCCAGCTTCACTGTCTCCCTGGCCCTTCTCGCCCGAGATAGGAATGGGGTCTTCCACGCATGCCACATCGTCTGTGTCATATATCCTTTGAGTACGTATATCTTGATTGGGTGGGGGCCATGTCGGCACAGTCCTAGGGCACTCTGAAGATTGAGGAGGCCCAGCCGAGGCATTTCGAGTAGGGCTCACCTCTTTTAACTCCTCTGAGGCATCCTGAGTTGATGTTGTTGACTGCCACTGTTGCCCTTTTAGTTGACCTATGCCGGTGCCAACTCCGATGTTTATCTGGCCCTTCTCACCCAAGGTAGGGACGGGGTCTCTCACTGGGGAGGGCAAAGTAGGGGGGCAATCCTCTACTGGTCGGATCGGGGTAGGCCCTCCTCTTCTCCCGATCCCCAATCGTTTCCCTCATCATTGCAAACAAAGGACACCGACTTCTCCTGGTTCTTTTCATGACAGTCTCTTGCATAATGCCCGGGCTTCCCGCATCTGTAACATCCCTCATTCCGAAGGGGTGAAGGCTTCATCCGTGCAGGGGATGCCCTAGATCTTGCTGGAGATGCCCGTATCTTCAAGACAATCTCAGTCAAATTCTGAATGGAGGCTTGCATGGAATCCATTTTATTGGATACTGATGACAACTCTTGCACCCTGGCCTGCAACAAGTCCAGCTGGTTGATCACATGATCCATTTTCTTTTCCAGCACCAAAACACGTTTCTCGAGTGGCCCACTCCCTTGTTCTGGGGGCACACTCACTGTATGGTTTGTAGGTCTATGGTAGCTCTGTCCTTGAAAAGATACCTGCTTAATTTCCTTTCGGGGCTTACCATAGATTGCCCGATGTGTGTGCTGAAACCACTTGAAAAGATCTACTGCCTCCTCCAAGGTGTTTGGTCGTGAGTAGAGAGCATGCTGTCCCGCCTCTTTATCAGAGGAGCCCTGGCAAAAACGCATGACCGCCTGACTCTGTACATGTTTTTCTGGTAATTCAGGGAATGCCTGGTATGCCAATGACAGCAATCTGTCAGCCCACTGCTCAACTGGTTCCTCAGGGGCCTGACGTGCATAAGTGAATTTCATCTGTGACACCTCAGGCAATTCCCTCATGGCAAAACGCTTCTCTAGTTTCTTCACTAAATCCCTATATGGAACATTGGAATCTCGCTCAAGGATTGAGGCCACGAATTTACTGGCCTCTCCTTCCAGTGTGTAACAAAGATTGTTCTTACACTGCCTCAAATTCCACTGACTTTCCTGTGCATATAGCTGGAATTTGGCAATGAAGGCTTTATAACTACCAGTTCCATCAAACGAAAGTGTTCTTGGGAGGGGAACTGGTCTATAAGCTGACCCTTCACTCCTAAATGAAGATGAGGGTACAGCTGAGTATTGATTTTGTCTCGATATCGGTGAAGTTCTTATAACACCGAGCGTGAAGAATCTCGCCCAGATGAAGTACCACCACGCCCTTGTCTCTCTAGGTACTCTGGCGGCGGAGATCTAATTTCTACTCGCCGATGACCACCTAATGGCCCCAGAGTTGGAATCCGATAATCATGATAATGCTGATCACCTACGTTATGGTGCGGGAGGGCTTGATGGTAATTGCCACGCGCCCGGCTTGGTGACGGTACCCCCCTATGATCCACAAAGTGTTGCGGCGGGTCGCAATTTCGCCCTCTCCCAGCCCGCGATGGCAAATTACCATATTTGTCTCCCGGCTTAGAGTGAGCTAGACCTTGTACCTCTTCATGATTATATCTCTCTGAATGTTGACTAGGGCCATCATATCTCGCCCTAATAGGGGATGGCTCCCGATGGTGATCCCTATTCCATAAAATATCCAGCCGGTCGCGAGAGGGAGCGTGATCTCCCATTGTTTGCTGCCCTTCTGCCCCTATTTTCTGGGGCGAGCAATAAGATTTTGAGTTGCAATCATTCTTTGATGTGGCCGATTCATTAGGTCTGGGATCGCCATCATGATTCTGCTTTGAAGTGGCCATCTGAGAGGACCCGTGCACTGGGGGTAGGTCCCTCTCATATGGGTATGGGTCTGGAGTGATGGGGGCTGCCATTGCGCCCCTGGGTTCAGGTTCAATAGCTCCAGTAGCCCCATCTTCAGATCGTTCTTGTGATCTCTCACGAGTAAATGGAGAAAAGTCGAAGTATTTTGAAATCTCCGCCACGTTTTTAATGCCAGGGATGCTATGGAGGAGTTCAGGTGTGATATTTAACCCCTCCCGGAATGACAAAATACGTTGGGCCAAGGTAGACCCTATCCCTGGAACTCGCATGAGATCGGCCCCGTCACAAAAATTTATTTGAATCTTTTCCATGATATATTTTTATTTTTTTGTTTTTACTCCAATCAAGGGTAATTACTATAAAATAGCTGTTTGTGCAATTATTACACTCCTCCGTGTGTCAATATGTTCTATGGGTATTGTCACTGAATTTATTCAGCGTTAGTATACTCACTGAACTTATTCAGCATTTGTGTACTCACTGAACTTATTCCGCGTTTGTATACTCACTGAACTTATTCAGCGTTTGTATACTCACTGAACTTATTCAGCGTTTGTATACTCACTGAACTTATTCCAGTGTGTAGCCCACTAGACTTATTCCAGTGCTTAATTTAAAGTAATCACTGAATTTATTTCAGTGCTTGAAACTCACCGGATTATTTCCAGTGTTAAGAAATAATACTCCTGAATTTATTCCAGTGTTTATGTATACCAATATATTCACTGAATTTATTTCAGTGCTTGAAAACTCACCGGATTAATTCCAGTGTTTTAGAATAATCCTCACTGAATTTATTCCAGTAATTTATTTAAATTTATTAATTCAGATCTCAATGTTTGACTACATTCGTGTAGAGCACTAGCGTCCACACGATCCAATAGGTAACACGAATATTTAATTAATGATTTGGGTGTGTTAAAGAAAAAACCACGGGCCGCAAACTATTAGTTTTGAAATCAGCATGAATGTCTATCGAATTTGCTTGTAAATAATTGAATAAAAATCACGGATTGAAATAACGGTTTAATATAACACCGCCCTCGGCAGTTATAGAAGGGCAAGTGCATCCAATATTCAAATCAATTTCACTTGCTGAAAGACGCAATATATTACTGCCAACTATCCGGTATAATTGTAATAGAAAACATAATAATTGCATCCGGGTTTTTGTGTTATCAAATGCGACCTCACTCTTTTAATATATTTCATGTGTGTATATTCGGTCGTAATCAATGATAAATTACGATAGGTCTAATTGAAATCAAAATTACGATCGGGAATAAAATCCGAAGTATAAAATAATGATGCGGGTCTATCTATAACGGCTCGTAAATGCGGTATTTAAATAAAATAACATATATCGGAAATAACGAAAAGGTACAGTGAATAAAGGCGACGATCACTGCTGGATGATCACTATCCAAGCCGTTGAAGACCGCGATGTCTAGAAACACAACAGCTTCAAGAAAAATGATACACAAGCCCACGACTGTCACTTCAGACAACAGTCAACAATGACACGCTTCGAAATAAATCCACAGAGCCGATTTTTTTTTTCAATGTATATATTTTTTTTTTTTCTGGCTCCGTGAAAACACGCAACAGGTCAATCACTCCAATCAACTGGCTTGTGTCACACCACAAACAATCACCAAATTCAATTAAATAAACAATAATGTTAAACAATCTGCCTGAAAATTACTATACAAATTGTAATCTCGAATATTGATGTGAGAAAAACAAGAATCAGAAAATAATGAGTATAAAACAGATCTTAATTCAAAAAGCTAAATCTTTGCCCTCTCCTCCTTACGTATTTTTTTTTTTTTTTTTTAGTTCGAGGAAAATATACAAGGGCAAAAGATTTTCAAAGTGATTGATCTGCTTCTCTTTTGGTGAATAGATGTAGAGAATTATTAAATTGCAGCAGCAATTTCAGGCAGTCTAGAATAATACTGAAGACAATTTATAATGATAAGAATTATCCGTATGTAATTTACAAAGCAATCACTCACACCAATCAACCAAAGTTAAATCGAATAATGTTTCCACCAAATAATATAAACCCCAAAACTACATATATAAATTCAGAGTATAATTATGTATTCATAATGTGTTTTGTAATTTAGGAAATAAACAAGCTACTTGCCGGAAAATGTACTTTGAAAAAAGAAATTGAAAGATTTGCCAAACCCTATCAGGTGGCCAAATCAGTAAATTCAAGCAAAAAATAAGCAACAAAGAAACAATAATTTGATATGTAGAACCTAAAATATATAAGTGGAAACACTATTCCTAAATTATAAATCACTCACCGAACTCCGGCTCAAATTCCAGTGAACCCCTCGTCGGCAAACAAAAAATACGAATAGGTCTACTGAGTAGCAGAAATACTACATCCAAAATCTTGACGAAATATCCTATGTAAACTCTGTAAAGAAAAAGAAAATTCCAACACGTTAAGTATAGAAAATCAAGAAGTATAGCATATATTTAACGAATTATTATAGGAATTGACTTTAATGTAGAGAAAAGCAATCAAAAACGGCAAAACCAATTAACTTTCGCGCCAAAAGGCGGGGATTAAAATTCCCAGGTACGGGCACAAAAGAACTATTTTGTATATATGAATGGTCCGTACGGCGTTGGTTCTGCAGCTTCCCGCCAAATTGGAAAATGATAACTGAGCCCTAAAAATACTTAAATGACTAATATTCTACGGAAATTTACGATTCAATTACCTAACTAAACCTCCAAAAGTAATTTAGAACAAAAATAAACGCCCGACTACGATCGTCTGACTTCAACTGTGTCTATGAGAAAGACACGCGAAGTTCGACAATACGGCTGTACGTAAGTTGCCGTCTGCAACTAAAAAAAATAGACAAAATATATACAAAAACTCACCCACGCAGCTTCGAGATGGCTCGCAGCGTCAGTGTTGTGAAAGTATCCGAGTGGTACTGCTTGATACTTACTAGATAAGACTTGCTGTAAACCCCGCAGAGAACTTGGAACCGGGGGATTGGTAAGTAGCTAGGTCCTTTCCGCTTGCAATCCAAATCCAGTTCTGCCTGTGTGAACTCGCCCGCGCCAGGGCGATGGTCGTACGTGGTCGTACGGCACGGGCGTACGTACGTGCGCCCTAAGACTATGGCAAGCCATGTGGTCCAAATACATGTATATAATGTATTACCATATAGTATATTTCACAACAGTAGGTTGAATTGTGAGACGATCGACAGGGTATAAGGCGTGGTTAAGATCTGTTTAGATTATGAAATAGATGATACAAGCTTTATTATAATATTTTTGTTGACGACATAAAAATATGATTGTTATGCAAGTGGCCCCAATATTTACGTCTTCATCAAACATAGAGAGTGCATGTAAAATCAGTGTTTTCTTTGGATGGAAAGGTTATTATTTTTTGTAATATCTAGCTTCGCAATTACTTACTTTCTTTTGTGATAAATTTTAAATGGATAGCAAGGGATATCTACCTTGATGCAGTTGAAGGCGAGCAATGAGACTGAGCCGGTGATGATTAATGTCACAATCACGGCCGGATGCTGGGAGGCGAGGTAGGTTGAATTGTGAGACGATCGACAGGGTATAAGGCGTGGTTAATATCTGTTTAGATTATGAAATAGATGATACAAACTTTATTATGATATTTTTGTTGACGACATAAAAATATGATTGTTATGCAAGTAGTCCAATATTTACGTCTTCATCAAACATAGAGAGTGCGTGTAAAATCAGCAGTTGAAGGCGAGCAATGAGACTGAGCCGGTGATGATTAATGTCACAATCACGGCCGGATGCTGGAATGCAAGGTAGTGTTGTGAAAGTATCCGAGTGGTACTGCTTGATACTTACTAGATAAGACTTGCTGTAAACCCCGCAGAGAACTTGGAACCGGGGGATTGGTAAGTAGCTAGGTCCTTTCCGCTTGCAATCCAAATCCAGTTCTGCCTGTGTGAACTCGCCCGCGCCAGGGCGATGGTCGTACGTGGTCGTACGGCACGGGCGTACGTACGTGCGCCCTAAGACTATGGCAAGCCATGTGGTCCAAATACATGTATATAATGTATTACCATATAGTATATTTCACAACACACCTCCCGGCCAACAAGATTTATCCCCATAAATCTCCTTTTATTATCCTAACTTATAACGTGAAATATATATGGGATACGGCCGGAGAAGTGTGAGGGGCAAATCTGTTATATATAACTTCATGCCCATGGTTAGGAATCTGAGCTGAACAGACTCACACATGGCATTACTCATAGTAGGGCAGCTTGTTTATTTAATTAAATCTCTTTATATCTGAGGTGCTTAACTGAGCGTTATTACAAACCTCCAGTTTAAAATTTTCAGGGGGGCACTCGACTGATTGACCACTAAATAAACTTCCAATGGGAGTGTATAATCTGGACAGTCCGGCCCAGTACGTCGAGCAGACTTCTCAGTTTAAAATAAACCTAGTCCGTTCATATACTTGAAAGAGCCCAGGTCAAACCCGACGAAGCCCTCCCGTTTTTAGCCAAAAATATAAAGGAAGGTAATAACTTTCTTTCAGATCACCTATATTTATGTTAGAATTCCACGTGAATGATCTACCCAATATATAATATGCCTGTAACCCTCGCATTGATGTTCTCAGGCCCGGGGACAAAGAAGAAATCCATGCAGCCTGGGCCTGGCTTGATTCTGCATAAGCTGAGCTCGAATGACGGGTATACAGATAGGGTAGCGAAAGGACAGGGGCAATGGTCAAAGGCGGCCTGATGTTCCGCCGTCCAAATCATATTAAATTTATATTTGCTGGTGAGGCCATATAGTGTGGCCCTGGAACCTGAGCGTAATTATTTGAGGAATTCACGATGATAGTTGACAAGACCGAGTAACTGCCCCATCTCTTGTAAGAGAGGGCAAGTCCGCCACAGCCTTGATATGATTTTCCTTCAAATCAGGGCCATTACCATCCACCACTGTCTGGGAATTCTATACGGCGATGGGAGAATGATTAATTTTTGGGCTTTGGTTAAACTTACATAAGCCCAAAACAAATAAAAATCCTTTAAAAAGAATGAAGCATGACATTTCAATTAAAACGTAATGTAAAATATGTCACGTCTTCAATATTGGCTATATCATGTCCCTCAACTCTGATGTTAATATATAAGCCCTAGCTAGATCTTAATTCAACTGAGGGCATTATATTCCTTAAGAGGGAAGAGTTAGGACATCATACAGGTACATATTGGGTTACCCAGTGAGATTCAAAGGTCATAACGAAAAATTATTTATTCTGAAAGTAATTGTTTACTTGTAAACGGTCAAAATAATTTCAGAATCTCTTTAATGCGACTACAAAATATCGCCCGAGGTCTTGATAATATCCATACGGGTAATTTCATGACCAGATGAACCTCGTAGTAACCCAACCTTTAAAAGTATAGGGTTAAAATAGAGGTGGGACTTAGTTTATCAATCAGCTCTTTTGTTTCTTGTTGGCTGAGTAATTAATGAGCATGTACCATAAAAAAATTGAGCACATGTGACGTTAAAATCAATTATTTGCAGTATATGCACAATTAAAATTGCTCACTGAAATGCAACGCTTGACCCATTTCAAGGTACAACGTAATCTCCAATGACCTGTGAGCATTAATACATCAAAAGCTAAGTCCTGTCCTCACAATTTAAATTAAAATCAAAGCCAAGTTTCTTTACAAAGTATATTGCACTTCATATTGCTTTATAAAGTTAGTTAGGGAACTTTATTCTAACCCTTCTCCCTCTCCATTTCTTTTTTAGGTGGTGGCCAAGGCGGGATCAACCACAGGATGCACAAAGATGGTATCGTATCTCCTTTGGAGAATAAGCTATGGGCATGCAAGAGAGTCCCTTCCTCATCGTGAGATGTGGAGGGTCCGTCTCGCATTCCCAGTGCATCCCCGGAAGTCTGGCCAAACAACTGCTTCAATTCACCATGACCACCTGCAGGAACTTGGGAGGAAATATCAATGCTTCTCCCTGAACATGATGTGTCCTTAATCCTGATAGATGTGATATCATGTGCTTGACCGACTATCTTATCCCGCTTCCAACGTACGCGATTGTCCGTTGGGTTCAATGAGTCAATCTTTATGTCATCTCCTGGGTTGTGAAGAGACCTGGGTACTAACCCCATCAAATCTTTATCCGGCTCCAGCAGGAAATGTTTTGAGGGTACGACAGTCTTTAGTTTGCATACGACCCTCTTAACAGATTGCGGGGGAATAGTAACCGATTCCGCAACCACCACTTGTGCTACTGCGTTTCCTTCGCCAAAGGTCATGGGTATAACTTCACCCGGAAAAGAAAGGATAGAGCCTGGTATATCAATACATGCCTGATGTTTTCGGAGAAGATCAGCACCGAGCAGCATGTCGTCCTCAATTGGGGCGACGTATACCTGTTCTACTAATTCCTGAGACCCCAAGGTTATTTTCACAGGTCCCACTACCATGCCTTTCATTTTCATATTCCTCCCAGCTGCATTCAAAGTCACTTCCTTGATGAGGGGCGGAACCGGGTGAAGCATCTGGTATGCTTTGTCAGACAGGATCGTGACCTCAGCGGCTGTGTCAACCACTGCGCGAATTGGGTTGGTTTCAACCATCATGTCAATCCTGAATAATGATGACGATCTGACTCGGCATACCACAACATCATCTGTGTCTTCTATCCTTTGAGAGCATATTTCTTGATCAGGTGGGGGCCAAGGCGGCTTGAGCCAAGGGCACTCTGAAGGTTGAGGAGGCCCAGCCGAGGTGTTCTGAGTAGGGCTCACCTCATTCAACTCTTCTGAAGCATCCTGATTTGATGTTATTGGTTGTCCCTGTTGCCCTTTCAATTGACCAAAGTTGATGCCAGCTTCACTGTCTCCCTGGCCCTTCTCGCCCGAGATAGGAATGGGGTCTTCCCCGCATGCCACATCGTCTGTGTCATATATCCTTTGAGTACGTATATCTTGATTGAGTGGGGGCCATGTCGGCACAGTCCTAGGGCACTCTGAAGATTGAGGAGGCCCAGCCGAGGCATTTCGAGTAGGGCTCACCTCTTTCAACTCCTCTGAGGCATCCTGAGTTGATGTTGTTGACTGCCACTGTTGCCCTTTTAGTTGACCTATGCCGGTGCCAACTCCGATGTTTATCTGGCCCTTCTCACCCAAGGTAGGGATGGGGTCTCTCACTGGGGAGGGCGAAGTAGGGGGGCAATCCTCTACTGGTCGGATCGGGGTAGGCGCTCCTCTTCTCCCGATCCCCAATCGTTTCCCTCATCATTGCAAACAAAGGACACCGACTTCTCCTGGTTCTTTTCATGACAGTCTCTTGCATAATGCCCGGGCTTCCCGCATCTGTAACATCCCTCATTCCGAAGGGGTGAAGGCTTCATCCGTGCAGGGGATGCCCTAGATCTTGCTGGAGATGCCCGTATCTTCAAGACAATCTCAGTCAAATTCTGAATGGAGGCTTGCATGGAATCCATTTTATTGGATACTGATGACAACTCTTGCACCCTGGCCTGCAACAATTCCAGATGGTTGATCACATGATCCATTTTCTTTTCCAGCACCAAAACACGTTTCTCGAGTGGCCCACTCCCTTGTTCTGGGGGCACACTCACTGTATGGTTTGTAGGTCTATGGTAGCTCTGTCCTTGAAAAGATACCTGCTTAATTTCCTTTCGGGGCTTACCATAGATTGCCCGATGTGTGTGCTGAAACCACTTGAAAAGATCTACTGCCTCTTCCAAGGTGTTTGGTCGTGAGTAGAGAGCATGCTGTCCCGCCTCTTTATCAGAGGAGCCCTGGCAAAAACGCATGACCGCCTGACTCTGTACATGTTTTTCTGGTAATTCAGGGAATGCCTGGTATGCCAATGACAGCAATCTGTCAGCCCACTGCTCAACTGGTTCCTCAGGGGCCTGACTTGCATCAGTGAATTTCATCTGTGACACCTCGGGCAATTCCCTCATGGCAAAACGCTTCTCTAGTTTCTTCACTAAATCCCTATATGGAACATTGGAATCTCGCTCAAGGATTGAGGCCACGAATTTACTGGCCTCTCCTTCCAGTGTGTAACAAAGATTGTTCTTACACTGCCTCAAATTCCACTGACTTTCCTGTGCATATAGCTGGAATTTGGCAATGAAGGCTTTATAACTACCAGTTCCATCAAACGAAAGTGTTCTTGGGAGGGGAACTGGTCTATAAGCTGACCCTTCACTCCTAAATGAAGATGAGGGTACAGCCGAGTATTGATTTTGTCTCGATATCGGTGAAGTTCTTATAACTGGGGGCGGTGATGCGAACGCCACCGAGCGTGAAGAATCTCGCCCAGATGAAGTACCACCACGCCCTTGTCTCTCTAGGTACTCTGGCGGCGGAGATCTAATTTCTACTCGCCGATGACCACCTAATGGCCCCAGAGTTGGAATCCGATAATCATGATAATGCTGATCACCTACGTTATGGTGCGGGAGGGCTTGATGGTAATTGCCACGCGCCCGGCTTGGTGACGGTACCCCCCTATGATCCACAAAGTGTTGCGGCGGGTCGCAATTTCGCCCTCTCCCAGCCCGCGATGGCAAATTACCATATTTGTCTCCCGGCTTAGAGTGAGCTAGACCTTGTACCTCTTCATGATTATATCTCTCTGAATGTTGACTAGGGCCATCATATCTCGCCCTAATAGGGGATGGCTCCCGATGGTGATCCCTATTCCATAAAATATCCAGCCGGTCGCGAGAGGGAGCGTGATCTCCCATTGTTTGCTGCCCTTCTGCCCCTATTTTCTGGGGCGAGCAATAAGATTTTGAGTTGCAATCATTCTTTGATGTGGCCGATTCATTAGGTCTGGGATCGCCATCATGATTCTGCTTTGAAGTGGCCATCTGAGAGGACCCGTGCACTGGGGGTGGGTCCCTCTCATATGGGTATGGGTCTGGAGTGATGGGGGCTGCCATTGCGCCCCTGGGTTCAGGTTCAATAGCTCCAGTAGCCCCATCTTCGGATCGTTCTTGTGATCTCTCACGAGTAAATGGAGAAAAGTCGAAGTATTTTGAAATCTCCGCCACGTTTTTAATGCCAGGGATGCTATGGAGGAGTTCAGGTGTGATATCTAACCCCTCCCGGAATGACAAAATACGTTGGGCCAAGGTAGACCCTATCCCTGGAACTCGCATGAGATCGGCCCCGTCACAAAAATTTATTTGAATCTTTTCCATGATATATTTTTATTTTTTTGTTTTTACTCCAATCAAGGGAAATTACTATAAAATAGCCGTTTGTGCAATTATTACACTCCTCCGTGTGTCAATATGTTCTATGGGTATTGTCACTGAATTTATTCAGCGTTAGTATACTCACTGAACTTATTCAGCATTTGTGTACTCACTGAACTTATTCCGCGTTTGTATACTCACTGAACTTATTCAGCATTTGTGTACTCACTGAACTTATTCTGCGTTTGTATACTCACTGAACTTATTCAGCGTTTGTATACTCACTGAACTTATTCAGCGTTTGTATACTCACTGAACTTATTCCAGTGTGTAGCCCACTAGACTTATTCCAGTGCTTAATTTAAAGTAATCACTGAATTTATTTCAGTGCTTGAAACTCACCGGATTATTTCCAGTGTTAAGAAATAATACTCCTGAATTTATTCCAGTGTTTATGTATACCAATAAATTCACTGAATTTATTTCAGTGCTTGAAAACTCACCGGATTAATTCCAGTGTTTTAGAATAATCCTCACTGAATTTATTCCAGTAGTTTATTTAAATTTATTAATTCAGATCTCAATGTTTGACTACATTCGTGTAGAGCACTAGCGTCCACACGATCCAATAGGTAACACGAATATTTAATTAATGATTTGGGTGTGTTAAAGAAAAAACCACGGGCTGCAAACTATTAGTTTTGAAATCAGCATGAATGTCTATCGAATTTGCTTGTAAATAATTGAATAAAAATCACGGATTGAAATAACGGTTTAATATAACACCGCCCTCGGCAGTTATAGAAGGGCAAGTGCATCCAATATTCAAATCAATTTCACTTGCTGAAAGACGCAATATATTACTGCCAACTATCCGGTATAATTGTAATAGAAAACATAATAATTGCATCCGGGTTTTTGCGTTATCAAATGCGACCTCACTCTTTTAATATATTTCATGTGTGTATATTCGGTCGTAATCAATGATAAATTACGATAGGTCTAATTGAAATCAAAATTACGATCGGGAATAAAATCCGAAGTATAAAATAATGATGCGGGTCTATCTATAACGACTCGTAAATGCGGTATTTAAATGAAATAACATATATCGGAAATAACGAAAAGGTACAGTGAATAAAGGCGACGATCACTGCTGGATGATCACTATCCAAGCCGTTGAAGACCGCGATGTCTAGAAACACAACAGCTTCAAGAAAAATGATACACAAGCCCACGACCGTCACCTCAGACAACAGTCAACAATGACACGCTTCAAAATAAATCCACAGAGCCGATTTTTTTTATCAATGTATTTTTTTTTTTTTTTCTGGCTCCGTGAAAACACGCAACAGGTCAATCACTCCAATCAACTGGCTTGTGTCACACCACAAACAATCACCAAATTCAATTAAATAAACAATAATGTTAAACAATCTGCCTGAAAATTACTATACGAATTGTAATCTCGAATATTGATGTGAGAAAAACAAGAATCAGAAAATAATGAGTATAAAACAGATCTTAATTCAAAAAGCTAAATCTTTGCCCTCTCCTCCTTATGTATTTTTTTTTTTTTTTTTTAGTTCGAGGAAAATATACAAGGGCAAAAGAATTTCAAAGTGATTGATCTGCTTCTCTTTTGGTGAATAGATGTAGAGAATTATTAAATTGCAGCAGCAATTTCAGGCAGTCTAGAATAATACTGAAGACAATTTATAATGATAAGAATTATCCGTATGTAATTTACAACGCAATCACTCACACCAATCAACCAAAGTTAAATCGAATAATGTTTCCACCAAATAATATAAACCCCAAAACTACATATATAAATTCAGAGTATAATTATGTATTCATAATATGTTTTGTAATTTAGGAAATAAACAGGCTACTTGCCGGAAAATGTACTTTGAAAAAAGAAATTGAAAGATGCCAAACCCTATCAGGTGGCCAAATCAGTAAATTCAAGCAAAAAATAAGCAACAAAGAAACAATAATTTGATATGTAGAGCCTAAAATATATAAGTGGAAACACTATTCCTAAATTATAAATCACTCACCGAACTCCGGCTCAAATTCCAGTGAACCCCTCGTCGGCAAACAAAAAATACGAATAGGTCTACTGAGTAGCAGAAATACTACATCCAAAATCTTGACTAAATATCCTATGTAAACTCGGTAAAGAAAAAGAAAATTCCAACACGTTAAGTATAGAAAATCAAGAAGTATAGCATATATTTAACGAATTATTATAGGAATTGACTTTAATGTAGAGAAAAGCAATCAAAAACGGCAAAACCAATTAACTTTCGCGCCAAAAGGCGGGGATTAAAATTCCCAGGTACGGGCACAAAAGAACTATTTTGTATATATGAATGGTCCGTACGGCGTTGGTTCTGCAGCTTCCCGCCAAATTGGAAAATGATAACTGAGCCCTAAAAATACTTAAATGACTAATATTCTACGGAAATTTACGATTCAATTACCTAACTAAACCTCCAAAAGTAATTTAGAACAAAAATAAACGCCCGACTACGATCGTCTGACTTCAACTGTGTCTATGAGAAAGACACGCGAAGTTCGACAATACGGCTGTACGTAAGTTGCCGTCTGCAACTAAAAAAAATAGACAAAATATATACAAAAACTCACCCACGCAGCTTCGAGATGGCTCGCAGCGTCAGTGTTGTGAAAGTATCCGAGTGGTACTGCTTGATACTTACTAGATAAGACTTGCTGTAAACCCTGCAGAGAACTTGGAACCGGGGGATTGGTAAGTAGCTAGGTCCTTTCCGCTTGCAATCCAAATCCAGTTCTGCCTGTGTGAACTCGCCCGCGCCAGGGCGATGGTCGTACGTGGTCGTACGGCACGGGCGTACGTACGTGCGCCCTAAGACTATGGCAAGCCATGTGGTCCAAATACATGTATATAATGTATTACCATATAGTATATTTCACAACAGTAGGTTGAATTGTGAGACGATCGACAGGGTATAAGGCGTGGTTAATATCTGTTTAGATTATGAAATAGATGATACAAGCTTTATTATAATATTTTTGTTGACGACATAAAAATATGATTGTTATGCAAGTGGTCCCAATATTTACGTCTTCATCAAACATAGAGAGTGCATGTAAAATCAGTGTTTTCTTTGGATGGAAAGGTTATTATTTTTTGTAATATCTAGCTTCGCAATTACTTACTTTCTTTTGTGATAAATTTTAAATGGATAGCAAGGGATATCTACCTTGATGCAGTTGAAGGCGAGCAATGAGACTGAGCCGGTGATGATTAATGTCACAATCACGGCCGGATGCTGGGAGGCGAGGTAGGTTGAATTGTGAGACGATCGACAGGGTATAAGGCGTGGTTAATATCTGTTTGGATTTTAAGGAATATAAAAGATGAAATGGATTATGAAATAGAAGATGATAGAAGATAATATATTTGTTGACGACATAGAAATATTATTGTTGCGCAAGTAATCCAATACAAGGATTTTTGATAGAGTATATCAGTTTAAATTAGCGATGTATAAAAGTAAAATCTAAATTATTAATTTTAGGTGCTAAATTTCCAGAATTACGGAATAAACCTGGAAGATAACATTGGTTTGAAACATTGACATAACGTAGTATTTTAAACTGGATTCGTATCTATTCATTATGCTTACCTGTTTGTTGTCACATTGAAGTCTCTATGATGGGTATAGGTTCCCGAAATCGGGTATGGTCCAAAATCTGTTTCAATGAAATAACCAAATAAAAGTATGATAATATCTATACGATATCGATAAAATATTGTTTTTTGGATTATCTACTCTGCACATAATTATATATGTCAATTCCATTGCTGCTATACATTAATTTGAACATCATTGCATAGTATCGCTAACCCCGTTTCATTTATATTTGCAAAAATAAGAAACTATTTTGAAAAATATATATGTAAAGTACTATACCAATTAAGCTTTTCGACTTACCTTATTTTCTTAGTCCTGGCTCCTGTGAAGTGTTTCTGTTATATGTCCCAAATTATATTAACTCTATCATAAAGTAACTAAAAATGTTTCTGTTCATCAACGTTCAATAGTTTATGTACAATTGTATATATTGGCCTTAATTTTGAATGATTGGCGGCCAAACATGCAGCACCTGACGGTCTACTTGAAGTCCGAATCGCTGGAAGTCCATTCCAAAGTAGTTTTTTGGCAGACAGGCGACTTTGTGTTCGATTTTTTACGGAGAGATTTCCCTTTCTTCTTTTTTTGTGCAGGCGGTCCACATTCATCTTCGGATTGAACTTCTTCGAAGCCGTCTGGCATGAAGACATGTCTCATCGATGTAGTATTGGCCCTTGCCTTACTTGTGGTGGGTTTACCTCCTGCATCCATGGAAGGGAACGAGGATTGTTCGTCACTGACATCATTTCGGGCATAGGTGTGGTCACTAAGGATCGTCTGTACTGCCTTATGTATGTCTGAGGGGGCGTGACGCACATCGTATATTCTGTGAATGCTGATTTCATCCACCCCGGGGCCCATTTTGAAAGTATCAAACAGCGGTTTGGGAGCAGTAAGCCTTGGAAGTCCAATCCCAGAATACACTTGGGCCAGCAAGGAGAAGAATTCTCTGTAGATATTGGATAACTTGGGACCTTTGTGAAAGTTCCTCCACATAACTTTGGAGAGATGGGCCTCAAAGTTCTCGGTGGTAGTTCCATGAATGTGATGGAAGTGTTGCTTTGCGTGTGCCCAACTGCCCTCAATGAAGTTGGTATCTACTTCAATTACTTCGTTTGTCTCGACGTTCCGATATTTCTTTTTGAAACTTTCCGTATGTATAACAGAAAAGTGCTGATATCCTTCTTCTTTTAGCTTCCTGTAGCCAACCCAGCCGTCTGTATATATGGTGCTCCCTGGAGCTACATGACGCTTGATGATCTTCATTAGGGTTTCGGTACAGCGATTCTGTACAGGATACAAAATACATTTGCCGGAATTCCGTTCTACTAGGCCAACAACCCAAATTTTCTCTTGGCCCCGGGGGTTCCCTCGATGATACTTGATCTTTCTTCCAAATAGACTTTCGTCTATTTCTACAATACCATGGAATCGGTATCCTCCCATTACTACTTCGTCCCAGGTCCATTGAACGAATAGATCTCGGCAGTATTGCGCCCAAGTGCAAGCTGTTGAATAGGCAATACCACCTTTCTGCGCACATACTTTTAACAAGTGTCCATCAAGGAAATTGACAATAAACATCAATACATCCGGTATAGTATGATGCATCTTGCTGAAAAACGACGAAATCCTGACAGATGTCTCATGGTTTCCGTTTCTCTTGCACCTCCAGGTCATACCATCCAGGCGCTTTCTGGGTCTTAGTTCACATTTTTGCTTGCATAATGTGGCATTTCCATCAGCAACACTACCAGAAATCACATTTTGGCATTTGAGCCCTCCTCGACCATGAAGTATTCCCTGGTGGATTAACCATGGAACCCACACGGAACTATCTTTCTGAAAAAAGTCGCACAGAAGCAATGGATTTTGAAAATCATCCCAGTTTAGAGTATCAGTTGGCGTGGTCTGTTGGCGGTACCATCCGCCTTGCTTCCTTGAAGTTGAAGGTGTTTGCTGCTGAACATGATCCATATTTGGCCGCCGCTCTCAAAATAATTGAAGGCCTCAATCAGTTAAAGCCAAATGAGGAGTGAACATAATTGATTTACTTACCAGAGTGAAGATTTGATGATAACAATTTTATTCACGAATCTATGTAAATGACTTACCATTGGTGTATATTTCCTAAAGTCCGCCCCCTAAACTATCAAAGCAAAAACGGACCAATCCAATCATCACTTACCACTGATTGATTGATCAACGTGGCTCAATGAAAGTTCTTATGTTTTAATAAGTTTATGCGTAGCCTAATCATGTTAGGCCCACCCCTTGCTGATGTACATGATTGGTACAGAAAGTCACATGCAGTAAACGGCCCACCTACGGGCCCTGAATCGGTGCAACCTACCTCTGGGTTAATGGTTGTAGATGCTTAATTACCCGAAATGGTTTAGATATTCCAAGTATTTATCGATAACGGACTATATAAGAATCTTCGAACTTGATGAATGCCTATCAATTTAAACCAACAAAGGCATAATTATACATTGTGTGTCCGGTTGAAAATAGGGAACTTAGTTGTCATACTCACGTCAGAATATCAGGCCCACATCCGAAAGAGAAACGCCTGCCTTATACTTTGAAGTCATGAGTAAAAAAATGAATGATGAATCCACAAAAAGAAACAAACGTCGCTTTTCAGAATATCCTTTTGAGTTAAGTGGCCAATTAAGTTATAATACAAATGCCAATGTCTCTGTATGCAAGTAGGTCTACATATTCTCTTGAAATCTTTCTGATCAGTTGCTTATATTACATGAGCTCCGTTTACTCAGAACACAGTACGTGTAAAGCCGTCCTGAACTACATAGCGTGACTAATGAATTCATACATTCCAAAAGTGGAAACTTTTCTAATACCCCATACCTCAGTCACATATCTCTTAAGGCGGTCGTACGACAAGTTCAAACCAGCCGTTTGAATGGGTTTTTTTCTGTATCAGCTACGTAATAAAACGGCTGTTTTCGACTTGTCATGCGGCTGCTGTAAGAAAAAATGTGACTGAAGTACCATTCTACGGTATAAAAAATTATGATTACTATAAGGGCGGCGTGGGTATTTTAAAAGGTGATGCACGACAATGAACCTTGATTTTCTCACTTGACTGATGTTATCAGTATGTAACCAAATGTGTTGAAATTTAGATATTCACCTTAACGGCGTCTACTACGATGAGTGTATATGTGGACTCTTCCATCTAGATATTCATATTGTCTATTCGAAACATTCCATGCATATAAATTGTAATTTCTACCACCTTCAAACAAACGAAATAAAGCTCTTATGTGATTAATTGATGAACGACTCCTGCACATGCCAATTAATATTGCCCATTCATAAATAACTTCAGGATTGAGTCCGTTGACGAAACAAAATGTACAAACTAATATTCTATCCCAATGTCGCAAATCCTTCTTCCAAAATAGTCTTCTAATGAGATGAGGCCACTGTGATGCACATCCGATGATATCTTGAATGTCAGTCCAAATTTCAAATATTTTTCGATTTCTCTCAGCAGAATCTCTATCCATCTTCGCCCACTAAAAGCAAACTGAATATAGGCCTATATGTGTCTACGTCAAGCAAGGAGGGTACATAACAGGGGTCGCGAAAGCGGGGGGGGGGGGGCTGAGGGGATTTAGCCCCCTTTTTTTCCAATACCGTGTACAAAACGGTATAATGACCATATTATTTTGATTTTTTTGCAAGGCCGGTCAGTCCTCTCCCCGACTTTCCAAACCGTGCGTGGCCCTGTATGAAGATGTTAGAACTGTAAGTTTTGTTTTAGAATGAATGTATTTTGTTCATTGGAGATTTTTATATCACCCCTGGAAAATAACGAATCAAATGTTTATTCTTACATGGAAAAACATTCACTTAACGTGTCTTAGAACACGCATCAACCATCACTATATCACAAAAGCATCAGTTTTAAATTGAAATGTATGGTTTTGTATAGGCCTACTCCAGATTAAAAAAAGCAATTACGTGAATAACTTTGTATTGCTCTCTTGCTTTGTGTGCTCGCTCAGATAGTTTTAAAAGGAATGTGACATGGAATGTAGAACACCTGCACAAATGTAGGCCGACTTGTATTCAAGTAACGAAGCTACAATCCTTGTTATTAGCTCTAGAAAACACGGTTCTTTCCGTAACATATTCTTAATATACGTCCCGAATTTTTGCAATTTTCACTCTAAAATGGCACGTTAGATGACCATCAAAATTTCCAACTTCTTGTAACTTTTGGGTTTATTCCGTAGTTATTGCAGTTTGTCACTAGCACCATAACATTCTGAGCTAAATTCAAAATCACTTTCCTAATGTTTATTTGGGTTTATTCCGTACTAATTGGGGTATATAAGCAGCGAATAGGGGGTTTGAAATGTCTAATGGGGGATAGAGCGAAAAGAGAAAAGTAGGAAAAGCAAATTTTATTAAAAATTTGTTTGGGCATATTAAGGTGCTAGTATAGAGTGACAAATTTCATGAAAAATACGGAATAAAGCAATATAGAAAAGTTGTTGGGCATATTAAGGTGCTAGTATAGAGTGATGAACAAGCCAAGATTGTAATAATTCGTGTTGGCCCGGAGGGCGAGAAAAGGGGTATTCTTTTGGGGGTATATAAGCAGCGGTCAGGGGGATTGAAATGTCTGAGGGGGGATAGAGCGAAAAGAGAAAAGTAGGAAAAGCAAATTTTATTAAAAAGTTGTTTGGCATATTAAGGTGCTAGTATAGAGTGATGAACAAGCCAAGATTGTAATAATTCGTGTTGGCCCGGAGGGCGAGAAAAGGGGTATTCTTTTGGGGGTATATAAGCAGCGGACAGGGGGATTGAAATGTCTGAGGGGGGATAGGGCGAAAAGAGAAAAGTAGGAAAGGCATATTTTATCAAAAATTATTTTGGGCATATTAAGGTGCTAGTATAGAGTGACAAATTTCATGAAAAATACGGAATAAAGCAATATAGAAAAGTTGTTGGGCATATTAAGGTGCTAGTATAGAGTGACAAATTTTCTGAAGATATAGAATAAATCAATATAGAAGTTTGCCGAAAAGTTGTTGAAGTTTATGAAATACGCAATAAAACCGAATGTCGACGTTTCGAAATAGCACCGAAATACACATCCCCGTTCCCCGTCAAAAAAAAAAATAAAATAAAAGGCACAGCTGAAGGTTTGAACCATGGTCGTAGTGCTCCATGAGTGTTTATATACTGTGCCACGCTTACCTCTGCAGTGGGTGAGGTGAAATTAAGATTCATATATATCGCGCAAAGCTTTACGAACAAAAAAAAATCTGGGACGGGCGCAAAACGCACACATATGAACACACACAGTGCTTCGCGAACCTGTGTGTGTTCATATGTGTGCGTTTTGCGCCCGTCCCGGATTTTTTACTTGGATGAGCGGTATTAATGGCGGCTGGGCATATTAGCTAATATGGCCTGAAATATGAAGATTGTTGTTGACACTTTTTCTTTCCTAACTTGTTATTTCTTCTCTAGTTCCTCTCCAAATAAGTAATAATATGAAATGTTTCGTAACGAAAGAGAAGAGTAAGGGTTTTGTGTGTCATTTGGTTTTCTACAGCTAGATTATCATGTTGTTTTTTCTGTGTAATTCTGAAGGAGATGGATTCATTTAATTTTGAGTTGTTTTTTTGTTGTTGCTGGATTCTTGGAATGTGTGGGTGTGGCTGTCTTTTCTTTTTTTTCTTTCTCTAAATACCATCTTAAATCTTTCTTTTAGTGAAAATTAAGTAGAAAAGATCATTTGCATTTGAAGTGATTTATAAATCATATATAGTACATATGTTTGTGAAGGCTTTTTCTGTGATTTTACTGATACCTTGATATACTTGAAATAAAGTTATTTGTCAATTTATGATTGTTTTCATTGTTGTTTCTAAATGTTGATGTCACTGGAAGAATCAAATTAGTACATCAACCTCCCTCTCAAAAAAAAAATGAAGAGAAAAACCCACTGACTACATTACTACAGTTTCTTTTCATGAGTGTTTCTTTATGGAGGAAGAATAAAAACAAAAACAGATTGGTGAAAGTTTGTGAGAAACCATAACAGACATGATTTGTAAGATTTGGAGGAGGGGAGGGGGGCACCCACCTCTGCCCTGGCTGTACCCCATGTTCTTCCACGATATGAAATGAATGGGAAAAATGTGTCGTCATGACTATGGTACTCAAATGTCACATCAGACTCGGCTTTGTCCAGACTAAGGCAAGGTTATGTTACCTTATATAATACTAGATGAGGGGTTCAATGGAGAATCAATCCCCTATTGCCGCAATATTCAAATTAATTCTAATAACTATTGTAACGTTTTCTGCATCATTTTTGCTGTCCTTAGATTCCTGATAAGCCGTAAGAGGAGAACGAGTTCCAATCTGTGCACCATAGACAGAGGACAAGAAAGATGGAGAAATTCAGTTTTGGAGTGGATCCTATTACTACACATGCTTGGAACCATGACCGAACACGTAAGTTTACTTTCCGACAACTTGAAGCTTGTGTGTAATCCTTTACCTCATAGAATATAATCGCTCTTGCTGCTCTCAGGAAAATTGTTCTCAATTTGAATATCTCTGTCTTCCTTTTATTTTAAACATTTTCTCTTTCTGTTTCTGTTTATGGTAACTCCCATAGGAACTCGGCAGGACAGCTATGTTGCTGGTAAACGCCAAGCTGGTAAACCACCAATTACCTAGGAAACATTTTATGTCTAGGTTTTTGTTCATAAAATAAACTTTGTTAAAATTCTTCATTAGATTCTTCAAATTCTTATTGAGTCATTTCACAGGACAAGTACTTGTAAAATTGCACTATTGTATCCAGCCTCATGTTTAATTACCACCATCATGGAAAAGTTGATTGAGATTTGGGGAGCATTCATGAAGACTAATGTCTGAGTTTTGTCTGTGATTTTCTCAGACTAATTTACGCCCAGCCAATCAACCAATTAGATGCTAGGATTTGCTGTCACCTATAACATCTTTTGGTGCCAGTTTAACAAAAATAAGGCAAATTCTGACAATTGATCAGTGCATTTGTTTGATAATAGTCTAATTGCTTGTCTGTTCAATTCTTCTTTTGTCCCCCAGAAATAGCAGTTTCTGCTAACAATAATTTGGTTGACATCTATCAAAAGTGTGATGATGGATGGGAGAAAACACACACCTTGAGTGAGGTATGTCTGATATATGATTAAATTTCTATATTTTTTATTTACTGCTTCAAGATATTACTCGTCAGATATTAATCGCAGCCATAAAAAAAAAGTAACCAGTTCACTTATGTTTTCACACTCTTTTAATATGAAACTTCCCACTCGAAATTGAGTGAGGTAAGGATTTAGTGTTAGTTTCTATTTATGCTATTTTAATGAGTAGACTCATTAATTCAAAACAGTGGACTCATGAATAAAATAGCATACTTAATAACCATGGCAACAGGTGTCAATTTGGCGCACTGTGACAAGAGCGCACATCAGCATTGAACATCTTTTAATATACGCTGTAAATAAGCATAATTTATACAGGAAATATGCATAAACCATGGGTTCAACCAATTGTTTTGAAAACCACCTTTCTGAATTTGGGCCAAAGAATCTAGTTGTTTAATAGGTCACCCAAACATAGTTTCTATAAAACGTTATTTTCACAAAACATCGTTTTGATTTTACTGTAGCACACCCAGCGAGTGACCAGTGTTGACTGGGCCCCGAAGAGCAACATGATTGTCACATGTGGATCAGTGAGTATACAGCTTTCATCTTAGGTCATCAGATATTTCATGACTGGCTTTGAGGTAGATATTATATTCAAATATTATATTCAAAAGAAGTCTTGTATTGCCCAGGTCTTGATGAGGGCAATATGGGTCTACTATGGGAAATATGTGTAGTATCTCACCAAAGTTAATGCCAGCGAATATTGTTTGTATTACCTACAGCCGATAATTTGTCATTCAGGCTGTTATTTGTGGCAATTTTATGCCTGCTTGCCTTTTGGTACTTGGGGGAGCGTTTCATGAAAGGACTGGTCAGACATTTTGTCCGACAAGTCCCATTTAATCCGTCAGTTACCATAGTAACAGTGCTTCTCAGCCTATTAAAATCAAGGAAAGTCGTCAGATCTGAAAACTTGTCGGACAGAATTTATGATGAAACACTCCCCTGCTGATCGTCCTTATTAGAATTATTTCTTTGATTTGAGTAAAAAAATGTACAAAGTGAATAACTTATGACTTACATAATTAATAAAAATTGCATTTTTAAAAATGCAGTGAGCTGCATGACTGCCAAAAGGCTTTATATACAGAGCAAAGTAGTTGTGGGTTTGCACTACAGTATATTTTAGTGTAATTGATCGTGGACCTACAGTGAGATGGATAAATAATGCAAGCCTTGTTTTGATGGAATGATAGTCACTGCCTCCAGATTATGTGCATCTTAATGAGAGCGTACTGTACAGGTGTTTTGACAATAGCGACTACCAAGGCATATCTGATTATTTACCAACGAACAGTTTTTACTGGCCTTGGGTTTGTTTTGGCTGATGTCTTGTGTCAGATTATACCTTTCATTTTTTTTAACATGCCTCTGATTTGGAGGAACAAAATCCAAAACCATATATATAGTTTTTGTGATATGATATTCCCCCAAATAAAACAATTTGAACTCATGTAAACCAGAACTGCATATTGATTTTCAAGGATTTAAGTGATTTATGATCTTCTGCGCATACAGTTTGTGCAATATCAATGTCTTATTATTTCATCATGGATTGCTTCTGTTAACTCATGGCATAATTGACAGCGACCATCATAGGATCAAAGTAGACAGGAAATGTTATTTAGATGTCAATGAAAGTCAATGTTTAGTGAATTTATTAACTAATCGATTAATGTCCATCTTTTTGTATGTCCATTATTGATAAACCACATCAGATAGTTTAACTGATTACTTCTGATTATATAAATTGTTTTTTTTTCTTATGAATTTGTTCTGATAGGATCGTAATGCCTATGTGTGGATCCAGAACGGCAATAACGAATGGAAGCCCTCTCTTGTTATCCTACGTATAAACCGTGCTGCCACCTGCGTGCGATGGTCACCTTTAGGTAAGGAGATTTTGTTTTCAGTAATATTAATGATAATAATAATAATAATACATGATTTATATAGCATCTTTACCATTTTGATTAAATGCTCAAAGCGTTTACAAGAGAGCAAAACATAAAAGTAAAGATAAGTTAGAGAAGTACAAGAAAGGGTATATTAAAAAGAGGAAAATGTCTGTCTTCAAACCTAGTACCTGCTGGTGAACAATTGCAATTTTAGGTTGCTCCTAAAGGATGTTGCAGAGTTTGAGTTCTTCAGCTCCTGTGGTAGTGAATTCCACAGGGCTGGTCCGGCATGATGAGCAAAGGCTTGATCGCCCCAGGATTTTTTAGATAGTGGATATATGGAATATGTAAGAGACTAGATTGGGATGATCGTAGTGTGCGTACAGTTTGATAGTGGTGTATAAGAGACTTGTAATTGGGTTGAATAATAATTAATAATTTTGATAACTTATCGAGCACACAAACTGTCTGGTGACACTCATGGCGCTAGCCCAGCAACAGTTCAAGATATTGTGTTCGCAACAGAACTATTCAAACCCCTGCGAAAAATTGCAGGTATTTTACCTTTTTTCTGCAAAATTAAAGCTGAATTGACATTTCTTGTACATGTACATCAGCTGAATACATTTAGCCATCATATATAAATTAGTGCTACTTCTGTTGAGCATTTCATGAAACGACTTGTCAGTCAAAAAGTCTGACAAGTACAGTTCTATCCGACAGTTACCATGGTAATGGTGCTTCTCAGCCAATCAAAATCAAGGAAAGTCATCAGATCTGACAAATTGTCAGACAAAAATGTTGATGAAATGCTCCCCTTATTTGCATAAAAATGGTGTGTTTTCTCCAAAATTTGATTTATTAAAGAAAAAACCCCTAGGTAAGCTTTGGACAGTGTAATAGTGCATTACAATTATAAATCCCAAGCTCCAGCTTCATACTGATCAAGAAATTAAGCAAATCATACAGAGTATGAACAATTTTGAACATTGCCAATTACAAATTTGGGATAAGACATCCTATCTATGGTTATGCAAATGGAGTGAATCCAAAAACTGCATAAATCTGCAAATTTTCTATGAATAATTATGTTGCTATATGTAGTATCGTAATGATTCATGATTTATCTACCTTTTTGAATATTACTTTGTAGCTGTTTACAGTCAGATTGTTTATTGTGTTCTTTACCTGCAGAAAACAAGTTTGCCGTTGGTAGCGGTTCCAGATTGATATCCATCTGTTATTTCGACCAAGATCATGACTGGTGAGATAATTTTCATTCATTTGCGTTTACAATTTTGCCTTTGTGCGATAGGAGTATACAATCATATAGTTTTATTTTAAACTATCATTTTGAAGAAACATTGAACTCAGTACACTGTGAATCCCCTGCCACAGGTAGTCTGCAGACATAGACCAATGTAGTAAATATATATTTTAAGACTGTATAATGTCATGAGGTAGTTCTAGGTCTTCAGATGGCACTTTTAAATGTGGCTGCATTATTGTAGCTTTAATGATGTGTACGTTTTACTTGTTTACGAAATGTTTGAATATTCTACATACAATTCAAATTTTGTTTTTATTTGATGTTCTTTTATTAACAATTGCTGTTTTATATATTTATTTGGACTTTTTTTCCCCATTGAACCTAATCACATTGCACTGAATTTAACAAATAAATGTTTGCCGTACTGAATGCTGTTTTAGGTGGGTCAGCAAGCACATCAAGAAGCCGATCCGTTCCACCGTGACCACCGTTGACTGGCATCCTAACAATATTCTACTGGCATGCGGATCAACTGACTTCAAGGTCAGGTAAGGATATAGCTGGGTGACTGCTCAGATCTCATGCCCATGGCTCGGGAGGGGGGGGGGGAGGGGGTGGGATGGTTTCATAAAGCTGATTGTAACTAAGGCTTTCATAACTTACTCATTATTTTATGCATGACTGAAATGACTGTTTTTTAAATAGCAGGCTTGACTTTTCCTATTATTCTGAATCAAATTCTGACAAAAACAGACTTTTCATTCAAATGGCTGTTGGCAAAGCAATTGTTATCATATTCCAACTTTAAATGACTCCTCCCGATATTCTAGTTCCACCATACTACCCAAATCTTGGTCCTTCTGCAAAGCATTTTTGTCCATATTGCCACTCTTGACCCAGGTGTATAAAATGGCTACATCCCACGATGCCAACTTAAAAAGTCTGAGTCAATATGGCTCTGCTGTAGAAATCTGGCTCAGTATTACAGGATAGAAAAATAATTTGGGATGAGATCATGAGGAAAGCCAATATGAAAGCATATATACAGAGAATTAGTTGAAAATGATGGACATGATAAAAAATTATTTTTGCTTTTTTTTTCCAGTCTGGGAATTTTTAGATAAAAATGCCTCAAATCAGGGAAAAGTCATGGAAGTTTGGTCCTGAAATCAAGATTAGTCAGTAATTCTTTGTTATATTTTTATATTTTGCAAATAGTTCACAGCAACAAGATAGAAAACATGTGATTTTGAAATTAGTTGAAATCATGGAATTTTTAGATTTCATGAGGAAAAAATCAGGAAATTTCGTTTTCTGGAAATGCTGGGAACCCTGGTTATGCTTCCCGAATTTTTTTTTTGTTTTAAAAATTCCATTGCTATTAATTGATGAAGCAGTTAGACAAGCAGGGGTGTGAGAGTTCAGATTTTTAGCTGATTTCAGATTTTTTTGGTTTTGATTTTCAGCATAATTTCAGCTTATTTTTGGCTTTCCTCTGTACAAAAATATGGGATATCTTTCTATTTCAGACTTCTTCAACACTCTTCAGCTTTTTTCAGATCTTTTTATGTGTGACCACTCACACCCCTGGACAAGGGAATGTTCCCCAGGGGGTGGAGAGTGCACTGCGAAGTGCAGGATGAAGTTTACATGATAATATGAGGGGGGAGGATGCACTGTCCCACTTTAAAAAAATTACAAATGACTGGTGTTCTCCAGCTCTCAGGATAACAATAGTGGAAGTGCAGAATATGTTACTTTTGGTTGTGTTTTAACAGTTCTTTCATTTTCATTGGACTAACTTGTCATCAATCAAATCTCGTATTTTTACGTCAGGGTATTCTCTGCCTATGTGAAAGACATAGAGGCGAAACCGAGTGGTAATGTGTGGGGTTCCAAGCTACCCCTTGGTGCGTGTCTGATGGAGTTTGGACAAAGTGGTAGGTACATTATCGAATACTTATGCAAACCTATAAATCTCTGTCAACCACACTTCCTTCTTACATTTCTTCAGTATTTTCAGCTACAAAGATCTACATACTCTCTTCGTTCTGCAGCTACTCCTTCCTATGTCATTCCAAAATCCAGAAAGCAGGCCGGTTTCAACTCCTTTCAATCTCTTGCCCCCCCCCCTTCTTTGGAACAAACTCCCTCCATCTCTTCATAACCTCTCTTCTCTTGACCTCTTCAAAAAACATCTCAAAGCACACTTATATAACCATAAACCTTAACTTGTCTTATGCAATCAACAGCGCTTTGTATCCTCTGGAAAAAGCGCTATATAAATCCAATTATTATTATCGTTATTATTATTATATTATTAATAGGTATATTACTGGTAATTTTGGAGTTTCAGCATAATAAATTGCTCTTCCAAAGATCGGCAGCCCCTTTTGTTTTTTTTAAGTATATTTTCTTCAAAATGTTTTTTTAACGAAAGGATTAGTCAAGCTATTAGACAAGCTATTAGACAATTACTTAAAACTTACTGTATTTCTCTTTAACCATTCAAATTATACACGGAATCAACACCAACAAATAATACATAGGTCAGTATTTACATTATTACACTATTACAGTATATACATGTGCAACCAAAAAATTACACGGGGGCGGCGGGCGAATTCGCCCCGGAAAGTCCAAAAAGAGCCCCGGAAAAGGGCTAAAAACATTCACACGAGGGCGACTGCAAAACTCATAATCGCCCCCGTCAACACTGTATATTTCACAGTGGCAAATTGTCCATAGACTGTGTACAACGAATAGACCGTCTCGGCTCAGCGAATCGGAGACCGCTGATTGGCCAATCGCGCAGATCACGTCATGACTACGTGGTCGCCAAAATAATTCCTTCGGACTGCGTGCGAAAGTATCGATAGCGATAACGATATCCGGTCACATTGTCTACGCGGGAAATGGTCTTGGTTCGTGATCGGATCGCTCCAGTATCGATCGAAAATTATCGAGACTCGGCAATTTCATGCATATTCACGCGACGCTCCGAAACCCGGAAATCAATTGACTTTGTACACGTTGCGATAGACTCTACAGACTCCAACGAACACGATGCTATATCAACGCTAATTCGTAAGATTTTGACCGAAAATCAAGAAGTAATCGAAATTCGCTTACCTGTTCGGTATCGGTGAGAAAATAGATCCTCCGAGAATACCTTTCATAATTCATATAAATTATAGGAAAGTGAAATTCTAGGTCGATTTTGGTACGAGGTGATAGAGTATTGCACACTTGTTTTGGTGGAATACTGTGTGGGGCTATGGAAGGCTTGCACTGCGCATGCTTACTATATTTTCATTCATAAATTGGCTCTCGGCAGTGGCTGGATGACGTCATGTAATAAGCAAAATATACACGCCCGCTAGCGTTGAACGCACCGCATGTACAGTACATCTTGTTAAAGCAGAGCCTGCAGCAGAGCAGCCCTGCACTGCTGACCAGCATCCCTTCAATGTGGCACACACACACACACACACCCCCACACACACACAGACACACACACACACAAACGCAAAAAAGCCGCGAAATAGCTCCAGAAATTGTAGCCCTGGAAAGTGGAAAAAGAGCCCTGGAAAATGAAAAAGTAGCCCTGGAAAATTTTTAAGTTTCTCCAAAAAGAGCCCTGGAAAGAAAAAAAGTAATTTTTTGGTTGTACATGTGCTATATAAATTCTCAGGTGGTCTTAAGCTATTGCACATGAATTGTATGTGATGAAACACTTTATAGAAATTCAAAATGGGGTGATAAAATGGATGATAAGGCATATTTTCATTTTATTCTCACAAATTATAAAATATATGCCATGAGTAAAAAATACATGAAACCAAACTTACCCCCTAACATGTTTTTCCTATGGTGATGATGTTCATGGTTGTAAAAAAGAGTTCTATGATTTCATTTATTTTCATGTGTTTTCAAGAATTGAGATATTGTGTTGTACATTTTGTTTGTTTTGTAGGTGGATGGGTTCATGATGTGTCCTTTGATGCGAGCGGTAACCGCCTAGCTTGGGTCAGCCATGACAGCACCATTAACATGGTCAATGCTACTGCTGATTTTGCAGTGAGCCAAACGAAACTTGCGAATCTACCTTGCATGACCTTGCAGTGGGTGGGACCAGATAGTATCGTTGCAGGAGTAAGTGAAGCACACATTGGTTTTTGTTTTCTTTGTCTGCTCCCTGGTTGTGGTGATAACGCTGATGGTGATGGAAGTGGTGATGATGACGGAAGTTAATGGTCAGATGAATACTATGCGAAGATCATGAGAGATTTTGATGGTGATGGTGGTGACGATGGTGATAATGATGTGGATGATGGTAATGGTGATGATGATGATGATGGTGATGGTGATAATGATGATGATGTTGATGGTGATGATGATGATGTTGATGGTGATGATTATGATGATGATGATGATGTTGATGTTGATAATGGTGCTGGTAGTGATGATGGTGATGGTGGTGATGATGATGAGGATGATGATGACGGTGTTGACGGTGATGGTGGTGATGATGATGCTGATGCTGATTACATTGGTGATGATGATGATAATGGTGATGATGATGATGATGGTGATGATGATGATGATGATGATGATGATGATGATGATGATGATGATGATGATGATGGTGATGATGATGATGATGCAGATGATGATGATGATGATGATGATGATGATGATGATGATGATGATGCTGTTGATCATGCTGATGGTAATACCACTAGAGTTGCTGAAGGTAGTTGATAAGTATTCTTCAAAAGCATTCGGATAACAAAATTTCAAGATTATATCTCATCTATTTGTACAAGCAAGCATTAGTTATGTCCATTATTAATAAACTTGCAATTATTATTATTATTTCTTGTCTATTATCAGGGACATGATTGCTGGTTGCTGCGATTCAGCGTTGATGAAAGCAACAATCTCACCTTTGAGGGAAGAGTTGGTTTCTCGCGAAAGAGAACTGAAGAGAAAGTAACGTAAGTTTGACTAAGATCATGAATTTTGCCTTGCAGCATTCCCACTTGAGTCATTCCATAAAGTTTGGGCCATTTTTTTATGACATACCAGAACTAAAACTGTCTCATTTCATTTAAACTACATGTAGGCAAATACCTTCCAGTGATTTTTTCATTAAAAAAAATTATTTCTCACTAAGGTTTACTCATCAAACATGGTGTATTGCAATTTCAGATCTGTGAGTCTATGACATGATATCTAAATATCATGTCAATGCAAAGTTGGTTAAATTGCTTTTTGAACTGCATCGGATTCATAAAAGATTTAAAAATTCAGTCATGGATTTCTCTTGTAGGAGGCCTTCCTTACATTGTCACATCAAAACATTGCCACATTGAGAAAGGAAATGTTTTATAACCTCACTTACACTGAAATTTTGTAATTTGTGTCATCTACCCGATGGAGTGACCCATCTGGGTGATTTCTTTTACTCTATTTCCTTTTTTAGGGGGGGGGCAGTAGCTTGACTTTATATTTGGGTTGATTGCAATTATCATTCTTGTGAAGAAGGTATCCATCAGATAATACTTATGCTTTCATTTGTAGGGTGTGCGAGATATTTCAAATTGGTACTAGCTCTCACATGTCCATCTGTTTTATCATCTGTCCTTCCACACTATTATAAAATTTGATATCTTGTCCATTGATATACACATTTTCATGAATTTGTATTATCGTAGTGAACATGCCACTGTGTTAATGTAATTATAGACCTACATGTATATAATATAGTAGTTGTTCAACCGTTTGATGTTGGCAGTTCAGTTCTTGAAATAAATGTCTTTTGTCTTAGCATATACATTGCATTTAATCCTAATGTTTTTTTTCTCTCTCTCTCTTCTAGTGCCATGTCAATGTTTCAGAGTATGGACAAGCGAGCTACAGTAGAAGACGACAGCAAGAGGACGTCCATTCATCAAAACTCTATCGTGTAAGATTGTGTTCTTGTTTTGTTTTCAATGCCCCCTGTCCTAAGTAATTGGTTGCTAGAGGTATTGTTCAGGGATGCAGTTTAGGCCAGTACTTTCAAGCCACAAGGCCATTGGAGAAACATTCTCTTACAGACTTTGTACACGCAACTCGGCCCGAGGCCAAGGCCGGCAAGATTTGACCCCGAGGCCGGCCTGGACTTCATCTCTGACATTGTTTCGGGGCCAATCGTCTATCCCATTTTCAGTATTGTGATGACTAAAGTACTGTTTATAATAATAATAACGGCATATTTACACAGGGTAGCCACTTCAGTTCCGAAAACTGTTCTCCCAGCAGGCCCTGCTATTATTATATTTGATGGATCGACTTCGAACTTTTTTCAAGTATATGTAATGTATCTATTGCATAGCGGTGACAATGATCTGATTAGTTTTTGGATCACAAGGTCAAAGGTCACAGGTGTCATATACCCAAAAATATCTTGTCCTTGCGAAAAATGAAGAAATGTTTTTGTGTTAACTTCCAGTATAGCTCATGCATACATATGGGAGCAATTATGATCTGAGTAGATTTTAGGGTCATGAGGTCAAAGGTCACAGAGGTCATTGTATACGTTCGAATATCTCTTTCTTATGATAACTGAGAAACTATGGGAGGAATCAACTCAATCAAACTTGATTCATGCATGCATATTAGATTTTTGGGTCACATGGTCAATGGTCATTGTACATCTATACCTGTAAACATTTGATTTCCTTTCTTTACATACACATTCATTCCCTATCATGTTGTTTGTGTCCACAGACAAGTGCTCATTCACTCAGGGGGCAGGGAGGCCGTCACCAAACTCTCATCTGTCGGTGCCGACGGACTGCTCGTCGTGTGGAACCAGCACTCCCTACAGGCCAGCATCGGGGGCAGCACATTCAACATGCTCGCGGAGACCATCAATCAAGTTAACATTGCGTCTCAAGACTAGGCAACATTGCTGCCTTTGGATGATCTTCGAAGGTTTGCCGGACTGTAGAAGAGAAACGAGGGAGAGCTTTGCAGTTTACGCCTCATTGCTTTTACTCTCCACTTCTCATCTACTCATCACCGCTGGGTTTTCTCAACTCTTCTGCTCTTCTTCCACTCAATGGTGTTTTAAGGTTTGCCGGACTGTGGAAGAGAAAACGTGGGAGAGCTTTGCGGTTTGCGCCTCATCGCTTTTACACTCTACTGCTCATCTTCTCATCACGGCTCATCCTCATCACCGCCGGGTTTTCTCAACTCGTCTGCTCTTTTTCCACTCAATGGTATTTTAAGGTTTGCCGGACTGTGGAAGAGAAAACGTGGGAGAGCTTTAACAGTTTACGCTTCATTGCTTTTACTCCCCACTTCTCATATACCCAGTATTTAACCCATTCTCTGTGCCGCATATATGACGTTGAACAAAAGAGGGCGACATATCTTGCATGCTGAGTCAACAAAGTCTTCTTACTAACATAGCGGGTTGAGACTTAGGGAGTCCCACGAAAATAACAGGAAGTTCCATAAAAAAATGATGATTTTCAAGCCACCAAAATGCAATGAATAAATCCTGGTGTCACCTATGTAGAGGCTATGATATTGTCAGGAGGGTTTATAAAGCCTGAATACAGTAGTATATGATCTGATAAGTATGCTTGATGTTACTTTTCTGTATAATTATTTTCTTCAAGATGAGGGAAGAAACCTGGGATCCTCTCCTATGATCTTGCATGAGAGCATACATGTGCTGATGATCAGGAGAGGGTGTCATGGAAGGGCTTGTCAGACAAAATATCTGACAAAGACTTGAATATCTGGCAGATTCCATAGAGACGGTCAGACACCTGTGCTTCTCAGCCAATCAAAATCAAGGAAATGCAGGATGTGCTGCCCTCTTTTGTTGAAATTCAGGCAGGTGGTAGGAAAAACTGACAGGAAGCAGCATAGTCATAATGGTTCATCTTACTAGGTGCTGCATGGCTGAACATGTAATTGAATAATTATTTAATAGTTTGATTTATATAAGTCTTCCAGTTGTGTTTTGCATTATTCTTTTTTCTTTCACTATTTGATTTTAATGATCATGCTTGAAAAAAAGTTAGTAATTTTGTCCAGGATTGAAAATCAAAATCATTGATTCATCCACTAATTCAATCACAATTGCAATCCTTTAGGTCAGACACGAATGGCCAGAGTACTATGAGCAGGTTATTTATGAATATATATATATATATACAAATTCATGATAAGGGTACTACCATACCACTAAGTATTCTTCAGGCAGGCATTGTATCTATGTATCGCATGCCACTGTGCTGAGCAACCTGAAAGATCTAAATGCTGGATGTGCTTTATAGGTAAGTTGTATGTAAATGTCAATTATTTAATTACCTTATTATGATAGATAATAATTTCTATTTTGTCTGAAAGTATCATTGATTATACATAGATTCTTGTCAAAAGCAAATATAAGGTAACTCATCCCTTTACAGAAATTATGTATTCAATTTTAGTACACGGTATGTATTAATATTCACAATATGATAATTTTTTTGTGTATTCACTTTATATGCATGATTAGACTGCATTGAAATGGTATTGTAAGAGGAGGCATGACAGCTCATTCGGTAGAGAGGTGGTTTCGCAATTTGGTGACCCAGGCTCCGATTTCCACTTGGTGCAATCGTGCCCTTTTTAAATTTGGAAGGCATTTATCCTTATTGCCCGGTCGTTGGAGAGGACCTTACAGGGATGGTCCGGGCTGAAAGTATTTATAGCTTAACAAATAGAGTAAAATTCACTGAGCAAATTGCTGAAAATTTCATCAAAATCGGATATCAAATAACAAAGTTATTGAATTTTTAAGTTTAGCAATATTTTGTGAAAACAGTCGTCATGAATATTCATTAGGTGGGCTGATGATGTCACATCCCCACTTGTTCTTTTGTATTTTATTATATGAAATTAGGTTTATTCAAATTTTTTCCTCCAAGAACTAGAAAAATTGGATTGACAACTGATTTACTGCAATAGATATTTATTGCTGCAACTTATTTCAATATAAGGGAGACATATTATTCACACAAGTATGAAATAATGAAAAAATTATGATTTTATGTAATAACATAAGAAAACGGAAAGTGGGGATGTGACATCATCAGCCCACCTAATGAATATTCATGACCACTGTTTTCACAAAATATTGTTAAACTTAAAACTTCAATAACTTTATTATTTGTTATCCGATATTGATGAAATTTTCGGCATTTTGCTCAGTGAATTCTACTCTATGTATTAAGATATAAATATTTTCAGCCCGGACCATCCCTTTAAGCCTTTGGTTGCTTCCTTACAAGCATTCATGCTTTGTTACGAATGATATGTACAAGGTTTGCTTGTTTAAAATTTGATTATAGATGTTTTAAACAGTATTTAAATAGCCTCTGAGGCAATCGTATATCCCACTATATTTGTTTGTGTGCTAAAATATATCTATTTGACTTTTTAAGTTTATTTCTTTAACATATATTGTGTGCTGATATTTATTAACATGGGACAATAAAATGTGCCATGGCATGACTGCTGTTTCTCAAAACAACAGTTTATAATGTACTATGAATAAGAATTGATGTCTGGAAGTGTGTTACTATAATTTAATTATTATGTCCCATCATTTTTCTTGAGACCTTATTCTTGCCTGTTTTTTTTTCAAATAAAAGAAGAACCAAGTATTATTATTGTAATGGTTTGACATTAATACACTATTTTATTAGTCCAAGTACAAAAATGAAAAGATAAAAAATGACATGTTGAAACTTATAATATCTTCTTTGCTTGGACTTTCATTTGTTTTTGAGAAATGACAAAATTTAATTTTAATAATAATAATGTCATATTTTACACAGGGTAGCCACTTCATTTCCAAAAACTGTTCTCCCAGCAGGCCCTGCTTAACATGGCAATGTTATTGTTACCATGGCTACCTTGATCGGGCGCTGGTTAGACACAGGATATTGTGTATGGACGACTGACACAAGATATGTGTTTGATTTTTTCTCAGTGTATTATATGTTTGAAATAGCTTCTTGGAGTTTGATAATGGTCCTTAATAAGATTCTGAAATAATTTTTTTTGCATTTCATGACTTCCCAATTCAGTTTAAGATGATCAGTTGCCATTTCAGAGGCTGTCTCTCTTAGATGCATGATTTTCCTCTTCTGCAAAGTGTTTTCAATATCATTTTACAATATAATAATACAGTACCATGGTTTATTTATTGTATCATATTACTGATTAAGTACTGAACAGGATATAAGGCGATTCCATACGTGTCGTACGGGACATTTTGTCAACAATTTCTAGTCTCTTAGCTGATTGCTTGAGGAATGAAAAATTATTTCTGGTCAATAATAAAGTTATAGTGGGTAGTCATGTGAAAAGCTGATTACCAACAAAAAATATTTGATTATGGCTGAATTAAGGGCGAATATGTTGTGTGTCGTACGGGACTCAGAAATGTCCCGTACGACACGCAACATTTTCACCTCCAATTCACCCATGGGCAGCATATTTTTATTGGTTGTCATTTTTTCGTATGTCTACCCAGTAGTACTCTATTATTACCGCAAAACAAATTGAAGTTCTTCGTTTGTTTGGACAATAGGTTGAAAAATGTTGCGAAAATAGCTGATTTTTGTCTCACCTGCATAGCAGAGTGAGACTATAGGCGCCGCTTTTCCGACGGCGACGGCGGCGGCGGCGGCGGCGACGGCGGCGTCAACACCAAATCTTAACCTGAGGTTAAGTTTTTGAAATGACAGCATAACTTAGAAAGTATATGGACCTAGTTCATGAAACTTGGCCATAAGGTTAATCAAGTATTACTGAACATCCTGCCCGAGTTTCATGTCACATGACCAAGGTCAAAGGTCATTTAGGGTCAATGAACTTAGACCATGTTGGGGGAATCAACATCAAAATCTTAACCTAAGGTTAAGTTTTTGAAATGTCATCATAACTTAGAAAATATATGGACCTAGTTCATGAAACTTATACATAAGGTTAATCAAGTATCACTGAACATCCTGCATGAGTTTCACATCACATGACCAAGGTCAAAGGTCATTTAGGGTCAATGAACTTTGGCCGAATTGGGGGTATCTGTTGAATTACCATCATAACTTTGAAAGTTTATGGATCTGATTCATGAAACTTGGACATAATAGTAATCAAGTATTACTGAACATCCTGTGCAAGTTTCAGGTCACATGATCAAGGTCAAAGGTCATTTAGGGTCAATGAACTTTGGCCAAATTGGGGTATTTGTTGAATTACAGCCATAAATTTGAAAGTGTGTTGGTCTAGTTCATAAAACTTGGACATAATAGTAATCAAGTATCACTGAACATCCTGTGCGAGTTTCAGGTCACATGATCAAGGTCAAAGGTCATGTAAGGTCAAAGAACTTTGGCCACGTTGGGGGTATTTGTTGAATTGCCATCATATCTCTATAAGTGTATTGGTCTAGTTCATAAAACGTGGAAATAAGAGTAACCAAGTATCACTGAACATCTTGTGCGAGTTATAGTAGTTTTCAAAATCAGCACTGCTGCTATATTGAATCGCGTGATGCAGGTGAGACGGCCAGAGGCATTCCACTTGTTCTAGCATGGAATCGCCCCATACATGATTTCATTTGGGAGGTGCATGAAACTGCTTAGGTTTATCATGCTATACATCCATGTAGTAGCCCTGAAGATCATTCTAATGAAAGTATGAGAAAATGATACACAATGGCCCGTATTCTGAAGTCGGGTTTAAGTTAAACTCAGGTTTAAAGTTGTGGTTTAAGTATGGATGGCCAATTGTTACATAAATCACTAACAGTAGAGATATCATATTTCAGCTCATTTGGCTCTTAAATCATTCATAATTATCTAGGAAGTATAAATAGATGATTGTTTTCACCATCGATGAATCAGGAAAGAGCAGAGTAAACATAGGAAACGTACAACTTGATAAAAATTTTGATACTTTTGGCTTCCCATACTTAAACCACAACTTTAAACCTGAGTTTAAGTTAAACCTGACTTCAGAATACGGGCCATTGTGATTGGACATATCGTTACAGTGACATTACCAAATCAGCCACCTTGAAGTTCTCATGTGATGGGAAATAACAATCATGTATTCCACTTCTCTTGCCACATTTTGTCGACGCTATAACCAGTGTATTTTTTTATATCTCTACTTCTTTTGAAGGCTTTTGATTTGGAGATAGAAATGTTTCTATCCAAGCAGGATGTTTGATCAAGGAAGATGTAATTTAATTCTCAAAAACGTTTCATAAGTATGTGAATTTCCTGTTATTTATAATGAAGATGTTGACGTGACAAGTGTGTTGGTGCAAGAACGCCCTAACAACACAGTTGCGGTTATTGTCTTGTGTATTGGCCTTATGCAATGTGAGAATTCATGGAGCTATAAAGGGTGTTCTTGTTTTGGCGCCAAACGGTGCTAAGGAGTTCCTTCCTCTGGCGATGTATCATTTTGATTGAAATAGATGTAAAGTTTTTGTTGAATATAATTGGCATACTTCTTCATCACAACACTTATTTTTTTTTTATCAATGGAAATGTTAAATTTTTATTGAAATTTCCCCAATTGTGTTTTTAGAGTAAGACCCTAGAAGACATGCATTGTAATGTCTTATTTGATTTCAATTATGAAGAAGCATTTTCAAGAGCATTTAAAATCTTTGCAAGATGCAATGAAAATAGGGCAGTAAAAAAACTTGTTTTAGATGAGGTTTATAGCATGAAATATGGAGATTGTAAGTTGCACAGGGTTTCTGTTTGAAATTGTATTACTCATGTTCCCATTGTCAGTATTCTCATTTTCAACACTGAACTTGCCCTGAACCGGCAGTTTATTTACTAGGTCTATATGCAGTTGGTGCACTTCTCAGATAGTCTAATATCACATGGGATAAACCCATTTGGTCTATAAGCAGTTGGCTACTTTTCAGACAGTCTAATACCAGATGGGCTATACTCATTTGGTCTACAAGCAGTTGATGTAGATAAGTATTTGGTCGACTTCTCAGTTTGTTTAATATCACATGGGCTAAACCCATTTGGTCTACAAGCAGTTGGCTACTTTTCAGACAGTCTAATACCAGATGGGCTATACTCATTTGGTCTACAAGCAGTTGATGTAGATAAGTATTTGGTCGACTTCTCAGTTTGTTTAATATCACATGGGCTAAACCCATTTGGTCTACAAGCAGTTGGTCTACTTCTTAGATTGTCTTATATCACATTGGCTTAACCCATTTGGTCTACAAGCAGTTGGTCTACTTCTCAGATTGTCTTATATCACATTGGCTTAACCCATTTGGTCTACAAGCAGTTGGTCTACTTATCAGATTGTCTTATATCACATTGGCTAAACCAATTTGGTCTACAAGCAGTTGGTGTACCTCTCAGATTGTTTTTTTATCACATGGGCTAAACCCATTTGGTCTATAAGCAGTTGGCCTACTTTTCAGATAGTCTAATATCACATGGGCTAAACCCATATGGTCATATTGCCATTTGGTCAAAAGTATCCAAGGTCTAATACCTACTTGGTCTAATTCTCATTCATTCTGCCTACTTATGTTTTTGTTACTTCGTCAAATGAAAATATGGTCCGTAAATTCATCCAACCATATATACTAAGAGGAGTTAGACTAACTAAATATTAGACCAAATGGGTATAGCCCAACTGGTAAATGAGCTCAATGGCAATTAGACTAAATGAATAGTTAACAAACAGGTTGTAGACAAACTAGGATTAGACCATGTGGGATGAGACCAAATGGAAAGACCAATCAGTAATTTATGGATCCAGCTACTGCTTGTTCCTTTAAATGCTCCAAGAATTCTGATTTTTTTTCTGTTTAATCATTAGTAATTAGTGGAATAGCATTATTTTTACCACTAATTGTTTTTTACTGAAAATAGTTGAGTATAGTACTTTTCCAGTGTCAAGTAGTAATAATCCTAAATGTGTTCAGTCATACCTTATTTCTTTGGTACAATGAAACTGCCTCTTTATAGCAAAAATATGAATAAGTACTAGTATAGTGCATTTGCTCTCGTAATTATTTGAAAAATGAAGTTCTAGATAGTACTATGCCGTAGCACAGCATACAATCATTTTATTTCAAGTGCCAACATTTATCTGAAATGTATTTGAATTTCACTTTCTGTTATAAATATGCTTCCTTATTATGAATTCACAACGTCGATATTGATTCAACTTCATATGTTCGCAAAAGTAAGCTCCTTCATGTACATGTAGCTCAGATATATGCACACAGCTTGTCACCAAAGTCAACTCTCTCTCTCTCTATGGCTGAAAAGACGTATATTTTACTATATTTAACTTGTGGTGTGAAACCTATATTTATACAGCATGCAATGTGTGATGAAAGTGTGTATTCAGTATTTATTTTAATATATAGCTTGGTATTCAGTTAAAGGGGAATCCAACCCAAATAAAAACTTGTTTTTATAAGGAAAATAAAAATCAGATAAGTTGATAGGTAAAAGTTTGAACAATATTGGACAAACAACAAGAAAGTTATGAATTTTTAAAAGTTGTAAATATTGGTAATCACTATACCCATGGATACTTCAAATTGGCCGCATATGGGATGTCATAGTGATGTAAGGCAAGGACTACTCTTTCATGTACTCCAATACATATTATGGCTAAAATGTCATTTTTCCCAAAAGTTTTATTTCAAATTATATTTTTCTTTCATGAGGACATAAAACAATATACTACCTGGGTTGTATTTAGATTACTGCCCCAGGGGAATGGGTACTAAGGAGAAAACCACAAATCCCTGATAATAAAGTACATGGCCTATGGGAAAGTTGTCCTTGCCCCTTGTCATAATTTACTTACCCAGTTGCCAATTTGAAATCTACATAGTATTAGTGATCTCAATTTTAAAGCAGCTATAACTTTCTTATTGCTTGTCCGATTTCTTTCAAACTTTCACCATTCTGTTTAATTTATTTTTCTCCTTCCCAACACAACATTTTATGGCCAAGGCTGGATTCCCCTTTAAGTACTAAAGAGCTGATCAGTTTGCTGTGTGAGATACTTGTAAGGCCATACAGGCAGTGCAATGAAGCAATAAGGACAGGATAAATGTGTCAAGTACTGTGTTATTTTAAAATGTTAATATTTACCAGACATCAAAACTTTTTTTTTTAATAGCTCTTCATTAAGTCATGATTGGGAAGTTTCCATGTTGCATTAAATCATCCTTGTTTGCCTATGTTGAGAATTAAAGCTAAACATAAACCAAAGTTCAAATCTACATTGTACCTATGGACAGGGGCGGATCCAGGATTATCCAAAGGGGGGGGGGGGCAAATTTTTCGGAGGAAAATTTTGACAAGCAAAAAAATAAATGTTTTCAACCACAAATTAAAGATATTTCGTACCCGAAATAATTTGAAAACAAAAGGTCTTCGATTTCAAAAGAGGGGGCACACCTCTGTTTTAATGGCATTTTTACATAACAAATTTTAATTTTGCTTCTCAAAAGGGGGGGGGGGCATGGGCCGGCTGTGCCCCCCCCCCCCCCCCCCTGGATTAGCCAGTGCCTATGGATAGCCAATCGTGAACATAATCTATATATTGGTATTTATTTCATATTATTTTCAGTACTGGTATTTAAAGACTGAATGACCCGGGAAAGATGACAAATTGTTTTGTCCATTAGAGCATTTATTGGACCATGATAAGTGCAGTAAAAGTGAGAAACATATCAAAATAAATAAAAGTTTTGACACTTTGGCTATCCATAGTAAAAAAAAATATTTGAAGTATAGTTGAAACTAAACTTCTGTGAAGATTGTCAGTCACCAATAGACTTTAAAGTTTATGATGATAAAACTTCCAATTTTTTGGTGGTGTTATAAAATTTCAGCACAGCCGAACAGAGTATCTTTAATTTTTGTTTGAAATTGAATTTCATGATCCATGTAGATGTTTTTTTTTTATATTTCAGACATGGAAATCATGGAAGGAAATCCTTTTAAAATAAAGAATTATATTTGTGTTTTTATTGGTGCATGGGAACATATTCTCACAGTGTACTACAGGCCATGTGTGTATAAGCCTATGCATTACCTGCTAAAATTGTGCTTATTTATCATTATGCGTGCATGTGTGGCATATGGATGTAACAAATAAATTAAATATTGATAAGAAAATGCTGGTGTCTCAGTGTTCGTTTTGTTTACATCTAGTTTACATCTAGTTTTTTTATAATTGATTTATTTGTTTACTCATTTATTTTATTTATTTTCTTTATTTATTTGTCTATTCATTTATCTTTCTATTTATTTGTTTATTTATTTATCTAGTTATTATTATTATTTTTTTTTTTTATTTATTTATTGAAAGAGAGCACTGCACAATTAAAATACTATCAGAGTAATATATATAATAGAAGAATCATTTTTTTAAATACTATAAATAGCAATTAATGCTGGAGAATGGTAGAGACATTGTAATAAATAGCAAACCCAGTATAGCAAAAAAACAGTGTAAAGTAAGGGTATGAGTATAAAAAATGAAAGGAAAATTGCAAGGTCACCAATATAATTTGAATGGAGCTCTTCATGTTTTGTATTTTTTTATCAAGAAGTGATAAAAATGAAAATGGGTAAACAAAAGGTATCCATAATAGGAGACAGAAGTGTATAATAACCATAAAAAACCAATCAAAATATTAAAGAAAAAAAGCTGGTCAGATTCTGACAAATTTGATGATTTAAGGATTCAATTTATTGCTAATAATACGACAGCACTATGTTATCATGGTTGCCCATGGTTGGGATTATAAACATGCATTGATCATGAAATCTTACCATGATTGACTGTTATTCCTGCGACTGCCAGTTCAAGGCTGGAAGAATTAGCTATCTGCATCGCATAAGATACGTGTGGGAACAAATTTCATTGAGTTTTTACTGGGGTTTTTACTGTTTCCAGGAATGGTTCTCAGGAATAAATGGAATTATTCAAGGAAATGTGAGGAAATTGAAGAAAGGAAAGCTAGATACCATTGTGTTTTTGGAGCCAGGTAGAAGCTGATAATTCTTAAAAGATGATTGTTATTTCTTATTTAGTCTTAATTTTCGAGAACAAAAATTGCATTTGTAGAATTCCTAAAATATCTAGCTGACTTGACTTTTTACAGCTCTCCAAAATCTAACCACGAATTTTTTGTCGAAGTGTCAAATTCCAGAAAAAGTTTGCAAGTTAAGCTTTTCGGAAAAAAAATCAATCAAAAATACTCTGCCATATATATATATATATATATACTAGTCTGCAGACATAGACTTTTAATTTTGTTTCTGCATAATGCACAGTGCAGAGTCTATAGATAAAGATTAGATTAATTTGTAGGTGGTTTCTGACGGATTTGATAGACAGTTTGGAGTCTAGTCTACATACACTCTTTAAGTGTCAAATTTGAGTCTGTGCGCTTTGGAGTCATTTTGGAGTCTAGTGTCAAATTTGAGTCTGTGCGCTTGCGCTTGCAGAGATCGAGACTACGTGTACCGCGAATTTTCCTCGGAATTTGAAGTCCGGTTCCAAGATCCACGACGATGTATGACTTCAAAACTGTGTGAATTTGTAAAAAGGTAAGTTAAAGTAGAACCTCCTTGGTTGCAATTAAGACTCAATTTCCCTTCTTGTCAAAATAATTGCATTCATCGCTCGAAAATAGCTGAGGGAAGGCTTGGAACTGGAAGTCCCTTTTCTGCTTTGCAATTGCCTCCAGCTCGGTCCCATACATTGAATTTTTGAATTTCGTTTTGGCCCGAGCTGTAGTGTAATTTGTAAATGTATGGTAAATGTATAGCCGGCCTTGAGGACTCCGTGATGTTTTTAATATTATTTGACATCTATACTTACATCATATTAAAAACGTCATCACGGAGTCCTCAAGGCTAAGTTTGTAAGACCATTGCAGAAAAGAAGAGCAGAAGAGAGAGAGCGAGAGGAAGAGAGCTCAGCTCCGCCGGAAGGCAGCAGAGGCAGAGCTTAATAATAATATTAATATATATGAGTATGACCTAGTCCTAGCGACGTAGCTAATCACATGCTAATGTAAGGTTGAGAAATTATAAGTTTAGGGGTAGAAAATAATATAAGTTCAAAGCAGGTCTGAACTCGAGTCAATCATCAAACCAAATGAGAAATAAAGTGAAACTGAAGTAGAGATGCAAATAAACAGCTAGAACTGCAACCGAGGATCGATGAAGTATTGGTAGTGCATTGTTTTGATCGCTAGGCTACTTTGCCTCAGTAAAACTCAGAATCATAGTATAATTTAGATAAATATTTAAATTAGAAATAACCAATCAAACTAAAGTTAATGGAAGGATCAAACTAAAATGTAAGAACCCAATTCATTAAGATAAACCAATAAAGATGAAGATGACAAAGATGTCTGGTGATTATGTAATAATGGAAGTAGAAACTAAGGAGTCAGGTGAGGGATGGAATGAGTGGAACACCTGAAGAGATAATAGAGAAGGCATGAAGATGACAAAAAAGGCATTCAGAGTAGAATGAATGAATGACAACTGAATATCATTAAACTCAAATAACCCAAGTTCAGACTGCAAGGCAAGGACAGTGCTGAAAAGAAATGCAAATGAACTCAAGTCTAGACGGAACAGAAATGTAAAACAGCTGAAGAAAACACAAGTCAAAGGAAATATACAAAATAGGAAAATGACAAAATAACCATCCTACACTAATTTATGATATAACAAATAAAAAGATGGGCCTTAAGTATCAGGTGCTACATCATATGATAATTTACTTTTTTGATGTCATGAGCACTTGCCCAGTCAGGCCAGGCATTCATGTCAAGTAAATTTTCAAACAGTTTGAAAATACTTGCCCCAAAATATATTTCACTTGCCCGAAAATATCTTGCAAAACAAAGTTTTAGCGCTATAAAGAAAGTATTTATACGGTTTTATATGGTTTTATAAAGACCTATCATTTGACTTATGATTCTTTTTGTAGACAATATAGTCATGATGATAGTTAGACTAGTCTACATTACTCAGACTCACTCATGAGACTTGTAGTGATAACTGAGCTGATGTAATGTTGGTTAGAGTCTTGTGTGTATGTGTGTGTGGGTGCTCACTGTGTTGAACGTTAATGGGAATATCTGGAAAGAATTGACCAGCTCTTAGGCCCAAACCACTGATGAAATACAGAGCATGTGAATGGACTGGTTTATGAGATGGGAATTCTCACTTTACTCGAGTTAAACTTTAGGGGAATAACAGAAAATATGAAGGGCCTTAATTTGCCCTTATGCCTTATGAAATTGATCACCTCTCTTCTTGATCTCAGGAATGTCAATGCTGAGTACAATTTCAAAGTCAATCATTTCAATGGGAGTGGAAAAATTACACCAGTACTGAATAAAATAAACGGTAGTGAGTGGAATGATGAAAGGAAGTAGTTTAATTAATTATATTTTGTCTTGTTTAATATTAGTTTGGATTTGTCTTTGGCTTTGAAATATATTATTATGGGACCAAGGCCACTCGTGGTGGGGGGGGGGGGAGGCGTCCTCTCATAGCCTCAGTAACCTGTCTTCCTCGTGGTTTACCCCATCCTAAAGGAGTAACTCCCGAAGCTGGGGGCCCCCTCATGATATTTTGCCCCTTTTTGTTGCCGATTGCACACCATTACTTTGTCAAGTGATGTGATGGTTCTGCTTTGTTAAAGATTTGGAGGACTAGATTGCAGATTTGCAGTTTTCACTTTAAATGTAAAGGCAAAGCCTATTAAAACTTTCACATAGACTTATTATAGGCCCAGACCTTAAATGAATTTTATTTTATTTGGTTGTTGTTGAAGTGTAGCCATCATTATCCGTAATTCTCATAATCTGCAGGTTAGCAAATAGCCAATCATGGCAGTTGCTGGAAAAGTGAAGGCAATTGACCGGCGGTCGGTCCATCAAATCTGCTCGGGTCAAGTTGTCCTTAATCTTGCTACAGCTATCAAAGAACTTGTAGAGAATAGTCTGGATGCAGGAGCTACTATTATTGGTAACTATAACTCTTTACATTTATATCAGGATACTTATGGATGGATGCTCCTGAACGCAGGCCTCTGTGTTCAGTAACAGGTTCTGCCTCTTCTGTATTCATATGAGAATGACAATGATTTGACAATGAGGCAAAAACTTAATCTCTTAGGCTTTTTGACTGCATGTAGTTGGGAATCCATCTAGTAATTCAATTATAATTTAGTTTAGTTTTACTTTTAAACTGATGTAAAATAATCAAGGATGCAACACCAGTGTAAATAGCAGGAAATCTGCCATATATTTTGACACTAAAACAAAGAGCACAGCATTTTGAATTAAACTAATGGATATTCAAGCTATATTTCTACTCATTAACTCCATTATTTCTAAATTTAATCTCTTTTTTTTTTAGAAATCAAATTGAAGGACTATGGAAGTGAGAGTCTGGAGGTATCTGACAATGGTTCCGGAGTCGAGCAATCCAACTTCTCAGGACTCAGTAAGTAACACTTAACCCCATACATCAAAATGAGTGGAGTGGTGTAATCAAACTTCCCCTATGGTGACTGAACAGGATGTCAAAAATGGCAGTTTTTTAATAATTTTGTACCAGCCACAAATAGGTTGTTCATGTAAAAATACATAAACAGCCATTTTTGACTCACTGTGCAGGCAATGTAGGGAAAATGTCACTGCGGCATTACGTTTTTTTGTTTTGATTTCTATTCTCTTTATAAAAAGGTTTGAATCTGAATTTTGTTTTCAAATTGTGGTATGGAATGGTTAATTACCGTAAGTTGTAGTCGTAGATCAATTTTTTATGAGTCTGTGCTATGAAAGATGTGATTTTGAAGGTCTTTTGTTGATTCTTCTCTTGAATTTCTATTTTTTTTTCTTTCCACCGAACTGTCGATTCTTCAAGATTCAATGTCTCCCAGTATTTGTCTTCTTTTGCAGACTCTCTGCTCCTATGTGCAGCCCTTCTTTACCCCCTCTCTCCTCCTCTCCTCGTCTCTCTCTTTGTTTCCCCATCTTTCTCTCTATTTCTCTCTTCTTTAAATTCAAATATTAATTTCCTGGTTTTTTTTTTACCATTATCCTGCTCGATACTAGTTAATTCTGAAATTTTATTTCTGCAGCATTATCATAAATTTCAAATAAACACCTCTTTATTTCATTCTTTACCATTCTGCAACTTTATAACCTTTATTTTGAAGCTTTTCTTTAATGTTATCATGTTCATGAAATAAGCCTACCTTTTCTTTATTTCTAATTTAACTTTGATCAGCTTTGAAAAGCAATTCATTTTGTGTCTCTTTTCTCATTCTCTACAATTCTACAACTTTATAGCCTTTATTTGATGTTTTCTGTTGCATATAAGCACTTTTATTGTCTTTATTTCTGATTTAATTTAATCAGCTTTGAACATCATTTTATTTTATGTGTCTTTTTTTTCTTCATTATCTGAGCACTATTCACTATTTGATCATAACCTTTATTTTGAAGTTTTTCTGTTGCATTATCGTATTCATTAAATAAGTCAACTTTGTCTTTATTTCTGATTTAACATTTATCAGCTCTTAAGCACCACACGTCCAAGCTTCATGATTTCTCAGACCTGAGCACTGTAGACACTTTTGGTTTTAGAGGAGAGGCTCTCAGCTCATTATGTGCACTGAGGTAGGATCACTTTGTTTGTGATTAGATATTAGGAGATATTGCTGTGTTGCTTTATAGTAATGATGATGATGATGATGATGGTGATAGTGATGATGATGATGGTGATGATAATGGTGATGATGGTGGTGGTTATGATGATGATGATAATGATGATGATGATGATGATGATAATATCAATAAAACAGCAAATGATATAGGGGTCACTGCTGACATGACATGCTGTATGTATTCATGTCAGTGATCTGCAGTATAGTGATATATCACCAGTCTGCTTTAGTTGGAACTATTAAAGCTGGTATAATATCAGACTTGACTGGCTACCCTTTCTTATGACATGTTTTATGTATCATTTCTTGGCAGTGATCTAATTATATATGACTTGTCACCAGTCTGCTTAAGCTTAACCAAGCTGGTGTATGATCATATCAGACATTTGTCTGGTTACTGTTTTTTTCTTAAAGGAGAACTATATTGATTATGAATGTGGTCTTATTATATGTCAATGGAAAGGTAATGATGTGGGGATTATCAGTGGGTCATTCAAAAATAACGAAAATAATACATAAGGTGAAAATCGCCGATTAAAAAACGCTCAAAATGCCTCTCCGAAATATGCCTCGTATCAGTCTCTGAATTGACTTGAATTTGATGACGTCACTTTCTGTACGAGATGCGTGATTGGCTCTCCCACGTGAAGCTCCACTTGCATGCAAAACCTGTTGCGAGGGTACGTTTTCTCCACACTGTCACTGAATACTTCGATCACGAAATGAAAGAAAACCCAGAATTTTATCTAGATTTGGATTTTCAAATTGATGATTTTGAAGATGAAGAGAATGATGATGAAATGAACAACAAAGTGACGTAGTTGGAGGTAAATTGGGGGAATTACGCCGATGATGATGAGTCGGACAATTCAACTTGCAACACGATCACATGCCGATTCACTACCTAACTCATGCAGCTGCTAAGTGCTAGCTACGCCGCGCGGGCCAAATTGAATTCATGAAAATGAATTACCACACTGTCCAGACAGAGTCTCTTACCTCTGTGACTATGAAGAAGGAAAATAATGATAAAACTGTACTTACAAACAAGTGAATGTAATCCGAACCTGAAGGCAACTCAACGAATAGCAGCAGACGATATGCACCGACGATAAACTTCAGGTGGCTGGGATAGATTGTCACTCGTTCTGTTAGATGTAATTTTTATCTCATTAATTTGACAAAATTACGAAACTCGGGGAATTATTTATCTATATAAAAATATAGTAACATCTCGTATTATTTTTTGAATTACGATAAAACCTTTTAAAAGCTTGTATATGTGATCGTAATCAAAATCACAAACATGCTTGCACGCCTTGGCTGAGAGAGTAGATCTATGCACGTGGTGCACAGCTCTCAATCAAGCTACGCATGTTGGGGATCTTTTACATCTAATTTTAATTTACCTCAACGTTTTCCTTCAAAAAACATTTTATCGTAATTTAAAAATTATACGAGATGTTACTATATTTTTATATAGATAAATAATTCCCCGAGTTTCGTAATTTTGTCAAATTAATGAGATAAAAATTACATCTAACAGAACGAGTGACAATCTATCCCAGCCACAAGAAGTTTATCATCGGTGCATATCGTCTGCTGCTATTTGTTGAGTTGATTTGCCTTCAGGTTCGGATTACATTCACTTATTTGTAAGTACAGTTTTATCATTATTTTCCTTCTTCATAGTCACAGAAGTAAGAGACTCTGTCTGGACAGTGTGGTAAGTCATTTTCGTGAATTCAATTTGGCACGCGCGGTGTAGCTAGCACTTAGCAGCTGCATGAGTTGGTAGCGAATCGGCATGTGATCGTGTTGCAAGTTGAATTGTCCGACTCCTCATCATCGATTCCCCCAATTTACCCCCAACTACGTCACTTTGTTGTTCACTTCATCATCATTCTCTTCATCTTCAAAATCATCAATTTGAAAATCCAAATCTAGATAAAATTCTGGGTTTTCTTTCATTTTGTGATCGAAGTATTCAGTGAAAATGTGGAGAAAACGTACACTCGCAACAGGTTTTGCATGCAAGTGGAGCTTCACGTGGGAGAGCCAATCACGCCTCTCGTACAGAAAGTGACGTCATAAAAAATCCCCAATTTCGCGGACGTAATTCTGCGTGTTTGAAGCATTCAGAGAGAGAACTTTAAACTATCAATTAACTGAGTTCCATCGGTCTCCATGATAAATGATGTACACCATCGTGTTCTCCTTATTTTCTGCTTTGATTTGATATATGATTCTCCATTTTTACGATTTTCAATATATTTCTCCTTTAATGTTATGTTATGCTGTATTTATTACTTGGCAGTGATTTGAGTATAGTGACTTGCCACCATTCTGCTTCAGTTGGGACTAAGCTGGTGTATGATCATGATGGCAAGATCCTCAAGCAAGTCCCTTGTCCCAGACAGGTATATATAGTGTACATGTACCTTTTTCCAGGACATTTCAATTCCATTCATTTCAATATATTTTGTCCAACATGAATTGGTATTATTACATGATGTTTCAATTAATATGCAGGAAAATTGTGGATTGTAAAAAGTGAAATACATCCCCAAATCATAAAGTCTTTGGGTTTTTTTAGGGGGGGGGTCTTGCTCTACGCCTAACCCAATCAGCATAAAGCTTGCATTTTTTTCTTCATTTCTTCCCTTTTTTTGAGGGGGGGGGGTCTGCATTTTTGGTCCACCCCTTACCCTCCCCCGTCTCTTGTATCCGCTTGTGGATATTTTTTTTTTCTTTCAATTTTTATTGATCAAATAAAACATAATTACAGAAATCAAAACAATAATTACAATGTATTTACACGATTACACAAAGCAGCATTAAAATTTGACATTTGATTTCAATGATTGAAATACCTTTGTTCTCTGGATATTTTGTAAAGTATCACCATTTCCTGGTATGAATGCATCATTATAATCTCATTTATATATGATATAATGTACTCTGTATTTCACATTTAAAAAATACTTTTACAATGGATGACGGTTCTCGTAAATTATCAAAACGAATGAATGAATCCTATCTCTCTTCCCTATTTCTTAAAGATAAATACCAGTTGTGGTAATGATCTCAGAATGAGTTCGAACAGAATCCAATAAAATGACCACCCAAGTGTTTGTATACGGGTGTATAGATAAAAAAAAAATGTGCCAAATGGCTGTTGAAAAAATGTGCAATTGCTGAGAAATGAGCAAAATAAGCACAGAATTCCATAATGTGTCAGGTATTATTAATGCACTCTCCTACATATGCCTTTTTATTTTAGTGATCACAAGAATTATTGGTTTTCAGCTATTAAATATTTCATGATTTCACAAAGATAAGTTTAATTCAATGTACCAGAACTAAATCTATGATAACATGGTAGCATTTAACTTTGATTTCAAAGACTTTCTCATGAAATAATTGTTTGCTGCATCTACTTTCTTTTACCTGTAATACCATTTCACGCTCCACCCCCCCCCCCCACTCTCTCTCTCTCTTTCCCAATCTTCTGATTACAGCAAGGAACGACAGTAACACTTCAGAATCTGTTCTCCACCCTACCAGTCAGACACAAGGAATTCCTGAGAAACTTGAAAAAGGTGCAACTTTATCATATGATAATAATAATAATAAAATGCAACATTTATATAGCGATTAATAAAATGTTCCTAAGTGCTGCATACTATTAGCTCAGCTTTAGCAAGGCTACTCTGAAGGGTGCACAAGCATTCAAGGAATTCCTTCATACGAGGTAACCATTTACTGCACCTGGGTGGAGAGTGACAAATTTAGATAGCGGCCTTGCCAAAGGGTGCAAATCCTGTTGAGGGATTGGAACCCCAGACCTAGTGGTTCAATTTTCAAAGACTGATCCACTGAGCCCTAATTAAATACCAAAGTTAGCTAAGTATTTTATCAAAGAAGAAATCTGAAGTAAAATCTTATATTTTATTAGCCCTAGCAATTCAAGCAGGAATTGCTTCCTATGATATCTCCATGTTATTTAAGTGAATGAATCAAAATAAGTAAAACTAAAAACAACAAAAATGATTCAGTACAAATGTATGAAATCACAATCCTCCTTACACAGAATGACATCACAGACTTCAGGCCAGTAAGAAGCATGATAAAACCTTTTTACAAAGCCTACTTAATATAAGTGTTCCTCCAGCAAAATACATGGCTTGTGAGAGGTAAAAAAATGTATAAAATTTTGCATTGTATAATTTGATACTTACACGATTTTAGTTTCATGTGGGTATTTTTTATTCTTTGCCAGGTTACGTTCACAAATCTGAGAAGTTTGAAAGTTCCTTTTTAATTTGATTCAAACAGATTAAAATCAATTTTTAATCCATACTAAACATTTTAATTTTTGTCCCAAAATAGTCATACATTTGTCGTAGTGTTTCTACATGAGTAAACAATGATGTTAACCCTAATTCTCCCGGGGGGGGGCCATAATGGCCCCCCCCCCCTCGACAATTTTCGCGATATATCTGCTTCGCGAATTTTTTTTACCTCGCCGCTCGCTGACTTTTTACTTTCAAGTCTCGCGCAAATTTTGAGACCAAATTTGTGACGCCCGGGTACGCGGTTACGGCATTACGCAACATTATATAAGTGCATGTCAGACCCAAAATTGCTCATAAACATGATTTCATGTACAAATCCAATGCAAATAGTGTATTTAGCCAAAATTCATAAATGTATCATTATTTCTACTTTTACTGATTAAACTTAATTAATTTTGCCTTGTTTATGATCAGAATTAAGTCTGGAACGATTTCCATTGAAAAAACAATAAAAAACCAAAAGTAAAAAAACAAAGAAATACATAACAAATTCATAAAACAATAAAATACATAAGAAATTGATTTCCAAACCGAAGTTTTTTTAATTGCGATTGTTAAGAATGCTACAAAGAATATTTTTACCAAAAATTAGCATTCTAGGAGCTTTATTTAGTGAATTAGAGCAAAAAGTATGATTTATGCATAAATTAGCATAATTAATTCATATAAAATAAAATCTCAATATTTTGGAAAATTTTACCATACAGCCTTGTAGATTACATCACACACTACCAGCGTGCAAATTTTTGCGTCGCTCGCGCGATCGGCGGCCGAGATCTTAAGGGGGGGCCATAATGGCCCCCCCCCCGGGAATGACAAGAATCAAAATACCCCGGGAGCTTGAGGGTTAATATAAATTTTTCTCTTTACTATTTAGGAGTTTACCAAGATGGTCCAGGTTTTACAAGCATATTGCATCATTGCCTCTGGGGTCAAGTTAACCTGTTCCAATCAAACAGATAAGGGGTATGTATGTTCTCAAGCAACAAATAAACGCTTTCATTTGTGAGGTTATTCCTAGGTCAAAGTTCAAATGGGGTAATTTTTATTTTCACTTTATAATGATAATATAGACATATCAGCTTATTTAAGGTTCACCTTCAACTGATATGTTGGTGTAATAAATATTCAACCTTTTCCTCATTTTGGAACTGATTTGGATAGTTAGCAGATATCCAAAGTAATTTGAAGTTCAAAGTTCCAACAAAGTTAGATATGAAGGGTTAAAGTTCCCTTGATACCTCTGTAATACCTTCCAGCAGGCCTTCAATTTTAGTATTTTTAGGGCAAGGATTCTTTTGTATTGGGCACATTTCTTGATTGCAATACAAAATGGGAACAATTAAAAATGGCTCCATAGATTTCCGAGGCCGACCAGTAGGTGATCGTAGGCCATGGCCTGGAATTAATCTAAGCTCTGCCAATCTAAGTATTTGCCAACCTTCAAAGTCAAACAATAGTTTTAGTATACAGTATACTAGTACATGAGCAAAAAAAACGTTAAAATTTGTAATTTTCTCACAGTTCATGCTGGTTTTAAAGCAAATTTTCTCTTTTCAAGATTTCATTTGTTAAAATATTTTGATGTATCATCTTGTTTTGACAGAAAGAAATCTTTGGTTGTATCTACCAATGGGACTTCAACGATGAGAGAAAACGTTGCCAATGTCTTTGGATCCAAGCAGGTACGTTCGTGACCTTGTCCTATCCACATTGTTTGTTTATGACCTTGTCTGTCTGTCTGGTTGGGTGGGTGTCTGTTACTGTGTTTCCCTCCGTGTCCCCTGCCCATTTCTGTGTCTTTCTCTGTTCATGTCCAGCTGCTTGTTGGAAAGATTACATGAATCAAATTATTCAGTTGGTAATGAAAAGAAGGAAACCAAAATAGGACCAAAAGACCTTCAAAGTTCCCTTTTAATAAATAAAGTACATTAAAATTTGATGTTTATAATACATCTGTTTACTGAAAAATTTATTTTCAAACAATACAATGGAAAACATATGCCAGGGAACACCTACATGTGCTATTTATAAAGTGAAGAGCATTTGTGTAGGTGGTGTTGACTCCTAAGGTAAAGTGAGCCGAATACATTATCACACTGAATGATACCAGTAGTCTTGGCTCCTGGTTGGTGATGGCTGTACTCCAATCCTCTTTTTTATATCATTGTACACCGTAGTTGCAGAGTCTGTTGGAGTTTGACCAGTGCAAGCCAACCCCAGAACTGTGTGAGGAGTATGGTATTAAACCAGAACGAATTGAGAAGATCCCTTTCAGGTAAGAATAAAATCTGACCTCTAGTATATTTTTAAGCATGTTATTTCTCCATGACTTATATAAATCCTCATTACCAGGTCCCTTGGAGATGACCTTAAGCCGTCTGTCCTCTGGTTGCTTGCTTACAAGCATTGATGCTTTCTTAAACTAGCAATGAGGTAAAAAATCACTACCATTTACTTTAAAGGACAAGTCCACCCCAACAAAAAGTTGATTTGAAAAAAAGGAGAAAAATCCAACAAGCAAAACACTGAAAATTTCATCAAAATAGGATGTAAAATAAGAAACTTATGACATTTCAAAGTTTCGCTTAATTTCACAAAACAGTTATATGCACATCCTGGTCGGTATGCAAATTGGCAGACTGATGACGTCACCCACTCTCTATTTCTTTAGTATTTTATTATATGAAATATGAAATATAATTTTCTCCTCCTTGTCAAGTGGAACAAAGTTTAATTTTTCCCTGAACATGTGGAATTACCATTGTTTTAACAGTTTATGGTTAAGTTAAGTTGGTCCTTCTTGTCAAATCTGTAAAAATTGAAATGTTGTATTATTCAAACAATAAAAAACAAAAGAAATAGTGAGTGATGGACATCATCGACTCTCTCATTTGCATATCACTGAGTTGTGCATTTAACTGTTTTGTGAAAAATATGCGAAACTTAAAATTTTTATAACTTTCTTATTTTATATCCGATTTCGATGAAATTTGCAGCGTTATGTTTGTTTGATTTTTCTCTATCGATTCTAATCAACAATTTTCTGGGGTGGACTTGACCTTTAATCATTTTTTTTGTTAAAAACCTGGTGCATCATGTGCCTCGCAGGGAAGTGTTTGGATACTAGGACAATAACATTTTATATAGAAATGGAATGTTAACATTATTACATTGTGATAAGAACAAAAGGAACAGTTTCATTTAAGAGTTCTTCCGCACTACTTCATGAAAACTCCTGCAGTATCCAGTTGTGCATGTAGTCTGTCGCAACAACTTATTTGTAACTTCTGAAGGTTTCCATGGCGAAGAAGAATAGTGTAGTAGGTTTCACGGTACACCATGTTCAACGACTTATTTTACGCTTTGTATCTTCAATGAACAGTTTATCTGGTTTTGTGTCCAAGTGTGACCATGGTCAAGGTCGCAGTTCAGCAGATAGACAGTACTACTTCATAAACAGAAGACCCTGTGACTTTCCTAAGGTTTGTTCATTATTTTCAAACTTATTCTTCATGGTTTTTTAAATGGCTGAATGGAATATTCCAAGGAAATGATAGGGGATGGAGACATATGTAATTCACTATTGCCTTATACTTAGATTTTCATTGTAATAAATGGCATTCAAAACAATTTTGAATGCATTAGTTTGTCTAAATACATAAAGAAGTGAAAATATAATTAGAAAATGTCTTGCAACCGTATACAGCATGCTTGTGATTAATGATTACTATTATATTTATTACATTTACTTTAATATTACATAAAGTTTCAGAACATAATTCAAAACTAAGACATTTTGGCAGTATAGAGTGTGAAGTATCTATATCTTTCAATTTTCATCTCTTTCACTCCACCATCCAATATAACCACATGATGAACTGTAAATATCTCCCTCATTATCTGTACCACCACATAGACTTTCAAAGATTATTCACATATAGGTTCAATACACTATTACTTTGACATGTCATATAATAATAATAGCTATTTTTTATATAGCGCTTTTCCCATAATGGCCCAAAGTGCTGTACAGCATATTAATACCCCGGTCATCGGATCCTTGCATGCCCACATACTATGTATGCACCTTCTCCACTCCCTGTGGAGCATTTCAATAAGAGTTCCAAGACTTAATTGCTAGGCATACTACATACTTGGGCTTTCTCATCCTACCGGGTACCCATTTAGTAACTGGGTCGAGAGTGGCAAAGTGTGGATTAACGCCTTGCCAAAGGACGCTAGACCGCGGTGGGATTCAAACACAAGACACTCTTTTTTCAAGGCGAGAGTCAGAACCACTACACCACGGTTCTTCCATGGCTGATCAGTTGAAAAATGAAAGTATACTGTATGGTCTGAAAAAAGTGGTATGAATATCATGCAAAGATAGAATCTTTCATGATTTGTTCCCCTTTATTAATTTGCAGGTCAGCAAACTGATCAATGAAGTGTTTCACATGTACAACAGACATCAGTACCCTTTTGTTGTGATGGATATCACCCTTGCCAAAGGTTTGCTATGACATGCAGGATATTATGTTGTTTACATATTTAGATATTATATTGTTAAATGGAATTAATGAATTGTATACTTGTGTTTTAATGAATAATTAACATGCATATCAGTTTGTTAACTATGCAATATCAATATGTTTCGAATTTCAATAAATACCAATTATCTATCTGTCTGTCTGTCTATCTATCTATCTTTAAGTGATTTTCATTATAATTGTTTTTTAATCCACCACTAGAAAGAAATCAATTGATAATAAAGGATATTGGGTGATGTGTTGTGTATAATCCAAGTCATATGGGGGAAAATTATGAGTTGATGCAGGGTTTGGGGTTGGAGCCCTCGGTCATGTCTTTTAGATGGTAACGATAAAGATCGGTCTTGACGCATATAATCATATCCGATTGATGCATGTCTGTCCAAAACCCAATTACATACAGACAGACTGACAAGTGAACAACTGATTATTCTTCGGAGTCACTTAGAAACACAAAGATTGGCGATGTATTGCAGATATGAAAGAACAATTTTGATTGAACATGCAACAACGATCTTGATTGGTCATTGCTATTTGGCGATAGAATTCAAACCCTTGTGTTGTATAGCCCTGATTGAGAATTGAGCAGTGGTTTAGGTTGAAATGCTCAATGAAGAAGTAGAATAGTAAGCAAATTATTACTGTTATGGGAAGTTGGTGGTACAAATAATGACTTCTAAGGGGATCTGCATATACCTATCTTTCCAAGGCGATGCTGAAAAAAGATAGTGTATATACGTTAATTCATACTTACTACTATGGAGGGAGTGAATGTAATACGGGGTACTTTTATCCTGCATCTGAAATAATTGAGCTAAGATATAAAAGGCAAATATTTGTGTAAAAGATACATGGGCCAAATTTACCATTTATAGCTTAATCAAACCATTTCAATACATCTGTATGCATGCATATACATTAAATATGAATTTGTACAATTGAAATGAAAGATTAAATAATATAAGGAGGTAACTTGAAAATGGATAAAGACTTCAGAGCCCAGCTAACCAACAATGTCAATATTCCATAACCAAGCCCAACCAACCAAACATACATACTGTTTATATTTCTGTGAATCATAGATGCAGTTGATGTGAATGTAACTCCTGATAAAAGGAAAGTACTGGTCCAGGAGGAGAAAACTCTTCTTGCTATTCTGAAGGTAACATGATATATCCACATTTATTTTGGGGAATTTTACAAAGTTCAGGGTTTCTTTTTTTTTCTTCACTATCTAAATACTGTGTGTTTATACATGTATATTACTAATTTCATTATTAGTGTTATATTTTCGCATTCGCTATAAATACAATCGTTGCAGTATTAATAGGACTGCATGATAGAATGATAATATAAAAATTTTGTGATATAGCACCTAAACTGAATATAGAGTATTGATTTTTACAGCTGGTGTTATATGGAGCGTTGTGGAGCATTGTGAAGCGTTGTGGCCCAGTGGATAAGTCTTCTGACTTTGAAACAGAGGGTCGTGTGTTCGAATCCCAGCCATGGCGTAATTTCCTTCAGCAAGAAATTTATCCACATTGTGCTGCACTCGACCCAGGTGAGGTGAATGGGTACCCGGCAGGATTAATTCCTTGGATGCATGAGCGCTGAAAGGCAGCTCGAGCTAAAGCCGGGGGTAATAATAATAACAACGTGCCTCGGAATAGAATATTTCTAGATAGATGGCGCTATATAAATGCCTATTATTATTATTATGAATACCCAAATATGCATTACATGTACAGCCTCATGTTGTACCAGATGGCAATGGTACCACTCTACAGTTCGTGCCTAAAATCTTTACCGTGTCTTTTCTCGTTCTGTCTTGACAGGCATCGCTCCAGGTCATGTTTGAGCCACGATCGTCCTCGTACGACGTCAACAAGAAGCCCCTGTCAGCGGTCACCATGTCCAGCTTGTCCCTCTCCAACATGTTTGGCCGGAGTCCAAGTAGCAGCCAGGGCAGTGGCCTGAGCAGTAGCCAATCCAGTACCGATAGCCCGAGAAGTAGTCAGGTCAGCAGTCCTGGGAGCAGTCTTGGCTGCAGTCGCTTGAGTAGTCAAGGGAGTCCTTGCTCCAGGCCAGGCAGCCAGAGGGACGGCAGGAGACCAGGGACACTCAACCTGGCCAACCTCAAAAGGTGATTCAATCATGCTTAGGCAAAAATAGAAAGAAAATTTGTATTCCGTAACGTGGTAGACTCAAGTCAAACTTGGAGTCTTTTATCTTTTAATTCAATCCCCGTCCCCGCGATGACACGACTTGTAGGGACAGTAGGGAAAGCTTCTATTACATTGTCCACCTAAAACTAGTTGGCTATCCTTTGACCAGTAGCCAAGTACCAAACATGACTGAACACTTTGTTGTTATTCTTTAAATGGGATAACATACCTATTTCAAAATAACCTATGACTAACCATGCTCATTGCAGTAATTTTAAAAATTACTATTCCAGTTTACAGAGCTGCCAATTATTAGGATTTTTGAAACTTGTAAGAATGATGATTCATGGTATGTTTTTCAAAATCTTGAAGAAAAATGGGATTTTAGGTTCATGTGCAAATTGTAATTGCAAACTGGCTTATAGGTTGGTTTCTGCATCTACTCTCCCAATAGGTCATTTTCCCATTCAAGCCAAGAGCATAGCGAGGAAGAAGGGAGACAATCCAAACGTAAGTAACGTTAAATTGATATAAATAAACATGTAGCATTCCTTCATGAATACTGATTTTTTTTTTTTTTTTTTTTTTTTGGGGGGGGTATTGTGTTTTCGTTGGTAGATTTTCAGATAGTCTAATGCCAGGTGGACTACCATCATTTGGTCTATTTTCAAATTTTTCTTATTGCCAATTGGTCTACACTACTCTTGGTCTAATACCCATTTAGTCTAATTCTTATTTATTCTATAATTTCCACTTCATCCTGCTAATCATTTTTTCACTTGGTCAAATGGAAATTTGATACATAGACAGTTCATGAAACCATACGCATGAAGACAATAATAGTAATAACGGTATATTTACCCAGGGTAGCCACTTCAGTTTTGAAAACTGTTCTCCCAGCGGGCCCTGCTATTATTATAACCCCAGCTAAGCTAGGCTACCTATTCAGGTGCACACGGCTTTTTGAGGAATTACTTCCTACCAGTTCCCATTTACCTCACCTGGGTCGAGTGAAGCACACTGTGGATGCATTCCTTGCTGAAGGAAACTACGATATGGCTGGGATTCGAACCCACGACCCTCTGTTTCAAAGTCCGGAGACTAATCCACTGGACCACGCTCCACCATCTAAATGGTGTTTATAGAACAAAAGGAAATTGGATGAAAAGGGGATATCTTAGCTGGAAATTAGACAAAGTGGTAATTGGGTAAGTGGTAATTAACCAAATGGTTAGCAGAATTGATGAACTAGGATTAGACCATGTGGGATGAGAAGCAGGTGTAGACCAATTGGCAATTTACCAATGAGACCTTCAATAATTCATTTCCTTCAGAGCCCAAATTGGATGCCTTCTTTCAAAGATCTCAAGAATCAACGGATGGGTTGGATTGCATGGAAACCCTACAGGAAATGAGTCCAGAGACAATGCTCAGTGATTCCGCAGACAGAGTTCCTCCAAGCTTTGATGAGAGGGAGTCTTCAGGAACTCTCAAAGACACTCTACCTCCCTGTACCATCTCATTTGACAATGGCAGGACTGACCATGGAGGTGCTGAAAGTTGTAGCGATCCTATCATTTCTCTCAAACATAGTATACGTCCCGCATGTGCCGAGAGTGAGGAAGTAGGAATCTCACCACTTCAGCAAGGATCACATGACCAACCATGTGATGGATCATATGACTCGCCATGTGATGAAAAGAGGAGCAATGCCTGCAAAGTGGAGGTGTGTTCACCTTCAGGAGTGGCCCTGTTGAGGTCGGACAGTGAGAGTGGTATCTGTGAATCTTCAGCCGGTGGCAGCGGTGGGATTGAGTCTAGTGTGGAGAGTCGGGTCAGAAATGTTCAAGGACATAGTGAAAGGACCCAAGAAGGCACTGTGCATGATACCATCTCACACGTGGGAAGCAGGATGGTAGACGGAGGCAGCAAAAGAATACTTATTCATAGAACGGTTAGTTGTTTTGGGAATGGAGTAAAATCCAAATATGTTACAAAAGCAAACAGCCGCATTTACATGGGGAAAAAATAATCTGTTGGGTGTGCTTACATACTAATTAATTCATATTAGAGAAAAAAGTTGTAAGTTTTCTATTTTATCAAATAAAGGGTCTTGGAATGCACATGAAACAATTGATGCATTTCTTCTTGATAGCTGCCCTCATTCTTGCTGCAATCAATCCTTTGCACTCAGCGTAACAGCTTCATGCAATGGTTTGAACAGAGCCTTAAATCTTAACCCTACCTTAACTGGGCTATTTCAGACCAGGATATACGGGGGGAGGTGTCAATTTGACCTCCCCCCCTCAGATCTTGGCGTAAAGCCAGATATAAACTAAAAGACGTTATAGTAAAATTTTCACAAAATTAATTGTTTATATTTTTTTATTGATCAATTATCCAAATAAGCATATTAAATTTGCCCTAAATTTGTTTTTTTTTTGTCTTTAACTCAATTTATATAGCTAGTAGAATGCTAATTTTTTATGGGAGTATCAATTATTACATTTCTAACAAATATCTACAATATAATTGCAAAAGTATAATTAATTTCTTATGTATTTTATTGTTTTTTTAATTCTTATGTATTTCTTTGTTTTTTTGTTTTTTTTCCGATGAGCTTTGTCAGGGACCCTTTTGCAATCATAAATAGCATAAAATAAATCCATTTAAACCAACAAAAGTCAAATAATCAACATTTATGATTTTTGGTTGAAAAACACAATTTGCATTGACTTTGTACACGGAATCACGTTTTTGAGCAATTTCGGGTCTGACATGCACTTACAAAATGTTGCGTAATTTCGTGACCGCGTACCCGAGCGTCGCAAATTTGGTCTCAAAAGATGCGCAAGACTTGAAAGTAAAAAGTCAGCGAGCAACGCGGTAAAATAAAATTGTGTGACGCCGTAGTGACGAAATTTGTCGAGGGGTGTCAAAATGACCCCCCCCCCCCAGTTTAATATGGATAGATCTTATAATAAACCTGTGTTCATACATCATTGGTATACCATTCTATTCTTTCAGTCTCAATTCTTGGTTGTATTCAATGTTTATGAGATATTCACATCTACTCTCTCCAACACATTTGTGTTTGTAAACCCGAAACGACCACAGGGCAGCACATTCATTCAGGAATGGCATTTTAAAGACTTTTGTATCTTCCTATCAGGATGATGACACTGCTTCATCTGATTCTGGTCAGAGGAGAGAGATCACCGTTCCATTGTCCATAGCTGGTCTGAGAAGGGCTCGAGAACAAAAAGGTATGTTTTGGTCATTCTGTCACCAAAAAAAAACAACAACAGCAGTTGTTTGGAACTAGCTTGGTGAGGTAACAGTCATATTTTTTATGGGAAATTGAAAAAAGTTCAAAAGGGTAGCTTAGTTTTATGCTAGAAATAAAGGTGGGGAAGTATTAATTTATTATCATTTTAATAGGTAAATATTTTTTATAACTTTGTGAACTATTGAAGCAGATATAAAAATTTCTGAAATCAGAATTTTTCGTGGATTATGCTTCCAAATTATCAAGACTTGAGCAGTTCATGAATTGAATGAAATATTGAGAAAAATGGGGTTGGACGCACAAAAGCAATGATTATTCTATCGATTGCCCTGTAATGATCAGACTTTTCTAGCCAAGAGACGCATCATGTCAGGAAGATGCTGTTGTATAGCTGTAAGATCGATTGCACTTTAACTTGAAAGCGCATAAATGAGACGGAAGCAATACAAGATGTACAGTTCACGTTATATACAATTATTGAAGATGATGATAACTTGATGCTGAATAACAAATAACACAGGAGTAAGTCATTTGGTGACCATACTCTGAAGATGTAAATAAAATAACTTCAATCTGCAAATTGATGTAGTATAGAATGTAAACTCAAAGCCAATCTGAAATAGATCTGACTGGAGTTCAGAAATGGACCCTTTTTATCACAGTCCGGTCAAGACCTCCAGCTGTTGGTCAACCTTGAGTAGTTGACCAAAACAGTCTGTACGTCATAACTTTACTCTGGATTGGGGGAGTGGACCTTTTTTTATAGTGAGAAGGGGGTATGTAGCGCAGTGGCGGACCGTGACCCGGAGGAGACAAAGCATTGGGGGGCACAGCATTGTTCACAAACAATACAGTGCCCCTCCAATGCTTTGTCTCCTCCGGGTCACGGTCCGCTACTGATGTAGCGAATAAGAAATCCATAAAATGAGTGTGCATCAGAGGTTTAGCTAGGAGAAGAATGATTAATACTTTCTAAAGAAAGATGGAATTGGTAAACATATTGTTTCCTGTTATACTTCCTGTAGAAGTATTGATTAGGTATTTGAGATATATCTTATCACATAACAATCCCGTACAGGGGTTGGACATTCTGAAAATACTTGATGAAATTTGCTTGCTTTAGCGACCACCTGTGTACAAAAACCACCAATTTGGTTTCCCTTTTGATGTATTTCCTAATGAACATTTACTAAAAAGGAAACTGTTCATAAAGACCAGGGTCCCGTAACACAAAGGTTAGCGATTGATCGTACGCTTGATCTTTACGATTGATTGTACATTGTAGTCTATGGAATCAATCGTAGAAAAATGTGTCTACGATCATTGCCAAGCTTTGTGTTACGGGCCCCAGGGCCCTGTCTTACAAATAGTTACGATTGATCCGATCAATCGCAACTATGGACGGCCAGCAACGTCAACATATAAAATGCATGTTTGCTCATATTTTTTCTAGATATAAATGTATATCTATAAATTAATTGATTTCTTGACAGTTCCCTGTGTTCTACTTTGTTTACAAAGGACATTTTGCACATTTCCTGTCGAAAAAATTATGACACTGATGGATTTCCATAGAGTTACGATTGTTCGGATCGATCGTAACTCTTTGTAAGACGGGCCCCAGATGCTCTTAAAGATTGTTTTTATTGCCTCCTTTGAGCAGTCCTTACATCAGTTCCATATTTAATTGTGCTTTTAACACTTTTTCCAGAGATGCAAGAAAGAGAGCAAGGCATTCCTGGTCGAACCTTCCGAGCCAAGATCGCCCCTTCGGACAATGCCTCAGCCGAAGAAGAACTCAGTAGAGAAATCAGGTAAAAAAATATATATATGTATAATTTTCTTGAGATGCTTCAGGATGTTTTACAAAGCACACCTTATGTTGTTATTGCCATCTGGTTTGCACTCACTTTGTCTACTTTCCATTTGGTCTCATCCTACATTGTCAATGGACTAATTAACAAGTTGACTGCGTGGGAATGAGTGTAGTGTAGTGTAGACCATCTGGTGATTGGACCAAATTTAGACCAACTTCCTCAGTTGTACTTTTTATTCAACACTTGTATTAATTATTAGTTTACTCCATGACCTTTAAGGATATGGCAAAAATGTTTGAGTAACAATTACAAGGTATATTTCAAGTATCAACCATGTAATTTGGAAATGAAAGTCTGATTTGAATTGTCATTATTATACCCTGAGAAGTGTTCAATTTTGCTAACTGTAAAAGTTGGAGCTTAGAATAGCCAGTAATTATTATTTAAATAATCTATCAGTCACAATCTTTGCTTTAGGTAACTTTTTTATATCAAAATAATTCGTATTTTACTTGATCTATTCCACTGAACTTGTCAATATTGTCCTTGTATAATTTTGTATTCATTGAAATCATTTTGCTTTTTGGGTAGACCCCCCCCCCTACACAAAAAAAAAACCGATACTGGAATTATTGTTGTTGTTATTATTTTGATTTTCAGCAAAGATATGTTTGCTGAGATGGAAATACTTGGTCAGTTCAATCTTGGATTCATCATCGCTAAACTTGGACAAGATCTATTCATCATTGATCAGGTATCAAAGCCTATTAAAACATTTATGATGTGAAACAATGTCTGATGACCTCCAGAGCTCTGTATACTGCTGTTCATGTAAAGCAAAATGTATAAGCAAACCCTATGGATTATGTTTTATATTATGTTTATGGCCTTAAAATGTTGAAATCATATTCTGGGGTGACATACATGTATTAAATCATGATTAGGATTTTGATGATATTCTTTTCTTGTATAGCCTGTGTTACATTACCACCTCTCTAATGCACTTCAAAATTAATTTGATTATTTCATCATTACCTTGGCAACCATACCTATTTGAAGAACCTATAAGGGGGGGCCAGTTCATAATAGCTGGAAAACGACAAGCGATATATTGCTGTTGCAATCAGATTAGCCACAGTTGAATTCTGCAGCAACAGTGTCAATGTCAACATGAAAATCTTAACCAAAAGTCTTTTTTTTATAATGTCATCATAAGTTTAAATGTATTTGGACCTGGTTTCTGAATCTTCAACATTTTTCATGAATTCCAGGTCACAAAATCAAGGTCAAATGCCAATTGAGGTCAAAGAACTTTGACCATGTTGATGTTTCAACATCAACATAACCAATAGTCAATATTCTGAATTTTCAAGATAATATATTAATATAAATCAATGAAAGAAGTCCCTATTCCATGGAATTTAACAGGATATCAGCAATTTGTGTTTAGCTGAATACAATATTGAGTTATGAGTAAGTATTTAGAAATTAAGGGTCAGATTACTGTGAATTCATGGATTTATAAAAGTCTTTGCTATTAAGTATTAATGAAAATAAAATCCCTTGGTGTCATTAAATTCACTAATTACATTTGTATCTGTTTTGGTGCAGCATGCCACTGATGAAAAGTACAATTTTGAGACTTTGCAGAAGCACACGATACTACAAGGACAAAGACTTATTCAGTGAGTTGGTAATTGTATTAAACTGCTTCATCTTTTTTTTTTTAGTTCTATTTTTTTTAAATCTTTTAATTTGATTTTGATCTGATTTTTTTTTCTTCTGCATTCATAACATTTGTATACAATACAATTTTCATTACGTAACAAACATAATATATCGGTAATTGATTTTGGTATGAATCATAAGGAAAAAAGATACAAAATAAAAAAGTCATTCTAAACAAATATGATCTACCACCAACAAAACAGTTTATCATTTACAGTTTGCAGGAGAAGGACTGTCATTATAAGCAGATTGCTTGAAAAAAAATGACAACCCTGGAATAAAACTCATTGGCCCATATTCTGAAGTTGGGTTTAACTTAAACTCAGGTTTAAAGTTGTGGTTTAAGTATGGAAAGCCAATTGTTGCATAAATCACTAACAGTAGAGATATCATACTTCAGCTCATTTTGCCTCTCAAATCATTCATAATTGTCTAGGAAGTATGAAAAGATTATTGTCTTCACCATCAATGAATCAGGAAAGAGCACAGTAAACATAGGAAACATACAACTTAATAAAAAATGTTGATACTTTTGGCTTCCCAAACTTAAACCACAACTTTAAAGTTTAAGTTAAACCTGACTTCAGAATACGGGCCATTAAATTTATACATACATTTATAAAGCAGAATGGAAATGTTATTTTGTTCCTAATTTTATAATGATGAAGATGGAGATGAATGAGGACGATGGTGATAATGGTGAAAATGAAGGCCATGATAGAGATGGAGAAGTTCACCCAGAAAAATGTGTATGGTAAAAATAGCAGAAAAAATAATTAAAAATAATGCCGAAGATTTGAGAAAAATCCATCAAAGAATAAGAAAGTTATTTGAATTTTAATTATATGATTTGTGACATAATATGCGAGCAGCTTTCCTACATATCGAATGGTAAAAAAAATTCAATGAAATGTCGTTTTCTCAGAAAATTGAAAATGGTGTTTACTGTAAATTCAGCATATCAAAAAAAAATTATCAATAGACAAATCATTTTATACCTTTTCCTAAAAAGAAAACAAAAATCAGTCATCACGAACCATTAGAAAATTGAAATTTGTGTATTTTATATAACATAACATATGGGCAGCTGCTCGTTTGCGAAGTCACAAATCCAAAATTTGAAATTACCGTATAATAATTTCCTTAAAGCTAAATGAACGTAGTTGCAGTAAAACTGATTTTGTGAGAAAGTCTGTAAAACCAAGGTAAAGTATTGATATATCATCGTGGATCTAGATCTGGTACAGTTACATAAACTGAACTTTGTGAAATCATAATATCTAGCTAAAAAAACGATCACATTGAAGATCGCCAACACAGATAGGCACACGTGGGACCTTGTATTATTATTGCTGGAATAAAGACCCAACGGAAGTGACCGAATCCGCGCTTATTTTGCTTATTTCTCAGCAATTACACAATTTCTTCCAGAATCCTTTGGCACATATTTTTTATTCATACAAACAGACATTTTGGTGATCATTATATGAAATTTTGTAAAAAGTCATTTGAGATCGTTCCCACAACTGGAATTTATCTTTAATGTATGTGGATTGAGTAGTAGAGCTAGTGAGGAGATGCTGGCTTGAGTCGGCGAGTAGAGATGATGAGTAGTAGCTCTACTACTCAAGCTGTTCTCAACTCATCAATCTTTCCTGGTTTACAGTCCTTTTCAGGACTACTTTCAAGAAAGAATACTCTACTCTCAAATCTCCACTTTCTCGCCTATCCATTTCTTCTCTTCTCCTATCCACTGTTTCTACAACACTCCACATGGTGTACCGTAAACCACATCAGCGATAATAGAGATTTGTGCTCCAATTGGCTCTCCATAGTTAAACCACAACTTTAAACCAGGGTTTGGTTTAAACCCAAGTTCAGAATACAGGCCCCTGGGTTCAACAAACAATGAACTATTCTACTAGAATAATTGATTTCATTATCATGTGTTTTTTTTTTTTTTCCATATCCAGACCATTTCCATTGGAGCTGACTGCTGTCAATGAGTCTATTTTAATGGATAACCTGGAGATCTTCAAGAAGAACGGGTTCGATTTCATCATTGATGAAGACGGTAAGGGCAATTGATAAAATTTACTACTTTATGTGGAAGATGCCTTTTATTTCACTTTCTGTTAATATTCATGAGTATTCTGAAAAATGATTGGTCAATTGGTGATTACACGATTTATAAAGAGAATTGCACGTGTGAAAATATGTCTCTGCCAAACGTCTTAATATGTCATAGAGCATACTCAGGTCTGCACAGGAAATATTACTTCAAAAAATTCAGAGCTAAAATCATGCAATGATTATGATTATAGAATATGCAATAATAATATGTAACATTTATAGAGCGCTTAATACACTAAAGCGCTGCATACTATTACCCCAGCTTTTAGCACAGCTACCCTGATCGGTTGTTCAAGCATTCAAGGAATTTTCCTCTTTACCGAGTACCCATTTACTACACCCTGAGGAGCAATCTCTCATACATGTTTAAATTCTTGCATAACTTTAGGAACAAGATTGGGTGATTTCAAGTCCGGTGTTGGCCTTGGTGTTGGTATTGAAATTTGGATTGCTTCCCCTGGCTCCAAAACTTACTCAGAGTTTGTAAAACTGATCCAGATCACATTATTGACATCTCAACAACTAGTGTGTGACTTTTCGGGACCATCTTCATTTTATGTTTGGTGTTATAATCGTGTAAAGATTGACCTAACACCAAAAGGTCAACACTGAACGTGAAATCAGAGTATCAGACATTGTGAAACACCCATCTGTTCTTACAACAAAAATTGGCGGGATCCGTTCCACTTTTGGACAACCATTCCACATGTTGCAATCAATTGCAAGTCAATTTTTTTTATCCAAAAAATCAATCATAAGTCTAGCAATTAATTGCAATTTGTTTCCTGCAGCACCCCCTAAAGTCTTCCAGAAGCCTCCTATCAGATATTCTTACGAATAAAAGTGATTACTTTGTAGACAGCTATTCTTACAGCAAATATTGGGTGGAGACATTCTGCTTTTGGCACAAGCATTCCACATCTTGTATCACTTGGCTCATTTCACTGCATCTGTTGATCCGACAGGTCATCCTATGGAGAGGGTCAAGCTAGTGTCCCAACCCTTCAGTAAGAACTGGACATTTGGAAAAGATTGGGAGTTGCAAGAAACTTTCAATCAATCGCAAGCCAAATGTGGATCCAAAACTCAATCGCAAATCTAGCAATTGATAGCAAATTTGCTCTTTATTGCTGGTTATCTCCTTGTATATTTTCATCCGCAATTATTTGCAAATGTTTTCCCGCAGTACCCCTAAGTCTTCAAAGTGGTCCTTCTGGTTTACAACGGGATGAAACAATTCTGAAGACAGATATTTTTACAAATAGAAGTGAAGACTTTGTAGACAGCTATTCTTGCAACAAAAGTTGGTTGGAAACATTCTACTTTTGGACAACCATTCCATATCTTGTGGTATCACTTGGCTCACACATTGTTGACTGTATCTGTTGATCTAACAGGTCGTCCTACGGAGAGAGTCAAGCTAGTGTCCCAACCCTTTAGTAAGAACTGGACGTTTGGAAAAGACGATATCGATGAACTCATCTTTATGCTCAGCGATGCTCCGGTGAGTTCATTACAAACTTTTTTTACATTATCACAATGGGCCATTCTTTAATTTTTTTAATTCTTAATGTCTGGGGCAAATCCATGTTTTACCAAAAAGGAGGGGGCAAAAAAAATTATTTAATTTTTGTTAAAGGGGTCACAGGTCACCACCATTGGCTGCACTTTCTCATCGAAAGGTTATCTTACAAGCAAAAAAAGTCCTCTTTAAAGGTCAAGTCCACCCCAGAAAAATGTTGATTTTAATAAATAGAGAAAAATCAAACAAGTATAATGCTGAAAATTTCATCAAAATTGGATGTAAAATAAGAAAGTTATGGAATATTTAAATTTTGCTTTTTTTTCACAAAACTGTGATATGCACAATTAGGTGAGTCAGTCGATGATGTCCATCACTCACATTTTCTTTTGTTTTTTATTGTTTGAATTATACAATTTTTACAGATTTGGCAATAAGGACCAACTTGACTGAACCATATAGTATAAAACAATGCTATCTACACATGTTCGGGGAGGAATTAATCAATGTTTCACTTGACAATGAGGAGAAAATTAGAATATTTCATATAATAAAATACAAAAGAAATAGTGAGTGGATGACGTCATCAGTCTCCTCATTTGCATACCGACCAGGATGTGAATAGAACTGTTTTGTGAAATTAAGCGAAACTTTGAAATGTCATAACTTTCTTATTTTACATCCGATTTTGATGAAATTTTCAGTGTTATGCTTTTTGGATATTTCTCTTTTTATTCAAATCAACTTTTTGTTGTGGTGGACTTGTCCTTTAATCTTTATATCCATCTATCTTTCTTTCTAATCGTAATCCTATCCAATCTCTCTATTGATTTCAATGATATATAGGGTGTCCACTGTAGACCCACCAAGGTCCGTGCGATGTTCGCATCCAGATCGTGTCGTAAATCCATCATGATCGGCACTGCACTGAACAAAGCAGAGATGAAAAAGGTAAATAATATTCATCCATCCTTCAGACTTTTTCTTTTTTTTTTTGCTTGTCAAATTTTTTGGCGGCCGATTTTGCCCCCCCTGTGGAAAATCCTAGGTACGCCATTCCTCGAATGCTCAAGCACCTGATCAGTGTATGGATATACATGCTTGCACTATGTAAATTTTGCATATCTTTGTCTATCTATAATCCACCAATGTATTCATCCACAGAGTAAATTACATTTCTTCCTAGTCACAATTAGGTTCATTCCACAGAGGGGAGACCTTTGAAAGTCCAAAAATTTGCTACATGTAGGTCTACTCTTACAGCAGTCTCCAAGATCACTGAAATTTGTCATCTTTGTGGAATAGCTCAGAAAGACCTCAAAGAATTTTTAAAGACTGATTGATATTTCTTGTCTTACAGGACTTAGAATTGTCCTATAGATATCTTTCAATGGTATTTCAGAGATCTTGTATGCAACAGTTGATCTTTCAGAATTCTTTCAATGGACTTTTCCTGTCTTTCAATGATCTGTCACAGATCTTTCAATGATCTCTCAAGAGTCTTACAGTGATCTCCGCAAAAATCTTGAGAGACTGTCGAAAGATCATGGAAAGTTCATCGAAAGACCGCTGAAAGACTGCTGTAAGACCACCATAAGACCATTTTCTTGAAAGACCACTGAAAGACTGTTTTAAACCATTTATAAAAGTTTTGGGATTCACAAGGACCACAAAGACCATTGAAGGATCCATCAGGAATCGTGAAAGACCTTGGAGATCTTTGAAAGTTTGTTTAAGGACCCTTTAAAGGACAAGTCCACCCCAACAAAAAGTTTGTTTGAATAAAAAGGGGAAAATCCAACAAACATACCACTGAAAATTTCATCAAAATCGGATGTAAAATAAGAAAGCTTGACATTTTAAAGTTTTGCTTGATTTCACAAAACAGTCATATGCACATCCTGATCGGTATGCAAATGAGGAGACTGATGACGTCATTCACTCACTATTTCTTTGTATTTTATTATATAAAATATTCTAATTTTCTCCTCATTGTCAAGTGAAACAAGGATTAATTCCTCCCTGAACATGTGGAATTAGCATTGTTTATGACTACATGGTTCAGTCAAGTTGGTCCTTATTGTCAAATCTGTAAAAAATGAAATATTGTATTATTCAAACAATAAAAAAACAAAGGAAATAGTGAGGGACATCATCGACTGTCTCATTTGCATGTCACTGAGTTGTGCGTATCACTGTTTTGTGAAAAATAAGCGAAACTTTAAAATGTCATAACTTTCTTATTTTACATCCGATTTTGATGAAATTTTCAGCGTTATGCTAGTTTGATTTTTCTCTATTTATTTAAATCAACATTTTTCTGGGTTGGACTTGACCTTTAACCCTATAATGGCCGGGGGGGGTTGAATCAACCACCCCTCAACATTTTCTGCAATCATTCCGCCGCGCGAATTTTTTTGACCGCGCCACTCGTAGAGTTTATACTTTTAAGTCTCGCGCATCTTTTGAGACCAAGTTTACGACGCCCGGGTACGCGGTTCCGAAATTACGCAACATTTTGTAAGTGCATGTCAGACCAAAAATTGTTCCAAAACGTGATTTTGTGTACAAAGTCAATGCAAATTGAGTTTTCTCATCTTATTCCTAAAGATATGATTATTTTTACTTTAAACAGCTGAAAGCAATTGATTTTAGCATAATTATGCTTCAAAAAGGTTGTTCAATAAATCTGGTGAAAAAAAAAAAGAAAAACAAAAGGTTGAAAAACAAAGAAATACATCAGAAATTCATAAAACAATAAAATACATAAAAAATTGATTTCCAAACCGAAGTTTTTTTCAATTGCCATTGTTAAGAATGCTACAAAGAATATTTTTACCAAAAATTGAGCATTCTAGGAGCTTCATTTAGTGAATTAGAGCAAAAAGTATGATTTATGCATAAATTAGCATAATTAATTCATATGAAATGAAATTTCATTATTTTGGAAAATTTTACCATACAGCCTTGTAGATTACATCGCACACTACCAGCGTGCAAATTTTTGCGGCGCTTGCGCGATCGGTGGCCGAGATCTCAGGGGGGGGGGTTGATTCAACCCCCCCCCCGGCCACAGAACAGCCAAAAAAACCCGGCCTAGTTAGGGTTAAAGATGTCTTGCTGTCTGTGGAATGGGGGTTTAAGAAAAATGAAAGTTTAAATTTCTGCCTGTTCTAGATCATTCACTCCTACCTTTATCATATTTGTACAACTTCCGTCATCTTTGATGATTTGAGGATCTGTTTGTAAATTATTATGACCCTGTATGAATCCTTTGTGCAACATTTATAAAACACTATTGTCAGCATTTCCCCTTATTATATTTTGTTGCTTGTACAGTTGGTTTGCCACATGGGTGAATTGGAACAGCCGTGGGTAAGTCCAAAACCTCTGAATAATTTCTCATAAAATGCCAGGCCTTAAAAATTATCACTCCCTTTGCTTGGATCTCTGACTTTTAAGTGTATCGGAATTTTTCGAGCAATTGATATTACATGCTCTCATCTAATACTAAAAACACTTTTTTTTACTTCAAGGGTCTTATTATGATTATTGTAAGTGCTGTTTGCAAGTTTCATTAATTTAATTGTTCTCAAATGGATGGGAAATAAGTATTTCCTCATGTGTGTCTTTGTTGGGAAGGATCCACAAAGGCCAATTATCTACTGTATTTTCTTTTATTAAGATGTGTTTAAATGTAAATTGAAGACTTCAGCCTAGCAAATTGTTCAATGTAAACTGAAGGGCATTTGACTAAGCTGTGATTGATAAAAATTATGTGGTAAATATTTTTAGAAAAGTCAGCATTGTGGATACGCGTCGGCATGTAAGTGCGTTTTAAGTCATACTTAAATCTTTGTGAAACACCCCCCTGATATTTTTTTTCTGTGTGTCATTATAAATAAGCGCAAGTTCCGCCCTTATTGTGATATTACTCATATGATCTACTATCAATTTGATCTAAGTGAGGCTTGTTGTGACAATACAATTGGTCTAATAACCTCTTGGTAAAATTCTCATTTAGTCTTATGCATTGGCAGTGGAGCAGAGGATTATCTTTTGTGTTTGGGGGGGACGTCTATTGTTGCGTCCCCCCCAAACACAAAAGATAATCCTCTGCTCCGCCGCCAATGGTCTTATGCCATTTGGTCTATTTCCACTTATTGACTTTGATATTATTTCTTACTTTACCAAATGAAATTTTATTAACAAACACTACATTCCACCATGTAGAATGCATTTTAAGCGGCAAGACCAAGTAGATAATTGATGTAGACGAAATAGTAAATAGAATAAAGTGGCTATTAGACCGAATGGTGATTCCATGCTAGAAAAATCAGCCATTTTCACAACATTTTTCAACCTGCTGTCCAAACGAACGAAGAACTTCAATTTGCTCTGTGGTAATATTAAGTACTACTGGGTAGACATGCAAAAAACTGACAACCAACAAAAATATATTGTCCATAGGTGAATTAGAGCTTAAAATGTTGCGTGTCGTACGGGACATTTCTGTGTCCCGTACGACACACAACATTTTCACCTATAATTTACCCATAATCAATTTTTTTGGGGGGTTATTAGTTTTTTACATGACTACCCACTACAGCTTTATCATTGACAAAAAAAGAATATTTTTTTGCTCAAGCATTCGGCTAGGAAACTAGAAATTGTTGTCAAAATGTCCCGTACGACACGTATGGAATCGCCCATTAGATGATCTGTTTGTAGGCCAAAATGGGATCAGACCATGTGGGACTAGACGAAACAAGCAGTATACAAAGTGGCTGCAGACCTATCAACAATTTACCTACAATTGCAGGCAAGTTGCAGGGGAGTACATTTTGTCAATTTCATTCACTTCCAATCTCTACACTTACACCCACAACCTTTCCACTCAGCATTTCCCTATTTTCACCAACAAATTTAAAAGCGTAATCTTGTTTATTTTCTGTTCACCAGAACTGTCCCCACGGTCGTCCCACCATGCGTCATCTCTTCAACCTCAACATGATGCCCGATTGATAAACATAAATCACAATGGTTGGGACTAAAGGATTTTTTTTCTTCGCTGCCCAATTGATAAACATAAATCATAATGAGTAGGACTGAAGTATTATCCCTGCTACAAAATACAGTACTTCTTGTCTGTCAGTCTTATGGGAGCATTGCGAGAAACTTGTGATTAATTGCAAGCTGTTTTGGGGTCCTAAATAAATCATGTCTTTCAATTAATTGCAAATTTGCACTTGATTGCTCATCTGCTTCTTGAAATGAGTGTTGATTATATATAGCTAAAGTTGATTGTATCAATAGTACTAAAATTTAATTTGTATTACTTTCTTGCAACACCCCTTGAATGAAATGTTAAAGGGATGGTCCGGGCTGAAAGTATTTATAGCTTACTAAATAGAGTAGAATTCACTGAGCAAAATGCCAAAAATTTCATAAAAATCAGATAACAAATAACCAAGTTATTGAATTTTAAAGTCATGAATATTCATTAGGTGGGCTAATGATTTCACATCTCCACTTGTTCTTTTGTATTTTATTATATGAAATTAGGTTTATTCAAATGTTTTCCCCCAAGAATTAGAAAAATTGGATTGACAACTGATTTAGTGCATTAGATATCTATTGCTGCAACTTATTTCATTATAAGGGAGACATATTATTCACATAAGTATGAAATAATGAAAAAATTATGATTTTATGTAATAACATAAGAAAACGGAAGGTGGAGATGTGACATCATCAGCCCTCCTAATGAATATTCATGACGACTGTTTTCACAAAATATTGCTAAACTTTAAACTTCAATAACTTAATTATTTGTTATCCGATTTTGATGAAATTTTCTGCATTTTGCTCAGTGAATTCTACTCTATGTATCAAGATATGTTTTCAGCCCAAACCATCCCTTTAAAGCCCTGCTACCCGTCCTCCAATTATTATCCTACCGTAATTCATGAAATCAACAAAACCTCCTCAATTGAAAAAGTGATTGAAAAATGTATGACGATTCATTTTATTTCTCTGATGATTAATATCAGAATATATATATATATATATATATATATTATAAATACTCTATTACATGATTTTCAAACACAGTAAGAAATTGCATAGCCACAGAAAGAAACAAGGCCTAAATGCTGAACAAAACAAGTTTTTGCAACCGCGATGCAGAACACTTTTGGGAACACAGAGAATGTATTTTAAGACCCCCTTCATGACAATGAAGTCTCTGTCGAGGGTTGGTGAATCGAAAGGGCAGTTTCGTCCCTGGACACTGGAAATACAACGTATTTGCCATTTGTAGTCAGCTCCAAAGCAGGATGAAACCGCTGTGATTCACCAATTTTCGACAATGACCTCCAGGCTGTTCATTTTGATTTGACTGGCGCTTTCAATACATTTGCTATGCTCTTGGATTCATTCTGCATCACAGTGCAAAAACTCCCTATTATTCAGATAAAGCCTCACTTGTAAGAATGAGAAACATAAATAACGAAAGATGCCATGAACACCAAGGCATTACATAGAGAAAAGTCACATGAAAATAGCATTCATATTAAAGGTTGCATCAACTATATGCAGTATAGTCTCCTACCCAGCTTGTTACACTGGACTTCTGTCATTATACTTGTTACTAAGCCATTCAAAAGCTAGTTATTACTTTTTCCATTAACATGATTTTTTTAATTGCAAGATTAATATTGGCATTTAAAAGTAATGATTATTGGTTGGAATTTTAATTGGCGATGAAAAATGCCCAAACACTTACTAAACTGAAATTTGAATAATTTTTAAGAAAAAAGTTCTGAATGAGATGAATCGTTTAATACTGATGTCAACACAGACTCATAAATACTGTACATGTACTTGATATTAATGATACACATGAAGTAGAGTATTTATCTAAAATTAGGAGTACAATTATATGACTAAGCATAGAAAACAAATGCTAACATCACATCAAGAAAGAATAATTGGAAGGGAGAATCAAATCTGGGATTTCTTTCATAAAACCAGTTTTATATCACAGATACTAGATATGTATGAATTATATATCCGAGATATTTTACTTTGTAAAAGAATTTTGAAATATGATCCAATCATGAATTCTGATATAAAATTGAAGCTTTATGAATGAAATATTACAGAAGATTTTAAAGGAATGCTTTGTACATGTAATTCTAACAGGTCTGCACAGGTGGAGATTACATTTTGTTACTCGGAAGCCATGAGCAAGGTAATATTTTTGTAGGCTGTTCTTAATACTGTATTCATAATAACCTGCTTTTAATGAAAGAATTGTTAATAAAAATGAATTCAAAACCTCAACAATAAAAATGTCTTGTTGTTTTATATAAGGTATGGTGGCGTTGATAAGATGTGTTGAATCCAAGTTTACCAACCAGGCAACCACGTGGTTTAACTGTAACTTATTACATGTACCATTTTGTCTAATACCCATACAGGCAATTCCCATTTTGATCATTGTAGACACATTCTGTCCAACACCACTTACATTTAGTCAACATGATTGTAACAGGTGAACTGTTCATGAACTAATTTTCAGTTTACAAAGAACAAAAAGGTGAGACAAAGTCGAAATTAGACCGCCTGGGAATCAGACTAAATGACAGCCCAAAGTGAGTCTTAGACCAAGTGACAATGAGACCAAATTGATCAAATGGGTTCAGCCCATGTGGCATTTATATTATATTGGATGGCCCAGAATGGTATACCAGAAATATTCCACGAATCTGCAATTCGTGGAATATTGGCCCTAATGAGTGGAATATTTCTGAAATACATGTAAAGCCATCCAATATAATTATCATCTATCCCACCTCCCTCCCCCAAAAAGAGGGAGAAATGTGATTTAAGAAGTCATATCACTTATCACATTATGCCATTATCACTTCATAGAATCAATTTTGGTCAATAACATGCGACTTGCATGTACACTGTAGTTCATTATGACGCCATTGAGCGTAGTTGTGCTCTATGCTGTGCTTTGCATTGCTTTCATTCTTGTACACGTTTATATTTCACACATTTGCGCACGCACCTTAAACTGTTGAATATGCTCTCGTATTCGATAGCAAATATTGTACAGGAGCCTATGGGATATTCGTCGGATTTTTCAGTCCTGTTTTAGGGATACGCTCTGATATTGCACGAGCAATTGATACAGACCAAAATATGTGTTCTTAATGTATGGCTAGAACGCTCTATATAGATGATGATAGACAATCTTAGTAGCACATGTACATGTAGACTAATTGTTTTTAGACAGGATGTTAACCTTGCCATCAAGATGGAACATTAAGTCGTGATCATGGTTACTTACATCCACCGGGTGACTGACCAGTGGGTCTAAAAATAAGGCTAATTCCTCTATTGTCCTTTTGCCATTATAAGGTTTGAACAGAATAGTCGTACAATACACTGGTTGGAGAGAAAATGGGACCAAACAGATATTGCATGAATGGACAATGAAATTAGTAGTAATAATAAATCAAAATTTCGCTTTTATTTAGTGCTTAATACATCCAAACAATGTCTTTTAGCCTTTTACAGATTTATTTTTACCCCGGACATCAGATTTTTGTGAGCTTCCAAATTCAATCCATGATATTTATGGAGACAGATTGTTTTCAAATGCCCTTAATCAAATTATGATTTTTTTTTAATGGCTGTAATACGGTCAGGGCACCAATTTGTGTGTAGCCAATTAGATTCACTCCTGTGCACAAGAGTGCGGGAGTTCAAAAATTTAGGGCAAACATTGGTATTTAGTGCATTCAACTTTACAAATTTTTAGGAAGTTTCTCAATTCTACTCAATGGCCAGAAATACTTGTACATTTGATTTTCCTATATTTCTCTTGAAAAAAATTCTCCATTAATATGAGAAGTTGAATAGCTTCCTACATTTCATTGTCTAAATCATTTGATCTTATATTGTCCACTTTCTGGCACATCCAAGAGTACATGATTATTCGATTCGATTATATTGGTCCATAAAAACAATGATGTCATCAGTCACATGACCCTACTAATGTTGTTGTCAAGTCATCAGAACCATTACAACAGATTGTGTCTTGCAATTCCTTTGGTCCATCAAAACGATGTCGCAAGTCACATGACCCGTCCCTTCATCCAACCATCGTTCATCAATGCTTGAGCAGTCGAAAATAGACTTTCCAACCTTCTACTAACATTATTGTCAAGCCTTAGAACCATTACAACAGATTGTGTCTTGTAATTCCATTGGTCCATCAAAACGATGTCACCAGTCACATGACCTGTCCTTTCATCCATCCAACCATCATTCATCAATCTTTGAGCAGTCAAAAATAGGCTTTTTCAATCCCCTAATAATGTCATTACGAAAGGTTGTCGTGTCTTGTAATTCCAATGGTCCATCGAAACGACAATATCACTAGTCACATGACCCATCCTTCCATCCATCGTTCATCAATCTTTGAGCAATCAAAAGGCGGCCTTTTTCAACCTACAAACGTCACTATGAAGCCTACAAAACCATTATGAGAGGTGGTATCTTGTAATTCCATCGGTCCATCAAAACAACGATGTCACCAGTCACATGACCCGTCCTTCCATCCGTCCAACCATCGTTCATCAATCTTTGAGCAATCAAAAATAGGCTTTTCCAATCTCCTACTGACGTCATTATGAAGCCTACAGAACCACTGTGAGAGGTTTTGCCTTGTACTCGTATCTGGTTGGTTTGTCTTTAATCTAAGGATGATAAAAGAATGGGATTATTAATTTGGTAAAGATCATGATAATTATGTATGTCAAGTCTGTCAGATTTGACACTCCTGTTTTCGTTATCACAGCTGCTTCTTATTTTCTTCTTATTTATTTATTTATTAAAATATTCGGCACTTCAAACATATTCAAGATTACAAAAGCAATATCAAACCCTGTATTTATATTAGTTTTTGAGAATTTGCCCAAATGAGTCTACCACTATTTTAATTATCACACTTGGCGTGATAAAATGACCTGCGACTCTGTAAGAGAACACGAGGGGCGGCATCACCATAAGTTGGAGATGTAGTTGTGTAGATTAGGGGAAGATAAAGTTCAAAGACTTAATTTCAAAGAAATTCATCGAAAAAAACGGCCTATAGCAATCACAAAAGCCATCCAGGATAATAAGGCAATGCAGTATTCTGAAGTCAGCTATAACTTGTGCTATGGTCTAACTCTGTGCCAAAATTATGGAAAGCCGAAAAATAAATGTTAAAAATCTTGTTAACAGTGTATGTTTCTTATAGTCGCTGTGCTCTTTCATTCGGGACAGAGTGGCGAAGAAAACTAATTCAGTTACAATTCCTAGATGTTTATGAATGATATGTGTGACATAAGAGCTGATTAATGAAACCTGCACTGTAAAGAGGTTTGTGTCACCATTGTTTCTCCATAGTTAAACAACAACTTAGACGACAGTTTGAATTAAACCAGAGTTCAGAGAATACAGGCCTATAAGTTTTCAACATAGAACACAGGGAGCAGCATCATCAAAAGTTAAGTGTGATGATTATACCAAGATACACCTCCATACCAAATTTGGGAAAAAATATGAGAAATGAGCCTACGAAATGCACGCAAGAATATGATGCTATGATGGTTGCGTGATGCTGCTGAATCCGAAAAAGCTTTCGACATTCTGTTGGGGGAAGGGGAGGGGGATACAAGGAACTTTACAGCGCCTAGTGCAAATTGCTCTACATTTTCTAATCTACTCACTTTCCCCTGAGGTCCTCTGCACAGTCTTCACACGGGTAAAACTTTGAGAAGAGATTAATAAATTGTGTCATTTCCGACTGCTGCGTCTGAGTTGGTTGGTCTGGATAGTAAGCCGCCATGGTGTGCAAGAAGGACCAGGTGTTCCGACCAAGCTCTTCACGGTCTAACGGACATTCTCGGTCCGTCCTCTCACCCTGAGCAGGAATGGTCCCCTGAGAGTTGGATCCCTGTAAAGATTTTGTTAATAAGAATTTGTGAAAAAATTTGTCCAACAACTCACTTTCTTGAAAGTGTTATTTACTAATGCTACCACAAAATTTACTGCAATGACATACTTGTATCATCGATTGGGTTGATAATGAAATAGGTGAACACAATATTAAAAACACAAATAAATTAATAAGACAAACATATCAGAAAGACGAATGTATTATAAGAAAGAGATGAATATATTGAAAAGGAAAAATGTATGATGAAATATAAATACACTGTAAAAAGGGACAAAGATATTGAAAATAATTTTCTTCTTTGATTATTTCAATTAAGATTAATGGAATAATTGAATATGTATCAAACTACTGTAAACAACTCATGGCTTTGACCTTCTGTTTTTACAAAATCCCTTTCCTGAGTAATTTTGTTCAAATTGGCAGCGACTACGTGTACTTTTTCATCTTCAAACGCTTTGGATCAAGAGCCTGATCACCACTTTGATCATGCACAGGACAGGTGATCCACAATTACCGGTAAATGCTTTTGTTCTATTCAGCTTTATACTTTAAATAGTGCGACCATTGTCACTGGATTCCAATGTCAAGTAGCAACCCCATCTGTGTGCATTCATAGAGCCAAGGCCAGGAATGCTTAACATCTGTTCCTTCTGTCATTGCTGCGAAATGTGATTCTCTCTCTAAGGAACAACCAGCCAGTTGGGCTCAAACATGGGAGAAACCTCATCATCAATAGCCATACTTTACTCATTGCACTGAATAGAACGTTGTCATCTCGTGACGATGTGTACAATTTCTCCTAGTCATCCTCATTTTCTCATTACACTCGGCAAGAGGCTTTTCAACATTGGTGGATTATAACATATTGGATTTTCCACAGTTACATTTTCATCAAAAGGAAATTGACTTTTCTTGCATCCTTTGTTTCTACATATGAATATCCATCGCTTGTGCTATCCAAGTGGGAACTGTGCAATATTGTTTGGAGACACTTCACACAGCCTCATCAATGTACTTTGCCAAGGGACAGTCATGATTACAGTGTGACTTTCTACATTTGTAATTATCAGGAGCCGTGGTGTGTGGAGGAGCCGTGGTGTAGTGGTTCTGACTCTCGCCTTGTAAACAGAGGGTCGTGTGTTCGAATCCCACCGCGGTCTGGCGTCCTTTGGCAAGGCGTTAATCCACACTTTGCCACTCTTGACCCAGGTGCTAATTGGGTACCCGATAGGATGTGAAAGTCATTGTAGCTTGTCCAGTACTGTGTGCGCCTCACCGGCGACTGACTGGAATACTCCCCAGGGAGTGGAGGATGTGCACACATTGTGTGCGGGAATGACTGATTGAATCCGATGACTGGGGTAATAATATATCTGTAAAGCGCTTAGACACGTCGTTCCGATGTATTAAGCGCTATATAAAAAAACGGATTATTATTATTATTATATCAGGCTCCATGTACAGTTTGCATATGTAAATTATTGAACTTCTTTCAAATTTGGAGTACTTACATTGTATCTACTACTTCTGCATCAAGCACTTAAAGGCTGGTAAGTTTATATATATTTCTTTCCATTTCAGTGACCACAGGCACGTAGAATATTTCTAATTTGATGTCGCTTTAAAAGATTTCCAAATGTATGTTTTCGAAGGTATTGCATTTACATGGGCATTTTCACGGTAACTGACGTTACACAGCACAATTTTACACACTTCTCATTGTGTGTATGATTATCTCCTAAACAACAAATGATGGGAGTTTGTCGATAACAAAAAAAAATGAAAAAATATTGTGAAAAGACGGAAGAGACTTGTCCCGATGTTTACGCCGCCATCTTGTTTCTTATTGTACTTCCCCAACGTTACGGACGCGAGCGTCGCGTAACAATTCATAACAAAAATGGCCGATCGAGACTAGCCTGGAGGCGTCTGGGGAGTGAAAGACTTATACTGTACGTATGGTCACTCCCCTAACGCCTGGCACTGTCCCCTATACTATCCTACACACCGAGGGAAAATGCAACTATAGAAATGCGCCAAACTGCTAGTTATGTTTAGATTCTAGCTTTAAAACTTATGTACATGGGTAAAAATATTGGTTGGCAACGTTTGGCAAAAAATTAGTGTTGATGGATTTGAAATGACGAATAAATTAATATGAATAAGAAAAGTAGAAGAGAGTTCACTTACACTTGTTGACATCGCCATCTTTGATCCTTTGTAATTGCAACCTAGTTACGTGACGCGTATAGAGGGCGGCAAAATCATGAGCGGTGCTAGATTAAAAAGTGCTAAAATGTCCCGCTTCAACCACTGAACTAGAAATACGTGGAAGCCGTGTACACCCAAGCAAAACATCGCTGGCGAACTCGATAAGTCACATGACCGCCGCCATTTTGCTAGGTCAATTGTTCGAGAACGCGCCGCGCCGTAGATGGCAAAATGCAATATGTTTTCTCTATGTATTTCTAGTTCAGTGGTTGAAGCGGGACATTTTAGCACTTTTTAATCTAGCACCGCTCATGATTTTGCCGCCCTCTATACGCGTCACGTAACTAGGTTGCAATTAAAAGGATCAAAGATGGCGATGTCAACAAGTGTAAGTGAACTCTCTTCTACTTTTTTTATTCATATTAATTTATTCGTCATTTCAAATCCATCAACACTTATTTTTTGCCAAACGTTGCCAACCAATATTTTTACCCATGTACATAAGTTTTAAAGCTAGAATCTAAACATAACTAGCAGTTTGGCGCATTTCTATAGTTGCATTTTCCCTCGGTGTGTAGGATAGTATAGGGGACAGTGCCAGGCGTTAGGGGAGTGACCATACGTACAGTATAAGTCTTTCACTCCCCAGACGCCTCCAGGCTAATCGAGACGGGGGTAGGAGAGAACTTTTCGTTTTTTGAGGTTCCAGTCTGTGCCCAGATGTCAGGAAACTGCCACTCGTTAGACCTTCATCCATATAATCGTGGTAAGTGCATAATTTCCGTTTCACAATTCATTTGGAGAAATATTTAGACCATAAATCACCCTAGTCCCGTGAGTATGGTAAAATACACGGTAAGCCCCTGGGCTCCCGCCCGCTGCGCTCGCGGGCGGGAGCTCCCTGGGTTACCTGGCTACGTGTGAGTGGCAAAGGCCAAGATCAAGTTACTGAAGAATGAATTTGACGCCATTTACTTACATTTGGAACTGGAAAACCTGGCGGTAACATCACTCCCTTATCTTTAGCAAAACTTCTGAAGTCGGTACATGCTCTGCATGGTCTTTTTTTACTCTGTTTCTGCTCGGAACTTGTGCTGCTCGTGTGCTCCATGGGCGCTGCCATCTTGAAACTGATGATGCAATCTCCACATTAAATTGCGGAATTGCGCCAGCTCAGTGTAGTGCGATACCGGTACGGTACATACATAGAGATGTATACTAACTACATCTCTATGGGTACATACCACATTATTCACCTTCTTCTTCTGTCTTGTGTTGAGTTGTACCAACCAGTCAGAAAATGACTATTTTTGCCACTGCTTTGATTTGGAGCTTTCTTTGAGAGGATGGAAACTTCTTTCCCTTCATCCTTTTTTTTTCTATTTTACTTTCTCTTTTTTTTCCCTTCTCATTTTTTTTCATTTTTTTTTCTCCTTTTGTTTCTTCTGTCAATTTTTCTTTTTTCTTTGTCTTTTTTTCTTTTCTTTTTTTATTTTTTTTCTACCTCTTTTCTTTTTTTTCCTTTCTTTTTTCTGTTTTCTTTTATTTTCTTATGCTTTTTCTTATTTTTTTCTTCTCTCTTTTCTCTATTTCTTTTCTTCTTTTTTTTTCTCTAGGCCTACTTCTTTTTTCCTCTTTTCCTTTTCTTGTCTTTTTCTTTTTTTTTCTTCTTTAATTCCTTTCTTTTTTTTTCTCTTTTTTGTTTCCTTTTGCTTTTGTTTTGATTGCAGATAAGAATTCTGATCACTGATCTGAATAGTATTCAGATCAGTGCTTCTGATCTTTTTCGGGGGGGGCCGGGGGGGTTACTATTTTTGCCACGACTATTATGTTGGTGTTTTTCTTTCTCAAGCAATAAACACCGATTTCATCTTTTCTTTTCTCTTTCATTTTATTTTCTCCTCTTTTTTATTTTTTAGTTAGTTTCCAACCTAATGACATCTTTCTTTCTTTCCTTTCCCTTCATTCCTTTCTCGTGTTTTTATTTTCTTTTATTTCCTTTTCTTTTTTTTTCTTTTCTATTTTCCTTGTTTTTTCGATTTTCTTGTCTTAGGCTTATATTTCATGCTATCACTTAAATTCTTATTGTAGTACTGGAAAAATGCAGAGATCTGTACCCGAGTTATCCAGGGACTGTCTTATCCAAGTTCGATCCTCAGAAATAGATCCTATTCATATAGCGCACCTCTTCCGGCAACAGTGGTCGTTGTTCATGGTATAGGGTAGGGGCTATTTTATCCCCGCGACGGACCCTGATCGCTTTGCAAGGCAGGCGCGATATCCATTAGACCACAATGTTTCTCATAAACTCATCAGTCAAAGAATGAAAATAATCTCAAATTGACTTATGACAGTGAAGATTGGCATAGTGATATGCATCTATAAATTGCCTTTTTTGAGGATGATTCATTAATGTAAATGAGTATTTAGGAAAACGTACATTAAGAGTATAAGCTCAGCTACAATATATCGATTTGAATATGCAATCGATGGGCTAATGATTTCATGTCCCCACTTTCCCTTTTCTTATGTTTATTATTACACGAAATCACAGATATTTTACATTTTTTGATAGAAGTGTGTATGATAAGTCTTTCTTAAAACAAAATAAGATGGAGAAATGATTATCTTATTCATTCAATCATTAGTCTCAATTCAATTTTTGTTTTCACTTTAGGAGGACACAATTTCATTAAATATAATTTCGTATATTAAACTAAAGAAAAATGGGATATGAAATTATCAAATTGCTCATTGCATATTCATGAAGACATGCATGCATAAAACTGTCTTCACTGCCATGCTATTCCCCGCCCGTTTATGATGAAATTTTCATTGGTTTGTTTGTCTCAATACAATCTGGCAAGATTGATCATGGCATATCCTTCAATTTTTGTCTCGCCTGCGTAGCGGAGCGAGACATAGGTATCACTATTTCCGGCGTCGTCGTCGTCGTCGTCGTCAACAATTGTGTTGTACACCCAATAACTTTCTATAGCTTCGAGGTGGGATCACCAAATTCATACCAGAGGTCCATCTCCTGAAGGCACAGGTCAAGTTCGAATATTAGTCGAATGTGAATAAGGTCAAAGGTCAATGAACTTTCCATGACTGGCACTGCGTGCTGTGTTGTACACATACTAACTTTCTATAGCTTCGAGTTGGGATCGCAAAATTCATACCAGAGGTCCATCTCCTGAAGGCACAGATCAAGTTCGAATATGAGTCGAAATGTGAATAAGGTCAAAGGTCAATGAACTTTTCATGACTGGCACTGTGCTGTGTTGTACACACAATAACTTTCTATAGCTTCGAGTTGGGATCGCAAAATTCATACCAGAGGTCCATCTCCTGAAGGCACAGGTCAAGTTCGAATATTAGTCGAATGTGAATAAGGTCAAAGGTCAATGAACTTTCCATGACTGGCACTGTGCTGTGTTGTACACACAATAACTTTCTATAGCTTCGAGTTGGGATCGCAAAATTCATACCAGAGGTCCATCTCCTGAAGGCACAGATCAAGTTCGAATATTAGCCGAATGTGAATAAGGTCAAAGGTCAATGAACTTTCCATGACTGGCACTGTGCTGTGTTGTACACACAATAACTTTCTATAGCTTCGAGGTGAGATCGCCAAATTCATAACAGAGGTCCATCTCTTGAAGGTGCAGGTCAAGTTCAAATGTGAGCCGAATTTGAATAAGGTCAAAGGTCAATGAACTTTTCATGACTGGCACTGTGCTGTGCTTTACACACAATAACTTTCTATATCTTCGAGGTAGGATTGCCAAATTCATACAAGAGGTCCATCTTTTGAAGGGGCAGGTCAAGTTCGAATGTGAGTTGAATTTGATTAAGGTCAAAGGTCAATGAACTTTCCAGACTGGCACTGTGCTGTGTTGTACACATAATAACTTTTTATATCTTCGAGGTAGGATTGCCAAATTCATACAAGAGGTCCATCTTTTGAAGGGGCAGGTCAAGTTCGAATGTGAGTTGAATTTGATTAAGGTCAAAGGTCAATGAACTTTCCAGACTGGCACTGTGCTGTGTTGTACACATAATAACTTTTTATATCTTCGAGGTAGGATTGCCAAATTCATACAAGAGGTCCATCTCTTGAAGGTGCAGGTCAAGTTCAAATGTGAGTTGAATTTGATTAAGGTCAAAGGTCAATGAACTTTCACACTACTTTGTTCCTCTAGTGACATGAACTTTATAATTTTATACTTTTTAACACTAACATTTTACTTCAGAACTCAGTACTCTCTATACCTGAACCAGATTTTGTATTTTACTTGTTTATTCTTTAAAAACTGTTTTTATTTATTTAATGAGCTATAGTTCTTGGCACCATTTATAATATTCACACAAATTTGCCAATGGTACAATAGAAAAGCTGTCAAAGTTTCTTAAATGTTACCCTTCAGATTTGACATGCAGAAGTCTCTTCATGACTGCAATATGCAGGCGAGACAACGCTTGGCGTTTGCCTTGTTTTTAGAAATATTTCTCTTGTTTTCTTGATTTTTTTTTTTTTTTGGGGGGGGGGTGTTTAACCTGCTTCATTTATAAAAGCCACCTTGATGACCTTGGAATGAACTTCAGAAGCTGAATCTTGAGTAGATTCGAACATGTGTGTATCTCTGCAGGCCTATGAAAAATATGCTAAAAGACCTTTGCGGGGAAAATAAACGTTACGAAGAGCACCATCATAATAAAGGAGAGGGAACTGACCCAAAGTGTGTATTATGTCCACTGAACTAGAAATTCGTATTTCTAGTTCAGTGGTTATGTCCTCTGACTCGTTATACAAATGTGTAGGTGTGTGGTCTCAGACTGTGAGTTATAATATACCTATTGAGATAATTATTCATAATACAGTGAATAAATTAGCCTATAATTTCTTTATACATAAACATTGAAATGTTTTGAGAAGTATTTGTTTCGCTCCTTGATAGGTCTATAACATGATCACATCGGTATGATTGTATGGAGTAGCGACTTAAGTGTTTCATTCAGAGGGGCATACACTGCAAAAAACGCTGGTGTTGATTTAACACCAGCCCGGAATCTATATATGTCCACACCAGAGAAGTGTTAAACAACACGGGTTTCCTTTTGGTCTAACACCAGATAGGTGTTTATACAACACTAATTAGTATCAAAAGAGCATCGGTTTGATTCCAAACTGTTGTTGTTTCACTACTTCTCTGGTGTGGACATATACAGATTCCGGGTTCGTGTTAAATCAACACCGGAGTTTTTGCAGTGTATAAACAAATATTGAATTACGGGTTATGATCCTGGCTTGGTTTGAGTAGTTTAAGGACTTGAGGTGGTGCTTTTATGGCTGCTGGCTCGTATTTGCTTGAAGAAAATACTTACATTTGGCAGTGTAGTTTTATCTTTTACGCAACATTTATCTTTTACACAACACAAGGAATCATACATATAGGTAAATCAATCTTATCACGAATTGATATATTGTCAAAGTATAGGATTATTATGGAGCCTCTTCAGCTCCATCTCTCTGGAATGCACTTCCACTGAGGATCCGAACAATTGAATCGCTTGAGGCATTTAAAGAGTATTATTCTGTTTTCTTCTTACTTTTGTTAGATATGTTAATGTATTTTCCCCCTGTAATCCTCCATCCCTCTGCGCCTCGGAATAGTTTATTAGATAGATGGCGCATAATAAATGCTGTGTTTATTATCATTATTATTATTATTTACCATAGATTTATGATTGGTTGTATTTCCAAGAATCATTCTATATATCTTGGCACAGGTTGATCATTCATTTATGTTTTGTTTTCCCCTCTATAAGTGTTGCTAGATCGATTCATGGACTCGATTCCACTTGGTTGATTTCAGTTGGAAACCCCAAATAATCTGCTTATCTGACTGTTGAAAAATTATAATTTTTGTCGCTATAATTTTGCTTATAAGCATTTTATTAAAACGTCGGATCCCTCATCGGACACCCGCGCTAATTTCATAATATTCCTTGCATAATCATACTCCCTTTATTCCATTCTTCACTCGCTCTTTCTACTTCTCATCTGTCTTTCTACCTCTCTCTCTCCGTTCTATCCTCCTTCTCACTCTCTTCCTCTCTCCCTCCCCTCTATTTTCCTTCCTTTTCTTTTCCCATGCCAATGTCTACCTCATACACTTGCAATCAGATCATGTTTGCATTTAAAATCCAAATTTCTTACGAACAGTGAAAGCTTTCCCCTTATTATACAGACACGTCATTTTGTCGACGTTTTGGCAAGTAAACAAATGAACAAACATAAAAAGATTTGCATCAATTTGCATGTAACGTCTAACCGTTATGCAAAGACTCTCAAAGCAAACACGTCCATCCCTCATTTATAAAATAGCTTCTGGTCATGTGTTTAACGTCGTGTTTCTTTTTGAACCCTTAAGAATTTTGGGTATCGTTTTCACGAAAATACCCATCACCGTGTTTCCTTACCGAAATCCTGTATGATCAGTGTTCCAAAAGTCAGGACCAAAGTGGTGCGTGAAAACGGGGTAGGTTAAACTTCAATCATTCTAGGTTCTTATACAGCAAATAATATAGTAAAGAAGCAAACAAGTGCCCGAGTCCCGAATCAAAACCTTTTGTGATACCTCTTGTAATCCTATCCGTAATTATTTACTCAAGAAGCGCCCCTCTTAAGGTTTAAAATCCATCTCAAAATAGATGCCCAATCCAGATATTTGAGACAAGGATTACTCTGTTTTGTCAATAATAAGTTCACGTATCTTGAGGCATTTCGAATTCTTCTTAATAAGGCAACATTTTACCATGCCCATGATTGACTATGCGTTTACAATATCAATCTTGATAATAATAAATCCATAATTATTAATATTGTACATGCACACACATCTTATTTGTGACATCCATATTACTTTTGACCTAACTTGATATAATGAAGCAAATGATAATAACAACAACAACAACAACAACATCGATAATGAAAATAACAATCAATGACGTATTGAGCAAAACATTTTTTTTGGGGCCCGGGGTCAAATTCCTAAAGAGCCTCAAGCGAGCGAGCGAAAATTTTAACATCATTAAAAGATCATCTATAATTTTGTAATAAATTTTGGCATAACCCTTCCCTTTCCTCTCCCTTCTATTCCCTTTCCTTTCCTTTTTTTTTTACTCCCTTTACATTTATTTTTTGGTTTGTGGAACTTTTGGTATACCAGTGTACCAAGTCCCCCCCCCCCCCTCATACCATATTGACATTGATAACAATGAAAATAACAAAGACTATGGTAAAGGAATAGAATGGCATGAAACAACTATTTCACAATGAATATTGCAATGTGGATAGAAAAATATGTATCGCTGATGAAATTGCGGCGAGGTTATAACCATCAACATGATCAAAATAAGCAATAATTGTCATTTTGTTACATATTTTTTTGTTTTACTCATATTTCCCATGGCCTTCTATTTCACGATGAATATTGAAATGTGGATAGAAAAATCTGTAACGTTGATGAAATCGTGGCGAGGTTAAAACCATCAACATGATCAGAATAAGCAATATATAAAATATATAACAGTTATAATTGTTTATTTGAAATGAATATATAACTGTCCTATTTCATTACATAATTTTGTTTTGCTCATATTTCCCATGACATTCAACATTGTATCGCAGTTTGTGACACAAAGACGTTCGCTTATATCATCTTGACCCAGATTGTTTTGGCAATGGGAAGGTTTATGCGGTCAGGATGTAATGACAAAATTATCACCTAATCACATATAGAAAATATCAATTTCTGGAGCTACCCCTCCCATGATTATGTTAAAGTGAAACGGAAATGACTAAATGACCAAGGTAATGAATGTTAAATTCGACTGCAACATTGGTGTAAAAATCAATTTTATCATCATAATTGATATTGGAGGCCGTAACATGTATCTATGATAAATAATTGTTTCTCGTGGCTAATTTTCTCAGCAGTTGTATATAATCTGTCTGAACTGCCACCGGACGACAAAATATTTGCACACACCAAATGTTACATTTTTTTCAATTAACAAAGTAATATTTTAGTAATACTGAATACTGATATACATATAAAATATATATTCAAAATAAATCATGATAAACCATATTAGGATAATCAAATTTGGACAAAATTAATGGTTCTAGGTAAAATAATACTCTGCAATGAAAAAAGGACAATGTAGGGTATTATACCGGATTTTAAAACTTGTAGGAATGCTTTTTTCTCAATTATTGATAGGGTATAGTGTGAATAATGGAAACATGTATGATTCGTCGGACTTTAAAGGTTTAGCACTTTCATTTCACCGCCTTAAAATCACCATAAAGGCAACACAGCAATTGATCATTTAATTGATTAATCAATTACATTTTTAGAATGGTAATGTTTTCAAGATCTTCCCCTTTGACTTCGTTTTGTTCAAGATGTTACTAAGGTTCTCTCCCATACCACTTGCAGTTTTAATCCCTCTGAATTCACACTTTTAACTTCGATTTGTTACAAACTTGGTTTCTATTAACCCAACCGATTACCTATCCGAAAAACAAACATCAAATTTCCAGAATTTGCAAAGGGAAGTCCCTCAAAGATTATCCCGTCTATTCGTGTACACTTTCGGCGATTTCCAAGTTGTATGGCTTCGGAGACTTGTCTGGATCAATTATCATCATTTGCATATAACAGACTATAGTCTGTAATTACCAGTTTTCAAAGGGAACCGTGCGGAGGACGCTTCTCTAATAATCAATGTAAATACAAAATACAAGACTTGAATTTCCCTCCTAAACTTCGAGTGCTTCATTGATTATAATCTTTGGGGTTCAATATCTGAGTCGTTTGAGAGTTGAGTTCTTCATCCATCGTAAGTATTGGTAAGAAGTGATATTGATTACCCTCATAAATCTTACATCACTGATATACGAAGCCCGAGCAAAGTAAGTCAGTGTTCACTTGCTTCCCTCGTTATGGTACGGATGAGCTGGATGCCATATTGCACCCCTCCCCTCTCTCTCTCCCCCATCCATATTGCGCGAAGTGCGAAAGCTTCTAATTTTTCTTTCTTATTCTAATAAGAAAAGAGATCACTTGTTGGCACATTTCTTTATCGCTTCTATTATGACACCTCCTGTATATTGACGCAACTGCCCCCAATTGCATGTGACAAAATAAAATAATTATTTCAAATGGGCACTGGCAACTGGGTGCATCATGCAACGCTCAAAAGCAGTTGACGAGAGACACTGTATATCCCTCTAGTTTTTCGCGCGAAGCCCTGACATTATTATACACGTTTCATCAAAGATGAGTCTTTTCAATGCATTTATAATCTGTGAAAATGCAATGCCCACGTCATCTTTTTCCTACCGAGTATTATCCCGTTTCAGTCTAATGGGGGCGTTACTTTTTTTATATTATGGTCTCAAAATCTATCAGAGGTCTTTTTTTTTTGCGACTGGAAAATTGTTTATTTATAGGGGTAAGGGGTATAACTGAAATCTTGATCAGCCGGACCGTCTCAAAGAATGTTAAGTCCAACTATGACGCGCTCATACCAGCACATGCTAAATAATTTCATCTCTGAGTGTTGCAAAGATCTATCAGATACTTTAACAATCGATAACAGAGTATTGACTAAACTGCTCAGCAGAGCATCCTCATTTCTTCCCGTCAATATAAGTCTTACGTAACAATCTTTGGTTGATAATGGAAGCGAAGCCGGTCCGTCATACACACGTATAACATGTGAAACAGAGTGGGATGTCATGTGTAAAAGTGCAAAGTCACACGGCGTTCAAATTGACTATTTTCGATTGTGCGAGGAATGCCTGCTGTATCCCGTTGCCGGTCGATCTCACTGATGTGACAGTGTGTATACCAATTGATCTTGTGGTTATAATGATACCCCATAATTATGTCGTGCATTTATTGGGGCTATACTGATTATGCGACTTGTTCCTATTCAACCCGGCCTTCGGGGTGGCCGAGGGCACTGGGCCATAATGGAAGGTTAGATGGGTGTTGGGGTGGGGCTGCTCCCCAAAAGAAAAGTTTTTTTCCTTGAATTTCCTAGAATATTTGACCAAATTGAATTTTCGTATCTCAAATCTAAGACAAATTCGATTATCATGATCAAAAGTGGGTGTTTTGGTGAGGCTTGCTTGCTTCGCTTGGTCGCATTGATAAAAAAATGGTTGACCGTGTCCGGAACTCACCTCATCCTCATTTTTAGGGGGGGTCATAGCAGAGCTTTAATCATGACCACAACTTCACAATATTTTCCGAAATCCAGTCGGTATTTTTCAAAGATTATTACAATGAATGTCGGGTTCTAACGTATGATTTCGATTTAAAAAAAAAGATTTCTTCGAAAATACTAACACCTGGTTGAAATTTGAAAAATGAATTATAATATCACAAAGAGTCCTGTATCGGGTAGTGATTCGAATGCTGCTTGTTGTGATATGAACAGCGGTGTTGGTCATGGTGATGAGGTTCAGGGGCGGTGATGCAAGCTAGTGCAGGGGCAACCACCCCTTTGAGATAGTGAAAAAAAATTGATGATGATGATGGTGATGGTAAATGGTATTGGAAATGGTAATGTTGATGGTGGTTGTGATGGTGGGGTGGTAATATAGGTTTGGTGTTGATATTTGAGGTGGTGGTGGTGGTTTTAGTGGTGATGGTGGTTTATGTTGATGATGGAGGTTGTGGTGGTAATGGTAATGCTTGCAGTGGTGATGGTGGATGATGGTGGTGATGATGGTGATGATCATGATGGTGATGATTATGATGGTGGTGGTTGCGGTGATAACAGTGGTGATGGTGGTGGTGGTGCTGCTGCTGCTGCTGCTGATGATAATGATTATGGTGATGGTGGTGGTGGTGCATGTTGATGTGATAATGTTCACCAAAATTAACTTTTAAAGAATGTACCTCTAACCATCACAATTAAGCATTTTCGTAATTTAGTATACTTTTCTTCTCAACCAATGGTATTAAATCAATCAATCATCCACTCCCCAGTCACTATTCTTACATTCACTTTCATTTTTTCCAAGCATCCCTCTTCTTTCTTTTCAAATCCCCACTGTCCCCTACGCCATGGATGAATGAAACCTTTCAAACCCCGGCTTGGCCCGGCCGAACTTCTTGAGTGCAATAATCTTTACCTTAATCAATGCTCATTTGCATGAGATTAAAAGCCAAGACATCTTTTATATATCTGCGTTGTGTACGACCACGAGCACCCGAGCGAAACGTTTCAATATACTCCTATCTTGTTTACATCGCTCGGTATACAATAGCGCAATAGAGTATTATGCGTCGAAATTTCAAATGTCGCAACACCATGTGCTAGCACGGAAGATCTTTATATCGCCCCTCTCACCCGTTTTCATTTCTTGTCTTTTGGGATAACAGATAATGACTACTATGATTTTCTTAAATCATTTTCGAGATGCAAGCGAAAGATATCAATTCCTTGTCGGCCTAAAAGTAAGGCAATATTACCTTGCAATACATGGAAAGATAAGTGAAAAGAATAGAAATGTATCGTTTCCAATGTAAAACATATTCACCGCTTTCTACTATTTTATATTCCTTGAGTCAAATGTGTATTTAGAAGGCCATGCAAGTCCAGCATCAAATTGAAAGTTGAATTAATAATGAAACATCCTGACAACTATTAAATTTTGTTGTAAAATAAGTTAAAGTTCTCTCAAGTTTTACAATTTTTAAAGAAATTGGTGTTAGGTGTTACGCATAATGAGGTCAGTAGTCAGTAGTAGAACCGCCCTGCCCCTTGCCCCCCCCCCCCCCCATTTAGAAGTGATAATGAATATACACGTTTTTGACAAGCAGACAAACCAAAACTGAACGTTCCGTCACATATTTCTTTCACGTTATTTTCCACTCTTTTTTTTCATTTTCACGGTCATCTTTCTCGCTCTCCCTATCTTATTTCGTTATAATTAAGCGCCAGAATATTGCTTGACAGCGATTCGCAAGCAACCTCGAACAATTGGCTAATAATGAACCTCGAGGGTATAATTAGAGATGACAATGGGTCCGCCCGTGACTTTATGTAAAATAATGGGGCACAATCTCGTGAGCATGAGCAGCATCTTTTAAAACTCAAGCCTTGATCATCTTAATTACAGTTACATTAGGCATGTTAGGATAAATGAGGTACATGTGATGTGGATCAGTTGATAAGTGTCCGAACTTTGAATCACGAGGTCCGGGGTTCGAATCCCACCGCAGCACTCTCGTCCTTTGGCAACTTGAAGGCGTTTATCTACATTTGCCACTCTCCACTCAGGTGTAGTAAATGGGTACCCGGTAGGAAGGAATTCCTTGAATGCTCGAGTGTCCGATCAGGGGAGAATGAACAGCTGAGAGGCCTTTGAGGAAAATTGGTGAACCGGGCCAGCAGATCGTCCTAAGATTCGGAGCTGACGAAAAATCGCAAATTTATGTCGTTTGTCCATAGTCCAGCGCCGGCTGCACAGAAACGTTGTTAGCCTAACAGTGCGCTATCAGTAAGCCCAGTCACATCTTTCGGATTGTGAAGTCAAAACATTGATTTCAATGTGACAGTAATGCATCGTTGTAACATTAGGCATCGCTGCCACATTACCGGTTGTAACAAGCCTCTGTTAGCGTATTGTTAGCGCTAACAACGTTTCTGTGCGGTCAGTACAGGACGACACTGCTGTTTTGATTCACCGATTTTCGCCAAAGGCTTCTTTGTCATGAAGAGCTTTTGACAATAGATTCTCAACGTTCCAGAATGCGTCTGCGTAGTGTTGCGGAAACTCCCTTATGACTCTACGTGCACCGGGTAACACCACAGTGTATGCCATTTAGTGTAGCTCATTCGTCACCAAAGGAAGGCATATGCCTACCTCATTAAAACAAAAGTTCGCATGAAAGAAACATCCTCATGAAAATTTGAATTACTCGGCAAATAGGCCTATTTGGCATGGGCTGTTAAGAACACACAATTCATTAGCATGCAAATAATGCTCATTCAACAGAATGGGCATATTAAATAGTGATCATAGATGACACGTTAAACCCGCCCGATATTGATCTTGTCATCAAGCTAATACATCGTCAAACTACTAATAAGTGTAGCAGATCACGCGGAGTTGTGGGAGTGGAAAGGGCTTTAGGGCAGCACCCCCCCCCCACACACACACACACTTTTATGAGAAGACAATTCACTTTCATCTAATCTCAGGAAAAATGACCCAATCAAATAGTCAATTACCATTATGTTTTTTTTTTATTCAGCTCGTCCTCTTTCTTCCAGCATTTCATAATGAAATGTCGAATTTGCTTCTGCGCTTCGCGCGGGGAAAGATGTCATTCCTTCCTGCTCCCCCAATAAATTCTACAATTCTATTTCTGTAAATGAAAGTGTTTTCGAATCCGTCAATTTGTGAAATTTCTTACAATATTTAAACTCCCAAAACTATATAATGAAGTAAATCCACACTATGTTCATTTCCGTTGGTCTTGCTCTAGGAGGAGCTATTTCTTAAGATATTGCCAAATTTGCTGTTGTCATTTTCCTTATTTAAAAACCCTTTAATTGTTGGCTCCGTTAAAGCCTTTGTAGTTTCAATTTATTTTGTTTGTTTGTATATGTTCAAAAAGAAAACAAAATCCCACATCAGGGTTCCGATGGAACCTTAGCCCCCATGTACCCCCTCTTTTTTTCTTTTTTTTCTTCGCTTGTCATTTTTTCTCCTTTTTTGCCAAATGCTTCTTTCATGTCTATCGTGGTGATCTGTTATTTTCACCCTTTCTCCTTGGAAGAGTATTCGTTACATCAATCGCCGCACCCCCTCCCCCACCAAAGTCAACCCTTGACCCACCCTGCCCCGTCAAGATGGTTAACAATCCTCGAAATTGCATGATTAAGTTCTGCTTATTGTGCCATTTGTTGTAGACAATAATTGCTTTAACGGGTTGAAAACCAAACTAATTTTTTCTATAATCCTCTATGGTTATTTTAACAGTCATTATTTTAACCACCTAAATAAGTCTCAAATTGCTAATTTACAAAGAAAACTATCTACGTGACACTTAAAATGATGACCTTCACTCCCATACAGTATTAATAACGTGTGTCATTAAAAAGTCATGAATATTTATGCTGAAAATCTAATGATGTATATTATTTTTTCAAGGTCTTGATAGATAGATGGATGGATGGATATATAGACAGACAGACAGACAGACAGATAGATAGATAGATAGATAGATAGATAGATAGATAGATAGATAGATAGATAGATAGATAGATAGATAGATAGATAGATAGATAGATAGATAGATAGATATATAGATAGACAGACAGACAGACAGATAGACATAGAGACAGACAGACAGATAGATAGATAGATAGATAGATAGATAGATAGATAGATAGATAGATAGATAGATAGATTTGAATGATTGATTGATTTTATTAATGACTGAATGATTGATTGATTGATTGCTAATTTGAATATCAATCACTTATTGAATATCAATCACTTATTGAATATGTATTTATTCAATGTTGAATTTTGTTCATGCTTTTATTTAAATTGAATTAATTTATCTTGTACTTATTTGTATTATGTTGAAGAATGAAAATATAAATTGAATTGAATTGAGTTGAAATGATTGATTGATTGATTGATTGACTGAATGAATGATTGATTGATTGATCGATTGATTTATTAATTGATTGATTGATTGATGGATTGATTGAGTGAGTGAGTGATTGAGTGAGTTTACGATTTATTATGTTATTGATTGGTCGATTGATTAATTGAATAATTGATTAAGACATGTAGGGGAAGGCGGGGTAAGTTGTGACACTTTCTGCATTTTGCATGTTAGAATTGATATAACTAATAATATTATAGAAATAAGTACCTTGCCTTTAAATTTGATTCTTGGGATTTTTTTTTCACCAATATATAACGTTTTACCGCCACACTGAAAGTCATTGTGACCTTTGAAAAAAAACAATGTCAAATGGCTCAACTTGCCCCATCTGTGGGGTAAGTTGTGCCACCTTTTGGGGTAAGTTGAGCCACAAAAACTATGAGGGAAGAACCAGCATGTCAATTTTTTATTTAAAGTCCTTTCACTTGCTAATTCTCTGTAAATACTAACATCCTCTAAAAGTAAAAGAACTGTCATGTGAATTTGCTCCTTTCTGCCTGCATATCAATGACTTTTAAGGTTTGCTTGTTATTTTATTATACATTACCATAAGAATTACCATGGCTCAACTTGCCCCATGTTGGCTGGCTTAAATAACCTCAGTCCGAACTTAATGCGATATTTTCACATCCATACATTTCTTATGCATTCATCATATAAAATACTATGACAAGAATGAGAATCCATACCTGGACTAACAATATTGTTCTTATTTCTTTATTATATTTGAAGACGTGTGTAAGTAAAAGACACTGATCGATTTCAGACCATTTTTTACTTTTTGGGGCTGAAATTTGTATTTTTCCCTCTAAAAAGTGTTTTTTATTTCAAAGTTGAAAACAATGTGGCGGGGTTAAGGGTTATGTAATGGGTCATCAATACATGACACCACCACAATGTCTGACTCATTCATTATTGGCCTGGGGGTGGTGGCTCAACTTGCCCCTATGCTCAACTTACCCCGCCTTCCCCTACTCCCCAAATACAATCAAACGAATATAGGCTTTGGTCGTTTCTTTTCAAATATACATTGCCTCCTCATCATTCTCACCCCTTGGTCTCTCCTTCAACTCTCTTCCTTCATTTTTTTGCTATTCTCATCAGGTTGTATGTCTCCTCTCGGTCCCGTCTCATTTCCACGCATGTCAAGTACAGGAGACAAGTCACGATCGTAATGAAAGGTATAATGTCTCGGTCACATTTGCTCTACGGCGACCGTACGGCGAGTCGAAAACAGCCGTTTTATTCATTTTTATGCAAACCCCACTATTATGTAGCTGGTACAAACATTTTGAAACGGCTGTTTTCGACTTGCCTTACGGCCGCCGTAGAGCAAATGTGACCGAGGTATTAAGGTGAAATATTAATGAGACTGTGGTAATGAACTATCACCTGATTACTCCTGCCATTACCAGTCCTTTCAAATGAGATATATGGCTGGGTGCAATTCAGGATTTTTAGCGGGCGTGCATCAATTTTTAAACACGCGCCTTAAAGTATAATTTATTTTGTACTCAAACGTAACTTTAGATGGTGTAAAGTGAGAGGGACGAATAGAAAGAGAGAGAGAGATAGAGAGAAAGAAATACATAAATCAACCTGGTTAAAGGGGAATCCAGCCTTGGCCATCAAATGTTGTGTTGGGAAGGAGAAAAATAAATTAAACAGAATGGTGAAAGTTTGAAAGAAATCGGACAAGCAATAAGAAAGTTATAGCTGCTTTAATATTGAGATCACTAATAATATGTAGATTTCAAATTGGCAACTGGGTAAGTAAATTATGACAAAGGGCAAGGACAACTTTCCCATAGGCCATGTACTTTATTATCAGGGATTTGTGGTTTTCTCCTAAGTACCCATTCCCCTGGGGCAGTAATCTAAATATAACCCAGGTATAATGTTTTATGTCCTCATGCAAGAAAAGTATTATTTGAAATAAAACTTTAGGGAAAAATGACATTTTAGCCATAATATGTATTGGAGTACATGGAAGAGTAGTCCTTGCCTTACATCACTATGACATTCCATATGCGGCCAATTTGAAGTCTCCATGGGTATAGCTACACTCTAAAAACTGGAGTGCTAATTTAGCTCTTAAGGAGCGTGTATAGTGACTGAACTTCGGAGTGCTGATTTTCTCGTTCAAATTTGAACTAAAAAATCAGCACTCCGAAGTGCAGTCACTATACACGCTCTTTAAGAGCTGAATTAGCACTTCGTTTTTTAGAGTGTAGTGATTACCAATATTTACAACTTTTAAAAATTCATAACTTTCTTGTTTTTTTTCCCAATATTATTCAAACGTTCACCTATCAACTTGTCTGATTTTTCTTTTCCTTACAAAAACAAGTTTTAGTTGGGTTGGATTCCCCTTTAAAGTTCACCATGGCAAAAGTTAATTTTAAAAATAGAAAAAACAATGAATATTGCCAAAGGTTTGATAAAAATCCTGAAAATGAATGTTCCTGAAAAAATAAACAAAATAAGTCACAACTAACCATTAAAATATTGAAATTTGTGCATTTTATATTACATACGGAACAGCTGTTAGTTATTGACGTCTCAAATCCGCAATTTAAAATTCGAATAACTTCCTTAATCTTTAATGGATTTTCATAAAACCAATATTTTTATCATTTTTTTTTCTATTTTTATAACAAACTTTTCTTCAGGGTAAACTTACCCTTTAAAATCGAAAAAAATGTAGAGGTAATAAGTAATTAGTAATAAGAGGGAAATGGCAAAATGGATAGAAAGAGATAGGGAGAGGAATGCAAAAGATTAGGGGAAAGGAGTGATAGAGAAAGTGTGTATTATTGATAATTGTTTATATCGCGCAATTTCCATTTGTATAATTATACTCAACTGCGCATTACAATAATGTTATCATAATTACCCGGCTATACAGTGCGTATCAATAAAAAGTTTACACTTAGATAAAATCCTGTAAAATTGTATATTTGTAACATTCTGAAGACTTTTCCACATTTTAACATTGGTACAGATCCATTTAAGCAAATTACGATATAACTGTCGAAAAATATTTCCGCTTGAGTGAGCACCACATACTTTTAAAAATTTTGGGAAAAAGGATTTGTGCAGAACTTTGAAATAGTTATGCGAATAAAAGTAGACCTTAATCATGAAGAACACGTGGAATTTAGCTAGTAAAATTGATTTGAAGATATCTTTTACCTTTTTAACTTGTTTCCTTGCCCAAAACTTTTCGAAGAGTGCATTGCGCCCACCCCACTCCCCACACACCGAGGCCATCGTGACGATATTGATAGCTTTACACTGAGCTGTGATTTACATGAAATGGCTTAGGCTTGATTTTCATTTTGTTAATCATTGTCAAACTTGGGGAAAAGTGTGGAGAATCAAGTATTAAATCAAACATGAAATGTAAACCCACTTTAAATGATAAAAACTTAGTGAAAAAATGTTGGAGATGTCTGATATAAACTTTTGTTCAGATTCAGTAATATCCTCAGATCCAGCTGACACAAAAAGGGTAAAAGTTGTGCTTACTAAGTGTTGAAATTTCAATTTGGGTGGCAAAATTGTTACAAAATGCTTGACTAAAAGTGCAAGGGAAATGTATGAGAATTGTTTCGCAGGGTAAGTTTGATTTCGCCCTTTCCACTTGACACAGCGTGAAAACGAGCATTTCTGCGCAAACGGATTTCTGTGAGCTTTACACAAATGGACAGTGCTCACTCAAGTGTAAAATTTTGTCAAAACTTTTACTTTTATTGGATAGATGAGACCCAAACCCAAGATTATATGTGAAAAAATTACCCACATGTTGCATATTTTTTAATTCCCAGGGCTTTTTCAAAGTGTAAACTTTTTTTTTATACGCACTGTATAGCCATGCTGCCTAAAGGTGCTCTGGCATTCGAGGAATTTCTTCCTACCGGTTACCCATTCACCTCACCTGGGTTGAGTGCAGCACAATGTGGGTAAATTTCTTGCAGAATGAAAAGACACCATGGCTGGGAATCGACCCCACGTCCCTCAGATTGAAAGACGGGAATCATAACCACTATAGTCCACGACGCCCCCACCAGACCAGGGGGCGTTTCATGAAAGGGCTTGTCAGACGTTTATCCGACAAGTATACTGTTTAAATCCGAGAGTTACTATGGTAACAGTGACTCTCAGCCAATCATTCTCAAGGAAAGTTGTCAGACCTGACAACTTGTCTGTCAGATGAAAATCTTCCCAGATTACTATAATTACGAAAGAAGAGTTGGTGAGATGGCCTGACAAGACAGTGGGTAATTTAATAACACGTTCATGACGTTAGTTCAGAGAAGTCAATTATATAGATATTTCAAGACAAAAGGTCATCATGATTATAATTATCAGAGTAATTGTCATGATAGAACTATAGACACGATATATAGAAATGGGAGAGGGGTCTGGGGAAAGAAACAAAAATGGGGTTGAAATTGGGTTTAAAATGTCACAACTTTCTTATTTTACATCCGATTTTGATGAAATTTTCAGTGTTATGCTTGTTGGATTTTTTTTTTAAATTCAAATCAACTTTTTGTTGGGGTGGACTTGCCCTTCAACAAGAGGAAAGTACTATAGAGAGCCGATGGGAGAGATCAAAACATTGGTGAGGGGCTAAACGAGAAGGGGCCATGATTATGCTGTGTAGCAAAATTATTCATTAATGCTTGATCGAAAATTGAAATGGATGTGATGCTGATTAGAAGAGAGTGTAAATTCAAACAAGAAACCACCATTATATTTGCGAGATACTCACATTGATCATTATCATCGCAACATGATACACGTCTATCTAGAGCAACCGCTATGACAATTATTATCGCCGCCCTTTCATAGGCGTTATTTTGGTATCTCATTTACTGGCGAACTTCCCTACCCCTTGTTGCACTATCAGACCTAATGCCCCCACCCCCTGTCCCATAATTGCTCATGCATTAATTTCCCTGAAATGTCATATGTTGTCTTTTTAGCATTTTCCAAGATTTTATTGACGGGTAGTTTATGTTACCCGAACAGTACTCTGCAATTAAGGGATTAACGTGCTCGCTTTCTTTTCTGTGACAATGGGTACGAGTTTGCTGGATGCCCTTCTGAAAGCATGTGGGGGGGGGGGGTAATATTGATGGCATCACTTCCGAAGCCGTAGTAGGGGGTCAGGAACTCTACCCATTCCCATCCTTTAAAAGGGGGTTTCGTTTAATAATCCGCATTATGTGTTGCTTTTTATTATCTCTCTATTCATTTTACCCATTTTTTTGTTACCTCTTGTGAATTTTTCTTCATTCCGTTTTGGCTTCCCTTCTCTTCCTCTCCCCCATTCCATACTTAGTCTCAAATTGCTAATTTACAAAGAAAACTATCTACGTGACATTTAAAATGATGACTTTCACTCCCATGCAGTATTAATAACGTGTGTCATTAAAAAAGTAATGAGTATTTATGCTGAAAATCTAATGATGTATATTATTTTTTTTCAAGGTCTTGATATATAGACCCCCATTCCATACTTTAGCTTGTTCTAAGGTCACCAGTCCTCCCCCTCTCCCTCTATCTTCCATGTCTACATCTCATATTCACGACTTTTTTTTTTCTTAACACCCTCTCTCTCATCATAAACGCCCCCCACACTACCCCTCCCCCTCTTTCTCTCTCACACACTCTCTCTTCCGTCCAGTCCCTGCCACTATATCGTCCTTTCCCCATATAAGAAATACACACTGGGTATATCATGTATGTATATACTTGGCCGTATATACATGATAGGCCCTAGCACTCGACCCCCCCCCCCCATCCCTAACCCCTCACAACACACATTCATGTACGTCACAGCCACACCTGCGAATTATAACATCAGGGCCTCGTAACACAAAGGTTAGCGATTAATCGCTATACTTGAAAGATCAATTCTGATTGGTTCACAGACAGTCTACTGAGCAAATTACACATGCAACAATATTGTCTTGATTGTCCATTTCATCTAGCGATTATTCGCTAACCTTTGTGTAACGGGGCCCAGATCTTACTCAGGGAAAAGTTTTTTTTTAAATGATAATAAATGAATTATTTGAAGAAACAAATGAGACGAAATATGGTTATTATTATTAGCTCAGTCATATTTTATTTTGCCATTTTTGCACTGCAAGCATTACACAATTCAGTCATCACTGGAAACAGGAGGAATCATAAGAAACAGAAGAATTGAGAAATATTACATCGAGCGTCAGGTTATGTTTCACATATAAAGAGAATTGCACTTCAAGTTTTCTTTTAGACCTTGTTATAAATAGCCAAACAAACGAAAAAAAATGTTATTATCATGTGATTACTTCAAGACATGCATACCACAAAATATTAATCTCGACAATACAAGAAAAAAGTGGAGGAAAAACTGAAGAAAAAAAAAACAATCTTCTTGACAATGTCACTGTTCTGACATCAGTGCAAATACTTTGACCCATTTGTCGTGACTTGACTTCTGGACAAGAGCTTCATCTCAATACTTGTTCACTGCAGCCAATTTCAATTTTTATCATGATTATAGCTTTTATTTTTAGATCATCAGTATACATCAAGTCTGATTAATGATCTTTGTTTATATTTTCATTTGTATCAATCCATGTTTGAAATTTTAAAAACACTTTTCCTGAATATATCAAGATTTAGATGATTGTATTTGTTATAAATAGTCGAGGTAATACACGAATGGACAGAATAATTGCATATCGCAAGATAAAAACTTTTTTTCACAAAAGTGGATGGAATAGTTGTGGCATAGAATATACAGTACTAAAACGCACTTCAAGGCATTGATTGCAAGGTGAGAAAACCACCCATTGAAAATCAAAGGTAACATGATGACAACTGTTTCAAATGCAAAATGTGTTTGTGAATAATTATGTCCACCTGCGGATTGCTGGGTAAAACATGGAATACAAGAACGACAGGTATATACTGTGTGGTGACACACAGCGTGAAATAGAATTTATGAATGCCTTTAAGCAAGTGAACTGTGAAATCATAGAGCGGTTTTAATCAAATTTTGATGTGGGTTGGTGGTGTGAGGGCGTCACTCGGTGATGGGGCCGGGGACGAGACGGGGGGGGGGGGGGGGGGCTGACATGGGAGAAAAGCTTTGCAGTGCAGCAAAATATATGTGAACTCGGTCTGTAATTGTGTCATTGCTGGAATACTGCAGTAATAATGAGTGTAGAGTGTCAATATCCAGAAGAAAAAAAAACACTACAACACAGCAAGCGGGAATAAGTTGGATGGAATTCACTGATAGGCGGTTTTGTAGATACAGTAGATAGTTATTACAAAAATAGTTGATGCGTGTGGTCACAGAGCCAGCCTTAGTCCATAACACGACATCCAGATTAATTGAGAAAAGCTGATCTCGCTGTACATGATTAGTTATAAACTTTATTATATAAGCTTTCTCACATCAATCTACTTATATAGTATATAGGGTGACTTCACTAGCCAGCGTGATAAAGTCTTTGATAGTTCTAACTTTCATGATTACTGTTTGACAATTGGTTAAGCTGAAAAAGTTTGTGTTCATGGAGATGGCATGGGGTTCTCTTGCCAAGGCATGGCGCCCTCTGCCAGCTGACCAAAGTCAAAGAGATCCCCGAAGGTACCGCTTTCGTCAAGGTTAATGTTCCTGGTTTCCGCCCAAGGATGGGCCTGTCTTTCGGTGAGGGATCCAGCCGGAGAGGGCGGCAGATCAAATGCAGCAAAGATATCCTCAAGCTGGACGTCAGCTGGGTGCAGATCAATCTCCTTGAGTTGCTCTTCGAACCAAACCGGACGAGGGATCCTCGTCCCGGTTATCGAAAGATCCAAGACACTGTCATTGATGTTGGTCTCGTGCTCGGACGGAGGCGGTGTGTCCATTTCAAAGGAATCAGACGTGTCCGACTCCTGGCCATCAAGAATATCCTCCGTCTTGATGCGTGTGCCTTCGATCTCAATCTCAGATTCAAAGATGGAGTTCCAGCTGAAGTCTTCCTTGAGGATGCTGCTTGGCATGCTATCATCCAGAAGTGACGGCGGTTTGTAGCTCTGCGATCGCACCACCTTCACCTTCTTCGACGACGAATGCGAGCCACCGTGTTCAGAGGCCGACCTCTTCTTTGGCATAGTCTGCTTCCGGCTGTGGTGTTTAGAGTCCTCAAATGGAGGGCACTCGTCCTCGCTCTCCGGCTCCGTCTTAATTTTGATGGGGAGCTCCCGGAAGGAGGCATGCCGTCTCTTTTTGAAGACGCCGTTCTCAAGTTCGTCGGCATGGGCGGGGTCGATGCGCCAGAAACCGCCTTTACCCGGCTCGTCCTTCTTGCGTGGTACCTTCTGGAAGCACTTGTTGAGCGAGAGATTGTGACGAATGGAATTCTGAAGAAAAGATCAAAAACAGAACGAGCACATGGTAAATATACTATTGAAAGATCACGTGCAACTGATATGACTGTGGCACATAACATGAACGATGAAGCTTCACTCATTAGCATTTTCAGAAACCTACGTCTGAAAGAACTGAACTTCTCCCATTGGAGCGCTGTGTTCTACATGTATACAACAAAATAAGTGATCCGATTCACAATGGCCACACATAATTATTGGCGGTCATTAGGGTCAAAATTGTATTTATATTTGAAAATCAATCATTCAATTCAATATCTTTGTTATGTAAATAAGACAACAATGCACATCTTTCTGATGATTTAATATCAGGTGATGATATTGATTTCATCGTGTTTTTTTTTGTGTTTTTTTTTTTCATCAAGTAATAAAACGTGGTTACCGTGCATGGTTAAATATTCATATTTTTTCAGGTTCATGTTTCACTTTATTATGAGAAGAGAGATCTCACATCAATTTATACACAAGAGCTTATCATGCATACATAATGATATGTTTGTTGACGAAAGCTACAAATATGCACGCCTCGAATCACAACGATTAAGAACGAACAACATGCTTCTTGGTCAATTCATACTCCATTATGCCCCCAGCACACGCCAATCTCCTCAGGCATATTGACATAGACCTCATAAAAGTATCGTAAAACGGGGGGCTATCAAGAACTGATATGACAAATGCCAAACAATAGTGAATGAAAAGAATCCTACGACCAAAGGAAATACATACAGGTGATAAACAGGCATTGGTTTGTTTACAGCGGTTGCTAGGGCAACCTGTGAATGACTTGATGACAGTGATGGGGCTATGTGGATCGACTACGTAGTGTGGGCACGCTTTGGTGGCGTACGTGACCCAAGCCCAAAATACGGGTCATGTGATATTGTCTGGGGAATGGGAGGGGTGTGGAGAGATGCTTGGGGTGGGGTAGCCAGTATAGGAGGTGGGACGTAATGAACGCACTCTGCATGGGGGCTGCGTCCTTTTCTCCAAAACCACCCAACTCTTGCCACAAAAGCGATATCCTGCCACAGGGGGGTAAATCTGCATTCAACCACACACATACCAGGACCCCCAAAGCCATTGTCATCCCAAGGCTGCTTCATCTCTCTTTCATCCTTGTGATGACGTTGAGTTTGATCGAAATAATGATCATAATGTAAACAAAAAAAATATGAATTGTTCAACATGTCGATATAGTGCAGAGGTCACGGTTTGAAAAATACTGATTGACCCCTTTAATATACGCAGGCCTAAGTCACACGTAACCATTACAGTCAGTGTTGGAGATTTACCCATTTTTACTAACGAAAACAGGAAATTAAACCTGACCCCGCCCCTCCTCCCCTCCCCACACGCGACCAATTATGAACACACATTATTTTGATCATCTTTGGATGAAAATAAAATTCCGCGAGCTTATTGAGGAAGCATAAGTATACTCCAATCAAGCGACCACTACCCCCTAGCCAAATAAAAAGGCCCTAGCCTGCATCTTAATGAGAACTTGTCAACACGGGACGATATGATTCTATTCAGGGTTTGTTTGCAAGGAACACAGCTGATTTTTGCCAATCATCCACCAAGTGGATGAATAAATATTAATTTAGGGAGCATGATTAAATTATGCCTCCCCAATTTAGTCAGCTGATATATATACTGTCCCCGGCATAGTTCGGGCATGGAGAGTTTTTAATGTGGTTGGATTACGAACAAGGCCACAAATTGCAACACGGGAGGGGATGCAATATTTGGAGTATTAGATGAAAGTGATATTGTCAGCATTCAATCAAACTTCATTTTACTCCAAATGCGGCGAGTGTCATGTACTATGTGACGTAGTGAAGAACAGGACAGTAACAGATCAAAGGTCCCATGTACTCCATCGTTCTTTTTCACTTGATTTGCGGATTTTTTATGATTGTAAAAATATGAAGGAATATTTCAGGATGACTGATATTTTTTGGGGGGTATGTATTCAAAAATTAATATGACACGTTTATCCTAATCCATGAAATCATGCATCTTTCATTTTCCTATACGATGCACTTTTATGCAGACGCGAAAATTGTTTCCATGACAACAATCATCTTTCAATTTAATAGAGACCATGTTTCCCTCAAATTTGTTATTTTTGCAATATATCTTTGCATTCGTACGTTACTGCTGTAGCATGTAAATAATATGTGTCATTTCTTTTCTTCAGTAGCGTACATGTATACTGTAGCTTACAGTCTCTCATAAATGTACATTAACTTTTTTTTATTAAATGCATATGTCTTCCATATTCTGCCCAACAGCACACGTAGTAACGTCGACTGATAGACAGGATGAAACCATAAGCCTACTGTCATTGGAAACGACCATTGGCAGGCAAGTCGGGGATTATGAAATAGAGTATATACTCATAAATCATCTCCGTTTAGCGACGCAGCAACATCACAAAAGAATCTCATCATCCAAGCAAAAAGAGATGCATGTGTCAGATAATGGCACAATCATTAAAATATGTACTACCACAGTAATCAAGTTAGCATTATATGGGAAAAAACGAAGGGAAGGAGGGGGGGCTAGAAAGGGAGAGGGGGAGCTAGGGAAAGAGGGGGAGGGCTAGGCAGAGAGAAGAAATATCTTAAATCGTAATAATTTTAAGAGCAAATATTCAAATCTAAATGAAAATTCCAAATAAAATGAATTGAATTAAAGGGAAGAGGGGGGGGGGCATTTTCCTGAATAATATTTTAATGAGTGAAGTATATTAAAGAACTGAATGAGAGTTCCAAGATAATTAAATAAATTGGATTACATGGAAAAGAGAAGGGTGGAACATTTTCCTACATGTACATAATCCTTTTTGAGTGAATTATTACATTAAAAATGAATAATAATGCTATATCGATTAAAAAGTAACTAGGTGAAACCCAACATCTCTCACTTCTTCTAGTGAATACATTTTCTTCTCGTTTACCAATGATGGCATTGCTGGAGAGACGAGTAAAAGTAAAACCATATGGATCCAGAAAAGTCATTACACGATCTACCTTGAAACCTCCAACCATTGTGTGAAAAGCAAATTTGTATCATATTAATTTCACACACATTACCTAAGCCATGTAAATAAGAATGCTATATATTGCATTAAAGGAATTCCATACAAGTTATTTGATTAATTGCCTCAGTTTCCAGTTATTTTTCAGAGCCCTTTTGCCTTCGTTGCAATATTCCAAATTGACAATTTGTTAAAAAATTCATCTAATTGAAGCACGTGAAGGTCATCGAGAGGCCTACAATGTATATTAAATGAGTGGTCCAAGGGCGACTGCGTGCTTAGATTGTAGTGGAATTTGGGACACTTTATTATGATAAAATGTTATCTTATTACATCGCTCAATACATATATATCATTCAGCCTTCTCCATTTCCTGCCCATTTACCCACCCCATCCCCCGCTCCGCTGGCGCACAGATTGGTGGCCTACCCGCTTGGGGCAATGGACCCCCCCCCCCAAAAAAAAAAAAAAAAAAAAAGAGGGGAGGGAAAGACAAGAGGTGAGATACGATAGTATTTTCTGAATATCATGTCAAAGCTATCACAAGATTAGATTATTTTAAAGTAAAAACTGATAGGTCCATAACCAAACTGAATAGCTTGGTCATACAATAACTAAATCTATTTAAAAAAAAATGATCATAAATAGAGCGCATGACATCCCATTTTTTGTTTTTCATTTTAGTTTTAAATTTAATTTCCATACCTTCGACCATGGACCCGGATATCATATGCCAAAAGCGATACACGCCATTTAGAGAGGCTACGCAATATGGCCTTCTGTTTGCCTTTAGGAAGCTTTTGAATAAATAATGATCGAAAATTATATTTGCTCGGGCTCGGGGCTAAATTATATCCTAAATAATATGATTGAAACAATTGGTTGCAAATGCAGGCTATGAGGGCAGACTAATCCAAGAAAGGCAAAACGAAAAGGAAAAAAAAAAGTTTGTCGTTGAGTGCACTCTATGAATAATACATAAAGTATAAGTATTAAATTGCATATCATTTTCACAGAAATATCGAGGATATAGGCTTCCACTGCCAACAATGAAAATGTATGAATGATCTTGACCCTCTGGTTGAGAAAAATCGTTTAAAAGTTTTTCTTTAGCAAACTTCAGATAAACATCTCATATGAAATGACAAATTGTCCAATTGACTTATCTTCTAGTGGCTTTACGAGTTCTTTATCACTTATAAAAATTACGTAATTATTTTGATATATTTTCCAAATCAAGCGAATGTTATATCTTTAGGACGGTAGCAGTCACAAATTTGTCAACAGCGTTTAAAAGGACTGCGTACACCTTAAGACATGTACACAGTAGCATTACAACAATCACAATATCATTGTACGGTATCAACCAATTTAACAAAAGGGCATCTTGGATCGATGGATGGAGTGGGTATTCCAATAGAGGTATGGCTCCTGATAACAATAGTCCTGGCCCTCCACGGACCATCAACCAATCAATAGGATCTACGCTAGTCCATTTAAACCCGACAAGACCAGGCCTTGGTCAAACAAAAGAGCTTTCCCATCGACGCATCTTCTGTTCATAACAATGAGCAGCCTTTATTCGACGCATCTTCATACATCGACAATCATGCAGAGTTTCTGTTTCAGCAATGTCTGCTTTTGTTATTTGCATTCGATGCAAAGCTTTTTCTTGTATTTCTGAAAGGCTCAATTGATGAAGTGAGTGTGGGGGGGGGGGTGGATGCTTCGTTATGGTTCCAATTCGTGTAAGAACATGCCCATGGTGTGTTCTTTCTATTGACCCATATTTCCAGCCATCTCAAAGGATATTTCATCATGCACCATTACTGCAATTGTAGTGTAAACACGGATTACCAAAAAGATTAAAGCCTTACAACTGTGCAAAACTCGTTATTTTCAGTAACAAGACCCTGTCTCTTTTCCTACACGCAATGACTGATGCGGGGATTGATGCACAAAAATAAATTTGATTGATTGATTTTATTTGTCAGGTAACTATGAACAAGTACAAGAAAATATGAACAGAAGTGTATACCTTGACAGGATAACCCATGAAAGCCGAGATGGCTTATTTCCAATGGGGTCCTTAAATTTATCTTTCCAAATGCACTGAAAAGGGCGAACAGTTATTTCATTCCAAGTTCTTCCATTTCATTAGAAATTGCCATCATAATATCGCATGGACTCCCCTAATCCATTAAACAATACCAATACACAACCTTTCCTTTTCAGGTATCCCTCTTTGTTGTTATTATGAGACATGTATTATATTGATAGAGCATTGGAAATAATCAAGATTCATAAATGCCGAGCATGCTCCTATTCACGGTATTTATTGCCCCTTTGTTTCCAGAATGTCAGGGACATCAATATTTCTGACACGACATACTTACGAGTCCTTTATAAATTATAATCATGCTCACTCTCTTGTGTATAATATACAAATTATTGAACATGCAATCAATAATTTTGTATTAATATAGACCCCCTTTCAGCCATTGGCAAGTCTGTTCGATTCATAATAAGAAATGAAATAGCGAATGATTCGCAATGAAAGTGGTTCGAATCGATACAGGTTCATATACAGAGCTAGTGAGCGAGATGACAAAAGATAACTGTGGCAGTCAATAATACATTGCTCATCAATTTCATCTCCGGTTACATCCTTCAGGTCAACGTCAAACGAAGCCAAGGGTTGCCTTTAACCTGATCGAAGCCCAACCATTTTTCATGCTTCATCGGTGATCGAAATTCATCGGGTAAGTGAATACATTCACTCTAATTATATTTGTAAAAAGACAATTTAAACCATATTAACAGTAATTGATATCGCACTAAATCATCAACATGCCAGCAAAAATTGCTCCAAAATAGAATATTCAAATGGCCTGCATGTGCCACGATAGAATGATTTCTTTTTCCAGGAAGGGTGATCATTTTGAATTTCTAGCGATTTGTACGCTGGAACCGATTTCAAACCCATTCTATCAAAGAAATACCAAGTCCTTGTTAATGTTAGCGCTCATATTCAACTATAAATTCCACAGATATACAACGATCTGTAATGGCCAAGCAAGTATCTAGGTCAGTCCACGTCGAAGGTCAGTTTTAACAAAAAATGACCCCGAGCGCCTTTTATGGAATATAACTTATATTTCCCTCGCCTGTTGCTTTCACCTGCCATCTCCAGTAATAGTGTTTGATAAATCATTTTAGACTCCCATTTCTGACGTCAACAGTCATATTTTATTCACTTTTATTTCAAAGCCAGCCACCCCTGTAGCTATTTGAACTGTAGATGTGTGAGTACACAATGAGAGTCGTCCATTCCAAAAGCTTTTTGCTTCCGCACGAGAGCTTGAATTATAGATATATATATTTCTGTTAAAATTCACCGTCAAAGTAGTGCATATAATCCAATATTCGTGTACATATGCAATTTCTTGTGACAACAAAAATTGTCCACTTATGAATAATTGTGATAAAATTCTCAAATTGAAACCAATATCAGATGAATATGGCCTGCATGTCCAAACTTATTCATTATTCATTAATGTAGGGCTACAAGTAAAACCTCTGATTATATATGGTCAAGTAGTTTTATAGTTTTACAATGGAAGATTCAGTTGTAGTTTTGGGAATACGCAAGGTTGACAGTAGGCCTACATCACACGACTAAACGGCACTCTCCAAGCAGAAATTCTCCCCGGTGACCTTAAAGTGACCTAAGACTGACCCACCATTGACCTTGAGCTACCAGACCTTGATGGAAGGATGGAGGTTGGTGTGGTATTACACCCTCGAGGCCCGAGACAGATAAACCCCCGATAAACCCGCCATCAAAAGTCTGCATTCCTTGGCTGTGACCCCAAGAGGTCAAACTTGCCAGGCTCACTGCAGGGGACTGACTAGCTTGGCGGTTTCAGGCTTTTTGGATTTGGCGGGTAAACATGGTAAAAACTACAAGTTTTGCCATTTCATGAATTGTAGGAAGGGGGTTGATGGGGGGGGGGCACGATGCACATTTTAGTACGTGTGTCATTAACTGCAGTGACGGAGGTTTTCACTTAAAAGAACTTTTGAAACTTCGTTCAGGATATATTGATATATTATTTCTCTCGTAGCTAATGCGCTACATCATGTTCATAACCAAAAATCTGAAATTGACCACTTTTCTTTCTAGGTACATGTACCCCATCCTTCAACTCTGCTATCTAGACACATCCTGTATGTCGCCTTGTCTATTATTCCCCTTCTTCTCCCGTATTCCTCCGTCCACAGCCCGAATTCCAAGAAGTTTTCAGGGTATTGACAGGATCAAGACGGTAATCGTGAACTCCAGGATGTGTTTTGTTAAGTGGTTGAGTGGTATTTAAAAAATGCTATTCACACATGCATCAATGCTGAATACGAGTCCCCAAAGAGGGCAGATTCTATCTAGGTATATTTACGCTTGAGATCTACGAGTTCAGATAACAAATGCGTTGTCTCAAGAGCTCAAAAGTCAAATGTTAAAGACTCATCTAAAGAAAAGACTTAATCTATTCAGTATTTGCCAAAGACTAAATATATTAAGTCCTTTATTTGACTCCTTGCAACCATATTTGAATACTATACCTCACAAATAGATCAAGCTTGTCCGGACGGGTTATGTGTATGGACAAGACGTCAATGTTTAGGAACTTTGCGATCAATATTCCATAACTCGATTGAAAGAAAATCGAATATTAATAAAAAGAGATGTTCACAATTATTCTTGCTACTGAATGTACTATGAAGTTAGAGAAAATCCAGAGCAAAAAATGATGTTTTTATCTGCCTAATTCGGGCATCGCCCTACCCATCCTATGAGAAAATAAAAGAAACACTCTTTTCCACAATATTTACCTGCCAACTGGGGTCTGCAACTTGGTAATACTTGAAGTTCTCCGTAATCCATTTGTAGATTGATGACAGAGTGATCTTATGTTTCTTGGACTCCTTCATGGCCATCCATATCATGGTGGAGTAGGAGTATGGTGGCTTAATGCTCGAGTTCGTCTTGTAGTCTGTATTTTGGTCCAATTGGAGGTGACTTTGATGGAGATGGTGGTGGTGGTGGTTGTGATGGAGGTGGTTGAGTGACGACGAAACCTTCGAGATCTTGATCTCGGAGTGCGAGTGCTTGTGAGAGTTCGAGCTCTTGACGACGCCATTGCCGCCCTTGTGGATCTGCAGGGCACTCTTGATGCTGTTCTGGATGGAGAGCGGGGTGGGGCTGCTTGGAGGGGTGGGGTGCTGGATGCGCATGATCCGGAGGTTCTGCAACCAGTTCAGACTCGTGAGACTGTCGTCGAGGTTGTCTTCTTTGGGTTCTGTCTTTGGGGGTTCGACGGGCTGGCTCTTGGTGATCCAGTTTTGTTTGAATTTCACAGCAGCCTCCTTGGAGCTGAGCAAGGGGATGGTGATGGTTGCAACTTTGGCAGCCGCCATCTTGGATTGGGGTTGTGACCTCTTGTTCAAGTGAGTCGACGTATTTTCAATTTAATTCCCACAAATTCCTGTAAAAAATGGACACCAAAGACACTTGATAACTTTATGGAAATACAAATCAAGAATAAAGCAAATGTTTTACGAGAGTAAATTAATAAAGTTAGATTTTCGAGTTATGTCTCGTCGGCCCCTGAATAGCATTAGCAACAATTAAGGCATTCGGATTTCTAAATTTTTTCAGACCCCAGCCTGTCTTACGTTAGAGTGGATAAATGTCAACATAATGAGCATTATTAATTATCATTTAATTTGGATTTGATTTAAGAATGTAAATTAAAATAAATTACCTAGATCAAAGAACGGAGTTAAGTCAGTCAGATAAGAAACCCATGCCATCATGCCCATCATTGCCAAATTACAGAATAAATTCATGCAAAACTTGATGCGCGCACGTGTAGTTTGTTTACATTTTGAGCGCGTACGATAAAGCGGAAGTTTTTGTGCGTAGATGCATTTTTTGCGCGAAGTACGCGCATGACAGGCCCCATATTAGGCCAGGCAATGACGTCACAATAAAGCCAATGGAAACGGGGGCTTCCCCTAAAAATATAAATCACGAAATCCAGCTATCTAGGAAACCTTTAACTTCTGCCATGGTTTAATGTGAAATTCAATATAAAATGTCGAACCCCATATATAAAGAAATAAAAGGGCAATATCAAATGTAGCTGAAAAACATCGATATCAATATAAAAATGGGTGGTATAATACTTAGAGAAACAATTGATTAAATAAGTAAACACATGTAAACAAAAATAAATAGAAAACATGTTAACGAATGTTAGGTGTCAATATAATAAATATTACATAAAAACACAGTCATACAAGAACTCACCGAAATGAAGTAGAGCCAAGTGAAGTAATGAAATGAAATAAAATAGCTTCCTTTTATTGCAATGATACAAAAATCCAGGCACATTGACAGATGAGGTACGATGTATATAGAAAACTGGGTATCAAAACAACAACTTGTTATGGTGGTTGCCCCGATGGTGCAACAGGTTGTGTGGAATACAGGCAAGGCTAGTCTGTTGCACGTCAAGCTATGCTGGCCAGAGAGAGAATTTACGAGAAGCGTCCTATTGCGAACGCGGACAGCTGATCGACTGAAGTCCGACGGATCAAAATACACATCAACATGTGAATGAGCATCGCGTCGCCACGTAGCAACAGAGTAAATCGTGATCAACAACCGAATGAGCGCTTCTGATTGGTCGACTCGCCGTGGTATAGCATAGAATATGGCTTCGCAGGGTGGATTGCCTAGTCTTGCATGGGCAACCTCTATTCCTGAAAACCAAGATAAACAAATCACTTTTCGCACTAATGATGGATATTGTCAAGAGAATGAGATATCTCATATTTTCAGTATGATGAAAAATTTATAATTTATTAAAATTTAAGGGGGAATTACAACTTGTGTTAAAAATCTGATCGCGGTCAACGATTTGATGGAATCAGAGGGGTCTTGAAAATAGAATATCGTTGACAGTGGTTCACCGCATCTCAACCTGTATTTTATAGCACCTGGAGAGATAATTTCACATATAAAATTACATTTTCGTCGAAAACTACATCTCATCATCATTGCATCCACCTCGCATTAAGGATATTGATATCTCATAAACGAAAAATTTATTACACAGGGGAAAAATTAAAATATTAATGCGATTTCTCGTAGGCTGTAGCCTTAAATGGTGAAAATGTTTCTCATTCTCGTATATTATCTACGACTAGAAACTTGCTGATTCCGTTTGACAGATTTCACGCGAAGAAGAAATCAAGGAAGTCTACAAATAATTAAAGATCTGTGTTTGGTATAGGGCTAATTTAATTCGTACATGTGGTGTAATAGCAGCATGTTGATTCAATTGGACCTTGCCTTTTGATGAAGAAGGCGAACAAATATAAGAAAATGCGGATCCTGAAGTTTATTTCAGTTTTAAGATCATATGGCAGATATTCAATTATTCCCTCTTGATATTAATGAGATTTATCGGCTCTTTATTTTCTGGTATTTTGTCTGCGTGGAAGTATATACCGGTTTGCCAGAATGCTGGAATGTGTAATAAAAAAATATTGCGTTGATTGCTAAGACAAATCGATCTATTTCGGAGGCCTATATTCTACACGGTAACTTGTTGAATATTATCACTATTTCAAATTCATGAACTGTGTTACTTCAATAGGCTCAACACTACCTAAATATTGCGTCTTTACAGAAACAGATCTGTGATATATTATCATTTTATTATAATGGTTGTATCATCTAGTATCATTATCATTATTATTATCATCATCATCATTATTATCATAATCATTATTATTATTAATATTATTATCATCATCATCATCATTACTATCAATACCATCATTACAAATTATCCTATGTGGTTACACCAACTGTTGTGGACCAAATTTTTCTTTGACAAAGTAAATGAAAATGTATGAGCGGATGAAATGGAAATTTGACCAATTGGGCATTAGACTAATTGAGAATTAGACCAAGTAGTATTAGACCAGATGTAGTGTAGACCAAAACGGCAATTAGAGCAAAATTGATAGTAGACCAAATGAAGGTTTTGTCATGTGGTATCTGACAAATTATACCAACTGGTAGTGTAGACCACGCGAATATAAACCAATATTAGCGGTGATACGTGTTTAATCCGTCATCTTATTCTTCACCCATATCATTTTCAGACCGAAAACTTTGACCTAATTAACAAACCAATATTACCTGTGTATACGTGTTTAATCCATCGTCTTCTTCCTCATCACCCAGGCTCCTTTTGAGACCGAATACTTTGACCTTAATTATCATCGGTTGACTGACCTCACAGTCCCGGGTCAATGCCGGGGCCATCAATGTCAATCGATGCGATTCCTCTTATCCTTTCTCATCAGTGAATTGGCATTGTTCGATACTTTCAGCCAGGAATCCATCGAGATTGATTGGGTGTCGAAAAGGCAACAAGAAGGTCAAGTTCGCGCAGGTATTAACTCGGGTGTAGAGTACCCAGATGTAATGGTGTGGCGTTGAGACTGGGCTTTCTTTCATTGATTTCAATGAAGCATTTGATTTTCAACCTTTTTTTTAAATCTGTTTTATTAAAAAAAAAATCATTCAAGGGACCACTTTCTACATCACCCCTCGGACCATCTGACTTCTCTTCGATTAGCCCTTTTTTCTTATAGATTTCTTTATCCCAAAGAGATGTGAGCCTCAAGGTAAATTCAACTCCTCCCATCGCACAATAATCACTGTATGGCGTATAGATGGGGGGGGGGGTTCTTGGGGGCATGGCCCCAAAAAAGTTTTACCCCAAGAAAATGAATAAGAAAATCAAAGAGAAGCAAACCGGTAAAAGATATAAAAATATGGTGTTATTTTCTAAATTTATTGTCTAAACCTATCAAACATTTTGCTCGTTCGCTTCGCTTGCCGTGACCTTTTAGAAATTTTGCTCCATACTCCATACACATTTTACTCATTACGCTACTGACATATTATTCGCGCACTCTGTCACCCCCCCCCCCCCCCCCCTTCCTCTCTCATTCCTTTTCACTTTCCCAATGCAGATACTCCTCCCAACATTAATGTGCAATTGATATTTAAATAAAAAAATACACTTTAGATTTCGGGAGATGAAACGTTTTATCATAGGAGGCTCTTTCTGTCCGCCTTTTCATATTCGGTGTTAGCCATGTTCACAACACTCTGACACACTGTCCTGGTAAAATAGAAATGTGGTTAGGAGTTACAGCGTTTTGCACTCTTTGAAGAAAAAAAACGGAGTCCCTTGTAAGGCGTACTCCCCGGGTGTACTCCTCGAGGACTAACGACTATACTTGAAAGACGTCAATCTTAATTGCATAGTCTTTGATCCATGCAGGTGAGAAAATAAAAGGATTAAAGAGCTTCTGGGGAAAATCAATGGCGTATTAATGAAAACTGACACCTTCTTCAAAATCAAAACATACTGTAACAATAACTGGGTCACTTAAAAGTTAAAACCTCTAAAATACAAAGGAGTCCCCAGCGTGTTAACTTTAAATCCCGCCATTATCTTCATTCTTTTTGAACGCATAAAAATTTAAGACAGGGCAGTGTCTCCATGTTTCCTTTTTAGCTCATATAAAAGGGCATTTTAATGGACACCCGTTTCTATAGGTTTGCTTCAACATAGCGGATCAAGTCAGCCTATTGATTATTGAATGATCTTGAACGTGTTGAAAATGCTTTTAAGTATGTCGTTTTAGAGGGATTGTGTTTCTCTCAATACGTTTCTCCTTACCCATCGACCTGTTGAGGTTTAAGAAGAGGGTGTTATGAAGAGGGAATTAGTGACGTCCAGATTATGTCGTTTCATTTCGATTCAGATCAGTGAATTTGAATGGAGCTCTTTATCCGTGATTCATGCATACCTCGATTTTTTTCCCACAAAGAAGAATGTTCTGAAATTCATGATAAAGTGAAATATACCAGATGGTGATGCTTGAGGCGGATCCGGATTGGGAGGGGGAACTTGCCGCGTTCCCCTTTTTTTACAGTTCCCTTTTTCTTGTTGCCTGTCGTTTCTTGGGGGCCAATCGGTTCTATTGACCTTTGAGCTCTTTTTCTTTTTTTTTCTCTCTCTCTTTTTTCTTTAGGGGGGGGGGGGGGAAGGGGCTCACCACTCGGCCTCCCCACTGGATCGATTGGCCACTTTGAGAAGCTTTGTCTTGGCCTGTTGAGATTCATCGTGTACTGACGGGATTCGGTTTGGTTTCTTTGTTTATTTGTTTCTATCTTTCTTTCTTAATTTGGAGCGTTGTCTTTACTCCATGTCAATAATAAATTGTTCAATGATCCAAATCCATGACAAACCAACTCAAAGTGCGCATCAACGTTTGGTGGACAGAAAGGTCAGACATGAGATGTCCAGATTAGACTTTGAAATGGATCTTTTAGAGGTATCAATGGACCATGGTCCACCCATGTATTAGGTCCATGGTCCATCTCACAGGGCAACAGGTCAGGTGAGCATAGGATTTATTTCTTGACCGTGCAGGTCTCAATCGAAGGTTCAAACTTGAAAATATCCAAAACGTCTAACATACTGCACGGTCTGCACTATCACCAGAACCAATTCGGACACCACATCTATTATAATTATTGTACCATCATCGCCATCAGGGGCGGCTTCACAGGTGGGGGCAGGGGGTGATCGCCCTGATTACTCGCACCCCCCCCCCTGTGATTTTCGAGTATTCAAGACATAAAGGAGGAAATTCAGAGAGCAAGATATGAACAGTGTGGGCCGTGTAACTATATTATGTATGACGTCTCACTGTGGAAGTCTAGCCCCATATTACAAACAATTCTTGCGCTGCCCCCAGGCGCGGATCAAGGGGGGCACAGGGGGAAATGTAATGTAAAAATGACATTGAAACCGAGATGTGCCCCCCTTTTGAAATTGAAGACATTTTTTTTTTTGGCTTGTCAAAATTTTCTCCGAAAAATTTGCCCCACCCTTTGGGAAATCCTGGATCCGCCCCTGGCTGCCCCCGATCACCATTATCACCTTTAACAATCCTCTTGCTCCATACACTCAAAGCTAAAGTTAAGGTCATATGCAAGGTAAACTTTCTGTGTCAAAATTGTGTTCTATTCCTTTTCCATCATCATAATTATTACCACCACCACCATCATCGTCGTCGTCGTCATCATCATCTTCTTCATCTTTATTTTCATTATAATTGTTTTTCCTCTTGATTATATATTATAGCAAGTGTTGGCTTGTTTGATTTTCTTTCTTCATACTTAGTTGATACTTTAGTAATTCGTATTAATCCATTGTGCTCATAAGACATGTAAGATGATTATATAATGAATTATGTTTCGGTTTGTCATATTTTCAACCGTTTTTTGGGGGTTGCAATGGCAATCCATAAACTGCTACTGATTTTATGTTCAGTGATTATATGCCTGATTTATTGTCAATATAAATTTATGTTATATTATATTGTTATGTCGAAGAAAAATAAGTCAAATAAAAAATCAAAATAAAAAACAAGTAGATCCACAGACTGTATACTACCAATACAAACATGTTTACGGATACTAGAACAGGTAAATTATCGATGGTTCCAAGAATACAATTATATAAAGAAAGATCGTCTGGTATCCTGTTTGTCACAGCTCTGACATCATAGATTGATAGTCGTAAAATGGTGCTAAACAATACTTTCGGAAAGTATAGGCGAAATGCATGAATAAGGATCAAGATAGCGCGGTTTGCTTAGGAGGCAATGACCTCTTAAATATTCTCGATCGGGGGGTGGGAAGGGGCGGTGGCACCCATGAAAATATGGGGGGGGGGCGAACATATCGATTTGTGACCGAAAATGGCCTAAATAACGAAAGGGCGGTCGATAATGTTGACAACTTGAAATACGTATGATATGCAATGTATTTAAGTTTTAAAAAACATTGGAAAGTATTTAAAACCATAAAACTGGCTCAGAGCTACTATATTGAACAAACAAAATTGACAATATTTCGGAGCGCAAAAATTTGTATTACGACCATGCGTTTTGTCCGACAAATCACTAATGTTCATGAAACACTCTTCTGTTATCCCGTCAATTTTTGGATACACTACGATTTTGTTAAATGTAATGAGCGATTGTTTTCGCAATTGTAACGGGGACGGATTCTACAGCATAGTAAATCTATTGAAATGCCTGTTAAATCACTATGAACAGCTGAGAGGTCTTTGTCGAAAATTGGTGAACCGGGACAGCTGATTGTCGTTAGTGACGAACAAAAAAAGCAAATATGTAGTTTGTCCAGAGTCAGGATGACACTGCTGTTTTGACTCACCGACTTTCGACAATGACTTCTTTGTCATCAGGGGCTTATGGCAATAGATTCTCTATGTTCCAGAACGCGTCTGCGTAGCATTCGCGAAAACTCCGAAAAATGGGTCGTTACGTGCGATTCCACTTCAAGCGTAAATCACAAATTAAGCGCAAGTCTTTTGATAAAATTGTAATTGGTTTGCGGTCATTTACAACTTAATTTTCTTGCAACGCTCCAGTAGTGCTCAAACGACCCAAAGGAGACCAGTGGCGGATCGAGGGGGGGGGGTTAGGGGTTAACCCCACCCCCCCCCCCCACCTCGGGCTTCCTAAGTCGCGCAAACAGAACAGTTACATAAACGGGGGGGGGGGGGTAGGACGCATTACATCACATCTCATCGATATTGGTCAAACCAACTTGTCAAATCTCCCTCTTAGCAAAAAGCTAGATCCGCCACTGGAGACATATTGCATTCCGCATGCATTGTTGTTTATATGATTTTCTGGTGATGGACCAAATGCATTGCATTTTATTCAAATGTAAATTCTTGATTTAACCTTTTCGTTGATGTCATTTAATTTAAAATTCATTCGATTAATTACGTACACAGATATGCGAGGCATATGACTTGGCTATTTGACTCCCTCTTTCTATTCATTACAGTTTCTTGTTAAATTTCACGTGAACATGAGATATAAATAATGTTTTATTGCATTGAAAATTTATAATAATTTACATTTTTCATATTCATTCTATAATATTATCTTGGATTTAAATTGAATTTTCTTTTGGCAGGGTAGGGTAAAGAAACACAACACAAGACAATTAATGAGTTCACAGGCAGGTATATATTAATACATTTTGTAGATTATTATATAGAGGTTGACCTCTCGATGAGCTAAATGGACTGTCTATTGTGACGTTTCATCTACTGCCACCCTACGTCACAATGCCCTCTGCAAACCAATCGATTTTAATCTCGATGGCCTTTTGATTAGGTAATTCCAGGCTCTTAATTACTGTCTTTCTCAGTTTCAATTTGTGTAGTAGAGCTACACGTTCTTTCCATTTATTGGCTCGAAACTACAGGCTTTCGCTTTTATTTTATTTTATTTTCAACTTCCATGATCACGTGAAGAAACAAACAGAGCCTATATATACCCATGATACATGCCTAGTCCTTTGTATGAAATTACCGCTCATTTTTCATATTGAATGGGAATTGAATAACAATGATTTCGTTAAAGTTCGGAGCGTACCAAAACCATGAAAAGTATGAATATAAAAATACAATTCCTTGATTATAAAATTTTAAAGATTCAAGGTTTATACCAATTTCAACTAGGACAAGCAGCTTATTATGTACATGTATAAGAACAGTATGGTTCCTTTTGCATTCCAACTTATGTTTTCTCAAAATAACATTTTTCATAGGTATCCTAGACAAGCCGATAACTTTTATCTACCTATATATCTATCCTAAGAACTCGTTTTGATCAAAATACTTTTATTTTCACCGGCCCAAAATTTTGGAATTCCCTCCATAAAGATATTCAACAGGCCCCCTCTATCCACTCCTTCAAGAGAAAACTAAAATACTGCTGTTACTGTCTTACCAAAGTAATTAATTAGTTTGTATATTTCTAAGAATTGTCTAAGCACGCTATTAAGTCACACTCTCCTTCATCCACGTTTGCACTCTCCTTGTTCTCACCCTCCCCCTCTCTCTCCACCCTCTCTCCATATCATGGTGTGTGTGTGTGTGTGTGTATCTCTCCCTCCCTCTCACCCTCTCTGTCTCTCTCCCTCTACTCATCTTTGCCCTCTCAGTCTCTTCCTCTGTCGCTCCCCCTTCAGTACTTTTTTCCTTCTCTCTCCCCTCTATTTTTCGTCATGTGTTTGTTTTCTTTTATGTTTTAGTATGGTCCCGTATTCCTCTGTCATCTTATTATTATTTCTCGCCTTTACTCATCATCTTATTATTATTCCCATTATTCTATTTTAATATATTATTATCTTAGGGATCCACGCTATACAAGCAATGCTTTTTAGTGGATCCCCTCATTTCAATGCAAGATTTTGTTAAACATATTTTAACAAATTGTTTTGGAATTTGTAGTTGATTTGTAATCATTGTAACCATATTTCATTTGTATTTGTTTATATATGTCTGATGTGTATTTGCTTGTAATGTTATTGATGGAAATGGAAATGAAACTAAAAATTGAACTTGAACAACTAAAGGTCAATCGTGATTTGACCGACGATAAATATATGAAAAGGAAACTCACATTTCAAATATTTATTGTAAATAGGAATTTAATCTCACTGAATGAAACTATTTTTCTTCAGATAAACAGATATGTTGAACTAAATATGGAAATAGCAAGATATATACAGATACCATCTATTTAGGCTTTTAAATATGCACTGTCATCAGAGTATTTAACCGAAGGATTCTGAAAGCATGACAAAACAAAGGAGAGGAATTTTTGGAAATACAATAAATCAATAACGAAGATTTTATCAACTGCTCCAACTTCTAATCATATTTTGATCAGTTCTCCTTTTGAAAAGGAAATATTTCAAATACATAACTGTAAAAAGGCACAATTGTGGTAATCGCACATTTTCCTGTTTGAAGACTATGGAAGACAAATAGAAAAGTATATCAACATACAACGTTGCCTCACTTGGAAACATAAACAATGATAATGAATCAAAACAAACTTTTATTCGTCTATTTTACTGATCCAACTTGACAGACAGTGGCGTAACTACGGGGGGGCATGGGGGGCACGTGCCCCCCCAATCGGCTGGCCAAAAAAAAAAAAAAAACGGGGAAGAGGATAAAAAGAGGGAGAAAGGAAGAGAAACGTAGTGGGAATGAAGAAATTATTGTTCATTATAATGTTATTTTATAATAATGTTATGTTATAATACATAAGAAACATTTTTTCATAACTTTATTTTGCTCAGGCCTAGATGTCTTCATTGTTCCCGGTACTCGCATTGTCTGTTTAACGTTTTTAAGTCAATATACACCAAATATATTTCCTCGCACTTCGACTTATTATTGTTTTATGTAGTGACATATGGTTCTTTTTCATGACTACTTAAAGTGATTGCCCCATTTTAAGGGGTTAATATAAAACATTTCCTGTCCGTGCTTACGTTCGCACTAGTAGATTGGTGAGATATGTCTGCTCTTCATGAATTCCTAAAAATCGGTCCTTAAAATGTCCCTTTTTCTGATCTGAATATCAAAAATTTTCAGCTCGCATCATTTGCTTAGTGAAATACGTATCGTATGGTCTTAGTGAATTCTTACAAACAGGCCTTAGAATGCCTCTCTTCAGGTCTGAATATCCTAAATTTTCAACTCGCGCTTCGCGCTCGCAATATTTCATGAGTGAGATGCGTATTATCATGATTACAATGACTACAAAAAGTGCTTCATGTGTTTAGATGTAGCAAAATCAGCAAGCGCTTTGCACTCGCATTAGATGACTATGGTGAGATATGTATACTCTTAATGGATTCCTAAAATATAGTCCTTAACATGTCCTTGTTTGGGGGTCAATATTAAAAAAAAAATTCAGCTCGCGCTTCGCGCTTGCATTGTTTGTTGAGCGAGACAGGTATGTATCATGATTACAAAAATTTGCATATAATGTCCTTTTTTGGTCTGCATATAAAAAATGTTCAGCTCGCGCTTCGCGCTCGCATTATTTGAGCAGTGAGATACATATCCGTTTAATGGCACTGTCCTTAAAATGTCCCTATTAGGTCAGTATACCTGGCAACTGAGCGCGCTTTGCGCGCTCACTAAGTGACTCAAAAATTTTGCTGGTGCCCCCCCCAATGCCGTGACTCACGGTACGCCACTGTTGACAGAGATACAAAATTTACACAATGCGAAAAACAATCTTTAAAAAACATTGAAAAATGTGATTTATCATGGTTTCACATTATATATTTTGGAAGAAAAGCATTTCAAATTGCGATCTGTACCCCGTCTCGGTTACGAAGAGTTTCGATTGACCAGAATATCCAAATTATGGAAAGCCAGCAACACCAACAACTTAAATGCATGTCTGTTCCAAATATTTTCTAGATATGATGTAATGTTCATACATTCAGTGATTTTGTTTTGACAATTCAGTGTTTGTTTACAAATTACATTGTGCAAATTTTATGTTGCAAAATTATGACAATGATGGATTTCCATAATAGTTGAGGTTGATCGGATCAATCATATCTCTTTGTAAGATGGGATCCCGTTCTAGGCATGGCAAGTATCACTTTGAGCAAGCTGAGACAGATCCTTTATTCATCTTGCGAAGCAATTTCGGTTCTAAAACTGCTCTGCCAGCATGACCAGTGGGCCCCAACCCCATTCTACCCCTGAAAAAAGATTGGCCCGAATAACCAACGTAACAAACGTGGTGAAAAAATGTATATTATATCCGACCGACAAAACAATCAATATCAACATTTTTTTATTATTATACCAGAATTTGATTAATATTGCCAATTTGTATCGGTCAGACGCATTTTCCCAAAATATTTGTTCCTTTTAATTAATTTTTTAATGTATACAGTATATATAAAGTGAACGGTCGTTTTATCTGAGTTTTTGGCTTGACAACATTCCATTCCTGGCACAAGAAGTCGGGCCATGTGGTCCAGTGGTTAGAGCATTTGGACTCATAATCGCAAGGTTTTGAGTTCGAATCCCCACTGCCGTTGTCTCCACTTTAATGAAAAGACCCGGGAGTAATATCTGTCCTTTCATAACGTCAGCCACTATGACTGATTAACCTAGACGTAAAATGTTTTGGTTATAGCACCAGCTTGGCGTTTACTCCTGTCGAGTTCCCACGGGAGTTACCATAAACAGAAACAAACAGAAACAGAAAGTCTAACCTCTGAGTTCTGTCCATGACAATAGCCGTGAATCTCGGAAGGGTGCTTTTCCAATGTAGAAAATGGAAAAAAATGGACACTTTGAATGTCGTTCCGCGCCCCCTGCGTACGGCGTGTATCCAAGTTTTGTATCTGATTCCCGTCTGCTTAGAACAATAGGCTAGCCTCATCATAATGTACCTAATATTCTAAATTGCCCATTCTGTTCGAAGCATATTTCAAAAGAGCGACATCTACGGTATGTCATGCCAAGTTCCAATGATTGCAAGGATTGGCATCCCCCCAAAAAAAACTTTAAAGCACGTCGGCCATGATACAATGCGAATGCAATTCAAATATACAGTATATATCGGTGTTTATAGAAGCTTGCAATAAAATACATTTAAAGTACTTTTATTTCAAGCTAAAAATCATGTGAAGAGTATGATAGCTATATAACCGCGCGCTGCGAATTTATACAGTATGTCCATTATCCAAATATATCCGGATCCGGGTGAAAATAGGAGTTGAATCCGGATGGTAGGAGAATAGATATGAGGAATGGCTGGAAATGCAAGGTTTTTTTTTTAAATAGTAAACTTGAAGACTCCTGCCCCTGCCATGACATTTCTTGAGCCTCTTTGTGAAAGCAACATAAGATAATAAGTTTTGTTCGGAGCTGACGAAATATTGCAAATTATGTTGTTTGTCCAGTCTCAAGGACCCCGTCTTACAAAGATAAATTTGAAAAATGTTCTTTGTAAACAAAAAGAAGCACAATGAATTTTCAAGAAAACCATGCATGTATGAATGTACATCATAGTTAGAAAATATTTTGAACAAACATGCATTTCAGATGTTGACGTTGCTTGCTTTCCATAGTTGTGGTTGACCGGATCAGTTGTAACTCTTTGTAAGACGGGGCCCAGGGGCCCGTATATCACAAAGCTTACCAATCACCGTCGAACATTCTTTTACGATTGATTGCATTGACTATATCAAGCGTACGATTAATCGCTAAACTTTGTGTTACGAGACGCAGAACAAAACTGCTGTTTTGATTCACCTATTTTCGATAAAGACTTCTTGGTTGTTCATTGTAACGAAGGGCATTTGACGATACATTTTCTATGTTCTTGAATCCGTCGTGGGGCGTTGGAGCAAAAGCTCCCTTATAAGATCCTTTCAAAAATCCTCTGATTGGCAACAGTTAAGAAATGAAACATTAATCTGTGGAAAAACTCTTGGATTGAAAGCTTCTTGATTGTCTTTTCATTGCTGCAGATGAATCGTACAGGGTCATCGTCTGACTGAATGCCATCATTGCTAGGGCATTTGCCCGACGTAGTTCCCCGGTACCATCGCCCGGTAGCCATTACACACACCCTCTAGCCATCCATCCTTGAAATCATGAGTCAAGTATATGACGTCACCCTCCTTGAATGTCATCTCGTCAACGTTCATCGCCTTGTAGTCAAAGAGCGCCACACCTGAATAAAAGGTAAAGACAATTTTAAAAAATCGTTAATCAGAATGTAAGATTATCTGAACACTGACTTTATTGTTCAGGAAAGGTATCCTTAATTTCCGAATTCGATCGTAGAAAAAATACAAGAAAATGTCAAACTCAACCGGATAGTTATTTTGCACATGATGCGCATGCAAAAATGCGATTGCACTCCGCCCCTCTTGGTTTTGATGACATGATTAAGACAGATATGTTTGTTCTGCGAAAAGAACCGGGTGGCAAGTCGTTGAGTCTTTTATATAAACACTTAAAAAGTAAGACAATGGAGAGAGAGGCTGGGGCAGAGGAGAAGGAGGAAAGCGGGAAGAAACGCTGACCCCCCCCCAAAAAAAAAAAATGATAATGAAAGAGGTAAAGAGGAAATATATTATTGTAGAGGAAGAAAGGAACGGAAATAAATAAGATGTTCCTAGTGTAGATTATTGGTTGAGGAAAAGTTAAGATGTCTAATAAAAAACAAAGAAATAATGAATAAATTTGAGAAAATAGACTACCACGGTAAAAGAGGGAGAAGAGTGAGTCAGACATATCAACGATACCTTTCCATAAGAACTCGGATGGCGCCCATTTCGGTGTTTCTTGGGAGATGAATTCAGTTCTGTCTGCATTCAGTACTTTACCATCTGCCGACCTGAAATCGGTAGCAGGGTTACGTTCTATAAGAGTACCATAAAAGAATAAAATATGAATTTTTTAAACAGTTGATATTTTTTCAGTACTCGTAAAGATTTTTTTTAGGAATAGGACAAGCAAAACAAAATCGAGGTCGATCACGTTGGGGGCCTCGAAGCCTTGCGGTTCTGACCTTTGTGGGCTCGAATCCTAGCCATGCTCTGGTTTCATTTAAGAGCAAGAACTTGACCCACATTGTGCTGCACTTAACCCAAGTGAGGACGGAGGTGAATATGTCCCCGGTAGAAATAATTGCTTGAATGCACTGAGTGCTGGAAGTGGCAGCTCGAGCTAAAACGACAGAGCGATAACAGGGTATTTTGAAAGGGGGATCCAAGACAACCTAAAGGTAACGTATTTTTCCAATTGAACAAGTGTAATATAAAGACACAACTCGTGTAATATAAAGTTACACAACTCAAGCCCCCGGGGGGGGGGGGGGCCACTTACATTGACGAGTGGATACCATGCGCGACCAAGAAAACACGTAAAAAGGATGTCTTTTTCAAGAGAGGGCACGTTACGTACGTAACGTGATAAGGGTGTCAAAAACACAAAAATAATGAAAAAAGGGTATCTATTTCGCTAGGAAAGCTATGTGTTTAGGGTCACATTTGCGGGGATGATAAAACAAAATTAAAATGTTGTATAAAGGATGTCCTCTTGCCCCAACACTACGTGTTTAGAGTCCCGAATTGCGCGAGGTGAGGAAGGTGGGACCTTACTAAACCAAATGGTGTGTAAATTAGGTAAAACCGACGACCGACGGACCCGTGACACAACATTAAAATATACTTGTTTAGGGGTTCATTTCAGGGAATACTTGCCAAGAGTATAGTTTTGTTTCCAATACTTGTTAAGGGTAGGGTTTCAGACGCCAATACTTGTTAAGGGGTGCATTTTCAGAACATGGAAAATACGCGTTTAGGGTGCTTTTCGAGACCCCGTGGTCGCGCATGGTATCCACTCGTCAATGGAAGTGCCCCCCCCCCCCGCCCCCCGGGCTCAAGCCTCTCATTTCTATGCTCTTTATTCTGTTTTCTTTACCCGTTCCCCATCTTTTTATAACTACAGCTGAGTAGAATTTTAAAACATATCATAGCATCGGTCACTCTTTGTAGCACCACCATGAACAAACTGAAAAAGTCAGTGCATGCTTTCTCAGACGAAAGTTTGTATTGGAGAATGGAAAAAATAAGATCGACTCTTACCAACTGCTGTCGTAGGTGGCGGTTGACTATAGACTGGACGATTGTTGTTTGGCTCATCTCGTTTCTTGCTTGTTTCAAGGGTTTGATCTCCTCCAGCCTCCTTGCCTGATTCAAGCTTCACCAACCGTTGCTTGAGTTGATCTGCAAAGTTCATGGTTGCCTGGGCTGGTGGTTTCTTTTCCGCCGACGGGATGGATTGCTGTTGGTGGTTGCTAATGGATGGTGACTTTACACCACCAATGGGTGGCGGTGGAGGAGGTGGTGGTGGCGGTCCACCAATTATTGGTGGAGACGTTGGGCCATCGCTTGGTGTAGGAGCCGGAGCAGGAGGTGGGTAACTGGCACCTGATTCCGAGAAGTAGAGAGGGTTCGATGCCTCTGATGACATGATATGACCCGACGCTGATGGTGATGCCGTTGGTGGTGCTTCCGATGGTGGCGGTGGTGGTCTACTGGTTGGTCGGGGTGATCGGCTAGCCTTCCGACTCACCGTGGCCTTCCGCGTTTTACCGGGGCTCCTCGAGGACCTTTCGTCACCAGGAATGTTCAGCATATGGCTCGAATTATTAGCAGAACCTGAACTTGGTGAACGGGGAGACGGGGATTGGGACAGCATCAGCGACGTTGGTCTCGGTGGCTGTTGTGACGCCAGCTTGATGCCTTGTTCTTCTTGATTCTTTACCGAATCTTGGCCATCGGATACTTGGTGGGGAGAGGGAGGGAAGGAAGATGGAGCCGGAGGTGGCGGTGGCGATGGCGGTGGCGATGGCGGCGGAGGTAAACGATCAGAGTTGTCAGAATGGAAGCTGTTGTCCAGATACATCTCATGGGTGAATACTGGCGGCTGCAGCGAGTTTGTGGAAGGTGTTGGCGATGGGATTGAGATTGGTGATCGTACGCTCTTTTTGGAACTCTGAAATGAAACCAAATATCAATCGTATGTATATTTAAGCATACACTCTTGATAGGAATTCCCTGCACATTCCAGTTGAAATTTCACCAATCCCCCCCCCCCCCCAAAAAAAAAAAAATGAAAAAAAATTATAATAATAATAAATAAAAATATTCTGATCAAAAAACAAAAAGGCTCAATCGAAAGAAAATTTATCAGCTCTTATCATCACCTCCCCTTTTTTTCTTCTTCAACTTCTTTTTCTTCCTTTTCCACTTTTCTTCTTCTTCTACTTCTTCTTCTACTTCTTCTTCATCTTCTTATTCATCTTGTTCTTCTATTTCCTCTGCTTCTTCTCCTCCACCTATTCTTCCCATCTCATCCGTCATGCCAGTTTTATCCGTCAAATTTGTCGTTCCTTCATTACCTTCTGTCTCAAGCTGTTCTTCCCCGATCCGATACTTGATTCACTCCTCAACGAGCCCGATCTCGACCCCCTGGGTGACGACGAAGGCTGCCCAAATTTCAAACCATGCCCGACGTCATCGAGGCTTCCGTAGTCGACGGGTGTGGACACGTACTTGATCACCTGTTTGAAAGACGGCGGGTTATCAGGTTTGGTGAGCTTCCGGGATCGGGTGTGGTCCTTTGGTGTCAACAGGGAGCTCCTGAAAGTCTGTCGGGCGATTCGGTCATTGTTTAAGTCTATGGCCTGAAAAGATGAATAGATAATTAGAAAAATAAATGTTCATGAAAATTATCAAGTAAGCAGTGTTGATTCACGTGGAGTCGTTTCATGAAGAGTTTTGTCAGCAATTTTCACGGACAGTTGTTGGTACTGGAAATCCTTTTATGACTGTGATTGGCTGAGGGCAGGTGAGTTCGTAAAAATCACTGTCGAAACTCTTCATGAAATGCGCCTGCTCCGAAGGAATCAATACTGCATACTAGGAATCATTTCATCAACTTTTTTTTCGTCTGACGACAAGTCACACTTGAAAACTTTTTTAGGTTTTGACTGACTGAAAAAGCGCAGGTGTCTGGCTGTTACTGTCGGATAAATCAGACCGACAAGTCCTTTCATAATGATGATAATCAATGATGCTCCCTGGAGTGCGTTTCGTCAGCCGCGTCTTTCGTCTGACAAGTTGTCAAATCTTTCAACTTTCCTAGGTTTTCATTGGCCGAATCTAAGAAACACGGGCTTAGGACTGTTGCCATAGTATCTGTCGGATAAAACATCAGACAAGACCTTTCAAAAGGGTTCCCGAGGAAATTGGCAATCTTTTCATCAAAATTTCTCGCCGGACAGAACTTTCAGATCCGACAAATTTCCTTGGTTATGATTGGCTGACAATCTGACTGTTATGGCAACTGTTGGATAATGACGACCGGTCAGATCTGACGGTTTTCATGAAAAGGTCCCCGGATATCCGGATCATTCCAGAGGCGTATCCGACAGTAAAATGCAGGACTCTCTAGGGTTGAATGATTGATTGATTTGATATGTCTATAGCCGTTTTGGGGTACTGTTATCTGTGTGATCATCGGTTGCCGAAATGACGACATCTTGGGCCGGTTTCATAAAACTTGCTATATAATAACATATTTGCAAGTACAGTTACAAGCTACTGAAACCCTTCATTCTAATTGGCTGAGAGTAATTTTGTTATGAAAATTGTGCATTTGTTATCGTAACAAGTCTTTATGAAACGGGGCCCTTGTCAAGTCGATGGTACTTGAAAGATTCTGTACCTACCAGATTGATTTGATTCATGTTCGAATCCATGTCGCCGAGCTTCGTTGCCGTGCAATCTAGCATCTGAAGCATACTCGTCGCAAGGGTGTTTATCTGGTAGGCCACACTGGCTAACGACTGAGTCGTAAAGTTCTTCGTCTCCTCCAGAGCCACCTTCTTGTCCTTTGCCTGAAAATTATATTTTAGAAGAAAGAGAATAACAGTGCAAAATGAGGTAGACAAGAATGATATGAATTATTTAGTGAGGTTTGTCTTCATCAAATTCTTAACGCTTGTAAAAAAAAGACAAGAGAGGCATTAGGGGTTTTGCGATTTATTCATTTTACATTTGTCGTTTGACAAGTTGTCAATAAACCCGAAAACTATATCCCTTAATTTTGTTTGGCTAAGAAGCACAGATGTCCCACTGTTACCATGGTAACTGTCGGATAATTAAAACTTGTCAATGCTGACAAATGTCTTGAAACGGTCCCCTTAGTCATGTACCATTCATGCACACAGCAAAAACTGTGGTGTTAACCGGTGTACATAGACAGTTATTTTACATCGGTGTTGAATTGGTGGTGTTAGTTTTACACCTATAGGTGTCATTACAACACCTTTGGTTGTTACATTTACACGCTTTGGTGTTATTTTTATTCTCTAGTGTGTAATTTTAACACATCATGGTGTGGTCCTCTATTAACACCAACTGGTGTCAGTTTTAACACCGCAGTTTTTACAGTGCACGAATCGTCATAAAGTCCCTGATTTGACAAGCTCAATTGCCAAACGATTTTGAAGAATGCTTTCAAAAATCTTAGTTTTTTTTTCTGCTGCTGCAGATAAATGTTGCAAATAAATGTTGATGGTGTGAGGTGTAAGGAAGTGTGTGTGATTGGGTTTTTACAGACCTACATCAATCGCATATGGTTATTTGCGTCTGTGTTCGACCTTTAACGTCACAATCGGAAAGACGTGACCAGGGCTCGAACCTCGAACCTCTTCATCAATGTTTAACTATAAGCTGGGATTGCATGCGTACTCCACAACTCCCAGGGCTGTTACACTCGGACATTTTAGCCAGCGTTCATGCACCCGAATTGCAATCACCCTTATTATATCAAACATTCCATTCTTGATCAAGAATTACACTTTTTAACAAGACAAAATGTCAAGGGTTCATATTCTTAATATGAAGAATCGTTTGTGTGATAACGGGAGAAAATTATTGAGATCGAGAAACTGGATTAAGGAAACAGTGTATAATTCATTAAGGACATTCAAATGTAAAATCTGAGCATTGGACCTTTAACGACAACGTCAAGAAAGTTCAAATCAAATATCAAAGTTCTAAATCACACCGAGTGTTAAAGTCACGACAGCAACTTATGTAAATATAGACCTATAATATTTATAGACTTAAGCAAAATTATATTTCTAATCAAACGCAAGATCACCTGACCTTATCTATCCAAAGCTCGTTCTTAGTAAACAAAAAATTGTTGATATTAGATCGCGATGAAAAGAACCGTTGTAGCAAAGGGGGACGAAGAATTGCTAATAAATATCTCCCTTATTTAACAGGTCATATGTATATACTTGTCGCAAGGAAGATTTTGATACTTCATGACCTTTCACAGTACTTTAGAAGTAGGCTTTTAGTGAAATACTATTCGATATATTCGACTTATTATTCATTATTTTGAAAAATAAATAAAAACACACCCTATTACCATGATTCTTCCTTTTTGTATTTTATTTGTTTGCTTGTTTCTTTCTTTCTGTATTTTATTTGTTTGTGTCTTTTTTTTTCATTCATGTCTTGCTATCATTATACCGGTGGAAAGCAAATTTCTTTGTGATTATGTTGCCGAGACGAATAAAATATCTTGTACCTAGAAATTTAACGAAGCCTCCGGAAAGTTTTACTTATAGAAATCAAAAGAATGTCTACCTCTCACTTACCCCCCCCCCCCAAAAAAAAAAAAATAATAATAATAATAATAATAAATAAATAATAATAATAAATAATAATAATAAAAAAAAATAATAATAAACATTTTTAAAAACAAAATAATAATAGTAAATCAAATTCAAAAAATCAATTAAAATAAAAAACAATAATAATAATGATAATAATAATGATAATAATGAAAATAAATATAGAAGACACCGAAATTCAAACTACTGCTTGAAAAGAGACAAATAAAGGCACTCATAAACCCGATGCCATGCAGGCTACTTTCCATTTGATTATACCACAGACATGACAGAGGCAACGCAAAGATATTTTGATATCTGAAAGAGACGGGGAGGGGAGGGGAGGGGGCAAGACGATTGATGACATATTTCTTCTTCAATTAAATAATAAGAGAAATATAGAGTTACGTGACCCCAGACCTTTCTTCCTTTTACTCTTCATTCTTCGTCTTGCATTTTCTTCCTTTTTTAGGCCACTCATAGCAAAATAACAACAACATCCCCCTATTATCACTCTTTTTAATCAGGAATTAGAAAGCGGTAGATATTTTCAGCAAGGCAATATAGATCTCATTGAGAAATCTGGGAATATTATACTGCATAGCCAAACATTTATTTTCGAAATTTCATCACGGTCATGAATTATTGTGTGTATACTTCCTTATTTTCTCTAATCACATTTTCCCTTACAGTTTACCCTTTAAATTATTCCCAATATGTATTTCCATCCTGCTGATCTTTATCAATAAAATCTGTAATAAAATTGAAGATAAGGAGGAAATGAAATCATTCAAGGTTCCATTTAGTATCACAAATACATTGTATATCCCTAAAAGTTCACAAAAAAATATGTTTGTTGTATATTCCTAATCTGATTCCGATTGTAGAACATACATGTAGCTAATCATTTCCTTGTCTGTGAGTTTATTACAGGGAGGGGCGAAGGAGGAGCAAAGGTCAAACGTCTCAAAATGGTCATCTCTGAAATTAAAAAGAATTCACAATAATGCACAATGACCTCTTATAAATGAGCCAGATAGATTTTGAGGGGACACAGCGCGGCGTATGGGGCACAATTTTAATCTAAAAAAGTCGGGCAAAGCGAGCGAATGTAAAGTTTGCCTTTTTAAAGCGAGAATCTAATCTTGTGACAGATTTTGACATAATATTTAAACCAATGGTATCATATTCCCTCCCCCTTCCTTTACTTTTCTCCTTCTTTTTTGTTTATTCTCGGGTCTGTGAACTTTTGGGTCCAGTGCCCCCCCCCCCCTCTCCAAGACCCACTCTCAGTTGCACGCAAGTGATCTCCAATGACAAAAAAACAAACTGAACCAATTAAAAAATTGTATCAAGAGTGTGTTCGGAGAAAGGCAATCTGTCAACCTTTGGAGTTTGGACTTATACATAAAAATGTATCACTTTAGAGATGGATTCGGCCAGTAGGGGCATATGATTCTTATCACAAGCCATCCATTCACTATACGTACATGTATATCGAATTTAATTTAATTGAATTTATTTTCAAATCTCACTGATACAATGATTTCTTATCATTGTGACAAACTAACATGATACATAGCATTTGAAAAAAAAATAGCAGCATGCTATATAGGCCCCAACATATAATTATTTTGTATTACTTCTTTATCGACAAGGCATATCTTGTCATGCGTGTAGTGCCATGTTTACCAATTCAAAATTTATTGATTTGAAAGTACAGTTGTATTATCTTCAGCAAACTGGAGAAAACCCGGCTTGTACAGTTGGCTCATGTTTGATTGGTTGCAGTAGCGTATCTGTTGGGTACAATGAGGCTTGTGCCCCTGGATCACTCTCAGGGGGCGTAAAATAGGCAAAATGTGAGCAAATTAGAAAAACAATAGAGGATGAAAATGAAATATGGAAGGCAACGTCCTTTAGCAATTTACTTTCACGAACAATCAAAGTAGCATTGGCGTATTAAAAAAAGGACCCAATAAAATAGTGGAAGGGTGTCATTTCAATGACAATTACCCCCCCCCCCCCCGACACCGGAGTGTCAAAGGGGCACAATTTCAGCACATGCCCTGGGCGCATACACTACGTACTGGTTGATGGCTATAGTTGACTTCATAATTTGTCCGCCATTTATCTCAAAGTCCTCAACATTCGTGACATTAATTTTAGGGCGGAGATCACCAACAAGCATGCTGCAGTGTTGTACAGGTTATAAAGTCTTGGTCTGATCAAAAGTCAAACATGGACCCAATTTTTCCCCCATTATTCATTAATATTGAAAGACGTTACAATAAATGATAAGAATCTAAATATCGGCATATTCGTATTCATTCCAAATTTTGAACAGCGGTTCCTGAAATATGCCTGTTTATCAAGTTTATATTAGGAAATTACAAAATGTTATACTCTGAATTCGTTCATTTTTCTTTTGCATTTTTATCTATACCCAAACACAACTGATTCCCTATATACGACACAAGGGTAAAATAACTCAAAACACACATACAGAGATGTGATTCATTGATTAATGTAAATAATTAACCCAGATTTAATAGATTGGTGTCACTCATGCGTGGTTGTTTAATTTGCTGTTTTATGTGCCAATCTAATGTAATTAAAATGTGTGAGTAAACATTAAAGGTAAATCAACTCCAGACAATTGTATGTAACTGGATAAAAATCGTATAAAATATATAGGTGTAGGCATATTAGTGATTAGAACACCGACATAAATCCAAGTCATTGGTGGTTTGTGCACCTCATTCCGCCTCTTTTCGTCAGGGTGGCCTGCCTGAAAAATGAAAAATCACATTTCGAGAAAGAAGTAATAACCTTTCATAAATATGATTGGTAGCTATTGCTATATGGGTCGTTTGGTGTGGATTTGAAAATTTCCCATTTAATCTCGATCGCCATGACGATTGAATTAGCTCAAGATCTCGCCTGCTCTTTCTGCTCCCTTGTTTTATGTTTACTTCAGTCTTCAATAGCAACATATAACACATTTCTCATGTTCACATTTCAATACTATATCTGCCGGTATATCTGATTCACCATGACATATCAAAACTGTTGTATCCAATGATGGTATTAATCAATCATTCTGAAGTTGTGCAATATTGCAAAGACATTTAAAGTATGCTTATGCTTTAACCTTAAAGGTGAAGTCCATCCCAGGAAAATGCTGACTTGAATAAATAGAGAAAAATCAAACTAGCATAGTGCTGAAAATTTGATCAAAATCGGATGTAAAATAAGAAGTTATGACATCTTATAATTTGAATTCGCTTATTTTTCACAAAACAGTTATATGCACAACTCAATGGCATGTAAATGGAAGAGTCGATGATGTCCATCACTCACTATTTCTTTTGTTTTTTATTGTTTGAACTATACAATATTTCAATTTTTACCTATTTGACATCAAGGACCAACTTAACTGAACCATAAAATGTTATAACAATGGTAATGCCACATGTTCAGGGAGGAATAAAACTTTGTTTGAGGAGAAAATTAGAATATTTAATATTTCATATAATAAAATACAAAAGAAATAGTGAGTGAGTGATGTCATCTGTCCCCTCATTTGCATACCGACCAGGATGTGCATATAAGTGTTTTGTGCAGCGGAACTTAAAAATGTCATACATCCGATTTTGATGAAATTTTCAGTGTTATGCTTGTTGGATTTTTCTCTTTTTATTCAAATCAATGTTTTTGTTGGGGTGGACCTGTCCTTTAAGAACTATCCATACTATTCAAACAACATGCCTTTTGACTTAAATCAGTGGAGCCGATTGGTGATGGGGAAATGGGGATATGGGTGACCTTTGATAACCCCTAGCCCTTTTGGATACTAGAATAACCATAAATTTTTAGGTGCTATTGCCTCCCTTTCATATCCTAAATTCGGACCACATACCAATTAGTTATAGCCATGATTTTATAGATGTTGCGAAATTGCTGTATAAATGTATAATCATTATAGCATTCCCGCCGTGGGTATTTGACGGTGGTTCATATACCAGCTAATGCACATGGTGCATTATGGTGCATATGATATGCCGATACAGGTTTAGATGTAGGCATATATCTCTGTTGCAATTATTTAATGTCATCAATTATCGGTAGACATCCGATGTATTGAATGAAGACATGGAAGAGAGAGGCCAGATGTAGATAAAGAGGGAGGGAGGGGAGGGAGAGAGTCGCGGGGGGTCACATAGGACATTACTTATCATATACTCATCATAGTGATACGACCCCAATACGACTGTCCAGGTTCTAGGATATTTAAGCAGATGCCGGTAGCTTCATGATACAGTCATACGTGCATGTAGATTAAGTAAATCATATCATAGGATAATCGTGTAATTATGTGTCTTATACATGAACGAGGCAACTATAATTATGTTAGTATATGCACAACATGATATGTACTCACCTTCACATAGTTGTCCTCGCAGTAGTTTGCTATCTGTTCCAAATTATCACAGTTCTCTAACAAAGTTTTCCTCCCGCTCTCAATCTCCTCTGCAAGTGTCACCTCCATTGTGTCTAGATCTATACTCAATCCAGTAGCAGAATTTCCGAACACTTTATACCCCCACGATGCCTTGCTGAAAATGGTGGAGATTCCAAAGTTTCCCAAAAATATATATAATGGTGTCAGGCGTCAGGCAGTGGTAGTCCCCGTAACTTGGCTCATCTGATAAATATTCAGTGTTCCAAATTTTAAATCGAATAGGAGTCCGCATACGGGGATGATTCGGTACTAGTACTTCACTCAATGCATGCAATGACCAAAGAGCACAATTCAAAAGATTTGTTACCAAAAAAAAATCAATTTCAAGAGTCTGGTGGTGGTGGTGATGACTTTCAGTTTCTAGAGTGCTCGCTCAATAAACTCTTCCTCTCTTTTTCTCTGCTTCTTTCATTTCGTATGCTCCCTTTGGTGGACCGAGGGTCGAATGAGCAATGGTGGTATTTGCTCGGGAAGAAAGGGCAATGTACACATTGGCACAAATACTTCAAATCCCATGACAAAGCACGGCAGGTGAACTGTACTCCTCGCGTTCTCACGTGTGTGATGGGCAGCACGATTAAAGTTCTCCACCTTGGAAGTTGGAGTTCGCTATAGTCTGGTTTTTTTTTTCAATGAAGTAGACAAAGAGAATTATACTGTATAGTCTTTTTGGTGGTTTGAGGGGGTTTGAGTTCCGTCCGAATGGATTGCCCGGGGGATTGCCATGGAAATCTTTTGGCAAAATTATTATACGACTTACCAATTTCTATGGGTGATAAGGTGAGACACGTACCCCTCCCCGCCCCCCCCCTCCCTGAATGTGATGTTTCGAAATATATAAGCTTACCTGCATGGGTAGAGAGATGGATTTACACCAAAACCTATTGAATCATCATCTTCATCTATCTATTGCCAGAAGTTTGACTGTAATCGTGTATTTTTTGTCTTCACCCTCTCCCTCGTACCCCACCTTCTCTACTTCTCTCCTTCGTTCTTTTTTTTTTTGCTGTCTATCAGTTAAAAACCATCAACCTTCGTCCCTCTTATCGTCTTCCTCAAATTCTATTTCGACCACTTCTTCGCTCAAACCTATCATTCTCCCAATGCACTCCCTCTCTCACTCTGCCCCCTCCCTCCCTTGCCTCGTGGGGGTTCATCTACATTTTTCGATCAACAAGGCCTGTCGGATCTAACAACTTTCCTTAAAATTTTGCAAGTTTCAGAATTTATCGATCAATGGTCATACAAAAAATTGATTTCAATAAAAAGAGAAGAATTAAACAAGCATCAGATGCTCGAGCATTCAATGAATTCCATCCTGTCGGGTACCCATTTACTATACACCTGGGTATATATATAGAGTGGGGCAAATGTAGATAAACGCCCTGCCAGAGGACGTGAGTGCTGCAGTGGGATTCGATTCCGGGACCTTCAAAGTCCAGAGGCGTACACTGCATAAGCCACAACACCTCTTCTTGAAACATAAAGGGCGACCCCCCCCCCCTCCCGTGGCGTCGTCCCTGCTTATGAGTGTTTTGTATTAAAGTTGATTTGTACTCCAAGTCTGCCTGACAGGCCGAATCATTATAGTTATTGATTATTAAACAGATGTTCAAAGCAAACATACTGGTATTTACTTTGCTGTATTTTCGACCCTGATTAGTCACCTGTCGACTTTGATATTGATCTTAATCCGCATAAAACAAAGTCCATTATTTGCTAAAAGTCGCTGGAGTGGTAATAAGCATATCAAATTGAAGACAAAATTATCCTCTTTTTTTTTTTTTTTGGGGGGGGCATTCTAGCTCCCTGTATCTAATTAAAATCACTACATCCTATAACACCGTGACATAATTATATGGGAACATTATTATTGATTATATTTTCCCTGGTAGTTTTGCGTGTTTAATTTCTGTCACTCTCCTGAACTTTTTGTTATATTATTCTCCTCAATGATTCTATATGTCGCGCCCCTGCTGCGAAATACATGACTATTCTCCAAAAGAATACATGATTACGCTGAGATTAATTACTCAGCTATTTTGCAACTACGTTCAATTATTGTGCTCTTCGTATGAATAGTCTATTGTTTGTGTAATGTAAATGTCACGTTTGTAATTTGTTCGATGATTTGTATTTCGTTTTTTAACATTATTGTGAACTTGTATTTATTATTCATCAATAAATGCAGAAACACCTACTTACAATTAAATATAAATAACAAAATAGCTCTTTCCGTTTATACATGTATATCATTTTGTGCATTGTAGAAGCATAGAGCTATTAATAGCTCCATGGTAGAAGCATTTACTGCTAACATTAATGGAAAATATATATTCTAACAGTGTGTAAATCGTTGTGTCTCCCAGTGGGCCATTTTCCATCAAGAAGTTTTAACATTGTGTTCAATGACCTTCATCACATTGTCGATTCTCTTTCATAGAAATCCTTTGTATGTAGGCATTGGGAAACCCCTCTCCCTATACCTACTTTCGTCATCCCTTCTACTTCCTTTTCTTTTCATCTCCAAATTCTCTCTTTTTTTCCCCTCCTCATTCCTCTTTCGTTCTCATTCCCTTCCTTGATCTATTTATTCTTCTTCTCCTTTTTCTTCTTCCTCTTTTCATTCCTTTTTTACACTTCTTCTCCTTCCTCTTCCCAGGCTCTCCACCCTTTTCTATTCTTCTTCTTCAAATCATTCTCTCTCACCAGGGCCCGCATCAGGGGCAGAAATCTCTCCCAAAAGGTAGGGGGGGACAAGGGGCTGGAAAATTTGACAAGCACAAAAAAAAAGAGGTTAGCATCCCAAAAGTAAGGTCATCTCGTCCTAAAATACATGTTTTGATGTTGAATGATGTATTTTTTACCATCATAAAAGACAAAAAAAGTCCCCCCTGGAATTTCCACCCATGTCTCTCACGCACACCCACCCTCTCCTATACTCCCCTTTCTCATTTGCTTCTCCTTAATTGGAAAAAGTTGTGATAGTTTTTGTCCTCTTCTCCTCCTTTCTTCTTCTTCTCTTCCTCCTTCTCCCCCTCCCCCTCCTTTCTCTTCTCCCCCTTCCTTCTTCTTCTCCCCCTTCCTTCTTCATCTTCATCAATCCTCTCTCTCACACACTCACTCCCTTTCTCCCCTCTCCACCCCCCCCCCCCCCTCTATCTCTCTCCTTATTTCACAAAAGATGTGAAAGGTTAAACAATTTAGACACTGTTCATCTTTGTGCATGATCTTAATACTACTCTTGATTAGTCAGTACTACTCAGTAGTATGACGTCATCCACAGAACATCATGCCACTTCAATTAAATTAACAAACAAGACGTGCAGACAGAAATTGTAAATAATATTTGTACTTTTATTCATATCATCATGGATGTTCATTCCTAAGCACAATACTCATTAGAAAATGCATATATCAATTATCTATGCATTTAATGCAAATTTTATCCTGCGCATTTCTGAACACTTTCATCCAAATATTTTGAAAAAAAAGTATATGTATAATATACAATGTAGTGAAAAAAATTGACATGATATATTAAAAAGACCAAGCACATTCAGTTATAATGGAAATTCAATATAGAAAGAAAGCATAGAACTAATATAACTTTGTCATTGGTATAATAAGGTCCATAGACATTTTAGTAGGTGGAGAAATAATGAGAAAGTAGTTCCCTCCACAAAATTTTTACAACTCATTGCCATGATAAGCAATTAATACAAGACAATACAGTAACTGACCCCGGTAACTGACACTTTCCGAACTGTGACAGTAGTTTGGTACACTAAATTTGCAACAGACCAAAAAGTCGTCAGCCAAACCACCCAACTCTACAAAATTTGTATACATGAATAAATGTTTTTTTTTTTAAAGAAGATAAGTCACACTGTCCAATCCAAAGCAATGATTTCAATATTTTGAACAATTTAACTTCTGGATTTGAACCTTTTTTATGTAGTTTTTAGCAGATATGATATAAACATTAACAGAACTTGAACCAGATACACTATGAAATTAGAACAATGCAATGGCGTATCCAGGGGGGCACATCTGACCCATGCAACCCCCCCCCCTCCCCTGCCCCCATTTGTATTTTTATAATTTTATTCCATTTTTATTTTTTGGCTTGTCAAATTTTTCATGACATAAATCTCCTTCAATCGGGAATGAAGACCTTTTCTTGGCTCGTCAGGATTTCTGAACAAAAAAAAAACCTTTCAGGAGATACTGGATCTGCCCCTGGAACCAGAAAATAGTGTTACACATCGATACAGTATAGATCAAACTGATAGTACTACCGGTACATGGATAGCAGGAGAACAAGCATAAATACATAAAAATTCAATGCAATAAATCAATCTCAATTTTGAGTTATCTCTTTCTCCGCGCAATGCTAGAGTCAGTCACACACAGAAAACCTGTTCCAACCCAAATGATCTGTCATTGGATAGGACATAATTAATAGATATGGCCGGCCTGGAGTAGGTTTCATCGGACTCGGTGTAACTGTCGAATAACTCTTCATCAGGAGTACTACACGGCCAAGTCGTATGTGAATTAAACTAGAAATCACTTGAAATTATGTTATTGTGGAGGTCTCATTTGTATTAATAGAAAAGGATCACGTGGCAAAAGACTGGTAGAAATAAAACCTGGTTTTATCAAATATTAAACAAATGCTGATTTTTTTTCCTCCAAACATTTCACATATAACAGGAGTTGAGACAACAGCCTCTCAGACAAAATTGCTTGAAATCTGAAACTAAAGGACTCAAATCCTACTACTATGGGGCTGCAATATCTATAGGGTGTTTGGCAATACCTTGCTATGGGCCTCATTTTACCCTGTGAAAGTCTCGGTTAAGATTTAAGACACTCAGTCACAAGACATTGGAATCACAACATATTGGGTCATAGGGTTTAGCATGAAAATATTTGCAATCAATCGCAAATTTCTGTTACAATTTTGAATGTACGATTCATAAACTTTTGGTGTAGCAAAGAGTTGCGATTGATCCAATCAACCACAACTATGGAAAGCAATCAACAACTATTGTGCATGTTTTTTTTTCAAAATATTCTCTGACTATGATGTACATTCATATATTCATTGTTTTCTTGAAAATTCAGTGTGCTTCTCTTTGTTTATAAAGGACATTGTGCAAATTTTCTGTGAGAAAAATTGTTGACAGCGATGGATTTCCATAGATTTGGGATTGATTGGATCAATTGTAACTCTTTGTAAGATGAGGCCCAGTTTACACTCTTCATTGCAAGAATCATATCAGCAATCAATTGTAAATTCATAATTGCAAGACAAGCAATTGATTTAGGGAACCCAAATACATTTGCAATGGTAAATTTGTCTACTGCCAAATCGTCCAATCGCCATATGGTCTCCTTTCATTTAATCTAATGCCATTCTGTCCATCAACATTTTGTCTAACAACCACTTGGTCCAATAATCATTTGGTCCAATCATCACTTTGTCTAATCACCATTTCATCTATGACAATTTTGTCTCATAACCAGTTGGTCTAATATCCATTTCATTTTCATTCATTTTGCACAATTAACACTTAGTCCAATTAGACCAAATGGTATATGGACTATATGGCTATTGGACCGACTGGTTATTAGACGAAAAAGTGAGTGGACGAATTGGCAATTAGACCATGTGGATAGTGGACGAACTGATGGTAGACCAAATGATAGTAGACGAGTTGGCAATTGAACGAATAGGCATTAGACGGATTGGAAATAAACACTTGAAATCGAGTAACTTGCAATGCCCACTTATATCACAAGACATGGGTGTCGCCACATATTAGAAGTTTCTTCCATATATAGCAAACAAGATAGCAGCCATAAAAAAACATGTATGGCTGCAATCCTGACAAAAGATGACAATATTGAGATTATATGAGATACATTTTATCACTGTCACTAAAAATTAGCTTTATCTATGTATAATATTACAATTATTATATATACTACAAACACACACTAGTTCAGCCTTGGGCTATGATGACGCTACAGTCTGTAATGGTTCCTGAAGATATTCTGCTAATGATGAAATCTGGAAATGGAATAATTGAGAAGGAACCGAAGAGCCATTACAGACATAAGATAATATGAAATGCACTAGACCGAAATATCATGATTAAATCTAAATTTGTTTCTGTTTCAAATGTTTGTATGTAGTATGCATCATGCATGTCTCTTGTTTGAGCACATTAACATACATTGTCCACACGGCTGTATAGATTTTGAAGTAATTTATATAGCGTTTCAAAGTATTCATTGTTAATGGCAACATATGAGATATTGTTGTAAGCTACTAAAATGGTAACGTTTAATGTGTTGAAAGAATATCTGTCATGACATTTGATATTTTGACAAGTTTATGACACAAGACTTTGAAGGTAAAAAGGTGATACTTGTCAAAAACGATATGGAATAAAAAGGAAGGAAGTGCAGGGGGGTAGAAAGTTTACTTATCTGTTGTAAGAAGAGTGCCTTTTGATTTATTCACTAAACACTCAAATGCATGATTTTTCCATTTTTTTTTTTCCATTTTGAAAATTCATTCAGAAGAAATCTATATTGTAGGCAGGAAATACCTTTTCCACCTTATATGGAAATTAATTCAACTGCTCATTACTACTCATTAACGACAATCATGAAACATATAAAGTCAAATGATAACATCATGAATTGAATAAAAATAATAAATTCCTTACCTTTTTCTTTAACATTCCAAAGCCTACCGATGATTCTGCATGGATGCATAGGAGCAAATTGGCAACCTTAGCGATGGCAACTCGTCCATTCTGAGAGAAAATATAACAGAAATAGATACATATACAATAATTTCCTCACAGATTCAATTCTGGTTATTTGTCTAAATTATATCTAATTCCAAAAAAAAAATCAAAATTGAATAAAATTCTTTTTTTTTAACTTGCTAAATTAGAAAGTGATTCCTAATAAATACCCCTAAAAAGAAGAGAGGAAGTGATAAATATATTAGATCAAACCATTCATAGGTCTTTTTCTGAAAAATGTCTCTTACTTTGAGATCATATTCATTTATAGAAAATTGGCTGAACGTTATTTTCTGGGAGAGGGGAAGGGGGCACTTTCATTATGAAACTGAAACCATACTCTCACATTAACTTTTAAAATGGTCCCGAAGCACTAAAGCAAGTGATTATCCTCGGATCTAGGAGTACCCAACATAGGAATTTTGTCATGATTTCCCCACCCTTATATACTTTCTATTCTGTATTTATGTACTGCCAGTGGAGGACAAATTTCTGTTTTTAATATGGACTAATAAATTAATCTAAATCTAATTTTTTTTTGGTTACTCAAATATTTGATTCTAATTATAGGGGGAGAAGTGTACCCATTTTCTTCTCCTGAATTCATCAATTTTTGATACCATTTTCACCTAATCCATTTAGATCAGCAGCAGAGAGAAATAATCCTTTTCATGTGCTTGTATGTACAAGCATGGTGTGGTCTACACATTGTAATGGCAGTGGAACCGGGATCGTTTCTAAATTTGACAGCTGTCTGAGGCAAGATATTAGACCTTTAACCCATTTTTAAAGAAAACAAATTACCATCTGTTCCATCATTGTTCTTTGTTGTTCTTTAACTGAGATATCTTGTATTCTTTTTCCCCCTTCTTTCTTAGTGCTTTGAAACTTTCGTATAAAGCGCTTTATAAATTTTGCATATTATTATCATTATCTGAACTATTTACAAATTATCCAGACCCTTTCGAAAGAATCAACTTACCTCACAGTCCATGAGCACTAGTTTGAGGTCATCCTCTGTAAAAGCCACCTTGCCATTCTTCTCATACGCTGCCCAAATATTGCTAGCAATGGCTGCCGTCACCCGAGCATCTTTGTCTCCGTAACCAGAATAGGCTAGAAGGGAGCCCTCATTGTTGAGCAATCTGGAGAAAAAAGAGGGAAAATTTATAATCTCATTCATCTGTAGAGATTCTTGCAGTCTTACGCGGGGGGGGGGGGGGGGGGGGAGGGGGGCAATTCCATTGACGAGTGGATACCAGGCGCAACCATGGTGTTTAAAAAAGCACCCTAAATAAGTATTTTCCATATTCTGAAAATACACCCCTTAACAAATATTGGCATGTGAACCCCAAGACCAAAAGCTTCGGTCTCTATATTTGGTTGCTCCGCTGAACTGCGTTGGCTCCACTCACCAGTACATGGGGATGATAGTAAAATGTCAGAAATTGTAATATAAATCCCCAGAAACGACGGTTATTCCTGTCTGGTGAAATCCTACCCTTAACAAGTATTGGAAAAAAAACGATACCCTTGACTAGTATTTCCTGAATTGACCCCCTAAACAAGTGCAGCAATAGTTTAATTGTTAAATAAATCCCCAGAAACGACGGTTATTCCTCATGTCTATCGGATTATTTATCAAAATACACTGTTATTGATGCAACATTCTTACAAAGAGAATTTCACGTTTTATTTTCTCAAAAAATAACTATTGTCAAAATACGGTAGCTGATCGTAGTCATTGCTTTCGTTAACTGTCCCGCTTTTCTCACATGATTCATAAGAATCATAGTCATTCACATTTTGGATGATTTCAAAATATGCAATAAGGGTTTATGATGAATCATTGGGCATTCCTTACATACACGTATGTAACAATCAATTATAACAGTTAAGTTGCAAATTTGCAATTAAATGTAGGCTAAATCATTAAATCTACTACATATGGGTCTATCTGAATACCAGCCTATCATTGATATTGGGACAAATGCAATGTTATTGTTACATGGCAAGTTCCCCCATGTCTGCGCAGTCCCCATTGTCATACGCATATCTGAGCAATTTTAGTAAAAGAAGATACGCAATGAACACAAACTATACACATGCAATACATAGAAAGATATTCATTTAAATATCTGACTCAAAATGTTGGAAAAAATAATGAATTTTGGGCATTTCATGTGACGGTCTCAAAATGCAGCCTTTCTCATCAAAGTCCCTGAATCGGGTGCAAAGTGAATGGATGCGCAGACATGGGGCATCATTTTTTTGTTCAATCTGAAAATGACTGCCCGAACTTTTTTCCAAGAAAAATCATATATTTCTTTCAATTTTTATGAGATATTTGGCACACTAACTCATAATGATGACAAGGAACATTATATCAACTGAAAGATTTTGTAAACTAAAATAAAAAGAAATTCATGTTAATTCTTTACTCAAATCGTTAGGTGCGCAGACTTGGGGACCAACATCGTACTGTTCATGCTTGATCATGAATTTCACTTCATTATAAAACATACCTCTCTTGCCTCTTCTTCACTGTCCCTGACTTAAAAAAAAAATAGACATGAGTAAATACATTTTCAAAATAAGACGAGTCGAGACCACTACAAAACAAAAGACTTGCGAAGGTGTATCATGTCAATTTCAAAGACAAATGATTTTCAGTGTAGGTATTACTACTAGTACCGTAGTTAGATTTCAATATTGACGATGCCACCACTACTATTATTGAACAAGGTTTATCAATGATGATGTGTGTGAGTGTGACTGTGATTGTGACTGATTTTGTATAAAACCAGCAAACATGATCAAATGAAAAAAATTATGAAATATATACTTACAGCGAACTCTGAACTCCTCCAGTATTTGCCTGGCTTAGGACTTGTGTGAGGGCCTTGGGTTTAAGCATTTTGAGTGACGAGATAAATTATTCTAAGGAATTAAAGACCTTTCCAATTCCAATCTTGTAAGTGCAGTTTGGGCAGTCAAAGTACTAGCAGTAGAATCAGCACACACACACCACACAACAATATACTCTATCGTAGCAGCTGAAACTGGTCATGTGATTTTACAGACTGTGCTCCTTTCTTTTAACATAGCTTCATCGTTTCAACCACAGGATTCAACGAAAGAATATATTCAAGTTAAAGCGTTGAATCTTAGCGCATTCTCATATTTTGACTGCGAAATGGAAGGGACAAATCACGTGCAAAACGTTGTAGAATACGATTTGTTTACAAACAACAACTTTGAGGGAAAGAGTTGTAAAGAAATCGAGATATGTTTGCAGGACTTTTTGGACACATGTATGGTTCACTTATCACCACTGCTAGTGGACTACATTTGGCAGCGTGGATCGTTTAAACTGACTCCTGTCAGTTCAGTTTCAGGTTAGTCCCACCCATTAACTTGCTTGTTTTATTTCAGTGTTCAACTCAAAACAAAACTTGTTTTATGATGGTGGGCCCTAAGTCTGCGCACCGAACAATTTGAGTTAAGATTTAACATGAATTTCTTCTTATTTCACAAAATCTTTTGGATAATAATGTTCCTTATATTATTGAGAGTAAGTATACCAAATTTCTCATGAAAAAATGAAAGAAAATATAGGATTTTCTTGAAAAAACCTTGGGCAGTCATTTTCAGATTGAAAAAAAAAATGGTACCCCATGTCTGCGCACTCATTCACTTTGCACACGATTCAGAGATTTTGATGAGAAAGGCTGTATTTTGAGGCCATCACATGAAATGCCCTGAATTCATTATTTTTTCACCATTTTGACTTAAATTTTATTTGAGTCTGATTTTTTTATGAATACCTGTCTATGTATTGCATGTGTAAAGTTCGTGCTCGTTGCGTATCTTCTTTTACTAGAATCGCGCAGATACGCGGGTGCGCAGACTTGGGAGACCGCGCAGACATGGGGGAACTGACCATACTTTTAGATTTCTGAATTGCTCGGTTTAGTTTTCGCAATGCTGCATGGCAATTCACTTCATAAACAGAATAGTTTAAGGATATATTAAAGTGAATAGCACTAAATTTAAGAGTATTTATGGCAATGAATTATGAATTGACGCTTTTTTTTTTGCAGTTAATTATTTAGTCATTATTCATGTTATTAGTGTTCTTTCTTCCACCTATCATCTCTATCAACTTTTACCTTTCCTTTATTGTTTTCTCAAACCCCTTACCACTCTTCCCTTTTTCATTAATGTGCCCACTTTTTTTCCTTCTTCATGTTTTACTTAAAGGGTTAACGTAGAATATTTTTTAAATTTTGTAGTTTACTTCGATTTATGAAAATGTTTTTTTTAATAAATGCAATTTTTCAGATTCTCCACCACACCTTCATGGTGCAACAGACTTTGGTGATAATATTGATGATGAGTGGTTCATTGTCTTCCTTCTATATCAGCTCACAGTTGTCATGCCGGAGCTGGTCATAAGGTGAGAGAAAAAAATGACAATCTTTCTTATGAACTGTACTAAAAATTAATATTGTCCATATTTGGAGGATCATTAGTACACAATCTTTTTTGAAATGGTATGGAAATATAGTGATGAAGATGGATGATGATGATGATGGTAATGGTGATGGTGATGATCATGAAGAAGACAATGGTGATGTAGATGGTGATGGTGGTGGTGGTGATAATGATGGAGGTAAGGATGATGATAGTGATAGTGGTAGTGATGATGATGGTGATGGTGGTAGTGGTGGTAATGATGATGATGGTGAGGGTGAAGTTTAGGATGGTGATGATAAAGGATGAATATGATGATGGTGGTGATGATTATGATGATGATGTTTATGGTGGTAGTGATGTTGATGATGATGGTGGTGAGGGTGAAGGTGAGGGTGGTGATGATAAAGGATGATGATGATGATAATTGTGATGTTGATGATGATGATGAAGTTGATGATGATAATGGTAGTCAGTATTGTCCCCAAATTTGTTTAATATCTTTATGGTTATCCTTCAGAATGCAGGTACAAGTGAGTACAAAACCATTTTAATAGAATAAAGACACATCGCTACAGATCTTGGAAAAGTTTTGTAAAGTAGCTAGTCAAATTCTATTCTTTTAGTACTATTGTTTTAAACAGTCAAAGGTCTTCATAAATCAAAGGTTTAATAGACAAATCACACAGTATATTAATTCCAGAATGCATACTTAAATTGTTCTATTTCAAGTAGCTTAGGAATTATATCTTTTAATACTTATCACGTTACTTTGGGCTTTATATCTTCTGATGATTTGACTATACTCTTGAAATCTAATTATACCTCTTTTTTATCAGTGTTCATGATAATGATGGCGAATTCTTACTGATTGAGGCTGCGTATCATTTACCAAAGTGGCTGGAACCGGAGACTAGCATCAACAGGGTAAGTATATGGTGATGTGCTTGCTTAAGTGGACCTGTTTTACTTTGGACACTTCAATTTTCAAGTTTTGCGAGGAAAGGTCACTTACACATCTGTAATAGAGAAGTGAAATGTGATGTAGAGCATATCACCTTAGTGTGTGAGATGACGATGACTGCTAAAGGTCACAGGATACTGTTCCATAAAGCTGTTTGTAAGTTACGATTTCATGTGCGACTGGTGATCCTTTCTTGGGTGCTTATTCAGTAGTTTGACTATTTTTATTCCCTTCAGCTGAAATTGAAATGTGATCTAAGTAGATTGACATTCTTGCCATTGGCAGGCATCTCAATTCCAAATTCTCAAAAAAAAAATTTGCCTGAAAACTCAGTCTGTGTTGAAAAACCAGTGAACGTTTCAAGTATTTTAGTTAGCACAAGAAAAGGTTCCCTGTAACCATCTGTGTGTCAAGTCATTTGTAACTTGAAGACAGCATTGTCAAACAAGCCTTTGGTTGAAATCAGTGTAATAATAATGTTGATTATGTAATTTGTGAAACTCACCCAGAACACACAATAAGCAGGGTGCTACATAAGCACTTGCCCGATTGCCCGGGGCAAGTAAAAGTTAGAGTTGGGCAAGTGTTTTGAAGTAAAGACCAAACTACTTGCCCGAATTGGGCAAGCAAAATTCTCACAGCAGAATATCAAAATTAGGGTCGATATAATATTGACCCTAATTGTGGTCATGGCCGGAAGATCAGTTCATGTCAAAAGAGAGAAAAAGTTTAATGGTTTATAAAACCGCAAAATTTTCTTTTTAAGAGGTAAAACTTTTTAAAGGATTTTTCGGGCAAGTGAAATAGATTTTGGGGCAAGTATATTCCAACTATTGGAATAATTTACTTGTCTGACAGGGCAAGTGCTTCTAAAAAGTTATGTAGCACCCTGCAATAAGTCACCCAAAATGAATTTCGAAATTGAATATTGAAAAAAGTAAATCTTAAGCTAATTGATAAAATAAATTGATTAAAAGTAAACTACGCAAGTACTTGATCAAATGAAGTAGAGTTTCAGTGAGAGCTTCAAGGCATAGGAGAAATCAGGGTTTGAAGTTCGGGGTTCACTCATGCATGCATTCTATGTAATCTTGTTGGATGTTCCAAGCAGTTCTGCAAAAAAATTGATGTCAAAGAAACTCTTTGTATCTCATTTTTATATACCGGTAACTTTGCAACTTCAAATTTTGACAGTAATGAAGGAAAAGAATTACTCTATCAGGTAAGATTATAAATTTTACTTTTTTCGAAGACCAATTACTATTTTGGCTTATTAAAGATAATCTTACTTGGCAACTTATTCTCAGTTTTGAGGTGGAGGATCACGTATTTAGTTTTGCAACTTTTTCTTAATATTAAATGATTTTCTTAATACTAAACTTTAAATCTTTTCAGGTCTTTATATACAGAGGGGATCTACACATCATTCCCAAGCCAAGTAACCCTGCAGAGCTAGCCTTCCTACCAGCCGGTATTCCTTCTAAATCACATGCCATAGACGTAGTCCGCAGTCATTTTCAGAAAACGCTTGCCAAGTTGACCATCAGAGAAGCAGTCAGAGCAAGAATTGATGAGTAAGCACTGCTTTTCAATATTTTACTACCCTCCCTGACCCCCCCCCCCCTTCTTGTCCCCTTTACTGAAATAGCTTTCCATTTATGAAATATAACAGCTAGTTAAAGCCTGATTTTAGCTTTGATAGACCCCCATGATGCATCTATCACTATTCTAATTTATTACTAGAAAATATGGATGTGTATGCCCTAAAACAGTTACTATGTCAAGGATCAAGCGTAATGAAATGAATTTTACATGATGATTTATTTTGATCGGGTGTCGGATGTATGCAATTTGGTGAATATACTTCTGAAAAGTACGTAATAATTTCATCATTTTCAACAACCATTCTAAAGACAGTTTGATGAAAATTTTTTAGAAATCAAGAGAGGGTGATTTCAAATACAGTGTTGAAACCTTTTATGGTATCGTACAAATGTCAACACCAGCCATAACACCGTATGTGATGTGAGGTTACCAAATTTTATGCCGGTCTTACTATCATCTTCAAGACTTCTCGCATGCTATTGAGATGATCGGCAGAGGTGTGACATCATGAGCTATCGATAATGCCATCCATATCTTTCCCTGTTCAGCAGTCTGTCACATTTTTAACACCAACACCAATCTTGAAGTCACTCAGTGTTTAACTATCAACTTTGTGTGGATTGATATTTGCAGATTCCCTTCGAAAGTGCAATCCAATTTTCATCATACCCATTGCCTGATGCCAGCCAAGCTAGCCGCTATACTGAAACAGCAGCCAAGCTTGGTCTCACCGGCAGTTGAAGCGTTCTATCACAGAGACCCACTTGATTTAAAGGTGAGAAGGAGGAGGATGGATAATGATGATGATGATGATGATGATGATGATGGTGATGATGGTGATGATGGTGATGATGGTGATGATGATGATGCTGGTGATGATGATGATGATGATGATGATGATGATGATGTTGGTGATGATGATGATGATGATGATGATGATGATGATGATGATGATGATGATGATGATGATGATGATGATGATGATGATGATGATGATGATAATGGTGATGATGATGATGCTGGTGATGATGATGATGTGATGATGATGATGATGATGATGATGATGATGATGATGATGATGATGATGATGATGAGCTCCACAACGTAGAGCGTTGTGGCCCAGTGGATTAGTCTTCGGACTTTGAAACAGAGGGTCGTGGGTTCGAATCCCAGCCATGGCGTAATTTCCTTCAGCAAGAAACTGATCCACAGTGTGCTGCACTCAACCCTGGGGCCCGTTGCATAAAACTTTTTTACCAACCTTAGAAAATTTAGGTTGGGCATACCCCAACCTAAATTTCCTAGGGTCGGTAACCTTAGTTTGTAAAATCGTTTGCATAAAAGCTCAGGTTGCCAACCTTGAAAAATTCGGGTTGAAACCAACCCGAATTTATTTTTTATGGTTGGAAGCGCGGTTTGGAATTTATTTCAATCTGTGAATATGCTGGTACGAGGATGCGCGCATTAATTGATTGAATTTTTGTGCAACAAATTTCCCGCGAGAAGTGGTGCGACTCGACCGCGACACATCATATTTCAGCATGGCTCTTCCAACAAATGAGGTAAGGAATATCATTTTCCGTTTATAATACATTTTCATATATTATTGACCGAAAGTATGATGTTATGAAAATGACTCGTATGTAATTCATTAATATTACTTCGGTAAAAATGTCCCCTTTTTCTTGATTTATTTGCGATGTCTCATTCGTAAAGATCGTGGTAGAATTTGATCTAGTCGTGGTGAGCGGAGTCTCGAGCACACTTGCCCCCTAAGATCCGGGCATCGAGGTGCATCGCGCCCCGCTACACCATGCGACGATCTGCATGTATGACGTGAACTGCACTGCGCCGTGTAAATCTGCATTATCGAACAAATTATACGAAAATCAAAGACAGTGCATAAATGTACATTGTAGGCTATATCTTTTCTTTTGACATGATCTAGATCTAGAATCAAACTCAGATGATGTTCAAAGTCTCGAAATCTAAGTTACAATGTATTCTAACGTAACTGTGCAGTGAGCTGAGACAGTGAGTGAGACTGAGGAGTGAGAGTGAGACTGAGTCTGAGAGTGAGACATTACATTACTTTAGTACCGGTGGCGGTACTTAGTCAGTACAGTGGTGAACTATTGGCTTGCCTGGTCTTTGGAATTGCATGGATGGGTCTATTTATAGTAATATCTAAGTTACTTGGCCTTCTCTGCCTAACGTTAGATCTAACTTAGGCTAGATTTATCACTGACACTGTAGTTACTGTAAGTGTTATCAGTTCATCCAATTCCAACTTCACATAGAGTGATAGACATAAGGCCCAAGCAAGTCTAACAAAGTTTCCAATTTCGTGTAGGGCCTAGGCCTACACATTCAACCAGGGCCCCGTAACACAAAAAAGCTTACTAACATTTTTCTACGATTGATTCCATGGCATAGACTAATTACAATGTACAATCAACCGTGAAAATCAAGCGTAAAAATTAATCGCTAACCGTTGTGTTACGGGACCCAGTTCGTCAAAATCCTACTTGGTTTCCAATTCGTCTAATTTCCATTTGGGCTAAATTATGCAATTGGGCTTCTCACATGGTAAATGTTATTTGTTAGATCTAACTTAAGTTAATATCCAATTTGTCTAATTCCCACTTGATCTAGTAGTAGGCCTACTTGTAGTACTAATATCCAATTCATCTCATGAGCAGTTGGGCTAAAACAATTTAGTCTAATTTCCAGTTGGTCTAACACCACTTGGTCTAATTTCCACTTCGGCAAATTTCCACTTGGTCTTATTTTCATTTCGTATAATTGTCATGGTCTAATGACCATTTGCATGTTCTAATTTACACTTGGTCTAATTTCCACTTAGTCTAGCTAATTTCCACTTGGTCTAATATCCAATTGGTCTAATGACCACTTGGTCTAATAATAGCCAAACAGTCTAATGACCACTTGGTCTAGTTGCCGATTGGTCTAATGCCCAGTTGGGCTAATTGTCACTTGGTCTAATTTTTATTTGGTCTAATGTCCATTTGTTCTAATATTACATAGCCAAGACAGATAGCCAAGACATCGAGGCTAGAGTCTAAAAGTTAGAGAAATCCAATGTTAAATCTTGCTAGTGACAACGTAAGTTGGTGTTAGCAAAACAGTTTTTCTAGTTAGATTCTGTCCTGGACCTGCATGGTTCAACAACAGAAAGATCACGACCACCACCAACAGTAGTCTGACATTGATCTAGATTGAACTTGGTCATGTTTATCTCATCCCCAATTTGCACCTGATCATGGCTCAACCTGCATTCTCGATCTGACTTGGATCCTGGACCTGGACCGGACTCTAAATTAGATCTAACAAGGTTGATTTTGATTAGAAAATGGGCATTCAATGCGTTAGACTAACATTACTTAGATTCTAGATCTACATGTATACCAGTGCAGTCAGTGTGAATATCATACACAACTGATTGATACTGCACGCTCCATAGACCTAGGCTAACTTTAAGTTTAAATTTAATGGAATAGATCTATCTGCATCACTCAAGGCTATCTAATGTAACAGATACTGATGGGGTTAAAAAAAAAATTCTTTGGACCGCCTAAAGGATTTATATTTTTCCTCGATCGTGATCATATTTTCCCTCTGCGCTGCACGCTTCGGGAAAATATAAATCCGGCAGTCCAAAGAATGTATATTACACACCCCATCAGTCAATATCTGTATAATATTACATTGATCATTCATTATTAATTATTTAATCTACATGGAGTTTTAACAAATATGGTAATGGATAAATACACCATGCATCAGTTAATAGAAATATTGCCAGGATCCGGAGGGGTAGAGCCGGGGAGCATAATTATATTTCCAACGTAGTTCCGGAAGCCAATATGAATATTAATGACTTGCATCCCTGGAATAATACGCAAGCGCATGGACTTTATCCTTACAAAATTGTGGTCGTTCGCATCGCCATGAACGAAGACTGATCATAAAGGTTGATGTTTACCTCCTGTATACAGTGTATCCCCCGAAAAAAAATTGAGCCAATAATTAACACTATTTGATAATGTAATCAGAAATATGTCATGATTATCAAATGACATGCCATTGACTCTTTCATTTGGTGCAACCATTATTACGTACTTCACACATAAATTATCAATCTTGAAAAGTGAATTGGTAGGCAACATTGTAATTATGAAAGTAATATCTCATATCTTGAAAGTTTTTTTTTAATGTTTAATGTGGTTATTGTGATATCTCCAACAAAAACTTTTTTTTAAAAAGCAAAGAAAATAACAGAGGGATAGCAGAGTTGTTATCTTTGAAGTAATGTTTGCATTTTAACTGATGGCCTACCAGAGGAAGAGCGCATTCATCAAGAGACTCTGTGTTTGGCTCATTGTCAAGTACACATAGTGTTTATTTTCTAATATAATTGGAACACAGGAAAAGTTCCTTATGTTCCCAAGTACAAATCTACTCCAGGCATGTGTATTTCATGATTTTTGATAGTGTATGCAAGTTTGTTAGATCTATAAGAACCCATCTCTGGTATTGATAAAACAAATAAGTCCCAAATAAATTGAATTACTTAAAATTAGGCAAATGTGATTCAAACATACATCTGACTGTCAATTCCATTTTTTTAACAGAATGAGAGGAAACAGAAAAGAGCACCAATGTCAGATGATCAGATCCAGTTTTTCTGCGAGTTCATCAGGGAAAACCATGTCATCTTGTTCGGGAAGGCAAAGGGGACTGAACGAGTAAGCAAGCAAGTTTATTATTTGCACATGTTTGATATTGAAGTATGAATCAATTTCCAATATTGATTATGCAGAAATGCTGTTTTATTTGATAACATTTTGACCAATGGGTTTACATGAAATGTACACAATACAAAAGTGGTCCATGAACCCTTTTATTTTGACTTCATTTGTTTTCCTGTCATAATTCTTGGCATAATAATTACTCACCAACTCTGTTTATTTCAGTGAATCACATTAGATTGATTTTCTACATGTTTATACATCTGAATAAAAGTAGATCTGTAGCTTTGAAACACCCCTCTGATGGTTGGGCTCAATAAAATGGTAATTGATAAATTATGTAATTAATAACGTTTTATAGGGTAATTTGAATTACAATTTTGGAAAGGAAAGTAATTATGATTGTAATTGAAAAACATGTAATTGATTTCAATTACTTTTAATTACTTTCAATTACTTTACAACTAACTTACTTAATTGATAATTTAATTTGCTTATTATGCTATTCCCTTTATAGCTACATTACTCTCTTGAATGAAACATTCCTTTCCCTTGACGGGGAGGAATTAAAATGGTATTTGTAAAGAAATGCACAAATTGACCTTTTGAAATATTTTAGGAATGCTAAAGGTCATAGGTTTTAGCAAGAAATAAAATTATAGATGTAATTAATCATTCATACTTGAAAAATTAATTTCCTATGATAAAATGCAGTCAGTGGGAGCTTGCCAAGTGCCAACAGCCATGATGATTTAGAACAATGTGTTTGTTGTATATATTTATGTAGAGGAATTTATTTTATTTCTTTTCAACCAAAGAACCCTGTAGAAGGGGTTAAAGTAAAATAATGAAAAATAGAAGAAAAAAAATACACCTTTTAATGTTTCTGATTAATGATTGATTACTACTAATTTTCTACCAAGGAATTGAGCATGCTGATCTACAAATCATGACCTTTTTCATGTTAACTGCTTCAGCAGAATCCGTACTCTTTAACTTCAACCTTTGTTTTGTCAGTTTCTCTGTAACTTATAATTATTTTGATTTTATATATCACTTTTATAAAAAGGAATTGAGATTGTAATTGACAAAGTAATTGGTAATTGTAATTTTAATTGAACCTTTCTTTAATTACATGATTGTAATTTAAGATACTGGTAGTCAAGCCCAACCCTGACCCATCTTCCCCTTCACAGTAATTTTGAAATATAGCAGTTTAAAATTCTTTGGAAAGTATACTTAAAATTTCATTTAAAGGGTTAAAAGGTGCAGCATTATTTCTACAGAAATGAAAAGGACATATGAAGGAAAACCTCTGAATGTGAATAAAGAGTGAACTTGTTATTTGATGGGAAGTAAGTTTACAAAGTTTGAAAAATATGTTTGGCATGGTTACTGTGAATCTTTTATTTCATTACATTTTTTGTAAAGGTGGCAGATCAGCGAAGGAAATCATGGGAGCAACTAGCTAGGGAGATGGAGAGTGTGGGGGTCAAGGATCTCACAGCCAACGAGTGTAGGAGTTATTGGAGTGATATGAAGAAGAGGGCAAAGAAATATCGTGACAACAAGAGAAAGACAGGTGAGGATATTTGAATTTATGATATTGGATTGACATCGTACTTGTATGATTTATTTCAATGTAGATACTGTCACTAGCGAAACCGCTGAGCTCTAATGTCAAAGTTTAGGGAGGTTGATCAATCTAAATAGGCCTTTAAATTTATTTCCAAAAGTTTTGTTAGAGTTTATTGTTTGACATTGATCAAACCTTGAGTGGATACATGAAGAGTTTGCAGCAATGAATATCCAATGCACTTAATCAGTTGTCAATCCAAGTTTTTTTATTCCGAGTGGACAAAATTTGAAGTAATAATCAAAGGACAAGTCCACCCCCGCAAAAAGTTGATTTGAATAAAAAGAGAAAAATCCAACAAGTATAACAGTAACACTGAAAATTTTATCAAAATCGGATGTAAAATAAGAAAGTTATGACATTTTAAAGTTTCGCTTAATTTCACAAAACAGTTATATGCACACCTACTCACTAATTCTTTTGTATTTTATTATATGAAATCTGAAATATCCTAATTTTCTCCTCATTGTCAAGTGAAACAATGATTAATTCCTCCCTGAACATGTGGAATTGGCATTATTTAATACTATATGGTTCGGTCAACTTGGTTGTCAAATCTGTAAAAAATAAAATATTGTATATTTCAAAAAATGAAAAACAAAAGAAATTGTGAGTGATGGACATCATTGACTGACACATTCGCATGACATTTAGTTGTGCATATCACTGTTTTGTGAAAAATAAGAGAAACTTTAAAATGTCATAACTTTCTCATTTTACATCCGATTTTGATGAAAATTTCAGTGTTATGCTCGTTCGATTTTTCTCTATTCATTCCAATAAACATTTTTCTGGGATGGACTTGACCTTTAAATTCAAAATAATAAGTGGGGATATGATATCATCAGGTTGCTCATTGAATATTCATGAAGACAAGCTAGAAATGTTTCAGCAAAATGATAAAGGTTTAATAGAATGTCATAACTTCGTTAAAATCTCTTGATCAATTGTAATTGAAATTTTCCGTTTTTTGTTTGTCTGATTTTATTTTATCTGTTCAAATCATATTATTTTCAGTACCCCTTTAAGTATCACTTCAAATGCCAGGTATGGTTGATTTTTAAACTTCGTAATATGAATTATTCAACTGAATATGCTTTTTTTTTTAATTCTATCCTGTTGTCATTATCCCATTAATGTGCAGGTGGAGGACCATTCCATTTGAATCCCCAGCTTGAGATGGTTTTGGAGGTACTGCCGGAGCAGGCCGTGGAGGGCGTGATGGGCCAGGAAACAGAGACGGGTGCATGCAGTCAGGTAATTCCTCCCCCTCTATACAATCTTGCTCAGTGAAAATAATCATTTCCAATCCAATTTCCATACCAATAAATAAATCCGATTTTTTTTTTAAAATAAAAGAATAAAAAATGGCCAACTCTGTAGTGATTGTACAATTTGAGGTACTAGCATTTGGCATTGTTGAAGCACTGTGAGACAAAGTCTTCAATAACTAATGTATGATGGCAGCATAGAGATGCAAATTTTGCCTGGAGCTGGAGGCAATGTAGTTCACACACCTTACAACCACCCTGTGCTGTTGAATAGTCAATGGCTTCTGCCACTTTTCCAAGGAACAGTAAAGCATACATGTACATCCATTATTGATAGGTCAATATTACACTCTCTCAGTACAGTAAACTTAAAAATTAACAGGAGAAATTGAATTGAAAATTAATTTGATTCATTTATTTATTTACATTTATCATTCGTGAACCATATGACCATCTTCCAAAGTCTGTTTCAAAACAGTGACTGTTTTACAGAGAATTAACAAAACATTGTTATGTCAGTGACTTACAATCAGGTCAAATGCAAAATAGGTGTAAATTTGAATATTTTCATAGATTAATTTAAATAAATGTAGGTATTTTAAAACGGTAACTTTTTAATTTAGAGAAATAATAATACATTGTAATGTCAGTGACTAATTTAGAGAAATAATAATACATTGTAATGTCAGTGACTTACAATTACATGTAGGTCAAATACAATTGATTATTTTCAAAGAGTAATAAAAAAGATAATGTAACTGTTTCAAAACATTGTGAATTTTTACAGAGAATTAACAATACATTGGTCAGTGACTCACAATCGGGTCAAATGCAAAAAAATTCAAAGTGCATGTCTTCAGAAGAAATGTTGCGAACATATTGCCCAAAACATTAAGGCGGTGTGGAATCTACCCCATTCCAGGCACTATAAGATTATGTAATAATATTGTAAAACTTCATGCGTATACATGTAACAAAAAAAATATTTTTTCTTTCTAATTGAACTGAACATACAACTGAATTTGCTTGCTTCTTATTACTTTTAAGTAGTGTAGTGTTAAAAGGATCTATTTACATTGTGTTCCATAAAGCTGTCTCTTATAAAAACTGTACATGAAGACACAGTGCTTCTGTACCGCAGCCACTGAAAATGAAATGACCTGACAATAACTTCTGAAAATAGAAGAAATATTTCAGCAATAGTGAGATTGTGATTTTACTGCATTTTTCTTTCTTTTTTGTTCTCAAATATATCAGTAACAGGAACCAATAATTCTGTTAACCTGCTAATCATATATGCATTTTCATGACCCTGTGCACTGAATGTGTTCGCCGAGGGCATTATTTTTAGGGTTTTCCATCCGTTTTTGCTCTCACAATAAGTGAAAAACCGTTAAATAGATCAAATTCAATCTATATGCTCTTGTACATGCATAGGAGTGACAAAGAGCTGACTAGATATTAGGGTCTCAAGGTCAAACATCAAGGTCACATAACTTGATAAAATACATAAGAATGACTTGATCCAATGAACAGATCAACTTTAAACATGACTCATGTATGCATATATGATTGACAGTGAGCTTACTAAGCATTTGGGTCTCAAGTTCATAGATCAAGGTCACAGTTCAATACAATATTTGAAAAGGTCTTTTCTTTAAATATCTTGAGAACAGTTTGTTAGATAAACTTAAGACTTGCCTCATTTTTCTGACTAGACTACATTTGGAGTCACAAGATCAATGAAAAATAGACTTGATGGAGCAAAATTAAAAGATGTGCTCTCAAACATTCCCATATGCTATACTATTGCACTAAGGATTATTAATGTTTTGTTTTGTTTCCCTTTATCGTTCTTTCTGCATAGAATACAAGAGCCACGGAGTTGTTGAGTACCATGAGTGCCGAATATGAAGTTGAGGAGGTTGGAGAGGTGGCAGAGGAAAATGAGGGATCGAGTAAAACGAATTGCACCATTGTTCCTAAGAAAAGTAAAAAGAGGAAGCTGCCGTGTTCTGTTGTGGATCAGCACACAGAATACCAAGAGAGGCTTCTTCAAATTAACCAAGCCATGCTTGAACAGCAAATACGTATAGCTAACTATTTTGAACAAATGCTGACAGTAATGAATAATATTGCAGACAAACTGCAATAGAATTCATAGATTGTTTTGGAAATTTAAAAATACCTGTATTAAATTCACTGTAGACTTAAAATCACAAATTAACCAAGCCATGCTTGAACAGCAAATACGTATAGCTAACTATTTTGAACAAATGCTGACAGTAATGAATAATATTGCAGACAAACTGCAATAGAATTCATAGATTGTTTTGGAAATTTAAAAATACCTGTATTAAATTCACTGTAGACTCAAAATCACAAATTAATCAAGCCATGCTTGAGTAGCAAATTCGAATAGCAAATACTTTTAAAAGAAATCCTTTCAGTAATAAATGTAGTTACAGACAAACTGCAATAGACTTTATATTCTTTTCGAAAACTTGTGAGTTAAGTCACTGTAGACTCAAAAGTCACAAATTAATCAAGCCGTGCTTGAGTAGCCAATTCGAATAGCAAATACTTTTGAAAGATCCTTTCATTAATGAATGTACCAGACTGCAATATACTTTATATTCTTTTGGAATTCAATAAATACCTATGAATTAAGTCACTGTAGACTAAAAAATCACATTTATTTCAAAACCAGCCTCTTTTGGTATTTTGTCAGCTGATCCACTTCATAAACAAGGACCTCCTCTTCCTTTTTTCTGTGCTAGGGGTACTGTCAAATTAATACTTTTTAGTAATGTTTGATTTTTATCATTCTTTCTGCTTAGAATACAAGAGACACGGAGTTGTTGAGTACCATGAGTGCTGAATATGAAGTTGAGGAGGTTGGAGAGGTGGCAGAGGAAAATGAGGGATCGAGTAAAACGAGTTGCACTATTGTTCCTAAGAAAAGTAAAAAGAGGAAGCTGCCGTGTTCTGTTGTGGATCAGCACACAGAATACCAAGAGAGGCTTTTCCAAATTAACCAAGCCATGCTTGAACAGCAAATACGTATAGCTAACTATTTTGAACAAATGCTGACAGTAATGAATGTTATTGCAGACAAACTGCAATAGAATTTATAGATTGTTTTGGAAATTTAAAAATACCTGTATTAAATTCACTGTAGACTCAAAATCACAAATTAATCAAGCCATGCTTGAGTAGCAAATTCGAATAGCAAATACTTTTAAAAGAAATCCTTTCAGTAATAAATGTAGTTACAGACAAACTGCAATAGACTTTATATTCTTTTCGAAAACTTGTGAGTTAAGTCACTGTAGACTCAAAAGTCACAAATTAATCAAGCCGTGCTTGAGTAGCCAATTCGAATAGCAAATACTTTTGAAAGATCCTTTCATTAATGAATGTACCAGACTGCAATATACTTTATATTCTTTTGGAATTCAATAAATACCTATGAATTAAGTCAGTGTAGACTAAAAAATCACATTTATTTCAAAACCAGCCTCTTTTGGTGTTTTGTCAGCTGATCCACTTCATAAACAAGGACCTCCTCTTCCTTTTTTCTGTGCTAGGGGTACTGTCAAATTAATACTTTTTAGTAATGTTTGATTTTCTTTAACATTTTGTAATTCAAGCTATCCGAGAGAGTAAACTTTATTAATAGTATACTTTCTAATTAACATAAAATTATGTGAAATAAGTTTGGATAATATTTTGCCTCATAGCGAGTCCAGCTGGATTGTTTGCCTCTTGAACGGCTGGCTGGTCGACCTCCTCTATGTCAATATCATGGTTATCTTCTGGCTCGTTCATCTGTTTTGAAAGGTTGTGTAGAATACAACATGCAATTATGATCCTGCCTGCTCTCTCTGGGACCATTGATATCCCCTGTCCATTCAGGCACCTGAATTTGCTTTTAATCTGTCCATTGAGTTGTTCTATTAGAACTCTGGTTTTGCAGTGTGCTCTGTTGAATTGAATGACAAGAAGACAACCATTTGAGAAATAATTTGTTGTATACTAGTACACACCATATATGTAGTTTTTAAATTCATAATGTGGTTATGAAATTGAAATTACGGTCCATATTTATTGTTTTTGTCTCGCCTGCATAGCAGAGCGAGACTATAGGCGCCGCTTTTCCGACGGCGGCGTCAACATCAAATCTTAAGCTAAGGTTAAGTTTTTGAAATGACATCATAACTTAGAAAGTATATGGACCTAGTTCATGAAACTTGGGCATAAGGTTAATCAAGTATTAGTGAACATCCTGCTTGAGTTTCAGGTCACATGATCAAGGTCAAAGGTCATTTAGGGTCAATGAACGTGGTATTATGTCATTATATGAATGGTGTTTTTGTGAATGATTATTTTATAGTAGTTTTCAAAGTTAGCACTGCTGCTATAATAGCGTAATGCAGGCGAGACTGCCAGATGCGTTCCACTTGTTACAATATATATTGGCCTTTTCATGTTGTTCCACCGACTCCTACACTCATGTTCTGTCATATTTGACATTCTCCATTTCATTAGCTTGGAGCTCTCATGTTTCTGCTATTTTACGACCCTTCAAATCAAAAGATGAGACGGGTTGCAATGCCTTACCGAACAAGGTGACATGACATCTATATGATCTATATTCCTAATGTATAAAAAATGTATTATGCTCATCTATCATTGGTGACCTATGTTTGTGTTTCCTCTCATTCTCATTTATGGAATCTGCTATAGCAAATGTGTAGAAAGATGATGGTCTATATCATTTCTGTTAAATTGGCCAGATCTGCACCTGTAAACATTTTTACTGGTGAATTATATCAGTAACATGATACACTTAACACTGTTGCACAGTACTTTAGTATATATACAGTTGGATTGTGAAGACATACATGTATATATGAGCAAGTTCTGGTATAAATAATATTCAAACATAAAATTATAAATGGTTTTTAATTGTCGAGAGAACAAATTTTGCTCGTAGGGTATGCTTAAGCATCAACTATTGTACAGTGAATCAAGGAATTCACTATAGAGGAAAGAATTAAGGCCATACTGTCTATGGCTTATAGGTCTGATCATAGGATTCCTCTGAGCATGTGCTTTAATTTTCAAACGAATTGTATTACAAAAAATTGTCAAACTATGTATATCTTGCCATATTTAATATGCACATAGATTATTCAAGAAGAAACTATTTATTCAATCTATTTATAGCTACATGTACATTCTATATGCATACATCTTGAAATATATATGTATATATATAAATATTTGTCTTACTTTGGACATTGATATAATGAATCTTAATATTATTATCAATATCTAACCTGTTGTATGCTTGATCTGCTTCATTCTGTGGCACTCTAACTGGGGTAAGGAGCCATGGTTCTAGTTTGTATCCTGAATCGCCGAGCAAGATACCCCTCAGTTCTCTTCTCTCGAATCTTTGGCTGATGGCACTTCTCTATTGGTTTTAAAAAAAGAAATAAGTGAATTATAAAATTTGACCCAACAAGCATGCCACAAAAAAGTCACGTGAAGTTAATATACAGTGCGTCCCAGAAAAAACGAAACCGAGATTAAGCGACGATTTATCATAACTTAATCACAAATACAATAGACAAATGACCTACCAATGTAAAGCTTAGAATCTCCTCTTTCATCTGATATTACTTAGATTATTTCTTATTCACGCATGATTTGTGATTAAGTTATGATAAATCATCAATAAATCTCGGTTTCGTTTTTTGTGGGACGCACTGTACATATTTTTTAAAGTACATATATTTTATTAATGTACATACAGTGTATAAGGTTTGCGTATGAATGTACTTTTGGAACTGTTCAGTGATTCTATTTGATTAGCTGAGAAACTAAACATTTGTCTCCATGTAAAGTTATCTTTTTCAGTTTCAAACTACATGTATGTGCAAACAGGATTACGTCAAAACATTGGCAAGTATAAATGTAGCTCAAACTTACCCTTAATATCCGGCTATCGTGCGTACTGCCCGGCCACCTCGAGACCACATTGGTAATCAAGAACTTAGCATTGCAGATGAGCTGCACGTTTATAGAGTGTTGACCTTTGCGGTTGACATATATATATTCTTCATCCCCAAGGGTTGCCCCATACAGGTTGACATGGGTGCAGTCGATGGCACCCACAATACTAGGCATTCCTGCAATCTCATGAAAGGATGTCATTGTTGCCCGAACTTCGTCAGGAGCCTGTGGGAACTTGATTACCTGCAGTTATAAATAAACAGTAAATGTTACAATGTTTGTTAATAATTCAATTATTTTGCCAAGAGGTTGAGATAATAATTCTGTGATATTTTATAGTTATTCATAACTGCAATACGGGTCCTGTTGCAGAAATAGTTGCACAATCACACGCAACTCAAATTCATACGCTACTTGATTTTCAACCAATAAACAGTGGTTAGTTATTTGGGACTTGTGCTATATTTTGACTTGGAATTTAAATGCAGCTCTTTCTGAATAAATTGAAATTGACAAATAATATGTGAACAATGACTCAATGAATGATGAATTTATTTAGTATTGAATGATATGTGTGTTTGTTTTTATGATGTGTAAATTATTAACAAAAAATGAAATTCCAGCCTATCAGAGAAGTGATTATTTTAAGAATTAAACGGTTCACACTTACTGTTTTGAAAAAAATAAATCATTGTAAAAAAAATACAACTCATTTTAAGAGTATGATTCACTGTAGTGTGTCAGGGATTATCTTCTTCCCTCTATTCAGAATGATTTTCTTTAGTCCCATTCGTGGTCTTATACGGGTAAATTGAATAGAAAAAAAAAAGAAATTTCCAAAGGGAATATCAATTTGATGATACAATGAATACATTTAATACATGGTATAAATATTGGTCTGGGGGGGGGGGACAGCGCTGTAAATGGTTTAAGGGGTATCGGGCTCAAATCCCCCCCCCCCCGGGCAAATTACTTGCACTACTTACACATGTACTTGCTGAGGGGTTCAAATTTTAAGACTAAAAAAAAAAAACTTTCTAGTGTACCTATTAAGAGCCAATGGACATGCCCCTACAGCAAATGGGGGGGGGGGGAGGTCTAAAATCTAAGAAAAAGTTGGGTTTCTTACTTTTTCAGTGAAATATAGAGGTTCTGCTATCGGGTACCATCGCTACCGGATCCCCTGAAATGTCGTAAAATGCCACACCCGGCTCATGCCCCCTTCCCTTTTTAGAGCCATCCCCCAAAAAAATTTAATGGAAAATGCCATGCTTTTGCTATTAAAGACTATTTTTTGCTTGTGAAAAAATTTGTTGTACATTAATAACCACCGATCGGTAGCGAAGATCCTTTTTTGATTTGTTATAATTTTCTTTTTTGGGGGGACCACAAATTTTTTTGGGGGGGATCTACCTGAATTTAGTTGGGGGGGGGGCGGAGGAAACGCAATTGACAAGAGAAAAAAAAAGTTACCTTATCAACAGCAATTCTATGGGGGAGGGGGTCCGTCCAACCCACCTCAAATTTAGGGTCGGACAAGACCCCCCCCCCCCCCGCTTCTTCCGCCTATGCCCGGGGGGGAGGCATTAAATGCCCCCCAAAATGAGTTTTTTCTCTTTGTGGAAAAAAATACATACCCTAAGTACGTTTGACCCCTTGATTGACCAGTCTTTCAAAACCACCCTTTTTCTTGAAAATTGATGTTTTTGATACCCTAAATGAGGGCACACATCCGAAACTGGAAAAAACGCCCCTTTATTTAAACATGCTTTTTTGGTCATGCATGTGTAGAGTAATATATTTCACTACCCCCCCCCCCCGCCCCGATATATCCCCCACCTTTTTTTTTCACTCATTGAAAATCACATGCCCCCAATCAAAATCCGCTACTCACACCCTTGAAAAATAACTTTTTATTTAATTTTTCACCTTTTGTGATCAGCTCTTTCATTCTAAGGACGTAGCTTTCATATACGACTAAAAATAAAAATTGATTAAAAGGGTTATAATAATTCCAGTTATAATTGGCAGTTCATTAAACTAGGATGTTTTGAAATAACAACCACTGGGCAATACTGAAAATGTATACATCGTCATGATGTGCTGCCTTTGGCAAACAAAGGCAACAAAAGATAATGCTAGATGATTTTCATCTCGTTATATTGCTGAATATTATTAGTAGTCTATTTTGTACTGATATATTTTTTCCTTTTTCAATTTACACGACGAAGACCACCATACAATTGCAAGCTGAAGTAATTTTTTTCTGAGCTAGCTGAGCCTGAGTCTGAGAATGAGGAATAGAACATGTGAACCCTCGAATAATCTTGTGCTAGAAGCCATTAAACTAACATATAATGCACTGTGATTGACAATGGTGAGAATGTGTTTTACAATTACTTTATCCTCGTTTAACTTCTTAAAAGTTGTCGTGCTAGATCCTACTTAGCTAATTACGATGCAGAGTCTATGTCAACGCCGGCCAGCCTACGTCTACGCTACCCCTCCGGGGCTTTGGCCGAGGCGGAGCGAGGGCAAGGAGTCTGCACGGTACCCAACATAACTTTGCATGTATGGGACTGATGTACCGCTGGCGGTGCACGGTGTTCGATTTTTTTTTGCGGGTAGCGATTTGAGCTTTTGTCGAGGAATAAATAATGATTTAATTAGTTTATTGCATCAGGCTCCCACTGCCATCCTCATACTAGACATGGTTATTTTGTAGTAGGCCCTGTAATAATGTATTTTGACTTTTTGTGATATATTAGTATTGGAGTATTGTTAATGTTAGCATAATAAACAACCCAACAAAAAATTCTTTCTTGACTTAAGTAGATTCTAAGGCCGTAGGCCTAGGTCATTTTCTTAATTGTTTACTTTATATAATGTGAATAAAATATATAATTACCTCATCCCTCATTTCAAACAGTGCTTGTGCCACTCTCTGGATGGTTCTTGATGCAGTTGATGTGTGTATGCCATGCACAAAACTTGTATCATCGAGCAAACTTCCACTTGCAAAATACCGTAACGCAACAAAAACTTGAAGGCTAGGTGGCAAGGCCATATTTCTTTGAGTCGGGTGCTCGATTCTCGGGGCCAGCTTGTTGATGATGGCGATACAACCGTGCCTGGTGAATCTGTATAGCTTCCGGATTTGGAGATCATCGTATGCATCTAAGGGATGCAGCCTGTCACGGAAAACTCTCTCTCTTCTGAGAGCTGCCCCAGCCTGGATTGCATGCAATATTGCAGCCATTGTGGAACCAATACTTCCAACCGGAATTTTTATGGTAGCAACCCTGACCCAGAGAGCAAGGGTTACTTGAACCGGATTTTTTCAGATTTCAACCGGAGTTTTGTCAGGCGAACCGTAAAAAAGTCCGGTTGAATGTTTATGCAATCAAAAAATTCCGGTTGGGAGCTTCCAACCGGAATTTCATGATTTCAACCGGAAAAAACTCCGGTTGGGGTTTTATGCAACGGGCCCCAGGTGAGGTAAATGGGTACCGGTAGGAAGTAATTCCTTAAAAAGCTGTGTGCGCTATGAACGCCTAGCTTAGCCGGGTAATATAGGAGCGCCTTGAGCACCTAACAAGGTGGATATGTGCGCAATATAAATACCCTATATTATTATTATATGATGATAATGATGATGTTGGTGATGATGATGATGATGATGATGATGATGATGATGATGATGATGATGATGATGATGATGGGGATGGGGATGATAACGATGGTGATTATGGTGATGATAGAAATGATGAGGATGATGGTGATGATGATGATGATCATCATCATCATGATCATGATCATGAAAAAGAAGAAGGTAATGGTGATGATAATGATGAAGAAGACAATAATATTGACGTAGTTCCATCCATCCAATCTGTCTAACCATCAAACAATAGAGAGATTAGGATTCGAGCACTCTTCATCATTAGAAGTTCCGCATCAGTTCTGCATTACTAGAGATTTTGATGTAAGATTCATTTTATTTAATGCCACTAACATATTTTGGGGATATGAAATGGAAAAATTCAGTCATGAAACATTACTTTGGATATAAATTACTTTTCCAGGCCTGCAGGATCATGAAACATTTTGGTCCAGAGGATCTAGTGACATCTCGGGTTAGTATTTACATTTGTACCTTCTTTTTTGTTTTCTTTTGACTATCTGTATGCTGTTTGAATCTGTAGGTGAACTTCTAATCTGTTCTTAAAGCAATTATAATAAAAGTAGTGATTATGTATACAGTACACCATGATTAAGGGAATTATCAGTGAGCCTACATTTTGTGAAAATACATATGCAAAGAATCATAATTAGTTATTGATATTTTATTCAAGACCCCTTGCAGGAAAATTGTAGTTCTTGAAGCATTTTAGGGTAAAAGCTGGAAACCGCTCTATTTCACATTATTCCAATGTGCTGAATATGATTAGATAGGTTCCCAAGCTGATTTCTCATGTTTTGACCACCTAATTTGCATACACAAAATGGCTGCCAAATTTTACCACTTTCAATCTTATTTCTACAATATTCTTTATGATATTCGCATTTCAGACCTGTATAATTCAAAATCTTGCACAAATAACGTAAGAAAGTAAGTTTTGCATATTTACGTACGGTACTTTGTTGCACTTCCATTTTCAGGTTAAGTTCACTCGCTGCTTGTACGCTCAGCTGGTTCAGCAGTCATTTCAACCTGATCGGAGGAGCGGCTGGAAGCTCCCATCCCCCTCAAGTTCAAAGTTCAAGTCCGCTGATCTTGGCATGAAACTGGTAAGTTTTTATTAAGAGGGGCATTCGTCCACTCATCAGTTATCGAATAGCCTTCTTGGATAGTACAGAACAAGCCGAGATGTGAACCATGGAATTTAGATATTTCTACAGTATTGATTTGTAGATTTTATTCAATCTGAAATGATAAAACAAAACAGCACATTTTGAGTCATCTCATCCTGAATTAAAACATGCACTTAAAAATAAATATCTTGTGTAATCTGGTCTTGATGCATTTACATTTGTCCATCAAAGTATTACTAAATATTCTTACCAAAACTTACTTTCATTGTTTATAGTAAAAGCATGGATTAAGACTAATATAAATCAACTGAAAGTCTGAATGTAGCAGACAATATTATTTTCTATCAAAATCACTCCTTATACAAAAGGCAGAAAAAATCATTGCCCAATTTTGGCAGGGCGCCAACAACGCATAGTTGAGTCCAACTATGCCGAAACAAATCCCTAATAGCTTTTAAAACTGCTTTTCTCTAAATTAAATGTACATGCAATTATTCATGAACCAAAACTAGTTTTGTCAGAAACTTATTTCTTCTTTTTTAAAAATACACTTCATGAGTTCACCAAACGTTCATGTATCAGACTCATGACCATGTTTTTGTATCCTTTTGTATAGATCTATATAAATTTATGCACTTTCACCTCACAATGAGCAACTTGTCTTAAGCATAGATATGCTTTGAAATATAATCTAACTTTGTAATATGAAATTAAACCCACATATTTTGTCTCTTGATTCTTACTAAAAGAAGTCTTATATTTTCATGCTCTTGCTAAGATTATGAATCCAAAATCACTAATTGCTCCCAAATAACTAAACAAAGCTTTCAACTGAAGCCTTTCATTAATTAAATATTCAGAATTTAGACATCTTGTATCTTTTACCTTATAACACAAATTTCAGTTATGTGCATTTAACCCTAATTCTCCCGGGGGGGGGGCCATTATGGCCCCCCCTCGACAATTTTCGTGATATATCTGCTGCGCAAAATTTTTTGACCTCGCCGCTCACTGACTTTTTACTTTCAAGTCTCGCGCAAATTTTGAGCCCAAATTTGTGACGCCCGGGTACACGGTTACGACATTACGCAACATTATGTAAGTGCATGTCAGACCCAAAATTGCTCATAAACGTGATTTCACGTACAAATCCAATGCAAATTGTGTATTTAGCCAAAATTCATAAATGTATCATTATTTCTACTTTTACTGATTAAACTTAATTAATTTTGCCTTGTTTATGATCAGAATTAAGTCTGGAACAATTTCCATTGAAAAAACAATAAAAAACAAAAAGTAAAAAAACAATGAAATACATAAGAAATTCATAAAACAATAAAATACATAAGAACTTGATTTCCAAACTGAAGTTTTTTTTTATGCGATTGTTAAGAATGCTACAAAGAATATTTTTACCAAAAATTAGCACTCTAGGAGCTTTATTTAGTGAATTAGAGCAAAAAGTATGATTTATGCATAAATTAGCATAATTAATTCATATAAAATAAAATCTCCTTATTTTGGAAAATTTTACCATACAGCCTTGTAGACTACATCGCACACTACCAGCGTGCAAATTTTTGTGTCGCTCGCGCGATCGGCAGCCGAGATCTTAAGGGGGGGCCATAATGGCCCCCCCCCCCCCCCCGGGAAGGACAAGAATCAAAATACCCCGGGAGAGTTAGGGTTAAGACAATTGTGATCAGATTCAACACAAGCCTTTCGAGCCAAAAATTGTCTACTAACTTCAACCTCTTTTCACGTGTACATTTATAATGAATTTTTACTTCTGTTTTTCGTCAATAACTCTCTTTGACTTTCTTGACATAATTATATAATCAACACATTATCTCCCCTATTATCTGATTAATCTACGAAACTTACTTCTATGACGGGACACAAATGAACATTGCTGAATTTTGGACATAAAAAGTGACGAACTGCAACACCTCCGTTAATTCATGAACGTGAAAAATCTGATGCTGAAGATAGCGCACTGTTGTAAATTGACGTGTTGACAAATTTGCTATGGTATCTTTGAGATAGATAATTAACACAAACGTTACAATAATTATATGGCGTTTAATCCAAAACAAATCCCCTTTTTCCAAAGTTTAATCTTCTCTCCAATTTAGCCTTTTTGAAGGATTAAATTTTCTCATATATTCAGCTTCTTACTAAAACATCTCTTAAACTTAAAAAACACCTTAAAACATTACTGTGCAATTCCTCTCAATTTCCTTCAAAATTTCTGAGAAAGTCCCTTGAGCACTTTACAGAGATAAGACCAATTATTATTATCTTCGATATGCATCAAAAGAATTTATATTTTGGTTGGTAGTGGTTGCATGCTTTGAAAAAAAAAATTGACCTCCTGCGTTTTAACTGTATGAGAAGCTATTAGTTCATTTTTGCGTCATGTTTAAGGCTTTTATTTGGCAATTTCCGTTAATATCTTAAAGTCTCTAGAAGGAATTCAGTAACATGTCTTGAACCATAAGGTTGGATGAATTTTCATAATTTCTTTATAACTGAAATACACTTTTTTTTTTAAACTTTGTTTGTTTCAACACCAAGGCCCATGGTTTTGAGATTCTTTGCTCCCATTGCCATGGCAACAAGAAAGATGCTGATCATGTTAGCACCACTCCAACAGAGCCTGAAGATCTAGCAAACGGAGCAAGATGGGAGAAATTTCTCCATAGTCTGACAGAGAAAGGCTTCTTTAGGGTAAGCGAAGAAAAAAAATGGTTTGATTATATTTTGATAAGGGCTGGGGGCAAAAAGACTTAATTCGGGTGATATTGTTTTTTTTTTCTCAATTGAATAATAACTGATATGGATGTGATAGAGATAAATGGCCCAAACCTTTCCTTCTTATAATTCTTTTTTTATATATATGTCTTTCCCCTTTACCTATTTTGAAACTTTTTTTCTCCTTGGTTTTTTCCCCCACTACTTGTAAAATTAGAGGGGGCAGTTGCCACCTCCCCTCCCTCCCCCTCCATGTGGTGCCCCCCCCCCCTTTGCTTCTGGAATACTGCTGCTGTGGGATAATAACTACAGTAGTTGATAGTTGATTCAAGAATGAACACTCTTTTATACAAATTAGTAAACAGAGCTATAAATGTTGATGTGCCTTGATGTTTTTCATATCAAATCAACTTTATATATCCTGTATGTCTTTTTTTTTTATATTGACTCATTGCTACATATCCTTTTATTCCATTTTCATCACATTTAAATTGAATGAACCATAAGCTGTTGCTGTTCTTGTAATTTACTGGTGCAATATTGATGTTGGCTTGCATTTGATTTGCAAACTTGTACAATCTCCAAGAATGAATATATAAATCGATCATATTTTTCAACTTTTTTCAGGGTGAGCTGAAAGGTTCCAAGCTGTACAAGGAATTATTAAAGTCTGCCAAACAGTTTTATGCCAGCATGGTCAATGGAAATGAACAGTGAGTGGATATTTTATTATTACTATTATTATTGTTTATTTGTTTGGCATCACCTACGCCTTGGAGGCGAAAAGCAGACTAAATCACCGTGACCCGCAGGTCTCTCTTCCGCGATATAACTGATTTGGGGAGTGCAGGTGGACCACTACACACCGGGTTTTCCCCTACTCTTATACGAATAGCGCAGTGGGTTCTTAATGTGCAAGGGTGGTGACTCTCCTCTACACAGGGCCCCCATTTAGCGTCCTATTAGAGGGACAGATTTATTGGCATACAGCCAGCAAGTTGTAATTAATTGGAATTTGTGGTATATTTGAAGATAAAAGTAGTCTAGGGCCCATTTTATAAAGAGTTACAACTATTGAAATTTTGCCATTTTGTTATCTAACATGGTAAAAGGTCTTATCAGCCAATCACAATCAAGGTTACAATAATGGCAAATTTACCATATTTATAGTCTTTATGAAGCGGATCACAGACAGGCGATGGTTAACAGTATGAGTTCCAAAGAGTTATGGTAGGTTATTGAATCTGGACTGTGGATGATAAAAATCCGGTTGAAGTGGGGGCAGAGCTGTATGTTAATGATTACAATTTTTATATGCCTCATATGATATCTTATTCATTTACTTAAATCAACAAATTTTTCATAATTGTTTAAATCCTTGTGTATAATAAAGGTCAGTTAAGTGTCAAATTGCAAAAAAAAATTACAGTGTCTTAGCTTTCATGTTCTGGGGGGGATCATCATGAAAATATTTGTTCTTCTGTCCTCTTGAAATAAAAAATTCATTGGTTAACAATACTTTCTTCATTGAGAGAGTTTCATCAACTTGTGTCTTCAGAAAGTTTTCAGAACTTTCCTTGATTTTGATAGGCTGAGGAGCACTGTTCCTATGGTAATTATTAGATAAAACTAACTTTGTTGGATAAAACATCTCTTCATGAAAATTTTCCCAGGTGCTCTTATAGATGGCGCTATATTAATGCATATTATTTTTACTTTTTATTATTTATAGTGTAGTTTCAGATGATGTCACATAAGAGGGCATGACAATAGGAAACCTGTGCCTTAGATCATGAAATCAATGATTGATCACGGTCTGATGCAACGGTTTTTATTGTTTGTCCTCCAATGCTCTTTACTTTTGATTGATTTAGAAACATGGGCCTGTATTCTTAAGTCGGGTTTAATTTAAACTCTTGTCTAAAGTTGTGGTTTAACTATGGATAGCCAATTGTTACCTAAACCTCTGACAGTAGTGGTTCAATGTATCAGCTCATTAAACTCCCAAATCATTCTTAACTGTCTCGCAAGTATAAATAAGATAAGTTGTCTTCACCATTATAGAATTAGGAAAAAAAACAGTAAACACAAGCAGCATACAATGTAAACAATTTTTTGACATGTTTGGCTTCCCATAATGTTAGAACAGAGTAGGAGTATGGTCCAAGTTAAACCTGACTTAAGAATGCTGACCATGGTATATTCACCAATTTCATTCACAGGATTGTAGTAAACTCTTTCTTACTGTTTAACCCTTTTGATTCTGAAAGGACCAGCCAGACATGGCTTGGAGAACCAGGTCATCAGGTCATGAGTCTTCTCAACAAGGTCCATTGTGACATCATGCAGCTGAAGAAGGAAGAAAAGAATCTACCTCCGCCTGATAGTATGTATTACGGGATACTTTGATATATAAGTAGTACATTATTGAACTCATTAGTAAGAATGACACACACACACACACAAGGTACGGTTCTAAGATGTTTGGGCTGTTTCATAGGTAACAAGTTTGTGTAATTTTTTTCTAATGCCCATGTAAAATGATGTGTATTATATTTTTTTACAAGATAGTGGTAAGATTTTATTAACCATTCCTATCTCAACACCATGACATTGAATAGAACTAGTCGTATGTACCAGTCATTGGCAATTTTTCCTGTTAGCTAGTATAAATGAGTGGTTATCAAAGATACTACAAGGGGAAGATTGGACATTACATAGAGCGCACAATGACACACTCTGGAAGAGCGCTCTAGCTAAAGCGTTGAGTAAGTAACCACCTTTTTTACCTTTCCATATTGCGATTTGTTTGTGTACAAAACATATGAGAGAAATGGTGGAGGGGTGAAGGAATAGACTATTTGTACATTTTAAGGTTTTTTTTCTTCAAATTTGTTTTCCAAAATTGTAAATAATATATTTTAGAGGTTTCTGGGAAAGAAAGAGCTGGAATTATCCACATACATTGCCCTTGTGCCCTCTCCAAAATCCCCTTTCTCATTTTCCCCATATGTTTTATACACAGCAGCGTGCCGATGTGTGATGGTTTACTTACTCAACGCTAGTGGGCACCCTTCCCCATGAGCATAAATTGAGCGTTTCGAAAAATTGCAGAAGTGTGCGATCTTCCCCTTGTAGTATCTTTGTGGTTATGTAATAGATTTTAGCTAGTCATTTGATTAGAAATCATATCTCACTGTTAGTTGATTTTAGTTTGAGCTATTCCCAATTCCCAAATAGCTTTGGAAAAACATTGATTTGTCAACCAACTCTGCTTTTAGCATCACATCAGCCCATATTTTTTAAAGAGGTTTCAATTGTAGCATGGTACAAAACCATGGTCTGTGCAGTTTCTTGTACATAGTCATGATTATCTGATTGCATACACTAAGAAAATTCCAAATAAATATGCGCTTATGATACAAGAACTCTGCATAAACAATGGTCTTGTCCCATGGTAGAATTCAAACCTCTTTTGACATTATGGGCCATTGAGTCAGTGAGCAAGCCATATCTTGATCTTATGTAATCTTACATAACCAAATAAGACGTTACTTCTCAGATTTTTAAAGTCAAATGTATGTTGACCAATGCCTTTGATGGCTTGATTAGTTGATTGATTGATTGATTGACTGACTGACTGACTGACTGACTGACTGACTGACTGACTGATTGATTGATTGATTGATTGATTGATTGATTGATTGATTGATTGATAAATCGATCAATTGATTCATTGATTCATTCATTTCCACACTTTAGGTGATGGTTGGATGGAACTCGGCATCGAGGAATTGGACGACATGATCGCCAAGGCTGCTGGGAAGGCTACACGATCAGCTCCAGCAGGTAGCAAGCCCAAAGCTGACAGAGGTCAAAGGTCAGAAGGTCATCCCGACGAAGTGAACTTTGACCCAGGTCAGGTGACTGAGTCTCTGAAGTCCTTCGTGGATGCGGTCTCGGGGCTGAAAGGGGTGGAGTTCCCAGCAGACGAGGGCAGGATGGGAAATATAGATTTCAACCCGGATGAGTTTGAGCAGGTCATGAGAAACATCCTAGGTGGGTTGACTTTCTAAACGCTAGTTTATATTCCTAACATCATTTAATGAAGGCATTATTATGTTTCTTATAAAATATCATTACCTGTTATTAGTTATGTTTAATATTGTTGTATATTAATGTTTTCCTCATACATGTAGGGCGATTCCATACGTGTCGTACGGGACATTTTGTCAACAATTTCTAGTCTCTTAGTTGATTACTTGAGCAATTAAAAATTATTTTTGGTCAATAATAAAGTTATAGTGGGTAGTCATGTGAAAAACTGATTACCAACAAAAAATATTTGATTATGGCTGAATTAAGGGTGAAAATGTTGTGTGTCATACGGGACTCAGAAATGTCCTTTACGACATGCAACATTATCATCTCTAATTCACCCATGGACAGCATATTTTTGTTGGTTGTCATTTTTTCATATGTCTACCCAATAGTACTCTATTATTACCACAAAACAAATTGAAGTTCTTCATTTGTTTGGACAATAGGTTGAAAAATGTTGTGAAAATAGCTGATTTTTCTAGCATGGAATCGCCCAGTAGCTATTAGATACCAGTGATTTTTTTTCTTGTTTTATCTCATTAGTTCTTTTAAAAAGGTATATGAACCACCATGCTCTATTTTGCTTTTATATATAATTTTATGATTGGATTTTATATAATGCAACCTGTCAAAAGTCTGCGGCATCTTTTAGCAGTAATCCCTCTATGAGGATTCTATGCGTATATTCCCTGCCTCTTTCCTGCGTTTCTTATTATTTTGTCTGCAGTGAATGGGATAATTTGTATTGTACAATGCCTACTTAGCTTTTTATACATGAGCAAATGGGAGGCTGAATGTCAAACATTCGTACCGTTGCACACACGACGTACCATCCAAAATGTACCGTTGCACGGCTTTAGGAGGTGACGTCACAATACGATTTTATTTCATTGCGCTCAGTAAAAATGGAGGTAAAATACGCGTATAGCCAGCTGGCTAAATGCGCAATGCTGCCCTAGGTCATGTGCGCTTGCAGGATTTTGCTTTTCGCTTCAGTATTTTTGCTCCCCTTTCATAGATTACTGCAGGGAAAAACTCTTGCTTTGTTTATATTTTCGCTAGATTCCGAGGCGTTGTACAACACAAATAGCGAATATTCTTATTCGTGCAATGGTGCGAGATTTCGATAGAGCATCTTTCTTTCACCTCATGCGAAATCTTGCATCATCGCACTCAAGCCTATTCTCTACTTGTATAATAAAAAGCTACTTGCATGATCCCTAGGGGAGGACATGGCTGTAACTTTTGACAAGGTGACTAAAAAGGTAATAAATTGTTCAATTATAAAAAAAGGGAGATCCAAAGCAATGTTGTGGTTTTGTTTTGCTTTTCATCAATAGATTTCCGAGAGCCGAACACGGCCGATGACTCCGACTCGGATTCTGATCTAATGAGAGACAGAGATTACCAATCGGGAGGTATGTAATCGTATCAAATACAGAGCTACCAACCATTGAAAACAAATCCATACTTGTCTAATGAGTTTCAGACTGCTTTACAAAGTTCCAAATGCACCTGCAATGATTACGAATGTGAGCACGAATAGGCATGCACTCGTTGAATTCACACACATGATACACATATAATACATTGGGCATTGGTGAACTCAAAACTCACCCTGATACGGTTCCATGACATTTGCTCCTGCACCAATTGCTCTGATTAGAAATGCACACATTAAGCCAAACATGAAACAGAGTTTCAAATCTTACCTTATTCCTAATCTTCACGGATTTCTTAACTAAAACTCTATCATGATCCTAACCCTTACATTTTATCTTCAGTGTGATTAGCAGAGGAGCAGTTGACATAAGAGCAATTGTCTTGCTACCCCTACATACATCCTATATCTTCTCTATCTGTTGATTTAAATTATATTATATATTATATATTTATATATTGTAAAGAAATGGATGAAGAGAACAATGGTAGGCGTAGCTTAAATCAAGGTTCCCCAGAGCTATCTACCCTTTGGAAAAATTGGTAATGCCGAAAAAATGTCTCTGCCGGGAATCGAACCCGGGCCCCCAGCTTTGAACGCCGGTGCCTTAACCACTAGACCACAGAGACGGGTTAGTGGCTAGGGCGACCCCGATCCGATTGACCGTCAGATAGACAAATTTTCGACACTACACCAATTATAATTTCCTTTGTCGGGTGAAGGTGGGTTTCGAACAATGACAAGCCGCCATGCTTCAGCTGGATCAAAGCTATTGCTTTGATACAGTACACGTAGGGGGAACGTATACAAATGTGTAAAGTTATACACATGTATAACTTTACACATTTATATATATATTTATATATATATGCCTACATCCTACGAAAGGGCGAAGTCTATGAATGGGTTTATTCCGACCATAATACACATATAGACGTAAAGACAAAGGTAGAGGGCGTTAAGGCGCATTACGAACATTGAAAGAAGACAAAAAAATTCGCCTTAAACACGGATGTAGAGAAATATATATATATATATATATATATTATATATTAATTTGTGAAGTTATACATGTACAACAGCTTTGGCAACTCTTTTATTTAAATATTTTGTGAAAGAAATGGATGAAGAGAACAATGGTACGCGTAGCTTACCCAGGTGCTAAATGGGTACCCGGTAGGATGTGAAAGTCATTGTTGCTTGTCCAGTACTGTGTGCGCCTCACCGGCGACTGACTGGAATATTCCCCAGGGAGTGGAGGATGTGCACACATTGTGTGCGGGAATGACTGATTGAATCTGATGACCGGGGTAGTAATATATCTGTAAAGCACTTAGACACTTTGTTTCGATGTATTATTATTATTATTATTGGTAAACCTGCATAAATTGTCCTTCAATAGTCAAATATTAACCTTTGTCCACGCAATTTCTTTACAAGATTAGGCAAAATGTGTTATAAACCTCTTCCCTCGTTGAATTTTTCTAAGTCAAATAGATAGTTGTGTTGAATAGATGTTTTTTTATTATAATGATAATAGAAGTTTGTGGCCATGATATATTCAACTTAGGCAAAGCTACTTTATGTGTGAATGGTGCTGCCCAATGCTTTTTTAAAGGCAATTTATAATATAGCATAAGAAATTACAAGTAGTTTGATGTATTTGTACTTCTGAAGGTTGGTAGCTGTGCAAATAAATCATCATTAAAAGTATTCTTGAATCTTCCATTTTTTTTTTGTCTCACCTGCGAAGCAGAGTGAGACTATAGGTGCCGCTTTTCCGACGGCGGCATCAACACTTAATCTTTACCGAAGGTTAAGTTTTTGAAATGACAGCATAACTTAGAAAGTATATGGACCTAGTTCATGAATAAGTATTACTGAACATCCTACCTGAGTTTCAAGTCACATGACAAAGGTCAAAGGTCATTTAGGGTCAATAAACTTTGGCCAAGTTGGGGGTATCTGTTGAATTACCATCATAACTTTGAATGTTTATGGATCTGATTCATGAAACTGGGACATAAGAGTAATCAAGTATCACTAAACAATCTGTGCGAGTTTCAGGTCACATGACTAAGGTCAAAGGTCATTTAAGGTCAATAAACTTTGGCCATGTCGGAGGTATTTGTTGAATTACCATCTAAACTCTGTAAGTGTATTGGTCTAGTTCATGAAAGAGTAATGAAGTATCACTGAACATCCTGTGCGAGTTTCAGGTCACATGACCAAGGTCCGAATGGTCATTTAAGGTCACTGAACTTTGGCCATTTTGGAGATAATTATCAGATTCCCGTCATAACTTTTAAAGTTTATAGATATAGTATATGAAATGTGGATATAGGGGTAATCAAGTATCACTGACAAGTCTCAGGTCGCATGATCAAGGTCAAATGTCATTTATTGTCAATGAACGAAGTATTGTATCATTATATGAATGGTGTTTTTTGTGAAAAATTATTTTATAGTAATTTTCAAAGTCATTACTGCTGCTATATTGAATCACACAATGCAGGTGAGACTGCCAGAGGCGCTCCACTTGTTGAAATATTTGGTATGTGGTTCACAGTAGAGTTTCCCACATAGGCATTCATTTTTGTCTCACCTGCATAGCAGAGTGAGACTATAGGCGCCGCTTTTCCGGCAGCGTCAACACCAAATCTTAACCGAATTTCAAGTTTTTTAAATGACAGCATAACTAAGAAAGTATATAGACCTAGTTCATGAAACTTGGCCATAAGGTTAATCAAGTATTATTGAACATCCTGCCCGAGTTTGAGGTCACATGACCAAGGTCAAAGGTCATTTAGGGTCAATGAACTTAGACCATGTAGAGGGAATCAACATCAAAATCTTAACCTAAGGTTAAATTTTTGAAATGTCATCATGTATATGGACCTAGTTCATGAAACTTGGACATAAGGTTAATCAAGTATTACCAAAATCCTGCCTGAGTTTCAAGTCACATGACCAAGGTCAAAGGTCATTTAGGGTCAATGAACATTGGCCAAGTTGGGGGTATCTGCTGAATTACCATCATAACTTTAATAGTTAATGGATCTGATTCATGAAACTTGGACATTTGATTAATCAAGTATCACTAAACATCCTGTGCGAAATTCAGGTCACATGACCAAGGTCAAAGGTCAATGAACTTTGGCCATGTTGGGGGTATCTGTTAAATTACCATCATAACTTTGAAAGTTTATGGATCTGATTCATGAAACTTAGACTTAAAGGTTATCAAGTATCACTGAACATCCTGTACGAGTTTCAGGTCACATGATCAAGGTCAAAGGTCATTGAAGGTCAATGAACTTTGGCCAAGTTGGGGGTATTTGTTGAATTACCTTCATAATTTGAAAGTTTATAGGTATAGTCTATAAAATGTGGATATAGGGGTAATCAAGTATCACTGACAAGTCTTAGGTCGCATGATCAAGGTCAAATGTCATTTATTGTCAATGAACGTAGTATTGTATCATGATATGAATGGTGTTTTTGTGAATATTTATTTTATAGTAGTTTTTCAAAGTCAGCACTGCTGCCATATTGAATCGCATGATGCAGGTGAGACTGCCAGAGGCGCTCCACTTGTTTATAAGTTTCATTCTGAAGTGTTTTTGCTATTTAGCAATGCTATTGCCTTCCACTTCTCAGATGTCATTGAAATTTCCATGTAACATTGTCAATTTTTGTTCATGTGGTAATAATAATAAAACTTTTTTTTTTACTTTGAAAGATGACACAGATGATGATGATGCTGCTGAGGGGGAACAATCGGATGGTTGCCATGACGATGAAGGGATACGAGAGCTCATGGAGCAGATGGATCGAGAGCTTGCTAGGACAGAGGTCGGCAAGAGCTTTGAGAGAGAAGGGGTGATGGAGGATAATACTGAGGTAAACATGATACCATCATCGATGATTAGTCCAGTAGATGATAAGGTAAATTGCCAATTCGTCTATTGCCAACTCGTCCACTCATCACATGGTCTACCTTCATTTAGTCTAATGCCATTCCGACCTTCCTTATTTCGCCCAACAGCCATTTAGTCCAATTATCATTTCGTCTAACCACCAGATCGTCTATGACCATTTCGTCTCATACCAAGTTGGTCTAATATCCATTTTAATTTCATTCATTTTGCCCAATGGACACTTAGTCCAATCAGACCAAATGATATATGGACTAAATGGCTATTGGACTTACTGGTTATTAGACGAAATGACTATTAGGCCATGTGAATAGTGGACGAACTCATGGTAGACCAATCGATAGTAGACGAGTTGGTAATTGGATGAATTGGCTTAATACTAATTGAAAATAAACCGATGATACATGTAGAGTAAGTATCTCATGAAAGGACTTATCAGATGTTTGAACCCACATAGACTATTAGTTACACCCTGCTTGTTCACGTAATATGGGAAATATCTACGTTCTGGTTCCATATTCCATGAGGCAGGCCAGAGGTCAAATGGAATATGGAACCAGATATTTCCCGTATTTTGTAAGAACAAGCAGGGTGTAACGATATTAAGTGTCTCTTTCTAAAATTGCAGAATAGGGGAAATCAATAAAATGGAACTTTTAAAAATTGCAAAACCATGTATTTTGAGAGTGAAATTTGAAAGGAAGTGATTCATGACATCACAAAAGAATGCGCCTTTTGCCATTGAAATTGATGCACAAATAGTAGTGCGCAGCGCGATGCTTGAATATGCATGTAATACGTCCTCATATTACGTGGTTGAAATCAGCACTGGGCATGCGCGTAACAATGAAAACAACATTAAAACAACAACAGCTTAACACCAGACAGGTAATACGGGCTCATGTTACCTGTTTGATCTTTGCGACCCAGTAAAATATGTAAATACAGGGTTGTCTCACAAACAAATCAACCAATCAGATTACAGATGTTTTATCTTAAAGTCACCATAGTAACAGTGCTTCTCAACCAATCAAAATCAAGCAAAGTTTCAGATCCGACATCTTGTCTGATAAAAATATCGATGAGATGCTCCACAGGAAAGCATTTCATGAAACAAATAGTGATTTTTCATTGACAACTGTTGAAATATACTGAAATCCTTGCTTTTGATTGGTTATGAACAATTTTTTTACTGAAAATCACTAACGAGGTGTAGGTGAAACACTCCCCAGCTGTCACAGTCACAATAATGACTCCTGCATTTTAATTTTCATTTGCAAATTATTGAGTAAATAACTAGACAAATGAAGGAACAGTTAAGCATTAACCTGCAATCTTTCTTCAAATCTCCGCTTTTCTCTCCTTTTCTGTGCATTTTTTCTTCACTCCTATGATGTTTATAATGTCTCCGCTTTAATACACCCCTTTCTAACCAGACTCACATAACAATGGAACAGCCCAACAATCAGAATGGCATGGCCACCCATGGACCGTCCCACTCCACGAAAGGGGGAGATGATGAAGAGCTGAGGGACGATGATGAATACAAACCAGTAGAAGTGGATGTAAATCTTTTGAAGAACATTCTAGAGTCCTATAGCTCCCAACAGGGTTTAGCTGGACCAGCATCTAACATCCTTCATTCCATGGGGGTCCATGTTCCCGTCAATGCTGATGATGATGATGGAGACAGATGACCCTAGTTCTTGGTCAGAACGCTTTGAAGAACATTCTAGAGTCCTACAGCTCCCAGCAGGGACTAGCTGGACCGGCATCTAACATCCTCCATTCCATGGGGGTCCATGTTCCCGTCAATGCTGATGATGATGACAGATGACCCTAATTCTTGATCAGAAAGCTTTGAAGAACATTCTAGAGTCCTAAAGCTCACTGCAGGGACTAGCTGGACCAGCATCTAACATCCTTCATTCCATGGGGGTCCATGTTCCCGTCAATGCTGATGATGATGGTGGAGACAGATGACCCTAGTTCTTGGTCAGAACGCTTTGAAGAACATTCTAGAGTCCTAAAGCTCACTGCAGGGACTAGCTGGACCAGCATCTAACATCCTTCATTCCATGGGGGTCCATGTGCCCGTCAATGCTGATGATGATGATGGAGACAGATGACCCTAGTTCTTGGTCAGAACGTTGTATGTTAGTATCAGGCTGCTGGAAATATCCTAGGAGGAATGAATTTCTATCCATATTTGAGGATTTTATACCTTGACAACTGTACTTCCCATTTGTTTAACCAGGGGGGTGTTTCATGAAAAGACTTGTTAGATATTTTATACAGCAAGGTCTGCAGTTTTAGCTGACAATTTCCATGGTAACAATCAGATACCTGTGCTTCTCAGCCAATCAAACTCAAGAAAAGGAGTCGGATCTGAAAGCTTTATGTCATCAAAAACCTACTTGAGCATATAGGGGACTTTGGAATTAACTCGATTTCCTGTGCAGTTGCCCTTGTCTTCAACAGGACTGCATTATGTGTACTAAATTTTCCATGGACGTTTCCAACATTGCTGGACCCTGTCTTACAAAGATTTGTTATTGATCTGATAAAAAGCCAGAAATCCTATCTAGAATGCATATTTCCATTCTAGTGTTTTCTCTATGTGATCCATATTCATGCAAGAATCAGTGTCTTTGAAAATTCATTGTGCTCCTCTCCGTTTCCAATGGGACTGTAAGAAGAATCATAAGAATTATGAGATGTTGCAATGGATCAGATTAATCACAACTCTTTGTAAAAAAAGGTTCCGGGAGGTGTTTCACAAAGATTTAAGTATGACTTAGAATTGCATTTAAATGCCTAGTTGCACGTGGCATAAAAGGCATGACCGCATTGGTCAGATCATGCGAAGAGAACGCGCATTTCTGCGTATTGATCAATAAGATTGCGCGTTGCATATCATATACGCGTCGGCATTTAAGTGCGACTCTAAGTCATACTTCAATCTTTGCGAAACACCCCCCAGGTCTACCTATCCTTGTGATACAATTGTTTCATGCTGGGCTTTGTGTCATGAGATTGATCACCATCAGTGATAAGAGTGCCACTGATACGATCTGTAGTTCTAAGCTATTTAAATCCTGATACATGATTGGCTGGGTAAGAACAAAAATTCAGCTTTGATTAACAGGCCCAAGGATGTCAAGGGACCTATATGTGGCATCCAGAGGCTATTACAGCACAAAAATATTTTTTCTCTCGTCTGAAGAGAGAATTTTCTAGTGAACCGAATGATATTAATTATGTAACAATTGTTATGTCATAACGTCTGCATAGCTTCTGAACATCTAATAAAATGAAGATAACAATTTACAGTTTCTTTATGGGTTTTTATTTGTGTTAAAAGTGAAATGAATGACATTGATTATGTAAAATTTTATCTTCAGAACATCAAATGATATGAAGATAACAACAATATATAGTTCTTAAGTGTATTTCATCATCATCTGCTGTAATCTTCAAAGGGCTCTGCAGCCTATCACGAAGTTGAACTGATTTTTTTTTTTTTTTTTGCATAATTAGCACTCTTTTGTGCTTGGACATCATCATATACCTTAAATAGGCTTGCACTTTGAAAACAAATCTAACTAATAAATATTCATTGGTGGAAACTTCCGAATTGCAAAAAAAATATAATTAAAACTCCACTTTCACATCTGTCATAATTTTGTAGAAACTTATTTCATATTCACTTTGCGACTCAAAATTAGCCTTACACATTCTATAATTGAAATCATATAATTAGATAATTGTAATCAGAATTTTGATGATGAATTATTATGTTATCTCATTGATTTCCTGAAGTATATTGTTACAAAGTACATGTAGGTCTTACAGGGAGGGGATAAATAGCCTAGAACAGCTTTGGAACCTCTGATATTTGATTTTTTTTCTCCAAAGTGTATAAGAAAACTTTGATTGTAAAGTGGAGATTTAAAGAAGTCATCCCTTTCAGTTATGAAGCTCCCTCATCACTTATCCAGCATGGCATCTGCTGTCGCGTACTGCCACGTCTCGAAACCTTCCCGTGGTATTTTATTGATGGTCAAGCTGGTCACAGTGACAAATGGCTCGGACGTGGTGACCTGCTCCTTCCTGATGATGAACTGCTTGGTACTCCTGTTGCATCCATTCCTGAACTCTTTGACAGTGTCAGCATAACCCGATGGTCGCGGGATGGCTGAGGGAACACCGGCTCGCTTCTCCGATCCGACGGAACTGAACCGCAATTTTCTGATCTTACTGTGGTTGGTGATGATGGTGAGAGGTCTTGGTTCCTGCGACCTGTGTCTCAGACACTTCTCACTTTGGATGTCTTCCTGCTCCACATGAAGTGGACAGTTATCGTTACCTTCGCCATCTGCTCTTGTCACTTTCAGTGGATGGTCGGCAAAGAACTTTCCAAGGACGTAATCTTTATCCATCTCCTGCTTCTGGAGTCTCATGAATAGAGCTTTCTGAGAAGGTCCAGTCTTCTTACGGTACTTTCCGAGTCGCCGCTCTCTTCTCATCTTGTCCAGACTCCAGTTGATGTAGAGCTTACCAGTGTTGAAAGTGGCATTTTCTTTTGGTTTGGTGGGGCTGATGGGTTCGGGTGTGACGCGTCGTACAACGTTGATGTATTCCAGGTTTGGTGAAAACGTTAATGTCCGTTTGGAGTCAGGTCGCATTGAGGTAGGACTTTCTTGATCCGGGCTATTTCTCTCTTTTTCCTTCAGCTGATGATTGGGAGTAGCCAGGCAACTATGCAATGGGGAGGAGCTCTTTCTACGTGTCTCCAGTGTGCTCTTCTCCGCATCGTTCCTTGTCGGTGATGGCGTTAGTGACGGAAGACGGGCTGACTGCGACTGCGGACAGTAAGAGGCACGTACTGCTTGCAGCGATGATTTGTAACCTTGAGTCCTGTTGGATTCCCTTGTGAAATACACATGGCTACAAGGTGAATACTGTCCATTGTCCTCCTGATGGCATTGCAAGTGCTTGCCCTCGATGGCCATCCCATCATCGCCTTTCTGCTTCAATCCCAACGTGAACCGGATGCGCAGCAGCAGAGGCAGACTGTAGTAGCTTGATGGGTACTTGACGATAGCATTCCGATGACCACCGAGCAACGATTCGTCCTTTCGCTTCTTGAGCATCATCTCCGTTGGTGAACGTGATGGTGTGGGAGAGTTTGGAGGGTTGATCGGTGTTGCATGAATTATACTGGCATTGCTCTCTTTGGGCTCCGCTGACCATGGAAAATCAAGAGAGCCATTGGGAGAAGCAGGTGGCTGTTTCTCTGGACTTTCATTCTGCTGAGCCAAGGTTTCTAGACTGACCCTTGAACCCTGATGATCATATATAATCTCACTTAGAGCCTGAAAACTTGGAGCGTAGTAGGTAAAAGTTATCTTCATTGGTGCACCGTCATTCTGAAAAGATAATGAAGCAGAAGGAATACAATTTCACCTATTGCGTTTGTCAGACTTGGGATGAGCTTCTTTATACCTAGATGATAATAGTTCTGAGCATATTTAGGCAGAAAAAAAAGGCATCCATGGAAATTAGAGCATGTAAACTTTTTATGATTAGTCCTCTACAGTAAACTAATAGTAATGTAATTTATGGGTAAAGGTTATTCCGACTTTGGAGAATAGAACAATTCTGTAAGAGAGAACATTATTTATTCAGTACAAGATGTTTCTTTATATATAGTTAAGTATATCTCTTTTTGGTATTTGTTTTATTCCATTTGTTTTTTGGTAATTTTTTTATAACAAGTGTTCATTTAATTATTGGGGGAGAGAAGAAAAGTTATTTTGTGTGGGGGGTAATCGGAGTTATAACTTTTATTTATGTTTGCTTGTCAGAATCTGCCCTTTTTCTGGACCCCCAGTTTCTAATACATCCTGTATTCGCCACTTGGGCTAAGAGTGAACTATTCATCTGAAAAAAAATGGGGGGGGGGTGGATGAGATTCCAGACAGAATAGGCCAGTACCTTCTTGTCGGCCATTCTCTGATGTACCGTTGGGTCATTCTTTTGAAAGACTTCGGTCGTGAAAGAATAGAGTTTCCCATCTTGAACCAGAGAGTAGTATGAGTACAGGAGACTGTCGAGGAGAGCTCCCTGTGTCACGCGAATGGAGCTGAACTTCTGCCACGCCACGGAATGAACGAATGTCCAAAAGTTATCTGAAGAAAGAAAGTAATGTGAACGATTGCTTAAATAAATTATATTTGAAGACATTTTATGTAATCACTATTTCATCTGTTCCTCATCATCCTTCCGCCACCCCACAGAATTAATGTAAGTCCAAAAGTAATCTAAAGAAAGAAATAAAAGATTTTCAAACTAAATTCTATTTAAAGATATTATATGTATTAAATATTTCACATGCTTCTGCCATGCCACAGAATGAACGAAAATCCAAAAGTTATCTAAAAAAAGAAATGTCCAAAAAGTTGTAATATGTCCAAAGTTATCTAATGGCCAAACTTTATCTGAATTAAGAAATGTCCAAATATCTAAATAATGAAATATCCAAAAGTTAGGTAAAGAGAGAAAAGAACAAGTGAATAATTTGATTTTCTTATCTATTGCAAGACATTTTATGAACTGGACATTCCACGTATTTCCACCTTTTAAAAATGAATTGTAGGCTAATTGCTAAGTACGTAACGTTGGTTTTATGCAGTTTTACACAATGAAAAATTTATAGACGCTCTTTCTTTTTTTATGTCAGGAACCAAGGCCTACCCCAGCACGTGCACATCGTCAGAAACTTATTTTACAAAGGCTTCGTTTGCACTTCTTTGACTCACATTCTGTTCTCAGAAATCTTATAAGCTTGCCCGATACTACAATACCAATATAGGACCAATATAGAATTATCCAAATTAATGCGTCATGTTTTTAATCGCCAATTTATTTAGTAACTTAACAGGATTTAATTCAGTTGATACGTATACGTACGTGTAGTTGGTTATTGATGGGGTACTAGCCGTACCAGCAATTAAATTTAAGATCTGATATCTTGTCGGACAAAAATGTTGATGAAACTCTGAGCTCAATGTTTAATATGGGAAATGTATTCGACACAAATAAGAGATAATGATGATTCTTTAAAATTAATTGACTGAGGACTTTTCCAACTTTCGTAACCGATTTTGATGGAAGTTCCTTTAGTCGATTTGCTTGATCTACCCTATCTTTTCTTTAAAATATTTTCCCCTGGTTCTTTTTTCTCTTCTTTAATGATTTATGTGCTTGTTGATGGTTATTGGAATGAACTCTCTGTCGCCCCTCTTTGGATTTTTTCTTCTGTTCATATGATTTCTTTATACAACAACCACAACGACAATGAGAACGCTTTATAATCATCTCAAACTTTATTCGTTTGATTTAGCTCTAGGTCACGTTTAAAGAAGCCTACATGGCTGTTCCAGTTCCAAATTCAATTCGATTATAAACCGATTTTAATTATTCTTCGGTCATAATTGATCCAAATTACCTTCATTGAGTGACTTGCTCGACTGCAGAACATCCTGATCAAACCTTTCTCCCCAAATCAACGAAGCGGGCGGAACAGCCCCCTCATAATGATCACACTTCAGCTGTTGAACGTCTTCCTCTAAATTTCCCGACTGGTAAAGTTGGTGACTGATGTTAAAAATTACTTGCTTGATTTGGGGGCGACACTTCATGAAAACGCGCGCTTTCTTGAACAATATTTTGTCAGCCTCGGCAGCGGAGCGGACCGCCGAAGCCGCGCTTTGTAATCCAGTTATCAAACGCCTTTCTCGGTCGTTTGGAATAGTTTGCGTTTGTTGCAACGATTTTTCGACTAAATATGCCATTTAAACAGGCCGAAATGTTGCCCCCGATTTCAAAGGCCTTGAGACGTTTACATTTCTAATACTTCGCACGCATCATATTAGATGGGTTTTCCATATTCTTGGCTAATTAGCTTTGAATATCTTTTTGTTGATGCGGCAGCGCTCTAGATCTAGCTAGGAACAGGTGAATTTTTGTGACGTCACAAGGCCATGCGCCTATCATTAGGCCTTATTAAAACGCGCAAAATGCACGTCATTGCGCACGTCATAATAAGTGAAGCTCGGCAATATCGAAGTAAAGTTAGTTTTAGCAAAGGTAGTAGTAGAGTTAAAAAGTTAAAGTAGAAAATATGGCTGCTTTATCAGCCTTTCTACTTTGAAAAACACGTAAATAAACGGGGTAATTAAGGGATACGTACTTCATGATTTAAATCAAAAACATTAAAACTTTATTTTCTCTTTCTTTTTCTTTTACTGGCTCCTTATCCCAGAAAAACGATTATAACCCATATTAATTGTTTACGGAGGTTGTGTCGTGTTTTTTTTTTTTACCGGAATCCTTGTTTTTAAAGACAATGGCAAAGACATGGCAAAGGGCTAATTAGTTCATGATTTTTATCAGAAATGACACATTTTGTTCCTCTATATACTTTGTATATACTATTAATGTCCCTTTATCCCAGAAAGATTACTACCCCGAGTAACTTTGTACTGAGGGGTGACTTTGTGCATTTTTTTATCATGGAATCTTTACTGTAAAAAATATGGCAAGGGATTATTTTTTAATTTTATCCAACATAAAATAAAATAATGTCTTTTTTCTCTTTAGAATATCTTCGTTCTACCGATCTCAGGTCGATCATTATTCATTTAATGGGGGTTTATATCATAGAATCGTACCTTTAAAAAGGTTATATAGGCCTATAGATTAGTTCATGATTTACTAGTAACAAATTTCGTTCATTTATATTCTTTTTCTATTAATACACCTAGTAGGGCCTAACTGTGTCGGCATCAAAATCCCCAATTCGTCACCTTTTCAAAGAAAATGGCAAGGTATGGGGTAATTGGGGTTCGGGGCACTTATAACGAAATTTCAAAAATAATATTTTTTATCAAAATGGCAAAGGGTTAGTTCACGATATTTTTTAAGAGGGATTATTTTCCCTTTTCTCATTTCTTTGGCTATGAGCCGTAAAAGAAACCTGGAATTTTATTGAAACGACATGACAGAGGCAATCACAATTAATCCACGAATGTTCCATTGTAGTATGTCACTGGGGCGAAAAGGAGGAGCGCATAATGGCGGGAAATTTGAATTTGAATAGCGGTTGGGCAGACGATCGGGAGTGAATGTATTTTGCCAAAAGGAATGCAGCCGTGAATAAAAGTACAATAGCAAAGACGTGACTGCTGAGACTAAGCGACCGCATGGATTTAAAGATGGCTGATCCTAAGACAACTTTATATCGACAGATTTTGTTTTCATGATATTACTGCGTGTGAGAGAAAATGTGAGAACTTCATGGAGAGGTTTTGAACATTAGTTTGGTGCTAACCAGGTAAGTGAAATAATTATCTTAATGTTCAAAAGTAGTTGGTGTGATGTTCGCTACTTGCAGTCTGTATATAACCATCTTGTTAATTGTCTGTGTGACAGCTAGGCACGTTGAGTCTATGCTGGGAATTGTTCCCTGTGCCAAGTGATCCATGCAAACAGCACTGACACGTCATATATCATTTAAAATGTCACTTTTGTAACAAAAATATTTGATTCTATTTATTAATTTGATCATTTTTTCTGAAAAAAAAATAATTCAAGAGCAAAAAGAAAATGGAAAGGGAAAAGACGCAAACGAAAGGAATCCCCCGCCCAAAAGGGAAAAAGATACAGAAAAGGAGTGGAAGGGAAAGGGAAATAAAACGAAAAGGGGAAGAAAACGGGCTGAAGGGGAGAAGAGAGACAGAGGGGGGTCAGTTTAATTGTTTAGGTTTAAAAAAAGTTTGAATCTAGAAGCCCAAACGTCCTTGCCTTGTTTTGCATCAAATAGATTAGGATGGGGAAAAGAGGAATCCAAGGAGCCGAAGAGGTTGCAGCCCCCTATTCAGTGGCGTTAAAAGGGGGAGGGGTGAGAAAGAGAACAAAATTGAAAATGGAGGAAGGGATAAAGAAAATAAAAAAGATAACAGAAATCAGATGAAGAAAAAAACATTTCGCGCTTCGTGTTTTGTTTTGTTCTGTTTTATTTGTTTATTTTTTTTCTGGCATATACTTATTGAAAGTTTGTCATTGGTGACAGGCTTATGAACAATGCCCTTTACCCCCATTTGCACTGTCTCTACAAGGAATTGTTTTTTTTTTGTCTCGCCTGGCGCCTGCATAGCAGAGCGAGACTATAGGCGCCGCTTTTCCGACGGCGGCGTCGTCAACATTGAAATCTTAACCAAGTTTAAGTTTTTGAAATGTCATCATAACTTAAAAAGTATATAAACCTAGTTCATGAAACTTGGACATAAGGGTAATTAACTATTACTAAACATCCTGCCCGAGTTTCAGGTCACATGACCAAGGTCAAAGGTCATTTAGGGTCAATGAACTTAGACCATGTTGGGGGGAATCAATATCGAAATCTTAACCAAGATTATTTTTTTTTAATGTTGTCATAACTTCAAAAGTATATAGACCTAGTTCATAAAACTTAGACATTTAAGGGTAATAGTGTATCACTAAATATCCTGCCTGAGTTTCACGTCACATGATTATGGTCAAAGGTCACTTAGGGTCAACAAACTTTGGCAATGTTGGGGTTATTTGAGGAATTGTCATCATAACTTTAAAAGTTTATGGATCTAGTTCATGAAACTTAAACATAAGAGCAACCATGTATCCCTGAATATCATGTGCGAGTTTCAGGTCACATGACCAAGGTCAAAGGTCACTTAGGGTCAACGAACATTGGCCATATTGGGGGGTATTTGAGGAATTGTCATCATAACTTTGAAATTTTATGGATCTAGTTTATGAAAATTGGACATAAGAGCAATCAAGTATCGTTGAACATCCTGTGCTAATTTCAGGTCGCATGACCAAGGTCAAATGTCATTTAGGGTCAACAAACTTTGGTAAGGTTGGGGGTATTTGTGGAATTGTCATCATAACTTTAAAAGTCTATGGATTTAGTTCATGAAACTTGGACATAAGAGCAGCAATGCATCCCCGAATACCCTGTGTGTGTTTCAGGAACATGGCCAAGGTCAAAGGTCATTTAAAGGTCAATGAACTCTGTCCATGTTGGGAGTCAGTGTTGAATTGGCATCATAACTTAGGAAGTTTATGGTACTTGCTTTATGAAACATTGACATAAGGGTAATCAAGTGTGAATGATAGTTTTTCACATTCCTTAGGTCACATGATCATGGTCAAAGGTAATTTTGGGTCAATGTACATAATATTTTATTATCTTATTAATATTTTCTTCTGTGAATTATTATTCAATAGCTGTTTTCATAGGAAGCACTGCTGCTATATCGAATTGCGTATTGCAGGCGAGACTACCAGAGGCGTTCCACTTCTTTAATACCTGTATCAATTTTATCAACTGTGATGTATTTGTTTAGATTACAGCATTACATTTTCAGCGGAATTGACCATCTAATATTATTGACGGATTTTTTGCATGTTGTAGTGAGTGTGATTATGTTAACAGAATAATTGTAACTTCAAAAAGTGCTATTTTAAGGCGAGAAGGCAGCTTTGAATGTTGCTAGTATGTGTTGAGAGGAGGGTACACGTAACTGAATCGAGTGTACTCGTATTTGATGTATGCCTCACTGGCATATACAGATGGGGGCTTGGAGGCCATGTTCCCAAAGGTTCCACGACCAAGAAAAAAGGGGGAAACGGAAAGAAAACTAAAGTGATATGAAAAGAGTGCTATCATCTTCTGAATATTATGTCAAAATCCATGACAAACCTAGATTTTTGCATAAAAAAGGTCATATTTTCAAAAGAAATTTTGCCCCTGACGTAATGTCTGACCCTCTCATTTTTTTGGGGGGAGGGGGTGTAATGGCGCCACTGGAATGCCTAACATTGGTTCACGCACTCATTCAATGAATAAGGTTATGATATAACCTTGTTCTCTATACTCCCTGTGTGGGAAATAAGGTTGGCTCGTTTTCTCTTGTTCTTGGGGACAAATGCTTGATTTTTTGAAACCGTCAGTTTCCATTACAACTATTCATTATCTAACTTGGCTCTTAAGTAAATTGAATTCTTTCAGGTTTTTTTTTGTAAATTGAAAATAGAAATTTTCACTTTCCACAATATAGAGCCTACACCAAAATATGCCCAAAATTCAAGTATTTGAGCGCTCTGGTGAACACAAAAGTGATACCAAGTTGCTAATGACAAAGAAATTGCTACTGGAAATAAGTATTTTTTTGTTACAAAAGTGGTATTTGAATGATTTAAAAAATGTGTGCTGTATACTGCCTAGATCTACATGTAGATTCCCCGCAGGCAGGGTGGTTGCAGTGAACAAGTGGGTTCACGATCTGTTGGATTTTGTCACTTGGTTTAGTTTTCATGATCATGATCATGGTGGTGCTATTCTAACTTGATTCAAAATGGGTTGGTATGTAAATAAATTTATATGGTTTGACCTAGAACACTATTATACTGTGATTTTTATGAACAATGACCATGAGATTCAGTGGCGTAACTACGGGGGGGGGGGGGGGGGGCACGTGCCCCCCCCCCCCCATCGGCTGGCAAAAAACCGGAGGAAAGGGAGATATATATTATATCATATTACATGAGATATATTTTTTCATAATTTTATGAAACAGAATTTGCTTAAGGCCTATGTGTGCTCGCATTGTCTGTTTAATGAGATAAATAATCCTGTTCAAGGGGATTTAATGGTACGAAAACTATCCCGTTTTTAAGTCAATAAACACCAAATATATTTCCTCGTACTTCGAGCGTTATTATTATATGTAGTGACATAATTATGCAATTATGCTTGTGATCCCCCCCCCTTTAAGGTCTGAATATAAAACATTTACAGTCCGTGCTTTGGTTTGCATTAGCGGATTGGTGATATGTCTGCTCTTCATTAATTCCTAAAGACAGTCCTTAAAATGTCCCCTTTTGTGAATATAAAAATGCTTTGCGCTCGCATCATTTGGTTAGTGAAATACATGTACATACGGTCTTAATGAATTCCTACAAACAAGCGTTATAATGTCCTTCTTCAGGTCTGAATATATATATATATATATATTTATATCCTACACACAGAGTAAATCCTGTATAGTGATTGGTTCAAGTAGCATCATGTGACCGAATATATTTCAACTATGATGTTGCGTGACGTCAGACCTCGATATATTTTTGGATATACCAATATTCTGACGTCATTATTTCACAAAACTGGATATCTAGCTAAACTCTCGGGCGCACCGGCCAGCGCGCTCTCTCTCCCGGCCAAGTCCCGTGATGCGTCGGGGCAGGCACTAATCTGCGTTCCGCTGAGCGCGGTGGCTCGGAGAAAAGTATTTAAGGACGTTCCACAGTTAAAGTGAAATCCATGCCATTTTTACCAAACTTTCAACATAGATACTTTAGAACCTTAATATTCGAAATATGCAAAAATTAACATAGGTCCATGTGCTTGATTTTTTGCTGTAGAGCTTCAAAGTTCACCCAAATTGATGTTCTTAAGAATTGCGCATTAAAAAGAATTTGGCATTTTTAGACCTCGCAAGAATAGTACAATGAGTTTAAACCTCTATTACTCAGTCAAAATACATGAAAAAGTCGTCAAATTTTGCAAGATAGTTAATAATTGTATCGTTAGAATGGAGAATCTATGTATGGTGCTATTTGTTTGCAACTTTAAGTCTAACAGCACAGTCAGTTCTTAAAAATGGCGAAAAAGATAACAAAAACCCAATCTCAAAAATGTGAAATTTCAATAACAGACTACAAAAGTACAATAAATGCTGCACTTTATTCAAAATCCATGTCATTTTCACCAAAATTTGCAAGGTTGTAGAGTAAGCTATACCTAAGAGGTACAAACATTAAAAAATAGGGGTTCATGTGCTTGTTTTCAAACTATCAGCATTTTTATAAGAGCAAATGTGATTTTTAAAACACCAAAAATGCGCCAAATGCTTTGTATCTATGTGAAGAAAAATAAAAACCACTCTACTATTTATTCAAACTTGGGGTCATATTCGTGATTCTTGGCAGTACTGCAGAGTAAAGTATTTTGAAATTGTAGAGATATTTTTTAAATGATCCATGGAATAATTCCATTTTTTTAGCTTCATAAAATAACGCATCGGATCTGCAGTTAGGGTGCAGATGATGAGAAAAATCAGCTCATATCCACAGCTAATTAATCACCTGTTCACTTATTGTGACGTCAGCGCGCAGAGTGTTAAATATGCGCAGATCATAATGCGCACAAACATAACTGTGGAACGTCTTTAATTCAACGCAAGTAACCGGACTTTGCAAGCTCAGCGCATAGATTTTGGTTAAAAATTATTAAAAGTAGGATATAAAACAAATATATCAGGCGTTTCATTCGAAAGCATAGTGGGAATTATTAATCCTCGGTTGGACTGGCGCAAAACTACTATATGTTTCCCTCGGGGCTTCGCCCCTCGGGAAAAATAGTAATTGCCAGACCAACCTCGGATAAATAATTCCACTATACTTTCTCAAAGCCTGATATATTTGTTTAATATAAATCAGCTCGCGCTTTACGCTCGCAATATTTGATTAGTGAGATACGTATCATGACTTGTTCATGGTATCAGTAGTAAAAAGTGCTTCGTGTGTTTAGATGTAATTCTTTAAAATAATTCAGCACGCGCTTGACGCTCGCATTAGATTTCTAAAGTGAGATATGTAGGGAAACTCTTCATGAATTCCTGAAAAATAGTCCGTAAATTGTCCCTGTTTGGGATCATAATATACAAAAATTTCAGCTCGCGCTCCGTGCTCGCATCGTTTGTTTAGTGAGACTTGTACTTATCATGATTACAAAAATTTGCTTATAATGTCCTTTTTTAGGTCTGAATATCAAAAATTTTCAGATCGCACTTCACGCTCGAGTTATTTGATTAGTGAGATACATATCATTAAATGGCACGGTCCTTGTCTGTATTAGGTCTACCTGGCTATGAACGCGCTCACTAAATGATTCAAAATTTTTGCTGGTGCCCATGCGATGACACACGGTACGCCACTGATGAGATTTATCAATGTATTGTAGAATTTTGGATTAATTAATCTGGATACTATACTAATCTTATGATTTTTTTTTTTACTTTTGCAATTGCCTGCTGATTTATGGCACCACCGATGGCGTAATCCGGTCCAAACTGTTGGGGGCCGGGTGCCTACAAAATTATATATATTGAGGTGAAATTCAAAAGTTTGGGGGTACCCCTATATCAAGGGCTATGCATACGGAGGTACATAAAAAGGGGGTTTAATGGTTTGTTGTGACATGCACTGCGAAATTACAGTTCGGCTGATTATGCAGCAAGCGAGTGAAGCGAGAGAGCAATTTTTCAGTAGTCGGACGAATGAATGGTCTCCAAAAAAGTATATCATTTGGTGTGTACGTGAGCTCCTTTAAATGCTTTAAATGTCCCCTTTTCATATTAAGTATAGACCAAAAATTCTGCTTGCACACCCCAGCGCTTACGTACATAACTTGTTAGTATTCGATCCTATTCGTCTTAGAATGATTCGTTTTTAGGTCACTAAAATGAATTAAAGGAGAATGAAACCCTTAAAACCAGCTGAATCCATATCAAAGAGAAAAATCAAAGAAACATATTGTTGAAAGTTTGAGGAAGCTTGCATGAATAATAAGAAAGTTATGAGCATTTGAATAATGAGATCACTAATGCCATGTAGATCCTCCTATTGGCAATGCGACCAAGATCTGTGATGTCACACACGTACAACTCCCTCATTACTTTAGTACTTATTTCACTTATATTCTCACTTTTATAGAGTCTATCACAAGGGTGATGTGTTCTCTTTATGAGAGGACAAGTACAGAGGTTTCACAGCATTATATCATTGATGAATCGTTTGTCATATGATTAGAATGAGCAAAAATAGATGTTTTGGGATATATTTTCAGTGTCCAAAAGGGGAGAGTTGTTCATCTGTGACATCATAGATCTTGGTCGCATTGCCAACGGGAGGATCTCCATAGCATTAGTGATCTCGACATTCAAATGCTCATAACGTATGAGGCGCCGAATGTACCAATATTATATAGAACAATTATTTGTTATATAATCATTATTTATTAAATAATAACTATTATCTATATATTTGTAAATTACTACTATTATATAATGAAAAACAAATATTTATAAATAATGATTATTTGTTTTTCATTATTTACAAATAATGATTATTTGTTTTTCATTATTTATAAATAATGATTATTTGTTTTTCATTATTTATAAATAATGAAAAACAAATAAATAATGAAAAACAAATAATCATTATTTATAAATAATGTAAAACAAATAATCATTATTTATAAATAATGAAAAACAAATAATCATTATTTGTAAATAATGAAAAACAAATAATCATTATTTATAAATAATGGAATGTCGAACTATTATTATTTACAAATAATGAAGTATTACTTGGAATTATATACAAATAATTAGAAATGTTATTTTATATAATAGTAGTTATTTACAAATAAAATGTAAATTATATATAGATAATAGTTATTATTTAATAAATAATGATTATATAACAAATAATTGTTCTATATAATATTGGTACATTCGGCGCCTCATACATTCGGCGCCTCATAATAACTCTTCTATTGCTAGTCCTATTTTACTCAAACTTTTGTTGATCTTATTCTTTGATTTTTCTGCTTTCACAAAAGCTAACTTGCTCCAAGAGTTTCATTCTCCTTTAAGTTATTGAGGGCGCTACCATAAACCACTATGAAGATACGTCACCTGTATTGTGACCACTCAACCTTGTCAATACGTTATCAATATTTTGTGTGGAGTGGTAAAATAATGTATAGCTAGTAAACTATTAAGCACATTAACAGTCAACCAGAAACAAATTTCGCCCATTTCTGTACAATACGAAAAATTACTCTTGTGACTTTAAAAAAAATTGTTATTTTTAGTTTTACCTTTGATTACTCCTGTATGCCTCAACAGAGCAATCTCATTTTTTGCACAGGAGTAGTTCAACAAGTGCAAAACACTACCTGCGAAATTAAAAATCTCAAAATTATTTCGCTCAAGAGTTACAACATTTTTATTAGGGGGGGGGGCTTACTTTTTGTTGAGTAAGAGGGGTAAGAAAAGCTAATGAAACAAGGAGAGGGAAATATTTGAGACAAAAAGTAACAAAAAACAACTGAATTCCTACAAACAGCCTGGGTGTTGTGACACGTAAAAGGAAGGAGGGTGCATACACGCAATACGAGGAAGACACACATCATTATAACAGCTTATTTATATTTCATTTCGAAACAGAAATTGTTTAGCTTGTAATTTTGAAGGCAAGTGAGAAAAACTGCTCTGAAACGTGCGCCGCACACGAACGTTCTTCCCATGCATTTTCCCGGCCTGATCCATCTTGCTTGAGCAGATAAAACGCGCTGAGAAAGGGAGAAAGATGCATATATATCGAATGTTGGGGAGTTATTTGGAGTTGATCATCCCCCATCCGCTACGGATGATTATGCCTCGAGCAGGAGCAGAATCTAAATTCATATAATTATGCTCCAGTTTCAGTCATTTAAATGAGGCGTAGTTTTGCTATATATAATTATCTTTTGCGCCGTCTTCCTGAAATTATTGATTGAAGTTGTCTCCGTGAGTGTCTTTTGGATGCTTTCCTTTAAGACCTGGATGCCTCGTTATTGTGAGCGTTGGGGTGTTCGTGTTCTCTCCATCTCAGACACATACCGCATCCTGTTTTCATCATCAGCTATATATTCACAAACGATATTGGACATCATCACAGGCATGACAGGAGATCAATATTTCAACGACTATTTCGTGTGAAAACAAATCATCTCATGATATTTTTTAATGGTTTATCTTTCTCTACACACCGCTTGTGACAGAAGTGTAGCTATATTGTTGTGACGATTGATATATCCCCGGGATATATCAACGAAGTGAATTTGATTTACATGAGTAATATCATATCAATGAAGCTATTGTCAACTGAATTATAAGTCTTCGAGAGAAAAAAAAACAGTGACGGAGAGCTGAGAAATAGAGACACGGATTTGTGAAGGAGGGAGCTAAAAATTTTAGAGGAGCATTTGGTAATTTTAAGCAGCTAAAGGTATCTTGAAAGGAAAATAACGAATTCTTAAAAAAAAAACCCATACAAATTAAAACATCGAGGAGAGGAAAAGCAAGATGAAATACAAGAACCTAACTTTATTGGGGCTGACGAACTGGGCGGTGGCTGGTTCCTATGTTACCCTATTCCTCGTTGGGATAGCTAATTTCACAAACCAATGGATCTTCACGAAAGAGATAATTGATCGTGATTTCAGCAATGGTACTCTCAGAGTCACCGTCAGATTGCACTCTGGATTGCTTGAGTTTTGCCGAGATAAAGGTATTCCCTCTCCGTTTTTTTTAATCTATTCATAGTAATAATAATAATAATAACGGCATATTTACACGGGGTAACCACTTCAGTTCCGAAAACTGTTCTCCCAGTGTCCTCCCTGCTATTATTATTACCCCGGCTTTAATTAGCACGGCTACCTTGATCGGGCGCTCGAGCATTCGAGGAATTTCTTCCTACCGGGTACCCATTCACCTCACCTGGGTCGAGTGCAGCATAATGTGGATAAATTTCTTGTCGAAGGAAATTACGCCATGGCTGGGATTCGGATCCACGACCCTCTGTTTCATAGTCCAGAGACTAATCCACTGGACCACAACGCTCCAGTATGAACAAATATTGTGAGAGATTTTGTAAATCACATGAGTGGAAATAATCCTGAAAAAGATTGAATTTAGAGGGTAAATAATTATGTATTTTTCACTCGCTGTGGAGTGACATCAGAATTTACCCATCATCCCCACAAAAAAAAAGAGAAAGAAAATGTCTCATAAGGTAACTCGAAAGTAATTGCAAAACACATTTTACTCAAATTAGTAAGCAATTTGTGAGCCAAAAAAACATGACGTAATACGACGCAGGATTTCTATTTAAACAATAGACGCGAACAAGCAAAGATTAAGAAAGTCTATTTTTGTGATAGCTTTTGACATAATATTCTGAATATTAAAGTCAAAGTTCACCATTTTTACTCTCTTCGTTTTTTTTTCTCTCTCTTTTTGGTAGTGGAAAGTTTTTGGGCATAGCCCAAAGTCCCCATCTATTATACGCCAAAATATAATAAAGGGAGGAAAAAGTGTGATGAATAATTATCTGAAGATTGTGTCAAAATCTATCACCAAAAGTCTGTCCTTCTCATGTTGGGTCATTAAAGGAGAATGAAACTCTTGGAGCAAGTTAGCTTTTGTGAAAGCAGAAAAATCAAAGAATAAGATCAACAAAAGTTTGAGTAAAATAGGACTAGCAATAGAAGAGTTATGAGCATTTGAATGTCGAGATCACTAATGCTGTGGAGATCCTCCCATTGGCAATGCGACCACGATCTATGATGTCACAGATGAACAACTCTCCCCTTTTGGACACTGAAAATATACCCCAAAACATCCCTTTTTGCTCATTCTATAATCATATGACAAACGATTCATCAATGATATAATGTTGTAAAACCTCTGTACTTGTCCTCTCATAAAGAGAACACCTCACCTTGTGATAGACTCTATAAAAATGAGAATATAAGTGAAATAAGTACTAAAGTAATGAGGGAGTTGTACGTGTGTGACATCACAGATCTTGGTCGCATTGCCAATGGAGGATCTACATGGCATTAGTGATCTCAATATTCAAATGCTCATAACTTTCTTATTATTCATTCAATCTTCCTCAAACTTTCAACAATATGTTTCTTTTATTTTTCTCTTTGATATAGATTCAGCTGGTTTCAAGGGTTTCATTCTCCTTTAAGCTCCCAAATCGCGCTCGAAATAGTATTCTGTAGGTTTACTTGTTATGATTATAATTATGATTCATGTTATGAAAATAAACACTGCTTGAAAAATGTTCCGTTACAGTTCTAAATCTCAAAAAAAGGGGGGAAAATGCTCGCGCTTCGCGCTCATATTATTCATTTGTCGGTATATTATCCTTTTCGTGAGTTTAGGAGTATCTTGAAATGTCCCTTTTCAGGATATATATAGTGTAAAAAAAAGTGCTCATGCTGCGCGCTCACATAGTATCTGTATTTAAAACAGGTCCATTTTTTAGTTCGCTCGCAATGTCAGATATGATGAACCATCACCGGCAAGAGATAATGGCAATTGTATTTTTTTTTTAAGAAATCGAAACCTTGCGGTTTAGTTCAATGTAATTGTATAATGTTAGTGACCTTAATTCTGACGGCTGTTATGAGATCTGGATCCTTTTTATAATATAATAATAATAATAATAATACAGGTATATTTACCCAGGGAAGCCGCTTCAGTTCCGAAAACTGTTCTCCCAGCGGGCCCTGCTATTATTATTATTTTTACGGGATATGGAGTTTATTTAGCAATATAGAACACAATGAAAATTTTCAAACAAATGAAAAACAACAGCATCATAAGTATAATAATAAATAATAATACACATGTACAGCTGTCGTTTTGCTTCTGGGTATTTCTGTAAAATGAATGAATTGTTTTTCGTGTTTGATTTTGAAAGAACAACAAAATAACATAGGCCTAGTGTTTGAGTTGTAGTTAGCGTTGTGCATTAACTTTAATTGTGTTGCAATCTTTTTCGTGATTCGAGACACACCAGGGGAAAAAGGATCAAAGTGTTACAACTTTTTTTGATTTGCGGATATTGATATTTCCATTGTAACAATGATTATGATTTGTTGCTGAGCCCTGTTATCATGGTAGTTGCCATAATCATGAATGATAGCGGATTCTAAGTCTTTTTTTTTGGGGGGGGGGTGATATAGTAATAGAGGAACGGAACATGTATGGATAGGACTGATTCACTGTTGTCTGTTCTGTTTTATTTTTCCATCAGCGCATTAGGATCAACTTGGCGTCGACCAGGATTTCTGCCCCATAAATCCGGGAAAAAATATTGAATACACCCAGAGTCACAATTGGAATTGTCCTACGCTCGAGCACACATGACCATCAACGAGGAGTTGGGTACAGGTTTTCATCAGGAGATGATGGCTGGTCAGCTGGACAAGAGAGTGTTGCTTGCTTGGAAGGCGTCAGCATATTGGTCATTCAATCGCTGTTTAAAAATGCCCCGTTTTCAGGTTGGTATATCCCATATAATTTAAAAATAACTCGCGCTTCGCGCTGGCTTCATTTTCTTCGATGATAAACTTACCCTCGTCACGAATTTAAACAAAAAGCGATTGAAATGATTTTTTTTTAGTCAGTATATAAGAAAAAAAAATCAACTCGCGCTTCGCGCTCGCATTGTTTGATTAGGAATTATACTGGCCATGAATTGCTGCTTATAACCGGTCACATTTTCAGGTCATTGATATACTTATCCCCTTCTAGAATTCAAATGTCCTTTTGTTCAGGTCAGTTTGGTTTCCCTTGAGGTTTCTTTAGGGATATTCAAATTGTTCTCCCCGGAATCTCGTACCTTAGTATTTTGTTGAATGACATCGAAGAAAAACGGAACATTAATGTATGAGATTGTTTCATTACTTTTCTGTTTTCTTTTTCCATCAGCGCAAGAACAACCTGGTGTGTCGACCAAAACTTCTACTTCTACCCCATCGATACGTCCTGATTCACAGTTGAAGTGGAGTAGCTCTACGCTCGAGAGCCCATGCATCACCATCCACGCGGACTGGTCAACCGAACGTGGATAGGAGCAGGTTTTCATCAGGAGGTGACGGGAGGTCAGGTGGACAGGAGAATGTTCCTTGGAAGGCAACCCTGTATGGCTGTCTTTTGGAGATATGAGATCTGGGCCCCGTCTTACAAAGAGTTGCCATTGATCCGATCAATCGCAAATATGGACGGCCATCAACGTCAACATATAAAATGCTTGTTTGTTCAAAAAAATTTCTAGATATGAATGTATATCCATAAATTCATTGATTTCTTGACAATTTGGTATGTTCTCTTTTGTTTACAAAGGACATTTTACAAATTTCCTGTCGAAGAAATTATGACACTGATGGATTTCCATAGAGTTATGATTGATTGGATCAATCGTAAGTCTTTGTAAGACGGGGCCCAGATCTGACGTCGATTTCCCACTTGAGATAACCCCCCCCCCCCCAAAAAAAAAAAAAAAAAATAGGATGTGGACGGTGGATTTCGGTCAACGAATGTCCCAATCCGACACGTCGACACACCATGGTTTGAAAGTTCACCCGATGCAGTCATCTCATCATATTTTGGTGAGGGGGGGGGGTGAGGAGTATTATAATTATGATCAAGAATCCCGTTGGCCCAATAGGGGTGCCACTGTCACTACAAGGTTGGAAACCATGCTTGTCCACAAAAGCAGTAAAAAGTTTGTTTTTCACGACCGGGCGATGTACCCACGGAGAGTAAAAATGGTATCAAAATGGCCAAAATCATACAAAAATTATTTACTTTTCAACCGTTAAGTGCGCATGGAAAGGGTATTAGCTTATCATGAAAATTATATATTTGAGCCATTATTTAGGGTAGGGAAAAAATGTGTAGGGTATCATAAGATGGTAGGATGATAACTTATTAAGGGGAGGCTCACCCTGACAAAAGTTTATTGAAAAAAGTCGCAGAAAAATGAATTTAAAAAGGTCTGAGGAAAATAAAAAAATTATTTGATTTTTTTTATTTGTGACGTCATATACAAGCAGCTTTCCCACATTTATCATGTGGTAAAAAAAAATCAATTGTAATTTTCTCAGAAAATTGGATATGGGTTTTAATGTTCCTTCAGTATATCAATAGACATCACTTAACACCCACTCCTGAAAGAAACAAAAATTAAGTCATCAAGAACCATTACAAGTTTGAAATTCATGCATTTATGCATTTACCAAATGGGGCAGCTGCTAGTATATGACGTTAAAAAAAAAAAATTCTAATAAATTTCTTAATCTTTGATGGATTTTCCAGAAACCTTCACAATATTTTTTTTAGTTATTTTTTTCTGCCTTTTGTACAACAAACCTCTCGTCTGAGGGTGAACTTCCACTTTAACAATCAAAAGGTAAATTTTACGTTTTTGTACACGGTTCTTGTTTTTTTTAAATGGGGAGGGGGCTGAAGCCCACCCAGCCCCCCCCCCCCTGTTTCCACTGCCCCTGCCTTGTAATGACAGCGGGCACAGGACCAGTTTGTCTCCTCCTGGCCGACGGATCCCAAGAAAATTAAGTATGATTCCTTGATCAATATAATAATCAATCATATGGCTTATCTTCCAAATTTGTGAGGCCCACTCTTCTCCATGATCTTTTTTTTTCGGTATTCAGACAAAATAATGTTACGAATGAGGTAACATGTCCTTTGTCATGTACATATCCAATGCTGGTTCTGTTTTTGCCAAAATTTATAAATGTGTTATTAATTTAACTTGTACTATGTCAAATCAATTGATTTTATGTTTATGATTCAAATAGCGTCACAGAAAATGCCATCGAAGAAACAATGAAGAGCAAAACGACGGAAATTACTTTTGATATATTTTTTTTTACAAATTAGATTTACTTAGAAAACTACAAAGAACATCTTGACCCCAAATTATGAAAATTCAACTCTTTTTTCTTTGTTTAGAGCAGAATTCTAATTTCATGCATAAACGAGCATAATCAATGGAATCATAATTAGCAGCGCAATTTTATAGCTTATGCCAATGACAATATGCGTGCCAATTTTTGACACGATTGCGCCAAAATACAGTGCGTCCCACTAAAAAGGAAACCCGTTTTTAGAGGTAGATTTCACAATTATTAAATATGTTTTTACTATAAGTGTGATACTCATGGCAAGAGTGGAATTTCCTCTCTAATTTGAAACCAAAAGCTTAGCAAATCGTTCACACATGGCAGATTACAAACAATAAATACTGAGGCATATCAGAAACGATTTGCGCTGAATCCTAAAAAAATAAAAGAATACAGAAGAAATGCTAATGAGCCAATCGTCGAAGAAGCACGTTTGTCGGATCACGAACCAATCTTGTCCAATTTTTCTGCGCAATCTGGTTTTGACATTAAAATTTCAAACTCGTTTTGCTCATTAATGCGTGAAGTTTTCGTCACATATTAGGTATCAAAATAAAGAGAAATAGTTGAATTATATGATTATGTAAATTAAATATGATTAATTTGCGTTTGAAGAAAAAAATGACATGGGAATCCCGGTTTCTTTTTTTCTGGGACGCACTGTATAGTCCGGCTTGTGGTTACGGGTTGTTTACAATCAGGGTATACTGTAAAAAAACAAATTTAAAAAAAGAAAAAGGATTTCTGTACATCATAAAATGAAATATGTGTACTGTTATCTCAAATCTTCAATAGCAAGTTACTTGGGCACTTTTAAAGCAACCTGGAATAGGAAAGAAAATACTAAATATTATGATTGCTTCTAAAATTGACCAAATCTGATATTTTAGGGCAGACATTACTGTCGCATTCCTTTTTTTTTTTTCAATTTTGAGCCAGAGTATCTATTATAAGGAATTGTTTTACCAATTAAATTGATTATTTAAATGCATTTGTTAAAAAAAAACTCCCAGAAGCTATTGATTTGATTTTTGTGACTGTAAGCCCAAAATGTGGTGCCAATTCTTTCCAAAAATGTCCTCTCAGAATTTCGAATTTTTACGCATAGTTTGCCATTACTTGATGAACAACGTTTTTGTTTATAAGATCACTTGTATTATGCAACAAACTTATAATGCTTACTTTGCCCAATATCCAATTATTTTTCACACAGTTCACATTCCAATGTTGTCAAATCTATTTTTGTCCAAAAGTTTCTTCTCCGAAAAAAAATAAAGCGATTGACCGCACATGTAATAAAAAAAATAATAAAGTGGTCCACCATAATATACCTAGAAATTTTAGAAAATTTTTATTTCACTTGTTTATAATACAAAAATAGGAAAAACGAGACAACTTTTTTGTTAGGTCAAATGAGACAGTTGAATATTCCTGATTGTAACTACCCTTATGGTTAATTTGGATACCCAAGGCGGACGAAGCAAAGAATTGTCATACATTTGAATGTTATTTAGTTCATACATGTTGTACCTGACGATGACTGTGTATGTGATTTCACTCTTTTTCGATTCTGTGTATTACTTTTGCTTGAACTTGCAATCACCTAGGCAAAATTCATTCATTCATTTATATGAATGAGTGGTAAGAATTCATTCACTCACTTATTCAATGATTCATATGAATGCATTCATTCATCCATTCATATATATTTATGAATGAATGGATTTTGCCTGATTATTAAATAAGCGTGTTACATCTCCTTTTGGCTACTTGTATTTATTATCGAACTGAATTCATATAGAACTCGTCCCATTTGCACCCCCCTTCTCCCCCCCTCTCTCTCTTTTTCTCACACCCACTGTCTCTTCCTTCAAATTTGTCGTGTTTTCATCACTAAAGTTTGTAATTCCCCTTTTTCTTCGTTGCTAAGATTTCTATTGAATTGTATTCCTATCTCTCTTGTTAATTTTCTTGGCTTTCTATTTTAATTTGCATTCATCATTTCAACACTTTCCTTGTTTGTAAATCTCCCCAACTTTCTTTCTTGACTCCCCCTCTTCTTTACATTGACGACCTTTCCTCCAAACCACCTCCTTTAATTACCAGTCATTCCCCTTTCAGTCTTGTGAATTGCGAATTCAAACCTTTTTCTTCTACCCCTCTCAAAAAAGAAAACAATATTTCATCTCCACCCTGATTCGGCTTCCGGGTTATCTGGAACACCCTCTCGCATATCTATTTTCATTCATTCTTCTTTCTCATTGCATTTTACTTCATAAATCCTTCACCTCTCCTTGATCGCCTTCATACATTTTAACTATTCTCACCATATTGATGTTCATCTTAAACTCTAGCTCAATCACATCCAACTTCACCCATGGCTGTCACCCCCCCCCCTCCTTGTCAAATGATCTCATCACTTCTACTTTCTCTATGATGACACTTTCTATTTCCCTTTCTCTTTTATTTTCTGTCTCCCTCACTCCCACTCTGTCTCCCCCGTCTTTCTTTATCTTCCTTTGTCTCTCTCCCTCTTCTACCATCCTATCTACCTTCTCCATAATGACCCTTTTCTCTTTCTCTTTTATTTTCTCTCTCACACCCACTTCTTTCTCATTTAACTCATCTATTTCTTTCAGTCACCCTTTCGTCTCCTTTTCTTCCTTTGTCACTCTCCTTCCCTCTCTCTTCCCCCCTGTCTCTCTCTATCTCTTCTAGCCCGACCCTCTCTTTGTAATTTTATTTGCGCATACGCAAAGAAGATGAGCTGCATGATCTCTGAAGGGACTTTCACACTTGGTTGTGCGACCGTTTGATGATATATTTTGCACACGATAGCAATGATCACAAACAATAGAGCGACCAATTTTGAAAGCCCCTTTATATGCATCCTCTCTGCATTGTTTTCATGCAGCCCCTGAAAACAAGAGTGAACTTCATGAAAAAAAAGCATATTCATATTTGATATACCTGATCCAACGATCATTTCAGCAAATAATTGAATGAACTGAACTTCAATCCTCAGATCGAAAACTCTTATAATATATGTAAAAAAACATTTGAAAGTGACCTTTATACATATCATTGCCTAATATGAAGTATTTCTTCTTCTGTAAAGAGTATTATCATTCAAAAATAATTTATACAGCAAACTGTTTGAAAATACTCTTTAAACAAATCTAAAGTCCGTTATCAAATTTGAAATCTAATTCATACTTTAAACATACATGAAATATTGAATATTTTCAATTTGTGAAATTCGCTCTTGTAGAATAAATTGAAGATGAAATAGCCCCTATGCTATATCTATATGTAATTATACCTGGGATGTTGCAAAATGGATTGTTATTGAGATATTCACAAATGACTTTGTTTATGACTTTTGTTTGGAGAATGGAAAGTACTTTGTGGTTGACCATGCTTTCACTAGGATGGATATTTAAATATTCAATATTTCATCTCAAAATACAAATAAAATGCAGTATTGGCTGACTTGGCATAATAAACTACAATTTTGAAAATTTGCCATCAATTCCAATCCATTTTGCAACATTTTACCAGGTCTGCAATCTGGATGGAGGTGGGGGCGGGGTAGAATGGCCGAGGGTTGCACATCTACAATGACATTTTTTTAACCATGTAAAAAATCACCAATTCAATAAAAAAAAATTACGGTATATTTACCCAAGGTAGCCACTTCAGTTCCGAATTCAGTGGATATTGTGGATAACATTTCATTCAAAAGAATAGACTAGCAATGTGATTATTGTAAATGTGCAATGCTTGTTTTTTTTTTGTTTTTTTTTTTGGGGGGGCAAATCTAAGGCCTAAAATAAAGTTATGATGCCCTCACAAGCCCTTAATTGGAAAGTAGGGTCATCGATCATTTTTTAAAATACATTTGCTAGCTGCACACAAAATAAAAATAGACGAACCTGTCAAAATGCATACTAAAATGAGTTTCTAGCCATTGAATACACATCTGAGCAAATTCTTCACTCAAAAAAATATTGCATTCATATATTTTTAGGATCGGCAACATGATTTATTTTAGGCCTCTCTTGCTGCAAGCCAAAACGTGACAAAATTCTTGAAAGTACTGTACGAGTTGAAATTCTAAATTTTTCCAATTCGCCAATTTTGCAATTTTAACTTGAACATATTTGCATGCTTAAATATTGTGCTCGTACAAGAACAAAAAGGGTCATCCGAATCATAAGGGTTGATAAATGAAACTGAAAAATAAAAAGCTTGTGGTAAAAAATTCATCTTGGTCAAAACTTAAACAAAATGGAAATTTTATACAGGAACTATGTCACTTTTGGCTTGCATTACTTGATAAGAAAGGGATGAGTGGAGGTTAGGAAGATCACAGTGGAAAAAGGGGAGGGAGGTCAAAGGGTGGGAGAGGGACCACAATGGATAAGGGGGAGGGGGGTCAAAGGGTGGGAGAGGGGGTCAAAGGGTGGGAGAGGGGGTCACAATGGATAAGGGGGAGGAGATCACAAAAGGGATCACACTTGGTAAAAATAGCATAAAAGGCAAGAATTTTTCATTTTCATAAGGATTTATTAGGCATCTTATCCACACAAAAAAAGTATTTAAAAAAAATGACCAGCAGCACAGAAGATTCATCCAAGTCTTCGTACCATAGCAGCTGACCTCTTGACTCAATGGAGTTAGCCCCTTCCCTCACAAAGTGACCTACAGCCTGATCTGAGCTGGGGTCTCCCAAACAAAACCACTCAATATGTGACATCATTACCAATAGTCCTATTTCTAAGTGTACAGGGCGGGGCACTGGACACTGCCATGCATGACATACCGCATCTGGAATGTAGGTGCTTTATTTTCAATTTCAATGATACTTTGTGTAGCCAAGAATTGTAGACAATGCATCAACTGTTGCTAAGGGCAACAATTGTATTTTCTTATCTTATTGAATACAATAAATTATTTTCTTTATGTACCAAATCAATCTGTTGATCTCCTTTGTAGTCTCTTTATTCATCCTTGAACAAAGCCGACACCCCATTCCTTTAATCTGCCTCCTTTCTCAATACCATCTCCCCCTTCCCCTCTTTCCTCCTCCTTTCTACATGTTTACCAATTAATCCATTAATTGTAATCTCTCTCCATACCTCCCTGTACTATCAATTCTTGTATCTGCCAATCCTCCATTATTTCACATCTTTTCAACATATTTTATCCATGACTGATATTAAATTGTTCTTAATAATTGCATTATAATTTTTTTTTTTTTTTGGGGGGGGGTGGGGGCTGTTTTTTGCTTCTTTATTTTTTTCTTCATTTTTTTGTTGGGAGAGGGGAAGAATTTTCTTTTTAATTGAGCAAATAGAATCCATTAAAATTTTGCAAATAAATACACCACTTTCTGTACATAATGCAATGTGTTTCTATAAACCTTATATGAACACTGCATTTCAAAATAGATATTAAGAACAAAACCAAAAAAAATAATTATTTGTTGGTTTTTCTGTTTTCTCTTTTTCTTTTGTTTTCCCATCATTTTATTCACCATCTCGTACAGGACAGGGATGTAGTCAAGGACTTCCAAGTCCCGAGGCCGTTGGAGAAAACCTTCTCCCATAGATTTTGTACGCGAGATTGAGGCCAAGGCCGGCAAAAAGTGACCTCGAGGCCAGCCTTGACTATATCCCTGGTAAAGGATCAAATGTTATGTGTTTGCATACTGTACCCATCACTTATTTCCACACAACTCTGAGAGACAAGGCAAGGCAGTTGAACTGATAAGATATGAGAATCAAGACCTCAACATAGGCCTGTCCTGAGGAAGTGCGCTTTAAATCCCACAAATGGTTTATAAATTATAATCCCCTATCAACCATCAACAGTACAATGCATGTATCCTAGTCACGAAGTGCAATGTCAAATTTCAGAGATAGAACCCCTAAAAGTTCTCAAACTTATTCAAGACTGGAAGTAGGAGACCATTTCTTTAGACAACGGGTCACTGAGAAGCAATGTCAAACTTTTGAAACTGTATCCAAGTAAATTTCAAGAACTCGTTCCAGATTGGATGGAAGAAACCATTCCTTCAGCCATAGGGTCATTAACAGTTAGAACAATCTACTCCTTATGTTCAAACAGAAATTCAAAACTTGGTTGCTAATGAGCTAGAGCACACAATTGTCATCGCCACACATGTTGCTGAGGCTATTCAAGGTATGACGAGCCTCTTTCATTGATCACCATGGTCTGGATTCGAAGGATCATTCCGCTCTGGCTTCTTCTGTTAGGCCATTCAAACAAAGGTTGCTAATAGGCTACAGCACACAATCACCCCTGCAACACTCAGATGATGTAACTGAGGCTATTCAAGGTATTCCTTGATCACCATGGTCAGGTCTCAAAGAGTCATTCCACTCTGGCTCCTTCTCTTAGGACCTGTCACCATCCTTTATGACCACAATGGGTGAATCCCTAACTAGAACCAATTTATTTAGGTATGTCCATGAAGCAGCTCTGGTTTGGAGTGAATTAAGCCCAGTAGAGAGCTAACATGAATGTGAGACAACGGGATGTAACAAATCAGATATGCCAAATTCCATCAAATGCCTTCCCAAACATAGCAACCCCTATAACATTAATCCAGCCAAGTGAATAAATGCAATTCTCGTTCACTCTGGACTTACAATGTCCCCTGAGCCTGAGGAAAAACTAACAGACTATGCAATGATTGAATAAACATGGGGGGGGGGGGATACTGGTGAGTTGACAATTTGGTAGACCACTACCCCGCCCACAGATCGGAAGGTGGATGAACAGCCTGGCATCACCTCATGTCAAGCCTCTGGACCAGATCGAGAAAATCCAACTTTCCAAGCCTTCAAATTGCTTTTCATTTCATCAAAATCAAATGAATCTGAAGAAATCCAATAAACACAGGAAAACATCACAGATGGATGGAAAAGACAAGAAATTATCAACTGGATTACTGGAACTAGACCCACTGAGAACAATCAAAGGTGCAGGCACCTCATAAAATATAAGCATTTGAATACCCAACGGTTAATGTGCCACTTGCACGCTGTTTTGAAGAGTTCCAGATATCATGCGTAAGCTGAAAAGAACACCATTCCTCTTCGTCCGATAGTACCTGAGGATCGTCACATTTCCAGATTACTAGATGTCCAAACATCAAATACAGAGATGTCATTGTATTAAAGTGAAACAGATTTCTGGAAGTGAGCAGCACTTTATATATAGGTCAACAGTTCCTTTCTTCTTGGTGCAGATACAAATGGGGAAAAGGATCAATTTAAAGTGCAAACCTGTTCTTGATCAACCTTGATCAATGCAACGAGCCCTACAGCCGTCTTGGCTAAACCATTCTATTGAAGAAATTTGACAAACATGAAAGAGTCCCATCACAAACATTGATAAGGGTCAACAAGAAATACTGCAATGGCAAGACCCTTGTATAAGTAGCTTGGAAAGCAAATCACAACTGCTGGCCAAAAAGAAACCTAAATTTGACATTGCACTTCTGAGACTAGATTTAAGACTTACATGTATTGCTGTGACTGACGGAGCATTTTTCTTTTTGTTTACACATTGTGGAAAAAAACATTGAAGCACACAATCCTCATAATTTTTTTTTTAAATATCTGAAGATGAGTAAAGAAAAATAAATTGGGGGCAGACGAACCGATGACGAGTGAACCTTCATCACATATCTTATCATTCCAACGCGGGCAACTTAAATCTCTACACGTTCTGCGATTACATGATGCGTACGCATAAACAGTTTTGCACAAACATGAGTTTTATGGTGAATGGGAATTACAGTGACTCAAATAGTCAGTAACCAAAATTAACATGTACAGAAAATGGAATAAATTAATTGCAAAATTCATAATGCCCTAAATAGTACTGAAATCAATCAAAAAAATGAGATCAAAGTCTCTAAATACATATAAATTTTCTTGTAAAATAATAGTTTCTTTGTGTTTTAGCACATTTTTATACCAGTCATGGTAAATATCCTGTTGCAAAGATGTAAAACAAAGATGAATTTAGAGCAGCAGCTAGAGCAGATAGTACAGGGAGGTACATAAAGAAAGAAGACAATCAATGGATCAACAGATAATGCAAGTATTGTTGAGGTGAAAGGAGAGAAGAAAGTGGAAGCTGAGGGGTAGAGGGTGGGGTAATGAGAAAGACAAGAGATTATGGAATAAGAAAGGGACTGGCTAAATGTACAAGAAAGAATAGAGACTACAATAAACATCAACAGATGGGGATTTCATATAATTCCCAAAAAACTTAACAGATTGCCAACTGGTAGATGGTTTTGAAAGATTTTCATTAAAAGAATTTCATCCCAAAGATTAAAAATGTCCTGAATTTAAAAAGTGTGACCGAGGCAAAATGCATATTAAAAGCCACATGTGGGTGAAATTGCTGCTAAATATTTTTAAATTTTTACCCTCGTAGTAATAATTGCTGGAAAACCCAATTGCATTGTCTCGCATACTCTAGGCTACACAGAATATCATTAAAATCATCAATAAAGCACTTACATTATGGAAGCTGTATACCACGCACAACAGTGTCCTGTGCCCTCCTCTGCACTCCAAAAAAATAGATCTCTTGGTAATGATGTCACTACTTGAATGATTCTGGTAGGAAGACCCCAGCTGAAACCAGACAGAAAGTCATCTTTGTGAGTTCAAGGGCCTACTCCATCAATCAATGATGAGGTCAACTGCTATGGTCTTCCAACTTGAATGAATATTCTGTGCTGCTGGTCTTACATTATTTTCAAGAAAAAAAAAAAGTCATTAATACAAAGTAAGTATATAGTACAGACAATCAAACTATATAGGGCAGGTCCAAGCTATCAGATATTACACGTGATATAAGAGACAAATTAAAGGGGTGTTTCACAGAGATTGAAGAGTGACTGAAAATTGCTCTTAATTCCAAGTTGCGTGTCGAAAACAATGGATTACCATATAGGTTGGATCATGCTCATATTACGCGCTCTGCTGCATATCAATAAAACATCATGTGTGTATTCACACTGCATTAACTTAAGACAGTTAGCATGACTATTAGTCAGATTTACTGTTTGTGAAACACCCCCCTTCCCAAATTGATTTGCTTGTGTCATAAACTTTTTATGGATTAAAACAAATATAATATAGAAACGCTTCCCAACAATAAATATTGCTGGGTTGTTTTTTTTCCTGAGTAATAAAATTCATATGGCTGGCTCCATATTACCGAGTCAATAGAAAAATAGAAAAGCAAAATTGATGAAAAAAATCATTCCAAAATTTCCCAAGTATGGTCATACATACATCATACATATATCATCACATTATTACACCTATAAATTCTTTGTCTTTTTTAGTCTTGTGCAACTTCTAAGACAAATTTGTAATGTCCTAACACAGAGTTACAAAGTTACAGCACATTTTGTAAGTGCATGCCAGACCTCAAAAATATGATTTCAATCTATAAATTTGATGCAAATTGTAAAATTGTATTAATAGCCAAAACTCTAATTCATTGGAATAAATTAGTCTAATGTCAATGACCGGAAAGTTCATCTTGACTCTTATCACATGGCATATTTGTAACCCAAGAAGATCTTGCTGTGATGTTTCATGACTTTTTTCCCTTCTTTGCATCTTACACATCTTGAGAACAAATTCACAATTCTCATTTAAAGTTTTTCACACTTTGTACCTGAAACTTTGGCTGAAAATTGCTTTAAAAAAAACCCATGCTGAACATTTTACTTCATGTAGAATTTCATAAGATTTGACTTGTCAACTTAAGTTTGCAGATATCTACAGATTGGAATTAGACACTTCAGACTGTTTACAAGATAGGTAAAAATTCAAATGGCTCAATTCATAACCTAAGCAAAGCTTTTGATTTCCCTGACAATGGTTTACATGTGCTTCTTCATGAAGCTTAGGATCTATGTCCTGACTGTTTTGAAAACTAGCTCTTTGATCTCAAAGACTGTACTTTTATTTATCAAGTTTTAATCTTATATTCTGACCAAACCATGCAGGGTCCTGCAAGGAAGTATAGTTGGGCATTTTTTGTTTTTAAGTCAAATAAATAATCATTAATTTCCCTAAAATCAGAAATTCAATTCTGTTATGCAGATGATAGTGAAATAATTTTCTATTCTCTAAATTTATCGATTAAAATAGATATCAAATTGAAAATGTTCATTTCATGAACTTTCTTGGTGTATAAATGACAAAATTATATAGGACATATTAAAGATATTAAATGAAGAATAAATATTTTTAATTTATGAAAAATTTAGGGGAGGGGATGTTCCATGTAAGAGGGGAAATTAACTCTGATAATAAGTTGATTTAATTAAAGCAAAACAATAAAAAAATAATTTTCTTTTGGAAGAAGGTATGAAATGATGTATATCACGAGACATTATGTCTGTGACATCACAAAATCAAAACGTCCAAAATTCATTAATTTTTTGATAGATTTTAATCAACCTTCACCAATATTTCCCAGTAATTTTCCTAGTTTTGTTAAAACCAACTTATTGTCAGAATGAACTTCCCCTCTAACAATTCTACGACAAGTAGATCCAGGGTAAAAAACCAGAGATAAAAACTGTAGGGAAAAACTCTGGAAAACCTTTGGATCCACTTTTGCAGAATAGACGAAACAAAATAAACACAAATACTAACTTAAAGTTGGAAGGTAAGTTAAATCCGCACATAGCTACTAGGCCTAATTACCAAACCATCTAATTCTTATGAAGCCTAAGCCTCACAAAACTCACATTTCCAATCTTGTTTAGACTTAATGTAATCCTACCTTACAGAAACAATAGACAACTCAGAAACTGTCGGCAAAGAGATGATAGCTTGGACCTGCTCCTTACAAAAGAAATTATCATAAAATACATAACAAAATGGAATCATGATTAACGGATGCATACGCATGTCGAATATTTGATACTCAAAGTCTGGATAAATTGAGATATGGGGTGTTGCAAAAAAAAATTGCGATTAATTGCAAATATTCTGTTGCAATTTTACAACTTATAGATCAACGTTAGCTGTACTGTAGCAAATCAGATTAAACTTCTTGTTTCAAGGAGCAGATTAGCAATCAATCACTAATTTGTAATTAACTGCAAGACATATGAATGATTTAGGGACCAGAAATAGACTTGCAATTGATCGTAAGTTTCTTGCCACACCCCAATAGAATTTAAACTGACGCTTGTTCATTCAATTTAATTTAGGTGACAGAAATCCCTTGTATCATGAAATGGTCAAGTGGAATGCCTATGATGGCTGTCTCGTCTGCATTATGCAATTCAATATATGGCAGCAGGGCAGACTTTTGAAAAAAAAGTCAGATGAATAAAGTTTTACAAAAGGAGAAAAATTCATTTGAGAATTAAATACTAAATTTGTTACCTCAAATGACACTCTCTAGTGTAATTTCTATACCATGATTTAGGCTTCAATAAACACCCTGTTTTTACTTTACAATAAGATTGGAAGGCTTTGATCAATCCATTGACTTCCTGGTTTATCTTGGATTGGCTTGCTCCCAGCTAACAGAGAAATCTTTGTGGTATAAGTCCAACTGTAAGAGAGAAAGAGAGTGAGTGATTGAGGGAGGGGGGCAAAAAGAGATGTTTCACATCTCTAATAAAACAATGAAAATCAATACAGGGAACTAAATGATAAAAGTTTCCTATGATGTTTCTATGTAAATACCATAGACTAATAACAACAAGAAAGAGAAGGGGGGGGGGTTGGGGCACAAAGATTTACAATATTTAATAAAAACAAATGTAAGTCACTACAGGAATCTGAATAAAGTACAAGTTCATATTTTGTATTGTATCAGATAAAGCATGATATATAAACATAGATGCACATAAATAGATTTGCACACAATTATTGTAAAATGAACAAAGAAATATTTGTACCAGAAATTTTACTTAAATGCAAGATCATCATTTTACTAAATGCAATGTTGTAGTTTTACTTGACATATACAGGGTTTTGTAAGACTTGCGAGAGTTCAGTTTGTTTTATGCAAGGATTAAGATGACTAATGAAAGACGTAAAGGGGTACTTCAGGCTGAACATTGTGTGATTTGAACAGAGTAGGTTCATCAGACAGACTAAACATTGTAAATCTCATCAAAATCAGACAAGTGACGATAAAATTATGATATTTCAAAGTTTTGCAATATTCAGTGAAACATGCTCATGAATATTGAATAGGTGAGATGATGATATCCATAGTTATCATTTTGTATTTTATGATAATTTTAATCAAATTTTCATTTCATTTAGATACCATTTTCTGCCTGGAGTATCCCTTTATGATTGACTTAAGGGTTAGGTATAGAGTTTACTTACAGCTACTACATGTAGGTGTCCATAGTTCATCCTTCTTTCTCCTCATCAATTCTCCTCATAAATTCTGAGATACACACCAAAAAAAAAAGACAAATTGCTTAATGGAATTTCTTTTCTCAAAGTTATCATCATGGTTTACAGAATGGAGAGGGAAACGGCCATAAAACAAGATTCATTGTCTGGCATTGTATTACTTTAGAATTCAAGTTTCAAGCCACTCAAAATCTAACAATTTTTTTTTACTTTGTGAAGAGCCTAGGGCTGCGTGTATGCAACCTCAAGCCAGAATCATGATTTGAATTATGAATCAAAACACAAACGTGAATCACAATACCATAGAATCAGGGTTTTGGACGACCTTCATTCCAATGCTGTTTCTCCTTGGATTTGGCCGATCCAGTGTGCATCACAGTGCACAGTTTGTCACAGGAAGTATAGGTCAACTTTTTCGCGTGTGTTTTGGCTCTCGAAAAATAGATCTTTTGCTTCCTGAATTCAGTCTATTATACCTCATTTTCTTTACTTCCATTCATCTTGTCGGTTTATCAAAATATGGTGTTTGGAAGTGAATTTCAGCGGAGATCCAATTTAATATTCACACCTTTAACTCAACAACAACTGAGATCATTGTCTGTCCAGTTTAGTTCATTTACTAGAACTTGAAGTTGAAGACATGACCAAAAAAAAAATGAAAAGCAGTGGACGATGCAAACGCAGAACTTGAAGTTAAATGCAAGTGACAAGAAATGCATGCATAACCGAAAGTAGCCCCACACAGTGACGTCATAGAATCATGATTCAAATCACAATTGCGTTTATACGACCCTTTTCGTTCGTGATTCTACAGAAACGTCTTTCCAAACGCCCCTTTTTCGGTGTTTCATGTTTTTATTTGAAAGACGTTTATTTTCACTTTTGACTAAACGCAATCGTGATTCTGCAGAATTGTAATTTGAATCATGCTTCAAATCATGATTCTTGGGTAAAAAAGTGGCACATAAACGCATACTGAAATAAACAATTCTCCTGTTATGAGCCATCAATCTATGTAAAGTACCTTACAGTGTTATGATGATTTAACAGCTCTTGCAGATGAATTTTATTATATTGATGGCTCACAATAGAATAGAAGAAATATTCCACAAGTTAAGTCATGGTTACACCGGAACCGAATCAGCTGCGAATCCATCCGAATACACGTATTCGGGTGGTTTCGGGAGTATTCTGTTCTCCCTCCGAGAATGCAAGAAAAGTCAGGAAGGATTCCGGAACATTTGAATCTACCAAAACCATCGAATTAGGCCGGATTTGGTTAGAATCGGTCTGAATTTATTCGGGAGAATTCAGTTTTGGTGTAACCCTGGCTTTAGGCATATCGAAGATGAATGCAATGTTGGGCTAAACAGTAGAATATCTCTGGTATCCCATGAAGAAGTCATCCGCTATTATTACTTAATCTTGACCATGGTTTGAATGACTAGGTTTGAAGACAGACATACATGTATTTCCTCATTTGTAATTTACCCTTTCTTGTACTTCTCTTAGTTCTCTTTACTTTTATGTTTTGCTCTCTTCTAAGTGCCTTGAGCATTTAATCAAAATGGAAAAGACGCTATATAAATCATATGTATTATTATTATTATCATTCATTAGAAAATGCAATATGGTATGATATTGCACTCCAAGTTTTGTACATACGTCTATGGGGGAATTTGTCAGATTTCAACACATTGCGCACTACAGACCAAATTTGCCTCTTTTAATGCTTTCCTTTGTTTTAATGCACCACTAAACAACCCTTTATAGATTAATATATAATAATTCTAAAAATATTACATGGAATACATAGTAGCAAGGATAATCCGAACATGGAGTGTATCTGTGTGTGACTGTGTGATTGCTCCAGTCATTTGAAATTTCAATGTTGATAATCAAACTTCCTGTAGCTTCTCTGTGATTGAGCAAATCATTTACACATGTATGTCCTTGAAGGACATGTGTAATGAACTGGGAAGTTTGTTCAATCCCATCTCATTGGTCTTCCTCTGCCATTTTGTTCAGATTATTTGTGCTCCAGGGAAATTATACTCAATTTGATCAGAACTGACCTTTGTTTCCTCCATATATTGTCTCACAGTCCTATGTGGCGTGTCGATGCTGTACACGTTGCTGTAGTTTGATCACTTCCTCTTGCCGAGATAGAATCCCTGTCACTATGTAGCTGTAGCTTGCTTTATCGAATCCCTCTGCCCGTCGAGATGGCCCTCCATAATGGCAACGTTGCAATAGTTCTTGCTATTTCGAGTCCCTAAGCTGGTCTTTCTCCACCTGAATCCGATCTCTCACACCTTCTAATGTAGCCTGACCTTCCCTGTAATATGCAAATGATGCAAACACCTAGGTCAAATTAAACTTTAAAGTCTGTATAAACTCGACCTTCTTCTGGTATCAAGTTGAATATTCACCTATAGTGGAAGCAGTTTTCAGACGAGGGGGGTGTTTCACAAAGATTTAAGTATGACTTATAGTCGCACTTAAAAGCCGACGCGTACAGGATATGCAAAGCGCAATCTCATTGATCAACATGCAGTAGTGCGCGTCATCTTGGCATGATCTGACCAATGTGGTGATACCTTTTATACTTCACGCAACTAGATATTTAAGTGCGTAACTCAGTCATTATCTTTGTGAAACACCCCCAAGAATGCACGAAACATGTGTTACTTACATCTTCCGAGGTAAATTTCACCCAAGTGGAACACATTTCTGTGGTCTCAAAATATTTGACTGAGGCAGACTTGCCTGTATTATGCAAATGATGGAAGTTTACAGTTAAATACGGAATGCATTCAAAGTAAATACCAGTACAGTCTGCAATTTGTATATTAAAATTGAACATTCGTCTTTAATAGTGGAAGGAATTTTTCAGACCAGTTTGTTCAAAACATGTGCTTTTTACATGTACCTCAGAGTCAGCTATTAAAGTTCGTTTCTCGGGTCTCAACAGATTTGACATCTAGATTTACTTGTACTTCTCCCATGAATCACTGAGAGACTTTGTGCGATGAGGACATTTCAAAGTGAAGGTACCGATGTTCGAAATTTTAATATCATTTGCAATGATGGTAATGATTAATGGCTCTATAGAGCTAACTGCCAAGAAAGGATGGTTGTTTGGCAGCTCCTTGAATACCTTACAAAAAGACACTAATTTCTTCATCATATTAGTTTAGAACCTTGGCTGCTGTATCACAAGTCACCACAAAGCCAACCCAGTTAACAAAGAGACATTGGTCATCTTCTTTGCTATCTATCGTTGGACGGTCAATCCTATTGCACACCTTACAACTGGTCTATGACCCCAGTTTCAAAATAAGAGCATTCCAACTATTTTTTTTAATAATGATCTTATTTGAGGTTCAAGATAATCATAAGAATACTAATACAAATGTACTAATATCTACACAATTTTGTTTGGTTCGCAATTATGGCCATAATTGACTGAAAATTGTTGCTAATCATGCCATTGCTACGACATCATGTTTCTTAATTGAATTAGCTTTTATCTATGAAAAGAAATGAAATAGCCATAAATTTCATTTCTGGAGTATTCTTATAACCATATAGAACTTTGGACTTAAGTTTGCTTAATTGTTAAAACGCATGCTTATTGGTATGCGGTGCACCCACCTCTGTCCCTCTACCTCAGGGTTGATAGATGTAATCCTCACATTCCTTGATCACTGGACTGGAGAAGCAGCTGGCAGTTCTCATTCTGACCCCGTAGCTCCAGCACTCTGTGTCCCTTCTTCTTCTTGGTCTCCTTACGCGAGGCTAAGGTGGAATGCATATGCAATTTCTCCGCTTTTATTTGCTCGAGGAACTGTATCTTCCATGTTCAGGCTAGACAACTTCAGCTTGTCCTGGAGAAAAAAAAGAGAGGAAGTCAGAAAAATTGCTTCTTATTCTACAATATCCTGGACCTAGAGACAGTGTGCCATTTTATAAATGAAACCAAAATTCATCCCTCCATCCATCCCCTTTATCAAGCAATGGATAGTGAACAGTAAGTTGAGAAAATTTCCTCAGAGACTTTCTTAAGAAATCGTTGCTTGTTGCAACTACACCTAATAAGCAATAAACTATTAATTTTGAAAAATTTCCCCATAACCTGCGCACCCACCTCTGTTTTTCCAGCTCTGCATTGATAGCTGTAATCAGAGCATCCCCTTGATAACTGGACTGGAGTAGCAACTGGCAATTTTCATTCTGACCCCGTAGCTCCTGCACTCTGTGTCCCTTTCTCCTTCTTATTCTCCTTACGCGAGGCTAAGGTGGAATGCATACGCGATATGTCCGCTTTCATACGCTCCGGGGACTGGACTACCTGAGCTCGCATCTTGCTCACTGTATCCTTCTTGTTCAGGCTTTTATAGGGGCGAAGATGGATAGAAATTCTGCTGAGAGAAATCGAAAAATATTTCAAATTTGGACTGATATTCAAGATGTTATCGGATCTGCATCGCAGTGGCCCCATCTCATGAGAAGATTATTATGGAAGAAAGATTTACGACATTGGGATAGGATATTAGTTTGTGTTCTGAGTAAACGGGGCTCCTGTAATATCTATAACTAAAACAGTTTTTTTTTTCTAGTAGCCTCGCTCCCGTTCTCTCCCCAATTGAGTCGTTTTCACTATTGATCAATTACTCCATCTCGTTTATTATGCTATTGTTCTTGTTTTTTTTCTTTTGCCTTCAATTCTAATTGCTGCTTTGTTTCTTTATCTTTTTGTCCCTTTTCTCCTCGCTCTTGTTATTCTGCCTATATTTTCTCCTTCTATCCTTCATCTCTTGTGTATTCGTATATTTAATTTAATCCTTAATTGTACACGATCTGGTACTTTTTTTTGCATAATTTATATGTCTCATCCTTTTTCTCATATTGATTTTCTGACTTTGTATTGTTTGTTTTAGTTCTGTGATTCTTGTAATTGATGTTAATGTCATATTGAGCACTTTTTGTCTTGTGATAATTTTTGTTTATCTTATGTTATGTACCATATTTGTTGCTTTATTGTATTGTATTTGTTGTTATATTCCACACTATGTTTATTCCTTATGATTTCGATCTTTTATATTGTAAGAGCTTTTTGTAATTCGGCTCTGTGCTGCGATGGAAGTTTTTATCTAAATAAACTACCGGTATTTTGAATGAATTTTTGAATGAATATAGGCAACTGCTCAGAAAATTAAAAGATTTCAAGAGAAGGTACATGTATCTTTATAGGCCTACTTGCATACAGAGGCATTGGCATTTGTATTATAACTTAATTGGCCACTTTACTCAAAGGAGATTCTGAAAGGCGAGGTTTTGTATCTTTTTGTGGATTCAACATTCCTTCTTTTTCTCATGACTTTAAAGTTAGGCGTTTCTCTTTCGTATGTGGAGCCGATATTCTGATGCGAGTATGTCAACTAAGTTAGACATTCCCAATTTTCATCCGGACACACAATTGTGTATAATTGATTTATTTATGCCTTGTTTGTTTCAATTGATAGGCATTCATCAAGTTGGAAGATTCTTATATAGCCCATTATCGTAAATACTTGGAATATTCTAACAATTTCTGGTACTTCAGCACCTACAACAGCCAACCCACAGGTAGGTGGCACCGATCCAGGGCCGGTAGGTGGGGCGGTTAACTGCATGCCAGTTTCTATACCAATCATGTACATCAGCAAGGGGTGGGCCTAACATGATAAGGCTACGCATAAACTTATTAAAACATAAGAACTTTCATTGAGCCACGTTGAACAATCAATCAGTGGTAAGTGATGATTCGATTGGTTCGTTTTTCCTTTGGTAGATTAGGGGGCGGACCATAGGGCGGTCTTTAGGAAATATACACCAATGGTAAGTCATTTACAAAGATTTGTGAATAAAAATTTCTATCATCAAATCTACACTGTGGTAAGTAAATCAATTTTGTTCACTCCCCATATGGTTTTAACTGAATTAGGCCTATGATTATTTTGAGAGTAAGGCGGCCAAACATGGATCCTGATCAACAGCCACCATCTTCAAGGAAGCAAGGAGGATGGTATCGCCAGCATACCCCGCCAACTCATTGTCTCAACTGGGAGGATTTCCAGAACCCATGGGTTCTGTCCGACTTCTTTAGGAAAGACAGTTCAGTATGGATTCCATGGCTCATCCACCAAGGAATCCTTCAAGGAAGCAAGGAGGATGGTATCGCCAGCATACCCCGCCAACTCATTGTCTCAACTGGGAGGATTTCCAGAACCCATGGGTTCTGTCCGACTTCTTTATGAAAGACAGTTCAGTATGGATTCCATGGCTCGTCCGCCAAGGAATCCTTCATGGAGGAGGAGGGCTACCATGCCAGAATTTGATTTCCAGGAGTGTGGCAGCAAGAAATGCCACATTATGCAAGGCAAAATGTGACCTGAAACCACAAAAGTGACAGGATTGTCTGTCCTGGCGATGTAGGAAAAATAGCAACCACGAGACATCATCAGTCAGAATATCATCTTTCTTCAGTAAAATGCATCATACAATTCCAGATGTCTTGATGTTCATCATAAATTTCCTTGATGGTCATTTGCTTAAAGTATGTGCCCAGAAAGGTGGAATAGCATATTCCACAGTATGCACTTGGGCGCAGTACTTGCGGGATTTATTTGTTCAATGGAAATGGGAGGTTGCCAAGTTCATGGTATTGTAGGATGGTTATTTTGTTTATTTCCTTTGACTTGTGTTTTCTTCAGCTGTTTTACATATCTGTTCCGTCTAGACTTGAGTTCATTTGCAATTCTTTTCAGTACTGTCCTTGCAGTCTGAACTTAGGTTATTTGAGTTTAATGATATCCAGTTGTCATTCATTCATTCTACTCTGAATGCCTTTCCTCTGATTCTCTTTTGTCATCTTCATTCCTTCTCTATTCCCTCTTCAGGTGTTCCACTCATTCCATCCCTCACCTGACGCCTTAGTTTCTACTTCCATAATATCACATAAATCACCAGACATCTTTGTCATCTCATCTTATTCCTTATTGGTTTATCTTATGAATTGGGTTCTTACAGTTTAGTTTGATCCTTCCATTCATTTTATTTTGATTGGTTGACTATACTTGATTAAAATATTTACGTAAATTATTATATGATACCAAGTTTAGCTGAGGCAAAGTAGCCCAGAGATTAAGCAGTGCACTACCAGACTCCTCCGGTTGCAGTTCTGTTTATTTGCGTCTCTACTTCAGTTTCACTTATTTCCCATTTGGTTTGGTGATTGATTTGAGTTTGCTGATTAGAATTATATTATTTTCTACCACTCTAAATTTATAATTCTTCCAACCTTACAGTATCATCGAAATCGATGAAAGCTTCTTTGGCCGGAAGATAAAGTATCAACGCGGTAACCCATAACCCAAGAGGCCAAGATAAAATTTGGGTTGTCGGACTGGTAGAACGAAATTCCGGAAAATGCATATTATATCCCGTACAGAACCAGTGCACTGAAACACTGATGATGATCATCCGATGTCATGTTGCTCCACGGAGCACGATATATACCGACGGATGGGTAGGACACAGGAAGCTTAACGAGGAATTATACAAACACTTCACAGTCATCTTTCTTGTGATCATTTTCAGCTTAGATAACATGATTTCACAGAGTTAGGCTTACGATAAAGCTTTCAGAGACTTTCTTAAGAAATCGTTGCTTGTTGCAACTACACCTAATAAGCAATAAACTATTAATTTTGAAAAATTTCCCCATAACCTGCGCACCCACCTCTGTTTTTCCAACTCTCTGTTGATAGCTGTAATCATGGCATCCCTTTGATCACTAGACTGGAGCAGCAACTGGCAGTTCTCATTCTGACCCCGTAGCTCCTGCACTCTGTGTCCCTTCTCCTTCTTAGTATCCTTATGCAAGGCTAAGGTGGAATGCATACGTGATATGTCAGCTTTCATCCACTCATGGGACTGGACTACCTGAGCTTGCATCTCGCTCACTGTATCTTCCTTGTTCAGGCTTGACAGCTTACGCTTGTCCTGGAGAGAAGAGGGAATTCAGAAACTGATGTTCAGTTGCAAATCGAGCAGAAGTCCAAAATCATATATGATTGAGCATTGGAGAAAGTTGAGTTGTAATTGAACAAAGTACAAATTTGCATTTAAACATGTGATATAGCAAAAGCATGCAGTCTCCAACAGTTAATCAAAGGGCTTGCACTTGGTTTTGTATAATTGCTGAAAAATATACAAAATAAGCAGAGAATTCCAGCCAGGTGTCAGTGTCTTCTTCCAAGCAATATTACTACAATGTCTCACGTAAGCCTATCTGTGTTGGTGATCTTTAGTGTGATCATTTTAAGCTCAGAACATGATTTCACAGAGTTAGGTTTACGTTATAGAACCGGATCTAGATCTACAATGATATGATGACAACTGACCTTGATTTTAGAGACTTTCTTAAGAAATCGTTGCTTGTTACAACTACAGGTAATAAGCAAAAAACTATTAGTTTTGACAAATTTCCTCATGAACCTGCGCACCCACCTCTGTTTTTCAAGCTCTGCATTGATACCTGTAATCATGGCATCCCCTTGATCACTAGACTGAAGAAGCAACTGGCAATTCTCATTCTGACCCCGTAGCTCATGCACTCTGTGTCCCTTCTCCTTCCTAGTCTCCTTACGAGAGGCTAAGGTGGAATGCATACGCGATATGTCAGCTTTCATCCGCTCTGGGGACTGGACTACCTGAGCTTGCATCTTGCTCACTGTATCCTTCTTATTCAGGCTTTTATAGGGGCGAAGATGGATAGAGATTCTGCTGGGAGAAATCGAAAAATATTTCAAACTTGGACAGATATTCAAGATATTATCGGATCTGCATCGCAGTGGCCCCATCTCATTAGGAGATTATTTTGGAAGAAAGATTTACGACATTGGGATAGAATATTAGTTTGCACATTGTTTCATCAATGGACTTAATCCAGAAAAGCAGTTCATCAATTAATCACATAAGAGCTTTATTTTGTGTGTTTGAAGGTGGAAGAAATTATAATTTATAAGCATGGAATGTTTCCAATAGACGTTATGAATATCTAGATGGAAAAGTCCGGAGTCACGAAAGCGACTGGATGGTCTGACCTGGCGATGTAGGAAAAATAGCAACCATGAGACATCGGTCAGGATATCATCTTTCTTCAATAAAATGCATCATACAATTCCAGATGTCTAGATGTTCATCAATAGGTCTTTGGCCTTTGCCAATCCCCTACATTCACTGCATTTTGGTTTCACCCATTTCTTTTGTCATTATATTTATTTTTAATGTATTGATTGATTTTATCATTGTTTATGTAATTATTGTATGTGTTGTACCTTTTAAATGGATATGAATAAAGTGAATTTGAATTTGAAATTTGAAAATTTCCTTGATGGTCATCTGCTTAAAGTATGTGCCCAGAAAGGTGGAATAGCGTATTCCACAGCATGCACTTGGGCGCAGTACTTGCAGGAATTATTTGTTCAATGGACATGGGAGGAAGTGGTGATGGGAGGTTACCAATTTCATGGTATTGTAGAAATCGATGAAAGCCTATTTGGCCAGAAGATAAAGATTCATCGCAGTAACCCAAGACGCCAAGAGAGAATTTGGGTTGTCGGACTGGTAGAAAGAAATTCTGGGAAATGCATATTACATCCCGTACAGAACCGGCGCACTGAAACACTGATGATCATCATCCAGCATCATGTTGCTCCAGGGAGCACTATAAATATACAGACGGATGGGTAGGACACAGGAAGCTTAACAAGGAAGGATACAAACACTTCACAGTAATCCACACAGAAAGCTTCAAGAAGAAATACAGAAACGTAGAGACCGACGATATCATTGAAGTGGATACTAACTTCATTGAGGGCAGTTGGGCCCATGCCAAGGCCCATTTCCATCATATTTACAGGACAACTACTGAGAACTTCGAGGCCCATCTATCAGAAGTAATGTGGAGAAACTTTCATAAAGGCCCAAGACTGTCCAATATTTTAAGAGAGTTCTTCTCTCTGTTGGCCCAAAGCTATTCAGGGATTGGCCTTTAGAGGTTAACAGTACCAAGACCGCTCTTTATCACCTTCAAACTGGGACCAGGAGTAGATGAAATAAGCATCCATAGGATTTATGTGCGTCACGCCCCTTCAGACAAAGACAAGGCGGTAGACGATCCGCGACGACGAATGTGATGACCAAAAGGATCCCACTGATGAACAATCCCCTATACCGTTCCCTTCCATGGATTCAGCAGGCAGACCAAGCACTAGTAGGACAAGGGATAGTACATCGATGAGACACATTTGTATGCCAGATGGCTTTGAAGAAGTTGGATCAGAAGATTACTGTGGAACGCCTGCACGAAAAGGCCAAGAAGGGCCAAATAAGCTATTGTGCCCAGGCGCCATTAAGTCCGCCAAGCCGACCAAAATTTAATCGCCGAATGCGTACCAGCAAAAAATTACCGAGGCGGGTCACGCTTGACCGCACATCCACAAAAGGTTGCCATTTGTGTGGAGACGATCCAGTACGGTACGTTTCGCAATCCATTCTCTCCGAGCTCCGAGAGCATGCAAGCTAGAGTAGCCTCGAATGGACATTGATGGAAGTTCTTTCTCAAGAGTACAGCACAGGTATAGACTCTAGGTCTTTAGAGGGCTCTCTTTTGGAAAATATCGCTTCTATACAACGTTCAATTTGGACTCGCTACCTCGCTGCGATTATCAAAATACCATAATATGATATGACAAACTCTCCGTCAAAATACTGAAATATATTTGTGATATTCCTCGTGTAATTGGAAGCTTAGTGTATATATTGAATTTGTCCTTAGTCTTCTGTATACCCTGATGCTTGGAAAATAGCCAGAGTCCAACCGATTTCCAAAGGAGGGGACTCAGCCACACTGAAAAACTACAGACCTGTATCTATACTGCCGATTTTATCTAAAATAATTGAAAGGGCAGTGTACTTAAACATATTTGATTATATATCTCAGAAAGACTACTTATATAAGAGTCAGTTTGGGTTTCGCCCTAAGCACTCATGCAAAACAGCTTTATTATGCATGGTAAATCAATGGTCAGAGAATGTAGATAAAGGATACCTGAATGGTATAGCTTTTATAGACCTTCGACGTGCATTTGATATGGTTAACCACTCTCTACTATTAGATAAATCACATCAATATGGATTCTCACCAAATGTCATCAAATGGTTTGATTCATACTTGAAAAACCGCCAACAATATGTATCATTAGGAAAAGAAAAATCTACCCTAAGAAACATTACAATGGGTGTGCCACAGGGTTCGATCTTAGCCCCGATACTTTTCACTTCATTCATTAATGATCTCCCTAATGCTATACCAAATGGCACCGTTCATATGTATGCTGACGATACTACTATTTCTGTTTGGGCGGGATCGAAGCAAGAGGTTGAGCTCAAACTGTCAAAAGCTCTTAGGGAATTTGACTCTTGGCTCAACAAAAACAAATTGATTTTGAATAGTGACAAGACCAAACGATGCTACTAGGATCAAAACAAAAGTTAAGATCACTAGACAGCAATAGGCTATCGATAGTGTTAAATGGATGTCAATTGGAATGTGTAGGTAAATATAAATGTTTAGGAGTTATTATAGATAACAATCTCGACTTTAAAAAGCATGTTGAGAGTATAGTTTTAATTGTGAAACAAAAATTAGGAACTATTCGTCGCTGAAAACAGTATTTTGATAAAGCACAATTGAATATAAAGCTGTATTGGGCTTTTGTAATGCCTCATATAATGTATTACTGTACCGTCTGGTCAGGAAGATCTGAAATCAATCACAGTAAGTTAGAGAGATTACATAAGAGAGCAGCATACATGGTGTCTAATTTCTCTCGGGAAACTCCATCTTAACAAATTTTTAAAATATTATCCTGGCCAAAAATACACAATGTCTTTTTAGAGCATCTGGCTTAATGGTTCATAAATGTTTACACGAAGCTGCTCCTCAGATGCTTTGTGATAAGTTTATTTATATAGAAGAATCCTCTCGAACAACAAGGAGCACAAATAAGATGATAATCAGGGTGCCATATGCTCGTACAACCTTCTACCAGAAATCATTTTTTGTCACAGGCCCATTGCATTGGAATGAATTACCCGAACCCCTCCGATTCATAGAAGACATTAAACAATTTAAACGGGAAATGGGAAAAACACATTTGATATGTAATGGGGACCAATGGTGGAATCTATTCCATTCTTTCTACTCATTTTATACATATCGTATCTCTTTTCATTTTTATTGTGTATATATAATTTTCATTTACTTTTAGGTAACATTTGTACAGTATCATATTTCATTTATTTTGTTATTTTCCATAGTTAATTATGATTATTTCATTATTTGATTTTAATATTAGTGTTTATGCTCTATTCTTTGTTTATATTTGAATATGTCACCATGTTTGATATTTGTGTTTGTTTATGAAGGGGGTTACACTTCGTAATTCCGAAGGTTCTTTATTCCGAAGGTTCGTAATTCCGAAACACGTAAATTGCCTATACCTCCATGTTCGTTAATCCGAAAACGTAAAAGGGTTCGTTAATCCGAACATTTGTGGCGTTATTCCGAAGGTTCGTTATTCCGAAGGTTCGTTAATCCGAAAACGAAATAAGGTTCGTTGTTCCGAAGGCTCGTTAGTCCGAAAACGAAATAAGGCTCGTTAATCATTAGTTTTCGGACTAACGAACCTTCGGAATTACGAACCTCATTTCGTTTTCGAATTAACGAACCTTCGGAAATACGAACCGTCGGAAATACGAACCTTCGGAATAACGAACCTTCGGAATATCCGAACCTTCGGAATAACGAAGCTTCGGAATTACGAATGTATGCGTATGAAGGGCCCCAACGAAAACCAGCTTGTTGCTGATTGGGCTACCCTTTTTTTTTATATTTGAAATAAATAAATAAATAAAAATAAATAAACACACTTTTTTCTTGGCAAATTCCAAAAAAAAAAGTACATTTGATTATACAATGTTCGGACTAATTTTTGTTCCTTTTTTTTTAAAACTTATTTTTAGAATGATTATGGGTGATATAGGCGAAACCAACAACAGTAACGATTCGATGATCTGAAGTCACTTAGCGTCAGTCTGTCAGGACTAAGAATGGAATGATAATTTATCTTTTTAGAGTAATTATTTGACCAGATCAAACCACTTTTGAGAAAATATGAACATTGTAAAAAATTTATATTCATTGCATTATGAATTTTACCAGTATCATAGCAGTTGAGTGGAGGTTGTTTCTCATGTTTCAACATTCCCGATCGGGGTAGCTGTATTTGCTATGACATTGTAATCGATCATAATCATATTAACATGAAACAATACTAATTACGATTGTATCTTCATTCTCATATTTTCAATATTTTTAGGGGAAATTTTATTTAATTTCTGTTCTTGGATTATGAATTCAACATTGGTTGGATTCATAATCCAATGAATATGAAATGCCATTTCGATATCGTGCTGTACATCTTCGAACGTAGAGGGCAGCAATACACGGCTGTGTGTTGACTTCTACGTTGGTACTTCACTAAAATTGAGCTTGCGCTTGTGAATGTTTTCGATATACGAACGAAAGGAGTCGAGAGCAGTCAGGATGTTTGGATTATCATGATTACAGCAAAGTGAGATCGTGTTTTGTGGCTAGTATATTTATCTATTTTATTGAGATTTTGGAGTAATTTCTGTTGCTGTTCTGTGCATTTTAAGGAAAAATATGTTTTCCTTGATTTTCCATTTGAAAAGCCACTTTCAAAAGGCCGTTTCCATGAATTCCATGAAATCGCGGAAACTCACTGTCATATCCCTACATAAAAGCGGGTATTATCGACGAGAGAAAGGTTATCAATATCGCTATTAAAGTGGCAAAAAAACAAGCGATTATCGGCAAGACTAGCGATAAAGAGGTTATTAATAACACCCCTATGAAAAACACATTTGACATGAATGGATCCTCACCTTTCACATTATTAGCACTTTCCATTTCAAAAGGCCGTTTCCGTGAATTCCGTCCCTTTTCTGCGATCACGGAAATCACTGTACCTATGTCCTATATGTGCTAACCTGTGTTGGGGATCTTTAGTGTGATAATTTTTAGCTCAGATTGCTCAATTTCACAAAAACATTTACAATGATATGATGACAAATGACATTGATTTTAAAGACATTCATATGAAATCATCGTTTGTTGTAACTACTGGTACTAAGTTCAAAATATCCTAAGAAAACTGTACACCCACCTCTGTTTTTCCAGCTCTGTGTTGATAGCTGTAATCATAGCATCCCCTTGATCACTAGAATGGAGTAGCAGCTCGCAGTTCTCATTCTGATCCCGTAGCTCCTGCACTCTGTGTCCCTTCTCCTTCTTAGTCTCCTTACGCAAGGCTAAGGTGGAATGCATACGCGATTTCTCTGCTTTCATCTGCTCCGGGGACTGGACTACCTGAGCTCGCATCTTGCTCACTGTAATCCTTCTTGTTCAGGCTTTATGGGGCGAAGATGGATAGAAATTCTGCTGAGAGAAATCGAAAAATATTTCAAATTTGGACTGATATTCAAGATATTATCGGATCTGCATCGCAGTGGCCCCATCTCATGAGAAGATTATTATGGAAGAAAGATTTACGACATTGGGATAGGATATTAGTTTGTGTTCTGAGTAAACGGAGCTCCTGTAATATCTATAACTTAAACAGGATTTTTTTTTTCTAGTAGCCTCGCTACCGTTCTCTCTTGTCCTTCTTTTGTTTTTTGTATATTTACGCTGTATCCCCAATTAAGTTGTTTTCATTATTGATCAGTTACTCCATCTCGTTTATTATGCTATTGTTCTTGTTTTCTCCTCGCTTTTTTTTATTCTGCCTTTATTTTTCTCCTTCTATCCTCCATCTCTTGTGTATTCATATATTTTAATTTAATCCTTAATTGTACATGATCTGTTACTTTTTTTGCATAATTTATATGTCTCATCCTTTTTCTCATATTGATTATCTGACTTTGTATTGTTTATTTTAGTTCTGTGATTCTTGTAATTGACGTTCATGTCATATTGAGCACATTTTGTCTTGTGATAATTTTTTTTTAAATCTTATGTTATGTACCATATTTGTTGCTTTATTGTATTATGTTTTTATTGTTATATTCCACACTATGTTTATTCCTTATGATTTCGATCTTTTATATTGTAAGAGCTTTTTGTGATTTGGCTCTGTGCTGCGATGGCAGTTTTTATCTAAATAAACCATTTTGAATGAATTTTTGAATGAATATAAGCAACTGCTCAGAAAATTAAAAGATTTCAAGACAAGGTATAGGCCTACTTGCATACAGAGGCATTGGCATTTGTATTATAACTGAATTAGCCAATGAACTCAAAAGGAGATTCTGAAAGGTGAGGTTTTGTATCTTTTTGTGGATTCAACATTCCTTCTTTTTCTCATGACTTCAAAGTTAGGCGTTTCTCTTTAGGATGTGGAGCCGATATTCTGACGTGAGTACATGTATGTCAACTGAGTTAGACATTCCCAATTTTCAACCGGACACACAATTGTGTATAATTATGCCTTTGTTTGTTTAAATTAATAGGCATTCATCAAGTTGGAACATTCTTATATAGCCCATTATCGATAAATACTTGGAAAATTATCACCTGGCCACTTTACAGCGCAATGATTATACTAAATTAAAAATTACATGAATTTATTTAATTTCATAATCTACTAATTTGAATTATTTTTTCAATTTCTTTGGCAGATCGGCACAAAAAAAAAGTTGTAGTAGTTTCTCCACTACTTTCTCTCATCGATTCACAATGTAGTTATTGGTGTTCAAATGAGACGAAAGCTCTTCACTGGAAGACTACATCAACAAGAAAATAATTTGACGGTAAGCAAAGCAATATCGTGTTGTTTTTAAGAAAATCCCAACCATGTATACAGATTGGGAATCTATTTTCTTTTATTAATCTCTCTCTTTCAAAGGAATGATATAAATTGCACATACAATAATAAAATAAGGTCCATACAATTTTTTTTTTTTTTTTACACAGAAGCCAGCATTATATTCACAACCCCTGAGGGCACCCATTCAGATAGACTCTTAGAAGAGGTATCCAATGCTCAATTGACCGCCATCGTAGTAGATCAGGTTCATAGGCATTCATCAAGTTGAAAGATTCTTTTATAGCCCATTATCGATAGAACACTTGGAATATTTTAACCATTTCTGGTACTTCAGCATCTGCAACAACTGCCCCACAGGTAGCAGAGATGCCAACTTTTGGAAATCAGAATTAGGGAGGATTTGCAACCGACACCAAATTATGTGCGCGTAGCACACATCTCGAGCGCGGAGCGCTCGACCCTTGCGGCCGGGGTCGAGGGCCCGCCTTAGGGCCCTGGAAGCTCTGGGTTTCTAGATGCTCTCTGGTGCAATCTGACCCTTATTTTGGAGCATTTCACATGTTTTTAAAAAAACATTGTTCCCACTTTTTTGACATAAAAATAAAAATATCAAATATGCATTTTACATGTAAAAAAAATGAGGGGACAATAGAAGAAAAGTACCTGTTCAACTATAATAATGAGGAATTATCCTCTTTATTATTATTAAAGCGCGGGTAACGTCTTCCTCCTCGCTGGTCCCTTGCTTGGTGAAATAAGTCAACAGGGTACTAGTGGAGCTCGAAGATCTCGTCTTCGCAATGTCCGTATGCCGTTTGCTCCCTACGTGCTTCCGAATATCATCACGACCTCCGTGCTCAACTTTAATGTCCACGCTGCAAATTGTGCAAAATGCATGGTAGATTCCTCTTTCCGACTTCCGAATACACGGGTACTGGAGACTGTATTCAGTCTTATACTTCCGAGACCATTTCTTGGTCTTTTTTTGTTGATTTTCCGCCATTTCGTGTCAATATCAACCCATCAATACGCCGAAATCACACACCGATATTCCATCGCACGACTCGACAAATCCAGCGGCCGCGAGCGCACACGCCTCACGAAGCTAGCCGGGCCTACCGGCCTGGTGCACAGTGGATTCCCGTTGGGCATATCACATGCACCAGCTTTTCGCTGCTCCTTATTTGTCTGCCTTTCACACAGAATTTAGTAGCAGCGAAACGTAATGGAGTTACTACATGCTTAAGTCAGCAGATGATACATGTACTTCCAATCCAATTTGATCAATGCAAAAAAAATCGTAATTTCGGGAGGATAAGGATGGTAATCGTAAGGGCGGGAGTTGGGATGAATTTTCGGGAGCCTCCCGATGAAATCGGGAGGGTTGGCATCTCTGGGGTAGGTGGCACCGATCCAGGGCCAGTAGGTGGGGCCGTTAACTGTATGCGAGTTTCTGTACCAATCATGTACATCAGCAAGGGGCAGGCCTAACATCATTAGGCTACGCATAAACTTATTAAAATGTCAGAACTTTCATTGAGCCACGTTGAGCAATCAATCAGTGGTAAGTGATGATTTTTGCCTTGGTAGATTAGGGGGGGACTATAGGGCGGTCTTTAGGAAATATACACCAATGGTAAGTCATTTACATAGATTTGTGAATAAAAATTTTTATCATCAAATCTAAACTCAAGTAAATCAAGTTAGTTCACTCCCCATTTGGCTTTAACTGAATTAGGCCTATGATTATTTTGAGAGAAAGGCGGCCAAACATGGATCCTGATCAACAGCCAACATCTTCAAGGAAGCAAGGCCAATGGTATCGCCAGCATACCCCGCCAACCCATAGTCTCAACTGGGAGGATTTCCAGAACCCATTGGTTCTGTCCGACTTCTTTAGGAAAGACAGTTCAGTATGGATTCCATGGCTCATCCACCAAGGAAACATTCAAGGAAGCAAGGCGGATGATATCGCCAGCATACCCCGCCAACTCATTGTCTCAACTTCGATGATTTCCAGAACCCATGGGTTCTGTCCGACTTCTTTAGGAAAGACAGTTCAGTGTGGATTCCATAGCTCATCCACCAAGGAATCCTTTATGGAAGCAAGGCGGATGATATCGCCAACACACCCCGCCAACTCATAGTCTCAACTGGGAGGATTTGCAGAACACATGGGTTCTGTCCGACTTCTTAAGAAAGACAGTTCAGTATGGATTCCATGGCTCATCCACCAAGGAATTGGTTCTTTCCGACTTCTTTAGGAAAGACAGTTCAGTATGGATTCCATGGCTCATCCACCAAGGAATGGGTTCTGTCCGACTTCTTTCGGAAAGACAGTTCAGTATGGATTCCATGGCTCATCCACCAAGGAATGGGTTCTGTCCGACTTCTTTCGGAAAGACAGTTCAGTATGGATTCCATGGCTCATCCACCAAGCATGCACTTGGGCGCAGTACTTGCAGGATTTATTTGTTCAATGAACGTGGGAGGAAGTGGTGATGGGAGGTTACCAAGTTCATGGTATTGTAGGATGGTTATTTTGTCATTTTCCTATTTTGTTTATTTCCTTTGACTTGTGTTTTCTTCAGCTGTTTTACATTTCTGTTCCCTCTAAACTTGAGTTCATTTGCATTTCTTTTCAGTACTGTCCTTGCAGTCTGAAATTAGGTTATTTGAGTTTACTGATATCCAGTTGTCATTCATTCATTCTACTCTGCATGCCTTTCCTCTGATTCTCTTTTGTCATCTTCATTCCTTCTCTATTCTCTCTTCAGGTGTTCCACTCATTCCATCCCTCACCTGACGCCTTAGTTTCTACTTCCATAATATCACATAATCACCAGACATCTTTGTCATCTCATCATATTCCTTATTGGTTTATCTTATGAATTGGGTTCTTACAGTTTAGTTTGATCCTTCCATTCATTTTATTTTGATTGGTTGACTATACTTGATTTAAATATTCATGTAAATTATTATGTGATACCAAGTTTAGCTGCTCAGGCAAAGTAGCCCAGAGATTAAGCAGTTCACTACCAGACTCCTTCGGTTGCAGTTCTATTTATTTGCGTCTCTACTTCAGTTTCATTTATTTCCCATTTGGTTTGGTGATTGATTTGAGTTTGCAGAATAGAATTATATTATTTTCTACCACTGTAAATTTATAATTTTTCCAACCTTACAGTATCATAGAAATCGATGAAAGCCTCTTTGACCGGAAGATAAAGTATCATCGCCGTAACCCATAACCAAAGAGGCCAAGAGAGAATTTGGGTTGTCGGACTGGTAGAAAAAAATTCCGGGAAATGCATATTACATCCCGTACAGAACCGGTGCACTGAAACACTGATGATGATGATCCGGCATCATGTTGCTCCAGGGAGCACTATAAATATACCGACAGATGGGTAGGACACAGGAAGCTTAACGAGGAAGGATACAAACACTTCACAGTAATCCACACAGAAAGCTTCAAGAAATACAGAAACGTAGAGACCGACAGTGGATACTAACTTCATTGGGGGCAGTTGGGCCCATGCCAAGGCCCATTTCCATCATATTTACAGGACAACTACTGAGAACTTCGAGGCCCATCTATCGGAAGTAATGTGGAGAAACTTTCATAAAGGCCCCAGACTGTCCAACATTTACAGAGAGTTCTTCTCTCTGTTGGCCCAAGTCTATTCAGGGATTGTCCTTACAAGGTTAACAGTACCAAGACCCCTCTGTATCACCTTCAAACTGGGACCTGGAGTAGATGAAATAAGCATCCATAGGATTGATGATGTGCGTCACGCCCCTTCAGATGAAGACAAGGCGGTATAGACAATCCGCGACAACCACAGTTATGGCCAAAAGGATCCCACCGATGAACAATCCTCCATATCGTTCCCTTCCATGGATTCAGCAGGCAGACCAAGCACAAGTAGGACAAGGGATAGTACATCGATGAGACACGTTTGTATGCCAGACGGCTTTGAAGAAGACTGTGGAACGCCTGCACGAAAAGGCCAAGAAGGGCCAAATAAGCTATTGTGCCCAGGCGCCATTAAGTCCGCCAAGCTGACCAAAAATTAATCACCGAATGCGTGCCAGCAAAAATTACCGAGGCGGGTCACGCTTGACCGCACATCCACAAAAGGTTGCGATTTGTGTGGAGACGTTCCGGTACGGTACCTTTCGCAATGTATTCTCTCCGAGCTCCGAGAGCATGCAAGCTACAGAAGCCTCGAATCGACGTTGATAAAAGCTCTTTCTCAAGAGTACAACGCAGGTATAGACTCTACGATATCATCTTTCTTCAGTAAAATGCATCATATAATTCCAGATGTCTTGATGTTTATCGTTAATTTCCTTGATGATCATCTGCTTAAAGTATGTGCCCAGAAAGGTGGAATAGCGTATTCCACAGCATGCACTTGGGCGCAGTACTTGCAGGAATTATTTGTTCAATGGACATGAGAGGAAGTGGTGATGGGAGGTTACCAATTTCATGGTATTGTAGAAATCGATGAAAGCCTATTTGGCCGGAAGATAAAGTATCATCGCAGTAACCCAAGAGGCCAAGAGAGAATTTGGGTTGTCGGACTGGCAGAAAGAAATTCCGGGAAATGCATATTATATCCCGTACAGAACCGGCGCACTGAAACACTGATGATCATCCGGCGTCATGTTGCTCCAGGGAGCACGATATATACCAACGTATGGGTAGGACACAGGAAGCTTAACGAGGAAGGATACAAACACTTGACAGTAATTCTCACAGAAAGCTTCAAGAAGAAATACAGAAACGTAGAGACGGACGAAATCATTGAAGTGGATACTAACTTCATAGAGGGCAGTTGGGCCCATGCCAAGGCCCATTTCCATCATATTCACGGGACAAGTACTGAGAACTTCGAGGCCCATCTATCGGAAGTAATGTGGAGAAACTTTCATAAAGGCCCCAGACTGTCCAACATTTACAGACAGTTCTTCTCTCTGTTGGCCCAAATCTTTTCAGGGATTGGCCTTCCGAGCCAGTACCAAGGCCGCTCTTTGACACCTTTAAACAGGGACCCGGAGTAGATGAAATAAGCATCCATAGGATTGATGTGCGTCACGCCCCTTCAGATGGGGACAAGGCGGTACAGACGATCCGCAACGATGACAGTGATGGCCAAAAGGATCCCACTGATGAACAATCACCCATACCGTTCCCTTCCATGGATTCAGCAGGTAGACCTAGCACTAGTACGACAAGGGATAGTACATCGATGAGACACGTTTGTATGCCAGACGGCTTTGAAGAAGACTGTGGAACGCCTGCACGAATAGGCCAGGAAGGGCCAAATAAGCATTAAATCCGCCAAGCCGACCAAGAATTAATCGCCGAATGCTCCGGGTTTTTTTATACTTATTTTTAGAATTATTGTGGGTGATATAGGCAAAACTTACAACAGAAACAATACGATGATTGCCACCATAGTAAACAGATTCTCGTGCACAATCGACGATCTTGTGCAATAGTTTGTTTAGACAAAGCTAGCTATGCGCGATTAAGGCTTTATGACATGTGGTTATTAATTTTGAAATTCGGACTTAAGTTGGCACATTATTTACAGATTTAAGAATATAAATCTGATAAAAACCCATAACCATTATAAAAGAAATAAAAATATATAATTCATAACGAAAATATTGTATAATCAAATGAACAAAGATCGTTTTCAGGTGATAACAAATATAATTACGTCAAAACGCAGTTTATCAATAGTTTTCCAGTTATCGTACAATTCCATGAGTAATGCATTGGTGACGATGAACTGTACCGATACCGTGCTTTAGGAAATGTAGTACCCATATGCAACCCATGGAGCTAGATAGTACTACTAGTAGTAGCTCCAGCTCCATGCGCAACCTCAGAATAAGATGCACGTGAACATAATTTGAGGGAAAGATGCCTAGCCAGGGCCATCTGAAGACCATGAGAAATATATGGGAATATTATTTAGGCCTTGGTAAGTTAATATTCCTCATGTACCCTATTTCTAGAATCTGCACAACATAATTAAGCTTTCATATTTTTCCATGGATAAATTTTGTTTACCTTTAGTTGGGAAATCATGATATTCCTAACTCATCTGGTTACCGAAGAGCTATGTAAGTGCATCAGTTGATCGACATGATTGACAGTCTTCGCTTTGTTCAGTGTGAGCTAGTTACCGAGTTGGGCCGGGCAATGGAACGATCATGTCCGTTGCAGCTTTGAATCTGCTGGCTGAATCAAAAATAAATTGATAAATTGATTAAGTATGTCTCATGGCCTGGCCCCCATATTCACTCCTGCCTACATTCACTCACTTGTATAATTTCTATTCTACTTCAATATGATTTGTGTGATTATTAATTTATGCTTGATATGCATAAATTGATCTTTACCAAAATTAATATTATGCATTTACATCAAGCTTATCTTTCCCTCTTTCTCCGTCTCTATTTTTCTTTTCACTGTATAATCTCTTATTTCTCTCTCTCCTCTCACCCCCTCAATTTCTCTCTCTCTCTCTCTCTTTAACTACACACAGACACAAAAACACAAAGATCGAAATGCAGGGCCAGAAAAAATGCATTCATAAAAGGACAATCTGCCTTGTTCTTAAATCATGTTAATGGAATCTATACATCTTGTCACTTTAGAAAAGGAATTGCTATCATTTCTTAAAATTAGTCCAAGTCGAAATGTTATGCTATCATTCCAGAATTCTATCAAGACTATTTTATGTTTGTTTTCAATTTTTCATTATGAATAAAACAGTTATAGATACATATTTTCAGCATAATACAGACCCACAGTGCAGCTTTTCGGCGAACTAAGAACGATCTGTGTATGCAGCTAAATTGGCAATGCGATTTTTTTTTTCTGCTTGTATATTCAGTCTCAGTCCGACATGCGAGTCTACAATTTTCTTGACTGTTTCGGTAAATTTTAGGATATTATTATTGAATATTCATGTATTTCAATGATTTACAACTAAAGGCATGTGATTAACGTCCAAAGCGATTTCCAGGGATACGTTATAGTGGGTTTAAAAATGATAATACTGTTTAATATTGACCGAACTCGACTCCAAGTTCAACTGTAGCGCTCGCTATAATCCAAGCTACATTAGTAAAGTTACAAGTAATCAAAGCTGATTTATACTCAATCTGAACAACTTAAAATACATACATTATTTGAGAAAATTGGTGTCGGGTTATTTTACAATCAGGGTACTTTTTCCAAAAATTGCCTTCTGTGCACCATAAAAAAGAAATATGTGTACTGTAATCTCAAATCAATGATGGCAAGCTGTTAGGCACTGTTAGAGCAACCCGCAGGAGAACTTTCTTTTATTGAAATACATGTTTTCTTCTGGAAATTTACTATATTTTTCATTTTAGGACTAAAATTACTATCTCATCACATTTTTTCAAATTTCGAGCACTCGCATCTTTATCATCAGTAATAATTAGGCATTGTTTAACCAATAACTAAAAATGGGGTGCCATAAGTGTCCTCTCCGAATTCGGCGTTTTTACTCATAGTTAGATGTTACTTGATTGATAATGTTTTTGTGTACAAGAACGCTGGTATATATGCAACAAACTTAGAATGTTCACTTTGCCCAAGTCCACTTATTTTCAGAAAGGACACGTTCCAATGTTGTCATGTCCATTTCTGTCCAAAAGTGTCCTCTCCGAAAAATGAAGCAATTGACTGCACGTGTAGTTAAAATATTGAACCCCTGTAAAATAATTAGTTGATGACCTTATGCCTCATAATTTGAAATAAATATCATGTCACCTGTTTACAACACACACTTTAAAATTGAGGAAAAACAAAGGAACTTTTTTTTCTAGTCCAGTGAGACAGCTTAGTGTACCCTGATTGTAAAACAACCTTGTCCTCATCGACACTAAACTGTTTACATGCGCTTAAAAATGGGGAAACATGAGTCTTACTACTGTAGATATTTATTGGGGAAGGGGTGTAATCACCCTTACTTCAACGACAACAAGTTACCTTGGTTGCGACGGTCTCTCTAAGAGTGCGTGGGAAGAATCTCCCGTTGTACCCTAATGTTCCCCAGCAAGTGTCTATGATGTTCCCAACATCGTTGATTACCCCTCCATTAACACTCACGAAGAGGTTGGCATCTTTTGATGACTCTCTTGCCCTTCTTATTTTTTCGACATGAAATTGCAATATGGGATAAGCCTCCCTACTGAAAAAAACATCCGCTGGGCCCCATTTCCACGCAGTTTTATGTTCTTTGACCTGTAACATAAAGGATCATTTTTGGGGGTGAAATCATCATACATTTCTTATAGTCAACAATGTTATTAAAAAAAGAAAAGCATTTTTTGTGAAATTTTGAAATACAGTGTGCAAAAATCATACTATGAAATACATTAAAAATCAAAATATTCACACTTCAGTGTTATTTTACTTTCTTCTTCCGGAAAACTGTGACATATTTAAGGAATTAGGTTTAATTTACATTGGGAAATTTGTAGTCATCCACAAATTTTTTGCCAGTTAATGTTCATGTTCGATTTTGGTTTTCCAATTACAACCTTCCTTGTTTCAGGAAATTTGATGATTTTTTTATACACGACAGAGATGTTGATTAAACTATGTTGTTTATATACAAAATCACTTATTTAGAAAAGAAAGGAAACTTATTAGACCTTTATCAAGATTTTTCCATCGACAACCCTCCTCTCGTCATACTCTTCTAGTGTGGCCGTTGCACCTACACAGGTTCTCTGTGCATTCACCGTAAACAAATCGACGAGGAGAAAATCCCTTACTGCTTTTTGATCGTTCCAATAGTTGGAGCCTGCTTTTATTGCCTCTGCATAGATTTGGGAATACATCAATAATGACAGACTTGAATTAAATGAGAATTAAACCCTCAATAGACTGGGCTGTTTTGATGCCCCATGATCTCGGCCCTCGATGAAAAAAGCTAAGTAAGAGTTAATTTCATTTTTATTTCATGGTTTATTTATTTCAAGTAAAACTATCGTACACCTTCTGCAGCTAAAAAACTAAAATGCATGCATTTACAAAAGCATATGAATTAACAAAATGTACCTGGAGCATAAAACAATTACTTTTTGATTATTTACAGTACACTAAACAATAAATACAGCATAAACTATGAAAATTAAATGAGAATGTGCATTTTAGCAATTATTTAGGTTTCAAATGGGAGGTCCTGCATCTATATTGTGAAAAGTCTGGTAATCAGTTTTTACAGTGTTTGTATTTTGGTAACAGATACAGCAATTCTATATCATAATTGTTCACGTCTATCTTTAAGTGTTAGCATCTTCATAATTTAAATAGATATTGCCTGTGATAAGTTTACATACTCTTTTCTTGATTTCTTGATTCTTTCTAATTTTTGCACATAATTTAGAGTTAAATGTCTATTAACAAGGCAAAGGCAATTTTGTGTCTCACCCACTTATGAAAATAACTAGAAATATCGTGATTTGTGAGGGCACGCAACATAATTGTATCGAAACTTCATTGTGAAATGACTGGGATGGAATAACACTTGTCATAAGAGCGTTTCATGTAAACGTAAACATTGACCTGAAAATGACCTTTGACCTTACCATGTGACCTCCGACCGCAGCATAACATGCAGGTCGCCTAAGTACATCTACCATCCAAGTTTTGTTGAAAAGCGACTTACGGTTGTGGAGTTATGTGTCATTAGGTTTGTGACATTTGGATCCGTAAGTGGGCAATACAAAACAGGCACGCAATACTGTAGAAGACTGGATGGATATATCCAATATATATTTGAATCAGGGATGTGTTAGGAAGGATAGGAATCTCCCTGCTTTAGTACAAGCCTGCTTTAACCCCATCTGACGAGCTAGCGATAAGATACTGTGTTTTTAACAGGTGTTTCAACAATGCCTTTTCAGGTGTTTACAGACATTTTCATTTGGTGATAGTTTCTCGTAGCATTAAGAGAGACTCGGAGTTAAACTTGGCTGGTCCCGTTTTTGATAATGCATCAGTACGTATAAAGGGTAACAGCGAACACAAATAACCATAATTCAAGTATTATTAAAAGTTAATTATCTCAGAGTCACTAAAGACCACAAATAAATTGTTATACAAACTATTTTCATAACTTTTCATCTAATAAACTGAGTGAGCTCTAAAAGATTGCAAATTGTTATAAATTGGGAGTTTACATTTTATACTAATCTTTTTGTTTTGCAGACCTATCACACGAAATGTCCTGGATAGGGTTAGGATGTGTTGCATGATCTTGCAACTAGGAGAAAGCCATTCTAATACAGAACAAGTGGAATGCCTCTGGCCGTCTCACCTGCATCACGCGATTCAATATAGCAGCAGTGCTGATTTTGAAAACTACTATAACTCGCACAAGATGTTCAGTGATACTTGGTTACTCTTATTTCCACGTTTTATGAACTAGACCAATACACTTATAGAGATATGATGGCAATTCAAAAAATACCCCCAACGTGGCCAAAGTTCTTTGACCTTACATGACCTTTGACCTTGATCATGTGACCTGAAACTCGCACAGGATGTTCAGTGATACTTGATTACTATTATGTCCAAGTTTTATGAACTAGACCAACACACTTTCAAATTTATGGCTGTAATTCAACAAATACCCCAATTTGGCCAAAGTTCATTGACCCTAAATGACCTTTGACCTTGATCATGTGACCTGAAACTTGCACAGGATGTTCAGTAATACTTGATTACTATTATGTCCAAGTTTCATGAATCAGATCCATAAACTTTCAAAGTTATGATGGTAATTCAACAGATACCCCCAATTCGGCCAAAGTTCATTGACCCTAAATGACCTTTGACCTTGGTCATGTGACGTGAAACTCATGCAAGATGTTCAGTGATACTTGATTAACCTTATGTATAAGTTTCATGAACTAGGTCCATATATTTTCTAAGTTATGATGACATTTCAAAAACTTAACCTTAGGTTAAGATTTTGATGTTGATTCCCCCAACATGGTCTAACTTCATTGACCCTAAATGACCTTTGACCTTAGTCATGTGACATGAAACTCAGGCAGGATGTTCAGTAATACTTGATTAACCTTATGGCCAAGTTTCATGAACTAGGTCCATATACTTTCTAAGTTATGCTGTCATTTCAAAAACTTAACCTCAGGTTAAAATTTGGTGTTGACGCCGCCGCCGCCGTCGGAAAAGCGGCGCCTATAGTCTCACTCTGCTATGCAGGTGAGACAAAAACTACACTGTTTTGAAACTCTTACCTATCGCAGCTTCTGCACTTTTCTTCATCTTCCTCTTGAAATTGTTCACGTCTTGTGGGTCTAAAATATTGTCTGAATATGAATGATAATTAGGGTTACACCTGTACTTTCTTATACATGTTTTGAAGATGGAATATTTTAAAATGTAATAATGTGAAGTACAAAATGATAGAAATACATGTATCATCCATTAAGGGACAAGTCTTCCCCAACAAAAAATTTGAAAAGAAAAGAAGGATAAAGAATAACGCTGAAAAGTTAATCAAATGCGGAGGTAAAATAAGAGTTATGACATTTTAAAGTTTAATTTATTTTCACATAACAGTTATATTCCAATCCTGTATTTACTTATTGCACCGATCAACATATTTATCATGTTTTCAAACTTTCATCACAAAGATTATAGATTCAAGATATTTTCATTATAAATATCGATTTACTTACACATAGGTTAAATTATTTTGCTCATTTCAAATGTGCTTCAAAAGTTTGATCAATCAGACCAAATCAATAAAGGGGTACTCCGGCTTAAAATCATAATAAACCAAGTAAGATTTTCAGCTAATATTTCATGATTTCACAAAGATAAGTTTATGTTTATGTACTAGTTATAGAATGAATGAATTGTTTGCTACAATATTAATTTTCCCTTAAAAACTTTCATTACTTTGTTATACTTGTATAATGGGTTGGTATAATGAATTTGTAGTGAAATTTTTATTTTTATTTTTGGTGAACACAAATTATAAAATTATATAACATCATAACAAGATTATAGAAAATAGAATATGACAACGTAAGCTTGCTCTTACATATTAATGCAGGAATGCATTGAAATGAAAATTATGTAAATTTGTTGATGTCATAACTTAGTTATTCCTAGATCAGTATTCATGACAATTTCAGTGTTTCGTTTGTGTGTTTTTACTATATCTCTTCAAATCGAATTATATTCAGCCTGGAGTACCCCGTTATTTGAAATTATTTATACAAATAAATTACCACTTATCATAGCCCGATTCAGCCTCTCGTCTGCCGATGGCCTCTGATAGTCCCTTCTTATACAATTCAATGGCGTCGGACACCTTCCGTATGTTCCTCTCCATAAAGCATGTATCTTCGGTGTATACGACGAGGAACTGGGTAAGTTTGTTGAGATACTCCCAATATTTGTGCTTCGTTTTTGGTGCGTAATGCTGCATGTTCCCGTTGATGCTTTAGTGAAATGAAAGAATTGGGTGTTATTTTTCAACTGTTAGGTTGAAAATGAAATAAAAATTAATACATCAAACTGTTCCCAATTAATACAGTTTTTCCTTTCGTTGGGAAGTTGAGTGAACTGTGAATTAGACCAAGTGTTAGTAGACCATCTGATAATTCACCAATAAAAACTGGACATAGGGATAATCAATTATTGCAGGAGTTTCAGGTCTCATATAAAAGGTCAAAGGTCATTTAGGGTCAACTAACTTTAAATAGTATTTTATGATCATATGAATTTTTTTTGTGAATAATTTATATTTGTCTCAGTTGATTTCAAAGTCAGAACTGCCTCTATATTGAATCATGTTATGCAAGAGGTGTTCCACGTATTTAATTTGACTGATAGTATATCGGAATATCCAACCCCTATTGTTATCTCTGATCATATTTAAACTCAATCACATTTGTCAATATTTTTAGTTTTCATTTATCTTTTATATGTTTCAGAAATGACCGGATCAAGATTTTCACCGTTCAGAGAACAAGAAAGGACAAGCTCTCCACATACCCATAAATTTTGGACAGCCATGATGGTAATCAATGGAGCTGAGCATGCGCTGGTTTGACCTTACGTGTGACCAACGAATGGCAACTCTTATGGACTTCCATACCCTGGACTGGATCATAGCAACAACATGCATCATATTTCAAAACCCAGCATTAAAGGTGTTGCAGTGTGTGACTTCACCTTGGAATCCAGCTTTAAACAATATTTTGATATATTACATAGGTCATGTAGATTCGAATCAGTGATAGGTCAATACGCCATCACGTGACCATAGCTGCGAGGATCGCATTTGTTATATTCTAGGTATTGACGTCACCTCAGTAAATATAACTGCGTTGTATTGTCAATTGCGGCGTTATATTCACTAAGGTGACGTCACTAGCTGCTTACAAGTTGCGTAATCGGGTAGTTTATTTGATGTACGCGCGAGTGTTAACGCGTCGATTGCATGAAGAACGCGTTTGATTTATTTTCCAATTTTTTTTCTAATATGACGTAAATGGAACAGAGCAGCAGCAAGAATTTCGGATTAATCAGAGAGCCAGATGATGAATGCAATTGTAACATGACCGTTTGTACACTCCAAAATCATAAACTCTTGCACTTCAGTCTCCTATGCTCTCCTGTAAATTCAATCTCCAAAGCTCTCCTTACTTTAATTAAACTGTAATTATTAAACTGAAGATAGGGTGAACGCACAATAAATTAGAACTGAACACGATGAAGTCCAGATCAGCACTGACTTTACTTTCCAATCTAATCTTCTGGGAAGTTCTGCCAGTGTACCCACATTGGATAATCATATAAATCAACCAATCAAATACAAGGAAAATGGTATGAACTATAAAATGAACTAACCCTATTTAAAAATAAGAACCAATCAGAGAATAGAGAAGGGTGATCATGAGTTAAACTGAATCCTAATGAGAATTAAACAATAAGACCATGTGGAGTGGAAAGCTAATGGAAAACCAGGAAGCATGACCGAGGGGAAACTGAATGAAAGAATGAAATGCAATGAACCTGTGTTGCTATGTGAGATGTATTGTGGAGATGGAATGAAAGATGAGATCATGACAATGTATGTGGATTGTGAGGATGGAAAGAAGGATGAGATGAGTTGAAATAAACAAGTTGAATGTAAGCAATAAAGTATGGAAAGCCAAATGTAAGAGTACAGATTAAATAAATAAACCTAGCAAAATTTACTGTTACATAAGATTCCCTCTTCATTAAAAATGTCCTCATTTTTCAATATATACTCCAAGTTTTTTAAGCTTCGATTATGTTTTCTTTCTGAACCTTTTTTTCTTTCTAATTCTAGCATGAATTTTTTTTTAACAGGCCAAAAATTCAAGAGGATAAAAAATAATAATGAAGGAACCTTAAATTTCAACTCTTCACAGTAATATCAATACATGTAAGTCATTACTTATGCAACAATCAGCAGAACTGCCAAATGTCCAAACCCAATTTAAGTAATTAATACTTTCTTTTATGGCAGTCGTCCCTAAACAGACAATTTCAAAGAATGAAAAAAAAAATGTATATTTCGACTTCGATATTTTTTTCAAATCAGTATTAACTATTACCAATGGCCATTTGCAAAAGCACAAATAGTATACATGTATATTAATACAATATGTATCAGCATATTGTTGTTGCATGAGTATTTTCGAATATACAATTAGTTTTCTTCATTTTTTACCCAAACTTAATTTATTTCTTGCGATATTTGAGAATTTAAATAAAATATCACTTTTTTATCACAAGTATTGAAAACCAATATATCCTTAAAAGCTATGCTTGTCCAAAAGGAAATAAAATATATACAACAAACTGCCGTAAGCTAAAATGGATCATGCATCAACAAACAGATTACCAAATTTGCAACCAATCTAAGTTTTGTTTCGTGAACATTTTGTCCTTGCTTTTTTTTTCTTTAAGATTCAAATTGTCTTAACAAAATCGATTTCCATTCCATTTTCCAAACCTACTGTTTCGTGTTTGATGGAATAGAGATAAAATCTTCTTTTTTTTTTTGGTTTCATTATATTTCTAAAATCAAGTATCCATATTTGATATACAACGAAAACAATTATTTGCTTTTTTTATGTGTGCAAAATCAAGTTAATCAATAGTATGGCTAGTTGCAAAAATGATATTTTCAAGAATATTCACATAAATATGTACTATAAATTCTGCAACTGAATACTTTCTAGATCAAGATTTGAATTCTTCTTGTACGAAACAATCCAATTTTCAATATCATTTTTTTTTTTTTCGAGAGTGACTGAGAGTAAATTTTCATGAAATCTACATTACAATCAAAAGTATTGCCAAACAATCTTTTATCCTTTGATTTGAAGACATTTTTAACCAATTGATATGCCACTTTAATATATAGATGTTATCTCAGTCAGAGAAGGACATTAATGCATATATCATTCAAAGAAAACTCTTTTTTGCATTCAAAATTTGCCAAGATCTTTTTTTTTTTGGTTTAAAGAAATAAAATCTTGAAATGCAGTATTAACACATTCCTGGAGGGTAAATACAGTGCAGTCAAAATTGCATTACAATCATGAAATCCGATTGCTGCTTTTTATATCTGATTCCATTTTCAATCTTTTACATATTAAGGTGTTTTTTTTCCAATGGAGGTAAAATGAAAATAAGTAAAGTCCTATGAACACATCATTTAAAGCCATAAAATATACCACTTTAATATTTCCTGCACTTTTGTTTTGCCTTTGTTGAAACATTAAATGTGTTTAATTTTAAGTAAAGAAGATTTTAAAACACCAAACCTCAAACAAGTAATTATGACTGCAAATGTATTTTCCTTCTAGTGAACATCCAAAAGGGAATAAAAAAATTACATCGGTAGGAAATTTTCTGATCGATGAAAAAAAAAGGATGTGTTGCCGTAGAAAATTCTCATCACATAATTCTTCCGTCAATGATGAATGTTCTATCAAAGTCTGTATTCAACTGGCGTAGAATAATTCTTCTGTTGATGACAAATTTTTTATTAAAGGCAGTACATTCGAATGTCGTAAGAATTGGCTGATCGATCCGGTTCAATGTTATTGTTCATAGTCTTTATATCTTGATGGTTTCTTAACAGAGCGACCAGATCTAGTTCTTATAGTGGGTTGATTTCCTTCTCTCGGGTGTAAAATCAAAGTTCGATTTTCCGCAGAAGGAGATGCGGTAGATGATTGGTCTCTTCCAGAGGGTACCATCAGGGGTTGGTCATCGCGGGGAGGTTGAACCAAGGTTTGGTCATCATCCAGGGGTTGAGCCAAAGGTTGGTCATCTTCTGGGGGTTGAGCCAAGGGTTGATCATCATCCAGGGATTGAGCCAAAGGTTGGTCATCTTCCGGGGGTTGAGCCAAGGGTTGGTCATCTTCCGGGGGTTGAGCCAAGGGTTGGTCATCATCCGGGGGTTGAGCCAAGGATTGGTCATCATGAGGTTGAGCCAAGGATTGGTCATTAGGTAGGCAATGTCCCTCAGAGCAAGTGGCTGGACTACGGGGTGGATGTAGTCCGTCTGAAGAGTTTTGGGGTAGATCGTCGGGATGGAGAGGACCATTAGGGAGGTTTGCCTGGCCTCCACTCCAAGATGGTGGGAGGGAGCCAGACAAAGGTGTGAAGGAAGGACTAGAGGTCATATTGTGAGTATGACCACTAGGCATGAAGTAAGGATGAGGGGTCATATTGTGAGTATGACCACTAGGCATGAAGTAAGGATGAGGGGTCATATTGGGAGTATAACCACTAGGCATGAAGGATGATAGGTCATATTGTGAGTATGACCACTAGGCATGAAGTAAGGATGAGGGGTCAAATTGGGAGTATGACCATCAGGGAGACTTTGACTGAAGTAAGGATGTCTGCCTGAAGGAGGGTATTTGAAGGAGTTACCATCTGATGGGTCCGTGGAAGATCGATATGGTTTAATGCGCTTCTTGTGTATCACCATCTCTTTCCTGTCATCATCTAGACCATGGATTCGAACTGTGGGCCCCATTGAAGAAGAAACAATTCTGTAGGGTCCTTTCCAGTTAGCTGCTAGCTTACTTCTATTCATAGCAGGATTGTTGAGCCAAACCAGATCTCCAGGAAGATATTGGATATTTCTTTCCTTCTTATCGTAAGTAGCTTGCTGTTTGACTCTAGCTGCATTATTGCGTGAAGCAGCATACTAAAATGCCCGATGTAGGCGAGAACGCAGATCTTGAACATACTGATGATGGGTGATACCAGTCGATCTTGTGTCTGGGGATGGTAAGGAATGGGGGAGGCGAACTTCTCTTCCATACAGTAAGAAGAAAGGTGTATACCCAGTTGACGAATGTACAGTCGAATTGTATGCTAGTTCAACCTGTTTCAGATGTTGATCCCATTCACCTCCTCTTTCTGCCAAGTATTTAGCCAGCTGGTCTTTGACGATACGGTTGGTTCGTTCTACTATGCCAGCACCCTGGGGGTGGTAAGGAGATGAGCGGGTTTTCTTGATACCAAACTGTTTACAAAGTTGACGAACAAGAGAAGATTCGAACTGACGTCCCTGATCAGTATGTAATACATCAGGTAAACCGTGTTGACTGACATAATCTTCAAACAAGTGTTTTGATACTGTGGTAGCTGTTTGATCCTTCATAGCATAGAGATTGATGAATTTTGAGAAGTGATCCACAACTACAAGGATGTAGGAATAACCAGAGGAAGTGCGGGGTAACATTGCAATATCAGCATAAACCGTCTGGAATGGGTAGCTTGTCGTAACACTTCGTAGTGGTGCTTGATGAGAGGGAGTTGGGTTTCTGAACGACTCACATGCCGTGCAAGTCTCACAGTGGTCTGCTATATCTCGGTGCATGTAAGGCCAATACATATCATTTTCGGCTCGAGACAGTGTTCTCTCTGTACTAAAGTGTTCAGAAGTAGGATGACTATGGAGTAGTTTGAGAACTTCAGGCACCAAACTCTGTGGGATATCAACTTGATAGAGGATAGTTGACTTTTTTAAGTCTCTCTTTGTGCGATAAAGGATGCCATCCTCTACCGTGAAACGATTCAATTGCCATAGGAAACGTCTCATTCTTGGTGAATGACGGCGTATTTCTCTAGGACCAAGTTTGACTTTTTCAATCACCAAGTGTTTGACAACTTGTACATCTTTGTCTAACTGCTGGTGACGAAAGATTTTGAGTCGTAGGCCATTAAGGATCTCTGACGATGAAGGAGGAAGACGAGCATCATCGTCTGATTTTGAGGATGTCTCTGACGTAGGAAGACATTGTTTGCTATTTGACTCTGGATATTCAGGTGATTCAGGCAACGAAGGAGGAAGGTAAGGCCTATTTACTACAGGCTTCTCTCTTGGTGCGTCTGTTTGTGTACCTACTGAACAACTAATTTTGCTAATGTTCATGGCACACACATGAGACTTCGAAGGAGGGAGGTGCACACCAGTGTTTGAAGTCGAAGGGTGACGAGACAATGCGTCTGCATTAGTGTGTGATCTGCCTCGTCGATGAATGATAAAAAAGGAGTAAGAATGGAGTTCTACCATCCATCGAGCTCTTCTACCTGTCGTATCATCTTGGATGGGTAGTTTCTCATAACTCAGCAAGGGTTATGAGAAACTACCCATCCAGTTATTTCGATGGCGTGGGTTCAAATTCCACCGCTGCCACCAGTTGTAACATGACCGTTTGTACACTCCAAAATCATCAACTCTTGCACTTCAGTCTCCTATGCTCTCCTGTAAATTCAATCTCCAAAGCTCTCCTTACTTTAATTAAACTATAATTATTAAACTGAAGATAGGGTGAACGCACAATAAATTAGAACTTAACACGATGAAGTCCAGATGAACATAATCGGTTAAGGATTAGCATTGGGGTGAATTTTTTTTTAGGTATTTCTATCAAAATTGCTTTTAAAATAATCTTTGATATCTTAGGTTTCAAAGAACTTAGTTTCATGAAGATTGATGATTCCAAAAGTACTGGAATAGTCCATTTTATTCATGGGGGTGCTGTTACCTCTCATCATGGACGGACATTTTTACTTTTAAATTCACTCTAGTTTTATGGTTTCTAAAGTTACTCTTATTTGGTTTGGATGTTGTTGCACTCTAAACAGTTATCTATTATCAAACATAAATTAGTAGAAAAAAATATTGGGAAGTAATTTTTTTGGTAGGTGTTAATATTTCCATTTTGAAATTTCCGTCCGTGATGAAAAAAAAGATGAAAAGTTTTTTTATTCTTTATCAGAATAGAAATAAAAATAAAAAGGTGTAGAGGTATCTCACTAAACACTGTACATCATTTAATTTGAACATAGCTGAAATCCATACATTTTATCCATATCATAAACTCAATGTATAGTTTTGAATGTTATATATCTACGTAGAATATTTATTTAATTACCTGCATATGAAATATCTAAGTGATTTGATTACCGAAACGATGTTTTTTAGCTCCAAAACTTGCTGTATGTGCCAAGCAAAAATTGGCTGCATGACCGTGCGCGCATTATAGGCATCCTGGCGAGTTTTCACGGTGCTGCGCTGGGCTAGTATGTGGCTGCCAGCTGTGCTAGGGCGCTGATCTTGCTGCTTGCTGAAGTAGGGTTTATTGTTTGCTTACCAAATTAACTGCTCTTTTCTTTCGTGTTTTGGATTAATATAACTGCATTCAAAGATAATGGGGGGGCACATCTCCAAATTTATTTTGAAAAAGAAAGCTGGGCAGATTGAGGCTTAATATCAGTGTGAGTGTGTTAATCGGCTCCCCGGGACTACGAGGCAGGACCCATTCCCCTTCTTTTAAAAAGGATTATTTTTTAATAGCTTTTTTCATATTCTTTATTTTCTCTCTCTTTTTTTTTCTTCACTTTTCTATTTTTTCTTTTCCTTTTTAAAAATTTTCATTTCTTTTTTTAATGTTCTTTTGTTTCTTTTCTTTTCATATTTCCAATTTAGGTTTTCTTTTATTTTTATGTTTCTTTTTTTTCCCCTGTTCTTTAAATTTTCTTTCTATTTCTCTTTTTTTTCTTTTCTTTTCCCCAATTTTGTTCCCCTCCCTCTTTAAACCCAAAATTTAATAATAATAATAATGATAATGATACTACCATCACACTTTATTTATTTATTGTTTCTTTTTTCATAGAACAGATCATGCCACCAAAAAAGAAAAGAGTTGCAACAAGTTTTCCACAGAAGACTGGAAAAAAAAAAGTATCTTGATGACAACTTTGATGAGCTACCCATTGATCCAAAGAATCTCAGAAATGGACACATTTTGCTACTGTACATAAAAATGGAAACAGCAACAAACAAATTCATCATGGAGAAATACTCCTGTAAATGTGCCAGAAACCAGTTGCTAAAAAGTTTGAATCACTATGCCAAATTTTCGGACAGCACTTCAGAGCATGTTATGAAAAGATACCAAGCCTTTTGCCAAGAGATTTTTCCACTGCCAGATGGCCCAGGAGATAGCATTCCAGAACCTTCAAGTGCAAGTGGTGATTGCTATTACATTCTTTCTTCATTAAAAGAACACACACATAGACAATTTATTTTGTTAGTTTTATTTCTTCTTCAACTTGAGCTACACATTTAGTGGATAATACAAACAATCCTCTCTTATTTCATAAGGCCCATGGGCCAATATGAACTACAACATTTAAAGTATGAAATAAATACCTGTAAAACAGATTGCATACAAAAGAAATTTATTACCTTAAAATCATTTGACATACAGTACAAGAAATGTGTTTTACAATTTTACAGTATAAGCACATAAGATTTGAGAAAACAGTTTGGAAATAAAAGAGAAAATGGTTAAACAGTTACATGTATGTTAATTTATCTAATTAATAATTAATCTATTGATAGGTAAATTTTAGACAAGTTTATGATCACTTTTATCCCTGAAAAAAATGCTTTTAAATCATCTTTCATGAAAAAAATATGTTGAGAAATATAGATTTTAGAGCAACTTATTTAATATTTTAAAAGGAAAAATGCTTAAAATGGTCACACATTTTAAATGGATTTCCATACGTTACAAGGAGCCAAATGTTGAGCGAAAATAAATAATGTAAAAATCTGTAACTTCACTTAAACTTGACCTATGAGAATGGTTTAGGTGTCATTTTAAAGCTGATTTTATGCTCTTTCCATTGACATTAATTGTTTAGGAATTCAGTTATGTTGAAATTTTGTCACATCCCTAAATTGAAAGAATGACAAAAACCTTTTTTCTCTCTCTTATTCTTTTTCATCCTCCTAATACAATTACTAATACTATAGATCTAACAGTTAGTCCTACTATTATCGACATTATTCTAACTTTCTAGTTTTATTCTTTAATTTTATGTTTTCTTTCTTTCTTCTCAATTCATCTTTTTTCTTTCTCTCATAACTCATTCATTCTTTCGTTCACCCTCCCTTCCAATTCTTTATATTTTTTTCAGTAACACTGTGTAGCCTTCTTTGTTGCTCTTTTTTTTTTTGTCGTTTGTCCCGTAGACTATTGCCGTGAAAGCACCCATAATAGTACTGTTAATACGGTACACAGCGAAGAGCGAGAGCACACTCGAGTCTCGATAACCCAGGGAGCCCCGGCCGCGAAATTATTTTTCCCACCGAGTTCTGGACCAACATATGAATATTCATGACTTGCGTCTTCGGATTGAGAGTACGCATGCGCGTGGACTTGGCCTCGACCAGTGCCGATCGTAAGCATTCACGTTGCTCAGAATGAATTAGCATCGTCAAATTACCGGTACCCTTACATAGTTACATAGGTCTTATAGGCTTAGATCTATATATATATATATATATATATATCCAATTCTTAAACACTTAATAAACTAGCTGCCGTTAATGGCAAGACATGTGCTAGGGTAGGGCTAGCTTAGGCTAGCGCATTAACTTTACCTCAAATCTGGACCTGTCTAATTAATGCCTAGTACTAATCAGTGTTGTAGTGCCTTGATGCTCGGCCTTGGCCTTAAAGGCGCCTTAATGCCTAGCTACTTTTTCAAAGCCTTGGCCTTGAGAGGGCCTTGGCCTTGAGGATTTTGAGCCTTGACATTTTAAGGCATTTTCAAGGCATTTTCAAGGCTTTTTCAAGGCATTTTGTATTTTTTACTTTCATTTGTTTTAAATAAGTAATTATAAATGTTTCAATTGTTTTTTTTATATATATTTAATAACACTAATGGTCAATACTACCAATCACCAGTAACAGTAGCAGCAGCAGTAGTAAGTGTACTAGCAGTGTCATCAATTGTAATTGTCACCATTATCAAGAAATTCAAACAAAGAATACATCAGTTATGAAAAATAGCATTATGTATTGATAATGTGTTGTAATCATATGATGATAATGACAGTAAATGATAATGGTCATGATCAAGATAATAGTGCTTTGATGACAAGAATAATTTTTACATCTGACTGCAATTTTGACAACAATTTACATACTTTAAACATAGCTAACTCTAAAGAACGATAACAAGGTTGATTTCTATTCCATTAGGATTTTCCTTGTATTATTTTCTTTGGCCAACAAGAATGTTTTAAGTCTTAATGATATTCTGAAAAGATTGGTAAACTTGAACACATGCAGTCTCCAATTTTTTCATATCCAAATGGGTTATGTCAATGGCATGATGAGCCAGAAACTTTGAGGGGCCAAGCATGGCATATATAGAGCAAAATTTCTGTCAAAAAAAAGAAGAAAGCGATTGAAGCGAGCGAGTGAACAAAATTTGTCCCCCTCTTTCTATAAGAAAAGGTAATTTTGCAATAGATTGTTTAAAAAATAATATCACATTTACTCCATCTTTTCCTTTCCCTTTCCCCCCCTTGTCTAAGTTTATTCTTGGTGGTGGGACTTCTTCTTCTCTCTATCTCTCTTCTAAATTTTATATTTGTTTTGGGTCAGATTGACAAAACAAAGGGGAAAAATGTTTACTTCTTTTTAATCATATATCGTTCAACATTGAATCTCATTTCTCTACAGTTTCAAGGAAATAAACAAATTTTCCAAATGAAATATGCCCTTTTAAAAAAAGAAATACCTTCTTTAATAATAAAACATAATACATTTAGGTTCGAAAATCACAGATTTTGAATCGTGCTTGCATCAATTATTGTTTAGTACAGTATATAGGCTACTGCTAATAGTTACAAAAATGTATAGAATGTTGCTTTATGGTTGAAATATCACAAATATTTGGCTCGCTTCCTGCACTCGCATCAATTAATGTACTCGTTCTCTTCCTGTTCACAAAAAAAAATGCTTAGAATGTCCATTATTTTTTATTGGTGAGTTATGTATCTTATTTAAAATGCAGTAATTAACTGCTTCCTTTACTGGTCAGTATATAAAAAGAATTAGCGAGCGCAAAGTTATTTTTTAGTTAGATACACATCTTTTTCATGATTACAAAACCAGCTCAGAATAAAATAATTTCCATGTCTTATTACACGACATGTCAAGAAGTTTGAGCTGGTGATTCTCGCTGGCAACATCGCGCAAGGAAATTTCAACAATGATTAGCCCCATACTTGACCATAAATCAAGTTTTACAACATCAGAATTAACTTTTATTTTCAAAACCGCTTGCTCGCTATGCTTTCTCGTTGAGAAGTAAAACCTAAAGCAAAATATCTATTTTATAATTAAAAATCACTTTAGAAAGCATTTGCTCAACTTAATTTCTATAAAACACACAATTACTTCACGCAGTTCATAATCTCATTTTGAAAATACATGTATCTGTTTGCACAAAAAAAACTCATTTTGATAAATGGGTGCCTTTTTGGCGTTGACCCCCCCCCCCATAATAATTTTCTGCTGCCCTTGTCCCAGGGAGTGGAGAAAAACATACGTTGAGAATGCCAGGATCAGATGACCGTGGTAATAATAATTATTGCAATGTAAATCGCCTATAGAAAAATTATGGATTATGTGTACACAGGTAACTATATCATTATTTTAATATGTCTCTATCATGAAATTATTTTTGTTTTAAATGTACAAAGGTTAATTTTTGTTCTCGCTCAGTCCCCTCGCTCACATACATTTTATATACCATGTGTGATGTCTGCCGCATAAGTATTATTAGTTCATTGTTCTGTATATCGTAAGTTTTAAATGCCTTGGCCTTGAGGTTTTCAGGCCTTGGCCTTGGGTTTCCATGCCTTGGCCTTGGCCTTTGGTATTGAAGCTTGGCCTTGGGTATTAAAGCCTTGGCCTTGGGTATTAAAGCCTTGGCATTGGAGGTTTGAGCCTTGACTACAACACTGAATAGCAGACTAATGCCATGGTTAACTTCGAACTGGTTAATTCCGAACTTCACGTTTAATTAGGTTTAGACAAATATGAGCTTATTTGCCATGGTTTAATATGTCTAGTCCGTATACAAAACCAGTCCTAGATCTAAAAAAAAATTATCTTAGTTCTAGTCTAGTCTCTATATCTAGACTCTGATCTACGCTGTATCAGCATGGAACCACTAGTGTACCAAGGGGGGGGGGGAGACTGTCCCTCTGACGAGTCACAACTAATTCAGGGGACGTGCCCCCTTTGAGAAGCCAAATTAATAATTTGTAATGTAAAAATGCAATGAAAAAGACGGATGTCCCCTTTTTTTAACGTGAAGATCTTTTTTTTTCAGCTAAGAAATCCATAATTTGGAGTGAAGACCCTTTTTTTTTTTGGGGGGGGGGGGCTTTTCACATTTTTTCGCGGACGAAATATCCTCTAAAAAATATGCCCCCCTTTTGGAAAATCCTAGGTACACCAGTGCGTGCATGGAACGTATTCTAACGTCAGGCACAAATTAACGTCAGTGATCTTGATCCCCGTCTTCACCCAAAATTAAGGATTTCGTAGCTGAAAAAAAATTTGACAAGAAAAAAAAAAAAGATCTTCACGTCTTTTTTCGTTGCATTTTGACATTACACATTATTAATTTGGCTTCTCAAGGGGGGGGCACGTCCCCTGGATCAGTTGTGACTCGTCAGGGGGGCAGTCTGCCCCCCCCCCCCCCCCTTGGTACACTAGTGGTTCCATGCTGATAGCGCGTAGATCAGAGTCTAGATCTAGAGACTAGACTAAAACTAAGATATTTTTTTTAAATCTAGGACTGGTTCTGTATACGAACTAGACATATTAAACCATGGTAAATAAGCTAATATTGGTCCAAACCTAATCAAACGTAAAGTTCGGAATTAACAAGTTCGAAGTTAACCATGGTGTTAGTCGGATATTCCTATTAGTATTAGGCATTAGACAGGTCCAGATTTGAGGTAAAGTTAATGCGCTAGCCTAAGCTAGCCCTACCCTAGCACATGTCTTGCCATTAATGGCAGCTAGTTTGATAAGTGTTTAAGAATTGGATATATATATATATATATATATATATATATATATATATATATATATATATATATATATATAGATCTAAGCCTATAAGACCTATGTAACTATGTAAGGGTACCGGTAATTTGACGATGCTAATTCATTCTGAGCAACGTGAATGCTTACGACGGCACTGGTCGAGGCCAAGTCCACGCGCATGCGTACTCTCAATCCGAAGACGCAAGTCATGAATATTCATATGTCGGTCCAGAACTCGGTGGGAAAAATAATTTCGCGCCCCGGCCCGCGCTTCGCGGGCCGGAGCACCCTGGCCCTGGGTTAGTTAGTCTTTAGAATTAGAGTCTCGACAGTCACACTTTCCCAGACACACACATGCAAATGACATAAGAGAAAAGAGGTAAAAATTTCCACAATTAGGACTTCTATGAGTCAAATTTTATTTTGGCTATACTCACCTCTAAATTACCCTCGTATTACAAGAAAGAAACAAAATTTTAACAGTCAAAACAACCCTTTGAATATGGCGCTTTGAGTATAGTGTATAATGTCGCCGAAACGTCAAATGGCAAAGGGAAAAATACTGAGTGGTCGATAGAGGTAAACCATAGAGATGTATACTAATTACATCTCTATGAGGTAAACCCACTATACACCACCGAAGGACCGCTGTTTTTTCATAAAATGAAAGGAGACAAAGGGGTCACTTCTCATAAAATACTGAGGTCATACATTCATAATGCAAGATGAGGGTCGTTATTCATAATTGACCATAAGGGTCAGGTGACACTAATAGTAAATTATACTTAAAGGACAAGTCAACCCCAACAAAAAGTTGATTTGAATAAAAAGAGAAAAATCCACCAAGCATAACACTGAAAATTTCATAAAAATCGGATGTAATGTAAGAAAGTTATGACAATTTAAAGATTCGCTTAATTTCACAAAACAGTTATATGCACATCCTGGTCAGTATGCAAATGAGGCGACTGATGACGTCATCCACTCACTATTTCTTTTGTATTTTATTATATAAAATATGAAATATTCTAATTTTCTCCTCATTGTCAAGTGAATCAACGATTAATTCCTCACTGAACATGTGGAATTAGCATTGTTTAATACTATATGGTTCAGTCAAGTTGGTCCTTATTTTCAAATCGGTAAAATATGAAATATTGTATAATTCAAACAATAAAAAACAAAATAAATAGTGAGTGATACACATCATCGACTGTCTCGTTTGCATATCACTAAGTTGTGCATATCACTGTTTTGTGAAAAATAAGCGAAACTTTAAAATGTCATAACTTTCTTATTTTACATCCGATTTTGATGAAATTTTCAGCATTATGCTAGTTTGATTTTTTTCTATTTATTCAAATCAATATTTTTCTGGGGTGGACTTGACCTTTAACATTTCAAGATCGTTTGACAACCTTTAATTACTTAATTCAACCAACTTCACACTAAACCACATAACTTAGCTAACTATGGGTAAAATATACCCTGTAAAAGTAACTTGATCATATTCATTATATCATTGCTATAAACTTTTGAGGAGGCTGAAAATCCAATCGTGGAAGTTTACAAACTACATGAACTAACTAAACCTAAGCCTAGCAATTAAGTCCCAAACATGCCTACTTTCCCCCATTACTTCTACTTCTATTTACTGCCTTTTTAATAAAGAAAAGTAGAAAATATGGTTTCATAAAGAGGTTTTAATGACAGGTGCTATGAGAATATGAATGACAGGTCAAGTGCCTTTCAGCCAATCTAGTTCCTTTATTGATGTTGTTGAATTGTCAGTGATCAGTTACCCCTTAATTTCTCTGGTTGCCCCCGGCAGTTTCAACAAAGTTGGACTAAATTTTCTTTCCTGGTCGTTTTCCCCAAATAAAACTTATCATCGAGCTGCATGTTTAAAGAAAAAAAACCTGAATCTACAAAAACTTACAGAATTCAAGGCAGGGCATAAAAATAATTGAGACCCGTTTCTTTAAGCAACTTGATAGAGACGTTTAGTATTTTACTCTGAGGCTTATAACAGAAGTCAGTGAAAATAATTTAATTTTTATATTTCTGCAAAGTAATCTTACACCTGGGCAGATGTGATATACTCTAAATTCCAAGGATTTAAAATAAATCAAGATCGCCGGCTGTGAATAGTGTCCGGCCGAATATTAGTTTTAGATTTAAACCGTGTGGATTTAAATTTAAAGCTTAAATATTATATTTTATACATTTTTAGATATTCGAAAGTTAATCCCTACGATTAAAAGTAAATAAATTTTCGACTACTAGTAGTCACAGTCGATCTTGATTTATTTTGAATCTTTGAAACTTAGAGTAAAGGTCAATGATCTTAGTGACAATTAAGGCACCCTTTTCACAAGCACCTACGTTACGGTACCTGTCCCCCTTTCTTACCCAACCGTTTTTCTCCTTACTTAGTTCCCGATTGCTCTCTCCCCTCTCTCCTAAATGTCTCTATGAAATTTCTCTCCCTGCCCATTCATAATCTTTCTCTCTCATCCTATCTTCCCAATCTCTCTCTCTCCTCTTTCATTTATTCCCCATGCCTGTCTCCAAGCTCATCCCTCTCTTCTTATCATTTCTTCTTCCCGATATTCCTTCTTTACCTTCCCCCTATTTCTCCCACTCTCTCTTCAGCCATCTCCATCTCCTATCTATCTCTCATTTTTACTTCATCCTGACTCCCCCTCTCTCTCCTAATTATTTTTCCTCACTCCTGTCCATTCATGGTAAATTGCCATTTCGTCCACTGCCAACTCGTCCACTCACCACATGGTCTACCTTATATTATCTTATATTATTTTTGTTTTGTTTGTATGTTTGTTTTATCTTCAATATCTTGCTATAATATTTTATATATCTTCCTTTGTTTTGTATGTTCTTATATTAATTTCATCAAGGGGCCCCTTTCACAAGCTCTGCTTCTATGGGGTCCAGACCTTATATTCTCTTTGCCAACCTTTGTACTAAATATTTGTATTATATTACTTGATAGGTTTGAATAAACTTATATCACTTATCACTTATCCTTCATTTAGTCTAATGCCATTACGTCCATCAACATTTCGTCTAACAACCATTTAGCCCAATAACCATTTGGTCCAATCATCACTTCGTCTAATCACCAGTTCATCTATAACCATTTTGACTAATAACAAGTTGGTCAAATACCCATTTTCTTTTCATTCATTTTGCCAAATTAACACTTTTCAAATTAGACCAAATGGTTTATGAACTAAATGGCTATTGGAGCAACTGGTTATCAGACGAAATGGTGAGTGGATAAAATGGCAATTAGATAAAATGGCAATGGATAGTGGAAAAATTTATGATAGACCAAATGATAGTAGATGAGATGGTAATTGGACGAATTGACATTAGCCTAATTGGTAAGACCCCCCTCCCTCCTCTTTCCATCTTCCCAATCCTCATGCCCCGCCCTCTCTCTCCTCTTTCATTTCTTCCCCATGCCTGTCTCCAAGCTCCTCCCTCTCTTCTCATCATTTCTTCTTCCCGATATTCATTCTTCACCTTCTCCCTATTTTTCCCACTCCCTCTTCCGCCATCTCCATCTCTTATCTCTCTCTCATTTTTACTTCATCCTCAGTCCCCCCCTCTCATTATTTTGTCTTACTCCTGTCCATTTACCACCCCACCCCCTATCTCTCCCCTTCTCCCTCTCTCACCACTACCCCTCCTCTCCTCTTTCTCTCTGTCGCCCATTTAGCCTTCCTCCTGCACATTTTTCACCCCCTTACTATTTCACTCCTTCCATGTTTATCTCTCACTCTCTTTTTTTCTTTCTATCTTTGTCTCCACTCTGTCTCTCTCCTCATCCTCTCTTATGTTCTTTCAATTTAAAATCTCACACTGACATTCTTCCATCTTCTCCCCCTCTCTCTCTCTCTCTCTTCTCTCACTACTTTCATCTTTATCTCTCTCTCTCTTACCCCCTATCTCTTTTTCTCTTTCTATCTTTGTCTCCACTGTCTCTCTCCTCATCCTCTCTCTTTATGTTCTTTCAATTTAAAATCTCACACTGACATTCTTCCATCTTCTCCCCCTCTCTCTCTATCTATCTCTCCCTCTCTCTCTTTCACTTCTTTCATCGTTATCCCCTCTTTATCTCTTATCTTCCCCTCCTCTATTTTCTCTCTCTCTGTCTGCCTCTCTTAAGTAAACCCTCAAACACCAATCGCTAACAAATCTTCAAACATGTACCTTCTATTAATGGTTTATCAGTGATTTATTCCAATGTAGTATTATAAATAGTAACTCTTCATTCCTATATACATCGTAATCATATACACAAGATATACAAGATATTTACAACCAGTCTGACCAAAACTCATGTAAATAGCACGATTTACACAATTCCCTCAATATTCTAACATATAATGAATATGCACTCTTGGCAGTTCATATATAGCTGGATTCATTTTTGCAGTAAAGTCTAAAATAATTTAAATATAAAACTTAAACTCATGATCTTATTCTCGACAAAACTAGAAGATAATTTACATATTGAACTCCGTGAAGCTGAACGTATAGTAATTTTCACACACTGAGATACATAGAACAAAGACTTATGTTTAGACTGTACACATATTTCAAGTTGGTCTCATATTAACTGACCTTAATGTGAACGCATATGCAGGTCGTGAGGTTGTGAAATAATAACCAAATTAAACACATACTATATTTATCTAAACATGCTTTTCAGATTCATGTCTTCAAATTTCACAAAATAAAACCAGAGTCATCATTGCAATTATACCAACTTTTTTATAAGTATAATTTGTGTGTATAGCACATGTATATAATTGTAATATACTGTAATGGTTTCATTGAAACTGGCCTATAAATTGTTTTTAGTGTTGATTCCATGTTTGATTTGATGGTAAGGTAAATTAGTATATAGAAATTGTCCAATAGCTTGACTAATCCTTTTGTTAAAAAAAATATTTTGAAGTAAAACTACTTGTGAAAACAAAAGGATCAGTCAAGCTATTTGACAATTACTTTGAACTTACTCTTTAACCATTCTTGTCAAACACAGAATCAACACCAACAAATATTATAGAGGCCAGTTTTTAAAGAAACTGTTCCAGTTTATTACATGTACTATACTATACACATCACTCTGGTAGTCTTAAACTTTTGGAAATGATGGTATATACTGAACAAACTTAATTGTTTCTGGTCAGGAATGATTTTTGTTGAAATCATATTAAACATCCCCCCGTGAAAAAAAAAATGAATAAAAGACATGGGACCAAATTTTGTAAGACCAGGTAAGACTAAGCATGACCACCAAAGTTGAAAGATATGGTTCAAATATAAATACGACAAGATTCATAAATAGAAATAAATAGTATTGCAAATCTCAATCTAAGGTTTCAATGAATGCAGAGATTGCACATATGTCAAAGCAAATACCGTGTCACAATTTTGATCAGCCATACTTTAACTAAAAAAAAACAACAAGTGATCAAAATGTCTTTTCGACTTAGAATGAGTAGTGGCTGGTGTCAAAATAAAATAAAATAAACACTGAAATAAACCAATAAGAGCATAAATAGCTATCAACTATCAGCAAACAGGACAGATTCCAAATAAATGTTGTAGCAGTAAAATACATCCATGAAGATCCATGAGATCCAATTCCGGCAGACTTATGCTGTCATGATTGTCAACTGGTAAATGAGTTTCCTTATTCTAAAACATTTGAATTCTTGAGGTAGATTTTTCATTCAAACTCGATTGCTATTAAACACACAACAGTTGTGCATTGTTCAAGACAGACACTTTGCCAGCGAGAGGCTTTTGTGAGACCGATCTTTGTCTGTTTGCATCTAGGTAGCATTTAGGCCCCGCACTGCCATTTGTTGATATTTTTGCATCCTGAAAAATTACTTTGGAAACCCGAGCCAGAAGGAACATTTCATTATTCAAACTCATCACTTGGCCGTACTAGTCATTTCCAATTTGAGTCTTCTAAATTTTACTTTTTGCAAACAAGTTTCACAATAATTTTTGAGGTAACAATATCATTCTGAAGGATTACATAAATGAAAGTTAAAAAATAACAAAAGAGCACTAAAAAGAGCAAAATATCGGCCCCATGATCAATCATGAATCTCTTTATGTTACGAAACCAGATCAGTGACGATTATGAAACCCAAACAAAATTCGAAAATTAAATTATATGATTTGAAAAAAATAAGGAAAGTAGGACAAAAATCCAATTTTTTTCATGTTTTGATTCAATCACCCAGTTTTACATTGTTTTCCTGTTATAAATCATATCTAGCTCAAAATCAATGGAAATATGAATGATAATTGAATTTCTCTATCTTAACCAAAATCCCATCAGAACCCATGACCATTGGACAATATAGATTAATGAATCTCGACACCATCTTGCTATGAAATTTTAGAAAATAAAAAAATAAAGGGAAATAAGCCATCTTTTATTGTGCATGTATATATAGCAATTCGTGACATAGAGTTTCCAAGCCCCCAAAACATAAAATACATGCATTTGTGTACATGCTATATTAATGATCAGTGGCTTATTTTCACAAAAATACTAATGTAAAAGAATAAAGTTTATGGTTTACAGTTCTCAATTTGTTTTCATAATATCAACTGTGGAGACACCGACCATGGAAGTTGGGGGTCTACGGTTCTGCCAATTGTTTCTATGAGTCTGTTTGCTTGCATAGCCGCACACACTGTTGAAAGGATCTCCCTCCTACACATACCACATCTGATTATTTATATACACTGTACACATAAGGGCACTTAACTAATCGTAGTCTCAAATTTGATCAACGTACAATACAAACTGTGGAAAACAATGTGGAACGCTTGAGAAAAAGACCAGAGTCTCTGTTCACATGGTATGGCATGGAACAGTGAGATCACACAGCACTATTTCACAATGTGAACACAGGCATTCCAATAATCTTCTATATTTCAAACTGTTGCTATGAAGGTTAGCCCTGCTGCAAGGCTACAACCACAGACACATCACCAGAGAAGACATAACTCCTACACCATGCACAAGTAATACTGACTCAAACGAGCGCATGATCATTGCGGATATACATACCAAATATTATTGCACGTAAAAATCACATATTATAAACAGTGTATTTCATGGAGTGAGCTCTCTTTGAACACAGCCTCTATGATACGGACTGTCATCAACAGACGTTCATATCAGTTAATCAATAAAAATAAACTTGAAACATAAAATATCATGTCCCAAGTAGGCACCCTAATATATACCCATCTCTCTGGACATTACTTGTAAGTGAAATATAAAATGTCCACTACGATCTGAATTTCAGAGTAAATCTACTGTAACAGACAATCAGAGGAACATTGCATCTAGGTGACCACTGTTAATATTTAGCTCTTAAAATGCAACAAATTTCTTTCAGGGCAATTCAATGAAATAATCAACCTTTTTCGTATACCTAACCTTGTGTATTTCTTATCCATTCTTTCATCATGTCTTATGGACTAGAAAACAGAGATTCACTTGAAGAATGTCCACCATAGCGGAGATTGGAATACATAATTTATGAAATCACCCTTTATGAAAAAAAGATATTCAAAGCAAAATGACCTGATGAAAATGGAATAAAAAAAAGCATTGCCAGTTGCTCTGTTATTGCTAGTGCAAATGATAAGATTTTGTGGTCAGAGCAATATAATATCATTCAAGACATGTTTGCAAGGAGATTGTTGCATTTGATTTGTAATCGTCACCGTAGAGCAAATATATAGGCACATATGCTGAACTCTGGTGCAACTTAAAACATGGTCTAAAATGTGCTAAAATTATGGGAAGCCAAACATGTCAAAATTTGTTCACATGGTATGCTTCTTGCGTTTACGGTGCTCTTTCCCAATTCTTTAAATCTTTAATCTTCTTTATCCTTCAAATGAGCTGATACTACGAACCTCTACTGTTAAAGATTTATGTCACAATTGGCTATCCATAGTTAAACAACAACTTGAGACCAGAGTTCAAATTAAACCTGACTTCAGAATACGGGCCATAATGTTTAACCAGCTTCCCACTTCTTTGCTACAGCACAAAGGCCCTATAACTTGTACACATTGGCAATCATGGCCTTCAAGGTGGCAGTCATGGCCTTCTTATTGGCAGTCAATAATATGAACTATGCACATGGAATGGATAGGGTGTGTTTTGCAGAGCTCCCAGTTATATAATTTTGATATACCAATTGGCATGATTTGAGCAAGGCAATAGTTTTTACTATTGCCCTGCTCAAAAAATAATTGGTATATAAAACAAATAATTACTGCTCTTTTATTCGGTCGATAGCAAAAAACAGTTACACCTCAATCAACCTTGAGAACATAGGCCTTTTACTTTCCCTCAACCTTCAGTCTCAGAAAAATATTAGGCCTATAGTCTCAAGTTCAGTTCGGGGCGATAGTAAAACTATTTCCCTTAAGAGCAGCCAATATTTATATACTTTGAAATTCTTTGGTGATGCACATATACAATAGTAATAACTACATAGTAGTGAAAAATTGTTCTCACTCAGATAATTTGGTGGTTCCCCTTAAGACTTTATCCATTCTTTCCCTAATTTATCGTGTCTGATTAAACAGACATATAATGTTCAATTAAAAACATAAAACTTTCTCTATATATATTTGGATTCAATGCCGTTACAGGATACCATGTCAATCTCATATCTTAGCAAGAGAATGGAAGCTTCCCGATCTTCAAGATCTAAGGCGAGTGACAAGAGGTATTACCATTACAAAACGCATTGACAGGAGATCTTGACCCATCACAAATGAGAATACCTCATGCTTGCATTTCGATGTTGACCATAACAGAAGGAAATCACTCATGGGTTCGTTTCAATGTTGGCCAAGATCACATCTGAGTGGATGAATGGGGCCTATTGGGGTCTGATCTGTCCAGAAAGAACCCAGCAGAACTGTTCCAGCAACATGCAGACGTATCTGCAGAATGCCTCAGGCTGTACCAAGACCCGCTTATATGATTATTGGTACCCATATATAACTGCAAAAGGAATCCTAGAAGTACTTTTCTTTCAATGCACTCACATATGTCTTCTCATAAGACTCTTCTCTAACATCCATGCATCCCCACGCAAAGGTCGAAATTAAATCCACATCCATCTTTGATATTGTCATATATATTTTTTTTAAAGAGAGAGCAAACAGCTTGACGGGAATCTTGCTTGGAGATTTGGTTGAGGCTCTGCAGTTGCTTGGTCCTGTAGTGGAGGCAAATCACTTTCATTATGAAGTCGGAAGTTTTCTAAATGACATCACTTTCATATTATCCCATGGCATGAGAACTATATCCTGGAAATGTCCTTCACTTTGGCAAAGATGGCACATGGATACAACAGAGCTGCCAACGCTATACATCCGTCGATGGACCTACATTGAGGACAGCTCTTTCTGAGTCTTTAGGTCGGACAAACAACTGTCCTTTAGTCCATGGGTTCTGGAGCTGCAACGGACAGAAGTCCTCCTCCAGTGAGTACTCCTTGTTGGCAATGATGGCAACCAGACAGAATTGGGCACAGTCTTCAGGGGAGAATGCAGGGGTCTCCATGCCACTGCTCTCCATGGCCTTGTTAAGCTGCTGCACCACCAGACTCACAATGTCCTCGCAAGATGTCTTTGACGTCACATGGAGCTGTCAAGAGATGAAGTGAATAATGTACGTTAGGATGGTTAGGTGAACTCGAGATATTCTCTAAGATTATAAAAAGGGCGATCAAAGGTGTTCTCTTAAACCTAGATGACGACAACTGATTGGTTAATAACATAACACTTTTTTATTGAATCAGTGTCCTTTTTTAAATTATCAAATACATCCACTCTTTAGACAAGCAAATCTGCACATGACCTTGAATGCACAAAGTGTCTTTAAGCGGCTAGATCTAAAGACAGAGTAATATGTAGAGTGCTCCACTGTATAAGCAACTAGACAATTTTAAAATGCTATATTAAATTATTATAATTTCTGCATACCTTGACACTCGTTCCTTTGGCAAGACCAGAGTTGTAGGCTGGGAAGACCCTCAGGATCCCTGACTTGAGGGTTTTGTCGGCAGCCTTCTCTACCGGTAGTAGCATCGTCTGGCATCCGATGCTACTGCAGGGAGGGGGCGGTAGGAGGGTGTGGTTCTGGGTGTCTGGTGGAAGAAAAGAAAGAGGAGAGAAGATGGAAGATGATGAATAAGGTGAATCAAGAAATGCCACTATCGGCCACATCCTCAAATTTGGTGGATTCACAATATGGTACGCCCTCTATCGGTTACAGAGAACATACCAAATTTTTAACTTCTGGGTCGACATGTGCTAGTGTACTGTAATGTGACTGTGATGCTTTAAAAATTACAACCATATGGCAAGTATTCACCAAAAAATATGCAGGCAAATCTCTCTCCCACCTCCTGGACCCTAGTAAATAGCATATCTGGTCAAACCGCGTCGGCCAGCGCTGAATAATCGCATGAATGCATACACGTAAGTACTAGCACACGTAGCAAATGTTGACTTTTTCCCATGAGGCATTGCGAATTTTGGCCTGTCCGCTGTAACCGATAAATGGCGCACCGCATTGTGAATCCACTAAATTCCCTCTTTTCACCTCTAAAGAGATTTTAGTATGATCAATGTTTACTTACAAGATGATGCCTCAGTAAATCTAAATGATTCATTGACACATTCAAACATTCTCCACCTCACTTTACTATGGGTGTACCCTAACAGGACTAGGGAGGGGCATTGGGACAATCAAGCTTCGGAAATTAATAATTTGAAAGAAACAAGACACGTCACAATAGCTATCAAAATTTGCTTATATATAAAATTAGACACTCATCGGAATTCAGGCTTGGATCCTGATGGGGCCTGAATTTGTCAAAATTTGATTCTGATCACTGGCTAACAAAGGAGATTCATGTAATCTGCAGATTTTCAGATCATTTAATGACATAAACACATTATTTCTAAATTTTAGGGCTAAGAATATGGCACATACTTTGTAAAGCATAAATATGGTAAAAATCATTAAGCTTTTACCTATTCAAACTATATACTGTTTAAGTGAAATTGATAAATAGCTCTTGGTCTGCATCCTGAACATAAGATAACCACCCCTGATAATGAATGAAATGACCCACCTTTCATGCACTGCCCAATGGTAGCTAGAATGTCCTCGGACGCATCCACTGGCGACGGGGGTGGGGCATAGAGTACAGAGAGAGGGACGCCTCCTTTGATTTGTTTATCTCTCGCATATTGAAGTATATCCATGATCCAACGCATCCCCCTCCACATCATATCAAGAGACTGCAAGGAAAGACAAGGTATTTAAATTCAATCAATCATCATTGCATTCAATTTAAAAAGAACAGAACATAAAGTAAAATAAATATAGATAGGTTGATAAATGAATAATAATAAATTTCTTTTCTAATTCCATATAGACTGAATTATTGTACTTTCTTTACATAGCACCTGATTCTCAGTTCGGCGTCTATATGTCAATAAAATGATGCAAGACAAAATTTCATTTAATGTCTGTCATGCAAATAATCTCATGCGATTCATGCAGAAAATATTAATATTAAATCCAAAAAAAAATTTCATCACCATTCATATGTAACCCACAAATTTATTTTTCATTATCCTACTTAAAGTTATATTCAATTATATGCTTTCTTTTCTCCACCCATCAAACTTTTTCCCCATCTCATACCTTTTGAAATTCATCCACTTGCGTCTGTCTTCGCTTTGCTTCGTTCAGTTCATCATTTGAGAATGCCTCCCTCAGTTGTTGTTGTGTGATCAGTGACTCTGTCTCCAGTATCGACGAAAGCCTTGCATAGCGACGGATGAAGTCGCCATGGTACGTGCTCATGTGAACTGAGTAATGACGATACATAAATGAAATTATATTTATCATTCTTCATGAACTAACAAGCTGGGTAGCGCACAATGGGTGATTTCGAGTTCAGTGTTGACCTTTTGGTGTTGGTGTTGGGTCAATTTTTACATGAGTTTAACACCAAATATAAAAGGAAGATCGTCCTGAAAAGTCTCTAACTTGTTGTTGAGATGTCAATAATGTTAGCTGGATCAGTTTTACAAACTCAGAATAGGTTTTGGAGCTAGGGGAAGCAATCCAAATTGTGCTTCTAACACCAACATCAACGCCGACACCGAAATCACCCACTGGGACGTTGCAAGAAAGTTGCAATTGATTGCAAGTCAAATTAGATCCAAAAATCAATCAAAAGTCTGGTATTCAATTGAAAATTTGCAAATGATCGCTGGAAGTTTTTCCTGCATCAACAAGCATGAATTTGATTTACTTCAGTTAAAATTGATCGTTGACTTGTAAATTTGCAACTGACATTTGCAAGTGATTGCAAATTTTTTTGTGCAACACCCCCTTCAAACCAATCAATGAGGGCAATTTGTCTGTATCTTTTTATGACTACAGAGGGAAATAAGAGATTGAGTAATAAGAACTTCCTGTACACATAATTGTAAGAAGTGCTTATATGGTTGCTGGTGTTGCGTTGGCAGTAATACTCGCTGATTATACATCAGCTTGAGAGTGTTATTAAATTGTGTTGTAACACTGGATGAATTCCAGTTTGGTGTTGGTGTTGGCATGGTTTTACATCAGCACAGAACCAAATTTGAAATAAAGTTGGTCCCGATATTAATCTCATTAGGTGTCCAGATATCCATAATAAGACTTGAATTGGTTTTGTAAATTCAGATTAGGTGTTTTTAATTTGGGAAGGCAATCAAAATTGTGCTTCCGACACCAACACCAACACCAAACTTGAAAACACAAACTGAGTCAAGAGATTACATATCCTTGATCATGAAGCATCCCAGGAAGTAGTATAACAACTCTCACAGCATGATCACTCATTGTGTTTATGACTAAAAATAAAATGTGATAATTAATAGTGCCCTCTTTCTGCAAACCTATGCCAACATGACCCATCCGACAGGAAAATTTCAACAGCCTATTGTCAGACTTCACACCCTTTTAAATCCATATCCCCAGCCCGTCCCCCCCCCCTTACACGTACATGCGCACTCACACACATCTAAAAGGAAGGAATTACGAGACTTACTCATTTCAAAGACTGGCACCGAGATTGAGGTGAAATCCCTGCTGATGATCCAGTCATCGGATGGTGTCCCTGGTCCTATGCATACACTACCCAGAGGCGGGAGCAGCAAAATGAAGGACACCTGTGCAAGGAGGAGACAAACATGAAGAGAGATTTTTAGTAAAGCTTTGAATAGAATTTATTGTACCAGGGAAACATTACACAGGTGCTCGGGGCGATTTCTCTACCAGAATGCCCCAAAGAACCCTGGAAAACTAAAAAAATCCCCTGAAATTCCTACAGGGTCTAATATAAACTGCAATACAAAGTAGAGAATTTGGACCTGGTGAAAAAAAAAAAAACACTATTTTTCTCCTGTATTGCATGCATAATGTATTCAACTTTTGACTGTTACACATGTTTCTCTCAAAACACCATAGTGGATTGAATTCATAATGTGGCATGCTTACATTGTTTAAATGTAATACATATTCAGTATAATGCATATTTCATGTAAGATATAAATATATCATTACAAAACATTCCAATCACGATAATCACATCTGAAAAGAATTCAAAATTCCTTGCTGATCAAATATGTGCTTTAAAAAAATATCTTAAAACCCCCAAATCACACTCAACAATTAACTTTTAATATGGGTGCATGGTAGACCTGGGCCCTGTTGCATAAAACTTATTATAGTAATTGTATCTTTCATGGAATCCTCGATTCTGATTGGCTGTTGAGCATTGTTACCATGGTAATTACCATTGGATGGAAAAGTTACCACAATGGTAACTTCTGCAATGGGGTCCTAGAATAGAATTTGAAAAGTAAGAAAATTTAAACCTACTTCGCTGCTGAGTTCCACAACCTCCAGGTCACATAGTCTGTGGGTGATAGCTTCCTCTTCTGTGACCCCTACACGTGTCAATAACTTCCGGGTCGCCGATGCAAGCTGGCGCTGGAAGTCTTCCTGCACTCTGGTGGCTTTCTTCTTCACCTGAGTTAATCACAAGGAAATAAACATAACATTAAGATCAAATAACATAATTATTTATTGTTTCTTTATATAAAATGGCATGTTTGTAACTAGTTGGTTGCATGAAAACTTGTCAAGTATCAACTTATCAATATACAGATAAAAACCAACTTCAAGTAAAAGCAAGTCAATATCAATGCCTACTTCTGATACATAGTCAGCAACACATTGACAACTTGAAGAGATTTGATGAAATATTTATGTTACACGATGAAATCCTCTGCCTCGGTTTTATTAATTTGTTTGTTTTCTACTGTGGCTATATCGATTAATCAGTACTGACTTCACATTCTCAGATGACGATGTATGATGAAAGGTCATATGGGCATAGACTAACATACCATACCAGCCTTTACCAGGCGAGTGTTTCATGTAGCATGTCATCAGATGTGTTTTTCACAGAGTAATTTGTTCTGACCAATCAGATGCAAGGATTTCAGTAGCTTATGACAGTTTACAAGTGAAAATCACTGATTATATGTGTTGTGAAGTTATCACCTGGTGGGCAATAGACATAGATATTAGACCAAGCGACACTGAATAGACAGAGATATTAGACCAAGTGGGCATTAGACAAAGACATTAGACCAAGTGGGTGTTGACCACTCTGCTTACCTCGCATTTATCCAGACTGTGGAGCCAGTCCCACTCTTCCTGCGAGACGTTGTAGTTGTCCCTGACCTTGATGTGAGGTAGCATGCTGGGGTGACGCTCCGGTACCTGGATGCGAATGTTGCCCAGCGAGCTACGGAGCTTGAGGTAGCCGACGTACAGACCGCGGGAGAGAGGTAGGCTGCTGACCTGGTGGTGAATGATCTTCTCCTGGAAGAGAGGGAGGGAGAATGGATGGATGGAGGGTCAGTTACCATGGAAACATCTATTATCATGTTTCTTATTATGTATGCGATTCAAATTTTGCAAAATAAACTACTTCTAATGCTGCTGCTGCTGCTACTACTACTACTACTACTACTACAACACAATACATGTAATGTATGTTTTGGGAAACAAAGGATAAGATAAAATTTATCAAATCAGCTATATGTCAATTAAAGTAGCATATCCAGATTTGGACCTTGAATGTATAATAGATTTGACTGATAATAATAATAATCTAACCCTGAAGTAAAAGAGGAAATACAATCGATCTCAATTGCAACTATTTATAATTGAAGGGCTCAAGAAAGGATTTGAAACGAAATACATGACTTTGGTAATTTGAAATTAAACGATAATACCCAAATTCAGTATAGAGGCTTTTATGAGACATCCTCTCCTTCACTAGAAATTTCCTAGAACTGGACAAGACAACCACCATTTACCCTCCATGAAGGGCCATCAAAGTCTGCCTTATTTTGTTTATTTTCCTTCTGCAAAATTTTACTTTAAAAAAAAGGCAATTTTCTTTGAAGATTGAAGACAAACTCCTTGTGGCATCCTAATAATGAGACCTGCACTTGACATGCATCGCTTCAGAGGTCAAGAATTACCCTATCATCAATGGACTTAATCCCTGTCAAGTGCCATTATTTCCAATATCCAACTGACTGCTCTTTCTCAATACACCTACTATAGAAATTAGATATTTCCACTGTGGCCTGTGGCCTAACTACCATGGAAACCTTGATTGTGATTTGCTACTGAATCATGCTTCCATGGTAATTGCTACAATGGCAAAGTTACCATAACTGTAACTCTCTATGAAAAGTGGCCCCTGGTATTTTGATGCTCACAAAAAAGAAGATCAAATCTTGATGGGTAATAACAATAGTCTAGATCCTTCGAAAGTTCAGCAATTGTGACTGGGTCTTGTATCAGTCCCACTTACTGGTAATGACGTGAGGAGAAGATCAGCTGCTACCGGACACTCCACACTCATCGACTTTCTCTTCTGTACCCTCGTCATACTGACCCACTTCAGAGCTGCGTTGTTTATTGTCCTCGGGTCCTAACCAAACAAACATAACACAGACATATGTATCAACCTTTCAGTTACATGATAAAACTTATGAAATTATTGATCGATAACCAACAAAATCATGCGCTATCAACTTCAGCTTACATTCGAGACATGCCTGGATTAGCCATCAGCAGCTTAGGCCTACTTGGTGATAGAAAAAAGTACAAGGTGTTCAATTACTATATCTGAACAATTATTCAAAGTCTTTACTTTGGGGTTACTTTATACTTGGGGTAATAGAGCATGACTTGTGAAATATATAAATTAGGCCTACCAAAAAGAAAATATTTCAATTTTTTTGCAAGTCCCACACCTTAAATCAGATAGAGGCCACCTTATCTGATAGGAAATGAAATAGGAGAGTGCATGGCTCACCTTGACAGAGTTGATAAGCGTAAAGATGACGATCCCTTGACTGTCCTTCACCGGTTCATAGTACAGCTTGCCCAGGTCTTGCATACTCATGATGCTTTGCAGCTGGGCGGCGGCCTGTAGGAGGCGCCCTCTAAAGTGGACGACCGGTGAGGCTGCCGTTGATTGGTTCAGGTCTGTTCTTAGGAGGTCGACGTCCTCCCACGTTTGTGCGACCTAACATGGTGAGGAAAAAAATAGAGTAAAGTTGTTTGAAGTCTTAAACTTACACAATGCAAATCACATAATAAACACAGGGATGGCGTGAAGGCCAGATAATTACATATGTCCTAAAAATAGTTACTTGGGCATGAATCGGCTATGGCCTTAAAAGTGGCACAAAAAATACACACAAGACAAATATATTCAATTACGTGATATGATCAAGGCATAAGTGGTATATTATCCCTTTCACCATCAACAATATGGGTCAAATATTGTGATTCTGCCCTAAAAAGTAGACAATGGTCTTGGTAAATCACAGATAAGCACCTGTTAATTTCTATCGGGTTCAATTAAAAAAAAAAGATTTGGCATGAAGAGAAATTAAAAATGCTTTAAAATGCAACATTACTTTTACCTGCTGGTAACACATTCCCCTTCCCATCCCCCCCATGTCTTTCAATGATTCATGTGACCCTTGACCTCTTACAATTCCCTTCCTACCAACCATGTCTTCCCAATATTCATGTGATCTTTGACCTGAACTTTAAACTTACCTTCATGAACCACAGGAAGTCCTGTTGGACATTACTAGGGAAGTTCTCATCCACCTCTATGATAGGCAGGTAGTCCTCTGTTGTCACAAGAACCTTGTCTTCGTTGTAGATCACCGAGGCCAAGTACACACCTCTGTAATGACACAAAGAACATTCTTTCAGAATCACCGAAAGTGACTGATAATTACAACAATTTGCAACATTTAAACAGCCTTTATTACAATATATCTAAGCAGTGCATATTATTTCCCAGGCTTTAGAATGGCACCCCGGATCAGGGTGTTCAAGCATTCAAGGGATACCTTCCTACCAAAATTTACTACACCTGGGTGGAGAGTGGCAAGTGTAGATAAACGCCTTGCTAAAGAATGCGAGTGCTGGTGTGTGATTTGAACACCAGACTTTGAACCACAAGACCCAGGGCCTCATTCACCAAGCCAAGTCTTCATTGATTAATTAGTACATGTCCCTGATTGGACAAATAAAGCTGTTTATAAAACTGTTTATAGATGCTTCATAACAGAGGCATGAATATTTTTCGTTGGGGGGTGTTGTAGGAAATCAATTGATTGCATATTTCAGTTGCAAATTCACAAGTGATAGATCAATTTTAACTGTAACAAATTTGTACTTTTTGATGCAAAAGCAGAACAGCAATCGAATGCTATTGGAATTGATTAAGAGACCAACGGTTCACTTGGGGACCTATAAAATTGACTTGCAAATGAGTACAAGTTTCTAATAGTATAATTATAGAATCTCAGACATACCACGATCTTTGAAGGATGTGTGATTTAATAGAACAAGCTGGAGTTTAATTGAAATCAAAACAAGGGTGTAACTTTTTTTCCTTATTTTTGAATGGAACAAAGAGGAAGGTTATGATTAAATGCATTAAGAATCCTCCAAAGGAAGCTTTACAGGAAACATTTTAATTGCATCGAGGCAGATCTACCTGAGCGAACAATATGGGTGTGAAATCAACGTCTCCTCTTTGACAGGAAGGAAGGTTGACATTAAAATAATGGCTTTTATCAACTACTCAAGTCGTTTAAGCTCAAAATAGTTTTAGTTCAAAATGACCTTAATACAGGATTTCCCATTTTGGAAATTAAGTTACACAGATTTCCTTTTTTTTTTTTACATATAAAAAACTTGTGGTGATATCAAAAGGTAATATTACAAAGATGCATGTAGAAAATTACAACATATTGTTATTTTACTTATCTAATTTATTTTTTTTTTAATTCAAGTATTGGTATAAAAATGCAACAAAATATCAATCTTCATATTGTTCTTCATAATTTTCATCCTCATTTTTTAAAATTATTATTCTTTTCTCTGTAATACAAAATCTACTTACACAATGCCTATCAAAAAGTTTACACTGCAAAATATCAAACTTTTAATAAGTCATACATTTTCAATGATTAATTTCAGATATTGTTCATTTTATAATCCAACTCATATGACTTGATAAAAAATGGGTCTTCAATTATTTCATTTCAATACTTGACACATCACTTTTGTATCATGTGATCGCAACCAGTCATCGAAACTGCCACTGTCAAGGTCAGAAGGGATTAAAAGGGGATCTATGATACCCCCTACATCTCTTATTCCATTCATCCCCTTGTCTTACCCATCAATATCCTCTCGGCATTATACAATGACACGCCTAGTTAGAGGAGAGGAAGCCTATAGATCACAATGTTATGAGAAGGAAAAACAATGATCCCAGAAATCTAATGCTTAGTCATCACCACCATGCTACTTCAAGCGACTCACATGCGCACCCGTGATCATGGAGGAAGTTTGCGACCGACACTGAGAATGATGAGTAACTGACATTTTCCCTCATGAAATGATACTTTGTTTGGGTAATAAAATGAATATAAAAATGCCAAAATCACTATCATTTTTTTTTATATACAAGGGCAGTTTGAGTGCCTGTTGGGGTGTAACTGAAATTTCTCTTAAGACAATGGCAAAAAAAATTGAGTATTAACATTAGGACCCTCTTTTACAAAGAGCGTTGTGGCCCAGTGGATCAGTCTCCGGACTTTGAAACAGAGGGTCGTGGGTTTAAATCCCAGCCATGGCGTAATTTCCTTCGGCAAGAAATTTATCCACATTGTGCTGCACTCAACCCAGGTGAGGTGAATGGGTACCTAGCAGGAATTTATTCCTTGAAATGCGTGTGCGCTGTAATCTTAGTAATTACGGCTGCCAAGCTACAGCTGGGGTAATAATATCCAAGTCCTTTGGAAGCGCATAGAGACATTATTCATAATTGTGATATGCGCTATACAAGAACTGTTTATTATTATTATTATTATCTATATTTGTGTAGTTAATAGATTAGAGTTTGAGATCAATCGCAATATTCACCACCCTTTGTGGAGCAGGGCCTTGATGACCTGAATTGGAAGTAGCAATTCACTCATCCGTAATCATAAAAAAACCTTCCTCATGAAAGTAGAAAACCCAAAAGTCGTTAAAAACAAAGGATTGGCCTCAAAACACTGCCCTGGTTTGAGCTCTCCTTTGACTCATCACCTTCAGCTCTTATCCCTGCCCTGGGGAGTATATCATGATACAAATGTTCACTAACCGTTGTTATAAGCTACTGAAATCCTTGAATCTGATTGGCTCAGACCTAATATTTCATAGAAAATCACAGACGTTTATGTTATTTCAACATTCTACGACTGAATGTTTTTAGCTAAGACCCATGAATCCGTGGAGATAAGTCCGTTGTGATGTCATAAGCTCCATATGACAGATTGCTTGCTGCAACTGTTCAAACCCATAACACAGCGGATAGTGAACCTGATCCAACAAGTGGCCTGGACGAGATATCCCTCTATGTACACTCTCTTTTAAAGGGAGAGTTCAATGTGCTGCGCCATCATTCTATACGTCTAACTGCATTTATTGAATTTATTGAATTAAATGTGCTTTACTCTTAACTTGGAATAATGGTGGCAAGAACCTGATTATATAGGAATACTTTCATATTTCTTTTTTGAGTGGTCATAATATTCAGAATGATCCTATTTCACACACACAAAGAAATATATATATATATATATATATAGGGTAATTAATCACCAAGTTCTTTTTCGTCAGTTCTATTTATATTCTGTCAAATTCCATCATGAATGAAATAAAACGGAATTAAATTGAATTGAATTCATAGCACAGAAAATGTTCAAACACTTATTATGCATTCAAAATTTCATACGGTATGAATTCGAGCAAAGCCAAGCGACTGAAGTGAGCTCAACAAAATATATTGGGATACCATTACATTTTTTAAATGACTGTCAATATTTCAAAATAACACATTCAAAAGAGAGTGCATTCAAGCACAATGATCCACAATTTTTGTGAAATATATTTTTCAAATAACAGTGAAAACATTTCAATCCAGAATGAAGTTTAAATTTAATTAAAACAGTTGGTAAATCCAAGCTTGATCAAAGTTGGACAAACAAGAAAATTCATTAATCCCCCTGATTAAGTTTGAATTGAGTAATTAGAGCTTGGGATGTGACTTCACCCACTCTCTCTCTCTCTTTACCAATACAAAGGGCCGGGTTTGTCTAGACGCCAAATTCTCACTCTCCCAACACCCCTAACCAAACACTCGCATATCAATAATTGACGGGTAATAAGAGTAATTAACACCACTATATTACCCGTCACTTCAAGAGGGTGCCGGTGGTTCACCTGTTCAAGCGGAGTCACGACCCCCTGGTATTGGATTAGAGATCTTCATTAAGGTATTAGGGGTTAATTCAAAGAGCGCTGTGTACAGGTCATTCACTCATACAACTGAGGCTAATGAAGCAAGCATGACAATTAAAAGCATCTTGCCATATTTCATGTCATCTACAGTCATCTTCTTCTCTCTATAGCAGACACCATCCACCTGCCGAGAGTGATCACTGAAACCAATTCACCAGCTTCCCACAAGAATGGATTTAGGAGTAATTTTTACGATTATCATTTTCTATTTCAAACATTGAAAAAGCACATCGAAGGCTATCCAATGATGCAAAAAATTATTTAGAAATTTCAAGTAAAACTCAAAATATAAGCAAATTAAAAAGGGCACAATAAAAACAAATAATCATGAAAATTTACCCTAAGCCCCTTCTAATGAGAAGCAAACACATTGCTTTGATTTTGCCCAGTAATACTGATCAGTACGTGAAAGGAGGGTCGTTGAGCAGAACCATGCTTGGCCAAGTATCCATTTCAAGGGGGGTGTTTCACAAAGATTTAAGCAGTTAAATTTCAGTTGCATGCAGTATATAACGCATCACAGCATTATCCATCGATCTGATTACACATTACAAACACGTGTGCATAGGTGTTTAAGCCTGACTCTCAGTCAGACTCAACTCTTTGTGAAACACCCCCCCCCCCCACCCCTCCCAAATTATTTTTGAGACTTACCTTCTTAAATGCTTCTGGAACTTTGGCGCAGATTGGAAGAGGTTCTTCAGGCTTTTCCTCACCGTTTTCCTCATCTGATTCGGTGATGCTCTCGGGGAAGTTGCTATAAAAAAAGAAAGAAGAAAACCGCAACAATGAAAAAAATTGTGTGGATAATACTATTTTCCTCTTTGATGCGTACTAGTACTATTTGTATAAGCTTTTACATTAGACATCTCTGGTAAAAAATTACCAGTTTTGTACGCAAAAAAATTATGCAACTGTAAGTTGCTACAATTATTGGCCCAAATTTTGCAAATGATAACACAGGGAAAATGATAGTAAATATAATCGGTTCTCTCAGCTTAAAATTTTATGCATTTCTAATTGGTCTCAATTCTCCAAACGACTTTAACACATGTAAGGAAAATAATGGAAAAAATAACAAATTTTTCTCTGCAAAAGTGTTATGCAATCCATCTTTATCATTACCATGTTATAAATTGAATTTATGAATTTTGAGAGTGGAGCATGGTATTTTCTCTTCAATAAGAAAATTAATTTCAGGTGGGTTTTGCATTTATAACTTACATTTGATTTCAGCCGAGTCCGCCGGCCTTCCATCTCGTACTTGTTGAAAGAGTTCATCGATCATACTTAGCCTTCCCCAAGACCTGGGCTTGCTGCCATCGACGTCCCTCCAACCTAAAGCAATCAGACACGAAATGAAAAGAAATTGATTTCAATTCCACAACTGACCCCACAAATACTGTCCTTTGAGTCAAATTTTCAACAAAGCTTCTCCACACAAAAAAGGAAATAAATTAAAATAAACAAATGTGTGTACCTTTCTTTTTCCAAAAGGTAGGTGCCATTTATTCCACTCTTCAAAACCAGAAGGGGCACCAATATCCTCAAAAACAAATGAAAAACTCCTCAAACTCCTCAACAGCGCACCGAAAATCCTCAAGAAAACACAATCCACATTTGATGGCTCTCCAAAGTCAACTGCAGAAGTGTCGTGGTATGACTATCCAACGAGTGTCACGAGGGACGCTCAAGCCATCAAATGATCGGCAAAGTTGCGGGGACAGGAAACTTATAATACTCAGCAAAGGCAGAGGGGCAAATGTAGTCTCCAACCCAAAATACTTCAGACACAAACATTGCTGATGAGTGCAGGGGCCGGTTTCATAAAGCTGTTTGTAAGCTGTTTACGTCACAGACCCCTGGCACGTTGCTAACCAATCTTCCAATGCACTATCTTTCAATGTACTGAAAGTATATTTTTTGATAAATGGAGTGTGAGGTGATAAGAAAAAAATAAAAAAGGCTTGCTCATATGACAGTCAAGACAATAACAACTGTTTGATGTTCTCTTTTATAGTTCTCATCAGACCCAAACTATACTTCTGGGGCCCCGTTCACAATTTTTTTTACAATAACAAATTTGCAATAACAGTTAAAGCTACAGAAATCCTTCAATTTGACTGGCTGATTGTAAACTTGTTACAGAAACTGCGCATTAGTTATGATACACAAATGTTAATGAAATGTGTCACTGGTTCAGGATTACCTGTAATTGAGGGGCAATTTTCAGGATATTTCGCTCATATCATGTCCATTTTGCATTCCGAAGTTGACTTAGTATTATTTGCTAAAAAGCATGCTATTTTTATGAATTATCCTCTTATTCTCAAGTGGCGATGCCTTCAAATTCGCCTTTGGACAATCTACTCATGGTCTATACCATTGCATTTCATTCAAACAGAGAGTGAAATGTATGCCATACACCCCAAGATCACAATCAGAGGGCAAGTGGGATCCACTTATTGTAGTCCTTCTGGTGAAGATAGGGTTAAAGTTGGAGATCACCCTGACATTAAATTGGTTTCAAATAAAGCAGAAAAATTTACAGAAAAATATTGGTGAAAGTTTGATGAAAATCCATCAAAGAACAACAAAGTTATGAAATTTCAAAGTTTTTGATTTGTAATGTCATATGCGAGCAGACCCTCCATATATGATTGTGTAAGATAAATCCTATGAATTCTGAGAACATGACAAACAAAAATAATTTAGATACAGGAGGGGGTATGAAATGATGTATCTGATGATATATCCACCCCCAAATACATATAAACAAGTCGTTTTTTTAAGGAAATGACATTTTAAAATATGCCACATTAACATACGAAGGTACTGCTCATCTCTGACGTCACAAAATCAAAATTTCAATATTCATAACTTTGGTGCTCTTTTATAGATTTCCATCAAACCTCCACCAATATTTTCACTATGATTTATACTTTTCTCTAAACAACTTATCGTCAGGGTGAAAGTTCCCTTTAAATTCTCAAGATTAATTCTGAAAAAGGGCTAATCGAGCTATAATCTGAAGATTGAGTGAACAAGGGCTGATGGAACACCGGCTATTTTTTTTCCTCCTCCCTTGTTTGCGTGTGCATCATTGGTATTAATGAGTCCCTTAGGAATCTACACGGTTGGACCACTCGTTGACACACGTGGGAAAAAGAGACACGCGACTCGGGGGAAACGTGCACGTGCCTCGTGCGACGAGGATAACATCACACACCACAGTTGATAATCAATCTTAGCCATGTTAGGATCGATATCCTTTCAGAAACGAACAGAAAAATGAAATGAATCTTAACATATGCTTCAGAATTATTTTTAATCTTGTTGTTGAACACCAAGATAGATTCCTCTGCCTTTTGAATATTCATTTGTTTAAAAAAAAAAAGAAGTTTGTTTTAAATTACCTTCTTATTTCTTTTGACATGTCTTTTAAACTCTAAAAGAAATTTAATTTCCCTGTCTTTTTTTTCTTTTTTCTCTGAGCAGCTAGTCTACCCCCCTTCATATTGAAATCTTTCCAATTTTGGCACACTCTCTATGTCTTATATTTATCAACTTCTTCATCCTCCCCTCCTCTTCTCCTCCTCCTTCTCCTTCTTCTTCTTCTTCTTCTCCTCCTTCTTCTCCTTCTCCTCCTTCTCCTTCTTCTCCTTCTCCTCCTTCTCCTTCTTCTCCTCCTCCTCCTTCTTCCTCTCCTTCTCCTTCACCTCCTCCTCCTTCTTCTCCTCCTCCCCCTCCTCCTTCTTCTTCTTCTTCCTCCCTCTTCTCCTTACCATTTTCTTTTCCTATTCTATCTCCTTGATTCTGCATTCAACTTTTCCCCACTCTATCATTCTCTTCCTTAATCTAGAAGTACTTACATGAAGGGACAGCACACGGTGGATTTGACGTCTGGGCGGGGCCAAAGCCCTTCATGTTGAATGCAGATACACGCACATAATACTTTGCACCCTGCATCAAAGAAAATAAAATGAAGAAAACATAATTATTTCAAAATCTGAAAGCAAAACAAAACCCACTCAAGTTAAACATTGATCATATATAATCTTTTCTCAAGATATTCAAAAGAATATCAGCATAGGATAGAAGAAACCATGGTTAAGCAATATAATAACATTTATTCCTTCTTCTTATCTTGGACAGAAACACATCTACATGTAACTTCAAAATCAGACATGAATTCTTTGATTTTCATGTACTATGGCATCTTATGTATCATTTATATTTACATTTGCGTACATTGTATTTGAGAAATATTGAATAATGCCATGATTTTCAAAATGGGATATTAAAAAAAGAGAGAGAGATAAAAAACATTGCATGTATTTGAAACACAATGAAACGAGTATTACTGTAGCAATATTTCAATATACGACATTACAAATAACAAGTTTTGAAATTTTGCATATTAGAAAGGCTATTCTTGGCAAGACTACATGTAGGCCTTGTCAAGACCACCCCCTCCTTTCTGTACAGCTACTCCACAAGATATCGCAGAATGTATCCATACAGCTAACACAATGAAAGATACAAATATTGTGAAGTACATACAAATTAGACTTCTTATAATAATAAAGAACACCACCACATTACATATATCTCTTCTAATTACACAAAGATCAACTTGCCTTGGGCCAGCTACGAGACTTTTGCATGACCAGCGGAGGATCAACTAATCCAACTAATCCAAAATAGATTCATTCCCATCTCAAACCAAATCTCTCATCAAATTTAATCACACAATAAGCTGCAAGGTATCCAGAAATATGATCTATTCCAGATGTATAAAAACAAGGTCGCAGGATCATCAATGAATAATTTGAACAAGTTGATACAAAGATGAAAAACTGAATGAAGTTTCACATCTGCACAATCTAATTTGATGTACATCTATACTTTGTCAAACTTGTCCTCAAATACAACTCCTCTTGTTCACATTCAGATTTGCAGTTGCTTCAAAAAAGGCTGAAATAATGGCAAACTACGATTGTGCCCTGAAAAGTTTTCACAGCTCCCAAGTATTGCACAATGATGACCCTCACAGGATGGTAAGTTGGAGTTCAGCTCAAAACATGGGTAGACACAGTCTTGTTTCGTTGGACAATTTGAATTATTCAAACTTTATTGTATAATTTTCTTCACTAGTAGATATCCCATTCCAAGTCGGCCATGTTTGTTAACAACGCTGCCTTAAATCAAACAAAGATCTCGCTGACTTAACAGAACAGGTACTCAAACATCTAGTAGCGTCCTTTCACTCTTTGCAGAAGAACGGCACAGGTTGTCCAAAGAAACTGCTTCTCTAGCAAAACAGATCTTGCCTATTATGTTAGAGAGCTTTCAAAGGAGTAGCTTCTGTACAACCTGTGTGATTGCTGGCGGCGTCTTTTGTATTCATTGATGCTCGTCAATTGTCCCTGACGATCAATGGATCGGGGTTGGTCTGGTTCCGACTGAAGGAATTGGAAGAAGACTAACAACTGCTTGATTTTTATGAGTTTACTCTGTTTTGAGCTTGTTTTCTTAACTTTACAAGCCATTTAATTCCCAGACCTGGTATTTGATACCCATTATGAATAGAAACACATCAAATTAAAACTCAGTTTGCACCACTCAGACAAAAATATATATCACCACTCATAAGTATTTATATACTCTTCTTCCTTTTCACATTTCTTCAGTTATTTAATTATTTCAAAATTTTGATGTGCAATAAATATGTTATGAATCTAAAGGTTACTACTTGAACCAAAAATGATATTTTAACATATAGGCCCATATTTGCCAGAAGCTTGTTAAATATCTCAACAGTTTAAAGCTCAATTTATCAATACAAAGATAGTTGTAGGACACCAAACTCTTAGATTATATTTTTCCAATTCTATGAAAATGCTTGTTATCTCTGGGACTTTTATCCTCCCCACTAGATCATTACTTTCCCTAATGTATACCATCTTCCCTCTGACTCCCCCCCACCTCCCCCTTCCCTCAATCCATCCCCTGATCCCGCCCCTCTCCTACCGATCCACCTGTGATTCACCACCCCATGGGTCTCCCATTAACCCCAAAGCCGCTGAACAATTTCCTAATAACAATGGGAGACATGTATCTCCCCTCAAGCATATATCCTTTGTTTCCTTTCAACCCCACAACATCAACCAAATTCATCCTCCCAGAATCCCGGTTCTATTAAATCCTTTCATCATGCTACACTAAACTATTGATTTTCCCCTCCCTTCCTGGACAGAAAAGCATGTTAACACCACTGGGCAGTCCGATTACCCCTACCACCACCACCATCACCTAGAAAAAAAAATGCCCGAACTCTTTATATCACGAGCCACTATTCAAATGTATAACAATAAGGTCAAATCTATATCTATCATCCCTAAATAAATTGTTACACAAATTTGCAAATGCATATTAGTTTTATAGCTTACTCTGTATTTCCTCGAAATTATCATATTTCACTATGGAAGCTTTCAATTTTTTGATAGAATAGAGTTACAGTAGATGTTGCAATTGACCATATTTAAATTTAGTTTACTACTCTCCAACCAGGTGTATTTTTTTACCTAAAAGGGATACATTTTTGTTATTGTTCCAAAGGGCATCCGTACTATGCTAGGACAATATAGCTACTTTCCATAAAGTTGTCGGAAATCTTTTAAATGGAAATTTTGGAAGATGGTGAGTCAGATAAAACAGATAGATACACCGTTTGTTCTGGGTTTTTCATCATACTTGTATCAAATAGCACACATTATTGCGAATGTTTGCTGTTTGTAATAGAGTTTGAAATCATTTAAATCAGTTTATGATATATTGCCTGCAAAGTTTTAGAAAATGCTGTCTTGTACAGACAAAAAAGAAACCTTCTGGAAATAAAACAATGGGTCTACTATGGAAGTACATGCTGGTAGCAGTTCCTCTGAATAGTCACATTACGAAGCTGTGCACAGCAATCGGCACAATGGCAGATTCAAAACCTCGATCCGAACAGTGGGAACAAGTCGTTGACAATAGGCCCCCATCAATCAATAAACACTTATTGAAACTTCAATCCATGCCTACCCTAACCCATTTTCTTTCATAAAATTAGACATGAATACAAAACACATTTTCCTTTTTTTCAAAACGATTTCCCTCACATTAGCTCACAATAAAAGCGACACAGGGGAACAAGAGTCATAACTTGGCAGGGGTATCACATTCGACACTTAAAAGCCCCCACCACCTTAAACTTTGAGGAATTCATTTACTGACAAGAGAACAGTTCTCAAAACATTTTCCCTCACATTTCCTCTCTGTGAAAACAATGGAACTTTGACTCTGACTTGGCTTGATGGTCAATTGTGACGCTTCAAACCACTTGATCCGTATTCTGAACTCGAGTCTGATTTAAACTCTGGTCTAAAGTTGTGGTTTAATTCTGGATATTCATTTGTGACACCAATTTTTCACGCTACAGGTTCAATCAGCTTATCGTTTACTCAGATCATTCATAACTGTCTGGGAATAATAACTTAATTAGTATTCTTCCTTGTAATTGCCTGATTAAAGAGCACATTGAACATACAATGTTAACAAGATTTTAAATTTTTTTGCTTCCCGTAATTTTGGCACAGGGTGAGACCTTGGCCTCAGTTAAACTGGACTTAAGAATACCTGGCCCATGGCTTTAAACACTCTCATATGCTTTTCACACTGGATTTCCTTACCCCATACTATCCTTAACCCCAGACTATCCTTAACCCCATACTATCTTTTTGGGGTTTCACACTGTCTTTCTTAACCCCATTCTATTTGCTTAGCCGGGGTTAACGCCTTAACCCGGACTTGCGCACAGCTCATGAATATTGATGATTTTTATCATACAGAGCACGATAACGTGCAATTTTGACTTCTGTGATTGGCTAATGCTTTTGTTTCACACTGCATCTCTAAGCACCGCAATTGTGGTGCTAGCACCACAATAAGCCGGCTAACCCTGCTTTTTTGCAGGGCCAGATAGTACCATACGATTTACCGTGCTAGCCCATTTTGCTAAAAAAATAGTGTGAAAACAAAGTGGGTTAAGGAAAAAAATTGCAGTGTGAAAAGCATATCACTCTCCAACTTTCATGACATTCTCACTTGGAGATGAAAACAAGATACATTTTCCCTCTCATGGTCTTAACTGATTCTATAAGGAACTGCATTTGTGACTTGGCACACACACTCTCCTTTGACACCCAGCTAACCCTCCCTGTTGAACTTGGGTGTAATTCATCCACAATGACAGGTAGTTTTTGACACTTAACTACATCCTTGCCCAATTTGCCTTCAAACGTTGGGTAATTCGAGGGAAGAGGCAATATTCAAGGGTTTTAGTCCTCAGTTTGAGGACAGAGAGGAAGTGTTGATCAATTGGTGCAAGACTGCCAAGAATACATACATGTACCTCACACCAAAACAATCAAATCTACAATTCTTGATGACAAAATTCTCATCGGACTTCTGACTAGAAAACAAACATGATCATTTGCTACTTTGTTCTTTAGAAATTAATAAACAGAGTCTGCTTTTTCTTTCTTGAACAATCCATGAACAGTATGATTAACATATTTTGTAGGACTTTGTAAACTGCATTAAATCAGAAGATACATATATACATACACCTCTTTTGATATATTCTCTTTAAAACATTCTTTTAAGTCCATAAAATAGTCTAACTCATTTTATTACTAATGAACTGCATTAAATCCCAAACAGACTATGACTAGAAGAACATGCATATTTTTCTGTTCTATAAAGTTATTAATGTTCTGTCTTACTTTTTATTAATTATGTATAAACTCAAATTTAAAGAAAGAAACTTTTAAATTAAAATTCCCACATCTTGTAAGGCTATTAGATTGCAATTGACTCCAAGTCTATGAATTTCTTAGCAAATCGTTTTGTTATCCAAGTAACTACATAAGCCAATCATGCGGTAGAATGATCATCAACTCATTATATCAATGTTGGGTCGGTTTCAATCAAAGCCAAAATTTATTCACGACAATTAACTGAAGGTAAAGCTTTGTTTGCAAAAATATTCAATATCATATATGACATAAATACATTACCTTGCAAAATGCGGTAATGTATTTTTTTTTAAGAGAGAAAAGGAGATGACAACGAATTTTGCCCAATAAACTGAATGTGCCCTAGGGGGTTTAGATGATATATAAAAAAATGCCAGTCTTGGAAGTCTTAATAAATATACATGACTTTGTTCATCCCAGGTTTTCGAAACCCTTCTTTAATTCATAGACAGTCATTGGATAATGAAAAAAATACTTTTCAGTAACCATGACATTGATTTATATATAACACTTGTAACTTATATCATAAGTAAGCAATATTTTTGAACAAAAAAGTTGCAACAGTTATTCTCCTTTAAAAATGAAAGTGTATACGGGAGGTATTGGGTAATTGACTAGATTCAAATATATATCTGTAGTACTGAGCTCACTGAGTATATCTTAATTCCATGGATTAAAACGGATTTGGGTAAGAACCAAGGGATTAAAATAGGACCCAAATGAAGACGTTGTCCTCAATCTGTTGATTTAGAACCCTCAACAAGGATAAAAAAGTTTCTTTCTTTGGAAGTAAGAAAAGGAAAGCTTTCATATTTAGACCGACTTATAATTGCATGGAACATATATCTCAGTCATCTACGAGACATTAGAAAAATAACTACCACTTTCACAGCTCTCCACAACACAGATTAATTCAATACGCAACAGTGTTAGTCTAAGATTTAGTTTCTAGAAAAAAAGGAATTTAAATCAACATGTCTGAGATCCACAACAAAGAGTGTGATGTACAAATGGAATTGCACATAAAACGAAACAAACCATACTAAATGATATTAAAATTAATATGTAATCATAACCAATTTATGAATTAGATTAAATAGATTTGTCAAGAGAACCATGACAGTGTCAAACTTGCTCTTTCGCTACAAACACGATATAAAGTAGTATAGTAGTATAGTAGTTTACACTTCTTGCACAAAAATGGCTGAATATCAATGTCAATTCCGTTGTGGCATTATTGCAGTCAACTCACAGTTTAATAACATTTCATAGGTTATACAAAATATCTTAAACATGCCAAGAAACTCTTAAAGTAATTTGAAACGATTGGATATTTCACTGTACAACAAGCAGAAAGAAAAAAAGGACAATTGTCAGAGTTTCACAAGCCCTAGTCTGATACCGGGCATAGTGGCCCAGTGGTAGAGTGACCACCTCATGAACAGGAAGGTCTAAGGTTCAATCCACGGCCAGCCGAATCACATCAATAACTCACCAGAACGGGACATTCTGCTCTCGAGCTAAGCACTCGGCATTAAATTTTGTAAAGCAAGGCACATTGGAAGAGCATTTTTATAAATCAAGTGGCTACCCTGGATAAATAGAATGTGATACTTTAATTTGGTGAATTTCTTACCTGTGTTAGCCCTTGTATAGTATATTTGAGGTTGCTAAAGTGATACAGTATATGTTCCCCAGCTAAAGGACAGAAGTCTTCGTTTTGGCTCCATTCAACTGCAAAAAGGAAAGCAAACAGAAGAAAAATAAGTTATTATATTCAATGTCTTCTTCTCTTTCACATTGATGATTCAGATATACCGGTGTAATACATATTATAAATTTCTCTCTTTTCGAGAATTTATTCTCACAAGGCCTCTATTTCGTTCAGGTTTTCTTCTATTCATTGATAATAATCAATCAGGGCAAATGTTCTATTCATTGATAATATGTTATTTTATATCATATTATGCACTTTTTTTTACTTGTTTGCATTGTATATACAGGCACATATGTCATTTTTAATCTACATGTATTTGAATTTGATTGATTGATTGATAAAAAATTAACGACACTATCAACACATGCGTGTCATATAAGTGTCGGACAGTTAATCTGGAAAGGTTACTATAATACAGTACAAATTACCCTAATGCAACTTTACAAAGGAACAGGATTATAAATAAGTAATTATCAGTAATGTCATGAGAAAGATTATACTTACTTTTAAACCGGGTAGCCGAGGCACCATTCATGTTCAACGGCTCCTCAAACGTGACAAGGAGGGATGAGCTACTGGCTGTGTATAACCGCACCATAGCTGGTATGTCAGGTACTCCTTGAGAAAGCAAAGGGGAAAAAAGAAGAAAATTTGTTATAATGTAAACATGGCAAACATGCTCATCAGGAAATAGAGATATAATCATGTGGATTCTTTTGGATCTCAGTATTAGTAATCTTCTCTTTTTTTCTTTCTTTCTTCAAAGTGACCACACCACACAATGCCTCATTGCTCATCACCAGAAATACAATGAAAAGGGAGAAATGATAATAGATAACACTTTCCCCGTTCAAAAAAAATAACACACTTTTGATATAAACAAACAAATGCATCAGTGATAGATGTGTTAGATTATCATCATTACAGAAAAAATATATACAGCTTGAAAAGTTGATCCTTTGTGACTTTTTAATATTCAAGTATATGAATACAAAAAACTGAGAATTGCGCTTCAAAATCTGTGAAACATTTCAAAAAAAAATAAACAACAATAAATTTTATTAAAAACACACTTGATTGTCAAAAATAGAGATAATACCAAAACACTGAAATGAACAACCGGTGATCTACCTGGGAGCACGATGCTAATTGTCACCCATCTAGCGCAGGGAAGGTATTAATTACCCCACTTTCCGCTCAAAATGGGCCACAGTTATCACAACTAATGAGGGTGGATATACGCCATTACTCATCCACCAACTTCATCTTTGTCTGTATCTGAAATTGCATTTGTCTATCGAGGCTTCTGATTGGTCTAAATCCATCATCATAAACGACAAAGGTGATGACATCACTCCACACGCCTGAGGACGGGTTATCTATGCTATTGATCTCCGACCTCTAGCTTATCTAGCATCGGTGACATCAGACTAATTTCATTTGAAAGTATGATTTGGTCCGAAGCATTGTTTTGCTGGTCTCGTTTTGCGTAATAGTTTGGTGCCTTGTCTAGATAATAATGAATCCTTTCCACCTTTTTGTATGATGAAAGATCTATATTATCAGATCTTTTTGTTATCTCAACCTTTTTCATCAATTGAGCATTTAAAACCATAACAGGAAGAATGACAAAACAAATAGAATCTATTCTGCACTTGCGATTGTATAAATAAGAAAAATAACTTTCTTAGGTGTTTTGATTGAGGTGAACTAATTGCAAAATTGGGGGGGGGGGCTAAAAATACACAATAATGCAAAATATAACATTTTAAAAATTCCCTTGATCACAAAACAGAAATGGGAAAATAAAGGATAGAAAGAAGAAAAGGAAGAAAATGAAAAAGAGGAACCAAAAATTTAGGGAAAAAAAGTGGAGAAAACAAGATCAAGAATATAGACAGAAGAAAGAAGAAAGGCAAAGTTTGACTTCCCAGAAATTATCAATAGAGGGCGACATACTTGCTTGTTCAAAGCCTGTCTTCATTCGTTTGAGTAACCTGTATCGCCATTCCCAATCCACAAGTTGCCTATCAGCATCCTAAGAATAGAAAAAAATCGAGCAAAGGATATTGTAACTTCCCCAGATCTCTGTTCTATGGAGACAATGTGAATTCTTTATAAACATCTCAAATAACGAGATTACTGACTGTCAATACCTGTCTATTTTATTTTAAGTGAAAGAATCTTCACACATATATTATGCAACCAAAATTTCCATAAATTGTTGATTGGTATACAACATTCCAGTTGTTCTCATCCCATATGGTCCAATCTTGGTTCATATACAAGCAGTTAGTCTACTAACTACTGGTAGTTTGTCTTATTGCAATTTAACCCATTTACCATTTTGTTTCATTTCAATTTATGCATTACCCCAAAATATCTTCTTGGTCAACACCACTTACAGTGTCTATAAGAACTATTCAAACAATTTATTATTGACAAAGTACAAAAGAATAATCAGACAAAATGGAAATTAGACCATCTAGGTACAATGAATGAGACTAAATGACGTATAGACCATGTTATGTTTGGACCAAACAGTAATTAGACCAAATTGAAAAGTAGACCAAGTGGGTTCAGCCACGATGGTATGCTAGCAATGTGGCATTTATTAAGCATGCAGTCTTTACAGACAGGTTGCAAATGGTAGCTGAAGCAAGTTTGTATTTTAAAATGGAAAAAAATTAAAGAAATTCACCTTGATGGAGCTGGAAGAAGAAGCGTTATTATTGCCGGAGCCGTTGACGACTCGAGTCGTTAGATCCTGGATGACTTGTTCTGCTTCATTGATCAGAGTATTGAGCTTGTTCAGTCGGACATCTTTCAAAAGAACTGGAAGGAAAGGGGGAAATATATAAGTTTTCATCGAATGAAATAAGTTTATCTTAATCATGATAACTTGAAATAGGTGAGGAAATATTATTTCTCATTGGCTTCATCACCAAACAATATGAAATTATCATCATCATCATCACCATCATCATCATCGTCATTGTCATCATCGTCATCACCACCACCACCACCACCACCATCATCATCACCATCATCATCAGAACCACCACATTCATCATTACTATCATCCCCACCTTAATTTCCATCACTATTGACATCTCCATTTTAGTCGTCATCATTATCATCATCAACAACAACAACAACAACAGCAACAACCACCAAGACCAAAACCACAACATCATTCAAAGTCCTCTACCGAAATCAACATAATCATTATATCTCAATCATTATAAGCATCTCCACCATTTAACTCCTCTCACAACCAATCACCACTGCTTCCCATCAAATCAATTCTTGAACTTTTTAAAAGTATATATTTAATTTGTTATTGAATGAGTTCTTGAACTTACATCTGGGATTTTCCCTTGCTCCGTGTGATAGGAGCATCCTCGACATGGGCATGTTATTGGTCATGACTGCAATGTCCAGGACCGTGAACTCATCTGGGTTGGGTTGGTTCAGGTCCAACCCGTTGGCTTCCAGGCAATATTTCGCTGCATCCAGATCCTGATGCTCCACTGCCTCAAACAGAGCTGGAGGTTGAAAAAATGGATGGAAGCAGCAAAAACGTTGTCATTTACACTATCAATGTTTGTCAAGATTTTCTCCTCAGTAACCCAATCATGAATCATTATTTCCTTTCCTATAATATTCATCATTGGGAACATCATTGGCAAGTAGAATAGGCATATGCCGTGTAACCTATGTATAGTGACCACACATGGAAAACCCAAAGTGTGGCTGTTACAGACAGGTTACTGTTACAAACAGCCTCTAACATAGGGACATAACTAGCCTTTTCACAAAATAAGGGGCATGCGGTAATTATGGATTTATAAAATTAATTCAATTAATTAATTTTTTTATAGAAAATATGGACTGTCCTATTAAATTGGAACAGTTGGCTAGTATTGGACAATACCTTGAGGGTAAGATTTTTCTACTGAAATGAAGGAGTATGAGCAATACTAGTCATGCATTTCGTGCCAAACTATAGATCCTTTGATTTCAACAAACTCCCGGGGGGGGGGGGGGGGAGGAGTCAAATATATTGCTCTACACACACGTGACCAAAAAAACGTGTTTAAAGGGGTGCTTTTTTCAGTTTTGGACGCGGGCCACCCGTGCTCTCGTTAAGGGTATCAAAAACACCGATTTTCAAAAAAGGGGGTAGTTTTGAAAGAGGTCAATCGCAGGGTCAAACACATTTAGGGGATGTTTTTTTCCACAGCTTTTTTTTAAGTTTAGCCAAACGTGTTTAAGGTTTTTTTTCCACCAACCTTTTTCCCCAGGGTCATATCCTGGCGACAACTTGTTTAGGGGCCTAAATGTGTAAATAAAGCCCGCGAAAAACTTGTTTAGGGGGTTATTTTGCACACAGAGAAAAACTCGTTTAGGGGGTGTTTGGAAATAATTTGGCCACGTGTGTGTACTGCAATACATTTTATTGCCCCCCCCCCCCCATCCCCGGGAACAAACTGCCTGTACTGTCTGGATAATAATGCAATATCAAAAGTACCACCGCTTTTGTAATAATGCAGACATCACTCAACTGAAGTTGACCTTCCTGTTAATAAAACTGGGATTCTATGCCCCTTCACTCAACTCGAATCCACCCATCCAATCTACATAATCAAGAATTCATAATTTCATTAGGATGATTATAACAGGATGCAAAAAAGCTTTAACAAATGCCCTATTTCATTCTATTACACTTCTGTTATATATATGCAAGGGTTACCAAGCAAGACGAGACTTGGTAATATTTTCTAATTACATTTGAATTACGAATAAACTGCTTTTAGTTCACAACCGACTGCATGTGATATAAAATTTACTTTAATTTACTAAATTTTGGGAATAAAATACAGCCTGCTAATTTTCACTTTTAAATAATTTGTCCCCTTGCTCTTGATTGTTTGCTCTTCAGGTTTGATAAAGACATATATATATATAAATAAATTAGACGGACAGTTTTTTCAGAACAGTTTCTCATAGAAATGCTAGACTAAACAAAAACATGAACAAATTACCTGGTTGACAGAAGGGTGTTAACTCAGGTGTGCACTATACAATTCACATCTCATGGGCTGGAGCTAAAGCTCTTTTTTTTTTTTTTTTTAAACAAGTGCACACCAAGTTACCAATAATGCCTATAGCATTTCCATTTATTTGAAAGCAGGATAAAAGAGCATTGCACATTAAATGCCTTGCTCACAGCCATAGGTGCCACGGCCGGGGATCGAACCCCAGACTTTTTAGGTATAGCCAGGTGCCTTAGACCAATCGGCCACGGCACCTCCAGCTAGGCTACAATATAACTAAATTCATTAACGATAATTCATAAACTACTTTACCCTGTAGATCGGAAATGTATTTGGAGTTTCTCCTGCCCTTATCCTTGACGGAACTGCCCCCGAGGCCGGTAGAGTCCACCTCGTTGGTGCTTGCCCCCCTCTTCTTGCCCGAGAGACTCCTCTGGAGCTTGTTTGGGGCGAGGGGAGATGGAGGGATGGAAGAAGATTTGCTTTTATCGTCTCCGGGCACCAGGTTCTCCATGCTGTGTGCTTTCCGGACATCACCACTATAAAAATGAGATTTTCAAAAAAAGAAAATGACTCAATAATGTTTTATTATAAAATAACTCCCCTACCCCTACTCCCCTATGAATGAATATCTTTTAAGGAGGAGGCTATTAACTTTGTTGTACGTCATCACTATCAAAATAAAATAAATCAATTTATACATTTAATAATAACCCCCCCCCCCCTCCAACACCTACCATGGAAAGTTTGCATGAATATTTATTGAGAAGTAAGCAATGAATTTCACACAGCACCACTTTAAAAATGACTTTGTTCAAAAGAAGTGGTTTTATTATAAAACAAATAATCTCCAAGCAAAATGATGCATGATAATCCTTTGAAAAGTAAGCAATGCATTTCATACAATCGACAATAAGAAGATTTGCAATGCAGATGTTTATTTGCCTAGGAATAGTACAAACATAATGCTTATAATAATCCACACAAAACACAAGAATATTTGATTGATTCTAAGATTAAAAACCCTTAAAATATCCACAATCGAAGAACATTCAATCATGTTAGTTCTTAATCAATAAAGGGGGAAAATGGAAAGAATGAGGGAAGGAGAGCTGGAAGGAGAGATAATACATAGAGGTTACAGAGAATGGCAGGTTGAGAGGTACAGGGGGGGGGGGGGGTAGCGAGAGAGAAAGGGGAATCGATTTTCCAGAATCCATTAGATTACACATAAATTCCCAAAGCTAATACATCAAGGATTCCCCGTGGCCCTATCTTTCACTCAGGGCCAAATCCCTCTTTAAACACACCCAAAAAAAATTCCCTTTCATCATTTTGCCATCGAAAGTTTGTAGACCTCTGACTACAAAGATCATCTATTTGCAAATATCCATACAAATATAATGAATCCATTTATTTTGATATATCACAGTAAAAACCTGTCTACAAAGACTACCAAAGTAAGACAAGTAAAGCAGTCTTGGTGAACATGTGGTCTTTATGAACACGTTTCTGTAAAGCATTGTAAATTGAGAAAACTGTTTAAACTTTTGAACTTGAACATGCCAGAAAAAAAATGTTAGCTTTATACATTTGTTTTTTGTTTTGATTTATGAGGCATCAATTGGTCTCTTCTATGGGAAATAAAAAAATTGGAAGTTAACAAGTTAACCCATTGTCTACTGGAACCAGGCGGTCCCTGTATATAAGTCTATGGGAATTACAGGATTCGGTAGTTAACAGGTTAAACTTGTCAACTTGGAGCAGATGGTTCTTTACTTAGTCTAGATGAATGGCAGAAATCAACAGTCAATGAATTAATATATTTTTTTACTGACATTGTATAGAATGCTAAGTTCATGATACTTTTGAGAAGTTAACATAAGTACATGAAAACATATTGATTCACATGTCACAATGGATTAGTACACTCGATACCGACCAATCACCCAAATCATGAAAAACCACAGGAGGGAAAAATGTTATTTTTCACATTTATCATGCATTTTACATGATATCGATTAATAAACAAGAGAAAATATGACTTGGGAGGCATTATCAATCAAGATGTGTATTGATATTATCCTGTTGGGGGAAAAGAACCTCAATATGGAGAAAAAATGATGGGAAAAAAATAAAGATTTAAGTCACTCATGCACTAGTATGGTATTCTCAAACAAGTAAAAAATGTTGAAATATAAATGAACACAAGATGAATGGATTAATATCAAATAGAGTTGTCAGTGAAAGGTGAACCAAAACTTCACAACAATGAAACATAAGAGCGGTCGAAGGACAGGAGAGCCTTACGTTGATGGTTTACGAGGCATAGTCCCGTGGTCGTCGACCAGGAGCATACTCCAAAGCCTGTCAGGGATACCGTTGGCGCTGGCGACGTCGGACTCGTAATCACTGCATGCGGGGGATGTGGTGACAACGATAACGGACATCATGCTCAAACAGAAATTTCATTCCCAACTTAAGAAAATGTACTGGAGTAAACTCATAGAATGCAAGCCAAATCATAATAGTGTAAAAGTATTCTAGCATGCAAGGGCAGCCATATGAGAGCAGCTACAAGCAGGATTTGAAAAAAGGTTTGTTCACATCAATTTTCACCAAAATAGAGTTTCTATCGGTACATTTTCACGATACAAAATCAAATTAATTCCAATATCCACTGAATGAAGCATGAGACTCATAAAAGTCAATATTTAAGTTTTCAGAATTCAGGAAGAGTAATTTCAATTTCTGCTACGGTATCTCTCGAGGTCATCAGTATATTAAGTACAGTAGAGTATTGTCTAATGAATTGTCACAACACAAGTAACATCTGGAGACATTCACGAATGTCTCTGAATCATCGTCATTATGGGGAGCTGAAATAACCTGTATCCAAATTTTGAATGATTCTTAAAATCCACATTAGCGAGGACACATTACTGATTTCGTGTGCTTCGGGAGAGCTGAAAAGTATCTCTCATTTATTGGTCTGACGATCATGATGCCTCGATCTAGAATACTCTCTCTTACAAACAGTATGTTCATTAGCTGATGGATCGACTATTAGTATCTCAATATATCAGATTATGTTGCCTGTATATAAATGATTACAATCTTCTCATCACATATTCTAACTGATATAAAAAATACTGGTAGGATGAAGCATTAATCAAACATTACCATACGCCCTTAGTTTGTTTTATCTAACCTACTTGAATAATATATTTCCTGTGGGAGGTGAGATGAGACCGTTTTCAATGGGTTTTATCAATATTCTGATCAGTTGGCATTCACCGGCTACTACAAAAGACTTCAGGCACTGAGATTTGAGTGAAGATATGGCGAAATTGCGAACTAGACATCGCAAATCTACTGCTTAATTAATACTTGGTAGCAAGCCGATTGAATATAATGTCATCTTTAAAAATCAGTACCCTTGAACAAAAATATTTCACACAGAATTAGATTTGGGGGTGTTTATCTGTAGATATAATCTAGATAAATTTCATTCTGCTAATTCATAAAATAAGATGATTTTATTTCGGAAAAGCCAAGAGATATTTTTGGAAACTACATAGACAAAAAGCATGAAATTATAACAATGAATAAGGGTGATGCAAAATAATCACTCCATGCAACAAGCGATCACAAACTAATGCACCAAACAATAATGGAATTGAGATAATTATAAAAAATATTTACATTACATAAGGAATGAAAAATAACATATTGTTCACATAAGTCCATTTTGTATTGCATAAAAGGGTCTGGATTTCCCAGTGTAGGTCTCCATAATAGCCCCTTTAGTGTGTAAAGGTGTGTGATTGGCTGAAAGTTTTATAACCAGAACACCAACAGAAATGCAGTACATTGATGCAGTGTATGTTCCACACACAAGTGGACTGATACATTTGCAAAAAGGGGTGTCCATGATTTCATTGTGCATGAGGGATAAATAGTGTTTATTATATTGTGTATTATTGCAAATAAAATGTGCTTTGCTACAAAATTCACCTCAAAGAAGGTACAGGGAATGGTTCATTTTACACCAAAGGGGTGTTCACTGACCTGTCGACACTAACAGAGCGTTGTCTGCATGGAAGCTTCTCCCCTCGCTCTCTCCTTTCCCCCCTCTGGCTAAGTCGGCGCGCCAACTTGGCCAAACCTCCATTGCTGTTGCTTGTCCTGACTCTGTCTGTCTCTGGGGTCTGAGAAATGTGTCAAAATATTAGAGGGTTTGGGTATGATACAAAATACTTGTTTACACACGTGGTCATATTTCTAAAATAAAAAACCAAAGAATAAATGTTTAATAAAAGTATTTTTAAGTATTTTCAGATATAAAAAAAAATAGATTAAAATTATGTAATAGTTCAGGGGGGTGAGTCACAAAGATTCAAGTATGACTTTAATATTTAGAGTCGCATTTAAATGCCGTCGCGTACATGATATGCAACGTGCAATCTTATTGATCGATACGCAGTAGTGCGCATCCTCTTGGCATGACCAATGCGGTCATGCCTTTTATACCGCGTGCAACTACATGTAGGCATTTACGTGCAACTCCATTCTTAGTGAAACACCCCCCAGATAAATGGAAGGTGTTGGTATAATACCGAGTGCCTTTGACAATGCATTGGGTGTACTAAAATGAGTGCATATAATCTTACTAATGCCCTTGATGTTGTGCATTATTTTTATAATATTGACTGCTTACTGTAGGTCTTGGTGGTACCGGGTAGTATAGCTGTGATGAGGTTTGAGAGAAGGGTGTGTCCTCTAGGCTTGGCGTCGGTGGTAGGTACCCCTCCTCATCATCTTCTAACCTCCAAGCAGCACCTAAAAACAAAACAAAAAACCCTCCTTGATTTAGACTAAAATTTAGGTGTGCTATAATTCAAAGCTGCATTTAGAGAAAATTTATGAGCATTGGAAGTCTGTAGTCACCCATAATAAAAATGGTGGCAATGTGACAGGTTATTCTTGTGGTGATATTCTATCATTTATTTGCTTTAAAAATATTTTAAAGGAAATTTTATTCTTTCAGAGACAACTTTTATGTCAATGTTTTCATTCATTCAATCACTGATTTAGTAACTTTACATCTAGATTACTGGTATGTTATCATCAGAACAAATACTATCAGGGGCAACTTTTATGTCAATGTTTTCATTCATTCAATCACTGATTTAGTAACTTTACATCTAGATTACTGGTATGTTATCATCAGAACAAATACTATCAGGGGCAACTTTTATGTCAATGTTTTCATTCATTCAATCACTGATTTAGTAACTTTACATCTAGATTACTGGTATGTTATCATCAGAACAAATACTATCAACTATACTATCATCACTGCTATCATCACCAAATCATGCTCACTATCATCATAATCATTATCATCATCATCATTACCACCACCACCACCACCATCATCATCATCATCATCGTCATCACCATCATCATCATTATCATCACTACCACCACCACCATCATCATCATCATCACTGCCACTACAATAAGCACTTTCACAAAGAACAGCGAAGTCATCGTCATCAGTTACTGATATGACATCTTTCATTGGCATAATAGCATGGTTGCATTTATTCGCCATTCTATCGACTACAACAACCCGTAACTCTATCTCTCCCGAATTATTCATCACTAGAAGTGGTTCCACAAGATACAAATTTCATCACAGTAGTACGGAAGCCTCAGTGATCTTTACATGATATTCAAATCACCCCCCACTTTGGCACCTATCAAGGACAAAGATTTTGAATAACAAGTACAATCTACATATCTGATGACAGAGATAGCTTCTCAGGTTCACGTTGCGATACAGAGCGAACACAGTAGGTGCTCTCACACCGACTCGATCTCCAAACATACTGGGAAAGTCATGAACACCTACTTATTCAGGACTCAATACCTGATGATTATTTCCTACATCCCGACTCTCAGATTTTGGGGTAAGTCCGGAAAGTTATTAGCATGCACATTAGTTTCCAAGCAGTAGACAAATTCAAACCTGACTTTTTCTGACTTATGATTTTCATTACAGATCGAGCATACCGATCTTAAACAAATAGGAGCAATTCCGAAAATTTGTAAACAAATTATAATTTTCTCCTATTAAAGCCTCTTCATTTACTATCTATTGTCCACGGCGGACGGCATTCGGATAATAACGAGTCGGATAGTAACGAGTCAGAAAGAAGAGGATCGAGGGTATTTGAATTCCAGTTCATCGTGGCTTAGCCGTGAACCAGAATAGCCTGGTGGTTAAGTCGCTGCCTGGAAAGCAGTAGATGGCAGGTTCAAATTCCACTGGTTCCAATTTTTTCTGACTTATGATTTTCATTACAGATCGAGCATACCGATCTTAAACAAATAGGAGTAATGCCGAAAATTTGTAAACAAATCATAATTTTCTCCTATTAAAGCCTATGCATTTACTATTCTGTTATCTAGCGACCCAAGTGCCCTGCAGTGCCCGCCCAGCTCATTGGCCCAGATGGGAAAATTCTCGTACTTCTTGTACATTTGACAAGTACCTCTTATTCACAGGTATTTTCTTTTAGGAACATTTCAAGTAATTTGCTTTCGCACTGCAAAAAATACCTGATATTTTCTGATCGAGTTGGTATGAAAGCCACTTTTTAGTTCTGTCATGATGTTCAGCCCTAGCCTTGATTATGACGCGTGGTCGGGTGAAGCATTCGTAAACAGAAAACAACACCACCATCAGGCGTATTTACTGTGTTTTTAATTAGGAATTATTTATCTGAATAATTCATGAATAATCCTCTTGAGTTTGCAAGCAGGAATATACAGGTATCAGATTCCTATATACTTAGAAATCTTTAGGCAAGCTATGCATGAATAAAAAACAAGAATCTATTCTTACAAATGATGCACAGAATTTCCATTCTTAATTACCCCCTTACTGCTGGTGGAATGGTGGATCATCATGAAGTAAAATGAAAAAATACCAGCGGCGTAATGAGCCAAAAAATTTGAGGGGGCCAGATATGGTGTGTCGGGAAAAAAGTTAGAAAAAACTTGTGAGTGAGCTAAGCGAGCCAGCAAAAATTCCATTTTTTTTTTAATTATAAAAATCCAACTTTGCGATAGATTTTGACATAATATTCAGAAAATGTAATATTTCACCCTTCTCTCTTTCCTATTCTTCACTTTTTTTTTCTTGGTCATGAAATTTTTTTGGGGGGCCAAGTGCCCCAAATCTGTACACCACAGAAAGATACACATAGAGTAAAGATAATAGAGAAAAATATATACCAGGTTGTCAGATTTGTCTTTATTCAGTCACAACCTGAATAGAATTTTCTTGTTTGTAATTGGTAATAATATATTCTCTAAAAAAATTGACTCATTTTTTTCTGTGTCAGCTTAATGATAGACTTCCCTATCAAAGATGCATGGAACATGTAGAAAAATAAATAACATTATTTTATCAGCAAGAAAGCAAGAGAATAAACTCCTCTTATATGTTCATAATCTCATCAAAGGGCACGCCTTCTTCATGAAATTTCCAAATTTAAGCCTAAAGGAGGTAAAATGAATGTGCAGTCTACCATATGGATGAAGTCATAGATGCAAAAAAAAAGCATTTATCAAAAGCAGCTTCATTTCCCTGGTGATTCGTTACCTTCTTTCCGACAACTTCTTTCCACTTCAACCATCAGTGGTTTAAGAGATCAAGTGCTTACGGACAATTAGTGATGCTATAGTTAGGCGTAAAATCCTCCCAGGAATTAACAGCTAAATAAAGAGCATTCATTGGTAATCATGTTAGCCTACATTACACTCCCATTAACACATTTAATTTATAATTTTATTTTCCCAAATGGATTCATCTTGAATGGGAAGGAAACTGGAGCAGACGTCCATAAATATAGATAAGAAACTGATGAAATAATTCATTCATAGGGAGAAACGAGAATACACATTCTTAACCACTTTCCCCCTGCACATGGACATCCCCCGCATCGAGTCTGCAGGAATTTCGCAACTCTTATCATCACAACGGAATAATAGGGGGTAACAGCCAGACACGTCACAGCGTGACCGACATGAAATATTCATTTCCTAATGATGGCTTGTGACGGAGGATCAGGGTATAAATAAAACAAAACACAAACCGTCGAATAAAAATCAATTCCCAGCAGATCTGATGCTAAAGCTCTTTTCCGATTGGGTCATTGCCTAGTATGAGAGAATTATTTATGAGGTTGAGGATGAAATATTATGTCTGATGAAGTTTGGAGGGTTGTACTTGTACGGAAATATCAACAGATTATGAAAATCAATCGCTAGTGATCGTGACGTCAGTTTTCATGGCGTGCATGCATTTTCTTTACTATGCAATCAGTAATACGTCAGAACTGCTAAGCAAAAGTTTTTCTTCATACTTTTCAAATACATCATCGCCATAATCATCATGATCATTTCAACAATATCTTTGTCAGTGTCGACCTTCATCAGTACCATTATCATCATAAACATTGTCACATCATCATCATAAGTAGCATTAATGCTTTTATTATGATTATCATCATCACAATGACTGTCATGATGATCTTTATCATCACCACCACCATCATCATCATGATCACCATCATCATCATCATCATCATCACCACCACCACCACCATCATCATCATCACCATCCTCCTCCTCCTCATCATCATCATCATCACCATCACCACCACCACCACGGTGGGTCCACCACCACCACCATCATCATCACCATCATCACCACCATCACCACCACCACCACCATCATCATCATCATCACCACCATCACTATCATCACCAACACTACCACCACCAACATCATCGTCACCTTCTTCACCACTGTCACCATCACCTTCATCGTCACCATCACCATAATTATCATCATCTATTCTTGATCATCACCATCACCATCTTCATCATCACCTTCACCACCATCATTGTCATCAACATTACTACAGTACACTCACCATCCTCATCATGGTCAGCACATTCACAATCCTTTTCATCATCACCATCACCATCATCCTCCTCCTCCTCCTCATCATCATCCTCTTTGGCATAAGTAGGGCTCACTGCAGTCATTCTACTTCATGCTTATCTTACCATTGGCTGCTTCACAGCTCATGCATACAACTAATCAGGAAATTATCTACAATTTCCATTCCATATCTCACTCTTTCTAGCTGACACGGATCATATATCTTTCAGAAATATAGTGCACAAATGCTAAATGCAAAATTCTAATTAAACCATTCATTAGCCCTGCCTGGCTTTACCCCTTCAGCAGTTTCTATGGAAAACAATAGGAAACACGTACTTAGGCCCCTTTGCTCCATTTTACTTTCTACTCTTACATTTTTGAAGTCGTGATGCCATACATGGCATGATACATCAATTTGTGTCGTCCATAAAGTCATTTGAATTGCTTACACTGCCTTTACCCCCTTTTGAAATTTCTATTAGAAAATTTGACAAAATATGTACTTGGGTGCTCTCATCTCTTTCTACCCTTCATTTTTGTAGTTGAGATACCATACATGGCACGATACGTGTATTCCCCCCCCCCCCCCCTCCTTCAATGAAGTCATTAATTACACAGTTTTGAACAAGCGAAGTCTTCTAGTGCCCCGCTGACATTTGATTTATCGCAGGTCATCGTAACTATTTAACACATTAAGTGTTCATTTTGTGAATCATTGATGAGCAAAAGAACTGGGTTACAGATCATATGAGGCATCGGGAAGGGTTAGATCACAAATGCAGCATCAATGGTCCTTATCACCGTCATTCTGAAGGCCAAATACACACAGGATTTCAACTATAGAACGCACAGCACACATAGAATTCCAACTTGATCTGATGAATGTCAAAGTTGTGTGTAAAAGTTGCTCAGATAGCATGTTAGAAACTATACTATTAATGACCTGCCAATGTGAATTTGAAGGGAAAATAGAAAAACAGAAGAAGCCTTTGCTCACAATTGCATCTATTCCCAACCAACTTCCATAACAACTATACTAAAACAAAATGAAATGAGGGTAACCAATTTAAAATAAGATTATTAAAATAGTAATGTTTGGTGGAAAATGGGGTTAAGCGACCACAAGGGGGAAAACCTGGCAAATGACGGCATATGATGAATCATATCATTAACTTACTATAATAATCCTCATTACTCTTCTCTATACCCATAATGGCATAGACGTCTGGGGTAATCTCAAAAAATGGACCCCCTAAATTAATCACAGTAGTCTCAGGAATAGACGTTTTTCGCCAAAGAAGGAATTAAGTTAATAAAGCAAATATATGTGAGACTAATGGAAGGATAATCTTGATAAAGATGGAAATTCTCAAATACTTTACCTTTCCCCTCTTATATTATTATTAGTGATATCATTATCATCATCATCATCATTACTATTATCACTATTATTTTTATTATTATTATTATTATCAGTATTATCATCATCATCATCATCATCATCATCATCATTATTATTATCATCATTATTATTGTTATTTTTATTATTATCATAATTATACAAAAAGGGAAGATGGAAAGGGATTAATCACCCCTAAAAAGGGTCAAGGAGTGACAACTTCTTTGAAAAGGACGGAAAATGTTTTCACTTCTCTGTCCCTTTTCCACCTTTTTTCAGCTTTCCGTCCTTTGTGATTTAAAGTATACTTTAATTAGTTTTTAACCTTTTGTCAGTTTCTTGATATTCTATAAACTATACCATTTTTAGGACCAAGGAAACTTTATCATAAATAATCCTCACAATGATGTTAACTGGAATTCCTGATCAAAACAAAAGAGCCCCCCCCCCCCTTCCTGTCATTTTTAATGATCATAGTTGGATTTCAATTGAGCATGTAGTCCAGTGTCTTGAATCCCAATACCTGTGAAGACGAATACAGGGTGCACGTTTGATAACTTTCTTTTCAAATTAGTAGAGCTTGGAGATTGTTCTTTTCAACACTTCGAGCTACATTATGACGTCAAGACCACTCCTGGAATGATTGATGCTATAGTGAAATGATCATATAGAATTTGATGGAGGGGAATCTACATTTCATGATGTTCTAACAAGTGTGAAGTTGTAGTCCATTACACTCCCCAAGTTCAAAATGGATGCCAAGGCTCCCCATCCTGTCTACTCTCGTATTGACTTTTTAATTTCACACAAGGCTGGCCATGTGGCTGCCGGCGACAGAGTGGGGGAGCATGTAGCGTTTGAACACAGTCAACCGGCTCTTTTATCAACTCTGAAAGAAATTGTTGGCAATGATATGAGGAAACATCCTTTAAGAGGGACTTCACTCGAAATAGTTGATTTGCATAGATTAAAAAAAAAAGCTTAATGCTGCAAATTTCCTCAAAATCAGATGATGTGACATAAGAAAGTTATGAAATTTTTAAAGTTTTTTTTTTCAATTTCACAGAATAGTTAGATGCATATTCCGGTCAGTTTGCAAAGAAAGTGATGACGTCACCCATTATTTCTTTTGTATTTCATTATATGAAATGTTTTAATTTTCTCCTCATGATAATGGCAAACAAAGTTTGAGTCCTCCCTCAATAGGTGGGATTGTCATTATTGTAACCTATTAAGATTTGATTAGGAGTCCCCCTTAATGGCAAATATGCAAAAATTAGTAAAATACAAAAGAAATAGTGAATGAATGATATCTTAAAATGTCCTATAACTTTTATTTCATATCTGATTTTGATAAAATGTTTGGTACCGGTATGGGACATTTTTTCGCTCTCTCTCTCTCTCTTCCCACTCAAAACATTTTTGCCTGCAAGCCTTGTCGTATAAAACTAGATTTCTTCACTAATGCAATAAAACAAAACAGTGAAAAATGCATCATCTCAGATATATGATTTTCACTTTAACATTTGACTATAATGCTACATACCACTTCAACCATTGGCCTTTCCTATATGCTACAAGAATATTATGAAATGAGAAAATTCACCATGATTCAAAATATATTCTATTAAGCAGATGAAACTGTTTTTCCTACAAATCAGTTGAAACTCACATGGTGCTATCATGATGGCGGGAGGGATGAGTTTCTTGGGTTTCTTCTTGTGAAAGCTCATCTCATGCCTTGATGCTGGCCAGCGACCGTTGAAGAATACCGGATGCAAGTTGTGCTCTGGCATTGAAAGTTTGGAAAGTCAACAGGTTCATCCAAAAGCAGAATTGTTAACGGGCAGAGGCTGTTCCAGCATGAGAAACGAGAGCTGAAACGCATCAAAGCTGTAGAATAATAACCATAGAACGAAAATCTCTTCATCACCAGGAATTCACAAGAACTTGCTCAAGTGACCTTGACTTTACATAGCCATTCTGCTTTTGAAGATCAACTAGAAGCCATGCATCTACGATCATGATATCTACAAATTCTTCAAGAAAATTCACATCCTCGCTTTAGCCATTTCTATTCTTTCCTGTCAAGATTCATTGCAATAAAAGAAAAACAAAAGATAAGTAATGTAGAAGTACATATTCTGCATTTATCAATATTTATTACTCTTTAGTCAGCAAGTTTGACTTCTTGTTGTATTGGGCTAGCCAAAAAGATTCGTCTGCAATCTGTTTTAAGGTGCAGTTGACGAAGCGTCTATCATTTTCAGCGGCATTCTCACTTACAATATGCAGTCGCTGAATCATGTGACATCCAGAGTGGAGCTAAAATAGATAATTCAACATGATTGATAACACCTAGGAGATATTTTCTGTGTCCCATTCCTGCTGACGAAATACTTCATTACTAATATAATCAACTTTAAAATGGTTCCGTTGAATGCATCCATTATAAACGGAGACAAGAGTCAAATGATGCTTTTGTTTATCTCAACGTCGTCGTCGTAGCCATGCTATGTTCACACTACAATTACTTTTATCCTCTGCATAAAGATCCAATATCCCACTCTTCATATAAAGACATGGAGCATCAATGCAAATCGGTACACAATAGTGTGACAAGTTGCCTGTGTTTTGACATCACTGCAAAAGACATCGGAAAGCCACAGTATTTAAGTTCCAACATAGCTACTACAAAGATATCCTGGTTCCAGCGAATAATTCTAACTCCGATCCCAAATGTTTGCCTTGTGTATGGAGATCCATTTAGCCAACTACAACATCCAACTGCAGATGGAAAAATTCAAAAAGGATTTGGAAAGGAGACCAAAACAAATCTTGTGTCCCAAGCCAGCGATCTACTCAGAGTACACACTGTTGAAGAAGCAGGCACTTCAATTCTATGGATTCTTGAATACTTAAAGGCCTGGAAAGAGAATCTGAGGAACTTGGCACAAGGCATCCAAATAGTAGGGGGGGGGGGGGTTGTTGTTGGTGGTGAAAACCAAGGGAGACAGAGGATAAGAGAAGATGGAGCGCACGACCCAAGAGTGTTGCTCTACTGTGCTTCTGGCTTTCAACGTGAGGCGCCTCTTTCCCCCCCAATTCATCACCCAAAACAAACCATTTCCACTCAAGTGGTAGAGAGCGTTGTCCTGTAGCGTCATCTATCGCTCGTTACCCGACTTGTCTGACCGATTTCATTGATCCAGCGCCGGGTTTGATATGGAGAGGTTATTTTTAAAAATCCTCTTCAGTCTTTTTACGTCTTTTGGTTTTAATACGGAGATGGGCTGAACAAGTCAAGCGTGCCCCCATTTTCATTGGATGGAATTATGTCTGTGTCATTTATCCTATCTCAGATGGATAGAAAAGGAGGAAGATAAAAAGAGACAGAGGAGGGGTTGCCAACGAGAGTGGTGGTGTTCAGTGGGCCATCACTGTGATCAGTGGCTTAAATCAAGCATAAAACCAATGAAGAGTCATCCTTTTTATAGTAGGAGCAAGCCACAAGCAATGATATCTTCATTCAGACCTTGGCTTCACTCTGAGATGAAAGCAAACATTACAGCTTCATCTCAAGAAACAGCAAGTTATATGAAGATAATGTGTAAAATGTAATTAGATAGCCATGACCATAATGCAGAGGACAGTATTAAACAATAGTTGTGTAAAGTGTAAACCCTTCACTCAAGGAAAGTGGACTGAATGTTGCAGCCTACAGTCCCCTGACAGTGACTTGTGTGCAGAAGGTCCCTCTCACAGCAAGCTGTATTTCTGCTAGTCTTGTGTGGAGACCCACTTGTTGATCAAAGCTTCAATCAGGATCTGCACCCTAAGACTAGCTATTAACTTCGAAGAACTCTTTCATCGCATAACATTGAATGAATTGTGATAGTGATACAACATGACAACCAATGGGGGAAAAAAGAGGGAAAAAAATCAACATTATCAAAAATTTAGAGTTTGAGAAAAAGATTAATAAGTGGTCCCAATTCAATATTATCATAGATACCATCCAGGGTACCAGTCAGGTTTGAAATAATTTGAAAGACCAGCCACTCCATGCTGAAAGTTGCTGTCATGAAAGAGCGCCACCTAGTGTTGGGAAAGTTACAGTTCATCAAAACTCTGCAACAAAGTTACAGTTTATCAAAACCCTGTTATTTTCCTTTAAAAATATGCCAACGTCCTTGTTATTCACAAGTTATTGGACTTGTCATTTACACAGAAACGAGTACCTTTCTTTTTAAAGCAAATTAAACAATGAAAGATTCATCTAAAACTCAATTTGAGCTGGTATATAAACTTCATTTTACCCAAGCAGAAACAGGCAGGTTTACACTTGTACATGTATTTTGTATTTCTGTATCTGTCATTCAATTATTAAACACTGAAATATAAGGTAACATAAAGGAAAAAAAAACCAAAATACAGAACAGACAAAAATTGGGCCCGATGAGTGCACAATTTCACATAGTCATAATCATTCTTATCATAGTGCTTCTTTGCCGTGGGTATCTTAGTTGTGACAAATATGACGTAAATCCCTCTTCAAGTAGCCATCCAAATTTGGACGACTGCGTGGCAATGAACCTTGAATCAAAGCCAATAGTCTGCCCCCATCACCAAAACGAGATGAAAATAGTTTCAAGTAACACCTGATAATCTGCCCGGCATCCTAGCTTCCCTAATAGAGATGAACACTTGAAAAAATTGCTCTACATGCCTCGAGTGTGTCCTCATACAAGTTTTCCAGCGTAGAAGATTTCTGTCCCATAAACATTCCGTCATTGACGATAGTAAACAAACAGGTAGCGGTGACGCAGATGCAAGCATCCTGCTCTCTACTTTGCAGCATCTATTGCTTTGAAGCTGTTTCTGCATCTCTATCAACTCTTCCTGACTTTTTTTTCTTTTTCATTTCTTCTTGAAAAACACTCTCAAAATGAAGATAATTTTTTGTTAGCATCCTCAGTCCATACCATTCTAGCATTCTCTGTATCTTTTCATACATAATCATACATGTTATCTCTTGTTTATCTCTCATCTTCTCTGTAACAATATCCTCCTTCAATACCCTTCATTATCTAACTCATACTATCTCTCTCTTTCTATCTATCTCTCTATCTATTTCTATTTCTCCATTATCTATCCCTCCCTCTCTCTCTGTTCTTCTAAGCGTCTTTGTTACTAGATCTGTGTGATACACGATGCGTCTTCCTTGGCAACAGTAAGAGTATGGATGCTTTCAGACCAACTCGATCACGGAAATTGGATTCATGAGAACTTGTTATGGCCTCAAAATACTAGTCGGTTATTGTCCACATTCATACCAGCCCGAACCAGACCGATACAATGTAATTTCATGAAGTTTATGAGTATGCGCAGTGTGATCTGACTAGTAGACGAGGCACGCGATTCAAAATCACTAGCTCAGCAAGCCAACAACTTAGTCTGCTGTAGGAGCTGTGCAAACCCTTCACTCGAGTTAAGGGTCTCAATGTGCAGGCTATAATGCCTTGTGTACTGAAGGCCCTCTTGCTAAGGCCAGCAAGTTTTATGTGTGCTGGTCTTTGCATGGAGACAGACTTATTGATCAAAGTTTCAATCAGGGTCTGTGCCTGCAGACTACTAACAACCCTGTGGGGTGTTTCATAAAGCTGTTCGTAAGTTAAGAGCGACTTTAAGAACGACTGGTGAACCTTTCTTACGAGCTAAACAATCGCAAATGAACATTTTGTTGGATATCATTTACCTTAAGAAAGGATCACCAGTCGTTCTTAGAGTCGCTCTTAACTTGCAAACAGCTTTATGAAACGGTCCCTAGGTGCCATACAGCAGGCAAATTTACTTTCGCACTGTGAGAATATCTACAAGACCTTGGAGATTTCCTGCAAAAAGGTTTTGCAATTTTGAAAAGTGCTAACTAATTAGCGCATATTTTCTTTCTGCAATATTACAAGTAATAAGCATTCACACTGGCAAAACTACATGGTATTGTCTGATCAGGGTAGATTTCTATGTCACAGAGAATTTTCTCAGTTTTCAAGTCGGTCTGAAAGAACCCTTGTACGGAAGGGAAATATAAACCTCACAATAATCAGAGCTCCGATGATCAACGCGCTCATCCCGGATTACTGCACCCAACGACCAACCGCAATCTACCTGGGACAGCGGTATAAATATTGCCTCTCGGTTACCAGGCTGATCAAGTCAATGACTGATTGGGGAGTATTTTGGGGGTTCATTTGCATCTATTTTAGGGGGGAGGATTAAGGGAGTCTATTTCGGTTCTGTCATTGTTTCGTTGGCTGTTGATGGATGTATCCCTCTGCCTTCGTGAATGTGCAACTTGGTGTGTGGGAATCATCTTGCCGGGTTCCTGGTCGCGTTGCGGACCACAGGGACGCTCTTGTCCTAAGAATCACCTTTTCCACCTCCATGACCCGCTTCCTGATAAAAATATAGCAACCATCCAACACCATTGTCTACCGTACAATTATTCCAATATTTCTCCCCATATCATGACAAGATGTGAGCTGAACATGTGGATGAAATGTTTCAGAGAATGAGTCTTTGCTTTCACTTGTATTTGCATCATTCAATGAAGTAAACAAGGAAAGTTTGTTTGATGATACTTCAAATCCCTCTCCACAGCAAAGAAACCCCTTGAATCATCCCCCAAATGGAAATAAAAATGCGACATACATAATATAACAGAATAAAATGGATAACCCCTACACCCCCAATGAAAAATATATTTCAAAATAATAAAAAAGACAAAAGATAGTAGAAAATAACAAGAAAAAAATGAAATAATAAGTCGATACTTAATGAAATAGAAAGAAGTAAAAAGTATGTATGATAAAAAGAAAATATCATTTATACTATCAGGGAAAATGGATTGAGGCACAAATCCTTTTGTTTTTAATGTGGAGCTGGCAATTTAATATTGATTGCTCTCCTAACTAGATTTTGTTTTTCTCCTCCGAACCTATAATTTTTTTTCCACCCACATAATAATCTCTCAATATTGCACCATAAACGATCCCACATCAAATACAATGATTGAAAACGTAGTATATTACCAATCCATCATCAACAACTCACAGAAAACCTTTTTCTGTACTGATATAAGGATTCATCAAAATCATGCATTGATCGATACATAGAGTTCTAGTTTTTAGAAGCAGTTTCTTCACAAGAGGGCGGGGAAGGGGTGTGATTTAGTGAAGCGCTGGCTTCACGTCATAAACCTCTCCAAAATCATTGATTTCACTCCCATCTCGGCTTGGAATCATTCTCCAAAACAAATATTATGGTCAGTGACATATATCTACCATCATCTACTGCATATTACCCACTCGGTGTAGAATTTATTATTTTTCTTGTATTTTTCTTTATGCCTTAAAACATATTGATTATTCCCCGGGCGCGTGTGACGTGTGAGAACTAAATGAGTTTTGTAGTTGCGGTTATTTGTCACATGTTTTAGCAGATGTATGTATCTTTTTTTTTTACAACTTTAATAATGCCAACTCAATGATTGTGCAGCAAGAAAGTGGAATTTCTTGTGATTTTATCGCTGTATTGTGTGATTGTTTTTTCATGTTACTGCCCTCCTTTTCCACAGTTCATAAGGAAAAACTTTGTTGAGTTTACCTCAAGCTTTGCATTGTAAATGAAAGGAGGAGTTGATTTTGTGTGTGATTTACAGGGGCGTCGTGGTATAGTGGTTATGCATCTTGTGTTTCAATCAGAGGGATGTGGGTTCAAATCCCAGCCATGGTGTGTTTTCCTTCTGCAAGAAATTCACCCACATGGTGCTGCACTCAACCCAGGTGAGGTGAATGGGTACCCGGCAGGATTAATTCCTGGAATGCACCAAGCACCTTTAGCAGCTGGAGCTAAAGCCGGGGTAATATGTAGTCTGCAATTGAATAGGAAACTAGATAATTAACGCCTCATAAATGCTATATTACTATTATTATTTAAAGCTTTATATCAACAATACAATTCAAAACTTTGAAAATAGAAAAATTTGAATTCTATTGTAATTGAGACGTATTGAATTTAATTCCACATGAAGATATAAATGCGCCAGGTCCCCCATTCTCATTCTGTTAAACCCATCATCAAGCATGTATGCTGGCAGGCCCTAATTTCATCAATCAACTTATTATATGTCATATTATCAACCAAATCATTACTTGATAAGTTAATCATTCAGTTGATACAACATCCATGCTTTCTGTCGTACTCCCCATTCATTCATCAATCCATCCCAACATCATTTTATTGCTAAACCTTGTCTTCAATCATTTTTCTATCCATCCATCCATCTATCCATTAATCAATCCACCCATCCATCCATTTATCCACCCAATCATCCATCAATCCGTTTATCCATCCATCCAGTCATTGATGCAACAATTCTGTCTGCTATCATGTTTCTATCCATCCATTTATTCATCCATCTATCCATCAATTCATCCATCCAGTAACTGATGTAACATTTTTGTCACCTATCACTTTCTATCAATCTATCTATCCATCCCTATCCAACCATTCCTCCATCCTTCTATCCATCCATTCACTTCTCATCGATCACATTCTCAAAAATCCATTCGTCCATCAATCTATTTTCTTTCCATCAGTTCTTATCATCCATACAAACATCCACAAAACTATTTCACCCACATATCAATTCAAGTTACATATAAAATCCTCAAAATACATGTCAAAAAATGAATTCATGGTTAGGACCTAAACAAATGACAAATAAATGATTTAGAAATATCCGCTGAATTGTACAATTTACATAATTGAGATAAATGAAGGATTCGCAGTGAATTAACTTGTTTGTTGATGATTACCAATAACCTAAACTTGTTTTTCCTTCCAACATAAAGTCAAATCTGCTTCAATGATATTACTACCTCTCACATACTGAGCGAGGAAATAGGAAATGAGAATATATACCAAGTCAGTCATGTGAAAGTATATTTGTTATTATCCCCATGGTAACAAGTTAATGCAATATCACTGAATTCAACATGAAAGAGCTATCAAAGGAAATACATGGGAAGTTTCTTGTGATGAAATTTTTAAAGATTATTGGCATGTGCTTGAAGATCCAAGCATGAATGATTTTTTTAAATGAAAGCGAAAGTTAACTTCGATTCTGGTTACCACGAGGTGAGATTATAAGATTCACATGACATCTTAAAGTCATATCGGCAAATCGAAACACAGAAAAGGTAAATGGTTTGAAAGTGAAATCTCTATACAAATTTGTTGTTTGGCAATCAATTTTGATGACATTATGAAGTACTGCAAAGTGTGACATAAGATTTTACAGTCCTACAGCTATGATTTCAGATCAAACCCTGCTTATGAAGACAACCACCTGCATTTTGACAAACAAGGGATGGTCTTTATAAACAGGCTCATGGGTAGTATTTCACGAAGCCTCTTGTCAGTGATTTTGACTGACAAACTTGCTCTCAGCCAATCAGAGGCAAGGATTTCAGTAGCTTATAACAGCTGTCAGAGCAAATCAAAGACCACCCGCTTCATGAAATGCATCCCTGTGCTGACTGACCTGTGGTCACTGTGAGGTTGGTGTCGCTGACTTCTTGGAGCAGCCTGCGGTTCTTCCCCAGGACCTTCTTCAGCGCGATCAGCCATCGCTCGTGGGCGCCGCGCAACCGCGGCGACCGGCTGCCTCGGTTGGAGGTGGGCTCCCCCTTGTTGTTGTTCCCACTCCTCATCCCGTTTCGGATCCCCAGCTTTGATGGGTGGTGGCGGCGGTTGAGTCCAATGAAACCAGTCGTAGAGCTCCCTCTATCGGTGGCTTGGCTGCCAGTTCAAGCTTTGTCAACGCTATCACATAGGATTTCTTGGTATATGCCAGGAACCTATAAAGATTGAATGAAATGTAAATGAGAACTGAGAATTCACTGCAAGGTGCAATAAAAAAACACATTAGCAATGCACTGAAATACATTTACTATATCCATATACTTCCCTTCTTGGACAAAAGTAAGCAAATTACAAAAGTGTGAATTTCCTATATATATATATATAAGACAAAATCTTTCAGAGATGCCAAAGCAAGGACGTTAAGCAGCCATAATTCATGACAGGATCAGTGCTTTTTTTAAAATGTGGTCTGGGATTTAAAATTATGACCTCTTTGTAAAGTGTATAGACATTAAAAGCTCAATTTTCATTAATATGTCATTTACTTCCTGTTGTCAGAGAAAGGAAGCATACAAGACTTTAATCCCATAGGCCGCCTCTAAAACGATGTACAAGAAACATAAATAAATCACCAAAAAGGGAGAAGAAACATCATAATATTGCCTACCATATTAATAATCATATCGAGCATTATTAGGTGCAAGGCTGCAAATTCAGCAGCAAAATTCGCCAGGTGGTTTCTCATATTTTTTTGGAGGAAAAAACCTGGCACTGCTTCCCTGCTCAAACAATAATAACATAAACAGGCAGCTAGCTCCCAGGCAAGTCGATCGGGGCTAATTAATTGTCTTGACAGCCCTCGACGTTTCGAGACAAATCGATCGGCAGGGCAATTCAGTATTGACAGGAGGCTACAAGAATCGCTATACCCATATTCTAGCTATGCGAGTGACGTTTGTGCTATCTAAAAAACAAATTCTCCCCCTCTATAATGCTTTCATGCTATGAATGGCAGTGTAATAATAATAAATTAATTAGAATAATGATACTAATAGTGAAAGCTACAATGAAACTGCAGGATACATTTTGACTGAATTCAACATCTAGATAAATGCTTAGATGTTACAATGCCCTCATTCAATTGTCATGAACTGTCTTGAATTTTCAGAAATCCTAAATCCTGCATGAAAGAATTTATCAAGGCTATTAAGCATTTCATGGAAAGTTAAATACAGTTTCAAAGGTGTTTTTTTTTAAGTAGAAGCTGACATTACTGGCACATAGAGGACTTCATAAGAAAGCATAAGCAAGTATAACTGTCAAGTTCGAAGAGTGCATTTTGAAATTCCAGGAAAGCAACAGACGCATGCAATCATTAATAATTATCATTTGGCACAATTTTCCAGTCTCTTGAAGGACGTTCAAAGACTCTGTGTAATCAAGGGTGACATCATTTTCTTTTGTTTGCTCTCATTGCATCACATTAGTGCTGACTGAAGAGAAGTTTTTGCACCGACGTCTTCCATTTCCGCAATAACCTTCTTGAGTAGAATTAGTGATGACAATGATACTCGAGCTGTTCAATCTTCTAGGAGTTACTTTCACACAACAACAAAAAACGTTTTAGAGTGGAATGATTCTCTATTACAGTCCAAAGGAAGGCAATGCACAAGAGATAATTAATCACACGGGATTTAAGTAGTTTAACTTTTTTTACATTCATGATGATACAAATCTGTTCGACAACATGTCAATAAATTTGATATCATTATTAAAGAGTCCTCTTGCAGTCAGAACAAGGAGTTGTCTAATTGTATACAAGGTAAATTTTATTTCTTCTGTACACTAGCTAATGTAATTTGAAAACTTTACGATGAATAAACCAAATGATAGCATTTCATACATGCATCACTAGACAAGCACGAAAGGGCCTATGAAAGCAGGCCAGATAACAGTGTAACACAGTGTGATCACAGTATGTTCACAGTGTGTTCATGAAATGGAATACATGAAGGTGTGTTGATACACACTATTATAAATGCTCAAATTTAATAGTGTGGAGATGATTCCACAATATGGACATGTATCTAGTGTTCACAATGTGTTCACACAGCAGACAAGATGAAGATGAGATACACACTCTTACAATGCAGTGTAGAGATGGTTCAAGACTGTGGATACATCTCCAGTGTGAGTGCTCAGTGTGTGTTCACATAGCGGAGTGTGAAAAGAAGTGATACCCACTGTGAAAATTATCAAATTCAACGGTGTGAAGACAATTCCTCACTGTGAGTGTTCACATACTGCTCTATGTGGAGATGTAATAAACACTCTTACAATGGTCAAATTTAAACAGTGTGAAGATGATTCGATCCACACTGAACCCCTCTATAGTGTGACTGTTCACAGTGTGTTCAGATATTGGAATACATGAAATAGTGATTCACACTTTCAAAACACTCAAATTTAACAGTGTGCAGATAACAGTGTAACACAGTGTGATCACACACCGATCTATGTGGAGATGTGACTCATACTCTGACAATGCTCAAATATAACTGTGTGAAGACAATTCCACAGTGAGGATACCTCTACAGCATTAATGTTCACAGCATGTTTACAAAGTGGCTTATGTGACGCACACTGCTATAATGCTCATATTTAACAATGTGAACATAATTACACAATGTAAATTTTGTCATGATACACACTATTAAAATGTGCAAATTTAATAATGTGAAGAGGATTCCACACTGTGGGTGCCTCTAAAGTTTATTTTACAGTGTGTGTACGAAATTGACTATGTGACAATGTGATACAAGCTCTTGCAATGCTCAAATTGAACTGCGTGAAGACGATTTCACATTGTGTTCCACACTGTGGAAGAAAATACTGTGTTCGTTCCAGCAAGACTCGTTCAAGTCTTGATTCCCTTGTATGAACGGGGCCTGCATAGTTGATAACTTCCTCAGTGTCACTAGAATTCTACAATCCATTCTTTTATTGGTTAGTTTCAAGCGAGGCTACGTGGGAGAGGACGAGGATGGTAGAGGGATTCTGGGAAGGAAAATCAATGACGACCGACCGAACGGAAATTGGGTAGCAGTGAAAATTATGAGGAAGAATAACATTTCTAAAAAGCCAAGAAATAAAAAGAGAGACTGACGAGGCAGTGGATTAGAGATGGGGAAACATGAGATGAAAAGGTGGTGGAGGTGAAGATGATGATGGTGATGTTGATGATGGTGATGATGGTAATGATGATGATGATGGTGATGATGGTGGTGATGATGGTGATGATGATGATGTTGAAGATGGTGATGACGATGATGATGGTGATGATGGTGATGATGATGAAAGATGATGATGGTGGTGGAGATGATGAATATGATGATGTTAATTGATGATGATGGTGATGACGGTGATGATGGTGATGATGATGATGGTAAGGATGACGATGATGATGGTGATAATGATGATGACGGTAATGACACAAAAAATACTCTGATGGCAATGATTGTGATGGTGATGACAATGATAATATTGAAAATGATACTGATGGTGGTGATAATCAAGCTAAGTACAAAGAAATTAACAACAAGAAATAGAACAAAAAGGGGATAATTAGAAACAAAACATTCATCATTTTCACATGGCAACCTTCGGGTTATTACACAACAGAAACAAAATCTGAAAGGAAAAAATACTGACATTGGAAGAACTGCAATCATCAGTTCTTCCTACTAGACGTGATTCAAAGATAATATTGGCTCATCAAAATTTTAGCGGCTTCAGGTTTATCAGATGCAGCTTTTTGACTATTTAACGACAGCACAGCTACTCAACGCAATGGACGCAATGCTTATCGCCATCACGGTTGATTCCAAGTAGGGTTCATTGGACGTAGGAGAGTTAACATCTCCATTGAGGACGGTAGGGGAAGCTTTTTTATGTCATTTCATCAAAGGAGTTGCACTTTATTACCTGATTAGCTAGAAACTAGTTCACTCAAGGGGGGTCATACATCCTATAGCTGTCAAGGAGGAAAGACTCAATGTCACCATTTTACAGCTGCTATTTACCCAAAATCACCTGCGATGAACTCATAAAGCAATTTCATATTTATCAGAACAGTGGTATCTATTTATTAAGAATTAAGAACTCATTTACCATTACTTTAAGCATAATGCCTTTCCGTAATAGGAAAAAAGTAAGTTTTAAATCAACAAAGCTGTTAAGAATACCTTTTCATTTTTTTTCATTGGAAACACGTCACAGGAGAAGCTTTTCATAATCCTCACTATATAAAGATATTCATTAATAATATCTCAATGCAACAAATGCGTAGGTTTAAGAAAAGCATATATTTCTTAAGTTTATTATACGGTATAATTGTGATACATGAACATAAGTATAACCCAGTCAGTCAATTTCAAATTAATACTTGAAGACTGATTCAAAGTGAGGGATAATGGATTATGTTAAATTCTGACAATCATTCCTCTGTATGAAGGAACCAAGCAGCCATTATAAAGGAAATCAAAGAAAGACATTAGAACAGATTTTGAGCCCTTGAAGGAGTCGGGTCTGGAGGCAGAAATGGTCTCCTCCCAAGCTTCATCCTCGTTATTCCACGATAATTATCACAACAGCGGCGATCTCATCGTCTCTTGGGGGATGTTTTCCATTCATATCCTAAACTTCCTGGGTATGACGGAGACAAACAGACGCGGCCGGGCGGTCCACGGCCCGCAGGGAGCATGTTCTCGTCATAATGGAAGAAGATGGTATGGCCTCGTAGAAGATAGATACCAAAGACGAGATACGGTAGGAAGATTGGTAGCAGACAGATGTTCCACTGATTTTTCTTACAGAATGTCTCCCTTGATATTTCGCATCTCCTCTTTCAACAAATCTGTCGGCTGTCATCTTCATACTGTAGATTTGTCTCTTTTTGTCTTTAGTGGCTTACCACACAACAATACCATCAAACACATTGCCATTTTTTACTTGGACCCTGCACATTCAGTTTTTGGTGGCAGGCTCTGTGATCAATTCATTAAATTCACCATTGTTTTCTATATTTCACACCCATGAAGATTGAAAAGCTTATTCTAAGCTCAAACAATGTATTAGAAGAAACTTTGGTACAAAATAGAGAAAAGGAATACAGTACAGGGACGACTGCACAAGCAGATTGATAGTTGGTAGAGGGAAAGGTACATTAAGCTTTTTGCTGGTTTATTAATAATGATAACACTAATAATAGGCATTTATATAGCGCCATCTATCTAGAAATAATATATTCCGAGGCGCATTGTTTATTATTATTATCACCCCGGCTTTAGCTTGAGCTGCCTTTCAGCGCTCAGTGCATTCAAGAAATTAATCCTGTCAGATACCCATTCACCTCACCTGGGTTGATTGCAGCTGCACAATGTGGGTAAATTTCTTGCTGAAGGAAATTACGCCATGGCTGGGATTATTCATCACAGCAAATAGTATATCATACTATACATGTGAAATGAAATATAACTTTAAAACAATAATAGCTTGACTTTCATTTAATATTTAAAAAATCTTTTGGAGAAAACAGTCAGAGCAAAAAAAGATAAAGAGAGAGAGAGAGAGAGAGAGAGAAATACAAAGGAAGTCCCCTTTTGCACCATTGTAAATTATCAACATGTGTGTGATACACGTGTATGATGAGAGTCGGTGAGAGATGCCGAGGTTAAAACTGTTATTTCACGATCGTTGAACTTGCATGATTTCATGTAAAGATTTATGCATTTAGATATAGCTCTCTGCAATCACAAAGGCAGCCCTAATATACAAGTGTCTCATTAGTCGCAAAAGCAACTTGCCATGGCATACTGGGGAAGAAATTAATGGGTTCTATTTGTCCATCATGATGTAATATCTAGAAATCTAGAAGAAGGGTGAGAAAATGAATAAGGAACTTTACAAAAATTTATTCATTATCATTACAGAAATATATTCATCTAGAAGAAGCATAAGAGTAAAGTGTTAACTTTATTCATGCATCAATGTCATCTTTTAACCACTATTATGAACTAATGAAAACATTTCAATATTATATGAATAGAATCATAAAAATTATCCTCCCTTACTGGTGAAATCAAGCATTCATTCGTGAATGATTGGATCGTGATCAATAGCATTTCTGAACCAACTCCCTTTTTTTCAACATACTGAATGTCGTCCCTTGGTCGGTATTGAAATTAAAAACAATCCAACAAACTATCGATAGGAATTATAGATCTGTCTAAAGATCAGTTTGTGAGATTAGCAGCTATAAATAATGTTCACATCGACAAAAGTTAGTGATGATTAGTGTTGCCAATTTGACGTTGATTTGGAGCAGGGACGTCGCCAGATTTTGCTCTAAAAGAAAAGAAAGATTAGGAAAGACATCGTGTTTCCATTCTAGGATTCACCATGATAAGACCGGCAGACTCAAAATCACTTTTGCCGCCATCAGGAAGCAATCTTGGCCGAAGATATGATCATGATTTTCACTTCCATGTGTAAGATATTTGAAGAGGATTAGTCAGTTTGATAGGAAATCCCTCCCCCTCCCTTCCCCCATCGGAAGATTAACCCCCAGAATCATCTCCATATCATGTACCGATTCAGGTATGATTGGAATCAAGTGGAAAATGCATATACTGTTGAAAGTATCATCACTATTGTAATTTACATAATTAACATGAATCATTTAATATTCATCAAGTAGCAATACGATCATCGTCATATTACAATCGCCATCGCAGTCATCTTGTGAATTACCACTGTATAGCATGATACCCCATGATGCTACATGTACCATTGCACTGGTACCTTATAATTGAGCTTTATCTTTCAGTGATACCATTGCAGCCCATTTCACTGTGCCCCCCCCCCCCCACTGCATATTGCATTGTCAGATGAGTCAAAATGAGGAGACATTTACAGGATTACTCCTAAAATACAAGGCACCAGTGGCGGACTGTGACCCGGAGGAGACAAAGCATTGGAGGGGCACAGCATTGTTCACAAAACAGTGCCCCTTTAATCATTTGTCTCCTTCGGGTCATGGTCCCGCTACTGCAAGGCACAACTGCATAAAAGTCACTCTCATGGCAAATTTGCCATCCAAACGTAACCTACATTCAGAGCTGCCAAGTTGTATTTTGCATTTTCAGTATTCTTATCCCCCAAAATCAGTATTTTGACAAAAAAATCAATATTTTTACTGTGTGAGATAAATATTTTGTATTTTCCCCCCAAAACGTGTATTTCATAATAAAATGCTTGGCGCACTCGCCCATCACGGGGCTCAAGCTGCATGCAAGCTAAAATGCGCACTGCACTTGCAGATGAAAAAAAAAACATTGAAACTTGTGTATATCTCACCCTGGTTTTTACAAAATGATTGGAAAAAAAAAGTTACCTGAAATTACATCTAATAACCATATTTGTGTACGTTTTATGAAATAGAGACATAGAGATGATTTTTCTCAATAAATTATGATTTTGTATAAAAAAAACGTATTTTGGTTGCAAAAACGTACTAAATACGGCTAAAACGTACTGGTTGGCAGGTCTGTACATTGAATCCATGATTTTTATTGCCATAGTAGTCACCATTGGACTGCAAAGTTACCACCATAGTAACCTTGAAGTAACATGGCCCTGGTCTGGAATTTATACTGATCCTAAAATCATCTCTAATAACAATAAAATTATAACAGGTGTACAAAAGAGTTCATTTCTCAATATGAATTAAGCCCCCCCCCCCATCTCAAGCACTAAAATATGCAATGACTCACTGAGAGAGACAATACACATTAATAAAAAATCAGTTCACATAGTGGTCTACAGGGATTACGGCCATTATAAATGCAGTGGCTAAAAAAAGAGCAGGTGCATAAGAGATTTGTAATGAGGAATAAACGAGGGGCTTAGAAGATACGTCAGACGTACGATGAAGGATTAGACGATTGGAGGGGGAGAGAACGTGAGACAGAAGGCAAGATTAACGATATGACAGAAGTAGAGAGATGCATATGAACACATGTAGAAGATACATGTTGAAAGAAAGAATAAAAGATAGGAACGTTGAAAACAAGGAAGGACGGAAAGAAGGAAGGAAGGAAGAAAGAAAGAAATAAAGAAAAAAAGAAAGAAAGACAGAAATAAATAAGTAAAGAAAGAAATAAATAAATCAATAATAGATATATCAATTAATAAAGATGGAACGAAAGCAGAAAAGAAGAGTAGAGGAAAAGAGATAGTTTAGAGAGAAGATGAATAGTGAGAGAGCAAGAGAGAGTGGGGGTTGCTGAGACAGACTAGACAGAGTTTGAAAGAATTATGGTCTCAATAGCATAATTTAATTTGAAATGATGTCAAATGAATGTCACGAATGTCTAATACAATCACTTTGAAACTAATAGAAAAAGAAGTTACAAAAGAAATAAGACAGAAAGTGAAGGATCTAGGGGTCTTGCAAGGGGGTGGGGGGGGGGGGGAGAGCCAACAGATAAACAGAGAATACAGACAAGTAATTTACTATTTATAAAGGGCAACAAGGCATTTGTGGATTGGCAGAATAAAGTATCTGCTGGCAGAGCAGCATTTTGGCAACGACGTCTGAAATAACTCAACAGGAAAACGAAAGGACATAGCGATAAATGTAAATCAGATCAACATTTTCTATTTCTCGCAGAGAAGGATGTGCCAATTTAAAGAATGATTCATTACGTATGTCCTGGATTATTTTTAACAAGTTGAGGGGGATAGGTCTTACTCAACTCAATTTTTCCAAAGGTTACTAAACTGAAATTGCTACCACATGAGATCAATTAAGGAATATTCTTAGCATTGAAAGTGAAATGCTAGAAATAGACATTTCAGTTGATCATGTTTCTATAAGCGTCAAGAATAGCAAGCATATCATGAGGTCAAAAACTTTTAGAAAAAGATAGTCATGAAAGTGATTTGAATTTGAAATTGCCATTGGGTAAAAATACAAATTACTGTGAATGGGGCCAATAATTATCATTTCTGTTCGAGTTGTTACTGGTAACACTAACAGAAGAAAAACTTCGAAAGTGAAAGTAGTAGAAGTCAGCATTTCTCTGCATAAGGAGAAAATACACACAGAATAATGTCAGAATCTGACCCAAGCCTATCGTAGAGACACTAATGTAAAAGCATAAATGGCTGACAAACTAGCAAGAAAATGTAAAAGGGCACAATGGAAGTGCCTGCCCCCCCCCCCCCCCGGATGGCACTACAAATATCCAACTCTAAAGTGAAAGCAATTATTAATTACTGTTTACAGTTTTAGACTCACCTTCTCAATTATTTCCCAAAAGTTACTGTATTATTATTCCATGATTTAATATTCCAACACAAGAAGACATACGGCTGTCAAACTGCATCCAACTCTCATTATATCTCCTCTCGAAAAAATCCTCCAAAATCCAGAAAGGCACTTCATGCAAGCTGACAGTTTATCAGATTTTTTTTTCTATAAAGGTCTACTGCAATCAAGTTACAACGGTCATAGCCGTCCCATCGGATCAATAAATTCACAGGCTACCAACCGTAATGCAGCGTGGGAATGACTGAGAAACAAAAAAAGACAATTGAATCATGTGAAGGTCGTCGGGGTATTCCTGATATTGTGGGGTGGAACAATGGCCAGAAGAGAGTTTCCTGTGAGCTAACGGTAACTCTAGCTGAAGCAGATGACAACCGTTACCCGAGACGTGAATATCATTGTGGCTTCGGAGGAAACGCTCCCGAGCTACGCACACACGCCAGAAAATGAAATCACCTGGATGTCGTGAACCAGTAGAGCAGACATTACAAACCCATGAAAACCAAGAGGTATGGTGTCTGAGAGATGACAACTCGAGTAGAGAAAGTCAGATCACTTTGTGAGACTTCAGCAAAGTTTTGTGATGGAAGGAAAAGTGCATCCATCTAAGAGCGATGAAGTCAAGTTACTATCTGACTGTGCTGATGCGGGCAGGCACTCTGCCGAGACAGGCTTGGTGATTGGTTGAATGGCTTGGACTTGGTGGTGCTTGGAGGGAGAGGGAGAGAGAGAGAGAGAGAGCGAGTGAGCGTATACGTACGTACGTATGTGTGTGGGTGGGGGATTGGAATGAGGAATTGAATTAGCACTCATACACGTGTGACTCCTCTACTTCAATCTTCGTCTCTCTTCATCTCTCTCTCCTTCACACATCTTTTAATTTTTGTTTTATGTTACTTTCCTTTGCTTTTTGTTAATCTTTGTAAACCGAGACGCTCTCTCTCTCTCTCCCTCTCTCTAATGCTGTCTTATAAAAAAATGTGTAAATGGAAAAATGTGTTTGATTTTACACATATTTCATTTAACATATTGGATGGCCTACCCCCCCCCCTCACTAATCCTGCTTAAAGAATATGTATAAATTGTCTTTATACACATTTCTATTCATCTATTTGGCAGCAACTCCCCCCCCCCCCATGAATATATATCTACAACATAAAATGCATCCTGCTGTTACCTTTTCACAATATTTCATTCATCCATTTGGTAGCCCCGCTCACATTTATCATATTGGATGGCCTACCTCCCCCCCTCTCTCCCCGCCCCTAACTAATCCTGCTTAAAGAATATGTATAAATTGTCTTTATACACATTTCTATTCATCTATTTGGCAGCAACTCCCCCCCCCCATGAATATATATCTACAACATAAAATGCATCCTGCTGTTACCTTTTCACAATATTTCATTCATCCATTTGGGAGCCCCGCTCACATTTATCATATTGGATGGCCTACCTCCCCCCCTCTCTCCCCGCCCCTAACTAATCCTGCTTAAAGAATATGTATAAATGTCTTTATACACATTTCTATTCATTTTTTGGCAGCAACTCCCCCCCCCCCCCCATGAATATATATCTACAACATAGACTGCATCCCCTTTACAGGGGCCGCGGAACGGTTTTCAAAGTGGGGGGGCTGACCATGCTAAAAATCACAATCATATGCCATATGATCATTTTTACGTTTTTGTACACGGTTTTTGTCACTCCCTCCAACTGCCATCCTTTCCTTTTTTTTCATTCCTTCATACCAGTGATAAATAAAAAGGCCTGGAAAACAACATTATTGAGTTTTCTGATGACAAGTCTGCATGTGATGATCAGTTGGCAACCAACCCACTCAAAACCGCAGATGTACTTCTTGCTCACTTTGAGCTTTTACACAAGACCCTTTTTTTTCAACACGCAGCTTATTTCTTATATTTTTCCATCGCAGACATTTATAATTTCTAATATCATATGAAAAACGTAACTGCAATTGATGATCTACTTAATACACAATTTGTTACTGCTTTGTTATATATCAAGGAAAAGCAGAGCCACAATGAAGCAAGTGGTGTAGTCATACCCCCATTGAACATCTGATGCCCGGGGATAGTGTTGAAATTGCCCATCCTTCAACGTTTCGATGCCTTTGCTTTTTCTTTCTCTTTTTTTCCCCTTCTTTTGCCAGTGGCATTAATTGTAGTTTTTCAGTAGACTTACAATTTCTATCTATTTATTCATTCATTATTCACTTATCTATTGATTTATTCATTCAGGTATTTAATCACTTATTTATCATAATTGTTTTGGGGGTGGGTATTCTCTTTTTTTTTTTGGGGGGGGGGGACCCCCGGGCATATTGCCCATTAGCTACCCCCCGATCATACTTTACCACTTTTACTCTTTATGAATCTTTTAAGACGACATTACATGCTTTCTAAAAAAAAGAAACACTTGTCCTCATGCGGATTCATGTTCCTGAATTAGTAATGAAAACTTTTCTGGTGTGAAGGGGCTCTGTTCTCGTCCTCCCTCGACGAGATCAGAAGCTGAGACATGAGGCAACCGCTCATGTTTACGACACCATTCGTAACAATACAACAAGCATCGGAGAGCACCGAACTACTTTTCTGAAAGCTTCCATCACTAAATAAGAAAGTGACAGATAGAAGAGCGAGGGGTGATGGAAAAGAGTTGGATGAACTCTTATTCAAGATGGAATGGACAGTCTTTTACAAGAAGTCAGGGGAAAAAATTACACGGGGACTCGGGGAAATTTTGCCTCCGAAATGTAAAAAGAAACTTGGAGAGAAAAAAGAGCCTTGGGGAATCTCCCTTCACTGCAACATTAAAGCTTATTCGATGTTGCAGATGTAGGCAGCCGATTGTGTTCAGAGTGGTCCCAAAAAATGAAAAATCCTTTTATTGCCAGTGCCTGCAACATGTCATTTCATAATTGATATAGATTTTGAAAAATATGGAAAGAAATGATTTTCCTCGAGTGTTTTGAGCTTTTAATGCATATAACTAACATCAGCATTAGATTATAAGTATAAAGATGACTTGCATTGGCTATCAACACCTGGTTAATTTTTTAATTAATAGTTGGTCGGATTTGAATTACCGAATTGCTCAAAAAATTCTGAAAGTGTGTGGGACAAAATGACCACGAAGGGTGAATGCATATTAGAGAATTTCTGATTAATACTTCTAAAGTGTTCTATAAATATGAATATAGCCGTCTAGTTTTGAACAGATAAGCTCAGGTGACGACGGGCTGAAAATGTCATTTTGAAATTCTTATACTCAGATGGTAAGCTGTACTTCCAGAGTAATCAGAATAAGAGATGTAAATGATTCTGATGACATTTAAGAAAGCAGACAAGATTTCACATTCGGCAGAGATGTAGTGGATATACTGACAAGGCTTATTATCGATAACCAATTCTACAGATATCACAGGTCTGTCAGATCTTGAGAAATTTCACGACGGCAGCCTTTCATACAGTGTCTTAAATTATAAATCCTTAGTTTTTTCACATCATATGCTAAATAAAAGTTTTCTTTAAGACCTGATTAACTACATTGACATATTTTCTGTCATTGTAAATCATTGTTAATTATTTAGATTACATATCCAACGCATAAATTAATGTTTTTTCCTCCATGACCTGACCATTCTCCATGACACAGGAGTCAACGTAAAACATGATGGTTACTGTTACTATGGCTACTACATACACACATACATTGAAGCTGCAGATTAATATTCCCAAGGATAATGTACTAGGACCTAAGTCCACATAATGTAATTAAGAGAATTAATGTAAATTTCAAGAATGTATTGAAAATAAGCCTTTTCTGTGCTAAAATCATCAGATTTCCATGAAGAGATCCATGATGATATAGGACACTAAGGTCCTCTTTTCACTTGATATCAATAATCCAGGATAAAGCCTCAACCAAATTTTGCTGAAGTGCAAATGCAAATGCAGTTAAAACAGGATAGTACATTGTCCTGCCGATTTTAATAATAAAAGCAATTAATCAAGTAATCATGTTTGATACGTGATGCACACATTCCCTTCGTGCTGTTAGTCGAGTGGAAGAAAAGGAGGAAGGGGGAAGGTCGAAGAATTAGATGAGAAGAAAGAAAAAACGATGGGGTGAGGGATTGAAAAGGAGGCCAATGCAAGATGGAGGAGCTAACTTAGGAGAAGGAGATGGGGGGTTGAGGTGAGAAGAGAAGGGAGAGGGATGGGACAGGAGATAGAGGGGGCGGGGTGCAGGGGACTGAAGGAGAATACAAGAAAACATATATGGGACAGGGTGGTACAGGGCAGTAGGGTTGGAGGGATGGGGCAGGAGAAGGGTGCTATGGGGATGGGGCAGGAGATAGAGGGGGTGGGGTGCAAGGGGACTGAAGGGAGAAAACAAGAAAACAGATATGGGGCGGGGTGGTAAAGGGTAGTAGGGGAGGGATGAGGCAGCAGGAGAAGGGTGCTGGGGGGGGGGCTCATGGAAGGAGAGGAAGTGGGGTAGGCTATCCGACTCATGAGGAAACAGATAAGGTGGGGTGGTACAGGGCAGTACGGGTGGAGGGGTGGTGCAGGAGGAGAAGGGTGCTGTGGGGCTGGGGGGATAGTGGAAGGAGGGAGGGGGTATGCTATCTGATTCATAAGAGAGATTAGATATCGGGTGGGGTGGGGGAAGGTGGGAGGAATAGGGGTGGACGAATGGGACAGAAAGACAGATGGGGGGGGGGCTATACAAGAGAAAACAGATATGGGGTGGTAAAGGATAGTAGGGCAAGGCAAAGGATGACAAAGTCGACAGTGAATGGATAGATAGATGGTGTATGATGGGGACAATAAGGATGATAAGATGACATGATGAAAGAATAGGGGAACTGGACATTGGTGTAAGGCTACCGACAAAGAAAGATAGGGAGGGAGATGAGGAAGAAAGTAGTTAGAGAGAGGGGATACAGATAAAAAGGGAGGCAAGAAGAGATATGTGAAAGATGAACAAGGGTAATTCCCACTAGCAGTGAAATGATGCAAAACAAAACCGAAGGAAAGAAAAAAAACGAATAGAAAAGAAAAACAAGAAAACAAAAGAAAACTAAATAAAGGTACCAGAAATGTATCAGGAAAGATCACGTAAACTACACACAGAGAGAGAAAAAAAATGAAAGGATATAACAAATGTGAGGTGATGAGTGACATACCAAGCGAGAGCAAGAAACGAGGTGACGAGGAAAGGGGGGAAGATAAATGGGCCAAAAGGCAGCGAGACAGAAAGACGAAATGACGCATAGAAAGCATGAATTATCTGTAACTGCTTGATTACACGGGAAGGCGTGCCAGAAGCATAATCGCCATTAGCACTCGACAGTTTATCTTAGTTAGTGTCTCATGATATATTACCTGAGGCAGGTATGCAGTCGGCAGTGACATGATAGATGGTTATTCAACTTGTAGCGTGGTGGCTGGCGAAGCGTGGTGGTATATCTTGGAAGATCAGGGCATAAAATAGGCCTAGAAGAAAAAAAATCTCTCTTGTCCAAGTTCTGCTCTAGCGCCTTTTTGGCTGTTCATTAGATTAAAAGTCATCGGGTTACCTTACAAATAAAGTCTAGCTTAAAAAATCATGAACTTTGATGAATGTGGTATTTAATATTACTCATATGGATAAAATAAAAAGAAACCTGGGAAGAAATGAATAAATTCATGCAGACACTAGAAAGATAACTTTAGCTGAAAAAAATCATTTAATTTTGCTGCAGTAACACATACGGTAGAGAAAATTAAATTTGGAGGTTCCATACACTTTATTCTTACATGTTTTTAAAGCACTAATTTTCAGGTGGATTATTTTCAGAGCTCCTTTTTTACAACACATCAAAGACACAGGAAATGAATAACACCCTAGAGCTAAGATTTTTTAAAGTCAAATCAATGTTAACTAATGCCTTTTGAAAAGATTAAAATTTGTATAAAAAAAAAAAAACATCACACAGAAGAAAAATATAAATACAAAAAGTGATTGGAAAGTTTCTCTGTCATTAACGGTATAAAATACCATGCTAACATCGCTTGGCAACCAACAGGAAAAAAAAGAAAGTTACAAAGAAAGTTTCACTACAAGTTGCCAGTAATGCAATTGGGACAAGATCTAATCCTGCTAATCTTAGAGATCCGATAGCCTATAATTTAATAATGATGAAAAGTATACGTGCATGAATAGAGAACCAGACCTGCCAACCTCTGGGAATGAAAAACTGTATTCTGTGATTAAAAAAAATGTATTTTTCCCCAAAAAATTGTATTTCATAATAAAATGCTTGGCGCACTCGCTCATCGCGGCGCTCAAGCTGCATGCAAGCTAAAATGCGCACTGCTCTTGCAGATGAAAAAAAAAACCATTAAAACATGTGTATATCTTCACCCTGGTTTGAACAAAATGATTGAAAAAAAAAAACAAGTTACCTGAAATTACATTGATCTAATAACCATATTTGTGCACGTTTTATGAAATAGAGACATATAGAGATTATTTTTCTCAATAAATTACGATTTAGTTTAAAAAAACGTACTAAATACGGCTAAAACGTACTGGTTGGCAGGTCTGGAAAACCCGGTATTCCGAAAGACTGACAAGAAAGAGTTTTATAAGAAGAATCTACCCGTCCAGGGGAGGGACATAATGAATCTTTCATGTCTGCTACCCTCGGTACAATGTACAAATGAGGTCGACTAAAAGGTTCAAGTGAGAGACAGTGTATGTTGTCGGTGAGCACTCCACATCGATTCCTTGGTTTTTGAAAGTCGAGGAAAAGGACAAGCGACTCTAACTGCTTTCACACCATTTTTAAGCATTATTTTTGTAAGAAAATTCAATATTATGATTGGTGCAAATAAGCTTAAAACTTTCAACACAATGACACTGTTAGTGCTATAGTAATTACAGTAATATAAATAATATAGGAGTTGTATAATGCACGTATCAACACCTTGTTAGGTGCTCAAGGCGCTTCTATATTACCCCGGCTAAGCTAATCTACCGATTCTGGTGCGCACAGCTATTTGAGGAATAACTTCCTGCCGGTACCCATTTACCTCACCTGGGTCGAGTGCAGCACAGTGTGGATAAATTTCTTGCTGAAGGAAAACACGCCATGGCTAGGATTCGAACCCACAACCCTTTGTTTGAAAGGCAAGAGTCAGAACCACTAGACCACGACGCACCTACATACTAATGATTGTCATATAGCACTAATTAGAAATAAGTCCCTTGGTCCTCTGTAATATATAGAAAATATGTGCGTAGAATGAAATGAAAGAAAATAATTGTATTAATGGAACCAATCAATATCATAAAAAAGAGAGACCGAGAACTGCTTACTATCATGAACCCACAAGATTTTTGGATTATTGTTAATAATTACAGTGCATAACAAAAAGTGTAATAATAAAGAACTGTAAGAACATTAATAATAATGATTATGATGATGAAGATGAACATGAAATTACGTTACGAATGTAGTTCCAATGCAGTTTCGAATGAATGCAGTTTGTGTGTGCACATCTGACCAGATAAACATAATAATAATAATAACAATAATAATAAAAAATTATAATAATAATAATGATTGATAAGATTGATAAGAAAGGACATTAGTCGTGTAAAGTTCCTAGTTGCACTTGAAATTATTTGGTGCTTTTTGTTAGAGCAAAGTTATTTAAGAAAAATACGGACTTGATCCTGTTTAGAGGAATAATAATAATAATAATAATAATAATGTGCATTACAAAGTGCCAGATCCACTTTGCCTGTGAACATGAACAGAGCTTTAAAGATAAGATAACTAAAATTAATATTTGTATAAAAGGAGTTGAGTACAGGATCAAATGGCAATTGAGACATTGAGGCCTTTCCACACTCCAAACAGAATGTTTTAATATGAACAGTGTACCTCCAATCTGAAGAACAGCATCAGCTCATCAGCAATGATCACAGTATATTTGCTATCTCATCAATTTGGGTTTAATTATCAACTTTCCAGCACAACACTCGTTATCACAGTGGTTCTACATAAGGAACATCGCAATACGACACCGACAGAGTGCCTGAATGAAGCCCCTTTCACAATTGGTAGTGCGACTGCTTATAGCCGTTGCGATTCTGTGCTACATATATTGTGACCAAGTGATCGCAAACAATCGCACGAGCAACTGTGGAAGCCCCTTCAGACTTGTGTCAACATTTAACATGTAATTTTCACATATCAGGGCCCGTTTCATAAAGATTTACAATTATGTTACCTCTGCCAATTACCATGGAAACCTTGACTTTAATTGGCTGCTGAGGCCTGTGACCAGGGTTTCACCAAAATGGCAAATTTTCGATTATCTTAAGTCTTTATGCAACTGGCCCCTGGTGTCAATGTTTTATGGAAGTTTAATGAAAAAAAAATGCTATATTAAGCAAGGTTTTCTAAAATCTTCACACATTGAGTGGTGCTTCACCGCTCTGTAAATTTTACAGGATATCCATTCAATCGCAAGTTAATTTTTAACCCATCTTAGGCAGCTATTCATTGTCTGAACTGAAATGTAAACACAAAAGGATGATGATTTGAAGGTCTATACAGGCAAAGAAACTTTGAAGATATATTTATATATGCAAACTGTTAACCAATTAAAATTTACAAATGTATTTCAATTTCCAACTTGTTACACACATCACAACATTCTGTGGATGCCAGCGTCAGATTGGCCAATATGTAAATGACAAGGGGTACGAAAGCTAAAACGTGGAACAGATGAAAAATGTTTCTTCCATCACACCACGATTGGAAAAATGTTCCCTTAATCCTACTTTAAATAAATCGAATGAAGCGATCCCTCTTCTGGCTACAATCCAATTATTCATTTTCATCTGCTACGTCTGTTGGAAGTTTATTTGTCGCTCCGATCTGCAGAAGGACGTTCACTTATTTCGGGAATCGTTTTTTTCTTCTTCATCTTCACGGCGATGTGATACGAGTTTGTTTCCAATGAAGTAGGAATGGTTCTGTCATCCAATTCTATTTTAGGGTTTCCATCTTTTATCCATTTTACCTTGGTGTACATCATCGACTAATTTGATGTTATTTAATTTCTAGCATTACTCCCTTCCTCTTGCAACACTCCTCGGTTTTTCTCCCCTTCTGTCCTCCCCTCCTCTCTCTCATCAAATCTATTTTCTCCCACTCTCTCTTTCTAGCCTCCCCCTCGTCTCCCCTCTCTTTCCAAGCACTATTTCGCCCTTTGTTTCTCTCTTCCTCATTTCTCTTGTGCTCTCTCCATTTTCCTCTTTCTTTCTTTCTTTCTTTCTTTCTTTCTTTCTTTCTTTCTTTCTTTCTTTCTTTCTTTCTTTCTTTCTTTCTTTCTTTCTTTCTTTCTTTCTTTCTTTCTTTCTTTCTTTCTTTCTTTCTTTCTTTCTTTCTTTCTTTCTTTCTTTCTTTCTTTCTTTCTTTCTTTCTTTCTTTCTTTCTTTCTTTCTTTCTTTCTTTCTTTCTTTCTTTCTCTCTGTCTTTCTTTCTTTCTTTCTTTTTCCTAACTCTCTTACTCTTTCCCCCTCTCTTGCTCTCTCACTATTATGCACACCGTTACATTAAAAACATACACTATTCTATCCTCTCTCTCTCTACCTAGATCTCTCACCTATGTTTTTACTACCACCACAAACAACAACAACAACAAACTAGCGTCCTATGTCTACTCCACCAATACTAGCAATATCCCTCTCTCATTCGCTTCCAATTTTCTACCAACCCAATTTAAAGCAGAGCCATCCCAGTAAGAAGATACCTTCACAACCTTGTTCAAAGCTCCACTCTTTCCTTTACTCTCCCCCATCTCCGGGGAGATGAGACGGTGAGAGATGAAGGTGGCAAGATAATAAAAGAGGAGGAGGAACAGCCAAAGACTTATAGAAAAAGGGCTATCCAAGTATGAAGAACCTTCACAATCTTGTCTCAAGCTCTACTCTTCTCATCTCCAAGGAGAGAGGATGGTGATAGACGACAGTGGCAAGGTGGAAAAGGTGGAGGAGACATGAGGCTGAAGATTGATAGAAAGAGAGGCTGGAGATCAAATATTCTTAAATGAGTAAATGGGACTTTGAGAGGAAAGGAAGGGGGGGAGACATGAATGAAGATCGGTAGAAAGTAAGACATGGTGATCAAAATTTGAAATAATAAATAAAACACTATAACTGGTATAATACATAGAAGACATTAGAAAGGGAAAAGGGGTTAAGAGCAGACATTCATTTCTTAAAGTTCATTTTAAATCCATAACTATTGTTGAAAACATATGAAAGGAATTATGATTTCTTGGTCGTAACCTAATGTATTGAGAACTGAAATTCTGTAATTCCAATGGGCAATTTACGAGGACTACCCCATTTCAGAAAGCAATGGGTCAACCGAGATGAAAGGATGGTTGAACGTAAATCTGAGCGTCTGAAGCAGATCTCAGGAAGATGTGAACGTAGGCATTCAATCACAACACTTCACAGGCCCTTGGAGTGCATGGAAAACAAGGCCACGGACTCATTTCAGTCATTTCAAGGATAAAATGAAGTCTGGAATGTTGATTTGGTGGCTGGAAATTAACTTTTAAACCAACAATGAGTGCATAAATTGCTCTCAGTATTCATCTACATACCTGACTACTTGGCATGTAGGACAAGAAACACTTCAGTCATTTTTTTTATTTTTTTAAGTCCAGAATGTTTTGGTGCCTGGGCATGATTTTTTTTACCAACAATGAGTGTGACTGCTCTCAAAATTTATTAAAATACTAGCACACTTGACATGTATATAAAACATTTCAGTCACTCTGAGAACAAAATGAAGTCCAGAATGTTGATTTGGTGCATGAGTAGGAATATTTTAACCAAAAATGAAAGCAATTGATCAAGAATTCATCATTGTACCTCACTACTTGATGTGCCAAACATGAAACACTGCTTCACTTCTTCAATCATCCATTTATAGAAGCATCCCACAATTTTGAAGACACTCCAAAAATATTCTTAGATGTTCTTGAGATGTTCAAAGTCAAAATGGTCTCATTTACACTGGGATAAAATATATTTTACATATTTATCCTCGTGCCATGTTTCATTCATGATACAAAGGCAATTGGAGTGAGCTAGACACTATAATGATCAATAACAATTACAAAAAATAATGGAAAATCAAATTTTGGTTCCCCTATTTTATCTATTCTTTTTGTTTTTCATCTATTCCTTATTTTGGGAGATTTTCATTATTGTGTTTCAAGGCATATTATCATCAAGATTAACAAGACAATCCTGATTTCATTAGCCGATTGATATGAAATGATAACCAGCCATTTTTATTATCAGTTCCAAAACATGCAATACTAATCATGTGTGCCAAATAATGAAGTGGCCAATTCAAATGATAAACAAAAATCAATGGCTGTTATACAGCTTTCTCTTCATAAGAAATATATGTTGACATTAACATATATGTCAATATATTAATCATTTGAATTCAGGAAAGGGTATAAAATGACAGAAAACTTGAGCAAATGTAGGACCCATACCCCTTCTCTTTCCTGTATAGGTCCCACACTCCTAGTCTTCTACCACTACCTTGCCATGCACATAGCCAACCAGAGGGCAAACACAGCTAACCACACCAACATTTATTCACCAGTCCCCAGGCCAGTGTGATGATCAAACACTCTACACCCTCGCACCCTTTCTATCTCACCCTTACCCCCTCAAAACCCTCTCAACCTTTCCAGAAACTAATGCTCCAAGCCTGGCGATAGCCGATACATACAAAACTCCATGGTCACTCTAATATCAGACCCAATCGATACGCATATAGTCGGAAGGTAGCATCGATTGAATCTACTGCTGTTTCCCATATTTCCTCACCTTGTAAAAAAAATGTGGAGATAAAAGAGAATGGCAAGTAAAACAATTGCATTTATTTACCAAATGAAGATAATTTGAAAAAGAAATGCTATAAGGTTATCTTGTCTGGAAAGGTGGGGGGGGGGGGGAATCGTCGGCGTTCATCTGAACCATCGTATCAGTCAATTTTGGTCCCAAAAAAATTGATATTGAGAAATTTTTCAGAAAATGAAAATACAAGTCCTATCCTATTCATAACTAACTTTTTATGCAGCAATTTATTTTAGTTTTTGAGATATGAGGGAATTTTCACGGTGATGCCATACAAATTTTTAATAAAATGAGCAAATTAATTTCACAAACTAATTTGCCCTCAGCCAATCAGATGCAAGGATTTTAGTAGCTTGTAACATTTGTCATTCAAAATCACTTACCATTTGCTTTATGAACCCACTCTCCTGATGTTGAGGAAATATCTCAAAAGAATTTTGTTAATTAAAAAATATTGTCCTTGGAATGATGCATGTACTAATGATGTATAATGACATTTCAAAATAAACAGTATTGTTCTCTTTTTTTTGGCTGAGAAATCCCTGAAAGAGTTGTAAGGATACAGTGCAATTGCATTTGAATTCAAACTAAAGCACTCTCACCCCCCCCCCCCCCACCTCTTGGCATAAAGGATTTTCATTGGTTGAATGAGATCATTAGAGTGCTATTGGATATTGCTTTATGAATGGGAGTGCTTTGAAGAAAAAAAAAAGGTTCTAAGAATACAGATTTTGAAATATTTCAAAGGCATTCTTTTTCACAGATTTTAATGAAGACAATATTTCAAAATTTAAAGTAGGGAACAAAATAGATCTTAAAGTAACACCCCTGCTTCCTACATCCTATTGCAATGCTAGATTACTGCACTAGATTGCAACTGTAATTATGTAACAGCTATATTAATTACTTATCATCATACATAAGTAAATGTAGTAGTAGTAATACACTTCAAGCATTTCCCCTCTCCACCCTTCTCCTTCAATTCTTCAGCCGTTTTCTCTCGCTCTAAACCTTCCAACTTTACTTCTAGGGTTAATGCGTGCCCCAGGCGAGGCTGATAGATGTCCTTTCTTTATGGAATTCACGGGTCTTCTCTCCTCTCGCAAAGGCTGCCCCGCAAGTTGTCAAACATGCCGCCTTTGGTTAGTCTCCCTGCATTTCAAATCATACCCACCGTTTTTTAAAGGCGCGGGAGAGGCCGGAATAATATAGCCAATGTCTTCCGTCAAGTTAACATCTTCTTTCTGTCTACATCTGACATTTGGAATCCAACAGACTATATATTTCCTGTGTATATAAAAAGCTAGTTGGTGTGACCTTCAAATTGCTTGAACAGTAATGTCATATATTTTCTAAAACAAGGAGTTGAACGCACGCAAATTTATCAAAATTCAATTCCCCAAAATGCTTCATTCAACTGCACACTAACGGGAATGCAGAAGGGGGCTTACGGCCATGGACTCCAAAAAGCTTCATTAACAAGGAAACAAAAGGGAAAATTGAAAGGAAATTAAAAAGGGGTACAATAGGATATTATTTTCTGAATATCATTTCAAAATGTATCACAAAATTAGATCTTTGTAAAAAGGGTTCAACATTTTTGCCTGCTCACTTAATTTGCAGCTTTTATGAAATTTGGCCCCCTAAAACATTTTTATACACATCTGGGCTCAATAATATAGTAAAAATGGGTACCCCTACATCTGAAAATAATTGAAGCTAATAGGAAAAAATCAATAAAATTGACTTCTGCCCGTCTGTAGTGTAAGAATTATTCACTGAATGCAAACGTGTCTTTCTGTCTTAAAGGTCCCGATTTGACATGTAATTGCAGAATAACATTTGTAATATGGCTGAAAATTTGAGTAGATTTTTAACAAGATAAAGATGGTACCATAAGCACTTTACTCTGTCTAACCTTCAGTCTTATCTAACCTACTTCTTCAAGGCTATTCAGTTTACAATCAAAATCAACTTTGCCGATATCAATTCCAGAGGGTGTTTTTGACTGGCACCTTTCCGGCTTGACATGGCAGCTCCTCAAAGTCTGAAGCGCAGCGATAGCGATACCCTAGACACAACAATCTCCAGGCCTTCAAAGGCACCGCCGCCCTGCTAATTGAATCTGTGCATTCTGTATCACCTTCCCATACGATCATAGGTGGGCAATGACAGGGCTATTAATGACGGTAATAAACTGAAACGAGATCTTGAATGTTTCCCCAAAGGAGAGCTGACAAATGAAACAGCGTTGGGCTGAAACCGAATTTTTTCAATCAGCTGGTCCCGTTTCATGGGTGTCTATGAGAGCACCACCATTGGTGCTGTTCATAATGACATCGCATATTAAGGCATTTTTTTAAATAGTTTATCATAAGCCTCAAATACAGACATATGACTCATATTCAAATAATTTCTTTAAGTATTCATTATTTAGACAATGATTGTTGCCATTTCCACTAATGAATAAGAATTTCATAGATTTTTTGACAGGTAATTCATTTTGCAACCTTTTCTGCATTTGAATAATGGAAACTACAATATTGCTTATTCATCCATTCTTAACAGGCCTATAATGGATATTTTGTGAAATTGTTCCTATGGGTATTGGAAATGTGTCATTCATTATCATTTGCATTTAAAAATTGCTATTAAAAGACAATCAAAATCCACTGCATTAGTGGGGTTTTTTAAAGTAAATAATCACATTCTTGATGCAATCATCATAAAGTGATCTGAATAATTATATTATTATTTGTCAATAATTTAGGTTGATGATAAATGCTTAGAACAAAATAATTTTTATTATTCTTATCAGTAGCATAATTCAGAACTCATCTGAGACTAAATTGTATAATTCTTTAAACCACACATGTGAAGATAACGATATGACAGAAAAGAACTGGGCTGCCAACATTTTTTTTTTATTTACAAGAGAGAGCTAAAAATTGGGGATAAATAATTGAATGCCAAATCGATTACCATAATAACTATAATTCTATGGATCTATTCTCTTAACATGGAAAAGATATGATGCAAGCATGACGTACATGAAAAGCACGTTCATCTTGGAAGATAATAATGAGCATCATTGTTTCACCACATTAATAAAATATACTTTCAAGTATTTTGTGCCCCAATGCCAAGTAATGTCTGCAATCTATTGACCAAATCAGCATAGATTTTACTTTTATCTTGGTGAGATTGGAATGATTGCTATTATTTCACTAGACAATTCAAGCTTATTATGGTTGTTACCTAGTTCTGCTACATCTCATATAAAGTCATAATTATTTTTCTTCTCCTTCTCCTTCTCCTCCTTCTTCTTCTTGTCTCATTTATCTCCTCCCCATTCTCTTCCTTCTCCTTCTTATTTACTCAATAAAGTGCACTAGCTTGCCATTCAAGCTCAACATTCAATTACATGCAAATAACATGCAGCAATGCTAAAGACACAAAGCAAATGAAAGAAAAAAAGGAAGAGCTCATGTCTCTCTTGAGACATAAAATGATCCTGCACAAAATAGTGATTGGATTACCTGCATCATCGTCATGGAAACAGCAACTGGAATGCATTTTGCATCTCCCCTGCATGAGGATTTTGACAAATTTCTTTCTCACCTTTTATTTCTTGAATGATTTCACAGTGATGCTGAGGAAAAAGTTGGCCAAACTAACTCAGCATCAAGCTGACGAAATAAGCTAACGAAGTTCCATTCTCCGTCATGCATGCTTAGAAGGCATTCATTAAAAGCACATCACAATATTCAGCAATGCAGTTAGCATACACAAATAGCGCGTAACTTGAAATACCGTTACATTCAGGTACAATTGGAATGCAATTTACCAAATTTCAATCAATGTAGTTTCCATTACAATCAATCTAAATTAGATATCAAATTATTTTTGTTCGGGGGACATTTTGTGGGGATGTCTTCCCAGACGTAGATAGCTCAGAAAAAACAGGTTATCACTTTCTTTTAAAACAGAACTCTTTGTCTTTTATAGCATGTCACTTTTACTCAATAAGCAAGTCATTTTCAAAATGAGCCTTTTATAAATATGCCACCTTCAGGCTTTTTCATTTTTTCCTCTTCTTTTATTGAGAATCAATGTTAGTTTCTACAACTTCCATTGAATGATTCCAGTCTCTCTCTCTCTCTCTCTCTCAAGATGTAAGATTAAAGCAGTACACAGCACTTTGAAAACCACAGTCAGACAGAAACTCATTTCCTTTCCATCTCTCCCAAAACACTAAGGACAGGTGCATTTTGTGCGTTTAAAAGCTCCAAAACAAACAGATTTAAGAAATAACGATGCCTTCCCATGAGTTCCCTCGGAAAACATGATATCCTTTACAGAATAATAAGATACAGGAAATGCGATATTCTTAATGGGTTAGAAAAAATATATAATCAAGTAATGTTTATATTTCCATGACTAATATTCAATGAAAAGACACTGCTGTGTTACAAATGCTGCACTTTTCTTAACACATCCCTAGAGACTCCCCTATCAGTCTTAGAAAAGTCAGGAAAAATCTTGCAATTATATCGGACTCAGCAGTGCGGATCCGTACAAATCCACTCATGTATTATTCATTCAATAATGTAACCGAAGAGGTTTGGTGATATAACTCCGGTTGGTATTAATAGAATCTAAATAGTCAGAACTTTATTACAAACCTGCTGTAATTTGAAAATGATTTGTGGGTAAAATGGTGCGGTTATATGTTTTTGCCCCACTTACGGAACGAAAGCTCGGAAAATGCAGCGGATAATGTCGAGCCGGCAAACTGGGGCAATGGGCTCTTTCTTTCAACTTTGTAATCAAAACTTTCTGATGTTTTTTTTTCTGCACAGCAATATCTGGAAAAGGAAATACATATTTTTGTTCAATTTCTCATCCCCACTCCATCTTCTACTTTTAATCATATAATTGCACTTTGCCATTTTTTTTCTCCTAGCAGAAATGTATCAAGAATCCTATTGGGGCATTCTTTGATACAGTATTTATAAATAAAAATTATGTTAAACATTTATGATTCTGATACATGTAAAGGCAAATCTATATAATTCATTCCCCAATCATTATTACATCCATCACTAAAGTATGAGAGCATCCCCATCATAAACACGTATATATAGTCATAACTTCTGAAAAGTTCCACGGTGAATGAATCAATGTAGAGGTTTTATTGAATTCTTTGATGTGTTTGGTTCTGAAAAGGATTTTGCCAAGTGTGTTCTTGCAGCCTTCAGGAGGATTACTGATCATTATGACCAGCAACTGAAGAATCATCATCATCAACACAAGAACATCATCATCATATTCATCACCATATCCATCATCACCATTATCATCATCATCATCATCATCAGTACTATCATCATTATTATCATCATCATCATCAACATCATTATCATCATCACCATCATTATAAATTAATGCAGAGCATCAATATTTAAACCATCATCTTTTAGAACTATTGCTTCGGAAGAATACAGAAGAATGCCTCCAGATCATACAAAACACATGAAAGAAGGGATAAGCCAGAAAACTTCTCACCCCATCCGCCTTCACCCCAAATCCTCTCCTAATGAAGATTTCCTCTTGAAGCCAACTACGTCTGGATAAAACATTAACAAACGTCATCGCCTAACAACACATATCCCCCACTTGACATCCATAAAGATACAAAATCCACCGAAAAGCGCTAACCACCCTCGAAGAAATATCCACTGACATTTCGGTTCGGGGGGACATTGAAGCTTTCAATTGGCTGGCAAACCCCCTCGCGGGCCACTCTCATTAAACAAACTCGATGGCCATAATGATGAAGATGACGATGAAATGTAAATTTCACTGTAGTGTTAATCATCGTGTATGCCCTGGTAATTAGAGTGTACATAGCCCCTTGGGATGTTCTTTTGCAAGCAAGCGGCCTTCCTCTTTAACCTTCGTCTATGTTCACATCACTCTCATTTCTACATGATCTCTTCGAAATATTGGAATGCATTACCTGATAATTTCAAACAGTGCTCTTCTATTGATATGTTCAAGAAGATGCTCAAATCTCATTTATTGTTTCGATATATTGTGAGTAGTGTTTCATTTCGTATCGTTTTTACCCATTGTATTTGTTTAACATCATAAAGCCTTATGTAACTTTTGAAAAAGCACTTTATAAAAATTATAAGAAGTAATTATTATTCTTATTATTCAGTAACAGGAACAATGGTAAAAACCTTTGCACTTTAAAGAAAAAACATAGATTGCAGTGACATACCAAACATATACAGATTTTTTTTAAATGGTTTCAATTAGATTCTCCAAAAATAAAATTGATTATGGACATTTTTATACAGATAGAATGCTACGAATCAGATAAAAGAGGAAACCATGCTGCATGAACAAAGTATTACAAACAAGTGTCACTGATAATTTCGTCATCCGAACCGTCGTATCACACATAGTTCGGTGCAAACCCATTTCAGGGAAAATCGACTTCAAAGTTTACTATGATTTTCACACTTAGTTCCCTAGCCTTACAACATATTAATTGCTTGAAAAATACATGGTTGGAAGGACCAAGAAAATTGCTCGACAATGGTATCCGGTTTGAGCGACTTACATTTTCCATGTACAAAAACGCCATAGGGAAAAAGCGATACGACGTTTTGACTGACGGCGATTTCAACGCGCGCGATTAGTCAAAACGCTTTTCGTCGTATCGCTTTTCACATGCAAAGTCAATTCAGTGCCGATACGACGGTTTGCTTGACCGCGCGTAATGAAATCACGGTCAGTCAAAACGTTGTATCGCTCTGTTACAGTACACGTTTCCAATGAAATTTGCGCATTTTATTTAAAATTTGAATGGCATCGCCGTGAAAATCCTCTCATATCTCAGAAAATAAAATAATTTGCTGCCTAGAAATTTAGTTATGAATAGAGTAGGACTTGTACTTTTGTTTTCTGCAAAAATCTCAATATCAATTTTTTTGGCCAAAATTGACTGATACGACAGTTCGGATGACTGCCGACGATTTCTAACACAGGGCAGAAATAAGTCACTCAAAACTATCGTGTAAAAAAAATATTCATATTCTGAGAAAAAAAAGATGGAAACAAAAAATTCTGGTGATAACAAAGTGGTCCTTTTCTCTCCAAGATTTAAAGACCCCCCCCCCCAAAAAAAAAAAAAAAAAAATTCACTAGATTAAGAGTGACATTCCGTTGAGTGAATTTCATTCTTTTTAAAGGGAAGTTTGTGTGAAATATTCGAGTGTTCACTCTTAATTGAATAATTGCTTGATATCACTACCAAGGGGGATGGAACAGCAAGTTCAAATTCACTCATTTTTAGAATGCATTACAAAACATCAAATTAATAAACAAAAATTCTACATTCAGTTCAAAGAATATCCATAGAAGATGATGCACCAAGAAATTCAAAATGGAAAGGATAAAACTGAAATGGAGCAATATATAACGGTGAAATATCCTGCAGATATAATTGTTAAAATACGTCAAATAGGTCACACCCATCAGCCTCTGGGGGTAAATACAGGGAAAACAAGACATGTAAACATAGTACTAACAATGCAGACAAAAAGATGAAAACAATAGGATCTATCATTGCTTACGTCAGAGCAATCTTCCAACCTACAAAAAAGTATGGTGATCATTCTAAAGAGGAGCAAGGTATTTATCCACTGAGAATCATTTCTTATAGGAGTAACTTGTTCGAAGGTAATCCTTTCATCATCATAATAGTATCCCCGCAGAGACATTTTTTTCCGGCCTCACCAATGTTTCTGAAGGATAGAACGCTCTGGGGAACCTTGATTTAAGTTACGCCTACTATCAACATGCCTAGTGTGAACAACAACTCCAAGATTCTAACAGTTAAACCAATATCAACAGTAGATATGAAGTTCACATTAGAGCCGTTGGATCTGAGTAATCCTACACTCAATGTCTTCTACTACATCCTACAATTTCTCCTGCATATTATTTTATCAATAATAATAATAATAGCTGGATTTATTCAGTGAGGATACAAAGCGCTTGCTATGTTTACCCCGGCTTTAGCTCGAGCTACCATCAGTGGCGCTCGGTGCATGCAAGGATTTAATCTTGCCTGGTCCCATTCACCTCACCTGGCTCGAGTGCAGCACAGTGTGGATAAATTTTCTGCTGAAGGAAAACACGCCATGGCTAGGATTCGAAACCACGCCCCTCTGTTTGAAAGGCAAGTGTTAGAACCATTAGACCACGATGCGCCCACTGAAACGACACTCTACTTCAAATAAGAAAGCACTGTGTAAAAGTTAAGTAACATGATATGTATATGAACAAGTTCTCTTTGTTGTAACATGATTCAAATAAGAGTGAATTTTGTGATGGTGAAATAAAGATTCATGTTATCTTGAGGGGGTAACAAAGAGACTGGAGAGACACAATAGGAGGGGGTGAATGCCCCCCCCCCCTCTGATTTTTAAAGTACTGTATAAAAAATTAAAAAGAGGGAAAAGGAGAAAATGATGAAAAAGAAAAAGAAAAGAAGAAGAGTATAAAAGGAAGAGATTTAGAGGCTGTTCTCACTACGTTCCTAAAACTAGTTTACTGGGAACCGGTTCAGAAAGCCAGTTTGGAAGATCGCTTTGCTAGCGTTCTCACTTGATCACACGAAAGTGGTTTTCAAAATCACTTCACGTAAAGCGCTCTTGTTGCTATGGAAACGCTTTCAGTGGGGTGACACGTTTCGCGCGAAATTCGAAACCGCAGCATAGGCATTCTACACCTGTCGTGTGGAGTAGCGCGCTCAAAATGTGCGAAGATCGCTTCTCGAAGAACGGTTGTGTCCTCACTTACGCTAAAACCAGTTTAACGAGGCAAAGCGATCTTGAAAACTACATCGCGAGGTGGTTTTCCAAACTGGTTTGGAAGATCGCTTCCAAGACCGCTTTGACCGTTCTCACTACGCGTTAAACTAGTTTCCACTAAACTAGTTTCCAGTAAACTAGTTTTAGGAACGTAGTGAGAACAGCCTCATAGTCTGATATATAACTCCATAATACCCCTACGATCAAAATGAAAAAAAAATGACATCACCTTACGAATGGCTTGCCCCACCCCATCAAAATACACCTAACATTATGATTGAACATTACTTTGTGTACATACTTTGCCATAGACTCACAAACATTTAATTTAACAAGTATCATACATTAAGACTTACCTGTATGAATGAGGTGGTAAGCACTGGTGTTCGATTCTGGATGGTTGGTTATTCTGTTGGTAAAAAGGGATAAATGAATAATAAATCAATTACGGTATAATATCAATCAAAAGTATAGCTTTACTGATAGAGTTAGAAGTTCAGATTTCAGGTACACAGATGGATCAAACTGTACAGTGAATGTTGTCAAAGAAAAATAAAAAATACTTTGTTATCCCTTTCTGTCCAGAATGATTGTTTGTTCCCTTGTAGTAACATAATGTCAATTGTGATATCATTAATAATGTAATTAATCATTTTCAATTTATTTTCTTTTTCTAAAAAAAGCACATGGAATATTCTACATATTCTGTATATCAAACATAAATTCTTTGGGGATAGGCTCATTTAATAATTTTATTTCAATATTTTAAACAAATTTCTATTACTTTTTTTAAATAACATTGTGAAAAATAATTGTCTTCTGGGTAATAATAAAAAAGATTTAGATTTGGCCGCGTGATTTCTGAATTTTTCAACAATATAACAAACAATAATGCAAGTGCTTGATGATTTAATAAGAAAAACATTTGTGTTAATGTTCCCGCCATATACAAGAGAAAATTAAAAGACCTAATTTTAAATTCCTCAAATCAAAGAAAATAATGTAGGAACAATACATATTAAGGAACGATAGCTGAACAGCGGTAAATCAAATGAAGCAAAGCACAATGTGAGGAAATAGTTTCCATGAGCAATGACGCAGCGATACAAGTCTAAAAAAGCAGAGGTCTATGTTGTGAAGTATTGTGAATTGAACAAGTTTGTTTGTGTGGGGGGGAGGTGCTGAGTAAAGATGAGCTTGGGAAGAGGAGGGGAGGGGCCGGGGAAGGGAGGGGGATTTTGGCGGGGAAAGGAGGGTACTGTCGTGGAATAGTTGAACACCAAACAAGGTAGCAGCAACTCCCATCTTCTAATGTCTTTTTGGTACGACATGGGTGGGGCTTGGACTCCCAAGTCCCGACCGCCCTGCCCCGGTGGTGAGACGGACACGCTACCAACTCGGCCAACACACTGGAAGGCAGGGAAGGGAAGAAGGAGCAGGGAAGGAGCCGGGTAGGGGGTGGGGGATGAGAAGTTGCTACATACAGTGGTGCTCAAAAGTTAGTGAGCACCACCAGAAGTCAGGTGATAAATATTTAATTCACTTAAGTTTGTTTCTCTGGGCTTTCCAAATACTGTGCTGGTGTTGTCTACATTCAACACTCGGCACGAAGGAGTGCCTTTTATGGTGGGGTTCATTAACTTTTGAGCACAACTGAATATATCAGAAACCAAAAAAGATAAAACGGAGATGATTATTGGGGGTATTCCAATCATCTAAGGTTGATTTTCAAATGAAAATAAAATAAGAAAAAGCTTCTACAGCGTCTGCTAATAATTCATGATGTTTTTCCACAGAGCGTTTCAAAACCTCAAAACCTTCGGATCAATCATTCCACAAATCTCGGAATTAGCAATTATCTTAGATGTTTCGATCGACTTTTAATCTATGGGGGCCTTACCCCAAGAATCGATTAGGAACAGTTCATACATTTTTGATGAATCTCCACAAAAAAGGACTATAGAAAGGAATGACAAATGGGAGAGTGAGAGTGAGAGAGAAGAGAAAAGGACAGATAGCTATGGAATATGCATGTTAGAAAAGAAAGCAAATAATCAATTTAATTTTAATTCCCCACCATTAAAGCCATCAAAAGAAGCATATTCGCACAATAGTCACAGCATACTCAGCTTCTTTGCTGAGGGGAGGGAAACAGGAAAAGAGGTAAAGGGGGGGGGGGGGGTAGGCGAGAAAACACAAAGACAAAAAGAAAAAGGTATTAACAGGAATACGTCAAGAAATATATAGTTATGCTCAAAAGCTAGTGAACCCCACCACAAAATGCCTTCCCTCCTTCATGCCGAGTATTGAATGTTGACAACAACCCTGAAATGTTCGGCAAGCCCAGAAAAACAAAGTTCATTGGGTGATTTCAAGTCTGGTGTTGGCCTTGGTGTTGGTGTTGAAATTTGGATTGCTTCCCCTAGCTCCATAACTTATTCAGAGTTTGTAAAACTGATCCAGATCACATTTTGACATCTAATCAACTAGTAAGTGCCTTTTCGGGACCATCTTCATTTTATGTTTGGTGTTATAATCGTGTAAAAATTGACCTACATGTAACACCAACACCAAAAGGTCAACATTGAACTTGAAATCACCCAATGAATGTAATATTTGATCACCTGACTTTACAATTAAATAACTAACCAATGGCAGAACTTTAACACTTTAAATATGTCTGTTTTCTGGGGGGTTCACTAACTTTTGAGCACCACTGTACATAAAGGAGAAACAGGGTGTGTGGGAAGTGATTGGCAAGAGCTAAACAGTGAAAAGATTTAATAAGAGAACAACAAGAACCCACACATAAGCCTACGAGGGAAATCAATAACAATTAAAGAGAAATTCCAGTATTTGCAGTAAACACTGATTTCATGAGAAAATCTGTAAAACAAGGCTTAATTGTCAGTATATCATCGAGGATCTAGATCTGGTACAGTTACATAAACCGAACTTTGTGAAATCTTGAAATCTACGCTGAAAAATGTTCACGCTGAAGATCACCAACACAGATAAGCGCACGTGGGGCAGTGTATTATTATTGCTTTGAGCGTCGGGCACGACGCCCTACCCGAATCCTGTGCTTATTTGCTGATTTCTCAGCAATTACACAATTTCTTCCAGAATCCTTTGGCGCATATGTTTTATTTATACAAACAGACACTTTGGTGGTCATTTTATTGGATTCTGTACGAACTCATTTTGATATCGTTACCAAAACTGGCATTTACCTTTAAATCCAAACCTACCCTGGAAAACAAACCCGTTTTTAATTTGTCCCCTATTTATCCCTTAAAATGTCACCATTGTCCATGACCCCGCCCCCTCATTAAACATTCGTCATCGGAGCCCACAAGGGATGCTGGTGATCAGAACTACATTTACTTATGATCAATGGATCAATAACAATTATCTTTGCCAACTCCACATTTATTGGCTTCATTCTTTAAAATCTTACCAAAAAATCCTCTTTTTAAATTTTACCTCATCTGGAGGATTATTGGAGCCCACACGGGACCCTGTGCAATTGAACAGTGATACAGGTATTAACATAATGATCAGCAGATCAATAACAATTAACTTTGTCAATTCTGAGTTTGATAGCTTCATTAGAAACAAACCTGATTTTTAAAAGAATTCAGATCCCCTTTTTTAATATCAAGATTAATTTGTTACATCAAGATTGTCAGAGCCCACAAGAGACCTTTGTGATCTAAACTGTAAGTTTATATGCAAATTATCAATGGATCAATAGCAATTACATTTGTCAACATTTCATAGCTGCACGAGAAGCAGACCCGATTCTTTCTTGTGATTTTCTTTAAATCTTAAGTTTTAATATGGTACGTCATCTGAAAGATTATTGGAGCCCACGTTGGACCCTGGTAAACTGAATACTATCAAAAGGTACATGTATGTACATAATTTTAGATCAACAACAACTATTTTTGTCAGTGCCATTTTAACAGCCTCACTAGAAAAAGGCCTGATTCTTTAAAATCTTTATAAAAAATTTGCATTTTGTTGAAATAAGTTTTAAATGTACGTCATCTAAAAGATTATCGAAGCCCGATGGGACCCTGGTAAATTGAATAGTGATTTTAGGTTCATGCATGTACATAATGACCAACAGATGTTATTTTTATATTGTGTATAATTTATATTTGTGTAATTTTCTTTCATGATATATGAGGACCCCTCGGTAGACCAGCAGCACCATGATTGATGCTGCTGAGTAGGGCCATCCTCCCGTTTTTTTCATTTATCAATTCACATGTATCATTTTATATGTATAGTTATTTGTTTTTTTAACAGAAATAAATTCAATTCAATTCAATCACTTTTGTCTGTGCCATTTCAATAGCTTTGTTTGCTTTTTTGAAGCAACTCAGCAGGAAAGCATTCGTGTGTACAACAATTCAATATTTTTGAAAGGAAATAGTGACTTGGTCCAGGATTTAGAATCAAAATTTCCTCTCCAGCTACTGTTGTAATCACAACTGGGGGGTGTTTCACAAAGATTTAAGTATGACTTAGAGTCGCACCTAAATTCCTAGTTGTGCGCGGTATAAAAGCCATGACCACATTGGTCAGATCATGCAAAGAGGACACGCACTATTGCGTATCGATCAATTAGATTGTGCGTTGCATTTCAGATACGCGTCGGCATTTAAGTGCGATTAAAGTCATACTTAAATCTTTGTGAAACACCCCCCAGGACACTCTTTGGTCTGACAGGAATCACATGAATACTAATTTAAATTTTTTGAAATAATAAACAAGTACAAGTACTTAAGCACTTCTTATTTCTATCACAAATTAGGAAAAGGGGACAATATTCTTAGACTTCCAAAAAGGCATTTTAAGAGGAATCGGTCACAGTATCTTGAAGATCTTAGCTATGAATCTCTTTAAGAATCTACATTGCATTGTACCAACGTGAGTAAACAAAACACTTTCTATTCCTCTGTCATTCGGCTCCCACTTTAATCGTCCCTTTAAGCCTTCTGATTAAACGTAAAGGTAATCAAGCCCGACATCAGACAACAGATCCTCCAACCAAGGAGATACAGTTCTCTTAATCTGAAGCCAAGAGGGCAGGGCAGGTGAAGGAGGCCCGGCCAGTGAAACTCACACCCGGGAGTGCGTCACCGCGATCGCGCCGTGACATCATTCTCGCTTACCGGCAAGAAATGGGATAACAGTTTATTTAGAGCAGAGATCCAAAACAAGGGAATTGGTTATGGAGTGTTGTTTGATCCAATTTCGTCCTCGATCCTCCCTGGAAAAGCAAAGGGGTGAACGTTTCACGACCGACCTGCAAAAAGCTGTCCTAGGCGGTGTTTCATGAAACAAGTAGTCAGTGACCATGACTGCCTCAGAAGTTCTAAGACGATCAGATGCCAAGATTTTAGTAGCAAATTGAAGTGTCAGTGCAAAATATTACTATTTGCTAAATGAAATGCTCCCCAGGCATTTTCAAACATCTCAAGGGCCTGTTTCCTAAAGATATTCAACTAAGGCAAGTTTGCCATTATCGTAACAACCATGGAAGCCTCGATTGTGATCGGCTGCTGAGCCCTGTTACCATGGTAGTTGCCATAATGGCAAAGTTACAGTAGTTGCAAGTCTATATAAAAATGGGCACCAGGGTCCCGTAACACAAAGTTTAGCGATTAATCGTACGCTTGATTTTCACGGTTGATTGTACATTGTAGTGAATGGAATCAATCGTAGAAAAATGTTCTATGATCAGGCCCCAGGTCTTTCAATCTTTGTGAACTCAGGGCCCTGTTGTGTAAAACTTAGTGACTGACAATCAATATTTGTGATTGATTATACACAGTAATCAATGCAATCAATCATAGAAATCAGCCTTGTGATTGATCACAAAGCTATATGTTACTGGGCACTGAGCGTTAAGACATCCAGGTTAAACTCTAAAAAGAATTTAAGTGGATTGGAGTAGCATCCCTACAGAATTGTTGTTTGTTATTAGTGGATGTATGGTAGCCGGAAAGCAAAGAAGACAAAAATCACAGACTGGCAGTTTCAACTGGTACAAGAGTGACCAGCTAGTAAGGAAAGAACTCAAGCCAATCAGAAAATAAGAAATCTCTGCAAATACCTTACTTTCAAAACAAAAACAAGAACCATTTCAATTACTATTACAGCACAGTAAAAAAAAAAATTCTTAACTTTTGAACATAAAGATTTGTGTCATCAACGTGTATATATTTCCAAAGAGGTGACGGCTCTCTATTCTGATTTTCAACTTCTGCCATGAGTGCTTTATTTCAAATCCAAGCAATATCAAGATTTAGGACTTGAAGATGAAGAAAACTTCCAACTTCAATGAATATGTTGTCTTGACAGCAATAGCAGACTTAGGTCCTTCAACCTGATTTTTAACGTAATTTGCATATTTTCTCCCTCAAAACAAAGATCACTGTTTCAAAGAGTAAATGAAAGAGCAAACAAACGATTCAGAGTGTATTTGACAGCTCCGAATCTCTCCACCCATCTTTCAATATGCTATTGATCAGCGTAACGCAATCAGCCGGCGGGGATCCCGTTGGCTTAAGATGATCACCGGGGGACGGATTCCTATGCGTCAGAGGGGGATTTTCCTTCTGGTATTGAAAGCCGTCAAACGATACATGTTGTTTGTATGAACAGAGTCCTCTACGCACGTTAGGATTAACGACGCATTTCGGAAGCATAACACATGCATGGTCCCTTGATATCCCAGACCCTACTTCACTCTCATTTAAAGAAAAACTCGGGACAAGCGCCAATGCATCATCATAAACCTTCAAGCGTATTAATGATAATCCCATCTACTACATAAGCACCACAACAATACTGAATCTCACTGGCATTTCATGTTTATAGATTACCAAATCTGCATCTAGTAATCTCACCTGACGTTAGATTGTTATTGTTTCCACACAGACAAATTCTCATATCCCTAATCCATAAGCCGGATTTTTACCAATTTCTCTCTCTCTTTCTCTCTCTCATATATACACACACACACACACACCCACACAGTTTACTTTTAAGGTTTAAACAACTTTTCCTCAAGTTCTTATTCCTCCTCACATCATTTTTCTAATCCACTCTTTCTACTACTTTTTGCTGCCCTTCCTCTCTTTAATTATTCTCAAGTCATTCCCAATCACCCTACCCTGCCACGACCAACTAGAATACCTCGGCGATTGACACCCGCCGGCTACAGACAAATTGAATAACATTTAATAGAAATCAAAAACCCCGGCCCTGAAGAAATGAAGATGATACCCGCCTGAACTGAATCATAGTAGTAATTGCTCCTACCGTTCCAGGAGCCGTATCATTCGAGCCTGGAAGCGGTATCATCTAATAGAATCTCTAATCCTTTTAATCCCTCTGGCCAACTCGTTTCCATCCTGTTCTTTATATAATATAACCCCCTTTCAGCCTTGAAATATTGTATAACCATAGCTCCATGGTATAACTTTTTTAGAGACATAAATTCTTTAAATCATTAAGTTACATTTTCAACGTTTAGACCCTTTGGTATTGAGCAGAACACATTTTCATTGATTAATACTGCTAAATTATACCTAAATTTCAATGCCGTGTAGCTGCGATAGCCACAAAAAAAATACCCCCAACATAAGTTTTATATCTGAAAAGTGGTTACATTTATGTATCATACACGGGGGGGGGGGGGGGGGGGGGCTTATAATCAGAGCACAAGGTTATTAACTAAGTGATAAAAATCGTGCAGAAATCTCAATTTCAGTCAAAACTTATTCCCTAATCTAAAAAAAATTGATGTTATTCCATACATCGAATTGAGGATGCACTATGCTTGTGCCAAATCCAGTAGTTAAAGGGGAATCCAGCCTTTGCCATAAAATGTTGTGTTGGGAAGTAGAAAAATAAATTAAATAGAATGGCGAAAGTTTGAAAGAAATCGGACAAGGGATAAGAAAGTTATAGCTGCTTTTAAATTGAGATCACTAATAGTATGTAGATTTCAAATTGGCAACTGGGTAAGTAAATTATGACAAGGGGCAAGGACAACTTTCCCATATAGGCCATGTACTTTATTATCAGGGATTTGTGGTTTTCTCCTAAGTACCCATTCCCCTGGGGCAGTAATCTAATTATAATCCAGGTATATTGTTTTATGTCCTCATGATGAAAGAAAAATATAATTTAAAATAAAACTTTTTGGGAAAATGACATTTTAGCCACAATATGTATTGGAGTAAATGGAAGAGTAGTCCTTGCCTTACATCACTATGACATCCCATATGCGGCCAATTTGAAGTCTCCATGGGTATAGTGATTACCAATATTTACAAGTTTAAAAAAATCATAACTTTCTTGTTGTTTGTCCAATATTGTTCAAACTTTCACCTATCAACTTGTCTGATTTTTCTTTTTCTTATAAAAACAAGTTTTTATTTGGGTTGGATTCCCCTTTAAGTTTAAGTTTTCCGCGAGATGGGAATGATAAAGTATATAAGAATGTAAAGTCTGGCATTGCAGAAATACCAGTCTAGATTCCCTGGCATTTCCCTACTTAAAACCGAAATACATATACATGTACCTATTTCTTAACATTGGGAGAAAAACGTAAGCTTATACGTCGCCGATGGATTACAGAGATCCAGGGAGACGGGAAAATTCTAGGTAAATATGGAAATGATTTCGTCTCAGGTTTCGTAAGCAATATGCCTCCATTTCCCATCAAGACAGAGTATACTCTTTACTTTTCAAAATATAAGGTACTCCTACTAATAAATCCCCTATGCAAAAAAGCTTTAAGGTGGGTTTTTGTTATGGAACAGGTTTTCTTGTACAAAGTTTGTACTAGAGAGTTACAAAAATAGAAAAAGACTGATTTGAATATGAGTCAAATATGGATATATCTTCTCTAGGGGGGTTTGTATGGGATTTTCCTCGATTTGCTTTCATGACATTTAATACCCTGCCTTCTCAAAGTATGAATTTCTCCCATGAATAAATCTAAATGAAAAAAAAATCTTACATATTTCTGAACAATCAATCCACTTTCTCTCAGCATTGACTGTTCAATGTTCATTAAAAATTGGTTGAGTTGAATTTTTTGATGATTTTAATCGAGACTTTTTATATAATACTGAATCATCGTTTTTGAGAAAATTATGCCGTAATTACACAATTCTAGTATTTCTTATTTAAAAGCTCCCAAGCATTTCACATTGAACATTCCTCTGAGCCAAAAGAAATATTCAAAACACTGCAGTCATTGTATGAAATTATATTACCTTTCTTTCTGGTTTGAAAGTTCATTAAAAGTTGCTGAAGTTATCAAATTTCAAAAAATTTTATCCAACTTTCTGAACTTATGTTGAATCATTCATTGAATAATATGAAATTACAACGTAGTTATACACAATCAGTCATAGCTTAGATAAAGTCAGAAATATGTGACGGGACCAACATAAAGGAGGCGCAATATAGCTCAGTCGGTAGAGCGGGGGATTCGTATTCCGGTGACCCGGGTTCGATTTCCACTTGGTGCGCTAGTGCCCTTTGGTAAGGCATTCATCCTCATTACCAGGTCCTTCGGAGAGGACCTTAAGCCATCAACCTTTGGTTGCTTGTTTACAAGCAACCAAAGGTTGATGTTTACAAGCATTCATGCTTTCTTAGCAATCAGGTAAAAAAAACCCACCTAAAGCGACTTTGTTAAAACTGCAGGCTCCAGTAAAATTAGTTGTAAATAACAAAGTGTGGAAGATGGATCAATTTTTTAAATCATAATCCTAGCAGTTATACTTGTTAAATAATTATTTGTTAAAAAGCCCCTTGAGCCACTCTGAATACTTTAAAAACTACTCCGTCATTACATCAAGCATAATTAGGTTACCCAAAGCAGTCAAGAAATACAACCCAAGAATCCAAAACACAAGGACACAAGCGTTTCTCAGTTATCAAGTGGGCAGAAGAGAGGGAGACACATGACCAAACTCTCACGTGCCTTTGTCCTGGGGTAAACTGCTATCACGATCTCCCTTAACGGGGTCATTACCTCCCAAAGCACAAAAAACGGACTATTAGGAGTCAGGACTTGACATGCTTGTGAAAAGAATTGTGACATTTCTCGTAAATTGGTGGATTTTTATTTAAATCTGTGCTGTTAGTGTTAGAAATGGGTGTCAGGCACCGACTTTGCGCTATTAAAGTACATGTAAATCCCGTAGGAATTCGGCTCCACGACTGTCTTTTCTGCCACATCAGTGCTGAGCTGGTATAGCCAATTACACAGAACACATTTACATCTATGTTAATCGGTCCCAGTGGCTGACCCAAGAGACAACAGAATTACTCTCTGGCCATTTTGGTGTAAGTGGAAATAATAGCCAAGTGGGTATTTGAACTTACAACCTTGTAATCATGAGTCGAATTCCCAACCACCAAACCATACTACACTGATAAAGTGAATTCCTTGGGTCAAAACCTAGAAAAGTCCTGTCTAATCACAACCGAAATGTGACTCCTTTTCCCGGGGGGGGGGGGGGCAGTCAAATGTATTGCTGTACATATGCATGACCAAATTAATTCCAAACACCCCCCTTAACAAGTTTTTTTCCCTTTGTGCAAAATAACCCGTTAAATAAGTTTTTTGCGGGCTTTATTTACACATTTTGGCCCCTAAACAAGTTGTCGCCAGAAAATGACCCCGGGAAAAAGCATGGGGAAAAACATACCCGAAACACATTTGGCTAGTCTTTAAAAAAAATATATATTTGACTGCCCCCTGGGTCCTTTTTAAGCTTCCTGCCCTTGTAATACTAGGTTTACACCAAAGACTTCATTTAACATTCAAAGCACAGAATAAAAATGAAAGGGTGGAAGCATTCTTTTAAAAAAGGTTAAAAAATTAAACATCGTATCTTATGAGTAACTTGACAATTCTCTTGTGAAAATATCAACTTTTGAAAAATGGAGAAAAAAAACCTGAAAAATATGCTCAATAAGCTAGCCATTTATAACACAGGATAAAAGGGTATTACAATTGACCATGAAATATGAATGTAGGAAAGCATATCTTTAGGTCTATTATGATAGAGTCTCAAACTTCGTACGTAATCCTGTAAAGTCACTGCCCAAAAGAACTAATAACTTGTGTGTGAGTAAAGAATTGAGATAAAGAGGTGGAGTTCAGTTTCTTCAAGTAATCATCCTAATGGTTTTGTGCAATTCGCTCTCACAACTAAATCGGCATCTCTCCTTTCAAAATTCACTTTGTACAAAACAATTTACACTTTAGGAATCTTTAAACTCTATTATATATTTCCCACATAACATAATCAGATATTTTTAGTGGAATAACTTTGCTAAAACATTTAAAGTAATTGAAACAAGAAGTCACAATCATTGCAATAGAACATTTTTTTTTTGGGGGGGGGATGGTTGCTGGTATTTTTTTTTTGAAATATCTCTGTTAAATTTTACAAGTGAAAATTTTTTCATTTTATATATTACAAGAATAACGTGAATATAATGTGTCTTGAATATAGAACCATTTTCAAGAAAAATGAATTACCTTTCAAAATGGGACAGTCATTCATGTGAACCAACTAGAACAATGAAACATTCGGATGATATTGTTATTCTTTACCTGTGGGCTGACATGAGTTTTCGGAAAAGTACAATTTTGACCAAGATTACGAGGCTTCTTTTCCTTCTAACCGATACCATGAACTAGTTTTGGGGAAGGGAGCAGCTGTGATGGAGAGGAATTGATTGAATTTATTGGTGGGTGAGTGGGTGAGTGCCGAGTTTGAATGACAGTGAAAGATTCTGGTTGAGGGTTGGGGTACGTCAGGTTTGCTCTACAAATCTAGAAATCAAAATGTGTATGAAAGAAGGAATAATATTTGAACAGCTTTTTAGGATGAATCGATGGAGGCAGATTCTCGGGAGAGGACCAAAAGAGAGCATGGGTGAAGGGTGGGGCATGATGGGGGATTATAGTCAAGCTATTGCACTTGATCTATTACTGGGACTACTTCATGGGCTACTTCAAAACCAGCACGATTCATTGATGGGCTGTCAATTCTACAGTATACCACAGTATTCCAAATGCTCCCACATGACCTGGGGCCAGTAACACACACAAAAATAATTTGATTGTAGATTTCAAACAACGATTCTGATTGGTTGACAGTGGGTGTGTTGAACATCACAGACATGCAATAATTATGCTGAATGGCCATTGTCATTTTGTGACTGAAAAAGCAAATCTTCAAGTTGGCTACAATACAGTGCTTGATCATCTACTTATCAACTGAAAGATATATATACGACAGACATAGAATGATTTTTAGATTTTTTCAAATTTCAATTAGCATGAAAGGGTGAATGTGGACTTGAGTCAGAAGAAAGAATTTTGCCTTATTGTGTCAGTTGCCAATCTGAGGAGGGGTGCACTGCAAAAACTCCGGTGTTGATTTAACACCAGCCCGGAATCTATATATGTCCACACCAGAGAAGTATTGAAACAACACCAGTTTGGAATCAAACCGATGCTGTTTTAATACTAATTGGTGTTGTATAAACACCTATCTGGTGTTAGACTAATACCAACACCGGTGTTGTTTAACACTTCTCTGGTGTAGACATATATAGATTCCGGGTTGGTGTTAAATCAACACCAGAGTTTTTGCTGTGTGGGGTGGGGGAGGGGAAAACCTTATCAGAGGAATATTCAATGAAAGGAATCGTTAGATGCTTTATCGAGCAAAGTCTGTTTTTCCGATAGTTACCATAGAAACAGTGTGTCCCAGCCGATCAATTTCAAGCAAAGTTGCCAGATCTGTCGGACGGACGACAAATGTTGATGAATTGCTCACCACACTGTGACTTTTAATGAAAGGACTTACTGGATGTTTTATCTGACAAACTCTGTTTTATCTGAGAGTTACCATGGTAACATTTGGCCAATCATAATCAAGTAAATTTGTCAGAATGACAAACTTGATTATATATATTATAGCAAGTTTTGGCTTGTTAGATTTTGTTCTTCTCTTTTTATATTATACTTAATTGATACTTTAATAATTTGTTATTGTCCATTCTGCTCATAATATGATTATATGGTTACAATATGTTTCGGTTTGTCATAATTTTCAAGCATTTTTTTGCTTACTATGGCAATCCATCTTCTGCTATTAATTTTATGCTAAATGATTTATACTGATTTATTGTCAATGTATGTTTGTTACATTTATGTTATATTATATAGTTATGTAGAAGAAAAATAAATTCAAATCAAATCAAATCAAATACTTTCCAGAAAGCATGCATAATTGGTATCTCATGAAACAAAATGCAACATTTCAAGTTGGGGAACAGTTCAAAAAGTCCCCCAAAATGAAATAACCTTCACTAATTCAAACATGAACATTATCTTCATCACCGAGATTTCACGTAAGGGAGCAAATTATACTGATGGTCAGAGTCTTTTAACGTCTATTAAGAGAAATCCAATCTCTTTGCTTTCTCTCTGGAGTTGCCTTCAATAAACTAAAGTGGATCTATCTACGTGGGGCCACAGCACTCACGGGACGGACACTTAGACGCAACCAGGGACAAAAAATCGATGGGGGGCATCGGCGTCATATTTGTACAGCCATGGCTGAAAACTAGCATGTAATCACAAGGTCGCTATGGTCCAGATAGAATGAAAAAAAAGTGCGGAGGTGTATGTAGCGATGTGTAATGAAATCAAAGGGGCAAGCGAGTAATGTGTGGATCACAATGATGGTGGTTTGGGGAAAGGTTTTGCTAGAAAGCAGATTTGTGAAACACTAACTGAAATTGTCTGAACATACTACAGAATCATGGTTGAATTCATCAAAATTTGAAGCCTCTATAATTGTGTAGAATAAAATGAATTGTTTTCAACAATTGTGTATCAATAGATATAGTGCTGATCATGACATGTGGCATAATATTAAGGTGGAGAAATATGCGAGAAGATAGAGGTCCTCAAACCACTTATTCTTACCTGATTTTTAATGAATTATGACTGAAGCAGGTGTTGGAGAGGAAATGATCCCACCGCTGCCACATAAATACCCAAATCTTCTTGATCCTTGTGGTAAAAAGCTCTGAAGTGATGATCAGGAGTAGATATGAATGTCCCCAATCAAAAAATGTCAAATGCAAATCTTTGAAAGTTCCACTGGTTTTCTTGTTCAAAGTCACGCGGCAGACCATGCGCCAAACACAAAAGCCCGAGGAGTCATGTGAGTGTTTTCCCAATGTTGGATGCAGTACATGACCTAATTTCACCCTCGAATATCAGCAGTCCTCGGGAGTGGATCACCCACAGGGAAAAATTTTCTGCAGTATCGATGTATAAGTAGTGCCTTCTGCCCGATGATGACTCAAAGACACATTTAACCTTTTACACCATGCAGCATCTGCCAAGATGGAGACAAAAAAATGACAAACAGAACATGAGATAAGTGTTTATTATTTCAACATGAGTGACAAGATTGCAATAATAAAAAAAAATCTTTCAAATATCCAAACAACATCAATACACTGAACACTGTTCAGTTTCTGGAAAAGATTTATAATGTCAAAGAAATATCATGGCAGGGGCAATATCCTATTTTTTCATGATTAGAAGTCAAGGTACAAGTACGTCTCAGAAAAATGAAAAACAATATGTCATGTTCTTGAGAAATGGGTGAATGTTCGGGAGGGGCGAGTCACATGAAAGCAAACATGAAGCGCTGATGTCATGATAACGATAAACCAGAGTCAGTTGTATGCAAACAAATACTTCAGAAGATGGCTTTAAGCTTCCGTCAAAACCGGTGAAAGTCCGGGTTAAAAGGTTGAACCATTTTCACTTTTCATGAACTGGGGGTGAACTGAGAATTTCATCTTGAAATGCAAGTCCAACACAGCTCTCCATCCTTTCCTCTTAAACACACAAACAAGGACCCCTTTTAAACTAGCATAGTTTTTCAATTTATATTCAATGAATATTCTATTTGGCAGAAGTAACTCCATATTACCAGTGTAAATGACACTGAAACTACCCGGATATACCGTACTGAGCATAAATCAAAGACAAATTGTCACTCTCTAAAAGTCACATATATCTGTCTTAATTATCAACTAAACAGAATCTTTATGATTTACAGAGCAAAATATACCATATTTCAACAAATTTTTTATTAAATACTGAACATCAGCATGCAAGGAAAATACAACAGTTTTATAAACTAAATTCATTCATTCCAGTATAATCTGAAAAATGCCCCCTTAAACAGTCTGAAGAGCAGAAACTGATCCAAACTAGGAATACAGATCAAACACACATTAAAATGAAAACTGGAATACATGATGAAAAAAATTGACTTGAGTTGGAATGTAATGGCATGTCAGGAACTAAATCATCAAGAAACCAGCTTGAATACCATTTTCGTAATTCCTTCTACCACTTCCTTCATTTGAATTCTTATGGTTCCCTCACATTCTTGCAAACAATTCTATACCAAGAGGGAACGGTGAGCAGTGCTACATGCAATAGAACATGCCACATTAGACGTATGATTGGATTATTGGGAAAAACATGTCATGAAGCACGCGGGCAAGCGGCTAAAATTGATCCCATGATTCAACTACCATGCACACGCTGGGCTGCAACTCGCAAAACAATTCCAGTTCATCCTCCCTCGTGACGTACCAGCTCTTCAAATAAAGCCTCTACCCAGAACATGTTTGGCAAGGAACGGTTCGGCGGCGGCGGCGGAAGTGATGTCACGGGACTTACTTTTGTAATTTCATTTCATCATCGTTCATTGATTGGTTTGAGTTTCCATGCTTGGAAGAAGGGTGCTCAAATACCGAGACAAAGGCTAGTCTGCTGGCACAGACACTGATATTACAGTCTAACAATTTGAACAAGCTAAACACTCGCACCACATGCCTTTGTCGAAGGAGTGAACACTGCCGCCATACGAAGCTCATCATTATATATACAAACCGATCACATGACTTGACTGACACATTTTCATAAAGATACCTCTCACGTGGCAGTGTTTATACATCCTTGTGATGTCATCCACATAGCAAACACATCTTACTTAGATTAAAACATGTTTTCCTACTCCAAGCCAAGTTCTTAGAGCCTATCTTTATTCATCAAAACTAAAGTTTTGATGAATATCCAGGAAGAATAAATTGGGACAGGTTGCTGCATCCGAAGGGGGGTATAGGGCATGATGTGCCCCCCTATTGGGATTATTGCCCCCCCCCTTGCCTCCCTTGTTTGAAAATCCTGGTGTCACCACTGATTGCAACACAAGAATAAAATATTGGTCAAACGATGGATGATTTCTATACGATTATTTAAGTGCATGAATAATTCATTCTCCCATCTTAGTCGTAATTAACGCACTGACTTGCTATTCAAACAAGTTTTTTTGCTGAAACAATTTTTATTAAAAAAGTTTATAGATATGAATGATCTAAATGTATCAAAAATAAGATTTAACTTGGTAACTGTTATTGGAAATCTAAAATTACCACTAGTTCAATTCAATTCTTTATTCAATTTCCATTCAAACATAATACAAAGTTATACAAGTGGAACGCCTCTGGCAGTCTCGCCTGCATTACGCAATTTAACATAGCAGCAGTGCTAACTTTGAAAACTACTATAAAATAATCATTCACAAAAACACCATTCATATAATGATATAATACCACGTTCATTGATCATAGATGACATTTGAACGGTGACTTAAGACTTGTCAACTACACCCATGTCCACATTTCATTCATTCTCTATCCATAAACTTTCAAAGTTATGATGGCACTTCAACAATTACCCCAACATGGCCTAAGTTTATTGACCTTAACTGACCTTTGACTTGGTTTTGTGACCTGAAACTCACAGGGGATGTTCAGTGAAGCTTGATTACTCTTATATCCCAAGTTTTATGAACTAGATCCATAAACTTTCAGAGTTAGGATGGTAATTCAACAAATACCCCCAACACGGCCAAAGTTCATTGACCTTTAATGACCTTTGACCATGGTCATGTGACCTGAAACTCGTAGAGGATGTTCAGTGATACTTGATTACTCTTATGTCCAAGTTTTATGAACTAGATCCATAAACTTTCAGAGTTAGGATGGTAATTTAACATATACGCCCAACACGGCCAAAGTTCATTGACCTTAAATGACCATTGACCATGGTCATGTGACCTGAAACTCACACAGGATATTCAGTGGTACTTGATTAACCTAATGTCCAAGTTTCATGGACTAGATCCATAAATTTTCAAAGTTATGATAGTAATTCAACAAATGCCCCCAACTTGACCAAAGTTCATTGACCCTAAATGACCTTTGACCTTGGTCACGTGACCTGAAACTCGAGCAGGATGTTCACTAATACTTGATTAACCTTATGCCCAAGTTTCATGAACTAGGTCCATATACTTTTTAAGTTATGATGTCATTTCAAAAACTTAACCTTCGGTTAAGATTTTGAAAATAATTTTCCCAACATGGTCTAAGTTCATTGACCCTAAATGACCTTTGACCTTGGTCATGTGACCTGAAACTCAGGCAGGATGTTCAGTAATACTTGATTAACCTTATGTCCAAGTTTCATGAACTGGGTATTTTTTAAGTTATGATGTCATTTCAAAAACTTAACCTTAGGTTAAGATTTGATGTTGCCGCCGCCGCCGCCGTCGCCGCCGCCGTCACCGTCGCCGTCGGAAAAGCGGCGCCTATAGTCTCGCTCTGCTATGCAGGCGAGACAATAAATCGGATATAGTTTTACAGATGAACATTCTTTCTTATCTCGTAAAAAAAAGTACAAAATTGAGCATAAATGTTACATAAAAGTTACATAATTATAAAGCACAACCACATTAATTCTTTTTATATGTCAGGAATTGAATACTAATTTACTTTGAAGAAAAAATATTTTTGTTTTTATGAATTGATAATGACTTTCTTCTACAAGGGCGTAGCAAATTTTACTTTACATAATGTGAGAACTTGTGATCATATGTCTATCGTATTATCACGTGTTAATAACCATATTGAATTATAAACCACTGCTCTACACGTATTTTATAGTTAGAATAAGCGTTTCTAAGCAACTTATCTGATTATAGCTTTGTGAACTACTTGCCTCCCAAGAAAACACTTGCTTGAGAAAGCAATTTAAGCACCTAGATAAAAGTACATGCTTGATATATTCTTATACACATGGAATATGGTGCAATGAACTACTTTACTCCTCAAAAAGGAAATAAAGAACAATTATCCAAGTGAGATAAAATTATATGGAAGGAAATAATGTTCTCTTTATTATGGAATCACTTTGTGGATTTTAGCACATGATTAAATTCATATTGAATCATGTTCAGTCAGTATTCTATGACATCAAAATTGATGGTTTTAATACCTGATTTCATTCAAACAAAAAATAAATGTTGGCATTACTATTTTTACTGTCTTTTAAAATGGTTTTTGAAATAATAGCAAAATATCAAGAGAAATTTTCATTGACTGATTCTCAAGCATCAGAAATAGGCGTTAAGAACAAATGGCATATTCGCAAGCATTTCAAAAGCTGTTTGAAATAAGTCCATTCCTTTTAAAGGAAATCACCTGTAAGCCCTACTTGTAAAAGGCAAAAAAAACATTGCTGCTTAATGGAGGAAATATTTTTTTCTTCTTCTTTGAGCATAAATGCCAGTCTGAACAGGAGTTTTAGCAGAATCCAAAAAAGTGCCCCCCCCCCCAAGTAATTGTTTGTGAATAACATTATATGTGCCAAACTACTCTGGTAGGAAATGTGTAATAGTTAAGAAATGGCAGAATAAGCGTGGCATTTCAGCCGGGTTTGGGTCCCTTTCCAAGCAGAAAGAGTACACCCTCCCACACTGAGTTCAAGATGTTGGTAATCTTCAGTGAAATCATTTTCTGCAGCTTAGATTTGACAATTTCGCAGAGATATGCTGAGCCAAGTGCTAGTCTAAGGCAATGTGGTGACAGTCTTTATAACCTTGATTGTAAAGACTTTCTCACAAAATTTTTATTTGCTGTACTTCTACAGAGCTGGGGGCCGTTTCATAAAGCCGTTTGTAAGTTTAAAGCGACTTTAAGAACGACTGGTGTACCCTTCTTACGCGCTAAACCATCGCCAATTCAATATACCATTTACCACAAGAAAGGATCACCAGTCATTCTTAAAGTCGTTCTTAAGTTATGAACAGCTTTATGAAATACCCTCCTGGGCTTGTATTCCATTGAAGTTATTGATGGAGTAAGCATTTTATTTGGCTAATTCAAGTAGAATACTTACTAACAACCATTGTGACATCATAACTTTTAAGGCAATCGATGCACAATGTCGATATCCACCTGTGCGCAGAATGTACGTCTGCTGGCATGTATGTTGCAAACAGCACGCAAGCCAGACTTAAGCCAGGTGTTGGGCCGACTTAGATTTGAGCAAACTACTTGGCAAAAAAGACAAGTAGGAAAGATGGATAAGTATTTTACTCGAGCAGAATACTGAAGAAAATACTCAAATATTCAATATTGAATTGAATACAGCCAGGGGCGGAAATCTCTCCCAAAAGGTAGGGGGGACAAGGGGCTGGAAAATTTGACAAGCAAAAAAAAAAAAAAAAGACTATCATCCCAAAAGTAAGGTCATCTCGTCCTAAAATACATGTTTTATTTCGATTTTGAATGATGTATTTCTTACCATCATAAAAGACCACAAATAGTAGGGGGGACATTTGATACTGTGTCCCCCTACTATTTTGAGTAGGGGGGACACGTCCCCCTGTCCCCCCTGGGAATTCCGCCCATGAATACAGCCCTGGTACTTTTACCTTCCAAGAAAGGAAAAAGAAGAACTAACTGTCCACTGGGCATGTAATTTTTATCTCACCCTAAACCAACCCGTGCAGAATTACAATAAAAAAAAGAATTACAGTAAAAATCGATAACAAAGCTCGCAACCTTCCAGTCTAAATGGGTGGTAAAACAAAGGACTTTGCCGACAAAAAGAAAATATGTAACACGGTTAAGGTACATCGTCCATTTTTCACACATTGCAAGTATATTTAGATCTCTTATCGATCTGTTTTAAGTAAAATATGGATTGTACATGTCATGCGTATAATTTGAGATATTATTGCATAGTATGTCAAGATTATATTTCTCACGATTTGCAAAAGTTTTGAAAGAGGTAACAAGAGCTGGATATTATTAGCAATGATGCAATCATTGTACATTTAATGCAATATAGCCATATTGTCAGATGGACGCCTTACAAAATTTCTTGTTAAAGATTTCCAGATTTTTGTCAACATGAATCAATCATGTTTACAGAGAATGACAAGACTTAATTGTTAGTTTGAAAAGAATCTACTGACATTTCTAATACAAACTTGTGATAACTACTCTTCTGATCACAAAAGGAATCCATTCAAATTGAAGAGAAAATAAAGACAACGGGGTTGTCATTTTTTTTCAAGCAATCTGCTTATAATGACAATCCTTCTCCTGCAAACTGTAAATGTTAAATTTTCTTTGTTGGTAGTAGATCATATTTGTTTATAATGACTTTTTTATTTTGTATTTTTTCTTTATGATTCATACCAAACTCAATTACCGATATATTATGTTTGTTACGTAATGAAAATTGTAATGTATACGAATGTTATGAATGCAGAAGAAAAAAGAAATCAAATCAAATCAAAATTTGAGAAGATGGTTTTCTGGACTAACTGCTACCGGCAATGCATATAAATTTCAATTTCACACTTTGTAACTCTGACATCACTAATTACAAGGTTGTACATCTGGTGTTGTTGTATAATTGGTAATTGTAATAAAGCCTAATAAACAGCTATATTAGGAATTCTTCACGCGACGCGACGTGATGTGTACTACTTGATAATGAGAAGTTCTATATTCACTTGTCATCCTTTTACTGATAAACAACAGATGCACGTTTTTATCCTCGTGACGAATAGAGTGCACTGGTTGATACGTCAACAGTTTATTTATCAGCAACCATGACTCAGGTAAAATAGAAACAATAATTTTCAGGCCTATATCTTTAACTATTTATTCAATCTTCTTATACTGGGAGGATAGGCCCTCTTCAGGCAAAGTGGTCTTCTAAGGGGCCTTACCACACTGTGAAATACCTGCCATTAGGTGCAGATTTCTTTCCAAATTTTTGGAACCAAGTGACAAATTTGGGGTATTGCAGAGAATTTCTGTGATACCGACAATAATTTCTTTTCTAAAGATAGGTATCAAGGAATGCAAAGAGTTCACTGAGGTGAAGTATTGGGCATTTTCAAAATGTAACATTGTTATCATCCTCAAAGGTATTTATCATTTATGAATGCTTCCCCCCCCCCCCCCCCGTCCACTGGTTTCAAAGCGGTTTATAATTTGCTCCACTTCATATCCATGTTGCCACTCAATAGTCATAACATTTCCAAAATGACCATTTCTGTTTGTTATAACTCCCGTAGGAACTCAGCAGGTCAGCGTTTTGCTGGTAGACGCCAAGCTGGTATATAACCAATTACGTCTTTTGTTTTACGTCTAGGTTAATCGGTCATAATGGCTGACCTTATGGCTGACCATTAGGGCAATAGATAAAAACAATTCAATTTCCTTCCATAAATAGGAATAGCCCCCCCCCCCATACACACACACACACAAAATATATAAATGCATCGTTTAAAAATAGAACATTTTCTCACTGCACAATCAATGGATGAATCCTATTTCATATGACAATGAGAATTCAGAACATGTTTAAATGCCTCAGTCATACCAACGAAATCCAACCTCAAACCGACCAATGGCGTGTCATTGGAAAGGCTTTAGTCCGTCTGGAGTCCGTCTTGTTGGTATGGTATGGTATGGTAAATTGCCATTTCGTCCAGTGCCAACTCGTCCACTCACCACATGGTCTACCTTCATTTAGTCTGATGCCATTCCATCCATCAACATTTTGTCTAACAACCATTTGGTCCAATAACCATTTGGTCCAATCATCACTTCGTCTAATCACCATTTCGTCTATTACCAACTCGTCTCATTTCACACAATTAGCTCTTCAGTTTAATTAGACCGAAAGGTATATGGACTAAATGGCTATTGGACCAACTGGTTATTAGACGGAATGGCATTAGACTATATAAAAGTAGACCATGTGGTGAGTAGACGAACTGATGAAATAATAATAATAGCTGGATTTATAAAGCGCTGCTATTATTACCTCGGCTTTCGCTCGAGCTACCATCACCGGTGCTCAGTGCATTCAAGAAAATAATCCTGTCGGGTACCCATTCACCTTACCTGGGTCGAGTGCAGCACATTGTGGATAAATTTCTTGCTGAAGGAAAACACGCCATGGCTAGGATTCGAACCCACGACCCTCTGTTTTGAAAGGCGAGAGTCAGAACCACTAGACCACGGCACGCCCACCAAATGGTAGTAGACGAGTTGGCAATTGGACGAATTGGCATTAGACGAATTGGAAATAAACCATCCATACACATATCATGACATAATAAAGTTTCCCCCTATTTCTATTCATGTTAACTAGCCCTCTGAAGGATGCTTCCAGAGAAAAATGCCCCCATATGTTAGTCCATAAATCAAATTGGCCTTATCTTCAGGAACTTGATCTACACAGAGGACATAAAAACAGGCATATTTGACATTGCTGTCTTCAAATTCCATTGTGATTGCTCATAACATTCCGGGCAATAATTTTTATCGTGATGTATTTAAAACGCAATTTGGACATGAATGACATTGATTAATTTCATTTCTGTAGATGTAAGGTTATTCTTTTAGCTCTTAGTTCTATAGGTACCATTTTCAATGAAAGATTTTAAAATGTCTCAATTGAATTCAATAAAAATTTTCACAAAATAAACACATAGTCACATACCGCCCTTTCACACGGTAAACAAAATATAATCTGAATGATGATTCCAGTGAAAAATAAGGCTAATGATGAATTTTTAATACGTGTGAAACCAAACTAGAATCACGAACGCTAATCACAATCACGAATTCAAATTCTACTCCAGAGGTGAATTCCGGTTAAGCTTCACTCACATTACGGTACAAATTTTCTGTGTGAAAAGTCTGATGATTCTAATGACAAATTGCAATCATCATTACAATGATTCAAGATTTGCGTGTGAAAAGGCCCTTAGTTCTTTGAGTCTACATATCCTACAAGATAAAACAAAGAGCTGAATTGCTTAGATAACCCTCATCATACAGGCACTATATGACCCGAACTTCCTATTTTGGCTCTGGTACGAATACTTGAGTCATTCTTGATTGCATCTGAAAACAGAGAAGTCACTGACTTTACGAAGAAAACAAAACATTAACCAATCCAGAGCGTCATATTACCGAGAAATGATAACTTCCATATCCTCTTCAAGAGCCTTTTAAGTTCTTGTGGTTCTAAACCATTCTATCTACGGAATATTTTTATTTCATTATATCATTCTCATTCTGTCATCGAGACTGACAGCAGTGATAGGTTTCAGGGCGCTGTCACACCAGCATATGCCTACAAATGTTTAGTGAGCAATTTTATCATATGATCATATTTTTTTTGTAATTATGTTTTATTGGGTCAACACAGACCTAGTATAAACAAAAATAACAAATCAAACATAATTAATTAGGAATCTAATTCTTGATACAGCCTCAATTTCAAGTATTTAAAATGAATTGAGATTGGCTGCATTGTGAATAGTGACCAAGTTTACATCAAAACCAGATTTGCTGTGAATAGAGACCAACCAAATAAAGGATTTAGATTTACATCTTGTGGATTTAAATGTACATCCAAAATATTTAAATTTCAATCTTTTGAGATTTAAAAGTTAATCCTTAAGATTAAAAATAAATCCTATATTTGGTTGGTCTCTATTCACAGCAAATCCGGTTTTGATTTAAACTTCTTGAAATATAGAGTGTACTACACTGTAAAAACTGCCCAGGGTGTTAGACTGACACCACTTGGTGTCTCTAGAGGACTACACCCTGAGGTGTTAAAATAACACCCTTGAGATTTAATTACATAACACCAAAGAGTGTAAAAGTAATAACCAAAGGTGTTGTAATAACACAAATAGGTGTCGAATTAACACCACAGATTACTAACACCAGAGATATGACTGGTGGGTCCTCTTATGTACACCAGCCACAGTTTTTGCTGTGCAAGGATTGCCATTTTTTTAACAATAAAAAAATGATTAACTGACATTTGTAAAGTAATTCTGGAAATCCAGTATTTGATTACTTAATATCTAGAAAAGGGATTAAATGTTAAAAGAGCTTGCCAAACAGATGCCGGCATACAGTGTCGAAAAGATCTAGGTGTGACGGCCCCCTTCAGAAATGATTGGAAAGCAGTTTGTGTTCTTTCCCTCACTTTTCTCAAAATGGCAACCAGATGTCTTCTCTCGTCGGACTCGATTCTGAGAAGAGCGTCATTGTTTTGGTGTAGACTTGCCAATGGACACGATGACTAGCAAACCCATCTAAACATTGGAATAAAGATGTGTTGATGGGCTGTCAAAACATGTCTGACATATAACAGGGATCCCTCTTACAAAGACTTAAGACTATGGTATCGTTGCCATTATGGCTCAGCAGCCAATCACAATCAAGGTTACCATAGAAGTTATATTTGTAAGTCTTTGTGAAAAGAGCACCTAGCGGGTGTTTCAGAAATATCTTTGAGTCGCACTTAAATGTCGACGTATACATGATAAGCAACACGCGATCTTGTTGATTGATTCGGAGTAGTGCGCGTCCTCGTGGCATGATCTGACCGATGCGGTTATGCCTTTTATACTGCACGTAACTAAAAATTTAAATACTTAAATCTTTGTGAAACACCCAAGGTCTCATTTAGTATGTTGAAGCAGACTCTTATGCCTTGGGCCTAATGAGAAAATGCAACATAATAAGTAATAATAATATATCATTCTTAGAAGTACATCCAGACATACATGATTTGATATAAAAGGGTATTATACAAAACACCTACACTAATACAATTTGCATCATGGACACAAGGAAGCCTCCATTATTATTGATGTATGTTTTTTGTTTTGTTTCTTTTGATTTGACTATATAATCTGATTTCACATACTTTATTGCCAGCCATTGCTTTCTTCCAAGAATAACTGCTAAAAGTTATTTAATAGGCCTTGTTTAAATGAATGTCAAAATACAGAATAGAAACATATTGAGGCATTCAAACTCCTTTTACTTTAACTTCACAGTTCCAACCAAAAAATTGAATTGCAACTTCAAGATGCATTTTAATTCAGTTAAAAGTAAAGGCCTGGATTTTCATCACGAAATAGATTGAAGTTCCTACACTGCTTTTACTTTCCTTACTAAAATCCGGGTCGTGTGGACCAGTGGTCAGAGCACTGGACTCATAATCGCAAGGTTGTGAGTTCCAATCCTCACTCTGCCATTGTCTCCACTTTGATAAAAAGACCCAAGAGTAATATCTGTTGTCTTTAAGGTCAGCCATTATGACTGATTAACCTAGACGTAAAATATTTTCTACGAAATTGGTTATATACCAGCTTGGCGTTTACCAGCAAAAATTCTGTCCTGTCCTGCCGAGTTCCTACAGGAGTTACCACAAACAGAAACAGAAACAGAAAAACAAGTCTATTTGTAACTTGTATACCTATGAATTAAGTTTAAATCATATAGGCCTAACTAATTTATATCTTCATATCATTTGGTTTTTCAATCTCATTCTTCATGCCAATTACTGATAATGGATACAATCATCTGGAGATGAATTCATTTTCAATTGAATGTTTTTTATATTTTTTTATCTAACACCAATGACCTTATAATTCTGTTCTTGTTTTTGAGAAACACCCTGAAACCCTAGATACAAAAACATGTTTTTCTGATACATCTGTCAAAGGAAATCAATGGTAGGTTCATAAAAACATCATGATTTCAAAGTGCCATTGCAAAATCTGTAATCTTTGCCCCCAAGCCTGAATTTTATACATTTGATAAGGACTGTTGGTTTGAATATTTAGTAGCAACAAGACACTTGGCATGAACCAACCTGAAGAAATCATAACCTTACTCTTAAGTAGGTGGAATGATGAAACTTTGAGAGTTTTAACATCTGCTCTGAATTGTTAGAGATTCATCAAGCTATTTGGAGATTTATACTGATATTTCAGCAAGAAAATTGATCCACATTGTGCTGCACTAGACCCAGGTGAGGTAAATGGGTACCCGATAGGAATAATTCCTTGAATGCTCTGAGCACTGGTGATGAATTGGTAGCTCCAGATAAATTCAGGGTAATTGCAGTTGTAATATGTATCCTCTGGCAAAAAGCGCTACATAAATATCATCATTTTTATTATCTTAAAGAAAAAAATATTACCATGTATTTCAGAACTATTTCATTGTGTATCTAAAGTAGAAGAAGGTGAATTTCCAATACAAAAAATAATGTAAATTATACACTCAGAATATTGACATAATATTAATAAAGGCTTGTAGCTTAAAAGTATGCTATTCTTGCATATGCTAATTTATGTGAAAATGCAATACTAGTAAATATCAAAAATGTTAAAGCACGAGTCAGGTACACATAATATGAACTGGAATTTCATATACATGTATTGTATTGTATTGTATTGTATTGTAATTTATTGTATAAAAAATATGGGTTCTGTTACACAAAGCTTAGTAACTGATCACAGTACTGATTTCTATGATTAATTGCATTGACTATTATGTATGATCAATCGTAAAAGCTCAGCCCAACAATCGATCACTAAGCTTTACGTAACAGCACATCGAACATCTCCTCCTGCTCTACCTTTAAAGTACTTAGCATCACTTGTCATCATGGAAAAAAAAATCATAGAAAAACAAGGATAGAATTATGCGGAGACTGGGGCAATCCCAACAGGCATGTGCATAACAAAAGCTCAACATACATCGCCCTCTATCACGGATTTGGTCGTTGGTAATGTCCATCTGAACCAGATGTTTTTATAAGGAGGGTGAGAATGAAGACTTGCGGAGAGAGAATATCGACCATCTTACCGGGCCGTTGTGGGAGTACAGCCCCCAGCTCGAATCGTCTTATTCCTAACTCTTCCGTAAAAAAAAATTATACCACTGTATCATAGCACAAAATTTGACGACTGTTTTTCCTCTTCATGCAATATCAGCTGTTGTGTAATTTTTGTAGTTCCGTAGTTTTTACAGAAGTTTTATTTATTGTATAATTCTTCATACCCTTTGCTGTTTCACTTTGTGCTTGAAAACTCAACTGGTAAAGCAGAGAATCCAATGATGTAAGATTATTTCTAAGAGCAAAGTTGATGAAATGTGCTTTCAATTCTAAGCTTCTAATCATTCTATCTGGACCCCGTCTGACAAAGAGTTACGATCGATCAACCTTATCTATACAAATTTCTGTCAATGTCATAATTTTTTTTCTCCAGGAAATTTGCAGAATGTCTTTTTTAAACAAAGAGAAGCACACTGAATTTTCAAGTAAACGATGAAAATATTTCGAACAAACGTTAATATCTGCATTTTGGATGGGATGTTGACGTTGCATAGTTGTGGTTGATCAGATCAATCGCAACTCTTTGTAAGACGCGACCCAGGTTAGGTTTCATACACATTCCATTCCAACTCGATCAAATGACCGTTAATCTATAGAAGGGCACTATGAAAGGGCTGCAGATATCAAAGTGCATATGAAATTTATGACTACAAGAAGGACTAAATAACTATTCAAATTGACCAATCTCATGCTTACTTTGTTGAACAATACTGATGATAATTCATGCCCTGGTGGAGAGTAGGAGAGTGTAGATTGATGCCATGCAAAAGGAAGCTATGCCACAGATGATAATAATAATAGTCATTTCTTGCATAGCGCATAACACATGATGAGTAACGTCTCTATGCGCTTCCAAAGGACTTGGACATTATTACCACGGCTGTAGCTCAAGCAACCTTCAAGCGCTCAGTGCATTTCAAGGAATAAATTCCTGCCAGGTACCCATTCACCTCACCTGGGTTGAGTGCAGCACAATGTGGATAAATTTCTTGCTGAAGAAAACTACGCCATGGCTGGGATTTGCACCCACGACCCTCTGTTTCAAAGTCCGGAGACTAATCCACTGGGCCACACTGGAGCGTTAGATATGAACACATGACCCTCTGAATTAACGCAAGAGTCAGAACCAATAAACCAAGACGCTTCAATGTATCAAAGCAATATAGTACAAAAAACTATTAACTACCATCAACAAGCCCAGAAGAAATTCTTTTGGTCTCTTCTTGGAGTCCTCTTGGCTCTTGCTTCATTCCCTCAAACTATATAAATTTGTAAAGAAATAAACTACAGAAAATCACATGCATATCGAACAAAGAGAGTAGGCACTTGAATATTCAACTAAAATGCTTCAATGGCAGATACAAATCTCCTTATAAATAGGCCCCTACGGGCTCACTTGGAAAATTGCCCCTCTCAAATTTATACGGTGATTTGCCCGAGACAGTTCATTATCAGAGTCCTTTTCAAGCCCAGATACATAATTCCCCAATGTGTCCAATGCTAGCACCAGATTGGAATTCTATAAATAATCGCTCTTTGAAATCCAAGCTTGAAACGTTGATGATATTATCCCCCGTGAGATTTATGACGAAGTTTTGGTCACTGAACTTGATCGTGGTCCTCATCACACCAAACTACGTCTCAATGAGTAAAAAAGTACAATCTCCAGATGTCAATTTTTGATCAAAAGTGAAATAAAATCTTTCCACTTCTTTCTTCCAGCTCTAGCTTTCTTCCCTCTTCCCTTCCTCTCTCTCCCTCTCTTTCTATTTCTCTCTCTACTTACTCTTTCTCTCCTGTCTTTCTTTTATCTTAGTAGATGGAAGACATTAATACTGTGTTCTATTCTCATTAACTCATGTTTATCTAATTTTGAAGGAAAATTTGTTGATTTAAATTTTCTGCAGAATTTCACTGCTTCAATATCATGAATATAAAACGTAAACAGGGTAACACATAGTTATCTCAATCATAACTCTATCGAATGCCGCCATCATTTTAAGTTGAAAAAATAATAAGAAAATTTACTCCTATGAAATGTAGAGGTCGATGAATGTGCCTGGATAGATATAACGGGGAATTCCCTGGATATAACAATCATAGATCACTCCAATATCATCTTATCATGTCCCCATCTTAAATTGTGGGGATTTGCTTTGCAGACAAAGCAGGATTCATTTCAATTTTCACTCGATAAATCACGTCTCACCACTGTCATCTTGACTTTTGTCTCGAAGCGATATGATCGGTAACTATATAGTCAGGAGAGGAATTAGGCAGAAAAAAGCAACAGAGAGTTCAATGATTGGAATACGATTGTCAGTCAATAATCAAATCACACATGGAATCATCTTCGTCTCGTCTCCATCAGATATCGCAGATATATATATCTACAATGCAAGAAAACAGGGGTATCAATTGAAGCCGCTTCCGTAAAGAGATACCGAGTATTCAACCCCAGGGGTAGAAAACAGTTTCAGAGTAATGGTGATGACAAAAGGGCACTGCAAGGTATCTTTAAAAGAGGACATGGTTATGATAAGCATTTCAGAAAAAAAAATGATTGAAATCATTGTTGTGTTCTTACTTCTTGTCGATCGTTGTGAAAGAAACTCATGGAATCATACGGAATCATATGAGATCTGAGATGGGACTGCTCCTGGGTCCCATAACACAAGGGTTTATAGTAATTAATCGTACGCTTGATTTTTGCGATTGATTGTACATTGTAGCCAATGGAATCAATCACAGAAAAATGTTCTACGATCATTGCTAAGCTTTGTGTTTTGGGCACCTGATGTTGTGCTCACGTCCAGTACATCAAGCATACTTCAGACTTTGCTTCTTAAAGTGAACCTTCTATAAATAATTCAAATTAATCAAAGCATTTTCTAAAGACCAGAATATGCAAACACGTTATTTCCATCTTGAAAGTCAAACAGATTAAAAAAAACCTTGATTTTTATCTTGCCTACTATTGTAGTTCCATGTATATCAAGTGTGATACTGTTTTTAACTTTCTCTACAAATCTCATTCGGTATTGCTCTCCATAATTCATCTTTGTTCGAAATACAGTATAAAATACATCAAAAGCGTTCAAAACTCTACAAGTCCGCACATGTGAACATACCTATTTCCTCTTTAAATTTTAGCTGAACTCACAGGGCAAACTTCTCTTTTGAAGTATGTCAAAAAGAGAAGCGACAGCTCTCACTGTCTAAATAATGACAGCAGGAAAGGACGATAGACGAGTTCAGTGCCTTTATATAAAGAGGGTCATTCACATTCTTCATTTTTTTAACAATGTATTACATGATGAAAAAGTGATGAGAACAGCTGCCTTTACCAACATCACAGCAAATATCTCAATAGGCGGGACTATTGCAAATGTGTTATCGAACAAAATAAGACATGAGAGATGACATCTCTGAAAGTTTTTAAGTCAGTCTGATCACTTTCTCTTTCGCCCCTCCCCGATCAAACCTGTAGTCTGTAATCGCAGACTCATATTTCACACTAAAACCAATTATACCATGTCTAGAGTAAAGACTAGACTCAAAAGTCTATGTTTCAAATAAGAGGCAGCCACAGTACATAGTGAATGTAGTCTCACTACTTCAGACTCTGTATTATGTACTACGCGAATTGTGAAAACTAAAGGTCTGCGCGTGCAGACTAGATTACACCCACCCCTACAATACCCCCTCTTTGTCTCTATCTATCCCCTCTCTCCTTTATAGAAAAAAAACATGAAAAGGGGTCTTACAGCTCAATTTAAAAAAAAATTAGCCATTGGGACTATTTCGACTCTTTTCATATCTACCTCAGATTGGTGTAACATTCCCTATTAACCTATTGCCTACTGGAACCAGATGGTCCCTGTACAATGAGTATGGGAAATACAGAACTCAGTAGTAAACGGGTTAACTATCAATTGTTGAAGCCTAAGCACTCTAATTCTCTTCTGGTTCCCAAAAGGTTACAAATGATTTTTCCAAGCTTGCCTCGTTTCCCTCCTAGAAGTTCTGGGATTTATTTTCTTCTCCAGACAAGCATAAATGTAAAGAGAGAGAGACAAGGAGACAAACAGAGAGGAGATAGATAAATTCATTTTGTATATTCATCAAAGATATTGTTGATAACTCTCTGTGAAATATGAATAATAAGATTAGTTTGTGGATTCAAATAAATGAGCTTACATGAGGAAAAGGAAATTTCTTCCTTTACAGTTTTTTGTTGTTCTATTTTTTATACCTTAACAAGGCTTCATTGCCAAAGAACACCCTAGCCCCCCCCCCCAAAAAAAAAAATCAACACTTCCCACTTAGATATAATTCGACATAGAAATACATAGTTCTACTTGATACAATCCTCCTCTTCCTAATTAATTGAAAAATACTTTCTCAGAAGACAGGGGGAAAATAGAGATGAATATAATTTCTGCGACAGGAGTTAAGTGATGAGAAGAGCAGACCGGCCCAGGGTCTGCTGTTTAGTGCAACATCAGACACGGAAAGCATTTAGACGTCTAAATAAAGAAGGTTGAAAAGTTCAGAGCAAGTTCGATGCGAAACGGCTGCTGCGGATCAGATCGGATCGAACCGTGTGTCGGTATTGCTGGCCGACAAGTTGTGTGAATGTGTATCCTATTCCTTGTGGTCCCGTGCCTTAATTAGAAATTAGGAGGCTAAAATGGGTTTCCCGGAAAGAAAACTTTCCAGGGCTCCGTCTGTAAGTCCATTAGTTAACTATCTTTAAAATCTTCAGCGTGCTAATCAATATGATGATGATGGTTAGGAAAATAACAGAGGGACACTGTCCTTAAAAGCATCAGTAGTTTTCAGAGGCCCGTATTCTGAAGTCGGGTTTAACTTAAACTCAGGTTTAAAGTTGTGATTTAAGTATGGATACCCAATTGTTACATAAATCACTAACAGCAGAGATATCATATTTCAGCTCATTTGGCTCTCAAATCATTCATAATTGTCTAAAGAAGCATAAATAGATGATTGTCTTCACCATTGAAGAAAATAAGAAACATACAACACTTTGACACTTTTGGCTTCCCATAATTTTAGCACAGAGTTAGACCATGGTCTAAGTTACACCTGACTTCAGAATACGGGCCAGAGAGAACACCTTCTAAGATGCATCTCAAAATTGTCAATACAATCACAATATGGATACATACATAGTTGTTCATTCAGGAAGTCTTTCATCCAGGGGTAGTGCCAGGCTAACTTGACAAGGATGTGGGTGCAAAGTGAACTAATTTCTTTTGATACCAATGAAAACAAAAATTGGTTATTGACAAGTTACATTTCCAGCACATTCTTATGTTTTAATTAATTCTCTACCTATCATTTTCTTCTACTCTTCAGTATCTTTTCATTATCACTTGAAACATTATAGGGGGCAGTTGCTCCCTCCGCTCCCCCCAGCCATTTGACAAAACCCATACCTACAGCATGCCATACAACGTGACAATCCTGCCAAATTTGATACTAACAAGTGACATGATGAAGAAATCGGTCCTCAATTCCTAAAACGCACCAGCGGAAGAAAGTTCCCACGCAATCTGCATCTCAAAAACCACATTCGGGGTGAAAAAATTGCCGTCAGTAATTCATGTTCGAAGGTCCACAGCATGCACAAAACGTGACAATGTTGACTAATTTGACTCCAAATTGCCAATGCGCTTTTCCTCAATTTTTCGCTCTCAAAATGCTTTGCTATCCATTTAGTCATGCTGTATCTAACAAATTAGTATGACATTATGGCGCCTAATGAAGAGGATTAAAAGTACACAGATGCATTTCTGCTCAAAACGAAAAAAAAACAGAGATGCTGCTCAACAAATTAGGAGTTCTGTTGGGGGCTATCTCAGTCTCTACTTAGTCTGCAGGCACAGACCCCTGGTTTTTATAATTCGCATAGTGCATAATGTAAAGTCTGAAGTAGTGAGACTAGATACACTATAAACTGTGGCTGGCTCAACCAGACAGCCTATGGAGTCTAATCTTCACTCTACGTATGGTTTTGGTTAAAGTTTCAAATTTGAGTCTATGTTTGCAGACTACTCTCTACTAATAACAAAGGAGAGTGAGAAAAATAAGTTGGTAGATGACAGAACACAAATTGGTGATATGTCAGACAAGCAGGCTGAAATTAAATCTTGGGGGTAAAAAAATCAAGAGAAAAGGATGAATGGAGTGGGAGATTTCAAGAGAAAATGGTAAGAGGGAAAGAGTGAAATAAAGAAGGGTGGATGAGAAAGGAAAGATGTCCCAGTCGGGATGTTATCATTGGTACAGTCGATAGAGTGAATGGGTTTAAAAAATTATACAGAAGAGAGAAGAGAGAAGAAAAAAGTGGGAAAATAGAGAATGATAACTGAGAGGGAAGAGAGGAGTAGAGGGAGAGATGGGGGAGAGTGAGAGAAAGAGGATATAAAAAGAAAGACATAGGGAAGAGAATGAGGAGAGGGGGGAAGAAAAATATTCATTAATTAGAGAAGGGGAGAGAGTGTGAGATGGGGAGGGGAGAGAGGAAAAGAGAGAGAAAGGAGGAGAGGGGTAAAGAGAGAGAAAGGTGGGAGATGTCAAGGGGAAGAATGATATAGAGAGGAAGAGAGAAAGGGGGAAGAGGAAATGGAGATGGAAAAGAGAGAGAGGCAGAAGAGAGGAAGGAGAGAGAAAGAGAATGGGGAGAGGAGGAGGGAGAAAAGAGAGAGACTGGAGACAGAAAGGGGAGGCAGGCAGGCAGGCAGAGAAAATAGAGAGAGAGGGGGAGAGAAAAAAAAGGAGAAATTAAAAAGATGTGGGTAGGAGAGTGCGTCCCTCCATCAAACAACATGATTAAATCAAACATGAGCCTCCTCACACATCGAGGAGATAGATTATCCCCTGCAAACAAGATCATGACTGGACAATCACAGTCACAATGCTCATTTTACACAATGAACTTCACCTCCTAACGAGGATGACACAATCTTATCAAGAAAAGTAGAATTGGTTATCTGCGATGACGTCAAGCGCAGGTAACATCCTGGTATACGGTTGGTTGCAAGTGACGCAACAAGATTAATTTACCATGCTTGTCGTTAATTCTTTGGTATGGAATGGAAATAATGAACCGTGCAGAGAAAAAAATGAAGTAGCTGGTGATCAAAATGCAATGGAAAACTGCTGGAAATTTCTGAATGATGAACAATGGTCCATTTTGAGACAATGATCCACAATATTTATTTTTGTGAGGGGGGAGGCTATGACAAAGCCTGTCTACAGTATCAAGAATACACAATTGTGCCCACTTCAAACTTAAGTTTACAAAATTTCAACAATAGTAGTGTGTATACCATTTTATTCCACGATGAATATAGTAGATTGTGTTTGATGCTGTGGTAAAGGAGGTTGGTGAAACACAATGGAATGAAAAATTAATTAGCCACTGAAATTAAGAAGTTATCTAATTTCAATTACATTATTTTCAAGTTGAATTATTCTGTCGTATACATTTTAGTTAAATCTCCTACCTACACTTGTATCCAACATTAACTTCATTCCACCAACTCTGAAAACAAGTTTTTCTTTTCTTCTTATATGGTCACTTTTTTATTTGACAAAACCTTCAATTTTGTTGTTGTTGTCGATGCAAGATATCTGTATTCAGATGAATAACATACATGTATAAAGGTTTTTTAATATAATATCATAAAGATACCAATGTACGTATTACGCAATTTAGCAGTCAATGTGTCTGCAGATATTTAGCATAACACTGTAGTATGGGAAAGAGCAGTTCTGGCCCGCTGGGAGAACAGTTTTCAGAACTGAAGTGGCTTCCCTGGGTAAATATACCTATATTATTATTTTCATCATCATCATCATCATCATCATTATTATTATTATTATTATTATTATTATTATTAATTATCAATTATTATAATTATTATTCTGGCACATTCTGTCACTTATTTATTCATTAGGTTTTTGTTCATTTATAGGAGGTTTTGAGGTGCATTATCAGATATATATTTTTCTAATAGTATGGTCTTGAGGCTATAGGGTCATGTCACTATGGCTCAGTGACACTATCCCTGTACGGGGTAAAAATCACAACACAACACTATTAATAATAACAAGCAATGGCTAAACTGTCTGTTTTGTAGATGCACAGCCAATGCAACTCCTTTTCCCTTCCATCGTCTTGGAAGAAACAGTTTTTGTAATGCCCAATCGATAAGGTCACGCTTGTTTAGAGTTCCTCCCAGACGGTGTGTCGATGCTTTACAAACACCCAGGCCGGGCCACATGTCATGTTCAATCCGGCGGTGATCCGATCAATAGGAGGCAGGCCATGCCAGCCATCTCTCCTTGATCAGTCTCCCCTAGATATGAAAAGACTTCCTCCCCAATTGATTGGATTAGTGGAAATAGAATACAAGCAAACAAAACCCCCCAATGCCAAATTCACGTCAATGAAACGCGGCGGAGCGGATAACCCGGTCGCGGATTCCAACAGATTCCGTGATGTCGTCAACTCTCGAGGAAAAGGGCGTAGCACAATGCATCCCCTAATAAAAACAAATTGCAATTAGGTGGTATTGCACCAAGGGGTGACGTCAAGTGCTCTCCTCTTTGAGCTGCTTCTCAAAAGACAAACCACATTCATTCAGGTTCTGTTCGTGACTGTATTCAACCATCAGAAGCACATTCATCCAAAAAACAAAACATTTTTAGAAATGACCAATAAGGAAATTAGTGAAACTAAATTTGGGACTCCACTAGGAGTAGGAGAAGGGTATTTATGGACAGCAATAACAGGATGCAAGGGAGGGAGCTATGTAAATATTTCATGGCTCAACAAACTATCATTCTCAATAATACGAAAGGGTGATGTTGTTTAACCTGGGTATTTTCTCACTTGACAAAAACTGCCCAATAAAAGCATAAAAAGCTGTTTTTTTCCATGTCTGAGTCTTGGGATAATAATTTTCTATAGGCATCTATACAAGTGCTCTCGTCTGCAGGTGTACCGACCGCATATGTATAGGTAAATCAATGTCTCTTCAGGGGGACATTACGCAGGCGCACGTCAAACAAACTACCCAAAATAGATGAAAAACAATTATGAATATTGTGCAGTTCACCAACAAAAAGATAAATATTCGATTACTAGCCAGTCATAAAGGTGGATGAGAAGTTCAAGAAAAGGACGCAATGACCGTCATAATCCATACCTGACCAATAAAAAAAAGGTAGAGTGAAGTATTGGGAATTAGCATCAGAATGACAGGATGCTTATCACATAGAATTTATTTACATTTCAATTATATCATATTCTGTGTGGATTCTACCAGTAAGGTCCATGTTTGTATAACAGTGTAGTCTCTCAAAAGGTCTGGCACATCTGAATTTACTTATGCCCAATAATTTTGCAGGTGTCTCAGTCACTCTGATTGCATACACTATTTTGTGGCTGGCTGCAAGTTCTATTCAAAAGATCAAACCAACAAACGATTCTAAGCTGACTTTTAATGCAATTTCTCTCTACTGAAAGAACAGGGGTAAAAGTGGAAATCCCCCAAAAATGTGAAACATAAAAATCAGAAAGAAAAAAAAGACCAAAAGAATAAAAAGAACACTCTATTTGCCTAAAACTAACCATCCTTATTTTAAACTAAAATCTATTTCTAGGTCAGGAAAGAGAAAAACTATCATAAAAAGAGGGTAATAATATAACATAACGCTTAACAGTACACTTACTCTATCAAAAGTCTCTAAGCGATCTACAGGAGCGTAATTACCCTGGTTTCAGCAGAGCAGCTGTTTTTTCAAAGACATATTATTGCTTGGGAATTAAATGGATGAAAAATGAATATCACAAATGATTAATATTTCTTACATCTATATAAAGTGTTTGGTGAACATAATTAGGTTTGTGGAATAGCAAATATCATGTAGAGTTTGAGAATTATGATAGCAAAACTATTTTGATCACCTAATAATCCTTGTAGATAAGAATCCTTGAGGGGGTTGGTTTATAAGACTTTCATTCTAAATTCAGCGCTTAAACCTAATGAAAATAAACGAAAGATATATTTGTAATCCTTTTCAAATGTCACAGATTTCTATTTAAAAAATACAAATAGTTTTTCTTTTTTAACCTCATTCAGCTCCAGGATGTAATCATGGTTACACCAGTCCCACTTCAGCCTCCCAAAATAACTTCCAAAAATAAGAAACGGAAATTAGCCATCAAGTTTAGACGCTTGGGCATGCGATTCTCATTAAAAGGAGAATGGTTTACAAGGGGGGGGAAACAGGTTTCTGTGTGGAGACGGGACGGGTAGGGCTGCCCGTTCTATACCATTCCCTCTGCGATGAGGAAAGGTGATGTGCGCCATGGATAGAGGAATCTAGACTAATGATGGGAGGAAATAGGATTGGATTGCTTATTCAAACATACTTTCAATTTGCTAAGAATAGTTTGGAATGCTAGCATTAAAGCGCTGAAAGTTGCCAATTTCCTCCCTTCTTCCCAACCCCCTTGCCACCATCGTCTCTTTTGTCCCATCCCTCCCGCCAATCCTGTCCCCTCTTGCCCCATCCCTTCCCCTTCATCTTTCTCTTAATATACCCAGCCCCCTCCCCTTCTGACCTATCTCTCCCCTGTCTCTTACATCTCTTCTGCCCCACCCCTCCCCCTCCCTTCCCCCTATCATCCTCCTCTTCCTTCAACCCCATCCTATCCCCATTCCCCTTCCACTCCCTCGCCCCTTCCTCACCTCACCCCACCCCCAATAGTACCCCATTCTCTTTCATGCTTTTTGTTTTCATTCACCCCCCCCCCCCACCACTTCATATATATATATACTTCAAATCACTAATACCGAGCAGAAAGAAAAAGTGCTTGCTTTTATAAAGGACCACCAGGGGTGTGAGTGGTCACAAATAAAGAGATCTGAAAAAAGCTGAAGAGTGTTGAAAAAGTCTGAAATAGAAAGAGCTCCCATACTTTTTGTACAGAGGAAGGCCAAAAATAAGCTGAAATTAAGCTGAAAATCAAAACAAAAAAATCTGAAATCAGATAAAAATCTGAACTCTCACACCCCTGAGGACCACTTAAAGGGGAAGTTCACCCAGACAAACACTGTGTCGTGAACATAGCAGAAAAAAAATATATTGGTGAAGGTTTGAGGAAAATCCATTAAAGATTTTAAAAATTTTTCAAGTTTTTGATTTGTGATGTCATTAACGAACAGCTGTCCCATATGTTATATAAAACGCATGAATTTCATTTTTTTAAATGACTTCTTTTTTATTTTCTCTTAAGGAGCGGGTGTGAAATGATTTGTGTATTAATATACTGACGATACAATAAAAAACATATTCAATTTTCTGTGAAAATGGCATTTCATTGATTTTTCACCATGCAATATGTAAGAAAGCTGCTTGCATATGATGTCACAAATCAAATGATTACAATTCTAATAACTTTTTTATTCTCTTCTTTTTTCTATTTTTACAGGGCATATAATTCTGCAATACTCTTATTTACAGATTTGGTTAATACATCATAAAATTTAGAACTCATCATTGTTGGTTTTTCAAATAAATAAACCATGAATATAAAAACTCTACCCAAATGCTTAAGAGTAAGAAAGTTTGTATATTAAATATGTAGAAGAAGTTTCATTACACCTAGAAAAACAATTTAATGATTTAGAGAGCCCTTCACACACTTGGCAGGTTTAAAAATAACCCAACATTAAACACCATTCACACTCGCAAGAAAAGCACAAATATAGTCACCAATCCTAAAAATAGTTCACATTAAATATGACTGGACCCTTGTCGTGGCTCCCCTGTGGCATTCTACGAAATCATCCGGTCGCGTAATCCTCACCACACTCATGACGTAGATGTAATTTTGTCCTCTCGCGATAACAAGAGTCAGACCTCAAATTGTGGTTCAGACCCAACGGTTGATTCTCAAGTAGGTTTTTAATGAACACACGCATGAAATCACAAACCAGTCAAAACGGTGATGAAAATTATCTGCAGTCACATGGCTGTTGCTATGTGAATTACTTCTTAAGAAAAAAAATCTATTTCATTTAATTTTTCAAGACAATTATCGAATCCTATGTAAAATGGGCATACACGTTCATTACCTATTCACTCAAGTTACTGAGATTGAAAAATTGCACGAAAGTTCATAGTACTTTACAGTGAATTTTTCAAATTCATTCAAAAAACAGATCTGGGCCCCGTATCACAAAACCTAGCACTTAATCATAGGTTGAACTTTATGATCAATATAATTACATTGATTATTGTGTACAATCAATTACACAAAATCAACTGTACAATCTATTGATTAACTTTGTGAAACAGATCCTGGTGTTTAAAGATAAATACCAGTTCTGGGAACAGCTTCAAAATAAGTTCGTACAGAATCCAATAGAATGACCACCCGAGTGTCTGTATGCATGAATAAAAAGTATTGTCAAAGGATTCTGGAAGAAATTATGTAATTGCTGCGTAATAAGCAAATTAAGCGTGACATTTCGCCAAATTGTCGGGTCGTTTTCCCCACAAATAATATTACACTGTCCCAAGTGTGCTTATATGAGCTGGCAGTCTTCATCGTGATCACTTTCAGCTTAGTTTCCAAGATCTCACAAAGTTCAGTTCACATATATGTATAAACAATTTTTAGTTTACATCGGGTATCAAACATGCTCCTTAAGCTTCATCAGCATTTTCACTTTACAGAAAGAACCTTTATATAAATTAATAACAGAATAGATTTGTATAGCGCAGCTTCTTGGTGGGATACATCCAGCTGTGCTAGCTTAGAGCCCCCCCCCGCCCTTTTTTTAATACTAAATTCTGCAATGCATTTTCTTAACTAGATTCACATATGAAAATATTCAGTGAATGGAAGGCTTCTTTTCTCTCTATTTCATAATTCATGATTATCCAACTTCAAACCAGCCCAAACTGGTAACCCAAAACGATGTAAACATTGCGGAGACTGTTTACTACCTCTAAAACCAGGCCAATCTCTTGCCCTCAACTGCTTGGCTCCAGGTGCTCTTAGCAGCATTGCCCACTTTCAGAAGACGAGAAACCACTTAGCCAGTAATCACTTGAAGACTTTAAGGGGGTAAATACCCAACAGAGTTTCTCTCGACAATGAAAGTTCAAGTAATGTCCAATAATGCATGAGTGAGCGGACTAATTGATCGGCATGATTTCCCAGAATGCATTGGTGCCACCATTATTACTCATATATATAGTAGCTTTATTTTGCTTTCTCTTTTATTCAAATGTGAATATTTTATCAACTAGTTTTAATTTTCTTTCAACTGCTTTTCCTTTGTCATCTTTATTAATTCATTTGCAGGTGGATAAAGGGGGAGTCTCACAAAGAGTGACTTAAAAAGTCACACTTGAATTCCCTGTTGTGCAGTATAGAATGCATCACCGCATTGGTCAAATCATCGAGGAAGACCCGCGGTACAGCATATTAATCAATAAGATTCTGTGTATATCATGTGAGCATCAGCTTTTAAGCATGGCTTTTTTGTGAAACATCCCCCTCCCCCCTGAGCCCGAGACACAAAGCTTGACAATGATCACAGAACATTTTTCTACGATTGATTGCATTGACTACAATGTACAATTAATCATGAAAATCAAGTGCATGATAATATGCTGTAACGCGCTTTGAGCCATTCTGGGAAAAGCGCTTTATAAAAATTGGCTATTATTATTATTATTATTGATCGCTAATCTTTGTGTTAAAGGCACCTGGTCAGGTAAAAGGAGGAAGGTATGCGGACTACAGCTAAAAAAAAATCTGTACCCCAGTCAGCTTGACCGGATATACTGTATGCTGATTTTTAATCGATTCACTTTTTTTTTATACTGTATTTTTTTAAATAAAAACTTGCCAAATAAATGACTGATATTGAGTTTCGAGGTCTAACTAAGGTCTAGGGAGAAATATCCACTGAATTCCCTATTTCTACTAGTGTAAATTAAGGGACTTTTTTGGACATTTTTGGGGTGAATTGCCCTTTTTCTGGTACAATCCAAGGATAGTGACTACGTACTTACGCCTAATCCTAGGTATCTGATGAGAAGCCATATTATTCCAAAGGAAGTGGTTCAAAGTCACATTTTTCTAATCAAAATTGTAGTAGTAATAGAACCCATACAAAGTTATAGAATCCATACGACATCATCTTGCTATTTTTATCTTCGTTTGCTTTTCCAATATGTATCAAACTGCCCATCCGTTATTTAATCGCTTTAAATATTGCTTTGGAAAATCCAAACGAACTTTGCTCTGTCAGCTGCTTGTGCAACGCTCACCCGGCCTGCGCATACCGTCAGTGCTTGCATGCAGTGCGTGCATAGCGCATCGACGCGACGGCCGGAGCAAAACAAATTGACTGAATTTTCCCCGCCTTCAAAATTCGATGCATCGATGTTTGATCGAATTAAAGCTGTCGAACACCGGTTTTCAAAATAATCGATATGACTCAGGCATACTTATTTTACATCCGATTTTGATGAAAGTTTCAGTGTTATGCTTGTTGGATTTTTCTCTTTTTATTCAAATCAACTTTTTGTTGGGGTGGACTTGTCCTTTAAATATTGCTTTGACCATAACTGAGAGAGATTAAGCATACTCCTACATCGGTGACACGGCACTCGCTCCGGACATACAGTTAGAGTTAGGATTGTAATAGAGTTTTTTGGTTCAGAATAATGCAAAGACAGGGATTATGGTTTATCTAGTATTGGGGGTTTGATTTTGTGTTGGGCTTGATGTGTAGATTTTCCATCGGAGCCATTGTCGCCTGAGCAATTGTCGCCAGAGCAAATGTTACGGAACCCCTACAGCACGCATGCAAACACCAAGTGGCTCGGAAGGACTCTCTATTCATGTCAAACAAGAGAGTTGCCAATTGGTCTACACCCACTTGGTCTACATTCCGTTTCATCTCATCCCACATGGTCTACAAGCCCACTTCATTTGCCACTCTCCACCCAGGTGTAGTAAATGGGTACCCGGTAGGAAGGAATTCCTTGAATGCTCAAGCGTTCGATCAGGGTAGCTAGGGGTAATAGCATGCAGTGCTTAGAAATATTTGTATTAAGCACTAATGAATGCTGCATATTATTATTATTTATTTGACACCTAGATAGATCCTTGTGATTTGATTGGTTGTTTGATATCGTTCATTCAGCCCATTTTGCAATGACGTCATCAACCGTGCAATTTCGGATCCATTCACCGTGCAATTTTGGATCCATACCATTTTGTCCATTGCACGCACGCACCGAGACTGCAGCTCTTTGCTGCAGCTCATGCAGGCCCAGCAGTGCGCATGCATGTTGTAATGATGTAACAATCAACAGACCGAACTCGCACTGCATGAGCATGTTTTGCATCGAAATTCATAAATTTCATGTGAAAAAGAAAACCAATTTTTAGGTGTCATATAAACCAAATAATGAATGTTTTTTCATTCGTGCAATGGACAGAATACTTCATTCGGTGAAAGATGAAATAATGATCCATTCAACTCGGCTACGCCTCGTTGAATGGATCATTTCATCTTTCACCTCATGAAGTATTCTGTCCATTTCACTCATAAACATTCATTATTTGTATATCATTCATCAATAACCATTTGGTCTAAATGCCATTTAGCCAATGAGGCATTAACTGTGTCTCATTTCCAGTTGTGGTATAGCCGTTTAGTCTAATATCCACTTGGTCTAACGCCACTTAGTCTAAGTGGTTGGACAAACTGTCAATGAACCAGGGCCCCGTCTTACAAAGAGTTGCGATTGATCCAATCAAACGCAACTATGGACGGCCAGCAATGTCAACATCTATTATGCATGTTTGTTCAAAATATTTTCCAACAATGATGTATATTCATGCATTCATTGTTTTCTTGAAAATTCAATGTGCTTCTCTTTGGTTACAAAGGACATTGTGCAAATTTCCTGCAGAAAAAAATGATGACCCTGGTGGATTTCCACAGAGTTACAATTGATCCAATCAATCATAAATCTTTGTAAGACAGGGCCCAGATCTACATTTGCCAAAGTCAAATATGATAAGTAAACAAAGTGGAAGTTACACTAACTGGATAAATATGTTGCTGATATCAAAAGTGTACCTAGGACAGGACCACATGGCACAACTATTTGTGGTATTTGTAGTGTAGTGCCAAAAGTGGCAAAAAGCAGGATTACAGCAGTTATTAGTCGATGGGTTAGTTTATGAGCCTCAACCAAAGATATCCTGGAATGGACCATAGCTTATGGTGGAAAAGGAGACAAATTCAAATTCAGCCCGTTTCATCAAGGAGCTGGTAAGGTCACAAAGAGATGTTGTCAGTTCAGAGCAAGAAGGGCGTAATGAATAAACTTGTATATACCATTAAGGACCTTCTGTTTCCTAAAAGATGATCCAGGATATAGCTTTTCTGTTTTGATTGAAGACATAGAAAGAGGAAAGGCATCTAGGGCATGAAAAATGGTAATAGCCTTCTTGAAACGAAATCACCCCAAACCCCTAGCCTTGAACTTCGGCTCAGAGCGAGAAAGAGAGAGGCAAGTTGCTCCCATTTTTCAAGATCCAAGATCCCATTTCATCGTTTTTTTCAGGCTGCAAGAAGTGGCTAGAAGCGATTGCATCGTATATCACTGGTACAACGTTCTCCCGAGAGATAGACAGAAATGATTGCAAGCATCAGAGCAAAGTACGCAACCCACAGTTTCTCAGCTTCTCTTATTTTACAATTCAACATTATCTTACAAGCAAATCGAAAAAAGAATTGTATTTTCATTCAACCATGGAGGTAGAAGTATACATTCATGACTGAACAGCACATGTAAAACAAAATATGTAGTAAAATTCAATATCTGAAAAAAAAAACATATTCAGCTCGGGACAATCACCTACATGTATAGGCCTAGTAGGAAGTTGATTTACCTCAAGTTAAAAATAAACATTATCATTTTTGTTTAGTTGCTAACATGGGCGTGATTAAATGTCCCCACTTCCACATGTGAATAAAGGTGGTTTTAGACCGCCTCGAAGTTGGTCAGTTCCAGGTATTCTCTGATCGAGAAAGTTACCCCGATCAGAAAATACCAGGTATTTTGGTAATGTGAAAGCAAACTACGCGTAATTTCCCCGAAAGAAAATACCCGCTAAATAGTAGGTACTTGGCGTAATTACGAGAACTTTCGCAGGGATTTTTCCAAGGTCGCAGGTATTTTGGCAATGTGAAAGCAATTTACGGGAACTTTTAGCCCAGCGTGTCGTTGGGCGCGGGCGCCGTGGGTGGCTGCTGGGCTAGTGGTTTTGAATCTCGCGCCTTGCCTGCTTATTAGACCATACTGCGCATGCTCCTAACTTCAGGAATTTATCCCGAAGGGTATGTTTCGAGGCGGTGTGAATGCAGGAATAATTAATGGGTATTTTTTAGCCTAAAAATGTTCTTGTAATTTAACGGGGATTCTTGTGATCGAGGCGGTTTGAAACTGCCTAAAGACAGCTCTGAAGGAGATATCAAGAATAAGTATGAAGGGGTATTATCTCCTGATAAGGGGAGGTGGGGAGGTTAATATAAATGTTAACAAATATGGGGGGGGGGTAAGGAGAATAAAAAGATACAAATAGGGACATTATTAAAGGTTATCACTTCACCTGTCATAAAGACGCCTCTGCAGGGGATTATTACGAAGAAATGTGAGGGGGAAATGTTATCTCCTTCTAATTGGAGATAAAATGGTAACAAGTATGGGAGGAAGCAGAGAGGAGGAAAAGGATACAAAGAGGGACATTATATAATATCCCCACATCCACCTGTGATAAATATGTATGTCGGAGATCATTACGAAGAAACATGAGGGGAAATGTTATCTCCTTCTGATTGGAGATAAATGGTAACAAGTATGGGGGAGAGCAGAGAGGAGAAAAAGATACAAATAGGGACATTATGAAATGTCCTCACATCCACCTGTGATAAAGATCTAAGTGGGAGAGATCTTCTTCTGATTTCTGGGTATAAATTTCTGGGTATTAAGAAATGATACAGTGGGGGAGGGGGTAAGATCTTCAGATATTCCTCTCATATCTACCTTTGATAAGTTTCTTATTTCTGCATAAAGATAAAATAAAGATAATGAAGACAGAATGAGAAAATGTATGAGAGAGAGAGAGAGAGAGAGAGATGGGGATAGAGAAAGAAGGGATGGTTGGAGATTGAAAGAGGGGTAGAAAGGTGGGGAGAGAGGGGGGTGAAATAAATTCATAGAGATGATATATTCATATCTACTTCTGATGTCAGACATCTTACCACACGAAGAAGAGGAAAGAGACCAAGGGACACAGAATGAAAAACAGTGATAAAGGATGAGAATCTTTTGGAGGGAAAAGGGACAGACGGATTACATATAGAGAGGGGGAAAGACAGCAAGAGAAAGAGACAGAGAGAAATGGAGACAGAGAAAGAGAGAGGGGAATACGGAAAGGATAATAGCAGATGAGGGAGGGACAGAGAGAGATAGATACAGGGACAGAGAGCAAGAGACAGTGATACAAGATGAGGAACTTAAAATAAAAACAGGCAGGTAAGAGATGGAGAGAGATGTGGGATACAGAGAGATTGAAGACGAATGAGAAAGGAAGGGAGACAGGGGGAGTGTTAGAGAGAAGACAAAAGACTGATAGAAAATGATACAGAATATTATGAGTCATCAAGGAATGTTGGTTATATCTCTCTTTTTTTCTTCAAAAAGATATGTAAATTTGATTTTTTTTTTAAAGAAACACATTGGCCCGTATTCTGAAGTCAGGTTTAACTTAAACCATGGTCTAACTCTGTGCTAAATTCATGGGAGCCAAAAACTAAAAAATTCTCCTTATATTGTATATTTCTTATAATTACAATTTTGTTGCCTTTGCTTTCATAATGAAGAAAATATTTCAGTTATCATTCTGAGACAGTTATAAATGATTTGAGTCCCATCAGATTTTATAAATCGAACATGTAATAATAGAGATTTGTGCTCCAATTGGCTCTCCATAGTTAAACCACAACTTTAAACCAGGGTTTAATTTAAACCCGAATAAGGGCCATTGTATCAATGTTTACATGGCACTCTTGAGGCAAAGGATATACTTCACCCTCCTTATTGTTTGAATAGAGACACAGAAACCCAGGCAGAAGTTGTGTCATGTCCATCTGAATGGAAAGGTCTCAACAGTGCACAGCATTCCTACGCCGAGACAAATCAGATAATAAATCAACCAAACAAACATCATTTAAGCCACACAGCGGGAGGGCTGCCGGCTCTCATAAACCTAGCCGCCTTTTTGCGCCACTATATAAACCCAGTGACGTACTTCTTGATTAGAATGAGACCGAGCGGCATCCACCCCCACGGGCGATGAGGCAGCGGTGCCATTACCCCGAAAAATGAAGTGATACCGTTTCCTGCCGCCCCTCTTAGCATCTCATGCTTTTATTTAATTTGGGAAGGGGGTACCGGGAAGCGTGGGAATCGAAATTGCGACTTTGCACGACTGAGCGTCCACTGATCGGTGCTTGACCCCGGGAAGGGCTCGGCAGGGGGCAAAATTAAGGATGGAATTAACGACGAATCCGACATGGTGGAAGTACCGAGGTCTTGATGAAGCAGAATGCTTACATCATCACTGCCCCAAGAACAGCCTACATGAGGTTAGGAATTACAACTTACAAGCAATTAATGCTGTAAACAGATTCCATTACGCATCGATGAGCCTTCTCATACGGGCATGCTTTCTGTAGTTGTCATGGCAACACGGATGTCATCAAAGCTGGACAATACACCAGTCATCTCATAATTACATAACACATTTTATTATCAGGGTCTTAAGACTTGTAAAGACATAAATGACCATCAACTTAATATCATTAAAGAGTGCAAGTACCTTTCAGTGGATAAAATCACTAAATGTTTTCAAAAAATATATATATACAACTTTTTTACTTGATCAGTATTAATTGCGTCAATATATATAGCCTCTTGTATTTAGTATTATAGTCTTGCTTTGTCCAGGGTTTGTTCGGCTTTTTGATGTCTCATTTTTAGTGGTAATATGGTATTTCAGTTGTTACCATTTTAAGTATCTTGGGTTGGCATTTATAAGTTTTGTCTTTTCTTGCCACTGCCCTCACCTGTGTTCACTACAAATTCTAATGCGTATTCGTGTATTTATTATATATCTTCATATGTTTATTGATTGCTTTTTATGATTGAAAAAATAAATACAAATTGAATTGAAAATAATTATTTATGGTACTCTACATGATTACATGATATCAAGATGATTTAGCTTTTGACTTGGAACAACCTCTCACAGAAGTTTAGTATTTTAAAGATATGTTGTGCCCATCTGGTGAGCCAAACTGTCAATTGGAGTGTTTGTTTAAAAGAATTCAATCTCCTGTACCTTCATTCTTCAAAGCTGAGCACAACAAAGAAAAGTTAGCCTGACTTTTAATTTCCCACCCACCACAGCACGTCCCGATGCCTGCACTTGATGGCCATGCATCATAAATTACTCTACATATTTTCAACAGAGGACTAGAGGTAAGCGAGCTATACAACACAAGAATTTACACAATCCCGTCATGTATCATCAGAATGCGCATTAATCAATCGGAAGGGTTGTGCGCCCGCAATCTAAACAATCATTCATCATAAAAATCCAGGCAATGGTAGCATTCGAACATGAATCATGTCCGCAGAGTCTCGCAGAATCTGAGCAATGTGACCAACACCGCGTTCACACTTTACGATGTTAACGTTGTGCACAATGAGAAACATGAATTATGCCAATATTCTGAATTTTTAATCTTAACTCAGGACCCCCATCTTCCAAAGAGTTGTGGTTGATCCAATCAACCATAACTATGAAAAGCCAGCAACATCAACACCTAAAATGCATGTTTGCTCGAAATATTTTCCACATATTCAGAAGGCTTTTCTTTGTTTACACAGGACATTGTGCAATTTTTTGTTAGAAAAAAATTATGACATCAATGGATTTCCATACATTTGAGGTTGATCGGATTAATCGTAACTCTTTGTAAGACGGGCCCCAGGTCTTAAGTTGTGGTTGAACTATGGATAGCTTATTGTAACACAGATATCTATTAAACAGTAAAGGTCTGATGTATCAGCTCAGCAGTCTCTCGCATCATTCATAGTTGTATGAGATTGATAAATAAATTAGTTTTCTTCCCCATTATTGCATAATGAAACAGCAGAGTGAACATAAGATCTATATCATTTTAACAACATTTTGACATTTTTGGCTTGCCATAATTGCAGCACAGAGTTAGGCCAGTTAAGACTTAAAGACAATGCCACTGTGACCTGTGCCCCTTTGACATGAAACTTACTGGTTTGGTTGATTTTTACTTGATTGGTATTCTTTCAGTTAATTTAATCCTCAAATAAAAAGATACATTTCTTTCACATTTTCAGAAAATGAGCAAAATGTGATTTGTTCCAAAATCGGATCGTGGACCAGTCGTAAAGTGGCCTTTATTGATAAAACAGTAAATGCATTCTGTCCTTGGTGATTTTGACACTGTTGAGGGCATCAAACTTTGCAGGAATGGCCGTGGGTGGGCTAAGATTTAGAAGATGGCGGAGTTGAGATCATATCCCTCCTGACACAGAAATCTGAACCTCAATCCATGAATATCTTATGGCATCCGTCTCATGTGACAACATTTTCACACATATACAACACCCAGAAACAACTAATTATGGAAAGTGGCGCAAGGAGAGGAAAAGGGGGAAGGGCAACGAGAGGGAGAGAAAATGGCAGGGGAGAAGAGAAAGAAAGACAGAGTGAGAGAGAGAGATAAAGAGAGGGGGAGTGAGAGAATAGCAACAGAGATGAACAGAGGGTTTATTTCCAATTTGTCCAATGCCGATTCGTCCAATTGCCAACTCGTCATTTGGTCTATCATCAGTTCGTCTACTCACCACATGGTCTACTTTCATTTAGTCTAATGCCAGTTGGTCCAATAGCCATTTAGTCCATATACCATTTGGTCTAATCAAACTTAAGTGTTAAATGTGCAAAATGAATTAAAAGAAATTGGTTATTAGACGAAGTGATGATTGGACCAAATGGTTATTGGACCAATGGTTGTTAGACGAAATGTTGTTGAACGGAATGGTATTAGACTATGAAGGTAGACCATGTGGTGAGTGGACGAGTTGGACGAGTTGGCAGTGGATGAATTAGCAATTTACGGAACAGAGATAGGCAGACATAGAAATACAGAAAGGATGGGGGTGGGGTCAATGTGTTTATATTTCTGCATTTATGTACAATGGGTTGTAAAAGATTTGATTGTATATTGTTTAATTAATTATAATTATGCATTATGATTGATTTATATGCATTTTTGCTTTATATTAAAGGACCCCATGGAAGAATAGTGGAATTATGTTAGTGCCACTGAAATAGGCTGTCTGCCATACCATGTATCAACTATTAATTTGAACATGAATTTGTTGTATATATGTGGGGTTTATAAATAAGAAGAGTATAGGGCAAGAGAAAGACTCCAATAGATTTTAACCAAAAAAACACAGATAAAATAAAAGAGAAAGAAACAAAGGATGGAAATGCAGAAGAAAAACAAATGAAAAATATTAGCATTAGGTTGTCGAGATGGGAAACCAAAAATAACAGAAGGAAAACATGAGAAGAAAAATAAACTAGAGGTGCCAAATCTGAATGAGGTATTAGATGAACAAAACACAGCAAAAAGCACTATCAAATGATTTGTCAGTTTGTCTCTAAAAAAAGGGTACATGGAGAGAGGGGGTACACGTAGGGAGAGAGGATAGAGTAAGAGAGGGAAGAGAGATATATAGAGAAATCTCTTTTAAAAAACCCTCACTGTAACAACTGGCTACCAAAAAGGAAAAATATCTCAATCTCATTAAGAAGTGTTCCAAACTTTGCTCAGATAAAATGCAAAACAGATCGTTTTAGAAAAAGTGCAATACCTTATTTTATTGATTTACTAAATTCTAAATAAATTTCTACTTTCATACCCTTGAAGTCAACTCAAAATTTTGCCATTGTTTTAGTCTCCATTCCAGTCCAATTGATATTTGAATTTTTAATTGTCTAATATTCATCACTTTTAATATTGTATTTACATAGTTTCTTTTCCATTCTATATTATTATATTTAATGAATTTTTATGTACACTTGCTCTTTAAAAATCATTTATTATCTATGTACATTACATGTTTAAATTGTAATTGTTGCTTTTATCCATGACTTGTGAACATTTTATTGTAAACATGCTAACTTCAGCCTTCTGGCTGTGTAACATGTATTGTTTTTATACGAAATAAACCATGATTGAATTGAATTGAATTGAGAAAGGGGGAGATAAAGAGGGAGATATATGAGAAAGAGAGGGAAGAAAGGTGTGGGGGAAACAGATAATAATAATGTGACTCCTTGCACCCCTAAGACTGAAACAGAGTTCAATCTAGTATCACTACATTGACTACGTCATAGGGAATTCCTTACCACACCAAGGTGAATTAAGCGGAGAACCTTGGGTAAATCGCAGAAACCCGATCAGGGTCTCCGCATCCTTAGAGCCCGTTTCAAATCCATTGACAATTGAGAACTTCGGCCTGGGAGGGTGGGAGACCTTTTCTCAAACTCGTTACGAGCTGATTACTGGGTAGATTTATCAACAGATATTTTAAGTTGAATTGATCGGGGGGGGGGGGGGTGCAAACCCAACAAACTGGAGAGGGAAAATAGGTGAAGTTCACAGTATATTGTGGATAACAAAACTGCCATTTCGAGATCTCAAGATCAATAAAGAGGGAAGCGAGGAAGGCGTGATGCTGAAATGCTTGGTGCACGGGAGAATAATGTTTAATTTAAACAGATTTAGACATAATAATTTTGGATCATTTCATATTGAAACGGAGAGACTGAAATAAAACGACAGACAACATGAACGTAAGAGAGATGAGGTGAAGAAATTACTTTTTTACTTTAGGATAGAAACTAGTTCAATTTATTAAATTTCTCAGCATAAAATCTATTAATAAGGAGTATTAAAGGGGCAGTTCACCCCAACATATCTGATAAATTAATGAATTAATGAATGTCTGACCGAAATCTAGAAGACTTACAGATCTTTGAATTATTGATTTTGTGACATGATCATCAACTTCACTGTTTTTACAGAAAATAAACACAAAATGCAATGTAGGACTTACATATTCAAATCCAAAGTGAATGCAAGGCTAACAGTTTACCGACAGAAAGTGGCTTAAACAGCAACTCTTTTGAAGTGCTGAATCAGATGAGAGCTGGCACAATCCACAATACCTGGGACTAAAGAGACAATCCTGGACTAGAAGATGCACACTCTGAAACCGCCAATGTCATAACTGCAACATTTGACTGATGTAATGTTATGTTAACTTCTGATGACAGGCCTCAATGAGCTCTTCATTAGCAGCATAAAAGGAGCCAAAATGCATTCAGGTCTAAGACCACAACAATCACACCTATATCAAAAGGCTCACCCTGAAAGACAGGACCAGTGGCCACTGCAAGGGGATCAGCCTGAGGATCTTGGACTAATCCTTGGACCAGGACAATAGGACTAGGACTTATGCCACTTGGGAATGGCTTAAAGTAGTCTGAAGGTTAATTGGCCTTTCAGTGGATATTTGATTAAGGTATGTATTGTCATAATGCTCACTTTGGATGGCTTCAGTGAGCATGTAATTTCAAGGAAGCCTTTGGGCCTGATTTACAGCTTTTAAGAACCTGGAAGGGGGATTATGATACATTTAAGATTCCCAAAAGTACAGCATGGATTAAACATATACAGAGGTGATCGCTCTTATGCCAATACACACACTTCATCACCAGCTGACTATACAAATTTAAATAAATGATAATGGGGGGGGCATACAATTTTTTTTTCTTAAATGCCTTAGAACCTTTTCATTGGAATTGGTATATCTGATAAAGGTCCTAGAAAAGGGAGTGTTTTTCTTTTTTTTTCTTGGGGGGGGGGGGGGGCTCCTATTCTATATATTTCTTTTCTTATTTAGTCAAACACCCGACTATGTAGTAGTATTATAAAGTGTTAAAGTTTGACTTAAAATCACACTTATATTCCCAGATGCATGTGGTATATGGATAATAAGTTTTGATACATTTTTACCAGTATCGGTCTTGGAATCATTCAAAATCATTCCTCAGGGAGTGTAGAATGTCTATATACTTCTATTGTCTAAGTCAACAAATAGTACATAGTGCAACAAACTTTCAGCAAAGACAGTATATAGTGCAGTAGTGCATTTTACACTTACCCCTGCATGGTAACATTTGTTGTGGCGACTCTGCAGATCAAAGCTGTTAACTTGAAGGATCAGCAAAAAGCAGACGACCATTTTGGTTTGTTGGAATTCAGCTGCACCTGATCCACTTTGCATCAATTGGACAGCGACATCCTAGGTAAAGGAAATAAAGAAAATAAAAAAATATTAAGGAGAAGAAGGTATATGCAAATTATTATCATAATAATTTATTGTATTTCAATAGCCTTCGTCTCGTACTCTTGATTATATACTTTTAGCCAATATCCACCTTCGTCATATCTTTTGTATCAATGGTCTTTCTATCCGTATTATTACAATTCATTTCCATTCCACAAAGAAATGATTACAAAAGATAGGTTTCAAATGACTGCTTTTCCTACTTAGGAGTGCAACAAAAGAAAAGTGATGATTTAGTGCATGTGTACAAACAAAGAGTTCCTTGGAAAAAAAACAAAAGAAATAAAAGGATGAGTCAGTAAGTAATACAACATTTAAGCAGGCTGACTTAAAATGTTAGAAGTAATCTCATTATAATGCTTGGTTTGAAATCTATACCAACAGACAAGGGGGGGGGGGCATTTAATGGAAAGTGTTGTCAGGGATGTTCAATGACAAATGTTATAAGCTACTGGTAATACATGCATCTGATTGGCTGAGAGCGTATAAGTTGGCGAAAATTACTTTGTGAAACATTCCCCTGGTTCTTAGAAAAGAAGACAATACTTCTACTGGAGTGAAATGAAATGAAACATGCAAATCCGTGATTAAGAAAAGTGATCAAGATGAGTATAATGTCATTATTACATCTGGAAGAAAAAGAGATTTAGCATATTGTCTTCAAGAGAAGATCTCAAATCATGCACATAACCAACAACTTCTGACTCATTCTGACTAATCAAAGTATAGATTAGATAAGAAGTTCATCTGACCATATATGTGTTTTTAATGAAAGCATTGATAAAAAGGGAACAAATATTTGTAAAAGTTTGACAAAATTCGATCAAAGAATAAGAGAGTTATTAACTTTTAAAAAATTTGGACCTGTGAAGTCATGTGCGAGCAGTAGGTCCATATGTCGTGTATTATAAATTTCATGAAATCACATTTTTTAACGGTTCATGATGCCTGAAAATATTTTTTCTTATACTAAAGCAAGTAAGAAATTATGTATCTAATGATGTAAAAAAAAAATGCACAAGTCATTCTCAATTTTCCAAGAAAATTGCATTTCATGGAAATTATATCACCTTACAAACAGGGGAGCTGCTCGCATGTGACATCACAAAACCCAAACTTGAAAAATCCATAACTGTTATTCTTCAATGGAATTTGCTAAACCTTCACCAAGCCTTCTTTTCCTTTTTTTCTTCTTTTTTTAAAATTAAGACCAAGTTCACAGCAAGATGAACCTCCCCTTCTATTCCTTAATACAACAGACTCCTACATTCAGCTGTCAACGCAATTTTGTTTGATAGTTTTAAGAATTTCATGTGAAAGCCTCTAGATTGTAAACTTCACACCTTATAACATGCATAACTTCATCTTTGGAGGTTGTAGAGCCATTCATACATAGATGACCAATGGAAACTAAAAAAAAGCTGAAAATTAAAACGGAATTAAAGATCCACTCAACCCCAACAAATCAGATTTAAACGAATATAGAAAAAAAATTAAATCAAATTCAATTCAATTCATTTTTCACATATTGAGTAAAAAACATACAATATCAGTACAATCCAATACATACATAGATAATAACAATACAAGTATAAATAAATTTCAATATATTACATAAAAAAGACATAGAAGATCAAAATGTGGAGGGGATTGACAAAGGCCATATTGATCTATCAAGGTCAATCCCCAATGAAAAAAAAATGGAATACATAAATTACATATGAAAGAAAAGATACTTGACCTCAAAACCCCAGACAAAGCAAAAGAAAGTAAAAGACGAATAAAGGGGAGGGGGAGGCAAATATAAAACTACCTTAAGGAGTAAGAAGGGAAAATTTATATTTTTGTTTGAAAGACATGAGTATAACATTGAAAGTTTAATAGCCATTGCTAATTTGCAAAAAGCAGGGATGCACTTCAAAATAAAAAAGTAAATGAGAGAGCCGAAGATGTCACACGCTCACAATATGTTATTAATATTATCATAATTTTTTTCAAAATATCCTTCAATGATATAGGTCTTGGTTTTTGGTTCCTCATGGAAAATTTAAAACCATTATTATTGCTACAAGGCGTTTTAATTTAGTTTGCATTTTCATTATCATCACATCTATTCAAAAAATATTACCATTTAAAAATATTTTATACAATAAATCATTGTCTAAGGGGGTGTTTTAGTTAAGGACTTAACATAAGTTTTGCCTGACAAAGTCTGTTTTATCTAACAGTTGCCATAGTAACAGAACCTCTCAGCCAATCAACATCAAAGAAATGTATCAGATGACGAATGTCGATGAAATCTTGGCAGGATACGTAAACACTCTAAAAAATATTGGGTGAAAATGCTCCATGAGGGTAATTATGTTTCCAACCAACATTGGGCATTTCTTTTGGGCATTTTTATTTATCCAGTGTGATGGAAATCTTGCCCATTCTAAAGTAATTGCTGCTTATTTTTTCAACCTTACTGGCCAATATGCTTCCTGAATTGGGTAAAATACTGCCCTAAATTGGTTGGACACATAATTACCCTCGTGCTGGTTGAAATTTTACCCAATATTTTTTACAGTGTACATGAATATAAATGAGCAATAATTGAAAATATGGTACCAATAATTTTTTCTGGTTTCAAATCTAAATTGTATACATTTTCAGAGATATATTTGTCTAGGTTTCATTTCTCTGGATTTATTCAAATGAGGGGGGAGGGTAGAGATGGGAGACTATTAACGTGGATGTCTAGAATATTCAATTTGCAGTAAGAAACCAAACAAAATATCATGATGATTGTAGAGCTTTTTTATGGACTCCAGATCGGAAATTAAAAACAGTAAACTGGGCGCAAGAAGGATGAAAGTGTCCAACACGATTACGGCAAAAAATTGTAATATTTTAAAATTGATAATAAAGTACATGTGCATAAATGAGGGCATACAATCAATATATATTTTACAAGTGATTTAAATTCCAAAGTAAATTTCCAAATGAATTTGTTGTAGGCGTATCTTCAAAATCCATTAAAAGTTTAAACTGCAAGAAAGTATTATTCATGCTATGGCTTCCAAGCTGGCTTAATACAAGCTATAGCAGGGAAGCCTTTTTAAAGAAACCTTTGAAGTGATTAAGTCTAAATAAACACCACAACAGTAGGAAGAATATCTTATTCTCATTTGGAAAATATCGTCATAAGATATGTAAAGAATGATGTACAAGCCTTGCATGGGTGATAGAAATGTATATGTATATATTTTATGAGCTGTAGAAATTAATATTTTCACAATCATATTAATGCAGGGGCATTTTTTTTTTTTTTTTATAGAAATGAATTTATCTTCTTGCAGCGCACAACACTGGCACTGGCCCGATGGTCCCAGACCAGTAAAGATTGCTATCGGGCCAGTAACTTTTCAGAAATAGCCAGATTTGCTGGTCTGACAATTTAAAAATATATCAAACTGATACAAATTATATTTTTTTATCTTTTGTTAATCATAAAAATAGCTCTCATGAATTATGTTGTATGGTTGTGTACTTTGCATTAGTTTTTATTTTATTTTTTTTAGGAGGGGGGGGATATAACAATAAGCAATACAAACAGCAAAATAAACTACAGTCGCTCTTAGGTTTTTCTTAATTTGGGGGACCAGTAAATTTCATGTTCGGACCAGTAAAAAATTGAAAAACTGGGTATGTACTGGTCCAACATGAAAAGGTTGGACCAATAGAAAAAAGGGTTAGTGTGGAGCCCTGCGGCCATTGCCTACTGGAATGGGTAAGTACAAGGCATATGGAAATTACAGAATTTGGTTGTAAAGGGGTTAGTTAATCAGCAGTAATCAGACTTTTACTTAGTTTTGTTTTGGTGTTTTTTTTATTTTATTTTTTTATTGGGGCATACTGGTACATGTTATCTACATACAGCTGAAACTAACTTTTTGCCAGAAAATAGCTTTTGATTTGATCTATATAGTGACAGTGATTTACGTTACCATTAAATCAAAACAGAACAGAAAGTCTGGGTTTTTTTATGAATCTTGAATAAAGAAGCCATAAATAGGTTGAGTTGGTCTACATACTATACTGCAAGAAATTGAATATGAACGTACACTGTAAGAACTGTGGTGTTAAAACTGACACCAGTTGGTGTTAATAGAGGACCACACCCTGAGGTGTTAAATTACACCCTAGAGATTGAACATAACACCAAAGAGTGTAAATGTAACAACCAAAGGTGTTGCAATAACACCTATAGGTGTTGAACTAACACTGTCAACTTAACACCGGTGTAAAATAACTGATGTGGTCCTCTATGTACACCAGTTAACACCACAGTTTTTGCTGTGTAGATCATGAATAATAATATACAAATATACCAGGCTTTGAGTAAGTATAGCGGGAATTATTCATCCGAGGTTGGACTGGCATTACGATTTTTTCCCGAGGGGCGAAGCCCCGAGGGAAAATATAGTGATTATGCCAGTACAACCGAGGATGAATAATTCCCTCTATACTTTCGAAATAAAGGCCTGGTATATTTGTTTTATATCCTACTTTAATAAGTTATAGAAACTTTCTTGATAATCTAGTTCTTCCTTTTTAAAATCTTAATCAAACCAGCTGCGCTGACTGACCTACTTTTCCTGAAGCGCTTAGCTACGCGCTCAGTGCGCAGAACGCGTATTAGTGCTTGCGCCATCATGATCTGTGACGTCAATGATGGAATAGTCGACTATTCCATCATTGACGTCACGGAATAGCACATTTTCTTCGGTGGGCGTTTCATTTTCGACATCATCGCAAAATATTGAGAATATGTTTGATCACATGATGCTATTTGAACCAATCAGCATACAGGATTCAATCTATGTAGGATATAAAGCCACATATTTCATAATCTGAAACATTAATGAGGTAATAGGGGGGGGGGGTTCAGGGTACTAGAATGACTATTTCGTTGTCGAAGGCCATTAGGGTCATTAGATAGTAGGATCCAGACTGAAATATGACAGATAGTTAAAAGCATCTGAAAGCCTTCTAATAGGATTGGACACTTCCGTTAAGTGGCACATTCAATTCAATTCAATTCAATTCATTTATTCAATTCCAATAAAACTTACACATATCATACAATTGCGTAAAAAGAAAACTTGAGCAGTGAAAATTTTTAAATATAATATTAAAATACGATATATAATATAAAAAGAACACATCACTCATTACAAAAAGAAAGACTTAACATGCTCAGAGCAATACTAGCATTAATCCTCTCTTACATTGAAATGCCAATGCAGTAGTGCCATTTTGACTCTTAGTCAGATAACACGCTAATTGATATCTCTCATTGTGAGAAGTCACATGAGTGCCACTTGGTCTAATCTTACTATATACAGTGCGTCCCACAAAAAACGAAACCGAGATTTATCGATGATTTATCATAACTTAATCACAAATACAATAGACAAATGACCTACCATTGTAAAGCTTAGAATCTCATCTTTCATCTGATATGACTTAAGATTATTTCTCATCCACGCACTAGTGAGCAAAAACAATTTGAAGAGGGGATACCAAAAAGTCATTTGGCGGGCGGTATCTGGGTTTCAAAAAGAAAACCACATTTTTAAAAAGTTCAATATCTGCTCTTTAATTTGATACTTCAACAGAAAATGGTCAAGAAATAACAAAGTTCTGGTTATTTGAAATAATGCTTGAATTTCAATAATTTCATAAAATGAACAGGTTTTACAGGCTAGCGTTCAAACTCAGTCGACACCCGTTTTGTTGACGATCAGCCATGCATTAAGTCTTTTGTTAATCATGCGATAGCTTCTGTGGGATACCACTGAAAACACGTTTATTTCATGAAATTATGGAAATACAAGCATTGTTTGACCATTTTTTGTGATTAAGGTATCAAATAAAAGAGCAGATATTGAACTTTTTAGGCATGTGATTTTCTTTTTGAAATTCAGATACCCCCCGCCAAATGAATTTTTTTATCCTTTCTTCAAATTGTTTTTGCTCACTCATGCGTGAATGAGGAATAATCTTAAGTCATATCAGATGAAAGAGGAGATTCTAAGCTTTACAATGGTAGGTCATTTATCTATTGTATTTGTGATTAAGTTATGATAAATCATCGCTTAATCTCGGTATCATTTTTTCTGGGACGCACTGTATAATGCCTACCTCCTACTTTACTCAATACCTGTTAGATCCCCTCCCATTTTGTTCATTGCCTGTAAGGTCTCCTATAACGAAATTTCCATTTTAGATCAGGTTTGAAAGTGAATAACAGGTTTTCAGTAATAGAAAAGACAAATTTTTTTAAATTCAAAATCACTGTTCCTAGCATATGCTTCCTAGATGTCTTCACAGGATTCTCATAGATGAGATTGATTGGATCAATCACAACTTTTCGTAAAACAGGTCCCTGGGCCCCACCTTACAAAGAGTTGAGATTAATCCGATCAATCACAACTATGGACGGCCAGCAACGTCAACATCTATTTTTGAATGTTTCTTCAAAATATTTTCTAACTATGCTGTATATTCATGCATTCATTGTTTTCTTGAAAATTCAGTATGCTTCTCTTTGTTTACAAAGGACATTGTGCAAATTTTCTGTAGAAAAAGTGATGACACTGATGGATTTCCATAGAGTTACGATTGATTGGATCAATCGTAACTCTTTGTAAGACAGGTCCCTTGTCTTGTAACGTGAGTAAAGACTCACATTGCTTAAATGTCATACCCATTAGGAAGGGGTTTTCCCTACTAGAAACATACACCCAAATCACTCCAATGAGAGCTGTATAGTTGATAGAAGGGGAGGCTTAACATGCCCCACCAGTCTACTTCAAACAAACCATACTATGTTTGACATTCTTGACATAACTAAAGAAGACCAAAATACTAATAATGTTATTTGATAAATATAAGCATAGGGTGGTTCCTCTCCCTCTCTCTCCCTAGTTTCAAATTAAACCTTAAAATTCTACCTTGCAATTTCTGTTTCCAAAAGGGAAAAAAGTTGATATTAGCGTTTTTATCGAGATTTTCCCTTCAACACAACATCAGTCCGGTGAACTATTGAAAGAAGACCAAATAGGGTTTAGCCCGCAAAGGATTATTGAAACAATGATTACAGCCTTTCAACAACAGATATCATATATGAAACGAACAGGTAGGCCTATTATGTAGAATATAAAACCGGGTGGGTGTTTCATAAAGCGGTTTGGAAGTTAGACTTTATGACTTCATGCAAGAGCCTTTCTTGTGTTCAATGATATATCCCTATGAAGCTGGTTTAGCACCTAAACACATATTCCAGTCGAGCGTAATGGCATGTGTAACTTCACGAAAAGCTTCATACAATACCCACCTGATCAGATATCAATCCTTCATACTTGTTTTAATACCTCTCTCTGTCTCTATTACTACCCACTTTAAAAGTAAACTTAAAAAAACTTTCTTTTTTTCTGAAATGGAAAATGTTGGCAGAGTGTAAGAAGATTTGCATCTCTGTTGGGATTTCAATGTGGTTGTGAGGGGAAATCCCAGCAAAGATGCAAATCTTCTTTCACTTTGCCAAGTCTAGAACCTACGCCACAACGGACCATTAAACTAAGCGTACATCCTTTCAGACTGAAAAAAAATTATTCACGCTAGAGATCTTAAAAGAAATTGAATTCTGTGTACAAAATGGTGTTTCACAAAGATTTAAGTATGACTAGAAAGGCCATTCTGACGCGTCAATGCGCGCTTGCTAGTTAATATATGAATGGATAAATGGTAGCTCACATTATCTGAGCAGGATGAGACAAATGCAGCGATGCATCACATACCAAACACATTGGGAAATTTAAGTGCAATTTTAGCCACATTTAAAGGGGAATTAGACCTTTGGAACAAGTTGGCTTCTGTGGAAAGAGAAAAATCAAAGAATAAGATCAAAGCAAGTTTGAGAAAAATCTGACAAATAATGAGAAAGTTATTAGCATTTGAATATTGCGATCACTAATCCTAAGGAGATCCTCCCATTGGCAATGCGACAAATAATTGCGATGTCACATGTGAACAACTTTCCCTTTGATGGACTATAACATACCCTGAAAATATCTATTTTTGCTCTTTCTTAGGGTGATACAAACTCTTTATCCATAATGTATTATTTGAAAATCTGTATTACATGCCCTCCTATAGAAAGAATATGTGATCTACTGATAGATGTGATAAAAGAGGCATTTTACGTGAAATATATAGAAAAGTAATGGAAAAAGTTGTTCACATGTGACATCACACATCTTTGTCGCATTGCCAACGGGAGGATCTGCATTACATTCATGATCTAAACTTCAAATGCTCATAACGTTAGTATTATTCATTCAATTTTTCTCAAACTTTCGTTTATCTGTTTCTTTGATTTTTCTGTTTTTGCACAAGCTATCTTGTTTCAAGGGTTTCATTTTCCTTTAAATCCCTGTGAAACACCCTGCGGACGAGGATCATATGACATCAATCCTTTATTCATGTTTGAATACGCAATGACCTTCATATATTTATTTTGCTATATAAGACAATATTTCGGACAGGATGATAAATATTCACATAGCAGTGAAAGCAAACATAATTTTTTTTTCAGTATGAACAGGAAAATTGTGACATTTAGGGTGTGTTCAATGTTGATTTTCAGAGAAGCTTAATTAAATAATTAATTAAAATGTTGATGTCTGTTGCCTGTAATTGGATAAATAAAGAACCAGCAGAAAGAACTAACATACAGGAGACGGAGAGATAAAAAAATATAAAAGAAAAGGGAAGAGCAGATATGGCTCTTAGAAAGATTCTTTCAATTTAAATCCAGTCAAAATATGACTCAAGGTGATTCAAATTCACCTGAAAAACGTGGCATATTTTCCTATCAGCACACAAAGAATGAAAAATGAAAATGTTCTTGTACTTGTACTCCATTCAGCTGAATTCATTTATCAGATAAGCTGTACAAATCTAGACACAAGAGGGCGCAATACATTTCACTCACAATGAAAACATTGAGAGTAGATGTACAATTTCACCCCTGAAATTAAATTGAAATGTACCACTGCTACTCTGCTTGTTGCATGGCAAACCTATATGAGCTGAAATGATTTATGCTCACTTGGTCTACTAGCAGTTGGTCTACTTTTTTACTTTAGTCAAATACCACATGGGCTCAACCCATTTTAGTCCGGTCTGTTAGCGTAAAAAACACCCTACTTGTGGACACAGTGGACAAAAGCATGATTTTTTCTCCAGACCTTTGTTTATGTATAAGAATTAAAAATGGGGTATGCTCCAAAAAATCTGGCTGCAGGAACAGTGAAAAAATGGGTGAAAATGTCAGAATTTATGAGTTTAGATTGGTCTGATATATAGACTAGCGCTAGTGCAAAACTCAATAGCAGTGCATTATTTTGCATTGGTTTAGTTCTTGAATTCAGACCCTTTTTGAACAGATATTCTGTTTGTCCTCACATCTCAATGCACTAAATATCTGAATGCAGATGCTTAACAAGCCGAAGGGTGGCAGTGGAGGGGGTTGAATGTTGGTGTGTATGTACATATTTTGGTCTTGGTGTAAAGATGTGCAAGACACATTTTTTTGCATGTGTTGCCATGGTAACAGTGTATTATGGCAAAATAAGGTTACAAATCTTGCAGTTAGAACTACTTCCTCTGTTTTCATCCGATTCTCATGAAATTTGGCACACACATTGGTCTTGAGGTGAAGATGTCTAAGACACATTTTGTGTGTCTTTCGGAAATTTTAGTTGCCATGGTAACAACATAACATTTGGTGAAAATTGGGGAAAAAACCTTACAATTCAAACTGCTTCATCAGTTTTAAGTCAATTCTCATGAAATTTGGCACACACATTGGTATTAAAGTAAAGATGTACAAGGCACTTTTTGTGATTGTTTCAGAAATTGTGTTGCCATGGTAACAATATATTATATGGCAAAATTTGAACTACTTCATCAGTTTCAAACCAATTCTCATGCATGATATGGCTCACACATTGGCCTTGAGATAAAGATGTGCAAGAACCTTTTTTTTTTCATTTGTCAGAGAGTGCATTGCCTTGATAACCACATATAGCCAGAAATGCAGGGAAAACTCATCAATTGTGGATCAATCTACTTCTCAGTTTTCAGCCTGTGCTCAGAAAAGTTTACACAAATATTCATTTTGGGTAAAGATTCACATTCAGTGTTAAAGGGGAATCCAGCCTTGGTCATAAAATGTTGTGTGGAAAAGGAGAAAAATAAGAATGGTGAAAGTTTGAAAGCAATCGGACAAGCAAAATAAAGTTATGGCTGCTTTAAAATTAAGATCCCTAAGGCTACTAGTATGTAGATTTCAAATTGATAATGGGTAAGTAAATTATGACAAGGGGTGAGGCCGCACGGACAACTTTCCCATTGGCCTTGTACTTTGATTTTTGGTTTTCTCCTAAATTTCATTGGGGCCGTAATATAAACCTGTTAGTATAATGCTTTATGTCCTCATGAAAGAAAGATACAATTTGAAGTAAAACTTTTGAAAAAGACATTTTAGTTAATTAATTATTTCTGTACATGGAAGAGTGGTCCTTCCCTTACATCATTATGACATCACATGTGCGGCCAATTTGAAGTCTTCATGGGTATATAGTGATTACCAATGTTTACAACTTTTATATATTCACAACTTTCTTATGGTTTGTCCGATATTGTTCAAACTTTGACCTATTGTCTGATTTTTTCTTTTCCTCATAAAAACAAGTGTTTATTTGGTTTGGATTCCCCTTTAACATCATAAAATAGCGCAGGGTATTCATGGTATTAATCACCTTCAATAATATTTATAGTTTTTTTTGGGGGGGGGGCGGAGGAGGTCCTTAAAAACTGACAACATAAAAATATAGAAGGTTAAAGGACATGGCCATTAGGAACTTAAACACTCTTAAAGAAAGCACCCCTTCCATTTTTTTTTTTTTTTTTTTTTTTTGGGGGGGGGGGGGGGCTTTAGAAAATTGCCACATAAAGAGTAAAAGGAAATAATTACAACTAGGAACTGACCCCCCCCCCCCCCAAAAAAAAAAAGGGGGGGAAGAAAAATCCTTTACACTTCAGCGTATTAATTTAAAGCCTAAAACATTCTGGTTTGATAAAAGATCATTTCCGGTGCCCAATTAATCAACGTTTTATTTATTTCCTTCTACTCAGTCTTTGTTCATTTCAGTGTTTACTCTGACTTTCTTACATCACTTTTTGCACTTTTTGCACTTTAGAGCTTTACCATACCTTCTTGTTTTGTTTCCTCCCCCCCCCCCCTCTTTTTCTCCCTCTCTAAGTACATTTTTTTTTTGCTATTTTAATTCATTATTATCTAGCAACAATTATTCCATTTTGAATGCTTACACCTACACTGAAATATAATACCATGACATTTATTTTTTTCTTCATAATCTTCTAAACTCTATTTTGGCTACACTCTGTCCTAAATAATACTATTAGCTATATTTAATGTCTACTTTAAAGAATTGAAGAAATGGCTGTCATGATATTATATTTCGGTAAAGGTGCATCAAATTCATAGTTGCAGCATTCAGAATGGAATAACTGTTGCTTGAAAAAAAATGGATTTAGTTGTTTTCCGAAAATCCTCTGTGAAAATTTTAGTTATATCACTGAGTTTTCCCATTCCTGCAGTTACCACCATCTGAAAGGGATATGACTAGAATATATGTAAAGAAATAAAAGTCATCATTTGCTCAATGAACAGTGAATACGTTCGTCCTTACTCCAATGCAAAATTATTTGCATTTTTTGTGACAGTCAGATCTTGCATCCAACAATTTTGCTACTGAAACATAATATTCATTTTTTGACAATTTTACTGAAAAAATTAAATGAAATAAAATTGAAGGCAAAAAATTATTGTGCACATATGCATATTTTTGATATGGTATGCTATTGAGTCATGGATTTGCAAGTGAATTTCTAAAACAAGTGCAGAGATTTTTGTATATATATATATATATTTCTATAATTAGTTGCATGATTAAAGGTTCACTTTATAATATGTCAGAAAAAATATACTTGAAGAGAAGAGAGGGTAAAAAAGGAGAGAGGAAACATAAGATGGTATGGTGAAGCTCAAAATCAAGAGTGATGTGATATAGTTAAAAAGAAAGAGTAGGAATGGAATATGAATAAAAGACTGAGTATGAGAATATAAATAAACAATGATTAATTGGCTACTGTAAACAATTTTTTACCAAAGCAGAATGCATTAAACATCAAATGAATGGTCTGAACTCTGAAGTGCAAATGAATCTTCTTACCTTTTAATGGGGGGGGGGGCATTTTTCTGCTCAAAAAATATATCAGCCCCATTTGTTTGCGGGGGGGGGGGTTAAGTTCTTAGTCATAATCCTTTACTAGTAACTTTAACTTTTATGAGGTCATTTTCTAAAGACCCCCCCCCCCCCCCAAAAAAAAAAGGGAGTAATGTCTCGCTTTAAAATACAAAGACCCCTGAGGGGCAAAGGCGTAGACTGGTTGAGCATAGGGAGATAGAAGTGGTATGGGGAGGGGTGCACATCTTGGGAAGGTGGAACTAAGGTTTGGAAAATCAGCCGTTGAAAGTAGAAGGGGTACACATTTTGTTTTGCTTGCCAGTGTTGGAACTCCTTTGCCAGAGCGGAAGGTTTCACATTCACCCAGTGTACCCCCAGCCTATGCCCTTGAGGGGATGCTTATTTCAAGAGTGTTAATGGACACCGCCTTTAACCTTTATTTTGAGGTCAGATTTTAAGGACCAATCCCGCTCCTCCCCCAAAACCTAGAAATATTACTGAAGGTGATTAATACCCCCACACTCATATATTTTAATGCAGTTTAGAATTTAATATGAATCTTTACCCAAAGATGAATATTTCTTCCAACTTTTATGAGCACTGACTAAAAAAAGGGGAAGTTGTTTGATCCACAATGAGTTTTCCTGCATTTCTGGCTATCATATGTGGTTACCCATACTCTGACAAATGCACACATAAAATGGTTCTTGCACATCTTTACCTCAAAGCAAATGTATGAGACAAATTTCATGAGAAATGGTTCAAAACTGATGAAGTTGTTCAAATTTCAAGGTTTTTACCTAAATTTTGCCATATAATATGTTGTTACCATGGCAACACAATTTATGAAACACATACAAAAAGTGCCTTGTACATCTTTACTCTAATACCAATGTGTGTGTCAAATTTCATGAGAATTGATTTAAAACTGATGAAGCAGTTTGAATTGTAATTTTTTCCCCAATTTTCACCAAATAATATGTTGTTACCATGGTAACAAGATTTTTGAAAGACACACAAAATGTGTCTTAGACATCTTCACCTCAAGACCAATGTGTGTGCCAAATTTCATGAGAATCGGGTGACAACAGAGGAAGTAGTTCTAACTGCAAGATTTGTACCTTATTTTTGCCATAATACACTGTTACCATGGCAACACAATTTCCAACACATGCAAAAAAATGTGTCTTGCACATCTTTACCCCAAGACCAAAATATGTACATACACACCAACATTCAACCCCCTCCATCACCACCCTTCGGCTTGTTTAGCATCTGCATTCAGATATTTAGTGCATTGAGATGTGAGGACAAACAGAATATCTGTTCAAAAAGGGTCTGAATTCAAGAACTAAACCAATGCAAAATAATGCACTGCTATTGAGTTTTGCACTAGCGCTAGTCTATATATCAGACCAATCTAAACTCATAAATTCTGACATTTTCACCCATTTTTTCACTGTTCCTGCAGCCAGATTTTTTGGAGCATACCCCATTTTTAATTCTCATACATAAACAAAGGTCTGGAGAAAAAATCATGCTTTTGTCCACCGTGTCCACATAATTCCGCTAACAGACCAGACTATTTGGTCTACTGTCAATTTGGTTCAATTGTAATTTGGTCTACACCTCATTTGGTCCAATACCCACTTAGTCTCATTCTCATTGGCCCGAATTCACAAAGGTGGTTTTGAAAACCCAAGGTTGAATCCATGGTTTATGTAGATTTCCTGTATTAAAATTACGCTTAATTTAGCGCGTATATAAAAATTCCAATGCTGATGCGCGCTTTTGTCAGTGCGCCAAATTGACACCTGTTACCATGGTTAGATATGCTATTTTATTCATGAGTCCATTGTTTGAAGAGTGGACTCATGAATAAAATAGTGTGGATAACCATGGCAAAAGGCGTCAATTTGGCGCACTGTGACAAAAGCGCTCATCAGCATTGCACATTTTTCAATATACGCGGTAAAATAAGCGTCATTTATACAGGAAATCTGCATAAACCATGGACTCAACTGTTGTTTTTCAAAACCACCTTTGTGAATTCGGGTCATGATGTCTAATGTCACATAGGTGTACTCTCCATAGAAATAGTCAAAGTGAATGTAGATCAAGCAAATGACAATATTCATAAGATGTGCAATAGACTAGGGGCCAGCCAGTCTTACAAAGAGTTCCAATTGATCCGATCAATCGCAACTATGGACGGCCAGCAACGTCAACATCCATTATACACGTATGTTATATTTTGAAATATTTTCTAGCTTTGATGTATATTTTTCTTTCTTTCTTTTTTTTCTTCAGATTAATAAAATAAAGTGAGGTTAAAGAAAGACAGTCTGAAACAACAACCAAAAAGAACTACAATACGGTTGCATTGATAAATGAAACAAGGCAATCAGCTCGATATCAGATCTTTCAGTCACCACGTGTCAACAAATAGTAAAAAAAGAGAGAGAGAGAAAGAGAGTATGAAGGAAAAGCATTTCATAACTTCTTGCAAACAAAATTGAGATACACAGTAAAAACGCTGTTTAAAGGTTCTAAGACAAAAAGGCCATCTTATTCTAGATACATATCTATTAATAGGTAGTTTTACTTGAAAAATACGAATTTGCCATCGGTTTCTATGTATGACGAACCGGTGTTGAGTTATTCCATGGAAATGATTTTCAACGGGAACACCCACTAAAATTTTCGAAAAAGTCGGCCGATCGACCTGTCAATCATTGTGACGTCATCGAAGGAAGGCTTTCTCAGCTGTGCAGCCGGACCCCTAGTTATTGTCCATGTTTCTCGTGTAGTTGCTGTTTCGACCGAGCTCATCCTTAACAGATTTTTTAGATTTTTACGAGGTTTTGATCATGGCTGCAGCATCGTCATCAGCTGCGTCTGATTCTTCAGACTTTGAAGATTCAGGTTCTGAATATTATTCCAGCAATTCAATTTATTTACTTTGAATCCACACGTGCATCCACAATAGGCACTTCACGCTCCAAACGTCAACAACACTCAGCAGCTTCCTTCCCTGACGTCATAATGGTCACGTGATATACAAAACCAAATCGGGCTGATTTTTTGTGGCTCAATTTTCAATATAAAATTGCCTTTGAACCTGATGTGGGATGTTTTTCGGGTAAAATTTTGATGGAATCGTAATTAGTAACCACTAAGCTAACGAATAAATCAGCATCTTTGCTGTATTTCATGGGACCTATAAGATTTTATACAATGCTGTTTACTATATGAACCTTACAGTATTTGTTTACCGTAACCGTTTAAACAATCATGCTTTATAATTTATTGAAGATATTGAAGATTAGATATTGAAAATTAAACTTTGTTGCTTAAGATTTAAACACTTGTTTAAACTTTTTAAACAATTACTGTAAGGTTCATATAGTAAACACTAAACAGCGTTGTACATTTTTTTTTACTGTGTATGGCAAGAAAATTCTGTTTAATGATATTGAATTCTTACCTGATTTTACTAGCATACAGTTTTGTTGCGAGGTCATTGACTTCTTCAAATAGGGGATTTCCCCCCAGGCTGGAATGTAATTGATGCAGTGATCAGATAAGGAGTGACGGTGCCCTCTATTGACCATCTACCACACAGTCTTGAGTACCTCTGTAATGGTGCCCTGCAAAGAACAAGAAAAGGGTTTTCCCCCATTCCCTCTCCCCCATCCACGTCATCAATCTCCCAATCGTATTTCTATATAGATCAATCATTTATTTCTTAGTTTCATTTCATTTCATCACTTCCATTCATACATTCAGTAAGATATTTCTCTTTGCATCCATCTTTTCAAGCTGTTATATACAGCTGGCCACTGAATGTTAACTCCCTCACTCATCTATTCCCAATACTTCTAGTCACCCATTCTCATCCATCCCTCTTTCCAATTTGTGTAAATCTATCTATCTATCCATTCATTCATCCTTCCATCGATCTATCCATTTGTCCATCCATGCCTATACCCATCCATCATCCATTCATTGACCTATCCATCCATCCATTCATTAGTCCATCCATTCCTATACCCATCCATCATCCATCCATCCATCCATCCGACTATCCATCCATCCATCCATTCATTGACCTATCCATCCATCCATTCATTAGTCCATCCATTCCTATACCCATCCATCATCCATCCATCCATCCATCCGACTATCCATCCATCCATCCATTCATCCTTCCATCCACCTATCCATCCACCTATCTATCCATCCATCCATAAATCAATCTACATATCCATCTATTCATCCACCTATCTATCCATCCATCCATAAATCAATCTACATATCCATCTATCAATCATGCAATACATCAATCCATCAATCAATCAACATCAACAAATCATGTTTGTGTACATTCAAATCTACAACCTCTCATCTTTGGCCATCATTACATTATTTACTAACAGTATTTTTGCTTGATATGGGCCTTGAATTATTCATGGGGACATGCGTTCCCTTTATAATTTACATGTTAACTTCCCTTTTGCACTTATCACCCTCACATAACTAGTTGCAAAGTGGTGCAAATAATACTTTCATGTGAAATTCGCAAGCTTATCATCATATTTTTGTCATTATCCTCTCCCTGATGACACGACTGCCAACCTGTATTCTCATGGTCAAAGTCATCATCCATATAAGGTAGTATTTGCTGGTGTTGGAATGGAATGTGAAAGACTTAAATTTTGTGTAATAATTCAAAACTTTGTCATTTGTACCGAAATTCATTTCCTGAGTCATATATATCAAAATGTATTTTTGCTGGTGTTGGAATGAATGTTTGTTAGTTAATTAAATATTTTATGCTACTAAATATACCATTGACATATATCACGCTGGCAAGCACAAAACTATAGACAAATGATTTCTTTTTTTATATTAATTTTATTCCCATGGTATGTCTCTGTGAAACAATATTACAATTCAAAAAAAGTTTTGGGGCTGTATGTATTGTTATAGTCAGACTTTATGTTTTAAGCTCTCAGTTTACTCTCTAGTCTCTACACTGTAAAAACTGAGGTGTCAAAACTGACACCGGTTGGTGTTAATAGAGGACCACACCCTGAGGTGTTAAAATTACACCCTAGAGATTGAACATAACACCAAAGAGTGTAAATGTAGCAACCAAAGGTGTTGTAATAGGTGTTAAACTAACACTGTCAATTTAACACCGGTGTAAAATAACTGGTGTGGTCCTCTATGTACACCGGTTAACTCCATAGTTTTTGCTATGTAATCATGTTCCAAGAGAGCAAAAAATTTGATCTTGAGGTTATCATGTCCTATCATGCCCCTCTATATGAGAAGCACATTTTCCTCCTCAAATTTTCCAAGAGGATACATTCATTGTCTGAAAATGAATTTTACTTGAATAAATAAACTATTTTGGCACAACTTATGACTGTATATACTCCCTTTCTCTCCCTGTGCGTGTGTGCCCCCCCCCCCCCTCCTTCTCCTCTCCCCAAACTTCACCTAATCATCCAATAGAATGACCATAAAACATAGTACAGTGATGATAACTTCATCCAAACTGTAACTTTCTAATTGACTACACAAGTTGCTCAAGCTTGGCCAATATCTGCTTCTCAAGCTTTCCTTCCTTTTAAACACTACTCGCAACTTTCGCAGGATCCTTTTTTACCATCTATAACATAAGGATAATAATAATAATATAGGATTTGTAAAGCGCACGTATCCACCTTGCTAGGTGCTAAAGGCGCTCCTATATTACCCTGGCTAAGCTAGTCTACCGATTCTGGTGCGCGCATCTTTGGGAGGACTTACTTCCTGCCGGTACCCATTTACCTCACCTAAGTCGAGTGCAGCACAGTGTGGATAAATTTCTTGCTGAAGGAAAACACACCATGGCGAGGATTCGAACCCACGACCCTCTGTTTAAAAAGCGAGAGTCAGAACCACTAGACCACAATGCACCCACACATAACATAATCATTACAATAAAAATAAATCTCTCCTCCTCTTCCTCCAAACTATACCTTCCATATTCTTCTTTTCTGTCTTTCTGTCTTAAATTGCAACTTTGCATCTATCAGATGCACAATAACATGGTGCATTTTCACAGATCTCTTTCTCTACCTTGCGTCCCTCTCGTTCCTTCCTCCGTCTCTCACCTGCCCTAGCTCGCTCCTCGTAATTTTTTCGTAATTAGATTTTGCCACATGGATGCGTTCATTGATGGAACGGTAAAACAATCAGGGCAACATTGTCACGTTAGCCCGACCCCGGGGAAAATTCTACCTGGAAAACGGGTCTGCGCTTGGGTGAAAGTTTGCGCAAGGGTATGTGGAAATTACCGGGAAACGCTGGGAGATGGTGATGATGGTTAGCAAGCCACCATTTATGCATGGGTCGGTAGATAGGTGTGAAATAAAGAATCAATGTACAATTACTGCCATGATTGAAAGGAGACGGGGGAAAAACATCATCCAGTCAAGACCTGGGGACCGTTTCATCAACATTTCTGTCTGACAAGTTGTCAGATCTGACATCTTTCCTTGATTCTGATTGGCTGAGAGGCACTGTTACTATAGTAACTGTCGGATAAAACGTCAGACAAGTCCTTTCATGAAACGCTCCCCTGATGATCTGTGGCACAGGTACAGTGATTTCCAGTTTCAAACTAGAAATACCACTGAAGGTGGTTAAAACTCCGCCCACATGTAAAGCAAAGAACCCACATTCAGTCTCTGTTTTGATTTCCTCTTTAATGGAAATCAATGTCCGTAATGGTATTCAGATCGTGATTTGTTTTGTTATTGTCAACAATGCAAAGGAATGTAAAAGTGATTCATTTAGATATGTATGACTTAATGTATTTTCTACACAACTATTGTGAATGATTACTATTTTAAGAACATAGCTTCTCTTGTGAGAAATGAAGAAAGATAAAATAAAATTAACCTTGTTTCACCATTAATCAAAAAGATTTGTTAAAATAATTATTATGACAGGTCCACAATGAATACATGAAACATACCAGAAAATTACAGCAAAATAAATCAGTACATGACATTTGTCACAAAACAGAGGGGATACAAAATCAAAGCAATTTAAGTAAATGTAATAACAACAGAAAAGGGTAGAGACAGACAGACATGCAATCCAACATAGGGAGGGAGAGAGGGGGGAAAGGGAGAGAAAACAGGAGAAAGAGGGAGAAAGGGGGAGAAAGGGGGTGGAAGGGGGAGAAAGGGAGAAAGGGGGTGGAAGGGGAGAAAGGAGAGAAAAGGGGAGAAAGGGAGAGAAAACATGAGAAAGAGGGAGAAAGGGGGCGGAAGGGAGAAAGGGGGAGAAAGTGGGAGAAAAGGGGGAGAAAGGGAGAGAAAACAGGAGAAAGAGGGAGAAAGGGGGTGGAAGGGAGAGAAAGGGAGAAAGGGGGAGAAAGTGGGAGAAAGGGAGAGAAAACAGGAGAAAGAGGGAGAAAGGGGGTGGAAGGGAGAGAAAGGGAGAAAGTGGGAGAAAGGGAAAGAAAACAGAAGAGGGAGAAAGGGGGCGGAAGGGAGAGAAAACACAAGAAAGAGGGTGAAAGGGGAAAAAGAGGGTGAAGGAGGAGAAAGGGGGAAAAGGGGGAGAAGGGGGAGAAAGGGGGAAATTTGGATAGACAAACATAGGTAGGGAAAGGGGGTGGATTCAGATATATATTGTAAAGGGAGAGAGAGGTTGGGATAGGAAAGGGAAGGGGTGATGGGAGAAAGAAGTCGAAACAAGAGTTGTGAGAGAAATAAAGAACAGACAGTTTAAGGTTAGACAGAGGGATAGAGAGAGAGATGGAAAAGAGAAAGGATCCTCAAATTGGCAAACGTGCTTCAAAAAGGCTGATTTTGTGGACAACTCTCCATTTTTTTGTACCAAAATTTTCCTCATTGTCATTCAAATTGCATCTTGCCTCCTTCTCAACACTAAATATGTCATGGGAAAATATCATTCACACCACATATATGTCAAGGTCAGGAGGAGATAATGTGAAATATGTAAAATAAAGGGGACAATCTAAAAATTTGTGTACAAAACAAATGGAGATTTGTCCACAAAATCAACCATTTTGATGATCACCATAGAAAGTACAACAAGACTTTTTAAACGTCCATAACTTGCTTATTTCATAACCAATTTTGATGAAACTTTTTTTTTAATTGTTCCTCTCATTTTACTCTTTTCAATAAGATTGCTTCTCTTCTTGGGTTTTGGTTTCCTTTAAGGCAAGGGTTTGAAAGACTTAGTGATCATATAAACTAGCTTACCACATTTAGAGATAATAAAGTACCCTTTTACATTAAATAGTCAATTAAACTAAAATTAGCCAAGATCCAACTCCAAGTTTAGATTATTTTAAGAACCACCCAGCCACTTGCTTTCACTTTACAAGATTAGTGAACATCCCTAAAACATTGAATCTTTATTTGTCTCTTTTATGGCTCCTTCTAAGACACCATATGACATCTTAAACCTAAAAATAGCATTCTTCAAATCTGCTAAGGTAAATTTCAAGTAGAGGCCATATAACAACACCTCCATATAGATTCATCAACCTTGATTTACAGAGCTATTTACAGGATCCTATAAGTGCTATGCTAATGCTGCATTTTGAACACGATTTGAATGAGAATTTACACACGCAGTGTAAGTTTAGATATATAGCCAAGTAAACTTGTTTGAGCCTTAATCCCCCAAGAGTTGCCACAAATATAAATTGATAACATCTTCAAATATCACAACTACAAAACAAATCTATAAACCTATGAAAGAAATAGATCAACTTTTTGAAGTTCAATATTGATAAAACAATTGTGCTTTTTAAAACAATGTTGACCACATAACATTAAACCAAAATCAGGACACTGAGTGCCATTGATAAGTACATTTTACTATTGATGACCTTTTATACCGCCTTGGATAGCCCCTAAAGTGAGCACCTTCACTTTCCTTACATAGTGCCCTTTTAAAATATGTCCTTGCCCCTTTGGAGTATAATTCAAGCACTGCAATTTCCTATTACTGGTGATTTATTGACTGCATGTTCTCTGAAATCTCATGATAAGAACGAAAATTCTTCACCAACTCTTGATTCTATCAAGCACCTTGCCTTTATCGGCACAAAATTTGTTGCCATTCTGCTAACACATTTTGCAAACCTATTTCCTCTAAGTGACAAATTCTCTTCTCATCAATTTCCCTCAACCTATGCAATCTACTCAATAAATATGATATTCATGCGACTCCTATACCATCTAATCCCTCTCCAAATTATTCATCTTAACACCATCTCCAGGCCGCCCCAAACTATATAACTTCTTTCTTTTTTTCTTGCGGTGAAATGCGGACTGCCAACATCATACATAAATGATCGCTTTCCTCTCAGCCCCTGCAACCTTTGAATTTATTAACCCTTTCAAGATCACTTCTAGCTTATCAAGAATCAGAAATAGCTGGATGTTTCTGTCTACGGCACTGAGGGGGTTAAAAACGTGCCCTTTTCATGAATTCGGTGCTCTACTTTTGTTGAGAAACCTTGTCAGCTACTGACATCCTTCGAATGCTCTCTGTCCTAAATTTTTTAACCTTATTTTAAAACTAAAAGGAGTGACAGTGATTCATTTGTTCAATTAATTTTGACTTCAGATCAATTTTCTTCGTAATCTTCCGGGCTCATACTAATTTCTCGATATGAGGAATTTAAAGAATATTAATCATCTACAGGAAATGATGTTGAAATATACACCACAGCCTGCTTGTTGAAGTATTCTCTGACTCTCCTTCCAGCCTTGATAAAATCCTGCACAGCTCCAGAAGATTTAGGGCAAAAACAGATAGCGATAAAATTATGGGCTGTGATTTTACATAATCTTCATGTAGAATAATAAATTCTGATTAATTTTATATAGTTCAAATTTGAGGGGGATACAATTTATATAAGAAATGGACCCTTTAAACAATCAACAATGAATCCACCGCGTCCTCCGCAACAAGACTTTTTCTACTGTGTGAAAATACTCACACCTCCCCCCTCCCTGGTTGAATCAAATGCAATTTAACAAATTAAACGCAATTGGTTTTGAGTCAATCATACATGCATATTTAAGGCCTGCACATGTATGATTTAAAAAAAAATTATTCTTGCATCGAGCCAAGGCCATGGCAGTACTACATAATATACCGCACATAATCAAACATTTATGCATGGATCCTTCTAAGTGTAATTTTCAATCGCTTTCAATCACACTTATATCTTTGTGAAAACACCCCCCCCCCCCCACCAATCCTGTATCCTCCTGATCCTCCGAAGACAATGGATCTACAGACAGATGGAAATTGGCAGGTCTCTTACTTGACATTGAGATGAATTAATCAGCTAAGAGGACCCCAAGCAAGAAATCCTATCATCAATTTTCTGTCTTTCCAGAGAGAGAGACACACAGATAGATACAGAGAGGGATGGAGAGAGAAGCAATGACACAGACAATAGGCTTAAGGGTGTGTAAAGCAAAGAAAGCCAATTACATTTTCCAATCTTTTTTTTTTCAAGCTGAATTGGAAGATATTATCTATTTTGGTGTATATATAAATGGCCATGATAATCTCAGGTTCATTTTCTCCGTGGAATGTTTTATGTGTCTGTATTTTCTTTTGTTTTAGCTGCTGTTGTGGAAATTTTCTAACTTCTTCTTAAAGAGCTATTTCAATTTCTCCACTTTTCTAGTATTTTCTTTCTTTCCCTCATTCTTTCTTTTCTTTTCTTTTCTTTTCTTTTCTTTTCTTTTCTTTTCTTTTCTTTTCTTTTCTTTTCTTTTCTTTTCTTTTCTTTTCTTTTCTTTTCTTCCTTCCTTCTTTCTTTCTGTCTTTATTTGTCCCCTTTTCCACCCTACCTCCCCCTCTCTCTTTCTTTCTATCTCTTTCCCCACCTCTTTTCCCCACCTCTGACTCTATCTCATTGGTACTTTTATAAATATTCATACAAGCATATTATATCTTTTGCAGTTTAAATGTTATATCACATACACCTAAAATCAACTTATCTCACTAAGTTGATATCTACTCAAGATCGCGATTCATCGCTAATTTGAAATATCAAATAGATCAACTTTCATCACATCGTTTTAATGTTATCATCATCATCATCACAAGATCTTCACACTCTCAAATAATCATTACATCAAAATATTATCATTACCACCATCAAATCTTCTTTTATACACCATCAATGACATCATCATTATATTAATCATCACCAACATCACCATCATCATCATAACCATTATAATAATCATCGTTGTTGTTGTCAATCATCACCATCATTAACATCATCATTATCATCATCATCATCACCACCATCGTCATCATCACAATCGTCATCATCACCATCGTCATCACCATCATCACCATCATTATCACCATCATCATCATCACCATCATCATCATCATCATCATAGCACGGCTCTCAGATTCACATTTTTTCTACCTTGACTTGAAATGCTGAAGATGGGAGGGGCTGCCATGACGATGCTCCGCCCGGTCTTTGAAAGGTTCTTCTTACCCCCATCTTCAGTAGTGGTACCAGTCCCTGGGGGTGCCGTGAGGGACCGGGTGACTGGTCGGTGACCATTATTGGGGCTGTATTAGAGTAAAGGCAGAGAGAGAGAGAGAAATAAATATATTTCTATTTCAAATATACAAGAGCATCAATAAATTTAAATTTCAAATAAATTTTTGAACTGGTGGTCCCTTTATTAAAAAAAAGTTAACATGGATAAAATGAAAATATATGAACTTAATATCATTAAGCAGAGAGGTCTATTCCAAGAAGACTTCAATTATGGTCACTTGGCCATTATGGTAGCTACCATGGTAACAAAACTCAACAGCCAATCAAATCAAGGTTGTCTTGGCAGAAGTTACCATAACTGTGACTGTTTGTGAAACTAGGTCCAGGATTGTCTACAAGGTGTTATTATGTAGGTACTTAGGTGGAAATATAGGTGTAAATACAGTAAACAGATATTAAGAAATAGTGCTTCTCCTCATTTACTCAAAAAATATACATATATATACTGTAAACTATAGGCTTAGCTTGATCTAGAAATAAACACCATACTATAAACTTACTTTCTGTTAGAGTAAGTACACTTGTATTCACAAACACAAGCAAGCAAAAGGTTTATAATTTGCAGTATTTCTTCATTGACCAATTTCTGTTTGGAAATACACTCATTTTTCTTAAAATAATCTCATTTGATTCACCCTGAATTACATATTTATGTAACACAACCCAAGCAATTAAATGAAAAAAATGTACACAACGTATTTTTAATTTTTAGAGATGATATAAGTGTACATGTACTACACTGGTCATTTTACTCTGGTGTTCAAGTCGGTTCAAAATCTATGGGTGTTATTACAACACCTTTGTTTTTTAATTTTACACTCTTCAGTGTTATGTTCAGTCTATAGGGTGCAATTTTAACACCTCAGTATGTGGCCCTCGAGGGACACCAACTGGCATCAGGTTTAAAATCCCAGTTTTTACATTGACACACTGTCTATTGTATTTCTACTAATTTTTCATTAAAATTTATTCCATTCACAAACTGCATCACACGTACTGCATCGCATATTCTCGTAAAACAACCCAAATGAGAGAAAGGTTTCGTACGCCATTTGACGGGACAAAACACTGTGACCTACAAACTACTTTTGAGTCATTTTGAACGATCACCTAGCTTCATAATCATTGCGATAGGCTATTCAGAAACAAGGCATGTTCTTGAATACTAAATAACCAATTCTGACAATTCCCTCCTCCCCTGGGTATTCAATATTAGTCGAACGGTGCGATTATCATCTAGTTATAGCAATAAAGCCTATTGAGGGTGTGGCTAATAGCTCTTAGCCAAGACGTTAGATACCGTGCAGGCTCCTATCACTTATATTAATTTTACATTTTTAATAAAATGAAACTGATCGGACAACCAAAGATTACCAATGAAGTCTTGAGGTATTTGGGTCCAGGCCCATCTTGCTGTCAAGAGGATGTCTGTAATTAAATATTCAACCCCTCACACAAATCAAGTTGAAGTATATAATTACCATCAAAATCTACAATCACAGTAATATCTGCATGGCCTAACCTACCAGATGGATACTCAAAGATGAAAATTGTCGTAAAAGTTTGAACATTCAATCCTCATACAAACCGACTTGACATAATTATGGGCAAAATCTCGAATCACGGTAATGTCTGCATGATGTACTCCACCCAATGATTTCTTAAAGATGAAAATTGTTGTGAAATATTGATTATCATCTATACAGTGCGTCCAAGAAAAAACGAAACCGAGATTTATTGATGATTTATCATAACTTAATCACAAATACAATAGACAAGTGACCTACCATTGTAAAGCTTAGAATCTCCTCTTTCATCTGAAACTACTAACATTATTTCTCATTCACGCATGAGTGAGCAAAAACAATTTGAAGAGGGGATACCAAAAAGTCACTTGGTGGGCTGTATCTGGGTTTCAAAAAGAAAACCACATTTTTAGAAAGTTAAATATCTGCTCTTTAATTTGATACCTCAATGACAGAAAATGGTCAAGAAATAATAAAGTTCTGGTTATTTGAAATAAGGCTTGAATTTCAATAATTTCATAAAATGATTAGGTTTTACAGGCTAGCATTCTGTGTCACTCGACACTCCGTTTTGTTGACGATTAGCCATGCATTAAGTCTTTTGTTAACCGTGCGATAGCTTCTGTGGGAAACCGGTGAAAACACGTTTATTTAATGAAATTATGGAAATACAAGCATTGTTTCGAGGGGACAGAACTTTTTTACCTCTTGACCATTTTCTGTGATTAAGGTATCAAATAAAAGAGCAGATATTGAACTTTTTAGGCATGTGATTTTCTTTTTGAAATTCAAATGAGTTTTTGGTATCCTTTCTTCAAATTGTTTTTGCTCAATCATGCGTGAATGAAAAATTATTTCAGTAATTTCAGATGAAAGAGGAGATTCTAAGCTTTACAATGGTAGGTCACTTGTCTATTGTATTTGTGATTAAGTTATGATAAATCATCAATAAATCTCGGTTTCGTTTTTTCTGGGACGCACTGTATAGAGCATTTTAGCCATACATTAAAAACGCGTATCAGAGCGTATCCCAAAAATGACCGAAATCCAATGAATATCCCATTAGCTCCTGTACAAAATTTACCGTTGAGTATGAGACCATATTCAACAGTCTAGTGTGCATGCATAAAATATACAACGCATACAACAATCAAAGCCATGCGATGCGCAGCATAGATCAAAATTACGCTCAATGACGTCTTAATGAACTACATGTAAAGCGGATGTCAATGACAAAATTGATCCCAAAGTGATGATGCCATAATGTGATAAGTGATATGACTTGTTAAATCAAATTTCTCCCTCTTTTTTTTTTTGGGGGGGGGTTGTATAGATGAAAATAATTATATTGGATGATTTTAATTCATGAAATACCAGAAATATTCCACTCGTTAGGGCCAATATTCCAAACTCTTAGAATATTTCTGGTAATCCATTCTGAGCCATCCAATATAATATAAATATTCAACCCTCACACAAATCAACTTGACGTAATCATGGGCAAAATCTACAATCACGGTGTTATCTGCGCGGTTTTCACAACACGACAGTTTGTCAAAAGATTCATGGGCATGTGAACACGTTGCAAGTGTCGGAACATACTACTCTCACACTTGAAACCTGTCTTTCACACCGCGAAGAACTCGGCCACGGTTACCCAGCTGTAAATGAGATCGCAAAACTTCACACTCCGTCTTTGGCAACGGCAACGTTCCCATCCATAAGAATGTCAGAGCCATCCCCAAATGGAAACCATGTTTTGTCTTATGGTGTCTTTGTCTCCACGGTTTAATATGAAGAGTGTTGTATAAAAACGTGAATACATTTTAGATGTGATCTCTTAATTGCTGGGAAATCACAGTCCAAAACCATGGCCCTGGAAAGCGGGGCTGTTGGATTTTTCTGTGCGTATTATTTTCCATCGGCAGCACCCCCTGGAATTCTAGTAGGTGTTAAAAATGTAACAAAAATTACCTACATTTTTTGCTTGTCAAATTTCTGAAAACCAAAATAACCTTCATTTTGTAGTGACCCCCCCCCCTTTTGCTTGTCAAATTTACATCAGCACCCCCCAGTAGAAAAAAAAATTGTTCCCAGGGCCCTGCCCAAAACAGTCACGTCTTGGAAGGTTCATCATCATCATCCACACCGTCATTACGATCATCACCTAAATCACTATCATTACATTAATTTATTACCTGCACCAATCACCATTATCATCATCATTGGAATCATAATCATCTGCATCATCATCACTACATCATCATCGTTATCATGATCATCATCATAATCATCATCATCACCATCAACATCTACATCATCATCATCAGCACCATCATCATCACCATCTACACCACCATCATTATCACCATCTACATCATCATCATCATCACCATCATCATCACCATCTTCATCATCATCATCACCCTCATCATCATCATCATCACTATCAAGATCATCATCATCATCACTGTCTCACCATCTTCACCATCATCAGCGCCATTATCACTGCCATTACTAGCATCAATTCCACCATCATAATCACCATCATCCCCACCATGTGTCATCCCTGAATATATATATATGGTAGATATAACTCATCATATATGTTAGGGAAAATGGCTAAAACCTACTGTCTCACCTAATGAATAAAAGTCAAGTGACGACAATGAAAATCTATTTTTCTTGTGTCTAGACTACTTATAACCACCAATCAATTATTGATATTATTACTGACGTACCAGACAAGATTATCAAATACCGTACAGATCATTAGGAGGAGGAGCAAACTAATGTCACAATCACCCACATCTCATCAATGATCAATATTTTAAGAGTTCCATTAAAACGAAGGCAATGTGTGACATCATAGCACCTCTTACTCGGCAAATCACCTGTATAATTTACAGACAAAACACTCAGAGAGTTATTATCTGTGTACAGTCCTACCTTTTTCAATAAACACGCTTTCTTTACTTATTGAGTAGAGTATGAATGAAATCAAGTACAACACCTTGAGGCGCCTTCTTTGCTCCTATCGATGTTTTCAACAACGCCCTTCAGAAAATTATTCCTCCTTGTTCAAGTGCTTGGCAAAGGGGCCCCAGGGCAAATCAGCCCTCAAAAGTGGAAATATTATGGATTTTTTTTTCTTTCAGGCTTTGCCGACATCATCAAAGATATAGAATTTTAGAGCATCATGTCTGATGTATATTGACTGCAAAGGATTTTAAGGCAATCAAAGAAATTGTGATAGAGCATCATGCATGTTTGTTGGAAATATATTACTTCAAACAACATTGTTCAAACACTTGAACATAATTGCTATCTACAGTAGATTTGAAATAATTATGAGAAATTTGTATTATTTTTGTTTAATATTGTTATCATTTTCCTCAATACAATTATTATTATTGCTGTTATTGTTGCTGTTATTATTATTATTATTGTTATTATTATTGTTATCATTTTCATTATTACAATTTGTCTTTAAATCTTAATTTTCATTGAGAATCCTATGAAATTCATTCTCATTTGTTATTAAGCGACATATCCCTGAGAGTATTCTGACAGCAGCTCAGTCAATAGGTTTATAAACATGTATACATATATTACATATATACTGGAGAAATCAGCAATTATTTTCATTCTGTTCCTTTGGTTATGTTACGGAGCCTTTACATTTAAAACGGTAAACTGACGATCGGTCTACACTCAGTTGGTCTACTTTTCATTTCCTCTCATCCCACATGATCTAATCCCAGTTTGTCTACAGCCCAGTTTGCCTACTAACCATGTGGTCTAATTGCTATTTAGCCCATTAACCATTTAAACATCACCATGTAGACTAATTTCCAGGTAGGCTATACCCATTTTGTCTAAAATTAATTTGGTCAAACCTCCCTTAGTCTACATGGTTGGACAAATAGTTTATGGACCAAATTTTCATTTAATAAAGTAACACTAATAACAAAGAAGGGGAATCAAATCGAATAGGAGTTAGACTAAATGTGAATTACACTAATTTGGAATTAGACCAAGTGTAATGTAGTGCAAATGGCAATTAGACCAAATTAATAGTAGGGCAAATAGCTACAGCCCACGTGGTATAAGGCTATCTGAAAAGCAGACCAACTGCTTGATAGACCAAGTCCATATTAACAAATCAAACCACCATTCATTAACATTATCAATGTTGCTACTGCAGCTGCTCTCATTATCAGCAGTACGAAAGAGAATGGTTACACTAGAAGTGTCTATTCCGTGCATCGTAATGTGACCAGTGCACCTTGAACACGATCCGATGAGCCATAAAGAACATCGCACAGACATCTTGGCAAATATCAAGGAGCAGGGCTTAATTAGATTTCGGCGTGTCTTCGCAAAGTTTTATGGGGTGCTGTCAATCTTGGTCCATTCATTATACAAACACCAACACAAAAAAGTGTGTGTCTTCTTTTATCACATCTGTGGAGCGTGCATGCGTATGTGGAAATGATAAATGGTAGCAATTGGTGTGCTTCATATTCACCACCTCTTCAATTTTCAGCTCCACTCTATCTCTCTTTCTCTCTCTTTCCCTCTCTTTCTTTCCGTCTGTCTGTCTCTCTCTCACTCACTATCCATCCATCTGCCTTTCTATCTAGTATCTGTCTTCCATTTTCTTTATCTGTTTTTTTTTAGTCAGGAATTTATAAGGGTGAATTATTAATTTTACAAAAAAAAAATCACCCTTCTGTCTGTCCGTCTGTCTTAAAATAAGTGTCTTTAATGAATTTATACAAGATACATGATTGTTAAATTTCTCTGTAAGACGAAACAATTATGTTAAGGTAGAGTGTCTATGGTATCTTCAAGACCTGTTCAAATAGGAAAAAGCGTATTCATGAATAATCACAGGATATTGGTTTCTTCGCAATGCTCTGAGCTAGAAATAAACAAATCCTCCACATTCTTTTTGCTCTCACGGAGATTATGTTTGCATCAAATTTCACTGATTCACATTAAAAGGAGAATTTTGTACTTTTCTTGGGGCATCTCATTAAATCCACGGTACCTCTAGGCTTGGGAGACCTGTGCTCTTCGATGGGTAGATAGTTTTGTATCGATCTGGGGGGACAATGATTGGCCAGATGAGTGAAACCCAATACACAGACATGAAATTCAATGCCTTGAACTTTTGGGGTCATCTTGAATGTCTCATGATTGTATTCATTTCTCCGAGCCATTTCTTCTGTTTTTCATATTCTTTTACCATGAAAACTTACCCCCCATACCCTCTCCCTTCCATCAAATGAGTGGAAACACACTAACCAAACTCGATCAAAACTATTAAATTGATAATTACATCGTTGAAAATACAGTTAATGTAAACACTTTTGTTTGATGTGAAGTCGGTTTTGCCGGTGTGATAAAGCCTATAAGAGCAAATATGGAGAAACATGAATATCATAGCTCTTTTTCCACTCCAAATTAATCCATACAAATCTATTGTCACTCAAAATATGTGTAAAATCAATATTATTATTCCATTTCCACACTCATATCACCCTCAGCTAACTTTTGTCTAAATCAATCCATAAATTAACCCTAGTGTAATAATGAGATTCAGTAGAAAGGATGTTCATTATAGTTTTATGCTCTCATCTTTCCCTCTCCTCTTTCCATTTCTTTCTTCCTTCCTTCCTTCTTTCCTTCCTTTCTTCCTTCCTTCCTTCCTTCTTTCTTCCTTTCCTTTGTTCTTTCTCTCTCTCTCTCACGATCACTCTTTATCTCTTCACCTCTTTATACCCATGCCACAAATCTTAAGTTATCTGTCTTACCCCCAGTATTTTGTATCTTTCCCTTTTAAGCATGCCATCAAGTGGCACTCCATACGCTGCCTGCGCCTCGACTTGACACAGGGTTGAAAGAACTTCTGTGGTCGCCTTGGGTGGTGTATGATGAGGCAGAATCTCAACCCTCTACCTCGCTATCCCCCCCCCCCCCTGTCTCTGTCTCTTTCTCTCTCTCTCTCTGTAATTCAAAATTGGTAACATTCACTTAAAAATTTTATGCACATTTCAAATTGAATGCATGTTCCTGTAGAATTCCACATACATTATTAGAGAGACCTACGAGACAAAAGAGCTTGGTTTCGCGCCCATTACTCATAGACTGCCTGTAAGTCATTTCCACTCCCACAGCACACTTGAAAAACAAACTTGAAAAACATTCCACATGTATTAAAGGTATCAACTGCTACTGAAAGTTTATTCACTTGCAAAGCCCCAAATCTGCATATCTCATTATACATTTAATCCACAGATTTTGGTAATACCTTCTTCTGCCATCTATATTCTAATAATCATTTTTAAATGAGAGAATCGTAAATGCATCTAAAATTCAGCAGCATTTACAACCATTGATAATTTTCTAATAGGAATAATACTTTATTCACATGCAGAGTAAATAACCAAGGCATACTCACACCCGCCCGACAATGAAAATACTTGTAAAATTGAAGTAATACAGTAACCAGGCCTGCAGTCACTGCAGTCTCAACCGACCTTCATTTACCTAGGCAACTCTATAAACCAGCTGCATCTCTGAGCCATGCCCAGAAAGCATCTGAAACTGAATTGACTTTACAGGCATTTCATTTCATTTTCACCTTGTTCTATTAGCAAAAGGACAAATCAACAAATCTAGGATCCTGAGAAACTGATATTCTACAAAAGAGCCCCTAACAAATAACCCCCAACCCCACCAAATTGTAAATCTAGAGGGGAAAATACAAATTTTAGCCAAAAAAAGTAAAAAAAGGGTGTGAAATAGATAAGTGTTTTTTACACACACAAGTCTTTACATATAATAAAGATATAAGAACAACATTGTTAGTCCAGCCCAGACTTATGGATCTTCATTCTTGTTATAGTCTTTTACATGATGGATGCATAAGAAATGTGTGGATGCGAAATTATCGCATTAAGTTCGGACTGGGGTAAGTTGAGCCAGCCAACAGGTGGCAAGTTGAGCCATGGTAATGTATATAAAAACAAACAAACCTTAAAACCCATCGATATGCAGGTAGAAAGGAGCAAATATACATTACTTTTCGGCTGTTCTTTTCCTTTTACAGGATGTTAGTATTTATAGAGAATTAGCAAGTGAAAAGACTTTAAATAAAAAATTGACATGCTGGTTCTTCCCCTATACATTTTGTACATAGTTTTTGTGGCTCAACTTACCCCCCAGAAGGTGGTTCGACTTACCAAACAGATGGGGCAAGTTGAGCCATTTGACATCTCTTTTTTCAAGGTGACAATGACTTTCAGTGTGGGGGTAGAAAGTTATACATAGGTGAAAAATATTTAAGAATAATTAAATTTCGAGGCAAGGTACTTATTTCTACAAGATTATTAATCATATCAATTCTAACATGCAAAAGGCAAAAAGTGTCACAACTTACCCCACTTCCCCTACCCATTTACACTCTTAAAAATGTTGGGCAACATACGGTCCACACAACAATTGGTTAAAACTTTATCCAATTCTGGGTAGTTTTACACCAATAATGTGTGCTTTGGGTGAAAACTACACAGTATTGGTGTAAAACTACCCAGAATTGGATAAAGTTTTAACCAATTGTTGTGTGGACCGTATGTTGCCCAACATTTTTAAGAGTGTACCCAACCCAAATGTGTGTTACTCTAGTAGGATATTAAGAGTACTTTGCAAAATACAAGGTACTTTTTTTTATTTGGTGGGTGTGAAAGCCACCCCGTACCCACTCTACATGGAAATGTGCGATTCTTATCAGATTGGCCGGGAATATTCATACGTGACTCTGCAGAAAGCCACTTGGCATTGCAACTGGTAACGTGAGTTGGTAAGTGGGTATGAGGTAGGTGGCATACGTCCTTGGAGCGCTGAGCAGACGGCTCGGTCTTAAATTCTACCTGTTTGTTCCCTATTTGTCCTTTAAATCCTTTCATTCATCTTACTCTCCTTTTCTTTCCACTGTCGTAATCTCATTCTATTCTACTTTTTCAAGTAACGGGTATACCTCGAACCTTGAACCTTTAAGAGTAATCCCTTTCAGCAGCTTCAAAGCTATCCCGGGAGGAAAACATTCTGTGTATCAGTGCGAGGTGCCATGGTGAGGTAATTTGAAATTTCACTTATATACAGTAAAAGTGAGTGTGCCCAGTGCAAGTAAAAACTGCCTCTTGGTTTACAGCATAAGAGACCCAACAGGAGGCTGCATCGTGCGGATGAATGGCAGTGCGGCCTCTCTAAATACAGCTAGGTTTGTTCCTGTTACAACAGGTCAGGTCCTGGTAGGTGATTCCAAATTTTGACAGTACATTGGGAAGAAAGAGAACTTGTATGCATCAGTGGTATAAATATTTGATTTTGTCTTTCCCCTTGTTTTCTCCCATTTTGAAGCCTAATCTCGATCTCATATCTTTAATTTCTCTGTTCCAAGTTCATTCAAATGCTAATTTTCATATTATTGAATGAAATTATGCATGCATATAATGATTTTGTATCATAATCTTTTCAGTTGGAAAATAAATGGAATTTAGATTTTGAAATTTATTGATGTTGATTTCTCTAAAGCTTTAATTTTTACAGAATTTTCTCAAATTTTCACAATTTTGATGATCTCCTTTTCTACCTCCATCAAAACTTATACAAAAAGATGGGATTCTCGATCATTTGTGAAAAATTATTCATTATGTTCCTAAATTCATGCACATGGATGGATAGCTTTCAAACATTCACAATGAACCGAAAGGAAGGATGGACATAGAAACGTTTTCAGACACCTGATATGAAAGAAGAGAGAAGAAAAAAGTAAACTTTTAAAGATGCATATCACTATCAAAGTTCACTCAACGACCTACTTCATAGATCAGAAAATGGAAGAAGTTTCCTACTTTATTAATGTGCAGTACAAAATCTCTATTTTCATTGTCTCCTACATTGTTTTTTTTCTCCCTAATCTATCACTTACCTATTTACAAAAAGAGAAGAACTCCGAACATAGCCGGGGAAAATGATAACAGACTAGCAACAGACAAATTCCAGCAATCACCCCCATTAGAGTCCCCTTCCCAAGTCTCCCGATTACAAATATTGACTCTGGCTCAGCGTGCTCCGGGCACCCAAACACATTTGTATCGGGATTGGAGGTGATTCCGGCTCTTAAACGGGTTATCGTTGGAACTGGAAGATAATCGAGATGACTCGAGATAACATTCTCAGGCTCATGACATTAGGGGCGTAGGGAAATGCGAGGGAGGAGTTTTGTTGTGATATGCATTTAGCAAAGGATTCTACGAGCATGGAATGAAATTGAGCAGTCACAGCCAGGCTACGAATATTAGTCTATGGGATTTGGAATTGCAATTAGTAGCCTATTTTCCAGTAAAGACTTCCTCTTACTCTTACTGAATACCCTGATAAAGCCATATCGGCAAATGAGAGCAAAGACATTCTCCTGCTTTTGAGTTAAAAGACATTTAAATGAATTTCACCAATGTGAATTCTGTAAATACCTGAATTTTATATGCATATGTTTTATTGAAATTAGAATGGGATTTAGACTAGTTGAAACTGGGATTTGGTCAAAAAGTATCGATGAAAAACTGGAACAAAACCACTTTTCATAAACTAGATCCAGCACTTGAGGAAACTGAAGCAGCTACCTCAAATTTATTTGTAATAACAGATATATCATCAAAATTACAGAGCTATAATTTTTATCCAGATCTTGATACATGAAGGTATTTTAAAGTTAATATTCAAAATAAAGCATTACAGATATTCAACCTTTGTACTCCGTGGCCCGCATTCTGAACTCGGGTTTAAATTAAACCCTGGTTTAAAGTTGTGGTTTAACTATGGATAGCCAATTGTTCCATAAATCACTAACAGTAGAGATATCATATTTCAGCTCATTTGGCTCTCAAATCATTCTCAATTGTCTAGGAAGTATAAATAGATTATTGTCTTCACCATCGATGAATCAGAAAAGAGCACAGTAAACATAAGAAACATACAACTTAATAAAAATTTTGATACTTTTGGCTTCCCATAATTTTAGCAGAGTTAGACCATGGTCTAAGTTAAACCCGAGTTCAGAATACGAGCCCATGTATATATGGATTGATTGTCTGTTTCACAGGATTGTTGCTGTGTCAGATACATCTCTTGAAATTATGATCCTCAAAGTATAGAGTAAAGTGGTGTAACAATAGATATCTCTATGGCTTTCCTTATGCAATGGCCAACACTATATATGCACCTGTCTGTAATGTCCAATAACTCTTGTCTCTTTGTGTTGTTTTTGTGCTCATGTATAGAAAGACAAACTATGCACAGCCCCCCCCCCCTTTGGGCCCATAGCAATAAAAAAAATTTTTAAAGTTCAAAAGGGTCCACTCTCAAGACATACATTTGATTGCTTGTGTCATGTGACCATAAATTGACCAATGGGAATCTATGGTAGATATGAACCTCCTGGACATGTTAACGCAATAACATATTGTCTGTTTGGAGCTAAAAGGCACATATGCTCTAACACATTATCCATTCTAAATGAAACAAGATCAAGTTTTTTTGCATGTAGCTATGCAATGTTTCACGCAGAATTGCAAAGATTTCCATTTCAACTTTCCACCCTCTTTGAGGCTACTGTACCATACTTTGATGTACTTTGTCATTTGTTGACATGGCAACCATATACGTCGATGGAAGTCACCACTATTTAAATAAGAACCATTTAACAATCAAGAGAATTGGGAAAACTGGACGAATGGAGTCACTTATTGATTTGCACCTACTTTGTGTCATGTATGTTCCGTGTCATATGATATGTGTACAAAGAGCTTGTCTGCACTACCTTTTGATAAAATATATTCTTTGGTGAAAAGGAGACAGGAAAATAATTGTAATACAGATCAGGGGCGGATCCAGGATTTTTCTAAAGGGGGGGGGGGCACTTTATCTCGAGGGAAAATTTGACGAGCAAAAAAAAAGGGCTTTAACAAAAATTAAGGGGATCTCATCCACAAAGAATTTGACAAGCAAAAAAAACCCAAAAAACTTCTCTTTCAAAAGGGGGTCACATTTCTGTTTTAACAACATTTTTACGTTACAAATTTTAATTGCGCCTCTCAAAAGGGTCTATCAGTGATACTGATATATGATTTCACCTGATTCTCACACAGAGAGTGTTATGATATAGAGTGAATATAATAAAAACTTCTTAATTGAGAAAACCTGCATGCAGGTGCTGTGCTCTTTCCTGAAGACCTACTTGTTGATCATACTTTCAATCAGGGTCTGTGCATGCAGACAGGGCGGGGGCACTGTGCCCCACGCCCCCTTCTAAGGTATCCTAGTGGTCTAGCTCTACCTACAGAATAGAATGTCACACGAGGACACCATCCGTGCCTAGAGCTGTGTGAACTAGCTCAAGTCCTTTCAGAGGAGTATCAGTATTTCTTCTAAGTGCCTCTGAGAAATGCATCAGGGCTGCTAAAGACACCTGTTGGTTCAACAGCTCGTCACCTCACATTGTTTGACCAAAGAAGTGATATTGTGCGCTGATGTTGTCGAAGTGACATGATCGCTGAGAGGCCTATTGATGGGACTGGTTGTAAGTTGTGAAGACTGGTATCGCAAAAGACGGATAGATAAAGTGGGGTTGATGGAAGAGAGGGGTAAAGAAAAAGAAGAGAGAAAGTGAAATTTCAGAGGGAGGGAGGGAAGAAGGGAGGAGGAAAGAGAAAGGTGAAAGAGAGGGAGAAATAGGGGAGAAAGAGAGGGAGAGAGGTGGGTGCAAAATAGAGAGGGGAGATAGGAGGAACGAGGGGGAGAGAGAGAGCTAGAGAGATCATTAAAAAAGAGAGGGCAAGAAGGAGAGAGAGGGACAGAGTGGGGAAGAGAAAGAGAGATAATTGAGGGATAAAAGGGGGAAATTAAGACAAAATAAACAAAAAATTACCAAAAGAGATGGCCAAAGAAATGACGAGAGGGTGAGTGGAAGGGTAGGAGAAAGAGACTGTAGTGAATAACATAGCAAGCCAGGGCCAGGTGGGAACGTGTAAAACATTAATAAAAGCGTAATTGGCAGTTCAATCACCTTTGGAAAGGAACCACAGATGACATCATCTAAGACCCTGATAAACATTTGCCTTCTACCCCGGTATTGTGCCAGAGTGTGGGAAACCTTTGGTGATTCAACCAGATCTAGAAAGGTCCTCCAACCTTTACCACAGCGACACCCCGGACAGATCTATCTCATTGGGAATTCATGGTTTAGCTCAAGTTACAAACTGAATTCCAGTCAGGTGGTAGGAGTTTCATAGATTTTGTATCATATCAAGATTTCAACTAATGATTCAAATTTTACAGAATCAATATCATCACCTGAATATTAAGTCACACAGGGAAAATATCTTGATATCCACCTGGGTAATCAATAATTTCAAATCCTAAAATTATAGGAAAAAATAACAAAATCAATTAGCACCATTGCTACTAAAAATGAACTCTGGGCAAAATGCGAAGGAATTAGAATTTCTGAAATAAAATGAGCATTTTCATTAAAAAAATATGGGTTCAAAGAGTAACTCAAAAGGGTAATGCTTCTGACATAAAAGAAACCTTACTCCATAACCGTCTCGGCAAAAGGGAAAAAAAGAAAAATTTTCCTTTAACAAAGGTGAACATCTCCTATTTGAGATAACACATACACACCCAGAATGTTCCATTGATCACATGCATAATGAGAAGATCGCTATCACGGAAGTATAAAGTGCTCCCGGTATATTTAGATTCTCCAAATCCGCAATTATTGCAATGGCTATGCAATATTCGTAACAACTTTTTAATGTTTCTATATACGGAGCCTTCTTCTCAATCCATCCATCCCATCTCACGTCATGTAAGGTGTAGTGAGATAATATAAAATACTACTTGTATTTGCCGTTTCAAAATGAATGTTGGGATTCTGCACTTTCACTAAATTAAATTCAGCAATCACAATGATTACTTTTCTCCATGCACCGCCTGTGTACTACAAAGGTTTGCAAATTGTTAAATGCTTAAGTGATATCCACATGATAATACGTTATAACCAATATCAGCAAGGAAATCAATATAAAAAAGAAAATGATCACAAGAATAATTGTCAATATCCCACCGAGTTAATTCAGCAAAACAAAGAAATAAATGTCAATGTGATGCCATTCAAAGCAAAAAAAAAATGATGATAATAAAAATTTTAAAAATAAATATGACACTAACCTCCTTACTGCACTGAAGCAGACCTTGGTTATTCCATGACACCCCCCCCCCCTAAAAACCATTTCATTAAATGAATACAAAATCACCACATTAAACATACTCCATTCTGCTTCTGAAAGCAGACTATTGCAATCATATATACTGCCAAAATACAAAATCCATTTGAATTGAATCTATCAGGGTTTTTTTTTTTAAACCAGGATAGCTTGTATTTGAAGGTGTATTTCTTTCAGTCAACAAATTGAATGTATGCTTACTGTTACAATTCTAGGTGCCTGGGAAATCAGGATCTGTAATTTCAGCCGTCAATCACACCATTTTACATGGAGTAAATCCATTCTTGCTCTCAAAGCAGACAATGATCGTGAATGCATGCTGAATGTCATAATACAACGAAATCTGTCATTTCATCTGTTTTTCCACCTGTAACCTCAAGGAATACTCCCGTTTTGCTCAAAGGTGATTTCAGACCAACACAAAAATCAAGAATACACTCTAAATTCAAGGATTGAAAGGATTCAATTCAACACTTTTGAGATTTAGAAGTTAATCCGTAGCATAAACAACAATCAAATTCTTTGTAATATAGAGTGTACCAGGTATTCCCTGATTAAGAAATCAACCCTGATCTTCCCTCATGAAAAAATATCAGGTAATTTTGCTGGTGTGAAGGCAAATTACTCATATCATTCCGAAACAAAATTAAAAAAAAACCTGCAAAATGGTAGGGAATAGTCAACGTTACAAAAGTTTTGCAGGGATTTTTCCAAGGTCACAGGTAGTGTGAAAGCAAATTATGAGGAATTTCACGTCCCATACAGAACACTGGGCAAAGGTAACACAAGGCGGTGCTGCACCATCCCGAGTTTGCTCAATCTCGAGATTTTAGCCCGATCGGCCCTCTTCGCGATTAATTTCGAGATTCAAGAAACCCATCTCCACCATCGCAAGAAGAGCGATTCCTGCTCGAGCAAGGCATCGATGCATTATGGTCTGACGCCGTGAATGAATAATCCCGAGTGCGTCTGCACCTATGAATTAGTGCGATAATTCGTATAAGAGCGCGCTATTTTGCAAATAATCCCAAGTTGACTTGGGATTGCAATCTCGAGATTAATCCTACGAACTAGCGCGATAATTGTGTCTCCATTGCAAATAATCTCGAGATTGTTCAGATCGGGATAATTGGCCGGATCAGAAATAGCACGCTAATTTGAAAACTTGGGATGGTGCAGACGGCCCTATAGGGTGCTTGGGTAGCAAGCTGGCTAAGCTAGCGATTTTGAAACTCACGCCCCGTCTGCCACTTATCCCACAGAACGCATGCTCATAACTTGAAGAACTTAACCCCAAAAGGGTCAGGTTCCGGTGGGTATGTAATGCAGAAAGCCATCACCAGGTATTTTGAGGCCCGACAATTTATCATAAATCTAAAAGGTAAGTTTCGTGACCGAGTCAGTCTGAAATCACCTATTGTCAAGGATAAAATGATTTTGAATGTTTGCCAATTGTCACAGGTACGCAAGCAAAAAAAGGGTTTGAATCCAACTATGACTCTGTCCCGGTTTTACAATGTTTAATTAGAAGAAAATAAATTGATCCCTGTCAGTAAGTTTTGTGACCGAGTCAGTCTGAAATCACCTATTGTCAAGGATAAAACGATTTTGAATGTTTGCCAATTGTCACAGGTACGCAAGCAAAAAAAGGGTTTGAATCCAACTATGATTCTGTCCCGGTTTTACAATGTTTAATTAGAAGAAAATAAATTGATCCCTGTCAGAGTTGCACAATAAATGCATACAATATTGGAGACATATCACTTTCCATAACTTTACTCCTACGACATCGTCGGAACATTAGTAATATAAAACCTCTGACTTTGGAATCAGAAGTTTTTACCTTAGATTTTCTATTCTTTGCTTCATCACTAACAAGAAGGTCGAAACGTTATCTGAAATAAGACAAAACTCCAATTTCTCCAGATTTGAGGGATCTAAGGCGTACAATTCAAGTACAGGACAGATAATACTTTTTAAGGGGAAATAAATGCTTGTGAGAGAGCACAGCAACTGAACCCACTTGGTGGATACAGGAAACTTGTGAAATTTTAATCCATTGAAACTTCATGATTTATGCGGTTTAGAATAACATTTTGAGGAAATACTATTAGCTGCTCTTTCTCTGATTTGCAAGTTATACAAATCAAATATATAGATCAACAGAGAAAAATCATGCTTCCAAGTACCATCCTCTAGAATTGTACTTTTTTTTCTCAAAAAAAATTATTGATAACATCGAAAGAGCTAACATTTTTTTCCTACTTCTCGAGCCTATTCAATTAGATCAACAAGGATGATTTATTTCTAAAGCTGGAAACAAACTCCATAAATACTTATTGAAAGAATGAATGATCTGAAAACATCCCAAATAAGCATAAATTTTTCATAATCCAGACTTTGATTAGCTGCATTTGTTTAAGAGAGGGACACAAGTGTTGTTATCGCATGGATTTTTTTTTCCAATGTAAATCTAGAAATAAGATATTCCTCTATTTGATTACACTCCGTAATTATGCTGTACTGTATAGGCTCATATGTTACAAAATATTGTTTAAGTCATTTATTTGAAAACTATACACACAGCTAAAAAACAACTTAGGACCAGAGTTTGAATTAAAAGTAAGTTCAGAATACAGGCTATTGGATTAAAGAAATCTGGTTCCAACAAAAAATGTCCTTTTCTTAAATTTCCGTTGAAAAGAAGGATAAATGGATATACACGTTGCTGAGATGACTGATACGGCCAATCAACTTGTGAAATAGAAAGTTGATATTTTCTTCACTAGTCCAATCAACCCAACTCCTGTAAATAGAAAGTTTATATTTCCTCCCAGTTCCAATCAGAACTTCATGGGAAATGATTGAGATCCCTTACAAACACCTTTTGACATTGACTAAAGTATGCAGATATCAGGATACAACGCAAACAAGGGAACACAGAATACCAATACTCGCCCCGAGCCGTTATTCCGCGCCGAGTGTGCTTCTCGTTCGCTTTGCGTACCCTATGTTTTGCATCCAAAGATGTCCGTAGGGTTGGCTGATGTGTCTCCAAGTCTGTGGATTGGGTTTCTCCAGACTTCCAAGCTGAAGTCATTCATCGACAAAAAAAAAATGCTGATTTACCAATAAGAGCAACGGGAAGTTTTGAGGTTCTGTCTGGGTGTTAACTGAAAACACTTTTCCTAGATTGGTCAGAAAGACTGAATTCAACACTATCAAGTCTGGCATGCATGTCTTTGCACTTACTTGTGCTCAAGAAATATCACGCAAACTGTTGCTGTAAGTTCTTGGAGGCCATTTTATTCACTGAACAAACCAAGAATTACTTTTGCAAAACTTTTCTTTTCAAAGACAATGATTAAAAGAACATAAAGTTTGCACTTTGTAGTTTCTTTCCCAACATCTAACAAAGGCATTTCCTGAGAGTTTAAGGAAAATACTTTTAAAGCAAAAAAGGACAAGAGTGGATATGGTGGAAAAGGTCCGAGTATGTTACGTTTTCCATCCTTTCAAAAATTTTGTCATTCCTATACCCTATCATGGGGTACTTTACCCTTTTCCACCCTTGAAGTTTTTAGAGTGAAGCTTTGTATAAGGGAAGTGCTACATATTTTTGGAAGGATTATAGTTTTCTGTGATAATTTTCTTCAGAAAAAAATCCCCTTTAACAGAACGTATCACTTGTAGTTGTCTATCAAATGATAGTTTCAAGAAACTTCAATAATTACTTCTAACAATGCACCTGATCCTATAGCAAATACATTCAAGAACAGATCACATCAAGAACGGAATTTCACACCAGCAAATTGTCTGGTACTCGCACGTATCATCGCCATCGCAAGGTGACAGAGAAATCAATGAGGAAAAGCCTGGCGTACACTGATTGGCGGATAAGATATGCGCAGGACGGCACAAATGTGTGCTTTCTGTTCTTGCACATAGACATGAAACATCAGAACCTGTTCGTAAGGCAACTGCCTCTGGGCATACCAGTCAAGATGAGAGGGATAAGATAGAATCTTATCCACATTTCTTAAGAGAGATGGGAGAGATAAGACAAATAACCCAAAATCTTCACCACAGGGACCCTTTATAACACTTTTCATCTGCATCTGTTACTCTTTTATGACTCTACCACGAAATGACAAGGGGTTTTTGTGACAGATGGAAATATAATATGGTAACTAGCCATAAGAAAGGGAATTAGTTTTGCAGACTCTGCGATATTGATTTGCGGTCGTTAGTCTTGTCTCTTTGGAAGAATATTGGCGAGAATTCACGCAGTAATGTGGTGTGCATGATGAAGAGTAAGACTTAGTAAGACGTTTGAAAAGTGACCATATCTGGCTTAGAAGTGAAAACACTGACCTACAAGGGGAGCTTTCCATCAAGCGTTGGTAATTTCACTGACACGTGTGTCATTATAAGCTACTGAAATCCATGCTTCCAATTGGCTGAGTTGAAATCAGTGTATAAAAATCACTGGTATCGTGTGATTTATTAAACGGTTCCCTGATTTCTAGGAGGATAAATCCTTTGGAGATATTAGAAGAGAAGCCACAACATGACTACAAATCGATCGGAATTATTCAGTTGCAGTTGATAGATCAATTTTAGCTGTGAGAAATCAGATTACAATCATTATTGCAAGATGCAGATCAGGGCTCTGTAACACAAAGATTAGCGATCAATCGCTAAATGAACTGACCAATCAAGATCAATGTTACACACGCATTTGGCGCAAAATACTGACCCGGAACCAATCAAAAGTGTTCTTTCATATTTGCAATTCATCGCAAAACTTTGTGTTACGGAGCCCAGGAATATGTATTGCAGATTTATGATTAATTGCAAGACATTGATTTAAAGAACCACCAAATAGACTTGCAATTGATTGCAAGTTTCTTGCAATCCCCCCCCCCCCCATAGCTTGATGATGTAGGGAGAGGGCACATAATATACAAATAATGCACGTAAGCGCATGCATGCAGGGCCAAATAATGAACGATGTGCGAGAAGAGCCAATGGAATGGATATACCATTTGGCAAGTCGAGCACAGAGTTCATTATTTAGGTCCTCTATGCACAAGAATGCATGCATTGTTTGTTTTATACAACCCCCCCCCCTCCCTCATGTTACTGAGTTGCCCCAAAGGCTGTAGTTGATCTAAATTCTAGATAATTCCAGATCCTGCGCTCTGGATAGTGCATTTGGTATGACGTCACAGTGCAGGATAGTACATTTGGTATGACGTCAGAGTGCATGGTAGTGCATTTTGGATGCCATAGGGAAATTTGCTGAATATCATGTGATCCGATTCTGACCAATCAGATTACAGAACATTCTTAGGAGTTATATAATTCTAGATAATTCCAGACCTTGCACTATCCTGCACTCTGACGTCAGAGTGCAGGATAGTGCATTTTGGATGCTATAGTGCAATTCGCTGAATCATCTTGTGACCCGATTCTGACCGATCCGATTACAGAAAATTGTTGGGAGTTGAATAATGGGGGAATAAAAAAGAGCATTTGAGAGCGGAAGATGGTAAGAGAAACCCCCAAAAAAGAGGAAGCAATGAAAAGCAAAAGCAGCTTTATCCATGTCATCTCGAGTAGATATGAACTCATTCTGTGTGAAAAGGAGCTGCTCTGAGAGAAGTGATCACACGGTAAAAAAAGTGGTGTTAACCGGTGCATAGAGGACCACACATGCCATTTCACTCTGGTGTTATATTTAGTGCTAGTAAAACACCTAATGGTGTTATTACATCACATTGGTTTGCTGTTGTAACACTCTTTGGTGTTATGTTCAAAGACAAGGGTGTAAATTTAGCACCTCAGGGTGTGGTGCTCTGGGACACCAACTGGTGTCAGTGTGGTCTCACAGAGGATTGTGTGAAAAATGTGATTTACACTGTTAAAATGCTTAAATTCAGCAGTGTGACATGTCACTTTACATGGTGTTCCACACTGTGAACACACTGTGGGACACTTTGTTCTTTTCAACGGAGAATGTTTCCCCTTGCAAGAACAACACTTTCATCTCATAGTGAGGTACCTTTGGCTCACACAGACTCACAGATTTATTTACATGCAACTCATGTCTCAATTTAGATTGATTAGGGCATATGTGACTTTATTGTAGCACGTCATTATTGAAGATTTTTCTCATTAGGTATAAGAAAGCCATTACGGTATTGATTCCTCCCAAGAGTTTGATGCGTTTAATGGATTGACTAGCTTCAAGGACATGAGAAAATTGCATAGATTTGTCAAGATTTCCGTCTCTTCATTTCCCCCAATAATTCCTCTTTTATTTCACTTGAAAATGTACCCCATGGCAATACAAGATTCCTAATTTTTTTAATGTAATTCCTTCTGGAAAGAACAGTGTCTCACAGCTTCTTCATAGTGTGGAAGGCAGTGAGGAATCGTTATCACACTGTCATATTGTCATATTTCACTTAGTCCAATATTTGAACACACTGCGAACAACAACACTGTACAGGTATCCACAGTGTGGAATTGTATGCACAGTTTATTTTTAGCATTATTTGAACAGTGTCAATCAAGGAATCTACTACCTGAACACACTGTAAATGCACTGTGAACACACTGTGAACGCACTGAGAACGGACAGTGAATGCACTGTGAATGAACTGTGAACGGACTGTGAATGCACTGTGAACGCACTGTGAACGCATTGCCATACACTGTGTTCATTCCAGCGGGTTAATGATGAATGAATGTGGTTGCGGTTAACACTGATTTAATGACAAAGTCTGAAAACCAAGGTTACTTGTCACAATGCGTTGTAGATCTAGTCCTAGTAGTTGATTTCAATGTAGATCTAGACCTATTACAGTAATATCAAAATTAAATTTGTGAAATCACAAAATCTAAGCTGAAAGACGATTAGACTGATACTCCAGTTCGTCACCTACACAGATTAGCACATGTGGGACCATGCATTATCATAGTTTGGAAAAAGACTTGCCATCAGGCTGTTCAATGTCATGCTTATCTTGCATTTTTCTCAGCAATCACAGTTTCTTTTCATTTGTTTTTCATTCATACATACAGACACTACGGTGGTCATTTCATTGGATTCTGTACAAACTCATTTTCAAATTGTAACCGCGACTGGCATTTATATCTAATCTCTCATATAGTAAAAACTTTAATATCCATTTAATGAAATGAACCTTTAATAAATGGACTATCACCTTAAGTATCAGTACACTCCCAAGACAAACAAGTGGAACGCCTCTGGCAGTCTCGCCTGCATTACGCGATTTAATATAGCAGCAGTGCTAACTTTGAAAACTACAATAAAATAATCATTCACAAAAACACCATTCATATAATGACATAATACCACGTTCATTGACCATAAATGACATTTGAACGGTGACTTAAGACTTGTCAACTACACCCATGTCCACATTTCATTCACTCTATCCATAAACTTTCAAAGTTATGATGGCAATTAAACAATTACCCCAACATGGCCTAAGTTTATTGACCTTAACTGACCTTTGACCTTGGTTTTGTGACCTGAAACTCACAGGGGATGTTCAGTGATACTTGATTACTCTTATATCCCAAGTTTTATGAACTAGATCTATAAACTTTCAGAGTTAGGATGGTAATTCAACAAATACCCCCAACATGGCCAAAGTTCATTGACCTTTAATGACCTTTGACCATGGTCATGTGACCTGAAACTCGTACAGGATGTTCAGTGATACTTGATTACTCTTATGTCCACGTTTTATGAACTAGATCCATAAACTTTCAGAGTTAGGATGGTAATTTAACAAATACCCCCAACACGGCCAAAGTTCATTGACCTTAAATGACCATTGACCATGGTCATGTGACCTGAAACTCGCACAGGATATTCAGTGGTACTTGATTAACCTTATGTCCAAAGTTTCATGAACTAGATCCATAAATTTTCAAAGTTATGATGGTAATTCAACAAATAACCCCAACTTGGCCAAAGTTCATTGACCCTAAATGACCTTTGACCTTGGTCATGTGACCTGAAACTCAGGCAGGATGTTCACTCATACTTGATTAACCTTATGTCCAAGTTTCATGAACTAGATCCATACATTTTCAAAGTTATGATAGTAATTCAACAACAAAAAACAACTTGACCAAAGTTCATTGACCCTAAATGACCTTTGACCTTGGTCACGTGACCTGAAACTCGAGCAGGATGTTCACTAATACTTGATTAACCTTATGCCCAAGTTTCATGTACTAGGTCCATATACTTTTTAAGTTATGATGTCATTTCAAAAACTTAACCTTAGGTTAAGATTTGATGTTGACGTCGCCGCCGCCGTCGGAAAAGCGGCGCCTATAGTCTCGCTCTGCTATGCAGGCGAGACAATAAAAACCACCTACATCTTCCATTTCGAAACAATCTATAAAAACACATCTTGTCAGTTATACCTCATAATCACACAATTTTTCACAGCTAAAATATCTAGTATGCATTGAATCATGTATCCAGCTATTGTATTACACTTTGGTTACATTTTCCTAATTGCAATGCATTATTGGATTATGAATACAAATTTCATGAAAGCAGAAAGGAATGAATTCTATGGATTAGATAGAATTATGCATGAAATAATACTCCCCAATACTCTCTTATTCAACACTAAAAAAAGACCCTGAGGTCTCCCAAGGCTGTTTTCGTTCTCCCCTACCCCATGAATAAATGATCAACACTGAATAATATCATTACATGATGTGACAGAATGCCATACAAAAAGGCACTTGTTGGCAAAAGTTTAAATTAGACATTTTCAACTCATGCACCTTCCTCTGATAATTCATTTCAGGGAGTTGGATACATATGGGATATATAATCTCTACACATTCGCATTGTTATCCCTGAATAAATATGACTGCTAAAAATCTAATAAAATAAATAAATAAATCCATCAAATAAAACCTTTCAAATTTTGTTTTGATTATTTTACTTCTTTTTGATAAGGTTATTCTAAACACAAGTTCATTTTCCTTTTAAATCATATACTCATTTAAAATACAGAATTATGGGACTAAAGGTCATTGAACTGTTAAAAAATATATTTGTTATATATGTATCAAGAGAATAGAGTAAGTGATGCTGAACTTAATAGCTTTTAATTTTGTTCTCTCGTGGGATGACTTAACTGATGATTTGAATATCAATCCTACTCCAACCCATTGAACTTCTTTAAATTCTAATACCATTTTCACTTCCACTCTCCCCCCCCCCCCCCTCTCTCTCTCTCTCTCCCTCTCTCTCTCTAATCTTCTGATGATTCTCAACATTGATCAAAAAGATACTGTTACTCCTTTATTGCAGCATCCGTGAGAGAAATTCCCACACAGGCACCAACCCTGGCTGAATAATGAACAGGTCTGTTGAAACGTTGCCCTCGTTGGTGGGATAATGTAGCACTCCTAGGTGACTTCTCCCTACACCTTTATATGAAATCAATCAACGGGAACATGATCTCCGGTTTTTACGATTGGAAAGGTCTTACATAATTTGAAAATTCTCTCTGGATTTCACAAGTGATGCATGTGAGGTTGGGTGTGAAAAGAGCACTACAGTCAAGGAGAACCTTCTCGCAAAAACCTTGAAAGTGAATTCGCAATATTCACAATGTGTCTGATTGCTCAACCTGAACGCATTGCAGCTTGATTCATTCCCAGTCAATGTTCCCGAATACAACTTGCTGAAATTCATAATAAAGTACCAATATACAAAATTGTTTCACAGAGACGGGGGATAATGGTAGGTGTCACAGATGTCTATAAGAGCTTCAATACAACAGTGGTTCTGACTCATGCCTTTAAATGTAACGGTTCTGTGTTTGAATCCAAGCCACTGTATTATTTCCATAAGCTAAAAGATTATCTATTGTGCTGCACCCAACAAAGGTGAGGTAAATGGGGACCTGGGGGGGGGGGGAATTCGTTCCTTGAAATGCACAAGCGCAGCATTACTGCTCTACTGGAGCCCGGGTAATTATGTTGTATTAATGAAGTGCTTAGATACTTTGCTAACTTTGTGCTTCATAAGCAAATAAAATGACTATTTATCTTAAAGTAGTCAACCAATTAACTAGTCTTGAGCTGTATTTCCTATCTATTAATATTGGTAGTGGTGATGTACCACTTCCTTAAATATAACCATCTTCCTCGTTACTATCATCCTCTTATCACTATCATCATCACTATCATAAACTATGAAAATACTTACCATGATTTTCTTATTTACGAGATAACTGGATATACTCATTTGATTTGCTAGTTCATTACGATTAACTTGCACGCCGAATAAAAGTACACAATTTTTCCTGCGCGCGCGCAGCATCTCCCTACACACACACACTATCCCAAGATCATCATGCAAATAGGCGTCCATTTCCTCTTTTTACTTTCGCCTGCGGCCGTGATCAGACGTTAGCTAAGTACACTCCCACATCATCATCACAATCAGCAGTAGCAGTAGAATCATCATCATCATCATCACCATCATCATCATCACCATCATCATCATCACCATCATCACCATCTTCATCATCATCACCATCATCATCATCATCTTCATCATCATCATCATCATCATCACCATCATCATCATCACCATCATCATCATCACCATCATCACCATCTTCATCATCATCACCATCATCATCATCATCTTCATCATCATCATTATCATCATCATCATTATCATCATCATCATTATCATCATCATCACCACCACCACCACCATCACCTTCACCATCATCATCTCTTAAAACTTTTTGCGAGGAAGCAGTCTCTACAAGGTTTCCATCTCAAAGTGCCACGACAGAACAGTGTTACAGCATGAAGACTTCGCTGCCCCAATCAACCAAGCTGAGGATGACCTCCTGACTATTTTACATGGCACATTATAACATCACGCCGTGTCTCAATTTACAAAACCCATCTACGGAGCAGGTGTATCTTCCGACCACATGACTTCTACTATATTGAAATGTTCAGTGAAATGACACATAACGAGATAGACATGCGATAAAACAAGGAGAACTTCTTCTCTGGTGACTCCAAACCCCTTTTCTGTGAATATACACTGCAAAAACTCTGGTGTTGATGTACCACCAGCCCAGGATCTATATATGTCCACACCAGAGAAGTGTTAAACAACACCAGTTTGGTTTTGGTCTCACACCAGATAGGTGTTTATACATCACCAATTAGTATTAAAATAGCATCGGTTTTATTACAAACTGGTGTTGTTTCAACACTTCTCTGGTGTAGACATATATAGATTCCACGCTTGTGGTAAGTCAATACCAGAGCTTTTGCAGTGTTTTGGTTTCCCACTCCACAAGGATAGTTATCAAGGACCAACTAGCTTTAGATTGAATTTTAAGCAAGAAAAGATTATTTTAAGGCGGAGTGGAATTCATTGTTTTTTCATACTAATGATGTTAAAGTTAAAAAAGAGCAATTTTTATGTAAAATCATTGTAACTATGCTTTTGTATGAAGCTATGCAAAATGAAACCATCATACTCTCAGTAAAAAAAAAAGAGAATAAAATATTCTTTCATATGCTGAAATGTGACAATGATCACTCAAGCTTTCATCTCACGTTATTAATAGTCAAGCTCTTAAAAGGTCAATAAGAAGTTGAAAAGGAAGATTTAAACATTTCATATTCCCTCAGAGTGAGACTGAGGCACAGATTAAGGTTTTGATTTTTTTTTATTCGGTTATTATTGGACATAGCTGAGGTGCAGTTTCAGCACAGGAGGAAAAAAAAGGAACTATGGAATTTCACTACATGAATTAATCTTTCCACCCACCACAAACTGGACATTGCTCCGGCCACTTCACGCCTTAAACCTCTTACGCTGTTTATAACGGTGGTACGGTGGTCTGAAACAACTCTTTTGGTAACATCAGACGTGCTTCCATGACCATGTATTATTCATCATCATGCCAAAAAACGAGAATAAATAACCACTGGAAATTCGATCCCACTCCTGACACCAATAACCTCCCTCCCTTGTCTCCCCTGCTGGCCTAAGTGCAATTTAACGACAATTATCACCAAAATTGATTCTGGTTGTATCATCTTGCTTTTGCGTCAACTAGGCTCCGGCCGGATTTTTGGAAACTCCCCGATCATGCATTTCAATCAGGGATTCATGGTGGTGTTTTGATCGGAGATGGACGCTGACCTCTACTCGGAGGAATCCTGGTCCACGTCTTACTAAGAGTTACGATTGATCGGATCAACCACAAATATGAAAAGCCAGCAATGTCAACGTCCAAAATGCATGTTGTTCAAAATATTTTCTAGATGTGTTGAGTATTCATATATTTATAATTTTCTTGAAAATTCAGTGAGCTTCTCTTTGTTTAAAATGGATAATGTATTAATTTCCTGCAGAAAAATCATGACATGCTTGTTCAAAATATTTTCCAGATGTGACGAGTATTAATAAATTTATCATTTTCTTGAAAATTCAGTGAGCTTCACTCTGTTTAAAATGGATAATGTATACATTTCCTGCAGAAAAATCATGACATGTTTGTTCCAATTATTTTCCAGATGTGACGAGTATTCATAAATTTATCATTTTCTTGAAAATTCAGTGAGCTTCACTTTGTTTAAAATGAATAATGTATACAATTCCTGCAGAAAAAATAATGACACTGATGGATTTCCATGCAGTTGAGATTGATTAAATCAACCGCAACTCTTTGTAAGACAGGGCCCTGGTGTAATCAAGCTTTTGAGACAAAGTGGGATGGAAACTGATAGAGAGTTATGTATGGATGACCGGGAGTAGTACTGGTTTGGTCTGAATTATTGATGAGTGTAAATGTCTGAGAAAACAGATATATTTCCAGTTGAATTATTTTTATCCATGAAGACTGTCCCATGGCGTTGTAATGCAAATTAAATAAAGCAGACACTGCTTGGCTTTTCATCATTAAGAAAAGATCTGCCACAAATGACAATCAAGAAAATTAAGAAAATCAATATTCGACAACCCGCAGAATGGTACTTGCATATACTATATAGTTGCTTAGGCCACAAATAGAAGCCCTTTGAATTCAGAAATCGCCCAAATGCTGGATAACCCCTGAAAAATTAAATGATTTCCAGCCCTGCTTACCATCCAATTTCTGTCTCTCGGCGCGGAGTCCTTGCAGAATAAGACCAAACGTGAACACAGTCATTGAATGACATCTAAGTTAAACCCATGCTAACTAATATTTAGCAACCGCTCTACCCAGTGGAGGAATGCGACAGGAGCCAATTGCCTAATTGTCCCTGGAAATTAGGAAACACTAGCATGGTTATTAAGCTCTTCAGCCCACTTCAATGCGAACTAGCTAATTACATACCTGGGGTCAGTCTAAACAAGCTGCTGTGGTATGGTGTTGGAAAAGATGCACTATCAAAAAAAAAAATACTAATGTCTGTGATTCCGATATAAAATATATTAAAAGGATTCCCAAATTAGATTCATTAGCAGGGTATGCAGAGAGAGGTAGATGCTCTGTGAATATCGAATTAATTTGGCTTATGATGACGGATCAAACAGAAGACAAAGCAATTAATTTCGTCAAAAGAGAGCCCATTTTGGGGGTCTGATGGGTATATTGATGAGGCATTCATTGAGAGGCTTCAAAGGGTATTTCCATAACATATGAGCATACGAACCCATATGTGTGAGATCTTCCTAGGATGGTATACGTCTCTGTTCTTTAGTTCATATGAAAATTTGTAATGGTCTCAAGTCAAGCATTACTTGAACAGACATGAATGGGGTTAGACGTACAAAAAGCTTGATATCTAATGTGGAATTGTCCAAAATATAATTTGAACAGAATAAGGATAGCTAAACTGTGATACAATTTCAATTAATCTTAATCAAGCAATGTTCACAACATAGCATGTGTTTTACAAGGAAGATGATCGCAAAAAGCGTCCAAAATTTCTTCTCCAGTAAAATATTTTCCTACTTCAGCAACTTCAGCAAGGATATCTAGGTCAAACATGCGGAAATAGTCACCTAACGATTGTGTTCTGACAAATTTGCAAATATATTTGAACACATTGCAAGTCCCATCACCATGGTAACACAGCAATGGTCTTCCAAGATGGATGACCGGTGCTTGAGTTGGCAACCGCGACGGGCTAGTCGTCAAGAGAGTAACATGATCAATGAGGGGAGATCGGGAGCGGAATAAGGAGACCAAATTTGTTTGCAAGCTTCCATCAATGAGAAAATAGACCTCTCTTCAAAAGGTCACTGTAAAGGTAATGGATGTTTCATTTCAGTACAGGCCTCACGTAACAGATTGCGTTGGGATGGGGATCCGGGTGCATCCATAATAACCACTCTTGCACACTCTCACTATCTTTGTCTTCACCGCACAAATTTTCAAGGGTGGTAGCAATTCCCGGTGGACACCCGAAATTTACGAGTGCTCCTATTTGACGTATGTGCCCAAATCAAAAGGCTACCCCAATATTGCCAGTTCATCATTGTAAATATCTTTCCACAAATTGGTTTGTATTGGTTCGAAGCATTCGCAATATTGTGGTATTTCAGGTGCAGATGGAAACGGATTTGCAATCAAATAAAATGCTGTTGTACTACAATCATACTCAAACAGTTTCCAACTGCTTTTTTTTAAAGAGTATTCTGGCCCTGAACAGCTTTGATTTGTCTTTTATTCATTTATTCAATTCCACAAAAGAAATACTTAGGATTACACTGAAAGCAGTCTAATGTTGTTCAGTTTACATTTTATAAATTTTGCCAATCTTGTAAAACGGGAAATCATACAAAAAGGTAAAAATAGGGAAATATGTGAATATAACTGGGAATGAACTTGATAAAACATTGTAACATTCTAAAAAAAAATTCATTTCTCCTTTATTCTTTGCATTCAAATTCAGTATAGAAGAATCCACAGTAACCCTGTTGTATAAATTTGTATTAAAACTACCAAAGAGAAGAGCTGCTGAACATGTATAATAAAGTTGTTGGTTTTTTTTGGGGGGGGGGTCTCTTGTTTTTTTTTCTAAGCATTCCCAGGGAATGTGGGGAAATTATGAAAACTATCAAGTTTTGTTTGAAATTTGTTGTCATGGCATTATACATAAACATTGTTATATCATCCTAGAAACAATAAAAGAAATAAACAATAACACAGCAATTTACATAACAATAAATCACACCTTGCTTTTATCCTGATGATTTTCAGACAATGATATGACACCTCTGCCAAATAAGAGAAAATACTCGCTAAGCATGGTACCAATAGTTCCGACAAAAGCTGCACTAAATTCAAACACAGTTCCTGTGCTATTGGCAAATGAGGCACATTGATTAATAACATTATTAGTTGGAAAGGAAACCCCTAGTACTTCCATGTTGGCCTTTGCAAATGCCATCGGCCATTAGCGATATAGGATATACAAAGTGGGTAAGTAGGGGGAACAGTTCACTGTTCATCAAAAAATCAAGACAGGAGAGTTCGTCCATTTGTCTTGCAAGACGACAAACAAGAAAAGATCTGTGGTCAAATACAACAGCAAGAAAATGACACCTACTTTATTCTATTACGTGAGGTGTTGTATGCGTTATTTTGACAGCGAAGAGTTTCAGATTTCACAGAAAAGTGGGTAATCTTGTAGAACCTTCGAAAGGGTAGGTTAAAAGAGAAAGAAGATGCTCCTTCGAGTTTAGCTTTCAAATTAGCGAGCATCATCTCCGAGTCACATCACTGACCGGGTACGATGCATCATTCTCATCTAATAGCTTAATTCAAATCCAGCTGAACTTTGGTGTTCTAATATCCACGAGTTCAAGCAGAGCACTTATCAATATTCTATCACTACTTGGATCAACAAATTCACCAGAAAGGAATTAAAATTTCAAATCTGCATTGATACAATAGTGGTGATTTTTTTTACCTGGTTGCTAAGAAAGCATGAATGCTTATAAGCAAGCAACCAGAGGACCAAAGGCTTAAAGTCCTCTCTGAGGGACCTGGTAATTAGGATAAATGCCTTACCAAAAGACACTAACCCGGGTCACCGGAATCCAAAGCCCCCGCTCTACCGACTGAGCAAGGGCACCTAATTTGATTATTACAGTTTATACACAATTAATGTGTGCATGAGCTCTATATACACGTATGATCTCTTACTTAAAGGACAAGTCCAACCTAACAAAAAGTTGATTTGAATAAAAAGAGAAAAATCCAACAAGCATAACACTGAAAATTTCATCAAAATCGGATGTAAAATAAGAAAGTTATGACATTTTAAAGTTTCGCTTATTTTCACAAAACATTTTGATGCACATCCTGGCTGGTATGCAAATGAGAAGACTGATGACGTCATCCACTCACTATTTCTTTTGTATTTTATTATATGAAATATGAAATATGAAATATTCAAATTTTCTCCTCATTGTCAAGTGATACAACGATTAATTCCTCCCTGAACATGTGGAATTAGCATTGTTTAATTCTATATGGTTCAGTCAAGTTGGTCCTTGTTGACAAAAGTATAAAAATGAAATATTGTATAATTCAAACAATAAAAAACAAAAGAAATAGTGAGTGATGGACATCATCGACTGACTTACCTAGTTGTGCATATCACTGCTTTGTGAAAAATAAGCGAAACTCTAAAATGTCATAACTTTCTTATTTTACATCCGATTTTGATGAAATTTACAGCACTATGCTAGTTTGATTTTTCTCTATTATTCAAGTCAGCATTTTCCTGGGGTGGACTTGACCTTTAAGTTCAGGGTGAGTGCAATCTATGGCAATATAAGCCTTAATGCTGCTTTGGCCGAGTGAACAATGATGACATGCACCACACTTTTATTCCAAGATTTTTCCAAGCGCACTTATTATTCCATATGATTTTCTTCACTGAATTAAATATTTTATGATTAAAAAGAAATCCTATTATACCAAGCACAAGAACCACAAGTATGAGAAGCAAACATAGTTACATGGATGCAAAATAAATAAATGGTCAATACCTCCTTTGTATTTGTAAAAAGAGAAGGGGTGGTATTATGAAAGCTACGATTAAGTTAAACCTGGTTTAACTTAGACCAAACTTTTATGGAGTGCCATGGACTCATTCACTAATTAAATTATCTTATCCTGCTTCAAATGTTGTGAAATCAGAGGAAAAGCAAACTACAAAAATATCATGAAGTTTAATTAATTGATTATAATCACCACAAATATGGAAGAAAATACCATGAAGCACAGCAATCCAAAGGAGTGTGGTTTACAATTCTAATTAAGACTAGCGTTAAACCTAGGTTTAATTATCAGAATACCGCCCAACATGACTAGCAAACATCTTGAACAAAAAATTGAGAACCTGCAATTATCAATATTTTGAAGCATTTATTGTCTTCAGATGACATCATTTCAAGCATAGTTCCACAACAAGCACTCCCAAAGATGATGAATATCACTTTCCACTATATAATTCAAGAGGCACTTTGCCTAAAACGGCTCAAGATGAGGGACGCTTCCTCAGAGGGAATGTGAGGAATGGATAGCCTGATAATAGTTACTTGCAACATCTTAGAAACTCGGTAACAGAAGATCATGCTTCGTAATCTCGGCTCATCGCAAAAGAATGGGTTTGATCGAAGACAAAGCCCCCGTCTAGCCGTAATAAATGCTCGCCCGAAATGGCCCAAGGCATTTCCGGTCGATGATGCAAGTGGCACCACAGAAATCCTAGAGGATATTCCACTTCTGTCTATGAGCCATTTGATCATCTAACTGTGTAGAACATTGTTAAAGCCACATAGAGATGTGGAAGGACCTCAAAACTATTTGTTGCAAATTTTTCAATCATATTGTGGGATATTAGAATGGAGCAGATGTTAACATCGGCTTCCAGCAAGAAGGGACTTTGGGGTAATTCCTTTCTTATGCCTTTTTTAATTTGCTATTATTTAGAGCTCCACGTAAAATTCCCCAAAATAATTTTTGCATGATTTGATAGTCCCTTCTTGTGGGAAGCTGCCGTTAAGTTTTAAAAAGAACAAGAAAGAGTTTTTACCTCTGTGTGATAGAAAAAAAATAATAGTGTAATATTATTGTATGGATACACTGTCCAGGGGTGCTATAGTGATATTCCTCCAACAGTTCTTTATGAAACAAGTATATATTTAAAATTGATTTAATTATCACCAGAAATGACAGCAATTATATACATGTATCTGTACGATCAAGTTAAGACCAAATCTCCTCCAAGAATAAATGAACATTAAAAGGGAAAATACATGTAAGTCAAACCTGTCACATGTTTGCTCATCATACATGGACAGGAATTAAATCAAGTGGAGCATTTTACGTGCTCAATACGGCAATTTTATGCCGTGTAAACGCGATCAGTGTGATACGCGAGCCATGTCGAACACAGCTTTTTTGATACGCCAAAATCGTAGCTTTCAACCCGCGAGCTGAGTCAGACTCACCTATTTTTTTGTGTGTAAACATAAAGCTGTGTCGAACCTATTCTACTTCCGTTCATGATCCGCAGGCTGTGTCGAATTCATTTTTTTTATTTCAGTATAAACGCGATCAGTTGCCCTCTTCACAGCGTTCGAACCTGCTTGAGGATTCAACACTCGAGCCGAGTCGTGTGTAAACACGGTACACTGCAAAAACTCCGGTGTTGATTTAACACCAGCCCGGAATCTATATATGTCCACACGAGAGAAGTATTGAATCAACACCAGTTTGGAATCAAACCGATGCTGTTTTAATACTAATTGGTGTTGTATAAACAACTTTCTGGTGTTAGACCAAAACGAAACTGGTGTTGCTTAACACTTCTCTGGTGTGGACATATATAGATTCCGGGCTGGTGTTAAATCAACACCGAAGTTTTTGCAGTGTATAAAATTCTTGAAACATGAAGAATGGATCATCAAATCATCTCACACAAGGAAAATGACAGATTTATTTCATTAAAATTAAAGCTAGTGTAACTATTAATCAAATCATTCTTAGAAAAAACCCGTGAGGTACAAGTTGATTTGGGTCATTCATTCACGGAGAAATCATAGCCTCTCGCCCTTCTCAGAAAAGTGACTTCCTGCTTTTAGAAAATAGACTTTTGATAGTCAAGATTTCAAGAAAAAGCCATCAGGAAAGTCTATGAAAATACAGCGCTAAAGAGGATGATGAATACTCCGAATGACACAATCTGTAATCATTTACGTAGATACCGAGATAGGTTGCACTTCTATGAAACTTTAATCAAGTTACTGTAATGTATTAAAGAAACATAATACCAAAGATATGTTACAGTGTCCTATTAATACAAATGATTTATAGCAAAGAAACTGACTTCCTGAGACATCCTACTACTGACACATCCTACCTAGCCTTAAACAATACAAATTGCTCAAGATGTAGTACATCTTCTCATGATACATCCTATCTCATTATAGTTGAAGGATAGACTCACAGGATCCTTGTAAAAGCCTGTTTCCAGGAAAAATCTCATTTCCGGAAACCCATTTCACCAAAATTGCGGAAACGACCAACAATGTATTACATCGATAACATGCATGTACATCTTGTGTAAGAACCATCACATGTGTGTCTTTCACAGCATCCAGTAATTTCCACTTCAAAATGTGAATTCAATTAAATCTGAATTCAATGAAAAATTGCACTGCCTGAGACAAACGGTATCTTAAGCATTGATTACTGTTAATTATGGTGATTCAAACGTAGCAGTAGAAGCATAGATTTCATTTGTGACTTGGTGCGATGGAAAATTGAATTTAATTAATTTCATGCAAATTCACAATGCTTCTTCTCCTTCATGTTGCTGTCTTTAAAATAAATCATTTTGAGAGAGTAAGAAACTACAAAAAAAAATCACACAAAATGGTTCTCTGTTGGGGAGAAATTCAGTCAAAATGTAGATGGATGGCCGCATCTAACTTGATCGGTTTAAGCAATACAAACCCCGTCTTGGCCCCTACAGGAGCACAGCTGCAAACGCTCGTATTTTAACGCAAGGTTATGGTGACGATCAGCCATTCACTCTACATTAATGAGAAAGAATGTAGATCTTTGCCTGCCCCGAGCATAACAGAGCATTTCAAGCGAGAACTTAAAGGGATGGTCCGGGCTGAAAATATTTATATCTAAATAAATAGAGTAAAATTCACAGAGCAAAATGCTGAAAATGTCATCGAAATCAGATAACAAATAACGAAGTTATTGAATTTTTAAGTTTATCAATATTTTGTGAAACACATCGTCATGAATATTCATTAGGTGGGCTGATGATGTCACATCCCCACTTTCCTTGTTCTTATGTTCTTACATAAAATCATAAATGTTTCATTTTTTCATGCATGTGTAAATGATGTGTCTCCATTATGATGAAATAAGTTGCGGCAGTAAATAACTAATGCACTTAATCACTTTCAATCCAATTATTTTAGTTCTTGGTAGAAAATATTTGAATAAACCTAATTTCATATAATAAAAAACAAAAGAACAAGTGGGGACATGACATCATCAGCCCACCTAATGAATATTCATAAAGACATGCCTAGAACTGTTTCACCGGAATAATGCAAATCTTTAAAATTCAATAACTTTGTTACTTGTTATCCGATTTTGATCAAATTTTCAGCATTTTGCTTTGTGAATTTTACTCTATTTAGTGAGATATAAATATCTCCAGCATGGACCATCCCTTTAAGTAGGGAAAACATTAAAAGGAGCCAAATTGGAAGTTGAGAGAATATTCCTCTCATAATCAAGATGAATTACATATCTTTGGGCCATAAGCCATCTCGTGGATTGATATGAAATAATGCCTATATTCCCTGTGCTGTATTAATAACCAGCATTTCAAACAATCAATTAAGGCTAATATCTTGCAAAAGTCAAAAGAAAAGTTTTCCTTCCCCTTATGATGAAAGAAAAGTTGCAAAATCATTCAAATATAGTGTTTCTGATCTATCTCTTATCTTTTCTACATTTTTACGTCTTTAAATTTAGATGAGAATAATGCATCTTACCAAATCATGAGCTTTGTACTCTTTTAAATGAAGTAAGAAGGCTTGAAGGAGAGTATCATGATTTCAAGATTAATGCTTCTGTCCATAAATCAGATACATGTGTATTATATTAAATAAATTATGTACTATGCATTTCAATTGATGACCCCCCCCCCCTCCCCTTGCTTGATGAAATTCATTGTTAAAAATCCAGATAAGGCCAAAACTAAAATATATGGATGAATATTGATGCAAAGTGATGAGGAATAGGATATCAATTCGGATAACAAGAGTATAAAAAAACGAGGTTGGTGGGAAAAAGCCAAATCAGGAAAAATTTCAATTACTAGTACTAATGGGGTGATCATAATCATAATGCATTTAATTGTAGTTTTTACTAAAGCTTGATTTTGAGCAAGGATGATTATAGCATTTATGGGAGCAAGTACGAGTTTGCATTTTGAACAGGGAATTATTGCATCTAAATGAATTGAATGGTGGGCAAAATATTTTTTTTTTTTTTATTATCAGCATTATTATGTGTATTGGTATAATCCCAAAATCTCAGATTCTTATCCTTGGAAATAAGAAAAATTTCTCAAAATGGGAGAGGGGCAACAAAATGATTTGGACAAAAAAAATACCAAGGCATAATCATAGTGTGCATTAAAGTGAAAGTTCATTTGAACAGATATAAGGTTGGTTTAAAATAAAAACTGGCAAAGAAGTCAACAACAAAAATTTCAAGGAAGGTTGAGATTAAATTTATAACATATTAAAATCATAATATTTTTAATTCATGATTTTTTGAAAATCGCTTGCAAGCAGCTAGTCTATATGCCATGTATTATGAATTCCATTACTTCCCTTTTTTATGCCAGGTGTAAAATATGGTGGTGGAGGTGATTTCTTTTTTACCTGATTGCTAAGAAAGCATGAATGCTTGTAAGCAAGCAGCCAGAGGACCGACGGCTTAAGGTCCTCTCCAAGGGACCTGGTAATGAGGATTAATGCCTTACCAAAGGGCACTAGCGCACCAAGCAGGAATTGAACCCAGGTCTGCGGAATCCGACCCCCCCCCCCTCACTCTACCAACTGAGTGAAGGAACTACAAGAAATTCCTTGAAATTTATTTCCTGTTATACTTCCTTCTTCAGAGCTGCCAAGTTGTATTTTGCATTTTCAGTATTCTTATCCCCCAAAATCAGTATTTTGACAAAAAAATCAGTATTTTTACCGTGTGAGATAAATATGCAGACCTGCCAAACTCTGGGAATGAAAAATTGTATTCTGTGATAAAAAAAACTGTATTTTTCCCCCAAAAAGTGTATTTCATAATAAAATGCTTGGCGCACTCGCTCATCGCAGCGCTCAAGCTGCATGCAAGCTAAAATGCGCACTGCTCTTGCAGATGAAAAAAAACAACATTAAAACATGTGTATATCTTCACCCTGGTTTTAACAAAATGATTGAAAAAAAAAAGTTACCTGAAATTACATTGATCTAATAACCATATTTGTGTACGTTTTATGGAATAGAGACATATGGAGATTATTTTTCTCAATAAATTACGATTTAGTAAAAAAAAACGTATTTTTCAAAGAAAAATCGTACTGCCGTATATATGGCTAAAACGTACTGGTTGGCAGGTCTGCTTCTTAACCCATTGCCTACTGGAACCTGGTGATCCCTGTGCAAAGCCTATAGGAATCACAGCATTCAGTCGTCAACAAGTTAAGTAAAATGATGCAACATTTTTTTTCCTGAAAGAGACATCTTCAGAAGATGACACCAATTTTCATCATTAATATCCATTATTCAAGCATCAAATCTCTCACAAGACCGCAATTCTCAACCAACATTACATGTGTTTTGGTGATTTATCAGCAACTACAAGGCAAAAAATATCATCTTCTCATCATCAATACCTACTTCATAAAATTCTTCACATTCGCGATTGAAATTTAATCTACGTTTGGTCGACCACAAATCATTCACATCGTGCATTCTCGGGAGGTATTCGGTCTCAAGCATGTGGGTGAATATTCAATGCAAAAACCACCAAGTTGTAGCCTCTAATGACGATAAGTCTCGTCTGATATTTCAGGAACCACACTGTCCTCCTTCGACTTTGAATTGTTCTTTTCAAGAACATCTAAAATATATCTTAATAAAATCAAACTGTGAAATAATCACTGAAGTCAAGGCCTATGTGACTCTATCCAATGTTTGTTCTCTATATCTATTTCTTTTTGCACCCCCCTTCCTTGAAAGAACATTGTCCCAAAGTTTATTCACAGTGTGTGGAACACAATGTGGAATGATATATATCTTCATATTTTTTCAATTGAGCATAATATAAACAATGTGAATCACACAACCACATAATACCATAATCAAGTACATTAACCCATTTTGAACATTCACACTGTATAGGTGTCCACAGTGCAAAACTTTCTTCACACAGTTAAATCTGATCACATTAACAGTGTAAATCACATCTTCACATTAGTCAACAAAGTGAACACACTGTGAACATGCTGTGAACACTCACACTGCATAGGTGTCCACAGTATGAAACTATATTTACAGTTAATTTTGAGTATATAAAGAGAGTAAATCACATCTTCACTTTAGTCAACAAAGTGAACACACTGTGAACATGCTATGAGCACGGTGTGAACACACTGTGGACAATCACACTGCATAGGTGTCCACAGCATGAAACTATCTTAACTCAGTTAAATTTGAGTATATTAAGAGAGTAAATCACATCTTCACATTAGTGTCCAAAGTAAACACACTGTGAACATGCTGTGAATACATGATGAACACACTGTGAACACTCACACTGCATAGGTTTCCACAGTATTAAACTATGTTCACACAGTTAAATTTGAGTATATAAAGAGAGTAAATCACATCTTCACATTAGTCAACAAAGTGAACACACTATGAACACTTTGTGAACACCCACACTGTAGAGATGTCCATAGAGTGGAATTATCTTTACACAGTTAAATTTGAGTATATCAAGAGAGTAAATCACATCTTCGCATTAGTCTACCAAGTGAACACACATTAAACACACTACACACTATGAACACCCACACTGTATAGCTGTTCACACTGTGAAACTATCTTCACACTGTTAAATCTGATCATATTAACATAGTCAACTAAGTGAACACACTGTGACTGAATACCCACACTGGAGAGGTGTTCACAGTCACTTGTGAAATTATTTCACACTGTGTTCAACATGCTCACATTTACAGTGTCAATCACATTTTCATATAGTTAACCATGTGAATACTGAGTAAACACACTATGAATACACTGTGAACACTCAACCTGTAGAGGTGTCTACAGTGTGAGATTATCTTCGCACAGTTAATGTGAGCATATCAACAATGCAAATCCCATTTTCACATAGTCAATTGGTGACCGCACTATGGACCGCACTGTGAATGTGATGTGTTCATTTCCCCTTCCCTCTCCCCCTCTTTCCTTCCTGTATAACTGTTATTCTAAAGTTATTCAATACAAAAAAATATGAAAAACATACGTAATTTATTCAATAAGGGACATTTATCATGCAATTCTGATGGTTTAATGAAACCCAGCTCTGAAAATCAATTGCAGCTTAAATTTTCAACCAATCGGAAGCAGGTATTCCATACTTCCACTTGATTCTTTGTTTAAGTTTTAGGACACTGATAATAGGGTCCCATGGCACAAAACTTAGTGACTGATCATATAATTGATTTTGAAAATTGCCTGTACATTGTGGTCAATGCAATCAAACACAAAACATTTTTTTTCTAAAATCAATTGCTAAGCATTGTGTTAAGGAGACCTCATGGGTGTTTTTTAAAGCCGTTTGTAAGTTAAGAGTGACTTTAAGAACCTTAAAGCTTTCTTATCCGCTAAATAATTGCCAAAGAACATTAAATGGTGAATATCATTTACCACAAGAAAGGATTACCACTCGCTCTTAAAGTCACTCTTAACTAACGAACAGCTTTATGAAACGGCCCCCGGATCTAGAGTAGATGTTAACATATTAGGAAAATTTCCATGCTAGCCAAGTATGTCTTAATGATGTTCAACTTTGGCAGTGGCATTAGTAAGTTGTTACATTATATTTTGGATAAGCATTTGTATACAGAAACAAAGATTGTACCAGGGGTACAATTGATCATGAACAAAGAGCTGAAAAATTAGGGAAAAAAGGCTGAAGAGTGTTGAGAAAAGCTGAAATTAGAAGAGCTCCATTTAATACTTTTGTACAGAGGAAAGCTAAACTAAGCTGAAATTGAGCAGAAAATCAGAATACCTAAAAAGCTGAAATCAGCAAAAAAAGGGGCTAATTTCTCATGCCCCTAGACCAAACACAGGTGTATTTAATGGTGGTATATTGCTAAAGAAGATGCATAAACTGAGATACCAATAGTTGCAGAGAAAAATGATTTCATAAGAAAATCTGGCTGATTAATTGCAATGTCATTGGCTCTACATCTTTGCATAATATGTCAAACTTATTGTATTGTACATGCGTTTGTAGATGTGATGTCTGTGGTAGTCTTTCTGGAAATGGAAAAAAAATACTTCTCTCACGACAAGCAGCGCTAGGGGCTGGTGGTCATTTAACTGGATTCTGTTCAAACTCATTTTTAGATCGTTTTCCAAAGCCGATATTCATGTTCAACCTGCCCTTGTGCTGGAGTGACTTATTCAAATTCACTGCATGAACCGCCTCAGGGTACATCCAACAGCGATGACCGATGAGTATAAGGCAGCAAAGAAGTGGAATAGGATGATGTCAATCAGCCTGATAGATATGTCAACAAGGTAAACCATCCCATTCATTATGTCTGCTAGCACTATGCTACATCCAATTTCCTGTCCTAAAAAAAAATCCACTGAAATTTCATCAGATTTGGACGTGAAAGTCAATGATGCGAGGAAGCCGTCGCCGTTGCGGAAGCAGGGCAAAGTATTCTCTCTAGTCCCCCCTCTCCTCCTCGCTATCCGTTCTCCCCTCCCTCCCCATATTTTGCTTTCCTGCCCCCCCCCCTTCTTTTTTTCTCTAACTCTTTTTCTGTTCTCCCCTCCCCTCTCCCTATTCCACTCCTATGCCCCCTTCTCTCACTCACTTATTCTTTATCCATTCTTCCCCCTGCCCCGATTTTTTATTTCCTGTGTCCCCCCCCCCCCCCATACACCATGAAATTTTTACTTCCCTCGTTTTTAAGTACTTGCATTCTTTAAAAATATGAAAATAGAAATAATGAGCAATGCATTTTATTCTCAATCAATCATCACAAGGAACCAATTTTCTTGAGTCATTTTTTTCCTGATCCCTGCAATCCAATCCTCCTTGCAAAACTGTCCCCCACCCCCCCCCCCCCACAAAAAAATAAATAATTAAAAAAAAGACCATAGGATCTCTAAAAACAAATTTATATCTCTTTGAGTAAATTGTTAGATTCCATTCGTTTTCCTGGCCAGTGGAAACAAACTAGTAAATATGAACTGCAATTAGGCACTAAGAACTCCTAATAACTACTAATTTCCTTCATGAATACAAATTAGAAATGGAAATATTCAGATTCCTTGGTTAATGAATGGTATTTACAAAAGAGGACAACAAATTGCTTGGATCCAAATTGTCATCTTCTAATCCATATAAAAAAAATGTGCACTGCATTCTAAAAACTTAAGTCCGGTCAAAAAAAATTATGTCTTCAAAAATTAATATGTACAGTGGCTGGTCTTGTTTTTTTTTTATCACTTGATATTCCTGAAGGCAAGAAATTATCTAATATCCACCAACAGAAGAGATAATGACATACAGATTACATAATCACTCTTTCTCACTCCTCTTTTATTTTTGCTTCTCGTCCACCCCCTTTTCCTTTTCCTCTCTCTCTCTCTCTCATCATCCCCTCCAACCAACCCCTTCCCCCCCCCCCGCGCTCTCTCTTTTCCCCAACACTCTTGTCTTTCTGTGTGCATCTGTCTGTATGTGTCTCTGTCTTTCATGCTCTCTTTATACCTCTGTATGACTGTGTCTCTCTTTCTCTGCCTCTCTCTCTCCCCCTCTTTCTTTCTCTGTGTGTCTGTGTGTCTGTCTGTCTGTCTGTATGTGTCTACGTCTCTCTTGGGTCTCTTTATAATCTCTGTATGAGTCCGTCTCTTACTCTAGCTGTCTTTCTGTGTGTCCATCTGTCTGTATGTGTCTCTGTCTCTTTATATCTCTGTATGACTCCGTCTCTCTTACTCTCGTCTTTCTGTGTGTCCATCTGTCTGTATGTGTCTCTGTCTCTTTTTATCTCTGTATATCTATCTCTCCCTCTCTCTCTTTCTCTCTCACTCCCTCCCTCCTTTCCAAGTTGCCATTTTGAGCGCATTGACAATACAGAACTTCTTTTTTTACTGGTTTATATAGGCTAACGAGGGTCCATCCACTATATTGGTCTCTTGTCCTGGCCTCTAATCTTGTTACGGGTCTCCCAAGCTAGAAGCGGCACAGTAACAAATCCTCATTCTCAATAATAGCGTGACTCAGCCCAAATGGGGAAACATTAAATTAAGCTAAACGGGGGTTCCATTCACCACTCACGTATCAAACTACATCTTAATTAAGGTTGATGTTTCACTGGAATCTATACAATCATATATTTCAGGATATGAAAAGCAATTACATTAAGGAACAAGGAATACGATTCCATTTATTGTCATTTGTAGCAAAACCAAAAAGACAAAAATTTCAGAAGTAGAGTCTCCAATCGAATGTCAAACCGATATAAGATGCAAAGGCTATTAGAAAGCCATACCCATGTTTTTCACAAGAAGCTGCAATCATGTAAATATTACATCATGGAATGTTTAGGCGACCGCACACCTTACGATTGGTCTGCGACCTGATATCAGAATAAATGTAGTAGAATTTGATGCTAATATTGAGACTTATATATCTTACTGTGTAATGTTCTAAATCATCGTACGAATACCTATGTTCAAATCTGTGGCTATGCTATCATCCTTCTTAGAATAAAAGCAAATTTAATATCTAGTCGTAATGACGTCATAGCAGTCGTACGATTTGCTACGATTTGAAACTAATTTGGCCTTTACTCCAAAATAAAGGCTTGCAATCTTTAAAAATGTTTATATTAGTATTCTTTCAATTAATTTTAACCTCAAATAAAATGATATGTTCCATTCACATTTTCAGAAAATGAGCAAAATGCGATTTGTTCCAAAATCGGATCGCGAACAGTCGTAAGGTGTGAGGTGGCCTTAAAGCATTCATATAGAAAATCATAAACTATCACTTTTCAATGCTGCAAGAGATGACATGACTGGATGGATACTCAATTATTATTCTATTAGAGCTTACAAAACCTACAAAATTGATAACGGAATTTCATAGCTATGGCAGCTGGCCCGAGTAATTGCTTTTAACAGTTTAGTGTGTTATATACTTTACGAATGCCAAATGCTGTCTAGAGCATATACTGTATGGGAGTGAGAAAGTGAAAGGAGAAAGGAATGAAGATAGTAAAGCACTAGGAAAAACAGACAGAATTTTTTTTTAAGTTGAGAGAAGAGATGGGGAAGGCTGGATAATGGTATAAAGAAAGAGTATGAATAGAGAAATAAATATTGATGAATTAAATAGAAAAGGACAAAAAACACAAAATAATCAGAAACATAATTGTTAGATCATTAATGGATATCAATTGTTCCCACTGTTATACACAACAGAACAATAAATAGTAAAGAATCACTTATATCTTTTTGAGCAAGCAGAGGTAAGGGGAAACCATACACTTACAGAAATCAAACGGACATTAGGATGAGAAAGGAGATACATGATATTATCAGTATCACTGTAGGCTTCACAGAAGGATTCCCACGTATGTGCAAATGGTTATTACTACCTTATAACCAGGGAATTCACTGCTTTAACGACCCAGCCCACGTGATTCCCAGAAACACAGCGAAACCCTGTCCATACTGTGATCCAAGATTTCCATGTAATCCTATCAAGACTGGTGTTAGATGGGTTAATGTATTCCAGTCAGACTCCATCCTGGACACAAAACGATCCGTTCCACTTCAACCTTCGGTCGTGACGACGAAAACGCATGTTTAGCCCCCACTTACTGTACCGATGTGCTTTTAGGCAAATACTGGCGGAATAAGGAACCTTCCCCCACTATCGTCTTCTATACACGGCTCCAAAACTAGAGGTGCTGGAAGAGCATTATGCACATGTCGTAAAGCTCCCTTTATAAGTAGCCATCAGGTTCTGCATACTGCATACCGGTACATGAAAGATGCTGACAGGACAAAGTCGTTGAATTTTTTTTTTTTTTTATGACAACAAAATTTTTGTCCTTTACTTCTACTTAAAGGTATTGTTTAACTTTGTGAGCAGCCGATTAAAAAAATTCTCAAACCAAGATGAAACATGTGTACAAGTGCATGTATTAGAACTAATAAACCCTGAAAACAACCATTATTGAGAATGAAAAGCTAAAACTACAAGGCAAACCCCGATTTTGTGTATAGGCGTCTTATAGACGCCTATATAGTATACATAAGTGTATGGGATGAAATTAAGATGGTGTTTTCGGTCACTTTATATTTCAATTTTTGAAGCACTAAATAATTATTTTCAAACGCAATTTTTTTCTGGGCTTCATTTTTGTAACATATCACAGACACAGGTGACAAGTGTGACCTTCTAGCTCAGATTTTTTAAAAGTCAAACCAATGTTAACCAATCACTTTAACTAACTTTAAAGACAGCCTATATTAATAAAATTGTCCTCATTGCTATTCAGTATGTACATGTAAGACGTGATAATAATGAGACACAAATTACCTAGTACTGGGAGAGCATTTGTCATATTACAAGGTGTCAGTTGGGACAACTTTCCCTGATTTTTATTAGCTGAGAAGAACTGTTCCAGTGGTACAGTAACTATTGGATAAAACATCTGACATGCCCTTTCACATAACACCCCCCCCCCACATATGAATGGATGATTTTCATTTATATATTTCATTAATAGAGGAAATAGAGTCACCTCAAAAATCGTTTCTAAAATAATACCTGAATCACATCTTGCTCGACACATAAAGCCTGTTTAACAATGTACACAACATAAAGCAAGTCGAGAGGTAACTGCAAAATACAACACAGAGCCTTTTTACTTCTCAACCAGTATTACATGTACGACCTTGTAGCACTACTCCGGAGAAGGTTCAACACTTCATATTGAGTGAAGACTAGCAATTCACTATTACACACACACACAAAGACGATAACTCTGATGAATGAATTTACAAAGTAACTTTGACAGAACATGTTTCGTGTGCCAACCCCTAATGACTGATCTGTCTGGTCATGTGACAAACAAACCCCAACAATCGATATGTCAGGTGGTTCGGGTGAAAACATATAGGGAAGCAGGAGGCAGTTCCTTGCAAATGTGCATGCGTTAGAAAGTGAGGGCATTGTTGGAGTTGAAGTCTTTTGGGAGTGCAAAATAAATATTTTTGAGTTGCGATACAAACGACTATGAAAATCGAAATGTGTAGTTTTAATCACTATATTTATGAATTTAAAAACCTGCATTTTTTCTCCATTCAGATATTCAAACAAAATCTTTTTTTTGCTTGTTCTCTGCATACCCGAGCAGTTCCAATATGAGCTCCATTTCCAGATAAACCAAAAGTCATTTAAATAGGAAGCAATTCGACAGATGAAAGATTTTTATTTATTTAGGGGGCTAAGTTTCAAATCTGGAACATTGATTTAACACTGAAGTGAATGGGGTTTCCTAGGGATTTTTTATTTATTTTACAGGAGCCCCCTTTTGACCATTTTGGGGACAAATTTGCCCGAACGCCTGTATTTTTTCCTCTCCTTCACACCATATCCTCCTCACTTAAAGGTCAAGTCCACCCAAGAAAAAAATGTTGATTTGAATAAATAAAGAAAAATCAAATTAGCATAACCACTTCAGGAGAATTTCATCAAAATTGGATGTAAAATAAGAAAATCATAAAGTTTCGCTTATTTTTTTACAACAGTGATATGCACATTTCAGTGGCATACAAACGAGACAGTCGATGATGTCCCTCACTCACTATTTCTTTTGTTTTTTATTGTTTGAATTATACAATATTTAATTTTTTACAGATTTGACAATAAGGACCAACTTGACTGAACCATATAGCTTTAAACAATGCTAATTCCACATGCTCAGGGATGAATTAATTGTTGTTTCACTTGACAATGAGGAGAAAAATAGGATATTCACTATTTTATATAATAAAATACAAAAGAAATAGTGAGTGGATGACATCACCAGTCTAATTTGCATACCCAATAGAATGTGCATATAACTGTTTTGTGAAATTAAGCAAAACTTTCAAATGTCATAACTTTCTTATTTTACATCTGATTTTGATGAAATTTTCAGTGTTAATCTGTTATGCTTGTTGGATTTTCTCTTTTTGTTCAAATTAATTTTTTGTTGGGGGTGGACTTGTCCTTTAAGTTGTCTAATCAGCGCCATCCATTTGACAGTTACTGCAAGTGTTACTATTCAACTTCCTCTGTAGTATTAGCACCATGCAACCATTAAGCGGTTATCTTGTAAACAAACATCCCTTTTATTATAAGGAGCCATCTACAAAATAAATCAAACTACCTTGTCTTTTGACGAAATAAAGCACACTCCGAGATGTGTAGTTAAACTAAATGGATTCTCGATAGCACTCAGTGAAAATTTATGCCTTTGCCACCGCCAGATTAGAAATATTATACCAAGCACAGAGGCAACTTCTAAAATTTTCAAATAATGACCAATGTGCTCTTTGACCTTGCTATCCCCAAACCTATCCAAACCGTCATCATTCCAATATGCAAACTTGGACCGAGTTTTGTTGATCCATCAAACATTTCAATTAGTATACATGAGAATAAAAACAGGATAGACTGATAGGTGGGTGGATAGACAGATGGACGGACAGATAGATGACATGGAAACATATGCCTCCACTGCCCTCCAGCTTCTACTACAGTGGGTGAAGGTGTAGAAATAAATTGCGTCATAAAACAAATCCATTCAGATCCACCTAGATGAACACAGTTTTCATCAATCTGTCTTCCAATTTTTTGTCTTATTGTTTTTCTTTAACTCCGTTCATTTTTCAGTACAGGGGCCAGTTTTCAGAAAGATTTACAACTATTGCAACTTTGCCATTATTGCAACTACCATGGGAACCTTGATTTTGATTGGCTGCTCAGCCCTTTTACCATGGTAGCTGCTATAATGTCAAGTTACAATAGTTGTAACTCTTTATGAAAACCAACAGCAGATCTCATCAAAATGTGACCCCATCTTGACAATAATTTCATCAGAATGACATTCATTCAACTTTTATCAAAAAATAATCCAATAATAAACAGTTTCATGATTCTGAAGGCAAACACCAGCCATTTCATTACACAAATTTCATTTTTAAGAGGAATACTACAAAACAAGTAAGGTTTTATGTAGAAAATAGGAAAAGTAAAAAAAATATTGAGAGTGTCTTGTGGTAGATGTATATATGATTTTCTAAAGTTGAAACCCTTTATACATGTAATGCTACAGTCACAAATACCTTTTCAAATGCCGTATGAACGATTTCATACCATTTATTGCTATGTATAAATAAAAATTGTTTGTGCGGTGTTCGTATAGGTATTTGTGACCGTAGCATAACTCTCATACAATTAGCCTGAGTATTTACAGCTTTAGTTCCATGTTGAAATGAATAAATGGGAAAAATCAAAAGAACTTTATTGAGGGACACAGCACTTAATTTATACTATTTTCGCTTAAAGGGATGGTCCAGGCTGAAAATATTTATATCTTAATACATAGAGTAGAATTCACTGAGCAAAAATCCGGAAAATTTCATCAAATCGGATAACAAATAAAGTTATTGAAGTTTAAATTTTAGCAATATTTTGTGAAAACATTCGTCATGAATATTCATTAGGTGGGCTGATGATGTCACATCCCCACTTTCCGTTTTCTTATGTTATTACATATATAAAATCATAATTTTTTCATTATTTCATACTTGTGTTAATAATGTCTCCCTTATAATGAAATAAGTTGCAGCAATAAATATCTAATGCACTAAATCAGTTGTCAATCCAATTTTTCTAGTTCTTGGAGGAAACAATTTGAATAAACCTAATTTCATATAATAAAATACAAAAGAATAGGTGGGGATGTGACATCATCAGCCCACCTAATGGATATTCATGACGACTGTTTTCACAAAATATTACTAAACTTTAAAATTCAATAACTTTGTTATTTGTTATCCGATTTTGATGAAATTTTCGGCATTTTGCTCAGTGAATTCTACTCTATTTATTAAGCTATAAATATTTTTAGCCTGGACCATCCCTTTAAACAATCAATCATGATGATATTGAACACTTGTTTGGTAACATCTTGGCTGTAACTATAAACTAATCAAACAGCAAAATTAATTGAGATGTCATTAACAAATCTGCATAATGGGTACATTTTCCTGAACATAAATATCTACCACCCTACAGGCCCCTTAACATCCATGAAACATTTGGGATAATAAGGACATAACCCATTTAAACGAATTAGGTTTCAGAGCAAATTGCTTATTTATTGATGTTTCTTCACTTAGGCTTCATGGCAGCTGATCCAAGCCCTAGTTCTTGATTGATGCACGAACGTCCATGGATGGAATAACTGGAGAAAAAAAACTGATATTGACTGCTTGAGGGGGCATAGTTTATAAAAAAAGCCTATATAGGTGTAGTACAGCATGGGAAATGATAAACTGATATTGACCACGGAAGGGGGGATAGTTAAAACTATAGCCCACTGTGATTTCAAACCTTACATTAAAAACCATAGAGATGAAGTCACATAACAGAGTTCACGGCCGCGAACTCCTGCTCCATCCTCGTTTTCCTTTTAATATTTCCTCGTAGGGTATACACCAAGCTAATGTAGCCTTGAGTGACTTTGAAATTGAATCAACCAATTGAATTATAGATTGCAACAAGGAATGGTAAGTAAGAGAAGAGTGAGAATGTTGACGTTTAGCTCCAGGCGAAGCACTCCATTCTATCCATACATCCTTCTGGTTCAGTGCTCTAACTGTCCTTTTAACAGGTGTCTGTACCCAAGCGGTATGTACTTTTGAGGTCCGTCTCAAGTTTTGAGAAAGGGTCAATAGTGTGAATTATACTCCAGTATTGTCCAACGTTCCAATTTTGGATAGTGAAGTGGTCATTGGATTGTTTTTCAGCCTTTTTAATTCAAATTTGGAGGGTTTTTTTCAGCTGTTTGAATTTAATTTGGGCTTTCTAATGAATCGACCCTACTGGAAAGAACAGTGTGACACAGTGTGTTCATGATTATAGTAGACCATGTGAAATTATTGTTCACACTGTTAAAATGCTCAAAGTTAACAGTGTGAAGATATTTCCACACTGTGGACACCTCAACAGAGTGACTGTTCACAGCGTGTACACATAGCCGACTATGTGAATGCGTTATTCACAATGTTGAAATGCTCAAATTTAACAGTGTAAAGGTGTTTTCACATTGTGCTCCACGCTGTGAACACACTGTGGCAGTGTTAAGATATTTTCACACTGTGGACACCTCGACAGTGTGACTGTTCACAGCGTGTTCACATAGTCGATTATGTCGATGCATGATTCACACTGTTGTGATGATCAGACTTAACAGTGTGTAGGTGATTTCACATTTTGTTCCACACTTTGAACACACTGTGGGACACTGCATTCTTCTACACCCCAAATTTTTTCTCACTAATTATTTTTGTTTGAATCCTGAATAAACATCAATTTTTAATCCTGTGAATGTAGAAATTCAAAGATGCTCACTATCTATGTACACAAAAGTAATCAGCCTAAATCAAGCACACTGGCAATCTCTCTGGCAAAAAAAAAATGACTGGCATTCCCATGAATAAAAGATGCGCTGTGCCACCACCATTATTATCACTTCATGTATACTGTATGATATTGTGAATTCTTTTGTGACAAGGCAAAAGGGAGAATAGATAATACAAACATTTCATGCATATGTGATTTAATGAAATAAACAAGTGGAGCGCCTCTGGCAGTCTCGCCTGCATTATGAAATTCAATATAGCAGCAGTGGTATAACTTTGAAAACTACTACAAAATAAGTATTTAAAAAAAAACATTCATATAATGATATTATACTATGTTAATTTGACCTTGATCATGTGACCTAAGACATGTAAGTGATACTTGATTACCCCTTTGTCCATATTTCATAAACTATATCCATAAAATTTCAAAGTTATGATGGCAATTCAACAATTACCCCAAACATGGCCAAAGTTCATTGACCTTAAATGACCTTTGACTTTAATCATCTGACCTGAAACCGCACAGGATGTTCAGTGATACCTGATTACTCTTATGTCCAAGTTTCATGAACTATATCCATAAACTTTTAAAGTTATATTGGCAATTCAACAAATACCCCCAACTTGGCCAAAGTTCATTGACCCTAAATGACCGTTAACCTTAGTCATGTGACCAGAAACTTAAGCAGGATGTTTAGTAATACTTCATTATCCTTATGTTCAAGTTTCATGAATAAGGTCTATATACTTTCTAAGTTATGATGTCATTTCAAAAACTTAACCTTTGGTTAAGATTTTATGTTGATGCCGCTGCCGTCAGAAAAGCGGCACCTATAATCTCGCTCTGCTATGCAGGCGAGACAAAAACAAAACAAAGTAACTTTATGCTTTCCTTGCAAGGAATCTTAATATCAAAGAATATGGGACTAAACAACAAACAAAAAATATCCCCAAGCATATCCCACCCCCCTTCCGATTTTCATAACACTGATATCATTTATATCGAATCTACAGACATGTAGATGAAGTGACTAAACTTGAAATTTTGCTTGCAAACTGAAATATCCTTACAAAATACTTCCAACAAGCCAAACTCTGGTGAAAAATAGCTACAACAATGTTCATGGGCTTGAAATTATTCAAGCTACATGTAAGCAGAATATGGAAATTAAAGATGATATATTTCATGACACCTCACTATCTTGGAGACAGTGCCCTTCTAAATAGGGCAATTACCATTTCAAATACTGTTTTGTATTACAGTTTAGGTGCATCACATTTCTGCAAGGACATAACGGCCCGAATTCACAAAGGTGGTTTTGAAAACCCACGGTTGAGTCCATGGTTTATGCAGATTTCCTGTATAAATTACACTTATTTTACCGCGTATATTAAACAATGTCCAATGCTGATGCGCGCTTTTGTCCCCGTGCGTCAAATTGACGCCTGTTGCCGTGGTTATCCACGCTATTTTATTCATGAGTCCACTGTTTTGAATTAATGAGCCCAATATTCAAACAGTGGACTCATGAATAAAATAGCGTATCTAACCATGGTAACAGGCGTCATTTTGGCGCACTGTGACAAAAGCGCGCATCAGCATTGGAATTTTTTAAACACACACCCGATATGCGGTAAAATAAGCGTAATTTATACAGAAAATCTGCATAAACCATGGACTCAACCATGGGTTCTCAAAACCACCTTTGTGAATTCGGGCCAATATATTTGAACTTAGACTACAATGGCCGACACCATCTTCATAAATGGGTCATAATAATCCAAACTCAATTAAAAATAAAATTAGATGATTCAATTTTTATAATATATAAATCAGACAGTCATAATGTATTAAGAACAACTGACATTTAATTTTAAAAAAATCATATAAAAAGGAGTCATCCTTGTCAAGCTTCTGGCTTTTAATAATTATTCCCCCCAAAAAAAAGTTATTGAGTTTTGATATGATCTTTTTTTTTAAATGTAATTTAAATAACTAAATCAATCAATAAATGAATAAATAACTTCTGCCTTGGTGTGAGGCTATGAGTGCACCACACTCTGCAATTATCTATAGATTCACAGAATGCTATCATTTTTTAAAATCTGATAGCGATTGTCTTACAGTTATCAACAGGGTTAGGTGCTAGAGGGGGTGTCCACAGTCGAATCATTCTCCTCATCTGATCGCATCAATGTCCCTTATGCACGCTCCCCACCTTAACTAGTTCTTTCCTTTAAAACCTAAAAATACTCCCCAAGATATAGAAAGATTGATAGCCATCTCTTTCCCACACCTATTCCTGCTGCAACTTTCTCAGGGATGGAATATAAACACAACAAAAAACCATAAGTGGAACCGTCACAGATCTCTGAAATCCTACCGACCATACCAATCTTTAATGTAATAGAAACGAAACCCAATCACGTATTGCCGTGGCCAGCCCGGAGTCTTGGGAGCGCCCAGCGATGTCCACCTCGGAAGAATCATGCGCGGCCTCTGCGATTGCAACTTTATGCGATGCCTGAAGATAAAGCTCGCACGGTCCCTAATCCCGCTCTAACTGGAAGCCATGCTCATCTAGGATTCCACTGCCTTGGAAGGTAAGGTGGATCGCAACAAAAAGCTCCCCTGTTTGGGGGGCATTTTCCAAAAGCAGGTACGTGTATGAAATGAGTGTGATCACCATACAAATTACACTACATTGCATGCATGACCCCTAGGAAGTGACACTGTTTCTAAATTTTATCACAACACTTTGCTCAAGATTATCGATATCCGATTTGCTAAAATTTACTTGCATCTGTCCGTCAATCGTGATTATAGGCCATGAATGTTGTTCTTAAACATAATTTAAATTCTTTAGAATTCATCGCATGACTGGCAGAAGGGCGCAAATCGCTCACCAAGCAGAAGGGTGCACATCTAACCTATAAAATATCAACTTTATATTTCAGACCAAATTTACTATGCGAGTTCTATTTCATCCCTTTATTCATTCAAAAGTTTGGAATGAAATAAGTGGGGAAAATTTGACTTAGAAGGGGAAAATAACGTTTTGCGTAGAATGGTCCGAAAAATTGCTTCGGCTATGATGTTATTATGTATTGGTCGTGCAGCATTTTGCTCCCATCAACTGATTATGGTACATCTAACTTGATACAAAATAGCATGGTGAATGCACATGAGAACCAATACCAAATTAATTTCCCCTCAAGAGAAGTAAAGGTATCAAACACAAATGAAAGCATCTTAAAAGGACGATGCCCCCATCAATACAAATTACATTTCCTTCATAGAAAGCCTTTCACACTGAGAAATTAAGTTGCTATTCTTCAGTTTGATGTATTGCAGTGAGGTGGGAACTGGGTTGAGCTTTCCCATTAAAAGGGTTCAAAAATTTATTTTCAGCTACTCACACTGCCAACTGTCAGAAGCAGAGGTGTGAGTGGTCACAAATAAAAAGATCTGAAAAAAGCTGAAACTTGTAGAAAAAGTCTGAAATAGAAAGAGCTCCCATACTTTTTGTACAGAGGAAAGCCAAAAATAAGCTGAAATTAAGCTGAAAATCAAAACGAAAAAAATCTGAAATCAGATAAAAATCTGAACTCTCACACCCCTGAAGAAGGTCAATGATGAAAAATATATAAAAGGTAATTTAAGAGTAGGCCTATCTTGAATTAAAGTATTTTCTTTTTCAAATTCTTATTTCTAAATCCCTGACAATAGAAAAAAGTCATATTTTCTGTCTTAGAAAATTCCCTGGCTCAGTATAAGCATTCTGATTTGTATCATTGGAAGCACTTCACATGGCAAATGTTAAACAAAGTCATTTGTTTCATTGAAATTTCATTCAAGGTTTTTTTTTTTAATCTTAAACAATGCATCAACGATACAATGCGAAATTAAGTTTACATATTATGAGTGAAAATTCACTGGGCTATTACAGGATCTTTGTATATTTAAGCAATTAAATAAATGCTTGAAACAATAATCACAACCTTTACAGATTAATTAATCTATGAAATATTGTACACCAAATATATGTGTATAGCTTCACTGAATTGTCACAAAAACAAAAGAAAGTCAGACTTTAACATATATATATACAGCTGTGGACCGGAGTCTAATAAAAAAAAATCTTCTTATGTGAGAGGGATAAGTGAACCACAGTTTCTATCCATCCAACAACAGCAAAACACTGTGGTCTGTTCCTAGTCTTGAACAAATTTTGATTTGATTTTAGTTGACAACACTGTACTTTTTATTTGTCACCGAAATGCCCCCTCCCCTCCCAAAGGGCACACGATGAGGGTGCACAATCAGCTAAGCGTGCCTATACTGTATACTCGGATCATTTGGAATCTAGTTTCTCCTGTACACAGATCAATGAAGATCTCGTTGGGCATGCTCATTACCATTCATTACTCTTCAGGTCAGTGAGCAAGTCAAGTTAGTCAGGTATACGGCGAGTCGTTCACACTTACAAAAAACCGTGCAGACGTAAATAAGGAATTGGTTGAGGAGTGTGCTTTCGAATGGGAATCAATGAATTCGTAGCTCAGGAGTCTGAATGTGTGACAAATCAGACGCTGACCTAGCATCCTTTGGCAAGGCATCAAACCACACTTTGCCGCTCTCTACCCAGGTGCTAAATGGGTACCCAGTTTGGATACGAAAGCATACCTCGCAATTGAGTGTGGAAACTCTTCCTGGGATGCCACCCAGGGAGTGGAGAAGGCGCTCAATATCTGATTCAATGTTACCATTTATTTGAATTTGAACACTAGATTTATTTTTGTTGAAAATTCACACACACTGTGACATGATGCGAGTCTGAAGAATACACCTCTCAACATATGTCATTATCACAATGTATATAATAATACTAATAATATGCAACATTTATACAGCGCTTAATACAATGTTCCTAAGTGCTGCATACTATTACCCCGGCTTTAGCACAGCTACCCTGATCGGGCGCAAGCTTTCAAGGAATTCCTTCCTACCGGGTTCCCATTTACTACACCTGGCTGGAGAGTGGCAAATGTAGATAAATGCCTTGCCAAGGATGCGAGTGCTGCAGTGGGATTTGAACCTCGGACCTTGTGGTTCAATGTCCAGAGACTTATTCACTGAGCCACATCACCTCTACAATGTATATGAATTTGAACACTCTGAAATACCTTTAATTTGCTAGTCTGAATGAGTTTTAATTTCAATTTCAAGTTTGACCTGAGAAAAGGAATCACTTGGGTCAACGTGTCTCTCTACTTCATCGAAAATAGCGATGACACCGTTTCCAGACTGTCGACCTCAAGGTAAGTGTCATACTGTCTTTTTCAACAGACTGGATTAAGACATCCACCAGGTGTCGAAACAAGAATTCAGCTACAAAGTTCAAATCAAAATGGAAAGCTGAAGCCTGCAATGCTAAATTTAGCATTATACCATATAAGTAGCAAACATGATTCATCACATACCACTGTAAAAATGCTGTTTAAACTTTAAAGTAGTTGTTTAAACTAACAGTTTAAACACATGTTTAAAATCTTAAACAACAAAGTTTGATTTTTAACACTAAGACCATGGTCTAACTCTGCACTAAAGTTATGGGAAGCCAAAAGTGTCAAAATTTTTACTAAGTTGTATGTATCTTGTGTTTACTGTGCTCTTTCCTGATTCATCGATGGTAAAGACGATCATCTTTTTATACTTCCTAGACAATTATGAATGATTTGAGAGCCAAATGAGCTGATATATGATATCTCTACTGTTAGCGATATATGCAACAATTGGCTATCCATACTTAAACCACAACTTTAAACCTGAGTTTAAGTTAAACCCGACTTCAGAATACGGGCCTTAATCTTCAATATATTAAGAATAGTTGTTAAACAACTGTAAAATTAATTCATATGGTAAAGAGTGTTGTATAAAATTTAAACAACATTTTTACTGTGTATTACATTTGGAGTATATCTTTTTCGACACAAACAAAAATGTCAAATTTGTCAATGATATGGGACAAAGAAATCATATAAGATTTGATCTCTCACTACCTGTGCAAGATGGCAAACAAACTTGGGTACCCTTGGTGGACTCTGAAAAGCCAAAGAACAATATCAATTTTAGAAATATCTTCACACAAACTAACATAGACATACAGGTCACTTTTTTATGCAATAACACCACTTTTTTATACAGTAACACCATTAATGAATTATCCTTCTAGATTTTTGACTGCCTGCATGAAATATTGTTAGCATATTAAGTGTCCAATGTATTTCACATTTATACCTGTACTAACAGAGAAAAAAGTGTGCAATGTTGTTACGATATTCAACTCCATGAGGTCAACTCATACGCACTACATAGACAAAGTGCACATTAAGCAATGCAATGCAATGCGCTACATGATACTATATATGACTTCATAAAAAGCTACAGTGAAGTCACATTTCAATGATCAAAATCAAAATTTTATGAAGTCAGGTTTAATTTAAACTCTGGTTCAAAGGTTAAAAAAAGTAGTTGCAGTGAACAATTATCTCATGACAAAATCTTTAAAGTCAAGGTTAAATGCCACCATATTATCATAGATCTATTATGGTACATTAAAATAAACTTATCTTCATGAAATCATGAATTCTTAGCTGACAACCGGTCATTCTGATGATCACTAACGCAAAAGGCCATATGTGGGACAGACAGTGTATTAATATTGTTCGGAAAAATACCCAACATTTTATGGAAATAAGTGCTTATTTTGCTCATTTATCAGCAATTACACATTTTTTTCCAAAGCCGTTTAGCTCATATTTTTTATACAAACACTTGGATGGTCATTTTATTCGATTTTGTTCCAACTTATTTTGAGATCATAAACACAACTGGTATTTATCTATGGAGAGCCAATTTGTGACACAAATCTCTAACCATACAGGTTCAATTTAACAGCTCATTTAACATTCAAATAATTCAGATCTGGATATAGTTACTAACACAGTTTTCCTCATCATTACAGCATTATGAAAGAGAGCAATAAACACTGAAAATATACAAAGTAAACAAAGTTATGACATTTTTGGCTTCCGGGTCATTCCATCTGGATTCACCCAGTGGTTGCACCCGACCGTCTCAGAATTCGTTGTAATTTGGTACACATAAAATTCACCATGGCCCACGTACAAAACAAAAAAATAAGTCCAATTGGTCCGTCGGTTCTCGTGCTACGGCCCGCCCTTTTCTCCTTGTTTTGACAAAAATGGGTGTGACCTTCAACTTTCAATGGCCACTGCGTCGTAATGTGTTGACCAATTTTCATGAAACTGGTACCATTTATTAGGAAATTCAGAGAGGAATCCAAAACATGCATCAAATAATGTATTGGAGCGATTTATAAGGTCATGACCTTTGACCTTTACTATGACCTTGAGTTTGACCCCCGGACAAATAATTTTTTAACTTGATTTTCGTGTATGTTAATTATTTGTATGATATTGACAAAATATGTTAAAACCAATGATGATATTTTATGTCTTCACCTTTTAAAACTCTTCCAAAGATACCATGAAATTTCACTCTAGTCCCACATACTAATATTCATGTTAGTAAAAGTGTTTACCAGTTACATGATTTCTTCCAATCTTAAGTTACAGTATGCATGCACATGAAAAGAAATTAAGCTCATCAGTTCACAAATGGAACATTAAACATTTATGCTCATGAATAGGTATCTGTTTAGGCATTTTGATGTTCAGCAATATATATCATATATATATATATATATATTCTTGTTAGTAAAGTGTTTTATCATCAAATTGTTGAGTATATGCCTATTTACTAACAAGAATATATATATATATATGTATATATATGCAAGGCTCGACATTAGCGGTGGCCCGGTGGCCCGGGGCCACCAGAAATTCACCTCGGGCAACCATTATTGATAAAATGTTAAGTTTTGGTGGCCCGAATCGGGCAACCAATAATTTTCAAAGTAGCGCAATTTTTCTCCTGATTTTGCACGCATTTATCAACTTTCTACAGTTCAAATTACAACCCAGTTCGTCATGCGCCCTTTTTGTTGATCTACACACAAATACACACACACAAAGTTTGCATATTAGGCCTACAGCTATAGCATACAGTAGCTATTATCCAGCCAGCCGCGCCGCGCCGGCTGGCGTGAGCTTTGCATGAAGCCACTGCATACAGCTGTGCTCTAGATCTAGCTCAGCCTATTCAGACTCCGGGAGCTGCGATAAAAAATGTTGCTGCTAACAAATCTTCCACAGAACTTTAAAAATCTGAGTCAAAGTCACATTTTACACCAATGAAATGACATTCTACAGTCTTAATTACGAAAATTTGGTGTAACCTGATTGTTTGCAAGCATTAAGAAGAGGAATTATGACCTCTCTTTTGACTACAAAAGACCGATTTCCAAATGAATTAATACACATAAAAACACATAGGCAAGTACATTACAGTCCCACGTGTGCATTTGTATGTATGTTGATACTTGGTTTCTTTCGAAGCTGTGTCTTTTCTAGCCAAAAATAAACAGACAGTTTCTTTCTTTCTTGTTTATAAATGACTTCTTAAACCACTCTTGAGAAAGTAAATACTTTGGGAAGGCATTTCATTGATATGAAATGTGAATTTTTCCAACATTTTGGCAAATATAGGGAAGGACTTTTCTCACACTTTTTTTCCAGATATAACTTTTGCCGTTTTCTTCTTATTTTTTTTCTTTCATTTTTTTTTTACAGTGGTTTAACCATTTATACCCCTTCCCATTGAATATGCCTGATTAAAAAATATGTTTCTACTGAAAATAAAATAATCCAAACTAAAGGATATAAAAATAGAAATGTGCCATTCCCAGAAAAATGTAAGTGAAAATTATTTGCTTGGCTTTTAATTATATTCCAGTCAGAATAGACTGTTGTCACAGCTGTTAAAAAATATTCGCAATGGCTTTTTAATTTTCCCCTTTTCCCCATGTTTATATTAATTTTGTTTTATTCATTTTTCTTTCACTTTCTTTTCTTTTTTTTCTCTCTAAATTTTTTCTTTTCTTTTTTTCCCTGTTCTTTGTTTTTTCTTTCTTCATTTTCTTTCTTTTGTTTTATTTCACTTATTTCTTTTATTTTTTTGTTTTCTTTTTGTAATATACGTTTTGAAAATTATTTTCATTTGTTTCCCCCTTTTATGCATTGTTCTAATTTTGCAGCATATTTTTCTGTGATTTTCTCCTGCTATAATATGCTGCAAAAGAGAAAACAGAAATAAACTGGATTTGGGGCCTGCATAATCTAGGTTTTAGGATTCAAAGAAGAAGAAATGAAAAACCATTGTTTTGTACATCTATCTGAGTTTGCTATGCACTATTTATTTACTTTACCATAATGAGTGTGTGTCTATATGGAGATTTAAAAAAAAAAGTCCACACAACCTGCAAACAATAAAATTCATTTATTCTCTTTCAATCATTTCATTTTTACAACGATAGAAACAATTTATATTTTACCACAAGCCAATTAGCAAAGTAAAATAACAGCAAACAAGGTTTACATACAAGATGATAAAGTGAAAGTAACTTAGTGGTAGTTGCTGCAGAATTAATATTTCAGAAGTTTGTTTGATTAATTTTTAATGTGTTTCTTTATATTTTTCGGGCCACCAAACTTTAATATCGGGCCACCAAAAAAAATTATTTGATGGTTTTGGTGGCCCGAACGGGCCACCACCAAAAAAAGTTAATGTGGAGCCTTGATATATGACATATATTGCTGAACATCAAATTGCCTAAACAGATACCTATTCATGTATTAATGTTTAATGTTTCATTTGTGAACTGATGAGCTTAATTTCTTTTCATGTGCATGCATACTGTAACTTAAGATTGGAAGAAATCATGAACATGAATATCAGTATGTAGGACTAGAGTGAAATTTCATGGTATCTTTGGAAGAGTTTTAAAAGGTGAAGAAATAAAATATCATCATTGATTTTAACATATTTTGTCAATATCATACTAATAATTAACATACATGAAAATCAAGTTTAAAAATTATTTGTCCGGGGGTCAAACTCAAGGTCAAAGTAAAGGTCAAAGGTCACGACCTTATAAATTGCTCCAATATATCATTTGATGCATGTTTTGGATTCCTCTCTGAATTTCCTAATAAATGGTACCTGTTTCATGAAAATTGGTCAACACGTTACGACGCAGTGGCCATTGAAAGTTGAGGGTCACGCCCATTTTTGTCAAAACAAGGAGAAAAGGGCGGGCCGTAGCGCGAGAACCGACGGACCAATTGGACTAATTTTTTTTGTTTTGTGCGTGGGCCATGGTGAATTTTATGTGTACCAATTTACAACAAATTCCGAGAGGGTCGGGTGCAAAATTGCACATTCATTGGGTGAATTGGCATGGAATGACCCTTCCCATAATTTAGCACAGAGTTAGCCCATGACCTAGGTTAAACAAGACTTCAGAATACGGACCTATGTATAATGATAATATTGGATTTCTTTTGTGGTATATGATTGCACTCGTCTGACTCCGCAATATTCAAATAACTGAAGAATGCAATAATATCTGATATACCACTCCAGTGCATTCAATATTATATAAATGTCAATTCCAAACTGGCATATTATCGAAGATGAATATATTCACATTACAAACATACTCATTTCTGCGAGGGTGATATATACATGTACTCAGATATCAACACAGCTATTAATTGGGTGTATAAATCCAGATGGGATTACAATTTACTTCTTGAAATTATTCTCAATCACAGAGCTACGAGCGAAATCATCTCTAATCTGTTCTGCCCTTAAAAAAACTTATGACATTTTGAACCTGTGCTACCTGCTTTTCATAAACCCCAGCCTAGCACTGCCAACCTAGTCTGCAGGCACAGAACCTGATTGAAACTTTGATCAGCAAGTGTGTCTCCACGCAAAGACTAGCACACACAAAACTTGCTGTTTCAATTGGGCCTTCAGTACACAAGGCATGAGTAGGCTGCACATTCAGACCCTTAACTCGAGTGAAGGGTTTGCACAGCAGACTATTGCCTACCTCTGACAGAACACACAAGGATTCTCTGTCTCCAAAATAAGTATCGTCCCATTACAATTTCCTTCATTTAAAAAAACATATATTCATGATTTATCAGCCATTTTCATGCAGCACAAACTGTTGTCTCGGTGCAAGGACACCCTGCGCAAAACATTTTCACGGCACGCACCGCATCGGTGCAGAAAAAAAAAGGGTGTTTTTGCGCACGTGCGATACGCAAAAGTGTGGTGTTAAGGGCGTTCTTGCACTGACACAATGAAATACACTATCAAATTGCTTTACAATCAACAATATAGCTTGCATCTATTACTATCATAGATTCTAACTTTAGATCAAAAGACAAAGACATCATGATTCAAACCATTCTACTAAATAGCATACATGTGTTACTGGTATGCCCCCTCTTTTATTCTTTGCCTCCTTTATGCCCCAAATTTGAATATTTTTGGATTGAAGTATTAAATCAAATTAAACAAAGTTGAATTGAATTGAATTAACAACTCTATTATACCCATACAGGAAATGCCTTTCTCTCTCTCTCTCTCTCTCTCTCTCTCATGTTCCTCTCATATTTTTCATATTTCCATTACTTTTTTGTCCTATATGGTTGGCATGTCCGCTGGCCTCATGAATACTTCATCACATTTCAGAATTATTCAGCTATTGTATACAACACAGAAAGTCAAGCATTCATAAGATATTGAGGTTTAACTAACACCCACAATAATGTAGAAGTTGACAAGGTGCATTATCTTGTCAGCATTTTAAAAGGAGGATTTACATAGATTATTCATATTTTACTTACATTTTAGCAGCCCTGACAAATTTCAAATCAGTGTGACACTTCTTTCTATAATATATCAACCCAGAAAACATCACATACATATGATTTGCCATTTAAAACAAATCAAAGGAAATACAACATTTACTGGCAAATTAGTGCCATGCAAGGGGGAGGGGGCATGCCCCCCCCCCCCATTCCCCTGAAGTATACCATAGGTAGGAAAGCATTATAGTGCTTTTGTTTTAGAAAACTAATGTATTGATCCATAATTGGTGAAAAATCATATTTAGCATTGTTCATCACTTAAACTAAAATTTAGTGCTTTTAGTCAGGATAATGAATAAAGTTACAATGCCTATGGTCAGCTGTTTAGGCCTTTACTTTTAACCAACTATCACTCAAAATTGATGAATGGTCTCACATGTATACTGCAATATTGCACCCACCGCCTTACACTAATTCTGCATTGACAAATAAATAAAATAGTACAATTTTGACCAACAAACAAGTAATCATGGTTTAAGCCAGACATTTCAAACGTTTTAACCCTGAAAATCAACTAATTTTAATAGTCCCCCTGATCCTCATGGTAATTGGTATTACTAGAAAGATTGGGGTTACAAAATGCCTGTGTCTAAAAACCCATGAATGTTATGATTAATCCAGTAAACTTAAAATATCAATCAGTTATGAATCCTTTACTGGAATTTTGTGAATTGTGAGTTTTTACTTTACAATTTTCACAAATTTCCAGTAAAAGATTCATAACTGATCAATATGCCTGTGTCTATAGCAATCTAGAAAAAAAAAAAATGAAGTCATGTAACCGCTAAATGACAATAGACTGTAATAATAAGAACAGTACCAAAAGGAACAATATTCTGTGTGTGCTTGACCTGTATACAGTGATGTCATTTCTGAATGCATTGATGCAATGTGTTTATCTTCACCACCTATATGCTTTTCACACTGCATTTCCTTAACCCCATACTATCCTTAACCTCGGACTATCCTTAACCCCATACTATCTTTTTTTCGATTCACATTGTCTTTCTCAACCCCATACTATTTGCTTAATAGCCGGGGTTAAGGCCTTAACCCCGGGGAATCACACAGCTTATACATATTGATGATTTTACCATACAGAGCGCAATTAACGTGCAATTTTGACTTCTGTGATTGGCTAATGCTTAGCCCAACTTTTGCTTAGCCCTGTTTCGTTTCACACTGCATCTCTTAGCACCGCAATTGTGAAGCTAGCACCACAATAAGCCGGCTAACCCTGCTGTTTTGCAGGGCCAGATAGTACCGTACTATTTACCGTGCTAGCCCACTTTGCTAAAACGTAGTGTGAAAACGAAGTGGGCTAAGCTTAACCCCGGGAAATTGGTGGGGCTAAGACCCCCCCTTAGCCCCACCAATTTAGGACAAAAAGTGCAGTGTGAAAAGCATACTACAGTATATGTGATTCATTAAACTGTACTCAGAACGCCCCCAATAAATGTATGCCATGCTTTTCTCACTGAATTGACTAGTAGGCCTATACAAAAAGATATTTTTGTTTAATAATGCTACATACATCCTTTTATTTTCATTATAAGAAATCAATGGAGATCAAAGGATTGTTTCATGCTTAACATGGGTAATGACATCATGATTGATTCATCTACGAGAGGGAAGTCATAGAACTAGATGTTTTGCAAAATCTCTAAAGATAAAATAGTGTTTCTCGTTTGGCTGGTAAATTGGACCCTACAGACAAAGCTAAGATATTGTATGCGCCAGGGTTGGAGTACCACTTATAGCAAAAACTGGCAACCTCATATTATTTGAAAACAGTCCCCTAATAAGGGATGTAGAAGCGAAGGAGTGATTTGCCTTCAAGTTTGCCCCACCCTCTCTCTCTGTCCTTTTTCACTAACCATACAGAAGCATGAAAATGACCATCAAGTTGTGATTTCATGAATATTCAGCCCCCCCCATCTATCCCTTCTCCCCCTTTCCATCCCCACTTTTGGCTCAGCCCCCCCCCCCCCCCTACTTTCAAAATAACTCCACAGTCCCTGCCCAATTCCTACAGAGAAATTGTTCTAGGCAAAAGAAAGTTGCTACTTCTGTCATTACTGGACTCAAAATCTGTCAATGTTAAGATAAACAAGTTTCCACACACACACCCCATTGATGATATTATATACATTGCAAACCTTCAAGCATGTGTGATACCAACACAATATCTAAATGCTTGAAGCATTTGGTATACTCATTATGATTTTATGTATTATAGAGACCTTTGAGGTACATAAGTGTTAAAAACCAAGTCCTTTTCAAGAAATTATTTGAATAGAAATTATTTTCTTTAATTACCTGAGTCTGTTCCTCGGTGATAGCCTTAATGGGAACATCTTCCATTAGAGGAGAAATGTATATACACAATCCACAAGATAATAAAGTTCATATCACAAGCAAAACACCTGAAATATCCATAACATAATGTCCAGGAGAGGTGCAAGAGCGTGAGAGAGAGAGGGATAGAGTGGGTGGTATGAAAGGTTCAACAACAAGGCTCATGAATGAGAGTGTGAGGGGAGGTGCGCCAAGTGACGCTAAGCGATAAACTGTCCTGCTTTTCGACTTGCCGCTTGTCTTATTTCCATGGGATCGTCAGCTGATTGTAGGCACCGTGGAGGGGTGTTAGTAGGGGATGGTGGATAGGGGGGAAGAGGGGAGATGGAGGGAGAGAGGAGAGGAGAGGGAAGGGAAGGGAGAAGGAAAAGGAAAAAGGGAGAGCAGAGGGAGGGGTAGGGAAGGAGGGATTGAGGGGGATGGGAGGGCAGAGAAGGGAGGGAGGGCAAGAAAGAGGGGAGGGGGAGGGCAAGAGAGAGGGGGCAGGAGAGAGAGAGGGGGAAATTAAGAGGGAGGGAGGGTGGGGTATGATCAAGAAGAAGAAATCAGAAATAAAGAGCATCAACAAAATATACGATCTGCATCCAATGTCTTTCTAATATGATCACAAAACGTACATGTGATCAAACAGAACATTCCATTGACTAAATAATTAATCTGCCCATGAGCGTTCAGACTGTCTCTTTCTACACATTAATTTCAATCAGTGTGAAAGCATATGAAAAATGACTCTTAAAGTTAAGTTTACTTTTGGTTGGTTAAAAAAAAGATCTGAGAGTGTGCTGTTCCCCTTTTCAATCCAAGCAAACTTGAAATAGGAATAGTGCATTTGTTAATATAACAAATCTTTATTAAATGGAAACCAGAGCTAGCATATATTAAGAAGACGCTGTAATGAACTTCACTTGGTGAATATATGATGATAGAATGTTTGGTTTTCAAATAAAATCCTGAGTGGAAGAATCCAATTAAGACAGATTTTCTACTAAGCTAACGTGATGACAAAATATCACTAGTTTCACATCAGCAATAGATTTCAAGGCTTGATAAAGAAAAAAGGGAATAGACTTGATTTATACTTTTTAGAGTAAGATTGGATCTTACTTTATCATAAAGAGGTCCACTATAAAAACAAGGGTTTTAAAACTTACACCAGATGGTGTTCCTAGAGCATCACACCCTTAAGTGTTTAAATTACACCCTGGAAATTGAACAAAACACCAGAGAGTGTTAAAGTAACAACCAAAGGAGTTGTAATGACACCCATGGGTGTTCAACTAACACTGTATATTCAACACCAGACAATGACCGGTGTAAGTCTCTATGTACAAAGGATAACACCACATTATTTTGCGCTGTTCAATTATCATAGAATGCAGTAAACAGGCAATCATTAAAGCAAAAATGTGTATGACATCCCAAAAGATATATGGAAGAAATGGAGTCGGACTGAAAGTCAGAATGGAAATCAAAAGATATGAGATGAACACTACAACCTACAAAGAACCTGATCAAGGTTAGTCTCAAGCAAGGCCTATGTTCCCAATGATAGTCTTTACACAAATGTTTTTGAAAACAATTGAAATATATTGTGAATTCTGTCATAAAATTGTGATAGTCATTTGATCTTTATTGAAAAGAGCTAGCACTGTAAAAAAATTTGGGTACAATTTTAACCAGCACGAGGGTAGTTATGTGTCCAACCAATTTTGGGCAGTATTTTACCCAATGCGGGAAGCATATTATCCAGTAAGGTTAAAAAATAAGCAAGAATCACTTAAGAATGGGCAAAATTTTCATCACACTGGATAAATAAAAATGCCCAAAAGAAATGCCCAATGTTGGTTGGACACATAATTACCCTCATGGAGCATTTTTACCCAATATTTTTTAGAGTGCTAGGGAATGCTTGAATTGAAGGTAATCATTTTGCTCCTTGGAAAAATATTGTGATACGAGTGTTGTTACAAAAAGCAGAAAATAATATCCTTGTTGTATCTAGGCATATATATATCAAAATGATTTCGTTGTCAGAGTGTTGCATTGTGGGTCAGTCAGTCCTGTGTGCAAAGCAGCTGAGGCAATGACAATACAGCAGAGTAAACCTTGAGAATATAATTCCAAAAGCAAAATAAAAGGGTAGGGATTTTTTTACATAATAGACCGCCCTCTCGAGTCTAAACAACACTGGAACCATATGCAAAGGAGCATTACGGACATCTGAAATTACAGCCCCAAATTAGAGCCTTAAATCTCATAAGTTTCCATTAGCGATGTTATCCCTTTTAGGATGATTTATGATTAAATTGCACAGAATCGAGATCCTTTTCCTTTGCTGTCTTGAATTGATAATGATATGGGAGATATCATAAGATTTCCGCTTGGATCAGCCAGTGTGTGTAAGGAAAAACAAACATCACTTCACAGTTCAAACTCAATGTCACGGTTTCCTTTTATCAATATTAATCAAATTCCATCTTAGAGCACAAAATCATATACTTTACTGATATTGAAGCTCATTTGAAAAATCAACCACCTCAAAACAAAACAAAAAAGAGAAGGTGTTTGGAGATGAATTCTTTCTTTTTAATAGCTTTATAATAATGATAATCTGAACGCACAAATCATATACTAAAGCTCAATTCGAAAAAAATCAACCACCTCAAAACAGAAAAGAGGAGGTATTTGAAGATGAATTCTTTCTTTAGCTTTATGATATATAATATAATAATAATCTTAGTGCACAAATCATATACTAAAGTTCATTTTGAAAATCAACAATCAACAATTTTTTCTTTAGTTAAAGTATGCAACTTTATTGCTTTCAAATGTTTCCTTTACATGCATATTTGTGGAGTATTGCGGCCCAGTGGATGAGTCTTCACACTTTAAAACAGAGGTTCGTTGGTCCGTATCCCAGCCATAATGTAATTCCCTTCAGCAAGAAATCAATCCACTTTGTGCTGCAATCAACCCAGGTGGGTGTTTCATAAAGCTGTACGTAAGTTAAGAGCGACTTTAAGAACAACTGGTGATCCTTTCTTACGTCCTGAATAATCATAAATGAACATTTAATGGTGAATTTCAAAGGATCACCAGTCGTTCTTAAAGTCGCTCTTAACTTAAGAATAGCTTTATGAAATGGCCCTCTGGTGAGGTAAATGGGTACCTGACAGGAATTAATTCCTTTAAAATGCATACTTGTGCATTGTAAATTATTACTGCCGCCAGGCAAAAGCTGGGGTAATAGTATCCAAGTCCTTTGGAAGCACATAGAGACGTTGCATCACAATTGGATAGAACCCATGACCTCCCATTCCGGCAGTAGAGGCTCTACCTTGCCTCTACCACTGAGCCACTATGTCAACGTATGAATATTTCAATGAATATAAAAGTTTTACATGGTAAATTTAAACCACAATTCTAAATCAATGTGTCAAAATAAAACATTTAAATGAAGAGACATAACTGTCTTAGAGGCTGTTGACAAAAAATATTTGTAATCAATTGTAATATCTGTTGCTAATTTACAATTGATATAGCAATTTTTACGATAGCAAAACTGATTCTTGTTTCAAGAAGCAGACAAGCAATCAAGTGCAAATTTACAATTGATTGTGAGACTTATTATTGATTTGATTTATTATTGATTTGATTTCCAACTGATTGCAAATTTCTTGCAACACCCTCTTATAGTGTGCATTCTACATTCTGGATTTGCAATCATATAAATTGAATTTTCCCAATTGGCGTAAGTTTGAATCTAGTGAGCATCTCTTATCCTGAGAAAATGGCATTTCATCGTGTTCCTAGTGGATCTATGTCAATGATAAAGCTGGTGATTCAATTGAAATATAATTCAATTTGAATCCATGTCTCGGTGAATAACCGATTATGATGCCGATCTGTAAACAGTGAGATTTTGGGAACACTTTGACAGATAATCAGTTTAACTTGATGATTACACAAAATGTGATATTTATCACAGAAAACAGAAATGGAAATGTTAAAAGAGTTACCCTAATAGTAACCTTTATGCAACAGCGACCAGGTTGGAATAGGCAGGGTTATGTTTTTGTGTAAAATTGATTTTTCTTGACCTAATTAAGTTTAATATAATCCTTGTTCTCCCTTTTTTTAATAATCAATACAATCCAGGTCAATGGGAAGAGATAGTCCTTGAGAGATCTTGACCAAACTCTCTACATTGTTGACCTTCCTGCAACCCGAGAACCCTTGACGGGATCTGGAAAAGATTCACTTCCAACTTGAACAACACTCGCAGGAAGCACCAAGAATGGCTTAAACCCTTCTCACCCCTATATTTCTTATTCAAATATTATTGTTTCACTATTAAAACAGTTGTTACAATGCCAGAGGTGTGATGAAAACGAAACTATTGGGGTATACTTTACAATTTCTAAGACTTTTTGAAAGCTCCGGCAATGCCATAGAACTTACTCTTGAAACAAGAACAGTGCCATAGGATTTCTCTTTAATAATAGGTCTTCAAGAAAATGTGAATTATGCATCAAGTCGTCATAAAAATAATATACAAATTTCATATATTCCTCAGCAATTAATTTTCAATTACTTTTGAAAATAGGGAACTACTGGTGAAAACTAAGATAAGAGAGTTTTAAAATCTAAACCACCATTTTCTTCTTATTCTTTGAATCTCTCACTGAAATTCTTGTACAGTACATTTTATAATCAAGTGTTTTTGTCTGTGATTGTAAATCAATTTTGACAAGTTGACATGTATTTATGATTTTTTTACAATGAATCAAGGATACATGTATGTGGTATTGTAGATCAAGTTTGACAAGTTATGTGTGATTTTACAAAGTAAGATGTGCCTTTTTCATGCTCATTTGAAAATCTGATTACTTTGGACCGACTTGATCGTGGGTTTGGAGGTAGACGGTCAGTTTTGTGTATTCATTTTTGTGTTCTCCTTTAATACAGCACACTGATTCTGAACATAAAAATGTCCTATTACTTTGCTGCATCAGTCTCCTGTGCAGTGCTCGCACAGGTTTAATCAACAAGAGTCACTCATCATCACCTTTAAAAAATCATTTGCTTTGCCAGTGATCTATATAGTGCTGTAACACATATCTAGGTGACATTCATAATGCACAAAAATAAGCTATTTCTGATCTTTTTTATCCTCCACGATAGATTTATAATGACTATCTTGTCTGAGTAGATGCCAGCTGGAAGAAACATCAAGTGATGAACCAGAATACCGTGATTGTCTTTTCATCATCGTTGACTGATCCCTGGTAAATGAACTACTGGTAAGTTCACCAACATTGTAAATCCTGGGGAGTTAAAAACTGAAACCAGTTGGTGTCCCTCATGATGATGATGATGATGGTGGTGAGGACAAGGATGACAAGGATGATAATGATGGTGATGATGATGATGATGATAATGATGGTGATGGTGATGATGATGATGTTGCTGATGATGATGATGATGATGATAATGATGGTGATGGTGATGATGATGATGTTGCTGATGATGATGATGATGATAATGATGGTGATGGTGAAGAAGATGATGATGGTGTTGATGATGATGGTGTTGATGATGATGATGATGATGGTGTTGATGATGATGGTGTTGATGATGATGGTGATGATGATGATGGTGATGATGATGGTGATGATGATGATGATGATGATGGTGTTGCTGATGATGAGAATGAAGATGATGGTGATGATGATGATGATGATGATAATAATGATGATGAACGATGATGATATTAATCAGTGTCTAAAATGACGATCATAAAGAAAGTAGAAGGGAGTGAGTTATGCTACTGAGTTACTCCTAATCTTTAACTTTTTTACTACTTTTCAAAACGAAAGAAAATAAATTTGGAAATCATGAAATACACAGGAACAGCTAAATGTCTTATTTGAAATCGAAGTGACTACCTTGGTAATAGAATATATGCTACAGTTCCAAATGGGACTGCAATAACAATTGCTTTGAAGCATGGGCCTCAGCTTTAGCTGAGATGTCTTTTCTGTTTATACTGTTTATGCATCTATATTATTGAGCTCACTTTCTATAATATAACATAAAAAATTTGGAAGCAAAAAAATAATTAATTCTAACCATTGACATGATTTTTTTTATTTTGCCCCATTTTAATTACATACATGTGTAAAAAAAAAATCCCAGAGAGAAATCATATCTGATATGAGGAAATGATTACATACAAAATAAAAATTGTTCGGTTGGTTGAAATCGATCAAATAAGGACGATGAATGAAACACACACATCTACATGTACATTTAACAATAAATGTAATTTTAAGCTCATTTTTTTGGTCAAATATCCTACACCTGTAAAGTAGTTCCAAATTCTGATCACAAATATTGCACCGCACGCTCAAAACTAGATGCATATTACCATTTATAACGGGTAATTATACAAGACTCTCTTCCAAATCCTCCTTGTAATTCTATCCCAACAAATTTCTAGCTGATCGGGATATTAATATATGCTGTCAAAGCCACCCAAGAGAGATGGATACAGTTTATGGATTCACGTGTAATAACGGTAATATTAAAGGGGCACTTCGGGCTGAAAATCATTATATCTCGTTAAATAGAGTAAAAGTTATTGAGCAAATTGCTGAAAATTACATCAAAATCTGATATATAACAACAAAATTATTGAAATTTAAAGTTCAGCAATATTTTGCAAAAACAGTTATAAATATGAAAGCTGTCATGAATATGCAATAGGTGGGCTGATAAGGTCATGTCCCCCCCCCCTCCACCCCTTTGCTTTTTCTTATACTATTACATCATAATCAATTAAATCATAATTATTTCATACTTCATACATGTGAGTACGATATGTCTCCCTTGTAACAAAATAAGTTTTAGCACTTTGACTAAATATAATTTCATATCAATAAAATGCAAAAGAAAATAAGTGAAGATATATGACACAGAACTGTTAAACCAAAATAATGCAAAAGTTTGAAATGCCATAACTGTGTTATTCCTCGTCCAATTTTGATGAAATTTTCAGTGTTTTGTTTGTCTGATTTTACTTTTTCTGTTCAAATTATATTATTTTCATACTGGAGGGTACCTTTAACTATAAATACATATCAGGAGAAGGAAAATCTAACCCTAGTTTTTCTAGGAGTATATAAACCTGAGACAGTGTAATGTAGGAAGAAAAAGACGGAAATTGGGGTTTAAGGAAGCGATCCAACGTAATCTGTATATATGATCATCTGTATGATCATCCGTAAATACAGAAACCTGGACATAAACTACAGTGACTGATCGCAAGGCTGATTTCTAAGATTGATTGCATTGATTATTGTGTATGATCAATCGTATCTTCAGCCCCAGGATCGATATCTAAGGTTTATGTTATAGTCCCCTGGAGTTTTTAACCGAAAGACCAAGCTCACTCCAACTGAAAGTTGAAATGAAGAGATATAGAAAATCAAAGAAATATTAATACACTAAAAGTTTGATATAAAATAGGATTGATTAAAGAGGAAAGTTATGACTCTTGTAAGGTTGGCTTCATTTCATGAAACATATCTGCAACTAAGGGAGCCAATGATATCTCAAACTCACTATCCCTTTCACATCTTAATTCCTACAATGTAATAATACAAAAGTTCTCCAAACAATTAGGATATTTTCAGCATAACCATGATCCAAGCTGATTACATGCAATTAAGTTTGTTCATATCTATTGTGTGATATCTTTATACTACATTGAAATCATTAAAATAGTCATTATGATATTAGAAAATCAATTATTATAGTAGAACACAATCAAGCGAGTAAGCTCATATCGTAAAGTTTGGGTACAAGATATGGGGCACTCAGACAAAGCAAATGCCGCATGGAAATTCTTATTAAATTGACGCTGCTACTGGTCAAATTACTGCTACAGAAAATAATTTTTATGTTCTTATGCAGTATTTCAAAAAATCATGAATATGACACAACATGTTCAGGTTTCTGGAGGTCAAAATTTGACAAAAATGAAGCCTAGAAATATCTGATTGCTCCTTCATTAAAGGAGCAACGATTAAAGGGATAGAGCCTCGTCGATCTGGCGCTGCACAGCGGCTGCCGGGCCCACGATCAATTGGGCAAAGCAAATTTTCGGAGTATTTAATTTCATGTCTATTTCGAACAATAAATTATGGATTTTCATTTTCATTTTCATCTTATTTACACCTTCTAAAATAAAAGTCACCAAGTACAATATCTCATTATGAATTAAAATACTGCTACAAAACTTAGATCTGCCTTCACAACAAATAGAATATATACAATATCAACCTGTGAGCGAGGAGCTAAAATTGACCAATCCTTGTGAAATTGAAACTTTGAGTCAAATCAAAACTGAAAGAGGGTGGATGATAAAAACATGCTGCTGCCCTCTGGAGTTGAAAAACATCGCATCCTGTCCTGACAGAAGATAATAAATATCCTCTTTTCTCTCTCTAACTCTCTCTCTCTCTCTTTCTATTTCTTACTCCATCTCTTCCCCCTTTCTCTCCCTCTCCCACTTCTCTCTATTTCTATTTCTCACTCTCTTCCCCTCCTTCTCTCTGACTCTATTTCTTATATCTTGTCTTTCATTCCTTCCTTCTCTCTGACTCTATTTCTTACATCTTGTCTTTCATTCCTTCCTTCTCTCTGAATCTATTTCTTACATCTTGTCTCTCATGAGAAGGCCAGTAATGCCAATATAACAAACTAACAACTGCGGTAAAACACATGATTCAAGGACCAATCAGAGGAGAGTATGGATCAGTGAAGTCAACTATGCTATTGCAATGTCAAATATGCATTTGTAATGACATATTGAGAATAATAATTACAATTTATTGCAAAGTAACTGTGGGGAAAAATAGATCAAGACAAAGTACCGATTCACTTTATTAATTCAAATAAATATTTCTTCTCCTCCAGTCACGGTAATAAGCACATCAAAACTGTTAAGAATGGTTTTATATCAAGCGAGGTTATGATGAAGGAAAGTTCAGAGTATAATCATCTTCCTAATAATAATCAAGATTTTGTGAAACAATCGGTTTTGGTTATTACAATGTATTGTTTTATATTGTCATGGTTTGGACAATTTTGTCATCAACTTTCTCCATTTTCATCCAACTTTCTTTTTAATAGTTTCTCTTTCTTTGCATGTTCACTCTTTCATACAGTCAAATATCATTATGTTCCCATGTATTTTCCTATTTCTTCAATTATCTAAAGTTTCTTTTCTCTCCCCCTCTATCTCACTCTATCTCCCTTTCTCTGTGCATCTAATTGATCATCCATCCTTTCATCCATATATCCATCTATCCATTCATCCATTCTTCCAGCCATCCATCCTTTCATCCATATATCCATCTATCCATTCATCCATCCTTCCATTCATCCATCCATCCATCCTACCTTCCTTCCTCCCATCCATCCATCCATCCATCCATCGAGCAAGCAAGAAATCTATCTGTATAGCAAACTGCAGCTCTGTGTAACTTAAGAAAAATGCTTTAAAAAATTGAGCCTTTGCCATTTCAAATTGATCTAACGAGGGCGCTATTACAGGGAAATCTGAGGAGATAGTTGAGTTGATGGCTGCTTGTCCAAGAAAATGTTAGTTGGCTGGATGTAAATGAAGTTTCAAATCTCAGGCAGCCATCTGCTCAGCAATGAACATGACTTACAAACTCTATGCAGTACGATTTATTGCTCACAGAAATATGCTGTTAGGTACATTCAAGAATTCAGGACATATGGAAATGTTGCTTTTGATAAAGTGCATACCAAAAAAAAAGGGGGGGGCCTTTAGCTCCACCAATTACTGTATTGGAAGTTAACTATTGGGTGTGGCATGTGAACAAGACTGGCATAAGATTGGCTGGGGATTTTTCATGGCAAATTTGGAGACATTACCAGTCACTAATTGGTCAGCTCCCTCCCTTCATCAAAACTCATGAGTTTTGTGACACACATGGTTTTGCTTGGCATAAAAAATTTGGCCATCAAGGGGGGGGGATAGATTCAGTTTTTTTTTTTTTTGGTTTTCAAGATTTTTTTTTCCATGTGAACATTTTTATTTGAAGCTGCCAAGCCTTCAAATCTGATAATTTGTATATTTTTCTTAAACACCAGTTTTGGCAAATCATACATAGATCACAATGCATTTTTATGGTTTTCTATAATAAAAAATGAATCTTTCAATGCATTTTTGTAGTCCTGTTTATTATTTGTTTTCAATAATAAAATGAAGAGAGTGCAGTCATCTCACAAGACTAAGATTTCATATTATGGCTTGTATGTCACAATGAAACATCAATAATTCTTTATTTTGTTGACTTGGGAAGCATTGCACAACACACTTTAAAGATTATATTGAAAACTGACTGGGCAGGTACTTACCAGTGATAAGAAGCTGGCCTTGGTCTTACTTCATTAATCTCTCCTTGTAAAAGGTTGTCACCTGATCCTTTCTCTCCTGAAGCAGCCTGTCTCCCACTCGGAGGTAGCCCCAGCACCTTGTCCAAGGCTCTCTGGGTGTCCCCGTGCCTTCCGCTTGGAGGAATCCCAAGTGCCTTGTCCAGGGCACCAGGATTGTCCGATGGTAAGACAATGGGCTTCCTCTTCAACTTACTGGCTGCAGGACTGAGACTGGCTGGAGGAATGTCCATCAAGAGCTGTCGAGCCATCTCTGGCTCCAGAGATTCCAGAGATTCAACAGTTGTTGATACACTCACCCCTGAGTCGGTACTACTGGCAAGGTCCAAGGGAGAGTTTCTGGAAGGCAATTCAAGCTGTCCACCTTGTGTGTTCAGGTCGTAGATGAGGTCTTTAGGACCAAATAAGCGGATTCTCTCTGCTGCCGATGGCAAGCTGTCAAGACTTTGGCCTTTCATTTGGTGAGGTAGTCTATTCTGGAGGACTGGGCCAAAGCCATCTGAGGTGCGCTGCGAGTGGAGCTCACCATGCATAGTGGACTGGTAGCGGTCCTTGCGGTCTATGAGACCCGCAGGACGGATTGGACTAGACTGATTTGGAGGGAGTGATGAATCCACACTCGCTGAATGTAAAAGTTTGGGTCCTCCATTGTATATGTGAGGATTCGACCTGTAAATATGCTTTGTAGTCAATGCATTTGCTCTCCATCTGACATGATGGACATTGTTTCGAGTTCTTACACTAAATTTATCCTCCTGCTGGCGCTGCTCCCCAATAGGCTCTAGATCAGTCCGTTCCTTGATGTTACCGTCACTACTTTGGCGCTGATTTTGGCTGACTGCACCAACCCGATTCTGAAGGATACCCCTAACTGACTGACCATCTTTTCCTGTCCCACCTTGACCTGTCCTTACAAAACCATTATCAACATCAGGTTCCTTGTATTCTTTCATATCACCTGAATCCTCAAAGTCCCATGACCTGCTCCTACCATGGGTGAAAAATGCTTTGCTCTTTGACCCTGCCCAAGATGATCTTTGGACAGCCTTTGCACTTCTAAACGCAGATCTTCCATTGCTTCCCAGTCTTAAATAGTTTCTGGGGCCATCTTTACTTTCTTCTGTGACCTTCTCAATTGAGGCTTGCCTCTCCTTGATATGATTCAACTGTTTACAGGCAGTTCTTGTTTCTTCGGTCTGTGATTCCTTTAACCGATCCTCCGTCAGCGTTACGTCTGCAGAGGAATCCCAGTCGCTGCTCTGGTCAAAAGACGTGCTGGGCTCTGCCTCGTCAAAATCGAAATCTTCAAAGCTGTACTGCTCAGCATCCATCCTGTATATGAAAAGAGAAAACACAATTTCATAGCTTGAAATGGTTTTCAAAACATAAGAAATTAAGAATGTAAAACAAATGCACAATTGTAGCTATATTGTTAATGTTCCCTTTATGTGTACAATCATTTGCAAGCTAGAAAGCATTTCCTTCGTCACATAGATGAACGTATGCTTTGCTTTGGTATATGTAGTACATTGGATGTATAATCGCTTTTTGGCTGACCATAGTTTATATTTGAAGAGCCATATCATTGTGGTATTCTGAGGCATACCTGAACATGGGTTTTGGATAGTGCTTTATACCAGTAAATTATTGTAGTATTAATTCATTTGCATATATGACAGGAGTTATTACTATTTTGATGATGTCACAATTAGCAATTACATTGTTCAAATGTACCCCCCTCCTCTCACCCCAAGATCAGCTGGAATGAATGTTGAATATTCAGCCTTAACCTTTACCAAACTTCCACAAAACAGAGAGGCAAATGTTCTACTATACTTCTGATAAAGCATTCGAGGCCTGCTTAATATACTGAAAAGAAAAATCTCTTTTAATCCTGTCATTGTTTTAAAGAAATCTGAGGGGAAATGATAATATTTTATAAACAGCTTCATTCATAATCAATGAATGGTAGGAGTGAAAACCGTTCATGCTTGGCAACCAATTACCAGCTAATTATCGATGATCATAGAAAGGACGAGTTCAATTTTTCATCACTTCAGAATCAATTCACTGCAGAGGTGCGGGGACGGGTAATCAAGCGTTCAACGCCACTGAGGTCACTATAAAGTACAATCACAGGAAGAGTTTACTCCTCGTGATTACCGGAGCAAAGATGCGTTAAATGTCTCCATAGCACAGGTCAGGCAAGGTCAGTAGAGCGGGGAAATTACTTACAATAAGGTATCCACTGCCAGATATTGACAATTACATTGAAGCTAATGACAATTTAAATGGATGAAGTTCAATTTTAATGTCCTCAATTTGGGAGTTCCCTAACCCCCACCCACCAAAAAGGAAAAAAAGGAAAATGGTAGTTTATGATAAATAAGTAAAGAAACAAATAAATAAATAAATTTGAAATAAATGAATGAAAAGAATTATAATCAAATAAGTTTTGATAAAAATGAATGAAAAATTAAAGAAAGGATTGAATTAATGAGTGAATTCAATGAATAAATAAATATTATATAAACAAAGAAATAAATTAGTGAGTTAATCAATGAACAAAACAACAGATAAATAATAAAAATAAAAATATCATTATCATTGTTAGATGAAATTTAAAAAATAAAAAATATTCAAAATGACCATAGGAATAATAAAAAAGCTGTTCTCTGGAGCAAACTGAAAAAACAAGTGGAATGCCTCTGGCCGTCTCACCTGCATCACGCGATTCAATATAGCAGCAGTGCTGATTTTGAAAACTACTATAACTCGCACAAGATGTTCAGTGATACTTGGTTACTCTTATTTCCACGTTTTATGAACTAGACCAATACACTTATAGAGATATGATGGCAATTCAACAAATACCCCCAACGTGGCCAAAGTTCTTTGACCTTACATGACCTTTGACCTTGATCATGTGACCTGAAACTCGCACAGGATGTTCAGTGATACTTGATTACTATTATGTCCAAGTTTTATGAACTAGACCAACATACTTTCAAATTTATGGCTGTAATTCAACAAATACCCCAATTTGGCCACAGTTCATTGACCCTAAATGACCTTTGACCTTGATCATGTGACCTGAAACTTGCACAGGATGTTCAGTAATACTTGATTACTATTATGTCCAAGTTTCATGAATCAGATCCATAAACTTTCAAAGTTATGATGGTAATTCAACAGATACCCCCAATTCGGCCAAAGTTCATTGACCCTAAATGACCTTTGACCTTGGTCATGTGATGTGAAACTCATGCAGGATGTTCAGTGATACTTGATTAACCTTATGTATAAGTTTCATGAACTAGGTCCATATATTTTCTAAGTTATGATGACATTTCAAAAACTTAACCTTAGGTTAAGATTTTGATGTTGATTCCCCCAACATGGTCTAAGTTCATTGACCCTAAATGACCTTTGACCTTGGTCATGTGACATGAAACTCAGGCAGGATGTTCAGTAATACTTGATTACCCTAATGGCCAAGTTTCATGAACTAGGTCCATATACTTTCTAAGTTATGCTGTCATTTCAAAAACTTAACCTCAGGTTAAGATTTGGTGTTGACGCCGCCGCCGTCGCCGCCGCCGTCGCCGTCGGAAAAGCGGCGCCTATAGTCTCACTCTGCTATGCAGGTGAGACAAAAAATGGCCCAAGACAATTTTGTCCCCTGATATATCCATGTGCATGTCATTTATACTTTGATTCCTATTTTATTTGATTTATTTATTTCATTTATTCATTCATTTATTTATAATCTATTTACTTATTTATTCATTAATTTTACTACATTGGGGGGTTGTTTTTAACTTCTACAATACATGCAACACTTCCAGTAGATAGTAAATCAATTACTTGTTTGAACTATGTGGCAGTGTGAACAGTCCTAAATGTGTTAATTGCCAACAATCAAAGTGTAGAAATATGAATAGGAAGCTTACCACCTGTCTGTGAAGACACTAGACCTCCCATGGGGGTATATTTAAGAGTGCAAAATAGTGGAACATGCTCCTTTTCACTATACAACCCCCTATTGAAATATCATTCCTTTCATAAACCCATCAGTCATTTCTGGGAGCTCCTAGCTAAAGCCCCCATCACACTTATTCCGAATCAAGCAGAATTGGCCTGAATGAAAGGACTATTGTTTGACCACCAATTGGTCATTTAAATCTACTTCCAACATCGTTCGAGAATACCCCTCAAATGTTTTGAACATGACCAAAACCTTCGGGACGGCCAAAAGAAATGACAAAAATATTTCGAATGCACTCAGAATGCAGTCAGAATATTTAGAATGCCCCTAGAATGTCCAAGAACGTAGCACGAATTATCAATTTGACTCCATTGCGGTTCATTTTGACTAGTGTATGATGATACACCTGGTCAATTTACTGAATTTCATCTCCAGTTTGATGAATTCATAAGTTCCTCCAAAAAATTTCTAGATTTTTTGAACATTTTTTCTTTCCAGCTTCTGCTCGATTCCCGCTGATTCCGAATAAGTGTGACTGGGGTATAAAGGATCGCACGATGTGTGTACAAATTGTATTACGCTGTTTGGTTGGAGGCAAAAGGATGTTAAATGACTGTAAAATGGTATTATTAATGCCCTTTTGGCTTTCAGGGAGGGGGGAATGTCAATGTGTTGGATAATTCATCATGCTCAAACATGAACATCAAATAACGGTTTTCCCTTTCAAAAGATTTTAGTTTGATCCTCACAACAAGGCCACTTTTGTGCCAGGTTGTAGCTTGTTCCAAATGCTCTTTTTGAAAGAGAAATTGATTGATATATATTTCAAATAACATCTTGTAGATAAATGATGAGGCTTTGATGTAAAAAAGGAAAGCCTAAATATAGACTTCAAAATGCAATGCTTTGATAGGCTACTTCTAAGAAAGACTAAACACACTATTGAAGGCCAATATTATTTTCTGCAGTCTGTTAACCAAGGCCATGATCTGATTCTGTGCTAAAATCATGAGGTGCTAAAATTATGGGAAGCCGAATATGTAAAAAAATTTGTAAACATTGTGAGTCTTATGTTCTCTCTGCTCTTTTATTTTACTACATGTATAATGGTGAACAAAACTAATTCAGTTATTATTCCCAGTTACGAATGATTTGAGTGACAAATGAGCTGATAAATCGATTCTGTGCTGTTAAAGATTTGTGCCACAATTGGCTATCCATAGTTAATCCACAACTTTGGATCAGACCAGTTTTAATAATAAGAATAAGAATACAGGACAGAATAAGCATACAGTTAACCATCTGCCACATATGATTACATAATTCTACTTCTCTGCAAGAATTTTATTTGTAATTTTGATAATACCTATCTCTTCAGATCTGTTTACCGTTACTTAAAGGACAAGTTTACCCCAACAAAAAGTTGATTTGAATAAAAAGAAAAAAATCAAGCAAGCATAACACTGAAAATTTTGTCAAAATCTGATGTAAAATAAGAAAGTAATGACATTTTAAAGTGTTATTTAATTTTACAAAACAGTTCTATCCACATCCTGGTCGGTATGCAAATGAGGAGACTGATGACATCATCCACTCACTATTTCTTATGTATTTTATTGTATGAAATATGAAATATTCTAATTTCTCCTCTTTGTCAACGACGATTATTTCCCCCATGAACATGTGAAATTAGCATTGTTTATGGTTCAGTCAAGTTGGTCCTTATATTCAAATCTGTAAAAAATGAAAATGTTGCATAATTCAAACAATAAAAAACAAAAGAAATAGTGAGGGACATCATCGACTGTCTCATTTGCATGTCACTGAGTTGTGCATATCACTGTTTTGTGAAAAATAAGCGAAACCTTTAAAATTCATAACTTTCTTATTTTACATCTGATTTTGATGAAATTTTCAGCAATATGCTAGTTGATTTTTCTCTATTTATTCAAATCAAATTTTTCCTGGGGTGGACTTGATCTTTAAAAATTAAAAAAAGCTCTGAACAAGCACTGCTGAATATATCAATATATTAAAAAGCTGCACTACAGAAATTTATGTGTATTATAATTATTTCTTAATTACATGCATTAAACATGTGGCACACCATGTACAGGTAGCTTGGATTGAATTACATGTAGATGAAATTCTGAACTTAAAAAATGTCTCTTTTTTTTTCAATTTCAAATTTATACAATATGTATGTAATACCACTTGTAAGATGGAATATCTACAAGCGTATCATCATGCCTGCATATATTTTAAAATTGATACATTTGATATACCTGTAAATATGTGAATATTTTACATTTTGTAGGTATGATTATAATTATTCCTGCGGTTTTAGACAGACAATAAAACATCTTGAATCTAATCACCTAATGACAGAAGTTACTGGGTCAGTAAAACTTAACGAGCTATTTCACGACTATTAACACAAAGTAAAATAACCATGTTCTTTGACTGCCCAGCTGTAGTTCCTTTGCGGTCACCAATAAAATAGCTTGGCAGCGCATGAGGGCTCAGGAGGACTCTCAGACGACACACAAGGATACCAAACGCTTGATGTCATGCAGTTCTGACTAAAACAGTGCTTAGACAATATCTAAAGGACAATTAAGAATTGATTTTCTCTGATCTGGACGTTTGTCACAGATCATCCATGCAATAATCAATACATCCCGTAATCTTGTACAGCATGTACAGTTTAAATGGCGCCTTAATCAAAGCGCTAGAGCGTAAACAAAAGTAAAGAACTAATGATTCATGTTTCAAGCAGGCATAATCACGATAATCATGTTTTACCATGTGAATTGAATTGGGTATTGTTTTTAATTGCTTTTTTTCTAAAGTCGGCCATAGCTAGGCAGAAGAGCTAATTGTTCCCAAAGAACATCAACATGAACAACATACTAAAGCACAAAATGTTCATCTTTATTTTGGAAGTCCTTCTTCCCCCGGGGGGCACTCAGTATATACGTGGTGGGAATGTGCCGCGGAGGGGCATAGCATAGCATTTTCTTCTTATCGAGAAAAAAGAAATCCGCTCCAAAGCTTCGCATATTTTTCGTTACGTCGTTCCGTTGATCAAAGTTCCAATCAGGGTCTGTGTCTGCAGACTACATACACACAGCCAGGCTAATGTTTTGCTGGTATGCAATTGTGCAATTAAGATGAACTGTTATCTGATATTACTATGGCAACCTCCAATGAATTATTATGAGCTGTAATGATAAACCACCTGCGATTTTATTTTATAATGCAGACATAACACCATTTTACAATGTGTAATAACACTCATCAGGCCAAGACCCACTCTACAAAATATTATCACTCATCAATTACAAGTACAAAATGGACCAGTCCATAATAAATGATAATAATATTACAATAATATCATTAATATATGCCTGTATATCGCATATCATACATCTCTAAATGTACAGTGCATGTGCTTAAAGGAAACCACAACCCAACAAAAAAAATAAAAACATTTGTTGTACTTTCTATGGGGATCCTCAAATCCCGGGGGGGGGGGGGGCACTCAGTATATCATGCATAGTGGGTATGTGCCGCGGAGGGGACCCCCATTTTTACACTCAAATTTCCGTTCCAAGGCATAGCATTTTTGTCTTATTGAGAAAAAGAACAAAGAAAGCCGCTCCAAAGCATAGCATTTTCTTCTTATGGAGAAAAAAGAAGAAAATCCGCTCCAGAGCTTCGCATATTTTTCATTCGCCGTTCCGGTCGCATTGATCTGCTACATCAATGAGCTGCAATTTTGGTGAAAAGCTGCCGCAGAGCGCTGTCCGACCATCGCCTCTGGACAACTCTCCATTTGTTTTGTACACAAATTTTCTGATTTTCCCCTTTATTTTACATATTTCACATTATATCCTCCTGGCACTGACATATGTGGTGTGAATTATATTTTCCCATGTTGTGCTCAGAAGGAGGCAAGATGCAATTTGGAAGATAATAAGGAAAATCAGAAAATTTGTGTACAAAACAAATGGAAAGTTGTCCACAAAATCAGCCATTTTGAAGAATGGTTGCCAATTTGAGGATCCCCATAGAAAGTACAACAAGAGTTTTCAAACTTCCATGACTCGCTTATTCTATAACCGATTTTGATAAAACAAATTTTAAATTGCTCCTCTCATTTTATTCTTTCTGATAGGATAGATTTTCTCTTTTATTTTGGTTTCCTTTAAAGATCCGATACGGAAGCATCTTCATGAATCATAATCGGTCGCAACAATGGCAATGCCACATATTCAAGGAGGACTCAAACCTTGTTTCACTTTATAATGAGAAAAATTACGATATTTCATATTTCATTTATAATATGAAAGATACAGTGAGCGGGTGACGTCCTTGGTCCCCTTATTTGCATACCAACAAGGATGTGCCTCATACAGTTACGAGGAAAGTCTTCCCCCGCAAAAAAGATCCATGTTTAGCAAAATTCAGCAAAACTTTAAACGTCATAACTTTCTTATTTTACATCAAATTATTTTCAGAGTTATGCTCGTTCGTTTTTTCTCTTTTCATTCAAATCATCAGTTTTGCTGGGGTTAACTTTCCATTTAACAGTATGATGTATGACTTGTATTATGCTTGTGTGACGTGGGTTTGTCTAAATGTAGGCCTACTGTATCATAAATAGGGTCACAAACAATGCCACAGAACTCTTGAATGAGACAGGAGACCAAGCTATTTAAAGGACACCCCAACAAAAAGATGATTTGAATAGAAAGAGAAAAATCAAACAAGCATAACACTGAAAATTTCATCAAAATCGGATCTGAAATAAGACAGACTTTATGACATTTTAAAGTTTTGCTAAATTTCACCAAACAGTTATATGCACATCCTGGTCGGTATGCAAATGAGGGGACCGATGACATCACCCACTCACTTTTTCTTTTGTATTTTATTATATGAAATATTAAATATTTTGATTTTCTTGTCATTGTCATGTAAAATGAAGTTTCATTCCTCCCTGAACAAGAGGAATTCCATTATTTTAACATTTTGTGGTTCAGGCAAGGAGGTCCTATTCGTCAAATTCGTAAAAATTGAAATATTGTATCATTCAAACAATAAAAAACAAAAGAAATAGTGAGTGAGTGACATCGACTCTCTCATTTGGATGTAACTGGCTGGTCATATAACTATTTTGTTAAAAATAAGCGAAACTTTGAAATGTCATAACTTTCTTATTTTACATCCGATTTTGATGAAATTTTCAGCATTGTGCTTGTCTGATTTTTCTCTATTGATTCAAATAAAAAAAATTATGAGGTGGACTTGACCTTTAAATATATAGGCGTAATAGTATAATATGTATCCATAGACCATGTAGCAGTCTGACACAGCTAAGGGCTGAACTTTACACTTAATACCTTGAAAATATTGATTTCAACGGCCAAAAGAGGGAATATTATTTTTAATTAAGGTGTTTCCCTCCGTCAGGTGGGAAATGATGGAGAAAAACAAGCCCTTTTCTCAGCTCTAAAATCAATTCCTGAACGCTACTACATTTCAGAAAAATATATTTTTCTATTTTCAGCTAATAAAGGTAATAGAGACTCATATATTCATTGAATCTAAAAACACAAGGCAAACTTCTCATCCAAACTATTTCCTGAAGAGATTTTTTATTAAGTGAACAATAAATGAACAGGCATATCTTCAAACAGTGAGAAAACTAGCTTGGACACTGAAATTTGCCATTTTAGTAGCCATTTCATCTATAAAAAAAACATCAATTTTACTAAATGGACGAAATTCGCTGTAATGGCCAATATTCAAAAGGGCTACAAAAAAAGCTCTTTAATAAAAAGGGAGAGAAAATGGCGACAAAACAGCTATCAAGCTGCTCACTGTAACATATCTCATTCCCATATAAATTCATAATTTCTATCAATTGCCATATTAATTTATACATGTAAGTCCCTACTCTCTTACTTTCCGCCCACCAGTTGAACACAGACACCATTTAGCAGGTAGCACGCATCAATATTTCTAAATAACTACCAACAAGTAAAACAGAAACGAGGTATTTTAAACCCAAAGGATTAACACTCGCTATGATTGCCGAGTACAAAAGCCAAGCTGTTATCATCCTTCGGGTATCCCATACGGCACTTTCGCACCAGGCCTGGTCACAAAAATACCCATAAATCATGAAAATACATTTAAGGGGAGCACTTTAAGCCCTCTATTTATGAAATATTGTTATGTTTACTGATTATAAGTGGCTTACGTTCCCCAAATCCTTGCATCTGATTGGCTCGGAGCAAAGTAGTTAGTTACAACCATGAATCACTGCCCAGGTCTCAAGATCTATTCTGTAATCACACCAGCTAAATCCTGATAGAGCTCTTGTAATCATGAACCAGTAAATAAAGACTCACATTCATATAAGAAATGTTTTGTGTTTTTTGTGTGCATGTATGTGCTTTAGATTTTTATTTCATTTTTTGGGATAACTGAATACAGTGTAAAACAGTAAACAAATATATCAGGCTTTGAGAAAGTATAGTGGAATTATTTATCCGAGGTTGGTCTAGCAATTACTATTTTTCCCGAGGGGCGAAGCCCAGGGGTGTAAGTGGTCACAAATGAAAAGATCTGAATAAAGCTGAAACTTGTAGAAAAAGTCTTAAATAGAAAGAGCTCCCATACTTTTTGTACAGAGGAAAGCCAAAAATAAGCTAAAATTACGCTGAAAATCAAAACGAAAAAAATCTGAAATCAGATAAAAATCTGAACTCTCACACCCCTGGCGAAGCCCCGAAAGAAATATAGTAGTTTTGCCAGTCCAACCGAGGATTAATAATTCTCACTATGTTTTCGAATGAAACGCCTGGTATATTTGTTTTATATCCTACTTTTGATAATTTACAACCAAAATCTATGTGTTGAGCTTGCAAAGTCCGGTTACTTGAGTTGAATTGCCTACATTTCTCCGAGCCACCGCGCTCAGCGGAACGCAGATTAGTGCCTGCGCCGATGCATCGCTGGACTTGCCCGGGAGAGAGAGCGCGCTGGCCGGTGCGCCCGAGAGTTTAGCTAGATATCCAGTTTTGCGAAATAATGACGTCAGACCTCGATATATCCAAAAATATATCGAGGTCTGACGTCACACAACATCATAGTTGAAATATATTCGGTCACATGATGCTACTTGAACCAATCACTATACAGGATTTACTCTATGTAGGATATAATACAACATTGTCATAAATTGATATAAAATATTACCTATTCTTCTATACCAGCGGACAGAAACATTGCCAGCGCTAATTTTGCACCAACAGAGGCCTCTGTTACGACCAGTACATTGGGGTCCAGTTTACACAAAATTACAACGATGGTAACTCTGCCATACATGATAACCTTAATTGTGATTGGCCGCTGAGCCCTTTTACCATGGTAGTTGCCATAATGGCCAATTTACAACAGTTGTAAAGTCCTTTAAGAAACTGGGGCCCCCAGGTATTTTTTAATGACCGGGTGGGTGTGAGAGCGTCTATAGATTGTTTGTCGGCTGCCGCTTTCACCGCCAAGGTATTGATCGGATCGCGGCAGGCCGACCGGAGGTTGAATGACACTCGGGGAATAACATTGATTGGTCTTGTGGGCAGTTCCAAATAGGGATGATTTGATAATGCTACTGGTAGTACTGCATTGGAAATACAAGATAGCGAGAGGGAAAACAAGTTTATAATGTTAGTGGTCGGTATCATCAGGCTATAAAACCTTTTGCCTGGGGCATTAATAAACTGCCGCCAGTCAAATGGGAGCTAACTTTTGGCCTTACACTTATAGATATGTAGTAGAAGCAGTAGTAGTACATGTACAAGTAGTAATAATGATAATACTACTAATATTAATGATAATTGATAATAATCATGATGATAATAACAATAATAATAATAATATTAATAATAATGTTATTGATAATAATAATATTAATAATAATGGTAATAATAATAATAATAGCTATTATATAACACCAACCATCTATCTAGATATGCTACATAATTGGTTCAATAGCAAAAAGAAATTGAGAAGTTCGTGATGAGACAACCATGACTGGTTGACTTTCTTAGGTCGTCGGGTCAGACCAAGACAGATACAAATTCACACTTTATTTTACACTACATATTGAGGAACTGCTCATCTGCGACGTCACAAAATAAAAATCTTAAAACTTCATTACTCTTGTTACTCTTAGATGATTTTTATCAAACCTTCCCCATATTTTCCTGTTTTTCTGCTCTTATCAAAACCAACAAATTATCAGGATGAACTTCCCCTTTAAGCACACTAGATTTCCACGTATTAGCTTAATGTAACCAAATAAATATATTCATCCTAATACCACATGGATTATAAAATGATTATTTATATTATTTAACAATATTTGACTTTAATGTTTTCCGACATTATTCCTCAAAAAAACAAAAACAAATGTGTATCATGAAAATACATCATTGGAGTGGTATAATGCATATGATTATTAAAAGGCTTATTGAGCTGTTACAAACATAATATTATTTAAGTCAAAGATAATAAGGTATCCATAGCAACAGAATATAAACAATTTCATTTTTATTTCACTGTCAAAATTATTCATTCTTATCTCTGGAACTGAAGATGTTCACAAAAAATTTAACTGTGAATTGTAAATTTACTCTCTAGATGTTAAAGTACATGGCAAGTAAATAATTCTGATGTTATTTTCACAGAATTTACAGGTAAATTTCACAACACCTGAGGTAAATTTGACAATGCTTGTTATCTGGATATTCACATACCAGTAAAAAAATTGAGAATACCAACAATATACTATGTCCAGTGGCGGATCCAGGGGGCACATCCAGCCCATGCCCCCCCCCCCACTTTTTGAGAGCCATAATCAAAATTTATAAAGGAAACTATGCCGTTCTTACACAAGTGTGCCCCCCTTTCGAAAGCATATATTTTTAATGGGAATATGTCATTTACACACAAGTGAGGACTTTTTTTTATTGTCAAATTTTCCCCAGGAAAATGTGCCCCCCCCAATTTTGGAAAATCCTGGATCCGCCCCTGACTGTGTCTGTTAATGTAAATCAAGTAATTTGATCAATCTTCAAGTTATCATCTGTGATTTAAAAAAATTATTTGAAGGAGAAGTGAAATTGTAAAGGTCATCTTAAAAAATGACCTTTCACAAAAATACCCTGTATTTTCTGATAGGGAAATCTATACCCCAATCTACTCATATAAGAAAGCATGGATGCAGAAAATGCGAACACTTTACCCCAGCCTCATTTCTACTTACCGCTTTATGCAAAATAGACGTGGGTGTTTCTTCACTTTCCGAATCAACCAAATGTATTCTGATTCTCTGACTCCAAAATCCATTTTTCCCTTTCCACAGTTTTATAAATCACAAAGAAATTATCTAAAAAATGCAGAGGCAATATTGCTCAATCAATATTCCTATCACAGTAATAAAGCTATATTACAGTATAAATGCCGTAAGTTTGGATACGGTTTTAGATTCCTTGAAGTTGAACACGATAGAAAATAATCAATATCTAATGCAGGTAAACCATTCAAAGAGAAAATAAAAGTACGCTATATTTGTGATTTTTTTGGGCTGTCAATCATGTGTTTTCCATCAAATTTATTAATAAAGAGCATGTTCCATAAGATTGTTCATATAATCATACAGACAGCCCGTCTTTGTCACCTTTGAGCGATCTTCCTACATGTATGCAGGTATCCCAGCCACACAATCCATAATCATTTCACAATGTCCTCCAAAGCACAAAACACTCCAATCTCAAGTAATTACATCAAAATCCACAATTACATGTACCCCAAAAAAGGAATCACGACACGGATGAACGGCGAGGGCAATTAAAAATGACTTGACCCATTTGCGTCCTTAACATTTCCAATCTGTGCCTTGTTCCGAATATCATATTACCCAGGTGTCTCGAGGTCGATAACCCTTCGCAGGTCAAACTACCCGACACGGCTGATAAAGACAAAGAGTTATTATAAACCAATCAAAGCCTCCAACAATATACATGTATATATAAATTAATACCATGAAAAATAGCACGTGCAATAATACTGGTGTAATTTGGTATGAAGTCAGAGTGGACTGAAGTATCTACTTGTTTTTTGTATTAAGTTAATACAAAGAACATGAAAATATTTCCTCATTCCTACATAGAGTAATTCAGGGCTACTGACCTGAAGGTAAATTGGAGGAAAGGAAAAGGTAAAACTCTATCAATCTTAATCTTGTTACATAATGTCCTGGTGGTTGTACAAGGAAAAAGAATGCAAATGAAATTTTTTGATTTTTTTTATAATTTGTGCCATTTTCAAGCAAAATTCACAACTTGCAAAGGAATAATCTTCATATTCATAGTACCTTGCTGTCCAGCGTTAATGGAAAAGTATTGATACAATTACTGCAGACAAAATTAATGTAGCAAAATAACGGAAATATATGGAGATGAAAAATCAGGAAATGCTGCAAAAAAACTAAAATTTGCCAACACAAGTAAGAGTACATGGGTCAGACTCAAAGGAGAAAAGACCAAAATACAAGTACGGCAGAATGCTTTGCTTTAAGTTATACATTTATTTTGCAAATTCCTTTGCAATCGCTTCTTTTCTCCCAAAACCATTTGGAACTTACAGCTGTACAGTACAGGCCTCAATACAATACAAAGTAACACATATTTTGTATTATTCTTTTATTACTAATATTATTATTTTGTTATTGTTAGCACAAATGCACTATGTCTGCAATTCTTGCTTTTATCTTCATATTACCGCTGTGCATGTAGATATACTTCCAGTGCTCATATTTCATGTAAATCAAGTTTGATACTCGAAAATAAGTATAAAAGTTCAGTGTAGAAAATTTAATCGAAGTCAGATATAGATTTCACATTTTGAACAAATCTGAGGAACAATTTTTCAATATTCTTACAGTGAGAGAGAGATAGAGTAATGACGATGTGCATATAATTTATCAATATCCTTAACCCTTTGTTTTATCATGGACCTATTTGATCTAGGGGCTAGGGGCGGTGTTTCGGGGGGGGGGGGTTACAGTAGGATAATTAAAATTTGACAATACCACACTCTGATGAGGAAGTTCAATTTGTAAAGCACAGTAGACTGATAAAATGTAAAATGTTTTCTTTTCATTTCCTTGCCCATAAGAATGTACCAGAGCCAATAAGAACTTATCTAAATTCTAATCACCTTAAGAAGACCTGTAAATTTACCCACAGGAGATTAAAAACCAATTAGCAAACAATGTCTGGTGATAAAAGACTTGTGTCCTTATGCAAACCTTGTGATCCCAATGAACTTCTGGTTACAGACAATGCAGGCATAAACATTCACAATAATTGGGCACTCATGGATTTAATTGCAATTCCCCCCTAAAAAAAAAAAATTACTTTCATGGACTACTTTCATTTTTTAGGGACCAGAGTAAATGTAAAATCAGGGGAAAAAGCAGACATTTATGCAGTGTAAATGGGGCCCGGTCGAAAATGTAAGAGCTTGAATGTTCCATCCTGTACATGCCTAAAATCAACCCATTCCTGACAAATTTTACATTCATGAAAAATTGAAAGAAAAAAAAATCAATAAGAAATTCCCTCCTCGTGAGAGACACCTGCTGAGACATACTACATGATTAATAATTTGCACCTGTTTTTCAAAATTATATAGAATCTGTAAACAATCAGTTGCGAATTAATTTCATGTTTTCTCTTTTAATCCCTTATTCATGATCTCTATTTTGTGCAAATAAGTGAAACTTTGAAAATTAAACCTTTTTTTTTTTAATTTACACCTGATTTCGATTAAATTTTCAGTGTTTCTGCTGGGTAGATGAGCAGACTGCATTGTAAACTATGGCTAGCTGCTAATTGAAAATAAAACATTTTGTTATCTCTGACTTTACGAATTGTAGCAAAATTTCAATTGAAACCAATTAACTTCCTATATTTTGGCTAAGCTCCTTCCAGCATTCTACAAATCCATAGACAAACCCCCCCCCCCCCCCTTTCGGTTAAAAGCCTGTATTTCTCTTATACTTTCTTTCAAAACCCTTTACTGTCTAACCTCCTTCCATAAGGGCCGTCTGCACCAGCCCGAGTTTTCAAATTAGCGCGCTATTTTTGATCCAGGAAATTATCCCGATCTGAAAAATCTCGCTAGTTCGCAGGATTAATCTTGAGATTGCAATCCCAAGTCAACTTGGGATTATTTGCAAAATAGCGCGAATTATCCCACAAATTCGCAGGTGCAGACGCACTCGGGATTATTTTATTCACGGCGTCAGACCATAATGCATCGATGCCTCGCTCGAGCAGGAATCGCTTTCCTTGCGATGGTGGAGACGGGGTTTCTTGGATCTCGAGATTAATCGCGAAGAGGGCCAATCGGGCTAAAATCTCGAGATGGAGCAAACTCGGGCTGGTGCAGCACCGCCTATAGTGTCACCATTCTTTCTGCCCTTCCTTCCTCCATTCCCCTTCTTCTCCCTTACCCCCCCCCTTCTATCTAGCTTGCTGTGCAAATTCTTTACTTGAGTTAAGAGGTCTGAATACACAGCCTGCAATGACTCGTGTACTGAAGTCTGAATCGGCAAGTTTTAAATGTGCCATTCTTTCGTGAAGACCCCCTAGTTGATAAAAGTTTTAATCAGGGTATATGTGTCTGCAGATTACCTTCCAACCAATTCCATCTCACACCTCCTTCCTAGTCTGCAAGGCACAGACCCTGATTGAAACTTTGATCAACAAGTGGGTCTCCACGCAAAGACTAGCACATACAAAACTTGCTGTTTCAATTCAGTGAGTGAGAGGGCCTTCGGTACAAAAGGCATTAGTAGGCTGCACATTCAGACCCTTAACTCGAGTGAAGGGTTTGCACAGCAGACTGCCCCCTTCCCTCACCTCCCCTCTACCCCCCCCCCCTTCCCCTCTCCTCTTTCACACTAAACCTCCCTAACCCATACTCTTTTCCTCACAATTTTAATGATGGATTTCAGATTAAGTCAGATTACTCTTTCAACTGAATACAGCTCATACAGTAATTTCCTAATTCCCATAATCTAGCTTTAATCCAGATATATGTCAGGATCAACAATCACCATCATTCATTATCAGAGAGGGGTATTATCCCTCACCTCAACAAAGGTTACTTACTTTCCAACATAGAGCTTCAATATAGTCCCTTCAGTCGATGTACAATGTACCTATCCTCATTGGCGCCAATTTTCAAACAGATTCTACTATGCTTTTTACACTAACCTGATACCTGACCCGGTACTATCTTTAGTCCTATACTATTCTTCACCAGCCTGTATTTTATTTTATTTTTTATTTTTTTGCTCTGCACACTTAATACTTACTTGACCTAATTCATGTACAGACATCTTGTGTATCAGTAGATATCCTGAACTTTGAGCCACCCACAAGGTCCAGGATTCAAATCCCACCAAGGTACTAATAATGCTATTTATTTACAATTGCCACTCTCCACCCAGGTGAACATGTTTACCCGATATAAGTGCTTGCAACTTGGACAGAGGTAATAATAAGGTTCATAAGGTTCATAAGGTAGTATTTATTGTCCAGATAAATAAGTGGAAATTTGCATTTTTACATGGTATTGAACATACATAACATAGCATAGAAAATGAACATATTTACAGAAAATCAAACAATCACATATAGTCAATTATGATATACACGTGCAAATGCTACCCACTGGGTAGCATTTGAAAAAAAGATACTGTTATTGACATTAAAATTAAGATTGAAATGGAAATCTGAACTGAAAGTTAGATATCGGAAATTGAATTGAAATTACATTAGAATTGTAATAAATCAGTACTATAAATCTTCACAGCATTGTCCACTTGTAATTGTTATTGTTATCAATATTTACATATTATTTTTATTTTCAATATTGTTGTTTTAAAGAATTAACATCAACTACCCGACAAGGTAAATTTACATTATTAGGCATACTATTATTATTACATAATCCCTTCCTCATTCAGCATTCGGATTGAGCTTAGTAACATCTGAGCGTTGTCAACATCATGATGTGAAAGATATGTGCTCTACAAGTGACAATTATTATCAATGTTGATGGGCTACAAAGCCCCCCCCCCCTCCCCCCCCCCAAAAAAAAAACCTTCCACATTATATCCACGTGAAGATGGAAGTGTAGCGCTTCAAGGTATGTTCAAAATCATTACACTATAAGAACTGAGGTGTTAAAACTGCCACCAGTTTTGGTGTCCCCAGAGGAGCACACCCTAAAGTATTAACATTACACCCTAGAGATTGAACATAACACCAACTGGTGTAAAAGTAATAATTAATGGTGTTTTAATAACACCCAAAGTTAATGGACTAACACCACAAATTTTAACACCACGGTAAAATGTCTGGTGTGGTCCAGAATACACCAGAGTTTTTGCAGTGTACAATGGAAGAACAATATACCAGTATACTTCCTGCATTTATAAAAGATAAATGTAACAATACCAGTATAAAGCTAGCTGGGTCAAGCACCATAATCAGAACCAACCCAGATTTTATTTAATTTTAATAGGCAGTCAAAATGTAAAGAAAATACTCCCAACAAGGGTAAAGTGCTTAGAAAGTTCCTTCATGCTAAATACCATTCTAAATCATTTCCGATTTCTTGATTAAGCACGTTAGGCTTTTTGCTTCGTGTTTCAGCCGGCCAGGAATCTTTTAAGCCGGCCGAATGTTTATGCCGCAGATTATTCCAGTAGCTTTGACCTTTTTGCTGATTAATTTGCGTTCATGGGCAGGAAAAACAAGATTTTGATATCCAGCCTCTCGACCGACCCATTTCGTCAAACAATGGCTTAAGCCTACGGGGGTAAAACCAACATGAAACATTCAAATTGCACAGGTATCAGACATTCCCAGGAAGGTTTGCTCAGGGTCGCAAGAATGCCTGTGGATGGAAATAATTTCAAGCACCCAAAACACATGATAGTTTGTAACCTAAACTTGATTGGATTAAGGGAGTATAATTCAATCAACATTTAGGTGCATATTTTCGTGACATTATGGAATTTCCGCTAATCTCTAACCTGCCCTCCTTCTTGAAGTTCATAACAAAATATTTTCAGAAGAAATTGCCAGTTCTCCAGAAATCATCAAGGAATTAAAATGGTAGAGCAGATATTGATAAGGGGAAAGCAAAGTGCTCGAATTAAAGCCAATATATAAAATTTTAGTAGAGTCTAATAACAAATCACAGGTTCATTTTTTAAGGCAGGTTTATTGTAGATGACATTATGCTACTTAACAAAACCAGAAAACAAGATTAAAAAATCCAAAATTAATTCCAGGAAAAATTGCATAAAAGTTAAAATCAATATACACAATACTTCTCAAATAAAAGCATTAGTGCCCCCCTCAAGTGAATGATGTTATCACCACTTGTGATGGATAGCTCTATCAATCTGAAATAAGGGAGATGCTGTGGCCGAGTGGTCCCGGCCGCCCGACTTAACCATAGTACACAGCAAAAACTGTGGTGTTAACCTGTGTACATAGAGGACCACACCAGTTATTTTACACCGGTGTTGAATTGGTGGTGTTAGTTTCACACCTATAGGTGTCATTACAACACCTTTGGTTGTTACATTTACATGCTTTGGTGTTATTTTTAATCTCTAGGGTGTAATTTTAACACCTCAGGGTGTGGTCCTCTATTAACACCAACTGGTGTCAGTTTTAACACCGCAGTTTTTACAGTGTACGGAGTTAGATAATGGCATGACTTTGACCAAGGCATTTTATGTAAATTGTTCTTTTATCTTGCATTAAAAAATGAAATACTAATACCAACGTAAACATGTTTTTTTTTTTATTAATCCCCATTCGTGATAGATCATTCATTTGACTGCTCCTTTATTGGGATAGGTGATTGACATCCAAGATTGGTCACCATTAGCAACCATGTTTGTGGTATGACGGACAAGTAGTGAGGTGCACTGTGGCACAATGTCATCAGCAACGAAGCGTAATCATGCTACCTATTGAGAGCATTTAATTTTCATCAACAATGTTCATTTGACAGGTTGTCTGATCTGACAACAGTCCCAGATTTTGATTGGCTGAGAAGCACTGTTACTATGGTAACTGTCAGATGAAACAGTGCTTGTCGGACAAAACGTCTGAAAAGTCATTATATGATACACTCTCTTGGATCACTAGTTGTTTCTGACTACCAGTGGCCATCTATGCAGGTAGCAATGTGTTAATGACACGTTACAGACCACTGCTTACAGACCACTGCTGGTAGCACCCTTTCCTATCTCCATGTCATATAAAATGCTCCATAAAAAGCCTACATGAAGGCCTTTATTCTTTACTGGATCAAACTGATACAAATTTTTAATTTCCACTCAAAATGTCTGCACACATAACGATTGAACAGTGAGAAAGTGATACAAAAATGGTCTGTTGCATTTTACACCCATTCACATGTTTAGTGAAGTATATCTTTTCTTCCAAAATAAATTGACTTACAAGGAATCAAGGACTTTTACCAACTTTTAAAGAGGTAACCAAGCATTTTTCTGCTTTGAGGAAAAATGTGTCATTTCAATTCACCATTCGACTTCTCCTAAATGCAAATATTTGCCGAGAGACCCCAAACCTCTTTAAATGAAAACAGACAAATTGAGTTCTCTCCAACTGAGATCTGTAGTTTCTGTGCCCGTTGTTGGATGGGCTTTTGGCCCCATTTAGAATATTCAAATTTAAAGGTATCTATGGCATATACTTGTAGCTAATTCAGCTACGCACTGTACAATGTAGCTTTATTTTATTGTGTATGAAAATGTGAATTTTATAAGATGCATCAAATGAAAACAGATGTTTGATAACATTACAAAGGTGTCATTTTAGTAGGCTGATTGTGATTAAGTAAAGGATAAAACATAGAAATCCTTGGCTTTGTTTTTGGAGATTTGAGATTTAAAAATGAATCTTTAGTATCAAAACTAAATCCAGAATACGATCAGTCCCCAACTACAATCTACATGTATCTGGAATATTTTATATCCCTGCAATTTAGAGTGCAGGCTTTGCAAACTTTCATATTCATTTTAAATTGATCACATGTTCTAAGTTTCCATTACCCATCTGAATGGGACCCATTGGTGTATTTTACTTCATTGAACGTTTCCTAAGTGGACCCAGTCTGCAAACAAATCACCTTCTTACCGACTTCTACTTCCAGCCAGACAACAGCAGCGGGTGACCATGAATGCTTCACGGGGATCAAGTTGGAAAACATTGCTAAAGAAACTTAGCCTACAATTATTGTTTGATCTAGAGGTTCAGGGTCAATATTTGACAAGCCAAGGACTTGGGTCCTGTAAAGCCTAGGGATTGATCATGGGGTTGATTTCTACGATTGATTGATTCAATTCAATACATATTTGTGTAAAGATCAATTATATCAATCTAGAATCCAAACTATGGATCACAACTGAGGGAGAACATTTAAGAGATTTTGAAAGAAAGGTGTTTGTCATTCATTTTCATTTATGGACCCTACTCTGGCACCTGAAAATATACTGCACAAGATGTCACAAGCCTAATTACAACGAGAAAGCAAATGTAGGCCTGAGTGATTACATTTAAATTTTTTTATGTTTAAATGCTATTAATAAACAGGCAGGTGTTGAAATGTCACATCTTTACATCCATGACATGTCCATTAATTTTCCATATTTCCTTGAAAATGTTTGGATTTAAAAGAAAACTATCAAGAAAATAATCTGATATCAAATTGATCAATTTCCAAGTTTTATCTGTATTTAAGATTCCCGTTAATTTCAACTTCCATCTCCCTGATTCTTTCACCAACAGTTTAAAATACATATAGCAATTAACTTAAATTGTTCTCTTATCATCTAATTCTTTATATGTAGGTGGCAACTCACCCCCACCCCCCCCCCTTAACTCTAATTCTGTCTCTCTCTTCTTTCTTTTTTTTTATACCTTTCTCTCTCTTATTATCTCTCTCCCCCATGTCTCTCTCTCTTTACATATCTCTGTCCATCTCTCTCTCCCTCTCCTTTCTAAATCTTTGAACCCCATTATCCTCATCTTCTCTTAATGGGGCACCTGCTCTAGAAATATGATCTGCAGATCCATCAAAATCTACTTAAACCCACACTCTTGGACACAGACAACATTGTGACAACCGAACTTGCGAATAGATTGGCCGGGATCGTCTTTACCCACATACTGTACACGACCCCTCTCTTTCATATAATTGCACTTTTGCTTGTGCATTACCGAGGGTGAATGTCACGTCTAAATGCCACAAAATGAATCCAGCATTCAAGCAAAATTGGAAATGAACTCTGCAATATTCAGACTTCATTACATTACAGAGTAAAGATCAAATATTGCGCAGACACTGTACAGACTGTACACATATAGTCCCTTTTCTAGATACCAAGTAAAAATGATTACTCCTTTACATGAAATGTACTTTACTAGAAATTGTAAAGTGGAAGTTAAGATTGCATCCAGTAATATTTTTATATTTTCAAAAGAATACATGTAGGTCACTCTTTCCTGTCTAAAATCTTTTTTAAGAGCAATATTTCGCTGCAGGACAGACCTATATAATGCAAATGTAACATAATTCCATTTTTATACAATTATTTCAAACTTACACTGCAGGCCTACATGTATACATTATCTTAAAATGTTTAAGGAATATTCAAATGTTTAATTATTGAATGTAAATCAAAATTAAAAACTGATTTCATCATCAGAATTATTTTATGACAATATTGATGACGTTATCAACATGTAACTTGCAATGACAGTAAAGCATAGATCGTAAATAGATAAGACCATTGAAAAAAAGGATGGCTCAGACCAGGCAAATATATATATATATATATATATTCAGGGGCTACATGTACTTTTCTCAATATACTGCATAAATCTGCATCATTGGATTTGCTTTATTGCAGTGAAAGGAGATTTGGGGGGGGGCTCTTTTTGGGCAATTTGGGGACAAAATGGCTCGAGCCCCCATGTACTTCTTTTCCCTGGCTCAGACACACAAGAAAGACTTCTAGAAAAATAGAAGCCATACATGTTTGCCAAACTGAGGTACACCATTCTACAAAGAAGATTATAAGAGTTAGGATAAACAATGGACTCTGTTAACTCTCACCCTACCTGGTGAAATTTAATACCCCTGTAACGAATCCTCATAAGATCATGACTATACTGATACCAGAATATCAAAGCAGTTGAAACGTGTACCCATGGTCCTACATGTATTACAATAATAGGTCTATGGCACGCTCATAGGGAATCAATTAAATATATATTTCACTTATAAAATATATGTTTCTCTTCCACTATAAAACCATTTCACTCAAAGAAATTTATATTTCACTTTTAAAAATATATTCCACTTTATCAAAAAAATATATTTCACTTTAAAAAAAATATGTTTCACTTTTCAAAAAATATATGTTTCACTTTACCAAAAAAATATATGTTTCACTTTTCCCCAAAAAAAATATATGTCACTTTTCAAGAAAATATATTTCACTTTTCAAAAAAAATATATTTCACTTTTCAAACAAATATATTTCACTTTTCCAAAAATATGTTTCGCTTTAAAAAAAATATATATTTCACTTTTCAAAAAAAATATATTTCACTTTGAAAAAAATATATATTTCACTTTTCAAAAAAAATATATTTCATCTTTCAAAAAAATATATTTCACTTTCTCAAAAAAATATATTTCACTTTTCAAAAAAAAATATTTTACTTTTCCAAAAAATAAATTTCACTTTTCCAAAAAAATATATTTCACTTCTCAAAAAAATATATTTCACTTTTCCAAAAAATATGTTTCACTTTTGAAAGAAATATATTTCACTTTTGAAAAAAAAAAAATTTCGACGAAGATTCATTTCACTTGTTACATTTTAATTTTGAGAGAAAACAAATCCTTTCACTTTTGTTGGATAACACATGCGGCTGCCGTATTATCTCTGTATACGTAAAATCCATCTATCTTTCTACCTACATGATATATCTATCTATCTATCTATCTATCATCTATCTGCCTAATTAGTATCTATTTGTTCAAATATGTCTATCCTTCTATCTATCTATCCATCTATCTGTCTTTTATCTATCTCTGGATCTGTCTATTTATTTTTCTATATATCTGTCTAATAATTATCTGTTTAAATATGTCTATCTATCTATCTACAAATCTGTCTGTCTATCTACCTATCTATCTATCTATCTATCTATCTATCTATCTATCTATCTATCTATCTATCTAATATCTATTTATTTCGTTTAATATGTCTGTATATCTATTTATTTATCATTCAATTTATATATATATCTATCTATCTACATGATATATCTATCTATCTCTCTGCCTAGTATATATCTATCTGTTTAAATATGTTTATCTTTCTATCTATCTATCCATCCATCTATCTGTCTGTCTATTTATCTATCTATCTCTCGGACTATTTATTTTTTATCTATCTGTCTAATAATTATCTGTTTAAATAGGTCTATCTATCTACAAATCTATCTATCTGTCTCTTTATCTATCTATCTATCTATCTGTCTATATATCTATCTATCTATTAATCAGGGGCCGCGGAATGGTTTTCAAAGTGGGGGGGGGGCATGCAAAAATCACAATCATATGGTCACTTTTACGTTTTTGTACACGGTTTTGGAAAAAAGTGTTGGGGGCTGAAGCCCCCCTCCAGCTTCCGCGCCCCCTGTTAATATATATCTATCTTCTATTAATCTATCCACTTATCATTTATCTATCCATCCATCTATCTATTTATCTATCTTTCTTATATGTATCTGTGTGAATATGTATGTCTGTCTGTCTATTTATCTTTCATACTTATATCCACTCATTTGTTTAAATAATTATGTGTGTTTGTCTCTGCATCTACGACAGACCACCTAATTCGTCCGCCACGACGAATTGAAATCTAGTTTCACTTGTTTCATTTTAAATCCGAGAGAAAACAAATCCTTTCACTTTTGTTGGATAACATATACGGCTGCCGTATTAGACCGTAAGTAAATTTCGTTCCTCGCGTAAATATCCATTCCTCTCGCTACGAAAAACATTTCACTCATGTTGCAAATTCATTTCACTCTATTGCAAAAAATACGTTCCTCTTTTTTCTCGGCCTGTAGGCGGCGCACACCATTGTCGGTGGGACGAGGACAATGCACCACGAGGTGGGCCCATAAACACAAATCGTAAAGTTTGAATTTATCGCTGATTATCCACAATAGCCAGTGCAATCAGCTGTTGCATTCGGCCCTACGATCAATCACTAACCTTAGCACGGTCTGGCTATACGTTATTTAGGCATGAATACTTTATACATACACTATCTACGGAGCTGAATGGTCAAGGTTGAAATTTCCCTTTTCTCCCTTCCGTCTGTTTTTTTTACTTCATTGACATACGATGATCGTAATGATTGATGAAATGAAGCTTACAAAAAGCTACATTTCACTGGTCAACTCGCTTGTACCTGCACTGCAAAACCAAATTCTCTCCATTTTGTATGAGACATGAATGGGGGGTCACCATCCTTAGAACAGACATAAAAAGTGAGTATACGGGACTTGAAGTTGGGTGATGACATCATCGCTTTCGGTGGACATTCTCGGCTAACACCACAGAGATGTATACTAAGTATATATCTCTATAGCCTCTTGTCGAGGCCCTGTCGGCTGCTTTCCGAGCGAACATGGCAAAGCAAGGGAGAGAGCGAAGCAGAGCGCGGCGAGACAGGGCCTCTGGACATCTGACCCGAATTTCACCGACTTTCTTTAGTTTTTTTTTGTTTTTACCAATTCACCGACCAAAAACTGGTCGGTGAAAATCATCCAATGAGAGCGCGAGCTGCTATGACGTCATATTAAATATTCATGAGCTCATCTTGAATGGCGACCCTTGGATTCTTGGCGAAGAGTGACGACGAAATATCAAAGAGCGCTAAATATGACTCTAAAATGGTGAATATTGACCGATTTAAGGATTTGCAAGTCGATGAAATTAACTCTGCACTGAAAGGACGAGATGTCTTTGTAAATCTACCGACAGGATATGGAAAAAATGTAATATTTCATGCGATTCCACCGGTCGAACCGGGGCGTCGATTATCGATCTCTGCTGTGCAGTGCAGTGAGGAAAGCTGGGGTGGAGTTGCTGGGAGTTGACTCGAGTCTGACCAGCGGCTGAGCAGTATCTCCCGGGAAGTTTCGGGGCGGTGATGGGTCTGTTACGGCCAGTAGTAGTAGTAGTAGTAGTAGTAGTACCACTACTTGTAGCATTTTGCTGGTTATATCCCCTTTTAGTGTCCCGCAATTAAATGAATCCCCTGCAGAATAATGGACTACTATACTATATAGTATTCCGAACCCAAAACGAAACAGCTCTGACATTTCATTGGTTTACTCGGTGACCGGTAATATCATGACTCATGTATATTCATTAGGAAGACGTTCCTCATGAATATATAATTCAGTTCAGATGTCAAGAGGCCCTGGCTCGCGCCAGGCCTAATTCGCTTCGCGAATTAGGGAAACCCTCGCTTCGCTCGGGAAGCAGCCGCCAGGGCCTCGACAAGAGGCTAATATCTCTATGGCTAACACCAACCTTTTCGGGTTGAGCGATGACGTCATCACCCAACTTCAGTCCCGTATACTCACTTTTTATGTCTGTTCTAAAGATGGTGAACACCCTCCCCCCCTTCATGTCTCAGACAAAATGGAGAGAATTTGGTTTTGCGGTGCAGGTACAAGTGAGTTGACCAGTGAAATGTAGCTTTTTGTAAGCTTCATTTCATCAATCATTACGACTATCGTATGTCAATGAAGTAAAAGACAGACAGAATGGAGAAAAGGGAAATTTCGACACTTATACCTTGACCATTCAGCTCCGTAGATAGTGTATGTAAAAAGCATTCATGCCTCATGCCTACAAAGGTTAGCGATTGATCATAGGGCCAAATGCAACAGCTGATTGCACAGGCTATTGTGTTTGTATTTGTGTTTATGGGTCCACCTCGTGGTGCATTCTCGTGCACGTGGGAAAGTGATGCAATTGGGTTCGCTGGTATTCCCATATCCTAGTTATTTTGTGTATTGCAACCGCATTCATGATTTCTCCCCTCAGCACAGCGAAAATTTTGCAACCATCTCTGTGCGCGCCCCCTACAGGCCGAGAAAAAAGAGGAACGTATTTTTCTGCAATTGAGTGAAATGAATTTTGCAACAAGAGTGAAATGTTTTTCGTAGCGAGAGGAATGGATTTTTACGTGAGGAATGAAATTTACGCACGGTCTAATCATAGAGCAGCCGTATGTGTTATCCACCAAAAGTGAAAGGATTTGTTTTCTCTCAGATTTAAAATGTAACAAGTAAAACTAGATTTTAATTAGTCGTGCGGACGAATTAGGTGGTCTCTCCTAGATAAATAAACAGACATAACTATTTAAACAAATGAGTGGATGTAAATATGAAAGATAAATAGACAGACATACATATTTAAACAGATACATATAAGAAAGATAGATAAATAGATGGATATATGGATGGAGAGATAAATGATAGGTGGATATATTAATAGACAGATAGATAGATAGATAGATATAAACAGATGAATAGGTATTAGATAGATAGACAGATGGACATTAGTTAGATATTGATTGACGATAAAAAATATGATGATGAGGAGGATGATGCTGATAATAATTGATGGCAAATATGATGATGATGATGATAACGGTGATTATGATATTATATTTGATATACACATAGATTCAGAGACAAATAGATACATAGGTACATACAAAGATAGACATATAGATAGATAGATGGATAGATATATAGATAGAGAGAAAATAGATCGATATATTTATTCACAGATAGACATATTGATTAACATATTAAACAGATTTAATAGATGAATATTAAATAGATAAACAGACAAATAAACAGACATAATTATTTAAACAGATCAATAGATATTATATTAAAAAACAGATAGACATACATATTTTGAACAGATAGACATAAGATAGATAGATAGATAGATAACGATAAATAGGCAGATAGATAGAAAGACAGATATACAGACATTTAAACAGCCGGATAAATCATTAGATAGATAGATAGATAGATAAAGAGACAGACAGGTAGATAGATTTGTAGATAGATAGATAGACAGACATATTTAAACAGATAATTGTTAGACAGATAGATAGAAAAATAAGTAGTTCGAGAGATAGATAAATAAATAGACAGATAGATGGATAGATAGAAAGATAGACATATTTAAACAGGTAGATATATATTAGGCAGAGAGATAGATAAATAGACAGATAGATGGATAGATAGATAGAAAGATAGACATATTTAAACAGATAGATATATATTAGGCAGAGAGATAGATAGATAGATATATCATGTAGGTAGATATATAGATATAGATGAATTTTACGTTTTTATTTTTTTGAAAAGTGAAATATATTTTTTTTGAAAAATAAAACATATTTTTTTTAAAGTGAAATATATTTTTTTTTTAAAGTGAAATATATTTTTTGAAAAGTGAAATATATTTTTCTGAAAAGTGAAATATATTTTTTTGAAAAGTGAAATATATTTTTTTGAAAAGTGAAATATATTTTTTTGAAAAGTGAAATATATTTTTTTTGAAAAGTGAAATACATTTTTTTGAAAAGTGAAATATATTTTTTTGAAAAGTGAAATATATTTTTTTGAAAAGTGAAATATATTTTTTTGAAAAGTGAAATATATTTTTTTTGAAAAGTGAAATACATTTTTTTGAAAAGTGAAATATATTTTTTTGAAAAGTGAAATATATTTTTTTGGAAAAGTGAAACATATTTTTTTGAAAAGTGAAATATATTTTTTGGAAAAGTGAAATATATATTTTTTTTGTAAGTGAAATATATTTTTTTATAAAGTGGAATACATTTTTAAAAGTGAAATATAAATTTCTTTGAGTGAAATGGTTTAGTGGAAGAGAAACATATTTTTTTCAAGTGAAATATATATTTAATTGATTCCCTATAAGCGTGCCATATAGGTCCATAGCATACATGCACCCAACTTTCATACTTCAGAATTTGTAACAGATATTGTACAAGCCTAGTATAATGGACAAAGGCATTATTTAAGGCTTAAAGGGTACTCCAGGCTAATAAAAATTGTGATTTGAACAGATAGAGATATAGATCTTTATAGACAAAGATTACTCTATTTATTTCAATAATCCCTTTAAAAGTCTGTTCCACATCTCGTAGGACCTACATCACATGTAAGTTCCAATTTTACATAAACTATTACCATTAGATAGTACCACATATAGCTCAAAATAACTTGCCTGCAGGTACAGTTTGCACATACCACATCTCCCACTTTAAATTGAAAGGACTATCAAGAACAGGGGGTCTCCTCTACAATAGATATTGTTTACACGTTTGCCATTCTAATCCCTCCCTCTGCAAACTCATCCATTGCTTCCAACAGAAAGAGTTCTTCACAACATCCAGAAAAGAGGCACAATGTGGGTGATAGGTGATAGTGGACAAAGTATACAGAGCAGTTGTTTGGGCAATTTTGTTCAGTGATACCTGGATAAGAATATTAACTAGGCCCTAACATAAAAGATATACATGTTCCTTCAGTAAAAAATTACATCTAAATGTAAAACAATGGCAATCACCACCCCCCCCCCTGATAAAGAATATAAATACATGTACGTCTACATGTAGCATCAGCCAATTTTATTGCCTGTAATTTAGTCTTAAATTGCCATACAATAATAACAATAGGCAATTGGAGGAAATGTTTCATTTATATATTTCATGTGCAGAGTGCATGCAGTCAAGAACTTTGATCTACAAATATAACTTCTCCTCTCTCTTTCTTCTAATCAACTGTTTGTTGTGGTGGACTTGTCCTTTAAAGATAAGCAAATTACAAGACTGCACTGATGTAATATTAGTCTACATCTATGTTCCACCCTAAGAATTGTTTTGTAAATATGTGTCCACTGGAGTATTGGGCCAGTGGAAGTTTTTATCAAAAATGAATTCAAATGCAATCACCAGATATTTCACCAAATCCAAGCATTTCACAGATCTATACATATTGCACACATTTCACACAAATCAATACATTTCAACATCTATTGAAACCTTTAAAAAAAAATAACCACTCAACATGTACCCGCAAAATAGCTAGCACCACAAGATACATGTAATCCCAAATCCACGAAACTGTCACGAATTAAAACCCATGAAATATGGAGAAACCTCCTGATAAAACAAGCGCATCTCCTTCGCATTTGATGACAAAACCTGATGATGGTGATGCCTTGCTTATTCACCTGCACGCCAGATGAAGAAATATTCAATAATCAATGGAAAGAAAACACTTCTAATTTAGCTGGACACCTAAGTTTCCATGATGAAAATCAGAGTTTGCGAAGCAACTTAGGAGAAAGAAAAAGCGATTTGCAACCCCTTCCCTCTGTTCAGACTACAATTTTTTTTAAATTAAAAAATGGGGAGGTATACATGTATGTCATCAGTGGGCTGTTAATAGCTTGTATCTCAAAATTAAAGAATATGGGAATAGCTCAGAAAAAATTGTATTTTTATAGAAATAGGCCTATGGCAGTGGTGACAACCTTGTATTGTCTTAACAGAGTCCCCTAATTCCTTTCTTGGCAAAACAAGTATGTGTCTTTTCATATGTCATTACTCTAAAATCAAACTTGCAACCACGGGCAGCGATCCCGTAAAATACGGGGAGATGTCACCCTTCGAATTTTGACTTTTTATACTGCAGTTGGAAGAGAGTCACCTCAAAAATACTATTTACATTGCCTTAAAAAAAGTTTTATTTTGTTGTTTACTTCATCAAATGCGCTTATCCTGGTAATTTTTCCTCAGTACATGTTGGTAATTCATTATCCAAGTCCAACCTTGCAAAAAGATTGAAACACTAGACATTTTGAAGGCAAAGTAAATATGATAATGATATAAGTCCAGTATTCCACTTTTTTCTGGGATACCTGGAGATTGGGGAGTATAAATTTCATGAAAGATTTGTAGGATGTTACATACATGTAGAATACATGTATGTAACTACACTGTAAATACACTGTATGTGATAAAATTAGTTTTAACTGGTAAATTCTGTCAAATGCTAAGTCAGAAAAAGGTCAGACTTTATAAATTTGCAAATTCAAAGCTAACCACCATATAAATAAAAATAATTGCATCATGCATGACCTTTTTTATGACAATGGCTAATACAAATTCAATTACTAAAATTGATGAATAAAAATACTATATCATAAAAGGGGCAAATCAAGCTCGTAATCTTTGGCAATTTCTTTTTCTAATAAGATTTACATGCTTGACTACGATCTCCATTGGATTATGAAATAGAATGCCACATGGAAGTTACCATGGCAACATCACAACAAAAAGCAAAATGGCTTTTGGCGGAAATATGATATTATGTGCACAGAAATGATCAGAAGCTCAGCTTGATAAAGATCATTACAGCTTTTACAAATTGCAAGACAAATAATCTCTAATGGCCCGTGATACTGGTGGCACCGGATACAGCGTGAGTGCAACGAAGGCTGAATTATCTTGCATCATTAAAGCCAAGAAGGTAATGCACGAAACAGACTCACAGTGCAAATACCCTGGCTAATATCATTCAACCATCAGTCGAGATCGATCACAATATTATAATTATGCAAAAAATGACATGAATGTGGATGCATCCATATCCTGATGAAAAATACATGTAATGAAGTGAATAATATAAATAATCAAAAAGGAATGCTAGCTAAAACTTATCTATGGACCTATTGGTGAACATGTAAAATAACCTTAAACTGGTAATTTGTTTGTGGAAAACCTAAATCATGGCCAAAATATGATTTTTTTTTAGGATAAACAAAATCAGCTTGTAAGCCTTGTATGTGACTTCATTGAAAGCAGTATGGTTCAATCCTTTTCTTGACATTATAAATATTGACCAGTTAAGAAATAATTGTAACGATGATGTTATGATAATACTTTTACTTGAAGGTAAAGTCCAACCCAGAAAATTGTTGATTTGAATCGATAAAGAAAAATCAAACAAACATAACGCTGCAAATTTCATCGAAATCGGATGTAAAATAAGAAAGTTATGACATTTTAAAGTTTTAAGTTAAAAGCACAACTCAGCAATATGCAAATGAGAGCGTCGATGATGTCCATCACTCACTATTTCTTGTTTTTTAGAAATTTGAAAAAACTTTGAATTATACAATATTTCAATTTTAACAGATTTGACAATAAGGACCCACTTAACCATAAACTGTTAAAATAATGGTAATTCTACATGTTCAGGGGAAATAAAACTTTGTTTCACTTGACAAGGAGGAGAAAATAAGAATATTTCATATAATAAAATACAAAAGAAATAGTGAGTGGGTGACGTCATCAGAGTCTGCCAATTTGCATACCGACCAGGATGTGCATATAACTGTTTTTTAAGCGAAACTTTGAAATGTCATAACTTTCTTATTTTACATCCATTTTTTAAGAAATTTTCAGTGTTTTGCTTGTTGGATTTTTCTCCTTTTTTTTCAAATCAACTTTTCGTTGGGGTGGACTTGTCCTTTAACAATTGCATACAATTATACTTGTACATACACTCATATCACAACTACAATCAAAGATGATAATTGCAAATTAATATACAATAGTCAGGTTTTACTTTTCATCACACCAATTGAAGAAACTCTCTTTACAATACTGTATGTGTATGATTCCTATCATTACTAATGAAAATATTCATAGCAATCATGTTCATGTGACATTTCATACTAATCTATTGATTTTTTTTCTTTATGTGATATCAAATTCTCTCACTATCACCTCTCATTGTGAATAATAATCAATCTGATTTTTGCAAGATTACAGCAGATAACACAATTTATGAAATTATTTCCAGCTGGGATTACTAAAATTAAATAATATAATGATCTTTCACATAATCCCAAACTTCATGTGATAAACCTTTTCTCCCTTCTTCTTTGATTACTGGTTTTAAATGATTTAATAAAATGAATTATATTGAATACGTAAACAGTGACTAGAGGAGTTGTCACACTTTTGAATGTTTTTTCGACAGCGTACACTGTACATGGCAAGTCATTTTTCTAGATTTTTAGAATTGCCTTTTGCTACATTTATTAAACAACACAAAAAAATTTCTCATAAAGAATTTGAATTCTTTAAAGGGGAATTCTTTAAAGCACTTTATAAAAATTGGCTATTATTATTATTATTATTAATTTCACCCTGATGAGAAGATTGTTGTAAAAATAGCAGAAAAAACAATTAAAAAAAAAGTGAAGGTTTGAGGAAAATCCATCAAAGATTAAGAAAGTTTAATATTAGAATTCAAAGTTTTTGATTTGTGACGTCATATACAAGCAGCTGCCCCATAAAATGCTAAATTTTCATATTTTTACTGGTTCGTGATTATTCATTTTTCATTTCTTTTGGAGCAGGTGTGAAATGATTTGTCTATTACTAAACTGAAGGTAAAATAAACATCAATTTTCTAAGAAAATGACATTTCATTTTATACGATATGTGGGAAGGCTACTCACATACATGTATGAGGTCACAAATCAAAAATTCAAAGTTAACTTGTAAGTTATAATAACTTTTTTAATCTTTGATGGATTTTTCTCAAACTTTCACCAATCATCATTTCTTGTTATTTTTACAATAAACATTTTGTCAAGAACTTCCCCTTACATCTTTTTTAAAAACAAAATACTAATTTTGATGTAAAAAAACGGAACACTAAATGTAGATATCAAGTACATTGTACCGTGATCATTAAAAGGAAAAAAAACGGGTGGTCATTCGTAAAGTAAAAACAGCATGCTGAGTGAGTGACATACATGTACTAAAACATTCAGGTGGGAGCCATCATGATCTTTTCGGATCTGTTAATTGGTAATGCACATGTACAGTATGTATGCTACATGTACATAATGGAAGTCTGAAACCACATTTGTTTGTCCAACTTCTTTTCTCATTATTGGAATTACATGTATCACTGAAAGTGTTTCTCTAATGTAACAGTCAAAACTAAACAAATCATTACACATTAGAATTTTGTATTGTCTTGTTGGCCTCATCAACATCAAACTATACAATACTGCATTGGAGGTAAAAGTTTATATTGTAAACAAGGTCACAAAACATCCAATTAACAATCCTTGTTCATTACTGGGGGTTAAAAAAAAATCAATAACGCATCCTTTAACTTTTGATTTTAAGCTAATCGATAATTGCATCACTCTCACACAGTTTACACCATACAGTATCTAGGCCTACATGGTTGATTTGCATTGTTTGTTTTTGTTTTGTTTGTTATTTTTATGAAAGGGAAAACAAAATTATATTGTCTTCACTCTTCACATTTATATCTCAATGTAATTTTCATTTGATTGACCACTACACTAACCATCAGGTTTACAAAATGCCCTTCATGTAATTAAAAGGTCTACATTCACAGACAATATGCAAATAAGTTTGCTTCAAAATGTCAGTGTCAAACATCAGAAGAGTCCTGTTTAAAGTCCTATTTGATGCATCCATGAGAAAATAATATAATCACTTCATATTTTATCACAAATATAGAGAAGTGAAAAGGCCTCTCTTTCCAAATTTTTTTTCACTTTTCTAAACCTCCAATTTATGTTAATGGGTATGTCCTAAAACTGTTGTGGGCCCTGTTGCATGGTAACTTTGTCATGCAGTGGTAACTTGCATGGAATCCTTGATTTTGATTGGCTGTTGATCATCGTTACCATTCGTTACCATGGTAGTTACCATTGGATGGCAAAGTTACCATAATAGTAACTTTTATGCAACTGGGCCCTGGTGTGGAATATGCCAAATAGCAATTTGTTTTTAGTAATGTATTTTGTGATTTTAAGTCAGTATCTCAACCAATTTTTTTTCTGCAATAGCCACTTCTCAACATGTTATAGGATGAAGATTCTAGAATTTATGTTAGTAGCTTTCTGATACATCAAACATGGAGCTATTAACACAGATCTACAATGTATGCAGTAATGCAGTATGTACATGTTCAATGTGCCATAATGCCCATAAGAAAGACATTAACCACCGGCAAGGAGAGGAAGCTAGATTTTCGCAAACTGGGTATTAAATTCAAGTTTAATGATAATAATAAAAATAACAATAACACACAGAAGTTTTATAGCAGTTAGCACACTTTCCATCTTATTTAGATGCTCAAGGTGATTCAGAACAACATACAGTCTACAAAAATGGACAAAAAGTGCAAAGCGAGTTGGAACTAATACGAGTCTGTCATATCTCCAGGTTGCTCCCTGAAGGTGGTTGCTGATGTCTGGGTTTTCAAACCCCGTGGAAGAGAGATCCACAGGGTCGACCCCACATGAGCAAAGGCCTCTGCAAAAGCTTTAGACAATAATCATAAGAATGTTCCAGCAGGTTGCAAAATTTTGCAGATGGGAATTTGAATTTTCCAAGACCTTTTTATTTCTAATTGTTTTCTTGAAAACTGATGATTGGCTTCAGAAAAAGGGAAATTCTATTCCGCATCCAGATCTTGCACTCTACTGTATATTCTCAGCATTCACTTTTACTGCATTTTCTGCATCATCATCATCACCCCCCCCCCCCTTGCGTGAAGAGATTAACTAATGGTACAGAGCTATGAATGGCTGACTCACTCACTAAGTAGAAGTACAATATTGATTTAGTTTTCCAAGGCCATGAAATACTTTGATAGTTAGCACACTGTACATTATGAGATTGAGGTTGCTCATGCAGTTACACAATAAACTAGAGTCCTAAGAAGTTTGCCAAAATCTGAAATGTTTCGGAAATGCCAACACACGTACAGCTTGAAAGTTGAATCTATTACATGCCCTAACCAATATTGTTCTTTCCTTAGAAGTATTTCCCAAGAATTACAATCATTTCACCCGGGATCTTTGGCATAAGAGTAGGCAGGCCTATTCAGGAATGGAAGAACATTGTGAATTCATATAAACTTGCATTTTCACATTCCCCCCATTCTGTACGATAGGCGCATTCAGACCAACTAGATCAACAAAAAAGAACTTGTCCAGGCCTTTAATAACATACCCAATAATTATTTTCCACATTCACATCAACCCAAAGCAGACCCTTTCAGGTAAAGTTACAAGCATGCCCAGTATGGTCTGATTAGCAGGCAAGGCCTCAGAAGTCAGAAAAAGATGTACTATTGAGCAGGTACATGTACTTTCTTTTGAGAATATCATAAGCACTTTACTTTCACATCTACATGTCGGCAAATATCCCTGGTATTTTCTGATCGAGATAGATCAGGATAAATACCCGTATGAAAGAGGTCTTGGTATTCTTAAACTTCAAGTCCAAAGGTACTTGAGATGGGAAGTAACAGTTCAGAGCTTATAAAATCTTTATTACTTCATTGAATTTCGAATTAGTGACCTACAGTAATGTCTACATGTATGCCTGTACATGTAAGATACATTAATTAGCAAAAGGGACTGGGAGCTGTAAGATTCACCCCCCACAAAAAAATAAAAATAATAATAACAATAATGATAATAATAATAAATACAAATTAAATAGATAAATAAATAAATTTAAAATAAATAAATAATTAAAATTATAAAAAGTAAAAGAAAAAATAAACAATAAAGAGATATTTATAGACAAAAAAAGTATTAAAAAATATTAATAATTAAAAAAATTATCAATAATAATAATGATGACCAAAAAATATAAGAATGTTCCGTAGACAAGATGAAATGTTAGATTGCTCATAAAAATACAGTGTATATATGTACTAGTGCAAAGTATACAAGAGTTCAAAATAAGTCTTCCATATTGCTCACATTTCTGGGGTTGGGTGTTTCACAAATTAAGACAAAAATTGATCAATCTAATTCAGAGATCAATGGTGAGAAGTTATTGGTATGAAACACATTCTAAATCTGCAATGGTTGGGCAGTTGGTCTATTTCTCAGATAGTCTAGATAGTTTACCACATGGGCTAAAAGTCGCTAAATCCTGTTTGGTGTCAAAATTATGTAGACCATGTAATTGCAGTTTGGTCTAGACTCCATTTGGTCTGATATCCATTGGTAATTCATCATGTTTAACTTGTATTCTAGCTGTTGGATTAATAAATGTCATTGCTTTTATTATCATCATAAATTTGTATTTCCAACTTTAGTAAGCTGTTTTACCTTGTAATTTTTTATGATACTTTAGTCAGTACATTTTCTTTCTTGTTTGTTAAATGTTCAATATTGTACAACGCCTACTTAGCTTGTTGTACGCGAGCAAATGGGAGGCTGAATGTCAAACATTCGTACTGTTGCACAAAAGACGTACCATCCAAAATGTACCGTTGCACGGCTTTAGGAGGTGACGTCACAATACGATTCAATTCATTGCGCTCAGTAAAATTGCAGGTGCAATACGCGTATAGCCTGGCCTGCTGGCTAAATGCGCAATGCTGCCCGAGGTGTTCGCTTGTGGGATTTTGCTTTTCGCTTTCCATATTTTTGCTCCCTTTTCATAGATTACTGCAGGAAAAACTCTTTGTTTTTTCATAAATTCGCTAAACTCCGAGGCGTTGTACAACACAAATAGCGAATATTCTTATTCGTGCAATGGTGCGAGATTTCGCATTCGGTGAAAGAAAGAAACACTCTATTCAACTCGGCTAACGCCTCGTTGAATAGAGCATCTTTCTTTCACCTCATGCGAAATCTCGCACCATCGCACTCATGCCTATTCGCTATTTGTATATTAATGTATTATGTATGTTAAAGTGCTTAGAAACACCATGTATTAAGCGCTTTATTATATTATTTAGTCTAATTCTCATTTACATAGAGTGAGTCTAAGACCTAGATGGTCTACTTTCCACTCCCCTTCATTTACTAGTTTAATATTTTCCACTTTGTCAAGTGAAAAGTCAATTGATAAACAGCTCATCATATGGTAGATAAATCGGTTGGGCTTTATGGCAATCAGACCAAATGCTTTAATGGTACAGGGGCCGCAAAGCAGTTTTGAAAGTGGGGGGGGGGGGGTGGGCTGAGACGCTGAGCCAAAAAGTGTGATAGGGACTGACTATGCTAAAAGACACAATTATTTTGATGTTTCTGTGTTAGTTTGTTGGAAAAAAAGTGGGAGGGAGGCTACGCGGCCCCTGTGGTAGATGATTTAACAATGTGGGATGAACTTAAATGGAAAGTAGCCCAAGGGGTGGAGAGTCTGTAAACCAAACTGCAACTTACCATGGCAGTGACCTGAGCTTGGAACTGGATGAAGAAGGTTACAAAGATAAACATCAAACAATCGTTACAAAGTGAATTGCATTTTCCTAAAAGAATCTGAATTATAAGAAAATAAATGTCCTTGTAAGAAAGCAACATTCTGGCTGAATTATCTCTCTCTACAAAAGTCAAATTGGGCATTGCAAGAAACTTGTGATCCGTTTCAAATATATTGGGGTCCTTTTATAATCTTGCAGAGGTGGCAATTTTATTAGATTTTGGGGGGACTAGATGGCCTTCTCCCAGATGCTCTTGTATAAAATTTGAAAAATTAAGAGGGGGATACGTCCCCACTCCCCCCCCCCCCCCCAAGTTGATATCTTGCAACATATCATAAATTTGCAATTAATGGTTGATATGATTTTTTGCATCAAGGAGTGTCAACTGATTTGCTATGCAGTTAAAATTGATTTATCAATTTTCTTGTTAATTGCTTGCAATATTTTCTTAAAATGACCCCACCCCCTCCTTATTGTATACAACCCTACCATACCAAAATGAGGCTAACAAAGAGACAGAAAATGTCCAAAATTTAAAAAAAAATCTCATTTATAGGTCTATGTTCAACATTGCTTTTGGATGCTCAGTGTCACCAAAATATAGTACATATACCAGTGTGTTGGCTCAGTTGGTAGGGCGTCCATCTCACAACCGGGAGGTCGGGAGTTCAACTTCATGCCCCGGCCACATCAGACCAAAACACACAAAAAGATGAGAGTTGCTGCTACCCTGTTTGCCATTCAATGATTTAAAGGGATAGAGCAACGTTGATATGGCACTGAACAGTGGCTGCCGAGTCCACGATCAATTGGGCAAAATGAATTTTTAGAGTATCTCTTTTTCAGACTGCATTCCAACCAACTCTTTCTCTCTTGTATACTTCCTCCGTTAAAGTCGGAGATCGCAAGTATCAGTAGAAATGAATGCAGACACTTCCTAAGGGTTGTTAGAGCTAGAAAAGTTGCTGATGGGGTTTTGGCGGGTTGTGTGAAGATTGCGAATGAAGTATAAAATAATAAGCAAAATATTGATTTTCATTTTCATGTTGTTTGAATTTGGGGGCAGCAGAATTGAAAGTGTGCTAACATGGTTTAAACACTAAAGTACAATGTATCTGTAGGTCGGGGTGGAGGCGGACATAGATCTACCGGACTTTCCCATATCCAGGTTTGTCGCTTGCAGGCCTAGCTAAATGCTAGCAACTGACTTAGCCAGTGGACATGCAGTGGTTAATTTTTTTTCATCTGCACTGTATGCCCGCCCCAACCTGTGCCATCTCATTTTTCTGTAGATTCTACTTCTAGTTCAGATTATTCAGACAGAATTCAGAGTCTGAGAGATGTCTCCCATCTTGCTTAGAAGCCTTAGTATTTAAAGCCAGGAATAAAAGAAACAGCATCAACAAGGCATACACAATGAATGAAAACAGAAAAGGGTACAAAATGATTATTACAGCAGTGATTTGGCGCCAGGCTCAGGGCACAGACGGCCAGTTTGACTTTTTAGTTTCATGACTTTTTTAGACTTTAGTTTGGCTGTACCGTACAGGTAGATCTAACTAATAGTTAATTAAACGTTAAATTCGTACTATTGTAGATCTAGGTCTAGACTAGACAGCTGGCAGCCGTCTGTTTCGAGGAGTTTTTTAACTTTTTTTTTTTTTTTTTTTCTCCTCGTACACAGACGGCTCGCTAGCGTGCAGCCACCATTAGGGGACTTGCAATGCAAAATCCCCCCGTCGGGGCTCTTCAATTTTTGTCTTTAATGAATAAAAAATTTGAAAATTAACGCGACCAAAATGCAAATTAATATTCCCTCTTGGCATTAATTGCCAAAAAACGGAGAAAAATCAAGTTAAAAGGAACAAAAACAGTGACTTACCTCGGCTGTCGCGCAAATTCACTTCCCCGTTTTATCCGATCTTAAGTACATAAACATATGGCCATTGAGTCCCCTGTACAGATCGCGCTAGAACTTCGGTCTCTGTATTTGGTGAGTGAAGCCAACGGAGTTCAGCTGAACAACCAACATAACAGAGACCGAAGCTTTTGGTCTAGGTCTAGACCAGACCAAAAGCTTCAGTCTCTGTATTTTGGTTGTTCCGCTGAACTGCGTTGGCTCACTCACCAATAGTGCAATACATTGTTGAATAAATCCCCAGAAACGACGGTTATTCCTGTCTAGGTCTAGACAGGAATAACCATCATTTCTGGGGAATTATTTAGCGATTTCTGACATTTTACTATAATCCCCATAGTGGAGCCAACGCAGTTCAGCGGAACAACCAACACAACAGGCAACAGACATGATGACAGAGACTGAAGCTTAGCTGCTTAGCCTTAGTTTGGGTTAAATAAATTAAATAAATAAATGTAGGCTAGGTCTACTCTAACTCACTCATTCTTACCTGAAAAAGTGTCTGTTACAATCTATAGCACGATAGCATCAACTTCCGTTCATGTGCATAAAAAGAGAAATGGCGAATATCTAAGAATGAACAATATGCACTGTTCTCTCAGTCTCAGCTCAACTCATCATTCATGATCATCCACACAACACAGCCAGGCGCCGTCCGCGGTATTTTGTCTGTCAACGGCACCCTGGTCACCTCCTCGGCCGCCGGGTCTCCGTTATCCGCTAGCCAAAATCCGGGTACAGAGGCCTTTATCGGTAGTAAAATGTAGCTCAAATAAAAAAACATAAATATACCTGAACAAGTGAAAAGAAACTTTTTGTCTATTCTAAATATTCCTGCTTGGTCAAGCTTCACAAAAAAGGAATCCTATCCGTGATTATTCAGTAAATTCCAACGTTTAGAGTAGCGGTTTCATTTTGAAACTGAGTTGCGGTTGGTAACGGCAGACGCTTTGTGCAATGTGCATGCATTGTGCCAAAACGCAGAGGGCGCGGAAAGATGAGTATCGAGGCTCCAAATTATTGTGCATCTCAATGCATCTGGCCGGCCCAGTTATGCACGATTTCTTTTGCAAATTTACTATCAGCCAATCAGATTGAAGGCTTCAGTAGCTTTTAACACTTACTTTTATTGTTAATTTGTTGTTGTAACAAGTTTCATGAAACGACTTAGATTTAATTGTTTGCTGTTTAGTTCGGCAAGTGAGAGGGGGGGTAATGAAACATTATATATTCATTGAGTTCTTATACCTTTTCTGTTTAGGCCAATATTATATGCCAACTGCTTTTGATAAAATTGCAAATACTCTTTATGTTTTGGTATCCATCTCTATAAGTATAGGCCGAAAATGTTATGGTTTCTGATGTCCTTTGGGAGCCTATAAATTAGGTTCTTTTTCCCCCATATGACCCACATGCAGGGGTTTACCTCTATATAGGCCTATTTTTGTTTAGACATTATATTCACTTATCGTGTCAGATTTTCCAAATTTGAAGATTATCGGATAAGTTACGCTACTAGTAATCAGTAACAATGCCTCTTTAACTTACATTCATGACGTTATTGTAGTTTAACTGTTTTTGTAAGAAGTGTACATAATGTTTCAATTAATGGAGTAAAATCTGTGCTTAAAGGTCAAGTTCACCCAGAAAAATGTTGATTTGAATAAATAAAGAAAAATCGAACTAGCATAACACTGAAAATTTCATCAAAATCGGATGTGAAATAAAAAAAATTATGACATTTTAAAATTTCGCTTATTTTTCTTAAAACAGTGATATACACAAATTATTCAGTGACATGTAAATGAGACAGTCGATGATAGCCTTCACTTACTATTTCTTCAGTTGTTCTTTATTGTTTGAATAAAATATCTCATATTTTACATATTTGACAATAAGGACCAACTTGGCTGAACCATAGTATTAAACAATGCTAATTCCACAAGTTCAGGGAGGAATCAATCATATTTCACTTGACAATGAGGAGAAAATTAGAATATTTCATATAATAAAATACAAAAGAAATAGTGAGTGGATGACGTCATCAGTCTCCTCATTTGCATACCGACAAGGATTTGCAGAAAACTGTTTTGTGAAAATAAGTAAAACTTTTAAATGTCATAACTTTCTTATTTTACATCCAATATTGATGCAATTTTCAGTGTATTTTATGCTTGTTGGATGTTTCTCTTTTTATTCAAATCAACTTTTTGTTGGGGTGGACTTGTCCTTTAAGTAGCCATTGAATAATTCAACTTATTAACTTATTATAAATTAACTGTGTGTTGCGATAGGGAAGCGATAATGGAGATTTTTTTTTTTCAAAATGTCTTAGACTCCGCCATGATTTTTCCCTTTTCATCTTTTTTTTATTTTCCTCTATTGTCCGTATTCAATTTTTGTTAGTTTCTTTTCCTCAATTTTCCTTTCGTGTTTTTCAGTCTTCCATCTAATTTGTCTTTTTTTATTCCCCTTTCCCTATTTTTCCTACTTGTCTTTTTCCCGCTTTTTTCACCTTTTTTACTTCCTTTATTCTCCATCATACTTTTTGTTGGCCCTTCGATCTCCTTTTCTTACATTTTCATTTCCTTTTGCTTAAATTCCGCCAGGGGTACTCTGACCTCTGCCTACCGACCCCTTATTTCCGGAATTTAGGGGGCCCCGGCTTTTCTCGAGTGGTCGGGTTTCGTGCATTTGCCCTATACCAGACGCGATAACCGATACTGGCATGCACAAGCCATTTTGGTATAGGCATGTTTAAATACTCTAAACAGCTTCATTTACATTGTGTATTATAAAGTTTCTGAAGTTTCTTCCCTATTTTGTTTCTCTTTTGCATTTTCTCCCTCAAATTACAGTCCCGTGAGTTAGGATATTGTCTTTCAAGTTTCAAATTAAAGTTTGAAATTCATGTTTAAGGGCCATTGCACACCTTTCGACTGGTCCAACACGAGCCGATTTTGGAACAAATCGTATTTTGCTCTTTTTCTGAAAATGTGAATGGAAAGTATTTTTATATTTGAGGGTCAAATAAATTAGCTGAACTTGAAGAATACTATTATATAAATGTTTGATGATTGCAAGCATTCCTTGATTTGTCCAAGGCGTTTGACACGATTGACCATGTCATCCTTCTTAGTAAACTTGAGCACTATGGAGTGCGCGGAGTTGCATTGGCTTGGTTCCAAAGCTATTTACAAGATCGTACACAATATGTCATGGTCGATGGTGTTAAATCGCAATCTGGTAATATTCATTATGGTGTGCCCCAGGCATGGGCGGAAATCCCAGGGGGGACAGGGGGGACGTGTCCCCCCTACTCAAAATAGTAGGGGGGACACAATATCAAATGTCCCCCCTACTATTTTTTGTCTTTTATGATGGTAAGAAATATATCATTCTAAATCGAAATAAAACATGTATTTTGGGACGAGATGACCGTACTTTTGGGATGATAACCTTTTTTGCTTGTCAAATTTTCCAGCCCCTTGTCCCCATAGGCAGATCCAGGGTGGCCGAGGGCCCCCCCCCCCTATTGGCGGAGCAAAAAAAGAAAAAAATTGAAAGAAAGAAGGAAAAAAAAAGGAGGGAAAAGAGAAGAGAAAAAGAAGAGAAGGACAACGAGTGCATAAAATAAGATAAGGGGAAGACTTGGAAAATAAAAATAATCTTTCGTGCCACTATATAAAATTTTCGCTTGCGCTTCGCGCTCGCATTGCCTGTTAGGTGATTTACATATCGTGTTCAATATGGAGCTCAAATATCAAGTTTAGAAGTCAATATACAAAACATACTCTCCTCGGAGATCAAACTTTCATTATTTTGTGTGATTTACAAATTGATTTGTAAAAAGTGCTCTGTAAAAATGTCAGTTTTAAGGTCTGAATAATTTGAATAATATGAAACACGCGCGCGCATGTTTATTCAAATACTCAACTTGTTCTCTATTTAAATCATTATCCAGTTTCAGATCACAATATCAAAATTTTTCTGCTCGCGCTTTGTGCTCGCATTATTAATGTAGGAAGACCTCCTATTACTCATCCTTTTCATGATTTACAAAACATTGATTTTGATTGATTTATTTTATTTAAACACGGTAAAAAGCCCACGATCAGCCTATGGCTGTTTACAAAACATGAACAGAGTGGCCCATTTTTAGGTCTAAATCTCGATTTTTATCTGCTCGCGCTTCGCGCTCGCATCAATTGTTGAATTATATAGCTATCCTGTTCACGATTAAAAAAATTGATTAAAATTTTCCATTCTTTCTTTAGAAATTTTCAAAAATTTTCAGCTCGCGCTTCGCGCTCGCATTTTTTGATTGTTGAAATATGTAACGCCTTCATGGCTAAGTGCAAGCAGTCCTTAACAGGTTCCTTTTCAACAGGTACGTAAATAAAAATTTCCTGCTCGCGCTTTGCGCTCGCATTATTAATACTCATCCTTTTCATGATTTAAAACACATGAATAGAATGTCTCGTTCAGTAAATATCATAGGACTAAATCTAGAAATTTTCCGCTCGCGCTTCGCGCTCGCATCAATTGTCTACTTATATACCTATTCTGCTTGAGTTACAAAAAGTGCTTAGAATTTCCATTCTTTAGGTGAAAATGTCAAAAAGAATCAGCTCGCGCTTCGCGCTCGCATTATTTGATTGTTAAATGCTAACTGCACGCAGTCTTTAACAGGTATCTTCTCCATCAGTTCATTTCTGCTCGCGCTTTGCGTTCGTGGTAATTATTAAGTTGCATACAGATTTTTTCAGGATAACAAACATTGCCCAGAATGTTCAAATTTTAGGAAAAAATACATAAAATCTCCAAAAAATTAGCTCGCGCTCGCATCACATAAATAAGGATTAGGATATTATATATGAATTTATAAGAATAAAGCTAAAAAGTGACTAATGAGGACTACCCCTTCAAAGAAACAAACACAAATCATCTTCGAGCTGCCGATCGGGGAAAATATGGCTGAAACAATTTTCCGCCCCCCCCCCCCTATTGGCGAAGGCTGGATCCGCCCCTGTGTCCCCCCTACCTTTTGGGAGAGATTTCCGCCCCTGGCCCCAGGGTTCGGTACTTGGTCCTTTGTTATTTTTAATCTATGTCAATGATATCATTAACTCATCAAATGTGTTTTTGTATTCTCTGTTTGCTGATGACACAAGTTTACTATTGTCTAATAAAAATGTTGCTACTCTTATTTCAGTTGCAAATGTAGAAATTAAAAAGTTACTTGCATGGTTCTGTTGTAATAAATTTTTGCTAAATGTTAAGAAAACTAAATGTATTATTTTTCGATCACGAGGCAAAATTATTCCAGACGTTGTCAATATTCTTGATGTTGGGGGCCACAATGTTGTTCGTTAGTGAGCATATTCAATTTCTAGGAGTAATTATTGATGAGCATTTGACTTGGAAATCCCATTTAGAATCAGTGTGTACAAAGGTTTCTCGAGGTGTAGGTGTTATATGTAGGTTAAGGTGTGTTTTACCTGGGTCTATTCTAAGAATCTTATACACCAGCATTGTGCTTCCCTATCTGACTTACTGCAATGTTGCATGGGGTAATACTTTTAAGACTTACATTGACAAGCTAACAGTTTTACAAAAGAAAATCATAAGGCTCATCACCAATTCGACTTTCAGACACCCTAGTAAACCTTTATTCCTTCAGCTAAAATTGCTCCCTTTTGACGAGTTAGTTGCATTTAATTGTCTGATTTTCATGTTTAATCTTCATTTTTGCCCCCAAATTTGCCAACTAAAAGACTTATTTCCCCTTAACTCTCAGATACACAATTACAATACACGTCAACATAACTTTATCCACCGACCTTATGTAAGAACTAATGTATCCTTAAATTCTTTCATAACAACCTGTATCAAGGAGTGGAACATGTTACCTTCTGATATTAGGAACTGTACAACTCTTTATCGGTTTAAAGTGCAATGTAAAAAATACCTCTTTGACAATCTATTATCTTAGAAAGTCAAAAAGGGGCCTAAGCTTTCGATCCTAGCAGAATCTTCGTCGGAGGCAAATTATCTTAGTTAAATTAGAAAGTTTTTTCTTCCGTAGAGTCTATTATGTTTTACATGTATCTCGTATTTGTTGGCCACCCTAGTCATGTGTGTTTGCGTGTGTGTGTGTGTGAGTGTGTTTGTGTTTATGCTGACACTTGTTTAATGTACATTTTGTACATATTTGTAGTCGATATATCTGTTTATTATGTATTCTCCTTTGTCATTTTATACATTTAGATCTACATCTTATTTAGAGGTATAAGTTAAGGCCCCACTCACAAGCTGTGCTTCTTCGGGGTCCTAGAAAACCGTTCATATTGTATCATGTATTCTTTTGTACACTCTGATCATTGATTTGTACTCATAATATGTCTGGTTTTTTAATAAATTGAACTTGAACATTCTGGAGTAAAGGATAAATTTGTTTTAAATCTTATAGCCAATCGCACGATTGCCATGACGTTTACGATTAAATTCGCTTTCTTTCAATTTCAATTCAACATTTACTTTTCTTCCGATAGACATTTCATCCATTTTTTATGTAAAATATACAAATCAATAACATGAAATAGTACAAAAACAATGAATGTAAAATACAGTAGGCCTATATGTAAATTAGGTACATGGAAGAAGGCGTAAAACCAAGAAAGCATGCGTGTGCTTGTGCATGTCGGGATACGTCTGTAAAACTATATCATGACTAAACAACAATTATAAGAGAAAGGTCTAGAAGAAGGTAAAGGAATTAAGAGAATGGAGAAGAAAAGAGCATAGAGAGGTGAGCAAGGAAGTAAGAATGGGCATAAAATAGTTCGCATGATACATGATTAAATAGTACAGCAGGCATTCTAATTGATACAATATTATTACAAAGTAGCAACAACAGGTGTTTATATAGTATACAATCAGTTACGTTACAGGTACTATTGAAAACATTAAAAATCATAATTATGTAGGTAGATACCGGTATCATGCATTATTCATGCTTGTTAGTCTCGTAAGGATGGTCTCATATCTTTCAACATGAGCATAAGTATTTGTACGACAATTTAGAACTGTACACAGTATTGACAGGAAGATGTTCCATGCCTCCGAAAATATTAGATTTAAAAATATTACGTTTTATTCCAAAATCGGGTCGTAAGGTGTGCGGTGGCCTTTGTAAAGTGCATGTAGCATGCTCTGTCCAATGATTATTTTCCCTCAAACTTGACCTTGATCTTATTCCTTGAACTTGATCCTTTCGTTTTCACAGTGGCGGCACCAAAAGGGGGTGGGTGGGCATGGGGGCATTTGGCCATCCCAAAATCTTTAAAACTGAAAACAAAATGTTTAGTATAAATGGTGATAATCCTATCAAGCTGTAAAGTGCTCCAAAATAGCCCTTTTCGCGCTTCAGATTTTGAGAATATTCTCATCCATTCACTGATATTAGTCACTTATATTAATCTTTCAGGTCGAAAGGTTAAATTCAAATTTTCATTCGCACTTTTCACTCGCAGCGGCTCATGATTATGTTAAATAATGTTCAATATGATATCATGGGGCTTAAAAATCCAGTGTTCAAGTCAAAATGCACAAATCATACAAGTTTTCCATTTCCATCATATACATAAACAAATATATACAAACACAAATCAAATATAAAAACAAATCAACTACAGGTAAATTATGATATGAGTTTTCATTATTTGTTTTTACATCCTGCATGTTAACAGAAAAAATGCTGAACATCCAAAATTTTCAGCTCGCGCTATGCCCTTGCGCCAGTTGTTTCAGTTACATGCACAGGCCTACCCATCTTGTTCATTGCTACAAAAAGTGTTTAGAACGTCCAGAGTCATCATCTCAGGATATTTAAATTTTCAGTTCGTGCTTCGCGCTCGCATTATTTATTTCGTGAGATAGTACTTCTTCATAATTCACCGCAAACAGTTCTTAAAGGAGAATGAAACTCTTGGAGCAAGTTAGCTTTTGTGAAAGCAGAAAAATCAAAGGCCCCCCCCCCCCCCCCAGTTTAAAAATTCTGGCGCCTCTATTACATTTTTTACTGTGTTTTCATACAACTACAAGCGAACTTCAATGTAGGCCTAATCTATTCCATCTCCTCAGTCTCCTTTCTAGTTTGGCAACAAGCAGATTCGTATTCAGCACCCGAAAAATAGAGGGAAACAGGGGCCGCGGAAGCGGGGGGCTGGGGGGGCTGCAGCCCCCACTTTTTTCCAAAACCGTGTACAAAGACGTAAAAATGACCATATGATTGTGATTTTTTGCATGGTCAGCCCCCCACTTTTGGCTCAGCCCCCCCCCCCACTTTGAAAACCGTTCCGCGGCCCCTGGGAAATAAGCATACACACAAAAAAATTCTACATAATTTTTGTGGAATTCTTTCTACATTACTACCGTATTCATGCCGGTATAAAAGATACGCGCCCTCATCGTTAAGCATTCCGTGTCACGGCAACAGTTGAAAGATGGCGGCTCCCACAACTGAAAAAATTGCAGAGATTCGGCAGGCGATTGCTCGCCATATAAACTGTCTGAGTGAAGGAAGTCGAATGGCAAAACGGAGAGCGTTGGATAATATACGAAAAGAAACAATCGGAAAGGATCCAACCTACGATGCAGAAGTTTTACAAGGAGTTTTTGAAGCAGAGATGAAGCCGCTGCTGAAATGCTTCGGTGATCCAGTTGACAAGTGCCGGGAACTGTCGGCGCAGCTTGTTCAGGAGTTTGTGGAGACGATCCCGCGGCCTTCAGAAATCCTCCCTTATCTTGTTCCAACGATTGTGACCCGTTTAGGCAACCAGGAAGTCGTGGAGTCAGCAGAAGAACTCAGACTTTCCCTTGTCCAGCTTTTGACTAAACTTGTAGAATTAACTGGGGATAAATCGGCGCCATTTCTTGATGATTTTGTCAAGATTTTGCAGAGAACACTTGTTGACCCATTTGCGGATGTACGAAGAGAAAGTTGCACTTGCACTTGCAAGTTAGCTAGAACAATTCCACAACATTTTCATATGCAATCAGAAAGCCTTATCGCCCCTCTACTCCAGACTATTAGTCATCAACATTCCAAAGTTCGGGTGCAAGTAATTTACACAGTTGGAGATGTTTTGCAGTTTGGGAATCACAAACCAATGGAAAAGGTGTGTGTGAATTGTGAAACAACCTTTTTTTCCATGAAAGATTTGGGAAGAGTTCCTTTTGCGACAGCCACCCTAACCCTCATAGTTCTATATTTTCTTCTTTGGGTGGCTTTCGCAAAACGGAACTCTTCCCAAAGACTTATTTTTGTGTAGTTCAATCAGTGCAAGTAAGGACCTATGTTTTACATTGTGTCATATGTCGGAGGTTTGCCGTAGTTACATGGATGGGGTGAATTATAGCCGGGGTGTTTGAATTCAGTTGATGAGATTGAGATGGGTCAGATATTAAGTATTGTATTTGTACCTGTGACTATAATCTTTGAATTGAAGACCTAAAGTGATGTAACTGCTCACTACTTCCAATGGGAGATGATTCCAAGCCAAGGGTATAACCCAGAGAAAATATCTACCTTACAGAAATAATGGGGAAATGTATTTACCGTGGGGGCATCGTGGTCTAGTGGTTAAGACTCGTCTTTCAATCTGAAGGACGTGGGTTCGATTCCCAGCCATGGTGTGTTTTCCTTCAGCAAGAAATTTACCCACATTGTGCTCAACCCAGGTGAGGTAAACGGGTACCGGCAGGAAGTAATTCCTCAAAAAGCTGTGCGTACAGGAATCTGTAGACTAGTTTAGCCGGGGTAATATAAGAGCGCCTTGAGCACCTAGCAAGGTGGATACATGCGCTTTACAAATCCTGTGTTTATTATTCATCACTCTAGATATTGTCAGATAATAGCCTATCAGATAATATGATGATATATTTCCCTCCTATCAATGCATCATACAAGAATTTAAATACACTGACTGCATGCATTCTTATTCTTGTTTTTTTTTTAAATCTCAGTTGCAAGCTTCCAATAACAATCAAGAATATACCAAAGACAAAAAACACCATTAAAAAAGTACCATATTGATGAAACAAAACTGACATAAAATTAATTTATCTTTGACAGGTTATATCACATCTAGCACAACGGCTCTTTGACCAGTCCCCTCAGGTTAGGCTAGCAGTCACTAACGTTGTTGGAGGGTGGTTGCTTGACTTTGTCGATCGCTACTCCTTCCATCATAAGCTAATTCCTCTTTTGTTGACAAGCCAGACAGACGAGTTGGATGAAATCTCAAGCAAAGTAAGTCCTGTGGTAGAGAATGTATATTGGCAATTAAATAGATAGGCAATGAAGATACTGAATCAGTTCACATATTTTGTTTACTTACTTTGGTGTTGAGGCTTAAGCCTTAAAGCTTCTGCTTACATGTACGTGCCCCTCATTACTTGGTTAGATGGGGACTGTGTTCCTTTTATCTCTTACATTCGATGCCACAGTGGTTATTTTTGGTGAGGGATTGGAATTTGAAAAGAATAGTTTTGTTGATCATAATTGCTTTTTATTGCTTTTATGTGTTTTGGCCTACAATGAAAAGTTATAGTAGATCTTTCTTCATTCAATATTTTGATGAAAAAAAAGGAGAGGGAATAGTGTGTTATTGATTTCCATATTATAATATAGCAAGTAATCCAGAATGAATGACAGAATTTCATTAATTTCCATCTAATTTCTAATGATTATTATCGGTCAAAAGTTAACCACACATCTGGGAGCCCTTTTCATAAAGAGTTACAAATATTTTAACTATGCCATTATTGTAATTTCTTTGGAAATTTTGAATTTGATTGACTGATAATCACCATGGTAGTTGCCATTACGGCAAAGTTACCTTTATTGTACAGTAAGTAGGGAAAAGAAATAAACAGAGGCTAGGGGCGATTTTGCCCCTGGAATGCTCAAAAGAGCCCTGTAAAACCCGCACTTTCTGCAATGTTAGGATCCAATGTTACAGATTTAGGCAGTAGGTTGTGAAATGCTATGTAACACCTGAAAATTATATTTCTCTACATCTGTGTTTAAGGCGAATTTTTTTTCTTTCAATGTTCGTAATGCGCCATAACGCCCTCTACCTTCGTCTTTACGTCTATATGTATTATGACGGAATAAACACATTCATAGACTTCGCTCTATTTGGGTGGGCCAAATTGTATCTCTTTATGAAACAGGCCTCTTGCTCTGGCTTTGTTTGTATAATTTGTTTCAATTTCTTTTCTTCGTATCTTAATTTTTTTCCAATCAGGCTAAGCAGCTTTGGGTAGATGTTGGAAAGAAATACGCTGAGGAGAATGAGAAGGATCTCAAGGATCAGATGGATTTTGTTGATCCAGACATCGAGCTTCCACCAGGATACAGTAAGTATTGATTATTATTAATGAACCAGCTAAAATCATATAATGACTATTAATATTTGACATTTACAATTAAAGCCTACTTTTAGTTTTGGTAAATCCCCCCAAAGTGAATGTTACTATTTAAATTCATTTTCACATAATATGAATGTGTTTAAAAAAAAAAAACAGGTATGATGCCAAGGATGTGATATTCATTTCAAGACGAGGGGTATATTTTTTCGTATTTTTTTCTCTTTAGATGAGAGACCCAATTTGGGCTGCAGGACCCTCATCTTCCGCAACATGTCCAAGATCCTTCCCGGCCTGCTCAACGACCTGACCGACTGGACCATCACCAACCGCATCATGTCAGCGAAGCTCCTTCACGTTCTCCTGGTCAACGCCGAAGACCACACCACCCAGCACATGGCCCCGCTCCTAGCGGGGATGTACAAGGCATGCTCCGATGAAGAGATGGAGGTGGTACACAGGGTAGGTTATAATCAGAGTATTTGGTACAATATACAAATAGCGAATAGGCATTATTTGGTACAATATACAAATAGCGAATAGGCATGAGTGCGATTGTGCAAGATCTCGCATGAGGTGAAAGAAAGATGCTCTATTCAATGAGGTGTTAGCCGAGTTGAATAGAGTGTTTCTATCTTTCACCGAATGCGAAATCTCGCACCATCGCACAAATAAGAATATTCGCTATTTGTGCTGTACAACGCCTCAGAGTTTAGCGTAAAAATTAAAAGACAAGAGTTTTTCCCTGCAGTAATTTTTGAAAAGGGAGCAAAAATATTGAAAGCAAAGAGCAAATCCCACAAGTGCACATGACCTCAGGCAGCATTGCACATGTAGCCAGCAAGCTATGCGTGTATTTCTCCTTCATTTTTTACTGAGAGCAAAGAATTTAATCGTATTGTGACATCACCTCCTAAAGCCGTGCAATGGTACATTTTGGATGGTACGTCGTGTGTGCAATGGTACAAATGTTTGATGTTCAGTCTCCCATTTGCTCGCGTACCACAAGCTAAGTAGCTATTGTACAACTGATAATGGCAGTCCCAATATTTGTTAAGAAAGAGAAAGCCACTGTCATCATAGTGAACCATTATACCATTACAAGACTTTGTACCATTTAAACCGCTTTTGAGAATGAAGGTCAATAAGTACAATGTCAATGCACTTTATATAGTCATATTTGTTTCAAGAAATTGAGACATATTTTGTTTATAAATAATCAAATGAAACAGGATGTCCATCTACATGTACATGTAATGTTTTGAATGCATGTACATGTATACCAAGGTCATACTTACCACTCGTGCTCATTTTGTAGGACCTGGATACATAAAGCTTGCAATAAAATCGCTTAGTATATACCGTAGTACCTTTAACTCTTTGTTTTCAACTCCATCTTGATATTTCAGATTCAGAAGTCTGGTGAGCTGGTTGGGTTCTATGTGGGACCAGAGATCTACTGTAAGCTGATCTTACCAACGGTCCAGGCTGCCCAGGGACCAGGCGTCCTCATGACCTTTGCCTCTGTTCTACTCGGAACAAAGAGGGCAGCCCTCAAATCATATCTCGGCGATATCTGCAAAACGTTGGCTGAGCCAGACGTGTGTCGAAGTGAAGATGTAAGTAGACTTGTGTTTGTCTAAAAATGAAAGTATGCTATTAGAATTTATTCTTCCTTGTAATGCCTGTCTAATTGTTTTCTTTCATGAAAGAAAAGAATTCAGTTAGCTTTGGTCTTATATAAATACATTCTAACTAAAGCTTTAATTTCACTGTTCTTATCAAAGCAATTCTTTATTGTCATATTCCTTCATTGTACAGAAGAATTACCAGAATCAGCTACTGTCCTGTGTGATGTCCATTATTCTGGTTGCTCAAGAAGAGTGTGGTGATGTCACCTTGGAACTCTTCACCGTTCTCATCACCATCATGGCCACTGCAAGAGATAGTGAACTCAGAGACAAGGTCAGTGACAAAATCATTGCCTGACTGGCAGAAGGGCGGTAGGTCCCGCATGCACTGTCTTTCGATTCCTATGCAGCTGGCACAAGGGCATTAGCTCAAGTGCATGTGATGCAAAATGATACGGTGCGTGCGAGAGTTTATGCCCTTCTGCCAGCCAGCCAGTGAGCCGGGTGACTAAATGTAAAGATAAAAGCCAGTTATTTGTATAGGTTTGCTTCATGCATATATATACTGTATATATATATTATACAAATCGCTTAATCTGTCAAAAACTAAAAATGAACTTCATTGGCTACCCATTTCTGAAAGAATACATTATTGAATACTTGTTCAAACTTATAAATCTGTCAACCACACTTCCTTTTTACATTTCTTTGCTATTTCAGCATCAAAGATCAACATACTCTTTTTGTTCTTCATCTGTTCCTTCCTTTATCATTCCTAAATCCAGAAAACAGGCCGGCTTAATTTCTTTTCAATCTCTTGACCTCTTCAAACAAAAAATCTGAAAACACACTTGTATAAATATAAACCTTAACTTGTCTTATGCCTTTAACAGCACTTTTTTTTCCTCTGGAAAAAGCGCTATATAAATCAAATTATTGTTATTATTATTATTATTCACATTTCAAATTGTACATCCGCAAGTAAGTTTATAAGCAATGAATTGATCAAAGACAAATTACGCGCTGTAAACATAAATGTAAGCAAGAAAAAAATACTTTTGTTTTCTATCTTGATGTTTCTTCTGAAACTGTGACCATTAACAACAAATGCCAGGTTGTGCTAACATCTGTGACCCACATTTAATTAAACAGGTCAAATCAACATTGACTGACCTAGCAGCGGTCTCGGGTCATGAGACCCCTGCTTCCCTCTACAATGCCCATACCAAGCAAGTCCTGGAGTCCTTCCAGTCTTCATATCATCAGTGGACCAACCTGTCCGTGGAGAGGCTTGTCTTTGACTGTCTGCTCTCTGAAGCAGGTTAGGATTAGTTTTGAATTGTAGAGCTACCAAGTAGGATTTTACCCCATTTAGTAGGGGTTTTTTAAGGGGAGATTGATGCTAAATTAGATTTTTCCCTTAGAAATTATAATATATTTGAAACTTTTAAGAATGATGATTTTTGGTATGGTTTTCAAAATTGTAAAGAAAAAGAAAATAATAATATTGGAGCCTATTATCTAGTTGCCTATTTAATGGCGCACTATATATTACCCAAGCTGTAGCTCCAGCTGCTAAAAGTGTTTGGTGCATTCAAGGAATTAATCCTACTGGGTAACCATTCACCTCACCTGGGTTGAGTGCAGCACAGTGTTGGTAAGTTTCTTGCTTGAGGAAAACACGCCATGGATGGGATTTGATTGAAAGACATTAGTAGTAACCACTAGACCACAACGCCCCCCCACGGATTAGGATTTTAGTTTGAAAATAGCATAAAAAGAAATAAAGAATAGGATTTTTTCACAGTTGAGGTTGGCATTTCTACAATTGCAAACATCAAGATCAAGGCATGATTTTTTTTGGCTGTGACATTCCTTAGGGGTCTGCAACACAAAGCATTGCGATTGATTGTACAGTTGGTTTAGATAATTGATCGTACATAATGAATATGATCAATGAAATCAATTGTAAATATAAGCCCTTTCAATTTTGCAGTAAGGTTTGTGTCACAGGGCCCAGATGTATGTTTCAGTTGCCTCTGCATGAGGGGCGATCTCAAGCACTAGCTTTGATGTTCGGCATAAATGTTTAAAATTTGCTTTGTTGATGTACAGAAAACCACATTCTCGGTGACTTACAGACATTCAGAAAGGAATACAGTTTGCACCAAGTTTAATTCTCGATCTACCCAACATTTCCATTTCATTCATGTTGTTTGAGATACTTAGTTTATTTTACAGGTCAGAAAAGCATGGTCTCCAATTTAGTGTTCTGTTAGTCCGGTAATTGTCAACATTTTCATTGGCTTGTAGCAATCTGACCGAGCAGGGCACACAGAATTTATCTTAGTGGCCATATTGATTGAACCTATCCTGATGTCATCACACCAATGAGATGAACATTTTCGGTAATACATTGATATGCTTGTTGACAATTTCAGGTGAAGTTGTGGGTGACCTCCTGGAAGACATCATCCCCATCCTGGAGACCAACCTCAAGCCGGACAAGGATGCGGAGCTCCGTCTCAAGTTCTTCTCCCTGCTCTCCCGTCTGGTGATGAGTGCCCCAGTGACCCTAGACTCCAAGGACAGGTTCAGAGACTTCTCCTTGACCGTTGTTCGGACGATGGTCCTTCCCAACTGCGTGTGGCACGCCGGGAGGACGGCTACAGCCATCAGGACCACGGCCGTGTCCTGCCTTTGGGCCCTCCTGCAGAGTGAAATGCTCACAGCTGAGCAGGTAGGAATCGACACCCCTATTTGCAATAGTTTCTGTTTTGTTTTTATCGTTTATGAGGGAGTTCAAGAGATTATGCTTAACCAGTTCCTTAGAAGCAGTCTAAAATGACTTAAACACTCTAACTTTCCATAGTATAGGTGTTAAATCTGTCAAGATGCTATATTTATGTCAATATCCTTCTCCCTCTATTATTTCTTCTTTGTCTTCAATCTGTGTATAATCTCTTCACTTTTGTTCTAATACCTCAAGCGCTGACCCTATTCTCGGATCTTATTGATTATTAAAACACTCTTCTCAACCCAACAGCTGGACTCCATCATGGATGATCTCCAAGTCCAGCTGCTGACGCTCCTGGAGGATGACTCCCGTTCCACCCGCCTCATCACCGTCCGCATCCTGCAGAAGATCTTGACTGTCTGCGGCTCCACGACCTTTGACCCCGAACGCCTGCACCAGGTCTACATGGAGCTCCTGAAGCGCCTGGATGACAGTAGCGACGAGATCAGGGTGGCAGTGGCCAAGACATTCGGGGCATTCTTTGGTTGCTTTCCTGAGGACTACGACGTGGGACTGTACAAGGCTCACCTAGAGACCCTGTACAGTGGCCTTCTGATTCACATGGATGATCCTGACCAGACCATCCAGGAGGCAGTGCTTGGTGAGTACCTCTGAGAATTTAAGTATGAAAATCCTAAACTTCATACTTCAAGCTTCAGTTGTTGTAAAATATGTACCAGGAAAATCAGTAAATTTTGTTATTGTACTTCTGTATGGTCTGTACCACTTTTTAGGTTACATAAGTTTGTATTTCAAAGAAAGTTTAATGTTAAGGAAAATGAATAATACTAACTTTGCCTGCCATAGCATGATGTGTTAGCCTTCCATTTTAAATTTCATATGAGCTTCATTGTTCAATAAAGAGAGCTGGGATTCAGTTAGGGCATGACTCAATAAATTACCTAGTAATTCCTCTCAAATAGGTGATTTTTCAAAAAGTGAACAAATTGGAAATCTTATCCTCCTAGTGATGAGATACAAAGAACTCTCTAGAGGAGCCATCTGTGCAATGCAGTACGAGGAGAAATTTGATTATAATTTAGACAGGCATGATATTCTCCCGACTGAAATCGGAATTCTGATTTTTTAAATATTTTTTTAAGATTTTTTTTTACGTGAAATCTTTTTGCCCAAGAACATCCTCATGCTGTTTTTTACTGAAATTATAAAATTATCATGCAGACCTGCCTTGAAAAATCACTATCTATTTCTTTACTATCCAAGAGCTTGTAACCACGACGGGGGCACCTCGGACTTCGGCGGTGACTTAGCGACCATTGGCTATTTTTCAGTTTTTTTTTCAGAGGGGAATATCATGCCTGTTTAGATCAAGTAAAATCTCACTTAGTTCAATTTTTAGCAGTACATTTTCAAGGGCTTTTTGTTGGTCTTTAACTCTCTCTCTCTTTCTTTCTTAATTGCTGAGTAACTTTTGTAATTTCTATCCTTTTGGAAATTTATTTTCCATGCTTCTCTCCTTTCCTTAAGTAATCTCCCTCTCTGTCCTCATTTTCCTTTTCCATGTGATGGCACTAATATTTTGTCTTTCTCTTTCATCAAACCTTATGTAGATGTACTAAAGCAAGCCGCCAAGGTCCAACCGTCTCTGCTGATCAGGGAAATAGAATCGGTTCGACACAAGCATCGCAGCTTCATCTACTGTGACCAGCTGATAAAACACACTCAAACATTCATGCAGTAACAGTAAATACATTCTTTTCATCCAATTTATAGTGTTACAAGACATGGGGGTGTTGTAAGAAAATATTTGCGATCAATTGCAAACATTCTGTTGAAATTTTACAACTGATAGATCAACGTTAGCTGTAGCAAATCAGATTAAACTTCTTGTTTCAAGGAGCAGATTTGCATTCAATCACTAATTTGTAATTAACTGCAAGACGTATGATTGATCTAGGGACCAAAAATAGACTTGCAATTGATCGCAAGTTTCTTGCAACTCCCCAAATGTGACATTTTATTAGTGCTGGGTGATAGTTTGATAATATCTAACTTATGTGATATGCAAAACATATTGAAGATTTATGAATGCTTTTATGATTATGTGGAGATATCGCGGTAACACGATATGACAAAAATATTGTCAATTATCATTTTACTTCTGCACCTTGAGTTTTTTTTAATCCCATTGGTATCAATGCAAATGCTTCATGGTACACATTGTGAGCAAAACTTTTGTGAGCATGTGTATAGTCCTGAAAAGGACCACCCAAACTCAACATTTCTAGACTAAAACTATGTCCATGAAAGACACAATGTGTACCATGAAGTCTCTGCATTGATTTTACATTGGTATCAATCAATGCAGATGCTTTATGGTACACTTTGTGAGCAAATAATAAGAGCAGGGCCCGCTGGTAGAACAGTTTTCGAAACTGAAGTGGCTACCCTGGGTAAATATACCTATATTATTATTATTATTATTATAAACCAGCCAAACTTAACATTTCCGGACCAAACTAGGTCCATGAAAGACGCAATGTGTACCATGAAGTCTCTACATTGATTGATTCATTCTTCACTGACATGCAAACCTTCAGAATTTATAACTTGTAAGAATAGCTCATTCTCTGATCTTCCATCCGGTATGTTGGCAGGTTGCCAGTTTATTTGAAAGCAATAAAAACAAGTGCATTGGATGTGTCAAAAGTGAGAAATTAATTAGGTTTTTATAATCAGTACATGTTCAAAGATCATTTGCTGAACCAGAGAATATCAGTTGCATAGTTCCCTTGCTGAACAATGGAAATTTCAACCATAAAGTTATTTACAAAGTACATTATTTCTTATACACTGTACATTGGTGCTCATTACAGCACATCTGATATCATTACAGTGGGTGACAGGGTTGGGCTCAATTACAAGGTAATTGATCTATTACATAATTGATTACATTTTTTGAGTACTTGTAAATAATTGTAATTGAAGTTTTGAACGGGAAAGTAATTGTAATTGAAAAAACTGTAATAGACTTCAATTACTGCCAATTACTTGTAATTGCATTCAATTACTTTACATTAAACTTTACTTAATTTATGATTTAATTTCGTGACCTTTTTCATGTCAAATGCTTCAGCATCAAAGAGAATAACAGGCAAAATCCGTGCTGTTTAACCTGAACCTTCATCTTGTCAGTTTCTCTGTAACTTAAAATCATGTTGAAATAGGTGGTTTTATACAGAATAAAAATTGGTTTTAGTTTTGAGTTTTGACTTTTCTAGAAATTAATTGAAATTGTAATTGTAATTGACAAAAGTAATTGGTAACTGTAATTAAAAAAAATGTAATTTAGTTGAAAAGTAATTGTAATTGAACATTTCTTCAATTACGTAATTGTAATTGAAGAAGATAATTGAGCCCAACCCTGGTGGGTGATTTCAAGTTCGGTGTTGGTGTTGGTGTTGGAAGCATATTTTGGATTGTGTTTCCTAGCTCCAAAACCTATTCTGAGTTAAAACAAGATAATCTAGATCACAATATTGACAGCTCAACACCTAGTGAGTGACTTTTCAGGACCATCTTCATTTTATGTTTGGTGTTATACTCGTGTAAAAATCGACCTAACACCAACACCAAAAGGTCAACACTGAACTTGAAATCACCCATTGGTAAATCTTTCATTAAACTCAGCTGCATCATGGCTCTAGAAGTTACTATGTATATAATACAGTATGAAAAATATAAAATGCTTAAACATTTCACTTTAATCATCAATGAATTTGAATATAGATTAAATCAGAAACCCTAAAATTCCATATTCATTTTTTTTTCTCTTTCTCTCTTGGACTTCTGTATCATATTAGAGTGTATTCATACAGAAGACTTTTCAAAATGCAGAATTATGGCAAGCACAATGGGCTTCTCCATAATTACTGGCAGTAGCTACATTTAAGTTAGAATATTTGAATGTTAATTAATGTTTTTATCATTAACACACATCGTCATCCAAAATTTGATTTGTGCCTAAAAATGCAGTTATGTATATGATTGAAACATTGGAAAAACTGCTTGCTAACATTGTAAATATATGTGCTTACAAGTCTCTTCAAAGATTCCCTCAATAAATTGCTGGGCAAACTTTGATTGCTAAACACTTTTTACACTCTTATGACATCAAACTTTTTCATACAAGATATGAAAATAATCTGTATATATTTGATTTTTTTGGTATCAAACTGTTACAAAAGATATTCATCATTGAATGAATGACATTCTGAAAGAATTGTTACAAAATTGATGATATCTTTAATACTTTATTTTCTTTTTTTTTTCTCCATTTTTTGTAATAAAGTGTGTCAAAATCTCATGATTCATTTTTGGGTCTGATTATTGTTTTGTGTGTGTATAAATTAATAGGTTGATAGCATGTCAATGGAGAGATTAGGACCGAGTCCATTGATACCAGTATTTAAAAGTTGTGTAGCTGTTTCAATGGCATAAAGAGCAAAAAATTTTGATGGGCTAGATGAGATTTGGTGTATCGCATTAAATTTCTTAAAAAGTTGCAAGCAAGCGAGCAAGCAAATATTTTGTCATCTCATTTTTATTACAAAAATACAATCTAGCGATAAATTTTTACATAATTAGAAAATAATATCATATTTTACCCTTCTCTCTTTCATTTTTTTTTTTCGTAAAAATTGGGGGGGGGGGGGCAAGAGTCCCCCATCTGTAGGCCAGTGAGCTGTTTTGAACACAGACTTTGTTCTTGAAATCGTATAATTTTGAAAGTATTTTTGTTCTTTCATACCAACAATATCTCAGTAACTTAGTCATGGACTTAAGAATCATAGATATGATTATAGTATTGTCCTTTTATATTGCACTTTAAACATTTGGACATCATCTCTTATTTTACCATCATATTTTTGCTCTTCAGCACACAACGTATACACTTAATCTCAATCTCCACTCCCTGGGGAGTATTGTAGTAAGAGCCTCTATATATCACTCTACAACATTACAAGAAATTTGCCTTTTCAGAGAACATCAAGTCAACCAAATAATTTTCTTTATATCATAAATCTTAATTTTCTTGATTGTTTATATCATGTGGATTTGCCCTCTGTTAATCATTAATAATAAATGTTACAGCTCTACATAAACTAAGTGTTGCAGTGACATGTTACAACTTGAATTGAAAAGCCTTCATCACAGTTTACAGGCAGTAGAGATAATATAGATATAATCCCAAAGTTCCAGGTTTTTAATGCATATTTTTAGTTCACTCCTATAAGGTGTGTCCAGAATAATGAAGTTAACATGGATGAGAATATTGACATTAAATTTTCATCAGTGATATAACCTCAATTATTGCCAATAATACAAGCTTTATCAAGAGCACATCTGAGATAATTTGGATATACTGTACATTGATATGACACCTTTGAATTTCCCTTTAGTTCAGTAAAAATATTAGATTTTAAATAATTAATAAACAGATCTGGGCCCCGTCTTACAAAAAGTTGTGATTGATCCAATCAATCACAACTATGAAAAGCCACAAATGTCAATGTCTGAAATGCATGTTTGTTCAAACTATTTTCTATCTATGATATATTCATACATCCATGGTTTTCTTGAAAATTCAGTGTGCTTCTTTTTGTTTACAAAGGACATTTTTTTATTTCTTGTACAAAATGTTATGTCAATACTGGATTTCCATAGAATCGCGATTGATCAGATCAAACATAACTCTTTGCAAGATGGGGCCCAGATGGCATGGGATGTCATATTGAGGTCCTTCCACAAGGCTGATTTTCTCACAATTTCCCCTCTCATATTTAATTGTTATTAACTGCACCATTCAAATGGTCTAAGGGTATATTTTAGTTTACATGAAGAATAGGCATATTCAATTGACTTAGACAAACATTTTGATAAAAGAAAATAAAATATATGACCCTCGACCTCCTAGACCCTCTCAGAAATATTTAAGTGAACAAAGTCTGTGTTTTGTGTATTTCTATGTCTAGGGAAGAACACGATATGAGTCTGAAATATTGAAATATATAAAACCTGTCATCGCAGACTGGATATTTTAAATCGCTTATGTTCAAAATTTCCACAAAACAAAAATTGGTGCACAATTTACCACCTAACTATACTTTATTTAGGAGATATATACCTTAGTTGAAGAGACTGAATGATTGTTACAAAAAGTATACTATGCATGTATGGTAGGCGTAGCTTAAATCAAGGTTCCCCAGAGCTATCTACCATTTAGAAACATAAGCGAGGCAAAAAAAAATGGCTCTGGCAGGAATATATATATATATATTGACCGGATTTAGATAATTTTTTAACATCTGTTTAGAATAGGAAAGACGTAAAGCGAAAGTTGGCGGCAATAATATCTGCAGAATTCGACGCCAAAGTTAAATTTGTGGATGTACAACATTTGTAATAAAATGGGGAATAACTAACTAGGCAGTTGTTACAGCATTATCACCATCTTGGCTGCTGCAACGAGAGAGGGCGTCACTATAGTCAGGAGGAGGAGTGCTGGAGAACATTTCAAACTGAGATTCCATTCTGGCTTCAGACCGCGGGACGGAGACTCTGTCCAAGGTACCATAGGCAGGAGGAGTCCTCGAAACTCCCTGCTCGCTCTCATCCGATGTGACCTCGTAGTTAATCAGTGGAAGCTGCTGCTGTCTGGGCGTCCCTCGGGAAAAAATGGCAAATCCAGATCGAGTTTGCGACGAGGGCGTTGTTCGAGTGTCGTTGCTGTACGCTGGCGGAGGGCCGGTGCTTAACCTCGCCATGGTACGCGCATTGTCGGCGTTCTCCGCGTACAGGACCACGTCATCTTGGCATTTTATTAGAAGCAATATGAAACCTGCCATCCCTGCGAAGATGGACCATACCGCCAGAGGCGCCGCGAGAAAATATCCCGAGTACATACCAACGTTAGGAACGCATCCCGTTTCCAAGGTTACGGACGATGCGGAAGCGTGTGCCTCCATGTTGAAAATGATACTGTCCGCAGGTTTTAGAACGTCTAGCCGGCAGGTTGCTGCGTTCATGCAGCGACCGGCGACATCGTCATCATCGATGATCAGATTTTCACGGGACAGCGTGAAATAGAATGTCGCCGTCAGTGATGAATTTGGAGAGAGTGTCTGGTCCTGAAATAGGAATATGTATTCGGATTGGACTTCATCGGAGAATAGCAATTCCATTTTCATTTTGTTCAAAATACAAGGAGGCCGATATGTCTGGCTGATGCACTCGGAACAGAAGACGCCGCGCTGCGAGTCATCCACCCATTGCAAGAAATTATTTTCTGTAAATCTATACATTGTCAAATTGGAACAAGTTGAACTTGTCGTGCGGAGGAATAGGCTATCGGGATTATTCAAATGATACGCCCAATAAACGTAGTCTGTTGGTGAGGTTAGATTAGTGGTATGTTCTCTTGAGTTGGTATACGTGGTTTGTCGTTTTGGGTAATCCAGAAGCATATACGCATCGATAAAACCTTGATCTACGTCTCGTCCTTGCTGTGTCGATTGATCAGATGATGAGGTGCTAGTCACCTTTAACTCGTACTCTGAACAAAAGGTCGTAGAGAAATCGCCGTTGCCTGCCCATATCGTACGTTGATCGTCGACCCCTAACACGAATCTCCGCGGTCCATATCGTGCGATCCGTAGCCAGAGAGCGACGGAGAGTGAAACCGAGGCCAGAATTAATGCCAGGAAAATCAAGAACTTCTTAACCAGAGACACGGTCTGAAGTTTCTGTTCGCCGCCGCATCCAGTTTCTGAATAAGTCTGACACATGATGAAAACAATGTCTTTGTTTGAAGATTAATTGTTCTTTTATGAAAATGGGATTTATAAGAGTTAAATAATCATTGGGGAAACGAATCACCGCAGGCCTGTGCCATACCAACCATTATTCTTCCAATTTCTCCAGCGAATCTATCCGCAATTTTGAGCGCACTGTTAAACAACCACTTTGGGTTTCCATACTGATAGAGAGTAAATAATACATGTATAGTTCATATTTCTATAACAACGTCTTTCCCTCCAGACACTTAAGGACGTTCAGACTCTATCCCTGGTCAATATAAGAGGTAGAATATCACCAGGCAGTGACTGTATCGGTTTAAGTCCAATGCATAAATGAAAATATCACATATTCATTAAGGTTTCAATATGCTGAATAGCTTCAGAACAGCCGAGCATTCATACAGCACCTCACAGCAGATTATCCCCCAACACTAGAGAATCAGAAGAAATGTTTGACGGTATAGCGAAGAATGACAGAATATATATATAGTCCATGATCAATCCTCACAGAAGTGAAACATATACCGGAATGGTGAAATAGTCTACATAGTGCTTGAAATCAGAATGCAATTTAGTATTCTACATTCCTATACAGCAGTCTGTAAAATCAATTATTTCCTCTCCTTCTGCTTACTAAAAAAACCCAGTGGTTTCCTGAACGTAAAGGAGGATAAATGAAAATGATCCTTTCCCGGATTCCTTCACGACTTTCGTTGGCGCATGATCATGAGGTGCGAGTTATATCAGAATAATTTCCAAATTACTTGCCAGTAACACGCATTACCAAATATCATGTGCCTATGGGCAATCCTAAATCCTTATCATTACAACGATATAAAATCAGACGTGTAGATAAATCTTAATGCCTTGAGAAGTAAACTGATCAAACTTCCGCTGATCAAAGGTCACGAAATATATTGGCGTCTAAGTTCATTTCTAAATATATAAAGCTTGTATATTTGATGGTCCAGCAGTGAATCCACCAAGAGGCGGGAACACGGATTTTTTTTTGTAGTATCCCGCCCTCCCCCCTATAGATTGTCGAATTTTATACAACAGCCGATATAGAATTAAGAGGGTCGTCTCACCCCCCCCCCCCTTTGATGGTAAAAATTCACGAAATCGCCGTCTACTTCCGTGCTCTAGTCATCGATATTCGTTGTAAATAATGGCTCATGTTATTTTTAAAATAATAATAATAATAATAGTAATAATCCGTTTTATATAGCGCTTAAATACATCGAAACGATGTCTCTGAACGTTTTATAGATATATTACGCCCCCCGCTCCATCCCCGCTCCAAAAACGCAGACGATCGTAAGAACCCTTGCCCCTGTAAAATTCAATGATGGGTACTCTCCTCAAATAAGAAGATCACATGAAATAAAGCATATACACAAAGTGATATAATAGCAACAAGTATGTGCTTTGCCATAAAACAGTAACCGTAATGTTCAACCAACATACCCTGATATTCTTTTTCAATCCAGGCGAATCTATCTTATTTCGCTTCTCTCTCAATTATTGTAGTTGGTCAAACAGCTCAAAAACCCCTCAAGACATGTTATAATCCTGTCGTGTTATTTTGTAAAAATTTATTGACCCAAATTTGTGATGATTTAATAATATTTCAATCTTTCCCAACCGCGTTTGATTTCTCATGGAATACGTAAAAACCATCATTATTACAATTAACTGTGATATCCTCTTTGATTATACAAAATTTATATTTCAGATTACAAAAAGAACAAGTAAACGTGTGACGTCATCGGCTCCCTCAGTTACATATTGACCAGGAAGTGCATAGAATCCTGTTTTGGGGAAATCGAAACTTCATAATTTCTTATTTTACATTATTGTATTCCAGACAGATATAAAAAAAAAAATTCTCTCTCTCTTCAACTCTCCCTCTTTCTCTCCTAAGTCTATATATCTCTCCCCCTCCCCATCGCTCCCCCCTCTCCCTCTCTTACCATTTTCTTTTTCTTTCTCATTCTGAGTCTTATATAGATAAGTAATGTCTCCTTCTGTTTTGTTGCGATGATTCTTATAATGAAATGATTTCGTTTTCTTCATAATAATATTCAATGTATGGAGATGATAATGCAGAGCCCTGTGGAAGACCAATGAGTTTTAATGAACAATGAATAAATAAATAAATGAATAAATAAATAAATAGATAAATAAATAAATAAATAAAATGAATGAATGAATAAATAAATAAATAAATAAATAAATAAATAAATAAATAAATAAATAAATAAATAAATAAATAAATAAATAAATAAATAAATAAATAAATAAATAAATAAGATAATTAAAAGTCGGGGATGATATATGCACATCATTTTGTGTCTATCTAATATCTATTAAAGCAAATACGAACCAGCAGCTTTAGTAGTACCACCGCAAGTCCTCAACCACTCAAATCTGGCCATGTATCTAACCCATAATGCGACATTCTGAGCTCTGTAGTCTAGAGATACAGGCCCACTTGAATGATATCACACTAATTTCCACTACTCGTCACATTCATACAATAATAAGTACGCATGTTGGCAAGAGAGAAGCGAAACAGGTATTTATCGTCTCAAAAACATGTTAGTTTCTCTTTACAAGTAAAATTATAGGCTGATGGACTCTCTGTATTATTGTTTTCTCAAGGGGTCTAGGACTATAGCTACCTATCATACACAGTTAATGAGAAACCACACACAGCATTGGTCAGTTCGCTCCCCCTTTAAAGGTCAAGTCCACCGGAGAAAAATGTTGATTTGGATAAATAGAGAAAATGAAACTAGCATAACGCCGAAAATTTCATCATAATCGGATGTAATATAAGAAAGTTATGACATTTTAAAGTTTTGCTTATTTTTTACAAAACAGTGATATGCACATGCAAATGAGTCAGCCGATGATGTCCTTCATCGAGACAAAAGCTCTACTTCTTTTTTTCTGCGTATAATACCGTTTGTTTTGTTGTTGTTGTTTTGGGGTTTTTTTTTTAAATACATTTTGCAGTCCGTTTGAGCCACCTCGACTGGAATTTGTATAGGGTCTTATAATCCTAAGATGCAGAATAAAATGATACAACTTCATTATGAGGAAAAGACAGATAACCAGGATAATATCATATTGATATATTATATTAATATCATATTGATATTGTATAAGAGAATTTACAAAAAAGTACATGTTTTAGATTAAAACATAAAATTCACAAACACCGAAAATAGACAGTAGTGTATTGGCCCTGAAGTAAAGTAAAGTTGTTACAATATTGGAGAAAAAAAAAGAACGATTATCAAAAACAATTATCACCATTCATTGCAGTTATGCATCCTCCATTTTTTTTATTGGCGGGTCCTCTAACCGTCAAAAGAGAAAAGGGGGAGGGTGTGGCCGGGGAGAAAAAAGGGGAAAAAATAGAAAAGAGAAGCCCCATTTCATGGCCGTTTTTTTATGAATAACCATTTAATTCTTATTCTTGTTTTTACTATTATTTGAAGGGGGTGCTTGGTAGTGAACAATTTTTCCGAGCCATACGGAACATTTTTCTGTGCCCCTCTCGCCACCCTTGAGTGGGTTAGTATACCATCATAATTTAGGATCGACTGTAGTAGACGAAGACTAATTAATGTATAGTGATGGTATATAGTGCCGGAATCGGCACTCTGTAAAAACCCATTAGATAATTTTTGTATGGACAGTCTATTAATCAAATAATTGGGACAATGGAATGGGAGCTTAAATTATTCTGAGGTAAAGAAGGTCAAATTATTTAATCTGTGGAATTATTTATCTTACATCTAAAATATCGACGGTCCCGAATCTGACAAATCTGCAATTTATAAGGGTATATTAAGGGTAAGTATAGGTATTGGGGTTTGTCTGCCGCTTTCCAAAATGAAAGAATTAAAAAATGATACATTTATATAGCACTGGGGAATAGAAGGGGGGGGGGTTTGGATAGACGGGATGATAAGAAAGAAAGAAAGATAGAGAGAGAGAGTGAGAGTGGTTGGGTGGGTGGTTGGGTGCGTGTTATTCAGAGAGAATGATAGGGAGAGAGAGGGGTACAGGGACTGGCATACACACACCCTCACACACACCCACAGAAGGGGAAGGGAGAGATGATCGAATGGACAGGTACAGGAAAGAAGAGAGAGAGAGAGAGGAGGGGCTGCCCATTGGGCAAGACTTACTACCCCTCCCACACACGTCATCTCTACTCTACATATCCCACCGTGCCATCATAATGTGACCCACCCCCCCCCCCCCCGGCCGAAATGAAACGAATCGCCCCTAAAAAGACGGTGGCTGGTCCCAAGCTATATACCCTATTATAATATATAGCAAAGTAAAATGGTCTCAAGGTGATCCACTGGAGCGTATATATACCTAATGCCACATTCACACCAACGAAACCGATACAAGACCGATCAACGCTATTACGGTCTTTCTAATGGCATATCGTCAATCGGTTTGGAGTCATTTTCGTAGGTGTGACAAAAGCATGAGATAAGTTAAAAACTCCTTTCGAAAACCACCATCACCGAGTGATGCTGAAGGCTTTATTACAGAACCGAAAAGCTATTTATGCTCTGAAGGAGACCCGGGTATTCCTAATGGATTAATTTTTTTTCATTCAAGATGTCACGATGCGAGGGCGGACAAGTCAAATGACTACCGTCAGCAATAGTTAATTTCGCGCGATTTCGATCTGCTGTGATCACTAAGAAGCATCTTTAATAAAGAGAACCAAGACTATATAGCTTGACGAGTTCACCGACGTTGAAGGAAAATCGACCATTAGCCATCCCAACGAAGTGACGCGAAAACTGCCTTAGATATGAACTTGTTGACTCAGAAGAATGATATCTCTTTCACTTTTCATCTATACTCCCCATCAGTCTCTGTGGATTATTTGAAAGGTCTTCATAATTTCGATTTTGAGCTGTCGATTGTTGATTCTCCACAGGATGTGACATAACGGCAGTTAGTTTTTGATATGAATTTACCTATCGTCGACACGGACAGCAGATGAAGGCGTGGATTTAGATGCTGCAAAGCTGCTGTTCATTATAGAGCGCGACTCTTGATTTATTTATTTTTATGTAATATGATCGAGCTTCATCTTTGACGGAGATCTTGCTGTATGTTCTGCTGCTTTAGAACAAAGTTTTATATCATGCTGTGATATACTTATTTCATATCAGTGACAAATGCGACGACATAATATGTATCCTCCGATGGACGGTACATTTTCTAATGATAATCTTAGTGATTCGAACAGACCGGAAGACGGCGACGGCATCAACGATAGTATCGCTATTCTGATGACTTATTACGTTCTTGTCATCGTGATCGGGATACCGGGCAATGCCATTATTCTGGCAATATACGGTAGGAAGAAACGGAAGACGAGCACGGACGTGTTGATCATCGGTCAGGGCATCGTCGACATCCTCGCTTGCGCTTTCACCCCCGCTTTCATCGTCCGCTGTAGTTTTTACTCGTTGGTGACGACTGGCCTTTGCCGCTTCGCCTACCTTGCCGAAACATCGAGCGCCTTCACGTCGTTGTTCTTCACAACGGTCATCAGCGTCGACCGGTACCTGGCGGTGTGCCGCCCTCTGCGGCGTCGCCTTACGAAGCGGTCGTCGGTCTTGACGTCGGTGATCGTCGTCTGCCTCGGCATCGGCATCAACATACCCGGGACGGTATTCGAGGTTGTTCGCTCAGGAGCTGGAGATGATAAATGTATCCAGACGATCTCGTATACGGCGACGTTGATAATGTCGATCATATTCGTGCTCCTATTCGCGCTGTCATTGATGACGAGTTCGATCATGTATGTGATCATCTACGCTTTCCTCCAGAAGAGAGTAAAGATTCACAATATACTTGTTGGCAACGAGGTACCCATCGCTACCATTCAACCAATCAATTGCAAAGAAGCGAAGAGCATATCCACTGATACTTCAAACTCCAGCGTCAAGATAAACAGTAAGAGCCCCATTGTCGAGAATATATCAACTGATATCGCATCAATAAAACCAAACGACCATCACTATGACAACCTAACCAACTCTTCTAATCAATCTTTTCAATCGCTGACGCTGTCGAGTACCAGATCTCCACCATCAAAGGTAAAACAACTCAAGTTTATTTTTTATTTTTTGGTAACCGACAACCTGCAAAATGTTGCAGTTGTGGTTTTAATATATTTTTTTAAAATTCAGGTTAAAATTCGAAGTGTTTTCAAATTTAAAATCTAATTCAAAATTTCTAAGGGATCTATCTAACAAGTTTCTGTGGATAAGATTATGTAATATTCACACTGATGATAATATTTCATGTATTGATTGAAAAGATAAATTTCTCAACTTTATTTTCGAAGATTGTCGAACTTTGGAGGCGACAGCTGAGAGATACGTGGTTTCGTCACCGATGCTCCGCTCCAATGCTCAATTGAACACTGTTGAAAAAGCATAAGCATTGCCAGAGAAGGGAATAAAGCAAATTGATTATCAAGTTTACATTTTGATTGGATGTCATCGTCAGAACTTTGATTTCCCCTTCCAGCTGTAAAGAAAGGCTGCTCGCTTGCTTACAAGCACTCATTCTGTCTTGTCAGTTATTCTAATCAATAATCAATGAATTAATCAATGTATTTTTGGAGAACGTCGAACTTAGTAGAATAAGAATGGCGGTAGTAAAGAACCTTGTCGAACCAACCTACACATTTTCAATGCAGTAATGATTTTATCTTCCCAACCCTGGATGTCTCATTAACAGAGAAACAACCCTGAACCTGATGACAGCACTCAAGCAACCATTCTTACACCCGAAAATGCCGATTCATCTTCTTTCATCAACCGCCTTTGTCGCCGTCGTCAACGTCCGAATCGTCCATGCGTTTCGAAGTCGAAGGAGTCGGACATGGGTCGGAAGACAACGCGGATGTTGCTCGTCATCACTGTCTATTTCTTCGTTACATGGATGCCCCAGATCGTCTACAGTGTCCTCCCGAAGAATGTCCTTATGACACTCGATCGAAGTCGAGTTCTTGATACGACCTTCGACATCCTCAACTCTCTCCGTCTCACCAACCACATCGTCAACGTGTTCGTCTATTCAGTGATCAACGATGCATTTAGGACTTCGTTACGGCAGATGGTTTCTTGTAGGTGTAAAAAGTAATATTAATAAGAAAATTGCAAGCATATAGTTTTATTCGAACGTAATTACGCATTTAGGACTTCATTATGGTATCTTGTATCACCCGGGATGATGAAACAAATTTACGGACATTTTTGTTTGGAAAAAAATGAAAAATGTATCGCTTTGAAACTTTTCTTGTGATAGTGTAAATTCTTCGGGAAACATTTATATATATTTTCTCAAAATAATTTCCAGCATTATTCTGATACCGTTACATGGTGATAACTATACATCCCCAAACATGTGCCACACTTTAAACCATGGTCATCTAGGTTTAATCTGTATAATAATTTATGAATTGTTACATTATACTGTATATTCTTTGATAAACATTAATTAATTTGTATAGCGCAACTTTTATATAGATATATTCAGCTGCGCTTGTTCAGAGCTCGTTTTACTTATGTCTACACAGTATATTTTCTTATCTAAAGAGATATGTTTTTAATTTTGATTTGAAAAGAGTCAAGGATGGAGAGCTTCTTATCAATTTAATACACACATCCGAGTCGATGCAAAACGAGTGTCTATTTTAAACTGGATGTGGAATGGTCTTGGTTCTCGCGTGCCTGAGTTTTCACCCAAAATGTAAGGTCATTTAGTCAAAAATACATGTATTTATTATTTCGATTGTGAATGATGTATTTTTCTCCATCATAAAAGACCATTAGTAGTAGGGGGACATTTAATATTGTGTCCCCCTACTATTTTTGGTAGGGGGCGCGTCCCCCTGTCCCCCCTGGGATGTCCGCCCGTGGCCTGAGGGGACAGACTGATGATTGGAGTTCTGGAAAGCCATTACGTCTATATAATGCATGATAATGTGGAGGGGGCGGGGCATGCAGGGGCATGATGTGCAAAATCAGGTTGGAGAGGAGATTTCGCGCTACTACCACTACCTGATGGTATGTAAGGACTAGATTTTTTGAAGAGATCAAATAACCTATAATACCATTTGACAGTAATGATCAACATGTGAAACTAAAAAAAAACTACTGTGTATATATAGGCCTATACGCACTGGCGTACCTAAGGGGGGGGGGGCAGACTGCCCCCCTGACGAGTCACAACTCATACAGGGGACGTACGCCTGCCCCCTGACGGGACACAACTGATCCAGGGGACGTTCCCTCCCCCTTTTGAGAAGCAAAATTAATAATTTGTAATGTAATGTAATGTAAAAAAAACCGACGTGTGCCCCCTCTTTTGTACTTGAAGACTTTTTTTTTTTTGGTTGTCAATTTATTTTCTGGTACGAAATCCTTTATTTGTGGTTGAAGACTTTTTTTTTGCTTGTCAAATTTGCCCCCCTTTTGGAAAATCCTGGGTACGCCGCTGCCTATACGTTTTAGTTTTCAGTGGGGTATTTTTATCATCCGGTAATAAACGCATCTAAGTTTCACGGCAGTATGGTACTGAGCAAGAAGTTGATTTTTTTTTGCAAATGAATTGAAATGAACCGACTCTTTCTGGATGAAATTAATAATAAGTGTATAAATAATCAAGTTTGATGAGAATCATAATATGTCGAATAATTAATGGATCCAATTATGAAAATGACATTTAAGTTCTGTTCTTCACGAAACACAAATATTAACAAAACGATATTCTTGAACCTATACTTACACGTACCTGTTCTACAAATTATTAAATCTAGAAAATTTGCCTGTCTATAATAAAGCAGTATTGTACGCACTCAAGGTCTTCTTTTAATGGCGTATTGAAAAGTGGAAAATAGGAGAAATTTCACCGGTGGTGAAAGCATTGATATATTGATCGATCTTTTTTGACCTTCTATTCGATTTCCTATACGAGTTGATGATATTGATATAAATTGTATGCATATTAGCGAGATACTCAGCGAGGTACTAATGAATGTAATTTCAGCGAATAACAGCGATATTGTAATCATCAAGTGAGTTTTTTTAAATAAATGTTTTAGGGATATCAAAATGTATGTCGTGAACGATTCAGGCGTGGATCGAGGGAGGGGAGGGATGAGCGCTTGAGGGTCTGGGCCCGAAGCCCCCGCCCCCCCCCCCCGAAAATACTTATGGTCTTACGGGTTTTTTACACGTGAATCTTGAATCATCATTGAATGATGATTGCAATTCGTCTTTAGAATCATCGGACATTTCACACGGAAAATTCGTACCGTAATTTGAATGAAAATTAACTGGAATTCACCTCCGGAGTAGAATTCGAATTTATGATTGTGATTAGCGTTCGTGATTCTAGTTTGGTTTCACACGTGCTAAAAAAAAAATCGTCATTAGCCTTATTTATCATTGGAATCATCATTCAGATCACGATTTTTATCACAGTGTGAAAGGCCGGTAAACTGTCGCGAATCATTATGTCCCAATACTTTATGACAACAAAGGGCCTTTTCACACGTAAATCTTGAATCATCATTGCAATGATGATTTCTATTGTATAATCATGACTGTGATTAGCGTTCGTTATTCTAATCATGTTCTAGTTCGGTTTCACACGTGCTAAATATTCGTCATTAGCCTTATTTTTCACTGGAATAATCATTCAAATTACGATCTTTTTTACCGCCTGAAACGGCGGAAAGAAGGATTCACAACAATAGTTCGATTTTTCTCACTAGGGGCCTATAGATACAATTAAAATTCCCATTTTTCTGCTCATGTCAATCTTCGCTTGCCACACATTTGTGGGTTTTTATCAAGATTATTTCGTAAGATGCATGTCTCTAAAGTTCCCCTCGGCAGATTGGTTTTATTTAGATAGTCATGCTAATATAAACAGCAGTAATGTTCTGTGATAACAAATCAAATTTTCTTTACAACAACGTGCTCTTTTATATCTCTCATGCACTGCGCCCTATAAAATGGCCAAATTCTTTTTACAGTAAAAAGAGGCATAATCATGATTATGCTAATATATATTTATATTTCCACAATATATATAATAATAACAATAATCATGATAATAATATGCAACATTTATAGTAGCGCTTTAATACAAATGTTTCTAAGCGTTGCATTTCCCCGGCTTGAGCACGGCTACCCTGATCGGGCGCATCGAGCATTCAAGGAATTCCTTCCTACCGGGTACCCATTAACTACACCAGGGGCCCGTTGCAGAAAGAGTTGCAATCAATCGCAACTCCAAAAATCATGCGTAACTTGATTTTCAACCAATCAACAGCGCGCATTTTTGACTTGCGATTGATTTTTTGACTTGCGTTTAAACGCAACTCTTTCTGCAACGGGCCCCTGGCTGGAGAGTGGCAAATGTAGATAGCGGCCTTGCCAAAGGACGCGAGTGCTGCGGTGGGATATATATACATGTATATATCAGGGGCGGATCCAGTCTCCGCCAATAGGGGGCCCGAAATTTTTTCTCCCATATTTTCCCCGATCGGCAGCTCAAAGTTGATTTTTGTTTGTTTCTTTGAAGGGGCTGTCTCAGTGGCGTAATGAGCAAAAAAATTTGAGGGGGCTCGAAATGGCGTATCATGTAAAATTAATAAGAAGTTACGAGCGAGCGAAGCGAGTGAGCAAAAATTTTGACATTTTTTATACAAAAATCCAAGTTCGTGATAGATTTTAACATAATATTTGGAAAATAATTTTATTTTTCACCCTTTTCTCTTTTTTTCGTGATCGTTAAAGTTTTTTTTTTTTTTTTTTTTTGGGGGGGGAGCAAAACGCCCATGTCCTAACAGTAATAATTTCATAAGCCCTATTAAAATAGTGTGAGCGCGAAGTGCGAGCTAAACAATTTTGAAATTTCATTTATTTTGTCCTAAAAACGGGACACTCTGTTCATGTTTTGTAAATCATGAAAAAAATTGGTATCACTTGGTATCTTACTACATTAATAATGCGAACGCAAAGGGTGAGCAGAAAAAATTTGATATTCTGATCTGAAACTGGATATATAGGTTCATAATGATTGAAATAGAGAACAAGCTGCGTATCTCAATAAACATGCGTGCGCGTGTTTCAGATTTAGACCTAGAATCTGGGCATTCTAAATACCTTTTTGTTCATCATAAAAATCAATAAAGCGAGCGCGAAGCTCGAGCTTAAAATATTTGATATTCCAATCTGAAAAAAAAGGTCAATTTAAGCTATGTATTTCAAGCACTTTGTAGGAAAATTATGAGGTGGATATGAATCACAGTTAAAAAAAGATCTGATATGTTTCATTAATATTACTTTGCGTTTTGACATAGGACAGGGACATTCTAAGAACATTATGTCATCATATGAAAATGATTACTATCTTCCTATATATTTCTCTTCCTAAGCGGGAGATGAAACTTGTCGATATTCCATTCTGAAAAAGGGGGCAATTTTCTTTATTAGATTAATATCTTATTTTCTTAATTTAATAAGCCTAATGAGAGCGCGACATCTGTTAATTTATTATGGCCTGAAAACTGGACATTTCAAGCACTTTTGTAATTATAAAATAAGATGCATGAGTTAATATATTTTCAGCAATCAATGCGAGCGCAAATTGCGAGCCAAAATTTTTGATAAACTGTCATGAAATGGGGATTTTTAGAAGTTTGTTATATAAGTAATATTAAGATATACATATCAAATCACCAATCAAAATGCGATCGTGCAGCGCTAGCTATTACGTTTTGACAATTTGACCTGTATAGGGATATTTGAAAACTATGGAATACAGGAAAATAATAGGTACTTGACAAATCAAATTTTGCGAGCGCGCAGCGCGAGCAGAAAATGTTAATATTCAGAAGATAAAACACAAATTCTTACAGAGCACTTTTTAAAAATCAATCTGTAAATTAAACAAAATAATGAAAGTTCGAATTCCGAGCTGAAATATGTTTTGTATATAGACTACAAAATTTGGTATTTAAGCTCCATATTGAGCAAGATATATAAATCACCTAAAAGGCAATGCAATGCGAGCGCGAAGCGCGAGCGAAAATTTTATACTGTACAGTGATATGAAAGATTTTAAAAATTATTTTCTAAGTCTTCCCCTCATCTTATTTTATTCACTCGCCTTCCTCCTCTCAGGGGCGGAAATCTCTCCCAAAAGGTAGGGGGGAGAATTAGGGGCTGGAAAATTTGACAAGCAAAAAAAAAAGGTTATCAGTTATCACCCCAAATTTCAGGTCATTTCGACGAAAATAAATTTGACAAGCAAAAAAAAAAAACAGAAAAAAGGTTATCATCCCAAAAGTAAGGTCATCTCCTCCTAAAATACATGTTTTATTTCGATTTTGAATGATGAATTTCTTACCATCATAAAAGACCAGAAATAGTAGGGGGGACATTTGATATTGTGTCCCCCCTACTATTTTGAGTAGGGGGGACACGTCCCCCCTGGGATTTCCGCAAATGCCTCCTCTTATGTTTCCCCTTCTTTTTCCCTTCTTTTTCTTTTTTCTTCTTTTTTCCCCCCTTTTTTCTTTTTTTTTGCTCCGCCAATAGTGGGGGGGGGGCGGGCCCCTCGGCCCCCCTGAATCCGCCTATGTATATTTCATAACGCATCCTCGCTTCTTTTATGAAACTGTGGAGTTGTTGAGAAGCAAACATTCTGCAAATTAGTGTTCGAAATGTACATCACATCTCTGCAAGCCCTCGTATTTTGATAATTAAAATACCCTTCAGCATGTTTTTTTTGTAATCATGAGCAGGATGCATGAAGGGGGGCTATAGGCTGATACAGGAAGAACATGGAGCTACTACTACTACTACTGCTGCTGCTGCTGCTGCTGCTGCTGCTGCTGCTGCTGCTACTACTACTACTACTACTACTACTACTACGACTACTACTACTACTACTACTACTACTACTACTGCTGCTACTGCTACTGCTACTACTGCTACTGCTACTGCTACTGCTACTACTACTACTACTACTACTACTACTACTACTACTACTACTACTACAGTGCGTCCCAAAAAAAACTATACACTTTTGAAATGACTGCCAAATAAAAAATATAACATTTTGGGGAAAAAGACTTACATATATGGAAAGCCAATAAAGTCAACTTTCAAATAACACCAAAAAATTGGAAAACTGTTCATGCTTGAGCGAGCACTGCCCGCTGAAACAAAGGGTATGAAAATTAGGGTGGGCTGGAATTAGCCTTTCAATTTATGTCAGTTTTTAAGAGGCAAATCCTTTCGAACTTGCAAAGTTAAGGGCGTTGTGATAAATTAATGATCAACCGTGACCAGTTTTGGTTGCTTATGCAAATTTTATAAATTATTAAATTGAACTTTAATGCATGAGTGAACACAAATTACACTTTTGGGGCAGCATTTCAACTTTATCATTTGGATCTCTTTTTGGGCAGCATTTCAACTTTATCATGTGGATCTCAGCAGTGTGTTCATGATGGGAGTCGGGATAATAGGGGATGAGATAGGACTTAAGTGGGAGAAGTAGGTTGATGGAATAAGGGTCAACAGAACATTCAGCCCCCTCCCTCTCCCCCCCCCCCCCGAGTCCTGTTGAGAGGCTGATGGCTATTGTCATGTACGCGTGAAGTCCAGAGCGGAATGTTGATTTAATGATTAATTCTGAATTGGGGCATCAACTTTTTCCTTTCAATCATTTCATCAACAATTTATCAGTAAATCAACTCATTCAATGTGCAATGTGATCAATCAAACATTCAGTTTTTTTTTTCAATAAATTATTTCATTAATCATCATAATCATTAAATTTCTTGGTAATAATTCAATAAAAAAGTGACCATCAGCCATCGGTCACTTGGCAGCTAAGTTTTGAATAGGCTACAATCCAGGAAGTGAGACAGAGAGGGGGGCTGGGAAATGGAGGTGGAGAGGGGAGGGTACATAATTATGACTTTTAATTTGTAAACGGACAAAAAGAAGAGGAATGCCCTTTAAACCAAGTCTTAGCATATCTCGCCCTCTTGCTTGTAACAGGTACCATCACATTACTCTGATTCTCACGAACACACTTCTGAGGTCCACAAGATGAATATGCTACACTCAAATTACAATTCCTGTTCACTCATGCATTAAATTTCAATTTAGTAACTCATGAAATTTGCCTAAGAAACCAAAACTTATCTCACTCATTAATTTAGCTTAGCAAGTTCGCAAGGACTAACCACTAAAAAAACATGTAAGGCTAATTCCTGCCCAGCCTAGCCGAGCTTAGTGTCCGAAGAGGAGAGAAGCAGGGGGGGGGGGTTGAGATGGAGGGAGGGGTTGCTAAATGTTCTGTTGACCTTTTCCCATCAACGTACTTCACCCACCTAAGTCATATTACCCCCTCTTCTCCTGACTTTCATAAACACATTGTTGAGATCCACATGATAAAGACAAAATGCTGCACTAAAAATTGCAATTCACGATCACTCATGCATTAAATTTCAATGTAATAAATTCAATTTAATAACGCATTAAATTTTCAAAAACAACAAACTGATCACAACTGATCTTTAATTTACCAAATAACCCTCAATTTTGCAAGTACCAAACAAAAAACCTGAAAGAAATTGGAAGGCTAATTCCGGCCCACCCTAATTTTCATACCCTTTGTTTCAGTGGGCAGTGCTCGCTCAAGCATGAATAGTTTTCCAACTTTTTGGTGTCACTTGAAAGTTGACTTTATTGGCTTTCCATATCTATGAGTTATTTCCCCCAAAGTGCTATATTTTTTATTTGGCAGCCGTTTCAAAAGTGTATAGTTTTTTTTGGGACGCACTGTACTACTACTACTACTGCTACTACTACTACTACTACTACTACTACTACTACTACTGTGTTAGCTCCATGGGAAGAACGAGAATTAGCGACCACCGGCCCTCTCTATTTATGGCGGCGCACATAAAAAAAATGAAAAGGGGGACAAAATAGGAGGGACTAAGTCAGAAACAAAAAGAAAAACGGAAGGAAGAAAAGTAAATAAATTGAGAGGGAGGGGAGAGATTAGAAAAAAAAAATTATAATAAAAATTGGAGAGAGCTCTGTATAGATCGACACGCATGACCCCAAAACTCACTTGAGTTATTTTACAGTAAAAAAAAAAATGTCCCTATAAATGGAAAATACATGGTTCAAATGTTTTTTTTTGTGTGTGTGTCTGCGTTTTAATCGGGGGAGATTGTCACTTATTTTTCTGCTTTCACCATCTTCATCCATGTCAGCTAGCTCTCTCTGTAAGAGCCACCACCCTCCCCCCCCCCCTTTCTGGTCACTACAATGTGATAGCTGCATCTGCCTCCTCCATCTATCTCGCACCACTAAAACCCCTATTTTGTATCTCCCCCTTTCTCAAAATATTTCAGTATAGCTCGTTTCTATAAGAGACCCCCCCCCCCTCTATCTCGCTTTCATGTTTTCTTCCGGGCCCCGTCTTACAAAGAGTTACGATTGATCCGATCAATCGCAACTATGGAAAGCCAGCAACGACAACATCTAAAATGCATGTTCATTCAAAATATTTCCTACATAATGTTGTATATTCATACATTTATTGCTATCTTGGAAATTCTGTATGCTTCTGTTTTGTTTACAAAGGATATTATGCATATTTCCTGTTGAAAAATAATATGACATTGATGGATTTCCATATTTGAGTTAAAGTTGATCGGATCAATCGTAACTCTTTGTAAGACTGGGCCCTGGTCACTAATGGGGTGTTGCAAGAAACTTGCGATCAATTACAAGTCAATTTTTTGGTCCCGAAATCAATCATATGTCTTGTAATTAATTGCAAATTAGTGATTGAAGGCTAATTTGCTCCTTGAATCAAGAAGTTAAATCTGATTTGCTACAGCTAACGTTCATCTATCAGTTGTAAATTTGCAACAGAATATTTGCAATTGATCGCAAATATTTTCTTGCAACACCCCCTTAGTCTCCCATTTCCATTCTTTCAATTTTCCCCTCCATCAATTTCCCTCTTCACCACTAAAATCCCATTTCTTGGAAGATAGCAAATTCCACCTCCCTCTCCTAATATCTCCATTCTCTATCTTATACTTATTACCCATCTTCCCCTTGTATACAGACATGTAACTATCCCTTCTTCTAGTAAACGATTTTTAAAGTGACAGGGGTCTTTTTGTACACAAGTCATTGGCAAGGACTTTCTTTAGGCTACATAATTCAGACCACTTTGGAGTTGCACAGAAAAATAGATAAACATGACCGCAACATGGAGGTAAAAGCGAATTTCACAGTTACATCATTGAAGGGAAAGTTCACCCTGACAACAATTTTGCTGTAAAAGGGCAAGAAAAACACTCCAAAAACATTACTGGTGAAGGCTTGAGGAAAATCCATTCCAAATTAAGAAAGCTTTTCTAATTTTAAGATTTTGATTTGTGACGCCATATATGAGCATCTGTCCTATTTTTAGGTAATATAAAATGCATAGATAATTAGATATCAATTGTTTAATAATTCTTTATGATGACTAAAAATGTTCGTTCAGAAGCAGGTGTGAGATAAGTTATCTTTTGATATACCAATGGTACAATAAATCCCATTTTCATTTTTTTGGGAGAATATTACATTTCACTGATTTTTTTTCAAATTCACGATACATGGGAAGCTGCTTACCTATTACGTCACAAATAAAACAAAATCAAAGTTCGAATATTTTTTATATCTTGATGGACTTTCCTCAAACCTTCATCAATATTTTTCCCATTATTTTTTTTCTGCTATTATTACAACAATTTTTTCTTGTCAGTGTGAACTTTCCCTTTAAGAAACATGGCAGCAATCTCTCAGCATACTTTCACAAACCCTTAAAAGTTCACAAATTTGTAATCATACAGTATGAATTGGGCAATTAACAGACTTGAGCTAGTCTGCGAGGACGGACAAACTCAAATTCAACACTTTAACAAATTATTCAGTGTCTGGAGTGGAGACTAGACTCTGAATCTATGCCTGTGTCAAATACTGGGCCTCATGAAGCCACATTACATGAGTGAATCTAGTCTTCCTACTTCAGACTACTAGTATATGCATTATTGACGATATGTAAAAATGAAGGGTCTGTGCCGGTAGAATAATCTGGCTGGCACTTCAGCAATCATTTTTTTCTCTTAAAAAATTTGTTTAAATGAGCCCCGGTTTCACAAACACTGCCTGCGTATAACTCAAGCACATACTAAAAGATTAACACGAGTCGACAAATCCATTTGAGTGATAGTTTGTGTGTAATTTAAATCACATTTTAGTAAGAGTCAGCATCACCATAAATGTCATGTGTGCACTCACTGGAGCATCAACTGCCTTAAATTTAGATCAGAATAATAAAATAAATACAAAACATGAAGACAAATTACTGATGAAACAATTTCTTTACATGATATTGAGTTGTGAATAATAAACAGTGTAAATGAGGTGAAGATTAAAATAATATATACACAGATATACATACATATAGAGCAAAACTACGACAATTCATAGAATTTGTAAGGTCTATATCGGAACACATTAAAAAAATCACGCTCCCTCTGGTCACGCTAGTGAAAAGCGTGAGATTTGAATGAAGTTTCAGAGTGGTAAAAATGTACAAAGAAAAGATGATGTCACATCCCCACTTTCTGTTGTCTTATGTTATTACATAAAATCATATATTTTTCATAATTTCATACTTGTGTGAATAATATGTCTCCCTTATAATGAAATAAGTTGCAGCAATAAATATCTAATGCACTAAATCAGTTGTCAATCCAATTTTTCTAGTTCTTGGAGGAAAAAATTTGAATAAACCTAATTTCATATAATAAAATACAAAAGAACAAGTCAAGTGGAGATGTGACATCATCATCAGCCCACTTAATGAATATTCATGACAACTGTTTTCACAAAATATTGCTAAATTTTAAAATTCAATAACTTTGTTATTTGTTATCCGATTTTGATGAAATTTTCGGCATTTTACTCAGTGAATTCTACTCTATTTATTAAGCTATAAAAACTTTCAGCCCAGACCATCCCTTTAAGAGAATGTAGTGAGACACTAAAAAGCAATTAATTTCAAATATATGTATCAACTGCAAAATTTTGCTTAATTGTAAGACATAATTAAGACTGAATTTGGTTATAAGCTATTTCAATTGATTACAATTGCTTGCAGTATCCCCACAGGTATATAATATACTGCTCATAGCATGTAGGTCTTGAATGAAAAAAATTGTAGAACAGTGACCTGTAGTACAAAGTACAAGATAAAATTGATCTTAAAGCTAAATGAAAGTATTTGCAGTAAACACTGATTTCAGGAGAAAGTCTGTAAAACCAAGGTTAATTGTCACTATAATCATCCTCGATCTGGATCTGGTACAGTTACATAAATTGAATTTGTGATATCATGTAATCTAAGCTGAAAAACGATCACACTGAAGATCGTGAACACAAATAAGCACACGTGGGACAGTGTCTTATTATTGCTGTGAAAAAGACCCGACAAATATGTCTGAATCCGCACTTATTTTGCTTATTTCTCAGCAATTACACAATTTCTTCCAGAATCCTTTGGCACATATTTTTTATTCATACAAACAGACACTTGGGTGGTCATTTTATTGGATTCTGTAAAACTCATTTTTGAGATCGTTACCACAACTGGCATTTATCTTTAAGATTAATAATACATCTAGGGTTAACCATGTACTCAAAGAGTTAAAATTCATCGCAAGATTTATTGAATCTATTTCCATTACAGGACATCTGGCATTTTTAGTTAAATCTATAATAGAATCGACTCACAGAAATCATAACAAAATTTCACCACTATATTAAATCAATTTAAGAAAAAGGAATTTAAGAAATCATAAGAGGGATTATAAAAAAAAATGTCATAAAAATCAGATGTAAAATGCAGAAGTTTTGGCATTCCAATGATTTGCTCAGATTCACAAAATAGTTATATTTATGCACAACATACGCACTATGCAAATAAGGGAGCCAATTGTGTCACAAACTCACCTTTCTTTTGTGTTTCATATGAAATATTAAAAAGAAATCAATATTCCCCTCCAGCGATGAAAACATCCCTTGACTCTTTCTTTAACATGTGAAATCATGATTATTGCACTTTCTATGACTCAAAGATTTTTTTTTCATCGGTACCAATATCAAATCTACAAAAATTGAAATGTTTTATGATTTAAAAAGTATAATACATTGTAAAAAAAGAGAAAGAAATGAGTGCGGTACATCATCAACTCTCATAATTCACATATCACTAATGAATGAATATAACCGTTTTGCAGAACTAACAGAAATCAAATGATTTGATGTTTTCTAAATCTTTACAAATCACCTTGTTGTGGGGTGGCTTTGGCTTTAAAAATAAAGATTTAAACAAAATACAAGATACTTCATCTACCATGATCAGGATAATTTCAAATAAATATGATAGAGTAGCATACATTTCATACAGCCTTGATAAACAATTTTATTCAACTTCATATAGGCCTTTAGAAATTACTGTCCACAAGAATGTAATAAACAAATTTTAAAAAAACATACAAAAATGTCATTTTACTGTCAAATATTTAGACCATTCTTGAAAACTGTCCTATTAAGTTAAAGCAAGTAATGGCATCAATTTTTAGAATTTAACCATAATAAACGTAATAACTGTATTTCATTCTACAGTGCAATGAAATGAAATCGATTCCCACTAATCATGGACAGAGGAATCAGCCACCAAAAAATAAAATTGGAATTAGAATAAAAAACAAATAAATACCACCAATATAAACTTTAATGTCAAATATAGAGGCTATAGTGAAGAGTAAAAGATATGGGCATCAGTATAATGATAATAATATATAGGGTATTTATAATGCGCACATATCCACCTTGTTAGGTGCTCAAGGCGCTCCTATATTACCCGGCTAAGCTAGGCGTTCATAGCGCACACAGCTTTTTAAGGAATTACTTCCTACCGGTACCCATTTATCTCACCTGGGTTGAGTGCAGCACACTGTGGATCAGTTTCTTGCTGAAGAAAATTACGCCATGGCTGGGATTCGAACCCACGACCCTCTGATTCAAAGTCCGAAGACTAATCCACTGGGCCACAACGCTCCACAGTATCAACACAGAGCTAATGTGAAAATCAATAGAAGATATTAATGATGTACATGTATGGAGAAATGTTGAAAATATAAATGGACACAAATACAAATTTAACTGTGAAAATGTCAATCCTTGACAAAGAAAATAGTGGCATATAAATATGAATGAATATCATAGAGGTAAAGGCCAATGCAATATTAGAGATTTTTTTCAAGATCCTGCACCTCTTACACATGTATTTGCTACCGATTGCATATCAGAAACCCCGATTCTGATTGGTAGGTTATGGGTACATTGCACAATATATGCATGGAACAAAGACTGTAATTGGTCAATGCCATTTGGTATATCTCCAAACATTGACAGTTTTACACTGTATGAACCTTGTCGAATTTAGTTCATATCCCAAAATATCAGATATACATGTTTATACCCTATCAAATAAAATCCTTTCAATTCAAATGTTTTTGTTGTATTTGATCATTCATATAAACTGAGATGCAATGTAACCGAGAACGAAAGTTAAGGGGAGGCGGACTGGTCGCCCCTGCACAAGATAACAGACCTCATGCATGTGACGTCATTATCTTATAGCGCCCTCCCTCAGAGGATATAGGAATATGTGTGAACGGCATTGTCAGAAATGTGCCAGCTGCAGATCACAGATGCATTCAAGGTCATGGCTTCATCCTATAAGATGGAGCGTGATGTCAACGCATAAGGTACTTGTAGGGCACATAGGATAACGTGAAAGATCATGTTTGTACAGTCCTTAAAGGACAAGTCCACCCCAACAAAAAGCTACTTTGAATAGAAAGAGAAAAATCCAAAAAGCATAACGCTGAAAATTTCATCAATATGCGATCTAAAATAAGAAATGACATTTTAAAGTTTTGCTTAATTTCATAAAACAGTTACAAGCACATCCTGGTTGGTATTCAAATGCGGGGACCGATGACATCACTCACTCACTACTCTTGTATTTTATTATGTGAAATACTTTAATTTTCTCCTCATTGCCATGTGAAAAAAAAAATCATTCCTCCCTGAACATGTGGGCTTCCATTGTTTAAACATTTTGTGGTTCAAACAAGAGGGTCCTATTTGTCAAATTTGTAAAAATTGAAATATTGTATAATTCTAACAATAAAAAACAAAAGAAATAGTGAGTGAGTGACATCATCAACTCTCTCATTTGCATATCACTAAATTGTTCATATAACTATTTTGTGAAAAATAAGCGAAACTTTAAAATGTCATAGCTTTCTTGTTTTACATCTGATTTTGATGAAATTTTCAGCGATACACTTGTTTGATTTTTCTCTATTTATTCAAATAAACTTTTTTCTGGGGTGGACTTGACCTTTAATAGTGATATATACTATCCCTAGAATGACGATCATGATTACACTAATAATTATAAAAAAAAACCTACCAATCAAAAGCTCATGATTAGGATCACTAGGGCTTGAAATTGATTTCAATACTTGTGATTGATTGCAAAGTTTTAGGCAATATACATGTAGGTGTACCTGTGGTCATACATCTTGAAGACCTAACAAATTAAAAAATGAAAAAAAAAAAACATTTTGTTTTGAACGTTCAAGTCCACTCAACCAAAAAATACGACTTTAATAGACAGAGACAAACCAAACAAAATTGAATGAAACTTGGATGTGAAATAAGCAAGTTTTTGCATATTTTCATAAAAAAGTGATATGCCCATCATATGCAAATGATTTTTTTGTGTTTCATTATTGAAACTACAGGTATCAAATATTTCAAAATTGTTTCCCAAATAATGTAACTTTGTTTCTTATTGAACATATCAAGTCACTGTTAACAATAATTTATCACGACTTGGTGAAAAGCTATGTCAGCAAATATTTGATACTAAATGTACATATACCAGTACTATATAAAAGAAATAGTGAACATGTTGCACCATTGACTATTCACATAACCATTTTTGTTGGTTTTCACCTGATTTTGATGAAATTATCACTATTATGCTTGTTTAATTTTCTCTTCTCATTCCATTCAAGCTTTAGTTTAAGTGGACTTGCATGACCTTTGAGGAAAAAAATCAGTATGTAAATATTATCAATAAAATTGACTTAGATGATGATGAAATATCGAACATTCTTATTTCCAATCAAAACAACTGTTTAGCATTTCTTTAAATAACAAATGTTATAAATAGTACAATCATAGAATGCTACAACCCCTGGTTATATATATATACAACCTTTAAATTTACAGAAATGAAGTTTGCACTAACAATTTGATTTTATTATAATGTACATGCAAGGCTCTCGTCTACTGACTATTTTCTGAAAAATATATGTATTCCCGGAATGTTAATCTTCAGTGCAGATAGAGTATTAATGCAGGTAACATACAAATGTACATGTACATACATGTAGAGCTCGAAAAATAATAACTCACTATTTCTCAATTTGGATCTAATTCACAGACACGTTACATAGATCTTCTGACTCGAGTGATCATAAATTTACTGTTAGATGTGTTAAAAACATTTCGGTCTAGCCATCAATTGTAAATCATGCTCTAAAAGTGGAAATAAAAATGGTGAAAACTTGCTAAAAGAGTGAAAACAAAAATTTAGGAAACTTCTAATTGCACACAATTGAAGTTTTGAGATTGCCATGATATTTGTTTTTTTTTCCCCCAATGATATACCAATATTCAAAAAAATATATAAGAAGAAAAAGTAAACAAAATATAAATTTCAATGAACTGAATATGATTTACTGTACAGGTCACAAAAAATGAGGTTTCGTCTGATTAATGTCGGGTATTGCAGAGAAACAAAGTTTACTGTAGTCATAAAAAGTCTTTTTCTCACAAATGAATCATTTCTTACATTTCTGTTTTCAAACACATCATCCATGATTATTCAATGATATGTACATCATTCATACTAAAAAAATTATGTAAACTTTGATCATAAAATGCTTCTGTTTAATTGTTTTCTTTTTCTTCATTTTGAGGTATCCATGTTAGAATCAAATTTAGTTGTTGTGCATGTTCTCATATATATGCTATGTAATGTTATAACCTCTTTTGCCTGGCCTTCTTCTTCCATAATGTTAACTTCTAATAGCATGAACATGGTTAATTATTGACAGATAGTTATCATGAAGTTCAAAGACAGCTGGTTTTCTAACATAATGAACATGTTGTGTACCGATAATCAAACAAGTGATGAAATGGTAAAATCTTTGTTAATTGAACCAAACAACCATAGGCACAGATATAGCATTTTCTCTCAAGAAATAATCTAATCTGATTCAAAGTATTATCCTAACCCAAGCTGTAGCTGGATCTACTGTGTCCAGTGGCCCGTTTCATAAAGGACTTGCAACTGTTGTAACTTTGCCATTATGGCGACTGCCATGGTAACCTGGATTATGATTGGCTGCTGAGTCCTGTTACCATGGTAGTTGCCATTATGGCAAAGTTACAACAGTTGCAAGTCTTTTATGAAACGGGCCCCAGAGCTCGGTGCATTCAGGGTACTAATCCTCCCTGGTACCCAATCACCTCTGCAATGTTGAGTGAGTTCAACACAATTCAAATAAACATTCTTTCTAAATGAAATCAACACTATGGCCCAAATTCACAAATGTGGTTTTGAAAACCATCGTTTGAACCTATGGTTTATGCAGAATCCCTTTATAAATTACACTTATTTACTGCGTATAATTTTTAAAAAGTTCAATGCAGATGTGTGCTTTTGTCACAGTGCGCCAAATTGACGCCGGAGAGGGGGGGGGGGGGGGCAGTCATATGTATTGCTGTACACATGTGTGACCAAATTATTTCCAAACACCCCCTAAACAAGTTTTTCCTGTGTGTGCAAAATAACCCCCTAAACAAGTTTTTTGCAGGCTTCATTTACATTTTGGCCCCGGGGAAAAAGCTTGGGGAAAAAACATACCCTTAACACGTTTGGCTAGTCTTTAAAAAAAAAATACCCTAAATACGTTTGACCCCGCAATTGACTAGTCTTTCAAAACCACCTTTTTTTTTAAATCAGTGTTTTTGATACCCTTAATGAGTGCACGCGCGGCCCTCGTCCAAAAACTGAAAAAAAAACCCACCCCTTTAAACGCTTTTGGTCACACATGTGTACGGCAATATATTTGACTGGCCCCCACCCCGGGGAATTGATGCCTGTTGCCATGGCTAAGTACGCTATTTTATTCATGAGTCCACTGTTTTGGATTAATGAGTCCACTCTTCAAAACATGGCATCAGGCATCAATTTATCACATTGTGACAAAAACGCACATCAGCATTGGACTTTTTAAAAAATCTACGCGGTAAATAGGTGTAATTTATACAGGAAATCTGCATAAACCATGGGTTCAACCGATGGTTTTCAAAACTACCTTTGTGAATTCGGGCCTATGGCTTAGATTTGAACCAATAATTTACAAACTTATTATTATCATTACTATTATTTTTGATAAACTGTAAGAGATACCACCCTCTTTGATTTCATTGCCATGTTCTGTTCAAAGATTCATGGACTGGATCAAAGGGATATTTAAAAAGATAATGTCATAAAAACGATTAAAAGGAGAGCTGTAGCATTCCTACATGTGACCAAGGACCAAGGAGTATTTCATTTTTTTCCTCCATTTTTCTCAAAAATAAACATTCTGTGCTGTTTTTAAAAGTCCGAAAAGTCATCAGCTGACAGAAATTGACATTATCTGACGGACATACTCATCATCTGACAGATGTTGCAATTTATGTGACAGAAAATGTCATTCAGACCCTGCTATTACCTGACAGACATTTTCATTATCTGACGTTTTCATCATGAGACAGCCATTGCCATTATCACACAGACATTGTCCTAATCTGACAGACATTTCGATTCTCTGACAATGTCATTATCCATCCAAAGTCACTCAACATTTTTCGTCCCGACATTTTGTCAGATCTAACAACTTTCCTTGATTCTCATTGGCAGAGAGGCACTGTTACTACTGTGACTTTTAAATGAAATATCTGGCAAGTCCTTCCATAAAATGCTCCCCAGATTTATAGTTTATCTGCCCTGTTAAAAAAATGAATATGAATTTTAAGAGCAATAAGCAATGATGGAAAAAAACGACCTTTTTCTTTTTTTAACACTAACCGTAACGACATCTGTATAAAATCTGAACAAAAAAAAAATGAAAATAGTGGAATGAGATCTATGATCTATTCCACCAACCAGCATTATGAATACTTATTCTTGTCCGATTTTACTTGCCATGGCAATAGGGAGTATTTGCTCCGCGACGCACGTCAGATTCAAGAACACAGTGCAAATGTATTGCAAATGCCAGTCAAATGACAATGAACACCTAGGAGGTCTCTATGACTATCGAAAGTTGGTGAAAAGGAAGAGCAGTTTTGTATTTTTGGAGCTGACTAAAATATGCAAATACATCATTTGTCCAGAGTCCAAGATGAAATTGCTGTTTTGATTCACCAGTGATAGACTAAGAATTCAGTTGTTCCTTGTCATGAAGGGCATTTGACGATACATTTTCTATGTTTTTGAATCTGTCAAGTATCATGGAGTGAAAACACAATAATAAGAAATTGGATACTCAATAAGTTGAACACTCTACATCTTTGATGTATCTTATACTGTGTAGTTCAAAATATTGAACTTCCAATACAAGCTCAGGGGGCCATTTCATACAGCTGTTAGTACGTTAAGAACGACTGGTGATCCTTCCTTGTGGTAAATGATATTCACCATCAAATGTTCATTGGGGATTACTTAGCTCATCAGAAAGGTTCACCAGTCGCTCTTAACTTACGAACAGCTTTATGAAACGGCCCCCTGGCACAAAAGAGATTATCATTGCCAATGAAAATACATTAATTACATATTTCATGCGCAAAAACAGAGTGAACTCAGAATAAAAAAGATCTTGCAAAGAGTTGCAAATTGATATTGATGCAAATTAAACTTATCTGATATCGATGTCAAGTATTGCCAGGGTTATAACGTTACCATGATTGTATGTTTTTATGAACATGCCTCTGATGCAAAAAACCCAAAACAAAACAAAGAAACAAATTTGCTACAACTAGGATAAACTCCCTAGTCCAAACTATTTTCATGGCATTGTTTTTTTTTCTACAAGATTCTAGTCGTATCTAACAAAGCAATTTCAATGTTTAAAAGGAAATCATAACACTAAGTTTTTACTGTGAGTTTCATTTCCTAGGCCCCAAAATATTTTTTAAAATGCAGTGATGTCTGTACATGTATCTACGTACTGTGTTAAGTACTGTAATGAGTTGCAGAGGATGTATATCAATATGGACTGTTCATTTCATCCCAATATTACTAACATGAAAATTTGACGCAAAATTGTACAAAGGCTGTTCTAGGCAAGTCTTTGCAAAGTCGTGCAAGAATATAGAATATCAAATCACGCATTCATTCATTTCATATGAAAGAAAAATTGGCAATTTTGCAAAGTCCGGGGAAGCAGCCCATCGCCTGGAGTTACACTACGTTGAAAATTAATATTGCAAAAGTGAAAAATTCTTGTATATAATTATTTGAATTCCTGTGCTCTTTCAAATTTCCAAATTATTCATGTGAAAAATGATAAAAAATGTAAGAATAAGAAGATCTTGTGCCACAGCTATGAGGTGAAAATCAACAAGGAGTGCAAATCAAGAAAATGGTCAAACAGAATTAGTGTGTCATTTATGGATCCTCAATCAGTGTCTCAGAAACCAATGCAGCATTAGGCGTGAGGTCCGCAGAGTCATGCTTTGTAGGAAAGAAAGCTTTCCTGCGGGCAGAACCATAAACACACTCTCCCTCACCTGCAGCAGGTTCTCTCACCTCTATGTTGTCTAGAGGTACCTCTTCTTCAGGGGTTGTATGAAAGTGGTCAAGGTCTATGTTCCCCCAGTCAAAGACAGCTTCTGGGGGATCACAAGGAATCACCTCTGGTATCTCTTCCAAACCAGGGTATCTTTGACCATTCACTGATGGCATCTTGATGACCATTGGAAGGTTTCCTGCACTTGATACAAGCACTTCTCCATCTCCCTCACTTTCTAGAGAAGACGCTAGTCGGTTATCGAGAGCAACATCAGGACCGTAATCTGTCTCAAGACTTACTTGCCTTTGTGGTCTTCCTCTGTTGGGTCTCCCAGGAGGTTGATTCATTATTTGTCTGGGTAATCTGGGCCTTCCACAGTTCCTAGGACCAATGCGCGATAAAGAGGAGAGATTATTACACATTGAGTATTGAGCTGAACGGTATGACTCACTTCCAGCGATGTCCTGTGACATTCCATGTCCGCTGCATTGTTCTGCTTTTCTCAGGATTTGAGACTTCTCCATTTCATCTGTTGCAATTAAGTCGGCTGGCACTGGGAGACCAGTCCTGTCTGCAAAGATACTTGTCCTTTGCATACTTTGTCTCATCGTTTTCCTTGCTCTGTAAAGCCTCTGACGTTCCCTGTTGGCTTTTCTAATTCTTTCAATTTCTTCAGGACTCTTAGTATGTCTACTTTTCGCACATCGCCCCACTGACCTTCCTTCCGTCAACACAGCACTTTTTCCAGGTATGAGGGATGCTTGGCGTTTTCCCCTACAATAACCACTTCCTACCTTCCCCAAAGCATTGTCTGAAGCATTATCTTGAAGGCTTTTTCTCTGTTTGAAGTTTGACGTACATTTCCTCATGTTCAGGTGATTCTGTTTCGTGGTCTCGTTCATTTCATTCACTGCCATTGCCTTTTTTGCCACATACCTTTCATACTCCTTCCGTTTATAAGCTGCCCACTTTTCTGGATCTTGTTGAAGTCTTTTGCGATACCTCCTCTGTCTCTCTGCACTTGTCAGCCTACGGGACCTCCTTTCAAAGGCCTCTTCGCAACGTCGATTTGGATTAAGCTTTGGAATAGGCAATTTGGGGAAAATGTCTTTACATGATGTTGAACTACCAGATGGGTACCCATCAAAATGGCTCGAGTCTATTCGGTTTACTGGCATTATATAATCTTCTGGGATTAGTTTGGCAAAATCATCTACAATCCTGGAGCCTGTTTCTGGCACATTAAAACTCTGGTTGATGTTTTCTTGCACACCTTGATCAGTTCCTTGATTCATGCTCCAAACAGCTACTATCTTTGGCATGGAGCACTCTCCAGGCTCACCAACCACTCTCTGAAGTTTTTGCTTCTGCTTGAGGCGATATTTCCTCATTCTTTCCCTTCCTTTCATTCTTTTAAAGGCAAGCTGGGCCTCTGCCTGTTGTTTACGCCTTCCCACAGTAGATCTTGTCCTATTTACCCTCTTCACCGACTCCATGGCAATTTCAGGTTTTGGTTTACCTTTAACTCTGCGATTCAGTTGTTGTCTTGCAACTAAGGGCTGAATAGTGTCTACTTTTTTGTCACTTTGATCTAATTCTACTTCTTCTCTTTTGGATGACAATTGTTGCATTCTTTTTGTTACTTGTTGATGCACTGCGGAAGCAGAATTTTCAGACACCACTTTGAAGTCTTGAATACTTTTGGGTGTCTCTGTAACTTTAAGCTTCTCTTGGTCCTCCTTTCCAAGCTTTGCTCTTTTCCTTTCCCTGTATTGCCGTTGCCTCTCTGCACCCGTCATAGCTTTCCTCCTCTTTGATCGTCTCCTGGAATAGCCTTTAATAATTAAAGGAAGAGAAGGATTTTGTAGTGGTTCACTCTGATTTTTACTGTCACTTGATGCACTCTGTACAATCCCTTCTTCATTTGCTGGATCAACATCAGGCTTTGCCGGAGAGCAATATTGTTCTTCATGCTTCACGTGAGAGGTAACTTGGTCAACCCCATCAGGTACGCTGCATTCTAGATTCCCCAAATTGTTGCTGGCTTCAAGTTTATTCATTGGATACTGATCTGAATTAAATTCACATTTCACATCAAAATGGGGTTCTGTCTTTATCAAGTGTTTTTCTCTTGTTTCTCCAAGTTTATCCATTCTATTACTCTCATCACCTTTAAGACATAGATCACCCATCTGCCCTGTTTCGGCTTCCCTTCTCTGCTCCTGGGCAGCCTCACCAGAGGGTATTTGAATTTCCTCCATCCCTTTCTTTCCCTCAAATTCTTTGTCTTTATTTGCTTTGAGTCTTGCCCTATATTGCCGTTGCCTCTCTGCAGGAGTCATAGCCTTCTTTCTCCTCCGTCTCCTAGGTCTGCCTTTGATGGATGATGGATCAGACGGACTCACTGGCAATTCATTCTGACACCTATCGAGAAGTGGTGGAGGCTGTAAACATTCACGTCCATTTTCATAGGCTGGATTTATGTCATGTTTAGCTTGGGAGCAATCTCCTTCTTCCTTCACATGAACAAGGCAATCGCCCATATGACCTAATCTTAATTCATGATGAGGGTCAGTGCTTAGCAGGTATCCTCCCATTGGGTCTCCCAATTCATTCAATCTACTTCTCATCTCTTCGCTTGGGTCTGGATCATCCCTCTGCTCATCCACTGTTTTCTTTCTTTGCTCTAGGCCAGCTGCTTCTTGAGTCCTTTTCCTTCTTTCTGATTCTCTTGCTTTGTACTGCTTCCACCTCTCTGGTTTAGCTTTAAGTCGTTGCCTATACTGCCGCTGCCTCTCAGCAGCAGTCATGGGTTTCTTCCGTGCTGGTTGTCCTACTTGTCCAATTAAATCCCTACGTGCAAATGATGACGACACCAGGGGCCATGCGAGCCACTGATTCTGCATTTTCTCAACAATGGTTGGACTTCCGTCTCCATAAAAAGAACTTTGACCAACTTCACTTTCAACTTCCCTGGTCCACTCATCATGAATCTCTGTATTTGTACCACTAATATCAACATTCTGAGTACTGATCTCAACTTGATTAAAGTTTGTATTTGTGGTAATTGCTTCGATGTTTTTCGCTAAGGACAAGGCCTTTTTTCTGCGTCGATATTCCCTCTGCCTTTCTGCTGCCCTCCGTCTCTTCTTTTCTGCCTCTATCAGCATCATTTTACGTTTTTCTCTTTCTTTAGCCTTGAGCTCCTCACTCTCTCTTGCCTTTGCTTTTTTTCTTGCCCTGTAGTTCTGCTGCCTCTCTGCAGGCGTTAGAGGCCTTCTCTTTGGCGTTTGTTCATGCGAGCCTGCGGCAAGCTCCGCCATGGGGAATGTAATTGACGGATGATTTTGCATACCCTTAACAGGTGCTGAACTGTGGCCAACTCTAAGTCCATTTACATGATTACTTTGACTGCTTGTTGGACATGCATCTCGGTCACTCTGTTCAACTTTCAATTCTGACAAGTTCATGTTGAGATGTGAGTGAACTTTGCTTTGGATATCCTCCGTAGCAGCTGAAACTTCACAAGCATCATCAGTGCCCTTTGTTTGGTACTCTTTACTCTTCTGTGTTCTCTTCCTTTGGTTCTTCTTTGTTTTTCTTTGTGACTCAAATTCTTTCCTTGTTTTCTGTTGTTGGATTATCTTACGCCTTAGATTACACTTTTTTTTGTGCTCTTCCCACTTTTCTGGATGTGCTTTGAGTCTTGCGATGTAATTCCGCTGCCTCTCAGCAGCGGTCAAAGGTTTTTTGTTCCTTTTCCTTTGCTTTGAAATCTTTTCACAAGCCACTACTTGAGCCGCTTCTACAACAGATAAGACTGTACGACCAGCAAGCATTTGAGATGGGGATTCCTCAATATAATCTACATTTCCATTATCTTGCATTTCACTTTTAACAACAGCATCTTCACAGGTAACCAGAGCAGAATCATCCAAAGAATCTTCAAGATTCATATCGTACTCAAGTTTTACTGTACTCGGGGCAGATTCCTCCATATTGCTTTCACCACGTGCATGCACGATGTATTCCCCTATGTTCAACTCTGGTACATTCATTTCTGGGAAAGGTTCCATATTGCTTGGCAAGTAATCAGGGATACTTGAATTGCTGTGGTTCAAGTTTGTTGCTGTTGCGACTTCTTCATCAACATCAAATGCTTCAGGCGGGATCAATCCTCTGAGGCTATCCATAGACATACACACCTGCTCCTCAAATATTTCCTCCTTTGTCAAAGCTTCTAGCTTTTTCTTTAATCTGTGTTTTCGAACCCTTTCCCTTGACTTCATTCTCTTGAGGGCCAATTCTTCCTCTGTTGGTTGGTGTGTTCTTGACCTGTCTCTCCGTCTCATAGCTTCACACTGCTTGAAAAGCTCATACCTCTCTGGAGACTGTTTCAACCTCTCCCGATACTTCTTCTGCTTCTCTGCTGACGTCAAGGGCCGTTTTCTGACTGACAACTGGCAGGGACCAGTAGGATCCTCTTGACTTGCCATACTTATTGCCAGGCATTGACATGTAAAGACTGATCTTCATAGATCTATATATGGAGATGTTGATGTGTTGACCTGCATTTGAAAAAAAGAAATCAAATAGATTTGACATTAAATAATAGTCATGAATATAAAAATCTTAATCAGTACAGGAAATGGTTTTGTTGCTTTCACTGCACACAGTTTATAAAGGTCAATGTTCTGAAAGCACAGGCAGCTTTGTAAGTATGTATATAGGCTTAAGCCAATTAAAAAAATAAAGTTTTAAATGCACATTGGCCTAAACCACACTGACATACAGACATGGAAAAAATATCCAACATAAGACCACATAATAATCAAAACCTGTGATATTTGATAATCGATGTGCTATATGTACATCATGTTAAAGCTAAAATACATTAAAAATAATCCCTCCTTGTATCAATAGATTGCCATTTCAGTTTCTTCATTAAATCTGTACAACTAATAGAAAAATCATATTCTTTCATTACAATTTGGGGTCTCTGTTTGAACAGACGGAATCACAACATTAAAGACATCTTGATCTGCATAGAATGTTCACTAGAGCAGTGTTTCTTAACCCTTTTTACACTCGGGCCCACCTTTGATGAACCAGCACATGGATGTTTGTTTTTAGGAAGCTATTCAAAACTGAGTGACGGAACAAGCGAGTATTATTCAATGATGATAAAAGGTATTTTGTGATTTAACGGTGTAATTATTTCATCATACTTATGTGAGGGAGTCTGCTAGAAATGATTTGTGAGCATTGTTACAGAAAGGTGCCATGAGGTTTTTTTTTTTTTGGGGGGGGGGGAATCCCTCAAAAATAAGGGAAGGAAAATTAAAAAATAAATGATGAGAGAAAGGAACAATTCCATTGAGAAAGATATGTGAAAGTAAAGAAAGACATGTTAATGTGATTGAAAAGGTTGTAGGCCTATGTGTTCAATTATCAGACATATAAAGTGACAAATTGCCATAAGTACTGAGTGTAATTTCTTTTAGTGTCATCATCATCATATCAGCCATGTTCAGCCCACTGCAAGGCAAAGGCCTCCTCAAGTTGGTGCCAAAGGTGCTTGTCTTGTGCTGATGCAATCCAATTTATGACAATGAAATTTGTGAGCTCGTCACTCCATCTCAATTTTTGTCTACCCCGATTTCATGATCCTCGCCATGGTCTCCATTCTGTTTGGTCCATCTATTGTCATGTGATCTTGCAAGGTGGCCAGCCCTCTCCATTTCATTGATTTTAATTGCTTTGGTTTATGTCTATTACTCTAGTCTGGCCCCTAATCCATTGTATGGTTTTCCTGTCACGTTTTGATATCCGTAGTATTATATGTTCCAAACTGTGTTGAGTGGTTTTTAATTTGTGTTCCAATTTCTTTGTTACAGACCAGGTTTCAGAACCATACGTCATTGCCGGTATAAAAAATTGGTTGAAGACTTTTCTCTTAAGACAAATATTGCTCTTCATAATGTCATTGAAATTCCCCAAAGCGATCCTTCCAGCTCTTGTCTTCCTATTACCTTCTTCCAGTTGTTCATGTTCCATTCTGACGTGTTGCCCAAGGTAGATATATTGATCTACTCTTTCGATTTCAGAATTATCCATTATTTTTAGTGTAAAAGGACCAGAACCCTGCTCGAGGTGGTCTAGGGTGGTACCCCAGATGTCCTTTACATCCATGTAATTCAAATTTTGATTATTGATATTCAGCAATTGGCGTTTACAGTACACATTGTGTTAGCAGGAAATTAATGTACATGGGATGTCCCAAGTGCATCTTGAAGCCCTTTGCCATGTTTGACATGATAGAGAGACAGGGACTTAGGGTTGGCATCCCCAGAGATGTTCTCGAGATTGCTCATTTTAAAACATGAAGTTGATCATTCTTTGCATAAAATTAAAGCTAAATTACAGTAGTTGCAGTAAAACACTAATTTCGTGAGAAAGTCTGTAAAACCAAGGTTAAGTATGACTTTATCATCGTGGATCTAGATCTGGTACAGTTACATAAACTGAACTTTGTGAAATCATAAAATCTAAGCTGAAATACGATCACACTGAAGATCGCCAACACAGATAGGCACACGTGGGACAGTGTATTATTATTGCTGGAATAAAGACCCGACGGAAGTGACCGAATCCGCGCTTATTTTGCTTATTTCTCAGCAATTACACAATTTCTTCCAGAATCCTTTGGCACATATTTTTTATTCATACAAACAGACACTTGGGTGGTCATTATATTATATTCTGTAAAAATTAATTTTGAGATCGTTACCAGAACTGGAATTTACCTTTAAGAAAGCCACTTAGGCATTATTTTCATAGTATATAAACGCCTATAACCAGGGACAGTGTTGTTCCCACAGTAACAATTCTAATAAAAATTTTCAAAAATCATTTCACATGTGGCATTTCCTGTTAGAAAAATATTTTTGTTCATCATGCTCCATTTAAAAATGGGAATTTATGGAATTTATATTACATGATACATGTACATGTACATGGAGGAGCTACCCTTTGTTTTATTCATTACTCAATAATCTTTGATTGGCTTTCGTGAATTTCATAAACCTTCCCAAATACTTTATTTTTTATCTGCTTTTGTTAAAACTAACTTTTTGTTAGGAAAAACTTCTTCAAAGGAGAAGTTCACCCTTCAATAAGTTCACACTTATTTAAATAAAGCTATTTGAATTTGATTATTTTGATTGGTGACATCTTAAAAGAGCAGCTGCCCCATATATTTTGTAATAAAAAATGCATAAATTTCAAATTTTGAATGGCTTACGATTAATGACTAAAAAAATCATCCTTTCAAGAGTGGGTGGGATAATTTGTCTGTTGATACACTAAAGGTGCAATAAGACCCATCTTCTTTTTACTGAGAAAATGACATATCATGTAATTTTTAAATCTATGATACACGGGAAGCTCTTCGCATACAACGTCACAAATCCAAAAAAAAATCATAATAACTTTTTAAATCGTTGATGGATTTTCCTCAAACCTTTAATATATTTTTTTCTGCTATTTTTACAATCTTTTTGTCAGGGTGAACTTCACCTTTAAAAGTGGTAGATCTAATTCTGTTTCTCAATGACTCAACTGTCAAAAGAAATGTTTTCTTAGTCTTACCTCTTTTCCTTATCTTTCTCCTTCTGTTTTCCACTAACCATTTCTTTCATTTTTCTTTTGTTTTACTTTTGGTCTAATTATTCATATGCTTAGCTAGCCTTGAGGACTCCATGATGATATTTTTAATATTTTGACATATGTCAAAATATTTAAACAATATCATCATGGAGTCCTCAAGGCTAAGCCAAAGGCCTAGCTGGGTAAGTGTCCGATATTTGGGCACTTTACTCTAGGCCTACTTTTTTTCTTCTCCTTTCCCTTTCTGCTGTCTTTCCCATTTCGTTCTCCCCTATCCTCTAACATTTGCTCCTCTCCCCATTCCTTCTCCCTCTCTTTTCTGTCTCTCCTCTCCCAAGGGTTCATTACATGCCGCCGCGCACAGAAAAATCAAGCCATAGACCATAGTCATAGAAATCGTGTGTTGTGGACACCAGAACCAGAAGTGTCTTGTCTTTCCGTTAATAGGGTGTCTGAAGCCACACTGAAAAGTGTCAGCATAAAACAGGCTGATTTAGGGGAAAATATGGCACATTTTTTCGGGGAAGTTCAGGCTACTAGAAAAATGTGATCTGAATTGATTATTAACTTGTGTTTGGCATGTATGGAAAGAGAAAATTCAGGGGCTTCTTTTGACAGTAAGGACAAGTTTATATGATCATTTTAAATAAGGATTTAGAGATAAATTGCAAACCCTTATTTTTGTGTGTGTTGAGATTGCCATTTCTCCATGCGTTTTCTATGGGAAAATGAAACTTCTGTTTTGCACAATTTTTTTCACTTTGTCGCAATTTTTCATTGTGATCTGGTTTCCAAATCTTTATAAAAATCATACCATCAGATAGAGCATAAAAAATCCTATTGGACTCTTTATAGACAAGTTTTTGGCATTAATAATAAATTTATAACAGCTCTCGGAAGCTAAAAATTTGGATTTGTGTGTCCATTTCTTAACTACACAGTCTATGGCAGAGAAATGCTGAAAATTTACCTAATTTCATTCTTCTTTTTTGCAGCCAATAATTGGATTTTTTTCAAAAATGTTACATTTCTGTCAGTCTGAAGGTCATTTCTATTCAAATTCACAAAGAAAATGTGATATTTTCTTGAAATAAGAAAAATAATTTTTTTCTCCAGACACCCTACCGTTAATGCCCACAATCATTATAGGCCTATTGATTATTATGGCATATAATAATAATAAGTGGGATCCCAGCACGCGCAACCCACTATTTTAACGTTTCACTTTTCCTGCTGCTGCATGCTGCATTCCCGTCAAAACGTACTGACTAATGCGAGATTCGTATCCAACAACGAAAGCGTAATATTAACTGAAGCATTATCTCTCGGAAGAGCCTCTAGTCTTGATCTTGCCGAAGATAAGCTAAGGCTAAGCAAGAGTCAGGACTTCACTTGTCTGATATGCCTTGGCTGGGCCTGGGCGTAAAAGAAGACGCCAAAACATGCATGTGGGTCTACAATAACCGAATGGACCGAGTAAGAAGAAAATCTAACGTTCGGAAATGATTTATTACAAAATTTGAGATTATGGTAAATGCTTTTGAATTATGTAAAAATCATAGAAAATCGAGATTTGTATTATCCTTGAACTTACCGAATGAATCAGTTCAGAAACTGAATAGTTTTTCTTTCTCTCTCTCTCTCTCCCTTCTGTTTTTTTTTACTCTGTCAAATTAAATAACTCATTCATATGAGGGCGCTTTGTGAGGCGATGTAGATCTGCGACTGTGGTATTGTCAAGTAAAATTAATGTTTTTTCCCGGGTGTTTTTTGTCAATTATGGTTGCATAACTTTGTTTTTCTTCGAAAATATGTATGGGAAATATTTTCATTACAAATTTTTTGTCAATTGAATATATAAGCTACTTTCATTCCGCTCTACACTACTCTTGATTAAAATGGGAATTCGGGGGGGGGGGGGGGGAGGCCAAGCATGAACTCTATATACACCAAAATAACCAAGGAGTTTACCAGCATAAAATGTTAAATAAAACGTTAGAGCCAGAGTCCAAGCCAGAGAGAGGGAGATATATGTAATATATCTTTGACTATTTCCTCTTTTCGAAACAACACAGTTTCTGATTTTTTCATAAATATTAATATGCACAGCTTGTATGCCAAGCTAACTGAAATGCTCTCCTGCTCTTATCCCGGGCTCTTATCACACTCAGTACAGAATTAGAAGATCTCCGGGACTCAGAAAACCTACCAGGATAACCTTGATAATTTCTTAGAGGAACTGCAACATTTGTTTGAGGTAAACACATAGCAGTATCTTTCCAGTGACCTGAAATAACAAGACAGGAATTTGTGAGCCAGATCTGAACTTAGTATAAGATACTCGCTCACACTCCCTTATCCCATTGGATCCCAACCTCATTTTTTTATTTTCTTTGAATGAACACATGTATTCATTCAATGTGATTTCAAACAACAATGTGTAATTCTAATAATTTCTGTACAATTTAATGTATAAAGAATAATTATCTGTCTTTATGAATTGTTAGTACATTTTTTTAAAGTACCAATGACTTGATTTGAACCGAATAAATTAAATTCAAACTATTTTTGCACTAGTGAAAATCCACTAGACAATCTCACATATTGAAACTATAAAAGGTCAACAAAGCTTTTTTTTTATAGATATTCCCAATACCCAAGGAAGCTACACAATATGAATTCATCGATTGATACACAATAGGTGACACCAAAGGTAGTTCAAATTTTCATTGAAGAGGGGAAATTTGAAATATATATATCTTTTTTTACAGTGGGTGACTCGCAGTTAATGCTGTTTATTTATTTTTGTTATACAATACAATTAACACTGTTTACTATAATATGAACCGCACAGATTTACAGTAGTTGCTTAAACAGTTTAAACAAAGTGTATATTCTAAACTTTAATTGTTAACAAATTGAGCATGGTTGTTTAAACTTTAAACAAAACAGCGTTGAATAAAATTTTAAAAGGCTGTTTTACTGTGTGTATAAAAATCCTCATTTTCACATCACCGCATGAGTCATGTTGCGCGTATTACTGTTATAATTATGAAAACGAGCATATAGCTTCTTTGTATTCATGAATGTTTAATGATAACGATTGACTGTCTGATTTGTCTCTAAAATCTAAATTCACTTGCTGCTGCATGTGGTGGATTTGGGGAGCGTTTGTTTCATCAACATTTTCGCTGACATTTTGTCAGATCTGACATCTTTCCTTGATTTTGATATATAGTTTTTACAATATACTGTCTGATAAAACACTAAACAGGACTTGTCGGACAAAACGCCTGAAAGGTCCTTTCATGAAACGCTCCCCCAATCGTCCTAAGAAGAGCCCCCGGATTATTTATTATTGATCCGACTGCGACGCGATTTGTGAACAAATCACATTTTGCATTTGACATGGAAGTTGTATAAGAAGTTCGGCATAAAGTTAGAAATACTATATAAAAGTAGAATACTGCTTTGCTGCAGGCATTGTGGTCGGTGTAAAGTCCAAATCGACTTCTGTCGCAACCGATTATGACGTCATTTAAAAAAGAATTGAATTTCCAACAAGGGAGGCTTGCTAATAGACTGGCCGGGATCTCGAGTTGGGTATTCATATTCGGAAATTGGCCTTTAAGATTTTTTAGGTTGTAATTTGTTTATTTTAGGTAATTAATGCTATTATTTGAAAGTCGTATCGCAGCTAGTGAACCGTATATAGTGTGCGCTGGGAAAAGTTCCATTTATGATTGATCAACGATGCAGTTTTATCAAATTGTTATAGTATAGTATAGTATAGTATTTATTTTCCGTATAAAAAAAAAAAAAAAAAAAAAATGCAAAATGCAAAACGGATGGATAGCCCATTTTCAGTTTAGTCGACATGACTATACTGTTCTTCCATTGGGTCCATATACAATACAAAGTAAAAAGTAAACACATATGAAAGAAGCATAACATATACGGTAAATCAAACAAAATAACAAAAATGACATGATATATGTTGTTACTAATAAGAAAAGATCATAGAATTAAATAGTTTGGCAAGAATTTACATTAAATATTTTTTAAATGAATGAATTGAATGAATTGACCTTTCAGATATCATGTATAGGTTACAATTATTATTTTGTTCAATATGAATATCAAATGGTATATCAAAATTTATTTGAAAGTCAGATCGCATGCAATGAACAGTGTAGTGTGTGCTGGGAAAAGTTCCATTTATGCTTTGACAATGATGTAGCTTTATTAATTTGCTGACTGCCCTCTCGTGTTTATTTTGTTTTTAGTGTTCAAAGGGTAAAAAATAAAATGCGGCCACTGCAGAGGTGCATGGGCCCCCGAATATGGGACAGATTTAAATGGATTTCCCTACTTTAGTTTTCATGCATTTTGGATGTCTTTTTTGTTTATTGTCCGATACACGTTCGTGGGAACATTTCATTAAAGGACTTGTGGGACGTTTTATCTGACAAGTTCCGCAATTTTAACCGACAATTACCATAGTGATGATGATCCACATCATTTATATTGCGCCATATTTCTGTTAAAACCATTCATAGGCGCAGGCTCATCCAATAAGACAGTAACAGTGCTTCTCAGCCAATCAAAATCAGGGAAAGTTGTCAGATATGACAACTTGTCAGAAAAAATGTTGATGAAACGCCCCCCTCGCACTTCGCGCTTTCAATACTTCAATGAATGGCCATCCAATCTGATGCTCCACCTGGGTCCTGTAACACAAAGGTTAGTGATTAATCGTACGCTTGATTTTTAAGATTGATCGTACATTGTAGTCAATGGAATCAATCGTAGAAATATGTTCTACGATCATTGCCAATCTTTCGAATATTTGTGTTACGGGCCCCAGGACTTGAGAGGGCGTCTTTCCCTCTTGCGGCTTGGTTGGAAGGGAACCATCGGATAAATCATCGAATGAGAGAAAAACTACGGAAGAAACTATACCTGAAATTATTATCTATCTAAAAACTTTGTAAATTGAGACTTATATGGATTTAGTGATATCAGGTTTTTTTTCTATAAACCGAGCCTATTTCATTTTTTTTAGGCCACCGTGCGTCCCCTTATTGAAAATGACGAAGAAAACAGAATCATTTTTTTTCTTCTTATAATAAGGAAACGATTTTGAAGTGAACATATCCTTTTCCACGGTTTGTGTCCCAAATCTAAAATAAACAGGTCTGGTTATAGTCTATATATGCATAGGTCGGTAATTTTTTTTTGTCAGGAACAAAAATTAGAAACACCCTGATCAACACCTTAATAGGCCTACTGAAGAGGGGGGGGGGGGAGAAAGAAAGAAAGAAAGAAAGAAGGAAGGAAGGAAGGAAGGAAAGAAAGAAAGAAAGACTAGAAAGAACGAAAGAAAGAAAGAATTAAGAAAGGAAGGGAGAAAGAAAGGAAGAAAGGAGGGAAGGTCGTTATTGATTAAAAAGGATGAAAACTTTAATGTTTTAGCTAGGTCAAGATCGAAGGTGAAAATCTTAATCTATAACTTCCTGATTATATGTCTTCGCCTTTACAATCCGGATTAAGAGTTATAAATCGTCTTGAAACTGTCAATCGGGTCAAAATCTGACCAATTCCAGTATTGAATCAAAATTACGAAACGCGTAGAATAGGGAAAGTGATTAAAAACATCCAGTTTCCCCTTTTTGATATATATTATTTTGAAAATTTGGGTAATGATGACGTTTTTATATCATTGATTTTTGTTTTCTTTGATGCAAAATAATAGCGAGGGAAATCAGCGGAACATGTTAATAGATTCCTCTTACAGACCGATTAAGGACTTGGATTAAGGACTTGGTTAACATTTTCTGAAAGTTCAAGTAATCCATGAAGGCATTAGGGCCGTAAACACCATAAATTTGTTTTATTTAAAAAAAATATATATTTTTTAAACACACCTTGCATATTTATGACAATTATTTATTAAAAAAAAAAGAATTAATAAGAGATTATCTCAAATATTTTATAAAAGGTCTTGTTTAAAAGACTACTCAGCGCGTGCGATACGGAACTTTTCATACTGGCTGCTTGGTGCCACCACAACAATCCATAACGGAAAATGATGCGATCAAAATAAAACAGATGCAGTTCTCGTGTGATGACGTGCGTATCAGGAATGAATGAAAAACCAATGGAGACTCGAAAGATGCAGACAATTAGATAATCGTGGAGACAGATATGGATGTAAATCTTTTGAGAAGCCAAGATTTTGAGAGAAGGACGGCCGAAATTGGAATTTACTCCATTGGCAGTTAGATATGGAATCGGAATTGGATATTAATTCGCAATTGAAACCCGTTTTCGAAGCACTGGATGTTGGAAAAAGCGGCTTCATTGAGACAAAACACTTCATTGAGCTGGCTAGAGAACATTTCGGCAGTGGAAGTGATCAGGTAGACCATAGTCCATTTCTTATCCATTTCTTATCAGAAATTATTTTCCTTAGTTTATGAATCAATCACAATAAGATAAGGACAAGTTATTCGTGTTAATATGGAATTAACTGATTGTTTAATCATCTGTCAGTGTCCAAACCAAAGTCAAAGAAGAAGAAGAAAAAGTACCGTAAATAAAGAGCAACATGTGTATGACTGAGTGGAAACTGTTGTGGAGTGCAGTGTGATCGAGTGCATGGAGGGGGGGGGGGGGGTAAACGTCTGGACACTTCGTCTGGAACAAACAAAAGATTCTCATTATTTAAATCGCACAAAACATTACAAATACCTGTGCCTTGTCAAATCAAGCAATTAATTGTGAATATTATGAACCTTATGATTAAAAAATGACAATGATAGGGCCCCGGCCAGCACAGGGCCTAATTTAGTAATTAATATTAAGCCCCTATACAAATACTGGATAGTTAACCTCTGTGTAGTGCAGACTGATACATTTTATCTCTCATAAGTTTATAATAGGCCTGACAGGTGTTGTGATACAGTGTACATGTCTTCATAAATAAAAGGAAGGAAATTAAAGATAAAAAACGACATTTGAATACCTCAGTAGTAGGTCATGCTATCACTAGTATTAGTTTTATTCCTTTTGTTTGGATATATACAGAGGTGGTGCATGCCCTGTGATGAGTGTATTTGTGAAAAAAAGGTGGGGGGAGGAGAATAAGAGAAGGGGTAAGAAAACTAACTTGGAAAGATCTATGAACAACGAAAGAAGCAGAAGACTCGGGTATAAATTATTAAAGGAGATTGTAGATTGATTTTTTTTCTTCAAAAGTTATCTTACTGTATGTCTAAGTTTAAAGCTAAATGACAGTAGTTGCAGTAAAATACTGATTTCGTGAGAAAGTCTGTAAAACCAAGGTTAAGTATTACTATATCATCGTGGATCTAGATCTGGGTACAGTTACATAAACTGAACTTTGTGAAATCATAATATCTAAGCTAAAAAACGATCATACTGAAGATCGAACACAGATAGGCACACTTGGGACAGTGTATTATTATTGCTGGAATAAAGACCCGACGGAAGTGACAGAATCCGCGCTTATTTCTCAGCAATTACACAATTTCTTCCAGAATCCTTTGGCACATATTTTTTATTCATACAAACAGACACTTTGGTGATCATTACATTAATTCTGTAAAAAGTCATTTTGAGATCGTCCCCACAACTGGAATTTATCTTTAATAGGGAACTATTAGATTTCTTTAAATTGGTATGGCTGATCAGTGCTAAATAAAAGCTGTGTTAGGCAATGAAGACGTATGTTCCAAATTTTAGCAACTGTTATAGGCCTACACAAATAAGCAAACTGGAAGATTTGAATGATGGGCCTGGGCTTCCCTTTGAATACCAATATACCTGAGCTGATGACCATTGACCAGTAAAGCTTGTAAGATATTGACCAGCATGTCAAAAGCAGTCTGGAGATTACCCTACTTGGCCTATAAAAGGTACCTAATGTATGCAAAACAAGTTCGGATTGCAAATTTCAAACAGAGGTACAGTAGGAATACATGTCAAATGATTGGGTTGAAAGACTCATTTGAAGCATCTTTCAAACAAGGAAGATAAAAAGCCTGTTGGGAGAGGGAACGTTTTATTGTTGTTTACCCACGTGCTCAACAAATAAAGAGAAGAAAAAGGAAGCCCAAGAAAGGCAAGAAGGCATGAAATAGTCAGTGAAGTGGAACACTTTTAAGGATATTTACAGTAAAAGTGTAATTCTCTATTCAATGAGAAGGGAGATCTATTATCAATATACCACCAAGTAACTTCCCTGATGCTACTGGTGTTTAATTTTAAAATTGCAGAAAGAATGGGTGGGGGAGAATATTATATTTTAAAATGTCTACTTTTCAGTCTTTTCTATTAAAGGGATGGTCCGGGCTGAAAATATTTATATCTATATAAATAGAGTAAAATTTATTTAGCAAAATGCTGAAAATTTCATTGAAATCGGACAACAAATAACAAAGTTATTGATTTGAATCTTGACTTTTTTCAATATTTTGTAAAAACGGTTTATATGCACATCATCATGAATATTCATTTGATGGGCTGATGATGTCATATGACCTCCACTTTCCTTTTTCTTATGTTATTAGTTATTACATTAAATCAAAATTGATTCATTTTTTTCATACATGTGTAAATAATATGTCTCCATTATGATGAAATAAGTTGCGGCTATAAATAACTAATGAACTTAATCAGTTGTCAATCCAATTGTTTTAGTTCTTAGTAGAAAAAATTTGAATAAACCTAATTTCATATAATAATATACAAAAGAACAAGTGGGGATATGACATGATGTTCATGAAGACATGCCTAGAACTGTTTCACTAGAATAATGCAAATCTTTAAAATTCAATAACTTTGATATTTCAACTTATTTGTTATCCGATTTTGATCAAATTTTCAGCATTTTGCCCTGAATTTTTACTCTATTTATACTGTAAATATCTCCAGCCTGGACCATCCCTTTAATAGACCTCATTTGTAGGATATAAGTCTCTTCATGTTTGCTGATGAAGAAGGAAGAAATCTAAAAGATGAAATGGTAGACTTGCAAGTTTGACAATCTAAGTTTTTGACATTCAAAGGAATATTTTTTCAATAGTTTTTTTATACAAATGAATTGCAATGATTTCTCTTATTTCAGTTCATTCAGTAAAAGAAAATTTTGAATAATCATATCTGATCATTCTAGATCATTATCAGATCATGAGCAAGGAAATAAAAATAAAGAGAGAGACAGATATGATATTGGTACTAGTATGTGTATTTTTTTCTATGTGTACAGTGAATTACAAGGATTTTCTTTTGAATTCTAGATTATAACAATACAATTTATGCAGTGTAATGAAATAAAGTACCGGTACTAGAAGAGAAAGTTTAAAATATAATGACCAGTATAAAAGTGAGAGACACAGATATTGGTGATTGGTACCATGGACATGCTAAGTCTATTGGTGATGATATAGATTGTATCGTATTTTGAACTTACTATAATTTGGTTTTGTACAGGAAGGTAGCACTCCGTTTAAAAGGAAATTCTGCTGTCAACTTTTGTTTATTTTACTCTTTGTAGATTGGGTAACCTCAGAATCAGATTAAGGCTTCATATAGAAGCTTGCAGTCCAGGGGAAAAAATTACATGGGGGGGGGGGGGGGCTGGGGTCATTTAGCCCTCAAAATAGCACTGGAAACAACAACAACAACATCTTATTCATTGCAATGTTAAAAGCAATTGCAATATTGCAGATTATTATTAACGCAGTAAGTTGTGAAAGTAGCCCCCGAAAATAAAAATATAAATTTTTGCGTGCTATCAGTCTGATTTCTTTGGGACATATTGGATGCTAATTAATGAAAGACAATTTTGGTATACATTTCACTTATTTTCAGAGGGTTTTGAAAAAATCAAAGTTGACTTTATGCACTTAAAGAGACTATGAAATGTTATACCTATTGCTAACAATTCTCTTATGTGCCATGTATAGATAGTGTATTTTAATATATTTTTTGAAGAATGTGTTTAGTTCACTTGTATTTCTGAAAAGTTGTTTGAGTTACAATTTCTTAAGATTAATTAATAAAGCATTTACATATAAGAGTGTGTATATTTTATTGTATTTAAACTCATTTCCCCTGTTCAAGCCTTCATAGCCATACGTTTGCATTGCAGCCTAGTTTGTAATGAGAATCTTTACCGGTTATGATTTACAGTGAGGATAGAGTGTATGGATATTCAACACAGCGCTCCAAATTATTGATTAGTTACATCCAAACAATACAACAAGGATCATTGATATGCAACATATGTGTAGATGTGTACTGCTATAATACATAGTACATTTAAATGCTGGCTCATGATATACAGCATACAGTTATTGGGTTTTCATGCATACATATTTAACACAGGGAAATTACTCATTATGCAAACAATAGTATTTTTCAGCCATTTGTTCTCTCTCCCACTCGGTATGCTTTTGAGTATTGACTTTCTCATGGTGGTATAATAATAAATAACGTGTGTGGGATGTGCTATGAAAATGCAAGTGCAAAAACTAATTCGCAGTACAATAGGAATGTGATACTTTGACATCAAAATGGATGCTTGCAGTGCTGAAATGTACATGTAGGGCCTATGTATGCATTGAGAGTTATTGGAAAGAACAGCACAATGAAATATGAGAGGGTTGTATCAACACAATGCAAAATTGGTGTCTGTGGTTATTTTCTTTATATTCAGTATCACTATCTCTTTTCTGTTTTTGTAAGGTTCTGAAATAGAGTTTCAGTTTACCATCAATTATGGACAATATACTGGATATATGTAGGCCTACATGTACACATGTATACTTATAAACATGGTGAAAGTTAATATTGATTGCATGTAGCCTAATTTATACCCCTTTCATAAACCCATCCTCCAATTAGCCGCCTAAGAGTGATGCGGATAATTCAATAAAAATTGCGTTCACAAACTCCGAAAATAATCCGCACTATTTTTACGAGCGCCCGTCCTGAAAAAGGCGGATAATCGTCATGACAACTGCACACGCCCCCTCCGATGCGGTTGTGTTGGAAAAGGGTGACCTTGTGACCACACCATGGCAATTATCCGCATTATTTGGAAATGCGTTCATAAAGTCAAAATCTGGTCCCGATGCCGCTATTATGCGGATAATTGCAGCATCAAAATAATGCGGATAACTCTGGTCCTCCTCCGATTTTACGACCAAATTATGCTGCTATTAGCCGCATAATTGGGTTTATGAAAGGGGTATGAGGTACTCGTTGCTTGAACATGTAGGCATAGTGGCCTATGGTATGATGGTACAGGTAGATTGTAGATGGATTGATTTAAAGGAAAAGAGTATAAAGGGATCAACATATTCAAAATCAAATGATTTCTTTAAACCCCCCTTTTGAACTTTCTTATTTATTTCCATTTTCAAACATTTTGTACAGGGTGTTTAAAAAAAAATCTAAAGCTGTAAAGATCTGGAACAGTGTTTCTCATTCAGATGCTGGTATGCTACTCAGGAGATGAGAATTGTATCGATATCTAACACCAGTGTTTCATCACAAATATCTGTAGATAAAAATGGCCCAGGCATTAAACTATAACTACTTTATAAAATAATATTTAAATGCATTTTAAGTATAGGTATTAATTCATATTTAAGGAAATGTTACTCTGTCCCCTCTTTATTAAGGTTTTTATTTATTTATTTTTTTCTTTACTGCGCCATTAGCACCTTCTCATGATGGTTAACGGCGCATTACAAATGTCCATAATGTGAAATATTAACTTTTGAAGTATTTTCATAGAAATGTTGAAATAGAATAAGAGAAGTATTAAACTAGATGGGAAGGAGTATGGTTAGTAAAGTTATTATCTTTTACGAAAATAAAATATCTTGCTTCTTCCATTCCTTGATCAGTTTCATGATGAAACTTTCATCACATTTATTTATACCTCCCCTCTCCCAAATTGTCATTCTAGAAACTTGAGCAAGATCTACTCGCGGCCTTGGATCCAGAGACTACAGGTCTCATCGACTTCACTGCATTCTGCCAAGGTATCCAGTCTATTATACTCAGCAAGAAAGGTGAGTTATTTCAGTGAAATATAAGACCTTGGGTAGACCCAGAGAAAACATAGAGAGAGAATAGAGACTGTTTGAGAAAGAAGGAGTATAATAAAGTATATATTTCTCCTCTTTCAGTTTATATCAAAACAATTGTGGTGGGTCATTAAAACTATAAAATCGACTAGGCAGGGATGGGGGGGGGGGGAGGAGGAGAGGGAACAGATTCAATACTAGAGAAAATTAATCAAGCATTTTAGGGTTTTCAGGGGGGGACATGTTGAATGTTATTTCTCAATATATCTAATATCAAGGTAGGTGTGGAGCTGTTCACTCTGTCATTAGAGCCTGTGGAGGACAGTGATATGTTTCTTTGTAGAAAATCTCTGATTGCACATTATGTGATTTTGATATAGGGCAAAAGTGTTTCCCCCAAATGGTTTCATAACTGAGATAAAAAGGAAAGGAAATTAAAAAGGAAATGAGAAATTTAATCGAACCATTAGTTTGTGAAAACTTGTCGCAAATAGAGATTTTCATGAGAAAAAGTTGCAATTTTTTTTGCTTGACTTTTGAGAAATTTTCCCTACCTCCTGTTCAGTTCATAGCAGTTTGATTTCTTGAAATGGAATAAAGTCAGGTTTAGACTTGAAAGGATAAGAAGTTAAACTATTTTGGGTGCATCTGCAAAGGTTTGAAACTGAAACTGAAACGGCAGCTTCTTTATCACCTCTTTAAATTGAAATACTTAAGTGACTATTTATAAAATTTACAAAAGGAAAAGTGAGTGACATTATTAGCTTCACTTGTATAATACGCACTGTACCATCAATCTACCATGGTACATGTACATGTATATCTATGAAACTAAATGAAAAACCTTGAAAAATATGTACCGGTACCATAAATGTCACTTTCCATATCTGATATTAGAACAGTTTTCACTGAACTTGTTTGATTTTTCTCTTGGTATTACACTCAACCTGTAGTGGTGTGAAATTGTGCCTTTGGGTGCTTGCAACTTTACATTGCTTTTGTCATTTTGTATCAACTCTGAAAGTGACAGATTTGGGGGAAATTTGACAAATTTCCTCTTGGGACGTTTTAGAAACTTGGGTAAACAGTGCTTGTGCCCCTATTGAGAACATTTGTCAACTATTTACAATGGTGTTAAACACCTTTTTGCCAAAGGACCAGAAGGAGTTTGCTCATTGTGTTTGCATCAATAAGGAAATTTTCATTTGTGTCCTTAAAGGAACACTCACAAACCTTTGATGAATACTCTTTGTCACTTTTTATGTTCCAAAAAAGCAAAAAATATTAATCACAAGATTAGGTGCATAATTTCTTCCTAAAAAAAATATTGGAAGAGATTTAAACCACCCCAACAAATAGATGATTTGAATAAAAATAAGAAAAAGACAAGAATAACACTGACAATTTCATCAAAATCGGATCTGAAATAAGAAAGTTATGACATTTTAAAGTTTTGCTATAAAATTTCACAATAACAGAAATTTTGAAAACACTTACATTATTTTACTTAAATTCTTTATAAAATTCAACAAAAGTATGCACGAAATCCTATATTTTCACGTTACAAAATGCAAGTGTCCTAATGACAAGCTTGGTTGCTTCACTTCCTCACTTTCGAGTTAAAGTTCTTTACGCGTGCTGCCCCCCCCCCCAGCAAAAAAATTCTGCATACGGCCATGCATATTAGATGTATGATAGAATGTTTACTTCTTTGCTTGATTTTATAGGTTTGAGTACATGTATATATTTAGACCACTTATAGCCTTTTTTAAACATCAGTAAAATCTGTAGAAAGTAATACCCCTTTCATAAACCCAATAAAACACAATTATGCGGCTAATAGCAGCATAATTTGGTCGTAAAATCAGAGGAGGACAAGAGTTATCCGCATTATTCTGATGCTGCTATTATCCGCATAATAGCGGCATCGGGACAAGATTTTGAGTTTATGAACATATTTCCAAATAATGCGGATAATTGCCATGGTGCGGTCACAAGGTCACCCTTTTCCAACACAACCGCATTGGAGGGGGCGTGTCCAGTTGTCATGACGATTATCCGCCTTTTTCAGGACGGGCGCTCGTAAAAATAATTTATGGAGTTTGTGAACGCAATTTTTATTGAATTATCCGCATTACTCTTAGGCGGCTAATTGGAGGATATGTTTTATTGGGTTTATGAAAGGGGTATAAACCTTGATGCCACTGATATACATTATCATCATGCAAGTTACTCTAATTCAATTTGAAAAATGTATGTTTCATGAGTGGTCCAGTAGTCCCCATGAACCCTGAGGTCACACCTTCTGCAGGAACGATCTATAAGTGACGCTAACATTACAGAAATAGATCCTACCGTAATTGTGAATTTGATTTGCATTTGATAAACAGGAGGTGCACCACCTAACCAAGAGCTTCCATCCTCCCACACGCTGCCAGAGGACACCAAACAGTTCACGGTGGATGACGATGATGCCAAAAGCAATGGGGTAAGTTCAACGGTCAATTGGTGGCTCAGTGGTAGAGCGCCTGCTTCATGAATGGGAGGTCGTGGGTTTGATCCCTGGCCGAGTCATACCAACCCCCATCAGAATCATGTCTTCCATAAAAAGTTAATACAATATACTTTTTGAGTGTTTGCATATTTGATTAACATTGTCATGATTAATATTGAGGAAAAAAATAAAAATTCCAATCCGAGGTGTCTTTCAAGTCTATGAAGCAATTTCTAATGCTTTTTGTCTTCAAAATTTAGGTTCAAAGGAACTTTCAAGGATATGACAAACTAAAAGTCATGGCATATAGATCCAGCCATAAGTGCAGCAGATGAAGAACTTTTGGTGCCATTCGCCTCAAAAGACCGCAGCTCTCTATCTGTGAAAATGTCAAAGATTATCAGTGATTGTGATAATCGCAACTCGATAGCTTCGACCTGTTTACCTGACAAAATGTGATGGGTTGGTATTTGCGTATCACATAGGGATTGGAATGACTAGGATTTTTTTTTATTTGGAGCTCAAAACTCCTCATACTTAATAACATGCAGATTGTCTGGAGCTTGGTAAAGGAGTTCTGAGCTTGACTGACTGAAATTACATTTTATGACTGTGTTAGTTCTTGGTCTGGATCTGCTACAGGCATGCTTTTTAATCTGTATTTGTTCAAGAATTTATGACTTTTAGAGTTTGGAAGAGGAGTAGTTTGATTTCTTGAAATGGGATAAACTCTTTAAAAAGTCATTATGTCTTCAGGTTTAGACTTGAAAGGATATAAAGTTAAATATTTTGGATGCATCTGCAGAGGTTTGAAACTTGATGAAATTTGTTTTACTGAAGAACAGTCGAATATCAAACCAAATAAAATGGATGGTATTGTATGGACAATTGGCTCTGGGGTGATTGGACTATTGACTTTGTCCCACCTGACTTAAGATGTGTTTGCAAAATGTTGATAAAGTGTGACCAAAGTTTGCACTGGGGACATAAAACAGAAAAGGACATACTGAAAATTGAATATGATGTCCATTGTCTATGCTGGATGCCATTTGAGCGCAAGTTGTGATCATAGAATCATTGTACCTTGATTCATCATCTGCAGGAATGATGTCATTCAGCAATGATTTGTATTCTTATAGTTGGAACTTTGATAGGAGAACCTAATTGATCATGACATTGTAGGGGCATCCTTGGATGGCTGTAAGAATGGACAACATGGCCAAGAAGTGTCGGAATACAGATCTTCATTGTTCATGAATTGTGTGTGCTGATTGATAAACAAAACAAAGCTCCATGAGTATAAGCACAAGCTTTTTTAATGAAACCTTCCCACATACAGTACATTAAAAATATGTTTTGTATTTTAACATGATTTAATGGGACCTTTACATCTGAAGCCACCTGTAGAGCTCTCAAGAGCCACATTGATCTCAAGCAGTACTCTTGGACTTGAAGAACTCTTGGTGTAGTGATTATGGTTGGTTTGTCGAAGACCTGTGTTGTCCTGGTGCCAGTTTCTTTGCTGTTGTGCTTGCAATATTTCCCTGGAGTTCTTCAACCTTTGGTTGTCCTGCAGCTAGCACTGCAGAAGGTGTGTTTTGCAGTATTGCAGATACTCTGGAAGGTTCTTAATGCTTGGCTCTTCACCAGCTTTTTGGTGTATGCAATGGTATCTTGCTCAGAGAGGTTAGAATCACAGGTAAATGTACCTTAACAAAATAAAAAAAATTAGAATACATCTTCGATGATCCCTTATACTAGTACTTGTATATCTATACACGGGGTAATATAGGAGCACCTTGAGCACCTACCAAGGTGGATACGTGTGCTATTCAAATCCTGTATTATATTTATTTATTTATATCTCTTACTCATAGATCTATAGCAGAACCAGAAAACAACTGTAAGAGTTGAATTTTGCCTTATTTAATATAATTGTTTATTTCACACTTTGCTTTCCATACTTCTCTTCACTACCATTTCTATGCCTCTGTCACACACCTGTTTCTCTCATTCCTTAGTTTCTTCATCACATCATTCCATTGCCATTCCAACTCCATACAGCTTCACATGTTTCTATTGTTATTTTCTCATTTACATTCAGAACATTCTTCTTCATTCATATCATCTTACCTCATCCTCATTGGTTCACCTTTCACCCTTGGTTCCTCCACTTTTCTGGGTTCTCCCATTCTCTGTTTCTCTATTGGTTGAATTTATCATGTGACATTATTTTTGAATATATTTGAATGTATTATTTGTGAAGGCAATGCCTAGTGAGGTCTGCATTGCAGACCAATAAATCAGAGCACTACTAGACTTCATTTTGGTCAACATCTTTATTTTTGAGTTTAGCTCAATATAATATGAGTTTGCTTGTTTCTGACTGATTTGTGAGGTAGACATGTTAGAACACTCGGCCACCCTACAAACTGGTAGCAGCGGTGTCTCCCTAACTTCAGGCAGAGTTTGCAGCCAGTGATAGCCCTACCAAGCTAATTTCACCCTGTTTCAACTGACATGTTAGCTCTTCCTCCTTCAGTAAAGCTATTTGCCTCCTACTTCATGTGCATAGACTTCAATATACTACTCATCGTGGGTTTAGTACTTCAAGCATTTTGCAACCTGCTTCAAGTCTTGATTTCTCCCTTCATCTTGAATTTTAGCGGAGTAAATTTGTCTACATATTTGAGTAAGTCTACCACCATTTTTATCAGATATCATATATATTTGATGTCATCCTTCATCATTTATTCTCCAGTTATTTATTAGTATGCAACTTATGAGATAGTATTTTCATCCTTTGCATGATTAGTAAGCTCCCTCCTTCATTAAGACACTTTTATGCTGTTAATGAAAGTTGATCGCCCTTCTTCATTTACATAAACTTGTACAGCATTGTCTGGTAGTCTTAATTCATCATGGCAATGTTTCGCCTTGAATTACCAGAGACTTTCACTGGAGAAGGTCAAGATTTTCACCAATGGGTGAAAAGATTTGAAGTTGCAGTTGACTCAGTAGGCAGTAGTAATGCTCAGAAACATAGCTTACTTCCTTCCAGACTTTCAGGTTCAGCATTTACTGTCTGGGAAAATATTCCTGATTCTGATAAGAAAGACTTTCAGAAAGTAAAGACAATTCTTTCAGAAATATTTGGCAGAAAAACATACCTAACAAACTTCCGTTCTTGTGTTACTGCACGGACTAGACAGCCCCTAGAACCTATTGAAGTATTTGCAGCAGCTATTTCAACGTTAGTTGGTGAAGCTTTTCCCAAGTACGATGAGGAAGCTCAAGATGGAGAGAAGTTTCGTCGCTTCATGGCAGGCTTAGACTTACAGCTGAGGAGAAAGCTATATGAACACGGTGTCAAATCTTTCAAGCAAGCCGTTAATACTGCAGTTCGCATAGAACAAGCAACACTTTTGGGTCAGTCTGATAGTACTCAGATTCAAGTGGCTGCTACATCCAAGTCTGAGAACTCAAACGATGCACTCATGCAGCGTATTGCCTCCCTAGAGGAAAAGATTGAAACACTCACGATGTCAGGTCGCTCAAGATCTCCTTCCTCCTTCGAGAAAAGACCACATGACAGAAATTATCATCGGTCACCATACTCAAGTCCAAATAGGTACTCACGTGGTGATGATAGATCATACCATCGTCGGTCAGCATACTCAAGTCCGACTAGATACTCCCGTCGTGATGAAAGGCCATATCATGGACATCGTTCACCCTCATCTAGTCCGACAAGATATGGGTACTACCACGATAAGCATAATTACCAGCAAGAGAGATCACGACATAGATCATATCCCCATTCTTATCATGATTCCTCCCTTCATCGATCAGACTCACCTAGAAGGAATTTCTCGTCACCCTCATCCAGTCCGACAAGATACTCGTCGCACTCACAATCATCCTCCTTCAGACCAGATATGCCGAGTAGACGTCCCCCTACTCCGCCCAGAAGGCAACGGAATGTTCGCTTCAACGACCAAGCTGATAGAACTTACCAGGGAAACTACCTCTAGTTGGTGATGCGGGTCACTCATCAACTCCCACAACTACGGCCCAAGTAAACAAAGAAAATGGATCTGAGTGTTTGTCGCAACAACCACCCTTCATCCCTGTAATCCTAGACAACACATATGTCTTGGCGTATTTAGACTGCGGATCATACACCTCCCTTGTCAGCAGTGATTTCTATGACTCAATACCAAAGTCTCAGAGAAGCCCTCTAGTGAAATCCACTATTGCAGCAACGTCTGTCACCAAACAGCTTCTAGACATCATCGGTACCATTGATATCATCCTACATCTTGGTAATACTTCACGACGACATACGTTCATGGTCGCCAGAGGAATAAGCCACCCTGTCATCATAGGTTGGGATTTCTTTTGGAGAAACGACGCAGTACTCTCCACTACTACGTTCACCATGCCAGGTGTAACGATACCTCTAGTCGACAAGCACCGTTACCAAGCCCCTTTCAAGTGCAATGTTACACTGGTAGGACAAGTCTCTATACCAGCAATGAGCGAGATACATGTCCAAGGCAGACTAGAACCTCAACAACCAGACCTTATCCCGCAAGGATATGATGGTATCTTTGAGCCAACATTACAAGAATGTCATCCTGTAGCTGGTGCCAGATCAGTGAACACAGCCCAAGACGGTCTCATCCTTGTTAGACTAGTCAATACATCTCAAGAAAAGGTTGATCTTACAGTGAACACCACCCTTGGTCACTTCCACTCACTGACCAGTGATCCAGAAGAAGAATACAAGATCTTCGATAAGGTGATTGCAGCTACCCAAGAGGCAAAACCAATCTTACCAGTAGATGACATGCTTTCCAAATCAGACCTTACCAAGGAACAGTACGACAAGACCAAGCAAGTTCTAAATTCCTATGCTGATGTGTTTAGCTCATCTCAAGACGATATAGGACAGGCTGATGTCTACCACAAGATAACCACAACGAGTGACACACCCATCCGTCAAAGAGCTTATCGCACATCACCTACCATGCGATGTGAAATTCAGAGACAGGTAGATAATCTTCTTGAACGTGGAATTATCGAAGAAAGCCACAGTCCTTGGTCGAGTCCTATAGTGATGGTAAAGAAAAAGGACAACACATACAGATTCTGTGTCGATTACAGAGCTCTCAATGCCGTCACCATCAGAGACTCTCACCCGATACCTCGTCAAGATGATTCTGTTGACGCCCTCTCTTCGTCATCCTACTTCAGTGTCATGGATCTTTCAAGTGGTTATTGGCAGATTAGACTTGACCCAGAAAGTAAAGAGAAGACAGCCTTCACTACCGGTACTGGCTTATATCATTTTAATGTCATGCCATTCGGCTTAGTAAATGCACCAATGACATTTCAGCGTCTTATGGAATCTGTCTTACATGGTCTGCATTGGTCGACTTGTCTCATATACCTCGACGACTGTATTGTGATGGGTAGAAGCTTTGAAGAACATCTCCAAAACCTCCAAGAAGTCCTCCAGCGCTTCAAAGACGCCGGATTGAAGTTGAAACCTACCAAATGCCAATTTCTACAGAAGAAAGTCACCTATCTAGGCTATGTAATTGGTACACAAGGAGTGCTTCCAGATCCAAACAACACAGCCAAGGTTGCAGCATGGCCAAGACCCAAGAATCCTTCACAAATCAGATCGTTCTTAGGCCTTGCTTCATTCTATCGTCGATTTATTCCAGGCTTTGCCCAAGTTTCCACACCTCTTACCAATCTGACGCACAAAGGAACGCAATTCGTCTGGAATGCCGACTGTGAAAACGCCTTCATCAAACTGAAAATGGCACTTACCAATCCACCCATACTAGTATTTCCTAACTTCAACAAGACATTCAACATAGCCACAGATGCTTCTAGTGATGCTGTTGGAGCTATTCTCTCCCAAGTCCAAGATGGAAGAGAACACGTCATAGCCTACTACAGCCACAAACTATCAGAAAGTCAGAAGAGATGGTCTACATACGATCGAGAATTGTGGGCCATTGTCGCAGCTGTACGACACTTCCGCCACTATCTTAGAGGCCAGCCTTTCTCAGTATACACAGACCACCAACCACTTCTAGGATACATGAAAGTACCAATCCAAGACGATGCAACTGGTAGACGTGCACGCTGGATAGTAGAATTGGATGCCTATTCCTTCAAGATCATACATCGCAAGGGACGCTCCAATCAGAATGCTGATGCACTCTCTCGACGTCCACACAACCACTCAAGAGATAACCAAACCAATCTCCTACATCAAGACCAAACCAGTTGTAATGTAGTTCACACAAGGTCTACTATGAAGTCTTACACTACTCAAGGATCGACTGAACACAAGTCCCAAAGTACTAACCAGACGCAACCAGAAAATTTCGTTCTAGCCGATCAGCAATCTGAGTTGCAAGAACACCAAGAACAAGACCCAGACATCAACCAAGTCATGGAGTATGTCAAGTTGGGATATCGACCATCTGTCAGAGAAATACGTCGCTTCAATCCCCGTACGAGACGACTACTCTGGGAATACCCTCGTCTGACAATTAAGGGAAACATACTCTATCGTATGAAATATGATAGACTTGGCACAACAATACTTCAACCAGTCATACCTCAAAAGCTCATTCCTAAAGTACTCGAAGAACTCCATGGACATCCTTCATCAGGCCATTTCGGAATTCAGCGCACACTTCATCGAGCAGAAGCCACATGTTATTGGCCATTCATGAGACGAGATATTACCAACCATTGTTCTACTTGTATGGCATGCGAGTCGTTCAGGTCACCAAATCCAAAACACCAAGCCCCATTACGAAGTATAACGACTGATCACCCTTTTCAGATGATCTTCGCCGACATCGCTGAACTCCCTATTTCTCGCCGTGGATATCGCTACATACTAGTCATCATCGACCACTTCACAAAATATGTCAACATCTACCCTATGAGGAACCAAACTGCCGAGACGGTCGCCAAGCATATCTTCGAAGACTACGTCACAGAACATGGTGTGCCAGAAACTCTGCACACTGACCAAGGTCGACAGTTTGAGTCAAGGCTCGTACAACAACTTTGCGAGAAACTTGGAATTCGCAAATCCAGATCTTCGCCTTACCATCCTCAAGGTGCTGGAATGGTCGAACGAGCAAATCGTGTGATCAAAGAACAATTAGCACGATATGTCGCTGACAAACGTGGAGATTGGGATTCTCACCTCCCTCAACTACAACTTGCATACAACTCAAGTGTCCACTCCACAACAGGACTTAGTCCCTACTTCCTTCTTCATGGAAGAGAAGCTCGAGTTCCAGTGAACATAACATGTCCAGTTCCAGCCCATCAACCTACAACCTCACCAGAACAATATGTTATGGATCTCCAACAACGTCTTAAGAAAGCATTTCATTATGCCAAGCAGAAATCTGAACTTGCCCAAAAGCAACAGAAAGTAGGTTACGACATGAAGACTCGTACCATCAAGTACTCTGTTGGAGACTTAGTTTGGCTTCACGACCCAGCAAATGCCAGACACAAGCTACAACCAAACTGGACCGGACCATTTTCCATTATGTCTTCATCAGAAGATGGTTTGAACTATCGTATTGAAGACATCCATAATCCGAGAATACAGAAGGTAGTGCATCATAACAGACTGAAGCTCTTCAGATCGAAACTACCTCAACAATCTGAGTCTAGTAAAGAAGGTGGAACTCATCCAACCATCCCTCCTTCAAATTCAAAACCTCCTTCAAACTCACAACCTCCTTCAAGTTCTCAATCTCGTCCTCAAACTTCCTTCATCGAATGGTCAATTACCAAACCACGACCGACGACAGATACTGACCAACCATCATGGTCAGGGCAGTCTGTCTCCACACCTGATGCCCAACGTCCTCCTTCATCTGACCAACCTTCATGGTCAGGACAGTCTGTCTCTACACGTGATGCCCAACGTCCTCCTTCATCTGACCAACCTTCATGGTCAGGGCAGTCTCGCTCCACACCTGATGTACATCGTCCTTCTTCATCTGACCAACCTTCATGGTCAGAGCCCATCCAGCTGAGGCGAGAAGTTCGTAGAACTGACCGGAGTCAATCAGATGACCAACTACTACCAAACCCCTCTGATGAGCGTGGACTACATCTACCTAACCAAAGCCCAGGTCCATCCGATGCCGGACACCATGATGCCCCTCAAACTCAACCCCATGGACGTCCACCAGATGAGAACATCACAACTACGCGTTATGGACGAAGAGTCAAAATACCAAAAAGATTTCGCGACGTTGAAAAATGATAATGTGAATTTATTGATTTCAGCTTTTACATTTACAATTTTAACCTTTCAAAGAAATAGCAACAATGAGAGTAAATTCAACAAAATCATCCAAAATTTTATGATTCCCATGCTTCAATCTTCGAACTGGATCATTTTAAACTTTTTTTGAAGAAATATCAAGCATCAAAATATTCAAGAGACTGAACTTATTTGAAAACGTAATCTTCAACAGTCAACGTCGCGATGATATCGAAATTTGAACACCAAGGAAATTTTTCCAAGAAGAAAGAAGATAGTGAAATGTTGTAACAAGAATCAACAAATATATTCTATTTCTAGAACAACATTCAAAAGTAATATAATTTTAATAGAAAATAATCATCAATTAAAATCAACTACTAAATGAGCAAATATCTCAACCGAACTGTAAGAACATTTGAAGAAAATGAACATTTGGAACGTTGAATATTTTTTAAAAACATTTTGATCGAGCAATCGTTTGAAATTTGTGCTATTTTTCATGTTATATTATGTGACATTTGAATTAATTGCATGTGTATTATGTATTTTCATAAATGCCTCAATATTTTCATACTATTACAAAACCATTTTATGCTCTTTTTACATAACGGGATATTTTTTCCCTGCAGTGCGAAAATTAGATATTTTGCTTGTATACATTGTACCAAGTCATCTGGTACATGTACAAAAATATTGGACGATTTTGATATACAAAGTTTTAACAAAAATTATCTTTTTTTCACTGTTATACTAGGTTACCAATTACAGATTGTACAAGTTGATGCAGTTCAATACCTTTAGTAGTTAGTGTTTTTAAAGAACCAAGTTATTCAACTTGTAATTTTGCGAACAATAACAAGAACAGTTCAAAAGTTTAATAGAAACTGATATTTTCTTTCATTTTGAGATTTTCCAAATAAAAGATCATGTGATGTATAGTTTATTTAACAGAAAAGAAAAGTTCAGTATTATGTATGTTTTATTTTCATATTTAAGCACATTCAAACATATTTCTGAAGTTTCTTTAAAAAAAAAAAAAAAGAGAGAAAGTCAATTTAGTGATCTGAGGATTTCATTTTAAATCCGCAAAAGTAAATATTTGTATAAAAAGAATACTTTGATATTATTCAGTTCTCGTTATTGTACAGATTACTGTATATTGTGCTTTATAGAACACAGGCAAAAAAAAAAAAAGTTTTATTTCTTGCTGTGTTAGCAACATGTATATTGAAAAGGGACTAAACAACTTTGCCATGTATATATAAATTTATGTTTTAAAAAAAAATTTGCATTTATTGAAATGAAAGAAATACAGATGTAATTCATGTTCTTGTATTTCTATTGCAACTGACAGAAGAACAACATTCATTGATCTTATATTTTGTTCAAATAAACAAGTAAAACGTTTTCATTTGTAAAATAAGAAATAAATGATTAATGTTCTTTCTGGATAATTTCATTTTGGCAAATTTCAAATTATCAACAACAAAAAAATTGTTTTACCGACAGTTGCAAAAGTTGCAGATAATGCTAAAAAATATATATATTTATGAATTTCCTTCATCAAAGAAAGTACTCATCCTCATTTTGTGAATCCAAAAGTTTTCGGAAAACTACTTTTGACAAATATGTATCAATATGAAACTTATAAAAATGAGGACATTTTTAGCGAAGAAGGAAGTTTATGTAAGAGTTGAATTTTGCCTTATTTAATATAATTGTTTATTTCACACTTTGCTTTCCATACTTCTCTTCACTACCATTTCTATGCCTCTGTCACACACCTGTTTCTCTCATTCCTTAGTTTCTTCATCACATCATTCCATTGCCATTCCAACTCCATACAGCTTCACATGTTTCTATTGTTATTTTCTCATTTACATTCAGAACATTCTTCTTCATTCATATCATCTTACCTCATCCTCATTGGTTCACCTTTCACCCTTGGTTCCTCCACTTTTCTGGGTTCTCCCATTCTCTGTTTCTCTATTGGTTGAATTTATCATGTGACATTATTTTTGAATATATTTGAATGTATTATTTGTGAAGGCAATGCCTAGTGAGGTCTGCATTGCAGACCAATAAATCAGAGCACTACTAGACTTCATTTTGGTCAACATCTTTATTTTTGAGTTTAGCTCAATATAATATGAGTTTGCTTGTTTCTGACTGATTTGTGAGGTAGACATGTTAGAACACTCGGCCACCCTACACAACTATTTTCAAAATTCTTTACATAATATTTGTCTTAATCTGTAACTGCAAAAATGCCCCTCCCCCCCGGCAAAAAAAAATCAAGAAAGAAAAAAAAAGGAAAAGACTTTTGTTGTGCAACTTGTGCTTATTTATTAATGACAGTGTGTTGAATCGGTATCGATTATATTCAATATTACAGCAGAGGCCTAGCTACAATATTTTTTCCTTCAAAGTGTTTCTTGCTCAAGGTGCATAGCAGGTGATAGTGTTTTTTTATTCATTGTATGATAGGCCCTGATACAGTTTGATGCCAGTAGGTAAACAACATCTTCCTGCACTATTTTTAGAGAATAAAAAACAGTTTCTATGAAATATTTTGCTCTCGATGAAACTCTGCTGGGAGCTCTGCAATGTGGTCGGGTGAAGATGGAACAGTATCCCGGGACGTCACCAAAGACGTAATCGAGGAAGAGCGTGAAAATGTCAAGTATACGAGAAAGGATTCGCCTTTTGGGTTGATTTCCTTGAGGGCTATTCACAGGAGAACCAAGTAAAATACTTGAATTACGCAGGATGAGCTATGATATCACACCAGTCCAGGCAATAATAGGTGCCTTTGTCCTATTAAGAATTTTTTTTTCTGTGTGGGTTCCTTCACACTTACCATATATTATGAAAAAAATACTAGGGGAACATATCATGAAAAGTTTGTCAGTGATTTTTAGTCTAATTTGCTCTCAGCCAATCAGATGCTAGAATTTTCACGTTTGCAGTACATCAGCTGTCAATGCTAAAACTTTTCATAAAGTGCTCTCTAAGTATTTTCTGACCATGAGTTCTTCCCCATAAGAAAATACAAGTATATTTTGCCCCTGTGAAAGCAAAGTTTTTTTTTATAATATCCCAGAAACATTAAACACTCATGAAATGCTTCCCAGGGGAGCATTTTTTTGAAAGGATGTTTTTGTCTAACAAAGTCTGTTTAATATGAGACAGTTGAATAAATAATAATAAAAATATAGGATTTGTATTGTGTATCCACCTAGCCAGGTGCTCAAGGCGCTCCTATATTACTGTCATCACACATTGATCTCCAAAATTTTGTAAAAGTTATGTAATAGAAAGGTCAATAAAATGTATTTCAATATCTTTTGCCAGGTCAAATCTCAATAGAAGGGTATTCTATAACGGTTCCACTGAGCAGTTTAGTGGGCATCACTGTCTATTGTATATATTGTAAATCATTAAAACTAATATTATTTCAAATGAATTCTGTGTATTTGCATTTTAAAAAATCACATTGAATTCTATTTATGCTGAAGTCCATGCAAGAAGTTATGCATTCATTTTTTTTTGGGGGGGGGGGGGCTTACCGTACAAAAGAGTTGAGTAATAAAAAAAAAAGGAGAATTACTTATTTCAATATAAACTCTAAAAGTATTTTGGGTTGTCATTATTAGCAAGGTTCACATGGCAATCTGGTGCTTTACCTTTAAGTTTGTTATACATTCAAACCCAGCGGCCAACGGATGGTGGACCATATTAAAGGCTTTAACCGTATGAACACAACTTAGGATACTCATTCCCCATCTGTTTGTGCCATCCCAGAAGAATGCAATTTTTTGACCTACATGTATGATTATGATTCCATATGAACATAGTTGTATGATACAATCGATGGAACGAACGGGAGAATTTCCCGTGTTCCCCCTCCGACATCAAGTTACCATCTGGGGTTATAGATGCCTGGTTGGGGACTGTCAGTTTGATCGGATGGTTGTACGTGATGACGTGAGGGACTGAGGGCCTCTCTTCGCTCTTTCCCCTCGACACGTAAGACATTCTGGTCTCCCGAATCAGAAAATTGAAGCAGACTTCTTTGGCCTAGCATTGTAGCCATTTTTCGTTAGGAAGAGTAGATCGACAGTTTTCTATAGGTAGAAGGACTTGGTTTATCAGAATATAGAGGTATGTATGTTATATTGTGGTTGGCATTATAGAACAATATTGTTTGTAATATATAATCATATTGCTGCGTTGAAGTATTGTATGTAGGCCGCCTGTACTACACTGTATGCCATTGTATATGAACTTATTGCCCAAATGCATGAAGGCAGGTTTAGCTTCTGGTTAAATTGTGACTTGTGTCACTCGACATCATGGGCTAAAATTAATCCCTCCGTGCAGCTAGGCCTTTACAAAAAGTATGCAATTCATGTAAATGGAATAGTAGCATGTCAGAATGCATTTTGTTGCATCATTTGACATTGGTTGATGTAATTTGACCAATGGATGAACTTCTGTGAAGAGCAAAATAAACCATGGTAACCCATTGGTTGTGTGATAATCCACCTTTGTGAATGTGGGCCAAGAAATTACAATAATTTGCTGAGGGGTGCAGATTTTTCAACAAAAAAAATAGGCCTGAAAGATAGATTTGATTAGCAGGAACTACCAGATGAGCTGCCAAAATCAAATTGATTATTTGAGATAACATTTTGATGTATGCGAGTGTGTTATTCAATGTTAAAGAAGATTATCTGAAGAGAAAAAATAAATAACATAGGTACTAGACCTTGAGTGTGTCTTAATTCTTACACTATTTACAGCAAAATACATAAAATTTGATTTTTATGTAATCCCCATATGAACTGGGTGCGGTTTAGATTGATCCTTTGGATGTGAACAGGGTCAATGTTTGCAAATCAGGCGGTGCTATGACCTGTGGACCATCTGGAACTCACATTTTCATTATTCTTCCCTCCTCTTTTTATATTTCACTTTAATTTGTATCATATTCCTGGGCTATGACAAGATAAGATCTGGATTCAGTGTACTGGTAATGTCCATGAGGATGGATTATCCGTTCAAAGTCCGGTCATTATTTCGTCATATATTTTTTGAGGACACAATTGGAAACATAATCTCCCCTTGATGGTAGAGAGACTGATGGAGTACAAAGGTCTAGTCTATAGATATAACTTGATAAGCCATTATGCTAATGAGGGTTCGCTCAAGCGAAGTCCTATCTTTGTCCTCTGTTACTCACCATTGTAAAAGGGGTGTTGCTATTGTCTGATGCCATAAAAGGGAACAAGGTATTAAAATGCTGACTGTTTGAACGTGATTCCCATGGACTCCTAGCTCTCATCTCTCTAAAAGCTGAGTGAAAAGCCGTGGCATTAACAACAGTGTACTCATGATAAACGAATGAGGACAAATGCATGGTTCGTCTGTGTTTTGATTGCATCATGGTGTCTGGAAGAACATGAGAGACTGACTACATTGAGAACTTAAATCACTTGATCAGCAACCTGATGAGCCGGGCCATGCTGTGGTGATATCAAACTCTTACGGATGTTGTGCCTCTGAACTGCACTTGACACTTGACAACCTGATCTAATCAGGAGGGAGACAGAGGCGGTCAACAGTTCTGATTTTTCATTCTGCCCGTTGGTTGAGGTGGGAGTGTGTAGGATATGGGAGGTGATATTTATTTTGGACATATAAAGCCGTGATTAATCAACAGGCTGACTTTGCGCAGGAAGTTATCTAGCCGTTATGTCGTAGGCTTCGTACAGTGATGCGCCAACTGCTAAGTGATTATATTGACAAATAGAAATCGACGAGAGACTTGACATTGTTTTTATTTTCCTGGCTGTGGTATTGATTGCAACAGGAGTTTATATGCGGTTTCATTTCCTTCCTGCGATTGGATTCCCCGTAATTAAACCGTGACTCCCGGCTGATCACCGCCGGCTCTTTATCCCTTGGGAGGTGGAGTGGTTGTAAACATTTCGTAGCCAGAGTCGGGTTCATTTTCATTTGGGAGGCTGGCTACAGGCACCTTTCAAATATCAACAGTCAATACATTTGGATCAATTGAATTGCCCTTTCCTGATATAACTGTAGTCCAGTAACATGAACTGATTTTGCTGGTGGTATATGTATATGCTGTGTATTGAGTGAATAACCAGCATGTCTCAGGTTAGTACAGTGTATAAAAAAAATCACTGCTTCTTTGGGGCAACTTTTCTTATTCCTACACCAAAGATTATTTCCTGGTGAATGTTATTGTTTTGGGCACATTGCTCTTTATTATTACTGTATTATGCAGGCCTATAGTGAGTATTTTGTTGAAAATCATATCATGTTGTCGACTACTGAACACGTAGTAGAAACCATTGCCATTGATTGTGTATTCTGTATGCTTGAGATGACTCAGTATTGGTTCTATTGATTGTAGGATAAACAGTTCACATCTGAGGCAAGATACATGTTGAATGGAAGTATTGCTTACATGGGTTGAAGTTGTTTTTTTTTTAGACAGGAATTTTATGACAATCTGATCTGGAATAATTTATCTATAGAGTCTTTCAGATTTTCTGTAATAATTAATGAATGAAAGTCTTTTAGAGTAGCATTCATATGTATGCTTCATAATTTTAATCTCTGTTTGTATTTGGTCTACACAACTATGAATAATATCTGCATTTAGGGCTATACCGTTGGAACAAGGAGGATCCCCTTTGGTCAAACTATATATTTTCCTTCCCTTTTTATAGTTTAATCGTGTCGGATGCCTTGGAATTCATCTCTCCCAAGGAAAGTGGCATTGTGATCGAATGCCTTTTCCTGCAACTGCCACATGTATTTGAATGGTACATGTAGACGCCACTTTTAGGTTTATCAATTCAAGTGTTTTTGTACATGTATGTTGTATAATTTCTTCATGTAGTGTTGGTACAAATTTGAGAATTCGTGTTAATTTCTGAAACAGTTGTAAAGTTATTCTGTATTGATGTTTAATCCTTGATCCAGGCATCCAAGATTCTAGAAGAGTCGAGAGTGCTGTGGATGGTGGATTCTAGCATTTTGAATTCAATTGCTTTCTTTACAGATCATACTTGCCATTACCTTTAATAATATTTCAATTCTTGATGGAGATATGCTGTTTTCTTCACGTAGGCATACAGTATGTAGTCTCATGAGGCCCAGAGGGGAACGGACTACGATGAAAGCAGCTCCCCTCCGGGATATATAAGACACAAATCCAGCATCATTAGAGATAATTGAACATGGTTTACGTCTACCACATTCGAGATAATTAAATTTTTTAAGGACAAGTCCACCCCAACAAAAAGTTGATTTCAATAAAAAGAGAAAAATCCAACAAGCATAACACTGAAAGTTTCATCAAATTTTTTTGGGAGGACAATTATGATTTATAAAAAAAAAAAAGATGATTTATGGAGACTTTGTGTGGGTTAATTAACCCACACAAAGTCTCCATAAATCATCTTTTTTTTACCTACAGGTGTACTGTAATATTCTATCTCTAAAATATATTCTCTTATTAAGTGGAAATGACTCTCACATCTCCTCATGATTGAAATTAATGTCATGTTGTTTTGTGCAGACAAGAATAAACATAGAGAATGATTTGGGCTTTTAAACCATCACAATCAAATATTTGAATTTTCCTACTCAATGCCATTGTTCCAGACCTACATGTATACTCGCAAGAAATGCTAACTTGGCCAAACAATGAGTTTCAGAAATATTCTTTTAACAGTACTGTATACTCTCAGAAAAATTATACTTCAGGGGGGGGGGGGGAATTACCTGCTTGTAAAAGTGACACTATCTATTTCCTAAATTGAATCAGGGGGTAATGCACAACTTTTGTTTAATATACCCTATTTTCTTCTTCCTTTTCTTCCTCTTTTTTAAAAACTACTTGAATTATCATAGGGGGTGTTTCCCTTGTCCCCCCCCCCCTCCGTAGCGCCACCCTGGTGTCACTTCTATTGGTTACAGAAGAATATGTTCTCAGGTGTGACAGTGTTATCATCTGTATCCCATGAAGAAGATGACTTTGTTTTACTTGTGAAAGTGACCCAGAAAGGACTACCGCAGATATATTATTCATCAAGGGGGTGTTTCACAAAGATGTGCACTTGATTCTTAGTTGCATGTTCAGCATAATGGCACTTCATCAAGGGGGTGTTTCACAAAGATGTGCACACTTGATTCTTAGTTGCATGTTCAGCATAATGGCACTTCAGTGCATTGGTCAGATCATATATATGCTATTATTTACATGTACACCTGAGCATAATGAGCCATGGCCACACATGGTGTGTATTGTGTAAGGGACAAAATTTCTATAAAAAAGCTATGAATGAGCAAAGCGAGTGACCAAAAAAGTTTGACCTTTATATTTACAAAAATCTGTTTTTTTTTTATAGATTATGTTTAATATGGTAGGCCTATTTAGAAAATAGAATCATGTTTCACTCATTTTCCCTTCCTCTTTGTTGTTTTTCTGCTTTTATTTATTAGTTTTGAAAATGTTTGGGTCCATGGCCCTCGGCTCAACCCCCCGTCTGTATGCAATCGCTATTGCATATCAATTGGTAAGATTGAGCATTAAATATCATGTGTGCATTAGCACTTAAGAATGATTATAATGCTCTGTGAAACCACTCAGGTCTCTCATCTTGGTTTGGTTTTCTTTGGATGTATCAGCATCAAGAAGGTGTGAAGACTCACCACATTCCCGCTTCATAATCTTGCAAGCGATGACCATCACTTTTTCATAATCCTGCGTGTCTGCCCTTTCCTTTCTCTCCCGCCAGACTTCTGAGAGCACCTACAACGAGTACGATGACAGTGCGATTACAGACATGAGCGAGGAGGGGACGTCGTCGCCGAGCCCCCTCATCAACCTGGAGATGGATGAGGGCGTGGAAGCCTTGATGACCATGGACTTCATTCCTAGGTGAGTACTTGGGCAGCATCTGACATTTGCCTCTCTCCATCCAGGTGTACTCAATGGGTACCCGGTAGGAAGGATCCTAGAATGCTTGAGCACCTGATCAGGGAAACTGTGCTAAAGCATGTGTTCATGTAGAAATATTGTTATAACTTCTGAAGGTTTCCATGGCGAAGAAGAATAGTGTAGTAGGTTTCACGGTACACCATGTATCTTTCTTGGGCAGATGTTGGTCCTGAAAAGGACCACCCAATCTCGACGCAACTCCAAGGACCTCCCTGGAGTTTACCGAATTCCTTGTGAATGCGGTAAAGTTTACATCGGAGAGACGGGTCGTTCCTTCAACACTCGGATTAAGGAACACAAGGCCCATGGTAGGAGAGACGAGAGGGAAAAATCTGCAATCATCGATCATGCCCATACGCATGATCACCGGATTCTTTGGGATGAGAGTAGACTGGTCACCCGTGTCCCCTACTGGCATCAGCGGAGAGTCAGAGAAGCGTTGGAGATTGAGGAACATAACACTGTTTCTCAAGACAGCGGCCTCCAACTCAGCAATATCTGGCTTACCATTCTAGACAAAGAGGCTAATTTGCCTAATTAGCCTACCCGGACGTTCCACACACGTGTGAGCACTGCAGTGCATGGGCAGAAGTGGTGACTATTGTCATTTACATGTATGCTAATCCTAGCGGGAATGATAACTGACAGCATTTCCGGTCATCGCTGGTTTTGCGCGCCCAATTTGTGTGTTGTCACCCATGTCCGCATATGTGGATGTCATGTGACCTATCTAGCCAATCAGAGACATGTACCCTGCGAGATACCGTGCATACGGCACTTCGACAGAGTATATAAGGCCTGCTTTAATTTACAAACTTTGCTCATTTTCTGAGGACGACAAGAACACACTTGTCGAAACGTCGAGATTGGGTGGTCCTTTACAGGACCAACATCTGCCCAAGAAAGATACATGGTGTACCGTGAAACCTACTACACTAGAAACATTGTATTACATGTTAGTGCTACATGTATGTTGCATACAGGTATTATAATTATTATCGTCATTTTTAAAGGAGAATGAAACCCTTGAAACCAGCTGAATCTATATCAAAGAGAAAAATCAAAGAAACATATTGTTGAAAGTTTGAGGAAGATTGAATGAATAATAAGAAAGTTATGAGCATTTGAATATTGAGATCACTAATGCCATGTAGATCCTCCCATTGGCAATGCGACACGTACAACTCCCTCATTACTTTAGTACTTATTTCACTTATATTCTCACTTTTATAGTCTATCACAAGGTGAGGTGTTCTCTTTATGAGAGGACAAGTACAGAGGTTTCACAACATTATATCATTGATGAATCGTTTGTCATATGATTAGAATGAGCAAAAAGAGATGTTTGGGGTATATTATATTTTCAGTGTCCAAAAGGGGAGAGTTGTTCATCTGTGACATCATAGATCTTGGTCGCATTGCCAATGGGAGGATCTCCATAGCATTAGTGATCTCGACATTCAAATGCTCATAACTCTTCTATTGCTAGTCCTATTTTACTCAAACTTTTGTTGATCTTATTCTTTGATTTTTCTGCTTTCACAAAAGCTAACTTGCTCCAAGAGTTTCATTCTCCTTTAATATAAATAATATAAACCATTCCATTTTTCAATGAATTTCCATGCTTATGAAGGAATATATTTGAAAATATAGGGAAGAGTGGGCAAAAGATGTAATACATTTATTTTGTTTTAATAGTGATCTCTGTTATGTAGTGAAAAATTAAAGTTTGTCTTTTGTAACCTTTTTCAAACAAGATTTTTTTTTTATTTCAACAATATTTTTCTGCTTGTTTCCTGTAATTATTTAAATCTAGTAGGTATTACCCTTTATTTTTCCATGTTAAAGACCTTCATCTGCTGGTACGGGGTGTTACATTCCCCATGTACAGTACTTGCGATTACAAAATCGCAAGTCTGAGCTCATGGATGGCATTATTACCCATAGTGCTTTCTGTTGCCTTGGTAACTTATCAACCCTCAATACCATTTTGACCTTGTCCGATATAAATCATTATTTCATTGGGATATATTGAATTCTGATTGATTTATGAAACAAGAGCATGCAAGCATGTGCTGCGATGATTTTTGTGTGTAAATTATCTCCAGAATTTGGATATCTCATCCTTCTGCGTTGATATCATGTGTGTTTTTAAAGAATCTTGATGAAGTTTGGGGAGATGTTGTTGGGAGTAGCTTGAATTGAATAATAATAGTGGTATATTTACCCAGGGTAGCCACTCCAGTTCCGAAAACTGTTCTCCCAGCGGGCCCTGCTATTATTACCCCAGCTTTCGCTTTACTGCCTAGGCGCCCAAGCATTCAAGTAATTAATCCTGCTGGGTACCCATTCACCTCACCTGGGTCGAGTGCAGCACAGTGCGGATAAATTTCTTGCAGAAGGAAAACACGCCATGGCTAGGATTCGAATCCCACGACCCTCTGTTTTAAAGGCAAGAGTCAGATCACTAGACCACGACGCGCCCACAGAATAACAGTGATCAGAGAAAGGGGTGTCTACACGTACCATACATTGGCTCTAAATTAACGGAAGTTCATGTAGGCCTACAGGAGTTTGTAGAGATGGATGACTATGGAAAGACAGATAAAACCCAGAGCCTTTTATAGTTTCTGCAATCTGAATTGGCAGAATTCTTTATATAGCAATGAGAGCATACTTTTTAAATAGGGCAGCATCCTTCCCTTTAAAAATGACCTGTTGCTTTAGTTGGCATCAATATTTGATTAGCAATTCAATTGTTTTCAATCTAGTCAATTTGTGCATGTCCCTTGATACCAACCCAGCATTAAATGTTGTATTACGAAACCCTCATCAATGATACAGCGCCACATCATCTGAGCCATTTTGTGATTAGATGGAGGTGCTTCGTGTATCTTTGTTTAGAAGGGAAATCATTAGAATCAATATGTTTGGGATTAACGATATGGGATAAAGAGTGAAGAGCTTGATTGAATTTCCAATCAATAATTGAGAAGTTTAACATGTTCAGCTAGGTGGGTCCATATTGAAATGGCCGACACTACTGCACTGTGTGCGACACATTAGATATTCATGCTGACACAGATCTTGAGATGTATTCATTCTTAATCAGAATGGATTAATTTGTTTGGGATTAACATGTTGGGATGGATAAAGGATGAAGAGTTTGATTGAATTTCCAATCAATAATTGAGAAGTTGCTTGGTCAGGTCAACGGGTTCACAATGAAATGGCCGACACTACTGTGGCATACAATTTTATGTAGTAGACATTTTACACTGTACAATATATGTAACATATTGGATGTTCATGCTGACACAGCACTCAAAATACATCCATTCTATTGGAATGAAAATGAATTTGTGGAATAGTTAAAATAATCAATGTAAATTTTGGGGGCATTTTCAGGGGAAAAATCTGCCCTTGCTCCTATTTTCTTGTCTTCTTGTCTTTCCGTTAATGCCCACAATCATTATATTGATTATTATGGCATATGAACGTCAAGCTTGACTTGACCTGAATTTTGCCTGGACCGGCAGGTGCAATACACCGGGTGAACACCCTACTCTTTGACGAATAGTGTATCGGTTTGAACGTGCATAGGTTGTGACTCTCCTATACACGGGACCAACATTTGCGTCCTTTCCGATGGACGGAGTGTGTTCCAACTGTATTCACACCTGCACTGAATACAGTGGTGAGGCACGCTAACACACAATGCTACATGTATATCAGATTTTTTGTTAGACGCGTTACGGCATGAGCGGGACTCGAACCCCTCACGTTGAGATCTACGATCTTATCCGAAACATGCGCTCTAACCGACTGAGCTACATGTACGCTGCCTCCCTTTTTTCCCTTATAAATATGTGAATACATTAAACAGGGCTGGAAATTTCTGGTACTTGTCAAAATTTTAGGGAAAAAAATAATTTGTCTTCATTTATAAAGCTTTTTGCAAGAAAAGAAATAAGTAATGTTTAGATAACTGTCTTTTTGAAGACCATATTTTTCTGTTTGTCCCTTTATAATGTATTTTTTGTAGTGTTTAAATTGGATGTACTGTCCCAGCATTGCCTGAAATTGGAGCCTTTGCAGAAATATCTTCTGGCCATTTTGGTTCAAAATAATCCCAGCATGTTTGTAAACATGTTTGTAACTTCAATTTAACTTGATGAACATTTAATAGCGTGATGGTGATCTGCCCGGGGAGCTACATCTAGGAATTCATTGTATGCTTATATTTCTACGACATAGGTTTGAATGCAAAATCTTCTCTACTCCGGATCTTTCTGGGTCATTCCAATGAATAACCTCGTGGGATTAGGAACGATCATTGATTTTTTTTTCTTTGTTGTTGAGAGCACATTTGGGCAAGTTTTGTGAGCTGTGGGAAGTGTTGATAATACTTCTCTATTGATCGATTGTGAAGGACAGAGGTGGAAAACAATGAGGCGCAGTGGGGAGGAATTCGATGGACGTCAGGTGAAATGATGCCTCAGAAGTTTGTTTCGCTGTAGGTGAAATGTACATCTGTAGTCAGTGGGTCAGTGCTGATCGTAAGGGTCAAGTCCACCTCAACAACAGGTTGATTCTAATTAAACAGAGAAAAGCAAATATTAAGCATAGCAGTGAACAATGTTAACAAAATAGTAAAATAAAAAGTTATAGCAGCTTTAAAGGACAAGTCCACCTCACAAAAAGTCGGTTTGAATAAAAAGAAAAATCCAACAAGAATAACACTGAATTTTTTTATCAAAATCTGATAAAAATGAGAAAGTTATAAGCCATAACTTTATTATTTTACATCCAATTTTGATGAAATTTTTAGCATTATGCTTGTTTGATTTTCCCTTTTTATCAAAATCAAAAGTTTACTGGGGTGGACTGGACCTTTAATAACATTCACAGGTTTGTTTTCACATCCTTACAGTTAGTAAATTAGGGAGTCTGCAATGCCACAAACTCAATATTTGTTTAATTGAAACATGAAATATTTCAAATTGAATACATGCACATTATGTAGATTTAATTATTCAATTATTATTTTTTTTTTAAAGGAAAAAGTCATTTAGAAATTACGTCGGCAGGTTGGTCATGTTATGACAAATAGTTGTTGTTTTGTCTACATGTATAAAAGTAGTTCTACATGTAGGCCTATATGCATTTACATTTGCACTGTATTCATTTTACACACCTCAAATACATTACATGTATATGCAAACATAACTTGATGAATCATGTACAATTTTGAATTCACGCCCCTATTACATTGTAATATATTACAAATGTGGTTATAGGCCTACATGTTAGGCCTCATTAAGGTATAATTACTATTTCTTTTTTTTAATTATTACATGTAGTCATGTGGATCATGATCGATCATGAATTTTGAACATTAATACATATACACATGGATTAGAGCATAGAGGTAGTTCTACCTCCATGATTAGAGCAGACTTGCTGTATAAAAGTTGTACATTTATCTCTTATTACACATGGGCAAGACAAGAATGAACGCTTCTGTAGGCACTACGGAGGCTTATACAATTTTTCAAGTTATTTATTGATTATTTTTTTCATCACTGGACTCAATGAGTCAGTGGGAATTCTAGACCTCACCCATTATCAGTATGCAATGGGACCTTCACCAGATGTGTCTGCATGCTTGAAATGTATTTCAATCAAGGAGTTACCAGCACTCCTTGTTATAATCAATTTACAGCCAGATTGCAGGCATAATTGACTGAATAGGTGGTTTCAAACTGCCTCAATCATAAGAATCCCTGTTAAATTACGAGAACTTTTTTAGGCTAAAAAATACCCATTACTTATTCCTGCATTCACACCGCCCCGAAACATATCCTTCGGGATAAGTTCCTGAAGTTAGAAGCATGCACAGTATGGTCTGATAAGCAGGCAAGGCGCGAGATTCAAAATCACTAGCTCAGCAGCCACCCACGGCGCTCGCACCCAACTACACGCTGGGCTAAAAGTTCTCGTAATTTGCTTTCACATTGCCAATATTACGTGGTATTTTGTGATTGGGGTAAATTTCCTGATCAGAAAATACCTGAAACTGACGAACTTCGAGGCAGTCTGAAACCACCTACATGTACATGTAATGTGTGTTTATAATACATGTAGCTTGGTATTTCATGCAAAAAAAAGGAAGATAACAAGACATACTACATGTACATGTAGATGGGTTTATGTACTGTTCCTAATGACAACCAAATTTAAATGTTTTTTTTTTCGTTTGATTTAAAATGAACCAAAATGATCTTCAATCCTTCAAATATTTGTTGAAGTGTATACCAGGTGTGTGTTTGCTGACTCTCCTTAAATTAGCCCTAGTCTAAACCCAGCTTTATTGTTCTGTTTCTGCCATTTATAAGATATGCATGTACATGTACCATCCAACGTCTTTTATGAATTTGGTTTTTTTTTCATTGTAAAGAGATTTTGAAAAAGCCATAAGAAAATGGGAGCCTTGCATCATCCAGTTACATAGTTCATAGACACTGTAACTTTTTAAATATTTGATTTTCCATTTGAAAACATTGATTTCTACATCAACTTTCCTCTATCTCTAGTTCTTTGACTTTTCAATTCGATCTCCCCTTACTCCTGCAGTACCCAAAGTAACCCCGGTATGGCCTTCTCCGTTCCCGTCATCAACGGTTCCGAAGAAAACTTTGAGGACTTTGGCGAGAACGATGCAGGCATCGAGCTGGAAGTCCAGGATGCCAGCAGCCTCTCGGATTCGGCAGAGACAGCCATCACCGACAGACAGACCCCGACGAATTTACTAAATGGGTAAGCATATACTGAATTTTCAAAGAAACGGGTCAAACTTGCCGGTATGTTGATCTTCCATACGCTGAATAATCACCCAAGTTAAAGCAATTTATATGTAATACTAGATCAAGGGCCTGTTGTATAAAGAGTTGTACGTGTTAAGTCAAAATATTAGCGCAAGTCCCAAATGCGTGCTTTTGGTTAAAAATCAACTTGCGTTTGATTTTCCGATAACGTTTGATTGCACCTCTTTCTGCAACGGGCCCCTGATTAAATGCGAAAAATGTGTCGGATTGGTTTTCTATTTTTGTCCATCGATCTACATGTATATGAAAGTAAAAACAATATCTGTTGTCTCAAAAGAATCAACTTTTTATGTAAAAGGCAATTAAAGTTGCCTGCATTTCTTCAAATGCAGTAGATTCCATGTATGGGATGGATTGTTTGGAGACTATTTTGGTTTGTAAATGAGGCATCAAGATGCTTTTTATAGCTTGTAGTGGACTTTTTCCCTTGTAATTGGTGTGGGAGCTATCATATTCACAATTAATGTATTTTTCTAAATACTTTCTTTTTTTTCTTAAGTATTCTGGAGAATTCTAAATGCATTTTCAGACTATTTTGATGGCATCACTTTGGGCAACTATCTTTTTGCTTTATGCCCTACTTTTCATTGAAATTAACACCATTTCAGTTTGCTTCAACTCAATCTCCTGCAGAGAAATATTGGGCACTAGATCTGATTTCTCTCCAAACTTGTCTATGCGTGGGACTACATTATGATCAATTTACAGTCCCACGCATAGAGGCAAGTGTGGCTGATTGATCATTTTGTGGGAATGAAACTCTCTCTTATCCACGATGATTGAAGAGCAATTGGGGCTTATTTTACCGCAAATTGTCTCGAATATCTGTGATTTGTGGCTTATTTCAAATGTCATCGGAATGAGTCCATCATTCAGGATTGGATCTCTTATTATTGCGATGCTATGTATCGCATCATGAAATCAATGTACATGCACAGGACATGATCCAATAGAAACGGTCTCTTCTTTAAGTTTCCGTGAAATTGTTTTTCATCATAAGTGTTCACGGAAGATGAAAACAAAATTTCATTAATCTAGTTTAGAAAAAGTCAAGATATGAATGCAGAATCCAAGAGACTTATGCAGGCCTTATAATTTTTACGTTTTACTCAAATTAGGCATTTTCCTCCAAGCAGAGTTTCCATAATTTATTATAGAAAAATACATGATGTTCAATGTCTAGATGAAAAACTTGTGAGAAAATGTGAAATTCGAGCTCCATTCTGCATAGGGGAACATCGTAAAAGATTTTTTTTTTCATAATTTAAATACCCTAAAGGTAAGAGCAGTCTCCCATTATTTTTCTTCCAAAGTATTATAATAACATTCGAGGTATTTTTTAGCTAATGAAATTTGCTTCCATCAATATTGTCCTTAATACCCCAAAGCACCATGACAATATTACATACAGAAACAGGAGCTTGGAGTCTACTTTAGCCTCAGCCCTAGACCCTGTATTATTTGTTAAAGTGTCAATATGAGTCTGTGCTTGCAGACTATTAAACAGAAACTGTGAGAAAGTGTGAAATTCTTATTAAATCAAATGTAGAATTTAAGTAGACCCTGTTTTTAATTATTTGTTTCAAGAGTCTGTATGAGTCTTTGCTTGCTGACTGACACAAACCAGTGGATGCAAGAAATAGCAACACCTGATTTGGACGAGCAGAATTCAATTTTTAATGCGGAGAGAGCTTTAGTGTTGTTGCTCATCCCTAGCCGAGTCCGGTTCGTAGCTCTAGGATATGATCACATGGGATAAACAACCTCAATCGAGACCCCCCCCCACGTACATGTAGGAACGATGATTCAAAAGGGTTCTTTGCCTTGATTAAAAACAAGCAAGAATGCTCGTAGAATTCTTGTAGATCAACACTTTAAAGTGATTGGTTAACATTGGTTTGACTTTTAAAAAATCTGAGCTAGAAGGTCACACTTGTCACCTGTGTCTGTGATATGTTACAAAAATTAAGCCCAGAAAAAATTGCATTCGAAAATAATTATTTAGTGCTTCAAAAATTTTTTTTATACAAAATCGGGGTTTGCCTTGTAGTTTTAGCTTTTCATTCTCAATAATGGTTGTTATCAGGGTTTATTAGTTCTAATACATGCACTTGTACTCATGTTTCATCTTGGTTTGAGAATTTTTTAAATCGGCTGCTCACAAAGTTAAACAATACCTTTAAATATTGTTTGAGAGACAATGATATGAATGTGGGGGATAGACGTTGTAGAAATAGAAACCCCTCAAATTTCATAACCGTACTACTTTTGTAGCTTAGGGTTATTAATTTGCAGTACATTACAAGAAGACAGCCAGCTATTTACTTTTTTGTTGTTGAATTAGTAAGGCACATTGGAAGAGCAAAGTGATGAATTAAATACAAGTTCAGGATGTTCAGTTCATAAAAAAGATGTTATGTTCTCTTCAAGTTCGAGTTCAAGATACTTCCAAAATGGGAGAAAATGTGAGATTTTTTTTATGACTTGGGAAAATAAACATTGCATTTAATACACAGTGCAAAAAGGGCTAGTACATATTTATGTACACTGTATTATAAGCACATTCAAGCTCCATGACCTGCTGTCTGTGGGCTGTAGAAAGAATTCTCTGGACATGCCATTAAATTACCTTTATCGGGTAAGAGTCCAAAGGTTCAAGACCATATGAAAATCATATCATGCCATGTACATTACTGCTATCTTGCATGGCATTGCACTTTTCTCCCCCCCCCCCCCGCAAGTAGAAGAGATCTGGATCTGGCGATGCAGGATTACTGGGCATAAATGCATGGGGGGTACAGGGGACGTTGGTAGTTAATCGGTGTGTGTTCAGATGTGAATGGCAGTCATGAAAAAAGGGTTCATTTTACTACCGGTAGTCATGGCCCGTTTGTTCCTGACCAATGGGGGTAGTACCAAGGAGATATCACCTCAATCTCCTTGGTAGTACAGGTTGAGAACTAACTCGATGTGTATTGATCGCTCCGTCAATTACTTCACGTTTTGGTAGGCTCTAGAGTTCAGGAGCGAGTTAATGAGGACAAGTAGAAAACCAAATGCTCTAAACCTCTGAGAAATATATATGTACATGTAGCTGGGCAGGGGTAAAAAGGTAAATCGGATGAAGAGATATCATATGTAAATGAGGGCATTATCTTTTTATTAGAATACTATTTTTGTAAAACATTTGAAGAAGAAAATGAAGTGTTTCATTTGTTTGAATCTGAATTGTTTTTTAAAAAAGTTTTTTTTTTAAAGAATTGGTCTAAATCTAATTTTTGATTTTTTTAATCTAAAATGAGAAAAATGTATCCTAATTTGCATCAATTTCCTAAAAATCCATGGAGATGTTCGATACACTGACATTGTTTGTACAGTATAATCAGATTAATACTATTTTTTCAACATGTGCAGTACATGATGGAAAATAATTTTATGAAGATTTTCATTTTTTTTTCATTTATGTTTTCCTTCAGGGTGAAAATTGTGACAAAAAGAAGGCAATTCAGAATTCAATCAAATTTATTTCACTCTAAGAAATAAAATCATGTTGGTTGTATCAACCTTCCAACTGTTACAGTAAAATGAATTTTTATAATCACCACATCATTTGAGCGGTTCTTATTAATTATTATCCAACCTAATGAGTTGTTTAAAAGAATTATAACAGTGTACAGCCCCTGCATTTAATGTAAGCTTCTAGATTAGATGATTCAGTAGCCAACCGGTCAACTTCTGTTAATCCAATAATTATCTGCTGCTGCCTGTGTGAATAGGAGATGACCTCATTATGTTCTTAGTTTTAACGAGGTGGCTTATGAATTCTTGAAGGTCAAATGAATCTGTTTAATGAGGTCGAAGGCACTGGTCAAAGAACTATGCAGCACTAGATTCAGATTGCAATTAGACATAATATTGTTTGTATATACAATGAGAGGGGAAACAAGTTAATGGCAGGAACGCCCATCTGCACTCCTAGTAATGGATCACCAAACAATCTTCCACATTTTTTTTCCAGAATGTAAACTCTGAGGCTTGAATATGTGTAATCATCTAGTGCAAGCTGACATACATGTACATGTATATACATGTAGGGCCTATCTGCAAGTGAGAGAATGACATAGATTAATAAAATTGCATTTGTCTTTATTCATTTATCGAGCCTGCGGCTTCTTAACTTCAGTGAATTTATACATTGCATTAGATTGCATAGCACAAAACGCCACACGTATAATACACACTCCACAATACCCCCAAACATTGCTTGGGAGTTCATAATCACGCGACCAGCGGGAGAGCATCACACAGCTGGTTGCCATGACGACCTGGTCTCGTGTTTCAATAGCCGTTGAGTCGGTGGTTTACATTCAGGGGGGCGGTGTGGGTTCTCACGAATCTCGGTGTCCGTGGCAATGGCAGGTTGGCTGATAAAAGGATTGGAGTGGACATTATGCGTGTAGTTATATTGATAATCAGGGAGACCTGTGGGGTTTTGCAAGAAAAATGCAATTGAAGACAATTTTAGGTCCCAACATCGATTGAAAGTCATGCGTTTCATTGTAAATTTGCAATTGATAGATGATGTGCTTCTTGCAATCAACAAGTATGAATTGGCTATAGTAAACATTGATCTATCACTTGTAAATTTGCATCTGAAATTTGGAATTGATGGCAAATATTTTCTTGTTAACACCTGGGGGCCGTTTCATAGAGCTGTTCGTAAGTTAAGAGTGACTTTAAGAACGACTGGTGATCCTTTCTTGTGGGAAATGATGTTCACCATTGAATGTTTACTGGTGATTATTTAGTGCGTATGAAAGGTTCACCAGACGTTCTTAAAGTCGCTCTTCACTTATGAACAGCTTTATGAAACACCCACCCGGTAAGTTTTTAGGGTATTGTACATGAAGTCATGTTTAGTTTTTACTGCATGTATTTAGGGGATTTTTTGTTTATTTGCACAGTGGGGCGATTGCTGAAGCTTGGGGGCTATTTCTTTCATTTCAAGGGCTACCTTTTGAGCATTAAGCAATTATACTGCTGAAAGAAATGTCATTATTTTGCCACAAGTGTTATTGAATATTGTGACAGATCTTGGGGCAACTTTAGAACAGATGGTCGCCCCAAAGCATTTTATCTTGAGAAATTCTTAAGGCTATTTAGGTCGTCATGAGCGCAAAATAGCTTATCACTCTTATGTATTCCTACACTGGTGTGATATGAAAATACAACTGAGCACAAAGTATAGTAGAGACAGTGAATTTCCGTTTCAAAAAATGGTCTTTTCCATTTCTGAAAATCTTTAATTCCATTTCAACTTGATCTAAAAATGGAAATTCCACTTTGTCACTGAAAATGTACACAGCAAAAACCTGAATTCCGTTTTGCAAAGGTGAATTCCATGAATTTTTACATGAAAAGTATAATCTGACCAAACGGAATTTCCATTTTATTTACTCGTAAAACGGAAAATCACTGTACCTGGTATAGCTTTACCAGAGAAATGTACTTTTCCTAAACAGGGAGATGTAAATTTCCTCGGTTTTTTAATGAAGTGCTATCATTATCAAGAGTGGAGTTACACATGTGTATATTGCATCCGCCATTCATTAATCTATTGGCATTGAGTTTGACAACCATGGAGGAAAGACAACAATGGCTAATTAGAATATGAATACAAGTGTCACACCAAAGATAAACTGATATACGAAACGTAATACAGGGAATCTCTCGAGGCCATCCATCGGTGCGGCATTCAGCTATCGTGTGAATATCGCACATTTCTTCAATTTCATTCTATGAGTTAAATGCAATAATACATGTATTATTGCATACACTCTAAAAGCAAATCATAATGACTAGTTAATAGGGTCAGCTGGGTGCAACTGCTATATTCTAGTCATATTTGACTATTTTCTAGTAGTATTTTACTTGTTTTACTAGAACAGAGTTATTTCTAACTAGAATATATAAGTCAGAAATGTGACTAGCATATCAGTTGCACCCAGATGACTACTTGTCTATAGTCAATTTGACTGATTTGTTTTAAGAGTGTACACTCTAGGCCACTTTATCAGTTGATATGAATTACTTGCTCAGTGGAATTAAATGGCTTGTTATTTGATCTAACATGAGTAGCATGGATTTGCATCTTTCATTATTAGGGTTCAATTCAATTGCATATCAATTTATTGGTCTATAGATGGTCCTGCTCTGTCATCTCAGGCATTTTTTTTTTTTTTTTTTTTTGGGGGGGGGGGCGGGGGCTGGGTGGTTTGCTGGCTTTTTTCTTACAGAATTTATCAACAAGGCAAGTTTTGCCCTTTTCATTATTAATATTCCAATATGTGTAGGACCCTATCTTATTATCAAAAGAATTATGGCTTGTTTTCTCTTTTCCCTTTGAACCATCTCAAATAAAAATGTATAAAATTCTTTATAACAGGTTTGTTTTTCCACTTTGAGTGTAACCTATTACAGTATTCACTAAGGAAAATTTTGCTTTATGGATGGTATTAAATAAATGTTTTTTCCTACCCACTAACAACTTAACAAGTGCAATGAAATGTTACTCTTTGTTGTCTTCTCTTCTCCCAAATCTTCCATTTTTCTTCCTTTCCCTCCGCACAGCTTGTCTCCTTATGAAAGTCGGAAGCCCTACATGTCCAAGAAGGATGTGTGGTCACACATTCATCATAACTATCATCATAAATGGTACCTCCTTCCTCCCTTCCTTCGTTCTTTTGTTCTATCTATCTATCTATCTATCTATCTATCTATCTTTGTTTCTATCTATCTATCCATCTGTCACCATGCTTGCATTGTAACCCACATGCTCTTATCTCTACAGAGTCAAATTTGACTTGCCAACGTTGATCGCTGGGAGTCAACTCTACTCTTAGTCAAAAGACTTGGAACGGTGTGGCATCAGTGAAAAAAAAATGACTTGACTCCAAGTCAGAGTGACTAAAAAAAGGAGTCACTTTGACTTAGAACAGAGTCGATTCCCAGCTGTCCCCATTCAGAGTCAAATTTGACTCCTCAGAAATGAGAGTGCATGTTTGATTTTATTTTATGGGAATATAGTGTTGTGTTTAACTGTATATTGACGTGTAGCATTTATCTGCGAGTGTATTCTTATGCATGGATTCTGCCAAATTTCAACAAGGGAAGCATTTTTTATTCTAAAAAGAATCTAAAAGTTACTTTGCAGGCTAAATAAATGTTAACATTTTAGCATAAAGTGAGATTTAAATTTGCAACAAAGTGAAAAGTTGTTTAAGGCAGCTGTCATATTTACTTTCATTCTTTTTCCTGTATTATAATATTAGTGCTCCCCAGCTTTCAAAAGGAGGCTATTATTGACTAATATTTGTATAGTACATGGTACTTTCAAACCTTTAATAGTGAAGTATCCTGAATGTATTCTGCATACAGCATACTGCTTCTTGATGTGCATCTTGTATTTATACATATTTTTTTATTTTTTGGTTCAAGGATGTGGATGATTAACTTTTAATTTGCAGAGTTGATTGGCATTTATGATTTCTGAAGCAGATCTAGAGGAATAACATAAATTTTATTTGTTTTGCGGCATTCTTTTAATGTTAATATTATTATGTTTTGCGGCTTGCTTTTAAAAATGATAATAATAATAATTATTATTATTATCATTTAATTAACTGATTATAAGGATTTAAGGAACAAGAGATGGGTTTTATCTGGTATCTCTTTCATGGAATTAACACTGGCTTATGCATAATTTATTTGGTTTTGTCGATAACAGATTTTTTTGTTCATTCTCTTGCACTCATGTATAGCATTGGTTTGATGATACAGAGATTGATCTGGTTGCCATTATAATTGCCTGTACAGAATGCACATATAATTATATTCATAGCATGTATTTTTATATGATTTCTTTCTATGTTTGGTTCAATAACCCATCCTAATTTTCTATTCTTTAATTTCTTTTGTACCTACAAGTACTCTGCACTCATCATTTATACATAGTAGCCTAGAAGCATATTTTATATTCTTTTGTAAGGTATCTTTAAACTGCAAAATGAATTTTGATGGAATTTGTTGTCTTCCACATTTACCTACTTATTGTGGGTACATTTTTTTGTGGTTTCATTCCAATAATATGAAAAAAAAATCTGTTGAGAAACATGTCATTGATCTTAATTCATTGTCTTTGTGCAGCACCATGGCTTTTCTAGTGTTCAAAATTAAGAACGAGAGAGAATGAGAGAGTGGGGGTGGGGTGGAGATGAGAGATATTGTCTTACTCATTTGCATATTTATAAAAAATGTTATTGTATACTTAACTCTCTTTTCAAATGTTGTCCTCCAACTGCTATATTGGTTTTTGTCTCACCTGCATAGCAGAGTGAGACTATAGGCGCCGCTTTTCCGACGGCGGCGGCGGCGACGGCGGCGGCGGCGTCAACACCAAATCTTAACCTGAGGTTAAGTTTTTGAAATGACAGCATAACTTAGAAAGTATATGGACCTAGTTCATGAAACTTGGCCATAAGGTTAATCAAGTATTACTGAACATCCTGCCTGAGTTTCATGTCACATGACCAAGGTCAAAGGTCATTTAGGGTCAATGAACTTAGACCATGTTGGGGGAATCAACATCAAAATCTTAACCTAAGGTTAAGTTTTTGAAATGTCATCATAACTTAGAAAATATATAGACCTAGTTCATGAAACTTATACATAAGGTTAATCAAGTATCACTGAACATCCTGCATGAGTTTCACATCACATGACCAAGGTCAAAGGTCATTTAGGGTCAATGAACTTTGGCCGAATTGGGGGTATCTGTTGAATTACCATCATAACTTTGAAAGTTTATGAATCTGATTCATGAAACTTGGACATAATAGTAATCAAGTATTACTGAACATCCTGTGCAAGTTTCAGGTCACATGATCAAGGTCAAAGGTCATTTAGGGTCAATGAACTTTGGCCAAATTGGGGTATTTGTTGAATTACAGCCATAAATTTGAAAGTGTGTTGGTCTAGTTCATAAAACTTGGACATAATAGTAATCAAGTATCACTGAACATCCTGTGCGAGTTTCAGGTCACATGATCAAGGTCAAAGGTCATGTAAGGTCAAAGAACTTTGGCCACGTTGGGGGTATTTGTTGAATTGCCATCATATCTCTATATAAGTGTATTGGTCTAGTTCATAAAACGTGGAAATAAGAGTAACCAAGTATCACTGAACATCTTGTGCGAGTTATAGTAGTTTTCAAAATCAGCACTGCTGCTATATTGAATCGCGTGATGCAGGTGAGACGGCCAGAGGCATTCCACTTGTTTTTTGTGAGTGCCAATATGACATACTTTTCAACGATTCTTGATTGCTTGCAAATGTGTATTTTCTTGTGTATATACATGTAGGCCTATTTGTCATACCCTCCTCCTTTTAAAATATTCAAAAATAATTTATGATAAATTCTTTCCAGTATATGTGTGAAGTATGAAATCGAGTATTCAATTTGTTATTTTACAGACAATGACATACATCAAAATTTCAATCTCAGATTCTTAATCTGTACCTCCAATATGTCACAGTACACACATAACATCTGATTGAATTTAGGTATAGAGCATAATCCAAAATGCACACAATTATGTCACTCATATTCTCCTGAAGAGAAATAATTCACAGTTCACCCACTCATATAAAATAGATTTTTTTTGTCTCGTTTGGGCAATATCAATTAGCATAATTGCCAGTGGCGTGTTGAAGTAAAGGTGGGTTTGCCTATTTCAAGGTTCGCTATGACGATGACGTTAGAGTAAACAGTCTAATATTTCCAACGAGGAATGCAGCAAATATTCAGATGGATATGGTTGGTTAGTAGTGGATTGTATAAAAAACAGTGGACACCCATTGTACTAGGCTATATCAGTATTATCATATTCAGTGGTGGATCCAGACAGGGGCTTGAGGGGCACCCCCCTATATATTGTGAGAATTTCCCATTGACCATACATATTAATACAGATAAGTCTGAGATATTTGTTATCTGTGCCCCTATATTTTCAAATTTGCTATTTGTGCCCCCCCCCTTTTCCCTTTGAAAAAAAAGCTGGATCTGCCACTGGTATTGCCCTCTATAAATGTCAACCCCAGTTGATTTAATTCATTATTTTGTGTCAAGCATCAACTACTTTTGTCATCCTCTTTATCTCAGGGTGATTAAAAACTATTGTATTTTAGTATACAGCTTGGAAAAAACATGTAGGTCAGGATAGACATATTTTTGGTTCTGATTATTTTTTGCTTTATCATAGGACTTTCATATTACATGTATTATGGGGTAATTGGATTGCTGTACCAAATATAATACTTTGCTACTTGGAAAATGGGAAATATGTGATAATTTGTGGTGTTTTTGTTTTGTTTTGTTTTTCTTTGGGGGGGTTATTATATGTCCATTATTTCATGAAAATTTAATTATTATTATAAGCTGATTTTTCGGTGCTATAATCAATGGATAGTCTTTTAGATTTCATAAATGAAATAGAAAATTCCTGCAAAAGTACTTAGTCTATGCACTATTGAGAATGAATTTAATACCTGACTTTCGTTCTTTCATTATTTTCTCTTAAAATGAAGCATTCATTGTAATGGATACATTTATAGGTAAATTTTTGAAAGAAATTGTTGAATTTATTTGACATTTGTCAAGTGTAAATTGTTAGAATGAATCCTTTTTTCAAAGTAGTTGTAATTCTCTTCTTTGCAGTAGTTTTTTTTTAGAGAATGTTTGATCCAGTTAAATGTATTTTTGTCACTTCTCTCATTTTCATATATAATGTTTTACTTTTAGAAATTTTGTTGCATTTTAGAGTTCTTTTGAGTATAATCTTCCTCACTCCATAGCTTTTGAAATTGAATGTGACAAATTTCTATGCATTTAGTGTGATACAATATTATTTTATCTTGAAATCCTTTCTCTAGTATTAGAAAGCGTGCAATAGTTAAACCCCCTCGCAACCATCCAAGGTAAGATACAATATCCTTTGATGGTAACATTCCAACCCAAAAATGTCATGCCAAAATAAAAAGAAAAAGATGTTGTTTGCTGAGTTGTTTGATTTTGCTTAAAATATGAAAAATATATTTACACAGCTGGTTTATTGTTCACAATAGGTGTTTCCTCATTTCATCATAGCATTACCTCCAGGACTTTAATTTCAATATTTTTAGGGAAAGGCCGCTTTTTATATCTGATTTCGACCATTTTTGTTCCTTCTCTTTTTTCTTTCCTGTATATATACGCATATATGAATAAGTCGGCAATATTTTTTTTCATTTCCAAGGGGAATCCACACTTTACAAGCTTTGCTTTAGTGGACCCCCCTGATTTCCATTTATGCTCAATTTTATGCTGTTTTTTAAAATAATTTTTACGAAGTAAGAATGCTCGTCTGTAAAATTGTATCTGATTTACATTACTTTGTATTATGTTTTGAATGGAAATGGAATAAAGAATTGAATTGAAAAATATACAGGGCATATTTCTATATTCCAGTGCAAATGCAGGGGGGGCATCCAAAGGGCTATTCAAACATGGCATTGAGGCCAGTCAGTGGGATCCTATTATGGCCTTTGATTGATTTAAGCCCTGCACCTCCATTAAATATTATTTTGAAAACTATCTTGAAAATTGGGACCTGCAAAGGAGGCATTTATTATCAGCCATGAAAAATATGAAAGTGCCTCTTTCTCACACACATGCGTTTGTGTTCCTGTTGTAACATTGGTATTAATTTTAAGTGATTTTTACTAGATATATACTAACATCAATGTACAAAAAAAAAGAAAAAAAAGGAATAATTTTTCCCCATTGCCTACCCCTTTTAGTCTTTAAAGTCATGTTTGTGATTATGAAATTAAAACCATATTTCATTGTTTCAATGTGAAAAAATACCCCAAAGATTGACTTTGACTTCCCTCTTGGTGTATTATTGTTTGTGCTGTGTCATAATGTTAATGTTTGATGTGGCCAATGTTTTCTTTGCAATTCACCAAACCAGTCATGCCACTCCATATGCTCTACATAGCCTAGGTCTACAAAAGTGAAACACATATCTCAGCATAAATTTCTTGATTATTCTATTTGAAATTCATTATTTCTTCTGCATTCTGAGAAAACTCACACTTCCTAAAATCTTATGAACCATTTATGCGGAGTCGTTCTAAATCTAATTCATTAAGGAAGAATTTAAAGAGATCATTATGCTTATACAGGTATATTCATATTATTGAGAGATTGTCTGAAATGTTTTGAAATCATTCTGCAAGACATGTTATTCATAGAGTATATGCTGAGCTAAAATCATGAAACAAAATTTTGTTTGTATTACATCAAGTCATTCACATAGGAACTTTATAATTCTTCATATTCCCTGAAAAAATATTGATAATTTACAATATTCATGCTTCTTTGTGCATCACGTTATGTTGCAGCTGTATTGTTTGCAGAAATGATCATGCAAAATTGGTTTCTTTTGTAAAGTAGAAATTATTGGAAGGTTGTGAAATTAAAGTCATGCACATCAAGAACAAAACAAATACAAATTATGAAGATCATTTGTGTTACAGATAGGTCCATGCCTTGTAGCATAGGGTTTTTTGTCTCCTATTATATTATTTGTCTATCAGTTTGTCTGCCTCTCTTACTGTATATCTATCTATCCATCCATCTGTCCATCTATCCACCCATCCATCCATTCATCTACATGTACCATCCATCCATATTACGTATCTATTTGTACATTTGTCTTCTGTCCATCATTCTGAAAATCCGTCCATCCATCTTTTCTTTTCCTTCCATCCAATCATCCATCTATTTATCTACCCATCTATCCATCCTTTCCAATATATCATTGTTTGCAGCAACCAGTGGATAATCAAGAAACGTTAACATTGACCATATGCCTTATTCTAAACATTAGTTTCTAAACTTGCTTTCCTATAAGTTGGATCTATTTTGAGCAAATCATAAACATTAAATATGAAATTTGATTCCTTTCTGTCTCTGAAGTGAAGTAGATGAAATTATGATGAGGCTGGACAATACAGATTACCAGTGCTTGTATTATTTGCACTCTGCCTTATCAGACCTGTACAATTCTATTCATGTCTCAATCATTTGCTTAGCAATGCCAGATCATTATCATACAATGACAGCAAAAATTGTGTGTAGGGATTGTTTGTAAAGGAGGGGCGACGCATGGTAGCTTATTACGGCTGTCCATTAGAATTATTGACTGTCTTTATTGACTGAGAAGAAATAATGTCCAGAGTCCTGCAATATTTCAAATATTGTGCTCCATTTGACACCAATATCATTCCCTCATAGTGAGAAAAATGCTTACTTTAAAAAAAAATCATCAAGTTAATTTTTATATTAAAAGTTCTTAAAGTCAGTGACAAATTAAATTTTAAAGGGAGAGAACAATAGGGTACTTAAAGAGCAAATTTGAATATAAAGGGGTCTTTACCATTCAGTTAAAAATGTTTCATTAAAACAAGCATTGCAGCCAAAGGCTGAATAAACAGGTAAATACAATTCAAAATGATATAAGCAATTAACAAAATAATACTTCAATCACTTATTTCAGCAGATGTGTAATAATTAGCTTAATTGAATGAGCGTGCGCCTATGAATAATTCTAACAAAAATATGGCGCAATATAAATGCTGTAGATCAGCACCATCATCATGGAGTCTCATATATAAGTGCACACTAATTACATATGGTAGTATAAGGAAATGAATTGTTGAAATGAAAAATTATACATTGTATTGAGCATCATAAATATGAATTACATCAATTTCAGAAAAATATGAATTACACAATTTAGCAATATCAATATCCACTTTCAAGTTGTTAATTATCGAAGGGGTATGCATCCCTTATTCCCTTTATCTCCATTTTTCGCATGACACTGCAGCTGATGTGATAAAGCATTGCTGTGACCAATCTTGCAATCTTACAAGAGTGATACTGTATTATATTTCTCATGCTGCATAATTTGTGTTGACATCTGTATTGTAATGTGATAGAGATGATATTCTTGAAGCGTAGTTTCCTAGAATTCTAATTACTCCATCGAGAAATCTGATCCCACGTCTATGAGAGATGATTGATAATGGTAGAAAGGGAAGGGCTTTTCTAGAAGATAATTCAAAGATGCATTACCATTAGTATATTAAAAAAACATAAAGTGAATGTATTTTCTAAATTGTATCTGAAAAGTGTATGATCATTGGTCTGGAAAAAAGTTTGAATGGTAAAAAAATATAGATTGTTTCTGAAATTTTTAAGGAGAAAAATCCAGAAAACCAAATATGGAGACCTTGCAAGAAGTAGCTGTATTATAATGTAGATATTTTAATTTCGTGTAGATAATAAAATTGTGTTTGATTGTAATTGAAATTACTACATGAAGTCCTTGTTATAGTAAATGGTAATCCCAGAAAAGGATTCAAAGGGGCAGGACATCATTCAACTTAAATCATGAAAACCAACTTTATAGGGCATTTTCTCTCATGTGTAAAATTAGTTTGGATTACAATTTTACTTCTATTAAATAAAGAAGTGATATTACAATTGACTTGCTATGGAAGTGAGTAATTGTTTCATTATGTCGGCTAATTTCCAAGTATTTTGGTCTTATTGGTAAAACAAATTAAAAGGTGGACTTCCCTTGAATGAATAGTCTTTGTTCATCACTTTCCATTGGATTTGATCGTAGTTTGCTATTTAGGATAAGTGTAAAATAAATCTGGATTACTGGATTGAAGTAGAGGTAATGCACTTGGCTTAATATGGAAATGACTCATTTAATCCTTCTTCCATTTGTCTATTGTGTAGACTAATTTCTGAGTATCTGGGTCTTACTGGTAAAACAAATTACAAGGTGGACTCCCCTTGAATGAATAGTCTTTGTTCATCACTTTCCATTTGATTTCATCTTACTCTGTCCTTTTAGGATGAGTTTAAAATCTGGATTACTGGATTGAAGAAGAGGTAATGCACTTGACTCAATATGGAAATGTTTAACCCTTCTTCAATTCTTCTATTGTGTTGACCAATTTCCAAGTATTTTAGTCTTATTGGTAAAACAAATTACAAGGTGGACTTTCCTTGAAACTTCCCTTAGTTTGCTATTTAGGATAAGTGTAAAATATATCTGGATTACTGGATTAAAGAATAGACATTGCACTTGATTTAACATGAAACTGAGCTATAAAATGATAATCTGTCTCCTAATTGTTTAGGCTAATTTCAAGTATTTTACTATCTTGATAGAAAGCCAACTTTATACATGATGGACTACCCTTATATAGTCTTTGTTCATCACTTTCCATTATACTTGATCTTAGTCTGTCATTTTAGGATAAATCTGGATTACTGGATTAAAGAAGAGGTATCAATTATAATTTCTGATACCAAGTTTCAGGATGGACTTTCCTTTACTGGTATAGTTCATCACTTTCCATTGGTGTTCGTTCATGTTTTATAGTAGTCTGTCTTAAGGTAAAGCGTGATTGTGCTATCACTCTTGGGTAAAATAAATCTGGATTACCTGACTAAAGAAGAGGTATTGCCCTTGATTTACTGATGGGAAGTGACTCATTCAATGTCCGTCTTGGTGGAGGTTATTTTCTATAGGAATTGTGAAAAAAGAATAGAATAAAAATGAAATGAGGCATACTTGGAAACCCAAGATCAATTTCCTTAGAACGGATGGATGTGAGCCTAGTCTTGACTTACAGTTTATCCTTTTTAGCTCTCAATGAATGAATAATGTTATACATTTGAGATCCAGGCCATAGGGGTTCAATGAAATTAGAGGTTTAATTTAACACCCTTTTGTGGGCTTTGTGTGTAAAGTCTGTTCATAACTTGGAAGGGTCTTAAATACACTAGTATGAGATTTTATCCTTTTTTAGCTCTCAAGTAAACTCTATATTTAATTCCAGGGGTTTACACCTTCGCTAATACTGCTCTGAATCTGAACACATTATTTATTTACTATTCTTGAAGGCTGTTTATTCCATATTGAAATACATTGATAACACAGTGACATGACATTTGCTCCTGCGACAATTGCAGCGATTTAGATATAGGGTTAGGGTTGCAATAGGGTTTGAGTAATCATCTTATTAGTGTCAGGTCCAAGGTGTTAACTAGGTGTTACTGAAAGTACTTTGTGGTGTAAGCTGCAAAAATGTGGTGTTCCCTGAATTCCTTCTCTCCTAAACTTTCTTCTCATCAAGGTCTCTTCTTAGATTAGATCTTGCTTAATTTCAAATATGCATGAAATGCAAAGTGGAAATGATAGATCAATATGATGTAAATTTGTAGAAATTAATAGTTTTATTTTATTTGCATATTGTTCTTTGCTTTACATTATATCATATATGTTTATGTACTAATCCTTTGAGTATTTATTTTATATTCTCATTTTTTCCTTTTTGCTAACTCTCCTTTTATATCAATATTACCCATTTACAACTGTTTGTTTATTGTTTTTGCTCATTTTTTTTTTCCTGATTTCTATATCGAAAATTCAAAATAAATTTAAAATCAGATAAAAACGAAAAAAGAGATGAGTAAATTATTAAAAACATGATGTATCTACACCATACTAATGGTAGAATAATTATTTGAGGGTTCTAATACCCATCCATTTATGATTGCCGGTAATCATAATTATGAAGTGGTCTTGCAGCGGATTTTATTTGAAAATTGATCTAATGCAGAAATAAGGGGAAAAGAGTTATAGGACAGCAAATCTCAGATTTTTCTAATAAAGAGTAGATTCATTAATTACTTTTTAAACAATTAGTTGAAAGAACAAAATAATGTTTATTTAGAAATTGTTTCTTTTTACACTTTTTTCTGTTCTCTTTATTACATTACAGCCCTTCAAAAAGAGTTTCATCCAGTGACGTTGCAAGGTACGAAAGATTCTCATCTATTTGAAAGAATTTGTGTTTTATAACCCAAAGTTGTAAAATCCAACTTGAATTTAACAATGATTTTAAGAATTTACCTTTATTTTTCTCACAATCTTATATGCTTATTGCATGAATGAATCCACTTACTGTAAATAAAACATGCACAGATTGATATGTAAAAGGAGAGCTAGTCTTAAAGCAGTTACGAACCAATAGCGCCATCTCGAGTCCTCAACTACTCATACCTGGCCAGTTTCCTGACCCATAATGCTAGTGTAGTCTCGTAATATAGACCCACTTGAATGATAACATGCTAATTAACTACTCAATACATTTATACCGCAATAGTTATGTTACCAAGTTACCAAAACAATTACTTTTCCTCTCAAACATTTTAGTTTCTCTATACAAATATAATTATGGGTCAATATTTTCTCTGTAGTATAAGTAGATATCTGAAAACGTATATTTTAAGACTATGTATTTATAACACACAGTCAATGAGAGACCACACACAGCTCACTCCCCCTTTAAGATATATATCTGTTGAGATAATACAGAGAATGAGTTAGCCTATGATTTTATTCATCTTGAGAAACAAATATTGTTGAGAGGGAACTACTCGCAGGACTTATGAATGTACCGAGTAGTGGATTAGGATGTTATCGTTTAAGTGGGCCTGTATTAAAAGACTACACTGCTCAGAATAATGCATTATGGGTTAAGAACCAGATTTGAATAGAAACCGTTCTCGCTACCTTCCTAAAACTAGTTTACTGGAAACTAGTTTAGTGGAAACTAGTTTAACGCGTAGTGAGAACGGTCGAAGTGATCTTCCAAACCGGTTCAGAAAACCACCTCACGATGTAGTTTTCAAGATAGCTTTGCCTCCTTAAACTGGTTTTAGCGTAAGTGAGGACACAACCGTTCTTCGGGAAGCGATCTTCGCACATTTTGTGCGCGCTACTCCACACGACAGGAGTAGAATGCCTACGCTGCGGTTTTGAATTTTGCGCGAAACGTGTCACCCCACTGAGAGCGTTTCAATAGCAACAAGATCGCTTTACGTGAACTGATTTTGAAAACTACTTTCGTGTGATCAAGTGGGAACGCTAGCAAAGCGATCTTCCAAACCGGTTTCTGAATCGATTTCCAGTAAACTAGTTTTAGAAAGCGTAATGAGATCGGCCTCGTAGTTGAGCTGGCACTATTAAAGGCTTTAAATTCTCATCCATAAATTTTGTTTCAATATTTTCTTGCAGTCAGTTGTATCGATCTTCGTCATCGCACAATATACCTAAGGGAGCAATAGAGGAGGTGTATGGAGAGTACGCAGCTTCGGACAGTGATGTTCTAGAACTCAATGACAAGGTCGGCATTCATTTTTAGTTCAAAGGGCGAAGTTCACCCCAACCCCCCAAAAAATGATTTGTATAAAGTGAGATGGATCATTATAATCAAATGTAATATGATTGAGTTATGATCTTTCCGACTTTGCAAAATTTCACGTAACTGTTATTCTTAGGCCTACGTGCGATTGATTGTTTTGCTGAATTTTGTAATTAATCATGCACAATAATCGCTGGAATAGTTCATTAAAACCAGACCCATGCTCAATTGCAAAGCTTTATCTGCCCAGAATACTTTTTATGTGGGGAGGGGGATATAATGGCATAGACAAAGTAGTGATGCGTAGCAACGTTTAGTTGATTATTGGTAATGATGAAAAGTATTCAGCATTTGATACAGTGCTCTAGAAAGTGTAGATGTGTTTTTTTTTTTGTATTCTGCTTCTTCACAGCTTTTCAATATTGTATTGTTGCTTTGGCTTCTGATGTGGTCTTCAAAATTTTACTTTTTCCTTTCTGTCCCGCAAGGTTCGAGATTTAGCATCGCAAATCAGCCATCTTGAAGTTGATAAAAATATGATCGAAGATACGAAGGCACAGCTGAAAAATGAGAATCGACAACTTCATAAACGGTAAGTGAAATCATTCGCTTAAAAAAAGAGATAAGATTTAACTTTAGGAGCTCTGTACTGTTGAATGAAGGGAGTTTTACTTGTAAATATGTTAGCTGATGTAAAACCTCTGATTTCAAAATTTCTGAATTTGCAGTAAATGCAGAAAATTCTGTATACTAGTACTAGAATTGTTGAAATGGTGGCAACTGCAGATCGTCTGAAAACAGTCCTCATTCCTGTAGAGGCCTGGCATTTTCTAAGAAATATGAAAATTTTTGCCTCCGACGAAGATTCTGCTAGGATCGAAAGCTTAGGCCCCTTTTTGACTTTATAATTTACTCCATTGGCTCTCTTTTATTAGATAAGCAGTTTTCAGCAGCTTCTTTTTGCCAAATATGAAAATGATTTGAAAAATCATTGAAAAGTTGAAATTAATTGAATTTATATTGTATAATATATTTGTGAACTGTTTGCATATGACTTCATGAATTTAAAACCTTCAAGAAAGTAATATCTCTCTCATACTTTGATGGATTTCATCAATATTTATCTCTAATTTTTCTTCTCTATTAAAACCAACTGGTCGTCAGGGTGAACTTCCCCTTTTAATAGTACTGGAAGTCATATTTTTCGTATTTCCCCTCCTTATTTGTCATATTTCTGCTTCCTTAGAATTGTTTACCTTGAGGACCAGCTTCGCGAGATGGAGAGAAGACAAACGGAATATCTCGAGAAAGAAGATAAGAGATCTCAGGAGAAATTGGTGAGTGTTTTCCTTATAAATAATTCTCTCCATGAAATTTGCATAAACAGAAACCTGAACCCCAAATGTAATAGATCATCCTGAAAAAAAAAAACCTCACCACCCTTACTCTATTAAAGCTTATATCTTCAGAGAAATCATCGTAGGAGAAATTATCGCAGGAGCAAATGTTGCATTACCTCCATGGTATCATTCCCTTTCATTAAATTGTGTATGCGGATGATAGGCAAACTATTTTCTCCCAATATGGATTTCATGAGAGTGGTCAAGGACCAAAATAGTACTAACTGTCTTTATAAGTGCTGCTATTAGGAGTGGTATTACCTAAATTTCTTCATTTTAATGATCACCCAAATGTATTTGCTTGGCAATTATAGATGTTGGCATGAAGAATGTTAGCTAATGGGTTGGAAAGGGACAATGTCTAGATTCAGATGATCTTTGTAGGTTTACATGGTGGAGTTTATAACGTGGAGAAGGTTTACGGTTCACCATGTGTAATATGAAGAAGGGAAGGAAATACAGGCAGAGAGATTGAAATGGAAAGACGGATGAAAAGAGAAAATTAGAAGTTTTCTTTTCTTGAAAGTGAGTGAAATCCTGAGAAGGACTGTAAACCAGATGAGATAAGCTGAATATGGCTTGAGTAGCAATGGTTTAAGTAGTAGCAGGATGAAGTGAATCTCTAGATTAATATAATTTCTGTTACGTCATTTGTAAACAATTGCAGTGTTGATTTTTTGTTCTCATTATAGGCAAAGCAGCACAAGCATTTACATGAAGAAATCGAAGCACTGCAAGCCAAGTAAGTGTCATTGAAAATGTGTTTCTGAAAACTTGTATGCATGATACTCAATACTTATTTGTTTATGCTATTTTTTTATTGTAAGCTGAGATCAGTTTCAGTTAACATTGGAGAAAAGTGTTTACAATTTTGACAATTGTTTCCCTGATTGGTTGGTCAATATATTTTTTTTCTCCACAAATTTTCAACAATGAAATCACAAAATAAGGCAAATTAGAAGGCAACATGATATAAATCATCAGAGAAATGACTGGAAAACAAAGCTTGTTTATGAAGGTCCTCATGAATAATTGACATATTAATACCAATCGAATATATCTCTGAGAGTTATATATTTTCAAGTCCATCGTATCTTGATACATGAAATATGAATGTCTTTTGAAATATAAATGAGTTTAACGATTTTCTGTGAAACCTTTGTGTAACAACTGCTCAAGAAATTTCAATAATTAACAATTTGTTGCAAATCTTTGTATGAGGCTTGACTTCATTTGAAAAGGATATCATGAAACAATCCATACTATTTCAGAAAAAAATTAACATCTAGCGTAATTACCTAAAAATCTATACTGAAACATTCATGTTTTCTTCCTCCCTTCTCCCTCTCTCTCTCCCACTCTCTTGCTCTCTCCATCTTTCTGTCACAGAGTGTCAGTACTAGAAAAAGAAAATGAAGATTTCTCAGAAGAAGTGCCTAAACTTAAAAGTCAAATTGAAACATTAAAACAGGTGAGTAACTGTTGCTCATAATATTGATATTCAATCTAGTTTAAACAAAATTTATTTTGGGGGGTAGGCAGATTATATTTTGTACAGAATTTTTCTGCATGAGTATTTTTGAAATGACAAAACAAAAAATCAATGTTTCACCCGAGTTCCCATCATAATCTTATTTACAAGCACAAGCTATTTTTTTACACTATCAAAACACTGTTTTAAATTTTAAGCACGTTGTTTCAGCCTGTCACACTAACAATTATTGTTTAATGTTTTAAACAAGTTGTATAAAACGGTTCAAACAATTTCGAAAAGTTTAAACAGTTGTTTAAAAGTTAAACAACTTGTGATGGGCTTACTGTGTATGAGTTGCAATTGTCTGTTTTTTATTTAATTTTTATATGAGGTGAATCTAATAAGGGCTTGACCTAAAAACCAGTAGATGCAATCGGGGTACAAAACCATAGACAATAGGATGATTTGGTTACCATTGACATATATGATTTCATCATTTATTTCATCTATAATTTTTTTTTTTTCGACAGGACCGGGATAAACTTGAAAGGGATCTTCAAGAAGTTGATAATAATTGGTTAGCGCTGTCATCTGAATACCAAAGGAAACAGGACGAACATAGAATAGTGAAGGAGGAATTGGAAGAAGAAATTCATTCCCATGCAACAGTGAGTATTTTCCCTGATAGAGTACAATGTTCTAAGGATTGATAGAAATAAATCAGTGAAGCATCAGTGAACAATGATGAGCAAAAGTGATTCTGAAAATTGATGAGTATAAATCTATGTAAGAATAGTATCATAGAAGAATGATATTAAACATGTATGACATCATAGTATGATATCAAAGAAGAATGACAAGAATGTTATCAAACAAGAATGCCATCACAGAAGAATGGTATCAAACCAGAATGACATCAGAGAGGAATGATATCAAACAAGAATGGCATTGCATGTTATCAAAGAAGAATATTATTGCAGAAAAATTATTTTAAAAAGAATTACATCACAGAAGAATGTTATCAAACAAGAATGCCATCACAGAAGAGTGGTGTCAAACAAGAATGACATCAGAGAGGAATGATATCAAACAAGAATGACATGACAGGATGATGATATCAAACAAGAATGACATCATTGCATGGTATCGAAGAAGAATGTTATTGCAGAAAAATTATATAAAAAAGAATTACATCACAGAAGAATGATATCAAACAAGATCACCTTAAGAAGAAAGATATCAAACAGGAATGACATACAATGAAATTACACCAAAGAATTAAAACATCAAAGGTGAAGGACATTGTCAGAGAAAGCTATCGAAGAATGATTACATCTAAGAAGATATCTGTTTGCATGAGAATGTTGTAAAAGATGCAAGGGACATCTAAATCCCTTGATGGTTATCAAGAACAGGTTGACATCAATTTTGTCTGTTTGATCCTGTGTTTCAGATAATGGATGAGATGGCTAAGGAATTAGAGCAGTTACGGAGTGAGGGCCAGTCGGAAATAGCCAGGCATGCCAGTCTGATGCGCAGCCCTAGTATACAAGACCTTCCAAGTAGATTCAGTGAGCTGCAGCTTGAGGTCCATCAGTTGAGAAAGGTAATCAGATATTCTGTAAACACTGTATGAAAATTCATTGTTTAAAAAAGACATGGGGTTTATTTCATGAAAGGTAAAGAGGGTAATCAGATTGAGCTCCATCAGTTAAAGTTAATCAAATTTAAATAAAAAATTATTTTGGAAAGACCTGGGACCATTTCATGAAAGTCCACCAGATCAAAAAAATTATTCAAATTGATGTCTGTCAGTTAGAATTAATCATATTTTTTGAAAATTGAAAGAAAAAAAAGACACAAGGACCATTTCATGAAAGTGCATCAGTTAATAAAGGAAATAAGATTTCATGAGAATTTTTTTTAAGACATCGGGACCATTTCATGAAAGTTGTCAGTACTGACAAGTCATCATTATCCTAAAAATACCTAAGTAAAAGTTAACCTATCACAACCTATGAAAAATGCCAGATCTGACAACTTGTCAGACCAAGCTTAGTTAAATGATTACAGTGATGAGCTGAGTGATCAGATTAGTGATTATTTTGTTTTATTAATGATAATAATAACGGTATATTTACCCATGGTAGCCACTTCAGTTCCGGAAACTGTTCTCCCAGAGGGCCCTGCTATTATTATTACCCGGCTAAGCTAGGCTACCTATTCAGGTGCACACAGCTTTTTGAGGAATTACTTCCTGCCGGTACCCATTTACCTCACCTGGGTCGAGTACTGCACACTGTGGATGAATTCCTTGCTGTAGGAAATTACGCCATGGCTAGAATTTGAACCCATGACCCTCTTTTTCAAAGTCCGGAGACTAATCCGCTGGGCCACGACGCTCCACAAGTTATATACTTTCTAGCAATTAAAAGGATTCGTACGAGATGAGTGCAAAGATCAGTGATTATTTGTTTTATTATTGTATTTCCAGGAGAACAAGCAGTTGAAAGATTCCAATGATGAGATGAGTGCACAAATCTTGAACAATGGCATCCAGATTGGACGGAGTTTACTACACAGGGGAACGTCAAAGTCAGAATCGTTTGCTGCTGAGCTTGAAAAGGCTTCTAAGGATGAGGTATGTAAATGTAGAAAGAAATAAGAAATATGTCAAAATGTATTTGATTATTAACAGGCATATCATGAGATCTTATGTAGTGTAATACATGTATATACCTTTGTTCAGGGACAAATTACATGGGGGCTTGGGGCAACTTTGCCCCTGGAAAATTCCCAAAAGAGCTCTGGAAACTCCCCATTTACTTCATTGTTCAATGTTTCAGATTTAGGAAGTAGGTTATGAAAAAGACGTAGCCCCCATTGTTTGGCCTGCTTGTGTTTAATAGTTTCTGCATCTCTAAGGAGGTAAAGATTCTTTTGTAACCAATTTTCCTTTTTTTTCAGATTATGAATGCTTTGAAAGAAGAAGAGCAGATGAATCGTGACCTGAGGGGTTACATCGGTCAGATACTCACCAAGATCATTGAGAACCATCCAAATCTTCTCGAGATCAAACCCCGGAGTCAGAGCGTGAGCTCGGTCAGCAGCTTCAGCTCCTACTCATGACATCAACCTTGAACTTTGAACTCTGAACTATGAACTCTGAAGTGTGAACTTCATGCATCATTTAGCATCCTATCAGGTTGGACTATTTTTGCATCAGAGATGTGTGAACTGTGGGTTCGTTCTCGTGGACTGTAGGTGGCGCTTTCTCACTGCGTTCGCGAATTTGTACTGATGATGACGATGTACTTCGCTTCGAGCCCGGTACTTGTCTCCTGACCTTGACATGACGGTGCCTCCATTTTTGCCTCCAGATAGACATCGCTCTTATGTGTACCTCCACTTGTACTGTGGATTTAAAGTGATGAACTGTCATGCTCGGACCTGTAGAGGGCAGCATTTCATGATATCTTCAAGAAGGAGCACAATGGTGTCGACACACACATACTTCCATTAAGAAGCTCAAAATAAATTGCGTACTATAGTTGTGTTTGACATTCAAGCAAAGAGTCCACATAGTACTAAATTTGCATCAATTCCTTGCCTGCACTCTTAGTACTAACTTTCGCTTGAGAAAAGAAGACTTGATTTTAAGGTTGCTTGACTAGAATTCATGAGCATCTTATCATTATGTGCTTGCTCTGTCTCGACTGTAGATTGCATACAGCGTGAGACACATTGATTTGCACTTTGCTTAAACCACTGTTGTTCAAGACTTACATGGAGTCTCTTACATAAAGTGGTTTTCTGCAACTTCTGAAGCATAAGCTATGTGCAATGATTATAAGTCAAGACGATTCATACATTGAGATATTTTTAACAGCTTTAAGGTTGTTGAGTAACTTTCACAAAATTTTACCAATTGACTGTTGTATGGTCATCATCATTTTGATGAGTGTCAGCCTTTTTTAAAAACAAAATACAATCTCTTTTTATTAAATAAGAAACACAAATTTGTCTTCAGTTTGCAGTGCCATACTCGCTACAAGGAAATTCTGATTATTTGATAGTACATATCATTTTTTATTACAAGTGTATTGCTGTGCCGTTAATCTTTCCTTTTATATTAAAGATGCAAATGTGTTGTTTGCATTTTGATTCTTTTTTTTTTGGTACTTGGATATTTGATGAAGCATTTATGTACATCATCATTTTCAAAAGATTGAATTCTACCACATAGATGAGAAGTTGAACATAAACTTTAATATTTATATGATGTTTCATATTTATGGAGTCTGGACAGTACTTAGTACAGAAGAGGATTGTAGAGGGTCAAACCTTTGCCAAGTCATTCTTGCACATTATACCTCTCTCAACCCAGGTGTTTAATGGCTACCGCTAAATACAGTTTGAATTATTTTTACATATTTCATAATAATTACCGTAAAGTAAGGAAATCAAAACAATACAATCTTCACCCGCACACATATATATAGTGATGTTGCAACAATCATGATAAATTACAATATTTATTTTAGAGATGATTGGGATGATGATTAAAAGGCAAATGGTTACGAGAATCTATTTTGTTCTTTTCTTTTAAATTGGTAGCTATTTTCAATCATCCAGAGGAAGTAGAGAATAAACATCAATTTGTGCAGATTAAACAAAGGCTATACCTCAGGATACGCTTACAAATATCACCAGTGCTGTTTGTGTGTATAACACCCAGATTATCATTGCAGAGTCAAACTCAGTAAAATATGAATTTTCCTTATTTCTGCTCTGAAATGATGCATCGTAATATGGGGAGGAGTGAGCCTAATGCATTGAAATCGAAATATCAAGAGTGTATTTCTCATTTGATAGTTGGAAAAGAATTCAACATCATACTTCTTGGAGCAGTACTTATTTGAGGAGAGAGAAATAGCACTTGGAATTACGAATTAACCGGTCACGAAAGTCAACCGCGAAATCCCCTTTCTTCTCTCATTAGAGTGTCTTTGCATAACTTCATTAATATTTGTGGCTCGATATACTTATGGTTTGATAATTGGAAGCCAAAGCCTTAGGATTGTGGGACCACATTTTTGTCCCTCTTTCACTTTTTTGTGCTTTTTGCTGAGCCATGTTACATTTCAGGATTATTTGGGGTTCATTCTGTGGATCAATGTGGCATTAAAAACAAACACAAAAATTTCTTCCTTAAATATTTTAATGGAAAATAACAAGCATTTTTTTGTTACTTAGTCATCAATTCTTTTTAAAGATGACTACTATATTAATTATGAGTTTTAAACAGATACACATTTTACCTAGAATTCCGTATTTATATAGCATATGCTTTTTTTAGAATAAATTAGAATTAAGATTTGAGAATGATATTGATGATGAAATCAGTTGACTGAATTGAAATTTATAATTGCCTTGTCAGTATGTGATCTTGTATTCAACTTGTACATTTTGTATATAAAATAGAGAGTTTTTTATATCAATTTTTAAAGAGACAATCCATTTGAGATTGTTTTACATGCTGCTCTGAAAGTAGCCTGCTTTTAAAAAATGTCTTAACAGAAATCTTGTTTTTATGAACTTGTGGATTCATGTGTAGTACACTCACAAAATCTAAATTTGAAAAAGGGGTCAAAGGATTTTTAGTCTAGCTTCGAACAAAAAAAAATTTCTTTGCACAATTTCATCTGTCAATATATACTCTGTAATAATGCTTATTTCAATTATGAATTGGTGTATATTGTCATGAATGCAAAATTTTCAAATGTAAGGCTCTGCGTTAGTTGACCTTGTTATAGCTCGTTCTGTTGCATTTGTCTGTGTGAAGGCAATATACAACTGAACGCTAGCTGAAAACACAAATTGTGAGCCAGCCTATAGTATAGGCATTGACATGGTATACAGAGTAAAAGAGCACTATAACTATGGTGTACATCAATGTTTAGAAGATTTATCCCAAGATCTATTTTTATAGACAAATTTATGGAAGTATATTTTAAAACAGCGTGCAATTTGCTATCTAGTAGGTCTAGTTTTCATATGAATTTCTTAATTGATTATGATTTGAATATAGGCCGGTGCATCTGAAGATTATATTATCTTACTATTGCACATAGGATGTAGATGATGATGATTGATTGTAAATGGGTTATTTTTTAATATTTCCCTATCTTTCAATAAAAAGATTAGCAATAAAAAAAAAAGAAAATTGCATTTAAGTGGCCACTTACTATTGCATTGTCAAATGCTTTTAACAAGTCATTTATGTTAAGCCAGCACAAAACGAAAATTTCTTAGATAACTTAAATAGATTTACTGAAATTAATCAATGCATCTACTTATTAAAGCAAAAAAAAAAGGAATTTTCAGCACAAAAATTCTAATCCTAATATCATAGGTTTCTGCGTTCATGTACCTGTTCATTATTTCATCATTTCATCGTGAACCCTTTGCGTCCCCTCTCTTTTATTCCATCTCTCTCTCCCATTTTTAGCATAATATTGTGGCAGACACTTGGCAAATTTGTTGTGTCAATTTTGATTTGGTGTTTTATTCATTCTTTATGATACTTAATTAATTTCTACATGACAAAGCCATTAAAAATTATACATTCCTCATTTTTACTTAGTATCAATGCTTCACACACAAAGTATAAGCCATTGACCATAAGTACTCTATTATGTAAAGTGTCTTGTGTCTTAAAGAGTCTTTTAATCAAAGCATTGGTGTGGTTCTTGAATCTTGCCAGAGTCTTGGGTGTAAATTTTTATTCATTTATTTGATTATCTTGAAACAATGTCTGCAGAATTGTTAAAATACATTTTTTTTTGTCATGAAACATCAAATATAAATTATTAAAAGGAAGCACATTCAGATGGAAAACAGTGTGAAAATTTTTAGATTGAATTTTAATGCACCCCAAATTAGATAAATTTTGGGGGTAAAAATCCCCTTCATTAATACGAGTTAATACATGTTTAATCTTACAAGTACATGTAACTGTAAATTGAAAATTAAATCAGGGCAAATGGAGGCTTCTTCCAATATTGAGGATTTTCCTTGTCAAGAAATAGGGGTGATCCTGCTAGAAGCTTGTCTCGCCTTCACTCTAGATTATTTGATAATTATATTATGGTGAAATTGTTGCTCAACACTTGTTCATCATTTTAAGAACAAGATTGAATCTTTGAAGGGGGTATTATAGGTTATATTGAAATTATATCTAAGAGCCGTCTGTCTGTATATTTTCTGTTTTGAAAGTGCCACTTAATTTCTGTCTCTCAGAAGTTATGTTTGAAAATTCTGGCTTTAATGTTTTTTTTTTTCATTATGATTTTATCGTCATGCTTTTATTTTCAATCTTAAATTGCCATTGCTTTATCAATTGTAATTATAAATGCACTACTTAAATGCTTTTAGCGCCTATTTGCTTGAGATTTTTTTGTTTTATCTTGCCAGTATTGAGTGCAGTGGGTTTTAGATTTTCGCAATTGGTGCCTTGTATACAGACATTTTAAAGAAAGTACTTTCTTTATGGCCGTAATATTTAATTGCTTTGTAAATAATGGAGAATTTTTGGTTTCTTCAAAAGAGTACTATCAAAGCAGAGGATATTGTTGTTTGTAGGGTAGTGCCTTTTCCCTTGAAATTGTGAATATTTGAAAGACAATGTAAGATTTATGGCAAAACATACTTTGTAAATTATTTCATGTGAGAGAGATCATTAAAGACATGATTTCAGCACAAGTGAACGTGAAAAGTCTTGGTTGACTTTATTTTGTGTAGTTTTGTTGCATTGGTCTTGATGCTGGGAATAATGATGATGATGATGATGATAATGATGATGATGATGATTATAATGCTAAAAGTTATGATGATACTGATACTTTAATATAATGCTGATGGTGATGATGATGATGATGATGATGGTGATGATGATGGTGATGGTGATGATGATGATTATGATGGTGATGATGATGCTGATGGTGATGATGATGATGATGATGATGATGGTGATGATGATGGTGATGATGATGATGATGGTAATGATGATGGTAATGATGATGATTACAATGCTAATAGTGGTGACGTTAATGATACTGATACATTTAGTGATGGTGATGATTATGATGGTGATGGTGATGATGATGATGATGATGGTGATGGTGATGGTGATGATGATGATTATAATGCTAAAAGTGATCATGATGATACTGATAGCTAAAAGGTATGATGACACTGATAATGATTATAATGCTAAAAGTGATGATGATAATACTGATACTTATAAAGTTGGTGATGATGATTTTGATGATGATGATGGTGGTGAGGAGGAGGATGATATTAATGATAAATGTCATAATGAATGTGGTGATGATGATAATGAATGACTATAATGATAATAGTGATGATGATAATGAATGATTATAATGCTAATAGTGATGATGATACTGATAATTTTAATGATGGTGATGAAGATGATGGTGAGGAGGAGAATGGTATTAATGATAAATGTCATGATGAAGATGATGTGATGATGATAATGAATGCTTATAATGCTAATAGTGATGATGATGATGAATTATTATAATGCTAATAGTGATGATGATACTGATAATTTAAAATATGGTGATGATGGTGGTGATGATGATGATGATGATGATGACTATAATAATGATGAAAATAAAGGTGAATTTGTTCGTTAAAGTAGAATCTCTTTTGACCAAAGAAATCTGTTTGATTTTGGTGAAATTGAATATGGGATAATGGTACTTAAATGATGCACGCTTTTGATTTTATGATCTGAAAAAAGAATGCATCCATTCAGCCTATTGTCATTATTAGAAGCTCAACACCGTGTAATCATGAGCATGTACTGTACAATTGCTATAACAGTAGTGCCTAAACTTGAAACCGATGCAATTTTAAACATTAATGGAAAGTCACTTGTGTTGGTCCCGGGGAGGGGGGGGGGGGTACTTAGATTTAGTTTGGACGGGGGTGTGCGGCTGAAGGTTCAAAACCCATACCCATAATTAAGGGTTATTTTGGCTAAAAAGCAAGTACCCATTATTAAGGATTTATTAACATTTAACAACCAAAAAAGAAAAAAAAAGGTTATCACCCAAAATTGGAGGAGAATATGGAATCATGTTTAAGGCCAGTATCTAAAAATTGGGGCCATGTTTAGGGATTTTCCGGAATAAAACCATACCCATGTATATTATGTTAAGGGATTTCTTCCAAAAAAAGCGACCCATTCCAGCAGCACATCCACGTATATGACTTATTTCGTGAGTACCCCCCCCCTCCCCCGGGGTCTTGGTTAACTTTATTTTGTGTCGGTTTATTCATGGTAGGATCCATGGTTTATTGCATTGTGGTATACTGTGCCCCAGTGGATTCGTCTTCTGACTTTGAAACAGAGGGTCATTGGGTTCGAATCCCAGCCATGGCATAATTTTCTTCGGCAAGATATAGGCCTATATCTACATTGTACTGCATTTAACCAAGGTGAGGTAAATGGGTACCTGGCAGGAATTTATTAATTAAAATGCTTAAGTGCTGTAAAAGACTGTGGGGCTAAGGCTGGCCAGGGCAAGGGCGGAAATCTCTCCTAAAGGTAGGGGGACCAGGGGCTGGAAAATTTGACAAGCAAAAAAAAAAGGTAATCACCCAAAAAGTAACGTCATCTCGTCCAAAATAAATGTTTTATTTCGATTTTGAATGATGTATTTCTATTCACCAGTAGTAGGGGGGCATTTGATATTGTGTCCCCCTACTATTTTGGTTAGGGGGACGCGTCCCCCTGTCCCCCCCCCCCCCTGGGATTTCCGCCCATGGGCCAGGGTAATAATATTAGTCCTTTAGAAGCGCATAGGGACGTTACATCATAATTTGATATGCGCTATACAATAACTGCGCTACTATTATTATTGGTCCTGATACTGTACATAAAAGCATAATGATGTTGGTGGTGGTGGTGATGATGATGATTATTATAATGATAAAAGTTATGATGAAGATGATATATCAATTTACAACTCCAGAAATAATCACAAAAAGTCATACACATATCAAGTATTGCATAAAAAACTACAAAATAATAACTACAAGTTGCGGCAGTATCAATATCAGCATAAAAACTATCAGAATAACATGTATTCAAAATCAATATGAATTCATATTTTTCTTCAAAACATTAACACCTAATTTTTTTTTATACTAACTCTTAAAAGATTTTTTTAAAACTTTCATGAAAAACTATGAATGGAAGGTACATACTGACTTTGACGGATTTCGTATTTTCTTTATAGCGCCATCTTTCGTTGACTATCAACACTAATCGAGGGACGAGATTGCCATTCATGGGATGCCCATGATATTTTTCATAGTATTGAATTGAAACGATTTATGAGGAAATATCGTAGCAGCCAACGGATACATTCTGAGATATATTACAAAGTATACAGTCCTACAATACAAATAATCCAAATATATATAGATGACATATAAATATTCGATGAGTAGGCCTATCAGGATAATGTAAATTATGGGTATAGATACAGTACATAAGTAAAACGAGAACAATGAAATATGACTGCAGGTATTTGTTAAAAAAAAGTACTGGATTAATGTGAATGGGGATAAAGAACATCCCCCCCAAAAATGAATAAAAGATTTAGACACAGATTAACTATATTCATGATATTAGGTGCTGCTTGTTGAAATGAGAATGACAATTGAGACCCTCGATTGCAGCTGCTAGAGGAATAAAACCCTTGGAGCAGTGCATTTGTAAGCATATAAGCCTAGGCTAAGTCTATCCGGTTTATTATTTAAAAAATAGATTTATTAATGACTGACTAAGTTCCAAGCAAAACCAAAGAGATATAATGTGGGATATGATAATGTTGTCAGACCAAGAGGAGATGAAAAAGGGCCAATGTTCGTTGTATTATTGTGTTATACTTTACATTGGTTTATATTTTTCATCCGTTTTTCTTAATACATCTTTGATCTTGAAACACAAATTTGTAAAATTGTACACTGCAAAAACTCCGGTGTTGATTTAACACCAGCCTGGAATCTATATAATGTCCACATGAGAGAAGAGTTAAACAACACCAGTTTCGTTTTGGTCTAACACCAGATAGGTGTTTATACAACACCAATTATTCTGTGCCGATGATGTCCCATTGAAGCATGATGTGAATTAACGAATATCAATTTTTTTCACGATCATGCAAAAAAAAATTATAAAAATGTGGAAACAGAAAGTAAAGGAAAGGAAAAAAGGGTGAAATATGAATTAGTTTTCTGAATATTATGTCAAAATCTATCAAATTAATAGACTTTGGTATCAATCAAACTACTGTTAGTCCACCGTCCTCGATTTGGTGCAACTCCCCGGCGTGCACGAAGATAATAATTGAAGAGATTATTAACCACAACCACGTGACGAGGGCTTTTGTGTCACACTGCTAGCTAGATTGTCATTGTTTTTTTTATCAACGTTGTTCTGTTGTGAAATGAATTCACAAGCATTTTGACAAAGATTGGGGGAGGGGTACTGCTGTCAATCTTGTTTTAGACCCTGTTCTATATATTTTGAAACTCCTAAACTATTTGAATTTTTTTAAATTTGAATTTATTTTACTTCTACATAACAATATAATATAACATAGATGTAACAAACATATATTGACAATAAATCAGGTATAAATCATTTAGCATAAAATTAATAGCAGAAGAGGCCTATTTTTTTCAATTTGAATCCGGGTATTTTTTGTGAACTATGTGAGTGTTTTCATTGTTTTGTGACTTTCAAGTTCCAAGAAAATTATAGGCTTTACGGTCTCTGTAAACTATTGGTTACGGAAGAGCATTTGCCAAGAACTCCATGATCTTTATTTATAATTTATTCACTTTTTATTCATTAAAATTATATAAAATATAAAACAAGGTGGAGGATCAGGACCCGGTTCAGTTTAAAAAAAAAACTGCTTTACAACGGAGCACTCCATCCATCTCTGCAAACATATATCTATAGAACATAAACATGATAAAATAAACCATCTTTATGGTTTAAGACAATTAAGTCTATATCTTTTCATGTATCATTATAATCATAACCGATTGGATAATCTCGATCAAATTTTTATTCTACGAACATTATGAAATAAAAGAATGAAAATGATTTGACGCACGCACCGTACGCAAGTGTCGTGCGCGCGCGTTATTTCACTCATTGAGCTCGAAACTGGTGCGAAAACAACGGTAAGTAATCTCACGATTTCTATTAAAATTAATCATAAAAATGCGTCAGTGAAGTTGAAAAAACGTACAATTGATCGATTTATCCCATACATAGCAATCTATCGCAACTTCTTGCTTGTCGAAATTGCCTAATTTTAAAGCTTATTCGGTTGATTTTCCCTACAGGATTTTCGAGTAGCAGACTGAGTGATCTGTGACTTGCTGCTGCTGGCCTTCCTCCGCTACCATTCTCCACGCGTTTCCGGTATTTTCTGCGGTGGGTGTATTGACTCATCATCAACCTCATTCATACCCCTGCATTTGGACTGGTCGCAAACAAGTGATTTGTGTGCTGTATTTTTTTTCCGAGGGAGTATTCAACGTGTTTCAGGAATATATACAAAACAAATTGTGATTGAAGGAATATAAATCTAGGATTACCGCAATGGCCAGTCGGATGAGGAAGCTATTTCATCGGCAGAATGCTGCCGCTGTGGAAGAACGGCGTAAAATGCGAAAGGATCTCTTTGCATTCAACAAGGTTTGTATGAATATTCAACAACAGCAACTCTTTCTAGTTTACAAAAAATATTAAAATTGGATAGGCCTAAAGGTAAATGCTCAGAAACGTATACTGTACACACTAGTAACAGTTACATGACCAAACATCAAGATTCATTAGATTCTAATCAATTATTGAAACCAACTCACAAACATTTCTACTTCTAGTGAAAGATCATGTAATGTCAGCTAAATTGACATTTTTAACAGTATCTATCACGACAGTTGTCGTTGTTGCGGCTGGGCCATTCTTCTTCTTTGGACGTACATGTACTGCCCAACGGCAACGACCCACAGTGGGAGCCAACCGGGCAGATATTAATGTCACAGATCTGGGAAGGAAATCGAAATGATAGAGAGGGATTGTATTTTGTTTCGAACGTGATATTAAAGTATCAAGAACTATTTAAGATATTTAGATACTTGTAAAACAAATATTAGAGGGTGACTTCACTTGCTTTTAGCATAGTTATGCAAATTATTAAAGCGAAACTGAGTGAAAAATGACATTGTTGTAACATCATATTTTGATGTAATTTTCTGTGTCTTGCCTGTTTGATATTTCTCTTGTTTTTTATTCAAATTACGTTGTTGGGGAAGATTTTTTTTTTATTCTCAAGAGCAAGTAAATTTTGATCTTCAATTATTGACTTTTATTTACTCCATCAATTGGTAATGTGTGACACCAAAAGACATTCAGGAAAAAAAATTGTCCGGAGCCAGTTCGCTCTCAGCTTTATAGCAAAATTGGGATAGTGTAACTACATGTAGATCTGAAATGTGTCCTAATTTTGCTATAATGTTAAAAGCAAACTGGTTCTAGACATTTTTTTTCTGATTGTCTTTTACATGTACACTGAGTGATATAGAATATCTCTCCTCATTCATTAAATACCTGTATTTGTGAAATAATTTTTTCTTTTTGTAAATAACAACACTAATACCGTAAATATTAAAAAGTGATGGCACCTGTTAACACTATTAAACATAAATTTGTTAATTTACATTATGATTTTGTTTCAATGAAAATGCTTGCCTCAATCACTCACAAAGAACGAGCTGGCTTTATTTGTTCGCACATAACCATGAACTTTGACAATGCCTTTGTGTATGCAAGCCATACACCTGTTGCTCCAAGCATTGTGTGCAGCTTGCATCAATAAGAAAACTCCTCTCCATGCAAAGCGAGAACAAAAGATTGTCAACTGGCTTTCCCAATCCCATTAGCATTCAAAGAACAATTCGCCTGTGCATCTGTATAATTTAGACACGTGTAGGCTACATCTTATGTTTGCCAAATTTATTTTTGTTTTGTGAGTCATGATAGTACACGAATATATAATGCCATTAATTTGTGCAATAGTGCATGACCAACAATCTTCTACAGTATCCTTAAAAATGATAAGAGGACCATACATAAAATCACTGTTATTGAAAAATTATTTCATATTTTTAAAAATAAATTCCTTTAAAACAATATTTGAGACATCAATTGACTCAAAATATTGAATCATAGAGGTTCAAGTATTTGTACTGTTTATGGTGGAATTGATACATTAACCATGATTCTGGAATAATCACCAACAGTAATAATAATATTGTGTATGGCAGTTTCTCACTGGAAATGAAAGCAATGAGGATATATGAAAGCCAACCTTTAATAATATATCATCATTATGAGCATTTTTGGGTGAATGTACAATGTACTGTCTTTTCTAACTTGAATGATGTTGTTGTTGTTGTTAACTTAGGTTTTAAGGCGCGGGTCATTCAGATATGAATATTTACGCCTATGATTAATTTGTCGTTTTTTTGGTTATAAAATTTGCTGCATTATGGATCAGCGCTGCTTTAAGACAATTTATATGAGATCGTGAAAGGCGGCTGGCTCATCACGAAAGGAAGAATCATTTCCAGTAGCCTTGAGCCAGGTTGATGATTGTAAATATTTATGCATGCTCAGAACAATAGAATCATCAATAACATAGAAGTACATTTGACTGTCATGCAGGATGCGTATACTTGGGCTGGTCCTTCCGTCAAGTGTATTCGTGGCAGAAAGACGCTTGATGGATAGAGCCGTGCGGATGCCATCTCGGCCCTACACAGTATGTTCAAGGTGCATGTACATGTAGGCCGGCTGTATTTTTGATTAAAAAGGCTTTGCGTGTCAGTCTGTGCCACATGTTTGGCCTCGCTTGGCGATAATGCATTTTACAGAAATGACGGGGCTACTACCCATATGCCTACTGTAGCTTCAAATTCAATGTCCTCTCGATGTTGTTCTGTAGAATATCAAGGTTGTATCAAATTGATTTCTTGGACCAACAATTTATTCAGGTAGTACTGTACTTCCTTTTGGTAAGATATGATTGTATTTGTTTAAATACATTTGTACAGTTTGTACATGTAATGACCACAAATATGAACCTGTTTGCCCTACATTTTTAAAATCCAAAATACAACACAACAACAATCTTCATCGAAATACATGTACAGTACATCAGTTGTCAATCAATTTTTTTTTTCATTTTTGGACAAAAATTTTAATAAAAATCATTTCATACAGTAATTCATTTCATTAAATAAAATAAAAAAGGATTAGTGCGGATATGACATTATCAGCTTGCTCATTCACATATTTATGAATAGGACAATTCAAGGCATGCACATTTAAATGTCACAACTGTTTCACCAAAATAATGCAAAGCTTTGAAATGCCATATTACTTTGTCATTCCTTGTCTAATTTTGGTCAATTTTTCAGCGTTTTGTTTGATTTTGCTTTATCTGTTCAAATCATATTATTTTCTGCCTGGAGTACCCCTTCAAAGTTCTTGTACTAAAGTTCAGTGGAACCTTGATACAGGAATACTGCTTATTGCATACGTGTACTGCGGTGTACACCCCTGGTGTCTTCTCCAGGGTTGGCCAATGAATGATCTGACCCCAATCAATGACTTCCTGGGGCTAACTGACCTGCAAGACTGATCTATTTACACATAAGTGGGGTATTATACCTGTCATGTTTGGCATGTATCTGGGATCTGATTGACAGAGCTGTGTGTATGTAGAGTCTTTTCACATCATTACCCGTATTCATTAGGTGCATGGATACTTTGAGTTTCAGGAAATTCTAAATAAAAATTTTAGGCCTCAAAATGCCAAATTCTTTAATTTGTGCATTCACACTTATCTGAAGATTTATAAATAAGTTTTGTGGTTATGAGCTTGCAACTACAATTGAAATAGCTAAATGTTGTCAATAACAGGCAAAATCTACATACAATGTACATTTACTGTACATACATGTACATGTGCACTGGCATTTTTGAAGCATATTATAAATTAGTAGCTTGGTATAATTTTCATCATTTTGTAAAAACAAGTTTGCTGGAATCAGACCCTGTCAATGTGCACACAAACACATATTAATTTGATATAGTTTATCATTTTGAGATGATCACTCAGTAGAATTATTCTATGATGATGACGACATACATGTACATCTGTAATGACTCAATGTCCTCCTTTGTTCTCTTCCCGCAGACTGTTGAGCATGGCTTCCCCAATAAGCCAACCGCCCTTGCCTATGATCCTAAGCTGAATATCTTTGCCATTGGGACATCAAATGGAGTCATCAAAATGTATCCTTTTCAGGTCAACAAATGTCACACGCTGATCTTGTGATGGTCATAAAAAGAAAATCATTCATGTGATCCGACTTAAGCCTGTGCTTGCAATACATCTACATGTACGTGTAAAAGTGCATGCATGTACGGTAAAGAACATTCATGTACATTGTAAAGTGTTGAGCTTATGATGTGTAGCACTAATGTAGCTACTATAACATGCCATAGTATATCATTCTACATTCATGTACATTGTAAATGAAGGGATTCTAGTTAAAAACAAAATGAAACAAAATATGGTGCTTTGTTTTTAGTTGGGGCGGGGCCTTCAAACAATACCAAGACAACATGTTCATGTAGGCCTACAGCTTGGGAAATAATTATTAGACCATACTGTACATGTATTGTAAGGGAGCTTCGTAGGAAAGTGGTCAAATGTTTATTACCCAATCTGTACATGTACATGTATGTACAGTAATATTTTTGTTATTTACTTTTTGTGCAGGGTTTGTTGTATTTTGATACACTTTCCTTGAAAATTCAGTTGTTGTACAGTAGTCATGACTCAGTAAATTTGTCTTCATGGTCAAAATTCTAGGATTTTTTTGAACTTTTAAACTTGAAGTGACAGACAAGTCTTTTTTGGCTTCTTGTTCTAAACAATGTATCCCTTTTTGTCTCATGTTCGTTTTTACAATCTAAAAAAAATATGGACAAGCTTTATGAAAGTTGCTCTTTGTCTCTCTCCCTCTCTCTCTCTGCCTGTTGGTTATCTACCAATAACAGCTGTTTGAACAATGGTAGTGGTATGCCTGTATTATATGTGAGCAAACATGAGTCACTGAGCTATTGTTAGTCATTGTTTTCCAATATTGATCCAGAAAAAAATCGCCCCACTCATGATTAACAAAATGATCTCATTTATTGATCTGGTGCGATGCTGCAACAAGCAGTATGGAAAGAAATGTGCAGTTGGCACTGGAAAGTGTTGGCTAACATTAGTCAGTTCTCATTAACCATGCCCCGTCGTGTGATGAAAAAATATTCATGCATTATTCATGATTTCATCATGTCGTAGTTTATGTGTAGACTCCACCCACAGGGATGATTAATGAATTCATAATGAGTAGGACTATTGTGTACATGAATGTTCTTGATAACAAAAGGCCCACAGCTTTGAATCTATGGACAGCAGGACATACATGTACAAAAGGCAAATTTGATTAAAGACATAGTGTCTTTTGATATTAAGGTATTACATGTACTCTATGCAAATTAGCCACCCTCCACTCACAATCACTTCGAAATCACAATATTTTTGGCGAGGCTACTCCCCCCTCCCTCCTTGAAATACACTCATTAATCATCTCAGACAGCTGATGTCTTTTGGGCTGTAGGTCTACTGATAGCTGGACAAAGAAGCTTTCAGTAGCATGCTCTACCAATGAACGATGAAGATACAATATGTTGACCTCACAAATACAGTTGACCAAGCACCAGACATGTCATCATCCATGGGAGTAATGCAGCATACAGCTCTATCTGTTTTACCTGCGAATCATATGATGGGTTGAGAAAGCAATACTGATACATGTAGTCACCACAGTTTTCTGTTTTCTAATAGTCTAATTCTGTGTTCTTCCTTGTTCTAAAAAACATTATTCTGTGTTAGTTTGGTAACATGTACAAAACATAATCAATAATAGGGATAATCTTTAAATGTATTTAAAGTTTCTATGCAGATAAAGCTTGGCAAACACATGCTAAACACTGTGAAAAGGCATTAAGTGTCATGATTTTTAATATAAAAATATTTTTGTGATTCAATTTTTTTTCATGAAATTATGTGAATTTAATCTGTGGCATTTTTCCTTTTTCTGTGTTGCTGAAAAGTAAAAACTACATATTGGAATAGCTTGAGGTGTCTCTGGATCCATAAAATATTATTTTGGATATTTCATTAGTTAACAGAACAGTCACATGATAAACACATACAACAGCTGTATGTCACATGATATCACTAATTAGGCAACAATGTTTGCCAACTATTTGCATCTTGTTTGAACTACAGAATGGTATCGGTATTGTGAAAATACTGTATATTGGTTGAATAGGTTCATGTAGTGAAACCCCTGAATAAATACAAGGAAATGACCCAGCTCACTCTCAACTAAGTATTGTAAAAATATTTGAATATTTTTTTCATTCTCATTTGTGATTGCCATGCCAACTTTAATAACATTTGCAGACTGAATGACTTTGTACTTGTAGGGGTGGAAGGATGAGGTTGAAATAACAAAAGGTGATGATTTGATTACATTTGGCTAAAACATGATCAAATGATTTTAAATTAAAAGATTATGAAACTCAATTTTAACACCCTGGAATAGTGCATACCGGTACATTGCATGCACGTAGTCCTACATGTGTAGCATGTGTACTGGTATCTTTAACGTGTCTTTCAAACATACAAATACACACGTACCTCTAATTGATTTAAGTTATAGTGGATGACATCATTATTTACATTTGAAATTCAAACACTCATGTCTGGGACACAAGCCAGCCCGCCAATTTCTCCTCTCTGCAAATATATTGATCCCATCGTTGGTGAGTAAAGTACACGCGGGCCAATCACTATTAACGCTGACATGCTTGTGCTTTTAGTTATCTGTTGTGTACAGTACTTCTCGTTGAATCCCAGCTTCGTGTCATTTGCATTTCCATTGTATGTGAATGATGTTTTGAAAATAAATCTTCAATCTGGAATTTGTGAAATTGTAAAGATAGAGCTTTGATTATTCCCAAAATTGTCATGTTTATAGAACTGTTTTCATTCTAATCAGAGAACCATTATCATTGACATGTGGGTTGCATTTCTATAAAATCTCACTTCTATAAGCATTTCGTATTAAAATATAGCTTTAGCAAACTACTGTGAAAAGCATGAAATATACAGAGCATGACCAATGGCATCACAAATACAACATTAATTACCGGAATTTACATATAAACTTCATTTTCGAGCTTCAACATAATTTGTCTACAGGTACAATGTATGACATAATGTACAGTCTAAAAAATTAAAGTATAAAGACATTCAGGTTATCGCGTACATATTAGGTGGTTTCAAACTGCCTCAATCACAAGAATCCCTGTTAAAAAATACAATGTATGAAAACATCTTTCAGGCCAAAAAAACCTGATAATTATTCCTGCATTTACACCGCCCCGAAACATACCCTTCTGGGAAAGTTCCTGAAGTGACTAGCATGCGCAGTATAGTCTGATGTACATATGTACGTAGGTAAGGCATGAGATTCAAAATCACTAGCTAAGCTTTACATTTTTGAAAGACTGAAAAGTCTTCTGTATAGCATATTTTTACACATTACTTTAATAGTTAGAAAGTAAAAAAGGGGCCTACTTTAATAGTTGAGAGCTTTTCTCTTATGACCAAAAAATGCTATTCAAATTTGTAAAGCAAAATTATTCCCTGATTAGCATAAAGTGGCCATCCCTATAAACCTACATACATGTATGTTACTATTTGAATGAGAAACAACTAATTGCCATTGCAGATGTGAACTCCCTTCTTCGCTTGGGTCTGCTGTCTCTACACTGAAGACCCTTTTGTTGTTGTGTGATTGTACTCCATACAGACGCAAGGTCGTCCGTTGATTGTGTGCATGAATACATGCCCTCCGGTACTCCAAATTATTTGCACTCGTAGACCCTCCAGGTGTGAAGTTCAGCCGTTTGAAATTTTGGCGCGATCTACAGCCTTGTCCCCATTTCATTTTTCGTGTGTGATGATACTTCGAAAAAAAAGAAGGTTTATGATGATACTCTGAAATATTGAGTTAATGATATCTTTAATTAAACCTCCCTTTTTTAATAAATGTTCAAAATTTCATTTAAATTTGTATACATATTTATATATGAAGGACCTGTATGTACAGTACATGTACATACAATTTATGTTGAATTACATACAAAATATAGAAACATTTGGGCGCTGTTTGTCAGCATTTTTGTGTATTATGTTCATAACATCTATGTGCGTGTACATGTATGTCCAGGTACAGTACTCTACATTTATGTAGACCCTTCATGTATACAGTCCAACCAGGTTCCCTGGTCCAACATTGTACTGCACATACATATACATGTACATGTAGCAGCAATGAAGAATTCCTCTCGCATTGAGGAACAGGCTCTTATGTATACTGTTATATCGGGTATACATGTAGGGCCTACATGTACATGTATGCATGTACCCTTTTCATATTATGGTACTGTATAAAAATGTTTAATTCTCATCAAATACATGTACCTTTTTAGATCAGATGATTTTGTTAAGAATTGTGTAATACTGGTCAGAGTTTCCTCCTAAGTCCATGGTTATACATATACATGTACAAACTACATGTACTCTGAGATGAACCATGGATGCATTGAGATCTCTTGACCTCTGTACATGTTCTTGTATCCTGTCCTTTGGGCGTTGTCTATCCATTGGTGCAATGTACTTTTACCATTACCACTCCAAGCTCACTCGTCCGGCTTCACGAAACCATGGACCCTATAGTACTAAACAGTCTTGAGAGTACACCCCACTGAGCTCAATTACACTCTCCCTGAAAATTGGACTTGCCTCGTCCATGTGTGTACGCAAAGGGAATGGCGCGTATGAAATGATCTTATGCATGCTCGGTGATTTACATCATGTAAACATTTTCATGCTAGTTCAAGCTACCGTGAAGAAATGTAGAAAAGGTACACTAGAGAAAAATAAGCCAATTTGTAAAATATGGATTCATTTCATCAAAACTTGTTTTTGTGAGGCATCTTTGGAAATAAATTGGATCACACAGTTTGCTTGATTTACCATTGTTACTGTATGTCAAGATGACAGTTTCATGGTGGATTTATTTTGATGAATATTTTAAATACCCTAGCTCTTTGAAAGTCCAATTTGGTTTTAGGGTTTACTGTACATAAAGAATAGTTGGAGGATGGTGAACAGAATTTTAATGGTGGGGAAAAAAATATCATGATGGTGGTAGTAGCGATGGTGACAATGATGATTACGATGGTGGATGCGATGGTGGTGATGATAATGATGATGACCAGTGATGATGGTGATGATGATGATGGTGATGATGTTATGATGGTGATGATGATGATGATGGTGTTGGTGATGATGATGGTGGTCGTGGTGGTAGTGGTGATGATGATGATGATGATGATGATGATGATGAATTGTGATGATGATGATGATGAAGATGATGAAAATGGTGATAAAGGTGACGATAAGGGTGGTGATGATGGTGATGGTCACAAACTCAGGATGGTTATAATGATTATGATTGGCCTACAACTCCGGAAGAGACACAAACATGGAGAGAGAAGAGAATTTGACTTCCCTGTAGTGTACAGAAGTCGCATACTAATGTAGGCCTAGATTGAAATACAGTACATATTTTGTTGGCTGGATGTATATTGTATTGAAAAACAAGTATCATACAGGATCACTTTGCAGTCTGCTCAAGGTCACACCTCAAGGTCAAAGGGGTCATGAGAATTATTTTGTGCTTTAAATTCTGAACTGGCAGCTTTGGGTGAGTTGTCCATCATTCAAAGTCAGTAAAATATTGCTTTTCACTCTTCTTCCTTTGACACAGTCTAGGCCTACATATCTGTTTTTGTCTCACCTGCATAGCAGAGTGAGACTATAGGCGCCGCTTTTCCGACGGCGACGGCGACGGCGGCGGCGACGGCGACGGCGGCGGCGGCGTCAACACCAAATCTTAACCTGAGGTTAAGTTTTTGAAATGACAGCATAACTTAGAAAGTATATGGACCTAGTTCATGAAACTTGGCCATAAGGTTAATCAAGTATTACTGAACATCCTGCCTGAGTTTCATGTCACATGACCAAGGTCAAAGGTCATTTAGGGTCAATGAACTTAGACCATGTTGGGGGAATCAACATCAAAATCTTAACCTAAGGTTAAGTTTTTGAAATGTCATCATAACTTAGAAAATATATGGACCTAGTTCATGAAACTTATACATAAGGTTAATCAAGTATCACTGAACATCCTGCTTGAGTTTCACATCACATGACCAAGGTCAAAGGTCATTTAGGGTCAATGAACTTTGGCCGAATTGGGGGTATCTGTTGAATTACCATCATAACTTTGAAAGTTTATGGATCTGATTCATGAAACTTGGACATAATAGTAATCAAGTATTACTGAACATCCTGTGCAAGTTTCAGGTCACATGATCAAGGTCAAAGGTCATTTAGGGTCAATGAACTTTGGCCAAATTGGGGTATTTGTTGAATTACAGCCATAAATTTGAAAGTGTGTTGGTCTAGTTCATAAAACTTGGACATAATAGTAATCAAGTATCACTGAACATCCTGTGCAAGTTTCAGGTCACATGATCAAGGTCAAAGGTCATGTTAAGGTCAAAGAACTTTGGCCACGTTGGGGGTATTTGTTGAATTGCCATCATATCTCTATAAGTGTATTGGTCTAGTTCATAAAACGTGGAAATAAGAGTAACCAAGTATCACTGAACATCTTGTGCGAGTTATAGTAGTTTTCAAAATCAGCACTGCTGCTATATTGAATCGCGTGATGCAGGTGAGACGGCCAGAGGCATTCCACTTGTTCACTCTGTATTGTCGGATTTTACTCTTTACGTTTTACAATAATTGGAAGGTTGCCTCCACAACCTCATGGATGGAATATGGAATAACACATGTACATGAACACCCAACATTCACTTTTTTGCATAGAATGAACTAATTTAGGTCTACAATTTAGGTCTACGTGTACATGTACCTCGCTCATATTTAGAGGGAGAGAGAGAGAGAGAGAAAGAAGTTAATTTAAATCAGGGGTGGATCCAGGATTTTTCAAAGGGGGGGGGGGGGCACATTTTTCTGATGAAAATTTGACAAGCAAATAAAAAAGGTCCTCACTTTCAAAGGGGGGGGGGGGCACACTGGGTAAAAACTGTATATTTACATTTAAAATGTTGATTTTGGGGGCAACACTGGGCTTCTCCTATTACATTAATGTATGTTGATGAACATGACAAAATCAGAAAAATAATTTGAGAATCAACATCTGCATGTTTTACCCCTTGTAGGCCTATACATGTAGTTGTACATTTTTTTTTGCAAAACCTTTGTGGAAATCATTTTGTAGATTTTGTTTGAGTGAACAGGCCTGAAGTTTTTAAAATATATTTTACCCAAGTTATTGTACATGTACATAAGCTGCTACTACAGTACAAATCATGTTGCCTTCACATATAGAGTGTATGTACGTGTTCATTTAATACCCGTTTCTTTCATTGGATATATGTTATCTGTTGCATTCCTTGTACACCCTAATGATCACCATAAATGCTGTACTAATATACCAAGTGTAACTTCTCAGTAGTTGAGTAAATAGATTATATAATCTAGTCCTTACAATACACTGCCCTTACATGTATGTCCACTTGTGTCCACTTCAGAACAAAAGGTGTTGTACTTGGCTTTGTAGTCCCTCCCCATTGACCCACCTGTATGGTCCTGGTTTTATTGATGGGATTATTGATGGGATTATTGATTGAACTTGTCTAACTGTTAACAGTTAGCCAAATATTAAGCAAGATACTACAGGTGTATAAAAGGGAGAGCCAAAGAATGTAAGGAATTTCAGGTATTTATAACAGTAGTACATGTACTGTGCATAAATAATGGCCATGGATTATAACATCTTTAAAATTGGCATGTAAATGTAGCCTACATGTACATGTATGTTTACAAGGTAAATTTCTGTTTTTGAATACTGTGCAACATGTACATATGTACATGTACAGGCCTACATGTAATTTAATATTGATGTACAGTTGTACATGTATGTATGTAGAAACTTTACATACATTCTCTGACACTGAAAAAAAAGAGGAAGAAACTGCCCAACCCTACATTTATGCCCGAATGCCTTTCATACATGTATGTTACAATTGTATATGTACATATGCACATGTACATGCTTACATGTACATGGGGGCATGTATGTAGGTTACATAATTATTTTTTAATTTTAGATTATTGATCCGTACATGTAGTAATTCACATAGAAAATATGTACTACACTGCTACTGCTGTGTGTTTTGTATTAATTGCATAATGTATTGATATTTTGACTTGCAATCTGTGCTGATTATTGCATGCTGCGCCTAAAATAATATTGGTTGGCACTGCAGCTATGATTCATTGTTTTGTGGTCATTGAGCTTCTAAGTTACTTTATAAATTGGTAGTTTGATTGCTCTGTTAAAAATGGTAGAGTCATTATGTGTCATTCCCTGGCCATTGTCAAGTTGCTTTGATACCAACAATAACCTCCAAATCAATCCACCATTGAATCAGAAATGAGTAAGCAATGATTATGTCCACTATAATAACATTGGATCTTATTATTAAAAGCCCACAATGTGTTGTGTTCACACGACACTTTGTTATCTTTAACTTTTTGGGTTATGTACATGTAATTTCAGTAAGGAGTAAGAACCGAGAAGTTGTACATGTGTAATGCCTACATACATGTAATAACATAAAAGAAATAAAACTGGACATTTGATGATAATTAAAGATAAATACCAAGTAACAATTTCAAAATGAGTTCGAACAGAATCCTATAAAATTACCCTCAAAGTGTTTGTATACATGTAAATAAAAATATGTGCCAAATATATAGCTCTGGAAAAAAATGCATAATTGCTGAGAAATGAGCAAAAAAGCACGGAATTCCATCAAATGTCCTGAGGGATTTTTTGAAGCAATATTAATTAATTGTCCCACATATGCTTTTCTGTGTTAGTGAACATCAGAATTATCAATTTTGAGCTACATGTAAGATGTCATGGATTTACAGAGATAAGTTTACATTAATGTACCATATCTAGATGTAGATGTATGGTAATATTTTGACAATTAACCTCGATTGAAAAGAAATAATTGTTTGCTGCAACTCCTTTTTTTTTAACCTATAATGAGGGTTCTCACTCAAATTATGGACCTTCTCAATGCAATTGAATTTGATAAATATACCAAGTTTGAAAGGAATACATTTTAGCTTACAAACTTCTTGGTAACATCAGGGAATTGGGAGTTAGAATCTTGCATTTGAAATTATCTTTTTCCCATTGAGGTAGACCATAGGTTATACATATACATGTAAATCTATAAATTTAAATATTTGTTAATTTGAAAACAAATTTGTTTCACTTCTATTTGAAGTTTGAATGCTTATCTTCAAAGTTTTTATATGAACATTACTAAAGTTTTCATTGCTTGCTAATTTGTGAGAATAAGGGGGCGTGGTACGTCAGTGGGAGTGGTGATTATTTTTTTAGGAATTCCAGACTTATGTTGGTACTGTAGTGTAGATTGTGGTTTGTGTTGGGATGTTATCACCAAAAATAAAGGAAGTTTTCAATTGCTATGTCATGAGTTAGCTATAAATTGGTCATTAAAATTTTTGATAAACATTTGTTTTTTTTTCTTTTTAGAAATCAATTCAATTACATGTCTTAATAGCAAGGCAATAGTCTTCTTTAAAAAAATTAGACATTCAGGGAATTTTGCATATTGAAAAATATTGTATTTAACCATACATTTACACGTAGGCTATGAAATATGTACATGTATGTACTCTATGTACTGTAGGCCCACAGCTTACATGTAAGTTTTGTTGATTCCTTGGTGTGGTTTACTCATTTATTTTTAGGTGTAGGCCTATACATTTTACATTATAGTCTGAAGTGAGAGTACATGTATATTTAAATTTAGGCTACATGTACATGTATATTTGTTTTCCTTGAAACTTTTCTTGATGAGAGTAAATAGTAAATGTACATTTGTGATTATACATGTATGTGTATAATTGAATAGAGAAAGGGTATTCTGAGCTTGAATTACAATAAAAGCGTGCCTGTGTATTGATATGATAGGCCAAAATATGTCCATCCAATACATGTACATGAAGCCCTACAGACAGTACAATAAAACTGACATTTCACAGTATGTACATGTATATACATGAATGTTGAAATGTACTGTAGTATACATGTATGCACGCTTTTGTAACATACATGTAGAAGAATAGTGCAGCCATACTAATAAAAGGTTTCCTTTATTGTTGTGCATTTGTAGGGGTTATTGTTGATGTCATTCTCTTTTTCTGTTTTGGGTTTTGGCTCACATTCTTGGCATTCCAAAGCTACTTGTTGTAATGTAAAGAGTCAAGGACTGGGATAACCCCTAGAACTAGTCTTATTGTTTCAGACATACTACATGTACGATGTCTTATCCACGTTTTCTCCAACAAAGTTGCTTAGACACTGTTCTCACTACCGTTCTAAAGCTAATACTGGAAACTGGTTTAGTGGAAACTTGTTTAACGTGTAATGAGAATGGTCGAAGCGGTCTTGGAAGCGATCTTCCAAATCGGCTCAGAAAACCACCTTGCGATGCAGTTTTGAAGATCGCTTTGCCTCGTTAAACATTCCGTGTGCACTACCTCCACACACTGTATGTGGAATGCCTACGCTGCGGTTTCAAATTTTGCGCATAGGTATTAATGTACATGTAGTTACATGTAGTCCTGACAGATACCCATTACCTCACCTGGGGTGAGTGCACCAAAATGCTTAATTTCTTGCTGTTTAAAAACATGCTACATGTATGGCTGGGTTTTGAACCCATGACCCTGTGTCATTCAGAACCACCAAACCTCGATGGTCCACATAATTTTTGCTTTGATTTGTTTTGGTTTGAGTTATTATACCCATATTATAGGCCTATTATGCTTCCCACTTCATCTGTTCTCGGAATCATTATGAAAGTCCGCAACATTTCCTTCCAGTTCCACATTGCTGAATGATGTCTCTCAATTTGTATAGGCCAACATTTTTCTCTTTTTATTTGACACTGTCGCACTACCTTAATAAACCATTAGATGGGGCGAGATATTTTCTTGCCTGGCTACTCCTCCCACTGAGCAACAAATTGGGGTGGTACTGAGCCACGGATTCAACACCAACGCCATGCCGTGCAGCGCCAAGCAGGTGGCGAAGGTGTGAAGAAAGCAAGGCAAATGAGCTCCAGGCTACAACAGTCTCCATTTTTCATATCCCCCTCGTTCAAACTACCGGTGTAGTATGTTTGTCATAATTTGATTGTGAGGTTCAATATATTCATATTTTCCCCCAAATGTTTTGCGATTGAAATGTAGGCTGTTGTTTTTATATTGGATATTGTCTTGAGATGGAGTTAAGTAATTTGATTTCATTGGTGAAAAAATTGTTAATAAGACTGGTTGTCAAATAAAAATGACCCCTACCCTTTACACATTCATGTGTAAAAACAATAAAAACGTATATTTACAATATGTTCAATTTATGTAGATAAAGCATATATGCGACTTGAAGACCCCTTGACTTTATGTAGCACAGAGCTTAATATCACCAAGTGAAATATAAGATACATTTTTGTTGTATCCAAATTAAAATTAGAGGCAGGCATGTATGACAAGATTGCATATGTGTCATGATAATAATACAATAAGATGTCCAAGCCAAATGCTTGAGAGAAAATTAAAGACAACAACAACAGCAGTACATTAGCGGTTCGAAAATTTAAATCAAGGCCTACATGTTTTTAAAGCTATAGTACTAGCTTCGTGCACTGTATAACATGCTGCCACTTGCATTCTAGTTTCTCTTTGGATGCCCATTAATTTTTACTTTTCTTTGAAAGCATGCTCGTTTCTTATTTTCAGTGAATGACTGTTCATGGTCAACACGCTTCTTGGTATTTTGTATGTCTTTCTATGAGCTTGAGACATTCTCTGAGCCTGAACGTGCCCTTGGCATTTAATGGAAATTTTGATCGTGAAACATTTATGCATTGGAAGTGTTGAACTAGAAGATTGTTGGAGTAGAAAAGTGTCTGACTCATGCAAGTCGGTGAATTCATCCTGCATTTTAAATGAAGTTATCTTGATGTGGAACCCATTTCTTTTATTTTATGAATTCAAACATGGATGTTCTTGAAGGATGCTGGTTTATATTGATGAAGAAACTAGAATTAACTTTGATTTCAGAAAAAAACCTAACCCACAATAAACCGACACAAATAAATGCAAGTAATTGACCTTTTCAGTAAAACAGTAGTACAGTTCACTTTGAATGATTTTTCTAGATTTGATATACATGTATTATGACAAATTATCACATAGTTTGTTTAAACATTTCTATATAGATTGCAGATGTCATTTTATGTTTAAATGTTATATTTTTCATGCAGTTAGGGAGAAATGTTTGCTCCACACTTCTTCACCTAACAACATGGATTAAGTACTAGGGCCTATACTGTGCATTAATTTTGAAATATTATTTAATATTTATGATAAATTTTGTAACTATGCAAAAAGGCAATAGTATGCAAATTTGGGGTTTATTTGGATTTTTTTAGAACACATACATGTGATGTTGTCCTGGCTGTAGCAACAGTTGTTACACATTGTAACAGTAGAATGTTTGCTTTATTGGTTGAAATTTGATTTTAGATCCATGGATGCAAGATCATGGCTATCTGTTTGAAGGGAAAGAAGAGCCGTCTATTTGATGGAAATATGATCCATCGTGCGGTGTTGTTGGCGAAATACCTGTAGATTTCTTTTCAAGGGAAATCTCACCATCCAGGTGGTTTAGGGCTGGGTAAGACGATACCTTCAAACCTCGGTGAGTCACCGTTAAAGGGCTGCCGGCGGACGAACCGAGTCGATCTCGTGGAATATTCATGCATGAATATTGATGAGGTGGAATCACCATCGTGAGGATGTTGAACTAGAAATCCTCGCTTGGCATGGCTAGTCGTTGGTGGTCAGATGCTGGAAAATTCTTGATGATGTCGTGTAGAGCAATTAGTCTGATTGCAGGCGGGATGATTGGGTTTTTTAATCAGTATGGACTGAGACTTTGATTTATGCAGCGTTTGCTGGAATAATTAATTTCTTTCTACTTGTACGTATACTGCATCGTCAGGGAAGTTTTCTTGGTAGACATTTTATCACCAAGCACATTGACATGGGGATACATGCTCAAAAACTAGTTGCTTTTCAGGGCTTAACAGGGAATAATTTTGCTAACATGTAGCAAATTTGATAGGCATTTTTGGTCAACAGAGAAAAGCTTTCAACTAAATACTGTTCAGCACTGCGTAAAAACCGGCTGTCAAAAAAAAAAAATGTGTCAGCAATCTTTAAAAGTGTTTGTCGCGAATTGCGATGCGATACCTGAGGTCCGTAACACAAAGCTTAGCAGTGATCGTAAAACATGTTTCTATGATTGATTGCATTGACTACAATGTACAATCAATCGTGAAAATCAAGCGTACGATTAATCGCTAACCTTTATGTTACGGGACCCGGGAAAAGTATTCCCTGATATTTCAATTTTTTCGTAATTTTTTTGTCATTTGGGAAATTAGTGGCGGGCAGACTGGTGTGATTGTGTACTGAGTGCCGGTCAGAAGTTTTGAGTAATGGAATATTCTGACCGGCATCGATAGAACTTTGCAACACTGATGCGCACTCACTATATAGACTGTAAACTCAAAATAAATGGACGATGAGTAGTAAAATGTGCATTGAGCTCAGTTGTGGATTCTCTCTTTATTAAAATAAAACATAAAAACTTACATTTGGTTGTATTAGAATTCAAGAAATACATATAAGCCTATATTTTTATTTTCATGAAATTTCATGTGACTTCCGTTACTCAGCATTATTTTTTTTCTATTTGTGTTATGTTAAACAAGTTATATTTTGTAGTGCTAAAGTAAATTGAATATATGGCAATGAAACTTGTACTTTGTAATAACAATGACATGAAGCCGACTAGAAGTGATTTGTTTGAATTGATATTAAGAGATAATAATACATCAACGCCATGCTTACACATGTATTTATTCAGTTTATCATAATGGGCCCTATGTAACAAATCAAATCATGGACAGGATTGAGGCCTACTGTACTTAGGCAGACAAGTCACTGCTACATGTACCTGCTTTAAAGATAAATTCCAGTTCTGGTAACGATCTCAAAATGACTTTTTACAGAATCTAATATAATGACCACCCAAGTGTCTGTTTGTATGAATAAAAAATATGTGCCAAAGGATTCTGGAAGAAATTGTGTAATTGCTGAGAAATAAGCAAAATAAGCGCGGATTCGGTGACTTCCATCGGGTCTTTATTCCAGCAATAATAATACACTGTCCCACGTGTGCCTATCTGTGTTGGCGATCTTCAGTGTGATCGTATTTCAGCTTAGATTTTATGATTTCACAAAGTTCAGTTTATGTAACTGTACCAGATCTAGATCCACGATGATATATCAATACTTTACAGTGTTTTACTGCAACTACGTTCATTTAGCTTTAAGCCTACTGTACTTAGGCAGACAAGTCACTGCTACCTGCTTTAAAATGGGAAAACTGGAAATAGTGTCAATACAACTGTTTTATCATGTAGGCCAACATGTACATGTACACTGTCACCATGGGCCCATGTTTCATAAAACTTGTTATAATAACAAGTCTGCAATAACAGTAAAAGCTACTGAAATTGATCAATTTCATTAAAACAGAAATGTGCCCTCCCTTTCGAACGTGAAGACCCTTTTTTTTTTCTGCTCGTCAAATTTTCCGTGGACGAAATCACCCTAAGTTTTGGATGAAACCTTTTTTTTTGGCTTGTCAAATTTTTTCTTGGGAAAATGTGCCCCCCCCTTTCGAAAAATCCTTGATCCGCCCCTGATTGTATGCCTACACATGTACATGTAGCTGGAATAGGGATATTTATTTTTTTAATTCTGGACCAAGTTAACCAGTCCCTTTAAGAGGAACCCCACCCCCCTGTAAGCTTTGTTATGGATGGAGGGGAAAGTGGGTCAGAAGGTGAAAGTGTAGGGGCATGGTATTTTTTTGGTGGGCTCTGGGAAAGAAGGAGGAAACATGAGCCCGAGCTGTCAGGCTGATTGCAGCTGAAGAAAGAGAAAATGGGATAACAAAGAAATAGAATCCGTTATAACACAGTTTTCCACGTACCGAGTGAAAATAACCAGTGTGCGGTGCATGGAGTGCATTCACTGCTGTGATAGTTCGATGATAAGTTTTGATCCAAAGGTGTTTCATTTTCTGTCCTCTGCTCTAGAGCTCTTCCTTCTTTTGATTTCGATTTGCCTGCAATATGTAGACCTGGAGAGTGTTTCATCAACATTTTTGTTCGACAACTTGTCAGATCTGACAACTCTCCTTGATTTTGATTGGCTGAGAAGCAATTTTACTGTGTTAACTCTCGGATAAAACAGGACTTGTCAGAAAAAAACGCTTGACAAGTCCTTTCATGAAATGCTCCCTTGTATGGTAATCACAATCATGCATATCAAACAAAAAATGCAATATTTAGTAGGCCTATTCTTCTTTTTATCATACCATTAAAACAGATAATTGCCGTTGGTGAAGGTGGTGGGCAAACTATCATGTTAAGCTGGGGATACATGTCTCCTTTCGAAGCAGAGCTGAAGAAATATATTGTTTATAATTACATCCATGGTCCAGCTTGCTGAGAAAGTGGTACTTTGGCTTGTCACCTGAATTCAAAATGAAATTACTTCCTTTCAAATCTGAAATTATTCGAACAAAGATAATTCGAAACGGTAGGAAAATAAGAAAGAATTGTACCTGTGCATTTTGATTGAAATTTTTTTTTTTTTTAATTCCCTCTGTAAATGGGTTGAAAAAATATTGACCTTGATATTGTCATATATTTTGACTCAGACAGCATGTGATGTGAACACAGATAAGTCTAGACAAAATGCCAATAGTATTTTTTTTTCACACCCTCAGATATTTGATAATGTTTGTACAGTCCATGTCCTGAAATGCATCTCTTTCATGTTTGCAGATGTGTCAAATATTCTGTATAGTTATTCATGACAATGTATTTATATCAGCCAGTCCTACATGTTTATGAAAGAGGATGTTAGTTGTGTGGTATTGCTGGTGTAATTATGGTTCTGAACATTATATATATGAAAATAATAGTAATATCATAAAATACTGTTTTTATAATATAGTATATGATATGATATAATGTAATATAATATACAAATATACCAGGCTTTGAGTAAGTATAGCGGGAATTATTCATCCGAGGTTAGACTGGCATTACTATTTTTTGTGATTATGATAGTGATTATGCCAGTACAACCGAGGATGAATAATTCCCTCTATACTTTCGTAATATAGGCCTGGTATATTTGTTTTATATCCTACTTTAATAAGTTATAGAAATAGATCTTGATAATCTAGTTCTTGTACTCTTAGTTCATCCTTTATTAATCTGAACCAAACCTGCTGCGCTGACTGACCTACTTTTCCTGAAGCGCTTTAAAATAGCTACGCGCTCAGTGCACGGAACACGTATTAGTCCTTGCGCCATCATGATCTGTGACGTCAATGATGGAATAGTCGACTATTCCATCATTGACGTCACGGAATAGCACATTTTCTTCGGTGGGCGTTTCATTTTCGACATCATCGCAAAATAGTGAGAATATGTTTGGTCTCATGATGCTATTTAAACCAATCGGCATACAGGATTTAATTTATGTAGGATATAATATAATATATATTATTAACCGTATCAGACATCTGAGCAGGGCAACTTTGAAACATTGTTGCCTGCTTAAGAGTGGGATCAAATGGCCGGTCAATAAATTTCCAATTGTTTATCCATGGGCCCAATTTATTGCTCGCTCAGGAAAGTCAATGAGAAAATGCGTGGAAATGTAGCGGACAATAAAAGGCAGCGCTAACATCCGGGTATTCTACGCGTTTTTGTACGCGTCCTTGAACCGCGCAGTGCTATACGTCATAATGGTAATCAATTTGAGACAACGCTGGATACTGCGTCCCCAAGGCCTGGCCATGCAGGGACGCGTCGTATCAATTACATCACAATGGTAAAGTTCAGAGGCCCAGTCTGTTCAACATGAGAAACTAGATTCTCATTCTAAAAATTTAAAACATCTAAATTTCAACGATTTTTGCTCTAGATGTCTGATTTGGTTAATAATAGCAATATTGACTGGCCTGGGGGCGAAAGGACATATATCGCCCTCACTAAATTGATATCACCCTCGTCTACGACTCGGGCGATATAAATCTAGTTTGGGCGATATATGTCGTTTTGCCCCAGATTTAGCATGACTACCCTGATCAGGTGCTCAAGCATTCAAGAAACTTCCTTCCAGTGGGTACTGTTTCCTACACCTGGGTAGAGAGTGGCAAATGTAAATTAATACCTTGCCTAAGGAAGGAGATGCTGTGTTGGGATTTGAATCCTAGACCTTGTGGTTTAATGTACAGAGACTCATTCCCTGAGTCACGACACCTCTAACACTTGATTAACACACTGTCTTTGTGAGTGACACGCCCATCCAGGGACCAGCTTCCTGTAAAATGCAGTCTTCAAGAACATGAATGATCTACGCTGATGACTCATACTTCCTCTTCAATGATTACCTGTGATAAGTTAGTCTTAATTTTCAAACCCTTTTCTATCACTGATAGAGCTTAGATATCAAGGTCGATAAATGAGTATGTAGATTTTAACATTTTTTTAGAGGGGATTGGGTATGGTTCTTGTTTTTCTTTCATAAGTGTTGATTTTGAACATCATTATCATTATCATTATCATCATTATCATCATCATCATCATCATCACCACCACCACCACCACTACCATCATCATCATCAACACCATCATCATCATCAACATCATCATCATCAACATCATCATTTTCATCATCATTGTCAATATCATGTTTTGTCATGTTCCTGGAATTCACCATAAATGAAAAAGGCTTATACATGTAGCTACTTCGAATTGAACTATTGTGCTAAAATTCTTTTGGGGTTAAATCATATTCAACCTTTAAGAGGAATTAAATTTTTTATTGACATTTCAAAGGCCTAGTGGGTCCATATTCATAAAGATTGCCTGCTCTCAGTTCACATGTTCTGTTAATACAGTCATGAGGTAACTAATCAAACAAATATCAATAAGCATACTACAATGTTTGAGTAGTTTATCACATTGTACATAGAACAAAGAACGCTTTGTGGCAAAGTCCGACCCTTGATCTTACGATATTTTTGGCGGGAACATGAACAAATAGGATGACTAATACCTGCGTTCAATAAACCCATTATAAAAGCACATTCAAATGTAAATCTGCTCGTATTTTAGTTTGAGCTATGCCAAAAGCAAATACCATTTATCATGTCAATGTGGGATAAAGCTTGGGATTTTCAGTCGAAGACTTTTCTTGAAATTGACAATGACTAAGTTCTGAGGACCCCAAAACTGAAATGGAATTAAGGTCTACTATACAGTTACGATGATAACCGGTTTTTCATAGATTAGTACTGTTCATGAATGTATTTTGTAAATCTATATTTAGTGTCGGCCCTACTAGATTTTGCTTATTGAATGGTGTTCATTGGGTTACCAGAAGGTGCCAGGATATGCTTTTTTTTTTATTGTGAATCATAATCATGTATCAACTTTTTATTCAAAGAGTGGACATATGATTGAATTAGTTTCAACTAGAACTACACTTTAGATGACCCTCATTTGAAGTTTGTAATTTCTTTTTAAAAATCATTTTGTCATCTGTGTGTGAACCTACTTACGCTACAGTTACACTGGCAAACTGAATCAAGGAGCCTTTTTCATAAATTGCTTATAACGATTTTAACTTTACATTGTGGCAACTGCCATGGTAACGGGGCTCAGCAGCCAATCACAATTAAGGTTTCCATGGCAGTTGCCATAATGGCAAGTCCTATTAAATGGGTCCCAGAATGCTTATTTCCAATGACATACATGTAACATAGGTCGGTTTGGAGTCAATGTCGTTGGTGTGACAGGCGATGAACCAGAGTCCAAATCGTGTGCTTCCAGTGTGAATGGGGCATGGCAGAGTCCATTTGATCCATTTATACGAACCAGCAGCATCAAAGTCTAGTTTGTATGTTTTCAGTGTGAAAGGGGCATGGGAGAGTCCATTTGATCCTGTTTACTTACAAACCAGCTGATGTGTCTGGCTCACCCTTGAAACAATATCTAGGTCAAGAAAGGTCAAAGTCAATGGCTCTTCTTTCGTCTCTGTGTACTCTTGGGCGTGTCTTTCAAGTCAATTTTATATGGTTATAAATCCTTTGCCAAACAGAGTACAGGATGTATTGAGGGAAAGAGACAGTTTGGTAGTGGGGTTTGTTTTTATACCTGACCGCAATTGAAAATGCTCATAGGCATATATGTAAGTATCCAGGGGCCTGGTCATATTAAATCATTACGTTCCCTATTAAAAGTGGCAATGCAATGAAAATATATGTAATAAATATTCTTTATGCAAATTGTAATTTTTGCAGTAATGCTTTGCAAGTATTTTGACTTGTGTTATATGCAATTCAATCCCTGAAGGTTGAGGTTTTACATGTAAGCTCAATATTGATTTATATTAATAGAATTATTCCACACCAAAGCTCAAATTTACAAGTAATAGCTAACAATTGATATCTTCCATATGTACTAATGCACTGATCTACATGTACTATACCTGCATTATTCACACTACTATTAAATAAAAATTAGCAGTAATAGAATTTCCATATGGTCTTGTTAACATCACGTATTTCTGGTACGGGGTGTAGACACGAGTTGGAGCCATACCCCATGTTCAAACATTTTCGAAAACAGTATGCATCAAGTTTTAGGAGGGATTTATTTGAACACTAACATACAAAATGTCATGTTATAAATGTTGAATTATGAAAATAGGATCAGAGCATTGTTTTGAATTTGAACGTGAAAAGAACCACTTTTGCTCTTGGTGTAAACAGGGCATTTATAATATATATATATGTGTGGTATAACTGAGGTCTGAGCAGAGGTTTAGTCATAATTGTGCACTTCATACAGCATGAAGGCCAGTGTTGGCTCATATGGTGGTGATGAGTAAACCTTGCATGGAAAAAACTGCTCATGAATACAGTGTTTCTTTTTTTTTATCTTGGTTTAGATATGTGTCTGAACGTTCAAAGCTATTATGGTGGACGTATTGGATATACAGTACTCTTTGTTTCTTTATCAAATTATATACTTCTGTCAGCTGCAGGGATGGATTCAGGGGGGGGGGGTAGGGCACTGGGACACTTTTTCCAGAAACTTGATAAAACAGCCCCAAAAAGGTTATCACTGCTTATTAAGTATGGTTTTCCCTTTTAAACAACTTTGTGACCATCCCCCTCCTCTCAGAATGGGGGAGGGGGGGGGGGGGGACTTGCATGCCCCTCCCCTGATCTGTACCTGTGTTAAAATGGAGGGAGTCTAGATTGTTAATGGTAAGCATTGCAAGACAAGTGCTTCCTTTGTGGGGAGCATCCAGTTGTCCTTATTCTTCAAAAGATGTTTTCACAAAATTGAACAAACAGATAATGTTTATTTAATACTCAGTTGTAAGTGGTGGATTTAATTACTATGAATTAAACTGAGATATGGAATATTTGTTTATAATGAGATTGGTAATAACAAGGAAATAGCAGCCATTATGCACTTGAAGTATAATCAAGCATGACAAACATTTCTCAGATTTTCAGACCCTTTGATGCCACCATCAATCGTCTTGTCCTAATTACTTCCTTAGTCTCGTCCTCACAACAATGTGAGGATGTTGTTGCATTTCACTTGAAGTATCTGAATATCAACATTTGGAAACACTTACATGTATATCATCATTCTCAATAATGAGTCAAATATATTTTGTTGATCATCATACATGTATGTTGATATTAAAAGGTCCTATAGACTATGTTTAAACCCTGCTTAAAATTATGGGAAGCCAAAAACCTCAAAACCTGTTGAATGACTACATGTATACATTCAATTGTACGCGTCTTTACTTTGCCTTTTCCTCATGCTTGAAAAAACGATTGTATTTTATTTTCCTAGATAAATTATAAGTGATAGTAAAATCAACCTGTACTGTTAGACATTTGTGTCACAATTGGCTATCCATAGTTAAACCACAACTTTTTTCCAGAATTCAGAATATGGTCCATAGCATCTAGCTTAGCTAACAAGCTAATTGATAATTCAGTGGCATGAATTTTTCATGCGCCAGACGTTTTACCTTTTAACGAAGGGAATGTTATTTTTTTTGTAAGCGAAGAATACCAACGAAGTTGTCTATGTGTACATACATGCTCTGCAGTTAGCAACGCTTGGTGATCGTTGCGGGGAATGCAAACATCTCCTCCCACTTGTGTTTACACTCTAGTTTCCATGGCAATGTGGTTCAGCTTCGGACTCTCCAGGGATGAGTATTGATTATCTGTGTATTGCTCTTCATGTAACATGCAATTTCCGCTTTTGTAAACAAAGATTTGTTGTTGAAATGAATATCGGTATAACCAGGGTAAAAGATACATTTTCCTCAAATGCTGAGCAGTTTTAGGCTTCTCATGGCAATGGTATGGACTGGTACCTGTACAAAAGTCTTGTTTTTTTTAAGGAAAGGGGATTTTGATGTTATTTCCCATTTTCCCAACATACAGCATGAAAGAATGTGCAATGTACTTTACATGTAGATTACACCTGAGATCTCCTGATATCTCTGTTGTAATGTTTAGAGATTTCTATTGCATTTTTTATTAACCCTGTCATATAGTTTGGCTTTATGTTTGTTAACTCTTTGCACGCTGAATTAATTTTGGGAAGATAATGACAATTGTTTCCATTTTATTTTCTTTGATTCATGATATACATATTGCTCAATTGATACTTTATGATTATTATAATAGATGTTATCCAAGAACTATTGTAATTTATAAGCTTCTCTGTATGTATATAGAGGAGAAAACTAATTTTTACAATTGTTGAATTTAATTGTATGAATGTGCAAAATTGCAACATCAGTGCGCAAAGGGTTAAGCGTAGAGGAGTTATGCGTATATCGTCCACTGCATAATGGCAGGTGAAGCAATAATGATGCTGATAATAAAAACTTTTAAACGTTTCGTTTATGCCAGCTAAGTCCTACAACAGCGAGACCTATTTCACCGAAAGGTCATGGAGATAACCACTGAATGATCAACTAATTATTCCGTCTAGGCCGAGTGTTTGTCTTACAATAGGTGAATCTACAGGAGAACAAGCAAGACTAATTTTCATTTAATGCATCAGGAGCGATGCGTTTGAATTATTGAGGGTTGAGGCCTTGGCGTGGGTGCTGTCTGTAAAGTTAAATCAGCATTGATAATAGAGGGTGATGAGATCGTTTCGTTGCTTGATTTTGCTCTTTTTTAAAAACTCTTTGCACTGGTAAGGTGTTTTTGGGGTAATGTGATCGGATAGATGCATGTTGCATCCATGTTTAGTGTAAATGAACATGTATAATGATGTCAAACCAGAAGCAATGATGATGATGTTGATCATCATCAGTTCCTTTGCCACCACACCCACCACCATTAACACTACCACCTCCACCACCACTATGCATCATAATCATCAACATCACCACCACCACCATCATCACCACCACCACCCTCATCATCATCTTCATCATCTTCACCATCTTCATCATCTTCATCATCATCATTATCATCATCATCATCATCATCATCATCTTGACCATCATCGGCATCCTCAATCAACATCCTCCTCGTTATCATGACCACTATGAAGACCAATATTATAATAATTATCATTTAATCTTCTTAATCTCCTTTCCTTTCACCACCATCTCTTTATTCATTGCCTTGACCACTATCTTACTCTGAACACCATCTTCATAGTCAGTGCTTCCAATTGAACTTTCCCTTATAAATATGTTCAGAATGGACACGCCTACCTTTTTGACATTCAACTCTGTCCAAAAGTTCAGACTTTTCTCACAGTACCCGAATGGGAGATCGTCTGCTTCCTGTCTGAATGCTGTTTTCAATCGGATACACGAACCTTGGATAACTTGTTACTAAACTTCCTAAACATAGCATCAGATGACCTTGAATAAGTTCAAGTATACCAGCAAAGTGAGTTTGTTTTAGAAGTACAAGGATTTGGTAACTCCATAGTACATGTACAGTGTATATTGCTACTAGGAGTGTTTTGATTACTTGACAGGTTGAGTTTTAAAGGGCATTTTTAAAAAGATGATCAATTCATCTTATTCAATTGTTCATCTTTATTTATGATTTATGAAAGATACCTTGCTCGTGGTGTATGTGTGCTGTAGTCCTTCTGTATATAATGCTACGCACTAAGACATAGTGCTCCTTCAAAATTGCCCTCGGGATTTGTGGTAATCCATTGAAATTGTGAACAGAGCTGTCAGAAAATTATGAACAAACACCAGTGTTCACAAAATGTTGACAAAAATGCATATATGCACAGTGCCAATCATTATGCACAAATGCCATTCATTGTGAATATAAAGGAAATATAATGTATCTTATTTTTTTTAGCTTTATCATATTTCTATCCAGTGAGAAAGGTTTAGGGGTTTGCATATATATGGATAAAAGATGCCTTTGAAAATATTTTTGTTTTTACTTTTAAGCAATGCGCTCATGACAAAAGACAACTTATTTTTGGTCTGACACCACCATCCAATGAATAGTACATGAATATTTAATGAAAATCATTCTCTAAGCTCTAATGGTAGCGGTAATGATTACACCATTGACAATTGAATAATCTAGAGGCTACAAAATCATTAGATTATATGTTTTTACCCTCGTTTTATATGCATAACACACATTTTCCATAGACAGCAGACCTATATGCAAGCTCGGTCTTCAGTGGGTTAAGGCCATTGGTATTTGTTTTGTCTCAGCCTTGCATATATCCGGATGGTTTTTGATAGACGAAAAGTCGATAAAGACCATCGTGCAAACAGAAAAGGTCAGATTGACATTGTAGTCTAGTCATTCAACTAATCAACAAATCAATCATAATTGAGTAAGATTGATCCATATCTTTGAAAGTCAAGAGTGAAGATGTTTAATCAAAGCTTATTTGGTGAGTATCTAAAAACAGTCCACAGGAACAGACCCTGATTGAAACTTTGATCAATAAGTGGGTCTCCACGCAAAGACTAGCACATATACAAACCTTGCTGTTCCAATTCCTTCAGTACACAAAGAATTATAGGCTGCACATTCAGACCCTTAGCTTGAGTGAAGGGTTTGCATGGCAGTCTATCTGAAGGTGTTGGTGTTGGGTGGTTGCAAAAAATGAAGAGAATTATAGGGTAATCAGGGTGCTACGTAACTTTTCAGAAGGGCAAGTCAATTTTTAAATAGTTGGAATATACTTGCCCAAAAATCTATTTCACTTGCCCGAAAAAAAATCAATGAAAAAAAAAGTTTTACCTCTTCAAAAGAAAGTTTTGCGATTTTATAAACCATTGACCTTTTTCTCTCTTTTGACATGAAGTGATCTACTTTGTTATTGCATTTCTTTTTCTATAGTGATTTTATCTTGCCTGCCATGACCAAAATTAGGGTCAATATATCATATCAACCCTAATTTTGGTCATTCTACTGAGAATTTTGCTTGCCCAATTTGGGCAAGTAGTTTGGGTCTTAACTTGCCTGACTCTAACTTTTACTTGCCCCGGGCAATCGGGCAAGTGCTTATGTAGCACTCTGGGGTAATGATTTACAGAATCTTGTCTTCACGCAAGTTCACAGAGCAAAATGAATTGTATGGAAAGCTTTTAAGTTATTAGCCTTATCAGCTTAAAACTAATAGGCTTTCCATATGCATGTACATGATGAATTTATTCCTCTATGAATAAATATAGTCATGAGTTTATTTCATGTTTGTTGTGCATTGTCACTGGAATGTTAAAACCTTGTAGCTTAAAAAAAAAGAAAGCACAGAAAAGGTTTGATTTTGTAGTCATGACGTATTGTGGTAACCTTCTTTTGCCTCTAGAGCAAGAATTTACTTCAGTAATCACAAGACTGTTTTCAGACAATATGAGAAACTTTTTTTAGATACATACGAGGGTTTCATCCCAGCGACAAAATCTAGGTAATAGTCTATTTGACTTAAAATAAAGAAGATAATGGACAGATGACGAATATTTGATCAAGTCTGATGAGACAGTCAAACCAGTTGATATTATTATGTTTCAGTTCTGATAAAAACATGTCTAGAAGCCCAAAATACAATTTGTATTTAGATACTTCTGGGATAGTACTTACAAATGTATTTTTCTATAAATGAAGATTTTTTTTTAAATCATCAGGTGTTGAGTGACATATAGTTTGAAATAATAGAATAATTTATAAATGTTGATACCTTTAAGCTTCCTTAACCAGTGGTTGATCTTAGATATGGAGCTCCTGGTGTTGAATTCATGGGTATCCATAATGGAGATTTCTCCGTCTCAAAGCTCTTCTTCTTGCCAGCTCAGGTAAGCTCCTTGCATTTCTGTTCCCATTGCTGAAAGAATTTTATTCCAACGCAATTCCAAAATTCATTCGCAACTCCCAAATTCATGCTTTAGATTGGTCACAGATCGGTGCCTGGTTGAATTGTACGTAACTACAATACTTCAGCAACAGGGGCCGTAGTAAATAAGAGTTATGACTACATTTGCGAGTTGCGCTTGAATTCTGGAGTTGTGGGGGGGGGGTGCTCTACTTTGAATACTCATTAAACAATTCTATTAATTATTGAAAAGGTGTTTTGCAATGGCTTTTAATGCAACCTGAGTAGGATTATGACATCATTAACATCTGGATTCATTAATTGCCGTTATGCCTTATTTTGGTGCAATTCAAAAGTGACATCACTCCAAAGAATACCTACTGATTATCCAAGCATGAAGACATACCACATAAAAATGGTATCGAGTTATTATTTCGAATAAGGTACTCTTTGATGCCATATATTATGGTATTGTTCACGGCATATAGGATATGTGGGGTAACAATTTTTTTTATTCCCCGTAGTATTGTATTTCCCAGATCTCTCTTTTTTATATTTTCTTTCTTCTCTCTTTTTCTTCCTCTTTCCCCTTTTTTCTTCACTACTTGAAAAATCTTAAGAGGCATTGATTCACCCCTGCCCCCCATCCTCCTGTGGCACTGCCCTTGCATGTACATGTAGTAGTATATACAGACAGCCAAGAACTATTTTTTGACAGACGATGATCATTATCATTGCATTGCTGTTTCCGATGCTTTTCTTAATACACACAGGGACGCATCATCAGTTTACTGGATGACAACAGTCTCCACTTGTGGGAGATCAACCAGAAAGATGGCGGATCTACCATGGATGAAGTCAAGAACTTCATGATAGAGGGACGGTAAGTTTGGAAGGAGATGGAGCAATGGAGAGATGAGGACCTTGGGAGCTTGTCATGAAAGGAATATTCACTGAATTTCACTGACAATTTGTTATAAGCTATGGAAATCCTTGCATCTGATTGGCTCGGCACAAATTAGTCATTGAACACCACTGACTATTTTGCTACATGAAACACTCCCTAGGAGCCTGTAATGTAAAGCTTGGCGATTGCTTATTGGGCTGATTTTTACGATTGATCATACACAAAGATCAATGCAATCAATGCAATCAATCGTAAATATCAGCCTGCAATCAATCTCTGAGCTTTATGTTAATACAGGTCCCAGGAGTTATTGGGTGCGTTTTGGCTTCATCTGGGAAGGAAATGTTTTGAAATGGAAATAGTTTAATTGCAGTTCATGAGGAGTACTGTTTTTCAACAATTTTTTATGGACCTGAGAGAGTACAGGTCTACCAGAGTATTGAAGGATGAAAAAAGATATATGGAATAAATGAGATGTTGGGAACATGAAGTAGTGAAAAAAAAACCTTTACAAATGTAGATGTAATGAAGATTATTTTGCTTATGCATGTCTGTCATTATTATCATTTACAGTGAATAAGTACAGGAAAGTGTTGGACAGAAGAAAACTGGATGTGTGTCTGAAGGGAAGATGAGGGGGTGGAAAGAAATTAAGGTTTCAGGGGGTGAAACTTCCTAGAATCAATGACCTACATGTAAACATCCATTAACCCTTGTAAATTCTTGAACCCATCTTGTTAAAAATTCTTGAACCCATTTTGTAAAAAAATTCTTGAACCCATCTTGTAAAAAATCATCTTTGAATTCATCTTGTAAATCCTTGAACCTATCTTAACATGTACATGAATTCACTTCTCCTCTATCTAGCTTGAAGAAGATTTCAGTGTGTTGCCTGTCATCGGACTCCTCCCGTCTCTACCTGGGCACAGAGGGCGGCAACATCTATCTCCTGGATGTAGAGTCCTTTGAGCTGGAAGACCATATCGTCTACCAAGATGTCGTCATGCAGAAGTGAGTCTCGCTAGGTCAATTCTAAAGCAAATTCTTGTCAAGCAAGTGTGCATTATTAGTCTCTTTGGTTCATGCAAACGGTGTCCCATGGGAATGTTCGGTTCAGACGACACTTTACAAGAGCAACCGCTGTGGTTAACATTGGCTAAACCCTCCAACTCTTTTCCTAAGCTGAACATTCTGGAGCCACTGACTGCCTCCGTACCCTGATGTACTTCTACCCATCTCTGCAGACATGGACGTCTTTGTTGACTCCTTCCAAAATATAAAGAATCCTGGACGATGGAATGTATTTACATCTTTCACAATGTTAAAGGATACCATTGTTGTATCCATTTTGCACAAGTCCAGAGTTATTTTCTCTTAATGTTTGCAGTGCTAGTGCACATTTCCTTTCAAGTAAAACTTTGCACCAATCGGCAATTGACATTACCCAGGGCTCGACACTAGCGCCGGTCCGACGGTCCCAGACCGGTAAAAATCACTGTCGGGCCAGTAGATTTTCAGAAATAGCAAGATTTACTGGTCCGACATGACCAGTAAAAAATATCATTGTCGGGCCAGTAATTTTTCCAAAAATAGCAAGATTTATGGGTCCGACATAAACAGTAATAAAAACTATTGTTGGGCCAGTAACTTTTTCAGAAATGGTCAAATTCGCTAGTCCAACATAAACATGAAAAATATTCCATGACTCAAATTGCGAACCATTTTCCTCCCGTTAAATTCTGGCATTCACACACAGAACACACACAGAATGAATCGCATGCAATTTTTAATAGGGTAACATACAGTGTACACATGGCTAGCCAGCCACACAGCCCACATGGTAAATTTCCTACTGGCTGCACGAACGAAGCTTGGCTAACCTCTGGCAGAAATCTCTCACAGAACTGTCAAAATTCACATTTCACACTAATGAAAAGCTCTTATAATGTCCATATTTCCTAAAAATTTGCCAAAATTGGGGTAACTCTGTCATTTGTAAGCAGTAAAAGGAGAAATTTTCACTTCTGTTTTAGTTCAAAGAGATCGGGTTTCGAGTGATATCGTCTGAATACATGATAGCCCCACATATGCATTTGTGTGTGTGTTGATACACTTGGTTTCTTTCGTAGCTAGTACTAGTATATTTTAATTGAGCCAAAAAGAAACTGATAATTTATTTATGATGATAGTTTTAGCTTTCTTCCTTTGTTTTCTTTCAATCTTTCTTTCCTTCTTTCTTTTCAATCTTTCTTTGTTTCTTCCCTCTCTTCTTTTACTGTCTTTCTTTTTTAATTTTCCCTTTTTCTTTGTCTTTCGTTCTTTCATTCTTTCTGTCCTGTTAATATTTTTCTCTATTTCTAATGCTCTTTCTTTTTCTTTCTTTTTTGATTTCCTTCTTTCTTTAATTCTTGAGTCCATCCGTCCTATATTTATCTCTTCTTTCTTTCTTCATTTCCTTCCTTCTTTTCCCCTTTCTTTCCTTCATTCTTTGTTACTTTCTTTCTTTCCTCATTCCATCCATCCTTTCTTTACCCTTTCTTGTTTTTATTCCTTCTTTCAGCCCTTTCTCTCTTTCATTCCTTCCTTTCTTCTTTGTCTTTTGTTCTTTCTTTTTCCCCTTTGTTCCATCTATCCTTTTACCTTTTCTTTCTTCCTTTTATTTACTGCTTGCTTCCTTTCCTTTCTTTCTTTGAAGTTTGGTCTTTCTTTTTTGTTCTTCCTTTCATTTATTCTTTTACATTTTCTTTCTTTTTTTTATATTGCTTGCTTGCTTCCTTCCTTCTTTATTCCTTCCCAACATTTTTTCCTTCTATCATTTTCCCTTTTCTTGATTTCTTCCTTCTTTCAATCCTTTCTTTCTGTTTTCCTTCTTTCCATCTCTCCTTTTATCCTTTCTTTTTTATTCCTTCTTTCCTTCTTTCTTTCATTACTTTGTCTTTTGTTCTTTCTTTCTATATTGCTTGCTTCATTTCTTTCCTTCTTTCTTTCATTCTTTTTTTCTTTTGTTCTTTCTTTCCTTCCTTTCCTTCTTTGGTTTTTTTTCCTTCCTTCACATTTTTTCTTTACTTTTTTCTTCCTTCGTTTCTTTTATTCTTTCTTTTTTCCTTCTTTCCATCTCTCCTTTTACCCTTTCTTTCTTGTTTTATTGCTTCTTTCCTTCTTTCTTTTTCTTTTTTCATTACTTTCTGTCTTTTTTCTTTCTTTATTGCTTGCATCATTTCTTTCCTTCTTTTTTTTTTTTCTTTCTTTCTTTCTTTCTTTCTTTCTTTCTTTCTTTCTTTCTTTCTTTCTTTCTTTCTTTCTTTCTTTCTTTCTTTCTTTCTTTCTTTCTTTCTTTCTTTCTTTCTTTCTTTCTTTCCTTCCTTTTTTTCTTTAGTTCTTTCTTTCTTATTTTTGTTCTTTCTTTCCTTCCTTTCCTTCTTTCTTTTTTTCCTTCCTTCACATCTATCCTTTCTTTACCTTTGCTTTTTTCTTCCTTCCTTCCTTTCTTTTATTCTTTCTTCCTTTCTTTCTTTTTGTCTTTCATTCATTCATTCCTTCATTTTTTTTTTTGGGGGGGGGGGGGTAACAAGAAAGGACAGCAAAATAAACTCACGCCCTTTTTTAATGTTTTCTTTATTTTTTGGGACCAGTAGATTTTAGGTTCGGACCAGTAAAAAATTGAAAAACTGGGTATCTATTGGTCCGACATGAATAGGTTGGACCAGTAGAAAAAAAGGGTTAGTGTGGAGCATTGCATTACCACTACCAGTTAATCATTTTCTATTTCAAAATTTACATGTTTTTCGTCAAGTTAATCTTTTCACATCACTTAATTATTTCATTGGCACCTTAATAGTTTCTTTCTCTTTTAAATAATTAAAAAAAAAGTAACAGCAAAGCAACAGCATTAATTTATAACTGTCTATGGAACAGTGGTTTTGGGGATAAAATGAACTGCGCATTCTCTTTTTTCCATGGCTGTTTCTCTCTGCTGCAAAAAAGTGACCATTATGACTTTCCTCTATGGCTGTTTATTTTATCCAATTTCATCAGTTTCTTTCAAATTCCTACATGCCATTCATCCCCCAACAATGTACAGTATATATCTTCATAATTACAGTTAAGTCTGCCTAAATCAACCCTCTATGAGTTGAAAAATTCTGTAAGTGGAAGCAAATTTATATGACCAGGAGCCCGTAACACAAAGCTTAGCAATGATCGTAGAACATTTTTCTACGATTGATTGCATTGACTACAATGTACAATCAATCGTGAAAATCAAGCGTACGATTAATTGCTAACCTTTGTGTTATGTGACCCAGTCCATGTAGAGCGTGCATTATTCAAATGTCCCAAGTCTAATTTCCCTTATAAAAATCAAACAGATATCTGTGGTCCAAAGAGATTCAATTTTAATTAGCATGCAGATTCATCTGAATTTTCGCAGTGATAATTTATCCAATCAAACTTCTTAAGAGTTAATATGTCCCTTTAAGCCGGACCAAGCAGAGATGTGAGTTTATTGGCTGTGAATTTAAGCATGAATCCACCAGTACAGCTCCCAATCTGCTCATCATCAATATCTACCGATATAATCCCTCGGCAAGGACATAGCCAGGTCCTCAAATCAAATTATCATCTTCAAGTCCAAGTAGTACAGATCAATACAGGATGGAATAAGGGTGGTTGTTGGCTTTAAAGGGAAACATCCAGCATTAGTCACCTGTTGGAAATAAAATGGAGTCTTTAATATTTTTTATTTGAAAACTGATGTAGGGGAAAAGGTAGTCATGATAATTTGTAGTTAACTCCCTCCTGGTGCTGATTAATTTCTGGAGTTTAAATTTTGATAATTGTACTTAAAATTTGTTAAAATCCCTACATATCATAACTATTTGGAATCATGCTTATTATGATTGAATATTTCTTTACTAGTAATCATAATGGAATAGGCGAATCCGAGTGTGCAATACTGAAACGTCAATAATGGGAGGGGGAATTAATTCAAACCTATGTATTTGTAATTATAATATTTTAAGCTCGTATCATAACTTTGCAGTGTATTATAAAATGGTATTAACTTCAATATCTTTAATTGATATTTGATCTATTACTATTACAACCCCCATTTTTACATTATCAATTTTTCTATTTTTATTAATAATTTTTATTTAACAAAAAACTTTTTTTCTAGGTCGATTGAAAACTTGAAACATAGGCCTTCATGAGGTCTGAGAAAACGGCTAGCCGCAGGGTGTTGCAATTCTTTATAGTAGATTTCAAGCAGACATTCTTTGGATGCCAGTATTGCATACTTGATATCCATATATACAATAATTCTTTTATCATACTGCAATTATTATTGCTAATTTCTTCCATCCTCTTTACATTCCCATGATGCACCATTCTTACAGATAGATTGAAAACTTGAAACATACATGAGGTCCGAGTGGCAGGCCGCAGGGTGTTGCATTCTTAGTAGATTCCAAACAGACATTCTTTGGATGCCTTCTGTTGCATACTTGATATCTTTATACAATAACTCCCTCATCACTTAACAATATTAAAGGATGATGTTGATGAAGATAGAACAGGTGATGGATTTATCTCAGGATAGTAATATACTAATGTTTAGACAAATGTTATTGCATTGAATGGTATAGAATAACATTTTGACAAGGATAAAGGAAACATGTAACCAAGGCAGTGCCGAAGTATAAATGAATTCTTTACATGTTAAAGTTGACCAGGGAATTGTTAGTGAATTCCGGAATGGTCATCTGCCACAATCAATTGAGTTTAAAGTGGAAATTATTGTCTTAATTTTTTGTTGTTGTTTAAATGCCCTTCCCTGTCAAAGCAAGATATGTCCAATTAGAAATGGCCATACTCCTCAAATTATACATGTCCAGTACAGTGTAGGTGTTCTACCATCTACCCCGATGCTATCACCTTCCCCAAATTTTGTAGAATAACATTTGGATAAGGATCTAACAAATATAAACAAGGAAGTGACAGTACACACATTTTTTTCCATGTCAATTTGACATTGATGTCCTTATGGATATCATTCTGTAAAAAGATGTCAATATTTAATATTGATGGAATACCATGGCAAGTACATGGTATGATGAAGATGGTGGAAAAGCTTTCAACTGAGTGGATGGGAAATAAACACCAGCTGCAGGGGGAGAGACATTCCAATAAAACTCAGACACATTTGTTTAATACATTGTACCTTCTCTAGTGCCTCGGTTACAGAACCATTTAACTCATCACTCAATTTTAACTGACCGGACTTGATGCCACGCTCTGTTTCCGTCAAATCCTTGGTCCATCATATTTTTAACAGCATCAAGTTTTGATCCCATCATGATGGCGATGGTCGGATGCCTTGCATATCCAGGCGTTGTTATCCATCAAGAAGTGGGAGGGTGGCTGTTATTAGATGATGGGTCGCATCAACCCCTTGTCAAAGATCGTTACGGGATGCAGGGTTTATGAAATCATTATCATCAAGATGTACATGTAGTATGCATAAGTTTAAGCAGGTACACTAGCTCTTAATAGGGGCCTTTTGCAGAAAGAGTTGTGATCAAACACAACTAAAAAAATCAAATGCAACTTGATTTTCAACTAATGAAATGTATGTATAATAGGCAATTGTGATTGATTTTGTTTGAGTTGCGTTTGAATTCAAATCATTCTAGGCCCCTGATTCTACACATACATGTATTTTGATGACTTTTACACCGCACTAGTTAGGTGATTATAATATAGACTATATAAAACACCATTTTGATTAGGATTTTTGTGTTTTACTAGCATGAAAGAAATTTAGAAAAAAGAAAATTCATCATAAAATAGACTTCTTTGCATTTATATGTATTTCATGAAAAAAAATCAGTGTGCTTTATAGCTATGGAAAGTCCCTTGATTAAGCATGTTTAATACTCATTTATCATGCTAAATTTTAAGGTCTTAGCATTTGATTGTAGCTAAATATCACTCTTTACTGAATTAGCAAAATGACTAAAAAATTAAACATTTCAAAGCATAGCTGCAGTGTAAATTAATTTAACCAAATTATTCTGCCTGCAGGTTATTTGAAGAAAAGTATTTTGTCTGAACTTTTCTTTCAAAGCTCATCACAAAGAAAAAACAAATCAATCTGTCACTGGTATGAAAAAAACAATATATCTCTCTAATTTTGAAGAAATTTTGAGAGTGAAAATGTTTTATTGAAAATTTCTTTTAAAGCTCTTCAAAAAGAGAGAAAAAATCACTTTGTCACTGGTATGAACTAACCAATTATGTTTCTTTAAATTCTAAGAAATTTTGATAATAAAAGCATTTTGTTTGAAATATTTCTTTCAAAGCTCTTCACAAAAAAAAAATCAAACTGTTACTGCTATGAACCAATCAATTTAATCTCTCTCATTAATTCCAAAGAAATTTTGAGATTGCATATTTGAATTTTTTTTTCAAAGCTCTTCACAAAAAAAATCATGCTGTCACTGCTATGAAATAGAGCTCTCTATTAAATTTCGAATTTGAGAATAAAAATGTTAATTTTAAAAATTTTCTTTAAAACCTCTTCACAAATAAAAAAAAAATCATGCTGTCGCTCGTATGAAATAACCAATTTGTCTAGAGCTTTCTAATTTCGAAGAAGTTTTGATAATAAAAATGTTTTATTGGAAAATTTCTGTTAAAGCTCTTCACAAAGAAAAGATAATCACGTTGTCACGGGTATAACTAATCAATTTTTTCTATCTCTGATTTCTTGCTTCTTTCACATCCCAGCAATGGACCGGCAGTGTAGGTTACTTTTCATACTCATCATTACATTGCATGGTTTTGATTTGATTTTCTCATGAATGAAAACAAAAAGACAAATCAAAAGAAACATGAGTGGGCAGTCTGTCATTAAGTCTAATTTCTGCCAGCTAATCGTTGCCATGGAACAGTTTTTTTCCCCCAAAACATTGTGTTGCTTCATTGAAATATCCATCATTGTTAAATGCTGTTGTTGAAAAATACTGGAATTTGCTTACGCCATCCTGAGAAATTAATTTTCCATGATGAGGTTTATGTACATGTGAAATGGATTACTTTTTTATCTCCCCGGCAAATGGCCTATGATTTGGGTTCATTATTTATCACATTGAATTATATTTTTTTATCAGTTTTATTGTAAGACCATCACCATCCTTTTTACTATATATTTCATATTAAAATATAATTTATGAAATCACAAATTACACAAAAAAGGACAATGCAAAGTCAATATCTTTTCAAGAATATATAATTGAGTATTATCAAATATATGCAAAATACATGTATAACATGGCAGTAATATTCAGTTAATATATTCAAATCAAATTGAAATAACACATTTACATGTAGATCCATGTGCAAGAATATTGAATAATTTTATTCCTAACAGTGCACATATGACTTTAATTTATAATATATATTTAGAACCATTTTCATTCTTAAACTTTGAAATGAAATTATTGTAATCTAATTTAATTTTTATTTCTTATTCCATTTTTTCTTTCGGACATTCATCTCACATTCTTTTAAATAACAGTATTAAAGATCATAATGTTTTTTTTTACAGTAAACAATATTTATGTAGTATTTATTTTTGTTTTATTCATCATCACTAATTTGAAAACATTCAGTCAGAAGCCATGGGAAATGATTCAATATTGAATCCATGGTTCCCTATCCTTGAATGGATTGTTTTCCATATGTGCATGGTAATTAATAATAATTTGCAAATTATGATTTTTCATTATTTAAACAAGGGTCATACCCCACAGTCAATATACTCATCAGCTACATGTAAAGGGATATTTCTTATTCGTTTCATCTACATTTAATTTCTTTGAAAAAATGTAGGATAATCTTAACGACTTATCTATTACTACAGCTACTGAAGTTATTATCTTTTCAGCATCCCACCACTCTCGTTTTGCTTTATTTTTGTTTGATAATCGGTTTCCCATTTCTTGAATTGGTCATAATTTGTGTGAATTCAGAGAAATGGGTATTGATATGTCCAATACATCATAAGTGGAATGTCAAATATAGTATTTATATATACTTTTAAAAAGGATTGGTAAAAAAAACCAATGTGTTGTTGAATGTGTATTTGATCTGATCAAATTATTATTTAGAAACGACCCAAAGTTTGATTGTGACCATTATGTTTGGTCGAACACACATTCACCAACAGAATGGAATTTAGACCAATCCTGTTAAAGAATTTACCCCCTGTACTTAATTGGTTTTTGCAGATGACTCCATGACAGTTGCATACGCAGGGGGGGGGGTGGGTTACAGGGGTTCAACCCCCCTTAATTTTTTATACCCCCAAGATTTAAAAAAAAAAAAAAAAAAAAATTTGAAGGCCTTTTTTTTGCTTGTCAATTCTTTTTGAGGTACGAAACGACGTTAAATTTGTGTTGAAGACCCTTTTTTGTCAACATTTCATTCAGCTTGAAACCCACCCCCCTTTAAAAAATCCTGCTTACACTACTGCCCCATGATGACTCTAATTATCAGCTAGTAGTATTCAAATTTAGTAATCATGCTCAGAAATGTCTTAAATGTCTGACATGATTGGGGCTTAGTGCTTACAATAGCAGTCCAGAAAACACACCCTTTCTGTTGCTGTCATTGTAAAAGAGGATTTTAAGTTATTGATCATAAGCTTACTAACCATGTTTTATACTTTGAAATTACTATTGAAACTGTCATGTTTGTATGCTGTTAAATTGTTACTTACTTTGTTCATGATAACGAACAATATTAAGAGTGACGTAAACAAAAGTCAGATGTTAGACCCTACCCTTCCCACTCCTTTCTACACCCTCTGTAAGGACACTGTTTCTCAAAAGTAACTAAGTAAATATTATGGTATGTATCTTTGCCATCCAGTGGAAACACCCATGAAACCACTGATTCTAATTGGCTGTTTAGCAATTTTACAATGGTAGTTATCGTGAAATGGTGTTCATGTAGATACCATAATAGTAACTGTTGTTTTATGAAACAGGGTCCATAGCCTTGGATACCCAAGAGTTTGGCCAATGGTCTCTCATAATTTCTAGATTACTATTATCCACCCCACCTAAAGTCTACCATCTTCCCCATATCCCACCATCTCCAAATTCGACCATCTACCACAGATTTTGCCATCCACCCGAAACTCCACCATTCCACCCTAAATTCTACCACCCACCCCAAATTCTACATGTACATCTACCCCAAATTCTACCATCTTTTCCAAATTTTACACTCCCATCCCAAACTTTACCATCCCATCCCGAATTTTACCGTCCCAACCCAAATTCTACATCTACCCCAAATTCTACCATCTATTCCAAATTTTACAATCCCATCCCAAATTTTACCATCCCATCCCAAATTCTACATCTACGCCAAATTCTACCATCTATTCCAAATTTTACCATCCCATCCCAAATTTTACCATCCCATCCAAAATTCTACATCTACCCAAAATTCTACCATCTATTCCAAATTTTACCATCCCATCCCAAATTCTACATCTACCCCAAATTCTACCATCTATTCCAAATTTTACCATCCCATCCCAAATTTTACCATCCCATCCAAAATTCTACATCTACCCAAAATTCTACCATCTATTCCAAATTTTACAATCCCATCCCCAATTCTACCATTCACCTCAAATTCTACCATTCTACCCACTATTCTACCATCTATCCCAAATTCTATTATCCTACCCCAAATTCTATCATCTATTCCAAATGTTACCATCCCATCCCAAATTTTACCATCTACATGTACCCCCAATTCTACCCTCTTCCCCAAAATACCATCCTCCCTATACTCTACCATCTACCCCTTATTCTACCATCTATCCAAAGTTCAACCATCCCATCCCAAATTCTGCCTCTGTCCCAATTTCTACCACCCCACCCTCTCCTATTCAAACACTTTTGTGTATACTGCTTGATCCCCCTTCACCACCCCTCGTTTATCTGTTATCAAATATAGTAACTAATGATACTATCCTTTGCTTTGGACATCATAAATTTTCATCTTTATTCTTTAACGACTGCATGAATATCTGCGATACTGTTGCCTCTCATAAACTGCAATTAACTGCCATCCTGTTCATTTCTCCATTTAGTATGTACATCTGTTCTGTCGCATGAAAGCGCTTCATTTCAGCAACGTCAGAATAATGTCATATTAATGTGTCATCTACAACATGCATCGATGTGTGCTCTTAATGCCAACTGGCATTAAGGGCAGTCGTACTGTAGTACTTTTTTCTTTTGAAGCATAATTAAAAGCTTGATAAAATTATCACAGCCTTGCTTTCATGATTACAGCTTTCCACTAACCAATCATTTAGAAACAGAGAGTAGAAGTTATAACAGTGAAATTATAATTGATACAATTTAGTGTATGAATAGATTGACGTACCTGGTGTGGTTTCTTTCGTGTTGGTGTCATGAATACATGTAGTTATTAATGCATTATCATTTGCAGCTGTTTGATATAGAATAATACTTTGTTGAAGTTATTTTGCAGTGGAGGTTATTTTTTCAGTGAAATATGCACCTTAACAACTGCTTTCTGACACTTGTATAGTTATAACAAGAGTAACCTCTTAACCAGCTCGAACAGGATAATTCTATAATGATATCATTTTTGCTGTATTTATTTTGTGCTTTATTGAAATGGAACAGGGGAAATATTTACTTTGATTTCCAGTGTAGTGATGTATTCAAAGTACATGTAAATGAAAGGAGAGAGCACGTGTAGGGGAGTATGTTATGAGTCATTGTAAACATTTCAATTGTATTCATTGTGTAGCGTTGCATTTGCATTTAATCCCTGAGCAAAACTTGGGTTTTTAAACTAACATTGCCATACATGCAGTTAATTCATGGATATCATTATTATTGATACTAGATTTATTTTAATCATCAGTTAAGTTGTCATTTATGTAATACCAGAGCCCCGTAACACAAAGGTTATCGATTAACCGTTAAATGAAATGGCCTATCAAGATCTTTGTTACATGCACATTTTGCTCAGTAGAGTGACTACGAACCAATCAGAATTGCTCTTTTAAATTAGTGATTATTCCCTAACCTTTGTGTTACAGGCCCAGCTGTTGAACATGGATGTTATGAGTTTTAATTTTTCCCTTCAAAAGATATCGTGCACCAATTTAATGGTTGAAATATTAAAAAAAATATATGTGATTATGAAATATACTGGAAAAAAAATCCAATATCAATTTGTTTGATAGTTTGATAGGAGACATCCATTTTCAAGCGTTCCTCTGTTTATTATTCATTTGCTTTAGCCTCATTTATAATCATAGTATTAACTGATCTTGGGTAACTGGTGACTTATTACTACTTCATTGCTTTGCTTCATCCCCCCTTTTTTTACCCCCACCCCTTTCCATACCCCTCCCTCATCTCACATCATCCTTATCATCTCATGTCAATGTTTACCTATTCTGTGATTCCATCACACGTCTGATACTCGTCTTACTACTGTCATAATCCTCTTTTATTTTCATTTCGTAATGTCACATTATTCATTTCTGTATACTACTTGTTTATATGTTCATTGTTTCCATGCCAACAATGTCTTCTCCCTTCTCTGCCTTTCACCCATTCTCATTTATATCTTTGTACTCGATCTCGTTGCTTATTGTTTTGCATGATTCCTTGATCATCCTGTATTTAATTCCCTTTTCCTGGATGAAACTATTTGTCACACCACCATCCACCTACTTTCCTCTCTTTGTTGTTGCTTCTGCTTCTTGTACATCAAATTTATGTCGACTTTCCACCCTCTCAAATCCCCATGTGTCATACATAACCCACATATCATCTACCACAACTGTCCTTTTATACCCTTGAATATCTAATCACTCTATTTGTTCTTTGAACTCCCCCTCCTCTAACATTTGTTACCTCTCATCCTCACAATATTGTACTCATCCCTTCTTCCCCTAATGTCAATAACCACTCTCGAAACCGTACTGCTCGACATCTTTGCAACCACAACTTCAATACTCCCTTCCGCTATCGCTGAATCTACTCCCTATCCCTTCAATAAACCGTCTACCATTTCCACAATACCTCCATCCATCTTTTATCCATCATACCTTCCACTTCATTCACCTCTCTTCTACCACCCTTTAACCACCATCGTCACACCTCCACCCCTACAACACCCCTACTACACCCCCACTACACCCCCACTACTCCCCTCCACTGCTTGGACCACCACCTGTTGGGTGTGTGGCATGGCCCCCCTAACCAGGTTAAATGATTCTCCATCTTCCAGTGTACCTGATGACTTCAAGGTGAACCCCGGCGCAGTGGAGGCCATCGCCCAACACCCCAGTGACAAGGATAGAGTAAGTATCCTATTCCTAGAAAGATATTTCATGACACCCGGATATCATTTTTTTCTTTGCTTCTTTGGAAAGTCAAGATTGATAGGTTTTGCAGCTACCATAGCCTCTCTAATGTGGCATGTCACACCTTTGCCTGTTTGGCTTGTGTATCGCCACATGTCGCCTGAACACAGACATATGCAGTCGCACCTTATCAAGCATGTATAGAGAACTCTATAATGTTCTCTAATACATGCCTGCATTAGTTGCTTGCAAGTTATGAAATTTCTTATTTGAAGCTCATATTCTGTGTTTTCTGCCTGATTTACCTTGTATGAGCTCATCGTCATTTTACAATAGTTGTTTGTTTTTATTGACTGCAAAATGACGTGGGGTTTCATACCAAAAACTGCCCCTGGACCATCATCGATTAAAAAAAAAAAAAAAACAACTATGAAAGTAAGATGAAGGTACATGTATATAGTCTAAGTATGAGACTGTTTCTATGGTCCTTAAAGCGAAAATCACACCACCGAAACTGATTCCAAACTGACCGATGGGATACCATTGGAATTAACGTAAATAGACTTGGTCTGTCTGAAGTACATGTATAATGGTTCAACTAAGGCAGAGTTCATGGTTCTTCCTTATTTTCGTATAACAGTAGAACCGTAATTCTTCAAAGCATTGTGCATTAATGATGAATTTTTCCCTCTCTTTTTGGTACACAGCTCTTGATCGGCTACAACCGAGGACTGATGATCATCTGGTTCCAGAGTGAGCTGATGCTTGAAGCTTCGTTCGTTGGTCACCAGATAGAATCTCTATGCTGGCACCGGGATGGAACCCACTTCACCAGCTCTCACAATGACGGTAGCTACCAGGTTTGGAAGGTCTCCGGAGCATCCTCACCGGCCAAAGAACCTCTGGTGCCATACGGTAAGAATTAATCTTCTTCCTGGTAGAGGAAAGCTTTTCAGTGTTGCATATTGGGTAAGCAAGTCTAGCATCCTCACTGGCCAAAGAACATCTGGTACCATTCTGGTAGAGGAAAAACTTTTCACTGTGGCATAATGAAGCAGGAGTAGCACCCTCACCCGCCAAAAAACCTCTGGTCCCATACGTTCTTTCTTCTTCCTGGTAGAGGAAAACTTTTCAGTGTTGCATATTGGGTAAGCAAGTCTAGCATCCTCACTGGCCAAAGAACCTCTGGTACCATTCTGGTAGAGGAAAGCTTTTCAATGTGGTATATTAGGTACGCAAGACTAGCATCCTGATGGCCAACAAAACCTCTGGTGCCATACAATAACCTTTCATTCCTCTGGTAGAAGATAGCTTTTCAGTGCGGCATACACATGACATTTGCTCTGGCGACAATTGCTCCGCTCTAAATTCCACACAATAATCGAATGACCAACTTCAACCCTGGGTTTAACACTATACCCTACCCTAAACCTAACATAAATTTCCATTGCAAGCCTAATCCTACATCTTAGACAAAATTAAGCCCAGAGCAATTGCCGCAGGAGCAAATGTCGTGTCACCTTCCTGACTACTGTACTTGGTGCACCTTGGGTTTGCCTTTTCTATGAACCAAGTTATAACCTGAGCATAGGATTTGTCTTGGCTGGTTAGGAGGTTTATATTTGCTTGAAATACAAGCAGTTGGTCTATGTCTCCAATACTAGTAGTCTGATACCACATGTGCTAAAACCTACTTGATCTACCATCAATATGGGCCGATTTCCTTTTGGCCTACACTACACTTAGTCTATACCCAATAAGCCAGTTCGTAGTTCCCATCTGCGCATGATCAGAAGATTCTGCGCATGATCAGAGGAAGGTCATTTGTACTAAAGTGACATGGTGGTTTAAAATTTAATGAGATAAGCACCAACTTCGATGTCTTGATTATTCATATATTCTTTTGAATATGTTTTTCATTCACATCCACAAAAAACAATGCGTCCACGAATGACTGGTATATTTCACAGTTTGCCAAGTACATTGTACAACATCGTCTAATATGCATTCAAAGTAGAATTCAACAAATACCTTCATAGAGTGTTCATTGATGTGCTATTCTAGTCACCTGGTCTATTCAATTTCTTCATCCCGCTATGTAAGGCATGCATACGTAATATCTTGCTTTGAAATCTGCCTATCTTAATGAAAGAAATGAAAGGTCATTCGACCAAAATTGTCCATGAAGTAACTACAAACTGGTCTATTGTATAATTACCATTTATCAAAATTCCTAGACGGTCTAATCTCCACTTGGAATCCTAATTATTTTGGACTTTGTTGATTGGTAAATGATGTATCTAGTAATGTATAATAAGCAGTATTAGACCAAATGGATATTAGACAAAATGACTACAGACTTAAACTTGTAATGAGTCATAGTGGTAAATGGGCCAAATGTCAATTAGACCAATCGGTTAGTAGGCAAACTAGGATTTAACCATGTGGGATAAGACCAGATGGAAAGGAGACAAAGCAAGGTCTAGACCGAATGCCAGTTAACCGATGGTGAAAGTATGAATTGAAGAATACTGAACCAGGATACTGTAAGGTTTCTCTCCGTACAGTTCATACCTTGAAAAGTGATCAGTGATATGGATATGATCATGTGAAAGGTAATCCCCGGGGAATTTCAATTTGATTTTTTTTCTCCCTGTAAGGTTGGGAGAATCCTGATTAGTTTGGCCATGATGAAACGTAGCTACCAGCATCTGTCATTGTAATAAAAGATGATGTATACATATTTCAGGATTTGATGTGGCTGCAACCTGCTCTCATATTGCACGTACGTCCATAAATTATTACAGCGGTGCATGCCTGACAGTGGTTTTAGTGGATGAAATGCTTTCCCTCTGTTAGGTTTCATAAAGCTGTTCGTAAGTTCAGAGCGACTTTAAGAACGACTGGTGATCCTTTCTTATGGTAAACGATATTCACCATTAATGTTTGTGGTGATTATTTTGCGCATAAGAAAGGTTCACCAGTCGTTCTTAAAGTCGCTCTTAACTTACAAACAGCTTTATGAAACGGCCCCCTGGGGCCTGTGACACATAGCTTAGCAATCATCATAGGAGAATATCTTTACGATTGATCATATTAACCACAATGTACAATAAATCGTGAAAATCGAGCGTACAATCAGTCGCTAACCTTTGTGTTACAGGACCCGGAACATTTCAGCCATCGTACGTCGTCGTATATAGGCTATTGCAAGGCATTTTTTTATACCATATCTTGATATATATCAAGAATTACCTTGTGTTGATAACACAAATGATGCTTCACGTAAAGCATTAGAATTTCTGTGCTGTTTGAGAAATGCATTTTTTTATATCAAGAATGGAATTCTTCACATCAAGATATGGAATTATAGGAGAAAACGGCCTACAGTAAGTAGATTACGTCGGCATTCACTGACTAAAACTTTGAGGGTCCCATCTAACATAAAGGGTTACAATTGATCCAATCAACTTCATCTGTACAGAATTCCATCTGTGTCATATTTTTTTCTACAGGAAACTTGCACAATATCCTATGTAAACAAAGAGAATCACACCATATTTTCAAGAAAACGATTAATATCTATAAAATATTTTAACAAAAATGCATTTTAGATGTTGATGTTGCTGGCCATCCATAGTTGGATTGATCTATCACAACTGTTTGTCAGTCTCCAGGTGTCATAACAGCCCCTTTAATAGGTTCAATGAGAAGGGATTGATTAAAGTTGTCAACCATTAGAACAGCCTGCCCCCTTTGGGTTATATTTAGAATTGATTAAAGGTAGTTTTACGACCCTCTGTCGCTCTGATTAATTACAGTTGATAGGTAGGTAGCCCATTTGACGTTTCCAATGGTTATATTTTACATCTCTGACGTTCAAAGTAAGCGTGGCAGTAGTATGCGTTATGTTGAATGTACAAAATGAAATGCATGTACATGTATTTGCAATCAAATTGTATAAAGCGATACACAATGTAGTCATTGTTCTTCAGATTTTTTTAAAAATCTATGTTGTGAAATGCTTGTCTTTTTTTTCTTGCAGGACCATTCCCTTGCAAAGCCATTCCAAAGATCCTTTACTTGACAACCAAGAGGTGAGTGTTGTATACACCATAATCAAGAAATGAAAGTTACACAAATGAGAAAATACATATCTGAGTGTTCTTTATATAGACAGCAGAGCTGCCAGTTAGTGAGATTTTAACATATTTAGTAGGATTTTTACGTGGAAAGTGAGATTTAATTGGATTTTCCCCCTCGAAATAGGATATTTTAAACTTGTAAGAATGATGATTTTTTCCCTTTTTTTCATTCTTAAAAAAATAGTATTTTAGATATTAAAGAATAGGATTTGTTCGCAATTTAAGGTTGGCAGCTCTGAAAGAGGTTTTTATTTTATCATGAAAATACATCTCAAACATTGAAAAAACGCTGTTCATATTGGATCCATTAATGTAATCTCCTCGGAGTAGGCATTCTTTCCCTTAATAGAGCAAAAGAGACATTAACCTACATTATACCATACATATCTAATGCCCTTCTGCCTCTTAAATAGGGAGGAATTCTTCCATTTCATCTGTCTGTGGGGTAATTGAAAATGCTAATAGATGGGAATCTTATACCAGGCTGAGGAGGTAATGGAGGTCGCTGCCTACCCCTTTCTTGTACCCCTCTATAAACCCTATGGCCCGTATTCTGAAGTCGGGTTTAAGTTAAACTCGGGTTTAAAGTTGTGGTTTAAGTATGGGAAGCCAAAAGTATCAAATTTGTTATTAAGTTGTATGTTTCTTATGTTTACTGTGCTCTTTCCTGATTCATCGATGCTGAAGCCAATAATCTTTTTATACTTCCTAGACAATTATGAATGATTTGAGAGCCAAATGAGCTGAAATATGATATATCTACTGTTAGTGATTTATGTAACAATTGGCTATCCATAGTTAAACCACAACTTTAAACCTGAGTTTTTAAACCCGACTTCAGAATACGGGCCTATGGGTTCAGGTGCACGTCAGTGATGAGAGGCGCCAACATCCCATTACCTTAAGGGCTCATCAAGTTGATAACGGAGGATGGTGTTGGAAAGATTCAATCATTGAGATTTTGACTTGGTAATATATTGATCCCATGCTGCAAACAATACATTAAAAAAAATCAATACAGTTACCATTAGTCGTTCATTTCAGAATTTTTTCAGGAAAATATGACAATGATTATTTGTATTCATTTAAGTAATCATCATTGATTATTTTGTATTTTCAGTGAGCCGTTCACCATCTTCTCCGGTGGAATGCCAAGGGCGAGCTATGGTGATCGTCACGTCGTCACGGTGATACAGGACAAGACGCAACATGTCGTCTTTGATTTCACATCCAAGGTCATTGACTTCTTCACAATGTCAAATGCCACGGATGAAGATGGTACGAATTAGATTTTATTCTTACACTTTGATGACAAAGTTTTTTGTTCATTATCTTTTGGAAAAACTCGTAGTTGAAGTGAGTTTGACACTTTATTTGAAACCTGTGATTTACTATGGGTAGCCAGGGGCCTGTTGCATAAAACTTTTATGGCATAATTTTGTTTGCCAGAGTTTTTTTTTATGGTTAAAGTTTATGCAACGGGCCCCAGATGTGCAAGAATCTAATATGCACCATCAAATGATACAAATTTATTATTTTGACATATATATGATGTTCAAAAGAATGGCAGTAATTCAACATAGATTTTAAAGCATTTAATGATATAGCGTATTTCTGGATTTGTTTGAAAAGATGCAATATTTTGCATAAAATATATAAATAAAATCAGTGCATATTACAATTAAGGCTTACAGTCCAATATAAAGATTTACTAGTATACCATTTTATCATTATCAGTTTGTTTCTTTACATTATTCTAGTTCATAATTACTGTCTCTTGTTTGAAATATTATGATAAAATTCCAATTCATAACAATTGATTTAAAAACAGATCTTGAATTTATCATATGTAGATAGCATTTAGCAGTATCAGGAAAACACACATACTGATCAACCCTGCCTTGTATACATCCCTTTAGTTCTAACAAAAGTTGTTTGATAAGTCAATCTTTCACTCATCAGTCGGGGTTGCATTCATGTGGTTTTCGATGTTTTCTCTTGGCAAACAGAATTTGATGAGCCACACACCCTTGTCGTTCTGGTAGAGGAAGAGATTGTTTTCATTGATCTACAAACAAAGGGGTAAGTCATTCAATCCGAAGAGGAGGACGGGAACTACGGAAATGATTGAAAAAGAAAGAATATTATGTCGAATAGCAATGCTATGAGGAATCAATAAACTCTGCTAAATATTTCATAGATCTCCTGAATAAAGACATGCCCAATCAATAAACCCATTGCTCATTTGAAAGAAATACCAGCCTACTTGCAATAACAAGTTTTTTTCATGAATGAGGAAATCAACTCTTTTATTTAATATACATATATTTTTATTGATCTTTTACAGCTTACTTATTTTGTTTTTATTATTCTTAATTTACCTTTTCCTCATTATCTTATGTACATGTATGTAAATTTTCATTGCCTAAGTATTCTTGCCTATACACATATTTCTCATGTCAGTTTTTACAAAGGTGTACTGCTTTTTAATGTTTGAAATATGTAATGAGTCTTTTAATTGTTTTTACTTTGTATACATGACCAATTCAGCCATTTGGCTGCAACTCATGTTTTTAATAAACCTTGAATTGAAATTGAATTGAATTGAAAATTAAGGATTAGTCTACTTCCATTTGGTCAAATAGAAAGTTCTGTATTCAAGATGTTATGATCGTGATTTGATATTAGCTTGGCAAATGGATGTTGTAGGCATGCTGTAATAGACCAAATGTTATGTAAGATCCTGGGGAGCATTTCTTGAAAAGACTTGTCAGACGTTTTATCCGACAAGTCCCATTCTATCAGACAGTTACCATAGTAACACCGCTTCTCAGCCAGTCAAAATCAAGGAAAGTTGTCTGATCCGACAACTTGTCGGACAAAAATGTTGATGAAATGCCCCCCCCATAAGTAAATTTACATTGGAAGTGTTCATGAAGCTTATTGGTGGTGATCTTTACTGACACATTTGCTCCGAGCCAATCAGATGCAAGGAATTCAGTAGCTTGTAACAATGTCGGTGAAAATCCGTCTCATGAAATGCTCTGCTGTTTTTCGTTCTCTTGTCCAGATGGCCCACTTTCCAGCTGCCTTACCTGTCCTCCCTGCATGCCTCAGCCATCACATCATCCAACTACATCTGCAATGTTCCTTCTCAACTCTGGGAGAAGATCCAGGAAGCCGGCGAACACCAACAACAGAACACAGCATCGCAAAGGGTATGTAGAATCATTGTATTCAAAGGGGATGGGGGGGGGGGCTGTCACTTTAGGAGGTCCATGTGTATGCTCTTGCGCTGTATCATTAGTCTAGATACATAGGCCCATATTCTGAAGTCGGGTTTAACTTAAACTCAGGTTTAAAGTTGTGATTCAAGTATGGACAGCCAATTGTTACATAAATCAATAACGGTAGAGATATCATGTTTCAGCTCATTTGGCTCTTAAATCATTCATAATTGGCTATGAAGTATAAACGATGATTGTATTCACCATCGATGAATCAGGAAAGAGAACAGTTAACATAAGAAACATACAACTTAATAAAAATTTTGACACTTTTGGCTTCCCATAATTTTAGCACCGAGTTAGACCATGGTCTTAGTTAAACCTGACTTCAAAATATGGGCCATAGACATTGTTGGGAATACAACATTTTTTGGGGGGTTATTTATTCATTATGTAACTTCTGATATTGGAAATGACCAGTATCTGTTTCATTAATAACTTACAATTATGGTAACTTTGCCATTATAGCAACTACCATGGTAACGTGGCTCAGCAGCCAATCACAATCAAGGTCTTCATTGGTAGTTACGATAATGACAAAGAAACCATAATTTGTGCTTTCCATAATATATGTGCCACCAACATTTATTGGAGGTTTGTGAGTCAAAAACTGTTTCTTAAGCCATTCAATAAAGCACAGCCAAGCCATTGAGAATGAAAAAAAAAATGAAAGAAATATTTAACTGAATGAAGACTCTCTTAGGCATGGAAGAATAATGAATATATAACATTAGAAATTGAAGGAATATCCAAACAAAAGTAATGTGTTTTAATGAGATATTTAATCTCTTTGAAAGTAGACCTATGGTGATAAATGTACAATTCTGAGTAACATGTTTTGTGCGTGTATGTATTTGAAAGCCATTAGAAACTAATAAGTTTCTCTCTATGCTTACATTAATGGGCCAATAGAATAAAAGTGGAGTGTTTTAATAAATGAGATTTTTAATCTTTTTGAAAGAGAACCGCGGTGATTAAATCATAGTTTAGAGTACATTGATGCCTATCGTTCTTTCAAGATTAGCACGATTGTGTGATGTCACAATAACCCTTGACTTGCATGCATGTATCATGAAACACACAAATTGTGTACACACTATTATTGTCTTCTGTCCCTGCAGGAGTTCCCAGTGTCCGGTGGCAAGAACTTGGTGGAGACCCCTGCTTACCACGACCTCCTCCTGACCGGTCACGAGGATGGGTCCATCCGCTTCTGGGATGCCTCCAGCTCGGCTCTCAAGTTCCTCTACCAGGTCAACGTGGCTCATGTCTTCACCCCTGAAGGGGAGCAGAACAGCTCCCCCGGAGTCGTAGAGGCCGAGGAAGAGTGGCCACCCTTCCGCAAGGTAGGATGGGTTGATATTGACTTGATCTACAAGAAGTCGGGTCCTTTTTGGCGGGGGGGGGGGGGGGGGGGGATGTTTACCGCGTTTATGTCATTAGTTGATATGCGGTAGTGCATCCAAAGATTGTGATCTGGTAATCATGGCTCCTGTCTCCACCCCTGAAAAGGAGCAGAACAGTTCTTCAGGGGAGTGTTTCATCAACATTTTCATCCGACAAGTTGTCAGATCTGACATCTTTCTCTGATGTTGATTGGCTGAGAGGTACTGTTACTATGGTAACTGTCGGATAAAATGGGACTTGTCGGATAAAACGTCCGACAAATCCTTTCATGAAACGCTCCCCAGGAGTCGTAGAGACGGAAGAGGAATGGCCACCATTCTGCAAGGTAGGCTGGTTTGTAAATTGATCTGCAAGCAGTTGTCTCTTTAATTTTTTTTTTTTTGGGGGGGAGGGGGGCATGTCTCATTAATTGATATGTGTTAGCACATCCCATGATCTTGATCTGGTCAACGTGGCTCGTGTTTTCTCAACCTTAATGCGATGAATTGTAATTATTTATTGATACAGTCAAACCATCACTTATATTGGAGGACCACCTCTTTAAACAGACCACCATTTTGGTTTCCTTTGAATTATTTCTCCCATTGGAACATGTATTACGAGGACCTGTCCACGAGAACCACCTGCTTAAAAAGACCACCAATTTGGTGTCTCTTAAATAATCATTTCCCTTTGTATTACAAGGTCCTTTCCATAAAGAACAGCTGCTGATAAAGACCACTTTTTTTCTCTCTTTGGTGATCCTTTTAGACAGGTTTTGCTGTACTTGAAACCAACACTTGTTATTTATTGTTACAGTGAAACTTGCTTTAGTCATCAATTATTTATTGATACAGTCAAACCATCACTTATATTGGAGGACCACCTTTTTAAACAGACCACCATTTTGGTTTCCTTTGAATTATTTCTCCCATTGGAACATGTATTACGAGGACCTGTCCATGAGAACCACCTGCTTAAAAAGACCACCAATTTGGTGTCTCTTGAATAATCATTTCCCTTTGGCCCGTATTCTGAAGTCGGGTTTAACTTAAACTCAGGTTTAAAGTTGTGGTTTAAGTATGGACAGCCAATTGTTACATAATCACAAACAGTAGAGATATCATACTTCAGCTCATTTGGCTCTCAAATCATTCATAGTTGTCTAGGAAGTATAAATAGATGATTGTCTTCACCATCGATGAATCAGGAAAGAGCACAGTAAACATAAGAAACATACAACTTAATAAAAACTTAAACCACAACTTTAAACCTGAGTTTAAGTTAAACCCGACTTCATAATACGGGCCAAAGGTCCATTCCATAAAGAACAGCTGCTGATAAAGACCACTTTTCTTTTCTCTCTTTGGTGATCCTTTTAGACAGGTTTTGCTGTACTTGAAACCAACACTTCTTATTTATTGTTACAGTGAAACTTGCTTTAGTCATAGTGACCACTCGGATAGAAGGGCCAAGAGTAAAAACAGACCACAAGTATGGTTTCCCTTTGAAACATGTATTTCAGGAACTCTTTTCTCCCTTGGGCAGTCTTCATGTACATCTTTCACTGTTCCTTAACCTACCACTAACCAAACCATTGACTTTTCTATGTGTCAGGTGGGTAACTTTGACCCTTTCAGCGATGACCCTCGTCTTGGTATCCAGAAGGTGGTGCTGTGCCCTCAGAGCGGTACCTTGGTGTCCGGTGGAACGGCTGGTCAGGTGGTGGTCATGAAGATGGGCGATGATGAGGAAGAAAAGAAGACAGTTGAGGTATGAGGATTATAAATTCTGTTCTTTTTTTGTAGTATTGTGGAGTGTTGAGCGTTGTGGCCCAGTGGATTAGTCTCCGGACTTTGAAAGAGAGGGTCGTTGGTTCGAATCCCAGCCATGGCGTAATTTCCTTCGGCATGAAATTTATCCACATTGTGCTGCGCTCGACCCAGTTGAGGTGAATGGGTACCCAGTATGATTTATTCCTTGAACGCTTTAGCGCCTATTAATATGGCAGCTCAGCTACAGCCGGGGTAATAATATGATACCAAGTATCAAAGCGCAGTTGAGTATATATGCACATAGTAACTGCGCTATATAAATGGACATATTATTATTATTGCACTCATAGGGTATGTTGCAATAAACTTATTTGCATTATTATTAAATTTGAAACACATATATTTAAATCTATGTGCTTATCATGCAATATGTGAGAAGTACTGTCGTTATGCCTAAAATCAAGGAAAAAACTGAGGTTGATTGGGGTTTCGCTATATTTTCATTTCTTCTGTCAAAACTGAATTATAATATAAATTAAAATAATTTTTATCTATTCACAATCAAGTTGGTTTTTACATTGAATTATAATATAAATCATTAGGTTTAACTAGGGTCAGTTCGGTCATGGCAAACAATTTTCTTTCCTTTATTATAAATCATTCTTATTTATTCCTCTCAGGCTGTTCAAGTCAAGATTGTAGTCGACGACAAGTTTGTGTGGAAGGGTCACGAGGCCTTGCCTGTCAGAGAAGAACCCTTCAAGCTGCCTCGGGGTTTCCAAGTGGAGTTAGTAGCCCAAGCCCATCCACCAGCTGCCATCACAGCTCTGGCCTTCCAATCAACCTGGGGCATCGTTGCCTTCGGTACCGGCCACGGTTTCTCTCTCATCGACACCACGCTCAAGCGCCTTATCCAATCCCACTGCACCCTCAACCCCGACGACCTCTCGGTGACCGGCGAGCACATGTCGCGGCGGAAGTCGCTGACCAAGTCGCTCAGGGCGTCGCTGCGCCGTGTGAGGGAGAAGAGGGCCACCGCGAAGCCACGGAAGCAGAGGGACAGGCGCTCGAATGATACCGGTGGTAAAGTGATCGAGGGGAGTGACAATACACCTACAACACCAGAGAAGGTTAGTACTACACTGGAATGCAAGAATGATGGATCCTTGAACACCAGGAAAGTCAGGAAATTTTGCCTATTCACTTTCCAGGCCTGAAAAGTCCTTGAAATCCCCCATAAGTCGTAGAAAAGTACTCATATTTCAAAATGTGCTTCCGCAATAAGTCATTGATAAATATATTTTCAACTAAAATGGTTACCAATATTTTTCCCCATTACATTTCCATTTTTTAGTTATCTGTGGAGTCCTGGAATTCATGAATTATAGTTCTTGAATTTCCTGGCAAAATCTTTTATTTGCCCAGAAAATGTGAGAAGAACCCTGGGGCATTTGATAGGCCAAGAGCAGATTTTCCTTGAAATTTTTCACAAGATTGCACTTGTTTTAAAACAGGGATGTGTTAAACTTGGTGTATTCCCAGTGACGGAAGTGATGTCAAATTGTGCATTACTGTCAGCATATACTGTGGGAAAATGTAATTATGGTGTTATTCAAGAAGTCAAAACTGTTGGGATTGGAATAAATTATATCATTATATGTAATAATGATGATTGTATATCTGAATGCTGCGAAGTTGGAAAATGTCTCTAAGCGGTTGTATTGATAGTTTGATGATGACATAGAAATAAGAAATGGAAGACGTACTCCATCACATCATGGCACCATCATCCCCATTGTGCTTTTCTCTGTTGGAAACCTATAGGAAAGCAGAGGGAGAGGGTTTGATGACGCTGATCTGGTACCCATTGAAAGAAAGATAGAGGCTCGATCGGAAGACCCGAAAGTCAGTATGGTTCGCTATGTCTACTTCGCTAACACGTTTGTAAGGGATGGTGAGTAGAATTCATTTGTTGTGCATCACTGCTCAGGAAGTATCATGTGTGGTTGTATGTGGGGAAATAACCAGGACTAACAGTTTTACATCTTATCAGTGAGACTTTATGAGTATCAATGCTGTACAGCCATGAACAAGTATAATGAAATAGCTTTGAGCCTAGGATATCTTCTGTTAATAAGACCATTCTTCTACTACCAAAACAGTTTAATGTATTTTTCATGATATATCCGGTGCACCGTTGAATGTTTCTTGCAGATAAATATCATTCTACAAATGCTTTTCATTATTATCATTATCATCATCATCATCGTCATCATCGTCAATATCATCATCATTTTCATTACCATCATTGTCATCATTATCATTATCATCAATATCATCATTTTCATTACAATCATCATTGTCATCATCATCGTCATCGTCGTCATCATCATCCTCATTGTCATCACCATCACCAACACCATCATCATAATCATCATCATCATCATCTATCCCTTCCTTTATCATTCCCTCAATGAATATCTAGATATATATTGATTCATTTGGTTCAAAGTTCTTTGATCGAGATGGTTTGAAGAGTTGATGCTCTGTTCAACTTTTTATTTGTTTGAAAGAACTTCTAGAAATATTGAAAAAGATTTTAGGTCGTTTGCCATATCACACAGGCACTGGTAACTCTTTTTACTCTTTGCTCGCACAGGAACTTTCGAGTGCACACCGAGGACCACAAATTATGTGCATGAAGTATTGATCAAGAATATCCTCTGACTAATTCACTTTCCCCTCTGTCTCCTCCCATTCAGCTCACACAGCTACACCATCAATTTGGGTGGGTACAAACGCAGGTATCATCTATATCTACTCGCTGGGTGTACCGACGGGAGATAATAGACTACAGGGCAATGTGGTGGCAGAGATCAGTAAGTACCAATATTTTCCTTTCATTTGCGCTCCTGGGGCCCGTAATGCATACCTGAGCAATCATCGTAGAACCTTTATACACTATATTCGATTGATTGCATTGACTATGACGTACAGTTAATAGTGAATATCAAGTGTACGATTAATCATTCACCTTTTGTGTTACGGGATCCGGATCAGAAGTTTGAAAAGAGGGCTGTTTTCAGAAAAGAGTTAAAGTAACCCATTTGTAGATAAAATCAGAGCATGTGCAGATCAAGGTCATTGTGCTAATATCTAAATAAAACAAACTGGCTTGAAAATATTAGCAGGTTGCCTGACTTGGCAACTCTCAATTCATGCAAACTAGGTTCCAAACACCTAGATTCAGGTGTTATAAAAAGTGGGTGAATAGAAAAGCTCCTGTCTAGGTTCATAACTAATAGGTGCGTACATAAATTAGAATGTCATCCGGGAGGTGCACAAAGCGTCGTGGTGTAGCGGTTCTGACTCTCGCCTTGTAATCAGAGTGTCGTGTGGTCGAATCCCACCATGACCTACATGTAGCGTCCTTTGGCAAGGCGTTAATCCACACTTTGCCACTCTCCACCCAGGTGTTAAATGGGTACCCGGTAGGATGCGAAAGCCTATGTAGTATGCCTAGCAATTGAGTCATGGAACTCTTGTTGGAATGCTCTCCAGGGAGTGGAGAAAGTGCATACATTGCATGCGGGCATGCAAGGATCCAATGACCGGGGTAATAATATGTCTTTAAAGCACTCAGAGACGTTGTTTCAATGTATTAAGCGCTATATAAATGCGGTATATTATTATTATTGTTAAAAATGTCAAAGCAACCTTATTTGTTCATTTGTCTAAACTTGTCATTTTCTTTCAGGCAAGGAGATAAAACTGAAACATGGTGCCCCAATCAACTCTATGGTAGTAGTGGACAGTGATAACAACCCCCTACCAGACCCTATTGAGGTCCAGCATGAGTGTGCCAAGCCTCCCAACATGAGTGGACACAATCTCATTGTATGCTCGGAGGAACAGTTCAAGGTATGTAGTGTAGTTTGGTGAAACCAGCCCCTCTCTCTATGGTAATAGTTTATAGTGATAACAACTTCCTACCAGACCCTATTGAGGTCCAGCATGAGTGTGCCAAGCCTCCCAACATGAGTGGACACAATCTCATTGTATGCTCGGAGGAACAGTTCAAGGTATGTAGTGTAGTTTGGTGAAACCAGCCCCCTCTCTCTATGGTAATAGTTTACAGTGATAACAACCCCCTACCAGACCCTATTGAGGTCCAGCACGAGTGTGCCAAGCCTCCCAACATGGACGCAAAACGTACTCATATCGGATACAGCGGACAATAATTTTTGTTGGGGGGGGGGGGCTCCATGCGTTTTCATGCGCTCCAGACAATGGACAAAATGGGCGAACAATGAAATCACAGAGGACGGATGCTCGATGGATATCGAGCGTATGAAACACGTATGCAAAGAGTACACAATGGATACATAACATTTTCTAACGGATGGCAAGATCCTTTTCCGTTTTACATCCTCTCTGCACCCGTAAGTGCAGTGGGACCAAGCCTTAAGATGAGTGGACACGATCATTGTTCATGTAGCTCTTTTTCCCTTACTGCCTATGACAGTGAGGTCCTGCTTTCTAATGATTTGTACTTGTTTATATTTGTGAATTATGTCTTAAATCTATTGTTGTTACTATCTAAATGTCACTTTTGTGATCTGACTCTTGTAAGTTTGCTTTTATTATTATTATTATTATTGTGATTTTGTATTTTGATTTAACAGTACATATATAAACTCCTACATAAAAAAAAGAAAGACAAATCAAACATTCTTTTGTCTCCAAGCATTAACTCCTTCCTATCCCCACCAACGCTAGGTACAGTGCAAAGTAATATATAGACGGAGGATATTTCCCTGTGACTACAAAAATAATTTTTCACATCGCAAAAACAAGAATGAAGATGAAAACAGAGACTTTGCCAAAAGGGTTTATACTTCTGGAAGATTTAACTGATCAATTTGTTGTATCATTTAAAGAGAAATTCCAGTAGTTGCAGTAAACACTGATTTCATGAGAAAGTCTGTAAAACCAGGCTTAATTGTCAGTATATCATCGAGGATCTAGATCTGGTACAGTTACATAAACTGAACTTTGTGAAATCTTGAAATCTACGCTGAAAAATATTCAGACTGAACTTCCCCAACACAGATAAGCGCACGTGGGACAGTGTATAATTATTGCCTTGAGCGTCGGGCCCGACGCTCTACCCGAATCCTGTGCTTATTTGCTGATTTCTCAGCAATTACACAATTTCTTCCAGAATCCTTTGGCACATGCGTTTTATTTATACAAACAGACACTTTGGTGGTCATTTCATTGGATTCTGTACGAACTCATTTTGATATCGTTACCAAAACTAGAATTTACCTTTAATCTCTCTTCCCCCTTCTTGAAGGTCTTTGCTCTACCAAGTCTGAAGCCCAGGTATAAGACCAAGCTAACAGCCATGGACGGATCCAAAGTACGCAAAGTGGCCTTTATCAATTACCGCAGCAAAAACAGTGAGTTGATCCTTGTTTTAAAGGAGAATGAAACCCTTGAAACCAGCTGAATACATATCAAAGAGAAAAATCAAAGAAACATATTGTTGAAAGTTTGAGGAAGATTGAATGAATAACAAGAAAGTTATGAGCATTTGAATATTGAGATCACTAATGCCATGTAGTTCCTCACATTGGCAATGCGACCAAGATCTGTGATGTAACACACGTACAACTCCCTCATTACTTTAGTACTTATTTCACTTATATTCTCACTTTTATAGGGTCTATCACAAGGTGAGGTGTTCTCTTTATGAGAGGACAAGTACAGAGGTTTCACAACATTATATCATTGATGAATCGTTTGTCATATGATTAGAATGAGCAAAAAGAGATGTTTTGGGGTATATTTTCAGTGTCCAAAAGGGGAGAGTTGTTTATCTGTGACATCATAGATCTTGGTCGCATTGCCAATGGGAGGATCTCCATAGTATTAGTGATCTCGACATTCAAATGCTCATAACTCTTCTATTGCTAGTCCTATTTTACTCAAACTTTTGTTGATCTTATTCTTTGATTTTTCTGCTTTCACAAAAGCTAACTTGCTCCAAGAGTTTCATTCTCCTTTAACAGTTTATTACATTGCCAACCCTTGTTGAACTAGTTAAAGGTTATTCATTAGTATCTACATGTATATATCCATATCCCCAAAAAGTGTCGGCTTAACTACTGAAGGTTGTTCATGTAGCCTGATAATTGACATGTCTTTTGCTTGTTCGTTATTATCAGTGATGCCACTTGTCAGACTAAAGTCTGAGTTCAGACTTCTTCAACATATTTTTGGCCATACAGTGCGCTCTTTTTCATGTAGGATAAGGGTCTTTCTAGATGATTTCAGATTTTTTTTACCAAGCCAAAGTGGCATCTCTGTATATTTGAAAAATAGAACACATTTGAACCCATCTTGTTTCAACAAGTGGACTAACCAACCAAGGAGAGTTGGGTATCTGCAGCATCCCCCATCTTAAGAGACAGAATGTCTACCAAGCCCAGAGGAAGGGGGTTGTTGCCCATTTTATAAAACAAATAATGCACAGTTTTAAAAGTTGTGATATAAGTGATGATGCAGGCATCTCTGGTATTCGCAGTAACATGCTTATGCATTCTGCGCAAGCGCCTAGTGTTTGTCGTATATTGCAAATTCCCTCGAGTGCTATGCATCGCCATAACACACGCATAAATGTCATTATTTGTATTATTGGTATTAAACAATTTAATACACTTGAACTGATCTTGTTTTTTCTAGATGAATCATATAATGAGAACCACGTCAGCTGTTTAACCAACCAAGGTGAGTTGGGTATCTACAGCATCCCACATCTCAAGAGACAGGATGTCTACCAGGCGCTGAGGAAGGAGAACGTAACTGGGATTGCATCACTTCTATTCACCCCCAGGGGGGAAGGCATGTACCTCCTCTCCCCATCAGAGTTTGAAAGGTAAAGTATTGTGTTTGTTTAATTTTTGTCTGCATTCATATATGATAAAGTATCTTTTCAAAATAATAATGAAATACAGTTGTGCTCAAAAGTTAGTGAACCCCACCACAAAATGCACTCCTTCATGCCGAGTGTGAAAGTAGACAACAACACTACAATGTTTGTCAAGCCCAGAGAAACAAACTTTATTGAATGTAATATTTTATCACCTGACTTCACAAGGAAATATCTAAAACATCCATGTAGCAGAATTTGAACACTTTAAATATGTTCATTTTCTGATGGGGTCCACTAACTTTTGAGCACCACTGTACAAAAAAGTATACATTTCCATAAGACAAAATATTGTGAACCAAAACATGAAAAAAAAAAAAAACAATGGTTTATTTGGTCTGTGCAAACAAATAATTTTCAAAGAATTTGAGTCTCCACCAGCAAATTATACAAATATCTTAAGTAATTTTTGATGTGCACCCTCCATAGGTGGAATCAAATGATATGTACAGATTAATTATGGTATATTCAACATTTCACTGCACATGAGCTGTCGAATTGCCTCCCGAGCTCCGAGTCGAGACAGAAAATAGGCTTAGAATCCTCTTATTAGGTAGTCTCTGCCTTTAGCTGGGGGCAGTATCTTGTAATCAATTCTGCCGCAGAGACAGGCTTGCTTTTACCACTATCATGGCAAGAGCTGGTGCTGGAAGAAAGTCTAGCCAAAGAAATGTCTTCATTTAGCAGAGAAGCATTGTCCTCTCTCATTATAAGATGGACCACTAGCGACGCTGTGTCTCTCTGAGCCCGAAGTGGAGAGTTGAGACAGCATTGAGTCAGCCCACTTTCTCTTACGGGAAGCTATAGGGCGATGATAGTTGTATTCCGAGTCCTATTCATCCTCAATATGAATAGAGGGAGCATAAACAGCCCGCTCCGATAGCTGAGAGCTCGGGCTTCTCCTCCGAGCTTGGATCTCTTCCATGTCATGTTTTCTTGGCCGTGCTAGCTCCGCCGATACGCCATCATACCTTGGCGGTCCACCGGATGTCAGGGCGCCCGGGCTGTCGGGTTGGGTTTAGGTATGCGCCGGAGAGATGGTATGGGCGCTTGGGGTTGCCTGCAATCGGTTGATTTATACATTTCTGCGCCACCTGGAACATTTTCAGGAACCAGGCGGCTGTGGCAATGTCAGACTCTTGGGAGAGATGAATCACCGTCTCGTCTTTTGGAGTTTCTCCCTGATCCATCCTTATTTTCTTGGTGATGAGATTGGATCGTAATTCTCTACCAGGTCGTCCTTACAAAGCATGGCGCTGCCGATTTTGCCCAGCGAAGTTACGGACGTTCCGGGCAGGAAATTATCTTTGTCAAGATTGGCTGTAGGCCTACCTTTAGACTGAGATTTGTTTGGGCCTTGTTCCGCCCCGATTTTACTGGGGGATCCTGGTCAGGGTTATTTCCCCTTTCTTGGATAAGGTTTTTACATCTTACCATTACTTTTCTCCACTCTTACTTCACTCAATGAACTGCTGAAGCCTTAATAATTCAAGAGCATTACAATTCTTTGTATAAACTAGAAAATAGAGTAAATTGTTTCAAGATATAGCAGGTTTGATGTCCATACTTTCCATGCTGTTCTTTAGATTAAAGGTAAAAGACAGTAGTTGCAGCAAACAATTATTTGATGAGAAAATCATTTAAATCAAGGTTGATTGTCAAAATATTATCATACATCTAGATCTGGTACATTGATTTAAACTAATCTTTGTAAAATCATGAAATCTTAGCTCAAAATCGATAACTCTGATGAACACTTACACAGAAAAGCATATGTGGGACAGTGTATTAATATTGCTTCGGAAAATACCAGACATTTGATGGAATTCCATGCTTATTTATTTCATTTCTCAGCAATTACGCATTTTCTTCCAGAGATATTTGGCACATATTTTTTTATTTATACATACACACACTTTGGTGGTAATTTCATTGGATTCTGTTCACTCATTTTGAGATCGTTACCACAACTGGTATTTATCTTTAATTCCACTTTTTAGTTCCATGATAGATTCTAAGCCTCATCTGGGGAGCACCAAATGAAAGGACGTTTTTGATGTTTTAACCGACGATTCCTGTTTTATCCGAAAGTTACCATAGTAACTTGGCTTCTCAGCCAATCGAAATCAAGAAAAGTTGTCATATCTGACAACTTGTAATATGACAAATGTTGATAAAGCACTCCCTAGGGGGCCGTTTCATAAAGCTGTTTGTAAGTTAAGAGCGACTTTAAGAACGACCGGTGAACCTTTCTTACGCGCTAAACCATCGCCAATGGTGTATAGCATTTACCAAAAGAAAGGATCACCAGTCATTTTTAAAGTTGCTCTTATCTTACAAACAGCTTTATGAAACACCCACAGGGAATACAATTGCAGTCACTGAATATCTTAAATGACCAAGCTAATTTATTGTGGTTATCCTGTAGGTTCACCATGTCTGCCAGGACAGTGACCGAGCCTCTCTGCATGCTGGAGCTAGGAGAGGGCATGCGCCCCGTACCCCCTGAACCCGAGGTGGAGCCTGAGCCGGAGCCAGAACCGGCTGCCGAAGCCACAGAAGACGGGGAGAAAGCAGATGAAGCGGCAGGAGGCGATGCTGCTGCTGCTGCAGCTGGAGTTGAGGTTGCCAAGGAAGCTAAAGCTGATGCAGAAGAACAACAACCTGGAGAGGAGGATGCCAAACGTGAGTAGAATCAGATAAGTTCCTTGAATGTGCTGAGTGCTAGAAGCGGCATCTCAAGTTAATGCTGGGGGTCATAATGTTAGTATGCCTCAGAACAGATGATATCTTCATAGATGGCGCTATATAAATGCCTACTTTTTATTATTTTATTGTATTTCCTTATAAGGTTACATTGCGTGATAGTTGCTTTTAATCACTTATTGCAATAGAATGAACCAGTTAGTCTTAGTGTATATACATGTACATGCATGTAGGTATAAGAGGTAGCACATAATTGGGTTGAATTGTGGGATTGTTAGTTAGTCATCATCAACCATAATCAATATCATCATCTTTCACTGATATTTCACTATATGCATATGCATATGCAAATTGCCCTGAATATTTAAATATATATTGTACTTATCAATTATCAACGTTTGAATGTGGGTGAATTCAAATTGGGTGGATAGGGACTAGTTTTTAGTTCATATTCATTTGTAAATTCATGAAATGTTATTATCTATGTCATGGCTCCTCTATCAAAGTCATTTGTGTATTACTACTTTATCTTACATGCAAAATCATGACAAGTTATATCAACTCATCAAATCTTTCTCTCTAGAATGAAGCAGCTTGAATAAAAACTTTCTATATAGTTACATGCTTTCTATTAAAGATAGCATCATTATACATGTACCATCTTTCTAGAGTTCTTTGTACGCTTACTTTATTATAAATGAGAGATTCTTAGTGCTAGTTGAACAATGCAGAATTTGATGAAATGTCTATTTATAAAATGAGGCTTAGTGTAGAGTTTAATTGTAACCTTTAGTTTAAACCGACAATATGGAGCTTCTTTTGTAGACCAGATTTCAACATATTGCTCATACTCTCCAACATGCATTTAGTTCCATGACAAAAGCTGAAAAATTGAGATTTTAATGAAACCTCAAATTATGTATTAAATGATCATTCATAGAAGGCTAGTGTAGAGCTTATGTAGTCCTTTAAATGACAATATATAACTGTTTTATAGAAAAATAAGATTTCAACATACTACTCATTCTGTCCAACATGCATTTAGTTTCATGTCAAAATGAAGAGTATATACATTATACTAACCTTTTCAAGTGTATAGAAGGTTTCATCTGTAGATACAAAGAGTCATATACAGCTTCTATGCCATTGGTCATCTCCACCCCCATCCCCCTCCCTCCCCTCCCCCCACCACCCGATAGAACCCTCAGACGAACCCCCAGCAGCTACCCTCCAAAATGGCCCCAGCGAGGAGGCCACGACGGAGGAGCCCACGGCCGGAGGGGACGCCGAGACGGCCGCAGCCATAGAGAAAGAAGTAGAGAACCAGACTGCCGACGGTGAGTGCCCCCATCCTTCCCGCCATTACCCTAACAAATAGATGCACTTTTAATCATTTATAATCTTGCAATTTCTATGTAATTGGTTATGTACTGGAATGGCGTCTAGCAGTAAAACAGATGTCCTGCCAAGTTTTTACGGGAGTTACCTTAAACAGAAACGAACAGAATTTTACGAGAAGCCCCGTGCCAGAACTGTTGAACACGATATTGTATAAATCAAGATTTTATTTTGGCCTGTCTGTAACCGACCGCATGATCCAATATTCTGTACAGTAACCCAAATTTTATGTTTGAAGGGAAAGATTACTTAGTTCAAAGGTGAACATGATCATATACATTTATATGGATTCTTAGCTTGAAAAACTCAATATTTTGCCGTTCCCAATCGATTTTATGGCAAATATTTGTCAAAGATCTCATTGTAGTCAAGACAAGTATGCTGGATGTCCCTTTGTATCAGAACCATCCATCAATTCCTCTGACAACATTCAAGCAACATTGCATATATTCTGAAATAGCAAGGTTATAATAATTCCAAGTTCATCGCTGAATGTGGCCACACTGTGCCATGAATCACTTAATATCTCCACCTCTGGTAGTATAGACTTTATTGAAAATCTGCTCTTATCTGCATAAAGCTTTATTGTGTGTACATTTAGGGGTGTAGATTGTTTAGGTAAATAGACCTGAGGCCATTAATATCTAATTGATATAATATTTGTTTGTGTAAAAAAAAATGATCGTGTACTTGATATATTTATTATTTTTTTAAGGATTCCTTCTTGTATAATTTATTTCCATAGATGTAGGGTTGTATTGTGCCTCCTTATTAGCAAGGATCAAATGGTTGCATTTTTATTATAAAGTTAAGCCATAAGGACAGAAATAATTCATATGATTTAATATGACAATAGTATATAAATGACTTCTTCACAATGCTTTTGTGACTGATCGTTAGTCTCATTTTATGCTTGATTGCACTCAATGATCAATGTAATCAATCATAACAGTCAGTCTTATAATCGATGATAAGCTTTGTGATAGGGGCCCAGATTAAATGTTCACAGTCTGTGTGCATCAGGCATGTGTGAAAAAAATAAAAATAAAAAATAGGGATTATGTCCTTGATTTGAGGCTACCATTCCTTGCATCTAGAGTGCCTGATCATTTCATGCTCTGATTAATAAGTATACATCATGCATCAATAATGGCATGGAATTTAGAAACAAACAAATATAATTATATTAGTATGAATGTTAATACATTTCCAAGCATCCTATAATTAGGTTTTTGATTGTGTTAATGATAGCTCTTGCCTTTAGTGGTATTATTAAGTACCACTTCCCTATAAAAGCTTTAAACTCTCTGTATTACTCTGTATTACATGAATTCCATGTATTAATGAGAGCATGGAATTATAAAAAATGAATAGATTACATCAGTATGAATGCAAACCTTCCAATGCATCCCATAATTAGGTTTGTATTTGTGTTAAAGATAGCTCTTGCTCCCAGTGTTCCAATCGAGTACCAGTCCTCCTAGAACCCCAAACTCTCTGTACCACATGAATCCCTCGCATGCAATGCAAAATATGCACTTTCAAGAAAAATGCTCTAGGATAATCATGTGTACAGTTTCAAACCTTAGGGCAATGCTGCACTTGCAACTACATCTACTTTGGGTGTATTACCTCAGCTGGTTTTAATCTGTTCTCTAACCCAATGCAGACCTTTTTAAATAGTTTTTTTATTGATTTAAACTTATTCTTGAATTATGGTTTAGAAAGAAATTGGCAGGCAAGAACCATAAAGAACCGTATTCAAGAACCGTAAAAGTTTCGAGAAGTATTTTGTGTAAATGGTTATATGTGTCCAGTATAACATAATATATGACAATCATGCATTGGCAAAGCTATAGAGACTTGCTACTGCTGATAAAACTATCCCTCTTTTTAATAGTGCTTAATGCATTAGAAAGACATCTCTCAGCATCAAGTAAATCCTAATAATCTGTGTAGTAATTATCATTGAGGATGCGTAATTTGATGCCCAGCTTTGATCGCACAATTCTAATCATTCTCTCCTTAACTTTTTAATTTTTTCATCACTTGATAGAAAATAGAATACATAATCATGAAAGATGAATCATTATTGTTTCTTTGTCATTAATACTCTTGATGTTTATAGGTAAGGTGAAATATCTTGGTTTCCTTTAGTTTAAATTGGATAATGATAAAAAGAGCAGCTCATTTAGACAGGCAAGATGTATTATCGGTAGATCGTGATAAAAAAACTTACTTGCTTTAGTGTAAAATGGATAATGATAAACAGAGCAGCTCATTTAGACACAAGAAGTATAGATTAGATTCTTGTATCGGTAGATAAGATTAAAACTTACTTGCTGTTCCTTCTTTTCTTTTCCTCTCTCTCCGCACAATTTAATGAAAATCAACCCATGCTTTGGGTCTCTTGCAAACTGCTCCGCGCCATAATTACACTTTTATTTCGAATTTCATATTTGCATTTTATTTGCCACATTCTCGCAATTCATCGCTCAATTTATGATTTTGAATGGTTTTGTTGTGGCCAATTAATCTTTTATTACAATTCAAATTAATCATATACAATGTATACATATTCATCACACAAACATTGCAACAAAATTTATATATACTCATATTGGATATATATTCATGTACATATGTATATCATGTATTTTAATAACTTCATACACCTTCATTGTCATTTATTTATTATTTCTCTTCATTTTTATCTGGCATACTCATCCCCATTTTAATGTTGATAACTCATTAATTTATTATATTATCTCATAATCACGATAATATCTTTATGCTAACTTCATTCTTAAATTTGATGCCATGAATATGGAATTGTCTTATCTGCTTCGTTTGTTTTTGATAATAATAATTGTAAATTATCCTATATTAACTATATTCGCTGATTTGGGCTGGATTAATATTAATCACTCACTGCTATGCAACTTATTATTTTTTATCCATATAACGACATCATAATTATTTGCCTGTTTTGCCTTTTATATTTCCATTGTCCCTGCATGAACATTCTCATTTCCTCTCTCTTTCATTCTTTTTTCTTTACTCTGCTTTCCTATATTTAATTATTTACATTCATATGTTTCTATCATCAATCATTATTCTTTGGCATTTACTTAATGGTACTGAACGGATGGATAAATTGGTTATGATCGTATTTGCATGGACTCTGCCCTGGAAATTGGAACATTCTATGCATCATGCTAAAACTTAATTTGCTTGAAAATGTTTGAGATATCATTTGAAAACAATACAAAATGTAAAATAATTGTCCAAACCATTCTACAAACTTGTCTTTGCTGCCGTTTTGCTGCGTTTTTATTTGATATCTTCACCAAAAACTGCTCCATATAAATGCACCTTTTGGACTTTTTGTTGCTATCATGTACATGATAAATTGCGCCAATTGTTTTGATACTGCCCTCCTTCTATTCTCCATTCTCCACTTTTCCATTCTCAACTTTTCTTTCTCACCATCGCCCTACATGTATCTTATCTCTCCATGCCCCTACTCCTTATGCTCTTATCTCTTTTCTCTCTCTCTATTTTATTCTTTCTTCTCTCTTTTTTTTCCCTTTCTCCTTGCGTTCTCTCTTTCTTCTCTCTCATCTCTCTTTGTATTCTCTTCTCTGTTTTCTCCTCTCTCCACTCTTTTCTCTTTATTTTCCCTGTCTTTCCTCTGTTTCCTCTCTCCCCTCTCTTCATTTCTCCCTCTCTCTTCTTTTCTTCTCCCGCTCTTTCTTCTCTTTTCCTCTTCCATCTCATCTTCCTATCTTCGTTCTTCTTTCTCCTGATGGTGTATAAATTATTCTTTGTGTCTTTCTCATCCTCTATTAAATGTATCAACATCTTTTGATGAAATGCTGCACTTCTCTTGTTTCTCTTCTCCATCAATCCATTGCCTATTCTGCTTTATTAAAAATATTTATAATCCTGCAAATCTTCCCTTCCACCCCTCTTCACCTTATGCACTCATGCCAACATGTGCTTTCCTTTTCTATGATTTGCAACACTCCTACTTTGTACAAATCCACACCTCTCTTTATCCTCTGCTAAACCACCACCACCACTTTGCTTGCAATGCTGCACCTGCCACGTCCTATTTATTACCCCCTCCGTACTGTCTTGCACCCCTGTACCCTCCCATCCTTACCCCCCCTCCTGGTACTCCTCCCATGCCATTAACCCACCCCAGAACTAGTGAATGAAGTGGATGAATTGCTTGCCAAGACAGGAATCAACATCAGTATCGAGGGCGAGACCGATGACAACCCGGACATCACCATCGACGAGGTCAAGGAATACGAGTAAGTAAAACAAAAAAAGATGAAGAACTTTATACTTTGTCAGTCCAATCATTCTTCCTTTTATTCAGTGTGAACAATTTTTGGTTGATGAATGTTGAGATGAAACCTCAAAAAATTGTATAAACACAAAATTGGGTCATCTAATCTAGTGTGTAGTTGTCAGATGTTAAATCTTTGGGATATTGTTTTAGAATACCCGGTAAGTATCAAAGATTTGTTCTCAATGCACTGGAAAACTATAAGTCTAAGCATGAATGTGAAAAGAACATTTTCATTGATATCTGTTATTTAAAATGAGTTTTTGTTGAGGGAAGTGTGCAAACATTGTAGTTACAAATTCTCTTTTGAAATGGTGATTCAAATTCTTAAAAGTAAAAAAAAAAATCCCATTGTGAATAAGACATTTTTTACACTAAAATGCAGCAAGGTCTACAATTCTGTACAAAGTGTGCTGATTAGTGGTGATAAAGTTAGTTCATATTGATTCTTAAAGATCTTTTTGTATATGAAATATGACCTCCAATTCAATGATCTCAATTGTGATTTTAATTTGTATTGTCAATGTACAGTATACATGTACTTCTATTCCATGATTATTTAATATCATCCTTTGATTTTCAAAGTTTATTCATAAATTCCGTACACATCACGTTAAATTTTCTTTATTCACAATTTTTATTGTAGAGATTAAACTAATATGGTAAGTTTAATCCCCAAAGTTATTTGCTAGGATTCACATTCTGGCATGGATGTGAGCCCTTTCACACTTGACTTAACCAGTGCGTATCATTTTCCATTTTTCATTTTCTCTGCAACAGCACTAAACCAAAAGAGGAGATTGTAAATGGGACCGGTAAGGCGAACTAACATTTCTTCTTCCTTAATCCCCCTCTCTCTCTCTTCCTCTCTCACCATTAATTCATTATTAAACTAATATGTACACGTATACCATTAAACATACGTAAATCGGTATAAATTCATCAATCTAAGTTCATATTATATACATTCCTCATTCACACAATATCCCGCATGTATATATTTGAAAATTCATCTAACAGTATACATTCTGTATATCTGAGATAATTAATCCATGGTACATACATTACACATATTTGATTTGTCATATTAGTCCTGTGGGTTATTATATTACTATTGCACTCTTGAGTGTTGCATATGTTTTACTATTTACACAGGACCATAGGACATACTAATCAAACACTAAGGCATTGTCTGTTGAGAGCCAGAAGGCCGTTACCTCACATTCTTAGAAGGGTGTAACAAACCTTCCTCTGAACTGTTAACCTTATACTAGTACCCAGGGGCAGAACTGGGATTGAATAGTGGAGGAGGGGGGGGGGGTGGGAATGAGTGGTCAGTGGTGTATAAGTAATTTCTGCCTAGCATGAAAGAAAACATTTCTTTTTGAAAATTGAAGTAATTTAACTATTCAGATTTGTTTTTTAGATTTTTTTTTTAAATAAGGCACCTGTAGTACTTCAATTGTAATCATTATAAGAAATAGGAGTCAGATTAATTGTGATTATAAATCTACCATTTGGAAATTTAGCGCTCATTCTCCCTGGTATGGTCCAGACAGGGTTAGTATCAAGAAAGGTTAAACACACCTGTGTAGGGTTTATAGAATGTAATATTGCCCTTCTTGCTCTCATCATATAATGTCATTACATTGGGTACAAACACCTTTGAAGGGTTTATAGAATGTAATATTGCCCTTCTTGCTCTCATCATATAATGTCATTACATTGGGTACACACACCTTTGAAGGGTTTATAGAATTTGATATTGCCCTTCTTGCTCTCATCATATAATGTCATTACATTGGGTACACACACCTTTGTAGGGTTTATAGAATGTAATATTGCCCTTCTTAGTAGACTTGTTAAGAGGTTGAACGCTGCATTTTTGAGTACAAATGTCCCACTTGGCACAAATGTTCCTTGAGTCAAAAGAAAAAGATTCATCCAAAGAGACACGCTGTATCTATGCAAATAAGCAAGTAATTTGCATAAATTTGCATATTATGTCGATATAGTAAAAACAAGTATTTCAGAATATATATTTAACCAGAACTGCCCTAAAATTGGAAATAAAGACTTAGGGTAAGAAAGGGAAGAAAATTGTCATAAAATAATTGGGATATCCTTGTTTATTATTACCTAATTTACATAAATTATGCAAATTATAATTTAAAACAGAGTATTTTTTCATGAATCCTGAACTGCTTTTAAAAAACAGCAACTAATACACAATGTCAACATTCTACATGAAAGAGAATATATTAGCGAAAACATCGATATGCTTCATGACAGTATTAGTGTCTTAATTTGCTTAGAAAGAGGGCAAATATGTCAAAATGTATGACGTGATATTGCGCTAAAACGAGACCAAAACAATCTCTATGTCACAGTCACACTCACGAATCGGACAATAAAGCGATCAATGGTATGTCATTCGAGATAACACAATCTCAACACAATAGCTTCCATCGGCTTCTCGTATCGCTTTTGTTGGTGTGTCTGCCACACCGTAATCTATGATACATACGGACAAAATGCATTTCGGTATCGGTAAAACACTATCAATTTTGTTTTATTTGTTTTTAATTTGTTTCTCTTGGAAAATTTACAGGAGACATTGCTTTGCAGGTTACTGCTTTAATGAAACTCTGGCACATGAATCATGACGAATGTATCCTACCTCAATCCATATTTTAACTTTATTAAAATATATATCTTTTTGGAGACCCCGAGGTGGCAACACTGCATCCCCCTGCATTCCCGCCACTTTACAAAACCAGTTTGACTTGTATTATCGACTTGGAAAAGACAGATGTATGAGACATAAGTCAACATGTTTCCTGAATAATTTTTTTTTTGTTTATTTAAGCCTACGCCCACGGGAGCCCTCCGAATTTACCCCATCCCCTCTCCGTATTTCGACTTTAAAATAAAAAAAAAATATCGTGTTTTAAAGCCACCGGCAAGGCAAATTGCGTTTTTGGTATAATAAAGCAACTTTTATATCTATATTTCATATTTATCTATACTAATATTATTATTATCATTAATATTATTATTATTATTATTATTGTTATTATTATTATTATTGTTGTTGTTTTGCAGTTTGTAATAGTGCTCTAGCACAGTAAAGGCTATAACCCAACAGGAGCATGCCTAGGATACCCTCTCCCTTTTTGGTTTTATGTATTCAAAATAGTTTATTGTCTTTAGAACTCTTAAAAGATTACTTTTGTTTGTATTGATATCTTGGAATAGATTGAGGAGAAAATACTCTACAACTGACATGTAGAGGAGCCGTGGTACATTGAAGAACAGCCACACAGCCCTTTATTGATTCCACTCTATGTTAAATTTAAATATTTTTAGAGCCCAATCGGAAGAAAGATGCATTTCTACTACACAAAGTAAAGCCTCTTTGCATTCTCCTCTTGAAAAAAAAAAAAACATAGAAGGCATTGTTTTATATCTCATAAAATAAGTTCGTGTACGTGACGGTGGCCTGTCGAAGTTGCCCAACCCTTTATTTTGTTTCGACAATATATATTTAGAATATCGTCTAAATGAAACCCTCATCTGGAAAAGGGCACTTATTAAAGGCAGCATCTACATTATATAGAGGAGGCCCTGGCACTGGGAAGAGGGGGCTGAAGCTTGTTAAATTTCTTCGGACCAAAATTTTACATTGAAACTTTTTTGCTTTTCAAATTTACATCAAGAAATTTAACAAGCAAATAAACAAAATGGATTGCACTACAAAATGAAGGTTTTTTTTTTTTGGTAACGTTTCTTTTTTTCGTTTTGTCACATCTGCCGGATTTCCAGGGGGTGCTTTCTGTGGAGAATAACACACGCAGCACAGCCCCCCCCCCTTCAGAAAAATCTTGCGGGTGCTTCAGCCCCCGCTTCCAAGTACCAGGGCCTCCTCTATATAATGTAGATGCTGCCTTTAATAAGTGCCCTTTTCCAGATGAGGGCTTCATTTAGACGATATTCTAAATATATATTGTCAAAACAAAATAAAGGGTTGGGCAACTTCGACAGGCCACCGTCATGTACACGAACTTATTTTATGAGATATAAAACAATGCCTTCTATGTTTTTTTTTTCAAGAGGAGAAAGTAAAGAGGCTTTACTGTGTGTAGTAGAAATGTATCTTTCTTCCGAATGGACTCTAAAAATATTTAAATTTAACATAGAGTGGAATCAATAAAGGGGTATTTTAGAGCTTACGTGTGGCTTTTCTTCAATGTACCACAGCTCTTCTACATGTCAATTGTAGAGTATTTTCACCTCAATCTATTCTAAGATATGACTTGTAAAGAAATGAGAAATGCTCAATCCGAATCATCATTTAGTCTTTTATTTTGGCGTTATAATAGTCTTAATTTATAAACTGGCCCTTTGTGTTGTTCTTTTCTTTACAGTTTGTTCGTTTCAACTTACATTGTACACTTTCTATACCCATGTTTGTTATATGTTTGTATTTTTGTTGTAGGGCCTCCAAGGACAACAGTATATCAATTACTGATGGAGCCACCCTACTAAAAAAAGACTTATAAATAAATAAATAAAAATAAAAAATAAAGACAATAAACTATTTTTGAATACATAAAACCAAAAGGGGAAAGGGTATCCTAGGCATGCTCCTGTTGGGTTATAGCCTTTACTGTGCTAGAGCATTATTACAAACTGCAAAACAACAACAATAATAATAATAATAATAATAATAATATGAATGATAATAAAAATATTAGTATAGATAAATATGAAATATAGATATAAAAGTTGCTTTATTATACCAAAAACGCAATTTGCCTTGCCGGTGGCTTTAAAACACGATATTTTTTTTTATTTAGTGTCGAAATACAGAGAGGGGATGGGGTAAATTCGGAGGGCTCCCATGGACGTAGGCTTAAATAATAAAAAAAAAAAAACTATCTTCTGGAAACATGTTGACTGATGTCTCATACATCTGTCTTTTCCAAGTCGATAATACAAGTCAAACTGGTTTTGTAAAGTAGCGGGAATGCCGCGGGGAATGCAGTTTTGCCACTTCGGGGTCTCCAAAAGATATATATTTTAATAAAGTTAAAATATGGATTGAGGTGGGGTACATTCGTCATGATTCATGTGCCAGAGCTTCATTAAAGCAGTAACCTGCAAAGCAATGTCTCCTGTAAATTTTCCAAGAGAAACAAATTAGAAACAAATAAAACAAAATTAATAGTGTTTTACCGATACCGAAATGCATTTTGCCCGTATATACCATAGATTACGGTGTGGCAGACACACCAACAAAAGCGATACGAGAAGCCGATGGAAGCTATTGTGTTGAGATTGTGTTATCTCGAATGACATACCATTGATCGTTCTATTGTCCGATTCGTGAGTGTGACTGTGACATAGAGGTTGTTTTGGTCTCGTTTTTTAGCGCAATATCACGTCATACATTTTGACATATTTGCCCTCTTTCTAAGCAAATTAAGACACTAATACTGTCATGAAGCATATCGATGTTTTCGCTAATATATTCTCTTCCATGTAGAATTTTGACATTGTGTATTAATTGCTGTTATTTATAAAACAGTTCAGGATTCATGAAAAAATACTTTGCTTTAAATTATAATTTGCATAATTTATGTAAATTAGGTAATAATAAACAAGGATATCCCAATTATTTTATGACAATTTTCTTCCCTTTCTTACCCTAAGTCTTTATTTCCAATTTTAGGGCAGTTCTGGTTAAAAATGTATTCTGAAATACTTGTTTTTACTATATCGACATAATATGCAAATTTATGCAAATTACTTGCTTATTTGCATAGATACAGCGTGTCTCTTTGGATGAATCCTTTTCTTTTGACTCAAGGAACATTTGTGCCAAGTGGGACATTTGTACTCAAAAATGCAGCGTTCACCCCTTTTTTTGCAGTTAACAAGTCTACTATCTTGCTCTCATCATATAGTGTTATTACACTGGGTACATGGTTCATTAAATCATACCATCACATGTTATATTATATATAATGCTCCAAAATGAATAAGAAATATATTGTATATATTCCACTCATATATCTGCAAAGCAGAGAAAGAAAATCAAACAAATGATTATATTACATGCTTCAGAATAAATATGAGATATACATATGTTCCACTCATAAATCTGTTAGGTAAAGAAATACAATAAAATAAATGATCATATTATATGCTCCAGAATAAATATATTATATTCCATTCATAAATCTGCTTTGTGAATAAAGAAAATCATACAAATATTGTTACATATTTTATAGCAGCAATATACATTGCGTTTGATTATGGTTGTACAAATGCCTCTCAAAAGCGCAAAATACAGACACATGAGCTCACTTCATAAACCAGTATGATTCTAAATGATATAAAGTTTGAACTTGTCCAAGACATGATATCTTATATCAAGTGTTCTGTATGAGTGTTAACCTGTGCTGAAGATGATTTTAAGATTTTATTTGCTAGATAGAAACAGGAATATCTATGCTCTTCTTGACAACCCACTTTTTAAATAGAACAAAGTGTGGTTCATGTTTGAGTATAGTTCTCTTCAAAACTCTTACTTGTTTTTTTTTCTGCAGAAGATTATGTGTTTGAAATGACCTTCATATACATGTAGATTTTCTTTGCCTTCAACAAAGAACAGATTTAAAAAAAAAATGAATAAAACATGACCTTCATAGAGATTTTCTTTTCTTTCAACAATGAACAGATTGAAAAAAAATAAATAAAAAACCTTGATTCATTATTAACAAAATACTTTTTTCACAGTTCAACATGTTTTGTTCTGAAACATTTGAAGTAAAAATTATCAAAAATAAAAAGGAATTCATTCATGTTGTATTCTGTCTTCTAGGTAGCCCTAGCAAGGGAGGATTTCATGAAACAAATTAATTGGACGTGATTTTCATTGTTTGTTATAAGCTACCCAAATTCTTGCATCTGATTGGCTCAGAGCAAATTATTTGTTTCATGAAACACTCCCCAGTAGTTGGATGCTGAAATGGTTCAATTTCTATTGAAAGTGTGCATGTAGATAAAAAAACTGTAGCATATGACAATTCACAACGACAGTCTTGATTAGAATGTGCACTGAACTTTTGTCTAGTTTGGGTCTCTTTGCAAGAATGATTGTGTAGTTGCATTTGTGTCTGCTGTGAGGGGCTGGTTTCAACTCTGCCATTATAGCAATTACCAAATAACCATGGTAACAGGGCTCAACCAATCATAATCAATTTGTTCATAGTAGTTACATTATTGATTATTGGCAGCAAAGTTATTACAATAGAACTTTTGTAAGTCGTGATGAAACTGGCCCCTGGATATACATGTATATCAATGTAAGCATGGCAATGTAAAAAGCATGGCGATTGGCTATGATTGTATTGCCCCAGTTACACCAACAAAACAACTCCAAGTTGACCAGTGACATGTCATACAGAATATTGTACAATCACTGGCATAAATCCTTGGTGTCACACCTGTTGTTCAGGGGGGGGGGTGATCTATTGTTCCGCCCCCCTGAACAATAAGTGTGATGCAAGGATTTACGCTAGCGATCTGGAGTCTGTTTCGTTGGTGTGGGTGAGACTCGGGGATGTTATTTGTGCTTTGTGAAAACAGGGACCACAACCATAAGATTAAGATAGTTTTACTTCCAATACACGCATTAAAGAAGATGCAACAAACATATGTTGCAAGTGATACATTGATAAATTATGAATAGATATTGCAGTCAGGCGTGGATCTAGCCAGATTAGACTATAGATAGCTTTGAGGGGCCAACTTATGTGCCAAAATCAATATGGCCCCTGAAATGTTGTTGTGTTCAATGCAACCTGTCAAAGGTCTAGTCTGCAAGCAAAGATTCATATTTGACACTTCAACCAATAACAGGTCTAGAGTGAAGACTAGACTCCAAAGACTCTGTGTCAAATGAGACAGAGCCAGCAACAGTAGATAGTGAATTTAGTCTACTCCTTCAGACTGTGCATTATGCAGTATGCGAATAGCAAAAATCAAGGTCTGTACCTGCAGACTATCAAAGATCAGTGACTGGTTGATGAAGTATGTAAACTATGCACCATGATCACAATTCATAGCTGCACTTGCTTTTTGTTTTAATTTATTTTTAATAATAGTTTTTCTGCAGTTGCAATGTTACAAAAAGAAGCTTCAGTATACATTTATGCACTGAAAATTTAGCTACTTGATTCCCTATGTTATTTAAGTGCCTTGCATGCAGTACATTTATTCTATTCCAGTCTGTTTAATGAGAAATGGTGTTCTTAGGATGTCTAATTTTCTTTGTATTTTCTGAAATTTGAAATGAAAGGTCTCATATTGAATATAAGCAAACTTATATTTACAATCTTCCCTACTTCTAGATTAAAAAAAAAATCTCATATCTCACATTTGCAAATTATCACTACTATATTTATATTACTGACAGATTTCTGGGGGAAAGTAATAGCCAATTCATAGAGCCCATAAACTGTTCAAGAGAAGTATATATTCCAGTATATATAAAAGAACTGATTGATCTGGAAAAAACACTCCTTTTCTCATAGGTCTTGAATTGAAAATAATTGACAAAATTTCTCAGATCATCTCTTTAATGGAAAGCAAGGCTGTAGGTTTATCAGTTGCTAACCCCACCCCCCCAAAAAAAAAAATGGTGTCTCTTCGCTTGCCAAAAATCTCTTTTATTTTGATGCCATGTTATCCCAACTTTACGTTTTGTTGTGCCCTGTCGTTGAGCAGCCGTTCCCGAAGAGGATGTCACGAATAAAGAGCCCTCGCCTGCTGAAAATGGAGATATTGAGGTCAGAAAAGTGTGACATTGCTCCGTTTTGTGACCCGCATCCAACCTTCCCTTCCTCTGTTTCTGTGATATCATCTAATAATAATAATAGCATCTTAAAAATTGTTTTCCATTGGTAGACCAGTTATGTTCTTGTTTTTGTTTGTTATCATTTGTTTGTTTTAAAAAAAAAAAATCAAAATTTGACTAATATGCATTTGCCCAAAGAGTGTCAGTAGTGTTATCTTAGATTACCTGTTTCATGACCACTGTTTATATAAACTACAGGGAAAATACTGTTTTTGATGGTTTAATTCTGCATTGCATGATTGTGAAAATTCAAGTAAACTTCAATTGAAATTCATGTTCATTGCACTTCCAACAGAAAACATGAAAACAATGATAATAATAATAATAATGGCATGTTTACCCAGGGTAGCCACTTCAGTTCCAAAAACTGTTCTCTCAGCGGGCCCTGCTATTATAATTACCCCGGCTTTAGCACGGCTACCTTATGTATGATGGCATACATGATATATAATCATACAAAGTTACAAACAATAGGAATTGAGATGCCATATCTATTTCCCCCATGATTGAAAATGAATATTCGAATCATATCATACATTATCAATATTTGTGGACTGCTCAAAATTAAAGTAGTATTTGCCTATGGAGACTGAAAGTACAAAACAGAACATAAAACAGCACTAGATTAACAGGTTAAGAAATACAGACTTTCAAGTCAATTGATGAAAGAGAATATGTTCTATCAAGGACCAATATTTAGCGATAGCCAGTAGATTTAGCCTCCACTCAATTTATGGAATACAATATTTTCCATAAATTCTGTCATAATGTATATTAAAGAGTGGTTTCTCCCTTTATACCAGCTATTGTAAGAGCCAGAATATTTTTAATCATGTATATATTGTTGCACTCTCCAAGATCGTAAGGGGCTGTAATGTTATACCTAAATGTTTTAGCTAATCTATGCCTGATTACGTAGGCTATGGCAAGACATTTTCCATTTTTATGATATCAACAATTGCCTCTTGTTAACCAGACAATCTGATTTCTCATTTATAAAGAATTTTTATTCTTGATATTTTGTGTTGTTAACAAGATGCAATTATTGATATGAAGTATGGAATGCTTGATGGGAAGAAATAGGATTAAAGGAGAAAACAGCTTGCTACACTTACATGACATTGACATATGTTATATGAAACGTCCAGGCTCCCGTCTTAAAAAGAGTTATGATTGATCTGATCACCGCAACTATGGAAAGCCAGCAACACCCACATCTAAAATGCATGTTTCTAGATATGATGTGAGCTCATACATTCATTGTTTTCTTGAAAATTCAGTGTGCTTTCTCTTTTTTGCAATAGGCATTAAGCAAATTTCCTGTCGGAAAAATTATAACATTGGTGGATTTCCATATGTTGATCAGATCAATCGTAACCCTAGTTTGTACGGCAGGACCCAGGTATGTCTGTTTTTTCCCTTGGGCAACCATTCTTAACCTCTGTAGAGGTAATAGATAAACCTGTAACTTAAGTAAATTATGCATCTACCTCTTGCCTGTGACTGCAAATGTGCTACTAGTAATTTCAAAGTGTGTCAAGCAGTTTAAACCCACCATGCAAAATACCCTAACCTAAATCCTACTAATTAATTTATTTTCCTCTTACCCACACAACAGTGAATTACACAATAAGTTGAAAATGGATAAGTAAGCATAGATACATTGATAAATAGATATTTTGCAAATTGAAAATTACAAATATTACAAGTATGCCATGGATTCAATTATAGATGGAATGGATTCTACCTTTCAATTATTTAAGCTATTTTAGAAATTAGTCAAAAGGTTTCAGTGAATTTAAATTGTGGGGGTGGGGATGCTGCACATTTTTATACAAGTTTTATTGGAGATATCTATACATAGAAATAAAAATTTGCAGCATTCATATGTACTACATAGGACTAATTCATAATACTAGATATTTGATTTCTTCAATGGTTATAATTAAACAAAACATTGCAATTTTTTGTTGATTTTATAGATTTAATTGACATGTAGTTATTCCGTCAAGGCCTGTTATACTCTTTGCAAGAAGCTCTTTTAAATGGAATGTGTTTTTTCAGAAGATCTGAGAGTATCTCAATTTTTGTATGAAAAAAAATACTTCCATTGCCACGAGCTATTGTGTGAAAATATCATTCATTCTTTATTGATAGATTTGGAATGATAAAATTAACATTAGCTGGGCTGATTATCATCAAGCTTTTTATCAACTGTTTTAAGCTACTGAAATCCTGTGATTGGTTGAGAGTAAATTCTGCATGAATATTTGTTTAATAACGAGCTTGAAGAAACAGGAACAAGGGTTCTTTCCTCAACTTCCCCTAGTTGAATGAAACCAACATGTGTGCCTACATGTAAATTGCGTAGAAAATGTATCTGTAGGTTCTAGCATAAAAAAATAAACATGTAGTTGAATTGCAACAGAAATTTATTGGCATTTCAATCAAATGAGTGCATTCAATCCCTATATGGGGGAGCTAGGAGCCTTTCCTCAGCCCCTCCTAGTTTAATGAATACTAACATGTGTGGACTTTTGCATCTACAGGCCCTAGATTATAGAAAAAAAACTGAACATGTAGTAGAATTGTTGCAGAAATATATTGGCCTATCCATATATGTGCATTTGGCCCCTATATGCTGGATCTTCCTGGAATGATTTGTCTTCGCTTTGTGTTTTGAAAAGATGTATCGTACACTCTAGATTTCAAGGATTTGAAATTAATCCAAAATGGCTGTGAATATTGACCATCCAAATTTGTTATCTATTTTTTTTATCTCAAGGATTAACAATTAAATCTCAAATGATTTAGACTAAAATATTTTAGCTTGATAGGGTTGATTATTCTTGATTACAAGCATTGCCAATTTGCTATTTTTTTTCTTTCTTGATAGTCCGGTGAAATAACCATTTGACCTGTTTAGGAGACAAGTTTTCATCAATTCAGGTTTACATCCATGGTCACTGCACATCACTTTCATGAGATCATCAGTGTTTTAAACATAGGCCCGTATTCTGAAGTCAGCTTTGACTTTAAGCCATGGTCTAATAAAGAATTATCTTTAAAACTATATAAAAATGTCAAAATCTGTTTACATTGTATATTTCATATGTTTACCGTGATAGTTTCCCATGCTTTTATAGTGGAGGAAAGTATTTTTAATATTCCAAGACAGTTCATGAATTGATCATCAAATGTGCTTACAAATTGAACCCGTATTTCGAGAAAGTAGTGTCACAATTGGCTTTCCATAGTTAAAGCACAACTTTAGACCAGGGTTTAAGTTTAATCACAAGTTCAGAATATGGGCTGTAGACACTATTACAATCATTAGATTAGTGTATAATGCACACCCATTATCATTCTCCATGTCATACATCTTCTGCAAGGGAATTTAAAAAGTAAAGTATAGGAATATTTGAATAACCATTTTTGCAGTCAACCCTTTTCAAATCTGATTTTTTTTCCTTCAACTTTTGATTGTATTTGATTTCTCTATGATATTCTAATGACAATACTTGTTGGGTAATTGAAAAAAAATCGGGTTACTGAAATTATACTTATAGTATAGTAATATTTATCGATATCTTTTAATGAAATGTAATATTGTGATGACTTGCATTTATTTGCAGCTTGTATGTATTAATTCCTCTAAATTTCTCAAATTGGTAGTCATAGAGTGTTCTCGTTTTACTAATACTAATTTGTTGATATGTGGTCTGGAAGTTACACATGTTGACTATAAAAGTGTTATCTGTATAATCATGAGAGGATCCAGGATTTTTCTGAAGGGGGTGCATTTTGTCCCAAATATTTGACAACAAAAGGGCTATGGAAATTTGGTCTTTAAGATAAATTCCAGTTGTGGGAACGATCTCAAAATGACTTTTTACAGAATTTAATATAATGATCACCAAAGTGTCTGTTTGTATGAATAAAAAATATGTGCCAAAGGATTCTGGAAGAAATTGTGTAATTGCTGAGAAATAAGTGCGGATTCGGTTACTTCCGTCGGGTCTTTATTCCAGCAATAATAATACACTGTCCCACGTGTGCCTATCTGTGTTGGCGATCTTCAGTGTGATCGTTTTTTTAGCGAGATATTATGATTTCACAAAGTTCAATTTATGTAACTGTACCAGATCTAGATCCACGATGATATATCAATACTTAACCTTGGTTTTACAGACTTTCTCATGCAATCAGTGTTTTACTGCAACTACGTTCATTTAGCTTTAATTCTGAAAATTATAGTTTGGGCAATAGATGTCATTTTGGGCAGTGAGAACATGGAGATAGTAGCTCCACGGTGAGAAGGTGAAGGTAAAAATTGAATATGTAAAGAATCTTCAGAAGCGAGCTTAAGGACGTTCCACAGTTATGTTTGTGCGCATTATGATCTGCGCATAGTTTACACTCTGCACGCTGACGTCACAATGGATGAACAGGTGATTAATTAGCTGCGGGTATGAGCTGATTTTTCTCATCTTCTGCACTTTAACTGCAGATCCGATGCGTTATTTCATGAAGATAAAAAATTGAATTATTCCATGGACCATTCAAAAAAATATTCTCTACAATTTCAAAATACTTTACTCTGCAGTGCTGCCAAGAATCACGAATATTACCCCGAGTTTGAATAAATGGTAGAGTGGTTTTGATTTTTTATTCACATAGATACTAAGCATTCGGCGCATTTTTGTGTTTTAAAAAGTACATTTGCTCTAATAAAAATGCTGATAGTTTAAAAACAAGCACATGAACCCCTATTTTTTAATGTTTGTACCTCTTAGGTATACTGTACCTTCCTCTACAACTCTGCAAATTTTGGTGAAAATGACATGGATTTTTAATAAAGTGCAGCATTTATTGATCGTTTGTAGTTTGTTACTGAAATTTTACATTTTTTAGATTGGGATTTTGTTATCTTTTACGCCATTTTTAAGAACTGACAGTGCTGTTAAACTTAAAATTGCAAACAAATAGCACTATAAATAGATTCTCCATTCTAAGGATACAATTATTAACTCTCTTGCGAAATTTGATGACTTTTTCATGTATTTTGACTGAGTAATAGAGGTTTAAACTCATTGTAGTAATCTTGGGCGGTCTAAAAATGCCAAATTCTTTTGAATGCGCAATTCTTAAAAACATCAATTTGGGTAAACTTCAAAGCTCTATAGCAAAAAATCAAGCACATGGACCTATGTTAATTTTTGCATATTTCGAATATTAAGGTTCTAAAGTATCTATGTGCACAGTTTGGTGAAAATGACATGGATTTCACTTTAACTGTGGAACGTCCTTAAAGGAGAATGAAACCTTTGGAACAAGGTAGCTTGTGTGAAAACAGAAAAATCAAAGAAACAGATCAACGAAAGTTTGAGAAAAATAGGACAAATAATGAGAAAGTTATGAGCATTTGAATATTGCGATCACTAATGCTATGGAGATCCTCACATCGGCAATGCGACAAAGATGTGTGATGTCATTTGTGAACAACTCTCCCCATTACTTTAGTATATATTTCACTTAAACTGCCTCTTTTATCACATCTATCAGTAGATCATGTGTTTTTTCTATAGGAGGGCTTGTAATGCAGACTTTCAAATACATCATGGATAAAGAGTTTGTATCACCCTAAGAAAAACAAAAAGAGAGATTTTGGGGGTATATTGAAGTCCATCAAAGGGAAAGTTGTTCACATGTGACATCACACATCCTTGTCGAATTGCCAATAGGAGGATCTCCATGGCATTAGTGATTGCAATATTCAAATGCTCATAACTTTCTCATTATTTGTCCGATTTTTCTCAAACTTTTGTTGTTCTTATTCTTTGATTTTTCTGTTTTGATGCAAGCCTACTTGTTCAAAAGGTTTCATTCCCCTTTAATCGAAAAAACTTATCAACCTACTGGGTATGATAGTTCTTGCATTGTGATGAGAACCATAACCATATCCACATGACTTGGTAATTAATAGATAACACTATATTTGTGATTAAAGTCAATAGTATTGTCATGTCTACTCTGTTATTTTTATTGCAAAATTTATACACATCATCATTACACTTTATTAAAAAAAATTGGGTGCCTGCATTATAGCCACATAGATAAACAAGAATTTAGATCTCCGAAATTGTGTAAATAGCCTTTTTAAATTTCACATTAGGATATATTCTGCATATGATCTATATTATTATTACAAAAAAAAAAATGTGTGTATGTTTATTCACCTTTTCTCTTCTGTATTTAGGAGGTATTGAAATTGGAAATGCAAAAGAAAAAATGAGTTTGGGAATGGATTTTATCGACATGCATGAAGCGATTATTGACTGGACTCTTTTTAAAATGTTTTATCATTACTACAGACTAATGAAGTGAACAGGGAGCCGCAGCTTGAGAAATTACAGATTGAGGAGTAACGTTGATTGACCGAAGCAAGCGTCACGATCGAGAAGGGGTTATTACATGTGCCACACGATATATCTCCATGGTGATCGCGAAGAAAGGCAGAGCGTGAAATGTGTGTTAGTCAAGACATAGCGTGCAAACATTCAAATAAACAATTCAAACCGTTTTGTGGTGTTTTTCTCTATATTGCTTCCTCTCTGTTTTTAATAGACAACTTGCAGATTTTGTTTCAATGCTCAATTTTCCAATGAAATGAACTTGTAGTCTAGGCAAATGCTAGGAGTTGACTGTCAATAAAAATTTAAAAAAATACTTGCTTTTTTCAGATTGAATGTGTGGAGATATGAGAACTGCAACTGAGAATATATCCCTTTCTGCTCGAAGATATGTCAATGTGAATGTGATGATATGTTTCTTGATGGGACCAAATTTAGATTTTTGATTTTGATGTGTAAATTTCTTTTGATGGCTTAATCTTGCTTAGGCTGCCAGTACAAGTAGGTCAGTACTTATTTGAAACTATTCCAGTGCTATACATGTAAAGCTACATGTATATGCTTGAAATCTTGAAATGGAGTTGGTAAAAATTGATGTGGAATGGGACTTTTAATGAATTTGCCAGATTGTTGCAGTTGGTATCAAAGTGGTTATGGAAAACTGATTGACCCAAATAATATGTACATCAACGATGACAATGGATTGTGTATGTCGAACTCCTGGGGAGGGTTTCACGAACAGTTTTGTCAGTGATTTTCATTGACAGATGTTATAAGCTACTGAAATCCTTGCCTCTGATTGGCTGAGAGCAAATTAGCTGGTAAAAGTCACTGACAGGATGCTTCATGAAATGCCTCCCTGGTAGGATTTTCGTTTACGTGAAAGGACCAATTTCTCTGGGTTTATGTGAAAGAGAGATGCCACATGGAACTGATGATAATGTGTTTGTGAACCAGTCTGAACATTGATCATGATTTAGATATTAACAAGCTTTTACAGATCAGTTTAATTACATGTCATTAGCCGTGGGATGTCTGGTTAATGCGAAGATTTCTATATGTAATACATTTTGGCCTTTTGAAGAACTAAAGATCATGACAGATGCTATGATTGACCACGTTATGATACGATGCCTTACATTCATAACTATCACTCGCATTCCGCTTCATGTGAATTCTCAAATTTATAGTTGTTGTTTTAATGTCCATTTAGAAAATTCATCTTGCTTTTCAAGCATAAACACATCATGAAAATGTACATTAAATCAATCATGTGCATTCCTAACTGAGTTCACAGCTTAATTGTAATCAGACGTGTTCAAGATGTTTTTAAAGATTTTACAAAAGTTAAATGCAAACCAACTGTTGTATCTTAGGTAATTTTGCAGCTTTTCTGTTATCTTGGTGTCTTATTTCCATTGATGTGATGTAACATGTATGTATACAGATTTAAATGACTGCCTTTTGACAAGAGATGGAGCCCCATATGTTTTTTTTTTTTTTTTTTTACTTAATTGACAAAAAGATGAATCTACATCTTTAATTAGGGAAAATATTCTCCTTGCTCTAAACAAACTTCAACAGAGTGAACATTTAATGATAAACATTTTTAACAAATCATTAATTTTTACATCAAAAGTTTCTGCAAATGAACTAGTAAGAATTCAAGATGTAATATCAGTAAACAATTTGATGGATTAAAAACATTTGGATTTAAGAAAGTAGGAGTCGTTTTATGATTATCAAGGCAATCCTTTTGTTGCTCATGAATGCAAAATTTACTGTAACATCGTCAGTACTCGCATTGTAGTTTGTTGTAGTATGCAGCATGGATGAAACTTCAGTACCTGTGAAAAAGTACTTGAACTTGTAGTACTAGTTTTGTTTGTAACTTGGGGTTATGTAGAAACCTCTAACATTGCCCAAAGAATAGTAGAATAAGTGGCATAGACCATTCCTAACTTGGCAAATCTTTTTTTTTAATTTTAATTCTTTACAAGCATTGTGATGTCGAGGTTTTCCAATGTGTTAATGTGTGGATTTGATGTGATGAAAAGCAGTGTAAGGTATTGATATGAAAGACGGCAGTCCGTATTTAGTGAATATTGCTAAACTTTGACCAATGAAATTAATGACACAGGTGTTTGTATATTGATGTGTTATGCCTTAAAAGGAATGAACGTCTTGTTGTATAGGTAACGAGAGGTAAATTTGAATTTGGGACTTTGTCTGAATGAAAATTTCTAATTTTCTTCTTCTGATCAAACTGCGTCTTCTTTTTTCTACTCCGCCTGTGCCATTTCCGCAATGTGCAGTGCAGGCAGAGTAACATATCTATGAATGTCATTTGACTTCACAATTTTGCTGGTTTGATGCAATTATGTATGTGTAGTAAATGGTAGTATTTTGATGGAAAATGGTGTTTGATAAAATGTGAGACCATGTCGGAAAATGTTAACAATTGTACATCTAGTTGATTGTGATCGAAATTTCTTTCTATAAATGAAGTATTGGCTTTGATATCGTGTAAAATTCATAATTGTGTAATATGTGTATAAAACAAAGGTTGTACTATTTTTTCCTCTTCCTGTTTTGTGACTGTTGTTTTTGCTATGCTTTGTTATGTCAGTCGAATACTCAGTGATTGTTTGTATGTGGTGATGTAATGCATTATGACGCCAGAGAAGAGTAAGAATTTAAAATCGACAATCTTGTTTTTGTAGGCTGTTTTTGCCACCGACGGGCTCTGACAGGCTACTTGCTATGAGTGCATTTTTCTTCTAAAGGAGTATGCATTGGCGTTTCTCTGGTATTTCAAATGCATCTCTGCTTAAAAATAAACTTTTTTATTAGAACTCTAGATGTATTCATTACCACATATGTGGGTATATTGTACATTGTTTATTGCTTTTGCATCCCATGTAATGGCTAAATGTGAAAAATATGCTATCAAATTATAATTATGTATCTTATGATATGATTTGTGATGTTGGAAATCAGTTTTATGCTGCTTGTAATATTTTCTTTTATTTTATTCCTGCTGTATTTTGAGTGTAGTGATGTAAGCAGTACAAGCGGTCTTGTCATTTTTCTTTTCATGGGGAATAAAAATGAATTACAGACCAGTTGCCAACAAGGATACTTAAACTGTGTAATTCATTTATTGGTTTCTTGACAAATGTGCTAGATCTTTTTTGCAACTTTATTCTTTAAAAAAAAGTAGTCATGACATTCCTTTTATTATCTTTGTATTTTCTTCTCTTTTTTGAAAAATATTTGTTTGTTTGTAAAATTTGTCCCAGGATAATAAACATTGTGTGAATGTAAAGAAGTTTTAGTTGTGTTCCTCATTTTCATGGTTTCTAATTTGTTGAGTAAGCAGCACAAAATTACACGGTAAAGTTTTGTATTTTGCAATCGCACAAAAGTGAATTTTAGCGCTAAATGGATTTATTTGGATTGTGGATTCAATAACCATGTACCTTTAAAGCAACGAAAGGACACAGACATGATGCCTGGTGTGGATCCAGGAATTTTATGGGGGGGTGCATTTTGTCCCAAATTTTGTCCCAAACAAGCCCCCCCCCCATAAAGGGTTATTACAAAAAAATAAAGGATGTTTGGTGACTTTGGTCTCCAGAAAAATATTGACAAGCATTTTTGGTTCTCTATTTTCTCTAATTTTTGTTTTAATTTTTAGGGGTGCCCCTGCATCTGCACCCCCCACATGAATCTGTGCCTTGATACTTGCAATGAATTATAGTTTGTGGAAACTTGCACTGGCTGATCCAGGGGGCACAGCCGGCCCGTGCCCCCCCCCCCCCCCCCCGCCTTTGAGAGGCACAATTAAAATTTAGAATGTAAAATTGCCTTTAAAACAGAAGCGTGCCCCCCTCCCTTTTGAAAGTGAAGACCTTTTTTTTGGGCTTGTCAAATTTTTTCCTGGATGAAATAACATTAATTTTGGGTTAAAACCCTTTTTTTTGCTTGTCAATTTTTTCCTCGGAGACAATGTGCCCCCCCCCCCCCCTTTCGAAAAATCCTGGATCCGCCCCTGGAAACTTGGTTATGATAATCTTGAGGAAGGTGATAGAGAAAGAATGAGAAAAGGAGAGGGAGAGGGAAGGAGGATTACTCACAAGAGAGAGGGGGAGGGAGGGTGGGAGAGAGAGAATGAGAAAGGCGGAGAGAGGGGAGAGGGAAGGAAGATTACTCGCAAGAGAGAGGGGAGGGAGGGTGGGAGAGAGAGAATGAGAAAGAGAGAAGGGGGAGGGGAGATGGAAGAAGGATTACTCACAAGAAAGAGGGGGAGGGAGGGTGGGAGAGAGAGAGAGAAGGGAGAGGGAAGAAGGATTACTCACGAGAGAGAGGGGGAGGGACAGTGGGAGAGAGAGGGAATGAGAAAGGCAGAAGGAGAGAGGGATCAAGGATTACTCACGAGAGGGGGGAGGGACAGAGGGAGGGTGAGGTTGAAATTATGAATGTGAATAGAGGAGGGAATAAGGAAGAGGGGAAAAATAGCAAATAAAGAGAAGATTTATATAGTTTGGAATGATGAAAGAAAGCATAAAGTTCTGGTAAAATGGAAATCTAGATTTCGATGGATAACATTATGGACACAGTTACCATGGGATATGGTAAACTTGTATCACCAAGGTAATTTACATCCATTCTGGCCCACAACTACACACTTCAATATTCCAGTCTAAGTAACCCCCCCCCCCCCCCACTTTTTTCCAAAGCTGTGTACAAAAACGTAAAAATTACCATAGGATTGTGATTTTTTGCATGGTCAGCCCCCCCCCCCCACTTTTGGCTCAGCCCCCCACTTTGAAAACCGTTCCGCGGCCCCTGTTTGACATAGTGCCTTTTCCTTTTGGTTACAAAGTGCTGCACAAAATACTGAACCATTGTTGTTTCTTTCCCTATTTGGCATTTGAAAAAAAGAGGATAAATTAGAGGGTTCTATAATATGGACCTCATTCAATGCATGAATTTGCCTATCAATTAAAAAGTCCCTTTCCCTCTAAGTTAAAAACTACTATTCAATTGCCAATTTTTAGAAATTCCTCCCAAAACAGTGATGTAATGAGCGAAAAAGAAATGTTAAGGAGACCAGACATGGTGTATGGGGCAAAATTTCTACATGACTGTGAGAGATTGAAGCGAGCAAGCAAATTTTTTTCGTTTTTAATGCAAAAATAGAATTTGGGATAAATTTTGACATGATATTCATAAAAAGATAATATATGTCAGCATTTTCCAATTTTTCTCCTTGTTTCCTAGGCATGAAACTATGGGGGAGGGGGGTATGTGCCAGGGCTGAGACCCCCATTTTCAATCTAAATTTTCGTTCCAGAGCATCACCAATCTAGAAAGCCAAAGAAATTCCTATTTTTTTCCTGTTTCAGAGACCCTCAATTTTTTCTTCTTCTAATTTCCACTGCCTGTAGCAAATCGCCATTGATTGTGTTCAACGTACAGCCAATTAAAGCTCTGCATAGCGATTCGGAGACCGCTGATTGGTTCGTCGCGCAGAAACGTCATGACCAATTTCATGCATATTCATAAAAAGCTTTGAAACACAGAATTTGTGCCGTTCGAGAGCAGTTCCGGAGACCCCCATTTTAAGACCAAAGTTTTGTTCCAGAGCCCCCTATTTTCATTTATTGTGCGGCATATAGGTATCATGTTATAATTCGAGTACCCCGGGCCCCCCCCCCCAGAAGCGGATCTAGAGGGGGGGTTGGGGGGGTTGCAACCCCCCCCAAAAAAAAAAAAAAATCCGGGGACCATTTTTTAAAATCTTATCTTTTTTTTTAAACTTGTAATTTTATTCTATTCTATTTCTATGTATTTATTTTTCAAAAATTTTCCCTACTGTGGGAGGGGGGACACCCCCCTCCCACACCCTCCCCCCTCGCTCGCTCCGCTCGCTTGGACTCGGTCGCTATGCTCCCTCACATACCACCCCAACCCCCCCTTTATAAAAAGCTAGATCCGCCCCTGCCCCCCCCCCCCATGATGACACTTTTGGGGGTCCATTGCCCCCAGCCTCATCTGCAGTGTATGACAGTGTCCCAAATTGTTCACCAGATTCTTCAGTTTCAGTTGAAAACCACACAAAAATGCCCTCTTAATAAATAGCCTGACTGCTTTACACTTGTTTTTATATGTATTATGCCTGATGGATTTTTTTTCCTTCTCAAATCAATTTATCTTCGACTTCGCTTGACGATATTCATGAAGAAACTGTTTAGCGCCATCTTTCATCAAGAAAATTCGACTTATCGGCTGCTAATGCTTGTTTCTCGGAACTTCTGCGGGCTCCTGCTTCTAGCTTCTTCGTCTTCTTCCCTGGCCCCGCCCCGCGGCCCGCTCGCTTCAGTTCGGTAAACAATCACAATAAGACCTTGGGTTGAGCGAGAAGAGTGCATGCTAGCTGCAGACGACCGAATCGAAAGTGAATTTATCGGAGAGGATTTACGACATCGCACCGCGCCAGCCCGCCTATACCCCCGTAAATGTCGTCAGCTGCACACACGAAGAACAGCATGGATGTTTTGGAAGTAAGTCTTGATCTTGAAATGTTTGATTAATGAATGAATAATCTGAAGAACAATTATCGGCTTGTAAAGGCGGAGTTTTGCAATACAGTATTCCTGTAATTTAGTCTTGGGAAGTTGTGATAGGTAAGCAAGCATAGATTTTCTCGAGGTGCAGGGGGCCGGGGCGCAGGTGGAAGAATCGTTTAGAGTGAAATTTGGGTCCGTCTATATACACATAAGTACTTGTATAATGATACATTGTGGCTGCTCATTCGTCCTCGCACACAATGCATAAAATCAATTATCTTTACGTGTGGTTGTAATTTGAAAGAGCTCTCTTTTATTTGGCCCACAGAAAGAGTACATTGTAATTCATCAAGATAGTTAATTCTAAATCTAAGGATTCTAACAATATTATTTGCTTAGAAAGTTAGATCTACATTACAACAATACAAGTGACAGTTTGAAAGTTAAGATTTCTTTTTTGTTTTTCACTCTTCAACTCTTTTTTTTTTAAAGCAGAAAGAAGCATTGTCATTGTCATTGTCACAAATTGAATCAATGTCATATATATGTGAACTGGTGTTTTTATTTTTTCTTTCGTTTCTTGCGGACTTTAAGTTTGATTTGATCATGTTCTGACATTTGTTGGGCCTATAACGTTAGTAAGTTGGTTTCTTTTGAATACTGTGACTGTATAGCCCGAGGGGGGGGGGCCACTTCCATTGACGAGTGGATACCATGCGCGACCATGGGGTCTCGAAAAGCACCCTTAAACACGTATTTTCCATATTCTGAAAATGCACCCCTTAACACGTATTGGCGTGTGAAACCCTACCCTTAACAAGTATTGGAAACAAAACTATACTCTTATCAAGTATTCCCTGAAATGACCCCCTAAATAAGTACAACAATATTTCTATGTCACTGTCGTCGGTTTTACTTGATTGGGTTTAGTACTGCACCTCCCACATCTCACGCAAAATCATACTCTAAACAGTAGTGTTGACTCTTGGGGCAAAAAGTACATCCTTTATAAAACATTATTTTAGTCTTAATTTTTTAAACCCTCGCAAAATTTACCCTAAACATGTAGCTTTCCTATTGAAAATAGATACCCTTTTTTCATTATTTTAGTGTTTTTGACACCCTTATTACGTTACGTACGTAACGTGCCCTATCTTGAAAAAGACATCCTTTTTACGTGTTTTTTGGGTCGCGCATGGTATCCACTCGCCAATGTAAGTGGCCCCCCCCCCTGGGCTGTATAGCAAGGATATATTTACTTTGGACTATATCCACAAATATTACATTAAGATAATTTTAAGTGAAAAAATAGATTCGTAATTAATCCTCTTTTGATGTTTATTATTAAAATCAATATATTTAAAAAATTGATACATGACTCTATATGGGTCATGTAATTAGGCCTATTTGTATATTCTAATAACAATGTTAATATTACTGATAAATGATAAATTTTCTGAATTCCAAGTCAATAATTCTTTACAACCCAGATCAAGAATGGGTATAAGAACGGCAAATTTACATCACAAATTTTGATTATTCCTCTCAAAGGGGGGGGGGGGGGCATGGGCTGGTTGTGCCCCCTGGTTCCACCTAGCCAACAGGGGCAGAACCAAGGGGTGGGGGGGGGGGGTAAAGCAACTGTCCCCTATGATAAAGTTAATGAAAAAAAATGAGGAAGATATAGCCCTACATCAGACCTGCCAACCAGTCCGTTTTAGCCACATTTAGTACGTTTTTGCAACCAAAATACGACAGTACATTTTTTCTTTGAAAAATACGTGTTTTGTAAAAAAAAATAAAATAATTATTATATGGTTATTAGATCAATGTAATTTCAGGTAACTTATTTTTTTTTCAATCATTTTGTTAAAACCAGGGTGAAGATATACACATGTTTTAATGTTTTTTTTTTTCATCTGCAAGAGCAGTGCGCATTTTAGCTTGCATGCAGCTTGAGCGCCGCGATGAGCGAGTGCGCCAAGCATTTTATTATGAAATACAGTTTTATGGGGAAAAATACAGTTTTTTTAATCACCGAATACAGTTTTTCATTCCCAGAGGTTGGCAGGTCTGCATATTTATCTCACGCGGTAAAAAAACTGATTTTTTTGTCAAAATACTGATTTTGGGGATAAGAATACTGAAAATGCAAAATACAACTTTGCAGCTCTGCTACATGCAGGAAGAGAGAAGAAGCAAGACTGCAAGAAGTATGTTTAAAGTTCTGTAGCTCTACTTAAGTGCGAAGAAAATTACACCATCTTTAAGGTCGATCTTGCCCCCTGTCAAAATACCCAGCTTGGTAACGTATGTGGAAGTATATTCCAAACTAATTTAATACTGATAATAAACATAATGCAGCTTTTATATTAATATATTCAGCTGCGCTTGTTCAGAGCTCTTTTTACTCCATTCAATGGGTACACAGCAATTTTGTCAATTAAAGAGATATGTTTTCAATTTTGATTTGAAGATATAGTCAGTGATTTAAAGCTTCCTATGTCAATTGACAGGCGCTGTTCCATAGTTTGGGGGCAGCAAGTGGAAATGCACGATCACCAAGTGTGACTTTTGTTTCGTGAAAGGGGATCTGGAACAGTAATTCATCCGTGGAACTTTGCAGGCTTCGACTATGTGATTGGGTTTTAATTAAGTTTGAGTAAACTCAACTGAACTTGCAATGTACTGTGTTCAATGCCATCCTTCTACATAACATTATAATAATTACGGCCTGGATAATGCTAGTCAAGTAGAAGTGTTTGTAGCCTACAGAATATAAATTGCTCGACAAATTTTTGAAAACGACAGGGTCTATTTCATGGCTGTATGCATCAGAGGGGCAGTTGCCCCCCCCCCCAATTTTTTTTCTTCACAAAATTCACCAAAAGTATGCAAAAAATCCTTCAATTCCACTTTAAAAACATTGGGCAAAAGTGCCCCAATGGCAAGCTTGGTCGCTTCGCTCCCTCGCTTTCGATTTTTTTTCGAAAAAGTTTATGCGTGCTGCCCCCCAGCGAAAAATTCCTATGTACAGCCATGGCCTATTTAGAATAATTCTGGATAAAATTATGTAGACTCGAATTGAAAATTTCATATACCAAATATAGGGTTTTAAATAATACTAAAGAAGGTAACTTGTGTTGTGTCTGTGCAAAATTTCCAAATGTTATATAGTTGGTTAGATGAGTTGTGACACTGAAAATTCAAATTTCACGAGTTTATTCAACCAACTTGAAACAAAAGTCCACAAGAGATGTAGTAGATAAAGCTACTGTGTATATGAAGAATAGCTACTATATGTCTTTATATGAGCAGATGATGCTTTTTAACACAAGAAAACTCTTTCAAAGTATCATCAAATATAAATAGCATGTGTACATGCATGCATCTCCTTTTATCCTTAATTAAACCCTATATAGGATTAAAGCCAAAAGGGTCAAGGGTACGTGTTAATCTTAAGGCTGGAGATACAGGATTAAGTTCTCATGCTTAAAATAGTTTCAAGTTAAGTTGCGGAGGGGGGGGGGGGGGGGGGTTGGGATGAAGAGCCATAGAGCATAAAATACTTGACCCTTTTCTTCCATCAACTTCATGGTCCATAGTAGCTCCATGGTCCAATTAAAGTTTACAGGAAGTAATCACTCTTTTAAACATTCAATGATGAACTCACTGAATGAACTCATTAATGCTTTTGAACTTATTTGCAAATGCCCTATTTGTGTTGTAAATAAATAATTGGAAAAGTCCATTAATATAAAACATTACCTCCTTGCTATCTTATTAATTACAGTATGTACATTAGGGTCTCGATGGTAGCTTTGATAGTTCAAATAATGCGAATATAATTCAGTTGTGATTCTGAAGACACAGAAACTGCTCTTTTATCTTTGTAAGGAAGAACATTCTCATTAGAATGAGGGTTCTATCTCTTGTTTGAATACTAAATAGCACTGCAGACTACGATAGAGGCGAATGTCTCTTGCCAGCTGTCTTTGGGTTGCCTGCTTGTGTATCAACCGTAATACAGGAAATCTTATATCAATGGGATTTAGGTTTGAGCTGGGTCATGAGGTTGAGTGAGTAACCAAGTCGGGATTTGCCTCTTCACTATCACTCTGGTAAATGTAAGACTAACCACATTAGGATTTGAAGCATACAGTAATCGTCAAAAGATGTATTGTCAAAAGTTCCCAGTGGTAATATTAGAGTGGGTGTTCTGTCAGTAATGGAGATTGAAGCTCGAAAATGCAACCAGGAGCAGTACTACACAACATTGGCTTAAAATTATATCTCTTTTCTAGTATCTATTCACATGGAAAACGATGGGATGTAATTTGTCTTATTTTTTTAAATAGAAATGTATTCCTCATGAATTATAAAGTTTTCTGATTTTTGTTTAATTTGAGAGGACAATCATCTAGTAGGCAGATGGAGACTCTGAACATATAGATCAATATAAAAAAAAAAAAACTTCATTTAATTATTTCAGTTTTTCATTGTACAGGTATGTGTGATTTTTTATGGGGGTGGGGCAGAGGTGTTAGATGCTTTACATTTATAGCTTTTTTAGCCCCCAAACTCTGGAATAGCTTACCCTAGTCTGCTGGGCAAACCCTTCACTCGAGTTAATATTTTCATATCTGTAAAAATTGAAATATTTAATTCAATAATTCAAACAATTAAAAAAAGTAATTATGAGTGTGGGGGGCATCATCAGCTATCTCATTTGCATATGAATGAGTTATGCAATATGCATATAACTGTTTTGTGAAAAATGATAAAATTTTGTGAAATCATAAAATTTCATAGCTTTCTTATTTTACATGTGATTTTGATGAAATATTCAGCATTATGTTTGTCTGATTTTTCTCTATTGATTCAACAAATAAACATTTTCCTGGGGTGGACTTGACCTTTAAAGTTACGTTTTTACTTGAACACAAGAGTAGGTCTTATCAAATGCAGCAGACTTTCCATTGCCAGTTCACTTTCATCAATGAAACTTTCTAATACCCCGATTGTTACCAGAAGAAGAATGCATACTGTACAATTGTTTACTCTTCTTCAATTCCAACCTCAGTCACGCTGTTTTTGTATTTCTTTCACACTCGAGTAGTTCACATTTATCAACCAGATTATCTCCGTATTTACAACCCCTGTACAGAAAGTACATCTCTCAACGAATCCTTAAGAAATAACGGGGGTGAAATCCCTGAATATGTCCAGGATTTACGTGGTAGCCTTGTTTGCAGAACACTTGAAGAAAGTACACACTGATAGAAGTGACTCCTGTTGCTGCTGAAAGCAGTGTCGACCTACCGGCGTGAGGACCTTACTGAGTCTTAAGCAGCACTTGAAAGCACTCAACACAGTACTAACCAGTTACATTTCCCTGATTTTAATCAGGGGTGCCATATAGAATAGATACATGTAGTATACTGGTGGGGGTGGGCGGGGCAAGCCGATATAAAGGTGTGACAACAATTTTTTGTTAATCAAAAGAAATAATAGGGGGTGAATTAGTAGTTCGTTTTCCCAAATCACAACCATATCTTGTCAATATACTCTTCTTTTTAATATTTAAATTTTACTTTCTATTTTTTCTCCTTTCTGCTCTTTTAGATTTTATCTGTTACCAGTACTTTTTCTATTACATTGCACCCCAGCCCCCCATACCCCTTCCCTCCCTCTAAGTCCCTTTCAGTGTGCATCTCTTCCTCTGGTAGTTTATAATTTGGGCAATGCCATAAAATATGTACGTCCGACCCCCCTATATTTGGGACCTTCATGAAATTTTTGGTTCTTTTGACAGTCTGTTATGCTGACCATGACTTGGCCAGCTTATTTAAGACTTTAGAAAAATGGGGGTCAGATGTACAAAAAGGTTGATCATTTTATGGAATTGCCCATTTCCTTTTCAAAAGTTTCATTGTCGTCCCTGATCTTTTGCTGGATGAATCCTAAATGATTCAGAATTCAAGATGATATTCTGACTTCAATTGTTTATTTAAAATTTTCTTTCATATTTCTGTTTTCTTGACTACAGAGCCAAGGGATTGTGATCTCAGAGGCACAGCACACAAGTAAGTCCTGTCAAATTATATTTTCATATTCTCACCCTCAAAGATACAGAATATGGTACTAAATATTGCGATTAAGCATGCAGTGTGTAACATGAGTGGTGCAAAACATTTTAAGAAGCTGCAATGTTTCATGTTCTGAGAGCGTAATTGATTTCGGATATCAATTTCAAATTCGGCATTGAAAGGTTTTGACCTTCAATTTCAAAGGTATTTTGGTTGAGTTTGGTATGAAATAATATTTTTGTGTAAATGTAACTGTAACATGATAACACCGAACCACAAAACCCAAATTTTTGTCAAGCCAGGAATTTATAAACTTGCTTTGAACATGAATAAAGAAGACCCTATTAAACAAAATGAAGGGATTGAGCCGATTTGAGCCGATACTGACTAGTCGTTTATTTATTGATTAAAAGATGGGGCTAGATGTCATGGTGATTCAATATAATTAATCTTGGAATTTTAATACACATTGTGTGTGTGTGTGTGGGAGGGGGGTAGAATTATTGTGAATTTCATCAAATTTTATCCTTATTTTCTGACAAAAAACATAAATGGAATTATTCTTATATTTGGTAATGCCATCAAGCTTTCAAGTGCCATATGAAAAGAAAGATTAGCCATTGGTGCATTGGACCATTTTCTCACACTCACCCATCAGAAGTAAATGGGTTTTATATTACTATTCCCCGAGGGTCGGATGAAAGTGAGTGAAAGCTAATAGAAGTGAATAACCCTGAATTCATTGATTCCTTCCAATGGACTGGTCTGACGAGAGATACTGTAGACCCTGTTCACAGGTACTTTTCTGGACCGCTCCAGTCTGGAGAAGTCCTGGGTGATTAAATGCGGGAATGGAATCAGGACCCGGTTGCATAAAAGTTACTAATAACTTTGCCATCCAATGGTAACTTCCCAGAAATCCTTGATTATTATTGGCTGATTAGCATTGTTACCATGGTAGTTACCATTGGAGGGCAAAGTTACCATAATACAAACCTGCCAACCAGTACGTTTTAGCCGTATTTAGTACGTTTTTGCAACCAAAATACGGCAGTACGTTTTTTCTTTCAAAAATATGTTTTTTGTTTTTTTTAACTAAATCGTAATTTATTGAGAAAAATAATCTCTATATGTCTCTATTTCATAAAACGTGCACAAATATGGTTATTAGATCAATGTAATTTCAGGTAACTTGTTTTTTTTTTCAATCATTTTGTTCAAACCAGGGTGAAGATATACACATGTTTTAATGTTTTTTTTTTCATCTGCAAGAGCAGTGCGCATTTTAGCTTGCATGCAGCTTGAGCGCCGCGATGAGCGAGTGCGCCAAGCATTTTATTATGAAATACATTTTTTTGGGGGAAAAATACAGTTTTTTTTAATCACAGAATACAGTTTTTCATTCCCAGAGGTTGGCAGGTCTGATAATAGTAACTTTTATGCAACTGGCCCCTGGAGGCAACTTTAAGCAATATCATCATCTGTACTGATCTTGAAGAGTGGAGACCAATCTCTAAATACCAAGAATTTAAAATCGATCTAGATTGGTTGTAAATAGTGACAAGCTGAATATTGGATTATCCTTATCTCAGAAGTTAAATTTTAAATTTCATAAGATTTAGATAAATGTTTTTAGTCTATAGGCCTATATTCGGCTTGTCACTGTGCAAAGCAGATGTGGATTGTGTACCAGCTGAGATGTGGTCTTCTGGATAGCTGTGGACTCGTCCAAGTATAACTGAGAATTTCCTGGGGGGGGGGGGCACTCACATTGACGAGTAGATACCATGCACGACCAAAAAACACTTAAAAAGGATGTCTTTTTCAAGATATGGTACGTTACGTAAAAAGGGTGTCAAAAACACTAAAATAATGAAAAAGGGGTATATATTTCACTTGGAAAGCTACGTGTTTAGGGTCCAATTTGCGAGGGTAAAAGGACTAAAATGTTATCTGAAGGATGTACTTTTTGCCCCAACAGTCATCACTACGTGTTTAGAGTCCGATTTTCGCGAGGTGTGGAAGGTGGGGCCGTACTAAACCCAATGATGGAGGTAAAGGTAAAACCGACGTTCGTGACATATAACGATTAAAATATCGCTGTACTTGCTCAGGCATTCAATTCAGGAAATGTTTGCCAAGGGTATCGTATTGTTTCCAATACTTGTTAAGGGTAGGGTGTCACAGGCCAAGGTAAGGGGTGCATTTTCAGAATATGGAAAATACTTGTTTAGGATGCTTTTCGGGACCCCATGGTTGCGCATGGGCACTCAATGGAAGTGCCCCCTCCCCCCCCCCCCGGAGAATTTACACCTTTCAGCAAACATTTTTTTTAAAGGAGATATCATTCTTTTTGGCATCCATGCTCATAGAATTGCTCAAAAATAATATGAAAGGGGGGGGGGGCGGGCTATTGTCTTCTTGAAGTAATACTTTTTCCCATCACTTCTAATTCACCAAATTACAGGGCTTCAGGTGCAATTTGTTCAAACATGCAGTTTGATTTTGATGACATGTACAATGCAGACCCTCACGCGTCTGTCAGTGCGATTGGAAATCATGTACATGTATGCAATTTGATATCAAACGTGATGTTAAGAAATTGAGTTTCTTGTTCATTCCTGGGGCTATTTGATGGAAGTGAGAGAAAGTTTCTTTTCAAAGCTGGCAAACTGTTGGCTTCTTCTGCACGTCTCACTCAGGGCATGAACCTTGTTTCTTGCGATGCAATAGTGGGCTATTGAAGGTAGGATTTGGTTTTGAATTGAGGAATGAAAAAGCTTTTGTCAGAGAAGGTGGGTCCACGCTCACTTGTATTGTTGCGATGACTTAAGGCCATTTTGCGTTTACTGAAAGAAAATAGAAGTGTCGCACAATCTTTTCTTTCTTGGGATATATTTTGGAGATGAATTTAAAGGTAATGAAGCCTGAATATGTTGTGAAAATGGTTGGAAGAAGAAAAGAAGAAGAAGAAATGAGAATTGTGTATAACTGGAAATTTAGGTATAGAAGTAAATGACTTATTTTGAAGTATGACTTTAGAAAATATGATTCCTTGTTAAAAAACTTCAAGAAATGAAGTATACCTTTTTAAAGTTATAAACTATAGTAAGTAAGTGACAGTCATTAAGCCATTATACATCAGATATTGCATGGTAAAAAGGTGTTGAAATTAATTTCCATATTTGGCTATCCTACCAAAGCAGAATCAAATTCTCTTCTTCTAGCAAGTTTTTCAACTTTAAGATAGTTCAAGGTCTCACTCACTATGAAGTATTTGATTACCCACTCAAAATGAAAAATTATCTGCCTTTTTACGTTTCATGGGGTAGGCAGACTGAAGTTGATTAAAACCAGAATTATGAAGATTTCCAATATAAGCATTTACCATAAACAGTCGTCACTTGATGAGCTCATGCGTCAACTGAGCATTGGTGAGGGGTGGATGAATGCAGCGGGAATGTACATGAGTGTGTAAACTGTAAAGTCAAAGGGGTGCAAGGGGATTGACACGGGGTGGAGGAATGTATTACTGTAAGAAGGTGCAGGGGTGTGTAAGGGGGAGGGGGGGGGGGGGTGGAGGTAAAAGGGATTGGTGAGGTGCAAGAATGGATTGGGAATAGAGTGTGTAAAGGGAATCTTAAAGAAGTTATTGGTAAGGGCATGGTACACAGCAAAAACTGCGGTGTTAACCGGTGTACATAGAGGACCACACCAGTGATTTTACACCGGTGTTAAATTGACAGTGTTAGTTTAGCACCTACAGGTGTTATTGCAACACCTTTGGTTGTTACATGTACACTCTTTGGTGTTATATTCAATCTCTAGGGTGTCATTTTAACACCAGAGGGTGTGGTCCTCTATTAACACCCACTGGTGTCAGTTTTAACACCACAGTTTTTACAGTGTAGGGTCCTTGGTAAGGGTGATAAAATTGGTTGGGGAGGTACATGACTGTGAAGAAATTGCTGTTAAAAAGGGTGGGGGAATATGAAAGTGGGCCTACAGGAGTAGTGTGTAAAAATGCTGAAGTCAAATGTAATTATATAAATCCTGTTTTGGGGTATCAAATGGTGTTGGTGAAATTGTGATTAGTTTATCCATTCTCCAAAGGTAGCAATATTTCGAGACCAAATATTAGTGAGAGGGGCGTGGCTGATGTTTTGTTTATGCCTTGCCCTTCTTCAGAAAATTGTGTCTTAAGAGGAGTAGCCACAATCTGAATACTTCTAAATCCTCTTGAAGGGTATTTGAGTTCACCTTTCCCATTTGACTCGACACCACGACTATCTTTCTCTCTTAAAACTTAATTGGGGTGGAATACGTTTCAGGAAGGGAAACGCTAAGTGGGGAAAAGATCTAATAGCCCTTAGCCACTCCAGTGATCATTGAATTCATACAAGTGGCTGGGCCCCTGTGATTATTTTCAGGTATTGTTGTGTGACAAATGAGATGGGGGTTCTTTATACTGTAGGAATGGAATGATGGAAGAAACGGCTCTTGAAATCGAAAGGGGAAAGAAGTTTTGTGAAAGTGTATATATCATTTTATATGCACCCTAATCATTACCTCTTGAATAGGCATTGCATATAAAGCCACTCTTCAAGCACTTTAGCGCTTCCTTTAGAGCTTGCTTTAAAATAATTATCACCTTCTGAGAGCCAGAAGGCTGTTTCTGTCAAAATCTGTAATATAGCACTGGTCAATGTCCTTCTGGCTTTATGAAAAAGAGCTTTAAATTTTGTGTTCTTTTGTGTCAAAGTTCTATGTCAGCGACATAAAAATTAACACATGAACTTATTATGATTTTTTTTCAGACATTCAACAAAATAAATCATTAATTTGCCATTTTATCTTCAGGGGAATTAATGTACGGTTTTAAAAGATGTGAAAACCTAAACTAATTTTTTTTTTTTTTGTGGGCAGTAATCACTGACTTTACTTCATCTAGTGTGATAGAGGTAGTCTACATGGTCTTTAACTTTGGAAACAATTCATATTGTTTGAGTTGTAATGCAGTCATTACAATGTTACCTCAGTTTTCATGTCTTTATGAATATTTATTAGGTTGGCTGATGATGTCATATCCCCACTTGTTCTTTTGTATTTTTATTATATGAAATTAGGTTTGTTCAAAATTTTTCTACCAAGAACTAAAACAATTGGATTGACAACTGATTAAGTGCATTAGTTAGGCCTATTCATTGCCTCAACTTATTTCATCATATTGGAGACACACCATTTACACATGTATGGAAAAAATGAAACATTTATGATTTCATGTAATGCATAACAAATACATGTAGGAAAGTGGGGATGTGACATCATCAGCCTACCTAATGAATATTCATGATGATGTGCATATTATTGTTTTCACAAAATATTGATAAACTTTAAAATTCAATATCTTTGTTATTTTTATCCGATTTTGATGAAATTTTCAGCTCTGTGAATTTTACTATATTTATTAAGATATTAATATGTTCAGCCCTAACCATCCCTTTAATTCTTCAGATTTGCTCCCAAAGTAGGGTTTTGTCTTGACATGGAGAAAAAGATTCCTTCATGGTTCTGTTTCATATTGTCCCGACTCCCAAACATAACAAAATTATTAAAAATCTTCTAAAATTGTGATAATTGATTGGCTGATAGCAAAGTTTGATGTATACTTTGCATTAGTTCTTGATTAAATGAGACCCTGATTTGTAAAATTCTGAATTACAATGGGGAGTTTGCTTTGGAGTCAGAATATAACTTCTTATATGCCGTAAATATATAAATATTTTTTTTTACTCGAGTGGAAGGTTTAAAGTGATGCTCAAATTAGTGCTGAGTCAAAGCTATGATTTCCAATCATGATGTCTGATCTCTAAATCCCGGTGGATATCGGATGTGCAAGATCTGGAAATGGAGCCAGACAAACTTACAAGTTTAACAGGCTGCCAATTGATTGATGTTTCGTTACTGAACTCTCTATGGGAACTTGAGACTTCAGCGTCTTGCATTTTTTTTTTTTTTTGTTGCTTGTATGCATGTCAGCCTGATCTAGTAATTTTGTTCTCAATGTAAGGGAATGAAGAACTGAATTCTTTGAACTTTGGATCAGTTTGGAGAAGCTCTGGGAAAATAGTTTTGAAAGTTGGTTGAATTTTAAGAATTTGATACCTTGGCAGGTAAATGGTATGAATTTTGTGAACCTGCCACTACCCCCCCCCCCATTCCCTATTGGCTATTAAAATTGGCTTTACAGAAAATATTGTAAGTCCCAAAATGTGCACCTGGGGTGGCCAGTCAAATATAATGCGTTTAAAGGGGTGTTTTTTCAGTTTTGGATGCGGGCCGTGCGTGCACTCGTTAAGAGTATAAAAAACACAGATTTTCAAAAAGAGGGTGGTTTTGAAAGACTGGTCAATGGTCAATAGCGTATTTAGGGTATGTTTTTTTTAAAAGACTAGCCAAACGTGTTTAGGGTATGTTTTTTCCCCAGGGGCTTTTTCCTCCTTGTTTCTGAAAAGTGTACGGGTTCTTCCCGATTGTACAAAACTTGTTAAGGGGTCAGATTCTGGCGACAACTTGTTTAGGGGCCAAAATGTGTAAATGAGGCCCGCTAAAAACTTGTTTAGGAGGTTACTTTGCACACAGAGAAAAACTTGTTTGGGGGGTTTTGGAAATAATAAATCAAGATACTGGTGTGCCCCCTCCCCTTGGTTGAGGGCATGATTAGAAGGCTGAGAACTTAAATTCTAATTTCTAATGATATGTTATCATATCATCTCTGTACAGTTTGTTTGCATTGTCTGGTTAGTAGAGGTACATGTACTATGCTTGATATGTATAGGCCTATGTACATGTAGGTAGGGCAAATCATACTTTATACAAGTTTTTAATGCACCGCTAATGCGCTAAAGCCCTCCATCATGATTACTATGATTTGTTAAAGAGTCCTAATTAAGTGGTGCATGATATTGACAGAGAAGCAAAATATTTCATAGTAAATATCTTTCATGTATGTTTATTTCATGATACTAGAGTCTAATGAAAACTGTCCCCTAGTTTCTATCATATTCTTTTTGCAAATGTTGATTGACATCCCTTTATGTTGCTCGCTGATAGAAGTTAAATCACAATTAAGTCACAGTGTTCAGGATGTATAAAGTTTCAAATATATGTTATGTTTATCACCAATGATCTATTCCATACTGAGATAAAATTATTTCCATTGAAGCTCGCACAGTTCAAACATGGTGTTGTGAGTTGGTTCAAGGACACATTTTGCTTTGAACTTGGAAAAAAATCCAAGGGATTCATCTAGATGCAAATGCTGTTTAAGCATGTTGTTTATGCCTGGATCTTTCTAACAACCAAATATTCAAACTCGTAAGCAATTGTTCAATTTTTTTTAAACAACCTGATTAAAAATTTTAAACAACTTGTTTAAAACGTTTAAGCAAATTGTTCAAAGTTTAATCGATAGTTGTTAGAGTGACAGGCTTAAAGGAGAAATATATTGATTATGAATATGGCCTTATTATATATCAGTGGAAAGGTAATGATGTGGGGATTATCATTTGGTCATTCGAAAATAACGAAAGTAATACATAAGGTGGAAATCGCCAATTAAAAAGCGCTAAAATGCCTCCTAAATACGCCTTTCATCACAAACACACATTGCTTGCTCGCCTTGGCTGAGAGAGTAGATACACGTGTTGCACAGCTCTCAATCGGCATTTTGGATGGTTTGTTTACAATCACATACGAGCAACGCATGTTGGGGATGATCTTTTACATCTAATTTTAATTTACCTCAACTTTTTGCTTAAAAAAAAAGGTTTTATCGTAATTTAGAAATAATACGAGGTGTTACTATATTTTTATATAGATAAATAATTCCCCGAGTTTCGTAATTTTGTCAAAATAATGAGGTAGAAATTATATCTAACAGAACGAGTGATAATTTATCCCAGCCACGTGAAGTTTATCGTCGGTGCATATCGTCTGCTGCTATTCGTTGAGTTGATTTGCCTTCAGGTTCGGATATATTCACTTGTTTGTAAGTACAGTTATATCATTATTTTCCTTCTTTAGAGTAAATTTTATTGACAGAGGGAAGAGACTCTGTCTGGATGGTCAGGCTGGAATTCATTTTCATGGATTTATTTTGGCCCGCGGTACGTGCAGCTATCACTAGCAGCTGCATGAGTTGGTAGCGAATCGGCATGCAAGTTGAATTGTCCGACTCATCATCATAGGCGTAATTCCCCTAATTTACCTCCATCCACGTCACTAGAGCTAGAAACTTCATCATCATTCTCTTTATCTTCAAAATCGTCAATTTGAAAATCCAAAATCTTGATAAACTTTTGGGTTTTCTTTCATTTCGTGATCGAAGTATTCAGTGACAGTGTGGTGAAAACGTACCCTCGCAACCAGGTTTTGCATGCTAGTGGAGCTTGACGTGGGAGAGCCAATCACGTCTCTCGTACACTCATACATGTCATAAAAACCCCGATTTCGCGGACGTAATTGTGACTGTGTGTTTGAAGCATTCAGAGAGAGAACTTTAAACTATCAAATAAGTGAGTTTCATCGGTCTCCATGATAAATGATGTGCGCCATCGTGTTTTTCTTATTTTCCCCTTTAATTTGATATATAATTCTTAATTTTTATGATTTTCAATATATTTCTACTTTAAACAACATGGTCAAACTTTTAAACAACATTTTCTTTTTCTTTCAATTTTTATTGATCAAATAAAACATAATTACAAAAATCAAAACAATTTTTTTACTGTAGAGGGGAGGAGCTTAGAGGTTTTAGCACTGTATAGTATCAAAGCTTACCCTGTATTTTTCTGTTTATAGTGGGAATGTTAAGGTGATTTTCTGTTGTCAAAATATTTTCTTTGTGATCATAGTACACACAATTGGTTGCTTGCATGCCATTGTTATCATTCCATCTTGTTAACCCAGGTATTAAATGAAAATGCACGTGTAATAATTGTTGATGGCTTGGAACAAAACGAGAGGAGGCTGAAGTTCAGTAATTTGTCGATGTTTCTGACATCAATTTATCTTCCTTAATTACCAGACTTATTTCAACTACCTTATGGAGTCCTTCCAGTTTCATTTTCAAGTAATTTAGGTGTAGGTAATTATAATTATATTACAATCTTTACAGTTTTATAAACCATAAAAAAGTCTTCATTTGTGTTTTCATCCAGGTGTAAATGAGTAGGATATGGACTTTACTTGCAGTTATGACAATAAAGTATATTGTTCCACAGAGAGTGGAAAATCTGTGATATGTGTTAAGGCAAGCGGAAATCCATTGGAAATGAATATATCCATCAGGAATAGGACTAAGAATAGTTATGTCAAAGAAAAATATGATAACCCAATATTTCATAAAGGTCGAGAATTCATAATCTAGGGTGATTGACCAGTGATAGACAAGTATGTTTGTTGGGGCAACCCACCACAATTATGTCAATATCCTAAAGTTGTTAGCTACCACAATTGAGCAAACATCCTCAAGTTTAAGGCAAGAAGACACTGGTCAAATATTGATAGTTCAAGGTCACTGGCCATGGCCTGACCTTAAAAAATACCTGATCAATTTGTTCCTTTCCTTTTCAGTAGGGCTCATTTAAAAGGTCTCTCTGATTAAAAGTGTAATATTGAAATATTAAATCTTTTCAAGGTGGCATTGAAAGGTTTAAATTTGAATTAGAGCTATTTTTATTACATCTAGTGAAGCTAAATTTGCATTGGTTGATTTTTTATTCATATTTTTATTGGTACAAGATACAATTACAGGTTTATACAAGTAAGATAACAAAAACAAAATGCTGTGTAATCTTATTGTGTTTTCAGCAGTAAGATATTCAGATCTATACCTTTAAGGAAAGAAGGGAATGAATATTAGGCATTTCTTTTCTAAACTTAACATTGATAGATATAAAAACGAGTACAGAGAAGGAAAAATTTTATACACAAATAATTGTGATGGTCTTTGCTACATCCAAATGCATTGGTTGAATTTTATTGCCTGTATCAATCAAATTTTTGAGATCACGTTCCTCATATCATTAAAGTTGGATTGTACAGAGAATGATAGTGACTTCTGTTCTAATTTATGCTTTGGAGAATTGATCCCTGAAATTGGAATTTATCTCTTTCTCAAATCCTCACTTTTGATCACAAAGCGATTCATACAGTTATCAGGCTAGAGATATCTGTCATTGGTTTTACACATGAATGCCTAATGTACATGAGATCATTGGCCATGTTTACCCCCAAAAGCTTAATAGAACATGCTTATTTCACATTTTGTTATCATTCATGTTGATGAAGGGGGAAAAGCTCATATCTTCTCCACCATTCCCATTCAAGATCATGTTGCCCCTCCAGAATCTTCAGGGGTGAAAACACTTTAGGGTGCTTGGCCTGGTGCTTGGAATCTAACCAAAACTCCAAGCTTGGTAACAAAATGGTTAGTTTAATTGGTGGTTATTATTATCATTTGTTTTTGGCATCACCTGTGCCTGGGAGACGAAAAGTGAACCAATCACTGTGACCCATGGGTCTCTCGTCTCTCCTCCATATATGGAATGGGATGTGAAGGTGGACCATTTTCACTGGGGTTTCCCCCCTACTCTTACAATGACTCGCCTCTACCAAGGAGACTCGCCTCTACCAAGGAGTTACCCTTGCCTCTATGCAGTTACAATTGTAATTTGCCAGTGAGTGAGATTGTGCAAATTAGGACGAATCTGAATACATGTACAAAGCCTCTATTATGATGTTTCCTGTATATATGACTCAGATCTTGTTTATTTTGGTGACAAGGGTCCATCAGTAATTGCATCAAACCTGTAATCTCAGGAAGACAAGTACTGCATGCCAAAGAATAGAAATCTTATCAGCTGGTATATCTAAATGTTGACACATATAGTCCTTGAACTCATTCACTGTACTTTGAATTACACAGTACAGGTGGACCCATATGTGCATGTGCTAATGTTTGATTATAAAATGTTATTCAGTTTACATGATTACATAATATGGCTGGAAATGGAAACGCTGATCTATTTTTTTTCAATAAGAAGAATAGTGTTACAACTTGAGGAAGACATATGCATCATTTTGTATGCAAATTTAATAAATTAATAATTATAGATCTTGAATTCTAGTTTCACCCAGTTCACATACATTTATATATATATATATATATATACATATATTGAAAAGTATGAAGTTCTGAACTAACCCATAAACCTACATTTCATAGGCCTACACAAGTTTAATTATGTAAAAAGTTGATTCACAATTCAAGTTTGTTTGTTTTGTGTGTGGAGGGGTGGGGGGGGGAGGCAAATGGGGTTAAATTGGAAGTATGGTACTCGTGTAAACACAAATAGACTACTCTGTTCTCTGTTCTACATTTTATGTGCGAACATAGTAAAATGTGTGTTTCCCCTTGAATTTATAATGTGTGAACGGCTCTAGTGACATAAACAATGTAGATACTTCCTTGAACTTTAGCCTGGAATAATTGATGCAGCACGTTTTATTAAGCTATGAATTCATTCAGATCCAGTTCTTCAAGTACTCCTGCCTTGTATATGTGAGTTCCTGGTACCTCTAGCAATGTACATGTATAATTTCCTAAATTGTTGATAATGTAGAAAAAGATGCAGAAAAAGTTTACATTGGGATCTAGAATGCTTGTAGTACTAGTACTATGCAGAGGCTGGGAAATATTTTTTAAGGTGCATATGGGGGGGGGGGGAGAGATGCAAACTCACAATTAAATGTTTGACAATTTCACTTGATAGTTAACATTTAATGACAAAAGTTGGGGGCTAACCCCCCCCCTCCATCCCTGCAGCTCTCATTCTACAAAGTGCAATCCCTGCTAGCAGTGACGTAATGAGCCCAAAATTTTGAGTGGGCTAGATATGGCGTATCGCATAAGAATTTATGAAAAGTTGCAAGCAAGTGAGCAAAGATCTTGTAATTTTTATTACAAAAATCAAATTTTGTGATAGATTTTGACATAATATTCAGAAAATTATATCATATTTCACAATTTTCTCTCCTTTTTCTTTCATTTTCTCTCCTTTTTCTTTCATTTTCTTTCATTTTCTCTTTTTTTTGGTTGTGATTTTTTTTTGGGGGGGAGTGGCAAGAGCCACCCCAAGCCCCCATCTGTAGACCAGGCGTGCTAGTAGAATAGAAGACGACTGCTCCAAGTTAACCACACACAGTACCTGGATGTGGAATGAATAGAAACAAAGCTTGGAAAGAAATGTATTTCCCCCAAAAAAATTAGTCTCTGGAAATGATTTAGGATCTTTTCACCATTTCCAATCATGCTTCAATGAAATATAAAAGGCATGTGTTGTTCCAGCAGGGTAGAAAATGTCAAAAATGCTTTTCCAATTTTGATACCTTTTTCGCCTGAGTTGTTTCTATTTACCCTATGTGTGTTTGCTGGCTCTTGGTAGCGTGAAAATTGCCTGCATGTGATGATTGTGATCACTTATAGTAATGAAATGGTTCTTCAAGACCTGTGGATTTATAATTGCAGTTACTGGATCAGGTACTATAGGCCAGCCCTACAATACAAATACAGTTCTAGTTCATCCTGTAGGGATACTGCATTACTTTTCTTTTCTGTGTAACTGGATTAAAAAGAAAAAATTCTACCATCTTTCCTACTCCCGAAATGATAGACCTATAGTATCAGGAAAAAAAAATCAACTTTTTGAAACTTTTTTTTCTTGTGGAGCAGTGTTGGACTTGCACGTAAAATGTGTGTGATGTGCCCCTGCCCCCCCTGCAATAGAATTTTGATGACCTTTATCAAATATTTTGTTGCTTTTCAGAAATTTTGAAATTGTAGTTGAATCCGAAAACAAGTGACAGTGACCATTCATGTGTGAGAAGTTTACCCCTCCTGATGAGGTTTTCCAGGTACGCAACTGGTACAGGACTTCTGCTGGATGTGATAGAGAGAATATGAAATGATTAATAGCCCATTGACAGGATACAGCTGTAATGTGTAGACCTACTTTTTTGTGAAATTTACTGGATTTTCAGAAGTCAGTGGATGCAAATCGATATACCAGGGTCCATCGTTTAGATGAAGCAACGAGCCTGGTTATGCTATCATTTTGTTTCCTGTACCAAAGCCGCACAACACTATCTGACTTCCTGCATTGTGGATGGCTGGGATGGGATTGAAACCAAATTGAGGAGAGAGGAAGGAAGAGAGGAAGAGACAGGGAGAGAAAAGGAGTATTCAGACCACCTCTAATTTCAAGAATACCAGGTATTTTCTGATCAAGATACTTGCCCTGATCACACAGATTAGAAAATAACAGGTATTTTTGCCAATGTGAAAGAAAAATACCTGTTATATTCCCAAAAGAAAATATCGGCTACGCAGTAGGTACTTCTCAAAATTACGAGAACATTCAGTAGCAGTGTGAAAGCAAATTACGAGAACTTTCTCAACCCAGCGAGCAGTTTGGTGGGTTAGTGAACTAACAATTTTGGATTGCGCGCCTTGCCTGCTAATCGGACCATAATGCGCATGGTCTGATTAGCTTCATAACTTTGAGAAATTACCCGAAAAGGGTCTGATTGAGTCGGTGTGAATGTGGAAAATAATTATTGGGGATTTTAAGGCCTGAAAAAGTTCTTTTAACAGGTACTCTTGTGATCGAGTCGGTCTGATAGCACCTTAAGAGAAGTAGAGTGAAAGAGAGAAAGGATGGAGAAGGGAAAGATTGGTATTGGTAACATATACAGCAAATAGCAGGAAGAACAGAAAGCCAGAGAGAGAGATAGAGAAATATTGTAAATGAGGAAAGGAAGCTAAAGTGCTCACGTGAACAATTTTATCTATTCCGTGATAAAGTTGCATTATGGGAATCACAACGACTGGTAGTGGCGTGGTTCTGAAGAACAGTTTAGTTAGTAGAGACAAGCGAAAGTATAGAAGCTAGCGCACACACCCACTGTCATATGCCTGGAAGCGTGCTCAATTCCTGGTTGTAGTGCTTGTGGAATCATACCGAGTAGTTCTTGGGGTACCCTGATAAGTTCACTAGTGGATAGATACTTTAGTGATCTGTGACAAGGTAAGTTGTTCTGTACAGTTGAAATCTATGAGGAATATGCATTTTCAGCTCCAGTCTATTATAGGCGTGGCATAATCATTTGTCTCATATTTCATTAGTTAATGTAAAGAGTTAATGTAGGCCTATTATACAAAGATACCAAATAGTGGGCTAACATGTGATTACATGTTTCCAACTGATACAGGTTATTGTACATGTAGATTGTAACCCAAGTATGGCTCGGAGCTGCAGGCTGTTCTTATAAGAAATTACAAAAGTATGAGAGGAATGCAATTCCTTTTTAAACTATTAGTCAGTGATGTAAAGTCATTCCCTCCACTGCTTTTTCCATTGAAAAAATTAAACATAAAACTCATAGGTAGGGAATAATCAGAGAACCAAAGACTAGATTAAATGTTTTATTTCCTTGAAAAATTTACACCGGTATATCAAACGATAAGTGCTTCAGCACACATATATAATTTTGCCTGATGAAATAAGAGTTGCATGTAGAGGTAGGCCTAATACTTTGTTATTAGTTGATCCTGATCTATGATCCTGACGATCAAGATGATAGCAACCTCAGAAGAGTCAGAACCCAACAAATCAAACTGCCCATGAAAATATCCATGTAGTTCTAGCCATTATTAACAGTTTGTGCCTCATCAAGGAGTCCAACTTCATGACTTCATGGGGACAGGTTGTGTCCTTGAGTCAATGCTACTGTGTACATCAGGTCATCAGCGAATTCACTGTAATGACTACCTGTCTGTCAAATCAATATTTCCTCTTGATTTTGGTGACTTTTTTTTGAGGTACACTCTAGAGGAAAGGTCCATGAAGGCAACTAAGCTCACCCAATCCTTCTTTGTATGTCTCCCTTTAGCTTTTATATTTATGGACCTCCAGCATATATGCATGAGGGTAAATCCCACCGCTGCCACCAAAAAGTCAAACTTGTAAATGCAGGAAGATACCAAATGATAGTATTCACAAACCTCTGTGGTGGAACCGGGATGTCATCAGTGTTAATCAGGGTTATCTACCATAACAAACTAGTGCCAAACTGAAACCATACGAAATTGGCAATTGAGCCTGGGGGGGGGGGCCTCTTACATTGACGAGTGGATACCATGCGCGACCAAAAAAACACGTAAAAAGGATGTCTTTTTCAAGATAGGTCACGTTACGTATGTAACGTAATAAGGGTGTCAAAAACACTAAGATAATGGAAAAAGGGTATCTATTTTCGCTAGGAAGGCTACGTGTTTAGGGTCAAATTTGCGAGGGTATAAAAAATTAAGACTATTTTGTTTTTATAAAGGATGTACTTTTTGCACCAAGAGTCAACACTACAAGTTTAGAGTACAATGTGCGCGAGGTGTGGGAGGTGGGTCTGTACTAAACCCAATGATGTAGGTAAAGGTAAAACCGACAACCGACGTCCGTGACATATGAAATATCGCTGTACTTGTTTAGGGGTTCAATTCAGGGAATACTTGCTAATAGTATCGTTTTGTTTCCAATACTTGTTAAGGGTAGGGTTTCACACGCCAATACTTGTTAAGGGGTGCATTTTCAGAATATGGAAAATACGTGTTTAGGGTCCTTTTTTGGACCCCATGGTCCTGCATGGTATTCAATCGTCAATGGAAGTGGCCCCTCCGGGCAATTGAGTCATCAAGAATGCTCAAAATGGTGAGATAGGAAGTTGATTTGTGTCTGGAGGTATACTAGTTCTGAAGTGAAGTAGCTTGTCTGGAGGAATTCACCTCAGGGAATTGTAAGTGCCTTTTCACAAACAATGTTTCCTGATTCATTGATACCTTTCTGTCATGTCTTCATACCAAACATTGATACTTGTTACTCTAGCCAAAGCGGAAGGCAACATTTTGACAAACATTTGTTGTGAGCTTTGCTCAAACGATGTTGATAATCAAACTAACAAGATTTATTGCTCATAACATATACGATGTATGTGGGTTTTGATAATCTTCAATTTTGACGGCCAACACAATGACATCTAGCGCATTATGTATGAAAAGGAGCCAGTGTGGGGGTTGCTGTGACACAAACTACAAAGAAATCTAAGGACAAGTGCCAAAGCACAATGGACGTAGATTAACTAATGGCTAATGTCCTTCCTGACTGTTCATCTGAAATATCTCATGAGAGATGCATGTCAGGGTTTTTTTGGTGGAAAATAGTTTAGGTAAACTAATGGCTACAGATGTAAAGATGTGATTTACCATTTATAATTCTCTTCTAGTTACTCTGTTGTGAAAATCTGATCTTTGGACTGTGGAAGATATGGCTGATTAAGCCTGTACATTAGCTACAAATTAATATTGTGCGATGTCAGTCATGTGGGCACATGAAATAATTCCCAAGGACTTGCCTCTTGTAAATCATTTGAAAGCCTGACAGTTGGTAGCATCTGTGTTGTAAATTCTGTAGTTAATATAATTTAAAGTAATATTTCACTTTCATTATCAATTCATTCAGTACATTCAGTACTTTAGAGTCAATGTACTTTTCATTCTTGTTAAAAAATAAATTGCTTGAAAATTACTCTCAAAGTTTGATTGATCAATCAAATGATCGAGAGATCAAGAGAGATACTTAAAGGTCAAGTCCACCTCATTAAAATGTTGATTTGAATCCAAGAAAAAAATCAGACAATCATAATGCTGAAAATTTCATCAAAATTTGATGTAAAATAAGGAAGTTATGACATTTTAAAGTTTTGCTTATTTTTCACAAAATAGTTATATGCACAATTTAGTCACATGCAAATGAGAGAATTGATGATGTCCCTCACTCACTATTTCTTTTGTTTTTTATTGTTTGAATTATACAATATTTCAATTTTTACAGATTTAAAAATAAGGATCAACTTGACTGAACCATATAATGTTAATGTTTGTATAAAAGCAGAAGGTGAAAATAGATTCATATGAATTTATCACTGAATAAAGAGACATAAGTTATTTCTATACAAACACATTGACCTTCTTTACCAGACACTGAGCATATTCTTGACATTATTTGAGCAGTTTTCATTTTCTCATGGACTCAGATATGAATGAAATTTGGTTATGAACCCTGTTTACACTGCAATTGCAATTCCATTGAAAACATTCTTGTAAATAGATGTATGAATGAGGCCTTCAGCCCTTTGCGTAAAACCATTTCCCCTTCAATAATTAATCTTGTGTGTTCAAAGTTCAATTAGAACATCCATAAAGAAATGTTTATGTTTACATTATTTCTTAAAACACAATAAACCAGAAGGAACAAGTGATTTGAACTATTGATTTCATTGCATTCCCTTGAAATTTCCCCTCTGCTGCGATGTTTTTTCCAGATTTGAATTTTAATTTGATTATTAAGATATCTGTCTACTCTGTAAACACGTGTAACTTTTCTGTTTTCCCCATTTATTTCAGGACAGGAAGCAATATGATATTTGTGTATTTGTTTGAAGGATGACATTTATTAAAGCTAGATTCGATTTCTGGCAATCAGAAAGTGGTATCATATGCCAGAATGCTCTTTTAGAACAACAACTTTTAATGAAAATAATTCAGACTCGCTCAAAATTATATGAACTACATGCTTTTCCTGGTGTAGCTAACACAGGAAACAATATATGGGCAAGACTAATGGATACGCATTTTTTAGTAATCTGTCTGATCTTCATCTTTAATCATATAACTTCCTGAAAAATTATTTGGGCAGATCAATATCATTTTTTTGATTTTGTATCACTTTATTTCAATATTCATAAAGGATCAGATGACATATAATATAAAACAATTACATAGTAATTTACAAACACAATTAATAGAGGAAGAAAAAGTAGCCCAGGTCCTGGCTTATTACTGCCGAGGCAGGACATACCGTATAGAACATAATACAAGATAGAATAGAAAACAGAATGATATATTATGGCAAAGATCTTGGTTGCAATTAATCTCATAATAAATTCTTATATTCTATAGTCAAAATTAATAAATCTTGTAAACAGGTTAACATGTGAACAAGCGAATTACTCTTATTAATACACAATAGTTATTATTTACTTTTTTATAGTTTATTTACTTTCTTATCACTCTGTATAAGCTTTATTCAATGCTGTTAATGTATTATTTTCTGTTGTTACCTGTAGTAGAATTTATATTTAATAAGTGTTGTAGAGAGATACATCCACCCCAGTTCCCCAATCAGACCTAGCGGCATTCCCAGGAGAGAAGCTGAGAAGGTGAAGGGGCAAAATTGCCCCCTCATGTTTATTTGAAATAGATTAACTAATAATAGCTGTCCTGAAATCTTGGCTATGCTGTTGAGAAGATATATGTGTTTATATATACGTCAATATAATTTATTAATCAATGAATCAAACCTTTACCAACGCGATAGAAAGGCTTTGCATTCCTACTCTAATATTTTTGCTTGTATGAGTAACATAGTAGAATACCCCCTGCAATATATATTTTTTTTTTGGGGGGGGGGTTGCCAGCCATCTACCATAAGGTGATTTTGTAAATGAAATATATGAATATTTTCTCCATGAAAAGTTCATAATTTTTTTTCTTCTGATATAATTACGATTCTAGGCTGAGAATGTTAGCATTGCTTTATCAGATTTCGGGGAACACAAAATCTGCCCCTCCTGTTTATCCTTCACCTCATGCCGGATAATGATATATTTCTTATTTCCTCAACCCGAAAATTTCATGAGTTGGACATTAAAATGGGTTAACACCACATTAATGTCTAGACCATAACCTATTTGGTTTCCCATTAATACACAGTTCAGTTTTATCCTACTTTTGACATGGGAGACAGTATATCTTTCTTGGAGTCTGTTTATAATTTTCTTCTTCTGAAGACATATTTAAATAATAAAATATATGGTCATTGAAAAAGGATGATTGACAATCTAAAGTAGAAACTTTGTTTGAAAGTGGCTATAGATGTCTTTGGATTATAAAGTCAATATCTCATCTTTAGAGTAAACACAATAACTTATGATGTCAAATTTATTAAATGCACATTTATTAGGAACAGTGTTGGTGATAATAATTACTTCACACGTGATATATTCCTTGTTTTAGGATGGCTGTATTAGAATAACTTCCATTCATTTTCTTTTTTCATTAAAAGAGGAATTTATGCTGAATAATCAATATTTAGAATTCGATTTGATATTGATAGTGAAATAAAACCCAAGATTTCAGTTTAATAATTTGAGAATGAGAAGCGACATTCATATTGTGCTTGTAATACAAAAGATTTCTCAGCACTGTATTTCATTACCTGGCCTAAGTCAATGCTAACTTGTAAGTCACATGAGCTTGGTAGAAAGTGCTACCCATTCACCTCCCTTGGATTGGTTGCAGCATAATTTGGGTGACCTTTTTGCTGGAAGATATCAATTGAGAATCAAACATTTTAATAAGAAAAATATTTGTGTGAGAGGTTGTATTAATCTTTAATATGGAGGGGATAAACAATTAAAAATAACTAATTGGAGATTGATTTATTGGAAGTGTCTAGTGATCCCTATGTCTATCATTTATACTTTTGATGTACTTTCATACATTATCAATCATTGCAAACTAAGTTTGATTTTACTTTGTTTTTATTTAAACTCTAGAAACCAACTATTAAGAGCTACATCAGGCCTCACTGCCTTTGCTTTGTCGAAGGGGAAGAGGGATGTATAATAAATCTGATTTTGGGAAATTTATTTATCACTGTCACAACTTCATGCCAGCCGAACTTCAAAAGATTTTAAAAACTTTTCTTGTATCTGTGCATATATTTGTAGAGGGGAGGGGCACTTGCGGGCACAATCCCAATTAGCAAAAATAATTTACAACAGGCCAGTTTTAGGCTCGTGTATAATTGATTAGGGTATTATTGCCATTAGTATTTGAAAGCGGGATGGAGAACAATGAAACGAAACAATTCTTCCACCAATTAAGAACCATTAAGGGCTCCTCCGCATTAGGATCGCTATCACTTATGAAGTGTCTATTTCATTAAAATAATTAATAACTTGTTGATTACTCAGCATCCTGTACATGTGCCGGTTATTCTTGTGTGGTCGCCATGGAGATAGAGGAAGTGGGTAGTCCTAGGCCTAGCATTGAGTTTTGTAATTTGTCGCACCCACCTGCCCGTAAATCTTTTCCGTCATAGCCACCCTCAAATTGCCATTGTTTATGAAGAATAATTTTATAAAAGACTGAGTTTGTCATGGAATACAAGTTAAAATATCTTTTTATTAATGGGGAAATTTATTTGATTAAACCTCTACCCTGAAAGTTTATGTTTGCTGAAAAGTGTATGTATACTGAAATATCAGAGAAAAATTAGTACAGTGACCTTATTTAGATTACTAGTACTGCTTTATGGTGAAGGTCAAGGACAACATATCGGTTTCAGATTTCATGAACAGCATGATATTCTTCCAATTGGAGCATGGAAATGAGGGGGGGGGGGGGTGGATAGTCGTTAGGGGTCAGATTACTACATCGGAGGGTGGGGGTGCTAGCATAACTTCTTTCTATTAGGGTTTTGGAGAACCGATACCGATTTCGTTCCAAATATGTTAGAACATCATTGAAATTAATTAGGAGGCCTGATAGAAACCCTTTTGATTGAAGCCCCAATGAGTAATACACCTACATCCCCTGTGAATAGAGTAACAATAATGGTTCATTTTGGATGTTGAGTCATCCCTGTCTTGGTGGAGGTGTACATTGTAAATCTGGGACCCGTCTTACAAAGAGTTGCGATTGATCCGATCAATCGTAACAATGGATGGCCAGCGACGTCAACATCTATCATGCATGTTTGATCAAAATATTTTCTAGCTATGATGTATTTTCATGCATTCACTGTTTTCTTGAAAATTCACTGCGCTTCTCTTTGCATACAGAGGACATTGTGCAAATTTTTCGTAGAAAAAAATTGTGGCACTGATGGATTTCCATACAGTTACGATTGATTGGATCAATGGTAACTCTTTGTAACACTGGCCCCTGTTATTCCAATGGGTGGAACAATATTGATGATGGGGCCTAATAGGAACACCTCTTCCTTAGCAAACAATCTTAGACAGTCAGACTGCAGGTCCCAAGAAAGTGGCTTCTTTCATCCAAGTGATATTCATGACTTGAGATGTTTTGCATATTTAATGAGCTTGATGCGGACCAAAACACTTCTTTTCATTCGATCATTGCTGCTCTAATTGTGCATCGAATTTCATGAATTTGGTGCCATTGTAAAGAAGAAGAATCATTCTTTCAGGTCATGTGTTTGGATTTATTCAAAGATTTTGTAATATAGGTTAAAATTTCGATCTAAAATATGCTACAAAATAAATATTTTCACCTGACAAAAGCTGATATTTTCACACTTTATTTTTGTTTGAGCCCAAATGATTTTTATATCATGATAAAGCTGAATATGTATGCTTTGAAATGATATAGGTTTCAAAATAAGAATTGGTTTAATCGGGTCAAGATCACACTTTTCATTTGCCAAGTACATAAAGCAGCTTGAAAACAAGAATACTGCACTCTGATTGGTCAAAGGACCACACAATGGCAAATTCCAACGGTTCCAGTGCCTGGGTTCGTGGGAAGGTCACACTTCCCATGTGGTAATCTCCTCAAATACCCCGCGCCTGTTGTTCTGTGAACCTTATCCAGCCAATCAGAACTCTGGATTTCATGCAAGTACAAAATTTCAGAAATCTCATCTTGTACCTTGGTGGGAAAAGTGTGATCTTGACCCGATTAAAAGGTGCCGCGTATCAAGAGTGGCATTGTGAGAAAGTACAGAAGTTCAGCTTTATGATGATATAGATATAATTGAGGCTCAAAATAAAAAGTTTTGCACAATTTGCAAAAGAAAACAGAGGAAGAAAATTCAGTTTTGAGGCACATTTTCAGGCCAGAAATTTACTTATTTAACAAAATATTGTATACAAAATAAATGACCAATATGAAAGAGTAACTTTTACTCTATCTGATGGTGCAATAATATTTCATTTAACTTGAGGTTAAAACAGGTAAATTCTTAGAGATAGAAAATCTCACTAATCACGAGATTTTGCAAGGAGGAGGATTCAGCCACGAGATGATTTGGATGAATCTGGCCTTTTTGCTCATTAGCATAGGGACCTGCGGTCTGACTGTAGAGCCAGCAGTGGTATTGTCGAACTCACACAGACTGGCCAAAATAATGGGAATTTTTAGTTTTTGTGTAACTTCTATGCAGGAAAAGGTTTGATTTGGTAGTTTTAGGGGTAGGTTAGGATCCCATCATAAGGATTCAGAGGATTGATGAGGGCCGGTGGAATAATGGTTTGTTTGGGGTGTGGAATGCAGTGCAGTGCTCAAACAAAATTTCAGCCCAGTTTTTTTTGACAATATTGGTTGCCCTCATTCTGTAGTCACAGTAGTTTTCTCCATCTAATAAAGCTAAATGACAGTAGTTGCAGTAAAATACTGATTTCGTGAGAAAGTCTGTAAAACCAAGGTTAAGTATTACTATATCATCGTGGATCTAGATCTGGTACAGTTACATAAACTGATTTTTGTGAAATCATAATATCTAAGCTAAAAAACGATCACACTGAAAATCGCCAACAGTGGGACAGTGTATTATTATTGCTGGAATAAAGACCCGACGGAAGTGACAGAATCCGCGCTTATTTTGCTTATTTTTCAGCAATTACACAATTTCTTCCAGAATCCTTTGGCACATATTTTTTATTCATACAAACAGACACTTTGGTGATCATTATATTAAATTCTGTAAAAAGTCATTTTGAGATCGCCCCCACAACTGGAATTTATCTGTAATAGAGAGTTTTAGAATGAGTGAACGAGAATGGCGTATCAGTCGACTGATCATGTGTGTCAACGTAGTCGTCTGTCCATGTTCACTCCCGATACAAATATTTTAGATTTCACTCGACTTGTACGTGTGCGTACGTCCACATAAAACAGCGTGATAACTAGCGGGTCATGACACGCTGCCCAACCTGGAAGATCTGGCGTCCCATCACGTGACAACCCGGTCGGGTGATGCAAAGGTGCAACTTGTGCACATTTGCTCTTTCACTTGCTTTAATTCCTTTTCATGTGAGTTAGGAGATATAGCGACATGTATTTTGGAGTTCAGAAAGCAATTTCAAATATGATAAACATAATACATCGTACAACTTACATTAATTTCGTGGAAAGTCACTGAAAACTGTGTGTTTTTAAGGGAAAAGATCCACTGCAATTGATCTTCATGCTGAGCTTGGATGGTTGAAATGACGTCACTCATGTGCAAGTCCACTATGATTTTGGAGAACCGCAGGACGGAGGTGGCAAGGTTCTCAATTCTGATGGCCGGCGAGGGTGAGGACCTGATGCATATGGCAGGCCTCAAAATGATGTCATCTTGTACCAGTCATCTATGTGGACGTATGATTCTAAAAGTGCTTAATGACCAGGGCCCTCTCTTACAAAGAGTTGTGATTGATCCGATCAACCTCAACTGCATGGAAATCCATCGTTGTCATAATTTTTCCTACTTGAAATTTGCACCATTTCCTTTGTAAACAAAGAGGAACACACCAAATTGTCAAGACAACTATGAATATGTAGAAGTATCATAAATATATAGAAAACATTTGAACAAACATGCATTTTAGAAGTTGTTGTTGCTGGCTTTCCATATATGTGGTTGATCAGATCAATTGCAATTCTTTTTTTCAGATGGCCCCTGGAAGTGCCAATCACGAAAGAAGAATAGGGGCGTTCTGATATGTAGGCCTGCATGTAACTTGAAATTTGTATTCCATTGGCCAGGTAGGACCCCTTCCACCAGACAAGCTATATCAAGACTAAAAAGTCTAGTGTGAGCCATGTTTTAAGATGTGGAACGCATCATTCATTTGGAGCGCAGAATCATAGAATGACCCATTTCTTAGGGAGTCGGGGCAGTTGTCGTCAAAACCACCACCACCAGACCATTATTCATGCATAGTCATAGGGTACAGACAATGCCTTTACACAGTTGTCTCATTCACTTCAGGATTGCGAATCAAGGTCAAAGTCTTCTCAAAAGCTAATCATCAAATGCTAATGTTAGTCAGCAACTTGAAAAAAAATAGGGCAGAGACCCCATTCAGCCCCCCCCCTTTCAAACATACATACAAGGGAGACATGCCATTCTCTCATATATCTTGTAGCTCAAATGAAATAGTCTTCAAAATTATATAGATTTGCATTTTGATGATATTAAATAGTATATTGTATTTGTATCGCTTAATACACATTGTTTCTACAAGCACTTTTATACAAAATGATTAAGTAACATACGTTTATATGATTGAACATTTAACAAAACAGAAAGGAAATGTACTGTACTGAGATTTGCATATCTTGAAAATCTTTGCCAATTTATTCTCCAGTATGGGCATGGATTAATTTCTTTCTTTGAAACATGGATCCGAAAGTGTGTATGCTCCGTAATCCCAAGAATATAGACCTACCCAATACGAAGGAGCTTTAAACACTTGCCAGTATACCCATGTTCTCAACATAATTGCTTTACATGTACTTTACACTGATTGAAAGTGAGCTTTTAAAACTGATTTTCTTTTTTTTTAGTAGTGCTGCTCATGCTATAATCTTTTAGCTGGAGCAATGGTGATTTGCACAGAAAGATGGGATTCATTTCTCCCTGATGGTTTGGATTATGAGCTAGATTAAATGCAAATTCCATCGTAAAGCTACTTTTCTCCTAGCCGGTCCATGTCATACATGATTAGCAGGGCGGAAAGCATCGGCTTTTATCCGGCTTTTTTCTTGAATGGATTTACAAACATTGTCTTTCATTTGCCAGTAAGGATGTAATAAGGTCATTCAACTGAAGAATGATCTACCGGTAGAGTTTTCGGACCATGAAAGCTGTGAGATGGTGGGTTATCGAGAGGCTGACACCATAACAGACTGCCTCCAAGCTTATTGTATTGATGCCAACAAATGTACACATCTTTCTCAAAAGGATACTCTTCAGAGATAATGTGTTAGCCTTGGATGTCCGAGAATAAGTTGAGTTCTGTAGTAATTCTGCATATGGGACTTTGCGTGACCCTGGTCTAAGGTACTTTCACTATCGAAAGTGGATGATGATGGAAAACTAGATAGGGGAAAGAGATTTTGGCAAATGGCCATTGAGTGAAATCATTTAGCAACACATGCCTGTCAAGGATGGGAATGTGCTTTGTTGTATGAGAGCAGATATGTGCTCTAGATAAGGCATTACAGCACCCTATACCGTGGAGCGACGTGGCCCAGTGGATTAGTCTCTGGACTTTGAATCAGAGGGGAGTGGGTTTGATTCTCACCCATGGGTTAATTTCCTTAGGCAAGAAATTGGTCCATATTGTTCTGCACTTAACCCAGGTGAGGCAAATACATGGAGGTAATTCTTCAAGGAATTCTTCCTTGAAATGGTCGTGTTCAAAGTATAAGGCTTGCCTTGCTACAGCCAGGGTAATAGTATCCAAGTCCCTAGTTTGGAAGCACTAGAGAACTAATATGAAGGCATTTTACTCAGTTTGGATCAGCTGGAATGTTGAAAGGTGTAGGCCTGCTATATAACATTAATGTGATGACCTCTGTAATAGTAAATATGAAATAGATACCAGATAAATTTCCAATTTTGTGATAAGTCAACTTTAGAATGTAGGCCTATCCAAGTGAATATGAGGTTAAAACATGGTGGATAGTATGAAAAAAAGATTCATGTAGGCCTGCCTAAGATTCAGTTTTACCAACATTGAACAATTTATCATAAGTATATTTATAATCCCTTTACCATTACAGATACTGGTAAAATATAGATGTATAGGTCTTTTCCGCCTTTGTAGTATTTGTTTCTTTTTATTAATATATGTCCCCAAACTAGTCCCACAAATTAATGGAGAAATGCCATTTCACTTACTGACCGATTGATGTTCGAAGAAGTAAGCAGATCTGTCAGCTAAACCTGTGTGTAAAAGTATATGGCATAAATAATCCCTCAGAAAATGCACAGAATTTGTGGGGATTTTTCTTCAAAATGAAAAAAGGAGAGAAAAAAAAATAATAGAAAGCAGTGAATAGAGCTGGCATCCAATTCAAGAAAATACTCCTTCTTCCTTTCGATTTGGAGGCCTGTATAGAAGGCTTACGCTTGGTTTAACCCATACAATACAACACTTGTATCAAGAAGAATAGCGGTCTTAAAGGACAGGAGGGGAGAAGAAGAATAGAAGTTATACATTGCTATAAATACCAACTATCTGTAAACATTGTAGGAAGTGGGAGGGGCTCCTGATTGACGAAAAACAAGCAGAGAGAATCAGGAAAACTCTCCTCAAGAAGTGTGGTTCTTCTACTTTATATGTGAAATTAAATGCTTAAATGAACAGTTTTCCGTTGGCCATTTTGGATTGTAAGCAAGCAGTACAATACCTGTATTTAAAGAATTGCTCAGTGAACTGCATAATTTGCCCATTATTAGTTTGTTTAGAATCAAGTTTTCGTTTACTATTTGAAATTGGTTGAACTATTAAAGTCCATAGCTTTCAAGTGATTCCAGTTATATAGTGTTCAGGAAGTCTATACATCACAGGTATATCCTTCCTTTTACATGATACAAGAAAACAATTGATTTGTTTTGAAGCTTTCTCAGCTAGTTCTTCAATTAGATATTCACACACACACAGCATATCCAGGATTTTTGGTCAGAGAAATATGTGACAATGGTGTAGGTAGCCTTTTCGCCTTTCGCCTTTCTTTGATAAATATCGTTTGAGTAATCTTTTCTACATCTATCAGTTGTGAATATAAATACCCAGTCTATATATTTTCTGATTCCACTTCTATTGTTTATATACATGTATATACAGTAGTATTGGTGGATATTCCAAGTTCATATGTACTTTGAAAAGGTGTAAAAACAATTTCCTGTCATTTACGTGCCACCACTGTTATCAATCCCTGCACTTTTCCCCCTCAAACGCCATTATCTTTATTTTGACGTTTGATGTTTTATCACAGTCGGTAAAACCTGAAGAAACAAAGATTTGACAGTTAAGCCTGGAGGGTCGAAGGGATATGAATATTTCTAGTTTCTATTTCTTGAATGGTTCATGAGAAGACTCGTTCTCATTCACATTATTTGTTTTATAAAGGTATCATTTCCTGTATGTAGAAAGCAGATCAAATTTTAAATTGTTTACCTCTGCCAAGAAAATCATTCAGATATAAAGGTAGTTTCTTGCATCTCAAATGCAATTGGAAATTGGAATACATATTAAACAGATTTGTTCCCACCCCTCCAAAAATATATTTCAGCTTACATGCAATGATCACAGCACTTGTAAAGATGATTGAGCTAAGTCATGCTTGAAAATAAATCATCCTTGAAAATAACTTTTCAACTAAATTGATATGGATGGCTTTTTCTTCCCTGTGCACAATTGTCAGTCTTATTGAAATTGAATGATTCTAGTTTGAATAAGATATTATACTCTACATGTATACACATCAAAATTGATATTCATACATTGATAAAGGAGTGTCTCTAAATCTTATCCCTATGCACAAGCTCACATTGATAATAATTCTAGTTTGCTTAAAAAGATATGAATATCTCCTTGTATCTCACATTAATGACTTTTTAAGTCGCCCAAGCTTTCCCATTAATCTTTATTTAATGCATTCGTTTGTCAAAGGATTGTTCCTTATGAAAACATTGCTGAAATGATTTAATGCAATTTGGCATCCTATGTGACCCCAAAGACCCCACAGCTATAACATTATCCCTTATACTATCTCAAGTTTCCTTTCCTTTTAGCTCTGGATTGCAGATATGTTCAAGCAAACATTTTTCAATGAATGATCGATCATGGATTTCATTTGCGGTTGTGTTTTGTCAACTGTAAAAAACAATTATAAAATAAGCATTTTCAAAATGTAATCCTTAAATTCTGAAAATGAACATTGTAGCCCAATATTTCCTTTGAGTACAAATATGCATTTGCATTTTTTGATTTCAGGAAGAACTGTCTTGGCTTGTGGTTCATATTTGCGATTCCCATGTAAAAAATTGTCTGAAAACGTCCATAACGACCATGATACCTTTGAGTAGTGTTTTTTTTTTAAATTGCCATATTGAATAATGTGACTAAAAATAGAATGGTTTAACCATAAAACCTGTTCGTGATTATGGTGAGAACCTATTATCTGGTTTTGTGCTCATATATTCAGTGAGGATATGATCATTATTTTCTTTGAGAATGATATCATTAATCTATTCTTGATGATAGTACCGCAAATCATTCATGTGGGAAGAGTATTTACGATACATGTGTTTGTTTCCTTTTCGGCCTATGTACATTTTGTTAACGCGATTACAAGTACAAAATGCTTTCTAGAAGTCTCGGAAAGTATGAAGCTTGAGACAGTAGACTATGGTACTTGAAAGCTTCAAGTAAAAGCTTGATAAATAGTGGGCTAATGAATGGCTTACATGTATGTTGATTTGCATTGTACTAAGATTTGTGTATTAGTACCTCCATGGTTTCAGTCAGCAAGAGGCTGTACAATAGGATGATATAAGATCAATAAATTAATCTAAACAGATATTTAAAAACAATGAGGTAGATAGATGATTACCACTGAAACTGAAACCATATCTTTCCTCTGCCATTTTATTGCTATTAGCGCTGCTGATTTATCCTATGTGATCATTATGTTCAGGTAATTAAAGAGCATAAATGTGCAATGTAAAGATCTCATGTGTGTGATATATTATTATCATTGAACTGAATGTCATTCTCAGCAAGCAGGAAATATGGTTTTACAAATTCTCAGTCAAATATGAGGACAAACTATAAATGTAGTGCTGTATATCATAACAACCTTATGGGACTATCAAATATTCCCCCCCCCCTTTATATCTAAATATAATGATTTATGAGAATCAGGAAACTAGGAAATAGATTGTGCAACTTGAACCTTAATTTCCTGCGTGGATTACAATGTACGTAGGGTTAGATATGATGTTGCAAAATCAGCTGGAATTTCAGAACTTATTTAGAAAAAAAGAAAAAAAAAGAAAATGCAAAATCTTCCAGTAATAAGCAATATTGATATTGTGTTGCAATAACTGCTATCCAATAATTCTCAATTATTCCATTATCTGAAAATGTATTCTTCTTGCTTTATACAGTATATTGTCATTTTACCTACTTGAGCAATTATATTATGCATCTGTCCTATAAGCGAATCAGCTGTTTTTGTGGCAAAAAAACTTATGTTTATAGCATACATGTATTTTCATTTCTTAATTTGATTCATAGATGTGTAGACCTCGAATGAGGTTACACCCTCCTTGCAAAATCATACCTCTGATGCATGCTGGAAACACAAACAGATTGGCATTGATGGAAACGTCTCTTGCTCCCCTCCCTCCCAGTCAGAGCCGGTGATTACACTTTGATGAAGTCAATTGCCACACACACACACAACTATAAATCTGTATCTATCGTCCCATCTCTTAAAGATATCTTCCTGCCCGAGGGGCTCACACACAGTAAAGCATGAAACCATTCCTATCATACTATCTCTTCTTTCATCTTCCCCCTCCCTACCTCCCTGCATGGTCTCCATCGCAGTTTTGCAGGCAGCTTTCGGAGAGGCCGATACGGAGAAGAAGGGAACGATAGAGACCCGGTTGGTACCGCAGCTGATCAGCAAGCTACTCGGGAACGCATCCCTCAAGAGAGGATCCCTCCTCCAGCTACGAGCTAACGCCAAGGCAAAGAACGGTGAGTGCATGCTGCTGCTAGAATGCTGGGGCCGGGATGGGATAATATAGGGGTAGTTTAGTTTGTAATTGTAGATGGAGACAGTAACTTTGCAATTTACTACCAAATTCTTATATGGGCAATCCAATTGAAGAACCATTCTCACTTACTTAATCTCTAGTAAATTTCAGTACTAAAAGATTTTTGAAAACATGTATATTTCTAAGAAAATTTCCCAAAAAACAGAACCATGATTAGCATTATACTTTAATGATATTTGTAATTTTTATTCATGTAATTTTTTATTGATTTCTAGTTTTGTTGAAATCGTGATTTTTCATTTGATGTATATTATCCTTTCGTTTTGTGACACATTTTGTCAATTCAGCTGTCAAAACTGTGATCATATATTTAATATGGTAAATCTTGAATCCAGCCTGGTATTGATTTTTAACCCATTGGGCATGATTTCATTTTGGTATATATGAAAAAAAAACAATGGCTACTAGATCATTAGAGAGATACAATCACATTTCATATCAATATACTAAAAACATGGGGTAACCCTTTTACATAAAGCCATTTTCAAGTCATATGTAGAGTAATGTTATAAGTGATCATGTTACACACAGCTTTATGAAATGTCCCTCCCCTTGGAATGTTTCATGAATGAACAGCAGTCGTATATAAGCCAGTGAAATCCTTCCCGATTGGTTCTGAGCAAAATTGGTCAATGAATATCACTAGCCAGATTCTTCGTGAAACCTCCCCTGGATCGGTGCCAGTGATGGCAGCAAAGAATGATGCCTTCACAGCGGGGTATTAACAGGGGCTGATAGCTCACTGCATTCCCCTCCATGGGCTATCGGATCCCCATCTTCTTATCATCTTCGTTTATGCTCCGCTATCTCTGCCTACTGTTTCGCTGCTTCAACATCCCTCTTCACTTCTTGTTCATGCCGTATCAGGGAATAATTTTGCTTACCAAATTTGATTAGCATGTTTGGTCACAAGAGAAAAGCTCTCAACTAACCTCTGTACAGTCCTATGTAAAAATCTGCAACATGACATAATTTTTTACGTAGCAGTCTTTGAAAAATGTGCAGCAAATTTGGCTTTGATTCAAGGAAAATTATTCCCTGTATATTATCATTCTCTATCTCAAGCCTGTTTAAGCTTAATTTGATATGCCAAAGGCCTATATGCGATAAATATTGTCAAATGAATGAGAATGCATTAGAACTCCAATAATTCTTCATTAGGTTAATGGATATGATTTTAAGATGGAGTTGCACTAACAAAGGACGTTTAGGGCAGAGATCTTATGCATGTCTTTCCTTCTAGATATATTAATAGAGGTAAGTAGTATTATGAATGACCATCTTAAATTATAGGGATCATCTGTGCCTTAACAGCATCTCAGCTTGGCTTTTAGGGATTCCCCAAGCTTTTATTGCTTTGACGATTTCATCCTTTATCACGTCATTTGCCGCCAACTTCAATCACCGGGATGGAAGCAGTGCCCATCTCCCTGATCCTATTAAGAAGGAGTGTGTTAAGCCATTGATCCAATCATAACCATTCATCTTCATTTTTATTGAAATGACCATTATTAATTTGCCTGTGGGCGTGCTTCGAAAGGGGTATATTGCTATTTTTATTGACCTGTAAAAGGAGTTTACCCTCATCTCTCTTGTTGTAGCATATGCCTCCTGGGGCCTGTAACACAAAGCTTAGCATTCATCATGTTTCTACGATCGATTGATTGCATTGACTACAATGTACAATCAATCGTAAGAATGAAGCATACGATTAATTACTAAGCTTTGTGTTACGGGACCCTGGAGGGTGTTTCGTGAAAGTTGTCTGGCACTGACTAATTTGTCAGCTCAGTCAATGTCAGTGACATCCTTGGATTTTGATTGGCTGAGAAACACTGGTCTCTGTTACTATGGCAACTGTCGCAGCTGACATTGTATTCCGTGCTGAGTGCTGAAACACCCCCCTGGTTTTTCATACTGACATCAATACAGCCTTTGAGGAGATGATGCACTTTGCAGTTGAGGTCATTAAGGAGTTTATTTCCTATTTCATTAATCTATCTCGGACCTAAATCACAGTGCAGTCTCTTCTTTGTGAACCAATATTTTCCATCTTCATGTTGATACCTGTGAAATGCTCACGCATAGATGAGATTGAAAATTTCCATGTCAAAATCAAATTGCACAGAAAAATGGATTGAGAATTGTTTAGGATCTGATGGTTTAGTGTAAGAAAGGGGATCTCATTAGCATTGATTTTGTAGTCATTTTATTCTTTTAAACATCCAAATGAATGTGGATTTGGATCCGCACGTAAGTTTCTGCGCAAATCGTTTCTGTCATACCTCAGTATTCACCGATTGTAATTTTGCTATGTGTAAATGATTTACGATGTGCTTGGTGTCAATTCAAAGAAGAGGCATTAGTCTTTCTATTATTGTCAAATTTGTTTGATATTCATCGTCTGAAAATGGTTTTCCTTTTGTTTCGGAATGTCAATATGACATTCTTGAATCTACCCACAATTATGTTATAAATATATGCCTTCAAGGTGACCAGCTGTTTCTGTTTCACCTACAGTGTATCTCTTGTTTTATTCTACATTGTAGCCGTTGCAAATGTACCCCAAGGTTTTGATCTTGTTTCTCTTGGATAAATGTTACTAAATTGAAGGGCTCTCCTGGTAGCAAACTGTAAATGAATACCATGTGTGAGAAAGGCCGGCTCCCTGTTTGGATAATTCTGTGGTGACCAGCGATGTCAATGTTAAGGCCAAGTAGGAGCCCCACTTCTGTCAAAAATACTCAAAAGAAGGTAACATTTTCAGTAAATCTGTCATAAAAGTACTTAAATAGTAATTATACTTTAAAAATAAAGGCAATTGTTGATTGAGAAATAAGACCCAATTATAAAAAAATGGAAGAATGTACAGTTGTTCGAGCTAAAAGACTAGCAGAGCAAATCAGATTAATACAGTGATTTGAAGAAAAAAAAATCACAATTTGATGGTCATTTTCATGTTTTTTGTCAATGCATAGTGGAAAAAAGTAAGAGAGGGTTAAAGCCCTGAGGGGCCCTCTGGTTCCACAGCCCCTGTAAACAGTTTTTTTTTTGTTTTAATCACGGTAATAGCACTGTAATGACGGATGGAACTTCCAAGTTCATCTCATGTTGATGATGATTGAAATCAATGTGTTTTAGTCTGTCAGAAAATAACAAATTACCTTTCCAAGGTTTTTAAAAAATCATCGTTTATATAAATCTACCAAAAATTTAGTTTTCCTATTGCATCCCTACCACGGTTCCTATTCAATAGGAATATATCAATTTGGGGATAATTGACATTTTAGTCTATTTCTGCGAAAAAGAATTTCAGTGCTGTTGAATTGGAAATATTGAATTGGAAATATAAGAATTTTTGCATTTCTGGAAACTTCTAATTTGTTCCTTTTTTGGCAAGTATGTTATTGAATTCAGTACTCAATATCAATGAGATGGAGGAAATTCTCCCCTTCAGCCTTGAATGAAGGTTACAAGTTAGGATGCGGTCCACATGGCTTGAGGTGCTTTGTGGTCATTCCAAGACGACCTCATTTCCTCTTCCATTCCTTGGAGACACAGAAGATGCTTCTGCTCCTAGGATTTCTTGGACTTTTGCGGTAGCCTGGCTTAATCTGAAATTGAAAGATTGGTAAACTTGGAAAGGATGGCGATCAACCATGAGGGAAAATTTAATGAAAGGACAGTGCTGTGGGCCTACTATATATAGCAATGTACCTAGAACAATTAAGTTTGTATGCTGGTTTTATGGTAATTTCTAGCAGGTGGGGGGAGGGGTTCAACTATGCCTACAAAAGATAATGTGTGCACAGACATAGCAACAAATATAGCTCATTGCATTACACATTGAAAGTAATTTTGCCTGAAAGCCCCCCACTCCCCCACTACTCGCCCTTGAAACTCTTGTTGGAATGCTCCCCAGGGAGTGGAGAAAACGTACATTGTGTGCAGGCGATGACTGGGTACCGGTAATTAGATATCTGTAAAGCGCTTTAATAGCGATGTCGTTTCGATATATTGAGCACTATTAAGCAGAACATGATTTTTTTGTGACCATTTGGATTTATACTTTAAATAATAATAAAAGTATTAGCATATAAAGCTTCATGAATGTTGTGTGTACGTATCATTCTGTTATACCTGGCTCTATTGGGGGCGTCATGGTTTAGTGGTTACGGCTCTCGTCTTTAAATCATAGGGGCGTGGGTTCAAATCCTGGTCATGGCGTGTTTTCCTTCAGCAAGAAATTTACCCACATTGTGCTGCACTCGACCCAGGTGAGGTGAATGGGTACCCGGTAGAAAGAAATTCCTTGAATGCTCGAGCACCCGATCGAGGTAGCCGTGCTAAAGCCGGGGTAATAATAACATTATCATGTTAAAGGGGAATCCAGCCTTGGCCATAAAATGTTGTGTTGGGAAGGAGAAAAATAAATTAAACAGAATGGTGAAAGTTTGAAAGAAATCGGACAACCAACAAGAAAGTTATAGCTGCTTTAAAATTGAGATCACTAATACTATGTAGATTTCAAATTGGCAAATGGGTAAGTAAATTATGACAAGGGGCAAGGACAACTTTCCCATAGGCCGTGTACTTTATTATCAGGGATTCGTGGTTTACTCCTAAGTACCCATTCCCCTGGGGCAGTAATCTGAATATAACCCAGGTAGTATATTGTTTTATGTCCTCATGAAATAAAAATATAATTTGAAATAAAACTTTTGGGGAAAATGACATTTTAGCCATAATATGTATTGGAGTACATGGAAGAGTAGTCCTTGCCTTACATCACTATGACATCCCATATGCGGCCAATTTGAAGTCTCCATGGGTATAGAGATTACCAATATTTACAACTTTTAAAAATTCATAAATTTCTTGTTGTTTGTCCAATATTGTTCAAATTTTCACCTATCATCTTGTCTGATATTTCTTTTCCTTATAAAAACAAGTTTTTATTTTGGTTGGATTCCCCTTTAAGCAGGGCCCGCTGGGAGAACAGTTTTCAGAACTGAAGTCTGTGGCTACCCTGGGTAAAATATGAGTTTATTATTAGTATTGTTATAATTATTATTATTATTATTATTATAGCTTATTTCATGATTTGTAGGGTTATGAAAGTGTAAAATGATACTGGTAGGTCGGAGGTACAAGTATATTTGTGAAAGTGAAGTGAAAAGTACCAGCAAAAAATTTTGATTGTGAGAAAGAATTATGATCTGTACACGCACATCTGAAGGGCTGTCTGTGTATCATAGGATTAGATATACCAATTTTTGTATAGATTACAGTTTGATAGTATAAGAAGCAGGAGGAATTGCCATATAAGGTGGTGCTGCACCATCCCGAGTTTGCTCAATCTCGAGATTTTAGCCCGATCGTCCCTCTTCGCGATTAATCTCGAGATTCAAGAAACCCCGTCTCCACCATCGCAAGAAGAGCAATTCCTGGTCGAACGAGGCATCGATGCATTATGGTCTGACGCCGTGAATAAATAATCCCAAGTGCGTCTGCACCTACGAATTAGCGCGTTAATTCGTAAAATATCGGGCTATTTTGCAAATAATCCCAAGTTGACTTGGGATTGCAATCTCGAGATTAATCCTACGAACTAGCGCGATAATTGCGTCTCCATTGCAAATAATCTCGAGATTGTTCAGATCGGGATAATTTGCCAGATCAGAAATAGCGCGCTAATTTGAAAACTCGGGATGGTGCAGACGGCCCTTTTGTGTGAAACCTTGTTGTGATAGTGATTTGGGCTTTGTAGTTTATGTTTGGAGATTAAGCAACCTTGATTCTTGAAATAATAGTTTAAAGAAATGTTTGATGATCTTTTAATGTTCCATGTATTAATAATCGCATTTCAACATACTGAGCATTACTTGATTTATTGTGATGTACTGTGAGTTAAGCATTGATAATATGAATACTTAAAACTTACTTCAAATAAATTTTATCCTGTATTTAATATGCTTTGATATTTGAGAATAAATTATTGCTATCACTGGTTTTCTGAATTTGTTATGTTCACCAAATTTCATTTGCAACCTATTTTAAACTTTCACAATCATATTTACATATACATCTGTAAGCCTCTTTTCACAGACAGAAATGTATAGAGTGACTGAATGCTGAATGATTTTATTTCATTGAAAATTTATAATCTCTTATGAATTCTCATTCTTTGACGCAGGAGTTGTGAAGTTCTCGGAATTCGTAACCATCATGTCGGAGGCAATGTCACAGACGACAGAGTGGGGTGCCCTCAAGACAGAGATCAACGGTTATGTTGGAATCGACACCATACAGGAACAGATCAGGAAGAAAGCACTGAAGAGAGGCTTTGATTATAACATCATGGTAGTTGGTAAGGATCACAAAGATCAAACAGAATAATTTCCTTGTTGAAATCAACATTTTATTAAAAAAAAGTTCTGATTGATTCACATAAAAAGCCATGGAAACAAAACAAACAGCAAATATTTTCGAAACATTCACAAAACTTTTTCAAAATGTCTAAAAGGTTTTCAGTAAACTGGAAAATGAATGTTTAAAGGTTTAGAAAATGTGTGATTGTTCATTGCAAGCCTCGATCCTTTACAGAAGATATCATTATTTTGCCATGTAAGCAATATTTTGTAGATATGTCTGTTTGAATCGAGTCTTTGCAATAAATTTGTGTCTGAACTGTTTTCTGCCATCCTTAACCTCCCTTAGAAGCAAGTTTATTCAGGGGAATTCATCAACTGAATGTGTAAGAACTAGGAACTGCCTTCATGAAGACCCTGTTCAGATTCTAAAGACAGCACATGTCTCTTTATATGGCATTTATGCTTCCCTCTTGCTTTCTGGTGAGCATTTCATAAAAAACAAAAAGTCAGCAATTTTCACTGACTTGTGTTTTAAGCTGCTGATATCCAGGCATCGGATTGGCTTAGAGCATACATATCAGCGTAAATCGCAGACAGGGTGATTTATGAAACACTCTCCAGTTCTTGACATTGAATGTTTCTCCATTATGACAAGGGTTGGAGATACAGACATGTGGATCCTGTTTAGTTGTTCATTGGTTACCTACTGGAACACACATCCATTGTCAAGGTCGATGTTGTAGGTATGGATGACACATCATAAAAAAACATACAGAGATCTTTAAATGGCAAGAACTTTTTATGTCTTTCAACTTACAAGTTAAAGATAAATGCTAGTTGTGGGAACGATCTCAAAATGACTTTTTACAGAATCTAATATAATGACCACCCAAGTGTCTGTTTGTATGAATAAAAAATATGAGCTGAAGGATTCTGGAAGAAATTGTGTAATTGCTGAGAAATAAGCAAAATAAGCGCAGATTCGGTCACTTCCGTCGGGTCTTTATTCCAGCAATAATAATACGCTGTCCCACGTGTGCCTATCTGTGTTGGTGATCTTCAGTGTGATTGTTTTTCAGCTTAGATTTTTATGATTTCACAAAGTTCAGTTTATGAAACTGTACCAGATCTAGATCCACGATGATATAGTAATACTTAACCTTGGTTTTACAGACTTTCTCACGAAATCAGTGTTATCTGCAATTACTTTAATTTATCTTAAACAGGATGAAATAGGTGTTGGTCATTCCTTATTGTAAGTTTTCTTTTCACCACTCCTTTCTTGATACAGCAGTTCTTCCAAAACTGATCTTTTGTTGATAAGATAGGGCACTGGTCCAAAATGATTAAGACTTCTAAGAGGAAAAAGGCTATAAAGATTACATTACATTCATTTAGCACCTGAGTGAAATATTAATGTCAGATTGCATTTTTCTGTGTCATATGTTTTCTTTACTGTATAAACTCCTGTCAGCTTGCATGTTGCCAAAGGAAGACAAAAATTTAAACACAAAGGTGAAAGTACATTGAATATTTTTGGCCTCACAAGATGCATTTATACTGAGGTGTCTCTCAGCTACTGCGTAGTTGCTGCGAGACGGTGATCAGTGCAGACGTGTTGTCCCACACGAAACTACTGCCGAGTAAACACCGCTTAGCGTAACCACCGCACTAAAATAAATTCTGATTTGCCGAGCATCAGCTCTGGAGTTGCTCTGCAGCTGAGCGGGATATACTTTAAGCAACAACACTGTATCACCAGTACATCAGATATGGGATTGTTTATGGGCTTGGGAACTCAGTCAATAATCTTCGCGCTTATCTTTCGAGATCATTGTGTTATATTAGACACATGTTTTTGCTATGGAGGGACTCAATCCACTTTAAATATGCCATGGCTATTTGATGCATCGTTGCTCTGATGTGTAATTGCCTGATGAAAATGCATTTGATGCAGGTTTTTTGTAGAATGGCCACTCTGCAGGAGTGGGGGGTGGGGGGTACTCACAAAATAAGGCATAAGGGGATGTGCCGCTGGAATGGGTCGCTTTTTTTGGAAGATACTGGCCTTAAACTTTGGTCAATATTTTCCTCCAATTTTGAGTGATAAAGTTTTTTTCTTTTTTTTTGCTTGTCAAATTTTAATAAATGATAAATCCTTAACAATGGGTACCTTTTTAGCCAAAATGACCCGTAAATATGGGTATGGGTTTTGATTCTTCAGCCGCACACCCCCGTCCAAACCAAATCTAAGTACCCCCCCCCCCCAGGTGCGGTATGAGTAGGAAGAAGGCCAAGCATGATGAAAAATGATTTATAAAGATTTAGGTGGAAAGTCATTTCGCTCTAAGCAAGAAAACAAATCTCTCCCCCAAGACATCATTATGATTAAGGAAATAAATAAAAAG